>NC_065435.1:47595088-52395088 GCF_024364675.1 Aethina tumida | reverse complement strand
GATCGATATTTAAGAATCAATACACTTAGACAAAAATTTCTAACTTGTACTTTACTGCAGCAACAGTTTTCGTTGACTTATAATGTAAGAATAAGCCAGGACACCATTAGGAGAGGACTAGTTGAGTTGAGTTATGTATTGTTCAGTAAGTCTAAGTTTTCTTCAAATAGCAATGATCATCGTAGAATAGTATATAGACGACCAGGAAAATGTTACGCTTAATGTAATGTACGGAACTGGTTTATCATTGCTAGAGGAAGTTTAATGACTTTAATCTTAGAATATTATGTTGCACCCTTTGCTGCATTTATTTGCGAAAAGTTTATTTTTTGGCATGTTTAATGCTCAACCTCACACTGCGAAAATTAGAGACTACCTTGACGAGGTAAATATTCTGCTAATAAATATTCCAGCTAGGAGTCCGGACTTAAATCCGATTGAACATAGGTCCACATGGAAAGGCAAATAAAAGCACCTTAACCACAAACCAAACAGTTTAAACCAACTAAAGGAAAAGATCATAGAAATTTGGGAGGCGACGTTGTCATTAATAATGGTGGAAATATTCCATATTTGTGTAAATAATTTTAACGTGAAAAATATTTTAATAGCATTGTATTTTCAATAGGTATTCTTAGATTTTCCTTAAAACTGTATCCCTAATTTATTATATTATTTTATATAAGAAAAGTAACTTTTTTACTTAATATCTTCTTGAAATATAAAGATATATGTAGTTTTTTATTTCAAATGTAAAAAAAGTCAAGCTTCTAAAAATTATTATATTGAAAATTTGTCATATTTTAAATCATGTTTAGTTAAGAGGAAAAAACGAAATATCTGAAAATATGTAATATAATAATAATTTTCCTGTAACTGCCTATGTTAAAGTTACTAAATATGAGATTTAATAAAAGTATTATTAACGTTTATTTACTTAAAAATTATACAAGTTGTTCCTTAAATAAATGGTCAAAATTTGCACCCAGGAAGAACACATAAGATATATTCAGAATTTTGTGTTATTTCAGTGGTATATACTTGTTACTAATACAAATACAAACAATAAAAATAAATACAAACTGAAAATCATTGAAACATTCTTCAATTATTATTAATTAATTATCAATGATAATTATAATTAATCAAGAGTATCTTTTTTCCTAAAAAAATCCCGGTTGGACCAAAGGTTTCGGAAATATGAGAGAAAATTTTTGAAATTTAAATTTGAGGAGTTTTTGTCTGCTACCAAATATTGACAATCTGTTTTAGAAACACCTTGTATATTTTGCGACGATACTAAATATCTCGAAATTTAGCAGAAATATGGATAAATCTTAGTTAAAAATAATTTAATATATCACAAATTAAATAAATTTATTGAAAGCGACGTTTTAAAGGGAAATACAGTTATCATTTCTATTTGAAATAAAAAAGTTTGGGAATCTAAAGGATATAATTTTTTTGAGGTGAATATCTATATTACGTAAAAAAGCGCCTATAAAAAGTTTTTTCACACTTCAGAAACGATCAGAGATATAAGAATGCGGTTTGTGGAAATCAATGCTTAAAAAAAATGAGTTTTTTGGATACTTAATAATCATAAATTTTATTTAAAGATTTAAGTAGTTTTATTGACAGAATTTAGAAATTAGTTATTGGAAAATGTGTTTTTTAATTTTGTTACAAAGGAATGGTGAATTATTTTCATGAAAATTGTCCTAAACAAATTTTTTCATTAAGAATCCAAAAAATAACATACATAGTCAACCTCTATTGGAAAATAGAAAAAAACAATTTTATGAAATACGTGGTGTTTTATATTGTTTGTCTTTTGAATTAAGGTGTTTCCGACTTAAATTGGACACACTGTAAAATTAATTCTACGTAGATGTTTATTTTATCATTAATTTAAACAAAGGTTGAGCCACTTAACTGGAAGATTGTTTACTTACAAATTGAACTTCAGATCCCAACAACCATTACGTTAAAGCAAAATCGATCAAATATTTACACGAATATTAAAGTTTAACTTGTCTATACAACAAATTATTTCAATCTATAAGTCCACGATAAACAGTTATTTAAAAGTTTCAACCTTTTTAATACGGCCAAATAGTCGAAAAACGTAAAGCCTTCATAAAAACTCCATCCCTTTATCGACAAAACGAATTCTAAACAGCGTGCAATTTTCGTGTCGCAAAAAAAACCCGGCTCGGTATTCAATTTGCCGTGCCTTAATTACACAAATGGAACTCCCTGCACTTTTATTGCCCCGATATGCATTTAAACATCTTTGGGACACGCATTATAAAAATGCAACACGGAACGGTCCGTGTGCCGGAATCCGATGGAATATAAACACAATCTCAATTACGTTTCGGCCACGGCTGCGAGAATAAAGCACCTTTAAATGCATTTATGTTTCCTTTTGCCATTCAATTACATTTTTCCTTGGTCGCACAATTAGATTGTGCCGAGCATGTTTTTCCGTTTATCGTATTCGCGTACAACCGCGACGTAAATTTGAATGTAGTGCCTTGCAAGTTTTGTACGGTGTAATCCGATGGCTTATTACTTTTGTTATTTGTCTTGGGACTTAGCGGGATTTGGTGAGGGTTTCCGTTTAACAAAGACTAATTCTATTAAATGATGTGATCACAATTAATGTAAGAGGCCTATTTAAATTTTATAAAATAAATCAAAGTTCTTGCGTAGTGGCCATAATTATAGCAACTTATTAAAATATATTAAAAATGTGAGCTGTACTACAATACTTGAATTGGATGCCAGTACCCACAATGTTTATTTTTTCTTCTGTTATTGTTGTGTCTATTATTTTTCGATGGATCAAATGACACTGATGATGATTACTTTATAGTTGTTCATTGCACTATAAGAAAAATTATAATTCGTTATTTAGACTTCAACTTTAACGCCAACTAAAATGAAAACCAACTTGAACTAAAATTAGTTCAAAGACTGTGAGAAGATGGTTAGTAGATGGGGGTTTGTTTGACCACAAACCTACAAGAAAAACCCTCGTTTCTACTATGAATGTGACGGTCCAATTTTGATTTGCTTAGGATCACATTCAGTGGACCTCAGAATAGTGGGGATGAATGGTTCTTTTAGTGACGATTCTAAATTTAATTTATAAATAAATGGTGGTTTTGCTTATGTTGAACATCCTACATTGACAAAACTATATAAAAAGTTTAGTGAAACATGGTGGCTGTTCAATTTTATAATGGTTATGCTTCAATTCTCCTGACATAAGACTGACTTGTACAAAGATATATTAAACAACAAGCAATTTAAGAAACTTGAAAAAATATATTATTATTGTGTATTCGGAAAATGAGTCGGATAAAAATAAATACAAAGTGTTATTAAATTAAATAACACATATTTAATCATTAAAAATTACTTTCAAAAATAAAGTTCCTATATTTATTGCTGTTACTTCACCCAAGAAAAATATATGTAACATTTTATAGAATAGAAATATAGTAGTTTTTATAATACTGCATAAAACAATCGTAAATTAATATTATTTTAAAAGTTTACATTAAATAATATTAATAATACTGGTAGTGATAATTGTACCTGATTGTAAATGTTTTTTTTTTTTAAAATTTAAACTTGAAAGAAAGAAATTATGTTAATATTAGAGAGTTTTATTTATTTTGATTTTAATTATATTTTTAGTATTTTCAAATTGTTGTTTGGCTTAATATTGCGGCTTAATTAGCATTATACAGACATCGGGATATTCTTCAATTAAGATAAAATATAAAATGTGATAAAAGAATAAATTGTCGATCTGTGTCTACTGCCGTCGTATGTTGCCAGAATCTTTGAACGACCAAGAGGTACTACAGAAAGAGAAAATCAATATTTTATGCTAGGAATTATTTCTTATAGGAGTAGGTTACACCTTGTATTTATGCAAGGCATTATGGATGCTCACCAGTATGTACTGGTAAAGTATAACAATACTTTATGTTAAATATGTCTGAGATGCGAGATAAGGGGCCCTTGATCACCCCGTTCTCTCTACTTTTCAGTTGAACATGTGTGGAACATAATATGAAGAAAGTTTGACTAACCTTTCCAGGCGATCGGAGACCCCGAAACAATTGAGTTGAGTACTTTAATTACAATGCAATGTAAAAGGGGACTTTTTGTCTCAGAAGCAAATTAATAACGTGATTCGCACCTGTGATATTATTAATAAATAAATATTATTATAAATCAAAAAAGATATTATACATATGTTAATGTAATGTTAAATAATACAGATTTAATCATTAAAAATCCCTTTTAAAATTAAAGTTGTTATATTTATATTCAGCTCAATTCAAAAAAAAATATATGTAACATTTTCTATAATAAATATGTACATGTTTTAATACTGTATAAAACAAACATAGAAAATATTAAAATTTTTAACAGTTAATAATAATGACCACTACTCTATATTTGGCAAATGGAGGTGTAAAAATAAACGGTAGCTTTATAAATGATTTAGTAATGGATTCAGTATAAATAATTATGAAATCAATTTTCAATTTTGTATAAATGCCCGCTAAAACTATTATAAGTGGATTTTATATTAAACCCGATAAAAACAAACAAATTCATTTACTCTAAATCATGCTTTTTGTTTTATCGAATTTAGTTGGTAACTGAATTAATATTTAACTATGCACATGGTGTGTTCCAACGACGATTAAGACCAGCATGCACAAAAACTAAAATTCTGACGGATGCGCCAGGTGAAATAGAATTTTAAAATAAACAACTTGTTAGATAAGTACAGAAAAATCGTAAGATGTTTGGAACAGGTTTCACATTTCAGACAGTTCAGTTATGTGTGTTATATTACTATGTGCTGAAAGGGCGTATGTCAAATAGTCGAGAATTTAATTAAATAATTTTCAACGGCGAGACAGGGAGTGGGCGTGTGTAAATAAAGGGCATTTACCTTGGCCTTCCACATAAACCAAAATTTAAATACATCGCATTTTCTGCCGCACTGTAGGTATTTATCCCCCGGGTCGTAGGACCTGTCATAATGCTTGTCCCTTTGGAAGAGATACTCGGCTCCTCTGTCGTGCGCCCCATGCAAAATGCCAGCATCCCTGACCAGCAGCATCGAACATTGCTGAGGCACCGCCAACAACTTATGCGGGTTAATGACGATGGAGTCGGCCCTTTCTATTCCATTAAGTTTGGCCCGGTGTTTTTGGGAGAAAATTAGTCCGCCACCCCAAGCGGCGTCGATGTGCAGCCATATGTTATGTTTCTTGCAAATGTCAGCGATTTCGTTTATTGGATCGAAGGCACCCCGCACCGTAGTTCCTGTGCAAAACAAACAAATTAAACCGGCCTTTTGTTTACGTTTCCGCCTGGTTATGGATTATGGTGGGGCCTACATCGTAAACAACAACGACACAAAAATGTTCCAATCACTGGCTTAATAATCTATAACTGTTTGAGAGCCTTATTTGTGTATGCAGGTACAATATTGGGTTACACAGTTAATATGTCGAAATATTTCTATCTTATACATACAGAGTGATTAGAAACGGATGACGAAAGTACTACTTTTTGCAGTAGATGTTATCAATTCCATTAAAGATATTCTTGTAACCTAACTTGAATTCATTCATTTTTCACACATTTTTATGTTAAGGGTTTTAACATAACTCGAATATGTATCTTATTTTGATAATTTAGAGTCAATTTTAATTATTCGGAATCCATTGCTTAACTTTTAGAACGACAACATGGTCTGTCTGTATTTTTTTCTTTTATTCCCTGTGTCTACAGGATACCCCAGATTGGTTGATTTAGGCTGTTCTGAATATTTCCAGACCAGATAGGGAAAGACTAATTGAGTTCAGAGCTCAATTTTTTTAAAAAGATCATTGGCAAAAAGATTATGATTTCAGATCGAATATTAATATATCTTAACCATTAAAGATATGTGAATAGAAAATTTGTTTTGTTTTAATATATCACGAATTATAAACAACTATGGTTTCCATTTGAAATAATCATTTTCAAAAAAAGGTTAAACCATTCCACAATAGTTTTGACGACATTTTCTTTCATAGGTTTTCTCACACGAAGTCTAGTAGGTTGTCTTTAAGATATTTAATTGGAAAAACCCTTAGTAAAATGTACTTCCATTTAAATTTAGGATGTTGTAATCCCCAAAGAGTAAATTGTAGGAGCTTCCGCCATTATTCTAATCAATCGATAATGGGTCTTAGAATTTTTGTCAAACCACGAGGAGTTTACTTGAGGCAGTAGAAACTTATAGTATGTTCGAGGTATCAAGTAAAAATGATATATAATTTTCATCTTGGTTATTGAAGTCCGACTGTATTTCAAAATTTGGTCGGAAACTTCAAAACGCAGTTTGTTGCAATTAATGTTTTTAAGTAAATGAACACTGGAAATATAAATAAAAAACATAATTTTTTCTATATAATCTGAAAATATCCTAATAGACAAAATAGAACAATTTTGGATATCATATTGTATGATATTATTAATAACCTTAGGAGGACATATTTATTCTATTCGTATTTTTATTTGCTTTTTGTTGTCTATGTTATCATGTTTATTTTTTTGATGTGGTTATCCGTATATTTTACACATTTAAATACAACTAAACTTGACATCAGTCAACGCCAATTATTCAAATTTTGAAAGAAATTTCTTGAAATTAATATCACCTGCTTCAAACAGCAGTTTTTCTCAGTTAGTCTTTTTGTATTGTCACTTTATACAAATAATGCATACTAGATGATACATTGTAAACTAATGTTATAATAAAACTATTTTAGCCTTCATCAAACTTTATCGATATGTGTTTTGATGTTGGTTATGATCTCGTATAACAGAAATTGTTCCAGTCCGTCATATAATCACGATGATATACACATATCAAGTACAACTAGGATTACATCCAGTTAATTAGTACTTAGTGTAACACGTCAGGAATTAATTTACAATTCATACACGGCTCATCATTATAAGATATAATATTGATTGTCCCCAATTTCGACCAGTCGGTCATATATTAATACTCAAACCTGAGTGAAAAAGCTGCATGCATCGACAATGGCTCGTTAGGATAAATCGAAGAAGAGTAGTTTATTGCCAAACTTACCTAAAGTAGCCACAACTAGTATCGGTTCTCCCCCGTTCTCTTTTTGTTCGTTTATCTTCGTTTCCAAGTCAGTGGGAATCATTTGTCCCCTTCCGTCCACAGATACAGCGATCACATTGTCCTCGCCGATTCCGAGGAACGAAGCAAACTTGTATATAGAATAATGACACTCCTCGGAAGTAAACACAACGAATCGCCGTCCATTTGCATTTCCTTTTTTCTGCGGGCGGAAAAACTTTTCAGTCGGACGAGGGGAGGGCGGAACTTTTCATTAAGTAATCCGGGCTTTATGTTTATTTTTACCCGACGCAACTACTTAAAATATAAAAGCACAGGCGCCTCATTATAAAAACAAATGCGAACATTCGAGCATTTTAATGCACTTATAAATTGTCGTCATTTAAGTTTCGCCAGTCCGACCAGAATATGAAAGAAATTTTATTTGAAAAGGTTTTGTGTCTCACACTTAAATAAGCGCAGCAAAAAAAAATATTTACCTTTTAGCTGTATTTACTTTGCATTCAGCGTTTAACAGCGAAACAACATAATAAGCATTATGAACTAAAAGTGTTTTAATATAGTTGGTAATCTGAGTTTTCGCAGCTTTAAATTCAAATTATTTACTGACAGCATCCAATTTCGTTTAATAAATATTGTTTTTTTATATATAAATGTCGTATGGTATGGCGGATTACAGAATTTACATAATTAGGTGAGAGTATTTCGTATGCGAATGTTGTTTTTAAAATAATCTTTACGGTTGAAGGACTTTGTTCAGTTTCCTTTATTACCTCGAGGCTTGGTGAAGTGTACTCCTCAACTACACCCTTTCAGGTGACATGACGAAATAAGTATTGCAGTGAAAATGCCTGAAGGACGTTACTTCTACATAATTTTAAAAAAAGTATTACTTTTTTGTTATAAAATTATGTTAGACCAGCAATTCCGAGGTGTTTACCATTCATGTCATGCCTCTAATTCGATAATTACGTAAGAATGCAAACTTTCTTTAACCCAATTGAATTTTATCGCGCCATACACAGTCACTTCGGAAGTGCAATCTACAACAGTTATTACCGCCGACGCTGAACTTTTAAATTTCATTAACATAGTTGTAACAGTAGTTTGAATCGACTTAATTTGTGCAATATTATACGCCAATGAGTTTTTACTTCCCATGGAAATGGTTAATAAAGTCTTACGTGAAACTAAGTAATCCCGTAAATAGGTTGTAGTGAAACTGTTTCGACTTTATTCCGCCGGATTATGCTAAAGCAGAAATGGTGTTATCGTTGTTAATCAGGTTTAATTAATTTTATTACGAAGACTCATTGAATATTTTATTACTGCTTAAACCAAACAATGCGCAATGTGTTTTTGAACACTACGTACTTCGCCTCAGACACTACTGCATTTTTAAGAGAATGTTATTACTTTATATTGGTCTGAACTGGGGAATTCTAATTTATTTCTGAAATATATTAATATTAGGTATCCGAAATTAAAATGCTCAAAAGTTTTTTAGTGTAATTGTGCGGCTATTTGCCGCCGTTAACATTTTAATACCGACCCCGGCAGGATAATTTCATTAAATCCCGTCTTGCCGGGATTGCAGCAACAACCTACAGTCTCTCTTTTCTTAATACCTTAATGTCCGGACAGTAGTGGAATCTGGCCAAGTTAATGGCTGAACCGTTGCCGAACGAGCCGCCCGGACAAAACATGCCGTCGCCCCATTGGGGGCCAATCATCCGACAGACTTCGCCGATGACGTTGGTTTCCATGAGCGTGAAAACCGGCGCCACCTCGTAAGTGTAGACGCTGGCGTTGAGCGCGTCCGTTAGCCATTGTCCGGCCAAGCCGTAGGGGTCCAATCTGCAAAAAGACAACGGGACGAATGTATATTAATTTAACGTTTCTGGCGTAATGTCGTGCCACTGGACCGAGGACGTTTGGGAAATTGTTTGAGTCGTTAGGCTCGGCGTTTTGGATGGAAATGATGTCTTGGAATGTTTTTGGATAATGGTTATTGGTGTTATCGGGATAAGTGTGACCGAATTAAAGCAACTGGTAGATCGTATCGGCGGCTTCAAGTGTCATTAGCGCAATTCAAATGTGGAAGTTACTACCATAAAACATCTTTGTTTCTTCTATTATGTAAACACCAGCGTTTCTACTTTCTTTATACGTGTGGTGTATTACGGGTGTTTATAATATTTGGCACTTATTTTAATGTGAGGTTTCGACTTTTTTGACTGTAAGTCATTGCTATAAATATAAAATTCGATTGTAATTTTTTAGTAAATTTTAGATTTTCTTTTGAGAACCTTATTATAGTTGTAACCCTTGTAATCTTAATTTGTGTAATTATTATTATCAAGTGTGTTTCGTGTAATATTTTTTTAACATGCAACTCGATTATTCCTTCGATACCTCGTAATTTACTTTTAGATGTCACGTTATGAGTGCAATTAAAAATTTTAAATATAGGGAAAATATTAATTATTCATTCATTAATTAAAAGCCGTAATATTATTTATATCCAAACTAATTATTTGTGAATTTGTAAGGGCTTAAATATAAAATTTAAAATACTTGATTTATTTTCAATCTCAATCAATAATTCAATTCCTATAAAAGTAATAAAAGTGTTCCAATATTCTATACAATTTAACTTTGTTCTGTTATTTAGAAAATGTCTACAGATTACAAGGGAAACACGATTAATAAACATAACAAATTATTATTTGTATTTCGATTACAGACAAAACTTTTTACTTACCCCGAAAACAGTTGATTAATGAAATAGGGATGTCCGGTTTTAACACTGAACTTTATTGTGCTTTTCAATAACCGCAGCAACTTGTCATGGTCGACGCCGTTTTGGTTTATTGTAAAATCGAATTGTTCTTCCAGCTTTTCCGGAGGCACCCATAAAAGCACTTTGTCTTGCCTGGTGGTGAACACGACGTTCTTGAATAAAATGTCAATAACTTTTTCCAAAAACTCGCCGTGCTTATCGACTTCGGGTACTGGACAAAAATCCGCCATGTCGACTACGAGAATAAACCACAGTTCTGATGAATTACGTATTTATATTTTGCCGGTGATTATTTTTTTTTATTTGCCGCTTCCTTATTAAATTAATTAATCGAGATTGTTAAAACGATAATGGGCTAATGCTCGCTACCTTTAAACGGTGAATTCTGTCTTCATTAATGAAGCTGCTTACCATCCGGGTCATAAGTTTGTTAAACTTTCGAAATTGATTTGTAATTGCTACACTAAATGGATGTATTAAATGAGTTTACACTTGGAAATGGTGTTTAACAAGCATTAGCGAGTTAAAACCAATTATTACTTTACAATTCATTTCACAGAAAAATTCTAGACAATGTTTGTTTAAAAATTTTGTAAACGACCTGCTGTGTGGTCAAATATACAACGTGTTCATTTCATTACATCAATATTGGAAGTACATATACAGGGAGTTTAGGAAGTAATCCAAAATATTATGTTTAATTTTATTATGAAAGGTTTCTATAAATATAAGACATAAATTATGTCATTATTAAGATACAATATTTTTAGTATTTTGGGTAGATTAATGTATATCAATGAAAATTGATATATTATTTATGGGCTAATCCATTTACCAACAATTATGGTATTAGTACATCAATAAAAATATAATTACACATAACTAGTACAATAAACATATAAAGATAGGAAAAATGTAGCACAGCTAAACAAACAAGCTGTATCCACATTAAATTCAGAGTGAGGCTATCGTTTCATCTGGAGTAAAAAAGGGAGAAGCTCCTTGAAGCTTCAATTGTTTTATGATTGAAATAACAAAATGGTTGCCAAGATAACAGTGAAAGCTCTGTTTCATTTTTTCAAATAAATTACTTCAGAAGTAATAAGAAAGAAATAATTTATTTTATTTGCAACTAGTTTATAAAATAGCAGATAAAGAATCGTGAATAATAAAAAAGAAGATTAATCTGTACAATTTATATTTCTGGATATTATCAAACATAGATATGATTATCTCATGAGTCGAAGAATATAAAACAACAAAATGGTATGATATAAGTAGGGTCAAAGTAAAAACTTCTTTTTATATATTCTCTGACTAAGAACTCCGTCTACAAGTGGTTATTACACAAAATTAAATGTTTTCACATTTTTTACTATAGTAAAAGATATTTATAGCATATTTTTATAAGCAAAGGTGAACAAATATCTATAAATAATTATTATTTTGTATACGTAAGTGAAAATGTGTATTCTTTGAAACTTCATATTTTTAAAAAAGTGAATAAGAAAAAATCTGTGTTTTCAGTTTTTTAGGCAGATTTCCTCTTATAAAAAACAATGAATGATGGTAGGAATACGAATACGAAGATCAAAGTGAAAGTCTCGTTTCACATAGTTTATTTTAGAGGTTTACAGACAAAGGAGTAATCCAGTTTTTTATGGATTCTAAACCAGAAACCTCAATGGTTTACAATCAGTTTCATATTCCAAATATTAGATTATTTTAGTTCATCAAGAACTGTCGTCGACTTGGTGGAGAACCTTGAAGGTACTATAGAATTATTCATGTTAAACGTTTAGAACGTTTATTAATCATTTTGAGATTTTTGAACTATCTATTTTTTGTCATGTTTTTTTTCTAATAAAATTTTTAGTATAATAATTTAATATTATATATTAGACAAAAGTGTGAATTTTTCAATATAATTTATTTTGAAACATAGCAACGTCGTATGTTTTTATAAAAATATATAAACAATTTGTTTATGCATTATACAACAATTCTCTATAACCCTTGTATAGAAAATGAACAAGTCTCTTGTGATTATTGGACGGGGTCTTAGTAGATAGCCAGGCGGTATAAAATTACAACATTTAGTATTCAATAGTTGGGAGCACTTAAAGTGGAACAATGTGACAAAAAAATTTGACTACTTGTAGAGTGGCATCTTATTTGAATAAACGTTTATAAAGATTTGACGACCACATTACTCATATTCGTTTTACTAGCAACAATTCAATGGGGGAGATTGAAGAAACCAGAACTGTAACGTCCAACGTTAAATTGTTCACAAGGATATTTTTAAGAATATCGATCCCGCATTCCGTCGTATAAATGATTGATCCAATTTCTCAATATTGAGTATAAACACATCAGGATGAAGCCAGCACGAAAACGAATAAAGGGATTTAAGAGCCTCGTAGTACAAAAAGATTGATGAGCGACTGCATTTATTCTGGCTTTTGTATTGCAATGCAATTTTCCGGTATTCCACGAACACCTTAATGGTGTGCAATTAGTATAATTGCTGTGTCATAAGATTTGATTGACGATAATTAAGTGTTCTAAAAGATTTAAACTTTAAATGTAGGAATATTTCGAGCTGCACAATATTGTATTGGCATAAATAAAGTAAATTGTCATGAGTTAATTATTTTCTTACACATAAATCTGACGTAGATGTTTTGGTTTGAGTTTCCTTTAATAGTTAATGACGTGTTTGGGTAAAAAGTTCGTCCTGTTTAAACATGTTTATTTAGAATCCCGAAGGAATGTCGTTCCATCGGGAAATGCATTAAAAGCCGTGGATATTATGGTTCGCCATTTCGTTCTAATCCGTCCCAAAACAAAACGACGCGAACTGCATCTCAACGTAATTCCAGTTTGTGTTTTGCACTGTTCCTTAAGTGGCACATATTTAATTCATTGCCGAAACTGGCGCAGGCATGTTGTTAATGAACTGCTAAAACCCTGACTTTGATGGATAAGAGTTTTGGGCGAATTTTAATTACAACAGTAATGTCAAATATAAATGTTAACTTTTGCGTTGTCACGGAGTAAATTATGATTTATCGTGGCATATAAATAATGAGGCGTGATGCGACTGATGCGGATCATGTTTTATGATTTCTTGTCATGTTCGGATGCATGGGTTATCCACACGTTGGCGTTACCAACCAGTTTTGACACGTATAATGAAATACATAAATATAATAAATATGCAAGTAGAACATCTCACGACTTTTTGATGAATTGTGATAAAGCTGATTGGATTATTTAAAGCACCTTTTTTATTTGATACCCCCTACTACTCAGGAAGTAAGGTTTAAATTTCGTCTTTATAACTGTAGACTCACTGGGATTTTATTAGTTAATTATATTTTACGATGATATCTTAATAACGATTTTAATATTAAATCTTAGTGTGTGTATGTAGGGCTGTAACATATTCCTGCCTTATTAGCATGCAATTTAATAGTTTGCATTTGGTTATAAAATGAAGGTTGTTAGTGATTTTATGACTGTCGTTAAGCCTAATACCATGTTGAGATTTGAAAATGTTGATTTACCTATAATAAGGCTCCGGTTTGTTTGATAAATAAAAAAAATATTTATTCACAGTTGCAGCAATTTTTAGTTGAATTAAAGTGGCAAATAATATTTTGGATAAATCAAAATATAATTTATGAAAAATGTTCGCCACTACAAACCTTTCATAATTTCATCAAATTTAAATAGCCAATAAATCGCCAACACATATAAACATTTATAACATCAGTAAGCACATAGTTTCGAAAAATAAATGTCATCGAATAAAACCATTATAGTGGAAATTAACGCACATCAAATTTTATCGTCGGATGAAAAATGATCCAATTTCCAGGGGCCATAAACAAGATATTCGTGATGTATGACGCTTCAAGTCCCGAAATACCGTCAAACGACAAATTCATTGATTCCGAAGTCGGCATCAGTGCACAGACAACACCCCGGAGACCGTGACCAAGTCCACGCTTGTTTATGGTACGTGACACGCCCTCTCCGGCATCCCGAGGTACGTTCCGCGAAAACCAACCCCCATCGAAATGCCTCTTCCTCATTGTTATAAAAATTGATCGTCCGTCACTTGAGGACGGCTCGAGAACCGAGGACTCTCCTCACCACTACACGCTTTAAAGTACGATTTTCAGTCTTTTGTCGCTCTTGAATGGCTTGTCGTACACTTTTCTGTGGTTTTATGCCTGAAATATTCAATGCGCGGACATTACCGGACTTTTAAGCGGCCAACAGTTCAAACCGGATGCCGCAAATAAATATGCATTAGTCAATTTTTAAACGTAACATGCAATTATTGACAGGATCGAATTGTACAGATTGCCACTGAATAGTAGAGGATATTGTTAAACATTTGATAACCCAAGAAAGGAAAGTAAATTCGGGTCAGTATTCAATGGCAAGAGTATATATTGAAACCCGATGATAAAGAAGAGAAAATAGGAGAGAGAATAAGGGCCTAATAAATAAATTCTATAAGAGCAGTGATTAGCACCGGGCTACCCAGCGTAATAAACCAAAAATGGGCGAATTTACAGGTAGCTTTCCTACTTAATGGGTGGCACGGTCGTCACAACAATGTGTACCTGAACCTTATGTGTATAAAACGCTGAAAGTTTCTTGACAGGTTAATAGCGAACTTGAACAGTGACATGCAGTTAGCCGACTTTTTGCCAGTATTAGTGAAGTCATCAGTTTTATTTGTGCTCCCGAGTAAATCTTTGCAGGGTTGAACATTACCAGGCGTCGGATAGGTATAAACTCGGTTAAGTGCTCTTAGAACTGACATTTTCCGGGAGTCTCCTCACGCCCCGCAATGTCTCTTACTTAATTTGCGACTTCTCTTCGCAATTTGCGTCGGCTTTATTAATAAATTAAGCCTCTTATGATGACTGTTGCCCGTGACAAATATCGCCTACGTTACACCGGGCTCTAATGAGATTCATAATTAATATCTATAATAAATAACAACGTGTGATAGTATTTTTGCTTATAATGAAGAGAAACTGTGCCGTTACGTCAATCTATATTTAAGCTCCCAAAATTTCTAGTTAGAACTAGTCTGAGACGTTTGTGAACAATCATTTTTTTCACATATACTTTTAAAGATCAGAAACAAACTAGAAACTGGTGCATTAGTAAATACAAATAAATGAAACGAGTAGAAAATTATAAAAAAATACACTAATTGTTTTTATCCAGTAATCGATTTTATGAATAATAATTATGACTTCTGTATATTAAATTTTATTAATTCAAATATAATAATTCAACTATATATACATTGCGCCGCAAAAGTATACTTTTAAAAATTAACAAAAATGAAACGTATATTACTTTTCTTATATCATGAGGAAAACTTGATATATGAATATTTATTGAAAAAGAAAAAATATCGAGTTATTAGAGAAATAATTGAATATAACAAAATTTTAACATTTTTCAAGTTAAATTTATTTACGGTAATATGGAGTATTTCCACTATAATGACCTTTGGACAACGTCGCCTTATACATAAAAAATGTTCTCATGACATCCTGATAAATGTTGTTGGTTTAAAATGTTTGGTGGTGATAGAAGTGCTTTTATTTATTTTCTCATATGGTCCCGTAGATGTTTAATTAGATTTAAGTTCGAACTGCTAGCTGGTCAGTTCATTAACGAAATATTTATTTCGTCAAGGTAGTCTCTGACAATTCTCGCAGAGTGAGGTCAATTCCTACGATATGTTGCAGTTAATAAGAGACCTGTTACAGAACGGAACAGGGTTATATTGTCTTCATTTAGGCATCTCCTTATGGTATCCTGGCTTATTTTTACATTATAAGTCAATGAAAACTGTTGCTGCAGTAAGGTACTGGTTACAAACATTTGTCTAAGAGCTCTTATTCTTAAATATCGGTCTTGCTGTGATGAAGTTATTCTTTTTCGTCCCTGAGCAGGACTTATTTCGTTGGTACCCGTTTCGTAAAATCGTTTAGTTAATTTTGAAATTGTCGATTGTGTCATATTTAGTCGATTTGATATCTCGTTTTGACTCTTTCCTTTTTTGAAGCAACTGCTCAATTTGCTTTTGAAATGTTTCTATTATTTGTTCTATCGTACATTTTAAAGATTTTAAAAAGTAATCGTAAACAGTAAAAAACTGTTACAATCAAAAAATCAAATATTTTGGTGAAAATTTTAGGATACCATATGACTAAAGTGTCAAAGCTAATAATTTAATATACAGGCCCCTTACGTTAAAAAAAGACATTCAAACTTTAATAAATATTCTATAATTTTAAGGCGTAGTGTAGCTTTAGAACTCATCAGAGTTTTCACAATAAATTGTTACCAGCAATTGATCGACAGCGTTATTTTTCTAATTACGAAATTTATTTAAAGAGAAAAACCTTTTGTTAGAATTTTCGATTAATTTTCGTCTGTTAATTTCAATTATCCGATGCACATAAAAAAGCGAAACAGTCCCCGCTTTTTCTGTCCAATTTAAAAGGAGAATCGTTGCTCACTAGGCATATGATTCGTCTTTATCGCTCACGGGGCTTATCGAATGCCATATCTGAAAATAAACCAGCTGTATGCTGAAATCGCGAATAGGCAGATACACAAATAGAGGAGCGCTTATCTTAACTTTATTTGCTCTTTTCCACAGGCTGAAATTCCTAACGTGTGACTATAAACTTTAAAGAACAACAGTTGGTCCTTGGAAACATTCACGTTTCATCGGTGCCAGGCATCACTGTTCCGAATAAACCGCCGTAAAAATGATATGGAAATTTGTCTGGGAACCAGAAAAATTATTCGGCTGCTTACAGAAATGGTTGTGTTAAAGACACAATTTCATTTATAATGGAGACATTTCGTAATAGAACAAAATGGAGATGTAGCGTAAGTACACGTTTCGGTGTGAAAAGCCGTCACTTAACCTTGCAACAAAAGCAACCGCCCCTACATTATTCTATTTTCAAGAAGATGATATTAATAGTTCTCATTCAGTATATGATGTAGAGTTATTACCCTATAAATCATGCCGTACTCAAATAAGGATAGTTTCCTGGTGAATAGGCGGCCATTCACCTTGGCCTCACTTCATCTCATACATGGACTGTACCCCAGTTCACCTCTCGGGATTATTTATTAATAATTCATGGTTTCATCTTCTTTAGATCCGCGGTATCGTCATTTTAAGGCGGTGACGGAAAATTACACGTTATGCAATTATATTCGGGCACATATTTGTTGCAACACGTGAGTTTTTACGTTTTATGGAATATATAACACGCACCCCAAATAATATTTATGATAATTCTGGGCGGACCCTTAGGGGAAGGTGTGGGAATAAATCTTTTCATCAGCTCAAACGCCAACTAGCGTGAATATTTTATTGCGCCACCTTTGTTAGATAAGCAATGGAATCCGTCAATCTTACATGCCAATTTTGCTCGTGTTTCCGTGTCCGATATTTCACAAATTGATGTAAAATGGGTTGGTTTATACCTGTTTTGAAAAATATTTGACAAACTGCGAGAGATCGAGTTGTACAGAGGTCTATTTTCATTTCTACCTACTACACATTTCTGGGAAAAGTTGAACACTTTAATTATAATTTCCGGAATACTGATATAAAATATGGGACATTGAAATATTGCAGGCACGCGTGATAGGTTACTTTAAGATAACATATAAAGCCATTGTGGTTATCTTCATTAGACATTTGCATCGATTTACTACGTCCAAAAAAATAAATGAATAAACCTATATAAATGATTGTACCAAGGGCAGTATATCTAAAGCGGCTCGGAGCATACAAGTGGACAAATTTGCTCCGCAAAGAACGCAGAATTCGAATACGCTTAAGAGGACCGTATTCTGGGGGCGGCGCCGAAAACGTGACCGGCAGTTCATGAACGGCTACAAAGATTGCCCTTATTACAAGACATTAGTACAGTTGAGGCCATATGTGGAAATTTAATTAAATAGCTGAATGCACGGGAATACTGGCGGGTGATGCCTTTGTCTGCCTTCATTAGAAAAATAGACAGCCGAATAACGCTGACTAGACAGGCGGGATATTAGAATTTTTTTATTAAGTTAGAGTGTTCACTACATTTTTGCATGAGTATCTTAAGTGGTGTTAAAGAATTCTAAATTCTAAAGACATTCTGTGGTCAAATAAATCACTGACAAGAAAGATAATATATTGCATGGCATGTCAAAATTGGGTAGGATACACATATACTTCTTAGCTCCATTGAATGCAGTTGTGTGATGTGTAACATGTTTTTTTATAAAAGAGAACTGGATCAGATTGTGAATTAGTGGAATGAGAGTTTGCACCTGCTACTGACTGACTCATAAACTCGTACGATTGGTATTGAGTTCGTCAAATTTTAAAAGACAGCCATTGAAAGGATATTAAATTTTACTTTTTATTTCAGGTGACTTTCTATTTCATTTTATGTGACAGTTCAATATGAATGTCGGTGAAGCTTTCAATCATCTCTAAACGGTAGATTAATCGAAACATATATGAATATTTCAGATGACAAACACAATCCGTGACATGACATGAATTATGATAAATCATTATTTAGAATCACATAATATTATACATATAAAACTTGTGATTTACAAGAAATGAATATTAACATTTTGCAATGTTCCATTTTGAACGTTAATTAATTTCATTTTAGTAAAATTATGCATTGTGTCAGTTTAATAAAATAATTTACATTAAAAATAAGACAGCAGACAATATTCATGTCAAATTCGTATTTAACAGCAAATGTATGCAAATAAGGTAACTAACGTGTCAAGACTTTGAAGTTGGCAATTTAGATAAAAATGTCAACTCATCAAAACTTTGTTATGTAACTATGGCGCTGTGCCCATCAGATTATAATTACAACTTTAAAGCATCTTATTCCTGAATTTTTAAGGGTATAAACATTTGTGAACTTCAGGAGTATGTACCGAGTTAAGCTGTTTAAATTGACGCTGTCTTTTCCTTTTTATTTTTTTTTTTTTGTTATGCAAAGTAGTTTCACTGAAGTTGGTTATAATTTAAAATTTTACAGAAAATTATCCTTATTCACTGAAGAATATCCACACGTGGAATTTTTGATGAGCCCGCGAACTGCAATGTATAACCGTATACGAAATACATAATTTATGCAAATGCAATCGTTGCATGTTAAGCATCAATTTCTGATGTCTGTGTAACGTGAAGTTCGTGAAGGATTCATCTAGTTACTGATTTAAGATTTAAAGTGATAGAGGAGACTAGTGTATTATACAGTATGTGCATTATCTAACATACACATCAAGACTTGTAAGTTACACAAGCAATCCTTTGTGAGGTATAATGGACATAATAACCTCAAAAGGTACAAAAGCAAAACAGTACCCAGCTTATATTCGTATTATGTTGTCGATGTTTGGTTTCAAGGGATTATTTTAGATAATAACAGTTTTGTTTCGCATCCATACGGTTATTGATATAGGTTTAGAAGCAATCTAAACGGATTAATAATAGGGGCACATTTTGTTTATTTTTAGTAATAAAGCAATTAAAATTCGCCAAAATCATAATCAGTATCTAAAACGTTTGAAAATAAAATAAAACGTCGTTAACTTGCCCATGAAGTTAATTATAGTTGAAAAATTGCTAAATGATTTTATTCAGACACAAATTTTTAAATTAAAATACCCGAAGCAAAATTCAATTTCTGCAAATAATTTAATATTTAATCAAAAAGTACGTCGATAAACGCTCGCATAGCAGAAATTCAATTTAATTTTCTAAACTAACACCTTAATGCAGCTGCTTGCAGCTTTCGTCAAATGAGTACGTAACTGATACCGGTAAGATTTTAATAAGCAGTTATGAGCTTAAAACAGTAAACAATCATTTAGTGTGGCAGGATGGCGGAGTTCAAGTAAACTAAGTTATAGTTACTGAGCAGCTGAGCTGTGTCGTTTACAAAGCTTTCATCGATTACTAAAATTAAATCTCTCATAAGTAATTTAGTTAACGGGTTGTAAAGCCAATTGGTTTTCGATGTTTTGTTGTTTACGTCACGACGAAATTGAAAAAACTTTTTTAAACATTCAAACAATGCACCTTTAAGGCTGCGCATCCACCACAATTTTAAATGTGTGTGGTGTCGATTGTGCTAAGGAGCCAGCCAGATAACTGGGCATTTCTTTATAAGCTATAAGTAATCCAACCTGTATGTAAGTCAATGTTATCAACAGAGATATATTTTTTCGAATGGAAATTTTAAAATTACATTTTCGACTACTTCCATATATTCAGCTTTGCAATAGAAATGAAATTACATGATCTAATATGATTGAATTTGAGATAGGACGTGTTTGGTCTGGCCTTAGTTACAAAACCCGGATAGCTATAAAATATTCATTGCGGGCATCACAAGAATTGATATGCAAAACATTGCGGCGGCTCCAACACACTTTATACGATTCACTGTCGTCTCTTTACAGTCTATTTTCATGTAAAATCTTTAAAACCACATTTTAATATACTTTGAATATTTATTAAGATTTACGACGTCGTTATTCAAACGCCGAAGATATCTGCGTTTTTATTTGGTTAATTGTTTAGGTAGTTTAATTATAATTAAAGAAGTTTACCGAACTACACTACAAGTTTGTAGAATATTGATGAAGATTCAGGTGTTAACACATATAATCATTAATGGGTGGAAATGATCGAAGGCGCTCCGGAGACGATGGCTTCAGGATCAAGCTCATTTGTCAAATCCTTCTGGTTCCTGCAAGGCGGTCTCTTCCGTTTCCTGCTAAGATATAATCGGGAGCCTGTTGGCATCCTCGGTATTAATTATGACCGTTTAACTAAAGCACTTATTATTCACTTGCTTATTACGAACGAGGTGGCTCGAGCCAGTCACTCAAATGTTGTTTAATTTATTGGCAAAGTTTCACGGGCTTTCATGGGGGGTCCGACTTAATGATTTTAATGAAGTCGTGTAAGCCATAATCGAGTAAATGTTTCGATAAGGTGGCAGTTTACGGAAATACAGCGAAAATGCTATTACAGATATAATGTCATTTTGATAGTAACATAGATTTTGGCACAATTTAAATTACCATTTCGCTGCATAGAAAGAAAACGTAGATTTAACCGAAACTTTGTAAAATAAATAAACGGCTTATATACACGCAAAAGACTAGTAAAATTTTGTAAATGTTGTCGAAGGTAAAGAACATATTATAATATTATACAGAAAGAAAATAACTCACAACATAATATAAAATAAAATTTAAGCACATCTGAAATACTTTAATCGTAATTTAAAGAAATGAATAAAGCAATTGGTTGGTTTTAAAGTTTCTGGCCTTAGAATAAATAGGTGAATGAATTTAATTCATGCAGCCAGTATTACCGTAGTGTGAAATTTCAACGAAACAAGTCAACAGAAAAAGCGATGTTAATTGGAAAAATTCTATTTTAACATGCATAATGTAGGTTACACAAACGTTATTCAATCTGGAATTGACATAAATTTTGGTCTCGACATTTTTATAAATGGGTGCCAACAATAATTGATTTACCGAATGATATACCACAAGTTTCAAAATGAAATAAACATTTTTGTTGCAGCTGAAAATATTTTAACGACTTTTACGATAAATGCCAACAACAGAAAAGAGTTATGCAGTGAAATTGAATTGATAACACTAACACATAACGTTAGTTTCATTTTAAAGCCCAATAAAAAATACGCGATTTCTCTTTTAAATGCAAATCCGACGAAACAACATTTTTATTCATTAATTTATTAATTTCGAACTACATTTCGTAGTTGATGATGATTTAATATATAATCAGGACTTGCTTGAAGAAAATTCATTTCGGTTTCGCCCTCTCCGAAGTGAATAACTTAATTAAAACCACGTGAATGGGAGTTTTTTTGCGTTCTACATTTTACACAAAGCCAACGAAGGCTCTATATTTTATACGTGAACCCTATCCCATCAGGAAGCACATGGGTTCATTAAAATTAGAGGTAAAATTATTTCTTGCCAGGAATACTTGTAAAGTACGTTAATTGAACGAACAGTTTTGGGATCCTCGTACATAATAAAAATTATAACAGCACGAAAGGGATTTCAAACGTGAATCTTAAATTATTAAAACTCTCAGGATAATTATTTGTGTGTACGCCAGGCTTGCTGACAGTCCGTCAGGGGTTTCAATTTTTGTATTTGTTTTTATTTTGTTTGAAGCTTTCAAAATAATGAGACTTATTTCGAAGCCTGTTTATTATACATGTAAATTTGATGTTGTTTGAACGTTTCCCCATAGAGAATGTTATAACTGCCTTAGATGCAACTATCATATTGAGTGCGCATTTCATAATTTATTTGTAGTTCTATGTTGCAGTCTGGTACCGTTGTTGATTTATTTATGTTGTATTCCACTTTATAATTAATTTGTTCTGTACTTGTAATTAGCCTTTCGCCGTATCTCATGAGAAATTATGTTAGCACTGGCCGGTCAAAATGGCATTTATTTAGTTTGCGTTGTTCCGTGTGATGGACGCCGGACATATTTCACATAAACATAAACGCAATCAGTGCGTAGAAACAATTCATTACGGTTTATTTATTAAAGAGAGAATTGCTGGATCCCGGGGTTCATCGGAGGATGTTATTAAAAGGGGATGTGAGTGCGGTTGAGTTTTCCGTCGTCGGCATATTGCTTGACTTTTCACATTACGCCGTATTAAATTATAATTATGCAATAGTAAATGTTCAATAATTGTGTTAGTGTGGAGTTAACACTTCCGCCCAATGTCTCGTTTAACCGTAATATCCCCCGCGAAATTTCCATAATATTATATGTTCTGCTTTGTGATAGGATCGCGTGATTCATTAGCAATTTAGCAGTACTTGTTCCAAAGCACGGCCCAAAAGCCATAATATAATGGTTTTGTTAGCGCCAAAGTTTGGTTGCACAGGAAGTATTTACCGCAGAAAATTAAACGAAATGATGCAAGGTTAACTTTGTAAAAACGAACTTTCCGCAACGAAAATAAATATACCTAATGCTAAAACCCACCCAGCCACAAAAGTTTATTCATGTGGATAAATAAATGAAATCCCATAATAAAGTCAAAGGTTACATGAGCATTAACGTTGAATGAGTCACAACTAATGTAATCCATTCATTTTAATCTGGCAAAAGTTGGTTATTATTTTGTTTTGTTTTTAACTTGTTTCTACATAGTAATTAGGCGATTTAAAGTTTAAGGTTTGAGGCAGAAATTCTATTATTCTGATTTTATGAACCACTGAACCAAGTTCAATCTGTTGTATTTACTAATTAGTGACGTTTTCCTATACGTTATGTTAAAGGGAATTTCAGCTGTGACTATACTGAAAATGTCTCGAGTTACAAGAAAAGAATTTGGAAGGTAAATACTTTTTATTTGAGGACAAAGTAAATACGTCCTGAAAGCTCTTTGAAAAGCTTTACAAGTTTATAATGGCATCAGAAATGGAAAAGAAAACTGCATATCAAGAAGTTCTGTCATACAGCGGATTTCTGACTTTTTATTACAGCGCTAGCACGATAAAACTAAGCACTGCATTGTGAGCACAGTAGAAAAATATTGTAACAGTAATAACTGTCAAAACATCAGAAATGTAGCAACGGTATAAAAATCAAGTTGTTACGCTATAAATTTATAAGTATTTGAATCAAGAAACCATTTTAATGCATAATTTAACTTGAAATACTGAAAGCATGTTGTACAATATTGGTTTGCCGATGAAATGTGTGTTGTTGGTGTACTTGAAGGCTATTTAAGGGTCACCTCATGATGTAATTATAGTTGAGTTTCAGTGTACATATTACAGACTAATTGATATTTGAAACTATATTATTAATCGAATTTAGAGAATAAACTAGAATTTTGGTCACCGATGCCAGCTCGCTGATTGAGTTTGTGGGTTCAGTAATTGAATACATCACCATTTAACAGACGCTAATAAACACCTAATGTCGTCAAAATTGCTGGCCTCGTGCTGACAATTTACTTTAATAATCCCAAGAAAATGTTACCATCTTATTTAGTTTTCTTAACTGACCGTTCAAAATGGCCATAAAAACATGTCAATTCCTTACCACTACTGTTAAGACTTGTCGCAGCTTTTGTACAAACATTTCCAGTTTAAGTGTCGGTCTTATCATTGGCAATAATTCTTCAATTTTCAATTCGGAAAGGCAATAATAAAGGCCGACAGATAGACAGTTTTCAAGGCGGCTAAAACCAGATGAAATTGACTTGAAACCACGTTTAATGTCCTTGCTCTAACTTTGAAATAGATGTTGACATACGCAGCTTAAGCGGTATTAGATATTCCCCTATTGAAACAACAGTAATTAATTTTGTGAGACAATGGCAAGGCATGACAAAGTATAGGAACACAATAAAACCAAATTCAATTTAGTAATCCGATAATAGTCGTTAAGTGTACATCGATGTAGTTTGAATAATTTATAATAGGAAATAAAACTACTAGTGCATTATATGAATTTGCTCGTCACATCATCATATTCGGCCTCAAGTAATCCATTTACTGACATTAACTAAAAAGTTCGGTTAAGTTCTTCTGCATAGAAAATAAATAGTTTATTTGTCTTACCTGATGAAGTCTGATACTATTACAATTCTTGAGACAATTCACGATCCGTGAATGTATTAATTTACTTATTAAGTTTGTTGTTAAGTTTGTACATACAAGAGATGAAGATTCCCCAACATTTTCTGATTAGTTTTTAGATATCTCTTATGTCGTAATTTAGATGCACTAAAAACCACCTAATATGAACTATTTTAGGACTCAGAACAATATAACAACAACATTTTAAGAAAGGGAGTAATTAAAAACAACAGTTAAATATAATAGTTAAAAATTGATATTTTGCCGCGTTTCAATTATTGGTAACAGTAACATAAAAGTAGATAGAGGCAATAGTGGAAACAGTGATGCAGGAAGTAATTTGTATGTGAAACTAAAAGCAGTGTCTTCAACACAGATCCATAGGAGATGTCGCAGCCGCGGCTGTTGATGAAAAGATCAGAGTGAAAACAGTCATAGATTCCGGCGTCGACCGTGCCGTGATTAGTATTCCTCCGCTCCGGCGGCTTTCAATATTAATTAAAGATAATCTCACGGCTGGAATCGTCAAATCAAACTGGATGATCATTAAAAAAGAAATTAAGTATAAAATTTTGAGGAGCATCGTCAGAGAGTAGAGTCGACATCCACATCAATAAGTTGCCATAAAATCGGGCCGGATCGTAGCCGTCCGTGTTGTTTCGTCCTGCCGCTGCGAGCGCTGCAGTCAATACGAAACTCGCTGTGACGCAGAGAACATCTCCTGCAGTCTTGCACCATTATCAAATCCCACTCGATCCGTTGCTCCACGTCGTGGGTCCAATCATTTTCAAATTTTATGACCCCAACAGCGAAACTGCGCCACTCAATTTCAATTTCAGGACCTGATAAAATCCTGAGCCGGACACTGTTCGTCAGTTTTTGAAATTAGCGCGTGAATCGCCGGATTGAAATACCGGTTCGCGCGTTAACCAAAACAATTTATGATAGTTTAGATGCATGTGTGTTTGTGTTTGAACTGACAGTGTTGGGGACTGATCTTGCTTATCCACAACAATTAACACAAGGAATTTAACCGGAGCTGAGCAGTATTTTTTCTGCCTTCCGGTAAGTTTGACAATATTAATAAATTTTAGCCCTCGGGCTTAAAACTTTTAAAGTTACTCCGCAACAAATTAGGAGCAAGCATTAATTTAAAGTATTATTAAATTAAGTAATTTGTGACAATTACATACTTACTTGTGCAAGTTTGTGTATTTTATTAATTAATATTTTTTAACAAACAAAATAAATCGCAGTGATTCAAATTTTTATACTTCTTATAATTTAACGATGAAATTAATGTTGAAATATATAATTAAGACCTTTAACAAAATTATAATTAATCATTTTTTTCCTGAAACCGGAGGATGATGATGCTGACAGCGTACCAACTCTAAATTTTTAGATGGCACGGGGACTATGTTGTTAATCATTCAAATTATTATACTTTTTTTTTAATTTTCATTCATAAATATAAATTTTCATATGACCCGTATGATGAAGAAAATTTGGTTACGCCCCCAGCGCCATCCTAAACAATAATTTTTTTGGTCCATTCATCTAATAACGAATGATTTTTTATATTACCGAAGAGATGGAGAACGGGGAGCTCCATCCATTTTAACTGTTAGATCCACTCATTTAGAAATTTTGAAGTTGCATCGTCAGCGCCATCTAAATTAAAATGCTGCGTTACATCATTGTTGTATTTATTATTTTTTTTAATTAGTATTGAAATCTATATGCGATCTAAATTAATTCAATTTATGCTGATTTTAAAACTATTGTCAATGATAATATTCAATTTTAATTAATCATCAACACTTTTGTGATTTAATGTACGTTATACTATAGAAAATTTACATTGTACTGTACAAAATGAATAATGAACAATTTTTGATTAATATTGTTTCATTTCAGCACATTATTTATGCCATTCATGAAGAATAAAGCTTTGCAATTAATGTGTGTTAACAAACGGTTTTTTATGAAAAGAAATTTATGGATAAATTAAATGAATTATTATTTGTGTCTTTTGTTTAATTGTAGTAATTTCCAATCGCAAACAAAAATAATAAATTTTAATAAGAATGTATATTGTGCAAGAAGAAATTGCAAATTAGCCTTACTGACATTGTCATTTGAACATCCTTCGCATGACTAATGTCGGCCTAAATTATGTTTACGTGTAAATTACAGTATTTTGTATCGGACTCTTCTATTGGTGTACGCTCTAATGGTGTGCAAGTATTTAGTTTACAACATTAAAACCCAATTAATTTGCGATTTTAGAACGAGGGAAATAATTCATGCATATTACACATGATAAATGAGTATAGGATAATAACGACGTGAGATATTCGTGCCTGAAAAAATGCTTACATCCAATAATTAAGTCACTTAATATAAATAATTGCTTTTTTTCTAAATATTTATGTAGTCAATAATCGTTGGTTTCTGGTAAAATAAACAACATATCCTATAAATAATCCGTTTAATTCTACCTTTTAAAAGTCTTGTTTCCGAATAAATATCAACAAATCAGTCATAAATAATATTTAGGTTCGTGTGTGTATTTTGTTATTCTAGTAGGTAAACTATATTTCGACGTAAACACACACTGCGCTTGATCAATTTCACATTTGCCTCCAGGTGCTTAATTGAGAAACTAGTGGTTAACTATTCAGGCAATATAATTTATGCATAATATTATTGTTAAAGTTCTTAAGCAATGATTGCAATATTTTGTTTTGTGTGTCTAATAATTTTATAAAATAATGAAAAATGTCATATTAACCCTTGACATTTCGGATGAGATAATTAGAGACGTAGATTAATAAACACAAACATCAGATATCGTATTACTACAATAATTACAAGTAAAATTAATGACTATTGTGTCGTGTAGTTATATCACCATGTAATTACCTATATTGATTTACTAAAAAATTCATTGAAACCGTAAATTAAAATACTAAACGTATAAATTAATTTTGTTTGATCAATAATTTTGAATGTTTTAATTCAATTTACTTGCTACATCTGGATTTTCGCGAAAAAGGAAATAGTATATCAAATCAAAATCGATTAGGCTTCAAACTGAAACCTTTGGTCTATTTCTACGTTTTCCACAAACTTTGAAATTATATAAATTAAAGTAATGAAAGCTCAACCATTTTAGATTCAACGATACTTGCAATTAGTTGAATAATTTAATTTGAATACCGACATCATTGGCAGAATTTTGCTATTCGTAAAGTAAAAGTTAGCTTAATCATTTATCGATTTCATTAATAATAAACTAACAGAGGCATCGATATTAAATTTCAGAAAGGGCGTTTAATTAAAGTGCAGAGAAGATAAGTTCACAATTCATTAAGAAATAATAAATGCATATTGTAAGCTCAGACTTAATTAATGTCAGAAATAATTGTTTACTAACATTAATTTAAGAACTTAAAACGCAATTTTCAGAATGTTGATTGACTGTAATTTAGTGTCGCATAAATTTTCGTCAACACTTAATTGTTTTATTAGCTTGATATGGGTCTATGGTAAGTTGTTTTGGCGGAAGGATACATAAAATGTTTAATTATAGTTAACAATGGATCTAGTGCAAATATACATAAATGCGTCGTATGTATTAAGTAATATCCCATACAGTTATGCGAAATTTTAACAGTAACTACACTATAATGTTGCTTAATATACAGACAGATAGATGTTAATTTGATCCATTTGATGCTGAATACCCTCGTCCGATTCATTTTTATTTGCAAGGGAGCAATTGTTCATGTTAATTTGAACGCATTGTTCATTTCATTCGATTCAAAATGGTTTAATTTAAACTGATGACGTCGGGGCTCGCAAAGTTCGGATGAATTGTATATTCGAATTAAAATATCTATCAAAATTTTACCAATTTATTATTTTATGCATATGTGATGGCCCACGCCATGGGAGATGCGTCAATTAAATTATTTTAGAGTAGGTACTAATGGAAATTATTCACGTAATGAAAATATATTTTATAGGTGCTTATCTAGTTTCCATTAAATAACAAAATATATACGAGTCACTGCATATTGGCGCATAATTTTGTATTTTACTACAGTTTTTTAAGAAAACGGCGGCGACGCCCTAAAAGAATTAATTAGAAATTATTCCGTTGTCTGGATTAAAATTTGGGAAGCGCCTAATTTCATTTTATTGTTCTTGGCTAAATGTCACTGCGGCTGTAAAAGTAATGGAACTATTTTTTGCAATAGAAAACTTGCCTTTATTTACAACAAGGTAATTTTCTGTCTCGTAATTTTTTAGACATTCATTAAATGTAAGCAGTTATTGTCAAACTTTTCACTTTTGCTTGGAAAACTCCTAGACCAATAATTCAAGGATGCGTTATATTTGGTTTTAGCTATAAGGGGTGTAACAGAGCGAACTATTATTTTTCAGACGTTGGCGTCCAGGTTTGTTAGAAAATTAATAGTTTCCTAAAAAATTTGTTCACAGGAAGTAGAAGTCAACTTTTTTTGTATTAAGAAGATTGATAAACAATATTTTTGAAAAATTTTGGTATATAACAATTGAAAATATAATAAATTGAATTAAATTTTATTCGAATATAGAAGTTATTTAATAATATCGAAATTCTAATTTTAAAATTGTTGTACGTCGCTTTTATTAACTTTTGAATATAAATATATTAAATGAAAAACTTTTTAACAAAAATATTGCATATACCTGTATAGAATTCCCTGTATACGAGATCAACATTTATTATTCCAACATATTGCATGTTAAACAATCGATAATGAGATCAATTGCTCTTGTTATTATAATTTCGACGCATTGTTCATTTCATTAAATTCAAAATGATTTAACCTATTATCTGATTCTGACGGATATATTCGCAATTCAAAAAATAAAAATTTATATATTTGACATTCTTGTAAGTGGCAATTTGACAACCAGTGTGACTAAAGGGTTGTATTAGCTTACAGAATCTAAAACATCTATCGAAAAGTTAAGCAGCGAGTTGGTATTTTATACAAATGATGTTTGCCAAGGGACATGTTTCAATTAAATTATTTTGGAGCACTAATAAAAATTATTCGCGTAATGAAAATATATTTTATCCGTGCTTTTAAATTTTAATAGGACTTAAAAAACGAACAAGCCGGGTCATTTCGCACTGTCGCATAATTAATTTTATTCCAGTATACGTACGCCTACGAAATGAAAGCTCGGATAATACAAAAATATTTTTTATCCGCAACACCTCCACACTCGTTAATTATTATTGAAAAGGAAAGGAGTATTTGTCAACAAGGAATGTCTACAGAGCATTAGACTAAATTGAAAATTCAGGCTCACATTACAAACTTGGATTAATATCATCATAGTTTACTTAATGTTCTTTTGTAAATGTCAACACAACGATGCCTAAAATTAGTTATAATATTTATCTATAAATTACTAATTAAATAAAACTTGGTTCTATATACAGTGTTGGTCAAAATGGAATAATTTTAAGAAATTGATTATTTTCATTAATCTTGATTGATGTTAAGAAGGTGGTTAATATTTTTTTCAGGTAGAGTATTTCAATATTATTCGCTTTCGCTTTGACGTTAGACAAAAAAATGGAGTACTTTTAAAATTGACAAGCAATGAATTCCGTTAAACATCGAAGTCTTCAGTGTGGAAAGATGGGTAAAAACAAATATTTATCAGAAGAGTTGAAAAACTAATTGTTGATTGTCTTAGTAATGGACTGAATCAGCGCCAGATTTCTTAAATTTCGGTTTCAAAAATTTTGCTTGCAGGGTAATGTATAAAGGTTCTCGAAAGACAAATACCTTTAATATCCAGACGAAATGAATGGACTTTTCCAGAAATCATGTGTATTGAATCCCGAAGTTATTTGGATCAGATGGTGGGTACTACCTAAGGAGACCAATTGAAACTAGACACGATTTTAAGTGCCAAAAACCAATAGTTAAACACGATAGTGTAAACATCATGGTATGGGAATGTTTTTTGACATCAGATACTGGCCCCATAGTAGGACTTGAAGAAAAAATAAATCGTGTTGACTATATGTCTTCGTAATCATATCATATACAAAAAGAATGTCGAGTCGATCAATAAGCTATATAGAAAAATTATTAAACAAAATGCTTGAGTTACCAAAAGAGTAAATAAACTTTTTCCAAATTTATTTCGTGTATATGATATATGGTTGTTTCTATTCAATTAGAAAAAATATACAAATAAATTTAATTAAATAAAAGATAAATTAAAACTTATTCCATACTCTATTTAATATTAAAAATAACTATGGACAATAACTGTGTATTTCAGTACAGAAATAAATACAGGTTTTTGTGACTTAATTTTCTCCAAAATGTCTCACCAATTCCCAAAAGAAGTGACCTGCAATTTTATGTATTTCATAAAATGAGAGCATTATTCGTGGTCATGTATCCCCGGTGGTTATTTTGTCGAGGAAAATTAAGTTTTTTTTTTCTTGACTGACAACATCTATTATGTCCCCGAATCTAATCTTATTTCGTAAGAATATTTTTTCGTACGCGGTATCGTTGACGGCGGCAAGGCAAGCACATACGGATACGTATAAAAGTAACAATAACAGCGTCGACCATAATATGTTCGGTGATTGTCTGCAGAATTGCCCCGCTGAATGCCCGGGAAGGATGACTATTGGCAACGATAAAATCAAACATTCAAATTTCCCGACGCGTTTGATATTCCCATGGGAATTAAAATCAGTACGACAAACTCGATTTGACGTCGACGTTGGGCTATTCGGTTAGCGGGGCTATTTAGGATAGAAATTGCAAAGCGATTATCCTGGAGGAAATGCTCTTTCGGCACTGAAAGAGATTCTCCACGTTTCAAAATATGATCGTGTCCTAAATTTATTTACGACTTGAAACTTACCATTTGTGAATAAATTTTAATTTCATGTTCAAAAAAACCAATTAATAATGAAAAATTATTGGTTGAAATCAATGAACAAATAACCGAAATTGAGTCGTGAAAGAGTAGACAGGCCTAACAATGTAAATGTTGGTTGCTCAATTTCTCACGACCGACGACTCTATTAAGTAATAAATTGTGAATTATAATGAAAGTAGTTGCGGGTCAAGTATTCATTATGGCGTGAATTATCGAGTGTTAAATGGAATGACAAAGGCGTGGCTCTCCTCCAGAGCCTAATTTTTATAAATGATGTGCCATTCAGTGTTGGCAAGTCCAAGGCCGGTGTTTTGCGGCGAATGACTTATATCGAGGAAATTTGCCGTGTCCAATTTAGAAAAAACTAGGTCTGAACGAACGGAAATTTCCTCAATCCGCCCACAACACAAGATATCCGGCCGCATTCGCTATATTTCTAATTTAATACACAGCCGCATTAAAACTTTTCAATTTGCAAAATTCTCCTTTTTGTGTCAACGATTTTATAACCAACTTGGAAACTTCCTTTTTGAAGCACTTCATAATTTTTTATCACTGCCAATTTTTAATCAAACTTCCAGTGGCGCTTTAGAAGAAAGTTTAGGACATGTGTTCTGTGCCCACGGTCATTATTAAAGCGGAGTAAACAAAGATAAGAAGAGATAACTCAGGAAAATCCCGGGATCAACGAGGAAAAGTATCTGCGGTTAATTCAAGTTGATTATTGACAGTGTTAAACTTGTTAAACAGCTCTTTTTTAATCCCGAAACTTTTTCGGCAATTCAGGCCCTTTTCCTTTGTTTAACTTACACAAACAAGTGCGTGTTAATATTCTAACGAACTTTAACAAATTTCGTTAAAATTACGCAGAACACTTAAACATTATAAGTTTTTTTGTAAACAAAGCTATTAATTAAACAAAATGCCTTTTAATTCATATAAAATAGCATAACGTTGTACAAATAATTATAATTGGAAGGGATAACAATGAGTCATAGTTGATCCATAAATCATTTTCAATATCTGCAACAGTGTTGGCAATTCATTCGAATCTAATTAAAACGGACGTGTTACTTGCATATACATGCATATAACATGTCAACTATGACGGTTGTTTCAATGATTATGTGATGAGAAAAAACGTCAATTTACTTTGCCTTAACAGCATTAGCAACTATTCTACTTGGAAATAAAAGTAATTAGTTAGATTTAAATATAATTTGATGGATGTTTTAATTATTAATAGAATATAACAAGCCATTAACACAAATTTATTTAGGTTAATAGGTTTGCATAATTCACCTTCAGTATGTACAATATCTTAATTTACATGACATTTCCATGCGCATCTCTAATTAAAATGTACAACTGCCAGAGAACTAATTATAATTTTAAAACAGTGACGACGATTGTATAGGTAGGTATGTTAATTTCGGACCGAAATTGAAAATGTTCTTTAATTTAATTCGCATATATGTATGCTGTTAATTTGCCAACTAATAAATAGAAAAATTCATTGATTTGGGTGTATCGACTGGCAAAATAGTATTACAAGATGACTTTCTTCCTCTAAATTTAGAGGCGAACGCAAATAAGAACTGAAACATTGAAAAAAGTAAAGGAGGCTTAAATTAGTAAAAAGGTTTTAGCAGTGGACTGTGAAATTCAATATAGCATCAGAGAGATTTAATTTTACTTTGTTAGAAAATCAAAGAGGCGGTTTCACGTTAAATAGAAACTACAAATTGAAATTCATTTTGAAGGGGTTTAACATATTTAAACAGGCGCTTAAAAGGTTTTTTCAAATAAAACCTTTATAAAAATTTATTTATTTTGAATAAACTTTTCATCGAACGTAAAATTGAAAATAATAGCACCTCCAAAAAAAAAACAGGAAAGGGATGAATTGACAATAATTACCTACTTTATTTGCATACTGTTTCTATGCATATAATTCGTATATGTTATACTTGATTATCGAGCACAAAACCATATCAGACAGCATCATTCAAGATTAATTTGTGTACTTGTATTCGGATAACAAATGATTTAATTAAGCCAGATCCGACGATGTATCTGCTTTTGCTTTGTGTTTTAGCAAGGATCATTGAATTAATATGAAAGCGAATTAATGTTGGTCGGATATCTTATTAATGTTGAAAATAGTATTTAGAAATGGACCAGAATAGTTTCATTTCCGTTTAATCGTTACGTAAAAGCATTTAATTTAAAAAAATGCTTTTTCGTTGGGTTTTATGGGAAACTGGTTTTTAGATTATAGTGGCCGTGTGCGCGGGCTAATTGTTAGAATATTTGGAATTGTGCAAGTTGAATTCGGTCCCTTTTAATTGTTTTTTGCATTTCAATTACTCATGTACAATAAAATCCAGTGTATGAGACAAAAAGGTAGTTTGAATAGGAAAGCAGGGAGAATTTTATTTGAGGTATTATTGGCAGCTTCACAGGGCTTAGCGGTTTATTGAAAAGGCGAATTTATGAGCGTCATTTACCTGCGTTCGAAACCGCCAGTAAATTTGTCAATAATAAAAATATTTTTGTGTTCTCGCATTAGCTGATTAATACGCCTAGGATTTATGAAATGCTTTTTATTTTAATTTATAAGTGATAAGTTGCAATTTAGCCAGGAAGATGTATATAATGGTTAAAAAGGGAACATTTCTTTGTATACCTTTTTTCTTGCTTATTTAACACCCTAACATTTAATTAGACTCATTATCCGAGTAAATTTTTTAATGAGCCGAAAAAAGCATGACGTTAACGTACTACCCACTGTGCAGGATATTTTCCTTGCCTTTCTGGGCCATTATCTTTATGAAGGTAAATGCGCCCGCTGAAAGTCGGAACGTTGACCTTCTGGCCTTACGTGAATACAAAATTTACATATATTGCTCACAAGAGATGTGTATACAAGCGAAGCAAATAATTAGAAAACGTTTCAACTCGAAAGCAAAAACAGGACCTGATGCTCCAGCATATTGCGGGCCACTAATTGTTGATTAGCCTAAAGGACACAAGAGATTAAGTTATTTGTGAAGATGAGATTTATTTTCTAACATATTTTCATTCAACTTAATCAGATTAAAAACAAGGGTTCCGGTCACGCAAAAATATGTGGAGTTGTAAATTATAATTCTTCTGCTTCTGCTTAGGATTCTATTTCTTGCTCCATTTATTAATGAGGATAGTTTCTGTGTGGTCATTAAGTTTTGATGTGAAAATGTAACCACCTCAAAGTCAATTCGGTTAGTCGTATAATAGAATAAAAAAGTAAGTCTATCCAGTAATAAGTTTTCCGTTTGTATTACTTATCAAGTGTAGTGCAACTGCGAAACTAATTTTGACTCTTTGCCGTAGTTTGTACTTAAAATAATGAAAATCTTGACAAGGTTAAACAAAAATATACTGCCAGACATGAGTAGATGTTTAAAGTTTTAACTAATTATCGTGTTGCGACTTCAAAATAAACAAGTTTACAAAGCAGTGACATAAGTTATACGTATTTTATATTACATGTATTCCTGCTTCAAACTTTGCTATATACAAGTTTGAAACTTTCAATGTGTATTACGTAGGAAATGCCTCAGGGAAAATAATTGCACCCATGGTGTGATCCGTTAACTTTTTATTAAAACGGTCAAATTTAACATATATATGATTATTACATTAACTCCACGTTGATTAAAGAAAGAGTTCAGTGCACCAAAACAAATTACATGAAGAAGGAGAAGAAATGCTGCAGGGCAAAATCGCAAAACAACTTGCAATATAAAAGTTGACTGGAATTCAATATTCCATCAGTCTTAAGGAAAACATCAAGCCAATAATTGAATGGCCATTTTATTTAAGTTTAACAATTTTAGCGGATCTCAGTTTAATGGCATTTTGTACGAGAAACTCGCAACAGTTCCACCCAACTCTATCTATTTGTTTGAAATTCCGAAACTATATTTATAAACAAGCGCAGTTTGTCGTTGCTCTAAAGTTTTGGTCGTTCCTCTCCGAAAATCTAAATTGCTAAATTTCCGCAAAGAAAACAATTTACAAGTTCATTTTAATTAAACAAACAGCGAAAATTTGTATTTAATTTGTAAGGTAAATATTCAGAATGTCCTTCTCCCCTAAGGGTTCTCAAGGAATATTCGAGATTATGCACGAATCTTGGATGTTGATTTAATTAATATTCGAGATCCATGTGGCCTTTAATCCAATTCGCCACGTCTTTATTTAGATAAGCTACCCAACATGTCAGTTATTTGATCCATCATATCTGGCGTCGCCTTGAGGAATTTCAGGTATTTTATATATTATAATTATCTCAACAAGATCAAATGAAATACAAAATTAAGTATTCACAAGAATTTATAACAACCCTGCCTAATCCCCAAAGTAACTTTCTTTAGAGATTTTCGGTAAATAAACCCTAATGGTTGTAATTTAAGAAATATGTTATTAAAATTTTCTACAAACCTCATTAATCCCGCAAATAACGGCAAATATCCAGTTAAATTGGCAGCAACCAATTAAAACTTTAAGAGAATAATATTTGATAAATATTATCTTACACTTTATTGGACATCTGTAAAACTATACGAAGACTTGGTTCCGTCAATTGAAGGTACACAGTTGAATTCTACGCGAGTAAAGAAACTTTTAAAGTCTGAACATGATCTATTTAAACATGTTACACAACTCCACTAACGAGTTGCTGAGCATTATATACCTTATTAAAAACTTTACCTTCCCTTAATTGAAATTACTTTTTATTTTAGTTTTGCTCCTTGCAAATTTCACTGCTTGTTTCTGGAAACTTAAGTGCAAATTTTACTTAAATGTGTTACTTGTGAAATATTTTCTGTTGGAATACTACCAAATTATCAAAGTACTGTTGGTTTTATTTTTATTTTTATCGTCCATTAATTAATGGGTGTGTAACAGCAATATCTATATGTATTGTATCTAAAATGCACTCCAATATTAGTGCCGCATTAGTTTCCCGTATGTATAAATTATAGATACTTGTTTTAATGTATTGTCCCTGACCCAAATGCAGAAATTATCGCATCACCTGCGAATTGCAAGGTTCAGGAGAACTATATTACGATTATTTAGACTGTGCGAATATACAGTAAAGTACAGTAATGGTACGAGGAGAAAAAAATCGCAGTTAATGGAATAACTAGATAGTCCACTAAAATGGAAAATGATAAATCCAAATCCTGTAAATTGATTCTAGTTTTACATTGCACAGTTTCCTCGTCAATGATTCAGAATCAATACTGGAAGGCAGAAATATTCGGAGGTATTAAATGTAATCACATTTCAAATGGGGACTTATGCATGGCGGGACATTTAAGAGCGTTGTGGTGTAACGCCTCAATTCATATAATTCTTAGGAAAACCCTCAGTACCCGGACTATCTTGAAGACAAAGTGCCCCGGTCCTTTAAAGCACTGGGAATTTATTTATTTTTCGACTTTGATTTAAAACTTGCTAAAGCGATTCCGCGTCACGGCTTTCATTTCAATTATGGATCGGAGGACCTGCAATGATTTATTATGACAAGGGTATTATACTCAGATATGGAATTTTGCTTTTTTAAGTATTGGTCCTAATGTTTGTTTCGTTAAAGAGGAACTAAATAAAAACACGTTCCGACTACAAATTTAACGACACTTCATCATAACTGTCAGCTACAAATGAATTAAGTTAATCTGTTTAGTATGTAACTATGTAACTTGTTTAAATACATTACACATAAAAAATTATTGAAATGGAATTATTTAAATTTAAGCTGAATAATAAATGTGCATATTTTACGTTTAAATGTTTGTGGCGTAAATGCATTCAAAATATAAGTTGTATGTTGGCAGATTTCAATATAACGCATCATAAATGTCTCGGCGTTAAACGGAGTCCGTGACAACAATAAAATAGTAGTGTATTACAAGTCACATATATAAAATCCTAGTTTTGAAATCGATTTCAAATTGTAAATCATGTATTGGACATAAACTTCACAATAGGAAATAAGTGAAATCCCGGTACTGATACAATCTGAACAGCAAGTTTTATTGAATTCTATTTCATTTCTGTTACGTGAATCGTTAGAATTGCAATTATGTATTGGGGAAAAACCAATTGATAAGATATTTATTTCCTATTTCAATGTGCTTACTATAATTTTCAAAGCGGAACTAGATTATGACCCAATTACTTTTATTTTTTCTACTTTATATCAACATAAAGTTAACTAGCTAAATATTATAAATATCTAATATTAAAAACAGTGCCATGTAGGCGCTAATTAAATTAGAAGTTCACTTAATTAGATGCAATCAAATGAAAGCACGATAGTTTCACGGAACAGTTGCCGACATACAAAGTGTTCGTTCATTCAAACTAATCTTGTGTTGTGTTGTACACAGCTAGAACAGCTGTTTTCGTAAAAATAAATCCTTTAAAATTAACGATCCCGTGATAAGGACTCGCCTATTGAAATACATTGTACGAACAATGAAAATAGACAAACGAAAATGTAATTCGGATAAATTTGAGATTTAAAATTGGCCGACGTCGCAAATAAAAGTGATTATTATGAAGTAGTGCGACGAGATAAATAATTATTTTCCCTCATTACATCCCGACAAAATATACACTTGCACAGATTAAATTGTTAAGCCACAAAAACAGTTTACACAAAGTCTCGGTCGCGTTTAAGTTGTAATTTAGCATATTAATAACGGACGCGAAAGAAATGAACCGCTAGATAAGCGAATCCGAGGCGTTGCGAGATTGCGAATTAGGCAAACAACTTTTAAAAAGATGAAAATTTCTTTGACGGAATGCGGATATATTTCCTTTAAAAATGTTCGCTAAATAAACCCCGCCGCCTCGGAGGATACAGATGAGAGGTAATGTGTCGCAAGGGAAATCATTGTATACGCTGTTTACTTTTAATTTCATTTAAAGTACTCACGCGCCACGCCTGATGAACCTTGCCTTATTAACGGCGTTCTTCTCGGATGAGTTAGGAGAACTGTGAGTGAGAAGGTGGCAGGCGATGGAACATCATGTTTTAGATTGCAGATATGCCCGTCGGAATGTTAATGCTGCTCACATTTTAGACGCAATCTGCTTGTTCGAGGACCGTGCGAGATACATTCAAATTGACATAAGTTGTGTACCCTTTTTTTTTCCAACCCGAAACGCTGTTTTGAATATCTCCCGTGTTTTATTATTCAGATGTTAAAATTGATAAAGCAAAAACAAAAGGACAAAACAACCATTACGTTGCTTTTTACGAGTACTTTTTCACAACTAATTATATTAATGTTTAATGATGCTCCCTTAGTTAATCAGAAAAATGGAGCAAAGAAACGTCTCTCTTAATAACTACGCGAACATCCGTTCAACCGTTCATGCAAATGGTAAACGGGAGTTTAGAAAACTTTATAAAGATGCTTTAAAAAGAATCTACAGTCGCCATTGATTCCGGAAATTATTTTTAAAGTATGCAAATTGCTTTCCTATATGGAGGGTCAATCAAAAGGTTATAGATTTTCTCCACAATTTTAATTTAAAATATGCAACAACACAAAAAACTACTCTCACAATATTAAAAATATAAAATATTAATAATAAATATTGCAAGCTTTTTGTGGGTTACACAATTTTTTCACTAAATATAAATCTATTTATAGATTTAGGTTTTATGAAAGCGATTAATCAAGTTAAACGTCTTATAAAGAAAGTTTCATAAAGTTTTATCCCGCAATATAATAAAAGAAGATGATAATGTAAAACGCACCCCAGCATTTGTATATTCTTATAACACTTTTTATCTAAAAATCGATTTGTGTAAAGTAAATGTTATGTTAAAAACCTACTTAAATATGAATACAACAATGAATATTTTTAGGATTCATAAAATAATGTTGCATTTTAACAATTTGCAAGGATATAATTTGCCGTACATAAACAATTTGTGATCGATAATTAAGGCTTAAATAATTTAACCACATAGATGCATTTAATTTTGTGACTGCACAAATAAAACCTGAAACACTCATTCCGAGGTTAAACGGGAAAACGTAAAAGTGCATCACACCGTTAAATAAATTTTAAAGCCGATAAATGAGTGGTTCGCTTCTGCAGATTTTAAAACTACCTACCACTATCACTTGATATTTTATTTATACCCACATATATATATACGGTTGGCAATACAACGCTCGTTTCGAATGCCGCGTCTTAAATCTTATCCCGTACATTGTGCAGGTCCTAAGTCAATGTGAAATCCTTAAGTTTCACTTGAATAAATTATGTGAGGCTGTTTCGCCGGTGTGCCGAATAGAAAATGAATATTTCCCGGAAATGGAGGTAAACGATATATGGAGGCGGAATTATAAGTCTAACGAAAATGTTCTTGAGTCTGGCATACAATTTTTCTAGGAAAAGCCCTTTAATAAAGCATGTCATTTCAATTTCTACTCGGCGCTCGCGATTTTGAAACAATGTTGAGTTTTATTCAATAAGCAGCGGTCCTATTCAAACCAATAAGCTTTTCATGTGAAACCGATGGAGGCGGTAGCATTTTTAAGGAAACATAAGCCGTAATTTAATATTTATGAAACCTTTAGGAAAACGTATTTTGGCAAAAAATGTATAAAAATGGCGAATGCGCCAGAAATAGGTTTAACATACAATATTTTATTTTAACTAGACTTCAGTGTAATTTTGAAAGTCATCTAAAGGAGCAATGGAGGTGATTAGTATCTATAAACAACCTGCAGACGTGTGTCGCATGTACGTTTATCTTAACGAATTAATTAAAGGTAGATAAGCCGCCTAGACTAATTGTTCCAAAGAACATATCCGTGAGCTCTAAAAACTTTCGACAGAACGTCTTTGGGGACCAAGTTAAATTTCGAGGGTGAATTTAATTTTGTTTAATGATATTCATGAGTAAAATGGAGATTAATCTAAAAAGCGGATCTATTTATTTTATACAAGAGAGGTGTGATTAAAGGTGGTTGTAAGGACCCTTCAATTTAACTCTTTGAACATTTGATATGCGATTAGTTCAAATTGAATTGGGATATTTAAATTAATTTAAATATATAATTTTTGACGTCTCTTTCTTCTCTTTTGTAGAGCAATTATTTCTGTCACCTTTTAAATAAGACGACGATTTGTAAAAAATAAAAATTACAGCAATAACATCTCGCACTGAAATTATATTTGAACCAGGATGTTTATCTTCGGCAAACACGGCGTCAAGAATAAATGGACAGCAAAGCTTTCGCAAATATAAATCTAGAAAACAACTGACGTGAGCTAAACAACGACTGAATATTTCTTATTCAACGATTAATTTCGCTAGAAAATGTAAACGCCGTTACTGAATGCGCGTAGGCTTCCACTTCACTCGCTGTCAAATTTTATTTTTGGTTGCGCGCCACCACCCTTTATGTACATAATGTTGCGGCCGCGTCGCCATATATATACATTATTCCGGACGGGGCATTGTACTACGTGGTAGTAATATTAACGTTTTCTCCGTCAGTGGATGGTCGGTACAAACCAACGAAACCATTTAATAGAAGGGTGATTGTGGGAGTAAGCAGAAGGTTTTGGCATTTCACAAGAGATACAAATTCATAGAAAAAACTTCAACTTTATAAAAAATACAATTGGATTTCGTGTACAAGCACACATAATTTAAACAAATTTGTGTAACATTATTCTTTATTTTTTTTCATATAAATTATTATTAGGTTCAAGGGTATAATGCGGTAAATAATGTGTAACATTTATTTTATGATAGAAATCAAGTTATAATGTTTAGCTGTTATTACATTTCACGAATATAATCCGTTTATTACTTACTAACAAAAAACTGCTTGTCTTAAACTAAACCGCAGTGTGTCACAAGAGTGTTATTAATGTAGTGCATATTACAGAACCAAACTATTCCTGACTAAGTTGGCTCTGACGTGAAATTTATCGTGACACAAAGAAATTTTTATTAAAACTCCATGTGACAGTTAGTACTTGCTGTAGTAGACATGACAACCGCGGAAGTTTTCTGATTTACGAATACCAGCATTCCGAAAAAGTAACGCTGACTGTGTAATGTTTTAATTAAAATATTTAATTTAATTGAAAATTCAACTAAATGATGTAAACTATGCATATATACCGAATTCATGTTTAAATTGATACTCAACAACAATTTAATTAAATATTTGCAACTAAACTTTTCAATAATTGTTTTGAATATCAATATTATTTAAATAGTCAATTTTATTTAAATATTTCTATTCTACTGTTATAAAGTATCCTATTCTGCTGATCATAACTAATAACAAATTGTTAACTGATATACTAATGATGACTTTGAAATGGGGGTTACAAACATAAATTCTCAAATCCCCATAATTATTAAATTCACAAAATTACAAGTATTTAAAGGAATTTAATCTTAAAATTTCAAATCCTCAAATCTCAAATTATTAAATTTCCAAAATTCACATTATCAATTTTTTAAATTCTTAAAATTTTAAATTATCAAATTTTCATGCCCCCAATTTATTAAATTGTAAAATGTCCAAAATTCAGACACCTGAATTATGAAATTCTCAAAAGCCTAAATTATCAAATTATAAAATATTCAATCAATTCTCAAATTTCCAACATTTCAAATACACTATATTCCAAAATTAAATGATCTTTTTAAATCTCAAATTTCTAAAAATTCAAATGTTCAAACCCAAATTACTAAATTGTTAAATTTTCAAATTTCCAAAATTCAAATCCCTAAATATTCAAAATTCCTATACTAAAATTCTCAAATTTCCAAAATTTTCAATATTTTAAATTCCAAAATTCAAATTATCAAATTCTTAACTTTTCAAATCTCAAATTTTTAAACCTAAAATACCAAATTATTATATTTTCAAATTTCCAAAGTTCAGGTACCTAAAATATTAAAATTTCCAAAATTCAGACACTTAATATCAAATTCTCAATTTCTTAAATTTTCAAAACTCTAAATTATCAAACTGTTAAATTTATCAATTCTCAAATTTCCAAAATTCAGACACCTAAATTATCAAAATTTCAAACTGCAAAATTTTTAAATTATGAAATTTCCAAAATTCTAAATTGTCAAAACTTTCAAATTCCTACCAATTAACAATTTTTCAAAATTCAAATATCTAACTTATATTTAATTAACTACTCAAATTATGAATTCACAAATTCTTCAATATTTTCAAATTTTTACGTTTTTAAAATTTGCCTTTTTCAAATTTTGAAAATTTAATTTATCAAATTCTTAAATTTTCCACCTTTCAAAATCTCAAATTCTCAAACACCTATATTATTACATTATTAAATTTTTAAATTCACTAATTTCCAAATAACTAAATTTCTAAATTATCATAATTTCAAATTCATATTCAAAGTTACTGCTGGCAAATATCTAACTGTTTTTAATTTTTGTTTTGTGTATATGAGTTATATGTATCAGTTATATTGAAAATTTTAAAAATGTATGACACAAATGCAATTTTTAAAAAGTTTTAGGAAATAAATTCCACTAAAATGGGGTGACATCTTCGATTATTATGCTGCAGTATGGATCCCGTAACGAAAGACATTGGAAATTTTAAACACTGATTTATTTCCTTACGGTTTTTATTTAGAAATTCGTTAGTCATACTTTTTGCCAGTCACAACGTTCGGAAGTCGCATAGCACACGATCCTAGTTTTAAGTCAAAGCGTCCTTTTTTATAAAACAGTCCTATAAATTATTCCAGTTTTAGGAATGTTGAGCTCAGCGTCGCTATTCAGCTTTTTAGAGGAAATTGTAAAACAAAAGGCTCGGTGCTGTGACAAATTAGGTATAGAACATTTTATGGAATAATTTATATTCTGCTCTCAATGAGTTTCTTGCTATTTACATTGATGTTCTCTAATGGAATTAATCAGCTCCTAGAGGAATTTACATAAGAGGTTCAATATTTATTTAAGTCAAAACTGAGACTAAATTTTTAATATCTATGTCAATTATATATCTCTTTATAGCAACTTGTAATTTGTACTTGATTTACTGGAGTAAAACCCAGTGATGTATTGACGTCGTAACAACCAAACACATTAATATATCCCAAGGTAGAGCGAATACATGTACTACTTAAAAGTCTCGTCGATACGCAAAGAAAAAAATTACCACGACTTCACATAAAATAGAGTGAATGTAAGGGGTCCGTAAAAGCGATCCTGTGAAAGTTAATCACTGTAAAAGTCTGGCAATTGTTGACAACGACTAACAATAACTTTGCATATGGCCGCATTTATCGCATTAACAGCTCACAATGTATCGGAAAGGTATTTCAGAATACAAAATCTCCGAGTCCGAAGTTAGTTGAGCCAGAATAAATCCCCATTTTGCGGATAGGACACTTCGTGAGGGGGACAAATTCGCACTGTCTATAATTATTCCATTTAACCAGTTTTCGGTATTTATTTGAGATCGAAGGCTGAAATGCTTTTAGTCGAAGTGGACCGAGGATGATGCAACAATATATAATGTTCTTAATGCCGCCAGATTTTATTACTTCTTCTGTTTGGATAATGTAATTCGTGAATATAAAAATGTCAGCGAGCTTAAAATATAATAATTTTATGGGTGTGAACTTTTTAAGTAAACAATAAGCTTTAAACAGGATTTAAAATGAGTTTTCAATCTGCAAAAGGAATAAAATAACCATAAGGGACAATTTAATTTTATACAATTGTTTAAGTCACCAATTTTTGTCAGATGTTGAAATTGTCATCTTTAATTCTAGAGTAATTGTTAGACATACGACGAAATTACACTGTTGAAAAGCCCATGACTTAGTTTTAAAAATAAATCAACAAGAGCCTAAGCTGGTAAAAATCTTGTCCCCCCTTAATTACGAATAATATATCATAATATAATCTTACGTCTACTCAACACGAGGAGTTACAAAGTTGGCTCGAGTTTTTCCTCGCTCCATTTGGGTTGCTCCACTATCTGTTGTATGAATTTAAGCCTCGCATTCTTTCGTCTTGCTTTTTGGTTGTATATTGGAGGTTTCATTAAAAATTCCCACAAGAATTTCTTGAGCACTTTCACCACTCGGTTTTCGCAAATACATATTTTAATTAAATTTTAAAAAGTCAAACATTATAAAATGATAAATGAAAAAATATATACATCTTTGCTCCAGTACAGACGTTTTATTGCGACTGCCTTCAAGCTTTAAGATGCACATCTGAAATAAGGCAGTCCTTCCATAAATAGGGATGGTTGGCTGTGCAACATTTAATTCAGGCCCGAATTTATGTTTTATGTATATACAAGGAGTGCGAAGCATCGTAGGAGAAAACTGCTTATTTAAATGCTAATAAGGTTAATTCTGGTTACGTTTGTTGAATTCTATCTAACGTTATTGCAGTTTAGATTACATGGCGGAAATGAGAATGATTCTAACGATCCAATTGTCTTGTTATAAATATTATTCGTCACACAGAATATTTAAGAATTTAATTTATTCGTATATGAACTTACGTACATTATACTTTATAGAGAGAAGCCCTTAAATATTAAATTGGTCGCATCCAACGGATTACTTAGCTTTAGCGAATTGCAATAAAATTGAAGATGAGATTTATATTAATATAATCCTATATTCGACTTGAATGCTCCATAAAGGTTTTTCGGCTATTACATTCCTGCATAAAGTTATTTATAAGGTGCTTTACAAGTGAATTTATAACTAACTACATGAGCAGATTCCGGACGAGGAAATCTATTTTATAAAATAAGAAAGATTAAGAAAAGAAAGTCAGCCAAGTTTCTGTTTCCAAATGCATTAAAGGATTTCGTAATATTTTGAATTTAACGGTAGTCTGTGAATGATATACTGCGAAGAGAGGGCATGAATAAAATTATTTTACATGCATTGCTCAGATTTTCTTAAACTATTTATCTGATGCTTTTAGGAATAGTCATATACATTATTTCGATTAAAATTCGTTTGTGCCATAAATCTGCCTGTTGATGTTATGGAAATGAGGTGTCTGTATTATGGATTATGAATCTTTATTATCAAATCAAGTGTAAATAAAGAAAATCCCATACATGGGGATGTAAATAGGATAAAAGTGAAAAATACGACCTACTTTACAATATGTAATATACATAAAAAGCATAAACCACCTTCCGGAGAAAAGTAAAACTGTGGTTCAATTTAAGGGCACTCGCTCGGAATAAGTTATTAGAATAATTTTTTTCGTTTTTTTTTCCGGGTTGAATGTGATATATTGTGCCCACTAAAAATGCTAAAAACGGAGGAAAACGTTCACTTAATAGGATCAGCCTTATAAATTACCCAATTAAAGTTTATTTCTATTGCAGACACAACCGATAATGTGTAAAAATTTTATTGGTCCCATTCAGCGGTGCATCAGTAGTAAATTTTTAAAAGTCGCGTTATCGAGATAATACTTGATTTATGGGATTTGTACCACGATTTTATGCGCCCTTTAAAACGGAAATGTCACACGTGATATTCACGCACTCACTGATAGAAATATATTAATATTCTCTTGGCATTTTAAGTTTAACTGGATGTTTTATAAATGGCATTTTAATCATTATACATACTATGAATTTGCAATTTTTATATGTACTCTTTCGAATATTAAAATAAGCTGTTACTCACAATTTTTAAAATATAATAATAATATGAATTTATATTCATATTATTATTGCTACTGCTGAATTCTCTGTGTCTTTTTGATGAGCCCTTTAAAAGAAAATAGAAAGGAACATTTACTTTGATCGTGTCATAATGAATATTAAATAAAATTAATACACAAAGTAAATTAAATCGCTAAAACAAATTAACTAAAAACGGTCATATCAGAATGTGCTGGCAAAAACAGAAATGCCCAAGACTTATATCCGTGCAAAATATAATAATTCCAAATCATGCTATATACGTGACACCCCTTATAATCTCCTAAAACCTCAAAACGCCGCTTATTTAAGGGTAATTTAATTTATATGCAGCTCGTTAGTTAAGGATATGAACATTCTACTCCTTTTAACTTTAGCAATGGGGATTTACACCAGTATAATTTCGCCTAATTAATTTATTTATACAGGCTGGAGTGTTGCAAATGATGTTTCTTGTAAATGTTGGGTCAACATAAGATCTGTTTTATGTGTTCTTCAATTATAATTGCAGTCGCCTCCTGAAGTGAAAATATAAACAAGGAGATGTACAAATTCTAAAATACACTGTAGAGCTGAATACCTAGCTGAAAACGGAAATGTTCCGGCTTAAATAAATAAATTGATGAATCATAAATTACGGGAAAGTGCGAGGTCAAAGCTGAGTATTCGAGATAAGTTGTAATTTATATCGTCAGAGATCACTCTTTCTGTCACATAAAGCATCTATTTTAGCGTGAAAGTGTCTTTCACTCATGTGGTATAAAGCCCTTTTTCTTTTTTCGATCTCATCAGAGTCCATATAAAAAACTACTTAAGGTGAAAGTAAGAAATATGTGCCTTTGTACGTGTGCCAGATTTATAACGCGCAATACTGTATCGATAAAGGCTTTTTTCCATTTTTAGTTCTGCTAGGATCACGAATGATTATTGGACTGAAATTTTTGACATGCAACAAATTTTCAAATTCAAGTAACTAATTTTTATAAAGAGAACATTGTCTAAGTATCTAGGATTTCATGAATTTAATGATGCTATAAATTTTATTTAAATTGAGCACATATTCCAGCCTGACCTGCTTTCAGTAATATAAACTTATTGTCTTTAAGTCTGTTGAAAACGAGCTCTAAAATGAACTATGCGCTTTCCCACAAAACACAGCAGTAATATATCTTCTTTTCTATATGACAAATTTCACCAACAAAATATATCTTAATCTTGAAATATATTTTTATTAAAAAATTAATTTTTAAACTGTGCAAATTAAATAAATTGGATCTTCTCAAGCTTAAAGGAGCGCAATTCTATTTGCGTCTATAAATGTCTGGACGTCAGTATTTTACATTACGTTTCTTTTTAATCGTGCAAACGTGTAGTTGAAAATTAATTGAATAAACTCGTCAAGCGAGAACACAATGTTATTATCCACTTTTCAACAAGCTTATCGCTTGTAAAAAGAAAGCTTTTGTCGTGTTCTAATTACACATCGAATTATCGAATTGAATCGCAGTTTAATTAAGGAAAATTGTATTTCGATTAGTATCTTTTGTTTATGTCGGCCGAAGTTGTTTGTATTTAACAACTAGGTAAAATCAATGTTTGTCATTCTAAAACTATAATTAAGCTGCACGATTTTTAACCATCGAGTTTGACATCTATTACAGTAAGGTGCACTCATTTGGAATTTTAAAAATTCACGTTGTCAGCACTTTTGTGGTCCCCATTTGACTCTCTCCCGATAGGAATTGCGGATTCGTGATTGGCTTGGCAAAGTGGAGGCGGATGACATTTGCCGTGTACCAGTTAATCATAAAATCAATATATTACATGTATTATTCATATTTTAACTCGAGCATTCCTTTCTCATTAAAACAGTAGGAATTGACAAAGAATTGACGGCGGCCTCGCTTTTTTCGATTCATTTGTTTCAAGTAGAGCACTTGAATTTTAAAACGTTTCAGAGCAAAAAGACGATTAGTGGGGACATGTGTGGCATAATAAATTCCAATATCGGGGGTGTATAATTTAGTTTCCATCTTAAATGTGCATTTTACTTGCATTAGGCTCTTTTTTTTGATGGTCTACAATATTCTGTTTATGTCTCTTTTTCTGTTCAATCTCTTTAAAACATTGGTTATTTTTTATTTTTCAATGGATAAAATTTTAGCAACTATTTATTTTCATGGTCTTTCATTGCTCTCGTTGAATTTAAATAGATTATTTACTAGAGGACACTTGATTATTATAATTTATTGTTACTGAGACCGAAAGAAACATACATGTCAGTCGTTTCCCTTATTATCAAAAAGTTTAGAGAGACTGGTTAATGGTAGCTATGAAAATTCGAATATTCTAAAAACTTGAAAGAAAATAGATAACTGGATAATTCGAGTATCAAAAACAATCTTATCGTCAGAAACTAAAGTCAACCTGGAAGAAGAAGAGACTTTCTAAAATTAGTTTAAGGTCTGTGAGAAGATTAGTGGATGGAGATTTGTTTGACCTCGAAACCTACAAGACGATCCCAAACACAAATCCAAAATTATAAGGATTGTTTAAAAAACTAAAGTATCTATGTTTTGTCTCATCTGTCCCAATCTCCATATATTAATTCTATATAAAACATGGAGGGTCACGATTATCATCAAATTTAAATGAATTCATCATAATGATTCAAGAACTTTGAAGGAAATATAGACTTGTATATTTAAAAAATGAGTCGGATATTATACAAAGTGTTAATATTAAATTAAATAACATTTAATCGTTAAAAATCACTTTCAAAATTAAAGTTGCTGCATTTACTGCTTCTGCTCCATTCAGAAAAATATATGTAACATTTTATAGAATAAAAATATAATAGTTTTTATAATACCGCATAAAACAATCGTAAATTAATATTATTTTAACAGTTTACATTAAATAAAAGAGTTATGGCTAAAATATTAAAATAACCAATACTGTATATTAATAAAACTGGTAGTGATATTTGTACCTGATTGTAAATAGTTTAATATTAAAAATTTAAACTTGAAAGAAGGAAATTATATTGGAAATTGCTGTTTGGTTTAATATTGCGGTTTAGTTAGTATTATACAGTCAAAGTGATCATCCATTAATGTCCCTAGTAAGAAGACGCCGGGGACTTCGTCAATTAGCTCTCCTTTGAACAGGGACAAATTATCAGACTTAAGGAATAAAAGAATGAAGTGTCGGTCTGTGTCTACTGTCGTCGAGTGTCGCCAGAGTCTCTGGACGACCAAGAGGTACTACAGAAAGGCAAAATTAATACTTCATACTAGGAGTGATTTGGGAGCTATCTCTTATAGAAACAGTTTACTCTTTGGGTTTATACAAGGCACTGTGGATGTTCACCTGTGTGTACCAGAATTTGCAAAGGTCCGTAGTAATATCTTACGTTAAAGATGTCTGAGATGCAAGATAAGGGGCCATTGGTCACCCCGTTCTGTCAACTTTTCAATTGAACATGTGTGGAATATGATATGAAGAAAGTTGAATAACCTTTCCAGACGATCAGAGACCTCGAAACAATTGAGTTAAGCACTTCGATTGAAATGCAATGTAAAATAGGGTATTTTTTCTTAGAAACCTAATCCGCAATTGTATTGTTATATGATTAATAAATAAATATTATATAATATTAAATAAAACTTTTCATTTTACATTTACAACCAACTGAATATTAAATTAAATTACATATTTCATTCGGTGGTTTGGAAATAAGTGTCAAATGGTATTCAACATTATTGCTTTTACTAAACGTGGAGAGGATTTCGAAGTACGCTATTAAACCGTGAACCAACTTATAAATGCAATAACTTGTTAAGTTATTGACAGTAAAATATGTAGTTTTAAATAGTCCTTCACATTTATGTGTAGTACAATGTATTTAGCCTTCGTGTGAAAAGTAACCTCTTTGAGACAAAAGTTTTAAATTAAATTGGAATTGTTAATGTATAGGGCCTATTACTGACAATAAGACAACAGGAACATTTGAAACTTCTTCTTCGATGTAAAGTTCTTTAAACTTTCTCCTTTAACTACTTGTAAGCAATCTGCAACTAAATAAAACTATTAATATAAAGGTCCTTTAAAGTTTTACAGTTAGTAAATAGTTAAACGTCAAATGTTAGACTACTGATTTCAAATTAATTTTCTAAGTTGTACGAGTATTATATATTATAAATTTTGATTTGTTCAGCCTTTTTGCAACAGGTATTATGTAAATATCTTGTAAAATTTCAATGAACTTAATGAATATTAATTTTTTTGCCAGATCAGTTGATCCATACAAATTCGCCTCCTAGAATTTTTTTGGCTGAAAATGAACATAAGAAAAATTGAACTTATCGATGACCCATTTTTGCCTGACCTAATATTTGCTTTTGGGTAAAAACCATCTTGCCTTGACCTTTTCAGTTGGGATAAATAAAGCGACGTGATTCGGGTGTGTTTGTACTACTGTAATAGAGTTAAAAGTTTTTGCACGTCACACAATTGGAATCTTAATTGGACGTGACACGATTTGTTTTCGATCGGGTTGTCAGAGAGCACTCCGACATCGTCGAATTTCTTGGTTTTTGCGGTAAAACATTACTGAAAGGAAATGGCGTCACAGAAAATAAGTCGTCAATCTTGTCGTTGGCAACACTGGCCCTGCGACGATTACAGTAACCGAAACGGTGGGGGATCGTCATTAAAATTAAAAGGGTTTTCAATGCCATTAATCATTACGACCAAACGAATCTTTCCACACATTCGATCCGGTTTCTTCCTGTTTTCTTAATTGATAAACTTTCCCGAGCTGCATAAATTAAGTCGGTTAATTATACGGAAATCTATTTTTAATTGGCTCCCGACCGTTTCTATTCGGTCGCGATTAAGAGTGGGGGTGCAGAAGAAAAGATTGCCAAATTGGCGGATTTGATGGATGGTAATGATTTTGAAACCAATTAAATTTTGTAACGAAGTAATTAAGACTGAATTGAATAAAGCAAAAAATGAAAATCTTTGCGAAAACAATTTATGATCTGATTATTACGTCGACGCGTCGGCCGAAATAACAAAAAAGATTTAGTTTCGGGCAGATTCATTAACCCGTTCCGACGGCGTTTCTAAATAAAAAATTGCCGGCACATGGTAATGATGTCGGAACGAGATTGTTTATCAAAATTTGTTAAATGTTCGGAAGCGGAAGCAATACATAATAAACGTTTTGGATACGGCCCCGGGGAAGTTGGAATTGCGCGTTTCGGCACAAGAAGCGGAAATGACGGCAGGATGAAACAGGTAAACTGTTGCCATTAGCCCAGAATGCAAATGGGGATGGATTTGTTTTTGCGGGTTGTCAGCGCTGTGTGACAATGTTTTGTCTAAATTGAGCTAATCAATCGTGTTTTTTGACGGCCCACGCAACAGTATTTCTTTGTGTCAACGTTCGAATGGAGGAATTACGCAGGTTTTAGGAATACTTGATCTTGTTCGTACTATTTATCTTTTTGACACTTGATTCGGATATTTGCTTGAATGTTCCATTCAGGATATTCGGATAAATTCGTTTTTATTAGTCAGGCTATTTTATTGATTTTGTTTGTGGAACTTATGTGGCTGAGGTCGTTAGCCTTAGTGCAATAAAATAATTTGTATTCTACGAACTCTCAATTCAGTTTCAATTACATACACACATTTGATTTACTACGAATAGCAAAACATACAATTTTATTTGAATCTTTTATGCATCCAGCCATTCCGTACGATAATTTTCTCTTCCTATATCTCAAAAATATTTCCACTTTATACTTTAGAAAGTTCTGTAACTTTATCTGTCCCCGGATGACAATATTCGCAAAAGTGCTCTAGTAACATAAACCGAAACTTACCCGAACGAATCAAGCCCTAAATAAAAACCGCATAATAAATGCCTGTGAAAGTTCCATCTAAAAAGCTCAGGAATTAGCAAAGGAGGCGACGTCATTGTCAAAGTAAATTCAAGTAACTTCGTTACCGATTATTAACTACTAAGACAAAGGATTTTCCATGTTTGCCGTTACGTAATTTTCAGGACGGCAGCGGCAACATTATTATCTTGTTAAGTTGCAACGACTTTTTTTGTATTTGCCTCCGCAGACTGAGCAGGAAAGAAAAGATTTGTTGGATGGAGTTTGTAAACGTTTGCAAAGGCCACAAAAGGAATGTTCCTCCGAGGTTTTACGTAACTATTTATGGTCGGAAGACATAAATATAAAAATGCGGAAGTATCTCAAAAATGACAAATATGCTAAATTTATTAAAATACTAACTCTTTTTTCCGCTTGGGTCAAATTAAAATTAGTGGTTATTACTTTGACTCCTTTTGGGATTTTTCTTAAATTATATCTAAGGAAAAAACATCTTTGACAATTAAAAATGTATTGTCGTTATCATATTTATCTGGACTTCTCCAACCAAAAAAAAAAACTTGCCATAAACATGGAAAATGCTGGAAGCGCTTAGAAAATAAATCACAGACTTAATTAAAATTAGCCCCGATTAAAAGGTGATAAATTAAAAAACTGACTCATGGGAATTTTCCAATGCAGAAAAAGATGATTTATTTTATAATTTAAATTGCGATAAAATTTAGATACACAGTTCATGTATTTTTTACTATTCAAATTGCCAGCAATTAAACGTCGCTGGTGACTGTATATTCCAATATAAATGGCAATTAATTAATTTTAATATGAATCAATCAACGACAAAACGTTCTTAACTTCCATTACCACCTAATAGATTTAATTATAGCGGTGGCGAAAAGAGTCCTTTATAAGGTTCCTTACAATTACCCCTCACAAAACACGGATCACAACAAGTCTCCGAGATTAATTACAACGTCATCCAGGAAACAACTCATGGGAGATAAACAATCGTTTGTATTCCTCAAGTGAATTGTGGACCGAAGTTTTCTTGTTGTGTTTTCTCGCCGAAGAAGTGCGCCAAAATAAATCTGCCGGGAGGAAAAAATAATCGCGTTATGGATTTAAACAAAAAGTAAAAAAAAAATAACCACGCTAATTGATATTCCGGAGGCGAGGCCGGCCATGTACCGCCATCATTTGGTTTCTCTGGCTGCTGCGTCTGTTTAAGATTCAGAGCTCACCGCGACTTTTGCAGCCTGTCAACGAAAATTGTGCTTTTAAATGAATTCTGGAGAGGAAAAAATAATTCTACATATTTATGAATGGACGATTGGTGCCACTCCTTTATGGAAATTACGTTTCACTTTACAAAGAAAATTTATCGCAGGCATCTTTCCGATTTTAATCGATTTATTTTGAAAACATCCATGTAAATTTAAAAAATATTGTTTATTGTTCGGGGCGTGCTAAATTGGTTGAAGCGTCGGTCTCTTGGTCTCTTAAGTAATCCGTTACAATTTTGGATTCGCGTTTGGGATCGTTTTCATGTTGAAACATATTTATTAAGAACATCATTTCTTCAATATATGGAAGGAAGGTGTTGTTTAATATATCCATGTACATGAATGAATCTAAGGGGTCCTACACCAAAAGTATTGAAACATCTCCACAGCATAATTGAACCGCCATCAACGTTTCACAGTGGGCATAACAAACATTTGTGGAATTTTGTCCCTGTAAAATGTTTAATATAAGAAGATCCATAATTTTTTTAGTAAATTAAATTTAGACTCGCCAGTAAAAAGTACTCGTCTCTACTGTTATGTGGTCCAGTGAATCTGATCTTAAACAAGTCATTTGATTGACTTATTTAGCCTCTTACCATCGCTTCTTGTTTCTCTCCGGCTTGGTAATGCTGAATTATAATTTTTCTTATATTTGCACTTTGACCAATAATTAAATAATTATAATAAACAAAAAAATGTTACTAAATAATCGATATAAATTCACAATGAATTATGAAAGACCATAAGATAACAACCTTTATGATTTTATCCATTGAAAAATAAAAAAGTACGGAATTTTTTAAAGAATAAAATTATATTGACCGTTGCACAGTAGGCACAACAATAACAAACCAAACAAAACAATAAACATTATAGGTACTGGCATTCAATTTAAGTAATAGTTAAGTTCATAATTTTAATAAATTGCTGTAATGGTGGCCACTACTGCATATCACTCCTAGTTATGCTTACATTGAAAAAAATACTATTGACATATTTTAACAATTGATAATTTGTTTCATTTGTTGAAACAAATTTGCTTTATTTGTTGTGAGATTTGATCTAATCTTCTTATCCATAATCTCTCACAAGTTTTCTTTTGGATTAAAATCGGGACATTGAGCTGGTCACTTAAGATATTGATTTTTTGTTGAACAAACCATTCTTTAATAAGCTCAGTAGTGAGTTTAGGATCCTTATCATGCTGAAATATAATTTTTAAAGACAATTCCCATTCTCAACAGGGTAGCGTCACATATGTTACGATACACAAAACGATCCTTTTTGCCTTCTATTTTGTGAATCAACCCCATACTGCAAAGGGAAAAACAACACTAAACCATAACACTGACACTTCCATGTTTAATAATTGTTGTAGCATATTTTGGATGAAATCTACTACTTTTAGGGCGATGAACTGTTTTCTGTCACTTCCGAAAATATTAAACTTTGACAAAATCTAGCTGTCCAGTTCAGATGCGTATGAGCTTCCCGACTTATTTTTTGAAAGACAAAATGTTTTGCTGGACGTCTTCCTGGTAGTCCTGCATCCACTACCCTTGTAATCGAACTAATTGATTTCTCTCCTAAATCTCTTAAAATCTGAGTTGCGGACATCCTTGTATTATTTCTAATAAGCATTTTTATGCGACGATCTAATGCTCTGGAAGTTTTTTGTTTTATCCACCTCGTTTTTGATTCTCCACAATTCGATGAATTCAAAACCTTTTAATTGTGTTTAATATCACTTGTTTTAACATAAGAATCTGTTTGCTTATAACTTCCCTATTAAATGTGTGGGTCATAAATGAACTAAGAAAAATAAAGTAGCCGGCATAAATAAATGTTTTATTATTTAGTTTATAAACATTTTTTTTAATATTTAAGTTAGTCACTCTAATTTTGTTCGATACTGTATTTCTAACAATCAAAACAATAAATTTAGGACACCCAGTTTATTTTGTAACCTATTCAACGGTACGTCACAACGTGAGTATTTATCGTATGGCCGCAGAATTACATTAGTGCTTTGTGAATTATGCAAATTTAGCAAATATTTTATTGTACAAATTCATTATAAATTATGGTAACATAAATCTATTGTAATTTTAATGTAATAGCATATAAAAATAATAAATACTGGACAAAAACAAACGTTCCAGAATTAAATGATAATGAACCGTATAAATAATTAATGTTTATAACACATACATCTCAATTAGTAAATGTAAAACAATTTAATAATAATATTTATATTGTTTCATGTTTACATTTAAAACAAAAGCCATCACTGATCAAGAGTTCTAATTAGGAAATTACAATAATTATAATCGTATTTATTGTATGTGTATATATAGAATTTCTATAAAAAAAATATTGGCAGAAAATACTCGAAGTTAACTAAATCATTTCATAAATCAAGAACAGAGTAAAATTAAGAACATCAATGTGTTGAATATAGTTGTTGAAACTATTCAACGATTTATAAAAAAATTAAGTGTAAATATAAATATAAAATATTTATTACACATAAAACATGCTTTCTTGCATCGTTAACCGCCGTTGCAGATAGTCTAAGGAAGATTTGATATCTGTTGATCTGTGTTACCTTTGAATCGTGTTATTCAAGCATTGTAGTTTTCAAGATAAATAGTTATCATTGTATCAAACATAATGTTCCTTGCAGTCATATTATACCTATAAAAGATCGTTCCCGTTCGCTTTGTTGGAAGATTCTGTAAGGAAGACAAATCTGCTCTCGTTTTTTATGCAGTGAATTCATCTTTCTATTACTTAAGCATCTTAAAAGCATCGTGATAAATATAGAGTAATTTATCCTCAAGACGCACAAAATATAGCCCGTTGAAAAAAAAAAATAAACCAAAAAGGGAGTAATTAATAGATACTAGTAGATATGTTATAATAATATATGTCTGTGATATATTATGGTTAAGTTCCGAAGAGGCAAGTGCTCGTAACAGTGATTTATGGCCCCAACATAAACTTAATCCAAATCTTATTTAATCACCACGGAACTATTAGCTGTAAGTTTCAGTTTATTTCACTTTGTAACTAAACACAAGCTTTCAAATAGACTACGTAGCTGCTTCTAACATTAAAGTTGGTGCGAAAGACTATTTTTGAAGTTTGTAAACAAAGGTATTGAGGCATATTGATGGAGACAAATCCAATAATGATTTATTTTTTTTAAACAATTCAAATGTTAAACTGGTTTCCGAGATGAGTAAAAAAAGGTATACTTAGAACTTCTGCAGTTAGAAATACGTTTAATAATGTACACAACGTCGAGAATGGCTTTTATACTTATTTATTTATTTGTATCGCACAAAAGTGTTCCCAAAAAAAGTTCAGTAAACTTCTGTCCAATTTCTGATTATTGCACCGAATCTAACTCAATTATAAAGTTTCCTGTCAAATAAACTCGCCATTTTGATCAAAATAAATAAAGAAAGAATATCTTGCAAAGTTATTTCAGAGATTGATTTTTCGTCGCAGACAACTTGTTTGTCGATTTGTAAGACGAAAATAAATTTAATTCCTATGTTTCATGTGTTTTAAACTCGCTTCGATCTGTTGATGGAAACACGATCCGTTCGTTACATTGTTTTTGTTATTCCGGAGACAATGTATATAAATTATCCGTTAAAAAATAGTTCGCAAGGTTAAAATCAAATCGGGCGTTATCTGGATGTAAACCTTTGTTTTGGAACTTAAAGGAATGTTAACGACGAAAAGTTTAACCGTACGTCAGTACTTGCCGGTAGTTTTAATCTCACGCGAGCCCAATGGCACGAAATCGCCGAAATGGTTAAGTAATGACTTAAAGGACAACCGGAAGTCTGCCATTTCGAATACATTTGTAAACGCATCGCGAACAACAAAAAATAATGGTACTGGTGCAATTCACTGTAATTTTTTCCGCTGCAACGGAAGATCATTGTATGCGAAAAGTTGCAAAAGGAGCAAAAAAAGCAGCATGATAAATCACTGAAAGATGATTTAAATTCATCACACGTGCCCTATTTATAATCTTAAAGCAGGAAATATTTCAATACCTCAGCGCGACCCTTTCTGGTGCGGTGCATTAACATGCACTATTGTTACTAACTTCTTGTTCACTGAGTGATATAAAGCGGTGGTTTTCTTGTGCATGGAAGTCGCCATTTTTCCATCGTTTTCTTGCCAGATAAAGTCGTGACAATTTTGATGCGGAAGTTTTATCAATTTCCTAAAAATGTGAATTCGCCGTATAAATTGTGGAACATTTTTCAAAATTTAACACGGACTTTTTTGTATTACTATAAAATATTATGTCATATATTACGAAATCTAACGAAATATATTGTTTCACTGACTTATTGGGCCTTTAGTTAATTATTTTTGAAATATGTTTTGAATTTGTGGTGGTAATAAATTTGTTAATAATATTACTTAATATTAACATATTAGAGATAATCGAAATCGATTGTTTGTTAATGACTGTTCATTTGAACAAACAATTACATAAGGCTAATCAATAATCATGGCATATTATTTAGAAATAAATGCTTTTATGCGTTTGACAGAAAAAGTCAAATGATATGTTGTAAAATGTTTTAGATAGGTGAAATTAACATTTTAGTTCTGATTGAGCTTTTTATAAATTATTGACGTCTGTAATGTTACATAAATCATGACGTATGAGCTAATCTATGTATAAGTCACTTATTAACAATTCGTTTTTGTTATTAATTTATACGATTTATTCAAATTAAATTTAAATGAGTGAGAAATCATTTTGAAACATAATCTAGGGATTTTAAAGAGTGTATAATCGTTATTACATGAGGTTTAGTTTTTTGTTAAAAATTCCTATTTGGGATCTTGATGAACGGATTGGCAAAAGTTCTCTTTATCTTGCCTGTACAATTGTGATGGATGTGTTTATGTGTTTCAGCGGTGAAATGAAAGAGATGCCCAATGTAACTTACTAAATACCATCTTATTTGATGGAGGCGCAATTGTGATGTGGGGAGGCATTTCATTAACAGTACGTAGCGACGTAATAGTGTTAAATAATCACAAACTTAATGCTGAGTGTTACATTTTGGACATTCTGGAAGGAGATGTCTTGCTATATGCTCCTCATATTGGTCCACTTTTGTTACAAATGCAAGATAATTATTGACAACACACAGCTCATGTGATCTTCTAAAATTAATACTATGGCCTGACTAGCCCGCAGTTCAGATTTTAATCCAATCCAGGAACTTGGAGAAAGTGGATAGAACTGTGATTTTAAGATGATAGACGATGTGTGTAAATAGAGGTAGAAATAATCAATATTAATTGATATTTCCCATTTTCAGAAAAAATAATAATGATCAATTATCATATTAAATATAGAATATTTTAAATATAGATAAATTATAAATATATTTAAAACAAATTGTCGTCATGCAAAACGTTTTATTACCACATTCTTAATCAGGTAAATATTATACATAAATCAGTATTCAGTTTAGGTTGCTATCCTAGAAAAATAATTTTAATACTCTGTTGTACTGACGTTTCATTATATATAATTTATTCCCATTTAATTTAATACAAACGATAATTGCAGAGGATTTATCACAACAATTTCAAATCTCTGATTCCAATTATTATTTAATTGTATAATTGTTTGAAATTATCAATATTTAATATTATACCAACAATATTAATATTGACAATTTATTATAAGAAAGAAAAAAATATTTACTCCATCAAGACATCAGACGAGTATTTGTTTGGTCCTTTTTTATTGTCGATTTATATTAAATCAGTGAATACAAATAGAACTGGTAAATAACTGGATTATGAAAATATGAGTTTTGTACAATAATAAAAAAAATTATTAAACGAAGGCCGAGGCAATTGAAAATTAATATTGCTGCCGTCCATAAAATATGGGCTATTCAATCCAGTTAGACGGATTTAATCTTATTTAGCTTATTTCACATTCCTTTGCTGCATCTTATTGCTGTTATTAAAATTTCTGTCCGTATTCGAGATAAAAATAATAAAACGGCCGCAGGAAAAGTTAAAATTTGAAATGTTTTGAACTGACATGTTTAAAAGTTATTAGGTGGGAGAGTTTAATTTTAAGTCGATCATTTGTGACACCCCGCTTCTCGGTTTCTTTGCGTAAAATGCGAGCGTGAATTCGAATACCTTGCAAAAATCCGCTTAGCTCAATGCCAAATGCAATTGCGGAATTAGCTAGTAAGTGCCACTGACACATATAATAACACGCCGTGTGCTATGGAAAATATCGAAAATATATTCGGAACGGCATGCGAAACTTTTTGCTGGCGTGTTACTGCTGAAGTTTAATTATTTAGTAGTATGCGCCGAAACAGCGGCTCGAAAGTTTTAAAATGGATTTGCGCTTTGTGTATTTAGTAACTGCCTAGCAAATATTATTACCATTACGGATTATATATTTACCTAAATTAAATGTGTCTGGTTCAGTTTGTGTCAAGTGAACGAAAACGACAAGGGGCTATTTTTCTTGCGTAAAATTACTTTTAATGACCCCATCTGTACACTTGGTTGTTACATTAAAGTTAATCTTAATTAGAACATTCAGTAAATACAAGAGAGAATTAGGCTCCACAATAAATAAGTCCTCCATTATGGCAGCCAAAGATATAGGAAGAGCGTGTACGCGTTCAAACATATACATAATTAAAGTTTAGCATTAAAATGCTTGTTAAAACTTATCGTGTTGTGTTTTGAAACTCATGTAGCCGTCAAAGTTTCAAAGTAATGTGATACATCAAAATTATGAATTTTATCATCAAAATACAAATCTATATCGGTGGAGGTAACACGTAACAAGCACCTACTTACAGAAATTGATGTTAGTTTTCTATTTACATTCTTTTAAACTAACTCTTTTAAAACGGAATCAATCATTTATGCAATAAAAAAACAGTAGCTATTGTTAAATCTAACAGAAGTTGAAAAAATAAATCAATAAAATATTGGGTGGGAAAACAAGTTTGTTAAACTGTTATTTTCATTGGAACTTTTTTCTTTTGTCGCTATTGTGTAAATCAAATAGAAATTTAAAAAGTAATGTTTTTTCTCTACTTTCCACTGTGTTTTGGTTTGGCTAACATTATTATTTCTTTTGCTGCCAAAAACTGTGAACATGTGTGAGATAAATAAATACACGTTATCGTCACAATTCACTTTATTATTTTAGAAAATGGCAAACTCACTGTAGATGTTCATAAAATAATATGCCGACGTTACGGCTCGTAGGCATATAGGCAAATTTCTAAATTCAAATTTTGATTCTGTTATTTTTCTTAGATTCTCATCATTATCAATCAAATTATGAACGATATTAGGATGAATAAACTATTATAAAATTATTGATAAACATGTTAATTTTCAACAATTTCTATATATAGTTTTATAATTCGATTTTATTTATTATAAAAATAAACATTTTAAATATATTAAATCTTTGGCAGAGTTAAAATTGTATTTTTTTGCTGAATTAATTTTATCTGACCTACAAACTAATGAAATGAAAAGTCTAGAAAATGTGAAAATATTAAATAATGAGCTAACACATTAAACCGCATTATTATATTAGTGTTTATTATACATATTCATTCAAATAACGTAATAAGGTATAATTTTAATAATATTAACTTCCTTAATAAAATTATGTACCATACAATAGAAGGTCCTCGACCATATACCGAGAGTTAAGATGGCTGTTAGTGGGTCTAACAGTAGTGTTTCCTCAGATAAATTAAATATTCTTTCTAATATACCAATTTAAGGTTCATTTAAGACATTTAATTATTTACTTTGATAACATTTACCTCATTCTATTGTAGCAGTTTGACTGATGAAACATATTTAGAATAATATTAATAGCTTTTGATGACTTCTTAATTTTAAAAGGAAGGTGCTCCTCATCTCAATTTTCCATTTTTTCTTCAGTTGTCTATGGCAAAATACATATCTCGACATTACTTGGTCGTTTCTATTTACATTTCTTGTAGGAAATTGAACGCTCTACAAAAAAGGTATTTTTTTTCATAACACTTATCGTTTAGAAGAAACGGGAGGTCAAAGTTTGAAAAACTTAACAAACTTTCAGATTATTTCTTTTACTTTTATATAAATCTCTAATAAATCATCTATGTGATTCAAACCGTGTATTTCATAAAAGGTTTGGTAAATTTAGCAGATATAATGGATTTTATTATGAACATTAAATTAAAATTATTAGCAAATCACTTCCACTTGGTTATATTATTTAATGACCTTAATAAACTGACGTCTGGCTAAAAACTCTTTGTTTTATGGAGATAATAATTTTTTTTTCATTTAACAACCGTAAATATGGTATGAGAATTGTTTTTATTTGTTTTTTAAAACTATTTTGTAAGTTATTATTTGTGTGTTGCAATATAATTTTTAGTAATTCCCCTTCTTGCAATAAATTATTTACAACAGGGTCACATTTTGTTTAACCATTTTTTACTGTAACAACGACACACTGAATTAATTAAATTCATGTTCGCTGATCAAACGTAATAAATAAAAAATGGCAAAGGCTGAACTTGCGCAATATTTTATTTGAAACGTTTCGTAGTCCTGTTGTATAAATTTGTTATCGTACCGGAACCGGGGATATGCAAATAATACCAAGATATTTTATTGTTTGCAAAATATATTTTGTTTGCCAAAACAACAAGTGCAGAAATTATGTACGCAGCTTTATATAATACATAGTGCTCAGCATGTTTATTTTGTACTATGCAAATTTTTCAAATACCATTAAATTTTACAAGAGAAATTGAATATTTTTAGCATAAATACATTTTTAAACATATTTCCAACACATGCTGTAAGTAGAAATCCGTTAAAGTCAACTAATACATTTTAGTGATCTGCAAATTACGGATTAATAGTATTTTTACACTTTACCCACAGAAATGGAAACGGGCGGAGTAATTGCACGATTTTTCAGCGGTTCAGTTGACATTTAAATGCAAGATACGACAGGATTCCGCGCTCACGGTTTTATGAGCCAATTTCAATTCTCGTAAAAATATAGTCGCGAAACATTTGTAAAACCCCGACCCCCGGATATACTCGCACAATCCATTAGTTTTATCCGTGATAATTTAGCGAGATTTACGTCTGCCTGGGCTGTCCACTGTCATCCACTCAAAATCCATATTCCTCTTCAACTGGGTCACGGGACCATTTTCACTCGCTGGAGTAATGGAAAAGTCCAAGGAGTCTCGTTTAAGTTTTATGGACGCATTAGACATGCTTTAAAATTCGCTTTAAACTTGCCGGGGCATAATTTTCACTGAAGTATGGCCAATAAATTTCAGTTAGATTGCATTTAATCGGAATAAAATTAAATGTTGTGTTATGTCGCCCGAACTTTTAAGTTATGGGACAAACGGAAAGTTTTCCGTTCGGAGATCACCGCAGCGATTCATGGGTCACTAATGAAATTTGCCTGAAATTGCTGTTTAAACATTTATTAATGCTGCAAAATTGATTGGTCGAACGAGGATGTTTTAATTTCAATATCAGTTTATCACGAGATAAAATTGTACATATTAAATACCGGATTTATATTCTGTATAAACACGAAATTCACGAGGCACATACAATTTCCCGTAGCGAGAACGCAATATGGCAACAGCACTCCATCGAGGGTTAATACAAAAATCATTATGCACAATTGGGAGACAAATAGATGAACAAACTACTTTATAATTAATACACGTTTCCAGTTATCCGGCCGCAGGAGTTAATGGCACAAACACGATATGATGTAAATACACTGTAAAATTTCAATTGCAATAAATTTTAAGTTGAAAAGCAATTCCGACCGCACCGCGTATATACATACATAGCGTACTGGATTCTGGCCAATCAGATAGGACCTGACCCAGAATGGTAACTACAGTCCCTGTCCCGGGAATATATTATCCAAGATGAACACAGCCAATTACAGGGTAATATTTGTTAATGCCCGAATAATTATGTACAATTTTTAATGTCCTGGGATTCGATTGATTTGGATTCGGAATGCGTCGGTGCCATAAATTGAAAATTATCGAATGATATTACATACGTTTTAATTTCGTTCGTGTACATATATAAATATTGTTTTAATAAAATATTATTGTTCAAACACAGGTATAATTAATGATAATATAATGATATATAATATGAATTATGTAGCTAGTATAAAATTATACCAGCATTAATACTAAATTACAATTTGCTTTCATTTCAGCCGTTAAATCATTAATTATAACACAGATATGTTCAACATAATCAGCTAAATTTCCTATTTATTTTTAATTTGATCTTGCTCGTACAAAGAGAATAAATTTGAAGAGCACTTTCCAGATAACAGATGCATAAGGCCATAAAATTTAAAAACCGATAGTGGGGACTACTATCGATAAACCCACTCATTAAAATCTGCTTTCCGAGACGACAAACACCGTTCGCTGATCAAACCGATCGTTTTGTAGTAAAATCTCAATTTTTAGACGCATTTTACGGCTCAGTTCGGTTTACTGCGCATAAATGTAGAATGGTGTTATGATTTTATAAGGATATTCTGATATGACAAAAATTAACATTCACACATGGATTATATTTGTATTAGTAAGACGGTATAAATGTTTAAAGGATAATATTGCATATTATTTCAAGTTTTGCACCGTAAAATTTTTAACTAAAACCATGAAGAAAAGACAAATTTACACTTCATCTGAATACGTAAACTCAATTGTCGGCAAACTTTACATTTCCTAGTAGTACATTTCAGAAATATTTTATTTTCGTATATTTCCTTATAAAAACTGCAGCCATATTCAGAAGTTTGTAAAAGTTCCAAAACTCAATAATTCTTGGATTGCAGAGTTCAAATTCTACTCTTCTTTAACTTAAAATAGTTAATGATGCTAGAATAGTTTTAATTTAAATACGAACAACCCCTGTTTGTATACTATAATACCAAATGCCAAATAACAATTTACCTTTAACATTTTTCTTTATATTTATCATATTATGTTCGTCGTTAAATTCAAAAGGTAAAAGGATAATAAATTACGCTTAAAGGTCGAGGGTCGAGTTACAAAAATAAGACAATTTCATAATATTTTATGTCAAATTGAATTATCTAATTCTCTAATTTGATCACATAAACTAATTTTTAATATAATTTATTTCCATTCAATTTATGCAGATATATTCTACCATAAATTAAAAAATAATAAATAATTTAGCTGTGTTCAAAAACAAGAAGGCTTATTCCAAAATTTTCCATATTAAAAATATAGCAAACAATTTGTACATGAAATACAAAAAAAAACGCATTACATATCGTAAAATAATGCAATTTATGTGGCAGAAACTGAAAGGGATTTTGAACCTGAAATAGAAAAATAATAAAAAAACAAATAAAATATCAAACATAAGAGACCTTTTAGAAATTAGTTTTTAGGAAAACAGTCAAAACAGCTAATGTGTTTTGAAGCATAAAATCAAACAATGAAAGTAAATTAAAAAAATAAAACAAAATGCCTAAACGACCAGCGATTAACTTTCTAAACCTTTATTTAAATATCTTCAAAAGCCAGAAAGAGTAGAGTAAAAAGAAAGAATTGAACCGAATAACCTAACCTGACTCAAGTAATTATGAAAATGGTTTGTTTTATGTGAATATTTAGACTTCAAGTCAAGTTCAAATCAGGGTGGGACATAAAAACTTGTGGCGGGGGGTTTAACAGAAAGTGTTCAGATTAGAAACAAAATCTCATCTTTCAAATGAGGTTAACAAATCGATACTGGAAAAGTATTGTGAATCTTAGACAGAAGTTACTATGCAAGGAAACAAGTGAAGTAATCAAAAGCTTCCAATGACATTATGCACCAATTTACGCCACATATTCAATAAGTAATTGGCTCTGGCGCCTCAAACCTGTGTTAAGAGCGCTAATGTTAATTTGCGTCATACTAAATGAGCACTTGCGGTTTAGCTTTAATGGGATTCCAGAACCGATTTCGTGCATACAGAAATATAAAATTGTTAAATCGTTTCCTTTTTGCTTCCGTATGATGGGAACTATTACTAAACTCCTGGCTTTTGTGTTGATGGTATTTCTTATAATATGTTATTATGCAAAATTGTTTTTGGAAACACGAAAATTTCTTCCCACATTAAAACGTTTGTCGCGTTTCTTATTAATAAATGTTGTTTTGATAACGGCAAATTAATTAAAAGTGTCTTAAAACAGTTGTACATTTTGTCTATACCCTTTTATTTTCCTCTCTCGAGGTTTCGTTTGGATCGCTAATTGATGAAGGGGATGTTGTGAAATACAATTCCTTAAACTCTTTAAATTTTAAGACATTTGACGTTAATTGGATCCTGGATCTCATAAAATAAACAAAACTACAATTTCAAATTAAGGAAGCTTATCCATTGTACTGTGCAGCACGTGTATGTGTCTAGAGATATAAGAACAATTTAATAAATCAATAGTATCAACTAGTTATAGTTGTATAATTAAAGTTTGAAAGTTGGGTACAATAAAAATGTTTATTTTACCACACAACAGGCTAGAAACATGAAAATAAATATTCACTCGATTCTATTTGCTGAAATTAATCAAGCCGAAACCGCAATGAAAGCAGCATCTTGGTTTGTTTGTCGGTAATTGTAGTTAAATCACAACGACAGCAGAAAATGTGATGAATAGCCCAAACAAACAAAAAAGCCCAGGGTTTTGTAAATGGATTAAGGCCTACCTACCGACCATTATTTACAGAGTGTAGGAAAACAATAGCGGCAAATCTGCTTTAACTGCGTGTAAATCTGTAAATCAGGATCCAGTGTGCAGCTACATGGTTATAATGAATTGCGTTTAACATTCAGGCAAAATAACCATCTGTCATCAACCGCTGAAACAAAAACGATTGATTGCAGACCGGCATATACATGCACAAGCGGATCGGACAGATCCACCCTCGTCTGAAAAGTTCGCCTGGCCGCAAATTCACTTGCCAATACCTGCCACATCGGTGGCCCTACACAGAAAATTACTTCATACGCCGCACTCAACGGCTCATTGTATTCAAAAAATCCATTAGTTCGACTCCACCGACATGCATCCGCTTTCTTCATGTTTCATTGGGCCAGTATCTCTGCCAGTCTGGCCGCCACCGACCGTTTTATTGCTATGGATTAATTGCTACATTTGCATAATCTATGGTTTTTGCTTGGAGTTAATTGTCCAACTACCTTTTTTTCTTCGAAAAATAACTGCAGTACGAAGGGAGCAAAAGGTGTAGTTAATTGATATTTAAGCCATAAAAATTAACGTCATCTATCTTTTTTTTTAATCTGCGACTCTGCAGATGGAACAGCTTCTCGAATGTTGATTGATATGAATTGAATTATTAATTATTACGAAGGATCACATAATTATTATACATATACTTTGGCAGTGAAAAAGTTATGTACCATAATTATGGTTCGTCTATTTATACTGTATTTACTGGTTTTCATGATACTAATTGAAAACTGCTTCATAACTACCATTCTAGACAATAACGAAAGAAATTCTTTTTTATGAATGCAAGATTAAAAAAGATAATAGTGTAATTCCCAATCAATTATAGTATAAATATAATAAAGTCAAAGTACGATATTTTAAATGAATTGTTTCGATATGTTTATACTAAACAGTAACCATCTGCCTTATCTGCTTAGTTTCATCTAATTTCATATAAACAATACACATTCACCTTTTGTAGTATCAATAAAATATTTTAAAAAGAACATATTTATAACTGGATACTTGAATAGTTTGTTTCTTCAATTCCATTTACCACCTGCGTCTGAGCGCACAAATGTAGGTCAATATCTACATTTTACGTTTTCAGTCTCGCAACTCTAAACCAGAAAACTATCATTTATTTATTTTCATATGCATTAATGTTCCTTACGCTACTGTTTTAACACACATTTTATTTACTGTACAATTTTATTGTCATAAAATTCTGTCATTTGTTTTGTGTGAAATTTATGAGAATCAAATTAGTTGTTTGACCTAGATCCAGAACTAGAAACTTTTTCATTCAAAATGTTTACGTATAACTAAAACACACGCATGCATAACCTGGTGTAATTTACATTAATAAATATTAAACAAATCCAAACAAAATTATATTCATCCACTTGTGTTAATATGCACACTATTACTAAATATTATCTTAAGCATTAAATAGAACTGGCTTAATGTCGTTTAGTAAATAGATTCAGTGGTAACGACATTCTTTTATTCTTAATTATATTTTTGTTTCAATTAATGCATCACTGTGTAATTTATGAATTTTAGTCCGGTATGAAAATATAATACAATCTCCGGAGATACACATGCATTAATATTCTGACCATTTTAAACCATTTTAATTATGTAGTCCGGTTGGTTTAGTGTTCTATTATTTTAATACCCCGAGGCCTCGTTTCGTTCAAATACGATATGAGCTCAATTAGTGTTATTATTATAAAGAAATGCTATTAGTAGCGGCTCAATTTCGGCTAATTACACATCAAATACAATATCAATATTTAGGGGTTAATTAATTAGCCATTTGTATTTCACTTTACGCCAATTGCCATATTTATACATATAAATTAATAAGCACATCTAAATTTAATTATAAAATGATTCATTTCACTGCATTGTTGTGCAGCTACTGTAGCCCAAATAATTTACCTCATTTCTCATTAATTAAAAAATAATAAAAAAAATTATTTATATTATTATTAAAAATGTTCAATTTTGACCTATTGCGGATCACATTCAATGGACCACAGAACAGTGGGGACAAGTAGTAGTTTTTAGTGACCAGTCTAAATTTAATTTATAAAAAAATAATGATTTTGCTTATGTTACACGTCGTACAGGGACAAAAAAGACATAAAAAGTTTATTAAATCCATAGTGAAATATGGTTCACAAATTGAACAGAAATTCAAGAAGCTTGAAGCAATATGGACTGGTCATAAATTCTGAAAATGGTCCAGTTTATGTCAGGGAGATTATATATATTATTATTATTATTTATAAAAATATAAATTATATTATACAAAGTGTTAATGTTAAATTATATAACAAAGATTTAATTATTAAACATTTCTTTCAAAATTAAAGTTTAGTAAAGTGTTTACAGTATCTTAAATAATATATACTTACGAGACTAATTTTTGTTCCATTATATAAAAAGTATATAAAAAATATGTTATTTATTGATGAAACATGTCACATTAACGATGACTTAAAAAAAACAGAAAATTAATCATTTTTAATTTAAAATTTGAGTTGCGGTTAACTTTGGCTTTTCCATCTCGTCTTCGATTATCCATGAACTCGATACCCTTCAATTGTTTTTGATACCACTTGTTTTGATACAAGAAACTGTTGGCTTATAACTTTTTGCGATGTTTCTGAATTATAGGCCACAATAATTTTATTTTTTAAATTCGTCGACAAATGTTGACCACTAGGCATTGTCCTTAATATTATTACAATATTCATATATGAAAGATATAAATGCGACTGAAAAATACTCGAGTCGCTTTAATTTTGTCGCGTACATTTTTTTAGGGTTTTAGAAATAATTGAATAAAAACAGTTGAACTGAGAAAAATAAAGTAGCGGGTATAAATAAATGTTTTATAATTCAGTTTTCAGACATTTTATTTAATATAGTAACATTTTATATAATATTTATTTATTTATTTATAATATTAGCAGTTTAGAGTTATGAATGAAATATTTATCATTTTAAAAAGTTGCTACAACAATGACCACAACTAAACTAGAATTTGTAGAAAAAATATTCTGACCTTATAAAGCTAACAGCTAATTTTACTAAAAAAAGTTCTTTTCAGTTTCCTAAGAATACATATTATATTTATATGTTTATCCGGAGTTTACTTCAGTCTCTAATTTCACATGATAAACTTGTTGAAAATTTACGCTTAGTTTCCGGCCCCGTTCCGAAAGGTCTGAGCGAAGTAGTTTCCAAAATGTACATTAAGTATTATAAACATAATTGCTTTGGCATTTCCACACATTTTACACAATTGTAAATTATTGTTACATTCGGACTTGAACATATTAAATGTTCACACACGTTACGAGAAATTGTTATTGTTAATTGCTACATCAAAGTTTGGTCAGACTTTCACGGCACATTTTACATAAATTTGGTCTTTCATGAGATGTGAGTTATATCGCTATGTAGCTGATACTGGTAAAAGTGTCCAAAGTTTTAATTACAATAAACCTCATTAGGAGATTAAATTTTACATTAGTGCGTACAACTTTATGGGCCGAAATTTTGTAAAGTTCGGTAAAGTTACTCCTGATATAAATTTCCTCAAAAATTCCTAACCGAAACACAACCGACCACTGCCGGAAATAAAATGTGACACACACACACACAATAAAGTAAAATTATTGTAATTACTTATTCTGAAATTTGATTTCAGGCCCTGGCCATAAAAGCCCGTTTCGACGTCAACAACATTCTGCACAATAAAGAACTTTATTAGCCGTTCGGTGCATGTGGCTGGTAAATCAATTTTAAAAATTTAGCATATTCTATGGGTGGCAGAGAGTTAAAAATATATTTTTATGAGACCGATGCGAGAGCTGCGGTAATGCCCCAGGGAATATGCAAACGCCTGTCAGCTCCGCTAAAACATAAAATATTCTTAATTTGATTAAGCTCTAATGAATTGCCTTTTTATATTTTAACGATGTCAATCACGAATTATCGAAGCTTTAAAGTTTTCGATCGGTATATCGACGATACACGATATTTCTGATTATTATCGATTTTTTTATACTCTATTATCTCGTTTTTCTCAACAGTGACTTTACTGTTACAGTGATATGGTTTGTTAAACTGAACAAGTATTCCATATCTATAGTTGTTCGGGTTTATTGGTCGACGTCTGTTGGAATTATTTTCTAACGTTTCACTAGCACGAGTGGTTAGCATCTTCAGAGGTTTGATTTGGTTCGTGTCACTTGGACAATTGATGTTCTAGAAATTTCGTTTTGTTTGTTGGAGCAAATATTGTGTATCAAATGTTTACAAACTGCTATTTAGTAATAAGTTAATTAGGGAAATATTTGCAGTGGCAGTTATCCAATTATAGATGTTTGGTCTATGCTCGAAGACATTCATATCTATCGCAACCTGTTAAAGTGTGGCTCATCAAATTTAATAATATCCATAATGTAAGGTAAATCTCTGTTGCATTTAATTTACCGTTTCTACCACAACAAAGCTCCCACATTCGACACAAGCGTTATCCAAACCTCATTATTGCCAACTATAACAGCATAATTGACCTCACTCCTGCAAAATCACACAATTGTGTTTGAGGGTGTAATTGAAATTTTGTTATAAGCGTACATGCACCACTGATCAATGTACATTGCCATGGTATCTTTCTAATTTGATGTGTACATACAATATTCGAATTAGGCCAATTAAACTTGCAGCGTCTTTAAACGAATAAAAAAATTAATTACATCAAATGGGGTAAAATAAAAACGACTGGGGAAGTTAACGGAGACGAGGTAGGAATATGATTACATCCCAATAATAAATTTGAAGCCGAGGATTTTTAAAGCCTGAACGTTAAACAGTTATTATTCAGGTGCAACATTGCCTGTAACGAAACTAACTAAAACGGGGTTACGATACAGGCAAAAGTTACATTATAAAAATGTAATAATGAAACTTCTTTATATTTTCTACCTTAGTATTTTTATCATAAATGTACGACACGAAAACTGGCTTTCGCAACTTGGAAAGGTGTGTTTTATGAAGGGTAAATATTGAACAAGCCAGAAAATACTGTTAAAAAGTTCAATTTAGTAAATTCAATACCATTTAGAGATCTGGCGAACTTCCAACTCACACACCTACCTTTCGTCCTCCAATATTTATAATATTTTATTTCGAGCCTATTTGTGCCCGGGAATAAATGTAAAACCAGCCGATGCATAAATGAATAAGTAAATATTTGTACATATATGTACACATTTGAAACAGAACGGTGCATCAATAATTGTGCGCCATAATTTACTAAAATGGGTAGTGGTCGTTATAAAAATAGACTTGGCAAATGTTACAAATAAACAATCCTCATAATTGTGTACTGTGTATAATGGCGGAAAATAATATGAAGAACAAGGTTTCTACATCCACAGCTTATACGAAACTTTACATTCTGGATCCCCGCCAAAGTAAACAACAATTAGGTAATCTAAAATATGTGTGAACTTAGCGAGACTTAAGGCCCTTGTTTCTAATACACATTTGATTTATTCGTCTAATCTTCAAGTAAATTTTCTTTACATACTTTCATTATGTTAATTTTGTGCATTTATAATATTAGTTTGCAGATTTTCAACAGTGTCATGCGTATTTTCAAATAAATTTCCATGGTAAAATTTTCGTACTGTTTGAAAATGTTAATGGTTATATAAAGTTAGGTGAGATTTTTGAAATATTCGCAAATTTATGAAAGTGGTAGTACGTGTAGTCACATAATTGGCCTGTAAAAATGGTATTTTTATGATAATTTGCTTTATTTCTTTTCATAGTGAAAACATAGACATACATTTTAAAATATTGTATGCCTTCATAATTATAATAGTTAAAACAATTATTTTTTCGGCTTTTCAGATATTTTTTAACTTTTAAGTATTAAGAACCAAAAATCTTTGTTACAATTTGATGGAATAGACAATTCCTTTGTGAACATTTTGGGCTCTAGTATTAGTACTGGACATTTTTTTTACATTTTTTATGAAAACCTGTGAGAAAACCCTTTTTTAACAGAAAGACGAAAGCATAATTCAGATAGTATTCGATATGTGAGGCGTGCAAGTATCAAAAGGTCCAAAATGGGAATGCTTTTCTGGCAGTGAATTTGGTTCTGTATTAAAAATAAATGGAATTATGGATAGATACCAGTAATTAGAGATTCTTAGCAATATTGTGTTACGGTATGCGGAGGAAAATTTAGTTCAGTTGTGTCAGTATGAAATTCAATTCCCAGGCATTACATTAACAACCTTATTGGCTCTATGAAAAGGTAATAAAAAATAAAGGATATGCCACCAAATATTAACATAATTTAATTTAAAAATAAAAAAATATAATTAGTTTCTTTACTTTTGTTCGCCCATACTAAGTGAATTTTCTTTCAAATAAATATTTGATCATGAATGAAATTATTATCATATATTTAAAACTTTGTGTGTTTTATTTTGACATAAAATAAATCAATTTGTCATGTTTGTATAAACGAAAAATTACAAAATAAAAATGTTTTTCTAGTATTGCTTCGTACTGTAGATACGAAATGTATTTTTAAGAACATATTGACACATAGAATATAGTAATGTAATGAGTAATAAATTTTTAATAATTAACTCTCCTGTTTCCAGAAAGTATTATCTGAAGACCTTTAAACAAACGTTCTTTAATATTTTAGTAAGACAGTTTCGAATAAATAATGATACTGAAATGCAGAATTACTAATATCTAAAGATTTTAGTATTTTATTAGACTGGGATTTGTATGGAGATGGATTTAATATCTCTACTTGTTTGTTTTAAATTATTAACTCTCCTTCTCTCGATAAGAGCTGGATTAGCAACATTCATGAACTTACTTTGATCTCTTTTCTTATTAGCCAAATTGAACGTATATAATATTCTGATCTTGTTTATTGAGACAGTAATTTCATTGAAAAAAAAATGATAAAATTTTTGGTAAATCTACCTATCAAACAAATAATTATTGCATGAAAATGTAAAAAAGTTTTTATTTGATTTAAGTTCAGTTAGAACATATATAACATTTGGGCTGAAAAGAAAAAATCTTTTTTTTTATAGAATTTGATTTGATTATTCAATATTGTTGCCTTCGAGGGCGATACAACGGTTATAGCGGTCATACAATTTTTCTATACCATTCTTATAGTACGATTTGTCTTTAGCCTCAAAATAGGCTTCTGTTTCAGCGATTACCTCTTCATCAAAATTTTTGTCCAGCGAGCTGACTGTCGATTGGATTCCGGTGTGAAATGATGGAATTGTCACATATCGACGCAAAAATTTGGGGTTATTACGATTGAACAGCTCCAAACACTGCTCAGAACCATCAATTCGTTGTTGGTTTTGGTCGATTGTGAGCTCGCGCAGCACCCACTTTGAACAGAGCTTTCGCATACCCAAATATTCATTCACGATATGTCCAACACGTTCCTTTTATATATTTAGGGTCTTAGCTATCCCAATCAACTTCACTTTACGGTTTCGTCGGTAACAGCCTCTTCGGGACGTCCACTTTATACTTAGCAAACCACTTCTCAACGGTTGATTTTCCTGGTGCAAAGTCCGAATAATGTTTATTAAGCCGAGCCTTGGCTTCAATCGTATTTTTTTTCGCCAAAAAGCAATGCTTTATTAACACATGAAATTCTTTTTTATCCATTTTTTCAAATTAACAAAAGTTGCTTCACTCAAAATGCTACAACTCACAAACTAATAGTGGGACAGCTGTCAAATTTATACACGTGTTTTTGGAAGATTAGGGCTAACTGAAAATCATATAGATTTAATACTAGTAGCGCAATTTATGTGTCAGCCTACGAACTTTTCAGCCCACCTGTTATACTAAGAAAAGCAGTATAAAATACTTTTTCTGTCATTCAGTCATTTTACACCCTTACTAGATACTAAATGCTGTTTGATTCTTAACGTTCGAAAGTTATTAAATATAAATTATTCATAATTACTGAAATATCAGTCATAATATTTATACAGATTGAAGAATAGAATGTAAAAAATGATTTTTTGATTATATTCCGAAATATTAAAAAAAAACATTAATATTTTCGAATTTTACGTAAAATTTTTGTAAAGAAGAGTTCATTTCCTCGTGTTACGTTGTTTCCCATAAATTAGTATTATTTATATTAATATAAAAAACTTGTTGTTCTTGTATAGTCACATAACTATGTTAAGAACTAAATTTATTTGTAATAGCTGACACACGATAATATCTATTATTATGTATGAATAACGATAAAATACGAAAACAATTCTGACATTTTCTATTGTCATTAAATGTTGAATTTCCACTAAAGTAAATGACACTTAATAAATAGACGGTAGGCCTAATCAGGCGTATTATATCAAGCTATAAAAATTGCCACGAGTGCAGATTAAAGTTAAATATTAAAGTCGCTGGTGAATGAAAGGGATTAAATTACTTAAAAAATCGGTTTAAAGTGTTCAAATAAAACCTATATTTGAATTTTGCAAACTTTTCAAATTTACATATTCAGAATCTGATATCCTTTTAGTCCGTGACTGCCGCAACGTAACTTCTCTACAATGAAACTGAAAATTTCTCGCAAATGTGCATAATTCTATAACAGGAAACAATACTGTTTGCTGTACATCGAGTTTTGTCCACTAAAAGGTGTGAACTGTATTTATCTAATAACGGCGTTTACTTTAATTCTGAATAAAATTTAATTCGCCTGATTCTCTGCATATTAAATTAGTACCGAGTCTGTGTATTCTGCACTGAAACAGCAGTGACACCGAACGCGAAATGAACGATTTCAGTTTCCATTTAAATTTTTTTCGATTCGATGATTTTTGTGTGATTTTTCGAACAAATGAATTAAATCGAAATGTTCATTTCAGTGCTAAAACATAAATTTATCCTTGTCGCAAAAACTATCAATTAGCGGTAAAATAACAAGTGGTTTTAATTTTTTCATAAAAAGTTAATTTGGAGAAAGTGTTTACCCATTTTAATAATAAAGCGCAACATTTAACAAAATTTTTCCTGAGAAAAATATTTAAAATTTTATATCTGGATAGTTTAACATGCATAAGCTAAATTATTCATAAACGTAATTTTGTTTCCTTTAGTTTGCACAGCCTGGTTGTAAATCTTGTTTATCATCGTGAAATGGTGTTTTTAAATTTTATTTTGTAGAAAACTTTTCACAATCTCTATAATTGTCTTGTTACGGTGTTTTCATAGCTTCTAGGCACGTTAAATAATAATAATAATTGATTGTCTGAAATTCGGATTTTTTTTAATTCAACTTTAATGTCTATTAAAATTAAATTTAAAGTGCACTTCAATCCTGAATAAAATTAGAATCAGTCAACTTTATTTGGCGTGACATTTATAATTAGCACACCTCCCCACTAATAAAAAATCAATATATCAGACATCCATTTTTGGACGTTATATTCAAAAGGATCGACATTCTTCTTTTTGCGCTGACCCACGAATGCTTAATGGAATACATATGACTGACCTTCGCAAAGGAGACCGATAAATCCTGTTTTTAATGCAAATGGCACACCAAAAGATTTGTGAACATAGGTTTGGAAGGCTTTTAAGGTTTCGTCAGGAACGCAACGAGAAAAAAAAAATCACTCGATGATTTCACGTTAGATTTTACGCGTTCCTAAATAAACAAGTTGATAACCAACAATCTCGATACCCCTCTGAAATACACCCAGTGGTAAAAATTATAAATCAATAACTGTTATTATTATTAAATCAGGATGTGTGAGGATTTTAATAGACCCAATAGAGTAATTAATTGTGTATATTAATATGAACAATAATATATACAACAGACATCTCCTAATGTAATTATATTGACCCAGATGAGAGACATTCGTGTTGTAGATAATTCGCTGTTAATATAATCCTGGTAAATCTGCACACCTTTATAATTGGATTTTCATTCAAACATGAAAATAATACGAATTAGGGTTGTTAATGAAATGATTTTGATCATACCAAAAACGAGGTATGAATTGTAACACTTTTCAAAGGAGCACTGAAGTAGTTTTTGTTTACTGTTTAAAGTGGATGTTAAATAATGTTTGTTATAATTAACTTGAAATTTCTGTAATCGCCGCAAAACTTTTAATGGCACTGAGGTAATTGCCATTTTGTTCATGTAAATCCTGTAATTTTAATAGTAAAGTTGTAATTAATTTGTCTGTACTGTATTTAATTGGCAATAAATTAAGTTCTTAGTTGACAGATAATTCAAAAATAAAATCGTATTCTAGTACTCGGAGAGAAACTCGTTGGATAAAGATGTGGGTGGTAAATTGAATGAGATATTTGTTGTGTATTTTCATGTTTGGCTGGAGAACCGTGGCGACCGCATGTCTGGAAAACCATTGCGTATTCCAGGCCGGCACCTAATCCTCGTCACTGATGGCGAAATCCAATCGATCTGTTCGGCTTTTCCTCGCGTGGATGTAGTAATTCAGTGCTTAATGCGTGTGCAAGGTCAGTGTTTTGTGTGTTTTCTTTTGGAATTTTTGAGTCCTTTGATGTCGACAAAGAAACTGGGAAACGGGACCCTTCCGTTCAATGGCCTGCGTTCCCATTTCTGTTTAACAACAAACTTCTGAAAGGGGCCGTTTTATGCCGGGCATCATACGGGAATTGATTTTTCCCGTTCCAATCTTCCAGACAAATCCTGCTTTAAATTATCGAAACATCCCAGCAGTGAGTACTCCAATTAGACGTTATAAGAATGCGTCTCTTTAAAAAGGATCAAAAATATCTTTTCACATATTCTATCTGACTCCACAGTTTTCCCATACACAAAGATTCATAAGCAGTGAGTGAAAAAGTCAGCCTGAATTTTTAATAAACATTTAACCTTTCTATGTCGTGCTTCTTCCTTGGATTTGCAAGACATGTAATTTCCCAGAGAACACGCAATAGTACGCCTGTCTGTTTGATACTCTGTGCATTCATAATTCACATATAAATTACTTTTGTATTATATATTTAGATATCTCAGTAAATAACATCGAAGAACCCTGTTTAAATATTCAGTCAATAATAAATAATAATTAAAATACTTGATGTTTGCAACCTTGGAGTTAAAAGTTATAAATGTCCATGCATCATGTCAATGTTTTAGTTGTTGCACCATTTTGTGTGTCGGTTTTGTATTTAAATATTACGGACAGGTCACAAAAAATGGACAGCACTAAACTAGTGTAATGTAATCTTCCATTGATGAAATTACGCTTGAACTTACTAATATGCAAAATTGATTAATTTTAGGAAGAAATCCATTATGCACCTTATTTCTAATTAAAATTTATAATATAGAGATAACAAGGTAACCAGATTGGTTGATCTAGTAATTAAAATTGAAAAATTGAACAGAAAAAGTTCAGGTACTATAATAACCCACGTTTCCGACGGTTGAGCTGACTGAAATGATTTGTAAGTTTCTTTAGTGTATATTATATTTTTTGTACAAGCAGTCGTCAATTTGATGATTGTTCTCTCTCACGTCGTAGTGCTGATAAGAAAAGTGCTGCATGCGATAACTGTGGCCAGGTGTATGAATGCGCTTCCAATGTAGAAAATCGTATTTTATTTTTGCACGAGCGTACCATGTTATTTGCGAACGTCTAATATCTAAAATGGAATAAACGTTCCAATTTTACGTAAAAGAATTCAGATGTGGGACAAAGCCTTCCAAATTAAACTTACGGAATAAGAAAGTTTTGATCTGGATATACTCAACCCAAGTAAATATTGATCGAATAATTAAGATTGCAGTGCGTCAGTTGTGCATTGGTTCAATTTTTAAAAGAAAATAATAAAAAGTGATAAATTTGTAAAAAAGAGAATATAATAGTTATATATAGTATATAGTTTTATATATATCCCACTTCTTTCTCAGACAGTTAAACCTAATCAAAAAGCCATAAATAACCTATCATATGAATGTTGGACCTAGCAGATGTAATATTTCATCCGCACTTCCTTTTGTTTCTTTTTTGTAATTTATTCAGAAACAGTACCTACGTAACAAATTTTACAGAAATGATGTATTATTGAGCTGACCTTTTATTCATACATACGTCGGCATAAATCATCCAAACAAGTGGTAACGAGAAAAGGAGAGATTAAACGCCAGTGCAAAAAAATCTCAGAATTAAAACCTAAATTTAACGAAATAATTGTTTTATGCGCCTAATAAAATATTTTAATTAAGAAAATGTTGTAAGATGTGCAAGATATAAATAAAATTTAATTTTAAAGAGGAAAATTATAATTTAAACTTAAAATGGCAAGTAATTAAATTATCTATCTCCTTCTTCATCATATTATCGCACCGCATAAACGTAAAAATTTTATTAGCTCCTTAAATTCAGAGAAGGCACTAGTCGATATGCTCTTTGTAAGAAAATTATTAAGTAGAAAAATTCTTATCTGCAGTTTATAAAACACGAAACAGTTGCTTCAAATTAAATTTTATGGGGTATCAAAAATGTATATACAAATTATACTCTAGCAGTAAATTTAAGTATAGGGCGTATAAATATTATAGACTCATGACAGAAATTTACTATTGTAATCATGAATTGAATTAAATTTTAAATCAGTTGTGGATAAATATAAAGATACAAACAGTGGTGGTCAAAATAGACTAAATAGAAGGAATTTTAATTTATTTTTTATTTCGTTAGATTTATTTCCATATTTTTTCTTATGAATAGAAACAACTAAACGTAACTTAACTTAAAATTGTAGTAGAATAGTGGTAGAATTGTATATGGTAAAAGAATTAAATATCAATAAGAAATTAAACTAAAGGCAACTTTTTTACAATTTATTTTACAAAATTTTGTTCCCACATGTAAAATGAGAAATACACCGTTTTCATACTTGAGCTTTGTACCTTAAGTGGCATATGTTACTTCTTATCGATCATCCGGATGATTTTGTTATCCATAATTCTGGAAAAAGTTGTCTTAGCTGGTGAGCAATTAATGATCTTCTGGGCATACACAGGCATGTTCTATGTAATTCATATCAGGCGACAAGGCTGGTAAGGGAGGGCACTTGTGGGTCTCCAGACTCGTACTGACCATCTATCACTAAATACGCCAAAGTTGCTTTCATCTGTGCGAAAAATATCCGCATATGATGCTTCCACTACGGTATTTAATTATTTGTTTTTAGTACTTAAAATCGTGTCTCATTCCAACAGTAAATAGTAAATAGTAAACAGTAAATTTCACTTGCGTGAGGTCCACCCCATATGATTTTTGGCAAACACGATTCGGATTTTACGGTTTCGTTTGTGTATATAAGGTTTTTTCACAGCTATGCGCCAAACAGCCCCGCTTCAAATAACCGACGTCTCGCAGTTCGATTAGAAACATCTGCATAGAAATCAGGATATTACCTGGTTAATTTGCCTTGATGATTTTGTTGGATTGTTCACCGATATCCGTCTGATGCGTTTATTGTCATTTGGATTCGTTTCTCGAGGACGCCCAATCTTTTATACGTGTTTTCACATTGCTCTGATTGAGATATTTTCTCTCGACTAATTCTTAAATTTTGCAAATTCTGACCTTGATTTATGAATATCTAAGATCCGTTTTTTCAAATCTTCTGATAAATATTTGTTTTATCAACCTTTAAACACTAAAGATTTCGATGTTCTTAACTTAAAAATAATCAACTTCTTTAAATTTTATTCTGTACATTTGCGCACAAATAATTAGTAAGTAATTAATTAATTAACAATTAAATTAAATTTCAATTTTAATTTAGAACAAGAAACTAGTGAAATACTTGCTCTCAATTTGATTGTTAGAATAACAATATCAGGCTCTAACCCACACAGTCCAAAACTTCAAACTGGCTATTTTAGTGAAGTGAAGACTTGACCTCCAAGAGTAATATACAAAACTAAGTTTGTGCTACAAAGGTGTTCTAATGTCTGATATATAGAGGACTCTAATAGAACATAGTACCTAAAAGTTGTCACTGTGTAATGGTTAGGTAGGAACAGGTTGGAGTAGCAAACAATACACCATTCCGTTCCGACTCTTTGGTTAGCCCCGTGTACACAAGGCAATTATTCTAAACAAAACAATAGTGTCTAGAATAGAAATCCAATAACGATGCTAATCTGTTTAATTTCGAACGTACACGATCACTTGTTCGGCTTTTGTAAACACGTTCGCGATATTTCACCGTGCCAACGTTTGTTATGTGGCCGATAATACAAGACGAATTACCAGTGTGATAATTGAAAGTCCTCATAATTGATTTCCTCCCAAACTAATGGATTGTAATGGAGGAAAGAGTGGTGCATCTCTGTCTGGGCGGAACGGTGCTAAAATATTCTCTAGCAATAAAACATAAAACGGTGGAACTTATGCAAATGCAGAAAGCAGGTTTCTTTCTTTCGCGAGACGACTGAAACAATTCAAATCCTGTGAAATAAAATAACATTGATGTAACCTAGTCCGTCACTGAATTACCACCGGCGCTCTGCACAGCGTCTATAAAACCAGCCATTCCCGTGCTTTACACCAGACGTAATAGCCTTATCTACCTTTGTAATCGGATTGGATTTTGATGAAACACCGCGAAGAGAGGAAGAGGAAATTTAAAAGACACTAATGTCATCAAACAAAAAGCTTTCTATAACGTGCGTTTAAAATTAATGTCAGCTTTAATTCACTCATGGGGTAATTTTCGCCGCGAGTTTTGCGGACGAATAACAGTTCGGTGAGTTATGTTGATTAAATCTACTAAATTTTAACGCCGGTTCGCTCCTAAAGATCGCATCCGCACACAAAATTTTAACACACATTTGTACCAATTTACTCAATATCCTAACACTCATTGTTGAAGGGACTGCTTTTGTGCGACTTGAGTTTGCTCCCGTCATTATAAATTCAGAGAAATTTCAAATTTAAGCCAGTTATTATATAAATTTCGCTGTACGTTGTAGTCCAGGCTCTTGAAAATGCGCGACAAAATACTTCGCTATCTCGAGGAGGGTAAATTATTCATAAAGGAAATGTCGTCATAAAAGAAGGAAACATGGGCGTGTATTCTTCATTACATATCCTTCATCAACCTTTCTTTAATATACGTATATTCTTGTCGGACGACTTTATTCTGACTGAATTGTTATACCACCAGCTGTACGAATCTCTATGTTCCTTATAAAAAATCTCTTCACGTTATGTATGTTTTACTTCATAAAAAATGACAGTATTAAAACGTCCCAAGTTAACATTACCTCCAGAGCATACGCTAAAGTAATTTTTGACTTTAAGCGTTACACCTACGTATGTGAGTGAAACTTTCCTGATTTCAGAAGGAATCAGCTGCAATTACTGCGTATTACCTGATGCAATTCCATTGGGGCACAAAGACCAGTTCTGGAATTAAATTTTATCATTAGGATTGCTACAATCTCGACTACGAACACGATTCTGCTGCATCAACTTTGAAAGATATCGACGCTGCTGCAAGCCATTTTATCATTTTCCAAACAGGTGCCGACCAACGGGACTTTAGAGCTTCCCGGTTTTCGGGTAACTGATTTAATTGTCACGGCACCATTCGCTTGTTATGTGTCAGTTTTATGATCTGTGGGTAAAGCGCAATTATCAGGGATTATGCAACTGTACCGATTTACATTATTACTCTGACAGTAATATTACATGTATTTCATTCAATTCGTGTCAATTTTAAATTGATACATGATCAGATTTGATAATTGCGTACAAAAGCGTTTGTGGCTGATGGTCTGAGAACAGTGAAATTTAACATTTTCAGTTTAGTTAGTTTATTAAATGAGTTACAATCAATATTACTGAAAATACATTGACATAAAATTAATTAGGGTAGAGAGAATTTAATTAAAAATGATAAGCACGTATGTTTATTTGTAAGATTATTTTATGTGGGGCATACCGTACTAGGCAATTTAATTTGTAATTTAAACAAAACACAAATATTTTCATAAACTATATTCAATTAATTGTATAAATACGATGTAAATTTTACTAGACTTGCTCAAACATTTCATTTCATTTATGGCGAATTCTCTAACAAGTTTGCAGTTTGACTCAAAATAATGTCAGTATTTCAGAGAATAATTTTTTATATACTCTAAGTAATTAATAATCAATATAAATAATTTGAAACTACACTGAGCGTGCTTTGAATACCTACCGTACCGAGCAAAACTAGAGAAACATATTTATTTTGTAATTTTTCGCTTATACAAACAAAAAAAATTGATTCATTTTATGTCAACGATAAAATACACAAAGTATAAAGTTTTAAACATATATTAATAATTTTATTCAAGATCAAATATATAACATAACATCAAATAACAACATAATATGGGAGAACAAAAGTAATGAAACAAATTGTATTTTTTAATTTTTATATTAAATTATGTTAATATTTAATGGCATATCCCTTATTTTTTGTAACCTCTAAGCATCTATTTTTTATATAGCCAATAAGGTTATGAATGTAATTCCTTGGAATTGAATTTCATGCCAAGCACTTAATAATTCTGCCGAATTTGTGAATTTAAGAATCTCTAATTATTGGTACCTATCTATAATTCCATTTATTTTTAATATAGAGTCAACATCACTACAAGAAAATCATCCTCAAACCATTACATTGTAACGGGTTACCGATGATAATTCGATTAAATAGATGTTAAATCGGTAAAACCAGTCTTTATTATACCCGAGATATCTATAATATTAGACTATACAATCTTCATTCAATAATCAATATCAATATCACTAATCTTTGTTTTCGTTGAAACAGATCTTTTTCAATTAACGTGATATATCACACACAATACTCATATCTTGCACCAAACTGAACTAATACTTAATTTTTACTCACTATTTTACTGTTCTTAAATTTATAATACCGGACTAATTAAAACTCAGGTTAAAACAACCTAACCATATTAACAAATATAAGAAAAAACAAAAACAAAGCAAATAAAAATATGAAACTGAATGATTTAAAATTAACATAAACACTTGGCAAAACGAATATTATAACAATTGATTCCACTAACAGTAATTAAAAAACCAAAAGAACTTCGATCTTGAAGAAAAATTCTGGTAAAAATCAAGCAAAATAATATAATTTTTATAAACTCAGATTCTAGGAAGAGGGTGAAGTAGATAGTAACTAAGACCCTTAAAAAACAGAATGTCTCGTACATCAACCAATCAGATGACTTAAACAAATGTTCCTTTTCTCAACATTGTTGCCAAACTAATTTAAAAGTTTTTCTATAAGAAACCCTAATCTAAATAATAATGTACTTGGTCGAAAACACCTTATTGCAATTCAAAATAAAATACAATACATTATTTCAATACAATTACAATTCTAATATTGTTTACATAAGGAAAAACTAAATATTTTCTAAAATGTAAAAATCAATTTTCTTAACTAAATTTACTAATATTGTAAAAACAGAAATAAAAAGAACACAGTTACAATTCTCTAAGATTTCACGTAGGGGGGGGGGGTAATATATTAAATCTTTTAATTAATTAATTTAATTGAAGAATATTTTATTGATTAGTTCTACATAAAAACATGTAGAAATCCAACCATTTAAACTTCGAACCCACTGTGCGAACACACCCTGACACTTGAAAAGGGTTCGAAAAGAAATCACATATGTTAAAAATCAAGTAAGTAACATATAGATTAAGATAAGTATATTTTAAAATAAATTTTGATTTTACGACTATTTTACGACTAACGTACGCAAGATTAGTTTTAATGAAACCTATCAAAAATTTGAAAAAATTCGTGAGAACCTAAACAAAGTGGTGGTCTAAAAATTCTCCATTGAAACCAGTAAACAACGGTTTTCTAGCTCTTATTACATTTCCTGCACCATGTTTAATTATACCGACCCTGTACTCAATCGAACCTTTTGTTGCTTGGACGCCTTAACCATCGAATACCTGAATTATGCAAGTTAAACTTGCTTTTGAAAGGAATACTGTATTTCACTTGGTAATAGTCCAATTTAGATGCTCATGAGCGAACGCTAGATGGATCTTTCTGTTTTTTTTTTCGAAATGAACGGTTTTCTCGAAGGTTTTCGGCCATAAAAGTTCTCCCTTAGACCACGATGAACTATATGTAAAGAAATCTTCGCATCCTCTAGTTCGTTTTTAATTTCAACTGCAGTACAGAATGGGTCCACCACGGCAAGTTGTTTGATTTTATTCATTTATAGTCACTTCATTTGTTATTTTTCTAGGTCAACCCATTTTAGGAAGACAATCTACAGATCCTCTTAATCTGCAGAAAATGTTTAATTGTTTTGAAAATAACTGACCTATTTATTTCAATTGTTTACTTAACTCCAGCTCCAACTAATATTAACAAATTCCTTAGCCAATTAATAAAACAAAATTAATTGAAATTGAAAGAAAAAAACAGAATATTAATTTTTCCAGTCAGTACTTGGTCGGTTCCCCCAGCTTCCACCCTCCTTGGCATACTCAAAATTAATGAACGAATGAATTCTTTATCCGTAATTTGCCATTTTTGCTCTACGAGGATCATTAGTAAACTCCTTTAAGTTTTCGGACACTGTTACTTACTAAAACAAAATCTGGTCCAAATTCTTGAGCAAATGGAATAATTGGTTGAATAACTAAATCGTGATATAGTCAAGCATTCATAGTTTCTAGGTAATATGAGCAACTCCGTACGTGTCTTTATTTTTTAATATTTTTAATTAAATTAAATTATTAATTAAATATAATTAAATGTTCCAGTAAATTCAAATTATCCACTTCAAAAGACGTAAGTAATGCAGTGCGGCCAAAAAAGTTCACTCTGTCACACTATATAATTAATTATTTCTTAATAAAATTTATAAAAATTATCATTCTCTATAGTTGTAGAACAATAAAACATTCCGTTGTTAGAAAAATGAAATGCATTTTAAAATTTGATTAATAAACGGCGGCGGAGACTCCTAAATATGTTCTTTTCTTGAATACAATACAAGACTTTTTACGGTTCCGAACAAAAGCGAATCAATTATATTGCAAAGCATCCCGTTCGAGTTTATTGTTAAATGAAATATTCGTGTGATGAGAATGGACTTGGACCTCGTCCGATTGTTTTCAGATAGTTTACGATCCGTTTTTATGACGTCGATGTATTCAGTCCGGGCTCTAATTATGGACTCCTGTTTTACAATAGTTTTAGACTAATCGATGAATTTTGTCAGATGCACTAGTTTTAAACAAATCAATCAAACACTTGTGCAATGTGTAATTAACTAGCGTCTAAATAACTCAGCATGAACCGTCTGAAACCTATTAATCACCTAAACTTTCTGACAGGACCGTATTTCGTTGTTCGATTTTTTTTCTTCGTTTTTCCTCCGTTATCAGTTTTTGTTAGGCAGTCACATAGTCGTGGTATAACTATTGACAAGTATAAATAAGAGCTAGTGCTGGATATGTGGAAATGATGTTAAGATGAGGTGGATCGGAGAATAGCCGGCATTGTTTGCATTCAAATTATCAGCTAATTATGTGTATTACCTTAAGCCTGTAAACTAATTTGGCCAACAGGTATGTCGGCTTGATTTCGATCGTATGGCAGTACAGCAGTACAGACAACCCTCCTCCGGCATTCGTATACTACCGACACACAATTGTTTCGATCCTATCGGCGAAGTGCATTCCAATTTTAACGGCAGTCCAACTAAAGTGTAGCAGATTACAGTGGCGGATTATTGTATTAAATTGTGACTAATTGTAAGTATATAGATGGAACCCTACTCTGAGCGCTTAAATCAGAACATGTATGCGAACATTATTGCGAACGTGCGGATATATCAGCTGCAGATTGTTAACATGATCTTGTATATCAGACTAGTTTAATACAATGCACAAGGAATTTGAAGTTTAGTTTCAATCTAATTCCTGGAAAGCAGGTGCGCGTAAATGTACCTACCTACCTACCTACCTACCTACCTGTACTGAATAGTGGCACTGACTACGCCATGTAATAGATCAAAAGATTGATAAAACTTGAATAGAAATTGCATTAGGATATTGCGTTACATTTGAACTATACAGTTTTAGAGTTTAACGTGGTGTTAACTTTATTTCTTTACGTTCCTTTGATTTATTTTCGAACGTTCAACATCTTATAATGGTTGAAAGTTGAACCAATGTTGGGTTTAACAAGCGGAAATATAAATCAGTAATTTTGTAATTAAAATCGTGTGTGTAGTTATCGCCGGTGGCAAAAACCCAATTGTAATAAACAAACGGGGTAAATTTGTCACTGTAAAAAAATTAATTGCATTTTAAATTGATTTAGAGTAACACGATTTAACCACACTTTACGTTTCGTAATTGAAAATTAAATTTATAATTAAACAATTTTTAAGATACTACACTTTAATTAAACAGAATGTAAATTTATTTTTATATTATTTAAAATGATTTAAAATATGTTGTTTTTGCGAATTTTAAATTATTAATCATTAATCAATAATAATAAATATTAATTACGCAAAGAATTACATTTATGCTTCATAAAAACATATACACAACATATATTGCAATTATTGAAAGTAACATACATGATTTCATTTCATATTTTACATAACCAATTAATCCAATGGAGAATTGAATGGTGAATATAAATCAAACTGCACTCATTAGTATTTTAAATCTTAACAATAAATACTATTCACACTCACTGATATTTTTAAAATGTGAATTACAATATTTTTATATATAGAGTTATTAGAATTAAAAATAAATTTGGAGGGCGTATATATCTTAAATTAGTTGTATTCAATATACACTATAGTTAATATGTAGAGCAACTGTAGAAATTTTCATTTATTTCTATAAAAGTGTATGTTTTAATATCCATAATATGGCAGTTATGTTTGATAACAACAATATGGCAGTATAATTGTTTATTTTTGGGTATTCATTAATATTTGAAAGAAAATCAAGGGCCAAAAGTATAAAATAAAACAATCTTACCTACATAGCATTCCTTTATTTAGTATCTCGTAACATATCCATTATTTCTAATATCTTCTAAACACCTTTTTTCCTTGATTTCAGTAGCAATTCATTGTTCCACATTTCTTTCCACTGATTTTGAACTTCACCGTATAGTTCATTTAAAATTGATAGTCTTTTTGTATGAATTTTCTGATCAATTTTATCCCAAAGGTCAATTGGATTGAGGTTTGGGTTCTGTGCTTGCCAAAATATTACACATGCTTCATGAGATACAAACCATTCTTCAACTATCTTAGATGTGTGTTTCGCATCGTTATCATGCTGGAAGGTACACCTTAAACTTATATTAGTTTTCGGCAAAAGGAAGCATATGATTCTTTAGACTGAGACGATAAACGAGACGATCCATTATCCCGTCTATATTAACCAGCGGGTTCATGCCAAATGCAGAAACACATCCCCAAACCTTTCATTATGGTACCGACACTGACACACTGACTTCGTTAGTCTTACGTTTTTCACCACTTTTGTAAACTGTAAACTTTTTTCTATTAAAATTGGAAATTGTCCTCGAAAAGATCGATTTGTTTAAATTTAAATCGACTTCAATTTTACCTGATTTTACCATTTCATTTTTAGCATTAAGGAACGCTATCAGACACATAAATAAATTATAAAATCAATAGTATTGAATATATGATTTGGTTGCTTTACTTATGAACCCAGCTCGAAATAAAAAGTTATATAAGATCTATGTAAATAAAAATATCCGTATATAAAGGAAGATACTAAATAATTATAAAATTAATTTAAATTAAAAAAATATTTCTTTTAATAAAATGATTGTTTTTTCATTTGTTGCTTTACATATGAGCGATAGTGTATGTATATTTGTTTCGTTATCCATGTTCGAACATCAAAAAATAATAAATAAACTTATACACATTATATTCTACATCATCCTATTACACTTTGGAAGAAATTAATACCATCTGAAAGGAGACGAATTATTAGAGAAGAGTTAATCGATTTGTGTCTTCTGACGGAGTGTTCTAGAAACTTATGCCAGAGGCTCTGGAAGTCATGGATGAAAAGCTGTAATATAGTAAAGCAAATCATCTACAATGGTGCCGTGATAGAACAAATTAGGACATAATTGTCTTTTCTGATGGAGAAGATTAAGAATACCAATGGTATATCGCAACGAATATATCATTAAAATAAAACTCCGTCAACAAATTTTTAAATCAATAATAAAATAATAATATCGACAAAGGGTTAGTCGATTTGTGTCTTCTGAGGTCAAGTATTGGTCTGCATGTTCTGTAGAAACGCAAAATTATGGCGGAGGCTCTGGATGACCAAGATATGCTATAGAAAAGCAAATCATGTGACATCTTCTTGGAATAATACCGTGTATCGGCCAATAGCTATATCGTCACTATACAGTCGTGTCAAGTCTTTTGGTTTCCACAATTGTGCCGTGACAGAACAAATTAGAACGGTGAGTGAAATACAATTTTTCTGATGATGAAGATCGACTGATCTTCACAGGCGGCCAGAGATTCTTGAACAATCGAAATACGAAATTCAAAAAATATGGAACTCTTTATTTCAAATTCCCAACCTGATCTGCATCATGCCGAGACGAGTATTTAATTAATGAGCACAATTTTTAATAAAATATTATTTTAGGTCTTATTAACACCAAATTTTATTAATAAATATTATTTATTTTTGGATGTACACATAGTACATTTAATGTCAACAAATGTCAGTACGATGAAATAGAATAAAATCTAATTAAAGGACAAGTCTTACATACACAGAGATATTGCCTAGACAGAGCATCATATTTTTAGTGTGTGTGCCATTTATGCATAATTTTGAAAGTGAATCTACTACAAGCCACACATACTCTTCGTTCATAAACTCCCGCATTCCTGCGTAATACCTCTTACAACGTTACGGTCACAGGTACTGCCGCAATTGCATTATTATTACGGGCAAAATCATAAAGACTTAAATTTACTATTATACACGTGAGTGTGTGTATGTTCCGAAAAACAGGCTGGGTGTTTCTCATAAAACCCGGAAATCTAATTAAAACGAGTTACCCACCCACATTCAGAAAACATTAAACAGAAGCATGTAAATTTAAACACGAACATCAATTTAACACAATAATTAACCCTCATATTCGCGCTTAGTAATTGCCGTGCATATTATTAATTGCCATGGCGGTTTTTAGTCTGGAGCGCGTTTTTACAATGTTTTTGCGGCAATTTGGTTAGTAAATGTTTTTTTTAGAAAAACGTTTTGAAAAATAAATGAGGGTTGTGTAACATAAATACCTTGACGGTCTAAACAGTTGATCATTTTTCCGTTTTATTAGTAAAATTAATTTCATGTTAAAATAATTGATTAAATTTATTAACAAACGTATTTCTGTTTATTTTTTCAGGTATCATAGAAACTGGTCACGACAACAAAAGGTAATTTTTGTCCAATTTAATAAATAGATTGTTACAATATTCCAAACGGTTAAAAGTTATCTCATTAATTTGTCGAACTTTTGTACCACAATAATATTAATTTCCCAATTTATTTTTATTTTCCGTTTCAATACCATTAATATTGGAAATGCTATTAATTAAATGGAACAGCCATGAAACCTTAATAAAGAACATAAACAAAAAGGAAGTTTCTAAGAGAAGGTTTGCGCAAGAGGTCTCAGATTTTATCAACGTGTAATTTTTTTTAAGCGAAATAGGAAACCTTTAACTAACAACCACAGACAAATTAAATTCCCACTATTGTTAAACCCAGCATTGATAAAATAAGATAAACGTGTGTGAGACATTACTCTTAATTGAGTTCTTCGGGTGAATGTTTTTGTTAAGACCTGCACACAGAACTTAAATTTATTCTAGGACTTCTTCAAAAGAATCTTTGTCCATTAAACGTCAGTGATGTAATTTCAATTTTTATTAAATAATACGCATTTCCATTTTATACGTATTCTTATTATTTTATTGTAACAAAATGATCGCAGGGGTTGGATATATTTTATATTCTTATAGCACCGATTGTGAACGTGGATTCTTTTTAAATTGAATTGTGACAATTATTTAAAATGTTGCATACAAAATATAGATTTATACGGTTAGGGAGAAGATCTTCAATTACTATAAACTTGACTTATCCATGAAAAGTTTTACGTTTGCTCTTTAAAATTTTTATTTATGTCTGTTTACTTAGATTTACTAAGAAATGAGCCGTTTTATTATGACTGTTTTATTATTTTTGATTTAAATACAAATCCAAAGAGCGGGACTATCTTTCCCGCGTTGTTTGGGCAAATAATCTCCTTAGCGCGGTTTTAGTTAAGCTCTATAATGTTTTATATCAATATTAGATCCTAATTCGGACAAGCTGGGTAGAGTAATCCCTTAGCTGATGACCGATAATTAACCTGGTAGGGGGATAAGGTCCCACGAGGTGCACTACTCCTGTTTGCCACTAACAACTTACCAAAACTGTGATAGATTTGGATTTGGGAAGTTATGGATTATTACAGTGGCCGCCAATTAATAAGGACGCTCTAAAGGCCTAATTCGAAATTGCAGGGCTTAATTTTGTTGTGCCACTACTTTAAACTTTAAATTTATGAACATGCACGCTAAAACAATGAACTTGTACTGTAGACACGTACACGTCGTGAATCGTGAGCTTTACTTACTCTGGCTAATTTTGCCAAGAAGACTGAAGGTAATTATGAAATGGTTATAATTAAATTAGGCAAAATTATTAACACGACGTTTACCACGTTTACAATACTGAGTGAATACCAATAAAAAACAGAAAACGGTATATGCAAATTATTCACAAATAACTCCTTTCAGCAAAATCTATTTGCGATATTTGAGCGGACTGGAAATTTCAAATCGAATTGACTACCTAATATCATCTAAGGTGCCAACTTTGGTCTTTGAAGTCCGCGACTTTATATAGAAAGTCTGCAGTGAAATGTCGAGCTATTTATGGAATATGCAAACCATTTAGTTATTAAGCTTGACTCGATTTGTTATATTCCAACTTGAAAAAACCACTTTGAGAGATAAATCCAATATTATATTTACGATTCCAAATATTTTCTTTTTGTTATTTCGTTTATACATTTTCCGATTTATCACTGTCAAATAACGACATTGTTAGGAGCTATTCTAGTTATATTACATGTTTAAATATTGAGGTACTTCTGTGTTTTTATGGACCATCATGTATTTAATCTTTTTTATGATTCACAACAAAAAAATAAGGAACGGTTTCCTAAGAGACAATCCATAAACGTTCCCTTTGGCCGTTTGACCTTTCCTTTAATCTGATATTGACCGGAAACAGACAGTCAGAACATTCTTTCTAGTGACGGGAACTTTGATTAAACAAATAAAAGAAAGGCCTTTGAAAGCGTAGTGGGTAACTAATGTTACGTTGGGTCAAATAAACATTGGTTATTGAAATGCCCACAACTGAATTGTTTTTCACGCTTCTGAAATAAAAACAAATATTAAAATAAAATTAACAGTTTTTAAAGTTAATTTTAAATAAATTGTAAAAAATCAATCAATAATTTGTTAATATTTAATAAACCATGGATGTTTTAGTAAATAAAATATATTGAATAAATAAAAACATACAAAATAAGCTTTAAAAAAGGATTCTAATGCGATTTGTTTTTCCCTAATATGCATGTATATGGTAGAGTATTATATAGAATTTAGTTACTCAAGGGACCAGTCTCTGCCAACAACAACTGGGTCAAACTCCAATCAATAGGAAAATTTAATTATGTTATAATTTTCGGGTTTATATCCAAATAATCATAGAAGACTTGCTCTCGTGTTGCGAATATCCGAAGGGAGGTTCAAATAACAACCTTGGGCTAAAGATGTGTTTTGTGTTTATTAGTAAACCAATATACTGCTAAAGTAAGCTTTTTCTTAGGAAAACACATATGAAAGATTTAATAATTTGACACCTTACGATCAATAATATTTTCAAACATAACGAGCAAACGTCAAATCTGAATTATTATAACAAGAATCTAAAAGTGAATAGATTTACATGATTATAGCGTACGAATAAATTGAGTATGTTTATTTTCCTATAAATAATTCGTAAAATAATTTATTAATCATTTTAGTTCTACAGCATAAACAGATTACATAGTAATTTTAATGTCATATGCAATAATTGTATTATGAATAAATGATTCGTTTTAATGGACCGAATTTACATATTTCGAGAATGCCGCATTCCAACAATATTATTATTTTTTTTAAATGTTAGTAGACAGTTTTAAATCCAGTTTGTATAATTTAATTATAATTAACACGTGTAATTGGATATATATTTTAATAAAATATGCATAATAGATCTTTATTATTGTATACATACAATACTCTCAGTATGAGATTAAATTTCATTTCAAAGATAGACACAAATAACAAAAATTTAATATTAAACATTTTGTATCATAAAATGATTGAAAAAGAATATTCGAACAAGACTAAGATTCCATAAAAATATATTAATTATCCTTCAGAACGGTACTTTGGACTGATGAAGTTCAATAGAATAGGATCGATGGTAAACAATATGTTTCGTCCTCTAAATAAAAGTTTGGACCTGGACTGGAATAAAAATTTTGGGACACTGTGGAGAAAACATTACGGTGTGGGGTTCCTTTTCTTGGCATAGTATAGAATAATTACAACATTATTCGTAACAGTTGCATGGAATTTTATACATGATAATGAACTAAAGCATGCGTCGAAAATTGTTCAAAATTGATTAAAAGATAATAATCATGTTGAAGCTTTAGATTGGCTAGCGTAATGTCTGATTCTAAATCCAATTTTAAACTTATGGAACGAAGTTTCGATTGAAACAACGAAAATCATCAAATTTAGATGAATTTACAGCCGTTATAATGGACAACCCAAATATGAACATTTTTTTTTGAAATTTTGTATAAATTATTTAATAAATATACAATATCGGACAAAATTAGAGCGACTATTTTAAATATTAAATAAAATATTTATTTCTTTATGCCCGCCACTTTATTTCTGTTTGTTCATTTATATCCCACACATTTTTCACGTTCACTAGGTGTGTTTCTATTCAATTTTTTCTAAAATTCAAAAAATTGTATTCGACAAAATTAAAGCGACTCGAGTATTTTTCAGTCGTATTTATATCATTCATAGATGAATATTATGTTTATATTAAGAATAATGTCTCACGGTCAACGTTTGTCGGCGGATTTAAAAAATAAAAATAATTATGGCCTATAATTATTTTTGTTTCTTTTATCAAGAAGTGGTATCAGAAACAATTAAAAGGTTTTGGGTTCATGGAAGTGTGGAGAATCGAAAACGTGGTGGTTGAAGTAGAAAAACATCCAGAGCAATAAATCGTCACATAAAAATGCTTATTAGAAATAATTCAAATTTTAAGAGATTTAGGAGATGAATCAATTAGTTCGAAGACAAGCAGAGGCTGCAGGGACAGGTGGAGGCAGGGTCAGGAAGACGCCCAGCAAAAAAATCCTGTCTTTAAACATCGACTAGCAAATCCTCTTTTTGCTCATAGGCCTCATAATTGGACATCTAGATTTTGGAATAAAATACTATTTTTGGACGAATCAAAGTTTAATATTTGAACAAGTCAAAAATGTGTGGATCAATATAGACAAGCAAATAATTTCCAATCTAATCTCGTCTATGACATAAAAAACCATTTACGTTGGTTTTACTGATTTTTTCTTTAATTTTATATCGCTCTAATTTAGTCGTGATAAAAATTGCTAATTTTCTGATTTTTTTATGCCATTGTTAACGTGACATATTTCGTCAATAGATAATATAATTTATATATGTGTCTTTTATTATTTAATGAAACTGAAAACTACTGTGTCATATTGTTTAGTATTTAAACAGAAAGAAAGACACTTTAATTTTATCCGATACTGTATATTTTTTAAATGGGTGTTACTTCTGTGGCCAACTACATTCTGCACATATGTATGTATATTTTGTTTCCAATTAATTAGAATGCAATTAATTAGAATGAATTTCCTAATTGATATTAAATAGTAACGTGTGCTATTTTCGGGCCACCACTGTACACGCATTTAATATTCCCTAATAAAACTGAAACTGAATAATGGCATTCGATTGATTTTACAAGAAATTAGCTGGTGATTCTGGAATGCTTTATTAACGTTAATTGCACTTAAAACTTGTCCATTACTCTTGTTTGTCCGTAGTGGTTGGAGAGACAACAGAGAGAATTTTTGTTTGTGAAAAGTGAGCAATGGGAAGCCAGGAAAATCTTTTCTAAACATGGCAATTTGCGAAACGGTTTTGTCACGTGTTTACATAATGAATGCCCCGGAGAAACAACACAATCGGAAATTTCGTAGTCCCTATTTTTTCCTGTTGGCGTTTAAAAAGTTTTTTTTTTTTTTGTTAAGATAAATTATCCCTCCATGTGGGGCTCTAAATCAGATTAAGTGTTTTTGCGCGTCGAGGATTTATCGGGAACGCAGGCCTACCTGCAAGACAACGATTATCCGGGACAGTGTGGCAACTATTACCAAGGAACGTAAACTTGAAGTGGGTATTTGCCCTCGAAAGTAGCCAATAAAAATTAAATTACAGGGTTTGATGGCGCCGTAAAAAATGGATCACAACAAATGTGTTAACACTTAACACGTCATTTATTTATTGAGTGGAAGTGTCGATTTGTTTGAACAGCAGATGGTTTTTCAGTATACAATTTTGTAGTGTTATGTGTCAAATACAAAAAATTGATCCACTATCTCTTTTTGATTTTATTGTTTATTAAATAAAAAAAAAAACGTGTTTGCTGTGTTGTATTGATATATCATATCAATACATCATCTGCGTTTGCGACAAGCATGGACTTATAAAGTGATAACGTCAATCACCCTTCAAAGAAATCCAACGATTTTTTATTTACATATGCATGCGTAAGTCATGAAAAAGTTTACTTTAGTAGGTCTTTTAGGATAGTTTTGGAAAAATCTTGTACATTGGAAGAAAAGACATTGTTCATGTGTCGATTGGATTTAAGGTAGTATTTAAAATAATGAATTACATTAATGAAGTAAGGGCACAATTTGAATAAATTATTAACACATAATTTTGTCCTTACTGTTTTTAAAAAACTTAATATCATTATTTTAGGTTAGTCCAATCTAGGAAACGATAGAAGTATGCAGATACGCATTTTGTTGACGAGAAATAAAAAGGAAGAAATGTACACCAGAAATGGGATTAATGACTTATAATTGTGACAGGATTAGAGATGTAAATGCATTGTGAATTGTGGTGGTAATGTATAATTTATAGAATGCTTAAGTGTTGGGATGATGAGCCAAAACACGTGTAGCAAACGACAGCGGGATCGGTTTTCTCAAGAACGAATGGATTTGGTGCTGGACGAAAACCAGAGTTTCAAAGAGTTAATTGTATAGTTTCACACTGACATATGTGTAGCAGAATAGTGGAAAATTTGAAAACAATTCGTGATTTTAAAATATAATGGAAACGCTGATTGATATAATGTGGGTGTAAATTAAAATTTTCAGTACGCATTACTGAAGAAATCACGTATTGCGTGATATATGTGTGTGCGTTGAAATATTTTAATGTAACAATCGTGTAATAAATGAATGTATAACATTCGACGTAATAAAATTATTTAAAGTGAATTGTACGAGATCAGTTACATATAACGTGGCATGCAACGTTTTTTTGCAATGTTTGTGCTTTAGTTTAATTGTGCATAATAAATTGTGATTTATATCGAATGCAATATATTTTTGTATAAAATTATTTATTTGATTAATTCGAACAACAGCTATAAATAATCCGAAGGAACAATGCACAATGTTATTTTTAGCGATTTATAGCATAGAAAGGTATAATTTAGTGGTTTAATTCAATAGTACAATGAAGATCTATGTTGAAAAGGGCCAATATTATATTGGAAAACTTGCGGATTTCTGGAATTGAAATCGAAACAATTTTTACTCAATACAAGGGAAAAACTTTTCAAATTTTGGCGATGTTCCTAGGTTGCTCCCTCTAAATAAACTTTAAATCCGGTGCCAAACTTTTTTCGATACGAAATGTTATGTGTTTAGGAATGGTTAGATTTATAAAGGATTTTCAATGGATCAATGATGTCATTTTAACATTAGGGATTTACTTAGCGGAACTAAGCCTCTATCGATTGTTGGAAAGTAACACGACACAGGAATAATGTAACTCTTGGGCTTCGCAAAATTTATCGTCACAAATTTGATTACATCCATGTTCACTATTTGATATTTCTTAATTATTCCAAATCTTTAACGTTAATTCACTTGTTCTCAAAAACGTTACGATAATTTAGAACAATTTGTGACACATTTAGGGATGCATTTGATTCTTTGATATTTGCATATTAATACAAAATAAAATCAGCTATTGGGGTTAGTAAAATTAACATAGTTTAATATTTATAAAATATGCAAATTAGGAAAAAACACTTAAGAACTTCACAAAGTAGTGATCAATAATACAAAACTGTTTCCAACTCAATTCATTTAGGAAAGTTTTTCATGATAATTCAAACAAATGTGTCCATTACGTTTATTAAAAAAACATTTACGTTTACTTTTAAAATATATAAACATTAGTAACATAATGTGATCAGTGTTATATTTTTGTAACCTGAGAAGAGCCATGTCATGCGAAGAACACAATTATAATCCGACATTTTTATCATGTATGGTAAAGCCGGGAAAAATGAATAATACACCGATGTGTATTGATTTAACCCCAGTAGATTATCTACGCTGATGACAAACAAGATTTTTTCAGGCACCCTTTAATTAAAAGTTTGCTGGAAACTAGTAATTACGCGACCCGGACATTCGTTGCGGGATGCTCTTCGTTGAAATTCTGTACTTTTCCGCAAACATTTTTTTGTCCATTTAATTATTTTCTATGACGACTAATGCTCTTTAAGTTGTTGTAGTGTACGAATGAAACATTTGTGTTCACATGTGCTCTAGAACGTATTGTTAGAGTTAACGTTGATTGCACAAGTATGTGAAAATTTCTTGGAAATCAAGTAACAATAATAATAATAATAGTGTCAGAAACAATAATATTTATTTTAATGTCCCAAATATACATTATAGAATGTAAGTTAAACGACTTGTATATTAAATGTATTAAATGTCTGTATTAAAAATTGTCGTTAGTTAATTGTCAGTTAAACAGAAAAAACTAACATCGGCACTTCTTGTAATTTTAAAACAATTACTTGTAACTTTATATTACGGTGTACGATTACGTCTTAAAATCTTTAAATGGCGATGGCCATTGCTCTTTACAAAGAAGGAAAAAGTAAAAATAAGATATTAAATCGACTAAATGTGACACAATCGGCGATTTCAAAAGTGACTAAACGATATTAGGAAACGGGTACCAACGAAAGAAGACCTGGACAAGGGCGATATTTAAAAATTCAAGCCCTTAGATAAAGGTTTGTAACCAGCAGCAACAGTTTTCATTGACTTATATTGTAAGAAGAAGCCAGCACACCATAAGCAGAAGACCAAAGAAAGATAATATAATCCCGTACCGTGCTGTAACAGGTCAGTTATTGACTGCAACACATCATTGGGGTCGACTGAATATTGTTCGAGAGTACTTTCATTGGTGAGAAGCTGAGTGGAATCATGTATTATTTAGTGATGATTCTAGATTTTATTTAAATAGCGATGATCGTCGTAAAAGAGTATATAAACGACCAGGAGAACGTAACGCTCAATGTAATATAACTGAAACTCTTCTGGTGGAGGATTGGTAATGGTTTGTGGAAGCATTAGTTTGCATGCACATACAGAACTGGTTGTTATTACTAGAGGAAATTTAGCGGCTGATAGGTATATAAGGGAAATCCTAGAACCTCATGTTATTGCTCCATTTATTAGCGAAGAGTTTATTTTTATGCATGATAATGCCTCAACCTCACACTACGAGAATTGTCAGAGACTACCTTGACAAGGTAAATATTCTGCTAATGAACTGGCTAGAACAGCTAGAAGTCCGATCTTATATCCAATAGAACATCTATAGAATCATATGGGAAAACTAGGCGAAGTTGTCAAAAGGTCATTAACGCACGTGGTGGAAATATTCCATATTAGTATAAATAAACTTAACTTGAAAAATGTTAAAATTTTGTTATATTTAATTATTTCTCTAATAGCATTATATTACTTTTTTCAATAAATATTCATTGATTTTCCTTAAAACTGTACTCCTTTATTTATTTAAAAAATAATAATATACATAAATATAATAAAATTTAATAAATTAACATTAAAAAGTATATTAACAGTCAATGAGAATAGATAGTGTAAAACAAGCAACAAATTGTTTCGTCTCAAATTGAGAATGAGTCCGCAATGAAATGATACAAGCTGTTAAATTGTTGCTTTAATGGCCCAATTCCTAAACAATCTATTGCTGAGTTATTCTAAGTATGAGCAAAAGGGAGAACTTTGTAACATTTTGTTTATCAAAAACAGAACATAGCAAAGAGGTTTGTTTCATAGTACACTTGAAATATCTACTAAAATATGAACTGTATGCATCAAATTTACATTATAAGATATCACAGCTTGGATGAAATTAATATTAATAAAGAAGATAGAAATAGAAATAAAAATATTCGATAGTAACACACCAACATACATTATTTTATAAATTGTAATTTACGGTTTTGCCTGTACAAATGTCGTTGACCTCTTGGCAATCAAGTCGGCTCCAGGGTACGTTTAACCCTTACCCGTACACGAGGCGGCAAATTATAGGGGCGGGAGATTTTGTCATTTTGTGGTGGATAAGTAGAATACATGTTCAAAGTTCAATACGTAAAGTTCAAAAGAACGTGTTAATTTATAGAAGCAAGTAAATAATGTGGAATCTATTATTTATTGTACTTTAACGTCAAATTTTTTTTTTATTTAGATTGCACTCTTAGGTTCCGGACAATACATTAATAATTGAATAATTAATAATTTTGAAAGTGTAATTAACAATATTTTATTATTTAAAAATTGCATTTTAAAAATACACTTGACATTTTGATAGGGATATAAACTAGTGATTGTTTACTGCAAGCTCTGTGCCAGATGAACAGATTATCATCGCGGTTTGCCAATTAACCCTATAAGTTTCAAATAGCATGTGCAGGCGACAGTATCGTTATTAACACACAAGGTGATTACCTTTTCAATGTACGTTTCACTATAGTAATGATTACAATTATTAGTTAAACAGTTGTCCGCTAGCCCGACCGTTCTATTCTGAACCTGGTCTCGCGTCGTTCCCTGTCCTCTAAGTTCGGATATTCTCTACTGCTGATGCACCATCCTATTCAAAGTTCCGTATTCAAAGACATACATAAACTTGATAAAAATACTCAAACTTTTCATCAAAATTGATTAGTGTAGTTTGTGTAGGTTATATAATGATTTAAACCAAAAGAATATAAATTTTTTTTGTTCTTCAGTTCAGTGAAAAAGATGCATAAAATATAATTAAATAAAAATGTTTTAAAGCTTTTTTTAAATTTTAATGTTTAAGATTTAAGTTATAAATTTTTTAATTTTATAATTTATTTAGAACTACAAAAATTCTTTAAACATGAATCTCAACGCTATTGTACAAGATAAAGGGGAGAATAAATAATAAGAATTTTGACTATTAATAATTTTTCAGGCGGTGCTTTATCCAAATTTTTATATCATTGAGCTTACACAAAAATATTTACTTAATTTTCAGTTTATTATAGATTTTTTTTCTAAATGAAAATAAAATAAAATTGAAAGGGTAATTTTATTTTATGAAAAATTATTTATCCTCTCGGTAAAATTACTTTTGTCGGGAGCAGCTTTTTTCACGAATTTTTAAATAAAACGGGCCTCATTTAAATTACTGAAAAATTAATATTCGTTGGAAGCGTACCGCCTATCACGATCATCGATTGACAAATTACCGTGCCAAAAATTTCCCTAAATACATCCATTACAAAAAAAAGAAAATGTATTGAAGTTAAGCTAGCATTCTTTAAACGGTACATGAGCGAGATTTAGAAATTATAATTTTTTGCTATCTGAAAACATTTTTAAGCTAGGCTGGTTTTTATACTCCGCCTCCTATAAATCCCATTTTAATGTTCCTCACAATGTACTGAATGGGTCGCTCTAATTTAATTTTTAAGAGCCACTATTGCCGCATATAAAAGTAAATTCAATTTAAGTATCTATATTTTTTATCTTAATGATGCTTTCTGTGTCTCATTACCCATAGCAATTTCTAAAATGCCTGATCTGACGTCTCTTGGTTTGAAATAAAATATCGCCGATCAATATCACCCCAATACGAAGCGGGGCTAGATTTAAAACCGACTCGTAATTCAAATACAGTATTTTTTGCCTTGTTTTCGCATTTATACCTTTCCGAAAATATATTACTGTAAATTATTGTTATTGTCGGCGCGGCTGCAAAACCGATAATTTAAATAAATATTGATCCGAGTCAGACATCTTTCGCTTCAATTTCCTTTGAATGTTTGTTCGTCGATCCGTCCTTTGCAAATCTACACAAGGTTTGTTTTATATCGTGTAAGGAGGTAATAATATTTAAATAAAACATTGACCGTGCTGAACTGTGCACCGAAAATATTCCATAAAATTTGTTATAAGGACATTAATTACTCTGGTAATTAAAACATAATTACCTACAACAATGTTTCATTTGCAAATAGAGAAGTTTAAAGGCCGTTAGTACAATAGGTGCACCAGCGTGATGCATGTGAACCACGTGAAACCTAGGAATAATCATGAGCATGCGTAAATAATTTAAAACGAATTGAGAACAATTAACTTTGAATGCCCGGGCCTAGAAGTAAACACTTCCTAACAATAAATAAGTTTGTAAACTTAATTAAGAATTCCTTAGAGGGCGATACAAGCGAATTATCTACAGTCCAGTTGCTGAAAAGTTTGTATACACCTGCGTGACATGAACTTAAGTAATAAATTATGTTCTCTCAGCTCTCATAGAGTTTAAAAGCTCAGGCATCGGATAAAGCTCGCCAGACTAATTAAGGAGCATGGGATTATGTGCTTCCTCTAAGCTCAGGATTCACGCCGAACTGAGTTATGTCACTGATATTTGACAGAAATTCAGACAATACGGGGCGCTCGATTTTCTGACAAGTATTGCACTCTTAGACCTCGCCGCGTTCAATGATTTCCCCTTGAATTAAATTTCTTATGGCCCATCAAGTTTAATATTGCGACCTTAGGTGGCTTCCGGTTATTAAAATGAAATCTCTTTCAAATTGATAAGGCCGTCCTGGGCAGTTTTACCTAATTACACGGGCGCGTCGCGGCGCACAAAACGAACAAGTGGTTTGCTTCGGTTGGGTGGTAGTTTTCTATTTATCTGCACGCACTGGATGTCAGTTAGCTGTCGGTGTGACTCCATCGTTCAGCAGTTTTCAGAAACTGTCCATAAATCAGAAAACATCAATAGACATGTGACTCCAAATACATCAACCTTAATGTCTATATAATAGATTTCTATCGCCATTTATACTATATTTTGTTATCCCTTTTTAGTTTCCAACAGTAATCCCCCTTCATGTTAATCTCCATTACATGGACATTAACAGTATGGAAGGTTACTCTTAAACACTGGACAGAGACAATATAACACAGATGGTATCAGTCGTATTAAACGTCCATTATACAGGTTACAGGGTTAGTGGATAACAAACTTATAGATGTTTTCCATTTATGGCCATTTACTCAAAAATCGCAGGTGTCAGATTTGCCTACGGTGTATTATTTTGAAATCCATCACAAATTTATTTTGTGTAGCATTTATTTATTTCGCAATTCTAACTAAAATTTTTATTGTCATAATTATATATTTTTTTCAGAATTTAATTTTAAAAGAATCAATTCGCTATAAATAAGCCTTTAATATTTCACTTAATCAAAAATGCAATTTTCTCATATTTACCGTACGTGCAGCAAATAATATATATTTTCTTCCTGAATCGGTCCTGTAAAACCAATAAATACAGAATCGTGGAATATAAATTGGAAAATATGTTGGTACATATTAGCATTTCATCGATTCCTACTTTGTTCTTCTGTTCCAAGTTTTAATTTTAGATAAAGTCAAGAACCCAATGTTTTATGCCTCGACTGTTCGATCTCAAACCCATTTACCGTTTCTCGAGCTCTAATATTCTCGATATTTATTCTTAATGTTCATAAATATTTAATTGTTTGGGTTTCCAGTCTTATTAAATATTTTCTTTATTGCCTCCTTCTTTCCATGCCTCCGTAAACATTGATATTATTAAAAAAATATATAAATAAAAACAACTTTGATGCCTTTAAAATATGTTAAAAGAATATTTACCAAAAATTAAAAATCTAGACACACAAGAATGTTGGCTGCCCAAGGGCTGGTTCTTGAGCGGCCATAATACGTCATAAACATTCAGACCGTAGTCATTAATAATCCAACCATGAGTTCCTTGGTTCTTGTTCTGAAAATTTCGTTTTAAGGTACGCCGGTTTAACGCACGGCTTGAAAACGGGGCACATTTAAATTGTAAATTAGTCTCGGGAAGATCCATAACCGAATGGTGGAAATAAACATAGTTTTGTGGATAGAGGGCACAAGCAAATTTTTTTACGTTCCAAAAGTCACTCTGGATAATTGTGGGTACTTTTTTGAGGCAGGAAGTTTAAATTTGAGCCGTCGAGTTTCGTACCTCGGGACACGTCTCGCGAAGTCGCCAGCCCTATATCCTTAGAGCTTTCTACAATATCATAGCAAAATGAAAATTAATTATAAATTTCGGGATAGGGCATATTCAAGTGTCGACTTTAACAAATTAAATTAGTAAAGCGAGTTGAGCTCTTTAGCTGTGGGAATATGAGCGACACACATTTATATGGTATTAATGAATGTCTGACAATTACACCACAGGGAAATTTGTCGTTACGTTTATCGGCTTAATAATTCCAAATATGAAATTTTACAGGGCAACAAAAAATCGAACACGCTAATCCTGAATGAAATTTTAATTATCTAATTTTGTTTGTCAGTCAAATTAATCCATCAATACGCGTTAATTTTATGTGTTAAATTAAACGCTAATTTGCTCCCGCATAATTGCATTGTTTTCCACTAATTAAATCTAACGATATTGATTATGTCTTCATGGAGGAACACACTTAATTGATTCAAAGTATTTGTGCGAATCAGCGTAATTATCGTAGTTGTTTTATAGCACGACGATATGAGTTTAAATTGGTTTAAAGCAGCCTACGGGCTTCGGCTAGAAATCATATGTTCAGTTATGGAAATTGTTCCAAAAACAGTTTACTTAGAGTTGCCATAAAAATATTGTTTTTAATTGTCCAACGGTAAATATTTTTTGTTTGTGTCCGACGGCGATGTGCGGGGTGAATTCAGTTTGTTGAGTACCGTAATGACCACCACATTCCATAATTACCTTATGCAAACAAAGCAGTTTAATTAGAAAAGCTTGTTACTAGATCCACTAACAAATTGAAAACTCTGTTTCGGCTCGAACGGAATTATGAAGCGACACTGTGGAAATACATTACGATTGAAATGTCGAAATTAAATTTGCTAACTCCTTCTAATTCTGGCTGCCTGCAGTGGATCTCTATTAACGTGAGTTGTCCTATTTACTTACTATGCAGATATACTGATGTGAATAATAATTTACAACACCAATAAAATCCTTGTAATTAACAATAATTTTAATATTGGTTCTAGATTACTGATTATTTCTTCAAAGGCTTTGATACTAGTTCCTGTTAATATTTATTTAGATTTGTAACGTTTAAAATATTGTAAATTTTCATTAAGCTAATTGATGGATCAGTTTCGATTATGTTATCTGGGTGTTAATTTTTTTATGCCCAACCGTACGTGTGTCGCCGATGAAAAGGTTGCGAATTTTACTAATTAACTGCAGTACGTGTAACCAGCGTAAATAGCATGCAATGAAAAAGCAACGGTGCAGTAGCTGTCAATTAAAAGTGCATAGATTAATTAAAAAACAATTAAAAGTGTCCAAAATCTCTCCAGAAAGATAAAAGTTAATTAGAACAGGATGAATCTGTCTGGAAAATCTGATTTGTAACAGTCCAATTTAATTAATTATGAAAAAGTTAAATTACTTTGATTACTTCGCTGTACTATCAAACAATTTTCTTTGTAGAAAATTGTTTATTACACTGGTTATCACTCGCAGCTGTTGCTCAAGATCCGGCTTTAATATCAGTTTAATTACATTTTTATTTAGAAAACAGAATTTTTATTGCGAATGGGCCAGTTTTCAACACAAATAGTATTCATAACCAGAGCAATTAACGTAACTTTAGATAATTAACTGCGTACATTATTTATATTTAATTAAACCAAGCCAATTTGAAAAAAGTACTATTTTATCATGGTGCATTTGTCATGATAAAATTTCCGCACAAATATAACGGATTAAACGGTGAAATAGGATGTTCTAAATACTCTACGCTTAGGTTTCGGAACTCTCGCAAAATCTATATTTATAAATCTGATAATTGCCATTTATACGCAACAAAACTGTAAAATCCAAACCACTTGTGAACAGTTGTCGTCCTAATAATACGTAAATCAGGTTTATTAGGACCAAATGGTTGCTAATACATAAATTATCATCATGTGCTCGCATGAAATTAATACATAAACCAAACAGATTTATTATGAAATATTGAATGCGTCTGCCTATTTAAATAGATTAGTTGCAATCGTATGTGTTTGGAATTCCAATTAATTATTAATTAATCCGGGATCGGTGCGCCCTAACTTATTTTGTTATTCTCAATAATCGACTGGCAACCTCTCGTCATGGGATTTGGGAAAATGTTGGTTGGATAATAAACGAGATGCCCATTGCGAGCTTTACGCACATTCACTGTTTCAAAGGTTCGTCAAATGACCTTTGGTTATTGTCGATAATTTATTGCCGTGCTATAAGCCGATGAGTGAGATTAAGCCGATGCATATTAGCTAAAGCTATAAACTATCCAAAGGTAGCAGTGAATTGAATGGTCATTTTAAGTGTATTTAAATAATACTGATTTAGTGTCAAACATAAAAATTATTGTGCTGGATATTTTTAAAAAAAGTCAATTCTAAAATTATAAATTAAATTCAATAAATGAACAAAATATTGAATTCAAATTTTAACTTATACACTTTAACAATATATTTTAATATAAAAAAATATATTTAAACATTTTTCATTTAATGGTCATGTTGAACATTGGATCAAAGAAGAGTTGATGAAATATGCTTCTTTAGAAATAGATCATCATATTATTAAACTTCTTATAAACTATAAAAAAACTTTATTTAAATGAAAAAGTTTTAACTCAACATCGGTTTATTATACAATCAAATATTGTATCGGTCATATTTTAAAAAAATATTCCAGAAGAACTCAAAACGTCTAAAAATAATGAGTTCCACTTTTAACTTCTATAATTCTAAATTTTATTGTATTTAGTGAAAAATACACTTTAACAACATACTATTACACATTTAAAGGTATATTTAAAAACATTTCATTTTATGGCTATGATGAATATTGGAGCAAAAAAAGAGTAGATGAAGTATACTTTAATAAAAAACTCACAAAATATAAAAATATTTTATTCAAGTCACACACTTTGGTCTTGTCATCAATTTATTAGGTATAATAAAACCTATTATTGGATATATTAAGAAAAATATAATATATATATATACCATAATTTATAATTCTAAATTTTAGTGTATTTAGTAAAAAATACACTTTAACAGCATACTTTACTATTACACATTTAGAAATATATTTAAAAATATTATGGCTCTGATGAATATTGGAGCAAACAAGAATTGATGAAGTATACTTTCTTAGTAAAGAGTTTAATTTTTAGTTTCATTATTAAAAAAAAAGCTAACAAAAACTTAATATTGGATATATTAAGAAAACATATTATAAAAGAACCCAAAACATTGAAATCAAATTTTCATTTCTATAATTCTAAATTATAGTGAACAAGTTATTTTATCAGCATATTAAAAATTAAACAAAATATTTAATATTACAAAGGTATGTCGAATATTCAGCCAAAAAAGAGTTCACGAGGTACATTTATTTAGTTAATAGTTTATCATTTCCCAAAACTTTGTAACCTTCTCATAAAATATAAAAGTACTTTATTTAAGCCAGAAAGTTTCAGCTCAACATCGATTTATTAGACATAAATATTATATTGGATATATTTAAGAAAAATGATCCAGAAGACTTAAAATTAAAATAAGAAACATACAATTCCAATCTTAATATGAATAATTCTAGATTATTTTGTATTCATTGAAAAATATACAACATACGTTATTTTATAACTAAAATAAATATTTAAAAATGCTTTTATTTCATGGGTAGGTATAGAATATTCCACTAAAGAAGAATTGATGTTGTACACATTTTAGATAATGTATCATCATTTTCAAAAAATCAGGAGACCTCCACATAAAATATAAAAGTACTTTAAGTCAGAAAGTTTCAAGTATCCAATTTACTTTTAAAATACATCACAGAATAAGAAATGTACAGGTGATAGAATGGTACGTGAATAAAACATGCATGAAGAGTGTTTCTAGATCTAAGTGTTTACATTTAAGCACCGTGCGCGTGGCAAAACGGGCCACGACATGAAAAATTAAAAAACGTGGAGAAAAAGTAATACATACTTAAATCGTTAATCAAACGGACGATATTCCGGTTTTTTCAGTCCCGTTCGATACACTCAACCCTGGCAAACATCCGTCGACATTTATCTGGGGATTTGTTAAAAACGCGCGTTGAATACGTCCATAAAATTGAGTCAGTTGCAAAACAGAACAAGCATAAAAGTTGCATGGCCGCAAAGTTGACGTCTTCGGTTTCTCACCGCCGTTGCTACCGAGCCCCCGGGGAACCGGGAGATTTGCCAGTTTCGCTTCTCTCTCAAGTATTATGTTTAGGCTTATTTGGGATTCCTTCCGCGTATATGGTGAATATCTAAAGATTTGCTCGGGAAACTTCATATATTTGGGGGTGGTTACGGCCGAACTTCGACGACTGGATACAGTTTTTACATTCCAATAATAAACTACTGTTCTTGTTTTGCTCCGGACATCTTTTTATCTGGAAAACATATGGGAATCCTTCGGTTTCACGTTTATTACATAAATATGACAATTAGTTCGTAACGAATGCGTTAAAGTTCTTCGATTTTAAGTACGTAACAATGTTTTCCGACCGATTCGATGTTCAACCATGGGGTGGTATACATCAAGATAAAGTTGTGAGAAACAAGGAAACTCCCGGGCAATGTGTGTTGCAAATTATCCGACTCTGGAACTCTCGCAACTCAACTAAATCCACACTTGACCCCTGACTTAAGAAAGAGCCGAGCTCGGGTTAGCTACTAAAACAAAAGCTCTGGCAAACTTACACACAAGAGTTGCTCTGTGGATTCAATATGCGCGTTTCATGTCTACTCTCTTAATATTAGCTTAAACGGTTTCGACTGGTGCGTTCCACAGTTTTGGATTTTTCCCCACAAACATGGAGTAATTTATTGTGTTGTTATGTTGATATGTGTGTGAGTCTAAAAAGTGATATAAATTATCAAGTGCCACTTTTTCACCACCGACTCCTAATTTTTAAACGATTTTACATTTATTTTTTGTGTTTACCGGTTGAATGAATTGTTAAGGTTTAAGTCAATTATCAATGAGTATTTTAATGTACTTGTATAAATTTAGCATTCATTGAAATGAAAAATTTTCGACCTTTGAAAGTCTCGGAGCCAGTACGAGAAATCGGCTGCGAAGCCGTTCATGCGAGAGCTGATAAATCCCGGAACACATTTGTCATTTTATGGTTAATAACATTTCACTTCTCTCCTCTGTATTACTGCACGGGCTGTCATTGGTAGGCATGACCCAGTGTCTCAGCATATTCCCGATAAGGTTCGAATATGTTTCTGAAAGTCCCCCTCGCCCCGTCAAACCCCGCGTGTTTTAAGACGTGTCTTTGCAGCCCATGCTCCTCCTCAAACGACACGTGTGATTGAGTGACGTTCGAGCGGTGAAACTCAAAACTTTGTTGTATCTGAGACGATATATCGACGCGTCCCGATTCGGCTTCGCATTCCAACGGCGCGAACTTTTCCATTTATCAAATGTTTATTGTTTCCTTTTTCCACTGGCGTCCTCTTTTGATCTCTATCAGCCCGAGCGCACTAAATTGGTCTCGTTTCCGAAGAGTACAAATTCATGTCGAAGACGTGTTTATTACACTTGTGCCTGCTGCTGTACCCATCGCGTAATGTAATGTATTGATTGACGCTAATAACTTTGGACGTGTGTTTCTTCTATAAACCGTACTTTCCTTTATTTCGTTCATGTAATACAAAATATATTGCTGTGTAAAAAGTAATTATTTAAATTTCGACCTTATTTAACAATTGATTAATTACTCACTAAATAAAACATGGACGGTGAGTTAATTAAAAAATATATAAAGGGAAGAAAATGTGTAGAATGAAATAAAATTGAAATAAAATTAAAATCATCCGTTTTTCGAACAATAAAATCTAAATAAGCACGTTTCCATGACTGCCAGAAACTGTTGAATTTAAATTAGTACATATGAAAAGGAAAAGACAATAAAAAGAAGGTAATGACTATAAAAGTAACCAAATAAGTAAGTTTGCGTAATTGTCAATTAACATAATACACTGCGCCGCAAAATTATGGAATACTTTTAAAAATTAGCAAAAATGAAATAAGTTTGTTACTTTATAATATAGGATCCAGTCTTAAGGATAATCTATGAATATTTATTGAAAAAGAAACAAATACAATGCTATTAGATAAATAATTAAATAAAATTTTGACATTTTTCAAGTTTATTTACACTAATATGGAGTATTTCCACCACGTACGTTAATGACTTTTTGACAACGTCGCCTCATACTTAAAATCAATGTTCTTGTGACATCTTGATCGATGCTCTCCCAAGTGTCTATGATCTTTGGTGTTTAGCGGTGGTTGAAGAGCTCTTATTTGTCTTCCCATATGGTCCCATAGATGTTCAATCGGATTTAAGTCCTTAACTTCTAGCTGTCCAGTTCATCAGCGGAAAATTTACCTCGTCAAGGTAGTCTCTGACAATCAGTTCCATATGTACTTGCAAACTAATGCCTCCCCAAATCATTACCGATCCTCCAAACGTAGAGTTTCAGCTACATTATATTGAGCGTAATATTCCCCTGGTTGTCTTTATACTTCTACGACGATCATCGCTATTTAAAGAAAACCTAAATTCATCACTAGACAATATATGACTCCACTCAGCTTCTCCCCAATGAAGATATTCTCGAGCGAAATTTAGAGGATCCGTACCATATGTTACAACACGGTTCAGGGTTATATTGTCTTCCTTCAGTCTTCTCCTTATGATCTCCGGGCTTATTCTTTACATTATAAGTCAATGAAAATTATTGGTGCGGTAAAGTACTGGTTACAAGCCTAAGTTTAAGCGCTTAAATTCTCAAATGTCTGTCTTGTTGAGGTGAATTTATCGTTTTTTGTCACTTTCATTGGTACTCGTTTCGTAAAATCGCTGAATCACTTTTGCAATCGCCGATTGTGTCACATTTACCTTTTTTCTTCTTCATAAAGAGGCCATCGCACAATTTTCTTTTGAAATATTGCGATTATTTACTCTGTTGGTCATTTTAAAGATTTTAAAAAGTAATCCTAAACCTTAAAATACTGTTAGTGCAAAACTAACTGTTTTGAAATAACAAGAAATATCGAGTTTTCTTCTGTTTAACGGATAAAAACGAATATTTGGCGAAAATTTTAGGACGCCGTATGTCTAGTGCCAAAGGTAATAATTTAAATATATCGGCCGTTTAAAGTTTTATGTTAAAAATATTTTTTAAACAGTCAATATTCCATAATTTGCGGCGCAATTTATGTCTACAATGTGTTCCATCAAATGCTGACAATGGCCTGTATCTTTAAAAACATATTCGATAAATAAAATATGAAAAACCCGTTTCGAGGGGGAACTAAAACAGGACTTTTCAACTCAGCTCAATTTACATCGGCCAGAGGTGGTTACCCTAATCTCAAAATCTTTAATGGAACCAGGTAATGTAATACTCGTACAAAAGGTTTTTTAATTATTATTTATTATATGATGTTCTTTCTAGAAAATATCTAGGAAACGGTTAATAGAATGCAAATGAAGTCTGAGCATTTATACATTTGAAAATTTTACGGTCTCCTTATCTGTTTTAGATATCAATTAATATTAATATATAATATTAATCAATTAATAATAAATTAAATTAATGGAATATTATATGTTCAATCAATATATATAATGCATTTTTAGGAAATTAACGTTAGTACTTTTATAGAGGATTTTTCTATTATATAAAATATTGAGTGAACAACAATGAGAAATTAAAAATTAATCATTATGTCTTTAGGTCTCAAAAATAAAAAACTACTCCAGTTTCCAAAGAAAAAAAATACTTCTATAATAATTCAATCATTAACTATAATACTAAATATTTTTTTCGACCTTAATTTGTTAGAAAATGTATCATTAATTTTTAATATTCTAATTATAAAAGGTAATATAATATTAAATTCAACTATGCAATTAAGAATAATAAAACTAACGAAATTAAGCTAATGAATGCATTAATGTTTACTATCGCTAAAAATTAAATATACATTATACTCAGGTTACGTTGTAGAAATTTGCTTCATGTTATTTCCCCGTTTTAATGTTGGAACATGATTCATCGGATTTAGAAAATTGCATTAAAGAGCTCAAGGTTTACATGCATCTTTAACGTCATAACAAGATAAATCCATACATCACCCGAAAATATTCAAGTCATCTCGAATTTCCTTTTAGTCAATAAAAGTATAAGGAGATTATCATTATCGAAATTGCATAATACACCAATTTATCACGTCACGACATCTAATTTCATTAATCAATAAAATTGAAAAAAAAAAAATGAATTAAATCGTACCACACAGGATTCGCAGATGAAAAACTCAAAAATGTTGTTAAATTCATTTTTAATGGAATCACTTCCCTGTCCCGGGGAACTTCATAAATTATATCTAACAAACTAAGTTAACCAGTCGAGCTTATGTTTGTTAACTTTTTTAATTTAAAGTGAAAAGACTAATTAAGTGCGTGAGATTTTTACTGAAACAGACCGTGGGAGGGAGCCATGGGACTTGGTCGCGCTGTCAGTTTTTCCGTGTTTTTGCACCTAAATAAATGAGGACCCAACAAGATGATAAAATTAAAATGCTAAAAGGCTAACCAATCTAATTTGTTTTTAAGCAACACTTCTGATTCCCCCAATGATTTTTTCGGCGTGAATCAGAAAGTGCTACTTTATAACGGCCAGTTTTACCACTACGTACATATCTCATCTGTTCTGAGCAAATTGAAGGCATTAAATATTTGGTCCGTAGATTTTTTTAGGTGGAACAGCGGTTATCGCCCACCCACGTCGCATTGTTTGAAATTTTGGCTTCAATAATTTCATTTTGGGGGTACCTTGCAAATGTGATAACAGTGAAATAGAGAAAACTATTCTCAGTTCAGACACGTATTTTACTATTGACAAGAAATTAATTAAGTCCAGATTACAGAGCGGTAAGGACCTTCGTCATATTCTCTGTCAACTCTAACAAGGTTATCCCGATAATGTTTTATTCATCGTTGTGTTCTCATGTTTAAGTAAGTTTAGCAAACAGATATTAATGACGGGACGGAACCTATTTATATATGCAATAATTGAGGGACAAAAAATTGCCGGGATTAAATCAATTTGGCTTTCGCTGCCTGAACGTTTACATCCGAGTGAAATACTAATTAATCGGCAAAGTTGTGTGATGCAATATATTTTTGTTGTGGCTTTTGGCGAAAAACTAATAAACTAAATTAAATATGGAGGCAAACAAAGGAGGGCGTTTTATCAAGCCGGTAAATAAAATGAAAGGAAAATTCAACTTCGTACCAGTTTCAGCATTCAAGGCGACAAAGATTGGTGCTCATTCAGTTCACTTGACGGAAAAATTCGTATGTTTGTCACAATGCGCGATATTTTATTTCGCTGCATTGCATGAGCAAAAATAAAGTTGTCCGCAACCGTGACGTACAGCCCCGACCCAGCCAGCCATAATCCTCCGGTGAATTGTATACATTTTCGTATTTATTTTTCCGACATAACTGTTATGATGCTACCCTGTATTTAGTAATAATTTTGAAATAGTGAATGTAATGATGCCGCTGCCTCTATAAATCCTCTTTAAAATGATATTTTAAATTGTAAACGTTGCTTGTGAATTTTTCGTTAAAACAATAACGAATTCGTTAATCTTAATCTTAAAGTTCTAAAGATATGTCTGTAAAATAGTGGGTTTTTTTACTTTAAAAATATGTTCGCATTAAAGAAAAAGCAAAACCGTTTCCAAGATTCAAACTAAAACGTCTTAAGTTCCGCGAGTATTACTGCTTATCTGCGATTTAAGGAACTGAAGCGGCGACTTTAGTCGACAATGAATTGAAGTGGGATATGAAACTCGAACGCCGGGAATTATAAATGATTGCGTTCATAATGGAAGTATTTAGGCAAAAAGAAACACAAACTGCAATAAAAGTTGGCGAAATACGGTTTTCGGTTGGTCGAGATTTTAAATACATAAAGCTCTGACTCCGTTTGTGGAATTATGTCCGTGCCATTTTGCTTAAAATATTATTTGATTAAAAAAATTGTAATTATTTATTATTTACACTGTTTTTCAACATTGTAAAAACAGGGTGTTGCTTAAATCTTCATATCAAAATGTCGTGGAAATTTTGATCTTATTAAAATATGTTAAAATCGAATTTTTAATAGCATTATTTGATCATCAATTTAAAAATTAACTAAAGTTTTATTGTAATTAATTCGGAAATAAAACTGTTAACGATTTCTAGATTTCCAATTGATTCATAGACAAATTCAGAAGTTCTGAATATAATGTAATGGGATGTAATATTAATAAAAAATAATATATTTGTTTAAAAAATGTAATAAGAATAGAAAATATTATTACTTCCATCAACGTACACTAATGGCCATAATTATAGGAACTTATTAAAATATATTAAAATTATTCTACTTGAGTTGGATGCCAGTACCTATATTTTTTTTCTCTTATTGTTGTGTCTACTATAAAACTGGTTAATCTAATTTTATTCTTTAAAACATTGCATATTTTATTATTTTTCAGTGGACAAAATTAGAAGAACATTTTTCATTATGGTATTTTATTGCTCCCTATGAATTTATATCGTTTACTTAAACTTAACATCGTGACGGATATTAAATAATTTTTTATGGAATTATACGTGATATTTATATTACTATTTTGTTAGGTGAAAAATTACGTTAACTTCAATCACTTTAGAAGTCGACAGTAATATGGCAAAAATTACAAAACTGACGTAAAAATAAAATAAAAAAATTATCACCTAATAAATGAAAAATCATATTTTTAGTTCAGTAATTGCAGACTTTTATTGTAGAGAGATTATCCGATATATATGTTATTGTAATTACCGAATAGTCAAAGACTGGATGTTGTCAGCCATGTCTCGCAAATTGATAATCGAATAGATATCGAAAAAAAAAGTAAAGTAAATATAAGTGTCCCTGAAAAAAAACTAGAAAATATATTGAAGTTTGTTTGTTTAAGGTTGTTCGCTAACACAGAAACATTCATTTTTCTTTCTAATTTACCAGTTAAAGATACATTTAAGACATTTGATTATTTATCTTGCGAACATTTGAAGTATTTTTTATTATAATCTTTTTACTTTGTCTCTTAAAATAAAATAATGGTAACAGGTTAAACACTGGAAAAGAAAGAAAGTCGATAACTTTAGTTAGCTGAACAAAAGTTGATAAACTTAATAGAGAAACAAAGAATTTGGCCTATCTCTCACATATAACAAAAAAATTGTGGCTGATTTATATCAGTCGCTAGAGATATTAATTTGACCAGTGAAAAAGTTTTAAAAATCTTTCAAAAAATTTAGAAATTAAAATATTCCACTTTTGTTAATATATTTATATATAAAACTCTATTATATAACCACTCGGTGCAATTTAGAAGTGTTTTCTTTCAAATAATTTCAAAACGCCTTTGTAAAATGCAAATGTAACTGTCAGTTAACAAAACATTAACATTTTAAAAAATATGATAATTAATTAAAAAAACTTATTGACACAAAAAAAAAACACGCCAGACAGTGTAATATGTGTTAGCAGGCACTTCTTGAATACAGAAAATTAAATATTCGTTATAGCGTCAATAAAAAATTAAAATATGTAAATTTAATGTTTAGTTTTATCTTCGGCTCTTTTCGTTTAGCCCGCTACATTTATTAATTGAAAACAATTATTCAGCGAGCTCAAAGACCCGTGATATAATAAAACGCGAATAAAAATGTTATTACAAGCACCAACTATTTACGACATGAAACGCTGCGCGAACGCTTTTTATTAATTTTTACAATGTTTAAAAATTTATTTTTATTTACTTTTTCTCTTGTTTTTTTTATTAAGGTATTTTAGTGGACATGTTTATAGCTGAAATGTTAAATTATGTATTCTGATAGGGGATTTATAAATATGTATGCTTTTGTTGGTTTATGCGCCTTTTTTACTGTCATCTTCTGCACGTCATTTCTTTAATAATATCCTCCAGCCACGTAATTAATGTTATTGGCCCTATGACACAGACAAACAATTTAAAAGACAAGAGTAAACAATACAAGATTAATAGTGCCGTGCTCAGTAGCATTAATTTGATTTAAGAAGATCTATTGGACGTCTGTTACGACAAATTAACATTCGGTAAGTACCAACGAAAATACTTCTTTGTCGTTAGTGAAATAGATGTACAACAAAACCATTCACTTACTAGTCCATAAAAAGCGTCAAGAAGTAAATTTTAATTAAATAAAAAGTTTAAAATTACTTTGTAAATGTGATAAAGTATGCAAAGTGTCCCCGCTTAGAATTTATAGGAGCCTTAACTGATCGCAATTTATTTCTGCACATCATATTTGTCGTTAAGCAGTTTAAATTGAATGACGAAATTGATTGTTTTGTTGAAATTGTGTTCACAACCTAATAAATCTGATATATCCTTTTGACATTAGCTAATCTAAATATCGATAAAGTTAACAGAGAAATAATACTAAAATATACAATTGAATTCTTCATACAATGTTACGGATGATTTAGTTATTTAAAAGTATTGGTATTGTTATAATAATGTGGAATTTGGCGTGTATAACTCCTATCATCACATCCAAATATTTGAATTTATTTTGGACACTAAGAAGAATTTCATTAAAATTTAGACGATGTAAAATGTTCTTTGGCAAGCTGTAAACGAGTTTTATTGTTCTTCTTTAACATCAATGACTTTTGACCTCTAGTAAAAAGGTCTTGACCATTTTATCTTCTGGACCAACTGCACTTTTATAATGACACATGAATTCTGGTGAGAAATATTATCCATTATTCTCCCTCTTCATCTATGTTGCCATTTTTAATAAATTACCTGTGATCCTAGTATTTAGTAGTATTCAGACCATATGGTGACGTTTAGTATCCTTATATTGTTACTTATTGGGACATTGTTTTTGCTGTGTGACGTGGGTAGCTCAATATTTTTATTCCATTCACTAATATGTAATATATATTCTTATAGGAGTTCGAATAAAATCGATTATTATTCATGTTAAAGTGTTAATGATTATATAGGCAGTAGTTTTTTAAATAGTTTAACAGCAGTCTATGTTCCATCAAGCCAACTTTATTGAAACTTACCAGTGCTTCGGAAACGTTTGTGAAAGTCGACGTATAAGTTTATTGCATACGACAAGCCAATCTCGCACAACACAAGAAAGTTACTATACAAGTTGTTAGTTGATTTATGTGTTTAAGACTTCGAATAAAACGGAGAGAGGGAGGTTGATGTGTCACTAAAAAATTTTCATGTTTTGCAGTTGTTGATGATCACACAATCAGCTTCATCTAAACGGGCGTACAAATTGGTTGCATAAAATTTTAACCGGTGACCGTTAGTGCCGTTCACAATGGCGCATGGATTGTCTTGCTTCTATTTCACTAATTATTTATACCGAAACTTTGCCCGTATATCAATTTTATCTAGATTTGGAAGTGTTTTCGCGCTCCTCCTATTGTTCGAGATATAAATATATTTCGATCGGGGAGCGCTGGTGGTTTTCGCATGCAGCACGGATCATTCGATAGATTACGGATAAATTGTGTTTCGAGTGCGGACTACCAGCAAATGTATGCGATGGAAAATAAATAAACCAGATAAATCCAATGAAAACGGATATGCAAACTGAGATATAATCGGAAAGAAACATAAATTAAAAGGCTATTTCATAATTTTGAGACAATGTTGTATTTAAGAACACCTGAACCTGCGATAATGATCAATCAACACTGAAAACCCGACGTAGTGTTAAACGTTAATTTGTACCGCTTTTTCTCGACCATTAATAAACTAAAAAGAAATAGAACAGTATAGATAGATCAATGCAATTCCTACTAAAAATTACTTTTCTTTATTTAACGGAGTTCCATGTGAAACGGGACTTGCGTCGCGTTTAGTTTTTCTCTTTTTAATTGCGGTTCGTCGATGTTCTGGCCTGCGGCATTGGAGATGCATATATGGAAAATGTTGGGTAATCGGGTATTACTTTTCACTTAATACTGCTGCAGAATATTTTAAATTAAACTTGACTTTATGAGCTCTCGAAGCAAAACGAAGGAAAATAAAATGTAAAAGTAACAGGAATTTTTCGTTACAAAGATGATTTTAATATCTGAAATATATCTGGGACCACAATATTCTTCAAGGTCTTTATCATTAACGTTATTAAAAAGTTTATTCAATCAGTATATTTAATCAATCCACAAATGTATTTAAAATAATTTTGTTTTTCATATTTGTTGTAAAAGGTGTTTCTAAAATAGGTGGTCAAAATTTAAGAATTAAATTAAATTAAAGAAAATTCAGTCAATTTTTTTTCTCATTTTTCCGTAACCATTGATTCAATCGTATTTAAATTTGGTAAGTATTATTCTAAAATTTATGTCTATAAAATTCTGAGGGTTCTGTTTTTTTTAAGAATTAAATTACAAATAGAGGAAGATCAAGAACAATTAAAACACTGAGAATGTTTATTGTTAAATTGTATAGTCTAACATTATTGATATCTTGTGTAAAATAAATCGGTCCTAACGCTCCTAACCTGTTGTAACGAGTTTTTGAAAAAGACTTTGGTTATACCGATTTAACATCTATTTAAACGAATTACCATCGCTAACTCGTGACATTCCTGCAAATGGAGAGCTGAAATATGAATGAAATTAATGTTTAATAAATTAATAAAAATATATAGTACAAATCATTTTTATTCTTTAATTATCAAATCTTATCAAAAGTACATTATCATACCTACTTGATTTTGTAATGTATGAAAATCATTTATGTACCAAATATATATTAGACACCAAAAAATTGGTTCTTACAAACCTTCATAAAATGGTCTCCAAAGATGAACTCTTAATTTAATAGGAATGTTCTCCTCGTCTCAGTTTTCCATTTTTTCTTCAGTTTCATATGTCAATAGGAAATTGAACCATCTACAAAAACTCATACCGGTTAGAAGATATTTAGAAGATTATATAATTTAATTTACATTTTTTAATTTAAATTTCAAGGACTGCGCTTTCTTCAGGAGAAACATTTATTTAATTTTTTTTTTCATTATTGAACATATTCTACCTACTCCCAAATTTTAACCACCTATTTTAGAGACACCTTGTATTTTATTTAGATAATGTAAAATGTATCATTTTATCGAATAAATATGTTAAATTATAGAAAATATTTGATGAACGATTCATTTGTAATAAATGCGTAAAGTTTAAATTTACTCAACTGAAAGAACACAATGAATCTAATGAAATAATAAATTTACTGAACAATACATTTAAATACGGATAGTTTCATTGTAGATATATCGCTACATGCAATAAATATTGAAGTTGTATTCAATGAATCCTGATCAACAGGCAAAAAATACACTTTGTGTTCCAAACTATTCATTTTTGTTACCTAGAGAAGTGCTGTAGCAAAAGTATGTCGTATTTCATGTATATTTATAATTTAAAATAATCACCTATTGGATTAAAAAGTTATCAAAAAGTCTTCGTGTTTTTGTGTAATTGTGCAGTGGTTCGTTAACGATTAGTGTACACAAACTAATTTCGCCTACATTAACCTGACATCGATTCGAATTAATTAGCTTCAGGAGGTCACACAGAAAAATAACTGAAAATAACATGAAACTTATTGTTAGTGAAAATTAAATTAGTCTGGTACGCCAGTTATAACTTTTAAATATTCAAATTACAATAGGCAGCTGAGCTTATTTCTGAAAATGTATTAAAATCGTAATCCATTTCATCTAAGGCTATAAAAATGAAAATAATTTATTTTATGCTCAATATTAATAAATCTTGAAATGTTGGTATATCACGAAACTCTTATCGACATATTCATATTTTTTAAGACTTTTTATTATTGCATTTTATCAACACGGTAAGCAAGTGGCAACATATTTTATATTTAGTTAAATTTTTTATTAGTATTATTTCAGTTATCCGTAAATATTGTGGAAAATTGTAGCTAATTTTTCATTTGAAGCCATTTTATTTGCACAAATTATTTCCCTTTCATTAAAAAAAATGCTTATAATGAGAGAGAACAAGGGACAATTAAATAACAAAAATAAATTGCAGGCTCTGAAAAACGGTAAAACACACTTTTTAATTGAACACAAAACAAGCTGCAGTAAATAAATGCATTTTTTGTTAATTTCTCGCTCTGTTTTTTTTGCATTAGTACATTTGATAATATATATTACGTTATACCGTAACACGAGTTGATGGCTCTAAATTAAATCGATGGTTTGTTAAATGAATTGTTACAAATTCGTTAATTTTGTATGTTCGTCTCACAACACAAATACCAAACATCAGTATTTGCGTTGTAAATTTCTAGTTGCATTTTTATTAGGTCGATAAATTTTCGGCTTGGATTTACATCATTCTGTATGAACACAAACGATTTCATCCAAAATTTACACGATTTAAACAACATTCTGAACATACCTATAAATTTATATTTTGCGAGCAAATTTTTACCGTTCGCCGAATAAGATTCCCACAAATCCAGTCCGTGGTAATTTCTTTAAAGACAGACAAACCTAAAGTGGACTCCACTAGTGGCAGATAGTGTAACACGGGCATAATGCGAGTATTAAGACAAACAGATGTGTGGAATAACTTCACAAAGAAATCTGAATAAAGATTTATGTATATCTGTAAAAAAGGGGTATTGATTTCACATTACCGTTAAACGCTTGTCCCTCCATATTGCAGGCTTACAGACAAAATTCGATTTGGATGATAAAATATTTTAAGAGATTTGGATTTGGGAGTATCCCGGAATCCCCCGTTCAAAATGTTAAGCAAAATTTATTTCAAATTATACATGGTGCGGAAGTCGCTATATATACGTGTGCATATTTTATCCGTATTTCTATTGTTAAAATTGCCGAAAACAATGGGATATAAAGCAGTGTCACTGCTGTCTAATAGAAATATAATACGGGGAGTAAATAACCCTCAGTCTATCCATTAATACACTTACGTCTTCGTACTGTCGAAAGTTTCCAAGTATTATTTAATTGTATTATAATGACGCACCATAGGTCTATATAAATCACATAATAACCTTACCAAGTTAAAGATAAGTTATACGACTGTAATTAAATTAATCTCAAAGAGTTATACGTATGTTCCGAGCTAAATCTAATCCAAGAAACTTGAGCAATTTAATTTCATAACTATCCCCAATCTCCATGTTGCTGCATACAAAATTTTCAAGCTCCTCTCTTTATGGTTAAATAATTCATGACCAGTGCAAAACACGTAACGGGGAACACTGTCGGAGCTTTGTTAATCTGTTACTATTAATTTAATTTATTCATTTGCGTTTGTCTGAGGGTTGGGTATTCGAAACAGAGACTAATACTCCCCCGGGGCTGATTACAGAAAGAACAAGTGAAAAACAATAACCAACTCGTATACTCGTTCACCCGTATATAGAACTAACATATCGAACATATCAAATATGCCGTCATCTCCATTATCGATACGACAACAAACTTCACGGGTAAATAAAACTCTTTGGGGAACAAATAAAAAATACATTAATAAAAAGAGCAACCCCAAACGAACGGAGTTTGTATTCGATGAGAGGAAAACCATACTTCCTACCGTTGTTCTGAGGGGGGAGCTAGAAAATGCTTCCGCCGCGAGAAATGATGAGAATTCCAAGGCGGAATCACTCTATTAATACATCGAACTTTTAGCTATAAACTTTACGAGAACCTAGTTTTAAAGCTACGGAATTATTGTTAAAAGAAAAGTTTCCAGTTTGTTAGTGCTGGGTTACATAAGTATAATTCACTGGTAAAAGATCGATCTTATTGTTAGTCGATTTTAAGACTTTTATAAATGTTATATTCATCCTCAAAATGCTTCTAAGTGTGTTTTACTGGGTGGTATTATGCTGTATTTTATGGTAATTGCATGTGTGTAAATAATATTTATAAAATAAATAACAAAATGCACGACTATAAATAACATTTAATGCATATTATTCAATATTAAAACATTCTAGTCCCTTTCACTACACAATGTAATTAATTAAATTCCTATTAAAATACTTCAATATTAAATTTACATACAGACGCCAGATTTTATAATTTACATAAATATATAATATATATTTTGAATTTAGTTCTATTTGTTTTTTTAATTAACTGAAATTAATTTATAAAATAATTAATTTATTAAATCATTAATAAATATCAAATTATACAATTATAATATTTACTAATTAAAAATCACGTTTAATAATCTTCTTTATCTGGCAACAGTGTATGTCATTTTTAAAAAAGATAAATTTACATTCAAATATGAGATTAATTAATAGAATAAACATTAAATAGAAACTTAAAACATTAAAATATTATTATAATTCGAGTAGTTACAGAATGACATTTAATAATCTTCTTCAAATAACAACAAAATTTATAAAAAGTAAATTTACATATAAATATCATATTTCTGTGAATCACAAGATCTTTAAATTAAATTATGTGATTTTATATGAGTAACTAATAGAAAATCAATAACATCTAAAGGAAAAACTAACCTATGAATCCCATTGAATTTACAAATAATTTTAACAATTAAAAAAAATCAGTAAATTATTACAAAAATATATTAATGTGTTATTAAAATTGCACTAATCAATGAATACCATTTATGTCTTTTACAAAAAATTAATTTCCATACAAATATAAGATTTTCCTGAATTACAGTATCTTCTAATTAAAGTAAGTGAATTTGTGAATAATTTTATACAGATAAATGAAAAAATAAATAAATTACTAAAAAAAAAATATTATTAGAATAGCACAGATCACTGATTCTCATTTAATAATGTTCTTTACAGAGTAACAATGTATATATTTATTTTACATATTCTAATTAAAGTAAGTTGAATTCGTGAATAATTTTATACAAATAAATAAAATAATAATGTGTTTTTAGAATTGCACTAATCCATGAAATCCATTTAGTAATAGACATTTTTTATAAAATATAAATTTACACACAAACATCACATTTCCATTCCAATCACAATATCTAAAAATTAAATTAAATTGAATTTATACAAATAAACAAAATAATTAGTAAAAAATCAATAAAATGCTAAAACAAAAATATTATTATGTGTTTTTAAAATTGCACTAATTTTAATTAGATCAATCACATCACGTCAATCACATTTAATAATCTCTTTGAAAGGGTAACAAGGTAGATGTGTGTTATTATACAAAATATAAATTTATGGTACATACAAATATCATATTTCTCTTAATCTAATCTAAGTGGAATTAGTAAATAATTTTATATGGTTAAATAACGTAATTAATAAAATATCATTAATTTACTAAAAGAAAAATATTAATGTGTAATTAGTATTGCATTAATCAGTGGAGTCCAGTTAATAATGTCCTTTACAGAGTAATAAAAAACAAATTCACATATAAATGTCAGATTTCTCTGAATCATATCTTCTTATTAAAGTAAATTGAATTTGTAAATAATTTTATACAGATAAATAAAATAATTAATAAAAAATAAAATATTAAAAGAAAAGTATTAATGTATTATTAGAATTATACTAATCACTAATTAACATTTAATAATGTCTTTTACAGAGTGGCAACGTAATTTTAAAAATTTACGTACAAATATCAGATTTCTTTCGATCACAATAACTTGAAGTAAGTTTGTGTTTTTAATTTGCTTATAATTTTATATTAATAAATAAATAATTAATAAAATAAACAATACTAAAATTTAAAGGTTGAGGCTTTCGTGACCATTGTTTCCATATCTATAGTTGAGCTAGCGAGACGTCAGGAAATAATTCCAACAAACGTCGACCAATAGACCTGAACAATTACAGATATGAATACTAAAATTACTAAAATTAATTGCTCATCTTAAATATGCGCATCGTCCAATCAAAATATTGCATTTTGTGTTAGATACATACATATATAACCTAGTACCAATATCGGAAAAAGTTTTACACAATGCATCAGATTTTGTAATTACATATTAACTCGCCAATGTGAAGTGAAATATTTTCAATTTGGTTTCAGTTGTTTTTATAAATAATTGAATGAAAACTCAATGGAATAATTTAACTAAATATCAGTTGATTACACCAACGAGTACTGTTTGAACTTTTAACAAATTCTGCCTTTCAAACTTAATGACTTTTTAATATCACAAAATTGTATACCTTTCAATCTAGATAATTGTTGTTTAAAAATGTATATGACAAGTTTAATGCGGTAAAAATGAACTGAGCACCAGCCGTAATACATTACCTGATAATCCACACGTAAACAATTTACGTAAAAATATTTTCATTTATTGCGACTATTTAATGTGTTACGGGAATTGTTACAATTGTATACGGATTACGATTAAATTGACATAAAATTGTTGGCAAAGGTGAATTAAATTATGTTTTTAATTTAAATATTTTTCTGATTGACGAAACAGTGTAACCGACATTTTCGAGCATTTCGAAAAACAAAAAGATATAAAAAAAAAACGGTTTCTGTAAATATGTTGTTGTGTTAGTTCAACGTACCGAAGTCGATGTATCATATAAGTTTCTATAAAAATAGGGACGAAGGCATTAGTATTCCGGATACACGGAAACAAACACACATTCACACTTTTCTGTCTTATTATGATGAAACTATTGTCACGTTCGTATGTGCGGAAACAAAGGAAACGATCCCTGTTGTTGCGTTGCCGGCAATTCCCAGTTTTAAAAACAACATGCAAGAAAACGTATAGCGCTGCAAATTTTTATCGCGTTCCGGAATCGGAACGGTTTCCTTACACACGGATAGATTGGAGCCATTGACATTCTAACGGCACGCAATCCACCGTAAAACTTTCGATAATGCCTTGTCATAAAGAAGTTTTAGGATCTGGCAACGATTAATTGTATGCTAAATGTATTGAAGTGTTCGTAATTATCTTAACACGCGAACGAGAGTTTATAACTTTTTTACGATGCGTGAATGGGCTACAAATTAGGATATGGAAGGCGTAATATATTGCCGAATAGGTTCGAAAGTGAAAAAGCTCTAAATTTGGGTTTTCAGGCACGCATTTTGTCACTTAAAAATAGTTTCTTGACTAAATGTATTTAACTGAACATTATTAAGTCCTATTAATATTCGTGGGATATTAAAATGATTACAATTGCCGTGTGGTATTTGCGAAAGGAAAGATAACCTACACGAACACTCTTAAGGAGAACATGAATGTTCACTTGGGACATGTCTGCTGGGAAATTTCAACTTCAATTTTTAAAGCAGACTATTTTTATTGGGCAAACTTTGAATTGTCATTGTCGGTGTTAAAAACATTTTTACGTGCCACCTCATTTAAACAAGCAAGCTTGGAAAAAATCTGGATGATTCGTCTCATTATTTTCCCCCATCCGAAAGTTACAAGTGAACATAAAACTACTCACATAAGATGTACAGATACATATATTCACGTATCCTGTTGTGATATATTTCGGGTTGTCGGATCTGGACGGCGGTGCATAAAAATCATGGCAATTCGGTACTTCTGTATTTCAGTTATTTATCATGTCGAGACAGCATTTTTTACATTTGAAAAAAAAAACACACATCCAATGTAAAAAGTACCAAAAATATTTTACCACACAAGTTTGGCCATTGTGTTCGGGATTTAAATTATTCCGGTGCGCTAGAATCCAGTCGGGCGTATAAATTATAAACGGTGAAAAAAGGCCATAAATAAAAATTAATAGGGTCAAATCTGGAGAGGTCAACAATTTTTAGAACATATTTCACAATGACGATATGAGGTGGAAAAGAATGATATATTTGGCCGTGCATCCAGTTCGGCTCTGGAACGGATGGTGATGTATTCGATAAGAGCCACATTAGGTCCCAATTGAAATATAGCTCGCTCACCATTATAAAAGTCAGGTGGAGTAGTTATCTGGATATCCAATTTCCACTACGTGATTAGTCACACCTTAAATTAATTCTATTGCCTGGCCTGGCCTAATTGGTACTTAAATATGCGGGCAAAATTCAGGATCGAATTTAATACTTACCCTTAAATCATTCACTTTACCCTTTATTACGTGGTAGTCGTCTGATTTTGGCTTATTATTGAAATGGAACATTGTTTTACATGTTAACGTGCTCATTAAATTTTGGTGTAAGCATATTTGGCTCTAGTAAAACCATATAAAACAGAATACCGCAGTACAGTTTGCGGAATACGACCACTGATTAATATAAATTGGAGAACATAAGGGATAAAAATGGAATCCATAAAACAAGTCGAATATTTCATTTGAATAAGCCCAATGCTATACATCTAAAATGTAAGTAACTGCTAATGTAGAATCATAAAATTCTATTACCTTTTATTCCACTACTATATCCGAGAACGAAAGAACTCATTATAATTTTATGGGCCTTGTAATTTTTAGTAGGTGTACTGGAACTGCACTACGGCGAAAGTATAAATACTAATGTTTCATGATTGAAATACTCACTGCCCCATTATTCGAGTATTTCTAGAGAAATATAATCTCCGACTATAATTTTTAAACAATGTGTATACATTTATACATAGCCATAAAAGTAAAAATAGCCGGAGATAATGAAACTGAACCTACTAAATGTTGACAGGCCTTTTGAAAACGGTAGCTATAAAATATGCTAAATTAGGATTAAAAGGCATGTAGATTTGATGAAATAAATTGTCTAGGCTGTTTAAAATCCCCGAAAATGTATGTGAGGAAAAATAATGCAATTTGAATATAAATTACATTACCATACCTTCCAACCCTCACTTCCTTTCTGCTACCTACAATTTACACTTTACACTTTATATACACCACGCTTCGGAACTAATACGTTTATAAAGATCATCCATTAAATGAGGATAAAAAATTCATAAATTTTAAAGATTTATTTGTTACAATATAAAAGACTAACACTAAAACACTTATCTTTTTAGTATTTTTTTTTGTCTGATAATTAAGTGTCTTAATTATTTACCCTTTGTTAATAAAATTAAAAACAAACAATTTCAGTGACATTTTTATTGTTTTGTTTCAACATTCAAATGTTGTCCTTAATAATAAAAAAATGCCATACCCCAAGGGATTTTCTGTACTCCTCTTACTTGGTTAAAATTTGAACAGTTTTGGAGATACATTATCGTTTTTTATTTGTTATTGTATTTTTTTATGCTGCATTTTTAATAAATAAAGTCTTATTGTTATTATTTCCATTATTCGTGTTTTTGATCCTTTTAAGGATGATAAGCAAAAATTTATTTCAAGTTAGAACTCTTAGTTTAGAAAATACATATTATGAATTTATAATCATAAAAAAAAATATGGGTGGAGTAAAACGAAACAGTTTTAAAGAGATAACAAATTGTTTAATTTATAGGTAATAATACAGGCTGTGGGAACATTTAAAAGTAATATAAAAAAGTCATACCAAACGTGTTTATAGCTTTTATTATGAAATAAAAGTTCTGTGGTCACAACAATTGTCTATTTATTGAAAGTTTCATCGTATAAGAGCCGAAGAATACTGCAATAGCGATGTGTGATATAGATTAGAACTTTGCGCCAGATCAGTAGCGTAGCACTTGTTTAACGTCATGATTCAATTTCTTATTATATAAAATTAATCTAAAAAAAATTATGTTTGGGTATTGTTATTGAGTAGATCGAATAATAACACAGTGTGTTGTTAAATGACACTGTTGTTTTAAATAGAAACTCTTGATGCTAAGATTCTGTGGAAAAGCACAAAAGAGCTTTTAAAATCAGTAGTTTGACTAAAAAAGTAAAAATTTAGTAAATCAAATTTTTAGATAAAATTAAACAACTATTTGAATTTTGGAAATAATGAAAATACCTAAACAATTAAAATACATTTTGCAAGAAATGACATCGTTGATATTATTTATTACATACACAAATTGTAGATTTGTCTTATATTGTTGGAGTAGAAAATAGAAACTTCAACAATTTTGTAGAAAATTTTAATTTATGTTGTTCTTTTTTTCTTTCGTAAAAGGAAATATTTATTAAAATCTCTTTTTCTAGTAACATTGCTCAAAAACAGATGTATCTTTATTGTCCTCTAGAAAATTATTTTATACGCAGGTCAAAATAATGTAGATTATGTTACCATCGAAAGCGCCTCCGCCATTTAAGATTACAAAATTATAAAATTCCGTTCAAAGTGTTTATATAAAAACTTTTTGTTTTAACGCTTCCCTATTTCAAGTTTTAATAAGTTGAGATGTGCACGTCACTGCGTCCAAATCGTAATCAGAAAGTGCACGAGGGAGATGGGGAATAAGTGCTGCGCTTTGTCTCAAGAAGTGAAGGTAGACATTTGTAATCTCTTTCCAACTATTAGGAGACAACACGGCCCGATAGGAATTGAAGCCTGCCAACAATTCCCTTATTTTCGTGGTTAATCGCGGATTCGAAAACTGTTGTTTGCACGTCGAACCCAGTTTAGTCCCGTTAAATTGACAGACAGACACCGCATTTTTACGAATTCGTGTGTCTGTTTACATTTAGGCCCGTACCTGTGTTTTCCATCTCGTGAAATTGTTTCGTCGTAATGCGATGTAAAAAAAAATCGTTTATAAAATGTCGTCATTACTGACTGTTAGAACGCGATAATTAATTTGGAAGTATTTAAAATTAGCATTTGTACCTTGTCTGGAGTTTCCGTTCACTTTTAATTGTAAACGGGGCATGTACTTTGACAAGGGTTGCATGCCCCTATAAATTTAAGTTAGAACCAATTAAGCATAATTAGAACGGTTGCGTATCTGCAAAATAAATGATTCAACCACAAAGTAATTAAATTCTTTAAAGCAGTTTATGAATATATATGTGTGTGAGTGTGTGTGGGTAAATATAGGATGTTCGGATGTCTTTTCTAGAGGAACAAAACAAGTACTATACAATGTAAATTTACATGTTATTTATTTTACTTTTAAATATATTTTTGTACAAATATGTACACATTGAATTTCCAATTAATTCCGGTTGTTAACTTCATATTTTTTGCATTCTTAATTAAATATTTGCAATGATCAATTAAATGTTTACATTTAAATTCAAGTCTGATTAACTGATTAACTGGATACAGTTATTGCATTTTTTTTGTTTTCATTAAGTTGACTAAATTTGTCTTGAGGATGGTACACGTACTACACATAGATTATCGTTAGGAAAACTTAAATCAATTAATCTGTTGTTGCGTGTTTTTTATGTAATATACCGTACATTAATTATCTAACCCCTTTTATCAACTAAACACTATTTATTCTTTTAATAAATGAATAGGAGCGCTCAGTTTGTCCGACAAATTAAAGTCATCACGTTTAAGTGGCTTCGTTATTAAGAAAAACAAGCAAATTTACTTTTGCAGTTTTAATTTCAGATAAGAGCTTCTACTTAAACTGTCATTTATCACGGAAAATGTAATTTTAATGACAATTACTTTTTTATATACACAGCTACGAGGTTTTGTTGTGTGTAACTTACTTAATTAATCCAGCGTGACGATCATTTTTCAAAGATTCAATTCAAGGATAATAAGAATATAAGTAATTGTTTAGTAGAAACTGTCAATTTAATTAATATTCCAATATGACACTATTTTAATTGGGAGACTGGGAAAATATAATAAAAGTTTTTTCCAATAAAATTTTATTTAATATTAAAGTATGTTATATATTTAATCATTTTGGATAAACAATTAGGAAATTGAAAAAAATCCCTATGTACTGGATGTCTAAATAGTGTTAGCAATATTTCAGAAATTACTAATTCATTAGTTATACTAAAAATCTTAATAAAAGTAGCTCTGAAAAATGGTAAATGAATGGTAAATCAATAGTAAATCAACGTTTCTTTTTTATTTATTAACGAAAGGTGAATTTGAGACATTATTTTGCTTATATTGAGACTAATTGCTGTTTTTATTATTTTTTTTTACTTAAAATGAACTAGATAGTAATGTGATATATGAACGAATTTGATAAACTAAATATTGAAACTAAAACTATATTTAAATGAAATTAACAATTACATTAATTTTTAATAGTTAATTATTAATAGTCGAGATTTTGCGAGTAGCAAAGTTTTTAATTTGTCATAATTTGTCTTAATTTAAATGAAGTCTATGAAAGCTTATGAACAAGTCGGTGAATAAAGAAAATTTGCTGTTACCATCTTTGAAAGTTTCTCTTAAGTACATCATATTGTTTATAACTACTTAAGAACCAGTTGTTTCGTTGAATAAATATGAGTAAGATAAAACTAATGTTACGAAACTAAACAGCTTGTAACGACGTTCGATTGCGTACATAAATATTTTAAGCAGCGATAAAAATTGCATTAAAATGTATAAAGGCAATACAGTTAATTATAAAACATGATATTTGGGATCAGTCGATATCCACTAAACACCTTTTGGGTCTAACGCATTTCATCATAAACTTCCCTGTCAGGTCTTAAAGAGTAGGTACTTGGACAGGAATATTGACGAGCTTTCGATAAATATTGAAAATTGGAAAGATGCCTCTCTAATGACTGGGGGATTATTATGTTGATATCCCGAATTACATTATAAGTAGGGTTTGATAATAATTACCTCCTTGTTGGGTATAATGAGGTCTTATTTAAGTAGATTTTATGATCTGCGGTCTAAATTATGAGATTGTTATTTTACGAGTTAATTTAACTGTCTAAAGGTAATAATAAATTATTATTTTTTAATTATTTTAAATTAAATTTTATATATATATATATATATATATATATATATATATATATATATATATATATATATATATATATATATATATATTAATTAAAATAAAAGAGTATGACGTACGCATGATATGTTATTAAAATAAATGATGTCGAGGAACACGAGCGAACGCTGTTTAGGATTTCCAAATTAATTATGCTGCACAATATTGTGTACGAGTAGCAAATACAAACTAGGTTGCATATCCCCAGGCAGTTTATAATGTTAATATAACTAAGAGCGTATATTACACAGTTACCCTACATATTTATATTACACAAGGTATGTAATAAAATCGGAGATGAACCAAAACGAAGATGATGTTATTCTTCAACAACAATATTTTATTTTGTAATATGCCTGGAAATATATTCATGAATTTTGAAAAGCGTTTTGTTTCTCCGCGATTGTAATAAACAGGGAAAAAATTCAGTTTAAGTGTTTAATGTCACCTCTTTATTGGATTTCGTCTTGCGGCTTATTTACAAAACATGGGGGTCGGTCGGACTCGCTCCCTCATTCAAAACCAGATGAGATCTGAAGTGGCTAGGAACCATAGACGTCGTTTTTGATGGAATGTAAATCGACGGAGCTACTGTGGTTGTATATTTTGTGCCGAACCTATTACGGCGGCAATTCCGCTCAGGACGTCAAAGAACGAAATATCGCATCGAAAGCTCAGGTCAATTTAAAATGTTATTTATTTGCTGATTTTATATTTTGTGTAACGAATAGTTTATTTCACTTTTCTACGTCGTGACCGGTCAGTCAATTGAGATCGAGCGTACTAACTCATGTAGAAATTATTAATTTCTTGTCAAAGCTCAAGGGAATATAAGAAATTTAAACGAAAATATTTATGTGCCTAATAAATTAATGTAAATAGCGAGGCAAGAAACTTTCCTTAAGAATTACGTCAAAACAAATATTTTATTTAAATACTAATCGAAATCACCACATCAAACAACACGTTTGAATATTTATAAAAGCACTTGTCGCGGCCCTTTGTATAAAAGAAATTAATACATTTGCTTCGTCAAGTATACATAAAATCTTCGTTGCCGCTCAGTATGGGGCATTAGCATTTGTAAGATGCCTCCTACCATGCCTTTGACATTTCACGACGACTAATCACTTTTTAAACAACTCCAAATACACTTTGATAGACTTAGTTTTCTTTTTACAAACGTTTGTATATTTTCGGCTAATGAAATTTTCTGTTTGTACGTTGGAATTAATTTAAATTCAACAAATAAAAAAGCTACTTACAAACTTCAATAAAATTAATTAGAAATATTCTCAAAATAAATATTAATTGTTAGTCCGTTACAATAGTTTCGCCTAACTTACGAACTTTTAAACAATAAAACAGTGAAATTAATACGAGAAAACTTTACAAGTTACATTATACCTAAGTAAAATAAAAAAAAACTTGGTAAATAAAAGCATGGATAAAAGTTTAATTTTTATTAATAGGAGTTTGATTAATAGTTTTACTTCGGAAGTGAGTGTACTAAACATGCTGATTGGTTGCAAAGTTTTCTTTGTAGTTGAATGTTGACACGAAGTTCCTATAAGAGAGTTCGAAATAGGATATGGTTTTGCTCTTTTTACGGCTTTCTCCCAGTTGTATGGAACTACTTACTTACCAACTACTTCTTATTTCAAAAATTAACTTAATTCAGTTAAATTAAACCGTTCTCCACTAGAGTGAAAGTGTGTCTTACGCAAGAGACCCCGGAAAACTTTTACTATACGTGGTTGCCGCAATCTCATTTCTTCGTTTTGTGTTTTTAAATATTATTACTTTATTTTAAGATTGTCTGAAATGTGTAAAATATACGTTATTTAATATTATTCTCTAGTTTATTTTATAATGTTATTTAACTATTATTAATTATTAATTAATTTTGTTTTATTCAAACATAAAGTCTGTATTTTCCGGCTCCGGTATAGAAGAGTCGGAAGCGAGTGTTAATGATGGAGCCTCAATAAATAAAGAAAAAGAGATAATATTATGGCAGGTTAAATGCAAGTGTACTTTAAGTTACACTTTTCTGACCCTTCACATCTTGTAAAAAGTTTTCAAAATAATTTAAAAAAAAGTCGTTTGCGAGAAAGGGCAAGCTTTGAATGGATCCAAGTCTCGCAAAAAATAACTAGGTTCAATGCAAGCATCCTTGCTGATAAAATAATATGAACCCCAGTTCAGTTGGTGGCTCAAACCTATTCAATAGTGTTTTTTATCTTTTTATTTATCCATCCCAAAATTTAACAAATTCATCTACATCATTTATATTTTAAGTTTTTATATTGCATTGCTGTTATTTTACAGAAAATAACGAAATGTAGATCCATAATAATCATAAAATGATTTTGTTTTAGTAATGTTTTCAAATGCACTTAATATCTAAAAGGTATTACTGCATGTTTTACAACTTGCATTATTAAATGATACTGAAAAATCCAGGGCTGTAGAGAAAAAAACCTCCTGTCAGTTGTAAATTACGTGAAGTCCAATTAACTCGCGTTCTCCCAACATTATAGAGCAACCATCGGCGTTCATCAATAAAACAGTAAAAAAGGTTTCGTTCAGTTCCAGTGTTTCAATTTGAGCTACTTAAAAGCAATAGTGAACTGAAAGCAGCAAATAGAGTTTTGTTTTAAAAAGCAAAAACAATCATTTATTTAGTGGTCGAAATGAGAGGCCGTTTTATTATTATTGGTGCAGCAGTTGTAAAGCTGTTTGTTGGATTTTGTTTTTGTAGGCTTCGCATTCCCTCTGACCGTGATCCATGTAAGTTTTATCAGCTATTTACGACTCTTTGTATTTTCGGCGGGGGCGGTCGCAGTAATTGAACCGGACTCCCCGGGTCCTTTATGATGATGTACGGTCGCACCGACATTCGCACATTCACGGTTTATCAACCGGACCAGGCCGGTTGCACTTCAATATTTACATAATTCCGGGGAGAAACGAGGAGTGCGGAAAAATGTGTTTTTTAAATTTAACGACAGGCACCTATGTTGTTCTGCGGGGAGACGGTCGACCGTTATGATTTACGACTGGATAATAATCCGAATGATAATGAAACATGGTGTGCGGTGATTAGGGTGGGCACAAATGCTATTTGTAATATACAGTTTTTCATAAAACAAGGCGGTTATCAACTGTTAAATGATAATAAACTTTACTTCTTTGTAGGTATAGATTCCCATGGTTGAAAATACCTATTTTATGTTCCTCGTAACATGTATGTTACATTGGATGGATATGTTTCTTTTCAATATTATTCAATTGTCATTTTAAACCACCAAACCAAAAATGATTTACAAATTTTATTATATTTGTGTATAACAAGCTTGTCACCATATTCTCTTTACGGGAAACGGGAGATAATATCGACATAAAAAGACGATTCTAGTAACAGATATCTAAAATAAATAAAAGCTTCTACGGACAAAATAGTGTCAATAACAAAGTAAAATTGCGAAGGATAACGACATTGAAAAACCAAACAAAATATATTTTAAGAAAACATGTTTGAGTGACTGTTTAAATGAGGATCTCGACTCCTGGACTGTTATGATTTTGGGTTCATTAAGTTGGAATATACAGGCGAAAGAATGGTTACATCATATTTTTAATTAGTCTTATAATAAGCCGACTTTGCATATTAATGACGGTAATCCTCAAACTGTGGATTATGGCTTATATTATTCAACAAGTTGTTGGGAACTTAACGACATGGATGTTAATGTCAGAGACTGGTATTTGAAATTAGTCAAGAAAAGATAATATATCAATCAATTTGATTGTTTTATTATTATTGACACATTATTACATAAAAAATAAATTTTATTATATCATAAGTCGTGTTTCATTATACAGGAGTGACCAGAAAAATAACACACAATTTAAAATTAAACATTTTTAGATATTTCATAAAAGTAATTAATTCAAAATTTGTTCAATAATTTTAAAGTAAAAGTTATTCTGATTTAGGTATAAAATGAATAAACGTAGAAATAATATAAGGTAATTATTTTAAACAAAATATAAAATATTTTGAAATCTTCGCAATCTCATTCGAAAGAAAAAAAAATGAAAAAGCAATTATCTTAATTCTTGTTGATTTTATAATAGTATATTTTATAGCAGTATAATAAAGCATGTCCAATTTCCTCAATGGATTCACATCCTCTGGCCATCCATGCATTATTCATTGTGAAGTACCACAAACACAAAAGGAATTTAATTCAATGTAGTATTTATACACTGCAACAATTAGAGACAGACCACCTGAAATACCTGCAAACCTTCGCAGACAAATCCAATACCGATGTGTTAATTGTGCATGTTGCTAAGGTAATGAATTATGGCGAAGGGGAAGGAATCGTATAAGTACATTCACTCAGACCAATTAAACTGCATTAATTAAACATATAAATAATTACACCAACGTACTCAAAAGGGAACGAGTGCATACGTACATAGTACATACACATACTGCTCTCAAATCGTCCAGGAAATTATATAAAGCGAATTAAATTATTAATTTTTCACGTTTTTAATTATTTTAAATAATTTACTCATACTATATGTATAATGAAATTTTAATTAATATTCTTGAGAGGTATCTTTTTGACTTGTAATATGTAAAACTAATCACAATTTCATAATATTTAAATTGGTAATTTTACTACTTGCTTTTTTCATGAGAAGGACGTTTGAGTTTATTAATTAATAATTAAGTATTTTCGAAAAGATTAGGCAGACTTTGCAAAGAAATAACAATACACGGTATCCCTGAGAGGTCTAGCTCTATATTACTTTATTGTAAAAGTTGTCAAATACGAAGATACACGGCGTCAATGTTAATAATATTTCAATATATTTTATGATGATCAATGATTTTCTCTAGTTGTGAATGCTGTATACGTTGTAAGTGGTGTCCTCTACATAATACATAATATTTGTTAACATATTTGAATTTTTCAGTCTGAAGAACACCGAAGTACCAAATTTCATAATGTTCAACCTTTCTGTCATAAAATTGGGAAATTGACAATAAATTAGCCACTAAATAAAATATATAATTGAATAAATTTCATGGATGAATTTCAAATTTCCAATTTTTGCTCTACTACACAATCAATAAATCTAACTCATAATCATAATCATATGTCTATAATTGGTTGAGAATAGTGGCAAATGGACAAATCACATAGTTAGGAAATTCATTTATACCTATTTTATAAGTTAATAAGAACAATAATACTTTTTTATGTATGAATAAAAGTATGCTTATAAACTGCATTTCCCATATGTAAAAAAACACAACTTCAATTCAGTGCTCACATGCGGGTTTAGAGAGAGCGGCACTATTAAATCTAAACCTTAATTGGATTCGGTGTTCAATTGAACTGGATTATAAAGATCTGTGGAAAATGTAGTATTATTACTTTTTAAAGTAAATATCAAATAGATTATTTGGACATTTTGAATGTTTCTGCATTATGTTTTTCTGAAAGAAATGTTGTCAAATATATATAAATTAAAAAAATACAAATTCCAGATTAATGATTAATGGTAATATATGATGATGTGGTCGAAACATTCCCCAAATGTACAAATTCTTAAAAAGAGAAAAGAAATTTTTCCATTAAAGTTGTAATTTTGGCTAGATTGTGCATCATTATAGGAAACAAAAAATTACAGAATAAACGTATGATTTAATGCCAGAAGAAACATGTTTATAATAAAAAAATGGATTAAAGAAGTGGTAAAAAAGTCGATAAAGTATGCAATATAATAATTCCATTAATTAATGAAATAATTAAAAAATCATTAACTGTGATCATTATTAAATTGGACCATTAATCTCATCACATGACGACAACGATTTTCGAATTTAATCACAAAAGCGTTGTATTCAAATTAAGAATGAAATCTGTAATAACATTCGTTCCTACAGGGTGTCTATTTAACTTGGCAGCATATGGAAGTGTGATTGCCCGAGTTTGGCGTAATGATTGGCCCCATCACATATCATTACGTCATTGAGTTGCAAAACTCGCTGAAGTTCGTGATAATCCTCGTGTGCTCTAATTTGTCACTAGGACAAAAGAGCAATAATATATTTCTCACAATTCGTGATAGAAATTGATATTTAGACCATGGCATGTCCATGGTTTGAGCGAATGACCTAAACTAACCCAAAAGAACTGGTTTTCTATAAAACTGGCGTCAGCTAAATATTTGCGCGCTATCGGTAAGGGTTGATTATATGCCGGTTTATTCGGGCAGTTGTAAAACACGCGAGAATAATACGTTGGTTTTGTGCCACCGTTCAAATATTGACATGGCTATCCATCACTAATTCATCGATTCGGCGAGAAATGAATTTTTCTCATCGGCACTTTCTGGCAAAATTTATGGCAACTAGTCCTAATTTGTGTGAGTTTCAATTTCTTCGCACACATTTAGGCTTAATTATTATGTCAGTTATATTGGAATTCAGTTGAATTGGTGCCGTCCGGAATAATTTGTCCCATAATTTCATCTGATTTCCACACCATTCATAAGGTAGAGCTTTTGTACGTTTTTTTTTTAAATGGTTTCCCTTTTAGGCCTATTCCACGTTTTCTGTCATTCTTTTTGTTGTCATTTTCTTGTCGTGTCTGAATTCAAGAGGAAACGAAATTTTGTTTACGACCGAGTAATAATTTAAATTGCTACATAATAACATTAGATGATGGCGATAAATTAAATACACCCCGAAAAAATTGAAAACTATAAACCAAGGATAGAATCTCCGGGACGAGATAAGGACAAGCAATGGAATTAGTATAATTTTTAAATCGTCCGACGAAATAGATTTTTATGGGCCCTTTCGCACCGAAATCGTCCGTTCGTTCTCACTTTAATTCAGTTTATGATCCGGGCGGAGATTTTTCATTTGTTTTTTAAGTTATCGTCTGTCACCGGTCAGCAGATTTTATCTTTTATCGCTATGACCCGGCCTTATGCATGGACCCAGACACAAACTGAAAAGGAATATTGAGTGAGATAAATTTATTTTCAGAGAAGAAAATTTATTCACTACTTACAGAGTCAACGGAGCGCTATTAATAACGCCTACTTGTCGGACCTGTATTTTCTAAACGGCGTTCGCAACCATGGGATTTCGAACTTTTCTGTTTAACGCACGAAATATTATGTTAATAATGATTCACGGACGTTCGTCCATATTTTTAAAACACACTGTTTATAGATCATATGACAAACTGAGCAAATACCATTCGATATTATAAATTATTTAGTAGGCTCAATTTGTAATGGTATAAAATGAAATTGTATGACAGAGAACTTTTCCATTCTGATCTACATAAATATGCGGAACATTTCCATTCCGATCCCGAGCACTTGGAATCACGTCTGGCTAATTTAGACGGGCGAAATAAACGGCCCAAAATCAGCATATTTCACATGACAAGGAATCGTGGAAAAGCAGAAGGTAGCATGAGTGGAGAGGAAAAAACTCGCATTTGTAACGTAAAATAAAGTGACCGACTGAATGGGTGTCCCCGCTTTTACATTTTAGGCGAAATGCGTGTTGCGTGTATCCATGCTCAATATATTCCAAATTCCTGCAGAACTGGAATTGGAACTGTCTCGTTCCGTTTGATCAATTTTATGTACAGGATACGTCGTTCCTCTGCAGTGTGTGGGAGAAAATCATAAACTGGGTTTATACGAAACAATCGGTTTTTTTTCTCGGTGACAAGTTCCACACATTTTGATTACAAAACTGCTGATGAAGGCGTTTCAAATTGTGAGCGATAAATTTTTTGATTTTTATATGCTAAATTATGTTCGTGGGGTTATACTTGTTAGTTATGTTGAGAAAGAAAAAATTTAACGAGACCCCGCAATAAAACTAAGGATTGTCACCGAGAATTTTATTTAATCAGATGGTTGAATCTTGGACGTTGGGAGTTTTCATTCCGACTTTATTTGGAATTTTATTAGCGGTTAAAGGACTGAATTTGGGCTTTAACGGTCAGAACCAGGTCTCGTTCACAGAAGGTCTCCGAATTGGGAATGTAATTAGCAAAATACTAGCGGTAAAGTTCTTTGTATTGTTTGCGAAGGTCAATAAGTCTGAAAATAGAATAGCCAGTCAAGGACTCATGAAAACAAATAAAATTACAAGTACTATTTTAATGTAAGTCAGTGGTAAGTAATTATTTAATTGTCACAAAGTAGGTCACTTGCACTGTGTTATTAAAATAACATTTCTTTGCACAACATGCTGGATTAATATTGCTTTTAAATATATTAATAAAATTTAATTTATTATTCAGCGTAACACTAATTCCATTTTAAATTAAATATGAAATACCTTAAAACCGTTTTCCTACTAAATTCATATATTACTTAGCCACCTTTGTGTTCTAATTTGAAACACGACTGATCCCTGAACTTTAAATAATTAGAATTAAGGTAAAACCAATATTAACCCACCTTGATCCAATATAAATTGTAATTGACTTTCACGGTTCCTCAGTTAAAAGAAAAAATTGTCTAGACAATTGTCACTTTGTGAATACAAACATTTGCGCATTTATTTTATTTTCCATTTGGGTCACAGAATATATGGGTCATTGTATAATTCAATAAAAGAGTTATAAAATAAGCTCCTGCATAGATGGGACAATCACTGACAATCTAACAAGAAACATTAAAAGGAAAACTATAAAACCTAAGTCGAAAAACACATCATAGGTTTCAGTCGATATTTAAATATTCAGTTTGATATTAACTCTGTTCAAGATTTAACAACCAATTTCTACTGCCTTTTCTTAAAATCATATAGAGACGGCATTTGTCAGAATTTGAGCGACATAGTGCTGTAGGAATGCTTCAGGCAGGCTCAAGACAAGTTGACGTGGCCGCCTCATTTAATGTTGACCACTCTATAGTGTACAGACTCTATTAACAGTTCATCAGTCCCGTGTAAAATAAATTTTAAGTTGCTTTTGGTTTAATTTCTTATTGATATTTTTCTTTCATCTAATGAAGTGAAAAAAAAATTATAATTAATTTCATACTTTTGAACACTATTATGGTCTTTCAATTAAGTGAAATGAATAAGGAAATATAAGGAAAAGTTACCCATGATGGGATGGATAAGATCAAGAAGAAGTATCAATGGATATTTCATTGGTAAAAAAACTTGTGAAAAAGCGTGTTATTTGGTCAATTACTGACAGAGTTATAATAGTGAGAAGTAAAAAACCTGTATATGCAAAATCCAAAGGGGTCGTGTTCAAAAGTGGTCGATTTGGCACGTCCCACATGTATTTATAAAATTGAGGTATCGTTGACATTTGCAAAATAAATTGAAAAATTGGTATTACATTACCTGTAACATGAAACAGGTCGTATGCATCAAATTAATTGATGTGAACATGTTTTAAAAAATACCCAAGCTGATATTTAAAACAATTTATTTATTTAATAACACAATAAAATAAATATTGCCGCATAGAAATCTAAATTTAAAATTAAGCTCGAATAAATGTTAAAAATAAAAAACCGCAATTTTCCCATACACCTGAAACGTAATTGAATATCAAAACTATGAAACGTTCGTCACGTAAAACGTCTGTTTGTAAAATTCGTATATAATTACTTTTCTCAAAGTGTTTTCCTTTTCGCCCTCATATTAAAATACTTTTCCGGAACTCACGTTATATTCCGGATATTATTTTTGGTAGTATGCCATTAAAGTTGGCTAAATGGCGTCGTATAAAAATAAAGACGTCCTTGGTGTCATCCCGTTTTACGGTTAATAACAATAAAGGATCAAGAAAACATGACGCGAAGATGACCGAGACGTGGCAATAATAGAGATACACAAACGTTGACAAAATGCATTAAATATAATATTTGTTCTAACACACTCGCATACGCACACTGGGGCTTGAAAAAAACGGTTAACATAAAAATGTATTCTTTAAAACGGCGCCTTAAAAAGGAACACGAAAAGTTTGATGAAAGCTTGTTAAGAGGCACTGCAGATTTTTTACCTATCTAAATCTAAATGAAAATCCGAGTGGGTCCGAACGCGCTGCTGAAAGCAAGTTAATCCAGACAGCAAATAATATCCAATTCATTTAAAGAAGGTTACCGAAGACAAAGAGCTTTAAAGTTCAATTACCCGGAACTATAATGGCTGCCAGGCAAATACTCTAAGTGCTAGAGAGGCAGTCGGTAAAAAGGGGGCCCCACTAAAAACCCTGTTGCAAGACGCGATGCCAAACGTCATTAGGTGGGATGGCGGGCGAGGGCCCGGTTTTGGTTTGTGTAAAGATAAGACCTCTGCCACTGTTGTTTTTGTTGCGCCGAGATTGTTCCCTGTGTATTGGGCCGAGTGGACAAACTTTAATTTCGTCCCCCTCTGGATCTCTATTTCCGTTCTGGTGATGATACAACGTTCACATTGTGACACAATGTTGTGTGGGTTTTACTTGGTCAGTTTTTTTGTCACACATCGAAATTTATTAATTTATTCGCTTGGTCACATTAATTAAATTAGTTTTCGTTGGATATGTAATAAAACCGACGACATCAATCATTCGGCTGATGTGTTATATATTTCTTAATAACATTTTAATACACACGTGTTAATAATGTATTTGTAAATTAATTTCTATAACTACACTGCGAGACAAAATTTTGGATTACTTTTAACAATTAACAAAAATGAAATAAGTATGTTACTGTTCTTATATTATTATTGTTATTTTTTTAATAAATTAAGAATACACTTTTAAGGAAAATCTACGAAAAAGAAAAAAATATAATGCTACTAGAGAAATAATTAAATATAACAAAATTTTAACATAACACAAGTTATGTTTCTTTACACTAATAAGGAATATTTTCACCACGTGCGTTAATGACCTACTGACAACTTAAAACGCCTCATACTTAAAATTAATGTTATGACATCCTAATCAATGTCCTCCCAAGTTTCTATGATCTTTTCCTTTAGTTTAAAGAGTTTTATTTATTTATTTTTCTCATATCGTCCCATAGATGTTCAATTGGATTTAAGTCTAGACTTCTAACTGGTCAGTTTATTAGCGGAACAAGCTAGTCTCGAGGATTATCATGCATAAAAATAAAGTTTTCAGCTGAATTACATTGAGCGTAATGTTTTCCTGGTAGGCAATACCTATCGAAAAGCGTTTGATTCTACTGAATTTTGAGAGAGACATATTGTATGATAAAGACAGTAAAAGTCTGCTCGTGTTCCTCTCAAAATGCAGTCGGATCAAATACTTTTCGTTCGGTATACTCTTCAATCTTCGGTATCACTAGAAACCTAGGCTCATCACTAAACAATACATAACTCTACTCAGCTTCTCCCCAATGAAATAACTCTCGAGCGAAATTCAGTCAATCCCTATGATATGTTGAAATCAGTAAGGATTAGATTATCTTCTTTTAATCTTCTCCTTATGGTGTCTTGGTTTATTCTTATATAATAAGTCAATGAAACCTGTTGCTGCAGTAAAGTACTGGTTACAAACCTTTGTCTGAGGGCTTGGATTCTTAAATATGTTATTGTGGTGTAGTTTTTCTTGTTCGGCCCTGTCTAAGTCTTCATTTAATAACTTTTGAAATCACCAATTGTGTCACATTTAGTCGATTTGGTATCTCATTTTGACTTTTTCATTCTTTGTAGAACAACGGCCACCGTACAATTTTATTTTGAAATGTTGCGATTATTTATTCTGTTACTCATTTTAAAGATTTTAAAGTGTAATCATACACAGTAAAATACTGTTACAAGTAGAATACTAATTGTTTTAAAATTACAATAAATGTCAATGTTTAGTCTTTTTTTCTGTTTAACGGACAGAAACAAATATTTAGAAAATAAATTTAAAATTTAGAAAAGATATTCAAACTTTTGTAAATATTTAGTACTTTTCCGGCGCAGTGTATTTTTTTAAAACATATTTTATATTATTGATTGTAGTAATAAAATCCAATTTCTGATATTTGATTACTTTTATTTTCTGTTCACGAATAGTAAATTGCTTCTTTTTGTTAATATATATTTATTGCCATTTCAGCATTTAGATGAACTTTTGCACAACTTAAAATCCTGATTTACTAAAAAATATTAGTTTCTGTAGTAAGCGGATTCGTTTCAACGAAACTCGAGGATTTGGATTAATATATAAAAGTATAATTTCACTAACATAAAAACTCAATTCTTTATACTACTCTTTCCTAAACTGAAACACGATAACCCGATTGTTAATAATACAGAATAACGAGAATTAAGTTAGGTTTTCCCCTTTAAAAAGTAATTTTTCACTAATGGCACGTAGGCTGGCAATTTTAAATTCCATTTATTGCGAAAAACGCGACAATAAAACGTGCTGCTAAAACGTGGCTTCGATTTAAAAAAATATATATGGTATAACGAGTCCAGTCAAAAATCTTTATTTTAGTCATTAGATTTTAATTTAAAGTGTTTGACATTTGACTTATCAACTCGCATCAATTCATAACTAAGTAATAATAAATAAGTCGAGAAATGTATAAGCAGAATTATTGACTGACAGGAAATGGGAGACCCAAAAACGCAATCATAAAATCGTTAATTTAATATTAGATTTTATTGGTATGTAAATTAACTTAATTAATATTCTAATAGCGGGAACCAACAGTTAAAAGTTACAAAATTAAACGAAATTCGACATTTTAGCGTCGAAATCATGATAAATATGCAGTAATGAAATTAATTGTTATTAACAATAATTGAATAATAAATCATAATTAGTACGCAATTCAGAACATACGATTCTGCGTATTATCAACAAAGGATTTAATTATTGCGAAAGCACAATTTAAACAGCAGTTTCAAATGACATTTAGATGTTTATCAAAAATTAATTTCTAATTTGCCGATACCGTTTTGTGCGTTGAAACAAATTAAATAAAATAAAATGTTATAAAAAATAAAAGTACTAATCACAACAGTGCAACATGATACAAATAAATAAATACAAAAGAAACATTTGCAATAAGGATTTTTCCTTAATTGTGTTTTGGCTAGCACACTTTTTATAAGCCTCCTCCCTGGGAAATATAATTACCATTAGCGTGCACAAAATAATATGGAAGTTATTTTTAAACAAAAAGCAATGGCAAGTTATGTAGGTAACATCTCATTACAGACTTTCTTATTATAATCGCTGTGAAACAATTAACACGACCCCATTTTTCCTGCAAAATTGCGACGGCTGTAAACATTTTAAGCACGTCATATCGAACAACATACTGTATATTCTGGAAAATCTCCAAGTTCCTTTACATGTTATACAGCAGTCGGAAGTGATCCCCTTTGAAATTGTCCGCAAACCTAGCGTGTATTTACGCTTGACTATTCTTTATCCTTTATAAACACCTTTTCAAACACCCAAGGATTCTATTTTCCTTCACAGATAAAGAATTTTACTTCACGTGATTATGTTTGTTGCACACGTTCACCTGAAAGATGTATTGGATTAAATAAATTGTTTCTGCACTCGATTTATTCAGTGTTTCTTTGTCTTGACAATTCTTGTCGCTTTATTCCTGACATTTTATTATTACAATATTTTTTGCAGTTTTGTTGGTTTCTCCGGTTCAAAATCGAAAATTTTAAAATTAAAACAAATTTTGTAAACTTCACTATATTTATTTACGGCCCATAAAAAGGCCCAATGTATTTATGTGCTACACTGTCGTATGGAGTTATACAAGTGAGATAAATTGGAACAAGTTTGTGTAGCAAATAAAAGTTTCGCTCACGAATAAAGCCACGCCGTAGGGATGACCGGAAACAACTAGAAAAAGTTTATGATGTTGTAATATCTACTTTTTTATAGCCTCAACTCTAAAATGTTAAATATCAATATCTTCAGATATATCGCGGCCAGAATATATCTTTCATAACACTTACAAGAGTTTTTTTATGAATAGCATCGAAAGCCACAAAAAGTGTATTTTTTATGAGTTTGGTTGAAAGGCATAAAAAAGAAAAACAAAGTCGCCGAAAATATAAGAAGAGCTTCAACACTTCATCAATCATTATAACAAGCGTTGAAAAATGTAAGATGATTGACACAAATACTCGTCAATTTACAGGATGTTGCATCAGGTATTGTACAAATCGAAAGGGCACGTTCCCGAAATGTATTTAATCCGAATCATTGTCACTTAAAATCTGATATGAAATTTCCAATGTCATAAAATATTACGATATCTTAAAGTTGGATTGGGAACTTTGAATTTTTTATCTTCAAGTTGTAAAATTTATCAAAATACGTATTTAATAATCTAGAGAATTTAGTAGAAACAATTCAATTAATATTTGATCAAAATTTGCCGTAGTAATCCTTTCGAAAAAGCATTTTATAGAGGTGGAAATCCTCATCAGGTTTTAAGTGACAAGTTATCCTTTGTTGTGCACAGCACAAAAAAGCGGGAAGTTGAGATCGATTATGGTGTTTACGCTTCCAGTCTTTTGAGTGGAAGGAAAGTTGTCGTATCGGAGGTCATTCCGCTTAAGATAGGTAATGCAAGGGAAGGGGACACCATGGAGTTTACAGCAATCGATCGTCGATTGCCGTGTGTCCGTCCAATGTTCCTTTCCCTCGCACTTTTCCGACGCAGATTGATTGCTTTCGTTGGATCTCGGTCCGTTCTCAGGAAATAGATACATCAAATCAAGTTATATTGCCTTAATTTTGAGATTCAGCCACGAGAATTCATTAACAAACAACAAAGTGTTTTTTTATATTTCTTAGAGTGCTAAATCTTATTTCATTTAACGGCAGATGTTATTCCGGAACTTCTACACCCTTATAAGCCCTCATCGCTGAAAATTTATTTAAACCCATCAATGACTTCATCCATTATTTATGGGATGTTTTATTTATATCGGGTTCTATTGGTTTTCAAACACGTTTCGTCGGGGTATTAGAAATAAAACAAAGATTTCTTCTTGAAGCAAAAGTGTCAATCAATAACTTCAATCGGAAATTAAAGTATGACTTGCATTGGAATTACGTTCAAAAAACAAGTGTTGAATCTACAAGTTTACATTAAACAACATTTAATAAAGTTTTAGCATTTAATTACTGTCAAGATACATAAATACAATGTAACCGCAGAATATGAAAGTAAAATACTAAATAAAGTGAGCAATTTGTTATGTCAGTTCTCATAAATCCGTGTTAATTTTTAATACAACATCGAGTTAGTATAATTAAAAAACTTTGACGGACAATTTATTGGACTTAAAAGTATAAAACTTTTCATTTTTATTTTGAGTTCTTCCTTTGTATGTATTTTTTTTTTGTTTTAATTAGCGACCTTTCACGATAAAGTTTTTAAAATAAGGCGCTTTTGTGATCTTTTTACAGTTTGAAGAAAAGCATATCATAAAAACTTCGCCTCGAAAACATTATAAATGGAATAGAATAATATCTTTACTACAAAAATATAGACATAACAAAGAGCCCTTTTTAATTTTTACCCTCACCTAGCATTTAAATTAAAATATCGTTATCCAGCTGCCATAATTCAAATAATCAGATTCGTTAAGAGCAAAAGTAAAGTTTTAATATACTGGAGTTGAAAGCGTGTTTATTTGAATTTAAATCGATTTTTCTGCGTCATTTCCGATACGGTTGACTCCTGAGCGCCTCAAATTGAACTTCTGGATTTAGGTTTGGTTTCCAAAGACATTTGATTAACTTAACTAAACAAAGGAGAGAATAACAACTGCAATGTCGGTAACCTTTACAGTTCACTGACTTCTTTTTATTTTAAAATTGAGAACAATTCATTAAATTTTATATCACCCTTTTGTATCAGGGTGAAATCCCTAAATTAAAACATGAAACTCAAGGGAGGGTTGTCGTAAAAAAATACTCGATAATCAGTTTAAAGTGAAGTTTACGGTTTATTAAGTTTATAAATTAAATGGTAACGAATACCTGCCTTAGACAAAATGGAATGTGGTTTTATTAACTTTGAAACGTAAATGGAGAATGAATATATCAATATGCAGGAATGTCATGAAGAAGAAATAAAAAATTCAATGATTACGAATATAAAAGATCACGATATAAAATGCTTGTTTTTCAAAATGACTGAAGCGAAATGATGTAACATAAAAGGCAATTTGGACGGTGAATTCTGAATCATATGAAATCCTTCTCTTTTGACCTGAGGATACATATTATACAATTTTCTAAATTCTTGCCTTACAAGAAATAACAATTGTGCATATTTTAAAGTAAACAAATTTTATGTACAATTTAGGTTTTGTGGTTTATTATTTTGTCCACTTTGTATGTTAGAAGTTTTAATCTTTTCCTCGCAACTATCATCATGTAACTCTCATTTTTCTTGTGCGGAGCTTCACAAAAAAACGACTTGGTAAGAAATAATTACAAAACATAGAGCACAATAATGGCATAACATCTGTTCTAAGTTCAGTTTTCTGAGTAAAAAGTGTAGTGTGGAAATTTAATGAAAAACTATCTCACTATATTTTATAACATTCCTTTTATTTCGTTTTATACATTTCGTTCATCATGCAATTCCCGCAAGATACAAACTTAAACAGGGCAATTTGTTTAAAAATAAAAGTTGCCACTAACTTAGTTAACCAACTTAATCGATAAAGTAAAAAAAGGAAGACAATTTTAACTTTGTTTACTGACAGTTTCTAACAACTAGTAGTTAATTGATTAAGATGTACATAAATTTTTGAGGAAAATACAAATCTGACAGGTATGAACACCAAAAACTCCCTTAAATAAAGCGCGCGTAGCGAAATAATGCATGGGAAGCGTTCTCTGAGAACATAATAAAGTTTCACTGAGTCGCCGATTAAATAAGGTGGGAGGCGAAATGAAAAAATAGGCGCGATGCGTTAGTGTTTATGTTGTCGTAAAATGCAAATGGCGTCACGTGTTGTTCTTTTCTCCCTCTACGACTCCCATATGAATCGTGAGCTCGTAATCTGTGTCAAAAATTTAGGAAGTCGGAAAGTTTTTATGGTCTGTACATGTCGGACCAAGTAAACGGTGCGGTTATTCGCTTTCGAATTGCTTCATTTATTTATTTGTTTCGCCCCTTGTTTTCTTATTGCTGTACTTCCACGTTAAGCATTTGAATGTATCGTATGGGTCGTGGAAAAAATTCGATATCAATTTATTATTAGAACATTTTATTTAATCTTGATGGCACGGTCTGTACATTATTTAGGTAGTCTTCTCCGGTGCCTGGTTAAAGGTTCAATGTTCCAAGGTCCCTCCAGCAGAAAATGGGTCAACGATATTCTGAGTCCAAGAAAAAATGCATTTAAAAAGATGATAATAAGGAGAAGTTTTTAATTAGTTTGTCTATTTTTTTGTTTTTATGTTTAGAATGTTACAACACAACAGACTTATAACTTTTAGGTGGACGAATTTAGGAGTATTTAAAATTTTGAAAAAGCCTAATAGAATGACGAATTCCTTTGAACCAAATGACAAAGCAATCTTGATTCCCGTTTACAAACATGTTCGGGATTGTGATTTTCCTTACAATTTGCTACGGATTGAAACTTTTCGGTTTTTATGGGCGAGCAAAGGGGCCGCGACGGTCAGTTGAGTTGCTGTCGGTGGGCAAATTCGCCTCTCGGGGATGGTGAAGGGATTACGGCATACCGAAAAGTATCTCCCTTGACTGTGACCGACTCGAACCGCAGGGTGCTTACAGGATTCCGAACTACCTGTGTGGAGACGTGACAAGACGTGTTTTCCATTTTCCTCTGCTAATTGAATTTGTAACTGGCAAATACTCTGGACAACACAATCAACGATACAAAAGCAAACGGAAACAATTGAAAAAGTGGTTTAACAATATTATCCCCTCTTATTGCAAACAATAAAAGGCAATCAATAAATATTACATCACGAAATGGGCATAATTTCCCTTTAGATCCTTAAATCAGATCAATAACCACCAAAAAGTGTCTTATCAAATAAAAGCATTTTATCAAATATCATTTCATTCGATTAATGAAAATTTGTTTCAGCTAGCCTTTTCAATTTCCTGTTTATTATTATTATTCAGTTTCATAAATATGACACGGAAATTAAAACATAATGAAAAACGACAGTCAAAGTACAGCAGCATTATTGATTTTGGCCCAACCGCATTTTGTTAAACCATTTTAAATGATTTTTGAGCATCAATTTATGCATCCGCAAATGACTATTTGGCTAGATTAAGTTATGGTTATTAAAAAACACTAGTTGAAAACGTGTTGTACCAAAATAATGAGAGCAAAAATGTTTGATATAAAAGTGAATTTTAAATTACAATCAACATCATAGGCGAAAAGCAATTTGTTATCGACGTTGGTGGCCATACGACTTAATTGCACCGACAATTATGTAAATTTCGTGTCGGTGTTTTGCAAATATAAAAGTGTGATATTGATATTAATAATTTTGGGCGAGTAAAATAGCATTAGGCGTAGATTTATCATTATCTTGCAGATGACATTTATTTATTTAGACTAAACCGTTGGCGCACCAGAATTAAAAGCCTGCAGTAATAAAAGAGAATTGCTGCGAGTATTGTCGTGCTGAATGAAATTTGATGAAAATAGATGTCAAAGCGTCGAGTTGAGTAATCCCAACCACAAAAGCCTAGGAATAAGACGTAATAGAATAGTTGATAGAAAATTAAAATTTGATCCACAAACGGAGTATAATGCTGTAACACCTATTGTTATTGTAATCTTTTAATATTCTTTGCTTCCTGTTTCGCCGCCGTTCGCATATCATTTATACTACGGGTAAGCCAGAAGAATTGATTTGATCGTTAATCCGTTTATCTTAATAATTAGAAACGCGGCAATTTTAAGTTATAACTCGGTTACGATCGTGATACGAAAATAACCGTCATCCGTACGCGTTTTCATGTGGCAGTCGGAAACGTATGCGAAAGTTCCGCGCTTTAAATTAATTCCGGGTCGAAAATAACGAAATATAGTTGGGTATGATTATAACGAGGATGATGCCGAGGCGAGTAAATCCATGCCACGGCCACTCTCTGACCTCATGTTTAGCGTTGAAGTTGTTCGCCTCTAAATTATCTTATTTGGAGCGCTATTAAACTTTGTCTTCATCCCATATACACAACTTGTTACTTGCGGTTTTACTATAAATTGCAATGTTGCGTCGCAGTAAGTGCAACAACATAATCTCGGCGCACCTTTGGAATACTCGAAACTTCACTATTCCCTTTCCTGTAGATACTTTGGGGAACTCGAAGATGTTATATATGTAACTTTCAGACTGTTAAAAATAATGTGTTTGCTCTAGCTTTCAATCATTAAACTAATAAATAAAGACTACAAGGTAGTCCGTTTATTAGAAAAGAGTTTTGATCAACTAAATAGAAGTAGATACAGAAGAAGCATTTATTATTAGATTGTCAAGAATGTTAATGCGCTTTTTGTTATTTGGTTTCTTAATGATGAACATTCGGTCATATTTTTATTGTCTTGATGTGAAATCATTTGGTCATTTATTCAAGATTTTGAATAAAGTATAGATAAGAAGCAAATTCGTATAATTTTCTTGTTCCACTTTGACACAGGAACCAGTAACAAACGTAAAGTACAATGGTGGTTCCAAAAATTATGTAGTGGGAACAAGAACCTTGAAAATGAATTGAGGGCTTTAGTTGAAACCAATTCACGCTCCACTGTTCGAGAGTTTGCTGCTGAAGTATCCATTTCCAACCATCTAGAACTGATTGGAAGTCCGACAGATGGATGCCGCATAAATTGCATGAACATCACAAAAATTGCGTTAAGTGTCGTCTAGTTTTCTTTTACGCATCATGAACGAGCTGTTTCACGATTGGATTGTGACTGGTGATAAAAAGTAGACATTATAGGCAATCAACGATGTTTAGCACAATGGGTGGATTGCAAGCAAGCTGCCAAACACTTTCCAAAAATGAAATTACACCAGAAGAAGGTTATAATTATGTTACTGTTTGATGGTATGCTGCCGTTCTGATTCGTTACAGCTTTCTGAATCCTAGTGAAATACTTATGGCAATACGCGGTCAAGTACTGTGAATAAATGCACCAGAAACGTGCCCGGCAGTGATGAACAGAGAGTAACAAATTCTTCTTCATGACAATGCTCGCCCACACGTCGCAGAAATTGAACTTGGATACGACAGTCTGCCTCTCATGTAACTTCCTACACGAGAAATGCTTTTAAAAATCAAAATGATACACAAAACGCCTTCAACATCTTCGTCGCTTCCAGAACCCTAGAGTTATATTCCACCGGTATAAAGCTTGTTCCTCGTTGGCAAAAATGTATTGAGTCAAAATCTAAAGTTGAAAAACGCAATAACTTTCTTGACAACCTAATATAAGTAAATCATTAAAACCTTGGTGTATAACTCGATAACTATATTACAAGATTTGCTCCCAAGAAGTCTGAAATGCTGCTTTATTCTCAACGCAAAGAAAAACAAAACTTTCCTTCTTGTATTTATTTAGAAGTTTGCGTGTTTTTGTCATCAATAATGCGAAAGGCGACACATGCGTTCAGTTTCGTTTCCCTTCCATTCCACATTTATCGTTTGTGTTTGCCTGTCTGACAGTAAAATATTGTCACCAACACAGCTTAGTAAATAAATTTTAATTACCACTTTAAAGGTACGAGGTGGATTCAAATTTATAATTTACTCAAATGTAAAAAGTTATATTGGATATAATTAAGTTGCACATGTTATTTTATTGTACAGGTTTATTTAAAATGTAATGTAGATAAAACAATTTCCCAATTTCAAAGTCCTATTTACGTAAAAGAAAATCAACTGAGCAAGTTAAACAAACAAAGTTTAGGATAATGCCCTCTTTTGGGAGCAATCTACAAATTCAATGGCTAACAAGTTCTCTCTGGTACATTTTATAATACGAACGGAGATAACTAGAGCGTATAAACATCGGAATTGTTTTATTCGGCAAATATATTTAATTTTCAGTTTAATAAAGATGTTATACATATGAGGCAAATTGTGTCAAGTGACAAGTGTACTCACTAAAAACAACCTTTATAGTTCCAATAAAATGGAATTGTTCAAAGTGTGAGGGGGAGGATGATGGCTGGTCGCCTACGTACAGGGATACAAAATTGAGATGATAACTTGTTATACACAATATATGTGATCGATTATATGATTGAATTAATATTAAAATTTCATTCCAATTATGCGAATCTATAAATATCTTTTTGTTCCAAAATTTCACATGACAAATGAATAATAAGTGGAGCCAATTACGCACAGAATTATTGAGCAAAATTTTTGTATTTATACCAGTTATAGATCGCAACAAAGGGAATAGTTTTATATCGAAATGGAATTAATTATGAAAAATTTAAATAACTGCGCCGGTTTAAAAACAGCACATCGGTAATAACACTAGACCGCGGTACGTGTACCCAAATTATAAATTTGGTTAGCATAGTGTGTGCCCCGTAAAAGCACCGAAATTAAATTTCTGTAAAGCAGACGTGCATTGTGTAAATTTGCCACAAATATTCTCCGCAGGAGTAGGTGTTTCTGATTGCATCTGGAACTACACCGAAACCCCAAAATGGCGTTAATACACCACCTTTATTTTATTTCATGCTGCAAACTATAGCCCGCACTCGAACCTAGGTAAAAGCACAAACTCGAAATTTACATTACTGGATTAACCCCCAGGATTAACTTTATTGGCCATATCTGGCTTACAATGCTGTATTTTAATGTTCTATATTGTTTTTAGTGGCGATTTTTTATCAGTTTACATTAAATCTAAACGTTGGATGAATTATCGCGGGTATAAGTCCGCCTATTTTATAATTGGTTTTGTTATGAGCACGGTACGTCTTGGTTTAATGGTAATTTAATGAATGTGGAACGCGTACAATTTATTCCGCCGGTTGTCTTAAGTTGAATTCGCAGCTGTTTTAAATACAGAGATGAAATTGTACTCGTGCAGCGTATTTAAATACAACATTTTGTGCACATTTCCTCCTTCGAGCACTTATGCAATTAATACCGCTGTAAAAATGTTACAATGGACGTGAACACTTTTTCACTGTGTCAAGTCTGCCTTTCAATAAAATTTATAGACTTTTTGCACTTTTATTTACTCCACTCATTTCATTTTTACGGGACACTTATTTTGATATTCCTCAGTTTTTTTCCTAAATTCTGATTTTATTTGTAATTGCCCCTTTTAATTCTCGCAGCCCTAGATTTATATATAAACTATAATTGGATCGCTTATATTTGATTACTACCATCAGTATAAATGTATACATTAATTAAATTAATCGAGGTTAATCGAGTTATTAACTTTGAGAAGTATGTTAATGCGTTTTTCCGTGCACAACTCAATATTACTTTTTTATATTCTTTTCAGCTGGTATTGGGGAAACAAAACAATGAAAGGGAAAATCGTCGTACTGTCATCGACTTAAATATCTAAATTAAACCTAAGAGCTCAGTATCAAACTGTCACTTAAGTTAATTTTATCCGAGTTTATTTGGTACAAACCTTGGTGTCTTGAGAAAACGAAAGTTTAAATTTCAAATGTTGTATGTTTTATTTATATTTACACTCTATATACGGGGATCAATGATTTTGATGATGAGGAATATAAATTCCAGTATTACATCTTTTGAAGTGGATAATTTGAATTATTCCAAAAGATTAGAAATCAGTGGCATACAAAACTGTATCAACGTTTAAACAAGTAATTAAACTAATATTCGCTATTACTAATAAAACAAAATAAATTAAAATTAAAAAAAGCAAAATATTAAGCACCTCATTTTTCCAGTCAGTACTAAGTGTGTGTCCTTGCTCTACAAACAGTTTCTACCCTCCTTAGAATACTTAAAATTAGTGAGCGAATAAATTCTTGATCCATTGCTTGCCATTCTTCTCTAAGAGCATTGCAATCTTCTCTAAATTTTGAGGCTAGTAGTTTTGTGTTCGTGAAAACGAAATCTAGCCCAAATTCCTGAGCAAATGGAATAATTGCATGAATAATCAAGTCGTGATGTAGTCGAGGACTCATAGTTTCTCAATTTAATATGAGCAACTTCGTACGTGTCTCTAAAGAAATTCCATTCCTTTGTTACAAAGTCACCTTCAAAAGCAACAGTTGGAGTCATGTTTTGCTCATAATATCTCTCACCACATTCACGCCATGTTCAAATATGGTTGTCCGAGTGATATAATGTGTACCTAGACCTCACTGAACAGACAATTACGTCATTCGGTTGCAGTTCATAAGGTGATCGTTGGCCCATACTCCGCAGGGAACCCCTATTTTAATCGAGGGTATCGGAAACGTCTTCTGGCTCTAACACTAACTTTATATCCTCCTCATGGTAGACGGACTCACAGTGATTCCAACGTCAGCAGGAAACCTGGCTCTAGAGAATATGTTGTAAGACGGTAGTGATAAAATAAATTAACATAATTAACTGCGTAATATTCAAGATGGCGTCGTTCGTCCCACCACAAATATTATCCATGTTAATTAATATTAATTTTAACTTATAATTATTGATATATATTATATTGTAATCGAATAGGTTGTTAATATATATTATATTGCAAATCATTAAATAGCATTGGTCACATTACCAAAATGGTTCCGTTTGAATCATTTTTAAAACTGGCATTAGCTCGTATGATAATTCAAATAAATGAATTCGTCATGAATGGGTTCAGTAAGCTGCATCTAAATATTTTCAATAGCTACATTTACATATATGTTTCTCATGAATAGATAATCCATTGACATAATCGGAGCCCGGTCAATATAATGTATTGTGCCGCACATCAATAGCTACGACTTGCTGTGTGACTACTCGTTTGTTAAATTGGAGCTTGTATTTAGATTAACCATCATACTTGTTCATTTATCATGTCATCATACTCTTAACAATGTGTATACTTCATGTTATATATTGCGATAATGGTGCTTTTTGTTACAAGTTGAGTAATTCATGTTCAGATTGAACCGTGCGCTCGTTATTGCTTTTATTGTGTTTGAGTTATTGCCCAGTTCTATGTATAATTAGGCTACATTATTTTGAAAGCTTTGAATGACTTCAGCTAATTCAATTTACGGGAGTAGTTCCGGAAGTACCCGTAGTTTAGCTGCTTCGTTGTTTGACTTTGTTTGATATCCATTTTGAATCCCTCAGTAAAAACCGTCCACGTCAGTAATAATAAAAAAAATATTGAATAATTATGGAGTGACACGTAAATATTTCCCAAAGTACCGCTGAGTGCCAGCTGTGAACGGACACATAGTATATCACTATTGCCAATTTCTTATATATTTTTCTCACCAATATTAGTCTCCTCAAATTATGTTCTCTTGCCAAAATTGAAGAATTGGCTATGTAAAAGATTTGCCAATAGTAAAAAATACATCGGTGTCGTTAAAAACGTTTATCTAGCTAAAAATAAAGAAAAATACTCGGAATATAATATAATAATAAAAACATAAATTAATTTTCAATAAAAAGGTAATTTATATTTACCTTCACCGTTTAAAAATTAATAAAAAATGGTTGTTGATTTTAAAAGTCGGGGCAATTTAATTCCCGACCTTTAAGGCCATTGAGCTGATAAAAAACTACTGTCTGTGTACAACATGCCTCATCATTAATTATAACGTTGACTGTGATGTTTATGAATGAGTTGTACAAGATCCATTTGCGGAGCGTAAATACGGACGCATGCAATAAACCTATTTATAATCTCTTAAATTAATGTTATCTCTGGTAATTCATTTGTTATCCAAGTATTTGTTTACGTGTATTGAAACGATGAATGGATAAGGAAGCCGACACCAATGGAAATTTCAATAATTTCATTAGTCAGATTATATATCATCGGTATTTCTTTTTACATCTTTATTTATCTATCTCATAACTTCTATTGCTTTTAGCTAAGAATCTTATCTATTTATAAACGGAGAGGATGATAACACTGTTCTCTGAACAATAGATCAGTCATAAAATAATTAAAAAGAGTACATACTAAAGATTTCTGATTCGAGTCCTGTAGATCTAAAATTGTTCAAACTGAAATTTTTAATAGTACAAATGCCCATAAAATATGGAATAATTCCAAGTGGAGAGATGATTTATAATTCAAACTAAGTTAATATCCCCAATTGCAAACCAATTTAAGAACTTTTTAAAGTTGGTTTCCGCTTTATTCCTCCGGGCCCGCAAAATTTATTAGATTCCATCCCACCTCATATTCCGCATCTTATATTGGATGTACATTGAAAGTATATTATTTAATTTTCTAGCAATTTTAATGAATTAGTTGACGAGTTTATTTAGATAATAATTGCAAAGGGATATTTTTATGATGTTTCCCCAATTAATAGATTGAAAAGACAACAATAAAATAATGAAATCGGAACGCATGGCAGTTTATGTCGTCTTTTCTGTAAAACTATTTTATATCCCCGTCAAATTTTAATCAAAACTATGTTTATTTTACATCCATAATAAAGATTTTAATGTCTGTCGTTCAATTTATTATTGCTTATATTCATATTATTTAAGGTACTGTCGCATGTATAATGAATATTTCATAATTCAATTTATATTCATTCGTTGTCGTAATGGTTATGCAAACGAGAAAATTAAAAACTTTTTATTAAAAAACAATAACTAATGTTGTTATTAGTGATATTTTAGAAACAAATCGTAAAACTTTATAAGCGTCAATAAGTAAAACATAAAAAACTTCAAATTGTCATTTATACTGAACAAAAAAAAAGCTCGCAGCTTCGTTTAGGATACGTGGCATATTGAAGTTGAATGTGATGAAAGCCCCAGCGCACATTAAACAGTACAATCGGTTAAAATCTGCCCGTTTCCTGTTTTTCAGGGAACGGCCAGTCGGTATCGTTGTAATTCGAATACTTAATAATTGAAAATGTCATTGTGAATCGCAGTATCCGTCACTCGTTTCGTGAGTTTCATTTTAAAAATTGAAAATTTAAAAACGCCGATATCACGGTCGCCTGTTGTTTAGATGCATATTTTTTTATGAGCTCGCGTCCATGGGCGTAATGAAATACACCAAGACGAAAAATGTGATTCTGCCGCTGCCTTTGTGAAATAACATCTAGGAAACAATTTTTCATTTATCGTGCCAAAATCGTCGAAATATTTGTGGAGATTTAATTAATTTTGCGTGGACAAGGACAACTTTGGGCCAAACAGAATAGGTAAAAATATGAATGCAAAAATTTTAAAGGAATGCACCCATGCAACGCATAACTTATTTGCACAATAAAACCTCGGGTTTCAGTCAGACGCTTCGGTTTCAGTTCTTTTATACGACCTAGATGACACATATGATTAAAAAAATATAAAATATATATTTTTTTTAAACTGGGGTGGAATTAATTTGGAGCAGTTCGTTCATCATTATCATTTCATGCGGGATAAAGTTATCGGAGTAAATCAGATTTCATTATTTGTTAACTGTTTCAGATATTTCAACTGGCTTGGGTAATTCAAATTCATTAGATTTATAATAATGTACGTCGATTGTTTGGAAAGAATGATTATTGACACAATTCAGGCCAAAACTTTGAATATAATTAACTTGTTTCGCTTCTCATAGAAATAGAAAACAATGAAAAGAAAAATCCATATTAGGGTGGGTCAAAAAAAAAATCCACTATTTTTTTAACACTGAAAAATTGGTTCCTAGGAACCTTTAAAAAATGCTTTCCAAATATGAGCTCTTAATTTTAATAGGAAGGTCCTCCTCATCTCAGTTTTTTTTCATATGGCAAAATCCAGAATCTCATCAGAAAATTTCTATTTACATTTAAATTGAACGCTCTACAAAAAAGTTTCCTACAATTTTTTCTTATCATTTAGCATAAAAATGAGTTATATAAAGTTTGAAGAATTTATCAAAAATTTCTTTTGACCTTTTTGTAGAGCGTTTAATTTCCTAGAAAAATATATGGGCATTTTAAAATATTTACTTGTTTACGAGTTTTAAAATTTAAAAGTAAAAATTAAATTTTTCCTCCGATATCTTCTAAACGGTAAAAGTTATGAAAAAATTTTAAGATATCTTTTTTGTAGAGCGTTCAATTTCCTACAAGAAATCTCTATAGAAATTTTCTGTACGTTCAAGTAACGACGAGATATGAATTTTGCCAAATGGGGCTGAAGAAAAAATATTGTAGAAAACTGAGATGAGTGTGACCTTCCTATTAAAATTAAGAGCTCATCTTTGGAAAGCATATAGGTGTCTAGGAACCATTTTTTCAGTGTCGGCAGTTAAAAAAATTGTCGATTTGTTTAGCCCACTCTTAATATCCATATGCTTCCAACATACAGTACACATATTGTAATTCAATATTAGTAGATATGATGATCGATTTTCAGCGATAATATTTGTTTTTCAGTTGATTTGGATATGATATGAAATCATCAAAGACGAAGCCAACAAACCAACCGCACACAAGTACACTAAAATTATCATCGCATCGTCCGTCCGATATACAAAGGAATACCTAATGAAATTAATTTTGGTATCTGAATTACAGACAACCGCCTGGTTTAAATTACATCTTCTATTGAGTCCGTGAAATAGATTCGGGCTAAAACCAGGAGGTTAGTAAAATGAACTTCCAGTTTCGTTCTTTTGACTGCTATTAAAAATGTAAATTCATGATATTTTTTAATTCGTTTAAAAGGCGAACTTTTGAGGCAGGTGTAAAATATCACATCGAATAAACAAAACACACATTTTTCCGTGAGAGTGATTTGAAATTTCGACGGAATTAGGATTTGTTTTTTAGCATCCCACAGAATTATTCGTTAGTTAATGGGCCCGGCTCCCGACGTTGAAAACCTTTTTGTGGCATTTTTTTTATTAAATTGCAAATGACGTTTATACAGACCATTAAATAACATCACTAGTGTTACACTAGCTATAACAAAAATACATATTTATTCATTTCTTTAAAAGCAGGACGAGTTTTGTGAACAAAACTTTATAACTTATTTAAAGAGAGGCACCCGGCTTATTTGAGCCATGAAACCCAATCCTTTTATAATGAAACCCTTTCAAACAAAAGAGTTTATAAAAAGACGGATAAGAACTTAAAAAGCAAAAAACCATTACAAATACGAGCGGAGGCACGGCCATAAGCGCGAAGGCAGACAACAGAAAGGAAAAACATTTTCGGCACTTATAAACATTTTAAACTGAGAAACGAAATCTCAACGAGGCAAATTTCCCCGGGGACATGTAGATATCGCGTTCACTATACATGTTAGTGGAAAAATGGACTCTGCAAAATAGAAACAATCGAGCCAGCAATGCTGTTTAATTATGTATTCGACAAAACCGGCCTATTTTTCCTAAATCTTTGTTACTGAGTAGTTCATAAATATATAAAAGATATTGGCAATATTAAAAAATATTTCCAGTTCATATTCCGGAGTTCTGCACACCTAATTGTTTTTTTTTTTATTACATATTTTGACGAAGATGTTAATTAATGTTGCCGGATGAATGAGCATTATAAATTTTTTAATAAATCATGACTCTCAACTCAAACTCAAATGATACACTGGGGAATATAAAAATATTTAAAATTATTCGAATTTTTAATTAAAAATTATTGTTTTTGTTTCAGGATAGAAATCCATATGAAAATTTAATAAAACAGTTCTACGGAACAAAAAGGTAAGAATTTAATTAAATTTTTCATTAATACAGCTGTCCCGTTTTCTTAGTAGTACAGTTAGTTTTTGACCCAGTTAAATTAATTTTAATGAATTTTTCTGCGCATTTGTTACACATGACTGATGTTTTTAAGCTAAAGCCACTATAATTTAATATTAACCTTTTACTTATATTAGTAATATAATTTATTAGTGAATTGAAAAAAAAAAAAACAGTTTATTTTATTTAACATCATATGACTACTCGGTAATTGTAAATAAATTAATTGTTCTATGTCCGGAAACTTATTTCAACACTGTAAGATTAAATAAATAAATAAATAAATAATAGAATTTCTATAAGCTAGCAAATAATTGAATGCTTTATTTATTTTAGTTTGTCTTATACTGTAAATAATTCCAGTCTTAGAATTGCAATGTATATCCGAGGATTTCATCCGTTTCATCTTGACTTGATAAATTGTGCTTGTCAAACAAAAACGTCATAGTTAAAACGTTATGACGGTTGTACGTTTGCAGAAAATAAATTCGTTTTCAAAAGTATTTAATGAAAAAAATCATATTTTTAAACAATCAAGTCAATTGACTGAGAAGAATGTTTGCAACAGAATATTTAAATATAAACAAATAATATATGTTAATATAAAATATGCTCTTGTCTAATGTGATGAACGATATAAAAATAGCACACCAAAGATATCACCGTCACAAAAGTTAACTTCCACATAATATACGTGAAATAAGGTAATAAACCTTAATATACTTTTGTTGTATTCTTTAATGATGGGCGGATATAGCTTGCCGTAGATAAAACGCTCGAAACGAAAGTTGTGCGAGCTTTAAAAATAATCTTTATTAAACAGTTTCTATTTATGAAAAGAATTAGAACACAGACACCGTTTGAAAGATTGTACGCCTTCCTTATCCAGAAATCTTATAAAATAAAACAGTTTAAAATTGACAAAAGGAGAAACAACACTACTTATAAAAATATTTTTGTATTATTAACCCAAAATAATCTGTAATCTTTATCAACGCACGAACCTTAAAAGTTGAAGTTGATTTTACTAATGAGTTAAAATAAATAATTTGTAAAAACTGATGATTGATGAACTGATAATGTGTACAGAGACTTGAATAAAATTTTATAAAAAGGAAAAAATCGCAAAGGTTTTTAATTTTCTCAACCTAAATGTGAAATCAAGTATTAAAATTTTATTAAAAAAACTTTTGTATGTGAAAATTTACCTCGGAGGTAAACGGTTACTCGTTTGAAAATAAAACGACTTAAAGATGTGTGAGATGTAATGGAAGATGACGGACTTACAACATCATTTTCAAGGGGAGTAAATATTGAACGCCTTTGTGCAAAGAATTTACTTATTTTGTAGTTTATTCTTTCATGAACTGGAACATAGACTAAGGTTATTATTAATGAAGGATCGGTAGTAATTTAAAAATCATTCATAAAATCAGCTGTATGTTGTAGTGTAGTTAGTGCAATCGACTATTTTTTTTAACTTTTAATTGAAAAATAGATTACTAAATTGTGATAAGAGTAAAATAATGAAAAAAAAAAGAACGTTATTAAAAAATTGATTATTGAAAGAAATATATTGCGAAACAAAAGATAGAAAGACAAGGAACTCAAAATAAAAACAAATTTTTATGAATATTTTCAAAATTCAAAATGAATATTTTCAAAATCCCCGCATTGGGATTCGAATATGAGTAACTTCTAAATGGTTAGAGTAATCGATAAATCACAAGAGACCCTTTTTGTAAAGAGTTCAATTTCCTAAAAAAATGTAAATAGAAATTTTCTGTACCATCAAGATATGGATTTTTGGGACTAAAGAAAAAATAGAAAACTGAGATGAAGTGGACCTTCCTGTCGGAAGTTAAAAAAAAATAATCGTATTTTTTTTGTTCCAACCTAATGTATGTATGTCAGAATTATATTTCCCAAATAAAAATTAAAAAATAATTTCGAAAAATAAAGTATTATGATTATGGTGTTACCTGGTATTTCCAAACGAAAAGGTCTAGGAAAGCATTTATCAAACAACTCCATTATTTCAAAGCAAACTTCAATTCATGTTCTGGAGTCAAGTTTAAAAACTTTCGGCCTGCATCTGCAAAATTAAGTATCTGGAAATTTAGAAGTTTTCAAGTCTCGAACGCTTTACCTTGTCGTGTTATTAATATAAAATTACTGCATGGGAAAGTACTGGTATATAGGAGTCGAGGAAGAATAATCCCCAAATTTATGGTGTTTACTAAATTGAATAATAAATTTATTTAAAACTGGTCTATACTCGGAATTACAGTAAGCCTCTGCAGAAGGAACTCCCAACCTTTTTCGTCCATTACTACGTGGAGCAAAATTAGACCGAGCAATAAATACGTCCATTTTATAACAAAGATGTGGAATCTCGGAACAATGTATTAGCAGAAACGACAACATAAAACGAATAACTGTATTATTGGAAGAAAATTATTGAGCCTGACTCTGATAACTTCGTACCTTGCACTACAATTACTGAATGGCAGCAACGTCATTAACAGTCAGCGCTTTACGTTTCATTCGCGAAACACATACTTGAATATTAGAATAGTAAATGAGGCAGAATTAGTCTGGAGCATTCAACATTACAGCGGAATATCGATAAGGCACGGAAAATAACACCGTTTTGCTATTAATATTCGCTGTGAGAGCCAAGGGATTAATTCCAGTCAATATCTTAGAAGCGAAACCTGGTTCTCGTAAAGATTTTTAAGTTTTCAATGCGACTTTATAGAATGATATAGAAAATTTATCATTGATAATTTTTACGACAACAGACTTTAAATAGTTTAATTGCAATGTCAATGAAAATTATTAATACACAATGTTTGATTTACTTGATCATTTCTTTGCAGATTGTATAGATTTTGTACCAGCAAAAACCTGCCTCGCAAGCATTAATATTTCAAAAGGAAACTTGGTTTTAAAGTTTCGGATACGTCCTAGATTTTAACTAAGAAAAGTAATCAATAACTAAAAAGTTCTAGGTAGAACTATGAATTTGAAGTTCTTCCCCAGTGAAGTTTTTCTGCTGTTAAATCTTCTCTCTTTTAAAACTTCGTTTTAATTATTAAATACTTTTCTTAGTTATATTAAAAGGCAGTCCGGAACCTTTATCAATTAATATTTAACTCCAAAAGAGGAAACTAATTTAGTGGAACAGATATGGTTAAAGTTTAAAAAACGCCGGGCGTAATTATAACATAATGAACAATTTATTATTACTATTGGAAAATATATTTCAGCGAAACCGTTTGACATTATCAAATTACTTTCATTCAATCGAACCGGAAATTTAGGTCAGCTTTTTCCAGTCGCGGAAGTGCTTCACCCGTAAAAGTTGTTGAAATAGTTGTCGGGAGCGTTTTTCGAACTTCACAACAAAACAAATTAACTCAGATTAAACAGCAGCTTCTAATAACACATACACACACGTCGGTCCCAATTCTATCGGTGCGGGCCAATTGAATTTAATATGTATAAGATAATAAACATGTGTGGGGGGTGGGGGAGGATGGTCGAGTATGGTACAAGTGAGCAAGATCCATTTGATTTTATTTGCAGGGGTATTTCTGGTCCGATGCATATTTATGAAGTGTTAACATACACTCGCACCGCGGTGAATAAATGTCATTGGGACCGGAATATTCAATGGCCAAGTTGCTTTTATTCGACCCGTTCACAACAAAGAAAACAATTAATTCCTGAATTCGAATGCTCGAATTTAAACGCAAACGAACGGATTTAATATTTTATGAGGGACGTAAATACCTCAGACGCGACCGGATTGACAGTTTAGCTCAGATCTCCCATTATGTTCGACGGGATCCGCCACATTTAAACAGTAATTACTCAGACTGTTGAGCAAATGTTATTATAAATTTAGGGACACAATTTCCAGACTTTCGTCACGCAAATCGAAATCGGTTTGTTTTATAAGTGGAAATTAATTTTTTTCCTCTCCACGCTCCTTTGAACAAAACCTGGCCGGGCACCGTTTTTAATTTGTCTTCAGATAATTGCGGTCAAATGAAATAAAAACAACGTGGCAAAAACCGTGTGGTTTGTGGTGCGACAAATATGCAAATTTCCGGTTTGCATGTATTTTAAATAATTTCAGCAATAACATACATAATAGATTCACTGTGTGTGTGTACATACCGAGTGTGCGATTTTTTGTCCGCTGAAAATAAAGCGAAGGCAGATAGCATCTGTTCCGCCCCAAGCGCAGAAAACGGTGGCTGTTTAATATATAAAACATCCCTTAATATCGCGCGTATATATATATACGAGTACGTGCACGTTTACCCGTTCGTATATATGTTATTATTAACGGCACTCGTTGCCAGATTAAACATACATCATGTTAAGTATTAGCTTTTTGTTTGGTCAACTACTTGGGAGTAATAATGCGGCCCTTAGTCGCGTTGGGAAGCTGAATGTCTTCGATTTTTATCGCTTTTCAGTTTTAATTAACCCTGTTTAACGATTAACACTAAAACTGGCCTAGCATTTTTTCGCAATTTAATATTGTGTTTATACATTTTAATATTATTCATAATATTTCAAATATTTAATAAGCAAATTGAATGTCCATAATTAAATTTGTAAAATATTTTTCATATTACAAAAATATATAGTTGATAATAAAATTATCGGCAGTTTCATTTCGTTATTTTTTTGTCCGTTTCAACTGCAGATTATAAAAATTATTTACGATCATTTGTGGATGGAATTTTTGTCATAACCTTTAAATAAATATTACCGAGAAATCCAATAATAATTAATTTCATAGGCAATCTCATGAAATTGGTGCTACGTTTTGGGGAAAACAGAGGAAAAATACTACTGATGACCTGACAATTATCCTTGATTGTCGATTTAGTCTCTTTAATCTCAAGAAGTAATTGAAAGACGTGGCGTTTTTTCCTTTCTCTCCAGATAAGACTCATTATTTTTATTTCCGTTTAATTAAACACTGGCATAGACGGTTTGTTTTAAATGAAAATAGCGAAAAATGCTGCAGATACTCACCGGATCCTTTTACTTTATCAAGATGGGATGTCATTTTAAGACGTTCGGACTATTTATTTTTTTATTGCGGCGGGCTACGTCAAAAATGGGACAACTTTATTTTTCGCTTTAATACTTATTTAAAAAATCGATTGTACTTGATCCATTTTTTTGGCATTGTTCATTACTTTTCAACAGCGGATTTCACATCACAATGACAATGCACAATAATTAAAGTTTCAGCAAATTCGCCGAACATGAAACAATAGTTAACATTGTATTCTAAATGACATGAATAATTAAGGGAAATATTTTTAACAGACATCAAAAATGTTATCTGCTACCAACAGTCGATATCGTTTTCATTTGCAAATTAATGAAATTCATTGCCTATCTATCAAAATGTATATTTTTTCCCCGTTGTATGGGATACATTTTACATTTTCAGCATATCTAAATCATGTATCCGATCTCCATTATTTTTGTAACACTATCGCAGTAAAACTTCCATTGTTGAATTCTCGTGAGGACTGTGAGCACACTGAATGTCAACAATATTTCAGTTTTTCGTTTTAGAAAATTAAATTTTCCTAACGGAAATCTATATGAAAATATTTCCAATTGAATACGCAATGTTTATTAATTTTTCTGTTATCTATTATGGTCAATATAATGTCATTCTTTAAAAAAATTGATTTTTTTTATTTTTCAGTTGACAAAATTATAGCAACTTTTTATTTTATGACCTTTCATTGTTCTCTGTAATTTAAATCGATTATTTACTATACTAGGGATCTTTTGATTAGTATAATTATTTTCAGGGAAAAAGAAATTGTATATTTAATCATTCACCGACGTGAAACTGTAAGTAACACCAATACCGAGAGAAGCAAGAAGATTTTGCGGCTAAATATGTCAATCGTTTCCCGTATTATTAAAATATTTAGAAAAACTGGCCAAATGTCGGTTACAAAAAAAATTGATAATTGTATAATTTGAATGTCAAAAAAACAATCCAATCTTTAGCCAACTGTAACTAAAGCCAACCTGGAGGAAATTGAACTTGATGAATTTAGTTCAAGAACACAAGATGGTTAATGAATGGGTATTTGACTTCAGACCTGCAAAAAAAACTCTGGTCGACTAAAAATGAGTCCAGTCCAATTTTGACTTGCTTAGGATCGCATTCACTGGACCACAAAACAGACAAATCTAAATTTAACTTATAATAAAATGATGGTTTTACTTATGTTTAACATTCTACAGGGACAAAATTACAGGAAAAGATTATTATATGCTTGTTGAAACATTGTGGTAATTCAATGCTCTGGGAATGTTTCACTTAATCTGGGATAGGCTCTCTTAGATTGATTTACATACAGGGATATATTAAAAAACAATCTGCATTCATATATAGAAGAAATGATCCTCTTAATAAATGTGTTTCAACATGAAAATGATCCCAATCACAAATCCAAAATTGTGACGGATTCGTTAAAAAGTCAAATCAACATCAATGCGATAGAAAACATGGAGGTTTCTAATCAAATTCGACAAAGAATTTTATAAATTTAAAAGAACTCATTACAGCAATTCAAAAAGACAGTGGCTGGATGTAAAGAATGTGTGTGTATGTGTATTTTGTCTAGCATAAATAATCAGAAAACGTTCCTATCTTCTGGTGGTAGCTCGTTATAAGCATGACTTATTACACTTTGTGAGAGATTACACATTTGTGCTACTTGTTGTTCACTCAGATTGCCAAGTTCCAAAATTGCTATTACTAGTCTTATTTTAGGCATTTGACGATGTTAAACAACAAATCAACCGTATAAAATAAAATATATCGAAATTCACAAAATGTAATTTTTGAAATCTTCTTTTTTCATGTCTATTAAAATTAAAAAAGTAAAATAAATTCAAAATAATAACCGTCTAGAGCAGCAACTAAAACATATTGATAAAATTTTTCAAGGAAATTCAAACTACCCACTTCAAAAGACGTGGTGTGTAATTGAATGAACTTGACAAGTACAGTTAATTTGGACTGTTTTAATGTATAAAAATAAGTAGAGACATTTGACCATCCCATACATAATATTGTCGTGAAACCAAACAAACTTCAACAAACTAAATTCCTTTGAAAATAGGTCAGATAAAATACAAAGCACAACATTAACTATTCAAAAGTTAAGGACTGTTCTGTGTAGATTTTGTAAAGGTTTAGTCTAAATAAATTAAGTCGATTGTTTCGCCTTTGTAAAATAGTTTATAATCGCTCACAATTTAAATTTCTAAAACACACTGTTCCCCCCAATTAACTCCGCAAAAATAGAAGTCTATTAAATGAACATCCAAAAGGAGCCCTAGCTACATTGAAATGATGTTATTTAAGTACACTGAGCCGCGTTTATTAGAACAACAGCAGCGGTAATTGATGTTGTCCATATTTAAACATAAACGGAAACCGAGTTTGAAACATATTCGCATTTCGCTCACATTGTCTTGTATTGGGTGTACGTTTAACAAACGGTTTAAACTTCAAACAGTCAATGATGCGTTCAAACTGAATACGAATTGAAATATTTGTCGCCGTAAGTCACGCATATGCTAATAGAGGAAAGCGAAAAGTCCCTTACACAGGTTGGAAAGTGGGCCTTTTTGGTGCCGTTTATATTCCAATTTATTACAAATTTTCCCTTCACGCACACAAACACAGAAACGGTGAGGGTACCGAATGTGTATATATTTTTCCGTTGAGGACTCCTCGCCGCAAAGCAGGTTATGTTTGCATTTGCATCGGGACCAGATACAATCAATACGTTTTGGGATTTCGTTCATATCTTTATGGTGCAATCAATTCTGGTTTACCAACTCCTCGCTGTTCTGGGTAGCACTGTCGGATATTAGCTCCCCCGGTTTCAGGTATAAATATGTGGGGGTGCCGAAAACGGATTTATGGATTTGCCTGAATTTATAATTGTCACAATTTTCTTATCGCCCAATAAATTTATTTTAATGCGAAATATTTCTATAAACCTCCAAATGTTTAATTAATTTCAGTACGTATTTATTTTAAATTGCAATAATATTTTATGGTCACATTTACGTGATGGGAGTAAATTTACATGAATACAAAATTTCATGCCAGACCGTATGTATCAATAAAAATGAATATAACTTCGCATAAATTTTACAGCAAAAGATTTAGCGTTCTTTTCTATATTTTTCTTTTGGGTCACAGCGGCTATTTTTCTCCCCCTACAATTTCCTGCCATAAATTTAATAATTCACCTCGAATCACAAACCTTGTTCAATAAAATATTAATCCAAACATTGAAAACTTTTTAAAAAAGTTTAGAACTTAATAATTGTAAATTATGGACGTTCACATCTCAGCGACCTGTTTATATTTTCTATCACATAGTAGTGTAAATTTATTTCGGTCCGTAACGACCCATCAAACCCATAAAATGTAAAGATAAACTTTTTTTTTGTTAAGTATTTATCAGTAAAAACCCAATAAAAACGTATTTAGTATGTTTGTAACCATTACGTCTTGTAATATTCGTATAAAAGCTACTTTATATTCCTGAATTCGTTTTCCAAGTCCATAAAATGGGAAAGGCATTACGTTCGGGTTTATATTTGTTTTTATAGAGATATCACAAGTTTTTATTTGAAAATATATGCTATAATTATATCTCATAATAACACACACTCAACAATCACAGTCGCAACATTGTTTTTTAATAAATTTGTAATCACGCGTATAATTGTACGGAATTATTTATCCTCTCTCGGGCGCAGTTGAGCCGACAATAAATTTGCCGACCAGTATTATTATTGTTTAGCAATTCTCATTCCGTTTGCAAGTTAAAAAAAAATACCTCGTGGAATATAGCCCCTAAGGTAACATACCCATTTAAACATGATTTTACGGCACAGGCGGGAAAGTTAATTCAATTAAAATCCACCAAAAGAACTTGATTATGCAATTATCGAACGTGATTGCTTCGTATTACTACAGTGTTTTAATTTGGCTCGCTACTGAGTCGGAAACGTTTAATTTATACGTGGTATATATGGTATAATAGTTCTTTAACGCACCCCGCTTGATGTATTATATATAAAAACTCATGTTACGTTATATTTTATGTTATTCATCATAAATGTGTCAAGAAACTTTGTACTTTAACAAAATGGCATATATTAACATTATCAATTAAAACAAACATGAACTTTGAACTACTACGAATATAATTAACCTAAACATACGTTCTTTTTTATTTAGAAAAAATATGATTAAATATGGTCAAAGGTGTAGAATAAATTTTAATTAATGTTTCGTTTCAGTAGATTTATTAAATTAGATTATTTATTTTCCATAAAAATACATTTAAATAAAAAATGAGTACGGACGTAAGTATAGAATAATGTCATATATAATAAATAAATGTTTTGCCCATTCTTCTTATATAACTTGCCACAAGTGTTCTTTGTTGGTAATGTTTTTGGGCTATTGATCTAAAAACAAAAATTTTACATACTTTTGGCCACAACTGTATTTGTTTGTAAATATGCTTAATTGCTTTCAAGTTAATCAATTTATATATGTTTATAACCTTTGAAATTATTATTATTTTTGTGTTTTTATAGTGATTTGTAAACAAAAATACAATATTATGTTGTGATATTAGGAATTTTTACTTACAGATCACTATCCCAAATAAATAATAATTTCAAAGATAAATTGTCAAATTAATTTTGTTTATAATGATAAAGGAAAAAAATCTATCATCGAAAAATCTTATTTAAGTCATAAATATTCATAATTATTCTCAATAAATGAGTTTTATTATCACTTTAATGGGGTCTACAGCAAATATTTTGCAATTAATGTTCTCCAATTTAAATTCGTAAATTTTAACTCTATACATATTAATATCTACCATTTTCTAGACATGATCACAAATTGATTTGTAAATGTTCTTAAGGCTATAAATTCTACTTAACTACAATAATGATGAAGTTCTGTACTACCCTACCGTTTTGATATTAAAAAAATAGTATAGTAACAAGTTAATACAAAGCTTAGTATATTATTCTTGTATGAACATTTAGAACAAAGCTAACATATGCCAGTCAATCTTATTTAATAACAACTGTCTGGAAAGTTTAGTATTTACATTAAACTTTTTGGGCTAAATACGGCTTACTGTGTAACTTTAAACCTTGGAAAAAATCCTGGATTTCTCAACTAATTCAATGAAAAGAAACTAATATCCCACTCGTAAATCATAAACGGATTTAGAAACTTTCTAACTTTCCATAATGATAAAAGATAAAACGAATTGATGCGATAAATAAGAACAAAGGTGAGATGGTTGTGGAATTCTACATTACTTTGTTTGTGTATTAGTAACCTATAATACGGAACCGAATCTTTGCCCGAATTCCCACGACTTCGTGCGGCAACTTATTTAACAACCCTCAATTAATAACTCTAAATAATTTTCAACTATGGCGAATGCAACGTGGTTTATGGAACATCTCACTCAACCCAAACCTTTCAGGACTAATAAATCAACATCCCGATATATTCCAGCCCTAACAAATGATACCACACGTCACGTTACTTATTTATTTTTTTAAAGATAACCATTAATCTGGCAAATTTATCGCCACTAATTTAATCGGACACATATAAGGTTCCTTCATATGTTTCATCTGGGATCTGCAGCTGAAACAGAACAGAGAATTGTCGCTGGCCTGGATTTATAAAGGGGGCACAGGCACACATATCTGCAACGCGGTGATTTATGGGACGCTTCGGCGACGAGCGACAGCGGATGAAACAAAAACACGAAACTGGAGACGGGAGTGAGTAAAAGGAATGGAGAGCTCAACCCTTACAATAAGGTTGTATGTATCACTGTTTACTTTGACAAATATCCATTGTTTGTTGATTGCAGTGGCTCCGCAAAATATTTATATCGCGGCCACGGCGAATGTAATTTGTTATTTTGCGAACAATACTCGATGATAATGGAGATTAATATGTAGCTATTTTAAAAATTGGGTTATCGGAAGAAAGATCAATTTTTAAAAGGAATTTTTGTTCCGCTAAATGGATTTAATTGTCCCTAAAAGAAAATTAGTTCATCAAATTTATTTCGTAATAGTGCATTATAATTCGCAACACGTATTATGTTTATCTAGATAAGTGGCACAATTATTCCATTGCATAAACTTCCACTCATGTATTATTTCGGTTTTAATGACGTCAGATAATTTGTAAACAAGAAGGTGGAATATCGCCGCATATATGAATACTAAGCCTGTATACAGTGTTGTAAAGCCCGACTCAGCAGTATGTGATTTAATATGCAGTACAGAGAGTATGTGTGCAGACGTCTGCTGCAGTTGACTTTGCTCAAGAGAAATCACTGAAAAAAGAAATCTTCGTACAAAGGCAAAGCTTCTTAGAAAGGACTAAACTGCTTTTGGGATGGTTTGTGTAAAACAATACTTTGTCTTCGTATGATGATATAATACCTACATTAAAATAATTGGAATTCGGTGTTTGTGTAACCGATTACCATTGTCCCAACGCACAATATAAAGAATGGGGAATACGATGTGATATATTAAATTGTAAACTGTGGATTTTGACCTTTATATACGATTCACAATATACAATTCAAATGTTGGAATTTTACTTTATTTATTCTTTCGATACGACAGATCCATTAGACCTAAAATTGGATAATACATGTTGCAGATATAGTTAGTTTTTATTATTTATGTGCTGTATGATCACAAAAAGTTAAGGATATTACATTATTATAGGATTAAATGATTATATATTAAAAATGTAATAGTAGAATTGTAATAAAAGAAATAAATAAGAAATTAAACTAAAGGAACTTAAAATTTATTTTACAAAATAATTAATATATTTTGTTCTCACATTTAAAATGAAAAATACACAAGTTCATTTTTTTTTTAATATCGACTAATTCCACCTCTACTTAATATTACTTATACCCTACATGGGATACTTCTTATCAGGTCATCCAGTTGATTTTGATCCATCGCGTTCCATAATTTGAAGTTGTCTTACTGACCTTCTATAACTAAATACCCCAAATCTGCTGTGAACATCACAGTATTCCATTCTGTATGCCACAATTCTCTATCGTGACACCATGCTTATCTCGATGCACGGTGGTCAGGTTGGAGAGGCAGTCGTTTTATGGGTCTCCAGGTCCTGCATCATTTAATTGACTTGACGTCCAGTAGTCAAAATCAGGTTTTGTCTGAGAAGTGAGTAGTTTCGTATTGGGTCCGATCGTACTCTTCTGATTAATAATCTGTCTTCTCCGGTCAGATGTAACTTTTAGTCGACCTTCTCTAGGCTCATATAGCACATTTCCAATCTCTAGAAATCGTTAATAGAGTCTGCACACTACGATTGGTCAACATTAAATGCAGCGGTCACATCAACATGTCTTGAACCAGCCTTAAGCATTCCTACAGCACGACGTCGATCAACTTCTGCTAAATGACGTCTCCGCATGATTTTAAGAAAAGGCAGTAGAAATTGGATGATAATTCCTGAACGGAGTTTTCATTTATTTTCAATTAATAAGTCTGTACTCATATTATTTAATTAGATTTAAATATTTTATGAACCATTATATCTTGATGCATTTGATTGCCAGTCTAATTTAAGGACATACCGTATTAAAGCCTAAGGCGAACTCAATTAAGCCGTATATTTAATAGAATCTGGCGTCTGTGTTATGAAAAATTGCACAAACAGCATCTGAAAGTTAGAATCCAATTTCCATAGTCTATAATTAAGAAACACTCTTAAGTGTATTAAGTTTGTTATTGAAACAATACCATTAATTTCAGTCAGATGATATATATCTACGGCCCATTTCAGATTCCGAAATTTAATTTGAAAAGTATTTATAGCTTTATGCAGGGTACGAAATTGATGTTCAGTTAATGAGCTTTAGCAGTTTAAATTGCCACTCTAAACGAAGTTCGTTTTAAGGCCGCGTAGTTAAATATGATCGAGGACTGTGCCGAGATATTTAAGATGTTTCATCCATCGAAATGTATGCATAAATTTTATTTAATACTTCCTTTAAATTTATTGATTGTGGGAAATGAGAATTTTATACGGTGACCCAATTTCAACAGTGTCACTTGTTTTCGGGCTGTAGTTGTTGACATTTTGTTCACAATTATTGAATTATTGATAAATATTTGTAGTAGCCTTGATTAAATATAACCAGGGGATAAACATTTATTGCTTTAAATCGGAAGCAACATAGTACGGTGGATTATTATTTAATTATAAATCTCTAACAAAAAAACTAACATAACCGACATACCCGGATTTTGGTTTATGGATATGGCACAGCAGAACGTATAAAAGCAAGTGGGGTACCTAATAGATAGGATTTTATTAAAATGTCCCAATAAGAACATGCACCTGTATCTGAATAAATCAATGAGACGTCATAAAAGCCAATCTGTATGAGTCGAACTTTAATATCGGATCTAGAACAAGTTCCGTTGACGCGAGGTTTCGGGAGCGAGGGTGCAAGGATCCAAGGATGGGTCCCTCTTGCCGTGTCGCGGCGGGAAGGTCCCGGGATCGCCCTGGAATAGGATATCTATTTCTCGTCAGCCCGGAGCGCAGGCGAAACTCCCGCCGTCGATTTTATCTCATTTTGATGTTGGAATCACTCGAGGAGTTTTTGCTGTAATCTATAATATATTTGATACCCTTGAGATATTGAAAAAGTCCCCGCATTGTGATACGAGCCCAAATACAGTTGCGAATGTCAGAACATATTTGATCTTACTTCATTGCCTTACTACCAACGTTATTGATATGTATGTGTTTTATAAAGGGAAAAGTTGCGTGCGTATTTTCCAATCTAATCGGGTTACCTTTTTACAAAATCTCTCCATATCGCCCTTTGTTATCTCAGATTTGTTTCTAAATTGAATGAAAGGTATTTCGTTCGATACCTCAAAAAATTATATATTCTTTTCCCCCATGATCAAAAGGATTTACGACTGTTTTATTTTTGTTTATTCTTAATCTAAGAGTCATTCACATAGTACACTGCCGATGTTTCGAATTCAAGTTTACGTTCAGGTGTTCGGTGAGTGGAAGTTTATACTGCCAAATAATTACGCCCACTCCTAAAAATAATTTACACAAGTACATCCAATTAAATTTTAACCAAAGTTGATCGACGTGATTGAAAAACGTTCCAATATTTTAAGGATATCGGCGCTATCCATTTATTTAATGGTTCGCCTGATTTAAATGTTATCTGGCATCTTAAAAGGGGCTAAAGGCTAACAACTTCTTTTATTTTACTGATTACGGTTCCGGTGCGATTTTAACTTTCTAGGAGAACTGTCAAAAGAATCTTGATTGGCGACAGATTTTCCCCTTTTTTCTTACTTCATTTAGACCGTAATGCACTTGCAAATTTCTCCTCGGTTTCAGGAAAGGAATCGCGAGAGAAATTTAACTAATTGACGTTTTTGAAAATTATAATTGCTTCATATAACTGAAGTTTGTTTTAAGAAAATTCAATTACGTTTACGTTTATCTTTCCTTTAATTAGAGGATCGCTTTGATTCGATTTTTTTTTCGATATGCGAAATTACCATATGCCATTACGTGTCAAGTTTGTCAGGAGAATAACCGATAATGACATAATGTTAATATTAAACAAGACACGGAATAGTCGATTAATTTCTGGTGAAACAGAGACATCCATCTTATTGAAATGTATGCACAAAACCGGTCCTTAAATTAAACACTAATTGCAATCACTCTATTGTGGTATGCGAGTCAATTGTGGTATAATCGCAAATCGATTTATGGTAAATTCGCAAACATGTATTTAATAGTAATTAGTATGCCACAACCAGCAAAGCTCTTTAAACATTAAGTTGCATGTGGTAAATTGACAAAAGCGTTTACTAATAGTGTCCTTATATGAATTTATTTGCCGGGTTAATCAGTATATATTGGTCATATTATGATGGCAATATTTTATTTAAATATATGAAAATTTCATAATTTTGTTTTGGGATACCTCCAAAGAAATTTTTAATATTAAATTTTTTATGTAAACATTTTTATTAAAAAAAAAACAAAAAATATTTCATTACTGAAAAAATAATCACTCCCTTACCCGTTTCAATATATTCATTTTTTACTGGGTAGATTGTAAAGATTTTAACTGAAAGAAAAAAAACATTTCAATGAACTACTAAAAACATTAATTACCTTCACCTATTCTTTAGAACCTTTCGAAAAAATTCCTAAACGGTAATTTTTCATTATATTTAAAGTTTTCTTGGATAGATTTAGATTGTAAAAATTTGAACTGGACGACAAATGTTTCATATGTATGAGAATTAAAAAGTGGCTTCTGGATATATTCAAATTTTTACTGTATAAATGGTAAACATTTTTACTGAAATATTTCGTATCTCAGAATTGCTGAAAAAATCAGCACCTCTCTTTTGGATACCTCCAAAGAAATTCCTCAAAAGAACCTCTTGAATATAATGAAACTTTTTGGCTATTTAGATGTAAACAACTGAAACACAAAAAAAAATCATGTAAATAAGAATTACTGAAAAAGCTGTGTAGATTTTAAAAATGTTTACTGAAACACAAAAAAATACTTTAATGTGTATGGGATTTACTGAAAATATCAACATACCTTCACTTTTCAATATATTCAAATTTATACTTTTTAAATTCTAAAAATTTTAACTGAAACACAAAAAAAATATATATCATGAGTGTGAGTACTACTGATAAACCAACATACCTTTACCATTTTTTTGGATTCCTTCAAAGATATTCTTAAGAGGAAATATATTCTCACCGCCTAGCTTGCAGATATTTGAACTGAAAGTAAAGAAAAAATATTTTCTGAAAAAATAAATATATCATCATGGAATTTTTCAAAGATTTTTAAAATGTATTTTTTGATAAAATTTAAATTGTTATTGTGTAGAGAGTAAAAATTAGAACTATACAAAATACAAAAAAGTAGAAAAAAATATTTTGTGTATATGAAAATTGCTGAAGAAATTAAAATATCTTCAGATATCATTACTAAAAATACTACGACTATAAATTTAATCTATTACTTCTTGGTTAGTATTCAATATTGTTAATTTATTAGAAATATACGACTTACGTATTCTATATAACAGAATTAATTAAAAAAAAACATTATCTTTTAGCGATTTTTAAATTTGAGAAAAAATATATTGTCACCATTGTGCACGTACGTGATTCTATAAGTAGATGTTTTATTTACGTGTTTCCATTTTAAATGCAGTCAATACTAATTAAAACTTGCATATAAAATGCTAAACAAATATGCAATAGACGATAAAAATAAAATTCAAATTTATTGCGCTGAATTATTTCCTTTTTGTGTTGATTCCAGCTACGTAATTAAATCAGCCCAGATTATTATTCGCAAAGCAAATAAAATTAGGAAAACTCGTATATTTTCGTATACGAGGATGTTCTCTTTGTCGGTATCGAATCAGCAGATAACAATTTTGTTCCATTTAATATTCACGTCAGTTGACAATTTTCAATTTAAATTTTTGATTGAGTGTGTCAGTCAGTCGGTGTTTTTCTTGACTCCTTTGTGTTTATATTTTTCTCATTTGAATCAATTTTAGCGCAAATAATCGGATTTAATTTGAATGCAATAATTTGCTAAATATTGTTTTATTACTGAATGCTTAACAAAATATACCGATAATACACACTAGATGATGGCGAGGCGTCAATTATTCAATCACAGAAACTAACGAATAACACATACGTGTATAATTTTAATTTTTCAAACCCAAACAAAAACATTTCGGGGATTTTTATTTTGCGCGAATGTAAAGGACATATGTTCCCATTGAACAGGACACGTGTCATGATTGATTGGTTTAATTATGAGAGGCACACGCAGAAATAAAGTATCTGCCGGGTCTCTAATGTAGCCCTTAATCTTTTTCCCGTTTTTATCGTTTCTTTTTATGTGCGTTTGTTAATTGAAGCATGCTGCCGTGGAGGCTGCAACATGAATAAAGCGGACCGTAATTCCTTTTGACTCCAATTTCATTAATTATATAAGATTTATTGTAATCGATGCAAAAAAAGGTTGTTTTCAAGTACTTCGTGCTAATTTGAATGGGGGAAACTTTCTGGATATTGTATTCAGATATTGTACATTGATTTTTGCATTTAATATAAACGAAAATAATTAGTTTACGGGTATAATCAAAATACTAATCAATCAAACTGCAGCCAATAGAGGTGCAATATAAGAAGCTCTTATTGTTAGCTTAGGATGAATCGAGTAACGTAATATGATGTTGCTTTGTTCAATTCATGCTCAGCAAGATGAAATGATCAGATTACTGAAGTTTTTGAAGTAATTTTGACTGTAAATTACAGTTCAGTACCTACACCTCGACTGTTAGAAATCATAAAATTAAAATCAACATCACGTATGTACTTATGTTTCAAAGATATTGTTAATAAAACTACAAGTATTAACAAGAATATCCATTAAATAGGCAAATGCTAATATTGACGTTCGTTTTAATCGACGACAGTAATATTATGCTCTATTTAATTAATAGTTCATAAAAGACTATTTGATTGGCCACGCCCTGCTTCAGTAAATTTATTAACTCTAATGAGTAGGTGGATACTTATAATTCGAATTGACCTGTCAATTACACACATGCAGGGGTTTGAACCCTTCAGTTAGTAAATATTTCAGTAATTCCATTACAAGGGGATTGCGAAATAGTGCGAAACTTTGTTGCATTATTTATTTATGTGAATGAATTTTTAACACAATCAGATGCATAAATTTATTTTATGAATGCTTAGTTGTCGTGGGACTAATAAAAATCACCTGACTCATATGATGTAAAACTGGTTGTGGGGGGCTAAGATTTTATAGGTGATTCCTCATAAAATAATTTAAATGGGAGAATTATCATAAAAATTATAAATAGACTATTTAGTAATTAAAGGTAAATAAACGTCTTCGTACATTGTTTTTAATGTACTGCTATTAATCATTTCTGAATAAAGGGAGTCAGTAATTTAATAAATTGTATCTACTTTTTGCAAGCCTCAGCGAATTCAGTTAATAGCTAGACAAGGGATTACAACTCATTTGGGACAAAGAAAATTCTAATTGTGGCTGTAAAGTCAGATAAACTTTGAAAATAAGCAATTTAAGTACATATAAAACTATTATAAATTTTTATATCCTGCTAACATATATCTAATTTGGTCCCTTTTTTATCATGAAAGAGATAATTAATGTTGGTTTTACAATAAACTAATGTTTACAAACTCAGAAATTATGATCATATTCGAGTATTGCATTACTTTATTAAACAAAAACTTCACATTTATCATATATATATTATTTATTTTTTATGATGATGATCATGAATTTACTGACTGTTAACCCTATTACTAATACCACTAATAATTCAGTCACATTCTATTATTTATATTGAACCACATATTTGTATTTATTCAGCAGATTTTATTTTAGAAATAACACACGATCGATGTGAAATAATAATTACAAACTCTAAAACCAGATTAAAGCATTTAATAAAATATAAATTAATTGAAACTCTGCCATGATTGAATTTACTAATTATTTAAATTAAATAAAAACAAATTTTGATAAATGAATTTAAAGATTATAAGGGATTGTAAAGAAAATATTGTTATTGATAACCAAAAATATTGTCATAAATTTAAAAAAGTCGCAAAAAACTTTTAATATTACACTGCATCACAATACATGGAATACTTTTAAAAATTAACAAAGATAACATAAATATGTTACAATACAATGCTATTAGAGAAATAATTAAATATAACAAAATTTTAACATTTTTTATGTTAAATAGTTTATTTACACTAATGTATGTGTGTGTGTGTATTTTCATCACGTGCGTTAATGAGCTTTTGACAACATTACTTCATACTTAAAATTAATGTTCTTATCACATCCTGATCAATGCCCTCCCAAATTTCTAAGATGTTTTCCTTTAGTTGATTTAAATTGTTTGGTGGTGATTGAAGATCTCTAATTTGTCTTCCTATATTGTCCCATAGATGTTCAATCGTTCAAGTCAAGGGTATAACCTGAGGGTCTATCTATGACAACCAATACCGCCTCCACCAAAAGTAAGAGACTATACCTATCGAAAAGCGTTTGATCCCACTGAATTTTGAGAAAGATATTTTGTATGACAGAGACAGTAGAAGTCTCCCACTAAGAGACAAACTTACAAAATTTTACTGTCTTTGTCGTGTTTGATGTCTCTCTCAAAATGCAGTCGGATCAAACACTTTTCGTTCAGTATACTCTTCTACGACGATCATCGCTATTTAAAGAAAACCTAGGCTCATCACTAAACAATACATAACTCAGCTTGTCCTCAATGAAAGTACTCTCGAGTGAAATTCAATCGATCCCTATGATGTGTTGAAATAAATAAGGGACCTGTTACAGTACGATATGAGATTAAATTGTCTTCCTTTATTCTTCTCCTTATGGTGATCTGATTTATTCTTACATTATGTCAATGAAAACTGTTGCTGCAGTAAAGTACTAATTACAAACCTTTGTCTGGCTTATGTTCTTAAATATCGGTCTTGTTGTGGTGAAGTTATTCTTTTTCGTCCCTGTCCAGGTCTTCTTTTATTGGTATCCGTTTCGTAAAATCGTTTAATCACTTTTGAAATCGCCGGTTGTGTCACATTTAGTCGATTTGATATCTTATTTTTATTTTTTCCTTCTTCGTAAAGAGGCCACCGCTCAATTTTCTTTTGAAATGTTACACGTACAAAATAATTCTTTTAAAATTACAAGAAATGTTAATGTTTAGTTTTTTTTCTGTTTCACGGACAAAAACAAGTAATTTGGCGAAAAATTTTATGTTAAAACTAGATATTCAAATTTTAGTAGATATTCCATAATTTTGCAGCGCAGTGTATATAAAGATTATCTTTAATTGTTCTTCAAAAATATGATTTCTACGGTTTATTAGTTATTTTTTTTTTTTTTTTATTCTAATAATAATTGTGTAACTAATATCATGTTATGCTAATCTTTATAAAGTTGGTTAGTTATTAACTATTGATCAACGTACTGCTGTTTTCTGTTTCCCACAGTACGTCCAAGCAATTTTCATTAGTCAATTATTGGAAGTAAAATTAAAGACCAGTTGGCTATTATCAATTGAAATTAGTGGCGCGGCCCGACCAAAACGACTTGCATTGGTCGAGAATTTAATTAACGCCTCCATATCATAAATGCAATTAAAAACGTATTGCGATTTAGACTCTTAATCAATACGCAAACGTAGTCACAACGGGATTATCGGGCGAAAAATATTAAAGCGGCCCTTGATGAGTTTTCAATTAAACGAAACCGAAATCCGGTGATTACTTTTCAATATCCACGTGAAGAATGAAAATTGCACCTTTCACACGAAGGCTTTTGCGGACGTGGTTGCTCTGCTCTGCTCTGCCAGGGACATGATAAGGTTCTAATGGCCGCGATGTTTACTAGTAAACACGGTTCATGGACTATTTCGGGCTGTTTTAGAAAATTTATATTAAATGTTGATATTTGTTACACAGATTAATGCTAAAAGCACAGAAATGTAGCCTATAAACATGCGTATCTGATGTTTGTTAAATGTACATCACGATCCGCTAATTGAATAAAGTAGTTTGACTGGTGAAACTGGGTCGTTCAATTTTATAACTCGACTTCACGTTTCGTATTAATAACAACAAAACGAGATGACAGTTGACTTTTATTTAAGTATATCTAAAACAAGTTTCATATAGAAAATATATTGCAGAAATGCAATAAAGATACCTTTATCGTATCTAACAGGTAATAAACTCGTATGGCAGAAATGCTTATTGAATAACTGGAATTTAATATTTGACAAGGCAAAAAGTTTCTAACAATTCTATTTTTGAATTAAACTTGATTAAATATTGGTTATGCATTTCCCCGTGCGCTGAAGTACGACCAGCATATATGAAGAAATTAGCAGATGGAAAAAGTTATCGGCCTGAAAAATCGCACTCGCTTATCTGTGGGAGTTCGCATGAAAGGAAATTGTTTATTCACACATACAAAAAATGTTTGACTGAAGATATTAAGAGACGATCGAGTGAATAGTCTTAGAAGGTAAAAAATCCTATTTTATGCCGTTCTTCCAATTTTTAAGTGATAATGTAAAAAAATGGATACAAGAGGAGAAGTTAAAATATTCGAATCTGATAATGGAAAAGGGTCCAAAAGACAGATGGGTTGATGGAAGATAGGTTCAAAAGCAAACTGTCAAATAAATAACTGTAACATATAGATACAAGCAATATTCCACATAAAATATATGCACATATACATTAAATATTTTAATGTAGAGAATATTTTTTGTTGGATCAATTCCGTTCGAATGATTTAGCTCGCCAAAAATGTACGTTTGAATTATGTTCTGTGACAGGGCCATTGTATTTTGTGGATGTAAATATATTTTTTTCTTTCACGTCAATTATAATATTGATATTTAAATTAAATTAATGACTGAAAACGTGAACGAAACGTGCCGAAATACACATAAAATATCCCAATTATCGATAAACTAAAACTGGAGAAAGATAATATTTTAACGATTCCGCTTCTATATGGTCGCATAAAATTCGAACGTTTCATAACGTTAGGCAATTTCGTTCTCGAAAAAGGAGAGACAAATGGTTTAATTACGGTGACAGTGTTGTGTTTCAAATCTCTTTATTCCGATAGACATATTGACAAAAAGAGTTCGGTGAAAATCCTCTTACGATTTTAATTGTTTCTGCTATTCAGCTGCGTAACAGACTAATCGGTCCGATTGTTAATGATGACTTCCAATAACATAATGCCTGTTAATTGATGAGACTTGTTTAACTTTAAGTAAATGGAATAACTGTAATTAACTGTACAGCAATGTTTTTATTTTTAAACAATATAACAATTAGGGCCACAATTGTTTGCATTTTATGTCACTTGATAAGTTTGATGTATATTAATCATTTTAACAGTTTGAAAATTAATTAATTCATTTCATAATGAACTTAGTATTATTTTTGTTGTTGGTTTTAATATAAGTTATTTTAATAATTTTATTTAGATGCACATCATAATTTGTCTCTCTCGACTCTCTTTTGCTGTTTGTACATGTGTTGAGAAATAAAATAAGCATGCTGACAAATATACATGTGTAAATTAATTAAATTTACTTTTACGATTCAGCAGGGCTAATTAAAGCATTTCTTTTTGTTGACATTACCTCTATTTTATAGAGTTTGCCTTCCGGAAAGAAACCAACTTCAATATTTGCACTGCAAGGCAGAACGGAAGTGGGAATTTTGATGTGCCAATGATATGGGGATCAGTCTAAGGGATGTCAGAATATAATAAACAAAAACTCAATATTTTTTGCATCTTTATGTTTATTTTTTATTATTTTTTAACCTCGGAATAATTCAATCAATGAAATAAGTTATTATCATAAAATGCAAGGGTCAAAAATAGAACAACTATAAAATAAAACAAACCTTACGCACACGGAGCCTTCATTTATTTAGTTTAAGTAGTTTTTTCATTGGTTTAAGTAACTTTTTAATATAATCCTTCGATATTTCTTTCGACTGATGTCGATTGAAGGTTTTCAATTGGATGAGGTCTGTGCTTTGTGCTGGCCAAGACATTAGACGTACTCCTTGAGAAACGAACCATTCTTTAACTAACTTATTCGGATCATTATCGTGTGGGAAGGTCTACTTTAATCTCATGTTATCTTCGGCAAATGTAATTCTCCAGAATGTCACGAAAAACGAAACTATTCATTATCTCGTCTCCTTCACCATGCTTCGCAGTAGGTCCAGTGTATTTGATATTAATTGGTCTTCTAACTATGAAATGTCATCAGATTTGAATAATTGGAACTGACTTACATCTGAAAACAAAATTGTTTTCCATTGCCCATCAAGTAGTCTCGATGCTCTATTTTTTTGCAGGAATGAACCACTTCTTTGCTGATTTTCTATTTTCTACCATGGAGACTAGCTTCTTTTAGTCTTCGTTTTTTAGTACTCACCGACACATTGACTTCGTTTATTTCTTGATTTATGCAGGATGCACTGATAAAAGGATCGCGAACAGCAAGCATTTTTATTTTCCTGTCCATGGATCTGTTAGTCTCGCATTTTCTACTACTTTTGAGAACTGCTTCCACTATATTCCTTCTGTTAAAATTGGAAATCGTCCTCGAAATGATCGATTTGTTTAAATTTAAATCGTCTGCAATTTTACTCTACTTTTCAGCATTCTGGTACAATTTGTTGTTTTATTTGTATTTCTAAATGGATACATCTACGCACTTTTAGCTTTTAGGATGTGGGACACACAAATAAATTATTCATATATACAGGGAAATTAATTTTAATTAAAAGTAATCGTTCTTTTAATAAAAAGTCCCATTTCCTCTAGACTGACTTTAATTTCAGTTGACGATAAGGTTGGATTGTTTTTTAACATTCGAATTATCCAGTTATCGATTTTCTTTCAAGTTTTTCGAACCCAGACTTTTTTTTTTCGTAGCTACCCCTTGGCTTGTTTCTCTTAACTTTTTAATAATACAGGAAGCGATTGACTTATTTAGCAGTAAACTTTCTGTCTTAGTAATGTTGAATTATTATGTTATAATTTTTCTTACAGTTTCACTGTTACATTACTACTTACAAAATTAAGCTCTGGTTATTTCAATCTGTTTTTCCCTATCTGGTTTGAAAAAATAACCAATTTGGAACGACTTGCACATTACCTTATTTGAAAAATATACTCTTAAGCAGTTTACATAACGTTAACTGCTCAACATGCTTGTCGAACAGTAACATCTCATAAAAGCTTTATTGAATATATTTGTAAGTAAAAATATATTGGGTAACCAATTTTAGACACCGGATGTATTATTGGAATTCAATTTTCACATTCAATTTTTTACGACAAATCAATGGAGAATAGAGAGACATAGTTCAGTTGTATGATTTTAATCTCACAGATAATTATATCTAATTTATTTTCGTTCAAATTAAATTCTATGGTGAATTTAGTCAAGTGGTGGTCACAAACCATTTGGTAAGTATCGTTGTGCAACGATGACCGGTAGGTTCCAGGTCTATACTTAATTAAAGGATATACGGCCGTTTATTATAGAGTGGAAACCGGCCACCGCTAATATATGTGTTTGCCCACGGAAAGGTCCTATTGCGCCTATAAACCGGCGCTTGTGTTAGATAAAACCCGCGCCAGGATATATTACGCAGTTTGTACGCAGCTTTTTTATGGATATTGCTTTATAAAATATTGGGTCGCGGTTTAAACTAAACAAACATTTTAATTCTGTTAATGCACGAATAAAAGTTGAACATGATGTAGACTACAAAGTTACAAATAAAATTTGTTTGAGGATCAAAACCGTACCGTGTACTAGGCATACGTGAAATAATGGAGCAGATTAGGTCAATATCGTAATTTTCCATAAATTGCCACATGTAACGCAATTTATTCCCATGACATTTGTAAATGCGTATTTTATCTCTAATATTTTTTTATTGCCACATTTACTATTTAATTTAGTAGAACCGCTGGGTGAGTTAATAAAAACAAAAATTATTTAAACCAACGACAAAAAATATTTCCATGTGCAACCACACAAATGATGGAGAAAAAAATAAATTCAATATTAAAAAATTTAGTTGTCTCAAACGATTTAATAATAGTCCGGGAAATATAGATGGGACAACGTGACGTGAATTTTGTGGGGCCGTGGCCGGTCAAAAGCGTTCCTAACTTATTCATAATGTTTAGATGACCAGCTGAGCAATTTTTTCACGGACTGGCCTGCAGAAATGAGGACGGAACAACTACAACACAAGAATATTTTATTTATCTCATTGACAATACGTGAAATGTAGAGGACTGACATGAGCCGAATTGATCGCGGTTATAAATTCGGGTTCGGCTTAAATAGACCAAAGTCAATCAAACATAAATAAATCAAGAGAAATACATACTAATGCATTAAACGTATTAACTAACTAAGATGGGGAATTTCGAACAATATTATTTAATCCTGGCACGGCTAGGAACTTCCGTTTTGAAACTTCAACACCGACTCCATCGAAATTATTTCATTCAGCCGTATTGACATTTAGTACATGTTTCTGCAAGTTACCTTTGATAATACAAATTCGGGGTTGCAGTGAGAATGGATAACACAAACTTTCACCCTATTTGTCAAATATTGTGCATAATACTTTAATACTTCGTGGAAGTTGCGGATGGATGAAGAATCCACAATGTCTAAAGGGTAAGTTAAGCTGATGTGATGATATAGTGTAGTGTATAAATTGGAAAGAGAGAGAGAGAAACCTGAGATAAGACCAAGTATTTTGTTAGGAAACTTTAGTATAAATAGACGAATTGCTTCTGAAGCTATAAAATTAATAGGATTTTATTTGATAATATCGCACAATACTAACTGCGAAACATTGTGATGATAGCAATGACTGATCGCAAAAAAGTACTTACTTACGCTCTGCATCTTTTGAAGTAGATAATTTGAATTATTTTAAAAATTAGAATATATTGCAACAATCAACAGAAATAAATTAAACAATTAAATTAAAATTAAAGGCATATAATAAAAAATCAACAGAACTTTTAAACCAATAATAAAACTAAAGTTACCAAATCACTTGTGAAATTAATAGAACAAAATTAATTGAAAATAAAAAAAACAGTAACACATGCTGCTGCTGTAACAACAGCTTCTATAATCTTCTATCTTCTACCGAATGAATTCTTGATAGTTTGCCATTCTTCTCTAAGAACAAACTGCTCCAAATTTTGAGGTTGATCATTTCGAATCTAATTTTGTCTTTAAAGACGATATCATAATTGGATAGGTTAAATTAGTTCTGATATCGTCTGGTATTCATAATTTATAGGGCTACTTGTTGTTGACTCAGAATGATGTTCCAAAATTATAACTATAGCAGATAAATTAAGAATTAACCGAATAAAACCAAATCCACAAACTGCTTTTTTGTTATACAAATTTTACTAGAATTAGAATGAGGTCTATTAAATATATAAAAAGTAAAATGAATTCAATATTCCGACCGTTTAGAACTGCAAATATTCAAATGTGGTTAAAATAAAACATTATTGAAATATTTTTAAATCTGTTTAACCTAGGAAATAAATATTATCCACTTTAAAAGACATGAGGTACTCTCCAATCTCCAATAAAATCGCAGGTGAGACAATATGTGAAACGTAGTACGTAATAGTATTAATTGTAAAAATACCAGAAGAAAATCTACTGTTTATTTCATAACTTTGTTGAGTAAAATTGATGACATTAAATAATTTAAAAAATTGTATTTATTTGCACCTGTAATACATTATGATACATAGTTTTTTATTATCTACAATAACGAGTCAAAGTAAATTATAAAATCGTCCATGTTGCGTGTTTATATTGATATTCATGGTCCATTTTAGAGCTTGGGCTACATAAAAACATTCCTCATTTTACTAATGGATCTTAAAAATAAATTTGAGTTAATTTGAAAACTCACTTGACATAAATAAAATGTACAAAGTAATTATTTAATATTTGTCATGCGCTGAAAGGTATAATTAAAAGAAAAAATAAAAGTTTTATATAGTGATAAATGAACCGTAGATAGAACCTTTCTAAAAGTTAATTGTAAAGCTTTTGTTGATTTTTAGTTTTCATAAGGGAATAGGTTTCCTATAAAGAAATCCAATATGTAAGTATAAATTATTTAAAAAAATTAAAAAATGTGTTATGAAGTAACCATTCTATACAATCATAATAGATTGTAACTGATGAAACAACAAATTAATAGTAAATCTATTTTAGATTATGGAAATAGATAGAGACAAGCATAATCTCAAAACAGATTAGCTAACAAACGTATCAACGGACAGGGTATCCATTATGATCCTACGGTTTTTCAATACTCCAATGAGGACAGCCCAGATCATCCATTTCGCATAGTCCCATCCTTAAATACTCGGAAGACGTTTAACAATCATCGTCACGAACAATACACCCCAGCCGGCTACCCCGCGCCACAGCCCTAACGCCTGCACATCCACGAACATCTAGCGCTTCCATGAGCCGTTTCACTTGAAATTCGTATCAGCAGTTAATTCAGATCAGGTCGAAGGATGTCGGGAGGTAATCCTTGGGTCGCCGTAATTGTTCGGAGGGACGCGCGGCGCGGCGGCTCCGTGAGAGTGAAGCGGCCAGACGGAAATAAATCCAATTATCAATCAGCAACAGCACACGGGGCGCTATAACCTATCGCGGGGCCAGGGCCCGGGGCCCTCAGAATCCGCCCCGCCGGCTGGCTGGCTGGTCCTGTAATTACGGCGGGTTATTCTGTTTCGCAGACGCGGACAACGCGCGCTAATTTACCATTTTTGCCTCGGGGCAGGTTTGCCCCTGTTTGCGTGTCCGTCGTCGGACTAGGGATTTGCCACGTGAAACGTTCAATTTCTTGTTTTTGTCATTTAAATTGGACAAAAACACATTTGGGGAATAAGTTCGCCGAATTGTGCTATGACGAGCACAAAAGTTCGTTGAAGGGGATGGTACTGCTTCCCGTATAATTTTTAGCGTTAATTAATTTTGGAGTGCACATAATATTAATTAAAAAGTAATTAATTACGCGAGTTCGTAATAAAGCAAATGTACTGCGTCGAGGATCTGGTGTGCCAAGAGGTTCTCTTACATTTTTTTCTGCTGATCTTAGTTCAGACATCTGATTTTTTTCTGTAAACTGAAAACCAACACGGTAGCAGTGTGTTGGACAGTGATGTTTTGAATTCAATAATTTAAATGTAAAAATATAAATATGTATATATTATATGAAATTATTAAAATTGACAATGCATTACATTAAATTTAATTATCTCCTTTATTAGTGTATGCAATTATAGAAAGAGATTTTAACTGTGATTATTTCAATCTGATTATGGTGAATTATTTGACAGATAAACACAATAAATATCAACGTTGATTAACGTTGTGTAAACATTAAAAATTAATTTAGCTGAAAGTAATTAATTTGTGTACATTATTAGTAATTGTAACTTTTATGTACATAAACATGTCGAGAATATTACATTGGCAGTTTCATTTAATAAAATTACATTTTAGGAATAGACACATGTATATTTATTTTCCTTTAAAGCTTTGCATATTCATATATTCACATATTTAAACTAATTGACGTAACATTCATATTAAAGTATAAACTAAATATTTATTTTGTTAACTAATTGGTGGGATTTAAAATATTTCATATTTTATATTATTTAATTTCCCTAATTTTCTTTGATTAATTATTATGAATCACATAATTAAACATAAAACATTTCCATTATATATTATAAAAACATAGTTTAATTAGTTAAAACCGACGTTATAAATGAAGATAATTAATTATATTTTGCCCTTTAAACTGTTTGAAATATTAAATTTAATCTTAACCTTGAATTGTTTTTTTTTTTTTCAAGTGAAAGACAAAAATGTCTAGACAAGAGTCTCAATTAGGGAAAAGCTCTTCTGCATCATTAGAATAGCTTTCTTTCCTTGCTCGATTTTATTTTATTAAATTAGTGCCTTTTGTGTTTTAATGAATAAATATGAGTTAATCTTTTAATGGACGCAACCAAATAACATTGAAAAATGATGGACGTGCCGTTAAAAATTGTGACTTTCAGATTAATAAAGTGGATTTATTGTCCAATCCACACCTTGTCGCGTTCAACGACAAATAAACCAGCCATAACAAAAGGGACATTAATTTTGTTTTTAAACGACGAGGCAATACATTTAAGGATAGTTCCAGTGATGCGTCTGGCTTTCCTTTTGTTTAATGAGTTCAACGTGTTTTAATTAAAAACCTTCCAACAGTGTGCACTTTTGTAAACAAACAAATGCACATCCACAAAAACCGAACCTTTATTTCACTGTCTAATCCAGACTGCCGTTTCCGGTGACCGGACTAGGAGTACGACAAGGGTATGCCGACGGTTGACCACGGTCTACTTACCTGGATTGTTCGAATGTAAATTCCGTCCGACAATGAGGATTCCGCTTCCATGCCGATACGTTGTTGCAACTGTTTTAAGTCAATATTAATACAACGGCGGACTGTTCTGTACAATAAAATATGTCTAGACGTTTTCAACTTGAACACACACACACACGCACAGTTTAACATTAAACCAGCAAAATGTGAAATGTGTTACCCTCATTATTTCAGGTCGTCACAGAAGTTTCACTATTAAATAAACCGTAAATTCGTGTCACAGTAAAAGGAACACAAGTTTTTATGCCTTTAGAGTTACGTTTTGAAAAATAAGCCATTAAAATTTTGTTTATACACATCAGTCCTGCGAATTAAAGTTAACTTCAACTGTATTTTTTGTACTAATTCAGTTACATCCATGAATAGCTACGGTTTAATTTGTTTTGTTTGTAACTCGTAAAAACCTACATAAGTTAAATTGTAAAGACAACTTTGAATAATTAAAAAAGTAAAAAAACAAATGAATTTTATTATTATTATATTTTAATATAATAAATATTTTTTTATATTTGTCTTGAATTTTTCGAGTATGTGTAAATTATTTTTTATAATTACTCTTTTCCATATTTTATTTTTCTTAATCTGTAAATTTTAGACTAAGTTTTGATGTTACGAGACTTCTTATTGTTTCCAAATACAAATCAGAATGTAAACAAATTTAAGTGCGTCACAATTAAATTTAAATAGAAGTTTAGTGTCAAAAACAATTCCAACAACTTCTAACACCAGAGGAATTGTAACAGCACTAATCCTAGATCGTCAATATTATAAGAGCATCCCAAAGAGCCCAGAATAAAACTGCCGAAGATCTTAAAAATAAATATTCACATTTGGAGATTTCTGCAAGTACCGTAAAACGTAAGGCCAAATAATTTACATTGAAGAAGGCCCGCCAAAAAACCTTCATTTCAAGGAAAAATTGAATCTAGTTTGAACGGGAGCTCTTAAACTGTTCTGAAAAAAAAATGGAAAACCGTATTGTTTTCTGATTAAAGTAAATTTAATTTATTTTCATCAGATAGAATTCGATGGATTAGACGTCCAACGGAATATTTAAGCATGGGAGTGAAGAAATAATGGTGTGGGGTTCATTTTCTCAGTTTCGAATGGGACTATTAGTAAAAATAAATGAGATAATGGATAGGTTTCAACATTTACACATCCTTACCAATTGTATTTTGTCGTAAGCTGAAGAAAATATGCGTTTGTCGTGGGTTTTGCAGCATGATAATAGTCCGAGGCATACAGCCAAAGTTGTAAAAGACTTGTTTGCTTCCAATAATATAAATCTTACAAAGTGGCCAGCCCAAAGTCCCGATTTAAACCCCATAAAAAATCTATGGGACATGATAAATATTAAAATGAGGAATTTCAAAACTCAGATGAATGCTTTGAAACTATTAATTTTGTTTGGAATTCTGTTTCTAAGCAAGAGATTAACAACCTTGTTTCTTCCATCACTTGGCAAGTTTCTCTAAATTTTTTAGTAACTCCGGGGATGATTGACTTATTTAGCCATCATAAACTCTTAGTTATCTCTTCTTATTTCTCTCAATCTTAGTAATAGACACAGACATAGAGTAATGAAAATCCATACAGTGAAAAGTTGCTATTAGTTTGTTTTAGTAAAGAATAAAATATGTTTGATCCATCATACCAAGTTCCATAATTATAGTCATTAGAGTAGTATGTTTTTAAATATTTTTTATTCTTCATCAAATTTAAAAAGGATTTTAAAATCCATTTCTTCGAATATTTCTATAATTTATTTTTTATATATTTTTTATTATTATTTCTCAAATTATGTACACTTAAAGGATGAGTTTTACTTAAAGTATACCGTATTTCATTAAAAATAGTTTTTGGCTAATTGAAGGCTTAGAATATATCATTCTAAGCCTTCAATTCCTGACACGATCCTTAAGGCAAACTTACACCTTATCATATTGGGCGTATTTAATTCTATTACACGTCAGTACGTTAATTAAACACTTTAAACGTTTAATTAAGCTCCTAGATGGGAAACTTGTTATAACAGTATATTATTACTAATATGCAGCTGCACTTCGAGGGTGTTTTAAAAGTTATTATCATTTTAATATAAAAAATATATATAACACAGAACGTCTGTGTATCTGTGTTATAGTCTTATATTTCGGTATGCCATTATGTTCTATGAAAATTAATATGTTTTGCTAGTAGACCTTTACCGGCGTAGGTGTACGTTTAACAGCGATTAACTAACATTTCTAATCAAAATATTACCCGACCTCAGGGATTAACTCCATCCATTAGCTTGCCCTCACGAACTCATAAACATATTTTGTTTGCCTTTTCAGCATCTTTTAATTAGATATTTCGTATTTTTCCTTTTATGCCTTCGAACTGCACTTAACCTAATTTATTCCATCGTTCGATAATAAATTAAACATCAAAATGCAGTCCGTGTATTTATTATAAAATAGTCTGCAATACAGAAACTACCTTGAATTGACAAATAAAAGCGATTCAGGTGACTCGCACGAAATGGACATCTCTAAAAGGCAGTCCTTTGTCGATCAGTTCAATGGGATTATCTTGCATGGTATGGACTATAATTTTAACTGCCAATAGGTTTAATTTGGACGGCAGTTCGGCAGGCAATTCGGCGGGCGCACTAAGTGTTTGGCAATTCGATTATTGTAACTTCCCGAAGTGGTTGCAAGATCTGTAAGAGAGACTCAAATTGGATTATTTAAGGCGACGCGTAAATTTTATTCGTTCATTTGAAGCCTGCATGCACACCAATTGCTTGCTAGATGCGAAATAATCTTTGTTTTTATGATCATCTGAAATGCATTTGTTTTTAAATTGAATTTTAGCTTTTATTATTTATTTATGGTGGAATAAATTCATAGAACCTTTGATACTGTCGACGTCGAATTTTATCGTCTCCAATGTTTAGAGATTTTAATAAAATATGTTTAGTTATATCAAATGTTTTATTTAGACTTTTAAAATAAATCAAATAAAATGATATTTAAAGTGAGGAACTTTTTTCCCTATATTTCATCATTTTTTAATCTATTATTTAGTTTCTTGTGATGTTCAAATTACAGATTTTGTATAATTTTCAATAACTGTGGATGTATTGTCGTAATTTTTATTATATTACTGTGAAAATTCGACATTATTATAAAAAGTTAGCTTCAATTAAGATATTCTTTTACAATTTCCTTTTACAATATTTTTTGTAAAAGGAAATCTTCTTGACGCCGGTATTGCCAGAGCGATGATAAATAATAAAATTATAATTCTTTCACACGAGAGGGCGAACCTTGTAAAAGACAATAGACAATTTAGTGCATTTAGTGACCTAATGTGCAAGGATAATGCGGCATGATATTGTAGCGCAAGCTGCAGAGCGCAAATCGCCAGATTATGATCCCTTTACAGCCGTGCTCTCTCACCGATATTAAGTGGACCGGACCCCTTACAGCAAACACCAATTTTATATAAAACGTTACCTACATTCTTATAAAATATTATGCCATACACAACTGGAGAAACAGCTTCCCATATTGAAGTGGTTCCATAAATAACGGCGAAGGGTCTGTGTATGGTATAGGTTTTGTATATCTTCGGCATGATGCACGGCGCCGTGCAATCATTAAATATTGTTATGACACGAGTAAAATATGTTAATACTTGAGAAAGTTCCACTCATGCAAAACTTGGCAGCCATAAATTACACTATTGAAAATGCGCTTTCACTTTTTGCGGTGCCACCTAAAATAACATCTCCCAAGTGATGTTCTAGATTGGATCAAATATATCAGCGCGTTGGAAACACAAAAACACCAGCAGCTGGAGAATTTATATCCCGTAATTATTTCTGTCCTTTCTTTTTGCGCGACCATCGATTTTATTATCAATTGGGAGTTGAAAAGTGCGTAAATCCAGCCCCGAGTATTAAGTTAATCCCGGCCGTTGCAATTTTATCTTCCTCCGAAAGTGAAAACAGAATCTAATTTTGCAACGGCGCTGTTTAATAATTTATCTCAGTTTTTTATGCAAATGCCTCCCTTACAATCCAATTTCCTGTAATCACTTGCGCTCTCTATTAGACTGAGGTTGAATTAATTTTGTCAGCACGGACAGAAATATGAGGGGCTTAAATGGTTATTTAAACGAGTCTCGGTTTAATAATTCAAGAGAGTTCTGACTCAAATATCAAAAGTTGACGTTTGCTATGTTTTGCCCCTAAAACGTTTGGGTAACCTACACTTTTGGTATAGTTTTTTGTATTGTAATTGTTTGTCTTGGATGTGTCAAGGAAAAAGGAACTCTCACGTTGGATTTATGATTTTCATATTTAAATGAGGCAAAAGTTAATCATTAATATTCATCTCATGTTAATGCTTTATGTAGAAAATAACTTATCTACCATTTTAGTTGGTATCCAGTTTAGTAATTTATCTGAACTTACATTAGTCATTAGGAAATTATAAGTAGACTAAAAACTACTATACTATATGTGTTTTGTTTGAATTTACAAGCATTTTACATTAAACAAACACTTTATATATCATTAAATATTCGTCAATAAATAATTTATAATATAAATATAAAAACAATAATTCAATTATAAAAAATAATAATAAATTTGTAATTAGAATTCCTCCATTTGTCATATAAATTTTTGTTTGGCTAATGGGTTTTTAACGAGTTTTAATGAAACAATAAGTAAGTAACTTTATTTTTCATCCGATCCACTGTTGAAACAGCGAATATTAAATAAATAAAAATGAGCATTTTTTATTACTATTGTTTTTAAAGTATTGTTTTAATGGCGTAAGTAATAATTATAAATTATTTGCTAGAAAAATATTTTACGTAGATAGATTTATGTAGAGAATAACAATCCTGTGTGTAGTTTGGTTAGTAAAGTCATAATACCTCATCATCTAATAACAGTAACTAGTTTAACATTCACTGTTTTCTCATTTCAATAATAACTGAAAAAAATTATATATTATACCCACATAATAATTTTACACAATTTTAATTTTTCGTAAAGGTGCATTCTTGCTAAAACTTTATTCACAAATATGAAGTTAAAAGAATTCACTCGATATAACTTGGGCTTAGCAGGAAAATGTTTATTTGCGATATTGTTTTCATGCACCGTAAATGCAGAATAGTCGAGGACTATCTTAAAAACCTCAACTTTTTTTTTATTTTTCAAAGATTGCAATTTAATTATTGAACTGTTATATCTCGTAAATTGAAATAAGATAAGAATATCTTTATTTAGACTTTGTGCTACGTAAAACACTCTAGTGACAAATATGTCAAGACGATAATGTAAAATATAATTAATTACAAATTTCATTAATTCCCCTTAACAAGTTAAATAATCATTAAGATATGAAGGATCGCTCATAATCTGGAATGGTCACCCTCACTACTGCTCCTCTTTATCTCGGAGAGCAATTGAGAAAGGAGGGTGAAGGATGTTCACTCTGATTTGTTCTTGTAGGTGTCTCTTGGTCTGGTCTTAGATACTAAGTCAATCCGGCAGTCCTGTGCCTCTCTTTAGTATTGTTGTATCTCTTGAGACTTCTAGATAAATAGAAGCGAGATATCGAATTGAGACAAGAGTATAATTTTTGTCATAAGTGGACTCCCAATGCTTATTTCTTTTCCTTTTAATTTAAGATCCAGTTTAATTGTTTTTCTAATTGTAATTTTCTAAATTGTGATATATACATTTTGCAATTTAAAGTTTGAGACCTAATAAGAAAAATACAAGCACATGTTATAAAAATATTGTGACATAAATATACTAAAAAAATCTAAATATTGTCCATTATATCTCGTAATTTAATAATAATAATAAGTAGTTTCCGAAAGAACAGTTAAAAGAATATTTTAACGTTCACCTCAGTTGAATAAAAGTCCCACAAATTTTGTTGACACTCCAATTTGTATATTATACCCGTACCATATAATTATTTTACACAATATTAATTTTTTTCATAAAGGTGCAATCTAGTGAAAAATTTGATCGCAAATATGAAGATAAAGGAACTTAATTAAATTGTATCAGTATCCTCTTTTTAGTACTGTCACGACACTCGATAGAACTTAAGCATTAAGCAACCCCGGCAAAATGAACAAAAAATATTTATTCATGTTTATTACGTTTTATTACTTTCCCACCAAATGATCAAAGAATTATACGGCCGTGATTTCGCAGGAGAATCGCTTTATTAAATTTATACATAATTGTACTCTCTTCCATAGAATGTTTTAAATTATAATCCGTTGCAGAGGTTTCTTACAATTTGATAAACCCACGATTTAAAATTATCTTTTGAACATTTACAGGTGTAATCCTTATTTGCCTCCTAATTCGTCCAGATCCGTCTTTTGTGGCCAAAAATTTAATTACATTAAATTTTGGCGACACTCATAAATAACATCAAGTCGATTATTTACTTTAAATTAAGCGGGACGGCAAAGTGTAGTGTTGAAATTGCGTGGTATTAAATAAAAGTAAACAGTAGAAAACTGGGCAAATTGCGTTATAAATACCAAATAGGTAGGAGTTAAAAATTCATTATGTCAAGATTATCTGACCTATTCTACAGTCCAGACGATCTCAAAGCACAGAGGCCGCATAAAAAATTCATCGAAAAAACTTGGACTCTCCGTCAAAGTCAAAGGATTATTATTAAGTCATAATATGTATGTATAAATACGTGACAAACGTGGCGAGTGCCTTTTTACACACAATCTCTCCAAATTTAATGGCCTCTGTCCGAAAATATTATCTTTAAATATTTATATATTTAGTATTGTTAGCTGCATTTAAATGCCCAAGTGAAGATAAAAAAACAGACGGTGAACATTATTTACTGAACGACATCGCCTGGCGTCATCAAATTAATTGTTCATTAAACTATTTCGACGTGGAAGAATGAAAATGTTACCGCAGAAAAAGTTTTTTAAAAATATCAGTTTTTCCAGAGCTCCCAGGTTGAATGCCAGCACTTCAATCATCAGACAAAAGCCCCTTATTCTAACACAAAAAAATCATATTCTCCAGATCCTTCGTGTTCACTTCGCGCGCGCACACATACACAACAGTCATGAATAAACACGAAAGAAGAATAACTAAAAATATACTGAATAACTGTTAAATTTTAGAACGTAACGCGTGAACGTCATATTTGCGAAAATATTCAATTTAACTTGCCGCTCCTGGAGGGCCGAGGGATGCGTTATTACAATAAATCATAACGGGGGACGAAATTCCGTCGAGAGGCACGCGTTCGGTTTGTATTATTTTTTGAATTAATTACGTGTGAAGCCAGACACATCCTCGTTACGTGACGGGGTAGCTATCGCTTAAATTATAATTTAATTGGTTTAAAAACATACATACCTACGGCTGCAAGACAAATTAATTTTGCGAAGCAACAGTGAAAAATTGTTTCGGTGTTTGGTTGTAGATGTTTTTATCCGTCTAGACAATGGAGATTTTGCACTTTACGACGTAATGAGTCCGTCAATTTTATTCCGAAGTGGATAGGCACTGTGTTTATTGTGGATAATAAACTAGCTTTACCTAGTAATGGCGACAGTCAGACATAGCTTTACTCCAAGGACACGGCAAGCCACGTTATTTTGCGGACTAAATTAAATTTATAATTTTATGCTTGAATTTATAGACACTGGGGCAGAGGTAATATGAAACCTCCAAGTTGATTTTTTTTTACAAGCTTTCAATAAAACTTTTCCAATATCCAACTGAAAGTATTGAAAGCTTGGGTATAGACTTGTAAAATACTCCTGTTTTCACTTAATTACACCCACCTGAAGACTCTTAGAGTACTTACAGACCCACTAAAGTTCGCGGATCAATATTTCATGTACACTTACCCCGGCTCCACTTTTGTATTTATGTTCCAACAATAACGGCGTAACTGCTCCTTCGGCGTAGCACAAAAGCGAATTATTTCATCAATCGCAGAGTTTGGCGGATTATCCATATGGTAATCAACTATCATACCTCCAGGCGATGGCGGTTTGCGTAGACAAAAATCCATAAGCGTCTGCCCGGAACATCGAAATAGGAGAGTGAATTACGTGCATTATTATTTAACTCGTGTGCTACCCTCAGCATATATACGCCAGTGATATATCGAACTTTGGCCGTTCCGACTCCCTCGTCATTTCTCTGATTCCACAAAGGAAGTTTTCCTATTTTTCATTTGGCATTCCTTTTAATCCTCGATTCCAGTTTGGCAAATACGCAAAGCAACCAAACTAAACGTGAAATTGGTGAATATTAATTGGGAAAATGTAGTGTTATCGGATGGAGGAATTGTGTGTTGTCCAAGTTGGCTGTTTTTGGGGGGGGATATGATGGAGCCATTATCATCCGAATGAAACGGGCGGTTGACAAAGGCGCGTTCAGCTTTTTTTGTATTGTCGATTTATTAAATTAACGGGCGGCAATTGCGGACCCAAATTATCTGGCACATTTAATTCAACAGCAACATTATCGCCCCGAAACAATACCGGGTGATTACACGGGACAATATAACAAGCCATTGAAGAATTCCCCATGAACGAACGGCGTGGCGCGGCGCGTAATGAGTCCGCTCTCTATGCTGGCGGCGCGGGCAGACATCTAGGCGTTAAGGTCGTGCAATTACGGGCCCAGGGTGGAAATATTCATAGAGTTCTTTTTGTTTTGATCTGGGCGTTGCCAATTAACTCGTTATAAGTAGCTATCTGCAAGACGATTTGCATAATGGCTCTGGAAATTAGCACGCTCCGGGGCTTGGGAGGAACACAATCAACTCCCAGGATATCCGACTGTCGGAAGATGCGAATCGAAAGCGATCGCGCCTGACTACGCCCTTCCAACCCCCAATTATATACTCTGGATACGTGTATTATAACCCGCCAAACTATCTGACAACTCACTCAATAATAAATCTATTTCTGGATTCCTAGACCGACTCCCGCTTCGGCCGATGGAACTTGTTTGACGGACGTTATTTGATTACGGACGCAGCCCGCCGTTTTCTACGGATCGTCTCCTTTAAAATTTGTACTACAATCGACACGCCACTTTTTACATCCCTCGTGAACTTGCGTTTAACAATTAATGGGGCGACGTAAAAAAATAAAAATTAAATATTATTTCAAACATTTCCAGCATTAAAAACAAATTTGATTCATTGATTGATTTTTTCAATACAAAATGCATTTCAAATTAAAATGTTTGCATTGAAATGACAAATGTTGATTTATTTCAAAATGCAAACAAACCTTTTGTTTGAAAAATAGAAATTATTGATTACATTCGTCATAAACAACTTACCAAACCTATACATATTATTTGTTTAAATATAAAAAATATTTGTTTCATGCAGTTAATAATTATTGTCGTTGGAAATGTTTTACGTGCGGTATTAATAAAAAATATGCAGATGAATTTTACTTTATATATAAATAAAAATGCAACATTATTAATTTTATTAAATTTCATACATATTTTATTTATATGCAGATGTATGTATATGAGCAAATAATATTAAACAATTTAATGTCAGTATAAAAGCCCGGTTCATTTATTTTTCATTTTAATTTAAGATTAATAAAATAAATATTTCTTTAAAAAGGTTCGAATATTATTTTTGCCGGCCGTATATACAAAAAAAAGTTGTAAACTTCCAGAGGTAAAGCGAAACAAAAGCCGATGTAAAATTCACATGAAAACTTCCCCGTGACCTTTTCGAATCACAATCGGCATATATTCGCGAAGCTTTATTTGTTTCCCCTCCGTCATTAATAATTAATTTTGCGGTTTTTTTTCGGCGAATTCTCGCATATTCAGATGGCGGAAAATGAAGGGCAAATCGAATAATTGCGAAGTGAAAAGCAACGAGGTGGAACTCTCGAATATGAAAAAATTAATTTTCGTGCCCCCAACAACCGCAAATTTTAGTGATTATACAGTTTAATGACTAAAGGCGCACATATTATTAATTCACTTTCGATGTTGTTTGCGCGATGGTTCTTAATTTGGAAAGCGGATATGTTTTCAAGCGTCGTAAATTTATATCATTACCGGTCCACAACTTTAACTCTAGGCAATATCTCTAGAAAGGAATTAAGTGGTACCATTTTTTAAGGTGTTTTTCTATAAGTAATTTAGTCATCTTAAAAGCACTAAGTAGGTTTTCAGATATTATAGTAACAAATAAATAACGACAAAGTAATGATTATTAATTACGCCTTTATTTTTGTCATATTTTTCAAAAATTTCAATTAGATTACTAGTTGAAATCAGATAAGGATACCTTTATTTCGGCATAATCCTACTTAAAAATATAGTGACATATATCAACACAACAAATAATAATTACAAATTTTCCTTTACAAATGTTTGTGACTTAAATAATCATCATCTAGATATGAAGGGGCGCTTCTAAATCTAGAATGGTCACCCTCACTACGGTTCCTCTTTATCTCGGACAACAACTGAGAAAGGAGGGTGAAAGATGTTCACCCTGATTTGTTCTTGTAGTGACGTAGGTGTCTCTTGGTCTGGTCTTAGATACTAAGTCAATCGAGCAGACGTGTGTCTCTCTTTAGTATTGTTGATTCCCCTGAGTCTTCTAGATAAATAGAAGCGAGGCGTCAAATTGAGACAGGAAGTTTAATTTTTGCCATAAGGAGGCAATGTTTAATATCTTATCCTCTTAATTTAGTTCAATTGTTTTATAAAATGTAATTTTCTAGATTGTGACATATACACTCTAGAATTTAAAGTTTGAGACTTAAATAAAGTTAATTAGAAAAATATAAGCACATATCATATCTTATCATCGTTTGAAAGACTGTGAGAAGATGGTTAGTGGATGGAAATTCGTTTGACCCCTAATCCCTTAAGTCCAATCTTGATTTATTAAGGATCACAATCACTGAATTATAGAACACTGAGAACGAGTAGTTTTTAGTGAGGAAATTTAATTTATAAAAAAAGGATGGATCTGCTTATGTTTAAGATCCTACAAGAAAAAACTACACAAAAAGTGTATTATACCCACAGTGAAATATGGTGGCGGCTCAATTATGCTTTGGGGATACTTCAATTCTTCCGACGTAGACCCCCTTGGGCTGATTTATGTACACAGATATATTAAACAACAATTTGTTTCCATATATTGAAGAATTGATGCTCTTAATAAATGTTTTTCAACATGAAAATTCCCATCTGAATCATCGATGTTTTGTCTTGCCTGTCCTAATCTTCAGACATAAGCACTCACAATTCAAGCTTGAAACATTTAACATTAAAATTAAAATATAGTACTTTTATAATATTCTGTAAAACAATAATAGTAAATTAATATTATTCTAACAGTTCACATTAAAATATTTAACATTTTATAAAGTTGCCCACTACAATATAGTATTCTAAATATTGTCCTTTATAGCAAAAGAGGAAAATTAATCAATTATTTTGAATAATAACATACCAACCTTTTTGGAATTAACTCCACTAAAACTTTGCAGAGTTTCCTCTTCAATCTGAGACCAAGCTTCTTTGACATTTTTCCACAGTTCGTTCTTTTTAACTGGATATTGAAAGTGTGCTATTTATGTGACCACGCCTGTATATAATATCTTTACGGTAGCCCCACAGAAAAAAATCTATTTTTATGGCCTTCATAGATGAAAAGATTAGATTTTTAGAGATATAAATCCTCCAAGTTTCATCTCCAAGCGACTAACCGTTTTTAAAATACTGCCTGGACAGAACGTCGTAATCATAATAATTTTGAAAATAAGAGTAAGAGGTATGAATACATCTTCCACAATCTTTTGAATTTACTTATAGGCTGCAATCTAAAATATTTTAAAATTAACATGATGCTAATGAAGAGTTGCACGATGAGATCTAGGTTAAGAGTTCATTGCGAAGACTTCGTCAGAACGTTCATTAAACTCATATTTTTTAATCCCCCTCCGTTCTCGACAAATTAAGTGAACCATATAAGTTAGATTAACCAGCATAAAACAGTATTTGCAAATATAATCGTTTAAATAGTAATTAACATTGAACAAACAATTGCCGCAGCTTGTGATTCGAAATTTATCAGCATATTAGTAAGAAATATACAATTACTTCGCAATTTTAACAAAACCACATAAATTACATTGGTGTTTTCCCAATTAAATTCTCTCCATCCAGCTTAAATTTCTCGTTGAAAGTTGTTAAACCGGTTTAACTGAACCGCTTTAGATGCTTTATCTAAAATTAAATGCAGGGAACTGCGACCAATCGTTTAAACATACATTTGCTGTCGAATTGGTTTCGTTCGGGAAACGATTTAAAATTTGTATTTTTTTCTATTTATCGTCGCACTTTGTATAAGCAGAAAAATGTGCTGTTTTAATCACATTTTCTCTATACAAAAGGTTTAAATTACTTGATGACGTATCGATTAATGGTGCAATAATAATGCTCCGTAACAAAATTAAAAGTTACGTTTTGTTTCGTTCCATTATTAAAATTCAGAAAAATATTCAAATGCCAAATCAACCTTGATTTACAAATAAACATTATAACAGTGCATCATTCATAAATATTTATTTTCCAGTGTTTTTATATTCGTTGGAAAGTTCGAACAAATTTGGCACGTTTAAACTGGAATATCCACAAAACGGTTAATTTTGTTTGAAAGCAGACGGGAAATATAAAAAGTACGTGTCGTTGAAAAGTTTTTATGTCCGCTTGATATTTTTAAGGGAGTCGAGTATTCAACAGTGTCCGTAATTCATAAATAATTACCAATCAAAATTAAGCTGCGTGTCTAAAAAATATGGACTGACAAGAAATCAAATTTATGAGGGCACGAACAGCACCTTTAGTATTCAGTTACAGTTTCTGAGACGTTCATTGTATAGCTGTCGCTCCCCCTTAAATTTCTAATTCGCTTGTGTATTTTTTCGCAGTTTGGTTTCCTCCAGTGACCTTTCATTATTTGTCGGATAAATGTCTTAATTTCTCCTGGGCTGTTAGTGTACATCCCCAGCTAATAGTCCTGTTACTGAATACAAACAATACAAAAGAAGCTTTCAACCAAAATAAATAAATTATTTGATTTATATTTTCCCTGACGGTTCCACCTTCAAATGTTCAGAAACAAATCCATTCTCATATTCCGTTGATGTTTTAACAAAAATTACGGAGCCCACATTTACTTGGCGTCGTTTCGTAAACTTTTCGAAACTAATAAATTATCTAGGCGAACGCGCTCAACAGCAATTATGTAGATATTCGTGTCGAAAATCAAAGCATCGAATCGACGATAGTTTTTAGCTAGGCATATTGTAATTGTATCTGGACGTTCCGAATCTGAATGGCTCCAGTGTCCGATTCGGGATTCGCATTTAGAAAATGTCGACAATTAGAGTTCCGGAACGTCATAAGGGCGCTGTAAAACCTCGACGGTTCCATTTAACGGGCCGTGTTAGTCTGATTTGTCGCCCACTTCCCTTTGAAATGGACCGATTTATAGCAAAGTACCCGCCGACCCTCCGGGGTCTCTGTTGCAAACCAGACGGACCGCAAAAACTCTTTGCTCTGTTCAACTCTGCGCTCGCTTCCTATCCATTGTAAATATTGCATTGTTCGGCGGCGAATCGGATTTAGCCTCGCAAAAATATGCGTTATGTAACTTTGTGACGGACGGCTCGGCAATATGTCTTAATAACAAATTATACTTTATGTCTTCACATTATTATGATTTGCGGCCATCACATTTATGAACACCGACCGGCTCGCTGAATTATTCAACTTATATTGAGCTGTTTTTTGCATTCGACAAAAATTTTGCATATTCTCTTCCACTGAATTCGTCCCGCGGCTGTCCAAAAAATACGGGATATGAAGATACTCAGGAAATTCCCATTATTAAAAACGGTACCTGTTTGTTAATTATACTGTTAATTATTTTAAAAGGAGTGTGTTTTTGCCGTTCGGTTAAAATTTTCTCTTTAATTGAAACTGCCTCATTAAATGAAAGTCAACGTAATTATGGTAAAGTTGAAATAATGAAATACATACGAGCACATTGGTGGTAATTAGTTACAATATTTACCTCTATATAATCTAGATAAGTATATAGCGCCCAATTATAAAAATGTAAATTTAATTTAAAATTTTATTTTTAACTAGGTGGTTAAATTTTCGCCACGAAGTATAATTTATTCTGTTCTGTCGCATTCACCATTCTACAATTAACAAATAAGGTGGATGCGGCATTAATATTAAATAACATTTTTAAATTTTAATAACTTAAATTGTCTACTGTTTGTGAAGAGTGTCAGAACATCCTGTTTCAGTAAAATGGTCTTTAAATTATTTAATATTATAAGTGATGATTAATTCCTTTAAAACCATTACCTTTTTGAACCTACACAATGTTATAAAAACAAATGTTGAAGAACCGAAAATTTCGATAGTTTTTTTTTTAAGAAGTGATTTCTTGATGTGTAATAAGTTGCTATAATTAAGTCCACTAGTGTGCATAAAGTCAAGCAGCTTTCATTTCATCAAATTTTCTTAAACTATTAAACTATTACTTAAACACAAAATTTTGTGAAAAGGACATCCAACTAATTATAACAAAAAAAACAGACAACAGAAAAAGACATTATATGTTGCGAGATTTAAGAAGCAACTTGGAACATTTCAGAATTTAATGTGTAGTTAAAAAAAATTAAAACTAATGAACTTTCATTTCATATACATATCTTCGAAACAAACTCAAGCCAAATACGTAAACAACCCCACTTGCAGCAAAATATGAATCCCAAACAGAAATACATATGTATCATATATCAGGATTCAATAACTGTTATTTCTGTGTGGATTATGATTGCAAAAAAAAACAGAAAATTGCAATTTACTCATTCATTCATTATGACAAAAAACTCGTAGAAAAATTCGAGTCAGTTTTGAAACACAAACATTTTTCTATTGTTAGGTAACATAAATAAAAATAGATTTGTAAGAATTATTGAAATTTTAATTAAATTATAATTAATATTATCTAAAACCTAGATTAATTAAATAACACAATTGCCAATAACAATATATCAATTTACCTTTTTCTATATAAAATTACATATTTATTTTTTTTATAAAGCTGATTTATACTTATAATTTATCATAATGATTATATTTTAATGTCAATGTTGAAATAAGAAAAATATTAAACGAATATATTTATTTATTCATACGTAAAATTGTTACAAAGGTACACAGACATTTAATACATTGCAATTATATTAATTAATTAACGTGTCACATTTATATAAAATAACACGAGGACAAAAATCTAAATTAATTAAATACAACATTAACACTGGAATCCCGACCTACCACACATAGAGTTATATACACTAGATTAACATATTTTTAAGTAATTAAGATTTTCTTAACATTCTGCTCTTATTCTACAACATACATATTAATAATAATAATAAGCAAATTTATACATAAACTTTTCAGACTCTTTAATAAAAAATGTCTAATAAAATTACTTGGTCGTAACGTAATATTTTTCATTCTTCATTAATTCATTAATATATTTTCGGTATATACTCTAATTCTATTTCAAAGCACACCCACACAAAATTAAGTTTAAATTAAGTTATATATTTCTTACGTCCTCATTTGCTGTCAACTGTTTTGGCTAAAAAGTAATTTATTTTAAAAAAATATCAGAATGAGCTCTTTAATTTTTAAAATTTACTCAACTAAACGATTATATGTAGATAGCAAGAAAAACATGTAAATTTCATATAAATTCAGTGATGTTATACCCCTTGTCGCAGCAATTTCATGGCTTTGTACAAAGATGGGATTACAAACAGACAGAAATTATTAAAAACTCTAGTCTACCAAACTGGAAAAATTTATAATGTAAATTTGTACGTTTAGCATGTTTTAGCATTTTTAAAGCAATATACACAAAGAGCAACATGAAACTTAGATTACAAACTATGCGTTTTAAAGTATTTTGAACCGTAACCGTTCTTCTAAAGCCAACATTACTGTTAATATAATTTCCCATTGTTATGCTCCAAGCAGCAGGTTTCACATTTCTCCTCAAAGAACCCTTTATTTAAGTCTGCATTTAAGCATGTCGCTATAAAAATAAATAATATTACTCAATTTCCACTTGCGTCTTCACTGCATTACAGGGGCATTATTGTAAATCAGATTTTATTATAATTGCTTCCTTTGTACCAATATGCCGGACCGCATCTTATATCACCCGGTTAAATGTCATCGGGCCGACCATCTGCTGCAATCCGGAGTCCAGTATTAAAAATGGAGATTTACGTCCGGGCCTGTAAACGTGTGAAATGGCGGCGCCCATTTCAGGGGTGATCTCAGTTCTAAGTAATTGTGTCGATTCTGTGGTTTGCAATAAATTTAATCCGGGCAGTTTATTGCCTGGACCGCGTCTACCATATAAAAGCGAACTCTGTTACTTCTGTTTAACACAACATTTACTTACTTTTACACGAGAAAATTGCATTTCGACCGTTTTAAACTATTAACGGGCGTAATTGGCGATTTATGGCTACGTAAAAGTCCAAACTCGGAAGGCTCACAATACATCACATTAATGAGCAAAACATTTAATCAGGCTCGTTCATTCAAATCTCAATCCGGAGTTTTTGCCATCATAAAAGTTTTATGTCATTTAAAGTGAAAAAAATATTATAATCGTCTTTTATAAATTCGACGTCTTCGACTCGACGTAGATTGTAACAAAGTCCAATTAAAATAATTAGGTACGAAATTTTCAGTTCCTTCGTCTTTGCAATTTCTCCCTCAATTCTGTTATTCCAAATACGTGTATTAAACTTATTCAATTGCCCAAATTATTTACATCTTACTTTACATTCGTATCAACGATAAATACAGTAATTCAATTAGCAATGTATTATCAACGACAAACCGAATCTTACTGGGTAAATAGAGACGTCACGCCCCAGGAGGTAAAAACCAATTCTCCAGCTTTCTATTTCTTGTAAAGCCATCCATCTCGAGTATTTGATCTTCGTATCGATGAGCATTGTGATTATCTTGGGTTTTTATTATTTGTCAAACATCTGCGAACTCCACTCCAACGATTAGTTAACCGTATTTATCGACCAATCATTTAAACCTATACTTTTTTTAAGCGGTCCGGTATAAATGTTGCCAAGTTTATTCCTTAACTAAAATAAATATCCCACTAAAAATTAACTGTATGTATTCAGGACTAATTAGAAGTTTTAATGACGCCATTAAATAGGAGAGCAAACTAAGAACATATATATTAAACACCATAAATTTTCAGTCTGTGGAAGCCCGGTTTCGGTTAAGTGTAAACGCTTCTTTAATGCGCCCAATTTTTTCATTTGTGTCGGCCAAATGTAATTTATATCTCAAGCCAAAAATTTTTTTACGGTACAGTCAATCATTGTGACACGGAGAATTCATTATTTCTTTTATTGATTTACGTCACTGCTCTATTTTGCCGCTCTCATATTCCGACAATTTCCATTATTTCCAAGTTCTTTAAACTCGTTAACAAAAATTTTATTTAAAAAATTTCGACAATTTCCGGCGAACTTAATTAGTTGTGCATTAGTTTTGAAAACAATTAAAACTTTAGACAGTACCACTTGTCTTGAAATCCGTTTTATAAATTTTGTATATTTATAGGATAGAGACGGTAAGACGTAAAGAATAAAATATTAAATTAGGCCGTTTCACGAGATTTCTCTGTGCGTTCCGCTATAAATACTCGTATATTGAGTTAAGGCTCTTAAAACTTAACCTTGGAATGATGCAAAACAAAATTAATTGATAAAACGAACGTATTTGCACATCTCCTGATTGCGTCGTCCTGTTTAACCAATGGAATATTGTGTTTCGTAGGGCCGGAATTAAAATTTATTCAATATAATTAATTACTACCAAATTGTTTAATCGAGTGACGTTGATTATTATTTAGATTATGTTAATTAAACTTTGCAATTAGCGAGTGATAAAAAGTATAAAATGTATGCTATATATAGTAGTTGTTAATAAATCGTATATTTATGTAATGCAATAATAACAATTCACTGCTAAATAAAATCTCAATTAATGTTGGTATCAATATCGACGTATAATTGGTGTACTGATTTCATTTACATAATTAGTTTTAACTTTAGTTTTTGAGATGATTTTATTTTAATTTTATCTTTGTGGCTACGAAACGAGGACATTTTTCATTTTATGTGTGGCGAGTGCACCGCTGCAAACTATCATTCTTCTTTTTAAACGCAGATCATAGGGGTGATACGTCTAATTTCTACTGTTGAATTATATTACTTAACATACTTAGATTTTTTAATTCATAGATGCGTCTTCGGACACCTAATTAACTCTCAGGTATAATTTTTGAATTTCATCTGTTATGGAAATAATAATACAATAATATATTTAACACAAATTTATTTATAAACAATTACATAAAACTCAAACTAAATAATACAAAATATAAGCTGCTCATCCACTCCACCATCTGAAAAATACAAAATAAAATTAAATATGTCTTTACTGTGTCCAAAAAGTGCCTCCATTATCAGCTCCTTTGGAAGTCTTTGGATACTCGCCTAGAACACGTATCCCTCCCTGAAAATTTCCTCGGAAATTTGCCTGGAACATTCAATCGGTAGCTCCCGTGAAGTATCCAGTATTCCCACTTTTCCGTCTATCTTATTTTCTTTCTTTGTTGGAAAAGCTTTAGAATGTATCTGGCCAACTATTTGGGAAGGTTTCTCAGAAGCTTGTGTACAACATTCATTTGGCAACTTAGGTGAAGTTTCCAGTATTCCAACTTTTTCATCTAACTCTTTCTTTCTTGGAAGAGGTTCAGAATGTATCTGGACAACTACTTGGGAAGGTTCCTCGGAAACTTGCGTAGAACATTCATTTGGCAACTTCGGTGACGTTTCCAGTATTTCAACTTTTTCATCTAACTTACTCTTCTTTCTTGGAATAGGTTCAGAATGTATCTGAACAACTGTTTGGGAAGGTTCCCCAGAAAGTTGAGTAGAACACTCATTTGGTAACTTCGGTGATGTTTCCAGTATTTCAACATTTCCGTATACGGTTCTTCTCTTCCTTCTTGGAAGAGGCTTAGAATGTTGGACACCTATTTTGAAAGTTTTCTCAGAAACTTTCTTGTAACCCTCATTCGGTAGCTCTGGTGATGTTTCCGGTATTCCACCTTTTCCGTCTACCTGGATTTCTTTAATTCTTGGAAGAGGTTCAGAATGTATCTGGACAACTATTTGAGAAGATTTCTCAGAAGCTTGTGTAGAACACTCATTTGGCAACCTAGGTGAAGTTTCCAGTATTCCAACTTTTTCATCTAACTTGCTCCTCTTTCTTGGAATAGGTTCAGAATGTATCTGGACAACCATTTGGGAAGGTTTCTCAGAAGCTTGTGTAGAACAATCATTTGGCAACTTAGATGAAGTTTCCGGTATTCCAACTTTTTCATCTAACTTGCTCTCCTTCTTTCTTGGAACAGGTTCAGAATGTATCTGAACAACTGTTTGGGAAGGTTCCCCAGAAAGTTGAGTAGAACACTCATTTGGTAACTTCGGTGATGTTTCCAGTATTTCAACATTTCCGTATACGGTTCTTCTCTTCCTTCTTGGAAGAGGCTTAGAATGTTTTTGGACACCTATTTTGAAAGTTTCTTCAGAAACTTGCTTGCAACCCTCATTCGGTAGCTCCGGTGATGTTTCCGGTATACCAACTGTTTTGTCTATCTTCTTTCTTTTCCTTCGTGGAGGAGGTTTAGAATGTTCTTGAACACCTATTTTGAAAGGTTCATGAGAAACTTGCCTAGAACACTCATTTGACAGCTTAGGTGACGTTTTCGGAATTCTAACCTTCCTTCTTTTTTTCGGAGGAGGTTCAGAATGTTCCACGGAAACTTGCTTGGAATTGTTATTTTGTCTTCGGATACAGTACTCTTTTTGCCATATCTCTGCTAGTTTTAACGCTTCATATTCTGGACTCTCAGGGTCCATCATAATGACTAAAAACTTCACCGAAAATAATGACCAAACAAATGTTATTTCCCAACAAAAGCCAATATTTATGACATTACCCTTTTCCTGAAACAGTTATTCTAATCATTGGATTTTTTAAAATTAATTTAAATAACAACAGTATTACCTTAATTAAAAGATGACAGCTTTAGTTGTCATGTTACCCACCAGATAATTGAACAGTACTGACACTTTTTATTTGGTGTCTAATGTTTTTTGAAATTGGTACCCAACATGCTAGTTATTTTATTGTTAATGTTATATTACACTCTTATATGAAGAGATAACTGCATTCTTGTTTGTTAGTGTATTGTACATTTTATATATCATAATTATATTTAAATAACATGAAAAACTCTTGCTCATTTTTAGTTACACATATTTTTACCTGCTTTTCTAATGTTGGACCGAACACACACATGATAATAAAATATTGATTTTAAATGTACATATTATAATATACATCAATACTCTATGTAATAGTATTAATTTCAACAATTCATTCAATTCTTAGCACAGGAATTTCATCAATTTATATAAAACATAAAAAAGTCTATTTGGCATTTTTGAGAAATGATAGTAATTGTATTTGTTGGCCTCACTATTAAGTATTATTTGTATTACCTATTCAAATATCACAAACATACCAAGAATTCATAACGAACCTTTCAAAAATTAAGAGATAAAAAAAAAATAAAAAATAAAATATTATTTAGTGCACCAAATTAAAACGATTAAAATCATTTTTATGGTGCTCTTCCATTTTTAAACTTTAGCAGGCTAATCTTTAGGTTTAGCATCCATTATCCGTAACAGATATATTTATGTGGTGCCTGGTACGGAAGTTAGGCATTTCGATATATTAATAAATCAGAATTAAAATAATGACACATTTTGATGAACCGATAAAATATTTCAATTACATTTTGCTGTAAATGTATTGATTCGTGAATGTAACAAGTTTTGTTTTGTCTTTGTCCAAATGAACTACATAATAATTCCATTAATTAATTTAGTTTCGTCAACTTAGTTTAAAAACAAAAAAACATTAATAATTACAAAATCTCAGGATATTGTAATATAATGCCATGTTGAAAGGCGCAGTCAGTTATTTTAAAGGATTTCATCTTTGGGATAAATGAAATGAATGGCGGAAAAACGGGAATAATTAATAAAGGCTGATTTTCATGCAAATTGGGACTTTCACAAAGATTCAATATTTAATTAATTTAACTTCGACATTTATGATAAATTGTATGCTGAATATATTATGGGAATTTTAATTGGTATTAGCAGGTCAATGTTTTAAGTATGAAAAGAATTTTAATTAAAATTATTATTATTTTTTATTGTTTTCATTTTAAGAAATAATTATGAGGTAAAACATTCTATATTTTTATTAGAGGTAAAATACACATTCGATAGCATATCAATGGAATCATAATGAATATTGATTTTTTAAAATTCATCACTAATAAGAAAATACCCTAGGACGGAATTACGCGTTAATACAAACATATTAACTGAATACGACATTAGTATGGTAAAATAATAAAATTCAATTGTAGTTAAGTAGAAATCAATAAAAATTATTTATTTATTTTAACATAAAAACATACCTATTGATTCTAATAATTAAATATATGCATATTAGTATATATTTTATTTTCAAGCCTGCTTCGATAAAATAAGGGAAAATCCAATATAAAAAATAATACAGTAAATTATGTGCCTGAGAATGAACATAAAAATTCTTATCTACATCATAATATGAGGTTTATTACGAATTTTTGTTCACAAAGCAATTTCAGATATTAAATATTTATTCGAATGAAACAGTTATAAAATTGCTCAGCGCTTGTTTTTTTATTAATCTGTTGGCTATTAATACGGCTTGATTTGCCTAAATTATAACATAACATTTATTACTAAAATAATTGATAACAGGTATTTGAATCATCAGTCCGCAGGACAAATACGGCGTATTTATGGGTTCGACCACGTCCCTTTTAATGGACTGATTGAAATTTATGTTTCCTATCTGGAGGGGCTTAGTGCAAGTTTACAGTGGGGGACTTCCTTGACCATAATCTGTTGGAGTTTCCCAAACCGAAACACTTAAGGACATCATAAAGGTGGGGAAAACAGCCACGAAGATAAGGATGTCTCCTAGATCAATAGAGTTTAATAGTGGAGTATGTCGTGCTCTATCTGGTGGAGGGCATCTCTCTGTGTTTAGCGGAGTCAATGTATGTTGCAGGGGGAGCATTATAGAAGTCGTTATTGAACTGATTCGGACTCAGATTGATGACACGATATTGACGGGATGCCATGACAAATTTAGGTAATTAATTCGTGAGGGGGTAATGAAATTTTGTTGTGATAATTCCATTTTTCTTGACTCCTCTCCGCAATGATGTTTTCATACCTATAATTAAAACGCAACGTTACCTTGAAATTTGATTGATAGTGATGAATAATGTTAAAATAATATTTGCCCACGGGCTAGACAGACTAAATACGAATTGATTAGTGCGAACAATGTGTCTGAGCTATTAAATCAAGCGTATTGTAAAACTCGGTGACGGTTACACACACAAAATGCTGTCTCTTGTTCGCTTCGTTGTTCCACGGGTGTCAAACGTAATTCACGACAAAAGATTTATAGAAAGACTGGCACAATCGTAAAAGTCCATTGATTTTCAAGACTACTCATAGACCAAATTAATTTGTTGAAAGTTTATCTGCCTAATAGACGACTTTACGATTTATACACTGACAGTTCTTTAATTAAATTTTCTTTTGGATACCACTTTTATTTTTATTTATAATTGAATTTTAATGATAAATTGCCTAAAATAACAACTTATTATTATTATTTTTTCATAAAAATGTCTTACTTTTTATTTTTCTCATCTTTGACAAAACAAAAAATTGTACTTTTTAGCAGTTAACTATTATATTAACATTAAATTCGTTGAGATTTGTGCCATTGCTCTAGTAATTTATTTATTTAATATTTAGTAGCATGACCACTTTGTTTAATAAGTTCTCGACATTGTCTGTTCATCAAGTCGACAAAATTGCGACAGGCTTGTATAGGAATGTTTGCCATTCGTCTTGTATAACTTGCCACAAATGCTCTTTGTTGGTGATATTTAATTCTAGATATTTCCATAGATATTCAATTAGATTTAAGCCCAGACTAAGGACTATGGGTAAACATTCACCATATAATGCAAAACCATGATATTTTATAGACCAGATGGTTTTTAATACTTAAAATCGTGTCTCGTTCTATGTGGCCTTCTTCCATGTTGCCTACCATCTGATCCAAAGTTATATTTGGTTTCATCGCTTCATATACAAGTTTTTTTGACAGTTATGCGCCCAAATAGCCCGACATTTCAGTCTCATTAGAAACATCTGTACCGAAATCTTGGAATATTTCCTGATATCCTGATATTTCCTAACCTAACCTAACCTAACCTTAAATTTTGCGAAATCTGATGTTTATTAATAAATATCAGTTCTATTACGATACCTTAAGGCGGTTAATTATCAGTAAACCGAAATTAACAAAATTATACATATATATATATATATATATATATATATATATATATATATATATATATTAAACAATATATATATATAGGAAAGTCAGTATATCAAAAGGAGATCTGGTATAGGAAAACGGTATGGACAATACCAATTTATTTGTGATTACATTAAAAATAACCTCATAAATTAAATTATTTCTTAGCGAAATACTGAATGTGAGTGACTCTAAAAAAATCAAGTACCCATACATTTTTTTTAAATGTCACAATCTGATCGAGAATTGTTTCAAAAATCTAAAAATGTTAAAATATACATATTATTTCATTTAAAAAAGTAACCGAAAAGTGAAAGATATGCGAAAACTCTTCTCTCCATACCGTTTACCTATACCATATCTCATTTTGATATACCGAATGTGATTATGCCTTGTATAATGGATTCGTCGACACACCGGTATATTGTAAATATTTTATGTAAAATATAAAATATTTTGAATATATTTAATTAGAGGTATGCATTTCCTAATTAACACTGAATAATAATATATGATGGCCACTACTGTACAAAAAACTAGACAATGAAACATGATGGTGCACTCAAAAACTGTTAAAATAGTATTATTGACTGAAAAAAATTTTTATTATTTTTTCTAATCCATAGCAATGCCAGTTTTTTTGTTAATTGAAAAACGTGATAATATTTTGCAGTAAGAATATGTCGGAAAATAATTTTCAACAAATGAAATTTTGAGCAGTAATTATGAGCGAACAATTGCAAATGGATGTTTAAAAGTGTGAATGACGATTTTGCTTTTTTCCGATAATGGATCCAGATCACCGAATTAACGTGTTGGTCGGCAAATAGCGGATCGATGGCGGATAGGAAAAAAGCTCCCCGAAGGGACATATGCGGAAATTGAATTGAATTTTCCGAAGAGGAACTTTTTCATGTTTAACAAGAATTTTAAAAATTCATGGTGCAGTCTAAATGTGCCAATGCGCATTTTTAACGTACTTGAAAATAGTGTCTGGATACAAATCAAATATTGTTTTATTATCCGATGGCTAATAAAATAGGGAATTTATACATTGATCGTGGATAATTTATTTTCTACTTGACCCGTATTTATACATTTATACGCCAAATAAATTCAATTTTTAATGGTCGAGTTATCGTAATCTGGTCGTGACTCTAGGAACTGAACACGGATAAGCATTCTATATAAATAATTCAATGGAAAAGCAATTGACATGTCAATATTGCGTATGAGATTTATTTGTTGACCCCTGGCCTTTTAGGCTTTAATGGATCATTTCTGGTAAGGAATATAAGCCGCATTAATTAAATAAGGCGGAATCGAGTTTTATGCCAGCCAATTGACTTGTGTAGAAATGCAATTGAATTATATTTTAAAGTACGTAACAACGAAGTGAACAGTTGTAATTGTAGCTCAATTAAAATTAAATAAATCTTTATTTGTTCCTATGTACACTCGCCCTGAGGTCCTATAGTTTATTTCAATAATGTTATACAATAACAGTTCGAACAAACCACTTTCATAAAACATAAATCACATAAATTGGTAAACAATTGTATGAATAAAATAGCCTTTATACAAATGTAAACTTAATTCCTTAATAATTGATTAGTGTTTGATAAAATTAATCGTAGCTCTATTGAAACTCATTTTATAATGGATGTAAATGTTTAAATTCGATTGTTTCAATTGTGTTAATAGTAAATGTAAAATTACGACATTAATACCACCGAGTGCATCTTAAAATAAACAAATTTATCAAATATAAAATTTTTAATATTCGTCTTTCAAATAAATCCGGGTTTATGACACAAGTCATATAATATACAATTTTAAGAAGCTATTTTGCACGTTTGACTCGCATTTCATTTCCATTTTCAAGTGTCATTTCAGCTGTATTTATAATTGACAAACCCAAAGTGAAAGTATGTTTCGCCATTCAAAAATTATCTTTAAAAGAATGGTCCTTTCATGCCCCCCCGACATCATTAATCAGTTTCTCACAAATTTACGCTGACGGACTGTAATGAACGGTCGTTAATCTTTTTTCTATGTACCCTGGAAAGTTATCTGAAAAAAATCGGAATCATTTCGATTTTCAACACAAAAAAACGCCGAAACATACTATCAAATGATTTATAACCGATCGCCGAGGGGAGATAAACAATCAATGAAAAAAAATTGTTTAAATTGTGTCCCTGCTTCGTTTCGTCAAGATTAATATTTGTTCAACTTGACGTTGAGATATTTTTTCACTGGATGTTGTAGCAATATGCTTTAGTGGGAAATACAATTTTTTACTATAATTAGGAACATTATTAGCTATCTAAATGCGCGTTATGAACATTAATTTAGCCCGTCCAATTTGGCAGCATTCACAGAAGATAATTACATTAAAGCTGCAGAAATTCTTAAACAAAGAAAGTGTTCAGAGGCATTGGGTATATGTAACTCAAGGATTCTGCTCCGACGAATTAGGATTGCTTATAAATTCATTATCCCACTGAGTAGCGAGGAACAGTGTTTTTTCGACATTCAAGGAGAATCAATTTTTAATATGGAAATATTTGCTGTCTGTATCCGAAAAAAAAATTGTTACGTTTACGTTTTACGTTTATTTAATTACAGTAGGGGGTGATTATTACAACAACTTTTTTAAATGTTAAATATTATAACTATAACTCTTTTATTTAATGTGAGCGGTTAAAATATTAATTTACTTTTGTTGTTTTATACAGTATTATAACTTCTATGTCCTTATTCTATAAAACGTTACGTATATTTTTATGAATTGAACTGGATATAAATATAGCAACATTAGTTTTGAAAGGAATTTTTTTTAATGAATAAATTTGTGTCGTTTAATTTAATATTAACACTCTGTATAATATCATTTTTGTTTTATAATTTTGGCCCATCTCCATGACATAGACTCCACCATTTTCCAAATATACAACAAGTCTACCACACATTCCTTAAAGCTTCTTGAATTGCTGCGAAGAGTTCATTTCAATATGTAAAATTTTTATGTTGAATTTGGTTATAAATGTGCTTCCTCATATATTATATAGGGTTAATATCTGGAGATTGAGACGAACAAAACAAAACGTCCATGAATTTGTGTTTGGGAAGGATTTCATGTTGAAATCCATTCATTAAGATCATTTATTCAGTAAATGGAAGCAAATTACAGTTTAATGTATCTATGTACATAACTCCCTCTAAGAGGCTCTGTGGCAGAAGAATCGAAGCATAGCATAATTCACATGGGAGGCTTCTAGGAAGCTTAATGTATTTCTGGCAATATGTGGACAGGTATTAGTTTACTGAAAAATTAGTCCGAAATCTCTTCTTATATAATGATGAACATCATGCACATATAGTTGGAACATCATATTACCACTAAACACAATATGGTTCCATTCCTGTCTCACAGTTGACGTTCCTATGGTTTCCTGGTAGAAGTTCAAAAAGGGGCGATAAATTCGTAGACCAAAATACTTTATATGGAGGTAAACAGATCGAATACCAATTGGCTTACCTTCATGGGTATAAAATTTATCATCAACTATCCGCGTTAAACGACGTTCCATTAACCATCTTTTCACAGTCCTTGAACTAATTTCAGCCCAAGTCCCATTTCCATTAGGTTAGGTTTAATTTTAGTTGACGATAAGATTGGATTGTGTTCCGCCAAATTTTTTTGTATCTACCACTTTCTCGATTTTTCAAATTCTTTAACAATACGGAAAACGATTGACTTATTTAACCGTAAACTTTTAGCCATTTCTCCTTGTTTCTCTCGGTCTTCGTAACGCTGAATTATAATATTTATTACAGTTTTGTTCTGCCAATGATTAAATAATTATAATAAGCAAAAGATTCCTAGTAAATAATAATAGACTATAAGTAAAGTTGTTATAATTTTGTTCATTGAGAAATAAAAATGTATGTAATTTTTTAAAGAATATAGTTAGATTGACCATTTGCATAGAAGACACATCAATAACTTTATACTGGCCCCAATTCGACGTGTGTAGCTCATATTTTTATATATTTTAGTGAGTTGGTATAATTATGGTCACTGCTGCATATTTATTCAATACAGGTTGCAAAAACATTTTTCGCTTATTATTCGTAGGAATAATTTCGAATCTCCAACACTATTTTTACGACTTTCATAAGTAAAATTTGTCATTCACAAATGTGAAACTTCGTAAAAATTATTCAAGATGTCTGAGAACGGATACTTTTGATATCTGTATTATTTCCGTGATAATTTACATAGAATTGTAAAACGAGTTTTCTAAAAATGCTTAGAGTGGGATGAATTTTTTAAAAAAATGTATATTTTATGCTTTGTTTAATAAACGTACATTGTATTTTAAATTGGATATAGCAGAAATGATCTTGTTCAGCCTTTTAAGTCTCTTTTTTATTGCCATAAAGGTGTTGAAAACAAGAATACTGAAATAAATCTTGTCTCTTAAACCAGCTTTTTTATTACGTTCTCACATCTTTATAAAATTCGGCTTTTCCACGGCAACTTTTCCTAAACTTAGATACATTTGATATCCACAAAAAAGCCTTTCATATAATAGATTTAATTTCTATCATCCACAATATCAAAAGTTTCTGTCTCGAAAAAAATATCCCAACAATACATGACAAAACAATTGTAATGTATTGTGTAAATGTTATTAAAAAGTGTCTAGACTGGAACATTAGACTTTCATACATAGCAAGTTATAAAAATAATATATTCGTGCTAGTTCAATAATACTAGGCTTTGACACAGAGCTGTTGCTTTATTAAAATAACATAAATTATTTCCGCATAGTATTTAATATGCATTAGTCTACCCCCATTTCACTTAGTATAACATGGTGTCTGATGCAAGTCTATCAAATATTAATGACTTTTCATGTGGTCTGAACCTAACATCCATAATATTTTAGTCCTCAAATTAAGTCGGGCTCTCGGGGGCTCTCGGGGGCCCCCGGGTTATCGATTCGGGTCTGATACGGCCCAAGTCCCCGACTCAGACTCTTAATCTGGAAGCTTAGAAAACGGGAAAATAGATGGGACGCGTAAGGGAAAGATATAACTAATAAGGGAAAACAAGCGTTGAGGTAAAGTACCGGTTTCCCCTGTAGGCAACAAATTTCGCTATGTAATATGTGGCAAAATGACATCAGATAAATTCAGCGTGTTTTGCTGTTAAGAATAATATGTTTGTGTATGTGTTTGTGCGTTTTTAATAATAAACATTTATTTATTGTTTTTAAAATGGACATGCGATAAAAATGAGATGGATTATGGTGAAACACTATGGTTTATTCGGTGAAGTGTCCAGTGGACACAATACATTTTCAATTTGACGAAATTAATTTTCTACTAATGCCGCGCAAAATTGAATGCTAAATAAACCACTATTTTCATTACAATTTTCAAATTATCCAATACTTCAATATGATACTTCGATATTAATAAATTTCCAACATTAACGTGCAGTAATAACTCTTCAAATAGATTAACAGTGATCAATAATTTTATGTTATTTATTTGAGCATATATGTATATTGACATCTAATTATCGCTTCCTGTTGCTGCGCCCATAAAAATACATATTTATGAACACATAGAATAAGCATATAAATTATTTTATTATAAATTACTCCTGATCATATAGTTTTTGAAATATAAATCATTTATCACTTACGTCAATTTTAAATGAATTGTAAACAATAAAAAGTTTTACGTGTATATCAACATGTCAAACCTTTGATTTATTTGTAGCATTTAATGAGGTAATTTCATGACAATAGGCATTAAATGTCCCTTTTTTTAGAAAACAATACTCACAGATAATTTGTCTTTTTGGGACGGCTGTCGTGATATTAGTCAATGCATTCTTTTAACTTCACCCGAAACAAAAAGAAACCTTAGGTTTCTTAAATTCAGCTTTGTGCCTAAATAACTTAACTCTCCTTTATTATTAACTTAAGTAAATCGTCACATTAAGGGCATCCTATTATTGTTCAACATTCAGTTACTTTATTTAATTTAGAAATGAATACTTGAAGCAATAAATAGAAACACTTTTAACTGATACGGTCATACAGAAAAGTTACAAAATAATTTACTTGTATTGATATATTGATTTTGAAAACCCAAAGAATGAAATTAATTATACTTTCTTTTCGACTATTGCTTTGAGGTTTTCATTGTGCGGAACTGGTATTGTAATTTTTAATTTGCTGCACGTTTCCCGCGGTTGCACAAATGGTAATTTAATACACTTCGAATGCAGGTGATCTTAACCCTGTGAAATTCTTACAAATACAAAACGTAGCGCTATATTTTGCTACAAAGGTTCCGCACTGGTGTAAACCCATAAATTTATTTTATGGCATGAACAATTAACAATTTCATTCAAAATATGCATAAAATTATGATATTGCTTTTTAAATAATAATTGATGCAATAAAAAATCATTGATTTAAACATTTTTGAGGCAATTTTATTTTTAAAACAAATATAAATTAAACAGCTTCATTTCAAATTTTTATCAAAAATAAGTTACTGTCACAAGCTTGATGTGAATTAAATAAATTTGATTACTTCAGTCATTACGTATTAGTAATAATTGTGATAAATTATATTATGATAAAACTAGCAACATGATTAATAATGATTATAATCATTGGTTATACAAATCATTTGTATAGTTAGTGGAATAATTGTTTAATATATATTATAATGAGAATGTTAATACGTAATTAAATACAAATATTCCTATATTTCCAATTGCGCTTACTATTCATGACCTTTTTTTAGTGTAAAATTATTGAAACATTGATATTCGACCAGCACATTTAATTTACTTGTATGTCTTGTATAAAATATTATAAGTAAGTTTTAATTATAAGTAAATAAATATTTTTTGTAATTATTATGTTAAAACGAAATTATTTTGATTTTTAAAAAGTTAAAGCTAACAAATCAATTTGAATAAAAAACTTTTATTACTGAATTCATCCAGTTTCTTTCAGTGAAACATATTTTTCAATAGATTAATTCGACCATTCGTTTGTATGGTTCATTTCATAGCACACTTTGGTATAGGATTTTATAGTAAAATTTTAAAAATAAATTTATGACATATATGCATATGTATGTAAATTTAAATACTTCAATATTTTAAATCAAATAACTTTTTTTGTCAAAAACTGGTATCTGGTTGTGTACACAAAAAGAAAATTAAATTAAAATTGTTTCATAGTAAAAAAAATTTCTTCAATACGCATACTTGATTTAATATTTCTTTAATGTAAAACTAAACAAAATTTTTTTTTTTAAATAATAAATCAATATTTTTAATTTCGGAATTTGATTTATTTAGATTTTATATTTATATAATGACATACTATAGTAGATACTATTCAGTATGATTTATGACGTTAACATAAAAATTTATTAATTACTTTTTTTATTATTTTTGAATTTTTACATCTCATCAATAAAATGTTGAAATTATTTTCATGATCCCCTTTTTAAAAAAGTAAAGTCCTCTATTAAAAAGCCATTTGGATAAAAAATCGTTATGGAATTCATCGAATCTCTATTTTTCAACTGATTAATTTGATCATTCGCCTGTATAGTTCGTTTCATAGTATACTTTGGTACGAAATTGTATAATTTAATTTTATGACATATATACGTATGAAAATTTAAATAAATTAAATATTATGTAGTTACATTTTTTTATTAAATTGAGAACAATTAAGTTTAAATTAATTAAATTGTTTCTCATCGGATATATGTCTACAAAATGCACTGTCATACTTAAATTAACAATTTAAAACTTAAAACTTAAGATAAAATTCAAGATTTTGCTTTCTGTGTGCTAACGTCAATAAACAAGCTTTACTCTTTAATGAGTTGTTATTATTACTTATATATTTGTATATTAATGTGTTCATTAGTTTGATTATTTTTAAATTTGTTTTACCTCACCTCTAAAACTTGTTATTATTAGAAGAAATTTTTCTTCTTCTTATATAAAATAGAAAAAACATATTTTTTACAGCAAATAAAATGCAATTAATTAAGTAATTATTCTTACATTATTTATTCTACCATAAATAATGTAAAGCACGATTTGTCATTTAAGTAATTATCTTGAATAAAAGAATTGATTGAGCTTTAACAAAGAAATATACACATTTTTTTCTACTATATAGACATATTTTTTGGGATGAAACTCGAAAGAAATTCGATAACCAAAACAACAATCATCCTCTGTATGATTCCATGTAAATTTATTAAACAACTTAAATGTAAGCGACCGACGAGGAAGCTTTACAAGAAAAAATAAATCCATCACGTTTCAGTAAGTAAAAAGTCAAACGGTTTGGCCCGTCATATAAATTTAGCAGTACTAATGCGAAACTTTTCTCATAAATGTTGACAAGGCAAGATGCCAAGGCCGCTTTTTACCGTGGAAAATAGAAAATAGGTTAGTTGTAAACGAGTGTAATAAAGTAGCTGGCGTTAAAAGAAATTTAATATTATACCCGGGCGAAGAAAAAAAGGCGATGGTGTATGTATGTTGTGTGTTAGTGCGGTATAGTGTGTGCGTGTGTGTGTGTATGTCGCGCCGGGAACCGGCGGCACACAACCGAAAAGCGGCAGACAACGACGAGAAGCCACGCGCACCGAAATGTGGCAATTTCCACACTTTATACGGACGTAGCGAGCTGCGGCCTCAGTCAGTGGTTCAGGTGGTGTGCTGAAGGTTGGTCGCGCGTCGGCGCCGCGTTCCACTGGATTGGGGAAACTCACCAGCTTCAAGAGCGGACGCCGGAGTTGTTCTCTCTCTGCCGAGATCGACGTACCCCGATACATTATGCATAAGCAATCGGACCGACGGAGCGTGAACTGATATGCATATGCCGCTCTCTCTGCATTGAATACCGGATGCACCGCACTGGGGTGTCGGATTTTCGTGTTGCCTGCCGGTGGTGGATGTGACTCGGCGCGAAGAAGTGTTGCGGTGCTGAGTTTCTATTAATTTTTTTTGTTTTTGGTTGATGTTCCTGTTTTGTGAACAAACCAGTGCGTAGAAGTTTCGCTGTGTGATGCTTTAAAAACAGTGGCAGTTTAACGACTTTGGAAGTTATGATTTAAAAAGAAAAAAAAAACAACAATAGAAAGTAAGTTGAAATGAAATTATTGTAGTGTTAGAAACGATGGTGGATGCGCCGGGTGCAGGTATTCGTAAAATATAATTTCTATTATTATTACAGTCGCATTTATGTAATTCTCACAAACTGCAATGGAGTAGTTAATAAATACACCAATTTTCTTTAAAATACGGCATCAGTACAAACCGCTAAAGGTAGAGCGTATACTGTGTGTGCCATCTGTGGTCAACTCCCCTCACTAGGAATATAAAGCGCAACGTTTTACTCAAACTTTTAGTTGTGAAATAAAAAGATAATTTTAACTGATTTCGTTTCAAGCGTCTAGTGGCTGCCAGTAAGATACAAATCATTTTATTATCTCGTTTGAATGGAAATGTATTCTCAATAGTCCAGCATTCAAAGTGTCAACAAATTACTATTTTAGATAATTTTTTTTTCTTTACAAATTCAAAAGAATCTAATATTAAATTGATATTATATTATAGCATATAATTTACGATGACGAATTAGTCAATTATTTATAGGTATATATTTATTTATTTATTTATTATTATTTACAATAGGCGTAACTGCATAAAAATCAATATTAAGCAGTGGTTTGAGGAAGTCACAAATTACAATACGTAGATATAAAATTATTAAAGCAAAGCTGAAACACTTATTATTTCAAAACTTTGCCTAAAAGAACACACCCAATTTTATTTAAAAAATCTGTTTATTAATCTTGTAATTAGTGTTAAAACAAAAGTGCACATCAGTTCATTATCATCACATCAATTATGATAAATATAATGACGAGGTTTTGTATTAATTTAATAATAATCAGTTTATTAAATAACAGTGTATAATGAAAAGGATCATCATGTAGCCGTTTATAAAAATGGCATCAGCTTCGTTCCAATGAAAACATGTTTACAGGGCCATTGGGACGATATTGTTAAATTACAGGTATAAATTTTCAAATATGTTTACTACATCAACGCACAAATATACACATACTTTTTAAAACTCAAACACCAACATTTAGTTTTAATATTGATTTTGACTATAGGGTAATTTTAACACAAAATCAACAAATCGCATTTGCATATTTCGCTGGGATTCGTATATTTTATGCAGTTTTAAACAAATTTGATATATGATTGTTATCTGCACTATATTTGCATTTATGTAAATGCGTCGGTAAAATAAATAAATATTTGACATTATTTTACCAATAAAACCGAGAGTAAATCATAAAAAATTTAGTAGCAATTAAACCGGACTGAGTAAAATTGGGTAGATAAAAAGTTTTGATACATTTTATACCGATTATGGGATATACATAATTGTTTGACCGTAAATTTATTAATTCAATTTATGACACTCCGACGAGTTCGATTAACAATTTAATTTACATCAAGGATAAACGTTTTACTAAACATGATAGTAAACATGTCTTTATGCTCCACAGCAGTATGACATCTTTGTGCATTTGATAGTGCCTGTGGCAACTGGCACTTATACTATGTTGATCAGTTTTAGGTAGGATATTTATTTTATAACATCAATAGCTTATATAACATACCTAATCAATTGATATTAAAGCATTTTCATTATTCAAATTAATTTAATTGTTTATTGTACCAAGTTTCTATTGATTGCTTCTTCCTTTTTTCATAACTTTGAGGAGAAACAACCAACTTGAACATGTTTGTTACATCAAGAGACATTTTATTAAACACGATATTAAACATACATTTATGCTACGGAACATTATGACATCTTTGTGAATTTAACAGTGCAATAAGCAACTCACAGTTATATTATGCTGATCATTTTCTAGTAGGATATTTATTTTTACAACATCAGTAGCATCTATTACGTACGTAATAAATTGATATTAAGGCATTCTCATTATTCAAATTAGTTTTATTGTCTATTATACCAAGTTTTTATTAATTGCTTCTACCTTTTCTTATTTACAACTTTGTCAAGAAAAAACGAATTTGAACTATATTACAGCAAGTATAAACATTTTACTATACACCGTATAGTAAACATATCTTTATGCTACGGAGCAGTAAGACATCTTTGTGAATTTGATAGTTTATGGAGGGACTGGTATTGATACCAAGTTGATCAGTTTTAGGTAGAATATTTATTTTATAACGTCAATAGCTTCTATTATGTACCTAATCACTTGATATTAAGGTATTTTCATTATTCAAATTAGTTTTATTGTTTATGTTTAGTTTTTATTGATTGCTTCGAGAAAAAATGAACTTAGACATTTGTTGCATCAAGTATAAACATTTTACTAAACTCAACAGTAAATATGCTTTTATGCTACGGAACAGTGTGACATCTTTGTGAATTTGATAATGCATGCAAGAACTGGAATTGATACTATGGTGATCAGTTTTAGGTAGAATATTTATTTTATAACATCAATAGCTTCTGCTATGTACCTAATCAATCGAAATTAGGACATTCTCATTATTCAAATTAGTTTTATTATTATTATTATTCTTGTAACTTTGTCTAGAAAAAACGAACTTAAACTTTTGTTTTATTAAAAGCTAGTTCCTCTTTAAGAATAATATTCAATATTGACTATTATTTATTAGGTTACTTAGTAAATTATTTGAAAACAATTCATTATTAATGTCAATTTAGTAATTTAACTATTAATTAATTATGTATATACATGCTTGTACTGGTAAATATACTATAAACTATTATCCGCTCATTGTTAATATATTATTATCTGATGATAGTAATCATTGTATTAGATAATGTTAAAGTTAAATCATCTTACTGAATAATAAATTCATTAATGAATATTATACTGTTAAATTATATTCTGATAATTAAATTTATGCATAGTTGCCCCTGTCCATAAATTTTGTTGACATTTTTTTTAATTTAATTTAACCAGTGAATATTAAAATAGATTTTAGTATTCATATAAAAATGAAACAGATATTTTATATACATAATTAATTTACTATAACAATTTCTTAAAACACCAAAAATGCTTAATACAGTTTACTACTACCATTCAGTTTAATTTCTTATTTTGTTTGAGGATGTATTTTTTTTTAAATGGTCATAAATTAAAAAATAAAAACTGAAACTTCTGGTTTCTGGTGGTAGAACATTACTTATTTCTTACTCCTAAAATAGTCACCCAGCAAATCGTCTGTTCTGATGTAAAAAATTAATAATTTACGCTGCATATTGCTTTCATTCTATTTGACCTACATAAACGACGTAATTTTAGTAAGTAGTAGAACATCCTGACAGTATCTTAAAAATTTCAGTGGTCCATCCGAGAAGTTACATCGGCAACAACTTTAATTTTATCAAGATAACCTTGTCAAGAGGTTTTTATATATTTGCATCAGAACCCGCAAATTTCAGCACTGCGAAAGTTTTCGCGTTTGCTAGATAACTGTCCGCGAAACTTTTTATCTGCTCCCGGGAGCGTTTAATAGTAAAATATGAACGGGGGATACGCAAAGTTGGTGCATCTAAAATTCAATAGGGGCGGGAGTGGACCGAAAGAGTAATTTGAGCGGAAAATAATCATATTTACACACGACACAACACATCGACCGTAATTCACCGCGATCTCCGTCGATAATCCACAACGGTTCGGTAATTATTGGTTTGTAGGATTTTGTGGGTTTTCGCCCTTTGACGAATTGGATAATGAGTCTGGCTTCGACACACATTCGTTATTTATTATCGGTATTTTCCTTGGAACTGGTAAAGGTTCAGTATTTGATTGAGAGTAAATGGATTGACTGCGTGAATACATATCATGTTGTTATTACCTTAATTATACGACTAAATAATGTATAATATTAGTTTGTGGGCTCATTTAATATGTCCGAGACTGCATGACATGCACTAGGATATACAGTCTGAAGTTAATATTTGACAAGTACAACTGCACATGACATATTAATAATATATGTATTTCTCAGGTAATACAAAGTTGGATGTTGTATTACGACAAACGGGGACACGAACTACCACACAACTATGTTAATATGCTGTGTTTAATAAACTATCAAAATTACACTACCTCAGTTTTAGTAAATGAGAAAACTGAAATTAATAGCTTTAACAATTGCATGAGTATGTAACCCTTAATCAACACTAAAATAAATCACTAAAGTTTTACAAAATGATTATCCAATAAAGTTATATTAAACATAATATCATTATTAAAATTAATAATTATTAATTCACGAGACACATCACCAATTTGTATATGTGCGTTACAAATATTTAAAATCAAGTATTTTAATACCCGCAATGAAAAACATAATTATCTGAACATACACCAATATTATTTATTTAAATGAGATAAATTTTATAATACATACATGAATTTGTATGTACTGTGCATTGTAATTTAAATTCTACAAACCTGCGTAACAGCAATTATTCCAATAAGTAATATATTACAAAAATAAATTAAATATGAATGAAAATATTCAGTTGCAGGATTAGATCCAGTTTATTTCGATGAATAAATCAAAAGAAATTAAATTAGAATTTAATAAATAATAACCAACGAAAGAGTTTAAATTTTATTTTACATTTTCCCGTTCAACCATATTTAATAAATAAGAGGTGTATCTATACAAAAACGTTTCCAATATTTTAAATAAATGTTCCTATTTTATGAATTACTTATTAACTAAAAATGAATTGAGCTCAAATTTACTTTAGAAATTGTTATATATATTAAAAATTTATACATACCCATCGAACAAAACAAAATGCATTATTCACGTATGAAAATAAATATATTATTATTTACCGTTACGAGGATAATTATTAATTACTAATATAATTAAAGTGTGACAAGTTGAATATAAAATACTTTTTACGTCAATATATAGATTGACTGTAATTATTTCCATTAGATTGCATTTCATATTCATGTCTTTTTTGAATAAATGAAAAGTTTCTAATAAATAATAATTATTAAAACTAAAAAAATTGCTAGTCGTGTATTTAATATTATAGTCCATTGATTTAAAATAAAAGAAGTATTCTTTAATTATACAATCTCACCAAAAATATTGAGAAACAATTATTTCAACACACAATTACTTAAAATGGAACGACTCCCAATAATATTTAAATTAAATGCCGATAAATTTTAATAATATATTAGTATGTGTATTGTAATTTAAATTTTACGTAGAGAATACGAGCAACAGCGATTATTCGAATAAATAACATTCGATTAAAATAAATTATGTTTTTGACAGTATTTGGTTGCTGCAACACAAATAATCCTTCCTAAAACTAGACCAGATAATTTTGTTAAATAAATCAGAAAAAAATATATTATGATTTAATAAATATGATAACCACAAACAAAATTGTTTCAATTTTGTTTTATATTTTCTCGTCAAGTGATACGCTATAAATAAAATGATTTTCCAACTTTCATGTGCTTTTGCATGAACTCGATAATAACTCATATATTAATTAAAATGGTCAACTCATAAAGTCTAGATAAAAAATATTAAAATCAAATGTCAATCCAATAAAACTGTATACAATTTTATTACTTCATTAAATAAGTGAAATAAATTAGTACCAATTGCTACAATTAATTATATTTGAAATTAAACAAACAGCCTCAATATAATTTGATTATAAATTATTACAATTACTACAAATTAAATTTACGTTACTTGACGATTAATATTCCTAAAAAATTACATAATTAATAAGATCCACTTATTTATCAGTAACGTTTACATTTTTAAATTAGATTATCGGTTTGAGCACATCTTTACATTATTCAAAATTATATTAAAAACTAATTTAATTTGAAATCTAAACCATTTTTTTTTTTTCAAATTTTAGTATTGGATGTTGTAATCTATAAAATCTAAAAAGAAAATAAATAGCAGTTTACCAAAATCCGTTTAAAAATATAGAAATATAGAAATTTGGTAATTCACCGTTTTTTTAATGTCTTTATTTCTTTATAATACTGAACATAATTAAACTGTCAGTCCTTTGTGACTATGATCAACCGGCGCTTTGAATGAGAAACCAACAAAATTCATTTTCTATAATGCAGCATCGCTTCCAATAACCGGTGCAAAAACTTTTTTCTTCGTATAATTAATAGAGTACAACTTGTGTGAACTTTGTGGTGTTGACTTGAAATTAGGTCCTGATAAATATAACTTAATTAACAATAGTGATATATTTCATATTTTTACTTCATAATAAAAAATCGAATTACACGAAACTTTGTTTGAAAGTATGAAATAAAATAAAAAATAAATGGGATGACAATATGACACTATTATATTTCTTTGGTGGTTACACACATTTTGAGGAAAGAACAAATTAATAAAATACCTAAAGTTGCAGTTGACCCGCAAGATATATCCGCTAATTTATTTTCCTGTTCGGAACCATTAAATATAGGAATCGAACGTGGCTGTAGTGGGCTAAGTCCTTTGTAACCTCGTTACTGACCAATTCCATGCCGCTGTGGCCACAGACCAGTAAGTAAGTAATTTCATTTCTGCTTGGTATTTCTCGGTTCAATGTTAATCTTGCCGGGACAAAGGCGATTAAATGAGGAGGGAGATCGATTATGACCAAAATAAAAGCAAATGGGCCATTTCACATGATTGATCCCGATTGTACGCCAGAAATACTGCGGATCGAAGCCAAAATTGCACATTTATATTCATGTCCGGCAACAGGAACGACAATTAAACAAATTTCATGTAATTCCGCGACTTCGCTTCCGGCCAGTTTGACTTTCGGATTATCGGAAGAATAACAGCGCACCGCGGTATTTATTGTAAAAACAAAATATTCTGAAAACAGTGAGTACACTCGACAGCTGAAGTCGTTTTCAGTTATTCGGTAGTCAATAACAGTGTGCTTCAACTTTAAACATCTAATCTGTGAGTTCTGCTTCGAGATTGCATGTTAGACAAATAGGGCAAAATTTAATAGAACGGAATTCGCACTGCTTCGTTCAAGTAATGCAAATGTTGGAAATGTAGATTTCCAGTCGTTAGCAAACACCATATACATTTATTTTAGTGATAATAGAGAAGAATTTATTGCGTTGAATAAATGAAATTCGTTGCACGTTTGTTTTTCAACTATTTGTTGTTTACAAAATTTCTATCGATTGTCGTTCTTACATTGAACCACATACACATTATTACTGACCTCACAACAATGAATGAACTTTCCCATGCAAACAAACATTTTGACGGCTATCTCCAATCTTTTTACCCGTAAAGTGGACGCAAAATATTAGTCTGCGACTTAATAAATAGCGCACATCAATTATACAGGCTATACAGATCGAAAGATCTGCGTAGCCTTATCGATGCAATTAATGCAAGTACCACATTAACACTCTTTGCACGCACAAAACTAACTAATAACTAATTTTATTCAGGGTGCCTTAAACAAATGGAATATTCGTAATAAGTTAATTAAGTAGCAATCATATTTTATATAAGTCACGTATATAAATAACATTTTTTCATTCGCATCGGAGCTATGAAAACAAATTAAATTCAATTTTAAAATTATCCGCTTCTAAACTGCAATTTTACTAGCAAATGCCAAAAGTTGGCAGGCAATATTAAAACCCAAGCGGACGGCGTTTTAAAATTGTTCTGAATCAGCACAAGCTAATATTCACATTGGGGTAATAAAATACATTGTTTCAGTTTGTTAATTATACAAATGAAGGTCGCTCTAAATTATATTAATTCAAAACCATATAAACTAAACGACCGCTCGACATATAAATATACATATGTTAGAAAATTCATTTTATGACTCAAAAACAACAAGCTAAGAAAATTAAATTAACGTTGTGAAAATATTGTTTTAGTCTATTATGATCGTTACAATTTATGTATCTTTTATAGAACAAATTAATACAAATTACATATAATAATACATACACAATTATACATAGTTTTATTAACTCCATGACGTTAATAAATATGTAATAATCATATTATTATTGTTCTTTTATAATTATGCACATAAAATTATCAATTTACAATTTTTATTTTACTATTATTCAAATTAAAAAAATGTGTTAATACCCTTTTATTCCATTATATTGGACCCACTTTTCGTTTTTGGCAAATGTACAGCGGGTTACTCTGATAACTTTTGAATGACACAAGATATCGATCTCGAATAAAAACGATGAAAAATGATGTCAATTTAACTAAATTTTCCCATAAAACTGACATGTGCCATATTGGCATTAACAAATAATTTTTTAAAGCAAAGTGTAGTCTCGTGATACCTTATTTGAAAAGTATGTTTATTTTCTAATGAACGCTATCTTGCTGGTTAAAATCAGGTGATAAGTTACAGAGTTATAAGCAATGCATTTAACGTATTAGCCAAATATTTTATTCAGTGTTTTTATTACTAAAAAATTTGATAATATTATAGAAACAGGTATTACAGCTCAATATTTACTCAATTTAATATAGTATCTTGTTTAGATTCGAATTGTCACTGCATCTCCATAATTATCAACTTTTGTCTAATGAGAGACAAATCGATCTATTTTCACCTCGACAATTGGAGACTCTTTATTGACCTTTAGGGGATTCCCCTTATAATGTGTAAAAGCCAAATGGAATAAATTCATTCTTTTAATTATTATCCAAATTAAAAAATACCAAAACACATCAATTTTAAATTATGAATTATTATATCTCGCGAAGAAAAAATTGTATCCATATATTGAAAACCCTTCAAATAATAACTGGAATCATCAAAATTTTAAATAGAAATTAAGAGCTTGTGTATTACAGATTTTAAATTTATTTCATTAACATTAATAATAAAATAAAATTATATTGATGGTTTTTGAATTTATTGCCAAATAATATTAAAAATAAAATTAAATTATATTCAAAACAAATCACCTTCCAAAGCAATAACTAATAATATGCAATTACCATACTATTTAAATTTTTAATGCATTTTAGTTTAGTCAATTTTATTTTTATTGTTAATTTTCGTAACAAATATTAAAATAATTGAAAATAATGACAATCGTAACTTTTAAATAAATGATGAATTTTTTTCGATTTAGAATATTACTTTATGATTTAAAATTGTCATGTTTAGATATTTTTATAGATACGCCGAATATTTAAAAGGACGAAATGATTCTATTTGATTGTAGATATATTATAAAGTGATTAAAATAAAAACTACGCATATCAATACGTGTAATACAGATATTATATATGACTTTGCGTATTTTGTATGTTAAAATCAATAAAAATAATATTCCAGTATAATCATCTATAAATCAAATATTGATGAAAATTTTCTTTTTATTATTATTTAAAATTACTACATTTGACTGGTATTTTCTTGCAATTTTAATATATAAAAAAGATATGTATATATTATACAAAGTTGATTAGTTTACATACTTAAGTAACATACTATATATAAATATAAAAAATTCATTTCATTTCTCAAAAATAACAGATTAAGGAAATTAGATTACATATTGTTGAAATATTATTTTAGTCCATTATGGTGATCCCAATTTCATGTTACATTTTATGTATGTATGTATGTATGTTTTTTTATGAAAATACAGCATACGGTAAAAATAGAATATAACAAATTGATACAAAAAGCTTACATATACATTAATTTTATAATGTTAATTAAGTTATTATTGTAATATATTACGTGTATAATAAATTGCAATTGTGGATTTGCTATTATTTAAAATTAATGAAATCAAAATTTTTAAATATACTTATAATATTCTTTTGGTAAATAAAATCTACAATAAATCGATACATATATATATTAATAAAGATAATATAAATCACTTTGCATATTTTGTAGGTTAAAATCAATGAAAAGAATAACCCTATACTATAACCATCTATAAATCAAATATTGATGGCAATTTGCTTTTTATTATTATTTAAAATTACTATATTTCAATGGTATTTCTTTTTATTTTTTGCAATTTTAATAAATAAAATATGAACTATGTACATACATAGTTTATAGGAATCGATATTTTACAATTTTCAGTTATTCATATTTGCTCCAATTTTGTTCATATACGTACAAAAATTGAAAATATTGACTTTAATAATTAAAATTAAGTTTTATTTAAAATGGCTTTTATTGATTATTATTTGTTTAATATAATACAAAAATTGTTTTCCACAATTTATTTAATCAATAATTTTATTAATATTGTTTATAAAAGACCTGAAAAGCAATTTAGTAGTGCGGCAGCGAAGTGTAAAACCGGGTCCCGTAATTTATTTTGTTATATCGTGGACGTTATCTGTGAAAGTATCAAACTATCAAACATTACGCAGACGATTAATTCCCATCACTTTCGCAGCCTCTTGCGCCGGACCGCAGACATAAGTGGCCGTAAAGGATTAAGGCGAGGGACAGATTTCAATAAGTTTGTTAATATACGCAACTTTATTACGCGGTTGGTACAATAGACAGTCAGTCGAGTTTGGTGCAAGGGGAATGTTCTGGAAAATAGGTTTTCTCATTTGTTAGCGACATGCTGAAAACGGGACGGGGCGACCTCTTTAAGTTTCCCAAGTCGCGCGGATTCATCTCGGTGCGGTTTACCTTTGTCGGTGGTTTCGTTTCGTTCACGAACAGGACATTTACATCTTACACGGCGGCCTCAATTAGAGAAACATTCAACGCTCACAACTTAATACATTAATTAAAGGATAATGAAGCCATAAATGATTAAAGTCTTCTCTAGATTGGGTCTAGTAATAATTAACGAGGTTCGAGAAAAACACTCTTCGCAAACTTTGGAGATATTAAGCGGATAAAAGGGCTCCAATTTGACTTGTTTGTCGAGTTTTTAAGTGCGTGTATTTAATATACGGTTTAGGTTTTTTTCTCTTTGCACACATCGATCCGGCCACGGAAGAATGGAGGAGAGGATGGTTCGGCAAAAGTGTGACGCCAGACGATTATAATATAAGCGAGGAACTAGATTGAGAAAAGCATGAGTTGGCTGAAATCGGCTTTGAAGAACTAACTCGTGAATAATTTAAATAGTTCTCCGGCTAGGAGACAACTTTAGATAATTTTAGATGAGTACTACGCCATCCTAAGGTCAAATAGTTTGCAGGCTAGTTATTAATATTTGATGGTACAATATGCATTTTAAAAGCTAAAAGCGAAAGACATTTCAAGTTGGAAAAATATTTGACGACTTTTTAATTGAATTTTACATAAAACGTGTAAAAATGTTGACCGTATCGATTCCATCTGAAGCACACATCTAGCGGAAAAGCTCAATGGGGACACGCTCGTTAGACTAATTAACTGTTAAAAGATTACTTTATTTTTAGACTCAATTTATTTAAGTACAATCTTAATATAATTTAATACTGACATGTTTTAACTTAATTCCACAACAATGTGTAATATGTATCGGGGTATTCAATTAATGTAAATTAAATGAAACTTTGTAGAATTTAAATTGTTCTATGAAATAATCTAATAGAATAATTTGTAGTTATTTGAATGTTAATGAATTGGTGCAATAAATAGGAAATGTCGGAATTGCCAAAATTAAATGAATAATTTGCACATACAATGCTTTCATTAAGTGAGTGAGTTAGTTATTTGTTGAAACTCTGTATTAATTAACAAGTGGAAATTAGGTTTGCGGTTAATTTGCTACGTTTTGTGAGAATTAGTATAGCAATAACTATGAACCAATTTAATTTTGTAATAATCATAAATCATTGACCAGATATAAATTGTTGCGCATTTCAAACAAACTGGTTCCCGTTAAAATTGGATTTTATAAGGGAGGAACGAGGGATTCGGGGTTTGTCGACAGTTGGGGAGTCAATAATAACGTCAGTTTACCTCTGCGAATGACTAAGATTTATTAATCGTCAAACGTTTTTGACATCTTATTAGGATCACGTTTGTAATAATGGAAGAATACTACAAACATATGTTGGCTCCATTATGCCCATATTGCTACTCAGAATCAACTGTGGACACACAAAAACTATTGAAACCAGCATACCAGAAAATACCTTTAACCCGCCAGCAACAAAACTAACTACACTTTAGATGAATGACCATTAGACCATTTAATTTACAAAAGCTCCAAAGTTTGTTGAAAACTTGAAATTATAAAAATAAATAAGGGCCTAATCAATAAACTTAACCCAAGTTTATTTTATTTTCGTTTTAAAAGTTCCATTAATTTATCAATTTAAATTATCCACTGATGGGTAATGATAACTGCATAAAGTTCTCAACAGTTAAATTGTTTCGCTAATGTACTTTAAATAACAATGTCGTTTCTTTGGAAAGTTTCTTTTTAATTTTTAGTCCCGAGTCTCGATTATAACGTTTTAGTTTCGTGCTTCATCTGATTAAATGTAAATCTGATTTGGAAAATACATGAAATAACTTTCGACTGAACTGAGTAAATAGTATTTATGTGGTTCTGGCGTATTTTAATTGTTTGATTTCTGCAAAGGTCATTGTATTTCGTATATTTTTTTCTAATTGGAGATTTGATTAAGGAAATCTATTGTGTCGTGAAAATATGGTAATTTATGTTTTGTTCTAGGCCGCCGCCATGTTGGCCGAATACTGGCGATTAGTGATTCTGCTCGCAGTTCCTCCCATCCTGTTGACAATGTCCATGGATATCAGTAAGTGTTTATGTCTATAACAATAGTTTGTTAACTGTCTCTTATATATTAATCATGTGGTATTTTGTTTCATATCACATTAAAATACCTCTGGTTAATAAAATTTTAAAAAATCTCACCAAATATGAAAATTGAATGTTTTAAATATAATCTTTTGTAATTTTCTTTTGTAAATTCTTGGATGTCTTTAAAAATTCTAATTGAATGGCTCGTTATTTTGTATTTAAAAGTAATAATAGTAATACTCTCTTTTATGTTTTGATTTAATTACATAGGTTAAAAATTCTTGTAATGTATAAGATTCCTCATTCATTATGTTTCATACATTCGTTTTAAAAGATGTAAGTCACATAGAATTTGATCAGACATGTTATAAAACCCAAGAATGAAATTAGCTTTTTTCATATAGTGTCAACCTGTGCTATGGATACAAAAAATTATTAGAGCTTAGAGTTCGTTTTTGAATTTTAAACAAAGCCTGTGGCCTCTCTACTAGCATGCCTCGAATTACTGTCACAAAGTATTGACCTTTCGCTGTTTAAAATTCACACACATATTTTAAATTTTTTCTATATTTGGTGAGGCTCTTTAAAATATGTTAAACTAACATTTCATGTTATATACATTTACTTTATCCTACATATGTACATAAAGACTGAGGTGATTAGAGAAATAACACAAAATTTAAAATTAAACATTTTGATGTGTCATATAAGGAAAACACAAAACAATAACATAAAAAATCAAGTTCTCAATATTGTTGACACTGCTAAAAACTTAAAATGATCCCGAAAAATGGTTTAGAATATTATTATCAAATATGAGACAAAAAACTCAATTAAAAATACAATAAAGAAACGTGCTAAAAATACAACTTCTTAAAAATTCAATATATATTTTGATTATCCTCCATAATGTTGGCAAACAATACGTTCGTCATCCTCCAAATAAAGGTTAAGACCTAAACTCAAAAACAGTTATATATATATATATATATATATATATATATATATATATATAATGTGACCAGCCACATTATTTATTCTGTTTATGATTTAATTTAAGTAAAAATTATTTGGACAAAATAAATAATTATGAAAGAACATAGTGTAATAATTTTAAATAATATATTTTGATTAGATTTAATTAGAGGATTATACTATCTAATTAACATTAAATGTGAATTATATTTCTGAGTACCACTATATGTATACCAACTGCACGTACGCAAAATGGAAAAACAATATTTCCATCGAATAACATTTTACAGGATATAGAACTAAACTAAATTACTGAACACATTTTTTATAATCTGATAATTCAAACAAAACCATTAAATCAAAAAAGCGAGAATGTGTTACAATTAAATTAATATCGACCTCTACAATAATGGAATAGTAAAAGTTTTAATAAACATCGATCATACATTGAAAATGGGTTTTTATCGGGGGAATCGATCTCCAGACAAATCGTTTTATTAGGTGCATTACTCTTCCGGGAGTTCAGGTTAACACAATGTTCCATTAAAAGTAAAAAAATATGAACCTCTTTAGAGACATTAGTGACATTTATTTTACATATTTTTCGACAAAAAATCTACTTTCAGATTAAAGTGAAATTAATAATTTCAGTAGCTACTTTTTTTTAATTTACATATAAAATGTAATAAAATTTGGACAACATAGTAAGTAATAAAAAAAAACGTGAACATATTCAGTGCCAATTAAACTATAAATCAACAATATTTAAATATAAAGTAGAACCAAGATGAATATTTGAATGTTGTGCAGACGTAGCGTAGTCGTGCTCCTCGCACTAATTTAATTTTTTATCGCGTTTAACTAGGGTTTAATTGGATAATTCATCGGCTTAAAGTTTAACGACTCTCCTCTTCTCGCAGTTTTAACTAGACTGCATAATTCTCTTTAAACAAAGTAATATAATTAATTTTATTGTGCAATATAAATTAGCCGTTGGAGTTTACGACGCCGGGCAATAAGAAAAGGTAATAAGCAAAGAGAATTTTCTCCACTTTTACGCTTTAATATGGCTAAATAGTGGTCGTTTTATCTCCGCCTAAAAGGGAGTATGTCAAGCAAATATTCCCAGTGGCCTCATACCCATAAAAATATTCATATTTACTGGAACAGCTGCATATCTCCGTTATTAATTTGTACAATAACTTATGACGAATAGGTTGGGTCCCGGGCGAAAGCATTTTTTATCTAGATACGCCGGGACCAAAGCTCTGACGTCATCAGTGGCGTGCCCTTTATAGGCGGCGGAATGTTCGTGGAAACCGCAAAATACAAAACGGGGAATGTCATAATAATATCAGTTTATACAATAACTGGACGGGGGTCAGCACCGACCGTATTGCGCCGCTCCAACTGTTCCTGATAGCGTAACGCAAAAAGGGAAATCATCCAGAAACGGCTAACTGTTAATAATGCGTTTTTATCACCGTGAATTTATTGCCGCTGTTATAAAATGCCATAAAAATATTTAGGAACCGACCATTTTTAATAATAAATACTCACCTCTTATAATTATTACCTATTAAACTGAACATTTAAGTTATGCAATAAAATTAATTTTGTTAAATTGCCTAAAGCGCACTTAAAAACTTGAAAAGCATCGTTAACCTGAGTCATGAATTAACGAATTAAACTGTTGTTAAACTTGTTAAAAGAAATCATTTAATAAACAAGGTATTGCCTCGCAGTTTTTGCATAACTTAAACCCCCACATTTGGGGAATTACTAGTATTATGGTGGCAGGTCTACGTCCCAAAACGTTCACCACACAAGGCGGATTATTTAAGTTATTCATTAATCAAATCCTAAAATTAACTCCACATAAATTTGTATGGTCAGGGATTTTTCGGTAATTAAACGTCACTTATGTTTACAGAAGCTAATTAACAATTCATCGACGAAATAATGAATAAAATATAGCTATCGACGGAGTGTGTTAATTTATTTTTCAATTAATACTTCATAAATAATAAATTAATCGATTTTTAATTTTTTTTTTTTTATATATATTTCACAAATGTATTTTATCACGTAAAATAATCGACCTTTCCATATTGAGTAAAAAATGGTGGATGCGCCATTAAAGAAGGCGTACATTATTATTAATTTAAAAATATTTTAATTTTGGTAATTAAATTGAATATTAATAAATTTTCATTTTTTGTCTTTAATATGCATTTAATTTACTTAGTATAATTTATTAGTACATTAAAATTACTGATCTTAAAATGGTTTTAGTGGATAAAAGAAACTATACGTTTATTAATTGTTCACTTAAAAACAGTGGAAGAATTTCTCAAACTGGAAAGAAACTCAAGTGTTCAAGAAAATTTGTTGGCAAATATTATTATGAATAAAATTAGGGCTCTTAAGAAGCGTATGAAAATAGAAGATAAATTAATTAAAAATGTTGGTTGCTTTTCTAAACTTCACACAAATAAACCAAAAAATATTGAGTATGACATCCAACTGTCAACTAAAACTGTAAGAAGACTAAATGAAGTAAGTGCTTTTTTTGAAAAGGAATCGGAAGTCAAGATTACAATTTGTTTGTCAAAAAACGTATTGATAGTTTCTAATAATTAATTTATTAATTATTTTCTATTTTTTTTATTTCTATCCTACAAGTACATATTATAAATAAATTGTTTGTTTAATCTTTTTTTAATATAGTTAATTTATTTAACGTAGTTTAATACTACATTAATATATTAATAAACTTAAAAATGGTAGATGCGCTAAAGCAACAATACTATTACTTGACATTGGTACATTAACCCTCAAGGAGATTCACACTGTACTTGAATACATAGTGTTCCCCTGAAAATAATAAAGTTACTGATGTTTTAATATGCACGTGAATAACGACCACCCTGTATAAAATTATGGATTACTAATAATAGCTTCTTATAGAATAATTCTTGATTAACGTGAAAAAATCTCCACCAATCTGTCAAAATTTTGAAAGAAAATTAGTAACTCAAATTAATTTTTGGTATAGAACATAGTATAGGCATTTTATTTTCAATTACACGGCGAAACAGGAAACCAAATTTTATTTAAAATGAATTAGAGAAATAGTTCAAGTCAAATTACAATGCCTACAAAGATATTTTATAAATAAAATGTTTGATTAACCTTTCCTTAATATAGTTAAGTTTCTTATTCTTAAATCTGAACATCGGTACAATATCCTTCGTAACGTCAAATGACTAATAAAAAAGTAAAATAGACCTTATTACAACTATGCCAAAAGTATGTTTTTAAATAATATCGATCATATTTTTTATAGTATTTTAAAGGTTACTTTACTGATTAATTAAAAGAAAATTAAATAGTACCTGTTAAAAATGGATCTAACAGCGGATAAAATAAATTACTTTTAATATAATCAACTTATTCTTAGAATTTGTTTAATAGTAATATTGGATTGGTTGCGCATTCGCCATTTTTAACACCAGTTGTAAAAATGGTGGATGCGACACAAAAAACTTAATTAAAATATTCAAATGAATTAGGATAAGATATTTGAAAACATAAAATTAATTGCCTTTTGGATGTAGTTGTAATTATACAATTTGTTTGCGCATTCACGATATTTAAACATTTATAAACATTTTTTATAATATTTCAAAGGCTAGTTTACAGATTAATTAAAAAAAAATAAATAGTACCTGTTAAAAATAGATCTAACAGTGGATAAAATAAATTACTTTTAATATAATCAACTTATTCTTAGAATTTGGTTAATAGTAACTAATAATTGGATTGGTTGCGCATTCGCCATTTTTAACAACAGTTGTAAAAATGGTGGATGCGACACAAAAAACTTAATTAAAATATTCAAATGAATCAGGATAAGATTCAGTAAGCCTGAAGATAATAATTAATCAATATGGTTAAAAACTTCAGTTAAATTGATTTTTTTATGTATTTGTTCTGTATTTTATCACCTAAGAACGTATCCCCTATAATCCCATATAAATTACCATTCCATATTCACGGTTTCTGTATTCGCGGCATATTTACGGAACATATAACCCGTGAATAAATAACTTTTACTGTATAATATTAATGAACATAAAAATGGTGGATACGCTTAAAATAACTCAACATAACATTGGTACATTAATATTCAAGAATCTTTACATCATAATTAAATACACTGAAACCTTGAAAATAACAAAGTTATTGATGTTTTAAGATGCACAAAATAAAACGTAACACCCCGTATAAAATTGTGAATACTACTAATAGGTTCTTATAGAAGGATTCTTGATTAACGTGTATGCAAAAAATTTCTTCACTCAAAATTAATGGCTTTACAGAAATTTTAGTTAAACCATCAATCTGTCAAAATTTTGAAAAATATCAATGTTAATAGCATTTCCGACAAAACAGGAAATTTTATTTAAAAGAAATTTAAAAAGTTTTAAAAGTTCAAGGTATAATTGCTATAAAAATTTCAAATCAATGTCATAATGAATAACTTAGGAGAATACATGACATGTCCTATATCATTTGTTTAATTTACTTTTTAATAATTTTTATAATAAAATAATGTATTTTTTGCTCATATTTATCCAATAAATAAACCAAATATTTTATTAATACAATATTAATAAAATATTTGATTTATCTTTAATGTACCTAAATTATATTACTTTAACACTTACTCAATTTAAAAATGGTAGATGCGTACCTTTTATATTACCATTACATGACATAGTCACTACAAAAGATATGAACATTAAAGAGGACGTATATGAGTTATAATTAAATTGCAAATACATTAATTTTAGTGTTGGAAGTGTCTAGTAAAAATTTACTTCGCATCGATTTAGAAATTCGCGTAAAAGATTGAGATGTGTCCCTTTTATGTCTTTAATGGTTGAAGTAATTTCATTATTGGCTTTTTGTTTCGAACATCACTCCAATATATATTTAACAAAGTGCTCCAGCTAACAAAGCGTTGACGCAAGATATGAGTTTTTCCTTCAGAAATATATGTTGACATAAACACTATGACAAAAAATTGTTTGTTAAACGAGTTCTCGATATTATACATGTATTATATTTTGACAACATACATATAAATGTTTGCTTTCGCTAAAAAAAAAATATACATAACGTTGCGCCTGCAATAAAACGTATTTCAGTCATATTATTGCTTGGATTACGGAGTACGCAAAGTTTGCTATCAAAATATTTGACAACGATTTAAAAAAGATTAAAGCCGTTTGTCCAAGCAAAACAGCGGAATCATTAAAACAACAGTATTTCACTGCATACGGACCGTTTGCAATTTTTCAACATTTTACTTCATGTTTTCGGTGAATATTTTGCGCGATCTCCTCGCAACGACTCTGAAATCCTGTTAAATATCCCACGAACTCACTTAAACATGTTTAAACCCTCATAAATTAATCCGGTAAATTGCGAGCCACTCACAAGTTTGATATCCCACATATTTATACAGTTTCGAATAACTGGAGCCATTTAAACTTGAAACTCTGGTGGTTTTGATATCAGTGGCGAAGGTGGCGAGCAATTCTGGCAGAAATTCAGGTCGTACATATCTTGTTTGCTACTTGTTGTCAGGTCCAACTTAAACTGTTCTCTGATTCACTACGCTATATAGAACGGCACACATTCGTGATGAATTTTAATCGTGTCTGTCTCATCAGAATATATTTAACATATTCAATCTGAAATTTCATACAACAGGTAGATTGCGTGTGGGCTTTTCCAGCTGATTGATAATTTATTTTGGTCCAAATTAGACAAGTAATTGAAACGAAAATGTTTAATCGGATTTTACGAAAATATTTTAATAGTTTGAAGAAGCATGCCTGCTGAACAACATTATTCATCTCCGGGTAACAAATGTTTGTTTGTGACCTTGCCAAGTGACTTCATTAATAATAGCGTGGAAAGTGCGAGTTTGTGACAATTTTAACAAAAGATTGATTGATAGTTGTTAATAATCCTCTAATTCAGGGCACCGGGTATTATGCTACGCGATTTCGTATAAAGCGATTTTCCAAGGGTTTATGAATATATATGTTATTTATATAAATATAATTTTTGAGAAACACAAATATTGAGTAAACTACTCGAAAAATACACTTGACCTACATATGTTTATGAAAGAATAAGAATAAAAAAGATTTATTATGCTTAATCTAAATCTGACAGCAAAAAAAATGCCTTAAGCAAGTTATTTTCTTGAGATTTTTGGGTTTACTGCAATTAATTATTATAAAAAATAAATAGAAATGTAATTCTATTAATAAATAATTAATCATTGCTTCTTGTGTTATATAAAAAGTACCATGTGATCAAAAATGATTGACTGTCTTTTCGTACCATCAATGTAAATTTTAACATTTATTATATTTTTAGATTAAGTTTACTAAACTCATATTGGTGCAGTTATTTAAAAAGTATTTCTTTAAAATATTGCCTTATCATGTGTACTATACGTGTTTAAGATATTATTAATAGAGATAAATGTTTTAAATAGGGAACAAATATAAACAACAACTTGCAACAACTTAAATTATAAATGACATGAATATTATTATAAAATTTGACAAGATTTTAAAGGTGGTTTTTTCCTGGACAATAATTTTTACCGCATTTTTACGATGTACACACAAGAAAAGCCTAACAATATTTTTGTAAACCTTTGAATTTTGTGTAAGACCTTTATATAAACAAAATACAAAATTATAAATAACATATTTCTTATTTAAACCAAATTAAAATAAAAAATATTTGTTAAATTTAAAATATTAAAGAAAGTTAATTCAAATAGTATATTGTAGTATAACTAAAAAATGTAATTTAACTCAACCAAAAATAATTTTAATAAAAAGTTCTCCACCACTCTATATAATTGCTGGTGGTAAATATAATTTTGAGGTATTTGAGTCCATTCTGTAGCAAAAGATAATTAAACCTAAAATCGGTATGAAAATTACTAATTTATGAAGATTTTTCTTTATAGCATGTATTACATATACTCCATCGCATTTAAGTCTGGTGATTGTTTTACCATAGCCTGAGTAAAACCTTTATTGCTTAGTTGAAGTTTGTCACCACACTCGAGACATTCGTGTGAGCATTTCCGTGCGTAAGGCCGAAGTTTTTACCCACAGCCCCAGAAAATGGAAGGACAATTGGTTGTAAGAACAAAGAACTACTATTGTGCCACCTCTATGCATAAAAACTTCCTGGGCGTGTCCAAAATATTCTAAATTTCCATATCGTCTTCAAACTCTCGTTTGACAACAATCTGAGTAAAAACCAAATCGGATTTCACCGGTGAATAAATCTGTGGCCCAATCACTTTTAAAAGTCTCCACACCATGCCACTCTTGCCCCTCGATAGCCTCTAGTAAAAGGTGGACATCTTATTGCTCTTCTCGAATATAGATTGGCTTCATGTAATCTGTTTTTACAGTATACTGATTAATAAATATATTTTGTGCATGCTGTAACTCCGTTACCAGGTGTAGCAAGAAAAGGTTGGCTTCGAGCAGTTAATGTCAAATATCGATAGTAAATTGCTGTTGGACAGCGTTCACGACCTGGGTGCTGTTCAGCCGGACTTCCAGTTTCTCCAAAGTGCCTCTAGAACCGACTAATGATACTTTGGGAAACACTAAACCTCTCAGCTACCTCAATTTGCCTTAAGCCACCTTAAAGCTATCTTAAATGACGTCGTTGTCTCGTGAAATACAATTTTGATACAATAGACATTTAACAGTCTAATACAATGAAATGAATAGAAATAAATCTTAAATGTTTGAATAAATAAAACGTAAACCAGTCAGTAGAAATAATAAGAATATGTTAACTAAAGGTTAAAATTAAATCTATAATATTCGCAGAGGAAAGTAAATTAGACATTTGTGTGTGTTTTTTATAGATAATATGGAATTCTGTGAAATAAATTTATATACATTTTTTATAGAACGCTATGTTTTATCGTACTTCTTAGACTATTGATGCTCCAACTTAACAATAGTTTTGTCCGAACAAGAACTTTTATATTTAGTATTCCTCAAACTAGTCTCTAGTTGTAACAAACGTTTGCAAAACAAGTTGGTGTCTAGTATTTTTTATGAGCAATAGAGCGAAGCCAATGGTTTATTGATTTTATCAATATTACCATATGCATATAAATTAGTGTATTTCGGCAAGTTCAGAAAGTTGAAGAACCGTTTTATGACCCCGCTTCGTAGATTATCTCAAACTTAATTGAATATCATTTACGGAACGAACAATTTAATTGAACTTGTCCACATATAATAAATAAAGTATTTATGTAACACGATCCGCAGACACCTCGTAATTAATTAATAAATAAACATGTGTCCACTTAGGAATTCGAAGTAGATCGCTGTGTGACGCAGACGATGTCCATTCCGTCCGGTTCGCCGTGACTACGCGTAGCTACGTCCGTACTTTCAGGGGTGGTGGGGTGTGGTGTCGCCGGCATTTTTGTATTCCGGTCGCTTTGCACATCAGACCGGGGGGGTAAAAAGTCGCTTTCGAAACATAGTTATGCAAATGGGCGCCTTTAAATATATTCAGTGAATGGGACAAGCGCGTTGGTCATCAATATTTGCAGTCGGTGCCGCCGCATTGTTTGAGCAAGTTATTCCTTTACGGCGAAATAAATTGCAACAAAAACCGACGCTGCATCTGGTATGCTGCGGACAGGGAAGATAACGAAGGGTATACGGATACGGACTTAATAAAAAATGCACCAACGAACTATTGCAAGGACGCTTTTTATTAGATAAATTCTTGTGGTTTTATTTTAACGGGTGTGGGAGACAATGTTTCAGTTCAGTTTATCTGCACGGTATATCCAGACCACGAACTCCCATACTACTACTATTTTAAGGAATGAGGGAATGTGTTACTTTAATCTGTACAATTAATTAAGACTTTGACTGTAATTATTTTTTCTTTAGTTTAATATTTTTTTTTAAAGAGAAAGCTAGTTCATTTTATAAATGTTGTTTAATTAAAACTAGAGTAGTAGCCATAAATATAGCAATTTATTAAAATATATTAAAAATATATGTTGTGCTACTTAAATTGAATTAATCCTGTTGAAAAATATTAAGTCACGATACTAAATTGTGATAAGAGCAATATTATGGAAAACTTGATTAGAACGAAATATATTCCGAAACAAGTGATAAAACATAACTTATAAACAGTTCTATTCTATCAAAATAAACTCAAAAGTTATAAAATTTTATTCAAATTTAGAATTAAAAAAGATATTTATGTTAAATTCTTGTAAATGGTAAGAGTTATGAGATATGTAAGATGTCCAATTCTCTACAAATAACATCAAGTAATTGCGAACTATGGATTTTGCCATATCGAACTAAAGAAAAAATGTGAAACGAAGGTGAGAAGAATCTTCCTATTAAAATTAAGAACTCATCTTTGGAGAGCATTTTTTAAAAGTGTCTAGTAACAACCAATATTTACAAAGAAGCTTGAAAGAGTATAGACGGGTCGTATATTCGGAAAATGATCGAGTTTATTCTACGGTGATGGGTCAAAATTCTAAAACAAAAAAGATGTTATATAAAGTGTTAATGTTAAATTAAATAACACAGATCTATATTTATGTCCACCACAATTTAGAAATACATATGTAACATTTTATAGAATAAGAATATGGTAATTTTTATAATACTGTATAAAACAATAGCAAACTAAAATTATTTTAACAGTTCACATTCAATAAAAGAGTTATGGCTAATATTTAACATTTTAAAAAGTTGCTATAATTTTGACCAATACTGTATGTCATAAAATAACCATCAATTCAAAGCTGTTTAATATTACAAATTTTCATTTATTTGAAATTTATGAAACCCATAACAATTTGTATCTTATTTGACGTATTAATATTTCCTGGATTCTATTCTGCGAATTTCATCAAAATCTAATAAAAATTCTTGACAATACGTTGAATTTTATGCAACATTCAATTTTACTGATTATCCAATAAACATAAAGAATATTTAGCTCATGTTTACGATAACATTCATACATATAAATTGAAAATTTATTTGCTTAGGCCGCATAGAAATTATGTATCCGACTGAAATTAATCGAATTAACGAAACTTCCTAATTACGTTTATATTTATTTTCGCAACGCGTTGTGTTGATTTTGCCGCAATAATAAACGTAAAATAACTAAAAGCTCTGCAGATAATCTTCGGCAATAAACTTTGTTAAATGCCCGTTATTATTTATTTCTGGTCGCGCCGAACGAAGCTTCAACTTGTTACTTAACCCATCGTTTCAAAGTACATTATTAAAATCTATTCGGGGGTCCAAAGTAAGTTCATAAAGAGAATTTAGCAACGAAAACAAAAGTATTATTAGCGAAACGGATTTGGCCCCTTTTGCTAATGAGGTAAATACAACGACCCTTTTACTTTGAAACAAGCGTTTCACAATGAATTCCTCTTCTGGACTTAAAATGTGAATTTATCTGTAACGGAAAAGTTGCTTTGCTGGTCAAAAAGTTTGCAAATGACAGAAGGAGGGACGGGCGGAATAAAAATATGCGGATAGTGTATCATAAATCATCAAAGAGTTATTGCCTGGCGTTTTTAATTAATTGTCATGTATGTTCGAGGAATTGTCATTGATTTTCTCTAAAAAAATTTTCATAAATTATTTTCTCTTCATTTGTGAGATTAAAGTATTGCGCGTGTGTTCCTCTTTTGTCATCATTATAATTGAATCGTGTAGCGTGGGGTATAATGAATATTTATTTATATGCGATTTATGTTCGTTTTAATGATTTTAACTACAAAGAATTTTTTTACGTTCCAGACTTACAATTAGCGATAATGAATATTCAGAATATTCAGAAATAAAATGTATGTGTTTTTAAAAAACCTATATTCAACATAAAATTGCAATGTTTAAAGCAGCATATATACTAAAAATGTGAGTATTAAATTTCATTCAATTATTGATTCATCCTATAATTGGATACGGGCTAATTAATTAAATCCGATTAAAAATACCATGAATTTTAGCTGTGACCGAAGTTACTCGTTATATTTTTTCGTTATTGGTGTTTTCTAGAATGGGGGACTGAAAATTGAGTAAAAATTGAGATCATTTAGGAGTAGTTTATTAAAGAATTCTTTGTAGTTGAACAACGTTTTATTATGAATATGGAGTGAGTTGTGGTTTTGCGTACAATGCGAACAAACCCATTTACTCTTTAATTAACCTTCCATGTACATACTTCAACTAGCGTTTGAATTATGTTACGCGTTTAATAAATTTCCATGGAAAGTCATCTTGTTTACTGGTCTGCGAAATTGCACATTAATTATGTGAAATATACTCGGCAAACGGTTATAAATGAAAATGTACACAGTGCAGTCCGCGATATTAATCACGTCCTCGACAGTGGCTTGTCACGAAACTTTTATTCTTAAATTATTGAAACGCCGTCCAAGGACATCCAGATAAATATTTCGATTTTTTGGCGTTTTGTATTCCGCCAGGCAATAAACATGCGAACCCCTTAACATATTTATATTTTCGCACATTATTTTCTTTTGTGTTATGCTCGCCTAAACTACATTAAAGCCCCTATCGTGGGTAATAATTTCCAGTTAAATACCATTCATAATATTCACGCATTTTGAACATCATTACTGCAATGAATTGCTGAAATTACGATTCAGATGAAAACACAGGATCTCCGTTGATTTAATTACATTGTATTGCACTTCGTTAACTACGTTTCACACTTTTTCTACTTTTTTGATGAGCGGATTATGTTCCGCGTTAGCTTTGTGTTTGCTGCACTTTTACGTGATTTTTATCATAATTTTATTAATCCCACCTCATTACTTTCATGTGCCTAAAATAGGTGTTGAAATCAACTTTAAATTGGTAGATAATTATCTGTGTCAATATGAATAATACATTCGTGGTGGCGTTTAACTGTCACATCTCTCATTCTTTTTGTGGACATTATAATAGATTAGTTTTTTTCGTCCTTATATCCTTTAATAAAATGTCCCATATATTTTAATATACATTTATTTTCGTCAAGTTTGACTGTGAAGAAAGGGTCGTAAATTATTTGTGTTCAGATTTTTTTCTGTACATTTAAATACACAATTTATTATTAAATAATAAAACAGCATCATTATTTAGGTTCCAGATAAACAAAATTTTATAGGTCACACAATTTTAGACAAAATAGTCAGAATGGCGTGACATATAGCACGCGACGTTTGAATAATTTGTGACGATGAAATTTTGAAGTCATTTTATTATTTTGGACATTTAGAGGTCGAGTCATTAATTGCTATTAGAAGCTTTTAACGTGTCGTGGCCCCAATATGTCAGCAACGCATGTGAGAAAATAATTATATACGTGCAACCTCGTGATTTTAAATACGTACGTATGTAAATAAATAACAATATTCCTTAGTATACCTAGAATTTTATGTACATTTACATTTACACAAATTCTCCTTCGGTTAAGATTCAGGAAATTTTTGCATGTAATCTCGTTTTAAGAACGGAAAATCCCTTTCACGTTTTCGCAACAGTTCCTTTAGTATAAAGTAAGTTTCCTGTAGTAAGTGAATTCATTAATAACTACAACATAGGCATAAAGTAGAATGAAAAACAGTCTCGAATTATGTATGCAGTAGTTTTGGTGTAGAAAGTTGGATCATCTGGAAGCGTGCAATTTATTAACTAAGTTTATAACTGTTTTAGTAGTTTCCCCTGTGTACTTGTTTGACATAAAGGACGTCGCTTCTGCCATTTTTCACTGTTTTATTTCATTGTAAATTACTGACACGAGAACACAGCGGACAATTTACAAGTAAGATCAGAATTGGTTTAGTTTTAGAACGTTACCAGCGTTGTGTTATGTCAATTGAAATCCTCTACATAATATGTGTTGAGCTGTTTTATTTTTATTTTTATTGCAATACAAACTAATTTATAATGTATAACTGCAAGCAGTTATTTTATAATTTATGTAAAAAGACAATGTTTATACTAATCATAATTCTTATTTAAATATAAATGAAGGGAATAAAATATATTTAGGTTAATGTAATCACCAAACGTGAAACTTTTATCGCTCAATTGTACTAAAACTATGATTATTTAATTTAACTCAACGTAATTTTAACGTTAATATTAAAATATGCAATTGGAAAAACTTGACTCCTAAGAAACAGAAACTAATTTAATATAAGTGAAAGAATGTAAAATTTGCAAAGTCTGTTTAAATATGACAACTAAAAGTTGACAGTTTTCGTGCCTGCATTTTGCTAATGAAGCATTTTCTGAGAAGCTCTTAAATGTCGATTGTTTATCTAGTTATAAACTTGAAGAAGATACGAGCGATGTTACTCACCGTGTTCCAGAGTAAACTTATTTTATCAAGAAACAAGACTGAAATAAAGTTCTGTGGTGTATACTCTGACACAAATGTAATTTAGTTTCAAATTTCCAGAGTGGCAATTTTTCTTTTGAAATTAAATAATTCAAATTTATAAAGTGTTCTGTTTAAGGCAGTTATTTAATAATTTTTATGTTAATGTTGTTCAAACCGTTTTAAAGCTTTAACACTTTTGATGTAATATTAAAGGCACTTTTTTTAACACAAAGGGAGTTGTGTAAACCATTACAATTATTACATCATGCTTGTAACATGCGCATGCTCATCCGTAAATATAATGAAAACTTTACTCCAAGTCGATATCTCTTTGGCGATGTCTTTTTAATAATGGCAAACGAGTATTTTACTTCCATACGCTATTATTTTCGAATAAAAAAATTAATAAATTTCTATAATAGAACCGCTATAATTCCATTATAATTGGGTCAATCCTCCGATCAATAGATACAATGCGTTTCTTGAATTTATGTGGCATTTATTATCCGATACATGTTTCAAATGTGGTCGAAATACTTTAGCGAAGAAGATAATCGTTTTAAACAGTATGGCGTCCCCAAGTTTAATGACTGTTAATAAACCAAAACGTAATTACGAAAAGTATTAAGTAGAAACAATTACGTAGGCCGTGAAAGCCGCATCAAATAAATGTAAATAAAGTTTTTAGCGCTTGTATCTTAAGCGACAAAACAGTTATGATTAAAGTTTGAGGTATTTATTGTGCGGCCATTAAAATAGAGCTCTGTTGCGGACATAACTTAACATCCATTCAAAGTTCCGCGAAGATATAACTCGGAATGATAATTTGCGGTATCTGTATTCAAGCTAATTAATTTAATATATCATTCGTGGGTAGTTTTGTCGGGTTCGCGCTTGGGGCGTCCTTTGATCTGTCGTAACAAATAAAATCGTGGCAGGCCTGGAAACTCCGGTCCCGTTATATAGGTATAATGAACCTTTCCAATTAGAGTACGTACTCATATAATTGTTTATACACGCACGGTAGAGTAAAAAGAGCGTGAGTCGGTGGAAATGATTGCATTGTATGGAGACAAAGGATGAATCCGGTGTGCCGGAGATTTTGCTACATTGCAAAATGAGATGTAGACGCTCTCCATTGTCTCGCTGGCACATTTTCAGTTAGTTCTTATTTGCATCGAGAAGTTATTATGGAAGCGAGTAATTTATAAGTAAGTAGCAAGATGCTGAAACCGAAGCGAACATCAAAGGTCGCTACCTTGCTCATTGTTAATTAAAACGGCTCCAAAAATTGACTAGCAACGTTTTTAGCATTACTTACCTGCTCCTTTCGTATTGTGTCAAGTGCTCATTTAGGGGATTTCCCTTGTTTTGTATGTCGCCCACGTACATGAGGGGAAAAGCTGACTTCCGAGATTTTAAGATTCGATACGGATCATAACTTTGTTAATAGTAGTTTTAAAACTTTAAACTTTCCGTGAACGATTGCTGCTTTCCAGATTGGGGTAAATTTCTAAAGTTGTTATTGTTCTTGATGCTGTGTATCACGCTAAAGAAAATAGGATTTACGTAGGGTACTTAATGAAGGGCGCTAAAACAGGAAATGACGCTCTCGAAAGGAAACTGAAACTGGTTTTATGAGATATTCCGTGCCATTCTTCGCATCGTGCTTTAATCAAGTACTGTCAGATTATTTAATGAAACAATGAATTTTCTTGGTCTCCCGTACACAGATTTATGCATTTTACTAAAAAAAATATATGTCTTTATTGCAGAAAAGAGAAAGATCCAGCAGTACTCGGAATGGCGACAGCTCTGGCATCCGAATTTCGACGACTATAACAGAGCTGAGGCCATCGTAGGAGCGGAAAACAACACCAGCACTAATGTGACAGTGCAGCTGGGTGCAACTGCATATCTACACTGCCATGTACGAAGCAGTGCTGATAGGGCTCTTGCAGGAGCTGAGGTATGATATTTTGCTTTTAATTTTTAAGTAGTTCTTACTTTTTAAATATTATTTTATATTATTTTTTAAAAATATAAAAATTATACAAAAAATTGATTAATGAGAAAAAAAATAAAACAAGACAAAATCAATGAAATAATCATTTGACCAGTATTGACAGAACGATACGATGTTGTTTTTTTATTTTTAAGTAGGTGTTACTTTTTAAATATTATTTTCAACAACTATTTTGAAAAAAAAATGCTTCATTTACAATAGGATACAATCATTAGAGCACTTTCAGGAGATAAAGTATCAAGTTTGCATTTAACTTTTAAGTAAACACTATTTTAAAAAAATTGAAAAACCATATTGGAATAACTGTATTTACTGTGTTTAACATCTGAGTTTTAGCAGAATCACTCAGATCAGATTACTATTTTGAGAAAATTAAAAATCCATATAGGAATAATAACAAAAAATAAAATAAGACAAAACAGCACCTATGATTTATGAAATGTAATCTGAGCAGCTTTTGTAGAGGTTAAGGCATGGTGATGTTTTGCTTTTATTTTTATAACAGTTATTAGTTTTTAAACTAACTATTTGGAAAAATATAAAAATACAGATCCGTTACTGCACTTAACACCTGGATTTTAAAATATTTATAAAATCAATGCAATTTAATCTAATCTCTGCTGATAGAGCTCTTGCAAGAACAGAAGTCCAATGATGTTTTGCTTTTATATTTTATGTGGTTGTTACTTTTCAAATATTATTCTAAAATATTTTGAAAAAAATAAAAATCCATATTAGAATAATAACAAAAAATAAAGCAAGACAAAACAGTTACTGTGCTTAACACCTGGGTTTTAGTAGAATCATAAAATCAATGAAATATAATCTGGGCATTGCCGAAACAGCTTTTGCAGAGGTTAAAGGTAAGATGATGTTTTGATTTTAATTTTTAATGATTGTTAGTTTTTAAATAATATTTTCCACAAATATTTTGAAAAATATACAATACAGGTTGGAATAATGATAAAAAAGTAAAACAAGACAAAACCGTTACTGCGCTGGGTTTTAGTATAATCACAAAATCAATGAAGTTTAATCTGAGTCTAGCTGAGTTCTCGCAGGAGCTGAGGTACAATGATGTTTTGCTTTTATATTTTATGTGGTTGTTACTTTTTAAATATTATACTTCACAACTATTTTGAAAAAATTAAAAATCCATATTTGAATAGTAACAAAAAATAATGCAAGACAACAGTTACTGTGCTTAACATCTGGGTTTTAACATAATCATAAAATCAATTAACTTTAATTTGAACATTGCTGATACAGCTCTTGTAGAGGTTGAGGTACAGTGTTGTTTTGCTTTTATTTTTTAGATGATTGTTACTTTTAAAGTATTATTTTCCAAAACTACTTTAAAAATTTTTAAAAATACATGTTGGAATAATAACAAAAAGTAAAGAAAACACAAAACCATTACTGTACTTAACACCTGGGTTTCAGTAGAATCATAAAATCAATTAAATTTAATCTACTAAGAGAAGGTACAATAATAGTTTTTAATTTTTAAATGGTTATTACCTTTTAAATATTATTTTGCACAATTATTTTGAAAAAAATAAAATTACATTTTACAATAACAACAAAAATAAATCACCGTTATTGTACTTAACATCTGGATTTAAACATAAAATCTAGTCTGAGTAGGAGCTAAGGTACAATAATGTTTTGCTTTTAATTTTTAAGTGGTATAAATATTATTTTCCACAACGTAAAATATAAAACTGTGTACTGAAATAAAGACAAAAGGTAAAACTGGACAAAAACATTAGTGAACTTAACACCTGGATTTTAGTAATATCATAAAATCAATGAAATTTAATTTGAACAAAAAACGGAAAAGTTGAGTATCCGAATGAAAATTAAAAACGCTTGGTCACATCAAAAGTAAAGATATTAATTAAACGGAATAAAAGGAGGACCCTCGCAATGAGATCTCCCGAAGGGTACAACTGGGACCCACTTGCCTATATTCAGTGACACGCGAACAGAGTACTATGGCACAGGAGACGGGACCCTCGCGGGATCCGAGGTAATAACAGTTCTAAACACCATTACAAACAGATATGCAGGCGCTCATTTCGCCCCGAGATGGCCTAGGTAAACTAGGACAGATTTAATAGGATATTTTACATGGGAATTGTTTGAAGTTCGGTTGTTTCCGTCTTTTTTGATGGTTTATAACCAATGAAATATAAATGCAATTTCGTCTACATTTGCATAAAGGATACGCTTATTTAATTTTTTGCAGTCTGAAAGCACGTACTGTGGAAACTCGACGTTTAAAATTTTGCGGAGCTCATCTGGGCCCCGGATAGTTGAAATTTTTTAAAGTCTTACACTACATAATTTTATTCACAGTATGCGCAGCCAGAACTCATCCCCCCTGAATCGTTACAAAAATTAGATATTCCGTTTGAGGGACGAAATGAGTTTAAATAAATGTCATTTGTTTCCGCTAATAAACGTCACAGCACAGGTTATATTGTTTTTCTGTGGAACTGACGCGTTTCTGTGGTAAAAGCGATTATTACGATAACGTTTTGAGTTTCGAAAAGATTATCTTTTATTTATCGGAACCGGACAACTAAAATTTAACAAGTGCCTTTATATGTTTATATGGTGAATGAAAACAAAATAACGATTTCCGATTTTTGTTGTGCTCTATTCTATAAAATGAGATCTTGTTATTATAGGTTGTTTATTTTTCAAATAAAATGAAAAGAATCTGAAAATTTTGTGCAATGTTGGAGCTTTGCTTGTTATCTAACAATAAAAGCAGAAAATTTCGTGTTTTCATTGCTATTAAATCAAACAAAAGATTATCACAAAATTATAAAATTAATAAAACTGCAATTAATATATAGTTGCTAATAAAACGAAAATAAGAAATAGCTCCCCTATATTATCTTTACTAACCAACAAAACAGATAAAACATCTACAGGATTTATAAAATGAAATAATAACAAGAAGTGGAAGTCATAAACGAGTGAAGTAATAAGAATTTAATTTAAAATACGCTTTATAAGAGTGTAAAACGATGTAATTTTATAATATTAACTTGCACCGGGCCTCGGAAATTGATATTGAAATATTTCGACTGTCGATAACTTACTATCCTAAACCGACTAAAACGTCTTGAATCCCGTCTGGAATATTCTTTCGCTGGCGCAAAATATGCTCTCTATTTTTTTATATTAAAACTTAGAATGATGAATATTCTGCAGATGGCATTTTAAGGATGGCCACTTTTTTCCAGTCTTATTGAGCACCATATAAATTTCAAAATATTGAAAGTCTAAATCACCCAAATGGAATGGATAAAAAACAAAATTAAAAAATGGATTTTCGCACATTAGAGTCTAAGTGAGCTCATAAATCTTCGACGATCATAAAATTATGATGTTGCAATGCGAAAATCTCTTCGCCCCCTTCAACGCTTATTTTTTAGCTAACAATTTTTAAACATTGTTTCTTTTCAGTGATTTACAAAGATTAATTATGTATTTATTTATACGGGGTTTTCGGATGCAAAAGTTTTTGTTGCATCATTGGCAAAAGAGCTTTTGGTAATAGCAAAATAAGCTTTGTTTTCATATTTGTCAACATTATTAATAGTAATGTTCTTAGAACTTTGTACTGGCAATACTGAAAATAAAATAAATGCGGTACACATTATTTGCTCTGAGTACTTAAAAATTAAGTCATTACGAAACCAAAAAATTAAATTTAAATTAAGTTAATTGATTAATACTCTTTAATAATGAATAAATCTTAAAATGGTTTATTATTTTAATTATTTTTTGGACACTAATTAAGCATAAAAGTAAAGGTTTACACTAGTCCGTGTTCATAGAAATTAAGTAAATTTAGAAGAATTATTTGAGGTTTCTAAAAAATAGAGGAGGCATTCTTTTTAGTATTTTTATTTTTTAAAATGCGTATAAATTGTAAATCTTTACGATACAGAAAGAGACAAATAAATTTAAATTAATTTGGTATAATGTAATATGATACACAATTACAAAAATTTTTGGTAATTTACTTCACAGATGCTATACTACGAAATCTCTCTGACTACATTCTATAAATAAGAACTCTTTTGATTATTTCTAAACTTTGACTTGATTTAAAACTTTTATTATTTTCATTTTTTCTATATATGTATATACATATATAGAATTAATAAAAATATATTTGAAACACGAACAATCTAGTAATGAATGAATAACGTTACAGCAAGTATCCTGGATACGACGAAGAGACTGGCACATCCTCTCCTCTGGAGTATTCACGTACACGAACGACGAACGATTCCAAATTCTGCACGCGGAAGGCTCCGACGACTGGACACTTCAAATTAAATACGTTCAGAAGAGAGACAACGGATCATATGAATGCCAAGTGAGTGAAATTCATTCCATTATTTTGCCAAGCTCGTGGGACGAGCAACTTTCCCAAAGGAGTTCGCGCTGATGAGTCCTGTTGCATTAGTTCGTAAACAATTCGATTTCAATCTAATATCCGGTTCGCGTTTCGAGTCCTTTAATAATGGACAGCTACACACCTTTTATAACTGTCCGTATTTGTTTTATTCTAATCGTTCGTGCCGGCGAATGTCGGTCAGTGTCGGTGGGTGTTTTCCCGTTTATTTTAGCCAGTGGAAGACATAAAAGGATATTTTTACCGCCGGCCAATTTCATTGAGCGCTTTTACGATCGCCGGGAACTGAGCAGTCCTTAGACATATCTTTCGCTCTTGTATAATTTAATTAAAGCCGTCATTTAAGAAGCCGGTTATTACATCATCCAATTCCGGAGTGCTAAGGTTCATTAAACGCTTGTCTGATCGCTTAACTGCATGTTTATCACACAGATATTCGCTTTAAGCGGCAATTACTGAAAGTACCGAGTATATTGGATTAGGAGGTGTATCATTCCACGTTTAAAGTTAGTCACAGTTTCGCTCGGCCTTAACATTTGCACACTGCCACAGGACTAACTATCTGCAGGTACGGATAGACGTTTAAACGGCAGTTAATTGGTGATCTGAGGATTTCAATGAATTGCACTCCAGAATTAATGAGATTGGTTTAACAGTTCTAATTCCGGATTCATATCTGCACTGTTCATGAACGGGCTTCAATTAGTGCGTTGAATGGACGGCTGGCGTTTCAGAAATGTCGTTGCATGCGATATAACAATTTATTATTAGCTATTTATTTATGGTGGCCGCCAATTTATTCTGGTTTTGATTTAGCCGTGTCTTAAGTACGTGTTAAAATGTCGTACTTTTAAAGTTATCGGAAACTTGGTGTGTTTGGACTTTTGAATTGATTGGCCTTTTAACTGTGATTCGCAGATAACCGGGTGTGCACGATACACAGTTTCAAAACAGGTCTTATCGTACACGTGGCTTGTGTTCCAATAACTAATTCGCTACATATCTTACAACTTAATGTATAATACCAAGTGTGTGAACTATTATTGACCTATTTAAGATACTCACCCTTCTTATTAATGTTAACATTTACCGTTTTGTGACATTTTACTGAACACTATTATCTGGGTATTGGTGTATTAAAATGTCAATCCCATTTAACAATCCTATTCGTGTTACATTTCTTATTATTATTGGATTTTATTATAACTAGCGGCGGCTTGGTATTTTATTCCGAATATTCGAGGAGTATCGTTATAAATACACCTAATGAGATAAATTGCTGTCAACAAATTTGTGAAGAGTCTACATACAGAAATACAATATCACATATGATGATTAGATTTTATAATACATTTTTACATGAAAATTGCTTGGGACTTTTACATCAATTTATGACTCTAGAATCCTATAATCAACAATGTACAACGATTCAAAAAAATTTTACATATAAGATAAAAACACATATTTTATTGTCAAAAAAGTAAAATAAATATTTTCTTTGAAAAAAATCAAGATTTTAAATAAAATGCATAAAACTTATAAATAAAATTATACTTTTTTATAATTTTTGGTCAAAATTTGAAAAATTTGTTCAAGAGATGTATTACAGATAAAATATTAATTTATGCTATGTTTTGGATAAAAAGAATAAGTTTCAGAGCAACCAATTATATTATAGTGGTGGTCAGAGAAATGGCATACATTTATTTTTAATTAGGAACTTCTCTCCAATTAAATGCAATCTAAATATTTTAGTGTGTATTTTATTTAAAATAATTACACTGTATTTGTCGATAATTATTTCTTTTGTATCCAAAAAATCAAAATAATTTCAACTTTAATTAAATCTTAGAAAAGATAAATGGATAATGTTGCTGGTCACATTTATATTTATTAAATACATAACTTAAAACAATTGCTAATACTTTGTTGGATACCATTTGTTAGTTATAACTGCCTGTAGCAGCGAGGCATTGATTCAAAGAGATATCGGCAATTCTCGTTTGAAATTAAATTGTACGACACTTCAGTTAATAGCCACAATTCATCTAAATTTTATGGTTTGTGATGTTTTAATTGAAACTTTGTCATTCTATAAGTTTTCAATTGAATTAAATCCAGATTTTATGCTGGTCAATCGAGAACCTCAACATGATTATCATTTAATAAATTTTGAAAAATTTTGGACGCATATATCGAATCATTGTCATGCATAAAAATCCATGTAACTGCTAAATTATCGTTGTCAAATAGTTACCATTACATCTCTCATGATATCTCCATTTATAAACGACCCATTTTACTAATAATTTTCTTTAATGGTCCTATACCATGCCAAGAAAAGGAATTTCAAATCATAACGTTTCCTCCACCATGTTTCAAAGTTTTTATCTATATCTGTATCGAAACATTTATTTGAAAAACGTCGAACGTATTGTTTTCCATCAGATCTTATTGAACCAATGGTTTCTACTAAAATACATATACAACTTTTGTTCATTCACTCGACATCTGTTTGTTCTAGCAGGAACGTTGGCACTGTATGGATCAATTAATTTTTTATTTGCCTAGAAGAGAAAAAAGGAATTAATTTTTGTTAGGACGTTTTCTTATTATATTTTCAATTGAATATAAACCATTTTTCTTAGTATCTAAAGTTTTTAATGTCAGCAATATTTAGATATTGATGTTTCATTCACTCTTCTCCAGAGTCATTTGTTTCTTTTTTTTCCTACTGATATATGTTAAATCCTACTAAGAATAAATTCTTACTATAAAGAGTATTTAATAGTAACTCAAAGCAATATTTTTGAACATAAAATAATTAATTTTTCTTATAAAATAAGGTATTTCTATACCCTTTCGAATTACTAGCATAATTTGGGCATAACTTTATTATTACGTCAGTATTTACTCGAGCATTTACTAAATAAGCTTATTCCAGTGTTTACAACATTTGTTACGTAACAATACATTATATTTAATTCTGCTTACGCAACCGGTCTGAATATATCATAATAAATAACTGTGGTGTATATTCCAAATACAAAGAAGGAAAACAAAGTTATATAATAAAGGTGGGGGTTGTTGTAATAAATATTTGAAGTAGGTAGTTATGGAGTTAACTCACAAACAACTAAAAAAACTTTTGTTTCAAGGGTAAGGCGCAAAAGAAGTGAAAAACTTTCGACCGCATTTTACTGTGTTACTTTTAATGCTTTTCGGGTTTCTTCAATAAAATAATGTATTTCGAATTACTCGTTTGTTTTATCCAGCTTACTTATTTAGGCCATCGGTGTTTGGCATTAACTGTTTTTATTATCGATAGTCAACCGTCGCGGCTCATCCCCATCGACTCAAAAACCCATTCTATATTTGGTTCGCCTACATATTTCATTTGGAAATGTTCGAAGTTAGAAATTAAATTTATCATTATTAAAAAAATGCATCCGTAAAAATCCACATCGGAGTTTTAAAAAGTTCGATTCTCTTGCTGCGATTTTAATTAACGCCCTCCAAACATGTATGTAAATTAAATGGTTACCTGGCAGTTTATTTATGAACGCTTTCATATATATTTATGTCAATATTGACACACCGAAATTGCGTTACTTCCATTTTATAAAACGGGCCCAGTGCCTTTGTTTAATGGCATATGCATTATTAAGTGGCCCAAATCGAATCTTCGCCACCGCGTTTTCGGTTTCTCTTTCCGACGCTGTTGACTCCAAATAAAATTATTCGGTCTGTTGAAATATTGTGTGGTGATGTTGAATACAAGCACGCGATTAAAAAGTAAACATGATAGATAAGTACGAGAAATGCTTATTACTTACGCCAGTCACTCAAGGATTTCAGTTATTTTTTTTTTTTTCTTCTTTTCTTTTTTTAATTTGGAGCGTTTCCATCTTCGGGATGTATTCCATATTTAGAATTGCGCCCTTTGATTTGAAATGCCAGTTTAATTAAACATTTTTTTATGTACTGTAATATGCTCAAAGCTGAAGTTTTCATTATTTTTTTTTTCTGCAATTTTCCACTCAATTTCAAATCATTGTCGTTCGAGTTTCGAGTGCGGTATTTGCAAAAAACAAAAAACAATCTGCCCGTGCAGCTTCGATGGTTGCTACAATATTAGTTGGCCTAATTGCCATTTGATTCTAATTAATATTATTATCCATTTACCTGCGTCATTTGAGTAGTAATGTACGTTCTCCGGTTTCTAATGACCAATTATATTTAATTACGATAAAGAACCCCAGGTCATCAATCAAAGTAATCCGTAAATAATTAATTTCAAGCGGATAGAATAAATGTTTGGTTAAATTTACCTCAAACAGAAATAAGTAACCGTTGTTCTGAAACATCTACGTGAGTACACACGAGAAACGGCGTATATTATAAGCCAGTCTTGAATGTAGGCGCAAGAATAACGTCGGGAGTTTCAACAATAGAAAGTACTTCGTCAAACATCACACAAAGAGCTTTGTGTACGAAGTTCCTTTAAATAAATGTTTACGTTATCATTTCGGTAGCTGTAAATGAGAATATGGAAGTCACAATCGAATTAAACCGTGTTTTTGTGCGCGCATCCGCCACTTTTTTAATTATACATGGCGACTTGATTTTGAAGTTGAATTATTTATGCCACAGGGTTACAGTATTTTTACAATATTAGCTTGTCCTATGTTATTTTTAGATCCTAATTTCCGACGTATCAAAATTTATCATCGTATGAAGTGTAATACCCCGGGATTTCGAATACGATCCAATTTTTCCTAAGTAGACTGGCGATAAAACCTCCCTGAAAAAAGCATTGTTTACGATCAACAAAAGAAGGATTGAAAACATACAGGGCATTTTGGAACTATATAAAAAAATAAAAGGGCTTGAGAATACGCCCGGAAATATCGTGATTCATGTTTACATAAAAATATTTTTATAGGTTTTAGGAGCATCAAACGACTACATTCATGTAATACAATAATATAGACACTGTGACTCAGGTTTTTTTATTTTTTCGTGATCACGGATACACGATTAAATTTTGCTTAGCAATATGTTGGCTGCTTTGTGCGTCTTAAGACGTTTGGACAATAAAATGACTTTAATGTTGAATCTGGTATATTATTTTCCTTCTAAAGGTTCTTTTGTGTTTTGTCAGTAGGTTTACATTATACTAAAACCATATTTGATATCCTCACGTACTATTTTAAATGATTTAATTATACCTACATTGTTTAGTAAAAACTCTTTTATTTTGCACTTGGCGAACTGCACATAAATTATTAAATGCGTTTTAAATAATTTAAATTAGTACACGCAGTCATTATTTAATATTTTAGTGAGAATTATTCATTAATTTCATAACTGACCTACAATATTAATCCATATAATTATAAAATAAATTTTAGTTGCACTTATTAATATGACGACGAATTAATCACTAACCATAAATTTGTCTAGTTAATAAAAATAATATTAAATTTTTAAATTAATGTATTAAATCAGTATTACATAGTATAACAGAGAATATTGGCAAATGCATTATATGTAGATTGCCGTCTAAAAATAAATTATTAAATGCATTTGGAATAATTTAAATCAGTTTAGGCTATCATTAAAATAACCTTGTGAGAATTATTCATTTATTACGTGATTTTACTTGCAAAATTTGTTATTACTTAGAAAGTATGAAGTTCTTACTGATGACAAATTAACTACTTAATTAGATAATTATTATTTTTGTCTGATGATTTTGAGATTCTCGATTACGATAAAAATTATTTTTTTGTAAATTAAAAATATATATTAAGCTAAAAACTTTTTAATCATATTAAAAATTATGTAGATACCTAAAACATTATTTGCACAAAATAAAAAACTAGTAATTTATTAAAACTAAATAATAAAGATTTTAGAAGGTAAACTTTTTAATTGAGCAGAAATTAATAACTTAATTCTAAACTAAACATGAAACACTCACGACGACTAATAATTATTAAGTATAGTAACAAAAAATAAAAGTGCTTTTATCTTAATTAATTCTCTAATATCTTTGACATAATTTACTAAATCAAGACTTCTTCAAATAAAATTCATAATATAAAATTGTAACTTTTTCATACAGTGACTTTGAGATGCTTCGTTATTCTAAAATCATATTTTTGTAAATTTCACTTTTTTTAATTAAAAAAATAAACTAAACAAATTAATAAATTTGTAAATCATATATAGAAAAATAATAATTCCTAAGTAGAAAGCAAAAAATAATTTTAAATGCATTCGCCATATTTTGAACATTATAAAAGAAAGCTTCTTTGACGAAAAATTCTCTACCATATTTCGTCAATAATTAATACTATTTTAATAAAAAATAAATATAACATATATGCGTACGACTTTTTTGCACAAAAATAAAACATACATAATTTATTAAAAGAAATTATAAAATTAATGTTACTTAAGTTTTGAAATTGTAAGAATAAGGTAGGCTTTTCAATTGAGCACAAATTAATGGAAACACTCACCACGACTAATAGTAATTAAACATGGTGATTAAAAATAAAAATACTTTCATCCAAATTAATTGTGGTAAGGACATTCGCAATGTTACAGACAATTAGAGAGACTTCTTCAAAGTAAAATTAAAACCAGTCCAATTATTAATAAAAAATTAAAATAAAATAAATAATAATAATTTTTGAATTATAAGTATCTTCGCCATCAAAAAACTTCTTCAAAGGCATACTCCGTACAAGTCCAATTACCGCATTATATATGCAGCATTGCACACAAAAAATATAAACGATAGTTTATTAAAAGTTACTTAAAAATTTTTTAATTATAAAAGTGCGGATTAGTGACATAATTTTAAATTAAAACTGAAACTCCAACGACGTATTAAAATTTAAATAGATCGACCGTATTAATTATTAAACTTGGTAATTAAAAATAAAAACACATTAGTGTGGTTGTAAACGCCTTCGCCATATTTCACATAATCAAAAAGACTTCTTCAAAGGCGAATCCCACACCACTTCAATTACTGTACCATTCGTACATAAAATTAAATAAAGTAAAACAATTTGTTCGTGCGGTCTCATGTAGCATCTATCGAATTTGCGTATGATACTGTACAAATATTAGTCTGCGGGAAGAGTGGGACGCGCCGGATAGTTTTGTCTCTATTTACACTGGATCGAATTGAGAATTGCGGCCCCGCATCCTTCAGAAATTTCTACATGCACACAAACACCAGGCAAAGAGACAACTACATTGTTTGTAGTCGGGCACAAAGATTTTAGTCCTCGCATCTGCATGCACATATACATTTGTGTATGTGTATGTTCGTGGGGGATTTCAATGTTGCGGGTGGTTTCTGCGTTTTATACACCGCACGCCTGTACGTTCGACCGAACCGCAACGTCATCACGTGTACACGTGTTCATTACGTAAGATTCGGGTTCGATTCATGTTTGATTGGTGCGATATTTTAAATCCATTGTCCGTTAATTTGCATCGGCTTTGATACGAAACATTTCATTGGATTCGGATTGAGGTTAATCTGTTTGATGTATACAGTTTCCCGCGGGCGGATTGTTATTGGATTAGTACAAGGATTTTCGATATTAAACATCAATGAATCCAACTGTAACTCTTCCACCGGCGGTGCGAAACTTAGAGGGAATAAAATTTATGTGTTCATTATCCGATTCTCGGTGGATAAACTGTGTTCTCTGCCCGTCCGGAACGGCACCCCGAAAGATAAAAAGACGGAGAAACCGGTCCTGATTTGTTTGGCAGCGTCCCGTCGTTTCTATTTTGTCCCACCCGAAACAATCGCAATCGCGCTCCGTATTCCCGGCCAGGGTAGATTGGTTCCAGAACGTGTGTCGGACTACGAGACTGGAAAGATAAGGGACCCACTGTCACTCACCCTTGCCACGTTCATGTATCTCGTTTTACGATCCCGCCCTCAATCCAAACTTCCTTAAACTTTCAGCACCTTGTTAACTACGTAAACTTATGTTGTCTTGGGGTCTGGGCCCGGATCACTCAAACTCTAACCGGCTACGGTTTCTCGACTTAATTTGGGGTGTTTAAACGGTTTTAAAATTGATACTGTGACCACGTGATCTAGTCACGTGATCTACGATTGATTTTTATGGATTAATATTGCCCACTTAAAATCTACAACGTGGTGAATTATTGATACAATTCAACTAATTTTAAAATGTTTGAATATAAATGAAATTTTAAATATACAAATATTTGAATATTTATGCAAGTAATCGTTTAAATAGATTAGTGTAGTCGCCCTCAATTTATTTGCACAGCATTTAGGAAATTAATGGAATATTATAAATGAATATTTGAATTATTCTGATTTTAAACTATACAAATATTTGAATATTCATATGATTAGATTGAAGCGTAACGTTTTGCAGTTTGTTTAATCTGTACAGATTTTTTTAAATATTTGAAAGTTCATTCATTATTATAAATGAATATTTGAGTTGCTTGGATATTCATATATACAAATATTTGATTATTTGTGCAAATACAATCAGATTGAAACGTAGCTATTTTCAGCTTATTTAAACAATTCAGAATTTTTAAACTGTTCAAAAATTCGTTAAATATTGTATATGAATAATTGAACTATTCAGATATTTAAATATTTGGAAATTCACTCGTTGTTATAAATGGATATATGAAATATTCGAATATTCAAATATATAAATATTTGATTATTCTTGTCAGATTGAAGTTGTTTTCAGTATATTTAAACAGTACAGAATTTTTAGACTGTTCAATATTATAAATCAATAATTGGATTATTTGAATATTCATGCAAGTATTCTTACGATTAGAGTCAAACATAACTTTTTTGGTTTAGTTAAACTCTAATATTTTATGTCTTTGAAAATTAATTCATTGTTATAAATGAATATTTGAATTATTCAGTACAAAATTTTTAGAGTGTTCAAAGAGTCGTTCAATATTATAAACAAATATTTTAATTACAAAAATATTTAAATATACAAATATTTGAATATTCATATGATTATTTGAAGTGTCATAAGTGTCTACAATTTATTTAAACTGTACAGAATTTTAGTGTTCGAAAATTTATTCAGTACTATAATATATTTAATGTTTTATTTAAACTATTCAGATTTTCAAATATACAACTATTTGAACTTTCGTATAAACATTGTAAAAATATAAAAATATTTGAATATTCATATAATCAGACTGACGCGTAGCTGATTTCAGTTTATTTAAACTGCATAGAATAAATTGCTCGAAAATTCATTCAATATTATAAATAAATATTTTAATTTTTCTATATTCAAATATACAAATATTTTAATATTCAAACCAACATTCGTATAATCAGATTTAGGCGTAACTCTTTGCAGTTCATTTAAGCAGCACATAATTTTTAAATAAACACAATATTATAAATGAATGTTTCAATTATTTGACATCAAAATTTAATTATTCAGATATTTCAATGTACAAATTTGAATATTCATGTGAGTATTCTTAAAATCAAATTAAAACGTAACTGACAATATTAACAAATATTAAACAAATATTTCATTCGAAAAAAAAAATATATATATATATATATATATATATATATATATATATATATATATATATATGGTTACTACACAACTATACGAATAATTAATTAGTAATTAATATTAGACTTATTAAAACTCATTCAATATTACAAAGAAATATTTTAAATTATAAGATTCTTGTTTAGGTTACTTGAAAGTTATAAATTATACTCAATTATTCATATTCAGACTGCTTGAAAGTTATAAGTTATAAATAATTAATATGGATGTTATTTAATGTTCCATTTCATTTAAAATTCTATTGAAATGTTTCAAAAATAAACATGTATTTAGTACATAACTATTCGAATATGTGAGTGTTCAATTATTTAAATATCCAAATATGTACTCAAACATTTGAATATTCAAATATTATCTTTTATAAAATTGAAATTTAGAATAGGTACTCAAATATTCGAATTATTCAAATGGAATTACGAATACTAATTTATATTATAATTAATTAAACATGTTTGTTTTATTTATGTATATACATACGTATTTCAGAATATATTTTGTTGTTTTAACTTCTAGTTTGTTATTCTACATTGCATGTATAAATAAAATATGAGATGAAATATTAATTATTATTAAATTCGTAATCAAGTTATCTATCACAGGGACACATATTCGAAAACTTTATAATTAATTTAAGTTTGCCTAAAAATAGTTTCTATTCTATAAAGTATATAATTTATATTTACCTGGTTTTGTCGTTACAACAAAACTTATAACAAAGTATGTCGATGGAATTAAAATACATGTGTATTGACTGTAAAATAAAATATGTAATTAAATCTGTTACTGAAAAGTTTTGTTGTGTGCTTTAATGAATACAATTGTAATATTTTGTGGTAAATTATTTGTTGTTGTTTTTTGAACCAGAAAGCTGCACGATTAAAGTGTAGAAAACAAGTATAAAATAAATAAATTTATAAAATAATTATTTTGAAAAATATAAAATATATGTATATTTCAGATGGTTCGTCAATACCCAATTTTAAATATTTATTCGTAATTGTTTTAGTTTTATTTTAAAAGTAAATCGACAAGCATCTGGAATTTCGCATCGTTTACGCACGCTGGTACTTTTGTATGAGATGATACCCAGATCACATTATAGCACGGATAAGATCTCTGAATGTTTGATTGACAAGAAAGACACAATGGCCGATCAAAATAACATCAGCCGAATAATAGATTTAAACTAGATAATCACGTTAAAATTTGCGTGTGATTAGTTTTTAGCTCGATTAACATCGCATGCACCGGTGAACTGTATTATTCCGCCGACAGCGCCAACCCGAGAACTATATTATTCCGCATACATTATGTGGCGTTTAGCCCCTATCGGAAGCACAAATCAAATTATTCCGCCGTCGTACTGGTTAAACGCAAACTACAAGAAACTCGCGTAAAGTTCGCGCCGAAAGACTAGACCGGCACACCCCGGGAAATTATTTTATTCATAAAGCCGGAACACATCCGACGAAAGCATTCCGGGAACGAAACTTTCCATTATTTACATATACTTTTGTACATATTGCACGATCGTTTTTCCTGCCACCATGCGCAACGTGAACTTATGAAATTGCATATCTTGTTGCAGGTTTCGAGTAGTGCCGGCTTAGTGTCCCATTTCGTGAATTTGCAGATTGTGGTGCCGGAGGCGACAATACAGGGCAGTCGGTCCGGAGAGCACCACGTCGATATTGGAAGCATTATAGACTTAGTCTGCGTCATTGAAAAGGTAAGAGGATAACAATCGATTAACACCTCTCAAATTAATTTCTTGCTCGTCAAAACTTTCCTAACTAACCATCGTTTTTTTCTACGTCGCTTTCATCGTTTATCATTTATTAATAATATTTGAGACTTGAGTAAATTAAAACTGTAACTAATCGGGAATATCTTTTTAATTACGTCCGTTCAATAATTCAGCAAAAGTTGTTTTCGTTTTTCGAATGTCATCCACGCAGTTCAGTCATATTTTTTTTTTTGAAAGTTGTTTTCACACAAAATTGTCGACTGTATGAGAAAGTTAATTATCGCCAAACCTGACGGTGCTTTTCGTTTTTAATTATATTTTCCAAAATAAAAATTACACGTACAGAAATGGTAAACATGCATGTATTTAACTTGCAAATATTTAACATCCTCCGGGTTTATGAGATAACATATTTTAAACTGTTATACCTTTAAAACCATAAACATTACGTTCTAAACATAAACGTAACCTAATTTCTTGATACATCGGTTAATGTTTAATGGGGCATCTTTATAATAATATAATTAAAGCCTTGTACTAAAATTTGTGTAATTACTTAAAAGATAAGACAGTCATAGACTAAGGCTTTAATTGATTGAGAGCCATGAAATAGTAATTAAAAATTAAGCCTTTTTGCAGTTTTTAATTACATTCTTTTATTTCCGCCCGGAAATTTTTATTATAGGGCGTAGTAAGCGAAGTAAGGAGAATACAAATTTAAAGAACGCCTGGTGATAAGAAGCCAGAAATAGAATGTTGCATCGGGACTAGCTGGTCTAGTTGGGTCCTGAATTTTTAATAACTTTCGATAATTTTTAAATGAAGTTCCTTTAACATTTTGTACAGTTTATTATTCTCCCTTTGTTAAAACATATATTTATTTATTGCTACCTTTTTAATAGGAAGGTCCTCCTCATCTCAGTTTTCCATTTTTTCTTCTGTTCCATATGACAAAATCTATATCTGGCCATTACTTGATCGTGCAGAAAATTTATGTTTTCTATCACTAAAAATATTCAATTAATTTAATTAATATTTAATTGTAATTATAAATTAAAATAAATTCATTTACATATTATGCTTATCAATAATTTTTTGTGAAAAATATTTAATCAATTTTATGTTTAATTACAATTAAAATTACAGCAAATTGATTTTCATAATATATATTATATATCAGGAGTGGCCAAGCTCCTTGACACTCCGAGCCATTTTTCAAAATTTGAAATGTTGCGCGAGCCACAATTAAATACGTATTTAAAAGATATGCAAAAAAGTTATTAAAAATTTTTTTACAGAAATTATATTTATTGAAAATATATAAATAAAAGTACAAAATATGTACATTGAATAAAATATTAAAAATTAAACGCATTTATTTCACTTCTCTTGATAATACTTTAATAAAAAGGGAACATTTATCGAGAGCCACAAATAATCCTTCAAAGAGCCGCATGTGGCTCGGGAACCGTAGGTTGGCCACCTCTGTTATATACTTTTAAGTTTTATTAATATATAATTTGACTTAACTCAATTTATATTAAGTTTTTTTTGCTTGTTGAATATTATTTCGATTATACCTTTGGTTACCAAAAATATACAATCAATAAGTGTATTATTATTACTTTCACATAAAGGTATCTTGTTAATTGTAAAAGATGTATTATTATTAATTTTTTACACACTGTTATGACATAATATCATTTGAGACAGAAAATATTAAAATATTAATGCGATCATTTTTTTTCCACCACCACGAACCAATTAAGTACATTTTGTAGCAAAATTTTACTTGCAACATTTAAAGTCGTTCAACCGTCGAAGCATGCGTCCCTCCACTTTGAGAACAATCCATAAAATATTCACACTCATTCTCAACGAAAAAAAAAAACTGAAATAAAAACAGTCACCTGGTCATAATAAATGCGGATACCGACGACAGTTTGGAAAGCGAGAAAGAGTATTCGTTTACATATAAATAAAAGAAAGACTGGCACTACACGACGTCGGAATACTTAATACACAGCGCCCAGTCGCCGCCCGTCTCAAGGCGCAATTCCACGCCCGTTTTCGGCCAAAGCAAAGAAAAGACTTGGATATAAATTTAAAAATTTATGATGCAACTATACGTGAGGTAATAAAGACACTCCTGGAGGTGGTATGGATTTAAAGCGCTACGTTTCGAGAACGATTGTTGGTCGGCATAAAACTGTTTTATGTGTTTTATTGTTGAAAGTTTGTGCTACTATTATATTAAGTTGCATCTTTGTTTTTAATGTCCGACGCCCGGTTTACGTTGTAACACAAACTTGAGTCCGACGAGGCGACGAAAAAAAAAAGTTTTAAGATGTTAATCCCGTCGATGGTTGCCGTACTGTCGTTTTAATCCCACCTACAAACTCCCCCGCAATCCCGGAACGTCGTCAACAGACTATTAGCCGTTCTCCCGGTAAAAAAAAAATGCGGGAGACTATTATCCGGTGGAATCGGCGTCGGGGCTCATCAAACGGCGTTCAAGAATGCAGTTAGGGCTGCTAGCAAGTGCATTGAGCGAACGTGTATCTGATTTATGGGCGACTTAATTCGGCCACAAGTGTCGGGATTCGGCGTGCATCTGACTAGCGGTATTTGGCACGTTAATGGTCCTGTGCTGGTAACATAAGCAATGAAGCTACTAAGGGTGCAAGTCCGCAAGAGTTATATGCAGCGGTGGTCACGACAAAATGGAAATTGTCCGATGGTGATTGATCAAAATGCCACTTACCGAGACAAATTTTTATGGAAACTTAATGATGTCTGGAATTCTAGTTGGAATAGACTCCCGAGGAAGTTTGTTTCATAGTATCATTGCTCATGTGACAAAAACTTTTTTTAATAACAACAGAACATATAAAAATAATTTAAATAAATAGTTGTCCAGAAATATAAAGAACATGTTTATATTAAGTAATTTGAATACAAAAAAATTAATCAGATCTTTAGTTCCAAAAATTTAATTTAAAGAACAGTACTGGATAATTGTTTAAAATCACGGCTCCACCTATTTTCAGCCATAAAAAAACGAAAAATTGAACCCTCGACAATTTTTTTAAATTCGACGCATTGAAGAGCATGTTTTAATCTAGTAAAATAAAATATTTTTTAGAGAAAAATTATTGCGGTTTTTGCTTGAAATTTTTGAACATTTTTTATACTAAATTGCCATTCAATTTTTTATGAATTTTGGAAAATTTAACAATTTTTATTAAAATTACATTTATATCATAAAAAACTCATCAAAAAAAAAAATAGAAATATAACCTAACCTATCAAAAATATAATATATCCAAAAAGAAAACAAAAAAATGTCAATAACGTAATTTTTCTATTATTTATGAATTTTTGAAATTTTTGTAATTTTTATAAAATTTAATAAAAATTATTTATATTTTTTTCATAATTTCTCATATATTTTTTTAATACTCTATTTTTAAAATACTCCTATTAGATTGAAAAAAATTCAAATTTTAATATTCCGTTTTAAACAATTTCTTCAATCTTATCATTGTTAAAATATTTACAATTTTGGAAAAAACAAAAAGTTTGGATTAATAAATGTGTTGTTTAATTTCAAGAAAAAACACAAAAAATCAGAATTTTTTAAATTAAAAATTTCATTTCATAAAAAATTATTATCGACAATTTTTTGTATTTTTTTTTTTTTTTTTTTTTTGAAAATATTCTATTGAAAAATAATTTAAATTTTCAAATATTAATAAAAAATTGAAAAATTACGTTACCGAGTGCCATTTTTAATGGCCTTAACTTTTTCATAAAAATTTCGAGTAAAAATCAGCATTTTTTCAAATTTAAATTTCATTTTCTCCAAGGAACCTTTTTACTCGATCAAAACATATTCTTTAATGCACCGGAGAAAAGAATATTTTTTAAAAAAATATATAAAAAATGTCGTTTTTTTTCGATTTTTTATAGTCAAAAGTAGGTGGAGTCGCATACTAAACAGTTCATTTATCATTTATTAAATATAAATTTAGAAATTGTAAATGTTGTTTAAATATACTTAGTATTATTATACCTTGTTTTTTATAACTTCTAGTCTGTTTCCCATAAAGTTAAGAATATATATCCCCGAAGGTTCTCAAGGGGCTAAAATCTGGACTCTGCCCTGGCTAATTCAAAACTGTCATATTATTGTCTTGAAACCATAGCTTGCTAAACTTATTTTATCAAAAAACAGGTGAAAACAGTCTGTTTTAAATGGAAATGAACTGTTTCTTCTCAGGTTTTCGAGCTTACACACACATTCTTAATTTCAACTGCTGTTCTAAAGGGGTCCTGCACAAATAATTGTACATTTTTGGTCGATTTTCCAGGTCTACCTTCTATAGGGACATTAACTACAGATCCTCTCTAGAAAAAGTATGATGGTTTTGGAAATAATGGGCCTGTTTAATTCCAATTGCCTAGAAATGTCAGCTTGCTTAACTCCAGCATTATAATTTCATATTATAAACTGCTTTAACTGTACACTTTAAGTGTACACGATAAGACATCTTCTAATTCAAATATATGTCAATTAAAACAATATATAACCAGTAGAATATGAATAGACGATAGACTTTCTTATGGTTCTCTGTTTTTGCTCGTTGAATTAAAAAAAAATGCTTTTTTTAAATTCATAGCGTTTTTTGGGTATTATTTGCCACAATTACTCTAGGAACTCTTGAATTTCGTCTTTTTCGATTCCCCACTATCTTAGAAAGAGCATTAATTTATAATAATGTGTCTAATGCGACTATGCGTTAGTACATAGTACATATGGACGGGTATAAAATCGTGAAAACAAAAACAATTCGTCGATGCAGAAATACAAAAGTTAGTGATTCAAAAAAAATTAATAGCACTGTCGGAAATTGTTTCCAGCACTTGTTGGCCGGTTAGTTTTCAATGCGTGTAGTGCACATAAAACCATTGTTCATTCTGTCGAATTCAGCTTAAACAATTTTTGATTTATTAAACGGCGTATTAGGTATATATGACAACGATTTTTTGTGCCGGTCAGAATTTCATTTCGTCACGTGACAAATGGATTACTTGATCTGTCAGTGGAAAGTTCAAGGAATCATTTATTCGTCCGGGGGTATTATTTTTATCAGCGACGTGCCAGAAACAGGGAAAAATAGCGAATGGAATCGGTTCACAGTCGGGGAACACGGGTATTAGGACATGGGCACAGTCGAACGGTCAACCAACATCCGTGCATGTATGTATTATAATGACACGCTATCGCTGGGATTATCGAATTTTTGCACTTTTATGTACTAAGGGAAACGTATTAGCTGGCAATGGAGTATTAGGGAAGAAGTCGCATCGGAGTTTAAGCTGTGAATGAACATCTTCCATACATATCTGAGATAGCACAAATTAGAGTCGTTAAATTGATTTACATGCTTTTAAAGCAGATTATTGGATTATTAAATTTTAAACATTGAAAAATTATCATCATTTTATTTGTTAACATATGAAATTATAGATAAAATGTACAATATCTGAAATTTTTTGTAATGCATTTTATTATTCATTTAATGTTGGTTAAATTTCCAGTAAAATAATTTAATATATAATTTTATGAATTATACTTATTCGCACTGGATAGAATATAAATTTCTGTTAATTTAATTATAAAATTTTTTATTTTGTATAAATAAAATTTAAAATATGTGTTATTAAAATATATAATTCATTATTTCAGTATGTATGCCTGCTTCTGAATATAAAGAGGAACAAAATACATTATGTATTTTGTTATTACCAAAATTTTCAAACAACGTTAACGAAGAATATTGTTAAAAGGGCTGTTTTGCAACTCATTAATTAAAATGTACAAGGATACACTTTGTTAGTCTTTTTAAAATGTAGTTATTATAAAAAATGCAAAAATATTATTTTATTTAAAATATTTGATTACCTGTATAGATAGATGTATTTGCTACTTCAAAGAATGGGTAATTAAGAACAGAGAGTAGACCCCGACAAAAGAATTTATCTGACTGTTTTGTTTCGTTTACCTAATTACTTTGTAATTCATCGGATGGAAACGTTTTGTCCGATTGCATGCATACAAAATCAGGTACTTTTTAATTAACGCTATAATTAAAATTAAGCTGTTTTGTGGTGAAATGCCGTTTCGGTACACGGAACAAAGACTACTTATATTTATAGAACAAAAAGCGTGCTAATGAAAAATCTTTGATAATCACTGATATTTATCTTGTTTCCTTGTTCACTTTCAAATGGAGAATTAGCGAGAGTTATGCCAGAGTCGGGCGCATTTAAATATCAAAATTAAACTGTCAACAGTTATAAATTGCAGGACAAACGGCTAAATTTCTATGGTACTAATATAATAAAATGCCATTAGCTACGTACTCCTCAGATTTTATCAGTATTATTATAAATAATCAATGATAATTTAATTTAATGACTGATTATCAGTTTTATGGCCTGTTGTAATTGCCCAAGAAATTAGCCCCATTTACTCCCGTTTGTTATTAATGGCTGACGTTTCCTATCGCCCGGAATATTATCGACAATTGATGTAGCCTAGTGATATGACCATATGTAAGAAAATATGTTTACTGATACGGAATGGAATTGTTTATCGCAGCTACATGTAATTCGTGACACCTTTAATGGAGTATGATTAGGATTTCTGATATCCGTTGGAGAAATAGCCCCAGCACTCGGTCAATAAATCGAGCACATTCGGAGCTTATATATCAAATTGTAGGGCAAAATCCGCCAAACTATCGATAACATCAGCCAATAAGGCCAAGTTGTACATTCACGGATATTAGTTAATCGTTCGAGTGTGTTACTGCTGAAACATGGTCGGGCTTTTGTTTATTAATGACTTTACAACTGCAAGATTTACGAACAACTTACTCAAATAGGTTTTATACTAATTCAATGGTTTCAGAGCCCAACACCGCCGCAATACGTATTTTGGTACCACAACCAGCACATGATTAATTATGACACCGCCAGAGGTGGCATCACAGTCGAAACGGTACCAGGACCTCGAACCCAAAGCAGATTAACCATACGCGATACCAATGATGCCGACTCCGGAAATTACACTTGTTCAGCCTCCAACACTGAACCCGCATCCATCTATGTCTTTGTATCTGAAGGTGAGTATCACTTTTTGTTCGATTTATATTAATAAATCAGCCATTTGAAGTATGTAGTGATTTTAGTGGCAGTCGATGGAATTTAATTAATTGAAATGTAATTTCAGCCCTCGGCTAAAATTATTTTATTGCTATTATCATGAATGGAATTATGGTGAATTTCTCATTTTCATATATTGTCTATTAATTACGTTTGATCAATTAATATCAATCGAGTGTTGAATTTATATCGAATAGCTTAAGGTATAATTTTATTAAAATAAATTACGAACTTGTAAGTTATTAAATTTATTAATCAATTAATTTTTTTTTTTTTAAAAGAATTTTATTTCGATCCAGTTGAACGAACCACTAAAATAACATATTCACAAAAATTGTTTATAATTTCGGCAATTTGTAATGATATTTAATAATACGCGATTAAATGAAAACATTAAAAGCATAACTGATTAATAATGTCATGTAATTAAATAAATCTAGATAAAATTGTCATTTAATAGGTTATTACAAAACATTAATTTCGCATAAATAAAATAAACGAGATTAAATATTTATTTATACATTTAAAATAATCATGACAGTTGAAAAATAAATGCAGATCAACAATTAACTAACTTTCGGCATTTCATTATCTGAATAAACATTTTAGATGGGGTTTAATTAATGCACTGGTCCATGTGAGCTAAATTTAGATCATTTGGTTTAACCTCATACATACATTATCGATGCTGTCATTAAAGATAAATTCGGTCATCAAACTTGTCGTTCAGTCATCAATTTTTGGCCACTGAATCCTCAATACAACGCCATAACGACAGACATATTTCATAAAGACATTCACTATTAATCGTGCTAATCATCGCTGATTAGTAGTATCTTCCCCTAGAGACCCTCAACAAATCTATGTCGCGTACATTCGAACATGAATGAACACGGATATCCTCACATATGTTAAATCCTAGATAGTGTCACTACTACATAAGGGACAATACATCGGTTCTAATAAGGAAACAGTTCCTTAATCGTGTAAATAAATTTTGACCTATATACATTCAAAATTATGGGGAAGATAAATCGGCACCACGATTTATGGGAAACTGGGTCGCTCGATTTAACCACATATTAATAAAAATATCTTCTACTGGTAGTTTATCGATGCGGTGTCGTAAATTGCGCGCAAACAAACGTTTATTTTTTTTATATCAGTTAGAATTTCACATCCAACGTACCAATTATAATAATTATTATTTTTAAGGCCAATCTATTACATGTTTTTTTTAACGGCCAGACTATATAAACACAGTATTTGGTGCTATCATGTAATGTATCTTAAATATATTTTTTTTATTCTTTGCAGGTGACAACGTTGACGCAATATTGATGCGAAAATCGTGTGCCATGTGTGTGGCCAGTCAACTTTTTATAGTCCTAATAACGTCGTTGACCGCCGCCATGCGATAAAGGAAGAATTATTATTGGACGGCAGAATGTTTTACAGACACTGACGTGTATAAAAGTGCGAAAAGTGATATTTACATAAACTTTATTTGTATACATTCAAAAACAATTATTTTCGAAATCTAAATGAATTTAAATACCTAAGAAAGTGTTAAAAATATATAAACATGTGTATAAAACTTATCATTACTGATGATGTACTAGCTCTAAGGTTATATCTCAAAATGTAATAGAAATATATTTAAAAACTTCCAAGCAAATATAAAACACGGGTAACCTTCATTTTTTGTAGGCATAGGTTCTGTCAGATACATATTGTACTACTAATTTTACTTCTCACGCAATTTAATGTTTAGCGCATAAAACTTATCTTGCTGGCGCAGCATTTATTGCAAATACAGAATCCGGCAAAGAGAAAAGTGATACGAAACGATGAATTTTAAGAGTGTGATATATTTGAAATTGAATAGTTGACCCAGAAACTGTATAAGAGGTTGCCCCAATTTGCGAAAGTATCCGCAATAAATATTCTTTAAGAAGCACACGTTTTTTTTCATAATATTGAATAAAAGATGTATCGCAATCAGCTAACACTTCAGGATAAATGTAATTCCGTAGATGTATTTATTTTTGTATTTGACCATTGTATTTGCTTGGAATGGACACACACATCAATATGACACTCTGTACAATAAAAGGTGCAGCGTGACTTGATATATTGTAAGTGTAATTAATTATCAGTGGTGACAAAAAAATTAAATGGCACCGCTTTGATTCTGAATGAAATTTTCGACTTACTTAGTGTTTCAGTAACTTTCTTGAATAAGAGATGTACAAACACAAAACTGCGTCTCTATTGCACTAAATAATTGTACATAATAACTGTCTATTATTTATACAGGGTTAGGTTAATGTTCTAAATAAAGTGTAATATAATAACATAAGAAAAACTATTTAAAAGAGTTTAATTTGTTAAATATATATATTCTACTAAAGTAAATTAACACTACGTATATCCTAATTCAATATCAATTCATTTACAAAATTGTAACTTATGAATATCTGTTATTATCAAATGTTTATTCAAACTCTTTTATTTAGTTTTTACTACAATTTCTCTTTTCTCTTCCTGAAAAATCATCATCAAAGTCGTATCATAGCTGACAGTGTAATTTTGATTAAAATACGTAATAACATAATTTAATTTAAAATAGAACAATGCCAAATACATATTATATTTAATGTGATTAGCTTTTTTCTATCACCGCTTTGTGAAATCTAACGAATTTGACTTTTTACTCTAAATTCATTTATTTGTTACATAACATAAATAATTGTTACATCGATTTCATTAAATTGGACCAAAAAAGAACTAAAAGTCGAAAATTGTTAAGTTTCACGATGCTTTACTTTTATTTAATAACGTTTTTTACATTAATCTGTACATACTTCCCAGACTTTACATAAGGTACTCGTAGTTAGTAATTTGTTATCATTTTAAATTTTATGAATCAATGTAAAATGTAAACGAAATGGTATAATTAAAAATCAAAATTTCAGTTATTTTTTTAGAATAATTGCCATGTTCATACGGTTCTTCTTTAGGTTTTACATAATGTTACCATCATGTGTGACATATTGACGTACTTTATTTACTACGATCTCATTTATTCTAATTATTTCTTCTTTAATTTAATAAAGAAGATACGCACAAAGTGTTTTATTGCCAACCGCACATTCCATTGCAGTTTTAACGACAAAAATTATTATATTATACAGGTAGGTATAATTAAAAATAATTGCTAGGGAAAACAAATGTATATTTCAACAAAAAATGCCAAGTACATAATAAATTTTAGCCTCCAGCTGGAGTTTGTTGCTGTTGATAAGTAAGAGACCAATAATATCCTTTCAGTTTCTTTAAATCGTCATGTGTTCCCATCTAAAAATGAATTAAATTAATGTTTTTTCATATAACCGATTTTATGAAAATACCTCGACAATCTTCCCTTTATTTAAAACAACAATTAAATCGGCATTCTGTATAGTAGACAATCTGTGGGCAATAACAATAACTGTCCTGCCTTTCCGGGCTTTTTCTAAGGCCACTTGAACAATTTTTTCAGATTCCGTGTCTAGGGCACTAATAAAAAATATTTACATTCAAAATTATTTTATAAATTATTTTTATAAATTACCTGGTTGCCTCATCCAATAATAATATGCACGGATCTTTCAACAATGCTCTAGCTATTGCAATTCTTTGCTTCTGGCCTCCTGATAGTGTTGCACCCCTTTCACCAACTAGGGTATCATAACCGTTAGGGAATTTTGATATAAATTCATCTGCATTTGCCATTTGAGCAGCTTCTCTTATCTATCATTAAAAAATAAATCATAATTTAGTACATTCAAATATGTATATGACTGATTTTCAATAGCACCTCTTCATCTGTGGCATCTGGTCTTCCATACCTAATATTTTCTATGATGGATGTTCCAAATAAAATAGGTTCTTGACTAATTAGACCAAGGGCTTTCTTTCTCAACCAAGACGGATCCAAATTTCTGACATCGTAACCGTCAATTGTAATGGATCCACCTTGAATATCATAAAACCTAAAGAAAAACGATTCGTTGATAATTTGCATGTTCAAACGATATATTTACCTTTCAAGCAATGCTACCACTGTGGATTTACCATTACCAGAAGCACCCACAATTGCCACAGTTCTTCCTGAGGGTATCGTTAAATTAAAATTGTCCAAGATTATCTAAAATTATCTTCTTGTATATTAAGAGCAAATGATTAATTAACTAATGTTACCTGTTGTGGCCTGGTAGGATAGGCAAATTTAACGTTTTTGAATTCAATGTTGCCCGTTAATTCTTCATCAGGAATAATTTTGCCACCTTTCAAGTTCATTGAGGGCTTCAAATCTATGTACTATAAAATATATATATTTAATGAATGTTATATATTATTATTTATTATAGATATCAGATGTATTTGTAACTGAAATGAAATTGGACCCGTAAGAGACTTTGTTTTTCACTAGTTTATTAACAAATTTGATGATATCAGCTTTATTTCTCCTAATAAAATGTTGTATAACTTACTTATTTACACTGTTCTGTTAGTATAATAATCAGTTAATGAAGACGTACCTCAAAAACCCTTGCCCCTGAAGCAATACCTCTAATAACTGAACCAAATAGTAAGCTTAGTTGTCCAAGTGACCTTTGTATTGTCTGAGAAGCCATCAAATAAGACATAACTTCACCAGCAGTTAACTGATTATTTGATAATAAGTATCCACCTAAATAAAGAGTAGACAAAACCATACTGCAAGAAAAAAAGCCTCATCTCATCTACAGTCAGTATCTTATATCCCAATTGTATGAATTGACCAGATATACTCTTTTTTTCAAAGAAGGAAAGTAACAAGTATGAACATATGTAGAATATACCTATTTAAAAACATATTTGTGCCAGCTTGAAATAATCCAATACCAAATCCCAAATTCTGATTGTATTCCATAGCTAATTCAGCTTCACTGTCAAATAATTCATTCTCCTGATCCTCCATGGCAAAAGCTCTCACTGTCCTTATATTGCCAACAGCTTCATCTGCTACAGCTGTCGTTTTTTCAACCTAGTTTAAATTTAATTCAGTGTCAATGTCTCAATTTATGACAAAAATGAATACAAACCTGTGATTGAGCTTTTCTAGATGTGGCTCTAAGAATAGCTCCAAAAATTGTACCCACAGCTATCACAGTTGGTATACACAGAAGGGTTATAAATGTCATTTGTGGAGATATCATTATTAGTGAAACTGAGCATCCAATAATTTGAGTTGCAGCCCGTAAACCTCCTGAAATTGTCTGCTTAAAACTGCTTTTGAAGTCTTGTATATCAGCAGTTAGCCTGAAAAAAATATATTTTTAAAAGAAACTTGTAAATTGGCAACTGCAAACCTGTTAATTATTTCCCCAGTTCTTTGTTTATCGAAAAACGCCATGTCTTGTTTCAATATAGAAGCAAATAAATCAGTCTTCATCTGATACGCAATTTTTTCCCCCAGATTAGAGAGCATGTAAATGTAAAAAAATGTGCATGCACTCTAAAATACGAAATATTCAAAATAAGCCAACAAAATGTGGATGAATACATGCCTGTGCAATATACATGGATACAATTTTCAATGTGGGAAGTTTCATTTCCTTTACAAACAATTCGGTGTCCTTTGTTTCACTAAACTTTGCTATCACATTGATCACACCGGCCATTAACTGGGGGATTTGTATGTTCAATAAGGCAACAACTAGGGCACCCTAGAAGAAAGCAAAGATTAATGAATTTCATTTCTGAGAATCTAACTTAGAACTAACAGCAATCGCTGCAATAAAGTACCAGAGATGCGGTTTAAGGTAACTCCAAAATTTTGCCCAGTTAAAGCCGACACCTTTATCTGTTCCGTGTCGGTATGTGGCCAGCCTTGTTTTCTTCTTGTCGCAGAACACATCTTTTTTGTTCAATGCGAGTTGTACAATAGCACCACCTGTTAGAGTTAAGGATATTGTTGTCACCTTCGGAAAGGTGAAATTTGTTTTATTTGAAGGGCCCTGACTTTTGCCCGTTCGGTACAGGCTATTTTTGTAGTGGTTGAAGTTTACTGAACGTTGGCTGTATACATTTTTAGTCAGTGAATGCCTAAAATTTACAATTATATAAGTGTACAAGTAGATAACCTATAAATATTAATATTTTACCTAAGTAGATTATTAAAACAATGATGATTTTGGATTAGTTTAAACATTTTATTGCAGATATGTGTATGTACAATTTACATTTCCATATATTTATTAAATTTTATCAAGACATGACAGATGAACCGACAAAATCAGATATGTAAATATAGTAGATTGGAACTACTACATGTTTTACAAAATAAAAAGTAATAACTGTAAAGTATAAATAATGATTTAATAGTATAATTTATCATTAATTCATTTAAATGTAGAGGACAATTAATTTGTAATCGCACTGTATCTACAACCACGTAAAGGTCAGTTTACAAGTATCATGCGGTACTATTAAAAGTAATACCATTGCCGATGACAATTTAAATTATTAAATTAAAAGTGATTTAAAATGAACTTAAGTATAAACCAGCTGGATTTATCTGGACGTTGCCGTTGCTGTCGCCACCGTTCAGGCAGCCCTGTTTACGTCGCTTTCATGGAATTCGAGGAATTAAAAATATTTCCCAAGATTAACGTAAACTGCAAATGATAATGGTAGGGACAATTTATAAACAATAACTATATAATTCAGATGAACATATTTGTATATTTAATCTTGGCTAATATATTTCTTAAATTATATTATCAAAATATCATCACCTCTTCAACAGTACCATTATGTATATACAGGGTGGCTCATCTAAAAAGTACGGCGAGCCATTACAGGATGAAAAAAGCTTTTCGACCAATTCCAAAATCACCTAAAGTTTATTTGTCCTTTAACTTTATTTGAAGTGACGGTCTCATTCCTTTGAATTAAGCTAGATATAAATATAACAGATTTAATTTTGAAAAGGATTTTTAATGATAAAATTTTAGTTATTTAATTTAACATTAAAATGTTCTATATGCTTTTTGTTTTATAGTTTTAGTCACTTTCCTAAATATACGACAAGTATATGTTCCTTGCCGCATCTTGAATTGCTGTGATGAGTCATTTAAATTTGTAAAATTTTTATGTCGAATTTGGTTTTATACATGATTCCCATGTTATCTATAAGGTTGATGTTTGGACGGCCAACACAAAACATAAATATTTTGGTCTTTTAATAAATCCGTCACAATTTGTGTTTGGGATCGTTTTCATGATGAAACACATTTATCAAGAGCATTATTTCTTCAATATATGTAATCAAATTGTTATTTATTATATCCCTATATATAAATTCATCTAAAAGGGCCTACGCTAGAAGAATTGGAGCAAAATTGAAACGCTACTATTTTTCACTATATTTGTAACAAACTTTTTATAAAACTTTGCCCCTGTAGGCTGTTTAACATAAGGAGAACCATCATTCTGTTATAAATTAAATTTATTATATTTACTCGTCACTAAAAACTACTCATTCGCACCGTTCTGTGGTTCATTGAATGTGATCCTAAGCAAGTCAAAATTGGACTTTCACATCTTTAGTAGAAATCAGGGTTCTTTTCTTGTAGGTCTGAGGTCAAATGAACGGCCTCGCAGGCACTGGATTAAAAAATTATAATAAGCAAAAAACCTCTAGTAAATAACCTATTTAAATTAAATGTAAAAAGTTATAGCTATAATTTTGTACACAATTAAAATAAAATTAAAAATTTGATTTATATATTAAATAGAAATTTACAATTTTATTATAATTTTGACACGTTATAACATCAATAATAGCAACAAAATTAGTCAGTTTTAAATCTTATCAGTTACTTGGTAAATATAAATAAAGTGCAATTTGGTATTTAAAAAAATAAAAGAAATGTTTATTAATTCATATTAATAATGGACAGGGCCGCATCATCAATTTAACCTCAGTTTTGTCCATAATATATTTTTTTATTTTAATACTTTATCCAAGCATATTTTATATAACATAAACAACAAAGAAAATTGTGCGTTACACCTAAAAAACAATAAATTCGGTGTATAAAAGTGGTATCAAAACTACTACTACTATTCCATTCCAGTTTTTAAACTGAAACTCAGTTCCGTAGTCACATTCATAACGTTCACTCCCACGAAAATTTCATTCGATCCGGTACTGCATGAACGGGGTACTTTACAGTTTTTTTATACGATCAATAATTTGCTTTTGTTACAAACTCACTTATTATCAGAGAGTAAATCCCAAATCAGTATGATAACACTTTTATATACGAAATTAATGGGATTAATTCGTCAAAAATTTATTGTATATCCATAGAAATGTTTGTTTTCAATTCGATCTTCATTATTGTTCTGGCTACCTTTCACCAAGTGTCTGCAGGTGAGTTTATATTGTTTAATCATGTAAAATAACAAATCATATTTTTGTAAATAAATCATGAATAATAACACATAATTTACATAGATATTTTATAATGAAACAGATTTTATTTTTATACTAATTTGATGTGAGATGATTCGGCTTGTTTTAAATTATTCACCGAACCGTTATTCTATAAAATCGTAATTGGTTCCGACGCGGGATTTTACATGGACATAATTAGACATAATTGACAATTTACATTATTGTACTTTGTCAGTGATTCGCATTTTTTCTCGATACTTTGATACCACACGAATAGTTCACACATGACTTTTACATTTTGCATAAATTACTAATTATTTCGTCAAAAATGGTGAATCCCGATACGGCGAAATTCGCGTTTGTTTATCATGAGTGAATAAATAATGAGTTGTCTTTTGAGGTAAACAATTTTGGTATAATAATATAACAAAATAATATATTACACTAATAATAAATATGAGAATCAATTTATTACAAAATTAAAATTTAATTTAAATTAAATCAACTATTTTGATAAAAATGTTAATCTAGATACGGGACTATAACCTCGCCTAACGTTAAAATTTTACAATTACGACATTAACATATTTTTTTGTTTTTCATACAAGTAATCAAGTGTTTATTAAATTATTATTGTTTAAATGTTGATAAATATTTTCTTTTAGATAAGTTTTGCGTAATTACGTTACGGATTTACATTAATAATATTGTTAAAACCATTCGCAGATTAAAAGTGTGTAATAACAAGAATTAATCATTCACTTAAAATCCAGGCATGAGTAACGAGTTATTTTGTCTGTAGAATGAACATAAAAGTAAACATTCAGCTTAACGTGGAAATAATAATTTGCCTTATAACTTCCCTTACGACGTAACATGAAAACAGTTTTTTTCTTTCAGTGAATGTTGTGTGTTATTTCTCCAGTTCGAATGGATACCAGGCTGCGCCACCGGAAAATCTCGATGCCAATTTGTGCACCCACATAAACTATGCGTTTGTCAGTCTTCTTGGCAACGGAAGTCTGACGTATGCAAACGAACCTCTGGATATCACATTAAGTAAGCAAGTGTATAAAAATTGTCATACATGTTACTCATTCATGACGGTGGCCACCACCTGGTTTCAGATATGTACGGTAGAGTTGTTGGACTGAAAGAAAACAATCCTGATTTGAAGGTCCTCCTGAGTGTTGGTGGTGTTTCCACTTCTATATTTGCACAGGTGGCGGCCAACGAAACAAGTAGAAAAGTTTTCGCTCGGAGCGCCAGACATTTTATGGAAACATACAAATTCGATGGCATAGACATAGATTGGGAATTTCCTACAGCCATCCATAAGGTACGTTTTAAAATATCATAAAATTTGTTGTTACTTAAGTAATTTGATCGTTTCAGGAAGACTTCACCAGTCTTTTAACTGATCTTAGAGATAACTTCGGAAGTGAATTCTTAATTACTGCTGCATTGGCAGCCATTCCTAAGACTGGCTACGACATACCAAAACTATCAGAGTACGTGACACAATTATACGTAATATATAATAATCCATTTTTTTTGTTTTACAGAATATTAGATTATATTAATGTGATGAGCTACGATTTCTACGGAGCGTGGAGCGAATACACCGGACAAACTTCGGCACTATTCCCCGCATCTATTGAAAGTTCTTACGAGAAAGCTTATCTCAATATAGCTGCGACTGCTAAGAACTGGGTGAAAGGTGGGGCTGCCCCTAACAAACTTAATGTCGGTGTAGCTTTCTATGGTCGACAGTTTACGCTTCAGGATCCCTCTGTTCATGGTCTTCATGCCCCCATAACAGGGGCAGGAACCAGAGTTTCGGCCACATACTCTCTGGTAAATCATATTTATTTGCTCGTTTAATTGTTTTTATTTATTTATACATTCATTCAGATTTGTCAAAATTATGCAAATTGGACAAGGGTTTGGGACGAAGAACAAAAAAATCCTTATAAATATCTGAATGATCAATGGATAGGATACGATGACCTCGAATCTATTCGATTAAAGGTTTGTGTTTTGTTTCTTTGTGTAATGATTAAAGGGATGCTCACTCACTATTTTACTGACAATTCTAGGCTCTCTACATATTGAAGATGGAATATGCGGGTATAATGATATGGCAAATTGGATCGGACGATGTTTTCGGTAAATGTGGGGAAAAGCAAGGTCTCTTAAGTGTGATAAACAAACAAGTTAAAATGTACAAACTCAGAAAATCCCGCAAACGTTCCTAAAAGCGAAAAACGTCTCAGGCGTTTTTAAATTATATTGATTCAGATGCTGGTCACCTGTTGTACTTAATTTTAAATTAAATAATTTAGCATTTATATGGTTTTTTATTTTTAGTAAAGGAGTTAAACAATATAAATAGCATTTTTCAAATTGTTTATTTAAACATAACATTCGGTTAAGTTTATTCGTAGTAAATTCCGAAACAAAGGGCTACTCCGAAAACGGTATTAGTTTCTGAGGTGTACATGGCAAAATTGTCTTTTTCGTGATCCCATAGGAAGCTGCATGACATATTAACATCCTGATCGTGACGTTCTCCAAATGTTACAAGGCTTATTATTTTATACCTAAAAAATATATATTTTTTACTCCGTACAAAAATAAATTTCGTTTCAAAATATACTCAATTAGCCGACACAGACGGATTCATAACTTTTTTTAAGGGCTAGCTCATCAGTCAGCATTACCTGTCAAATTCCAGTTTTTTCACGTCCGATTTTATTTGATTAGATGCCCATTTGGCCTGATTCGCACATTTCTCCGGATCGTACGTCATATTTTCCATCGCTTCATCGAGGACGGCTTTTAAAATTTTGTACACCTTTTCGGCGTTAAACGGATTCTGCGACTCTAACCTGTATGTGTTTAAAAAACGAATACTCTGAAATATTCTTATTTGAGAATAAGTAAAAAAATATATTAGGACGTAACAATTAAGAATTTACCTCAATATTAAGTGATGATGAACTCATTGCAATGCGAGAATTTAGATAAGCGAGTGTTTCGCATATTAGCTTACATTCTACTAAATGGCCCGAACTATTTTCTCATATCGATCGATACTAGATGGGTACGAGCTGGCACAAGTCTGGGAAGACTCATTTATTTAACTATATTTCAATTAATGAATGCCTGCTGATTACATGAGAGTTAGTTTATGAATATGGTATTATGAAATGGAAGGTATGAAATATATGTTGTTATCATTATCGTTTTGTCGATTTTACACTTTAATATACATACGTGAAGTAAATAATTAGAATTATTTAAAAAATCACAATTCTTAGCATGACATTGCAACAAATAGATTATCAAAAGTTATAGTAAACAATGTAATCTACATAAATTAAACAAATTTGCATCAACAAAAGAACTTCTAAGCAAGTAATAAAACTAAAATCACTAAATTCTCTGAGAAATTAGTAAATAAATTGAATTAATATTTTATTCATTATATTTTTCCAATCAGTACTTAAATTAATACGTATAGGAAATTCAAATTATTCATTTTAAAAATGTATTTCACTGTAGTTTATAATGGTGTATAAAACAGCCATAATTTTAGTAAATAAGTGAAGAAAGAATATAATAAAACTATATATTTTAAATTTTATAATAAATATTTTATTAAGAGTCAAGTTCGTTTGCAGCAGCCCTCATGAGTGGATAAGTACCACCACCACAAAGTCCGCGGAAGTCATCAGTATCAAAGGACCAGAACATTATTCCTCCCAAATTCTTGGATTTTGCGAATTTTACTTTTTCAACTATAGACCTAGCGTCATCGTAACCGACCCATTGGTTGCCAGAAACTCTGTGTGGCACCACTTGTTCTTCGTCCCAGATGTATTCCCAGTCACTGTGCAACTCGCAAATCTAAAATTTGAATATTATGTACAATTTTCTTATTCAAGGATTGAATAGACTAACCTCGTTGTAACCCAGGATTCCATCTTGGCGAGTGTATGGTCCGGCTGCACCACCACCCGTAATCGGCGCGTACAAAGCGGTATTGGAGGGGTCAGCAAGTGTGAAACTGCGACCGTAAGTAGCGAGTCCCAAATTTACTTTGCTAATATCAACTCCCTTTTCAATCCAATGATTAATACCAGCAGCCTAAAATGGGACATCATAAGTATTACATTATAAACGAACGAAGAAAAGTCACTTACGACATTAATCTCCTTTTGTTCATCGGTAACGTCGAGACTAGAGGCATAGAGGGGAGCGCAATGGCCGACGAACGGTTCAAATGCCCCGTGAAAATCGTAAGACATTACGTTCAGGAGATCAACGGCCCTTAAATTTAAAAAAACATCGCATTACCCAAGTTATCCACTGACATAAATCGAGATTCTAGATTAAATAAATAAGTTTATTGAACTCCGTCCTCGTAAGCTTATCGTCTGTTTTTGTCAGATTCAGAACAACGTGAACGTCAATTTACCACAGCGTATTTGTACTTACTCGGAAACTTCAGGAACAATGTAAGACGCATCGATCGATGCTTTGGCACCACCTACAGCGATCGACAAAATCATATTTTCGGCGTGAAGAGCGTTCCTGAGTTCCTGCAGGAGAAGCACGAAGTTAGCTGGATCGGTGTCGGGACGGGAACCGTCACGTTGTCCCGGATATTCCCAATCCAGATCGAAGCCGTCGAAACCGTGTTGTTTCATCCACGACACGACGTCGGCGACCAGAGTGCTTCTTTTTTGCGGATCCGAAGCCATATCTGAGTATTTGCCGGAACCTTCGTTCCATCCACCCATGCTGGCTAGGACTTTCAGGCCGGGGTTTTTGTCTCTCAGCGCCAACAAATGTTGTAATTCCTCTGTTGAAAAGTTTGTTTATCAGTTCAGTAACGAACTGAAAGTTGCTCAGTGTTTTACCTAATCCGTCCAGTTCCCAATCATCGAGGATCTGTACTTTGTAATCCCAGCTCAGTCCGAGGAATCCGTAAATAATGTGGGTGCACAAAGTAGGATCGATATTGGACACGTTGAATTTCCCATTGCCAGGTCTGTAGACAGTCCAACTTGTAAAGTAGCACACTTTGTTGGCTACAAAACATTAACAAAAATAATTATCGGGAATGTAAATTTAAGATGTAGGTATACCTGACGCAGCCAATCCGATGGCGAACGTAGCGAAGATTAATGCTACAGTGAGCTTCATGGTTGCTTCCGCTGTCTCAGAACTGAATACTTCTCATTTTGCCACAAACCTTTTTATAATGCATTTATAATCTGTGTTTGATCCCCGATATCACTTGAAAAGATATTCTTCCACTTGACAATTTAAACATATTATTAGATATATCTGTAGGTAAACACTTGTTATCGATTGTCTAAAAAATAAAATTCTTGTAGTGTATCATTTTAATTTTAAGGGATTATCTATTCATAACGTAAAAACCATTTTTATCATGCTCAATTTTAATGTATTACTTATGCTTCTAGGAAATTTGCTTGAATTTCCAATATACACAAAGTATCAATATCTATAGAAAAATAAACAATCTGCCTATCTTAGGTAATTTTTTAATTGAAAAAAACCCATTACTACTGTTCAAATTAATTGTTTATTCGTACAAATTTAATACAACAATCAAAATAGTTCTAGCAGTTAACATTCGCTGGCCAGTCGCAGTTGTTCACGTTGATATTGAAAACCAATCCGGATGGACATGTGTTCTTGTACTTCACCCAACCGGATCCGCTCTGAGCACACCAATAAAATACATCGCAAGCCTTCGAATCTCTGATGTATCCAACTTTAGTACATTCATCTGAGTTAGATGAGTCATTGGAACTGCTGTCGGAACCGGAATCGGAATTGGAGTCTGATCCGGAGTCAGAATTGGAATCTGATCCGGAGTCGGAATTGGAATCTGATCCAGAGTCGGAATTGGAGTTGCTGTTGTCAGAGTCGTTGTTGTCGATGTTTTCGTTGGAGGTACCCTAAGTAGCAAAGTAAGTATAATAAAATGATAAGCACAAAAAATAAATACGTACACCTAAGGCAGATTTAATGGCATTGAGTATGGGGTATTTGGAGCCACAAATTCCCCTAAAGTCGTCGGTTTCGATGGACCAGATCATGACACCACCGAGTCCCATTTGCTTAGCATAGTTGACCTACGAATAAAACGTTAGTAATTCTATTAACACATCGCAAGAAATAAAGTTCATTCGTACCTTAATACCGATAGACTTGGGATTATCGTAGCCGACCCATTGGTTTCCGCTGTAGGTGTACGGTACTTTCTGTTCGTCATCCCAAACGGTGGTCCAGCCGCCTGCCGCTTGTTTCTCGCAAATCTGAAACGTACAGTTTCCGTTTAATTCCTGTGGAAGAGTGTATTGGTGTGTAATTAACTCACTTCGTTGTATCCCAACATACCCATTTCTTGGGTGTAAGGGCCTTGAGTTCCGGCGTTCACAACTGGAGCACCCAATTTATTGTTGGAGGCTGATGCCAAAGTGTAGGTTCTACCATAGACACCCATACCGAGGGCTATTTTGGCTGGAGCAGCTCCTCTTGCAATCCATCCTTCAACTACGGCTTTCTAAAAATTTTATTTATGTTTTTAATATGAAAATTACTTTTTTACTGAGTTACTATCAGTTTGTTTATTTAATTTTTTATAAACAATTATGTTAACAATGATTTAGAACAAAAACATTTTTAAAAAATGTAAAGTACAACAAAATAATAGTTCTCGAATTAATCAACATAATAATTATGACGCAACATTAGTATCTATGTATTTGATACAATAAAAATATTTATATAGTTACATTGTTTTATCTTATCTAACAACAATTCATTTGGATACAGTACACTCTAAACAGGTAAAAACAAATGTGTTTAAAAAAATTATATTTATTTTTTGGCATCACAACAAGTGCTACTTTAAATTTAGCATTTAATCGATTGATTGGAAACACGTTTTCAGAGTTCACGAGTATGATTCATCCAAACAATTTAGATGTAATTAAATGACATTCATAATCAATTATTGTTTCTATTCCTGGCACTTACCACATTCAGCTGTTTCTGAGCTGCAGACACGTCAATGGAAGAAGCGTAAAGGGGAGCATTCTGGCCGGTAACACCGTCGTACGAACCATGCAGATCATAAGCCATAATGTTGATGAGATCTAAATATCTATAAACAAGGATATTGTTAATTAACTAACCAACAAATGAATCCTTTTTTAATTACTTGGACAGAGCAGGAACATCGTATGACAGATCGACTGAAGCTGCGGCAGCTGCGACGGCAGCAGTGAGGATGAGTCCCTTCTTATCGAAGGCTGTGCGCAATTCTTGGAGCAACAGCGGGAAATTGGCCTATCACAAATAAAACGTTATTTTATTTCATTGTATAAATTATGGGATTTTAATTACTTTGTCTGAGCTGGCACCTCCTCTTTGAGCGGGATATTCCCAGTCCATATCAATACCATCGAGACCATATGTTGAAGTTATCGACAAAGCACTTTGAACAAAGGCTGCCCTAAGTGCTGATGAAGATGCCACGGTGGAGAATTTGACGGAACCTTCGTTCCATCCACCAATGGCTAACAACACTTTGAGCTTAGGATTTGATTTCTTCAATGCAACAGCATTGGGGAGATTTCCTAAAATATTTTATTCATCTTATGTAAAACTTGTACTTCGGTTTAAGATGGGAATTATTACCAAGACTGATTTCAAGCCAAGTGTCTAAAATTTTGATGCTACCATCGGTGTTGACTCCGGCAAAGGAGTATATTAAATGGGTGCAGAGGGATGTGTCAATGTCATTGACTGTAAATTTGCCGTTCCCAATTCTGTAGTGAGCCCAGCTGCCATAATAGCACACAACTTTATCTGATGAAGAATATAACAAATCATCACATATATCAATTAAGATAACTGTCTATGTGTTATATTTAAATTATTATCAAGTAATACATCGATTTCTAAGTCTGATTGATTTTTATGAGTTAAAATTAGTTTTTTGTCCTACATTAATTACAAATTGACTCGCTTCGGTCATTGCAACCTGGCAATTTATATTAAATGCAAGATTACAAATAAAGATTTATTTTTTAAAATATATTCTTTATCCACAAGTTTTCCATAGTAACTGACCTGTATCAGCGGATGAATAATCCAAAACAAGACACGAAAATGTCAAAAATAACAAGTACTTAAAACACATCCTGAAAATCAAATCACTGATGGTAATTACTTTTACTGTGACACTGAACTTGTTCTTCTAATATTTTTCTTATATATATATCATCTTAATATTTGCTATACTAATCACAAGCAAACATCGGACGTCATTCCATAAAACTTTTATGTTCCAATTAACGATAATTTTAGCGAACCTAAGCCCCTGTTAAATAAAATTTAACGTTAGGACAAAGTAGATGTAATAATTTTTCCACGATTTTCTAATCTCATCATACATTGTTGGGCATAAAATAATAAATAATATTATTTATTGATTTTGGCATTTAATTTCTGTTAATTATTAAATTATGAGTAATAAAATCCGTATGCAAAATTGGCACGCATTATTGGAATTTAATATCTTTTAAAATACAAATGTGTAATAACGTATGGCTACTATAAATTCCAGAAACACATAAAATTTATGTACATAAACTGGGTAAATAGGCACTCAAAATATTATATGGCGAGAAGGATTTGCTATCACTCAGGCATGCGTGCAAATTATGTGTCGTCATGAAACATTTGCTACCATAGAAAAATTTATTCATAAAATGACATAAAAAAATGCTTAAAACTTTTTATTTTACCAATGTGAAACAAAATAAAAGCTTAAGCTTTTACTAAAGAGGAGATTTATATGTCTGCCTAGCAACAGTTTATTATTACACTCGACCTATGTATAAGTATATAATTTAGATTATTATTTAAATTTTTAAATGTGTTTACTAGTAATATGCACGTACAGTGGTGGCCATAATTATAGTAACTTATTGAAATATATGAAAAATATGTGCTGTACTTCTTAAATTGGATGCCTATACCTAAAATGGTTATTGTTTTTTTTTTTCTGTTTTTGTTGTGTTTACTAAGCAAATGCTCAATCTAATTTTATACTTTATTTTTCAGTGGTCGAAATTATAGAAACTTTTTAATTTATGGTTTTTCAATGATCTCTGTGATTTTAATTAATTATTTATCAGCGGTCTTTTGCTTGTTATGAAGTGAAACTGTAAGAAAAATTATAATTCAGCGTTACCAAGATCGAGAGAAACAAGAAGAGATGATTAAGAATTTACAGCTAAATAAGTCAATCGTTTCCCGTATTATTATGAAAATTAGAAAAACTGGCTAAGTGGTAGCTACAAAAAACATTGTCTGTGTTCGAAAAACTTGAAAGAAAATCGATAATTGGCTAATTCGAATGTCAAAAAATCCAATCTTATCGTCAACTGAAATTAAAGTCAACCTGGGGGAAATTGGGATTGCTAAAACTAATTCAAGAACTGTGAGAAAATGGTTAGTGGATGAGAGTTGATGTGACCTCAGATCTCCAAGAAAAACCCTGATTTCTACTAAAAACGTGAAAGTCCAATTTTAACTTGCTTAGGATTAAGTTCACTGGACCACTCAACAGAGGGGACGAGAAGTTTTTAGTCGTGAAATTTAATTTATAAAAAATGATGGTTCTGCTTATGTTAAATATCCTACAGGGACAAAACTACATAAAAAGTTTGGTATATCCACAGTAAAACAGGGTGGTGGTTCAATTATACCATGGAGACGCTTCAATTCTTTTGGCGTAAGCTTCCTCAAACTGATTTATGTGCAGGGATATATTAAACAACAATTTGCTTCCATATATTGAAGAAGTGTTGCTTTTAATAGATGTATTTTAACATGAAAACGATCTCAAACACAATTCCATAACTGTGACAGATTTGTTAAAAGAACAAAGCATCGATGTTTTTTCTTGCCCGTATCAATCTCCACATATCAAGACTATAGAAAACATGGAGGATCACGTTTATAACCAAATTCGACATAAACATTTTACAAATTTAAATAAACTCATCACAGCAATTCAAGAAGCTTAAGTAATATAAACTTGTGTATTCGGAAAATGGTACAAACTATGCCACGCAAAATTATAAATTAATAATGTCAAATAACACAAGTTGCTATATTTATGTCCAACTCAATTCAAAAATATAAAGTAACATTTTATAGAATAAAGAGTAGTAGTTTTTATATAACTGTATAAAACAACAATGGCAAATTAATTTTATAACAGTTCACATTAAATAAAAGAGTTACGGCTGAAAAATTTTACAATTTAAAAACTATCTGTAATAATGACCATTACTGTATATTTAAAATTCCGGAGATTTATGGTTTCACCCTTAACGATCCACCACCTAAATCACACATGTTTTTTATGATCCTGAAAAGTCATTTTTTATTATCTAGCGGGAATTGGTTGTAATATGGAAATTGTGGCTACGGTTATCAAAATGAATGAGATGTCAATATCAATTTATTTGGACAAACAGTTTAATTCTCATTAGGCTATAGAAAAAACTTTTTGATAAAGCAATCCCAACGTGTAATATGGACGCTTAAGAAAGCTTCCTAAATTTCTTTCAGACCACTTCCGATCTCTAATCAAAGTTATGGGTTTACTTAGTTGACTGTGTGCTCCAGATAGCTCACTTCCTAAATATCAATTTCTTTATTGACTCGTCCGTAAACAATTTTATTTAGTGGCCAGATGGAAAGTATTCAATTATAAACCTTCCAATCGATATCGCCAACAGAAAAAAAATTATCAGCAAATAATTAATTTACTGATTGCCGTTTTTCGTGACTTTCAATAGATTTTGGAAAACGGGAAAACTTGTTTGTATGCACGTTCGAATTACTGAACAAAACATAGCCGAAACTCGACCACAAACAATAATAAATCCCTCGTTCGCCTCCGAGAAGAGAAGACTTCCACTGGCGACGCATAATGGACCCAACACAATTTCTTATCGCAAAAAACAAAACCAGTTCGGTTCATTTACACCCCATCAATTGATACAAGCCGTGTTAAATACAAATCGAGTGTGTTGTAAAATCGATTTCGGTGACGTCAAAAAGGAGTTGCGCGTCGCGACGCCTCAGACCGGGTAGCAGCAACGTATCGTCAGTTTACTGACGATGCCTCTATCCTGGAGGCCGATCCTCCTGCTTTCGATCACGATCTGTGTTGTTTCTGCCGCGGATATCTTCTCCAACTCGTTCCTTGTCAGATTCAAGCGGGATGTCGACGTCAACGAGGCCCACGGCGTCGCCAAACGCAACGGTTTCGTCAATATGGGACCGGTACGTAACGTTTTTAAAACGACGAACAGCTGTTTTGTTTACCGTAACTTCGTTTCGGTTGGGCTGTGTGGTCCTGATCGAACGCACCACTTCCGAAGGCGCCACGGCCGTCTCTCTGAGGCCCCCTTTTCCCTCTCCGTCTTAGTTTCCCCAAATAAACTGTTAACCCATCGAGAATCGCAATATTTGTTTACATTTTCATCGAATTTCACCTATATATTATTCATGTTTTTTGTTGTCGTTGCTATATTGTGATAATTTATTAGAATGTATTAAAAAATTAATAAAATTAAATAATCCTTGCAGGATCTTTTGTGTGTTTCCACGATTTTCTTAAAATCTTCTGTTATAAATATAATTATTTAATGTTGGTAATATGCTACAAAATTAATAATGACTACTATCCAACAAAAATCAATTAATAATCTTTTGTCATATGATAGAAATTATAAATAGATACATTAAATATTCAAATACGTACTGTAATTGTTGAATAATTAACGAATCAGTTTAATTTAATTATTATATGTTGCAAAACAAAGGAAAAACAAAAAAAATATTCATATTTTATTTACGAAATTTCGTTCAAAAAAAAAAAAATTCAATTAAAATTTGTTTATCAGCTAAAATTTAGGAATGTATTTTTATTACTGTTTTGGAGCTTGTCCAATCACTTTCAAAATTAATGAGGGCATCTTTTAAAATGTGCCGTATATTTCACGCAGTAAAAACAGACATGGAAATCTAATTTGGAATCGTTTTTTTTTACTCTTCTTCTAACGAATGCGGACCGAACAAAAACTCGTGCTTAAAGCTAAAAGCCGCATGTTCCGAATTTCTTTTTGTGTGCAGTAAATCCCTCTCAGGCAGAAGAAAATAAGAACCGTTAACTCTTGAAACGAGGGCCTACCCTGCTCGCATACAAATCACGCGTTTCACATAAATGAAAATAACCAGTAAAAATATATGTATATTACAATTTATCGATTGTTTTTTTTTATTAAACCAGTTAAAATATCGAAAATATTTTGTAGATGTAGATAGATCGGCACATATTTTATGAGTTCACATATCGTCCTACTCCAAATATGCGAACGATCTCAATATTGGATATATTCAATTGGGCTTTTGTAGATATTTATATTCCGGGGTAAAGGATGTAACGCATATCGTTTAAATATGAAATGTACGTAGGATTTATTGGGGGAATATCATTTATATACTCGAGACAACATAAATATAAATCCATTGAATTTTGTTGAAAGGATTCCTATGTATTTTATTCAATCAAGATGATAACAAAATAAAATGTTTTATACACGAATCACTCAGTATGATCATTACCACAAAGTTTTGTTGTTAAAAAATATAAAAAACCTTTTATTATTCCCCCATTTGACGTTATCACGACGATAAAATTTATCATAACTTTGGGCCCACATGAAAATTTATTTAAATTAATGAAAACTGGAACCGCTTAACATTTTTTGCCAACTTATAAAGGTAGGTTAAAACAGCTAACGAGCACATCTCAAAAGCTCAAATAATACAAAAGCATTTTCGTGCTTCGCATGTGGCTAACAAGCATTCATCTGGAGATTGACACAGATAAGGGGATGACATGTTATTCAATGCTTTATAAGAATACGCGCGTTTTAATTTATATCCTGTTTAACGATTTGTCATCCTATCTTATCGTGCCCTATCAATTTGTTGCGACATTACGAAAACAATTTAGGTTGTATTTCATCTTAATTAATCACTACCCGTGTTACAAGCTTAATTAAGGAACATAACGGAAAGTAATGTTCAATTTGGAGCTGTGTTGCGCTGTTTTCGTATTGAAGAATTATGACCTCGTTAATATCGCATCGGTTAGATATAAAACGTGATACGTATTAAGAATATTTTCACCCGAACAAATTTTATTCCAGTCATTTAGACGGAAGCTGTAAATGTACTCGACAAATACAATTAGTCACAGGGCCAACTGACTGCTAACTAAATATCTAAACATAGTTTAATTTAATTTCTCCAAACGCGAAAGCTTTGGGGGGATCAGCGACAATCTCGTTTTCGCGAGTTAAAATTCCAAATGCGAAGCTCTTTACAGTAAAACTTAATTTCGGATATTGAATGCTACGCGTTGGCGTTATTCACGGTCTCCATGCAGGATACAATACACTTTGACTTGCATTATGTGATGGTTTTAAGTTGTAAATGATTCACGGAGCTGGTTCTTTTGTTTCGTTACCACAAACGAGGAGTTGAAACTTTACTTTTAATTTGTGAATTAGTCTGTTGTATTCAAATTCATTCATTTCAATTTAATTTTTATCCAAAACTACAAAAATGTGGGTGTTGTTAATGACGAACACTTAGAAAGCTTCCGTCGGAAAATAGCCAAGTCACATGGAAACTGACCGTTTTTATCGATAAAAGTTGCCGATTAGAAAAATTAAGCAAATACACGTTTTAACAATTAATTTTAGACCGCTGTGCTTTGAAACCTGTCATTTTTTAAGTTTTAAAAGGTAAACGGATACTTATTCCTTCAATACAATTAATTTGTTACGTACGTATTTTTATCACCACTTTTCCGCCACATTACTGCAAGTGGTTGCACACGTTTACCGTGAACAAATTGGGAAAGATAAAAATTTCTTTTAGGTCCGAAAATCAATAGGTTCACACGAGTGTGTGAAGCTAGGTCAACCACATCACGTTGTCATCCCTAAATGCAAATAAATTACGACAAGAAACAAATATTTGCATATTTTTCAGCAGTAATTAGTTGCAAACAAGGAAAAATTTGATTGTCTATGTTATTAGATTAATGATTATTTACTTTGTTTTTTATTAAATATTTGTTTATATCTTTAAAGATGATGTTGTTTTTATTAGATTATAAGGAGAATGTAGATAAAAATGATATAAACACTTTGTACACAATGAGTTATACAAAAAGAGTTACCATATAATATTTAATTAGTTTTATATCTAGTATTTTCTGTAACTTCTCTGTTTATCTTCGTTTATCTTAAAAATAGATCTGTTCGCAACATGTTCTAGTAACATGTATTTCACATTTATCAAACGTACATTAGATTTCCCATCTGATTGTTTTGCAATTCAACAAAGCAGAATGCGATGTGACGTTTATTTGATAGACGAGAATATCAAATTTACATTGATATTTGAGCTTGGAAAATCATCCTAACAATATATGTCGGTATCCAAGCTTAAACACAACAATATTGCAAGTCCCAGTCACACACAACGTCCATAATAGACTTAATCTCTTTTATCTGTTTCAGGTCCTGGGCTCAAAAAAGGAGTATCATTTCATAAACCACGCACTGCCGATCGCACGTACTAAAAGAAGCATTCCTCATATGAGAAAATTGAAAGTTGATCCGTTGGTAAGCCGCTTACATCAAAAGGACGTTATTTCGTTGGCTGGTCCGTAATTTATTTATTCATTCAATTCGCGAACGACCTTTTTGACATGGAAATTTATTCGATAACTAGACGTGCACGTCACACATGCGGTTGAAAGAAACTCTTGAGGGCGGTTCATTGATGTTTAAAGATCGGCTTCGAGATTTGCAACGTAAATGTCGATGTCGGTCGTTCGGGTGGTGGAAACAAAGGGCTTCCCCCGGAACGGTTCGATGGAAATTTGCGTCCCAGCTTACTAAACGGGATGTTTACGGGAAAATATATATATTTTTTTTTCGATGAGCCATCGGATAAATCAGTTACGTACGGGAATGCGATTAAATATAATGTTTGATAATTTCAACTATGCCATTTCGACATGGCACAAAAATAAATTTGTGCGTTTCCGAACCAGTGAGTCGAATGTATGTAAATGAAACTGCCATTAAATCTCCGTAATGTCAAATTAAATATTGAAATCTACGGTTTAATTTTGTTAAACAAACAAAACGAAAATTGAAAATGTATATTACACTATTTTGTTCAAATAAAATGTTTCTTCAAAATCCGATAAATTACATGAAATTAGTCTGAACAACGGACAATTTAAGCTGCGTTGTATCGATAAATTAAAAAAAAATCAAGGAAAACTTCTACACAATTAATCTCGACATTAGTTTTATAGATCTAATTGAGTAACGGGACACATTTTAAATTCATTCGTTATTTATGATAAACGAACCAGGGAAATTTTCTGGCTAAACGACGCGCTTATTATCCCAGTTTGAATTGATGACACAATTAGTATTCTGAATTGCCAGCTTAATGTCCTGTTTACCTACTCCCTAGTGTATTTTGCCGCAAAATTATCGATTTTCAATTACAACCACGCCATTTATTTTCAGAGTATGTTACTTTCCAGACGTCATCTGAAAACAATGTCTTTATAAAGGGTACAATCACGACCAAAATTAGAACGATTTAAAAAGCGTTCTACGTGAATGCCCGGAGATTTGCCAGAGTTAATTCAAACGATATTGATTCAATGTTTTATGACATTTTCAGTTTTCACTTCACGTTCTCGCCTATTCGGTCCACGAAGGACCTTAACGACACCCGCCATTACGATTCGCACAACTAATTATCTATAAATACACCCAGATACAGGTCAAATTATAATGAACGATATTTTGACGATCATAAAGGTGAGCGTATGCAAATTCCCGCTTAAGCGACAAAATTACGGTTTGGCGGGGAGGAATATGGAAACGTCAGGGGAAATTAGTTTCCGGATTTAATTGCTCACCAACCGCATTAATCCATATTAATAACATCCCAGTTTTTTTATTTGATTTCCAGTTCACGTGCCATTCACGTGCATATTTGCAGGATTTAACATTGAAAGCTGTGTCAGGAGCAGAATTACTGCAAGTCATTTACAGAAAGCTGAACCTTAACCTTAACCAACACAGAAAATACTAACTTATTGCACACGTACGCACACAAGGACCGACCGTCGGGTCGTCAACGGGCGCGTCGCGACGGTAAAGCCGTTTTCAACTTTGAAGCGAAGTTGATCAGGTGCCACACCGACAAATCAGCGTTATATATGGGGTTGTCGTTTACGCAACATTTGCACAAATTGTGCAGCGCAATGAATTAAGTTAGTTAATTGAAACTATGCTCATTTTCGGTGCACATCCCAAGTTAATAGTATCCTTGTTTATAAAATAAAATAGGCATTCGAATAGCACCTATATTTTTCAACTGAAAGTTTGAATCAACAAACAATATATCCTCTTTTAACAGGTTTATGATGATAAAATAAAACTTGTATCCTTTTTTTAAAAAATCTAACATTGTTGTTCAATTCAGTATTACAATGTAATGGTTTTGATGTTTATGAGAATAATAGAAGAAGTAGAAATAAAGTGGTCAGTTAATTCAACAAACAACAGATCATAATAGAAATTATATTCTCTTTTTATAGGATCTGATGTTATGTTCCACTTATAAGAGGTATACAGAAGTGGATGATTTTATTAATAAAATAGGAATTAAAATTAAATTTTAATAAGTATTACAAGTTTTGTTATTTATAAGAATTAAAAAAAATGATAATTGAACCCATATTTTGGAAAAAGGCGGTTAGTTAATTCAACAATATAACAAAATAAAAGTTCTATTGTCATTTTACATATGTTAGTCCAACGTTATTTTCCACTTAAAATAACATACAAGTCAATGGTTTTGTTTTTTATAAGAATAAAATAAGAAGTAGAACGAGCCCTTTTTCTAAATAAAGTGGTTAGTCAATTCAACAACCAACATATAATAGAAGTTGTATTCTCTTTTCAAAGGATCTGATGTTGTTTTCCACTTCTAATAGGTATACATAAGTTAATGGTTTTGTCATTTTCAAGAATAAAATAGAAATTAGCGGTTGTAATATTTTTTTTGTAATAAAATAATCCAACAATAACAATAATTCAACAATAACAATAAAAGCTGTATCCTCTTTTTATATAATCAAATGTGACAAGGGCTTCATTTAATATTTTTATTGCTTATATAAATAAAATCAGGATTGGAGTGGTACTTTTTAAACTGAAAGTTTTTAATCAACAAACAACAAGCTATATTCTCTGTTTACAGGACCTAACTTTGTTTTCCACTTCCATTTTTTGGAACCAATCAACAAAAGCCATAATTTAATAAAAGCTGTATCATCCTCCTTTTATATAATTTAACATCGTTTTTCACTTATAATATCAAAAATTCAAAGATTTTATTTTCAAATATTTCAGTGATCTCTAACCAGATATTCGTTGAATAAAATATATATTTCAAATTGTTTTCATGTTACTCAGTTCTGTTAAAATAATATTAGAATTGCCAACATTAAGGATATTGAAAATACTCTCTTTATTTGGGAGAAAGGCCTGCGTTTATTTCATGAATGAATATTTCATTCCATTCCAAATATGTGAACAGACACATTCGATTGAGGTTTTGCAGATAGATATATATATATATATATATATATATATATATATATATATATATATATATATATATATATATATACATTCTAGGCAAAAGATGTAACGCATATATTTTAAATATGAAATGTATGCACGTTTTATTGAGAGAAAATCAACTATACACGTAAAAATAAATTCTTTCTGTTTGGTAAAGGGCTTCTTATATTATTTATTCTACTTTAAAAATGTTTATCGTCAATTTTGTTTTTCAAAAATTGTTTTAAGTTAAAAAATATATAAATCATTACTATTCACTATTATTATCATAAAATTTAGCATAATATCGAAATTTATTTAAATTAACGTGAAACTGGAACGGTTCAGCATTTTTTGCCTTGTCTGTTCGAAAAAAAATACATTACTGAAAGTTACGTGACAAAAGAAATGTACACGAATTTAATTCGCTTAAACGAACGAGATACCTACAACACAAACAGAAAACTTACCTATCAAGCTCGTCGTTTACGTAATGCTTGTACTACAATTTATCCAGTATTTAAATGATGGCGATTAAAAAATTTAATGTTCAACTTAATATAATTCCTACCCAATATTTCCTTCCAAGTTTCCATTTGTTTTTATTTAAAAAAATGTATTTAGGGACAGCTTACTACGAATTTTTGTCGCCCAATGTATAACTTTATGTAAATATTGTCGCCTTATCAAATCTAAATCCACTAAAGGGTCTCCGATAGATGTTGTGCTCAGTCGAGACGGATATTTACATACATCAACTTTTTTGCAGTTGACAGGGGACTTCGTCGTAACCGCATTTATTGTGTCACATAAAATTTGAATATTCGACTGTCGTGATTTTCGATCCAACAATAGATTTCTCCAAAAGACATTCAACGCCGACTTCCAGTCAACCGCAGGTCGGCCATTCGGAAACAGGGATGCATTTTGTGATGCAACCAACCAAAAAAAAAAAAGATACCATAAACAATTTGTACTTTGACGCTATAAAACTTTTTTCAGCGTACTTCGGCGTGTTTGGATAGATAACAAATGATTAATGATTTTTGATATGACGCAAATAGGAAAAAACTATATTCCGTCACGTCGTTTCCGATTTGTTATAGACGAAAATACGGCACAAATGTATTCCGAAATTAAATTTGTGTGGGTTAATGCCGATTTATTCATAAAAATATGGGAAAAAAAACACGACCGCAATTTCGTTCGGGTCTCGATTTTAAACCCGACGTTTAAATTTCGAATGTATTATTATGTTTTGCGTGCGAACTGTTGTGAAGTGAAATTACCGTTTACTGTTTTAATTAAAATTTCCATTACATTTTTTCTACGTCCGTCAGTCAGGAACTCTATCGGATTAATTCTTGCACAAAAATAAATTCTTTAATAACGCGAAGAATTCGCGTTCGGTTTGTTACTAGATTGAACGACAGACTTGAGAATTCCACGAGATTTATGTTTCGGGTAGAACGTTTCAAATGATGCGGAATTCGTGCCCCTTAAACCGGCGCCGAACATATTTTCGTGTCCAATTAACATTCCATTTCAGGTGTTTCCCAAATTAAAAGCAATTTTCCGCCAAATGTGGGCTTGTGAGATAATAACATCATTTGCACCGTTGAACATTGCAGTGCGATTGTATTTTATCAAAGCTATTTATAGTCAAACGAAAAGTGCGTAGAGCTTTTTAATGATCAAACTGCTGGGAATTATTTATAATTCCATCAGCAAAAAAGTCACTAAGCTTTTTTATGTTATGCTTAATGATGTCATAGGTATTTTTATGAACCTCAAAGGCAGAAAATATAAAACACAAAAGCTTTGTTTTAAATGACATAATAAATTTACAAAGCAAACAAAGTGTACCAAATCTTTTAATCATTCACATAATGCGGGCTTGATATTTATATTTCTTTGAAAAAATACTCTTTGTTTAGCATATGTTTTATGCTCGGCAATTTTTTAATACGATAATTTTTATAATTATTTTTTATTATTAAGTGTGTTTACTCACACTTGATGCCGAGTACTAAAGTAGTGTGACACTCGTGTATCTCACAATTTACTTCCAATTTGCCAGTTCAAAGCTTTTGATTGCTTTATAAGAGAAGTACTTAGTGTTGTAGTTCTTATATCGACGTCACACTTCACAGTACTCATGAATCTGAGTAACCAGAATATTCTTGATATTATTCACCCCGTAAGTAATGGGTTCTTGGGGATGCAGTATTAAATGCTAATAATTTACTCACTCAGTCCTCAAAACTCACATTTACATCAATAATCACATTTATCCTCTGACCTTTTTTCTCCCTTTCTAAGGAGTATCTTCGCTATATCAGTAAATTGGCAGCTTGAATGAAATATTGGATTTGAAGCTCCACTTTTCTCTCGAATTCCTTCTCAGTAAAATGACACAATTAAAAAGTACAGAACACCCACATTAACACAGAAATAAGTTGAACCCAAAGCACGAACAAGAAATTCAACGAGTCAGTAAAAAACACGTCTAATCTCTGTAAAATTAAAAATGACTTTTATATTTTATAAGAAAAATATTTCTTGCAATTAGGCTCGTATATTTGCTTCTTTATTGCCCACTTAAATTTTCTCTCCATTTAGAGGGGTTGCCAAAAGGCAATAAAAAATAATTATGGGGTAGAACTCCCTGTTGATAACATAAAGGACAAATATCAAATTTAGTAAGTAGGTCATAGTTTACTGCTTAGACGTAAAAGAAAATTATAAATTATTTGACACTAGATAAACAAAAGTTCTACGGGTTCTATTTAACTTAACTCCAACATTTGCGTATACTGTTTCCAAAATTAAGTAAACTCAAACGTCTCCTGATGCATTTAAAATGTTCTCAGACTTGAAGTGATTCTAATTAACGCTAATTAAACAAAGAGGCGACGATTCCTCCAATTTCGTATTTAATGGAAGCGGAATAATACCCTCGAACAATGTCGTTGCTAGAGCACATGTAAATATGTACATAATACAAAGAGAAAGAGGCCTCTTTGAAAAAAAAAAAAACATAAAATGTGTTAATTCTGTGAAATATTATATGTATATTTTTAATACGTTTAGGTTCACGCCGCCGTTCAACAGCCTGGTTTTATAAGAGTGAAACGAGGTTACAAACCATTGAAAGTCGAAAACCTGGTGATGAACATCAAGCCGCACAAGGACCCTACCGATCCCTATTTCCCATTTCAATGGTACTTGAAAAACACCGGTCAAAACGGCGGCAAAGCCAAACTGGACCTGAACGTCGAAGCTGCTTGGGCACAGGGCGTCACCGGCAAGAACATCACCACCGCTATCATGGATGACGGTAACTTTATTTTTGATTTTACTTAGTGCGAATCACCTGAGGCGAGTTGATACATTTCGTTAATTAATTTGTTATTTAAAATCAATCGTGTCATCCGTAAATTTTGCCTCCGGTTAATTCAAACGGGTCGACGCCGCATCGAAGTGTTGATTAAAAAGCATTATTTAATTAAAAACCCCCGGATTACCTACAAATGTCGAGTGTCAGCTGGAAATCTTCCAATTAATTTTTCGCGGTAAAATCGTGACTAATTGCATTAGTTGAGTCGAGATCGTCGGAAAAAAAATCCCTATCGTTTAATTTTCTGGTTCGTCCTTAGCGTAAATATCGACGTCTTTCTTAGTTCGTGAAACTTGCAAGTTCCAGACCGTGTATTAATTCTAAGTTTTACTTCGAATAGGTCGCACCGGAATTGACCTTCCGAAGCCGGAGTAAGCCACGTTAAAAGTAAAAATAGAATGATTTTACTTTTAAACTTTTAACCAGGTAACGCTGATCAAAATTAAAATTGGATTTTGTCTTTGTAACGGTTATGAGAAATTTAAACCATAATTAAAAGATTCCGTTCAACAAAGAAAATCTCATCTATTTTTGCTTGTTAATATCAGTTTAATTATAAGTTGGGATTTTTTCAATGTGGCATACAGATTATAGAATATATTTCGTATCTTTGGGTTTTTGGTATATTTGATTAAATAATGTGAGAAGTGTCGAGAACCGTCCTAAACTACGCTCTCCATCTATGTTAAGGTAGGTGATTTTTAATTACATACTGATGGTTTACAACTCACTTTGGTTTGTCATTAACAGTATAAAATATCTATTAAAGTATTTTTATTAAACTTAAAAGTATATCACCAATTATATTTAACATTTTAATGCTTATATCATAACTTTAAAATTACTCAAACTTTATAAGGCGTCTGAGGAGGTAATCAGCACGTTCCAATCTTAAAACTCGTTTACTAAGGTACGCGAATACACAATACAATAGAAACATCCAATTACGATCCTAAATATACTTTAAAATTCATGAAAAGGTTTGGAAATTCATTCAATAATTAAACGAGCTAAATAACTTAGTCGACGAACAAAATTCGACATTCCTAAATAACCCTGTCTGTAAAATTGAATTAAAGTTGAAATAAACGGTGGGGGTTTTATCGATTTTGTTAATTGAAGCGTTGATTAATTCACAAATCATAAATAATGTTGATTGTTAAGTATTATAATTAGCTAATTCAAATTCAACCGCTCCTTTCTTTCACTCGAGTTCTTATTCGATGCAATGAAGTCCGGAGAAAAGAATATCAGACTTCATTAGCCTTTCCGACGACAAGTTAATTTCTTCATTTTCACCTTAAGTGAGACTGTATTATTTCTATTTTTAGCCAATTTTAATGAAAATGTAAAACGCTTCTCTCTACTAAATTCAGGCTAATGTTATTTTATTCCATTTTCATTCGTTTTAAATTAAAACCGCAGGATATGATTTATATACCAAGTGACAGAATATAAAATACGTAGATCCGCCGTTTACAGTTAATTGTTTTTTGGAGTACAGTTTGGGGTATTTGGAAGTAGTGACTGATCCATTCAAGATTTCACACACGTGTTGCATGGCAACAAGTTTACATCGGAATATTGGAAGTACTCCAAAACAAGAAAATAATAATCCAAATGAGACTCCATATTTTTTTGAATGCATCATTGGACACTCAAATAATTTGTAATGAAAATTAAAGATGTCCGACTCACATACGCAATGCCTTTATCCAGGATCCCTTCTGACAAGTGTCTGATCATTATATATGGCCAAAGTAAATCTGGACTCAACATTGAAAACGACAAGATTAGATTAAAATTTCATTCATTTGAAATGAATGAAAGAAACCTTTCAACATAACAAAAATGAAAGTAATACTGAATTTTGCAAGGTTTTTCATAAAAGAATTTAATTCACAACTTGTTCAGTAAGTATATAAAACATATTTCAATATTGTATACGTTGCTTTTTTTCACACATCTTAAAAACGACGCAGATATTACTTTGAATGGCATATAATCTGATTTCATTGGCCAAAGAAATAGCTCATTCAAATATATAATACATATTTAAGTTCTGTGGCGCTAACATATTTAACGATCCCGAAAAATGGTTGACAATGTTATTAATAAATATGAACCAACACACTTATTTAAAAATACAATAAGAAAACTTCTTAACAAAGAAGCAGTTCCTTTTATAGACAGACAAATTGGAAAAATCAATAAACAAAATCCTGTCTCGTCGCAAATAAAAAATTAATTAATTGAGTCACACAATATCAGTGTGTCTAGTAGAACAATCAAACGTCGAGTGAATGAACAATACTGAAACATCCTTACAAGTTTGTAAGGATATATATTTATATTAATTATTCTGCAGAATTTTGAGAGAGTACTTTGGTTAGATGATTCCAAGTTCAATAGAATAAGATCAAACGGTGAACAATACGTTTGTCGTTCCCCCAAATAAATGTTTAGACACTACAAAAACTTTGAAATACGATGTATAAATGTATATAAATATGATGAGAGATAAATGGAAACATTTGCCAACGATGATTTATCAGGTACATGAATTTTTATGCACGATAATGATCCGAAACATACGTCTAAAGTTGTTCAAAATTGTAATTATTTTAAGTAAAATATATTTTGATTGAATTTAATTAGAAGTGTTCATTTTCTAATTAATAATTCGTGCTATTTCTTTGGCCATCACTGTATGTGTTCTGTTGTCTATGTCACGAAGTATATTTCAATTATTTTATATACCATAAATGTCTTTATAACTACAAATATTTATTTGACATTATTGGATATAATTTTTTCCGTCACAATAATGTTCTGTGCAGATACCATATTCAAAATTGCCTATCCTGTGGGATTTTTGCTCATTACGAAGCTGTCATGTTGACTGCAATGCAAATAGAGACAGTCGGGGTGTTTGTGCTAAAAACAAACACCCACGTTTTGTAATATTTCTGTACTTGAAGCATAATCGATAATTCTTTGTCGCTCATAAAATAAATAAAAGAAAATAACAGGCGGCCGCTCCCTATTATAAATTTCAGACGTATCTATTTCTCAGCTCCGAACATGCTTTGATACCAGACATTTTTGCATTTCCAGGTGTTGACTACATGCATCCCGACCTGAAATACAACTACGTGAGTAATCCCAATTAAATCCGACAAAGAAAACACGTGTTCCTAATCGCCCGGTGTTGTTTCAGAACGCCAAAGCGAGCTACGATTTCAGCAGCAATGATCCGTTCCCCTATCCACGGTACACGGACGACTGGTTCAATAGGTAAATTAATAGAGAGAATTTTTAATTAAAATCGTATCGGATTATTTCGTTTCGCAATGCGAACGTGCGTTCATATTCGTCGGTCTAATTAAGCCGAATTAGTCGTTTAAATATCGTACTCTTTTTATTTGCTGCATGCACATTATTTTTTACATTTACAATGGAAAAAACTCGATTCTAAATACGGACCAACCAGCCTACACACGAAGCTCGGTGCTTAATGGGATTTACTGCAGGAATCTCGTTCCAATGAAGCGTGGAATTTATTATTGTGCCTACATGAATATTCATTTAGTTTTAAGCTATAATTGTGACCCGGATTTGTTGTTATCTTTGTCTCGAGCGCCACAATTTTATATTTTAATAACGTCCAATGCCGGACTTAATTGATCCAACAAACGTTTTTAATGCGATAAAGACCTACGATGTCCGTCTTTGTATTTGATTATCGGATGTTCCGGCGGCGAAATCGATCGACAGGCAATAAATGTCGACAAATATTTGTCCGAATCAGATTCTTCAAAGTTTTAATGAATTTCCGGCACTCGATTTATAAGCCGGAATATGAAAACTACACGGTTGAACACTGCTTACGGCTCGGCGAGGTATCACAAATTGCTCGAGTTTATTGCATCGTACAGACAATAAAGTTTGCAGCAAATCCGTGGTATTTTTCCTCGAATATTTTCTCAGTGAAGGATTTTCCAACAAGGAATTCAATGTACGCTTTTATTTTACAGTACTTGAAATGGAATGCCACAATTGTACGTACATTTTGTTGAGTAAACAAAATATGTAACGGCACAACGAAATAAAGTTTTGGTGAATTCAGTTTTCTGTGTGTTCTCGTTTATAAATTTAAATTGTGAATAATATACTGCTTGCAAAAAAAAACGCAACACCACAATTTTTTTATAAAAATATTAAGCTGTTACAGAATAATAATACTAAAAAATTAAACAAAAATCTTAAAGCATAAATTGTCAGAAACTAATAATAATGCGTCGGACCCCTTCTTTCATTAAGACACTCATTGACACGTGGCATCGATCTAATGAGATTATTGACATTTACTTGTTGTACCTCATCCTAAACGAACTGACTCTGACGTCTTAATTCATTAAGATTCCGTGGAGGGTGCAGCAAATTCGTTAAGCGTCGCCCCACATGTTCGATTGGGGAAAGGTCTGAAGATCTGGGGGCCATGGCAGTATTTACTGTGAATTTTCACATGGGAGGCTTCTAGAAAGTTTAATATATTCCTGGAAATATGTAGACGGGTGTTATCTTGCTGAAAAATTAGTCCGTGATCTCTTCTTATGTAGGGAAGATAATAAGGCTCCAAAACGTCATCCACATATCGCTGGGGCCTCATATTGCCACTAATGAAAACTAAAGGTGACCTGCTACCATAAGCAATAGCACCCCATACGATTAAACCCGTAGTGTTGTGAACATTACTCTCCAGAGCAAAGCGAGTGATTCCACTCCTCATTCCAACGTTGACGTTCCGTAAACCAGTCACCACGTTGGCGAATATGGTTTGCTGTTAGAGGTATGTCCAAAAAAAGGCGATAAATCCGTAGGCAAAAAGACCGAATAACAATTGATCTACCTTCATCGGCAAAAAATTCATCAGGTTGAACTCATCCTGTCCCTTAGGACCAGTAATTTAAGACGACGGTCTTGTAGCTCTGTGGTAGCTCTGGATCTTCAGGAATCACTTGCTCTACCTCTGCCTGTTCACTCCATGATTGCCAACATCGTATTACAATATTCACATTTCTGTTCAAACGCCGCCCTATTTATAGAACGAAATTCCCACTTCATGCTAAAACTACTTCGTCTCCGTACTCTATGCACGTTAAAAGTTTAGTATAAATTACTGAATAAAACAAACTAAATACCTTAAAGATGAGAAAAAAAAACAAAAATCCGACAACATTTTTAATCATTTTTTATTTCAATACGTAATACGTTCTGGGTGTTGCGTTCGTTTACATTAGTATATAGGAATACTTTTTAAAATGTGGTGGAATCGCCCATTTCAGTAACGACCTTTCAACCAACGAATGCTTTCGTATTTACTTTTCGAAAGTGGAACACATATTGTTGTTAACAGACAGCAAATTTTCTAGAGTGTCAACATTGAAAACGTGGAAAAAGCATGTGGGGATTTCGCCTCCCTAAGGGAGAAACTTAATAAAGTATACGCATTTCTTTTTCACAGTCACGGCACCAGATGCGCCGGAGAAGTGGCAGCTGCCCGCGATAATGGGATCTGTGGCGTTGGCGTAGCCTACGACTCCAAAATTGCAGGTAATTCCTTACGTAGAAAGTAGACAAAGCGAAATTAATTTGGGTCACACATGGTTGTATTTTATACTTAACGTTTATAAATAAATAGAAAATTAAGCGTTAACTTTTGTCTTCGATGCGTGATTTAATCACGTACAGCACCATAATCCACATATTATGCAAATATAAATATTTATTCATTCCAAAAAATTATTTCGCGTTTAAATAATCAGATAAGAGAGTAAATATTAAGTTAAAGCTTAAGACACATGCGATTACCTAAATTAAACACACGCATGTAAATAAACCGACTTATTAGTTCCATGGAAACCTAATTAATTAAAAATTGGGCGATAATTATAATTTATATAGCAAATAATGATGAGTTTTAATTAATTTTAAAGGAATTCGAATGTTGGACCAACCTTACATGACCGATTTAATTGAGGCCAACTCAATGGGTCATGAGCCAAATTTGATAGACATATACAGTGCTTCCTGGGGACCAACCGACGATGGGAAAACAGTAGACGGACCAAGGAACGCCACCATGAGGGCCATTGTCCGCGGCGTGAATGAGGTAAGACATAATTAACTCCTGAAACAACTATATGCGTATAATAAATGTTTTCGCCGATGTCCAAGTTCCCATTGAATGCTAAAAATAGCCAACGTGTTTCAATGAGATGTTGAAGCTGCCGTATCGATTCTCCTAGCAACCTCAAACCGTAAAGAAAACGTTTAAACGTAACACGAATATAACCATCGACGTTCTCTGTCGATTTACGTATAAAATTCTCATTAAGTTTCATTGTAATTTTAAATTACCCTCATCTTTTCGTTCGGTCTTTTAACCATCTGCCGTGAATTCAAGCTCGGACACTTTTAACTAACCAATTCCACCAAAACTCTAGAAACTACTTTAAAATTTTTATTTGGAAACTTTACACTCTTGTGTATGTGGCAACAACCAATATAATATGGGCGCTTAACTTCTTCAACTTAGAAAACATTTTGCGGGACAAGCAAAATGTTTTACACTTTAGTCAATAAACCGCAGCTTTCATAAATGGCTTTTCAGAGGGTCGAAGCATCTTCTTTGTGTAGCTGTCATATTTAAAACTAAGCTAAGGATAAAAGGAAAAGTTTCGTAAGCTAAGTGCCTCATTTCGCATGGCCCTAAGATAAGATCAAACAACATCTTTGACGTCATCAACGTGGGCTTCAAATTATGTACACAACTAACAAGCCTGACAAAATTACTGTGTGAAAATTTATATATATGTCGAAGCTTTATTACGGCACGGCGCATTGAAAGGGAATAAATAAATCAATAAGAATATCAAAGGAAAGGCGTTTTTTTCAAAAGGCATTGTTTGAGAGTGTGTCGAGACCATTTATAGCGAAGTCGTAAATTTATTCTCCTCCACATTATTTCGTCAGATAATAAACACACCGCTATATTTGACTCAGAAAATTAAATTATATTCGAAATAAAAGGATGTCTTATGAAAATATTTCAATCCTAAAAATAAAATTCCTTCATAAAATTTTAACAATGCCCGCGACAACCTCAGCATTTGAACGACTTAATTTTCTTGCGGACATAAAACGAAATTACACCTTCGGCTGCATCAGATAAATTATTTCCTTCTTCCCAAGCTCAGCAAGATCCGGTTAAATGAAACACGTGCTTATTAAGAGTGGTGCCGTAATGTGTTTCGTTCAAGGGTGAACGTAGTTACAAAATACACATTAATACTGTATGTGCATGCACGTACGTGCACGTTACAACGACCAAATAACAGCTGCTTCCCTTTGATTTATTATTTGTTTGCAGACTATAATCATTGCGATTCCGTATCTTGGATGATTCGGCGGCAAATCCAGTTTGGACTGTTTGTTTACGTGCTTTGCTCTAAACCAGTTTAATAAATTAAAATCGTCCATGTTGAGCGTGTCTGTTTGAATTCGTCCGCTTATGTAAACCTCCGCGTCCCGTTCGACAAACAGGTACACACCGAAGTGTGTCACCTCGTCACAACCATGAACTTTCGTGTGAAAGCACAGCTTTGTTGTTTAGGGTCGAAACGGGCTGGGAAATATTTACGTTTGGGCCAGCGGCGACGGCGGCGAAGATGACGACTGCAACTGCGATGGTTACGCAGCCAGCATGTGGACCATCAGCATAAACAGCGCCATCAACGACGGCCAAAATGCCCACTACGACGAGAGCTGCTCCTCCACGTTGGCGTCTACGTTCAGCAACGGTGCCAAGGATCCCAACACCGGAGTGGTGAGTCCGCATTTTTATGGAAAAACGTTTCAGGTTCAAGTTCAAACACGTGTCTCTCGTTTCCTGCAAAAGAAACTGGCTACATAAACAACGGAACTCGTCTTAATTGCAATAAGCGTGCTGAATTATCAAGAGCTTAGTTGGTAAATACTTTTTTTTTTTAGTCAGGCACGTTGAATAATTAACACGGCTATTGATTTAACTCAACTTTTAACGAACAAACGCTGCTCGGTTTATTTTTACCCTTCTTTTTTCTCGTATTATTTTATTCAAGTAACACTGCAAATTTAATTTAGTTTTGTTTGTCGGCCGTCTATCAGACTAAATTATATTCTGACCCTTATCAGCTGCACGCGCCAGGTTCACAAATTTAATTATAAATTCCAGCGAGACCTATTACGGCCAATATAAATGTCACGCTGCATTGTTTGGTGGTAACAACTGTTTAGTTCGATTTGACTGAATAACGATTCAGTGCATCTCTTGGGCGAACACGAAAATTTAAGTTTACAATAAACAACTTGAAATATTTGTCTGTGGTTCTATTTTGAGAAGGAAATTACACCTCCACATCAATAAAGTTAAATTCTGTGCTCCCCGTAAGATTGCGAGTGGTGGGTATTACGTAATTGATTTCTCAGTTCGCGACGCCTCGATTTATTATCAATACAAATAGTGGTTTACTTTGGTGTAATACATTTGCAATACACACCGCTAATGGAACACCGCATCAAATTTAGTAATGCTGTGTGTTCATGCCACGTAATAACATAAATACACATGCATACATAATTTGTAATTATGATAATGCTATTGTTTATGTTTCGTGGTTTTTATTTTTATTCGTCGTAATCAAACTGATAATATTTTTATATCTCTGCGGGAATGTAGATTTAGGCAATAATACGTGTTCGCACCCATTTAATTGTCCTATTTAAAACAGAAATTAATTAGTTATTTTGTCTGTATTATTTACGCAATTAACGTTCACGAATTTGCTGGAAAGTACATAATAATCCAATAATAATTCTTGTAAGCTTGAATATTTGCTTCAATAAACTGTCAAATTCTGTTCATTCGATTTAAAAGATGTCGAAAGTTCCATATTTATGGAATGATTATCATAAATCAATGAAAGTCCTAATCGTTTATGAAAATAAATTTCAAACATTAAACGACTTAAGTTGTCAATTTGCATAAATCGAAATTTTACTTTTAAATTATTTTATTATCGAATCTTAATTGTCAAACAAACTAATTTAAATTCAGATAAACTTAATGTTTTCAAATTATATATTAAATTATGTTAAGCTTTTCGTTTTTCAGACATTGTTAAATATTAACCAGTTTATTATTCAACAAAGTTTTACTAATAAATAAATTAATATTATTTACCTTTTCGGGTTGGAATAATTATAACTAAACAGTTTAAAATATACAATTATAATTTATTTTAATAAAAAAAATACAAGAGCCAACCCAAACTCAATTCTCAAATATGATTCAATATGTACATTTTTTTACATTACAGTCTGAAAATTATTTAAAAAATTGATTCAATTGATTGAATTGATTCAATTATAAATGTGAAATTCTTTCAAGAATATCCATTATATTACAACAATACACGTATACGTATTAACAAAATAAGTTTTAATAAACAATGTAATCTCCTGCAAAAATTAAATTAAATTTCATCAACAACTTCTAAACCTATAATAAGACTTTTGGGACCAAAATTCTTGAAAAATTATTAAAACAAAATTAATTAGTTAAAAAAAGAATATTAACCGTTAATACAAGATACTTGGTCGATCTCCTCTCCCTCAATGAATAACCTTCCTTCACATACTGAAAATTAGTGAACAAATAAATTTTTGATTCATAATTTGCCATTCTTCTGTAAGAGCATTAGCAAGCTCCTCCATATTTTGAAGTTTATGATTTCGAATGTAAATTTGTCCGAGTGTCCCATACTTGTTCAATTGGACTGCAATCTGGTGAACGCAAGGGCCACTCCATATAATTAATAACTTATGATTAACTACTTTTACCATATGATTAACTACTTTTACAACGCTAAATTTTAGAAGTCTCGCCAGGTGAGAACTGGCATTGTCGTCTAAAAAAATTAAATCCATGTAGAGAGTATTAGAATTCATTTAGCAGAAATAATCAGAAATCGGTCTGGTCTTCTGACCATAGCTTGTTATCCACAACCACCATATATCATACGGCGTTACAATTTTCCACTTTATACATTTGGGCCACTTATTGTTGACTTAAATTACCGTGTTACAAAATTTCAATTATAGTAGCAAAATCTTGAGATAGTCTAGGAAATTCAAACTTACTTCAAAACTAAAGTATATTTAATACACTTTACCAATAATATCCAGAAATAACAAACCTTTATGTTGGAAGTATAAAATTAATGTCAAGTTTTTTTTTGGGCTTTGGGTTTATTTATTTCTTTACAGTTCGGATGTTTCATTACTAACGATTGTCTGAGAAACTTAACTCGTGGCCTCCACTACTTTGTACGGTGTGCACGATAATGAACTATTTGGGCACAATCGTGCAACAACAAAACTATTTAAGTTTCAAAGGCAAGCATGGATGTTGCCTGAGCATCATTTTAATTTCAGGCAACTACCGACCTGTATGGGAAATGCACCACCACTCACTCCGGAACTTCGGCGGCGGCCCCAGAAGCGGCCGGTGTCTTTGCTCTCGCGCTAGAAGCGAAGTAAGTTTGAACTAATTAATACCACGCGCATTTCCCCAAAGTTTACTGACATCCGATGTATTTCAGCAATAAATTGACTTGGCGTGACATTCAACATCTGACTGTGCTGACTTCGAAACGCAACTCTTTGTTCGACGCAAAGGGCCGATTTTATTGGACCATGAACGGGGTGGGATTGGAATTTAATCATCTGTTTGGCTTTGGTGTTTTAGATGCTGGCGCTATGGTTGCTTTGGCCAAGCAGTGGAAAACGGTACCGCCGCGGTACCACTGTGATGCTGGAACGGTAGCCGAAGTCAAGTATGTTGTCAACACAATATCTGCTAAAGCGTAGGTTAACTGGTTTTACTTGTAGAAGAATTCCTTCACGTGGTTCGCTCATTATGAATATAACAACAAACTCTTGTAAGGGTGAAAACACGGAAGTACGATATTTGGAACACGTACAGGCTGTTATAACATTAAATGCCACCCGCAGAGGAGATGTGGAACTTTTCTTGACTTCCCCTATGGGCACACGGTAGCGCACCATCAATTATAATTGAGAATACCCGTGATCAACCTGATTATTTTTAGATCTATGATTTTAAGCAAGCGCCAAAACGACGATGACTCTCGGGATGGATTTTCTAAGTGGCCATTTATGACTACCCATACTTGGGGAGAGTATCCTCAAGGTACCTGGACTTTAGAGGTACACCAGGAATATTATTAAATAAATAAAAATTTAACGGTTACATATTTTCAGGCAAGCTTTAATTCTGATACTCCCCAAACTGGTTTCGTTAAGGAGTGGTCATTGATGCTGCATGGAACAAAAGACCCACCCTATACTGAGCTTTCCGTCTTAGATCCGCATTCTAAACTAGCGATTGTAAAGAAAGCTCATGAGGGCAGAAGTAAAATTTAAATATATGTCCTCATCAGTTCTATCCAATTGTAAATTTATTTTTTATCTAAAGTTTCATCAGTATTCTGAAAACCATGCATATATTTTTAATAGAAAAATAGTGACTCTAACATATTCTTATTAAAACTAACTTGAAATATTGTAATATAAGCATGTGATTATATTTTAAATAGGTATTTTTAAATTATATGGTTACTGTATTTATTTATTTAAATAAATTGTAAGATATGAAGATTAAATTGTGAAGTTTTATAGAAATGTTAATTTTAAATATCCTTATCATCAAACATAACTGTGAAATAAAACAATTTTGTACAAATAAACTGCAATTTTATTACTGAAATTAAAATAATTTCCAATGTAACAATTGCTTTGCCTGATTGTAAATAAAACTACAAGTTAATTGTTGTCTTATTTTAATCATTTTGAGTCGAGATTTATAATTTATACACAGTTATAGTTTTGCATATATTAAAGACACTAATTAACAGATCAAATTAACTGCATCAGTTTTCTTTTAAAAAAGGAGATTTAAATGAGGTTTCAGTAAAACAAACTCCAGTAAAATCGGTTACACTATCTTCTGCAGCAAAAACATATTCTTTGTTTCCTTCGCAGTCACCCCTATCATACCGTTCTATATTTTCACACTTTCTGCAGTGAACATTCCTTAAATTTATAGATTCTATGAAGTATTCAAAACTCCTTGCATGACTACAAAAGGCTACAAATATAGATAATTAAAAACTGTCGAGTTTTAAACTTAAAACTCATATTTTAGAGATGAACTCACAGCTTTGAATAATTGTCCCCAAAGAAGTAGTTCCAAACGATGCAATGCAACCTGGCTGACTTCTAGTGCCTCTATTAAAGTACACATCCAATGTGCCAATGGGATCCGGATAGCCATAAAAGCCAGCGTCCGTGTGAAAGACAACGACGTCTACGGCATCCTCTTTGTTCAATCTGTCGTCTGCCGATATAAAATTTTGAGTGAAATACGGTCCTGCGGGGTCCAAGCCCGTGATCCTTGCTAAACGCTTTCCTGTAGAATTTTTCACGGCTTTGCCGGTAAAGCCTGCCACATGCCCGCCAAGAGAAAGTCCAATAAGATGTATATTTTCTGGAGTAATATTTTGGGCCAAAATAAATTTAGCTATAAAATTACCTAAAAAATTAGTTGTACTCTGTGTTAATTGAATGTGATCTGAGTTTTGACAATGTACCAACAAATCTAGTGTTATATGCAGAAGATACGTAATTAGATCTGGACGGTCTCTCCCAATCAACTTGAATAACATTGTAGTCACCTCGCTTCAAATATTCGTCAGTCATGGTTTTATACCATTTTCTGCTGTGATTCTCTATGAATCCATGTATGATGAATTTTACCGGGTTTGTCATATTTGAAGGTGTGTCATAATCTAATTTAACATCAGATGAAGTCCTTGTAAAAAGATAAAACGACACGTCTTCCTGTTTGACGTCATGTGGTCTTATTTGCAAAGTATCTCTCCCTAATTGTACCAATTCATCAAATGTTAAATCTTTTATATCGTCCTGATGGCCTAAAATATTAAGAAAAGTCATAGAACAGTTAAAAAATGTTAAAAATTACCATATTTTATTAAAAATAAAAAGACAAAGATAATATAATTCATTGTCTGTAGTAAAGGCATAACTGAGGTTACACAATTAGGAGAATAATACATAAAGCATTTAATTTTTAACATAATAATACATTTTTAAAATAATTTAGATAATTTGTGATTGATTGACCTATTTTGTGTAATTTTATTTCTGCAAATTGTTTTGTTTTTATAGTGCGTGATTATGCAATAAATAATTTAACCTTGTACAAAATCTAATAGTTTTTAAAAATCCTATATAATAGGTACAATATATTTTTAAAAAATCTAAAATCAAAAGGTAGAACACATTCAACAATTAAGAAATTTAAATAAATATATATTTTTTTAATTTACTTCTTAAAAATACAGCTCCTAATTTATACAATATTTTTTAAAACTATAAACATGTCACATTCTTTGCACAGTTTAAAGAAAATAAAAAATTAAAATTAACTGTTACTAACATTTGTCAAATCCTTTATTTATATTTGTAAACAATATTTAGTATAGTTTCACGATATGAATACTTTTAGTAAATTTACTGGCGATCGGCGAGTATTTTTATTTTTCAAAATGTTTAGTTTATATTTGTTAAATTAACAAAATATTTTACTTCATCTTTGATTGGAATTTGTATACAATCTAATTTGATCCTTAAATTAAATTAAGAATAATTTTTATGTAAAATTTATATAAAATTCAAGAAAAATTTTAAGAAATATTAAATTTATTTTCTATTTCATTTTAATGTAAAAAAATATAATGGTGCATAATTTTTGCGCTATCAAGTTATTAACTTCCAAACAATAAAGTTTCGTGACAGTTCGGGTATCCTCTAATACTATTATTACTTTGTTGTGGTTTTTAGTAATGAATAAATGCATTTAATTAAAAAAGGAATGAACTTTTCTATTCCCGCCTAAAGTAAATAATCCTCGCGTGCAATTCGATATTAAAGCGACGTTGCCATTCATCGAAAAATTATAAATGTCTTTAATAATATTTTAATTTTTTCCTCTTCTTTGTGTTCTTTCTTACTATTTAATGATAATAACTCTAGTGCCTTGTAATTCTGTTAATAATTTTCTTAAGTTTCTTGAAACAACATTCTAAGTTGATAGTGGTCCATGATTTCTCAGAGTTTGCGGTAGATGGCGTAGGTTTTCTATGTACACTACGTTTGAAAACAAATTGGAACTGCTTCAAATGATAAAAGTGTTACTAAGCTACCGAAAAAACTTATAGTGTTGTGTAGAATCTAATTTCACGGTATTGTTTCATAGGAAACATTATTGTATGAATTATCAGCGATCACGTAAGAGTAAATTTTAACTTATATCTTATTAACTTTGCCAATATTAATGTTTTGGTTATGTTTATTGCTTCCCATTAAATTAATAAATTTACCCTTTATTTGTTTAATATAAATATTTAAATATAAACATACTTTAAATTATCCATACTCAGAGACATAGAAAGTGGAACACATAAATCCAAGAGTTCAATTTGTCAAAGAATTTTTCTGATACACTTTTTTGGGGCCGACACAGTTCAGCATTGATTTCACCTTTGTTAGTAGTGAGACATGCAAATTTTAGACTTCTGAGTAAGATTTATAAAGTATGAAATGATACCTGAAGTTTTGTTTGCTTAAACTGTTAATCAGAAGAATTCAAGACTGTAATTGTTGGGTAGTAGATGAATTGCAAAAGGGTAAGGAAGATATGCAATTATCAAAAACCTCAAAATTATTTGTCACTATGCCAATGAGCAGTTTACAGAAGAATGATGATTTCTTAGCCTGTAAATTCTGATCTTAGAATTTTTTCTTAACATCTCCAGTTTATTCTTCCACTGTCATTGCAATATCATGCACGATGGTCAGGTTATGCAATTGATATGCAATTATAAAAACCTCAAAATTATTGTCTTAAATTTGGCACTACGCCAATGAGTAGTTTACAGAAGAATGATGATTTCTAAGCCTGTAAATTCCTAGAATTTTTTATTAACATCTCCAGTTTATTCTTCCACTATCATTGCAACATCATGCACGATGGTCAGGTTGTTCTGAATTTTCAATGGAATCTGAATAGTAGATCTATGTGTTTTATTTTCTATGCAAATAAGTATATAATATAATTATTTTTTATGTTAAAATTTACATTAAAGTGAAGCAAAGATGTCGTCAACTTTAGAGGAGGTCAAGGAATGGTTACAAAATATGGGGTATCAGGGGGCTATCCCTGAAACTTTGAAAAAGTATTAGTTACATAAAAATCATTATACATTATTAACAACAAAGCCAATTTTAGTATTTGCAATGCTTCCACATTCTTTATCTGGAAACAATTACTGGAGAACACAAAAAGTAAACAAGAAGTTGACTTTATAAGGAAGAATGTTCTGATTAATAGGTTGAGATCAAAAGGATTAACAAATCAGGTATGTAATTAATTTAAAATAAGGATCTCAATTTATTTGTTGTTTTCTTTTTTTTAATAGCAGCAAGAAATAAACGTTATACCTGAAATTGCAGCATATGAGAAACGAATGCACTATGAAAAGCAAGTGAATTTATTAAAACAGAGCCATTCAAGCAAAGAAGAAACCATTAAAATGTTAAGTAGGAAAGTGAGATTGTTGGGTAAGGGAAATATTTTAATAATTTATAATAGTTTCTCACTAATATCCATTTCAAGAGGTTACTTTGCAACATTTAAAGGCTAAGAATAAATCAACAAATGAAAGAATTCACTTACTGGATATAAAGAGTGAAATCTTAAATAATGACATACACAATATTAAAAATATTTTAACTGAAATCACTAATTTATCACCATCTGAAACTAATGAACATGATGAATTTGAAATCAAGGTTAGTGTTTTATATCTGATGTGATGTGAATGTGTATAAAAATTGTGTTTTACAGGAAAAGTTAATTCACTGTGCAAAAGAATTGAAACTGCTATTAAAAGAACTACCTGAAATAAAAACAGCTATGAAAAGTAATTGTTTGTCAAGGGATTCAGCAACAAAAAAGATAACACCATTATATAACTTTGAACAATTGCTTTTAAAGGCTGAGACAAAAATGACTGAGCACAAAGTAACAATAATAAGGCAGAGTAGTCATGACAAAAAGACAAATTCGCTTAGAAAAGTCTCCAAGACACTATTTTCTGAAGAATCTGATACAATAAGTTATTTGAAACAGGATGAATCAGGAGTGGCCAAGTCTCTTTTCACTCAATCACAAGAACATTTTCAAGATGTGAATACAAAGGAATGTGATTCTATTTTCACTCAACAACTTACTGTAAACAAAAGAGATACCAATAGGGAATCTTTAGGAATATTACCAGATTACTATTTTGAAGATATGGATGATGATGATATCTTTATGACTGGACCTAAACCTAAAGCTCCAGTTATAAATGAAAATACATTTGAAAGCCAAGATGTAAAGTGTGTGATATTGGAACATTCAGAAAGATTTAATTCTAGCATTAAAATAGAAAATTTCCCAAATTTGAACACTAGTATAAATATTGAATGTGAAGGCAATGCTCTCTCAGAGGAGAAAAAATGTAATATAAACAAAACAATCACATATGAAGATATAATTTCAAAGAAAACTGTGATGAATGTGTTAAGTAATATTATGAGGAAAAATGATAGAAGATATATTTGGCAAATGTTACTAGATTTGAATGATGATATATCTTCAGAACTGAAAAAATATACTTTAGAGAAGGGTAAAACCAGGTAAATAATAATATTTATATACAAAGTTACAAGCATTTAAAAAATATCTTATATTAGGAGTTGATTGGTTTCCCTTAATGTTATTTAATTATTCCATATCAGGAGTTACTTTAAACACTAATAACTCTAAGTTGCTGATTAAAATGAAGAAATTTATTTTTTAAAATATTGTAACTAAAATTGCAAATGAACACTTGTGTTCATTTAAAAAAAATAGACCAACTATTGTCTACCAGATTTGGTCATAGCATTTTTCAAAACACTATATAATTATTGTTTACAGTCAAAATGAAGATGAACAACTCGATCTGACAAGACTCTATTTTATTCATGTTAAACTAGGAATGAGCATAATTGAATTAAAAAAGAAAATTCAATCTATAAACACAACATTAAAGAATGAAAGAAATAATTTTATTGTAAGTTTGTTTCATATTTGTTTTTTATATTTAATAGCATATATTTCTTTAGGAAACATTACATGCTTCAAATATTTCCTTAGTAAAGGTAGATGAATATGTAGATCTTTATGACAAAGTAATAGAAAATTTAACATCAGATACCAAAATAGCTCTAATGAAATCCGAAATTAATAAATATAATAAAAGAGAGGACAGTTCAGAATTGAGTATGCTTAAGAAACAGTATGCAAGTAATATTGAAGAAATTGTAAGTAGAAAAATTAATCGAATTCAACACAAGTTTTATTGAATGCACTTTTAAAGGAATTTAAAAAAGAATCAGTACAAACAATTTTCAATTATATGAATAAAATAATAAGAACAGCAGACAACATAAAAGAAGAAACATGTAATCTTGCCCAAGATTTAAATAACATAATGGGAAATATGTCATGGGCAAGACCTTTGACACTAAAGCTGTTTTCTGAAGAAGTTAGGACTTTTGATAATTTCCCCTTGGAATATAATAGAAAATTTGTCAATGGGTAAGTTATATTAATTTGGTATATATTGATCAATCTGATCTCAACATGTTTTTATTTTAGGAAAAAATCAGTTTATTTCAGGGATATTAGTGCCTGTGCTATTCCAAGTTATCTTGATGTAGACTCAAATACGTTATATAAGATAGCAAATATTTTAGACAGTCCCTTGAACGTCCCAGAAAAAATATTAATAAACATTTTAAAATCAAAATATAAACTTAATGTTTTGAAATCTCTTTCTGCTGACGAAGAATTGCCAAAAATAAAAAAATGTAAGACAAATAAATGGAAACAAAATGTAAATTACATATATATTTTTTTTTCAGATGATATGTGCGACCTACTGAGCCAGGAAAGTGATAATGAAAAGGCATTAGAAAGAATTAACCAAATTTGTAATTCAAGCAGGTCTAAAGCAGTTATTCACTCTTCAGACATTATTGAAGAAACTCTAGATATTTGGACTAAAATGCCTTTGAAAGACTTTATATGTCCCAAAATTCTTGTAAATGATAAAAACTATAAGTATTATGAGGAAGAATTTTTAAAATTTTTTGATTAGAAATTGTATTTATTTTTTATATGAATATATTAATGTTTGGAACCACGTATTTAACTATCTATCCTTTACCCACATATGCTTCTTCTTTAAATTTCACATCGACTTTGTGAGAAAAAATCTTATTAGAATTGGCAAGTTCAACACAGAGAGATAAATATTTATAAATTGCATTTTTACTTAACTGATCAACATTGTAATATATAGTCAACTAAAGTTCATATAAACAGCTATATAATTTTTAAAAATGTAGTGATTATTAGATTTTTTTCTAAAATGAACTTAAGATATATCACACAAATAGTAAAATACCCTGAATATATTAATTATAAGATTCAAAAAGCACAAGTCAAATTAAAAAGAGGGTATTTCTTTTAAAACATGTGACCACATATTTAATAGTTATGTACTTATTTGATAAAATTATATTTGTAACAATATAATAAAAATTGGTGTAGGTATATAAATAAAATGCTATATAAGGGGTCAGATTTATAATATTAATAAAAAACACACAATATGATTTTATTGATTTATGAAATTAAATAAATATATAACTACAATAATTAATGTCTCTTGCTCTTTTTCTTTGACTTCTTGGGACCTTTTACAAAGCACCAGTCTACTCCAATGGTCTGACCCAAAAGGCTAGTACCATTCAGTGCTTCCCTTGCTGCACTGGCATCATCATATGTCCCATATTCAATTAGGGCATATCCTTTTAAGAACCCAGTTCTTCTGTCTAAATTGATACTGATATTCTTAATAGTACCAAATTCTGAGAACTTCTCATTCAGATCATCTTCGGTTGCTTCCTCATGAACTGAGGTTACAAACAAAATCCAACCTTCGACGGACTTTTGGGGCCCGGGCTCATCTCCATGATCTCCAATATCAACGGACTCGTAGTCTCTAACCTTTTCGTGTTCGCGAGATTCTCCAATGCCTCGTCCCTTCCGCTTAAGAACTTTATCTTTTAGCCTCAAAACGCTCTGCTCGCCTTCGTCTTCCACATCGATGTCGACTGCGTCGTTAATATCCAGCACATCGGCCATGATAAACCAATATTGCAGTGGTTTATAAGCACAATCTACGTACACAAGCAAGCGTGAACTGTGTAAAGCCGAGTAACTGTAAACAAGAGGCGACACTTCAAACTATGGCCGACCGACCGCGTGCATAATTAGAACTACTCGTAGATCGCTTACAAACACCAGTTAATTTTAAAATTTTGAATTTATAATAGTTTATAAATGTATGCGATGTATTTATTTAGAAAACTAAAAAATTTTAAATTAATATTGCAATTATTGTTGAATTGAACTTGTTTTTATGCTGCCTTCGAATGCGAGGCACTGACTGCTCGCGAACCATTTGTGAACAACAATTAATTATTCGCAGAAAGAAAATTATTCCCTTATGATACTGAGCGGTGCGATGTTATCAATGAATAATTAAAAAAAAAGTGTTCAAAAAATTATTAAGCATTATTATACGCATGTTTCTTACTCATTTTGAAAATTTTCAAAGAATTATACTCCACATAAGCTTGAAAGACTCGTATATTCAGAAAATTGTCGAGTCTATGCGATAAAAATGGGCTAAAATTATAAAACAAAAAGTATATTATATAAAGTGTTAATATTAAATTAAATAATACACCTTTAATAATTAAAAATCCTTTTCAAAATTAAAATTCCTATATTTATGACCAGCTCAATTCAGAAAAATATATGTATCATTTTATAGAATAAAAATATAGCAGTTTTTCCAATGCTGTATAAAACAAAAATAGTAAATTATTACTATTTCAACAGTTCACATGCTATAATAATGATCTCCACTGTATATAATAAAAATATATCCGTCCAAATTTGAGCCACGAATCCTCCAAGGACGGCGAACGGTTCACGTGAGGCTCGCGCGCGTATGTAGACGTAGCTTTAGCGGTGTTCTGTATATATAACCTAACATTTTTGTTTACGACAATAAACGTTTAGGAGGTTGTTTTTAAAGATGAGCACCACGGAAGATATAACGATGCAAACTGAAGAATTCGATTCTGACAGCTCCAGCGATGACGACAGCGATTTGGATGATGCCGAAAGAAAGGTAACAATGTTTATTTCATATAATAATTCAAAATTCAACCTGGGTACGTTCCAGGAAGCAGAAACCAGAGCTGAAGCTCTGGAAGAAAGTATTTCGGCAAATAAAATGGACTATGATGCTCATGTGGAATTGATAAACCTTTATAAATTGCTCGAAGATTTTGATTCACTGATAGCAGCATATGAAAGATTCCACCAACTGTACCCGTTGACTCCCACATTGTGGCTTGATTGGATTAAAATTGAAATTTCCATTGCAAAGCATAATAATCAGCATGATCGCGTCTTCACATTATTCAACAAAGCAGTAGAGGATTATATGTGTAAGATTCATTTGCATTATAATTATTTTATATTTAAAGTGTTTGTAAATTACAGCTGTAGATTTATGGGTGGAATTTGCACAGTGCTCTATTGGTGTCACTGATTTAGAAACTACAAGATCAATATTGGAAAGAGGGCTGAACACAGTTGGACTAGATGTAACATCAGCATCATTACTTTGGGATACCTTAAGGGAATTTGAATTTTGCCAGTTTGCTATTTTACCTAAGGACACAGAGGCTTATAACTTGCAAGTGAAAAAATTAAATGATATTTTTAAGAGACAGCTAGCAGTGCCATTATTAAACATGGAAGATACTTACAAGGAATATCAAGACTGGGTAACAACTTTGCCTGAAGGTTCAGTGGATGTTAAAGCTGTTGAATGGGGTTATAAGAAAGCACTGAAAACTTTGGACATATATAAACCATTTGAAGAACAGTTGTTAGTAGCTAAAACTGATGATGAATACTATAAGATATATAAAGATTATATTAAGGCAGTGACTGATCCTTCTACAATAATATGTCTTTATGAGAGAGCTGCATTTAAACTGTGTTTAAACTCAAATATTTGGATAGATTATTTAAACTTTTGCTTTAAATTGGGGGATGTGGCCTTCAAAGTTTGTGAAAGAGCATTAAGAAATTGTCCTTGGAGTGAAGAACTATGGATTTTTAATTTAAGGATTCATGAGAACCTAAATAAAAGTTATGAGGAAATGCTTGCTACGTTTGAAAAAGGTGAGTAAATCAACCACATATTTAATAATAAAAATAAATTAAATGACTATAAACCCTTCTTATAGGAATAGCTAGTATTGCAACAACAGGACTGGAACTCTGGCTCAGTTATTTGGAGTATGCATATAGAAGTAATCAACCAATAGAAAAACTGGATAAACTTTTTGATCAAGCTAGACATAATTTCACAATAGAAACTGACCCATCATTCAAAATTAGCAAATGGTGGGCAACTCTTTTGGCCAAAAGAGGCAATATGATTCAAGCTAAGAAAATATGGAAGGATATTTTGTCATTAAATGAAAACAGAAGTAATTATCAATTAAGCATGATCGTTTATAATACTTTAATTATTTTTAATTTCAGATAGTGCTACTGTATGGATGGAGTACATCAACTTAGAAAAACAGTATGGAGAAGCAAATGAAATTAGATCCATCTTCCAACGAGCATTATTTGCTTGTACAGATTGGCCACAATATATAGCAGACCAATGGTTACAGCATGAAAGATGCGTCGGATCTTTAACTGACGTCATGAAATGTAGTGACAAATGTAAGGAAGCAATTTACAAATTTGAACAGAAATATAGCAATTATGAATCAAATGTGGGAGACTCAGAAACACCTAAACAAGACATTAGAGGTAAGAAACGGAAGATGGCACAGGGTGATGTTATTGAAAAAAAGAAAATGAAGCCAGAGGCAGTACCAGAAGAAAAAGTTTTACCACAAGTAAAGAAGGTAGTTCCCCGAGATCCAACAAAGACTGTTTTTGTGAGCAATTTACATCCTTCTGTGACAGAAGACAATTTAAAGAAAATGTTTCCTAATGCTGTTCACATAGATATTGCATTAGACAAAAAAGGTAATTCACGATGCTTTGGGTATGTACATTTTTCAATGGAAGAGGAGACAATGACTGCCCTGGCGAGAGACAGAGAGCCTCTGGATGGAAGACCTGTATTCATATCCAACTGCAAGCCAGATAAGAGTGAGAGGAAGAAAGTTTTCAACTATGCAACAGTAGAAGAAACCAAAAAGCTTTTTGTGAGAGGTTTACCAAAACATAAAACTCAACAAGATGTCGAGGAAATTTTCAAACCCCACGGGGCTATTGCAGTGCGATTAGTCTACCAGAAAAGCGGTCAATCCAAAGGCTTAGCATTTGTGGAGTTCGAAACTGACGAAGCTGCATCGGAATGTCTCAAAAAAACTGATCAAATGGTGATTGATGATCACACAATAAATGTTGCAATAAGCGCCCCGCCCCCCAAAGGGTCAGGTTCACAATTAAAAGAAAGTACTGAACCAGCTAGGCATTCCAGAAGCAAACTCCAAATGCCTTTGATGGTACCGAGAAGTTTGCAAGTTAAAAATAAGGAAAGTGAACCTGCAGTTAAACCTAAAAGTAATGCAGATTTTAGAAATTTGTTTTTGAAAAAATAGTGTTTTAAATAAATGTTATGATCACTTATTTATTGAATGTAATTTTTGTTCTTAAATATATATAATGTTTTAATTCATTTGACTGGGTGGTTTTTATTGAGATAATTAAATACGTGCATTAAGATTTTTAAACATCTTTATTAACAATCTCTAAAGATTATATACAATATATACGTAAATATGATAATGAATGTTGTTGATCCTCTTAGTCATTATCCATTTTACTGGCAGTGTAAATTCTGTCATACATATTTCTTCAGCAATCTGTACTGACCAATAAGACAGTTTCATAAAAATAGACTATGATTATACAAACTACTCAACTACTTATATCTAAAATATACATATTTAAATAGATGTTAACATGAAATAGAGTTTTAGATTATTAAAAAAATACAAAATTATTTTTGTACTGATCCCAATTGAGCAAATTTGTATACTTGACCCTTACAACTATTGTATTTTTGTGGATGTATTGCTTTAAATATTAAACAAGAAATATCCAGAAAATGATCATTAATGTTGGGCGAATAAACTTGAAGAAATCTACGTGCAGCTTCAAATTTATTCATATTTAATATAAAATATGTGCGATTAAAATTTCAATCTTTAAGTTTCTATAGGAAGAACATTCATGCTTAGTAATAACATTGATAAATATCCTTAGTTTTCCATATAAACCTTCCAAAAATATATCAACAAACGTAGACAACACCTGTAATTTTACGTTATGAAGAAATATGCATACAAAACGATAGAAATAAACATCTTTATTCATAAAAAAACAATTTACAGTAAATTTTTCTGTAACAACATCTAAATCTAAGTGAGTTAAACTAAATAATCTAATACTATAATATAAACAGTATTGTAACATACAAAATCTGATGTACAAAATTTACATTTATAATACATAAATGTAGTGTTATTAATCGAGTTCAAATTTTAAGTAGTATTCATATTCTTAAAATGCGAAACAGGTACTTTTAAATTTTCAAATAATATTCAGGAGCACATCAGATCAAACCTAAGTACACAATAGATCGTCTCATCAAAGTTATGGCACTTTACTAGGAAATTAATTTGTAATATAAAAATTGTCATGTTACCATTACTATATATGACTATCACCAATAATTTAATATCACATGTTTTTTACCAACAACTAAACATCTAGAATTAAATGAAGAATGGCTTGATGATTATTACTGTAATATAAATAAAATTTCTCGTTAACAGGTAAACAAGGCAAATTGGTAATAAGTGATATTTAGGGTTCACACAAAATGTCTAATCAAATGATCACTTTATGAATATTTTTAATTATATAAATGAGGCAAATTAATCTGTGATTTAAAGTTTATAAAAACCTAGTCGATAAGTCTCTATATACTTCTAAGGAACAGATTTTGGTAATAAGGGACTAGAAATACTGATTACTATCACTTGACCATCTTGCCAAGTTTAATCAATAAACTTGTTAACGTGATGGAGAAAAAGGTAACTGAAAATTTTGCATTTTAAATCACCATATAAAATGTAACATTGAACTACCTTTCTCCCATATATCATTTGCAATGGAATGAAAATTAAAGGATACAACCCACAGAGTTGAATTTGATTTTTCTAAAACATTTAAAATATTAAAATAAACGGAAATGTTCATTGTTGAATCATATCAAATTTTACAAATTAACCATTAAACAGAAGCTTGTTATTGTTTTCATTAGTCAGTCTAATAAGCACTAAATGAATTTTCAGTCTGTTGTGGAGCATTTTAACAAAAATGAAAATTATTGCGCTCAACACAAAAACAATTCACAAGTCATTTTGAAACAGGGCTATTGTAACCAATTCATATAATCCTAACTGTATTTTTAAAACATACATTCACTCTGAATTATTTTTTATGGTTAATATTTTGTACACCAGTAACCCTGAAGATATTCTGACAACAAAACTGTATTTATTTTAGGAACTAAATTGACTTTCATACAACCTTTATTAAATTAGTAACCATTTGATGGTAAAAATAAGGATTTGTTAAAAGTTTTTGGTAAGTTCCAAATGTTAAAAAGTCAACACAAACAAATTTGTGTTGTTTATTCATTTAATGATTTATTTACTTGATGAGACGATCAAAAATGCCGTGTCCAATATGAAATTCAAACCCAAGACGATTATACAAAATTATCATTTTCCGATAATATCACTCTGGCTCTACAACTTACCGAATTTTTTAAAAGAGAATATGTAAACTACAGTCTAGAAACTACAAGCTTAAAAACAGACAACACATCAGAAACCTTATAAATAAAAATCAGCTATTTCGCAACAACAAACAAACGAAAGAAAAATGTAGCTGCGAAAACAAAAATGACTAACATAAAGTTTGTTGTTGTAAAAAGCATGTTGAGCACATTTATAAGGCACGCTCGGCACAAAACTGATATAATAGACTATACTTGAGTGTGTCCCTGCTCTTTCTCTCTCTGTCGCACCGCAACAGCAGTCTCCACCAACAGATACAGACACTTGAATTTGTCTTTATCCTCGTCCTTCTCCTCCATGTCGGAGCCGGCAAGGTCGGCGGACTGTGCCAATTCGTTAGGAAGCTCAGAAAGATCATTTACGTTGTGCACCTGCACGAACTGCGGAGTCAAATCCCACAACTCGTTGGCGTTGGAGCTGTAACAAAAAAAATTAGCTAATTAATAATTTCTCGTTCCAATCGGACATCTTGTATACATATTATGAAAGTTTTCAGCGTAATGGCCCACATATAATGGTAGAAACGTGTATGTTAGAAACTTACCCCCTATTTATTAGATAATCATCATCCTGATGATTGGGAGTGTTGGTGTATTGGATGGGGCTCTGCCAGGGATTGTACTTATCCTCTTCGCTGGGACTGGAGCTCTCATAGTCATTAGGACTGTCCTCCTCAGATCTGTAGATCAAGGCGATATTCTCCTCATAATCATGGTCCAATCTAATCCTCTTTCCTGGACCAGTTGGTAGCTGTTCATTCCAGTTCGCCTTGGGCTGCTCTGGCGCGTTGCCAACGCTGCTCAGCTTCTTGCCCCTTCGTGATATGGTATAATGCAAAGGATTGTGCCCTTCGCGGCGGATCATTTCGGGCAAGATGCGCCTGCGGGCGTTGATGAACCAATTGCATACCTGTAACACGGTCAAATTGGCCTCCTGCGAGAGAGTTAACTTTTCGGCATCGCTGGGATAAGCGTTGTATCTGTGCTCATACAGCCATCTTTTCAAAATCTTCACCGAGTGCTTGGGAAGGTTCCCGCGACGTTTTCTCACTTGCGTCGCCAAATTGGGGTTCTGGAGCTGGGCCTGGCGCAAGTGCTCGTCGTGCTCGGAACCCGATTCATTTTCGTCGGTGCTGCTGCTGGATTGGAACCTCTCGCGATCTGTAATTTGAGACATTTTGGTTGATTCCTACGATAACCTGATCAAAATGACGAGTTGCGGGCATTTCGTGACGTTATTTGAATTTATATTTTGAAATCAGAGTTGGCAGAACGCATGACAGTCAAACGAAAAACAAATGATGTACCGTTCAATTCGAATATAAACGCGCCAACACGCGACCATGCTTAGCATCAAAACAAACGCTTGTCTCGATGCCGTTGACTTTTATTTAGTTTCTTATCAATAAAAAAAACATAAATTACGAATTGCTCCGTGTTTCCGTGTATTTGAAAGACGTTATCTAATTTTAAATATCAAAACACGTTCTTGTGACAATTAGATCTGACAGTTGACAGAAATGGCTACCTCGTGGTCGCTTCTTTCATAATAATCATGCCGCAACAAAATTAGATATTCTTTATAAACTAACGGTCGCGTTAGCGAACAAAATTTGAAATTATCCACCAACTCTGACTTGTTTCCAAGTTCGAATTGAAGTCACGGGAAATAAACAACAATATTAACACCATTACTTACGGACTCTCATTTTCAAAGTTGACAGTTAACGTCAAACCAAAAATAATTTTACGTAACAATCGCACAAGTCTTTTAAAACATCGTTCACCGCAAAATCACGACCACTTCCAACATTCCCGGTACAAAATTAATCGGTAAACCGAACGAATGACATTCAGAATTTCAATTTCACACCAAGACCGAATTTGGAGTTGGATGCGAAATTCACGTGTATTCGAGTTCACGTTTGTTTACAACACACACAAATCAGTTTTCGGATCACTGTCAAGTAAATTCAGCACCAGTCACTCGATTTTTTAATAAGATTTTTCAGTTTCAACATCACGCGTGCTGCGAAATGTCACTTTATGGCGGTCAAACAAATAGACGGCAAAGCGTCTCGAAATAGCGCTGGACGAGTGACAGCGCGGGACGTTTAAAATGGACATTGTGTTTGTTGTGATTCGGACACTCGATTTTTATCATACTCTATTAATTAATATTATTAGTTACAAAAAAATATATATAAAATCATATATATTTGTTAACTAGACGATAAATTAATTATTGAAATGAATTCCTTGTATAAAATTTAGAAATTAATTTAATGAAATAATAAATAAATGAATAAGTGATTTTTTGTCTTCTTTATTATTACATAACTTTATACTGTTTGGTAAAGCATACTTTTTTAATCATATGGTAAATTAACTGGGACAACTTCCTATGAAAAAAGTTATCAAATAATTTATAAAAAAAAATTCATTTAATTTTATTGTTTTCATGAGTTAAAAGTACAATAAAATCATATCATATCATATAAAATTTAAAAATTAATTTCTTTATAATGTATGATAAAGTATACTTTTTTAATCACATATATTGGGGGACCCCTCTATGAAAAAGTCCTCTATTAATTTATAAAAAAATAATTCATATAATTTTATTTTTATCATAATTTATTGCACATTGATCTATGGTTTAACGACTGAACAATAGCATAATTTGTGATAAAATAGGTTATAAATAAACTATTATTTTTAAATATAGAATATATTTGAATGAGATTCCTTAAAATATCATGTCCAAGGAACCTTGTAGAGTATGGAAACACGCATTGATATTTTGTACCTAGCTCATCGAACATCAATGTATAATTATTCAAAATAAAACGTCAGAAGGATTCTTCCCTGTGTTTGATTAAGATATTTTGTATATGTGATATGTTTTGGGCCCGAAGGCTGGGGAAAAGACAGGTGGATAATATAAACGCAATGGTTAATTGTTATGCAAGTAGTTTGAAATGGATAACTCAAACAAATTAGAGTACAACTAATTCGATCCTGCATGAATACATTTTTAAACTCGTTATTAACTTTAAAAGTCTAATAAAATTATGTTTTTGATCATCAAAAACGAATATATGTATTAAATAGAATATAGTCTGTTATGTAAAATAAAGTGTCTTTCTACTCCGCTATGGTTCAGGATAGTGGAACCCATCGTTGTGTTTCGAAACGTTCATTATCAGAGATCGATATCATACATAAAATAATTATTTATATTAATTCCTCGTATAAAATTTAGAAATTAATTTGATGTATATAAATAAAAGCGATTTTTTATCTTTTTTATTACTACATAACTTTTTTATACTATTTGATAAACAAACTCCCTATGAAAAAGTTCTTATTTATAAAAAAATAATTTATATAATTTTATTATCATAATTTATTGAACATTGGTCCATGGTTTAATGTATAACGAGTGAACAATGCCATAATTTGTGATAAAATAGATCATATATGAACTATTGATTTTAATTATACAATATCTAAGGAACCATGTGGAGTATAAAACGTTGCCACGACATGCATTACTATTTCACGCCTTGTTGATGGAACATCAATGTATAGTTCAAAATAAAATATCAGGAAGAAAGATTCCACCCTGTATATAATTAAGATATTTTGTACTGTTTTGTGATTAGTGCCATAATTGTTTATATTGGTGCCATTTAAAATGTTTCTTATCTATATTTGGGGCTAGAACGCTGAATTTCTTACAAAAGGGGAAGGACTGGTGAATGGCATAAGTGTAATTGTTAACCGTTGTTCTAGGGGCAGTTTGAAGTGGATAACTCAAACAAATTACAATACAATTAACTTGAGTTGGGCATGAATAAATTTTTGAACTTGTTATATACTTCAAAAGTTTAACAATTATGTTTTTGGTAATCAAAAAAATTGTAGTGTAAAATAAATCATCCTCGATCGCTGTCACGAAACATTCATTAATGGAGATCGATATGTACGATTGTTTATAGACTCTATTACGTAAATGGATAAATAAAATATAACATTTTAATGTCTAAATATGGCCAAATTTGGCCTAGGACATCTTATAAATAAAAATCTAATTTTGTAAAACTTGCCTATATATTTACCTTTTTATAATAAATTTATATTTAATGAATTGCGAGTTTCAATCAGTTACTAAATATGTATGGGGAAGGTTTGTCAAATTAAAAACAGTTTATCAATAATCCTTTAGTTGTATTTAGGATACATTAAAAATTTTAGATCTAATTCTACAAAAATAAAACACTTAGGAAACAGTTTAAAGTATAAATAAAAAACATTAGAATAACAATATTTTTTCTTCTCAAGAGAACAGACATTTTATTATAACGTATATATATAAAATACAACAAAAGAGCAATGCGAGGCACTACTTTCTATACTCGTTATTCTCTTGGCAATCTCTCTTAAGGTGGCCCGGCTTGTGACACAAGTAGCAAGTTTTAGTGTTCTCTGGACAGTTTCGGTAGATGTGACCAGGCCGTTGGCAATTGTGACAAGTGTCAGTGCTGGTCCTATCACCACCACCCTCTGGGCAGCTCCGGGCTATGTGGCCAGGCTTCTTACACTTGTAACAGGACGGCACGTCTGGATGTTGGAGGCAATCTTTCGCGATGTGACCTTCACCAAAGCAACGGTAGCAGCGATTGAACTCCTCCCTGCAGTCTCGGACATAGTGACCAAGTTTGTTGCACCTGTGGCACTTCTCCCGGCTCCTGTAGTTGAAGTTAGCTCTATTGATGTCCCGCTGTGAGCACTCCCTGGCAAAATGCCCTGGCTGGTTGCACTTGTAGCATATACTTGAGGAATTCATGTTTTGATCTAAAAACAAACAAACTTAATTACTTTTATGTTTTTATTTTTTTTTTCATTTTCAACACAATTGGCGGCATTAAACGTGAATCGAGGAAGCAAAGAACCGTTGAAATTGAATTCGTAAGTCAGGTTCATTAATCTCTATTACACAAATATTCGAAAGTGTGCGTCCTAAATAAAACGTACCGTGAAAAAATCACAAGAATCCCGTTTATGACATATTTCGTTTATGAAATTATCGCTTAAAAACGATAGAACGGCTATCAACAACAACAGTTTACGTCAAACACGACGTACTCGTCAGAATCAACCGAAAATAAGCCAACCAAGATTTAGTCCACGTGTTTCAACGATTTGGTGTAGGTGACAATAAACATTCACTCTAACAAACAAAGGAAATCATCTCACCTGAAAACTACACTTTCACGTAGTCGTTAAGTACAAATGTATACTTATTTGTGAAAGAAACAGATAAAATTCACTCAAGCTTTGCCACATTCGAGTCAAATATGTTGCAATAAGACCAAAGATCCGTAAAATATGCACCACGAAGATGGGAAACCGGTACTACGCGCATTAAATGTTAACTCGTACCTTGCGCATATCACTAACGCAGTTTTCTTACAATCCCTATCCGGTTCGAACCGCACCAAATTTAAATTTTTGGCGATCAAGTTCTGTATGCAGAAGTCGGAAGGGGACGTTTTTCGAATACATTTAGACAAATTATTGATGAAATTAATTAAAACGTTAATATGAAAGTGTGGTTGTGTATTACACAAAATATAACTTACTCCCTAGATGATTTCACTTGTAGCGAGTCTCGAGGAAACCTTGTAAACACGTTGTTACGCGATAACTTTAATAAACATGATAAACGACTTTCGGAAATAAGTTATATCAATTTGAAATTGGGAAACTACCCTCCTCAGGAAATTAGGTGGCGCGATTGTCTCTGATTTTTTAAAACATGTGCAACAGTACCGTTCATGTTTGTTTTGTATTATTTTCTTAAGTCAATACAAATAATAGTGAAAAGTGCTAATACGAGATATTGGATGTGAGTTGATAATTTTCATATACATCCAGAACTATTTCGTAAATATCCATTTCAAAAGTAAATTAAAATGGCAGCTATAAGAATCCTATGTGATACACGTTACGTGATATATTTGGACTTGCTATAGAAGTTCATATGAGGTGATGAAATCTAAATTGTCAAAGATCCCGTTACAAATTTTTAATGAATGTTCTGAACGGTGGTACCGAACGTTGTTGCGTTGCAGTACCAATCTCTTTCGTCTTCAAACGTATTCTGGACATTTTTGGTGGATGGGTTCTTAAGTGCCTAAGAGACTGATGTCCACCCAAATTGTTCTGGAGTTGGAGCATCATTTTTATCCAGCAAGACTTACAGCACATCTTTCCTACATGTTTTTGGAACGCTCTTCCGTCTATTGAAATCTCTACTTCCAAACCGTTTAAACAAATCTTCTAGTAGTTTTCTAAGGCGAATGATTACCATATGTCACCCGACAACGTGGTTCACTGCATTTATTTTTTCAAACGATAATTGTGAACTTTTCTAAAATAAAATTTATGTGGTACTAAACTTCACGTTGTAAAATATGCTACCTTGATAGTTTACCAGATGTTCAATCTAGAGATAAACCAAACCCGAAATCTTAATTGCATACAGAAACAATTGGCAAAAAGGCAAAAGCAAAATTGTTAAATTACAATTAGAAATTTATGATAAATTCAGCTAAAACTATTAATATGGAAACATCGTGTGGAATATTATATAAAATGTATCTTACTCCTTTTCAATTGTAGAAACTCGTAAACACTTAAAATACTTGATTAATGCCTTACTGAAATGACTTGTCTTATCAGTTTGACATTCTATAAAATTTCTTATTGTCGCATAGACTTTACTAAAATACTTTTCGGCGGGAGATATTGGATGTCATAATTATCAGATAAATCTAGAGAGAAATATTTTCAAAACGCTCAATTTCAAAATTTTGGGGCAATTATATGGATCCTGAGTGATACCTGCGACGAGGAATACTTGGACTTCAGTTATATAACTTCACATGAAGTGATAAAATCTAAATTGTAGAAACGAATATATAAAAAGAAGTGAATAAATTATGTATTTTGACATCCCTATCCACTTCGAAAACCACAAAATTTCAGTTTTCGACCACATGTGAAAGACGAGACAATTTTTAAAACAGTTGAAGATTGATGATAAAATGAATGAAAACATCAATATTTTTAAGGATATCTCTTATAGAATAACATATATAGTGTAACTTACTCTCTGGTAGAATTCACTTCTAGCTAGCTTCGAGAGAATCTTGTAAAGACTTTGTTATTCTATGACTTTGACAAGCAAGAGAAATGTCTTCCGGAAATGAGGTGTGAAGTCAATTTGATTTTTGGAAACTTCGCGGCATATTCGGTGACGCGATTATTTCAAGCATAAATCTTACACCATGCCGTCATACATGATTATTGTTGCAGTAGGAAGGATGTTTTCTCTTGTTTCACTATTTATAAGTTGGCATACATATTTAGTTAACAGATTCCTCAGTGAATCGAATGATTCTCAGCATTATCAATGATGCTAGTTATTTTTAACGAATAAAATATTTTTTTGAGATCTAAAGCAAGTGAGGATATCAAAAAGATCATGAACTTGTGGAGAGGAATAATTTTCAAATGCTTTAATATTTTGAATTATTGCGTTGTACCTGCGACATGGTACCACTTCAGTTGTGGGATTGAAAAAAGATGAAGACAGTACTTTTACAATCCCCACCTGCATCAAACGGCACCAAATTTAAATGGTGCAAGAAAAATTATAGAAGGAAAAATATACAATTGATGAGTGTTGTTCAAATGAATTAAAACGTTAATATGAAGGTGTGTAGTAGGGAAGAGTAGTGAAATAATATTAAGTTAAATGTAACTTACCCTCCAGTAGACTTTACTTGTGACGAGTTTGAACGAAACCTGGTAAACAAGTTATTACTTGAAGAGATAAACTTGACAAAAGCAAAGAGGTTATTAACAAAAAAGCAACGTACGTGATTACATAAGGTGCTAAATAGAAAGGTTTGGCAAAAAATTAAATTTGAAAAAGAGTATCACAAATTTAAAATTTGTTTACAGATACAACCTTCCCACCACCGTTCAAAACACTGATAAGACCGTCAATTTGACAGTTCCCATACCAACATAACCTTTCTGCAAGATGCTACACAATTTACTTTTGCTTCTAATAACGGCCCACTATGCGTTTGCAAACGTACAGGTAAAATAAAATAGTTCGTTTTTGTTATTTTGTTAATTAATTGTTGTAGCTCCCCCATGAATTTGTTAAGAAGGGCCACACCAATAATTGGGCGGTGTTGGTTGATACGAGCCGGTTTTGGTTCAATTACAGACATGTCGCTAATGTCCTATCAATATACAGGAGTGTAAAAAGATTGGGGATTCCAGACAGCCAAATAATATTAATGATAGCTGATGATATGGCTTGCAATCCTCGTAACCCCAGACCAGCAACAGTTTTCAATAATGCTAATCAGAACATCAACGTTTATGGCGATGATGTGGAGGTTGATTATAGGGGATATGAGGTAACAGTTGAGAACTTTGTTCGACTTTTGACTGGTAGATTACCACCAGGCACCCCTCGGTCAAAGCAGTTGTTAACAGATGAAAGAAGTAATGTTCTTGTATATTTAACTGGACATGGTGGAGATGGATTCTTGAAATTCCAAGATTCTGAAGAAATAACAAGTCAAGAGATGGCTGATGCTCTAGAACAAATGTGGCAAAAACAAAGGTACTGAAATTAATTAAAATGGAAATTTTCCAATTGTTATTTCAATAATTTCAGATATCATGAAACCTTCTTTATGATTGATACTTGTCAAGCTGCTTCCATGTATGAAAGATTCTACTCCCCCAACATATTAGCAGTGGGAAGCAGTTTAATTGGTGAAGATTCTCTTTCTGTAAGTCATGTTATTGGATTTTTCCTTTAATACTAATATTGAAGTTTATAGCACCATGTAGATCCGGCCATTGGAGTTTATATCATTGATAGATACACATATTTTGCTCTAGATTTCTTGGAAAATGTTGATCCACAGAGTAACAAAACAATGGGAGAGTTTGTAAGTATTTAATATCATTAATTTATTGATTTATATAATTTATTCGAAAATAATTAATTTAAATTGTTTCTGTAGTTAAAGGTTTGCCCAAAGAAGGTGTGCATTTCCACTGTTGGCGTGAGAAAAGATTTGTTCCAAAGAAATCCAGATGAAGTACCAATTACAGACTTCTTTGGTTCTGTAAGACCTGTGCAATTGCTGACAGAATATCTGCCAACAGGGTCAAAAGCAATTTCGCCACCTGAAATAAAACAGCCAGCTTCAGATACTTCAAGGAAATACCGATATGTGCCTCAACTAGTCAATTTTGATTTACTTTTTGCCAAATAAGACTTTTCTTACATTAAATTTTTAGTACAAATTATAATATTACGATTTTTATTTTACCAAAGCTGTGCAACTATTATTTTACGATATTTATATTTTTTATGTGGATATAAATAAAGTTTGCATTATTAGGATAACTTTCAGTTTTACAAAATAATACAATATTTGTCCAGTCCTATTCATGTAATGTAATAGAAATAATAAATAAATACGATGCCTTTATTCATTGTTTTATTTGAATTTAATTTTTAATTATTATAGGTTAAGATTATTATTAAACAAACGATAGAGGGTCAACGTAAGGTAAAGTGTTTTTAAACTGGTCAACTGAACTATCAGGTAGTTGCAACGTTCAAGGGCTTGCCAAGTTGTCATCTTTCCAACCAATAAGAAATGGCCGCCTCTAACATCAAGTAACCTCTGTCGTGTGAGTGCGTGTCATGTTTTTGGTTGTCAAAAATGGCTCAAGCCGGTTCGAAAAAAACATCGGTCTCAAGAATAAATAGTAAAACGGGCATTAGTAGTTTAATTATATTCGTAGTACTTTTACTAGCATGGATAGCCGGTTTTTCGTCGCGTCTGTTTGCGGTGATCCGGTTCGAGAGTATCATTCACGAATTTGATCCATGGTGAGTATGACAATTATGATTTTCGAAAAATAGGTGAGCCAAAATTTAAATTACAGGTTCAACTACAGAGCCACGGCTTATATGGTCAAACATGGATTTTACAATTTTTTGAATTGGTTTGATGAACGGGCATGGTACCCCCTTGGAAGAATTGTTGGGGGTACCGTGTATCCGGGTCTTATGTTAACTTCCGGTAGCATTCACTATATTTTGCATATGCTGCACATCAATGTCCATATTCGTGATATTTGTGTATTTCTGGCACCAATCTTTAGGTAAACACGGAACTGCATTTAGTTATGCCATATTTAATCATTTAATTTTAGTGGTCTAACTGCAATTTCTACATATTTTTTGACTAAGGAGTTGTGGTCCGCTGGAGCAGGACTTTTTGCAGCATGTTTCATAGCAATTGTGCCTGGTTACATTAGTAGATCTGTTGCTGGAAGTTATGACAATGAAGGCATTGCTATATTTGCCTTACAATTTACTTATTTCCTGTGGATCAAATCTGTCAAGACTGGATCAGTTTTTTGGGCTGTTGCTGCAGCTCTTTCTTACTTTTACATGGTAAGATTGTATATATATTTTGCTTAAGTGGCATTTTTGATAAGTTGTAAATGTTTACTCAGTCATTTTTATCATGTTTGAATTTACCACATCCATATGAGATAATGGTTATCTGTAAAATCAATCAAACCAATTTCAAATCTATATTTAATTCATAAAAGTACATATTGATATTTCAAAATATGAGATTCTAGCACACTAAATGATATTAGTCTTTTAGGTTCCATTAGAGAACCAATAACAGTTAAGCTCTTATCTGCTGCATAAATTATGCTTTGTGATTGCATTATAATTAGCCTTGATATGTTTGTTTTGTAGCAAAAGTTATAAAATCTGTATTGGTTATTTCATTGCGTTCAAATTCAAATGTTATTTTTGCATGAGCTATTTATATCAACTGATTATAGAGGGTACTAAAAAAATCAAACTGCAAATCAAATATGCAAATCATTAAACAATTGAATAACAAAATGTTAAAAAAAATAACGCATAATTAACAACAATTTTCATCACAATTAGTATATTTTTTTTATGATTTTTGAAAATCATATTTTTTTAACTATTGTTGTTACCACAAGATAACATAAAATTTTAAGTATATTGATGAAAATTACAAACTTAATGAAATTTTGGATACTGTGTTCATTAATGATTACTAAATCACTTACTTCACTGAATAAAGTCTATAAAAAGTTAGTTTGTTAAAAATATGATGAATTAAAATAGTTGTATAACAAATCTTTTTGTTTTGCATTTTTACATTTTTTTTTATTAATTAACAGTTTGTATTTTTTTTCAACACAATTTTTAGTGAAGAATATCTTTACCAAATAAATTACTTATAATTAATAATTTTGATTTGTTTATTATAAATTGTAATTAAAAAAAGATGTTCATTTGTTGCTTTGCATATACAGCAGACTGTAGGCAGATTATCTATTTACATGATAATTTGTTTAATTTGCATTCTAATTCACAAGAAAAATACCAGTATTATGTGGTAGATAATTTTATAATTTGACGTATTCGAAATCGGAACGTTAAATATATCTTAAAATACAAAACGTTTAATTAGGTTTCAGCATGGGGCGGCTACGTATTCATTATCAACTTAATTCCGCTCCATGTGTTCGTACTGCTCCTCATGGGCAGATTCTCCAACAGGCTGTTCACTAGCTACACGACCTTTTACATTTTGGGACTGATTTTCTCCATGCAAATCCCGTTCGTCGGCTTCCAGCCGATTAGAACTAGTGAGCACATGGCCGCCTCAGGTAAGACAACACACCCGCCGCCATTACACTTAAACTGACGGTAACTTTATTCCACTAGGTGTTTTCGTACTGTTGTTCGCCGTTGGCGCATTAAAATACCTCCAGAGTTCGCTCTCCAAGTCCGAATTCAAGTCGGTTGTGATCTTCGGCGGTCTTGTCGCCGCCGGCGTCGTATTCTCGACCGTCGTTTTGTTAACTTACGCCGGCTACATCGCCCCTTGGAGCGGCCGATTTTACTCGCTCTGGGATACGGGTTACGCCAAAATTCACATCCCCATCATTGCATCCGTATCCGAGCATCAACCGACCACTTGGTTCTCGTTCTTCTTTGATTTGCACGTTTTGGCCGCTACTTTCCCTGCCGGTTTATGGTATTGCATTAAGAACGTAAACGACGAAAGAGTTTTTGGTGAGTCTCGATCCGTTTATGACGCTATGCAGGTTCTAATAATCACGTTATTGCAGTAATTTTATACGCCATAAGTGCTGTTTACTTTGCCGGAGTGATGGTCAGATTGATGCTCACTCTGACGCCCGTCGTCTGTATTTTGAGCGGCATCGCCTTCTCCGGTCTGCTGGAGCTGTTCCTCAGGGAGGACGAGGGTGCTCGTCCCGAAGAAATTGAAGAGGACGACCACAACACTCCAAGCAAAAGGCAAATGTACGACAAGGTAACGCATATTATTCAAGCTATTCTTTCGGATGGATAAGCGGATGTTAAATTTTCAGGCTGGAACCTACGGACGCGTACCGAAACTTAAGCACGAGCTGAAGGAATCCGACGGTATTGGACAAAACATCCGTAGCATCGTGACTGTCGTAATAATGTTACTGTTGATGCTCTTCGCTGTGCACTGCACATGGGTTACCAGCAACGCTTACTCCAGTCCCAGTATTGTGCTTGCGTCTTACGGCAGCGACGGAAGTCGTCAGATTCTCGATGATTTCCGTGAAGCTTACTTCTGGCTCTCGCAAAATACTGCTGATGATGCTCGTGTTATGAGCTGGTAAGATATTTCTTCTGTTTTTATTATGAAACTTCATAAACATTATGTTTTAACAGGTGGGATTATGGTTATCAGATCGCCGGTATGGCCAATCGTACTACATTAGTTGATAACAACACTTGGAACAACAGTCACATTGCGTTGGTGGGCAAAGCCATGTCCTCTAACGAAACAGCCGCTTACGAAATAATGACGGCACTGGATGTCGACTATGTACTTGTAATTTTCGGCGGTGTCATCGGTTATTCCGGCGACGACATCAACAAGTTCCTATGGATGGTCCGTATTGCCGAAGGAGAACATCCCAAGGATATCAGGGAAAGCGACTACTTCACCGAACACGGCGAGTTCAGAGTGGATGCTGAGGGCTCTCCCACGTTGTTGAACTGTTTGATGTACAAGCTCAGTTATTACCGTTTCGGCGAATTGAAGCTGGATTATCGCACTCCAGCCGGTTACGATCGCACCAGGAATGCCGTCATCGGCAACAAGGATTTCCAATTGACCTATTTGGAAGAAGCCTACACAACTGAACACTGGCTGGTCCGGGTATACAGGTACGTACAACACACTTCACGATATATTTACTATGACAAACTATAATTTTTGTGTTTCAGGGTTAAGAAACCAGACGAATTTAACAGACCGAGGATCCCAGTTGCCAACAGAGTCGTTAAGTCACCCAACTTTATTTCTAAGAAGGTATTTTTTACATTCTAACTGAAAAATTCATTCATTGTTACTATTACTATTGTTTAAAATTTCATTTGTGTTAATTTCAGAGTTCCAAGAGGAAGAAGGGAACGATAAAGAACAAGCCCGTTATTGTAAAGGGAAAGAGACTGTCCAAAACTCAATAAGAATGGAGCTGTAGCGTAGTTAATTTTTTATTGTTGTTAAAAATTGTTTAATCACAACTTGTTTTTTGTGAAAAATATTATAAATGTTTCAGTTGACATGTATTTATTTACTTCATTGCTGAAGTGTTAACATCATTATTTCACTTTGTGATAATTGTGTAAAAATATGCCATTAAAACTTTTTGCACGAAAAAATAACTATGCATTTTTATTTATCCCCGTGCCCTAATTTTATTGTATTCATATTCTTGTCACGGATAAGAAGTCGTAAATAAGCAAACACCGCCTAGGCACCTGCGAGTTGTATTGTGGTATTGACCTAGGTCACAGTAGGCTCTATACGCAATACTCCGCCAGAGAACTCATGGTACTTACTACTCAGTAAGATCACACTAAGAAATTGCATTGACTAGTTTCAAAATACAAATTTTTATCTTCTTGATTTCATATATAAAGATAAGTCAAAGTTGAATGTAATAGCCTAAGAAGTTGCGACGACAGTTATTTACCTCTTAGACAGAGAAATTACATTCGACACCAGGCACTTTACAGTGTATTGTATTTTAATTAACTAAATGCTAATATATATCTGCTTATCTATCATCGCCTTACAGAATATTATTTACATGTAAAGTACAACCTTAGACGTGTCAGGTTTAAATTTAAAATTAAATTCAGTCAGACTCACTTAAATTATAAGAATTTGAAGATTATATACAGTATTGCAATATTATCTACAGTTATATTTAAATTTGTCCTGTGGTAAAACAGTTAAAAAATTTTTAAAAACTGTAAGATAAAAAATCTATCCGGTTCAAATTTGGCTGCATTTAAATTATAGTTAATATATATACGCTTTTGTTGTATTGTTTATATTGATAGACGTTTATGGGTGGTGCTTAATTAATATAAAATATTAAATATAAATGATATCGTAGCCGGCAAAAACAACGGGAAGTTAGCAATGGTTTAAGAAATGACAGGCGTAGCCTCGCTCCCGTAGCTTTGCAACTGGCGCGTCGTTTCCCACTTGCAAACGTGTTTATTTTGTAATTACATTTGTAGTGTTTAATTATTTTTGTTTTCGGTTTTGTTGGCGCGCTGACATGGGCACCCGTGTATTCGTGGGTGGCTTGACATATAAGATCCGCGAACGGGATTTGGACAAGTTTTTCCGTAAATACGGTCGGATTAAAGAAGTTTCGATGAAAAATGGCTATGCGTTCGTTGAATTCGAGGACTACAGGGACGCCGATGATGCCGTTTACGAACTGAACGGCAGGGAGTTGATGGGTGAACGTATAACGGTGGAAAGGGCGAGGGGAACGCCGAGGGGCAGCGACCAGTGGAGAGGCAGAGGTTATGGGCCGCCGCGAGGCAGAAACGACAATCCAAGGGGCCGAGACAAATACGGACCCCCTACCAGAACTGAATACAGGGTCATTGTTGAGAATTTATCAAGCAGGGTCAGTTGGCAGGACCTGAAGGACTATATGAGAAAGGCTGGTGAAGTTACTTATGCTGATGCACATAAACAGTGCATAAACGAAGGAGTCGTAGAGTTTGCGTCCTATGCCGATATGAAGAACGCAATCGAAAAATTAGACGATACGGAAATAAATGGTCGCCGAATTCGATTGACTGAAGATAAACCAAGGGGTGGTAAAAGGTCCAGATCTAGTAGTCATAGTCGTTCCAGGTCGCGGTCACGCCGACCATCTAGATCACATTCGAAAAGCAATTCGAAATCCCCAAATCGGTTTAAATCGCGTTCACATTCCAAAGAGCCTTCTAAATCTAGATCGCGTTCAAGATCCCAGAATGGATCTAGATCACATTCCAAAGAAAACAATGAGCCTGTGAGGAGATCACAATCAAGATCTGTGAGCCAGGAAAGAAGTTAGTCTAAAAGAAATTCGAGTCCACAGATTGAAATTTAGATTTAATTTTTTAACTTTTTAAGTTTTTATTATGTTTACCTAATATGTACTTATTCTTGTAGTACCTTCCTAAAAGTAAACATCGAATTTTCTCGGTATTTACCACATGCCAAGCATGAAATTTATGAAATTTAATAAGCAATAGCCTTTTAAAAATGAGTTTGTTGTGCTAATTCTAAGAATGTTATTTAAAAACTTATTTGATAAAAACATGTCTTCTATTAAATAGTTTTAGTACCATTTTTGTACTCTCATTATTTATTTTGGTTAATTGTTTTCAATATTTTTGTTGTAATACATACAAAGGTTATTATTTTATGTAATTTGTATGTATTTAATAAATGATGTATTATGTATTATGCAGATTTTTAATATAAGATTATCTGTATGATGGAATTGCTTTAATATAGGTATTAGAAATTGGTTCAATGGACAAAAAATTTGGCATGTGCTTTTATATTATAAAAATGAAATGAATATATCTGTCTTTGTATCATTGTAATATCAGTAAATAATTTGATGGTGCTGTCTAATTGTAAAATTAAAAGCAATAACTTGAAAGATCCCACAAATTTAATAACAAAGTCAATTATGAATGTTTTATGTAGAATTTGATCAGGCTTACTCTGTATTGTTGCGGATTTTAAACGCGATCTTTAATTGTAACTGGCTAACGTTTACTACACATAGTCCATACGTAACTTTTATTTGTAATAACAAGGTATTAGATATTATTCATCGTTATTTATTATATAATAATCTCACCTTTTTTGGAACACTATTCTAATCATTGCACGTCGCTATTTCGAATAATTATATATGTATATTATTACATCAAACTGGTGTCAGTCTAATAGAGACCCAAAGTATTACCTAAAAGTAATTCCATTGAAGATAAAATTGTTTCTAAACTATTTTACCAGTGCAAAGTGTTGATTATTTGATCGATTGATACGTTGGTTAATTGAAATGTTCAGGGCTGTACAAAAACACGAGACATTCCTTATCTAAATGAAAAAATAATATCCATTTGAAGTTAATAAAAATGTCAGTAAGTGTTAACAATTTTTTATTTCCTGTGTACTAATACAATCCAAATAAATCTGCAGAAAATTGAGTTTTAAGTTAAGTAATAAAGGTAAGATTTGCCAATATTAATTATATTACGATTTATTAACAAAAAAAAAATATTTATCCAAATTGTGGAATAGTAAAATATGGGTCCCGTTCTCATGTCCACTGAAAGTTAAAATTGGTGTACATTTCGTATAAAATGGTTACTTAAAATTGCCCGTTTTATCGAATGTTATATTTTTAAACTTTGTATGAGCAGTTAATTATCTCATTTAGCATTCATTTTTACTTACCTCTTGTAATCTTATGAACACAATTAGAAAATAGCCCTAAATATTAACCATTTAAATATGAACATTTACTATATGTATGACCATATAATACCTTATAACTTTTAAATTATAAAAAGGTGTAAATTAATTTTATTAAATGAAATAGTCCATGAAAATCTATTGATTTTTACAATTTTATTATTAATTGTAACCTGAGAAATATGTACAATTTTTAATGTTATAAAGAAAACAAGTTCAAAGTCTATGACATCTCCAAATACATCAACACTGACTGAAATCATTCAATTACGATTTCAACGACCCATCTCGCAAGTAAAAGTCAACCTCACAATACAAATTTAAAGGTACACAAATGCATCAATCTTCAAGAATTGTAGACAATTTTTTGTTTTATTGTACATTTTTTTACAATGTTGCGCCTGGGTTGATTACAATAACTCCTTCTAACACGTAAAAAACATCTACTTAGGTATTATTACGAAAACAAAAGCAATGTTAAACATATTAAAATAAAAAAAATTCACATTTAAGGAGGGATTAAGCAATTTATTGTGGCCAAAGATGTTGAAATTGGTGTATCGTTTAAAGCAAATTGATTAACCCCACACGTATATAAAACTAAACGATTATCAGCAATTAATACAATTTTAACGAAAACTTGTTTTTTTATAAATGATATGTACAAAATAGTGTTTCTGAACATTCTATTGATATGAGGGCACAACTGTTTTAATTGTAATTAAAAGTATTAATTACTAATCATCGCAAAATTTCATGAATATGTCAAAAGTTATAAAAAAATAATTTTACTAAAAATTTTACATTTATCACAAATCAACTAAAATATAAAAATCACCGTGTTCAACTAAACACTTAATTCAGGAACCTTCAAATTATAAACAGCAAGTGAATCTTTTGATTTATTGATGCCGATATAAATGATAAATAATGTATAAAAATAAATACATACAAAACATATTGACATGTTGTTTTTATAAATAAAATAAATAACACCTATTTCAAATCAAAATTTAGCATTGTGTTACCCTAAAATATGAATTACATAGACTAAATACAATTATCTAGGAAAATATGCTCCATACATGGAAAAACGTCTACCGATTTTTTTTGCTTCATTTTGAATTTTTTTGTATAATGAAATTTTTAATTAAGGAACTGGCATACAGAAGTTTGCATTTTATTTATTTTTTATTATCTAGTATTTACATAAAACTAAAATACTATTCAGTCTTCAACTATAAATTAATACTAGTACTATGCCACCTAAATAAATTACATATAAAAAATTGCAAAAATAATTTATAGTTGGAAATGGCTAGTATTTAGTGGTTAGTTGTGGTTGGTTATTATCAATACAACTATTTGTTTCAGTATTAGAATATCTATTTGTGTTTTTAGTATATGAACATAATTAGTACAAGTTCAAGAATAACGTGTACATGGTTTTATTATAAAAATATAATATATTCCCTGTTGAAATATGTGAATCTTTATTTACTTAGTTTGTTTTATTAACGGATAACTAATACACAATTTAAGCATTAGTTACAGGCCCTTTTGACTAATTAATAGGAAAAGAAAACACCAACCCCCGTGAGTTGAGTATTATACAACATAAAATCTTTGTAACGTGAATGGTTTTGGACTTCCATTGCCCTAATTTTTGATGCTGTGATGGTGCAATATTTAAATTAGCACTACCTCTACATATTTCAAGCTAAGAATGATATCGTCACAACTTCAAAAATTAAGACAATGGAAGTCCAAAAACAATTCACTGTACAAACATTAGTATTGTGTTCAAACCAACGTAACATCTTTGTATAAAAAGCGGCGATACTCGAAAACTCGTTAATACATAAAAAATGAAAGATGCAATTTAAATAAGTCTGTATCATAAAATGTTAAAGTAGCAAAACGTATTTAAGGAATGTTTCAGATGTTTCACGTGGATTGGCTCTCGTTGATATAAAACACACCATTCATTATCAATGATATTTGTGAAAAACTATTAATTACTTGAGCAAAGTTCTATTTCAGAACAAGAAAATAACAGAGACATCTAATAACAGTGGCAAATTTTACAAGATGAAATGCACGCGTCAACCATAGATATCAAATCGGGGCGAACTTATAATAAATTAACTATAGAATTACTTATTCTTAGGAATGTTACAAAGCAAACGTTTCCCAATCGGCAAATAAACCTATAATGTGGAATGTGATATCTACAATTATGTATGAAATCTTTGGTACAAGCACAATACATACACAATACCGCTTAATCTAATTAAATCTACGTTTTGCCTCAATTTTTATTGTACTATGTGATGTTAAATGTTATTTTTTTATTATGAAACTTGATGGTACAAATAACGGAACGTATGTAATTGAATGACCTCATACAAATAATATAACTAACAAATAAATATCTACGTACTTATTTGTCACACATGGTTCTTAAAACAGAAGTCACATGCATATGGAGCATATATTAAGCCAATTATTGGGTATTAATCAAAAGGCGAGATGAAATGTACAACAAATCTACAGTTTACTGTGCATTAGAAAAATTATCACTCTGAATGGATGGACGATTTTGATGATTATTGCGTACTTAGTGGAATAAAATTTTTCATTCGTTACACGTTTATTGAAAACAACTTTGGGTTCAGGCGAGGTTAAATCTGTCACTTCTATTTAACAGTAACCATTAATGTAATGGAACCGTCTGCAAAATTAGTCAAAAACAACTAATTAATCTCCAACAGTTTAATATGTGAATTGATATCAAATACTGATTTCCAAGCAACTGATTGAGATCACTGAAGTAATCTGGAGCAACAACATCGGCTATTTACGTGTATATGCGTATCACAGTTTTGAAGTCACCTCCTCACCACTTCAATAATCCCAAGCAGTTGCTTCGTAACCAATAAGTAAGTCAATATATCTTGACAGAGTATTTCATAAGAGAAATTTAACCTCGTCATTTGCCCACGCACAGGATGAGCCACTCCTACAAATACCCCCGTATGCCAGTTACCTATCGTTATAATTAAGTATTGTACTGTCAAGGTGAATGTTCGGTGGTGTGGTATGCTCCGGTTCACGCATTAGGAGTGAGAATGGGGCTCGACGGGCAAGAGGTAGGACGACGTCTGCGCGACCATATTGTCGCCGCAAGGCGCATATCCGTTGTGGAACACATCGGGTATCTGGACGAGGGATTCGGCCAGCACGTGTTCGTCTAGCAGTGAGTCGAGCAGGCCGTGTGTCTGGCTTAATTTCTCCAACGACTTTACGTCGTTGTCGACAGCTGCCAGGGCCTTTTCCAATTCCTCGGCCTCCTCGCGAGATGGTTCATATTCGCCATTTCGGTTCACTGCAATTAATACACCATTACACATTAATAAATCAGTAAAGGGACAATTTTTATAATATAACATTGTATAATGAATACCAACCGGCGAAAAAGTCGTTGAATTCGTCCACCTGGATTGTGCTTAAGACAGTACTGATGTCGGTTTCTTCGAGAAGATGTTCTTGGGAATCGAGAGCTTGTTCCAATCCAGATTCGTTTAATCCTAATACTTGGTCAATTTGCAACTCTTCTTCTATCAATTCTGGAGAACCTTCTGTTTCAATTTCATTTATTTCACTTACTTCTATGTCTGTAAATCAAATTGGTAGATGGAAATAGACTTAACAACGTAATTTGAATTAAACTACCTTCTGTAATTTGTGTATCTTCTAATATTGCACTGGAGGTAGAAATGTCAGAGGGTTTAATGGGTTTTCGTTTCTTCTTGTTCCTTTTTTGTGGCCTAATCATCGCGGAGGGTTTAACTTTTTTCCTTAATTTCTTTGGTTTGGCTTCTTGGTATAATTTATAGTTGTCCTAAATTATTAAAATTTAGTGAACAAATTAAACAAGTAAAAATATATTATTATTATTATTATTATATAACAGTGACATAAAAATAATTATTCAATTCTAATAATCCCAAAAACATAAATAGTATATAAATTATGTATTGAAGAGTGTTTTAATAAATTTCAACTTGCGTTAATTTATTTAGAAACAAAACGCTTTTATAATGGTGTAAATTTTAAAATAGTGTAGTAAATTTTAATTTTTAGTAATACAATTTTAAACAAGAGTATTGTTTGTTTCTTAATTGAAAGTGTATTATTTTACTGTTGACATTCATTATTATATTAGAAATAAAGTATATATTTACCCTCTTCCTAGCATGTTCTGGACACAGGGGCAGCTCGTGTGAGATATCGAATACAGGCACGGAACACTGAGTATTGTCCGCGAATTTCGCCGTGCAGTAATCAAACAAGACCTGGTCGGTGTTCAACATTATGTGGAGGGTACAGTGTTTCGCGCAAGGTAGCGCCGGCTGACTGCATTTGTCTACCTCGCAGATCTTAGGTGTGACAAGCCGATTGTAACCCTGCTGCGACTTGATGCGTGTCACGGGCTCCGAATCGCAACTCGCAGGTTTAGCCGGTAATGGGAACTTGTTCGGTTGGCCGATGTTGCTGCGGATCAGCTGCTGGATATGCCTCTGGAATTCATGCCGCGTTATTTCTATTCGTTCTTCCCTGGATCTGTCCTCTAATTTGAATTTCTGTAAGGTTATTATTAGTGTTAATTGGACAGGAGCACGTGAAACAACAATGCAAGTGTTTTGCGTCATGTTGATTAAAATTATATACTAAAGTATTTAATTTAAGTTCGTGAATTATGACATAATACGGCAAGGCATTTTTTAACGATTAGTATAATTAGTTTATAAACCTGATTTAAATATACATTCAACAATAAATTGGATTCTTACTATATACATATATTTTTATTTTACTTTTGTAATTGTATTGATAAAAAAGAAAAATATTCAAGAAAACTAATTTTTTGAGTTTTGTGTAGAGAACAGAGACTATAAGGTATTCAAGTGAATTTGGCTTCATTTTTAAGCATAAACCGCAGATTTATTTATTATTTAATAGTCTTGCTATGTAAAAACATAAGGAACAATAAAAAAGTATTATAATACTAAGCATTATATAAAATCACATGGTAGTCATGAATCTGATCCTTTATTTTGCATCAACACTTATATGAATCTGCTCTCTAGTTATAAAACTGTCATAAATCATATTGCATTATCAATAATCACTTATAATATTTTATATGAATAAATTTAAACAAAATAAAGTCATCTGAACTTTAATAATTTTTAAAGAATAAATTTAAAGATCTTACTTAATTGGATTTTTCAAATTCTTGCAAACCAGACCATTGTAAAACTTCATACCATACAGCATCTTCATCAAAGCAAATTATTTTACAAACTTTGTCACATTCGTTTTGAACTTTAAAACCATCTGTTTAGATAATAAGTTTTAAATCATAACTACAAATTATTTGCTATAACTGACCTCAAGACTTGCACTAAACCAATGATGTTGGTAATGATTATAAACATCTTGTTCCTTGTCTATCCGTTGAAGTGTTTCGTGGTGGGTAGCACGAATACTTCCACGTTTAATTCTTGGTTTCACTACAGCAGGAGATTTGTGCAATTTAACATTTTCCTCACTTAAACCTACAAACAAGAAAAAAGCATAATTTGGCACTTACAGGGGTAGACAACCTGCTTACCTATAATACTGTGGGCAGTAATCTTATCCTTAAAGTCTTGATTATCAGGTTCGACTTTCACCTTGGCATCAAGATTCTTAATTTTATCATACAAGTTGAAAGTTCCACTTTTGAAGGTGCCCTTATCATAGAGCTTTCCATTGTGGATGTCCTTACTGGTTTGTATAGTCACTAATTTGTAATTTTGACCAACTTTGTCTTTTACTAATTGATCAAACGAGCTAATACCATTATACCTATGAGTGAGAATGTTGAATTCAATGTTAGCATTAGTGCAGTTGGATTTACCTATGATTTCCTTTAATCCCTGAATTGAACATCTTTAGGTTTCTTAAGTATAATTAAGACTATTTATATGCATTTTTAGCCATGTCCTTACACAATTATTGCAGTTTATTTATGAAAATTTTTAACAGAACTCATGGGTAATAAAAGCAACCTAAAATGGAAATTATAACATCGGTGTTCGATATTGTTTGTAATATCTTAATTTAATTTACCATAGGATAATAAGCTTATTTAATAACAGTTTAGTTGACAGGTCATATAAGGTTAACCCATATAAGAGTATCACATAAATTGATTGTAAATTAATACAATATATACATACTCACAAACAGTTAACAGATTAATGTATTATAAACTAAATTACTTGATATTTACATAAAATTCTATAAAAATTGTTATTAACTTTTAATATGTTTTGTTTGACAAATGACAAAACTATATTTTTATACCAACTTACCGGGCCGGGTAACCTCTAAAATCTCAAACTCCCTAGAATTCACTAGAAAAGTCACTAAAAGTTGTAACAAAAAAATACATAAAAATAATATGTGCCAATGTAAATAATAAATTTTTAATATATCCGAACAATACTTTGTTTAGAAAGCCATCAGAATATTCATTACACTTTGTCTTATTAAAAACGCGCGGAAACTATATAGTTATACATACCGGCAACAGATGGCGCGAATATTAATTAAACAATTTTTACTAATAAAGAAGTTAATAACCTTCTTGTATTATATTCATTGTTGATTTCATATTTTACAATACTTTCACAACGTAATTTTTTCATTAAAAATATATAACCGTGCAAATTTATTATGCAATTACAGATGGAAGCGGCTCAGCAGATGTGTCATAGATAAATTATTTGCAGATAAGAATTGTGTTTTTAAACATTGTATATAAAACATTGTTAATGTTCTTAAGTAATGTTAATTATTTATTAGTGAAATATTAAAAGTTATTTTTAGAGTATTTTTCATTTTTATCATAATCTAAATTTGAATTTACTTAAGAATAATGAACACAAGTAATTTAAGAAAATTAATTTTAATTGTTCTGTACATATTAAGAATGCGTTACTAAAAAATATTTTGATAAGCACGATTGTACGCGTTATTTTAATACTATTTCGCAGGCGAATTTAAAATATAATGAAGTGGGTGGTCAAAAAATTTAATTTACATTTTAAGTTTGAAATTAGTTGAATCAAAAATAATCGATCTATAAATATAAAGTCTTAATTATAAATATAAGTAATTCCAATTAACTAATTGAGATCGATAACTTCACAGATTAAATTTAATTACCAAGCCCTGATAAATTTGCAACAAGAATAAATATTATCGCGAAGATGCAATAAACTAAAATTAAGTTATTTTAAATTTAACCAATTATTTACAGTACTAAATTACTGGATCGTTTATACTTCTGAATAATGTACTATCGAAATATATTGTACACGAAACGAATTAATAGTTGGATGAAACTGTGAGTGCGTGCTTGTATAATTTCCGGTAAATTAACCCGTGTCTGAAGCTTGAGTTAAGTTCTCGGGTGCTTGAAACCGAGTGTAATTCTATTAAAGTCGCTTAAAAGTGAAACATGGGAAAGAACAATTATTTCATTTTGCTAATGTCATTCTCTGAAACAAAAATGAGAATTAAATAAATTATGAGCGCATAATTAAGAAATATGTATTCAAACACATCTAAATACTGATATGAATGAAGATACGACAAATAAATATCTCATTAAATTAGACAGGAAATAATTTATGGCATGTTAGAAGCTTAAACGGAATATGTTAAAATAATAAAGTTATTTACAAGGATTTCTCGATAAGTTTCGAACAAATTTTTAAATAATTGTAATTGTGTTTTCCGAGTCTAACTTTTCGGATTTCCAAAGAATATTGTAAATGTTTCAAGAAGTTTGTAAGTATTTCCATTATTACCTTGTTTACAGGAACTAAAGGGAGGTTTTCAGTTTTGTTTCCGAACTGAGTCTAAACAAACACAAAATAAAATAAAATATTTATTACTCAAATTACATTGTATACATTATAAATCTAATTTGAATTTTACCTAGAAATTTTTTTCAACCATTACCGCCTGTGTTATAAACTAATCGTAATTAACAAAAGTTACCCAGAATTTATAATTCTCATAAAGTGAAATAATAAATAATAAAATAATATATAAATAATAATAAGGAAGGATGATTTTCTGATTATTTTGTTACATTTTCTGCATCAAGGCTTTGTGCAGACCTTAAAATTACTGTCTACCACCATTAGAAGGTTGTATGAAGCTGATCTTAAAGGCAGAAGACGTTTCCGTTGTTGCAGAGTATGGGCCAAAGATCACCACCGCCTAAGGACTATAGCCAATAGATGAGTTTGGGTACACATTATATCTCGAATGTCGCATTTGGACATGGTGTGAACATGGTGAGAAATATCAGGAGTAAAACATAACTCCACCTGTTACTTTTGGAGGTAGTTTAATGATGGTTCACGCGTGCACCAGACTGCATCCAAATGAACACGTAAGGGACCATTTTTAAAGACAAATTTACACTCGAAACCACCAGCCTCAATATTTGCAGGAACTTGCCAATGCCAGAATAATAACTCTGGATCAAGTATATGTTCGTTCACTAATTTTGAGTGTGCCAAGCAGGATGGAAGCCGTTCATAGAGAAAAGGGGACCGACCAAGTACTGAAATATAGCAACTGATATTGTTTTTTAATTTTAATTAATTTTGTTTTATTAATTCCCCAAATAATTTGTTGATATTAGCTTTATTGTTGGTTTAAAAGTTCTGTTGTTGTTGATCCAGTTTTGTTAAATTTATGCAGGAGATTAAATTGTTTATTAAAACTTGCCATTGGTATTCTCATTTTTGAAATAATTCATTATTTATCTACTTCAAAAAACATGCAGTATGTTACTTACTAGTTTAGAAATATATCTCCCTAACTATTCTTAAAATGACTCGAATAGATATTAAATTAAAATGTGCTTATCGAGATTTACACACATAAAAATTTTGTGGAAGTTAGGGAGGATTTGTGGGATGAATGTTAGGAAAACCGAGATTGTTCAACAGAAATAAATCTCTGCACTGCGGTGCCATATAAATCTATTTGAGACAACTGACTTGCCCGCTTCCACATTGAACCATCTCGTGATGTTTGATTAACATGTGTCATGAACAGCGACTTAAATTCCTATTACTATACTTTGATGCAAAATGTCCCCCATTTATTAAAAATACATATAAAAGAAAACAAATCATCCGAGAGAACAAGTATATATATTGACGTACTAAAGATAGGTCCAGTTTTAAATACACTAGTGCACTAAAAATAGGCGGAGTTTAAAATAAATAAGGTAATAATAAACTTAATTCGGTTCAATGAAATCCTTCATGTCGATATTGTGTTATAAAAATGCCAATTGCTGCCATTTCAGGATCTGGTTCACGAATGATCGGCCACATTACGCACAGATTAATTTCTGAAAACAACTCTTCCACCAATTTATATTCCATTAAACCGAAAGCGGAAATTGAATTAGCTCCCGCAATAATAAGTAAAATCTATATGGACTGAACGTTTTTTTTTTGTCTCTCTTTTTGGCTATATTCGCAATAAAACATAAAAACGCATCAGCCAATATAAATCTTTGTAATGCATAACTTTATATTGAACTAGGAATAACTCGATTTGCCTTTATAACTTCGCAATAAAGCGGTATCGACGTATAAACAGAAACGTGTCTCATTGTCTTTACTAAATAAAGGATTTGGATTGAATTTAATCCGAGAACCGTTTCTTAAGTAAATCCTCACTTCATGAAGATTTGATTTAACCAACATAATTACAATAATTAAATTTCATGTGCCATTTACGACTTAATTGTACAAGAAAATCGATTATTCGTGTGTGAATGTGTGTGTGTGTGGTGCAGGGGCGCCAGTAATTAACATACATTAGACAATTAGAAAACTGATTAATTACATTGTGCCTCATTTTTGAAGGAAGCCAGATTTTAACGTGCCATTAGGCATAGGAAATTCTACGGGTTTCCGTTGAAACAATAATATATATATATATATATATATATATATATATATATATATATATATATATATATATATATATATATATATATTAACCTTTAAATTTTATATTTTTTTGACTTTAATTTGTAGAGAATGGTGTTTTTATTTTAATTGCTTGGTATTTACTGGCTAAAAAGTTTTATCACGTCTAGACAACAATATGATGAGAATAATTATCCACAATTTTAGTACACAATATTGTGTATTAAATTAACCTTTGATACGAGGTAGGATTAACATTTTAGGTTTAATAGGATAAGTTTACTGAAACTTATAACTATAAAATAATAATTACACGGAAAATCGAATTAAAGTGATTATCATTTTAAAACAACACCTAATATAAATGTGCAATTTAAATGAATCTCGTGTTCCAATATTACCATTTCAATGTAAAATACATTTGAAATGTTGACTCGTTATTTTCAAAGTAAAAATTTGAAAGTATAAGCGATTTAACTTTTTTAAAATCACATTTCGGATATGCTGTGGCATTTAAATAATCCTATAACCATCATAATTGACAGCAGAAAAATATTTTAATATAAACTACTCTGTGCATCTTTCGAAGTCGATAATTTAAATTATTTGCAAAATCAAAATGCCAGTGGCATTGTATTACAATAAATATATTGCACAAATAAGTTTTAATAAATAATGCAATCTCTTTCACAAATTAAACAAAATTGCGTCAACAATATAACTTTTAAACCAGTAATAAAATTCCCACCACCAAATTATTTAAGCAGGTAAATGAAATAAAATAAATTAAAATTAAAAAAAATACTGCTTGGCTTACAAAAAGTTTCCATTTTCCTTGTCTTTGAAAACGGTCATGATTTTGCAACGACGAATTTTTAAGACAAGCACGGCGAAGTCGGGCATTGTTGTCTACAAAAATGAAATCTGGTTAGTTGAATGACAAAGTAATTATATCATCGAGCATTTATAATTTATTGGTTTAATATGAGGAACTCCGTGCATGTCTCTAAAGAAATTCCACTCCACACTGTTACAAAACAACTCCCATAAGCAACATTTGAAACCATGTTTCGTTCATCATATGTCTTACCACGTTTTCTCCATATACAAATACAATTGTCTGAGTGATATAATGTGTACCTACATTCATTTGTGATTTACAAGAAATGGAACATTGTTTATTTGAATGCCTATTAACATAAATAAATAAAAGTAAAATCAATTTAAAATACTGACCACCTGCTCAAAATAAAATACATTGAAAATATTTTTATTTAATATAGGAAATTGAAACTGTACACTTCAAAAGACTATATTATATATAGTATAATATAGTCTTTTGAATATAGTATTAATATATATATATATATATATATATATATATATATATATATATATATATATATATATATATATTAAATATTATAATGTCAGAAAAGAATTGTGATTTCAAATAATTACGTTGTAAAAGCTTCATTATTTCCGATTAAATGCCTTTCAAAACAATATTAAAAAGTTTATGACCTTATAATGAGAGACGTATTTTTAGACCAACCTATATTTTATTTATGTATTTGATATTAATATCAAGTATTCAATGTGTTCGTTTTAAAAACAAAATATCGCAATATGCACCTGCTTCACACGTAATACTTCGTTTTAAAATTCCCGAAGGTTATTAAACATATTTTGCAAAGACTTATGCACGTCGGTTGGCGATAAAATTTTCCAAGACCACATGTCAAGCGCAAACTTTTGATTAATGAAACACACAAGATGTGTTCACAATAGATAAAAGGGGATTTTCCTGCCGAAACGCCTTTATTACGATATTGATCTATGCAACCATCCATTATTGAAATTGAAACGGTGTAAAAACATTCGTACATCGCATCAATGTGTGATTAATCACGAAATGACATTTTATTTCACATAACTCGTTAGGTTTTGTTCTCTTTTGGGAAATTCACTTCAAGAATCATTCCCCCTATGGAATACGTGCGTACAAAATCATGGTGCGAATTTTCAAATTACAAAAAAAGCTTTTTCCACGTACAATTTGTAAAGATGTAGCATCGACTCTGCACACAATCTTACGATTTATCGATGGACGAAACTCTTACGTTCTCTCCCAATACTTTTATTATTATGTATTGGGACGGTGATTTATGAAAAGATACCTGATTTATTTTGCGATGACGAAAAAAAGAATAACGTTGAGAACGTGTCGCTATATTTTACCGATAATGAGGTAATTAATTATGGCCGTGGACAAAATGAAAATTTATCGTGTTTCAGTACGGAAATCTTAAAACGTTCCATGCAAAATGAACTGCAGGGAAACCGTACTTAATTAATAATCGTTTCACTAATCATTGTGCATCCATGTCGGTAAATAAATTTTGTACTTATAAAATGTAACTTGAGCGATTTGCGGGGTCGAGTTTGAAAAAGTAAATTAACACGTTGCACACACTGCCGTCGCACGTTCTGGTCACAAATGAAGTTTGTGTTAGCCCCACTTTTAGCAAAGTAACGACAACATTTCAAGTACCGGGGGCCCTTGTGCAGGTGGGACTACCACGAACACCGCTGAGTTTTGTCGCTCGGTGTAAATGACGTCACTACACCAAATCGTCGTTCTGGTTTACTTCGTAATATATTTGTTAGGATTCCGTTGGATTGTTACGAAAACAAACAGAGGCATTTGTTTTTTTCTTTGTGACTTTTTTATTAGGGACGTTAGATTTAAAAGCTTGAGTTTTTTTTTAGATGAACTTTCTTGAACTTTTTAAAGTTCGGGGTACTTTATTTTGTAATCAAAGAGGTTCTTGATATGCATACGTTGCGACCTACTCATTTTATATTTATTCAATTTACATAATATGCAACGTCTGTCTTATCTGTGTAGGAAGCCCGGAAATATGAAGGTGCCTCGTCATAAATTTCAATACGTAAAATGCCAAACGCAGTGAAATAATAAAATTGTCAAAAAAGTTGGAGTTCTTAGATATTTATTGCACATGCGAATAAAAGTTACACACTGGAACTCATAAAAATAAAACAATTAATAAATGTTCTATTAAGTTGATATTAGTGTCGTAAAAAATTAGAAACAAATCATATTAATTTATTTTTAAATGTTAAAAAATATATATTAACATAGTAATAACTTACTTAATAAATTAAAATAAATAATAAAATAACTGATTTAGGACATTTAGGTTAATTCAAAACACGCTTTATATTTCCCTTATCAGCTTTAGTTTCTGAGAGCCTAAAATAAAAATTTCATACCCAAAATCCAATTAGCCAGATATACCTAGAATTGGCTATGATTCTATCGACCTTCTTAAACTTACTTAATTCCCCATAGCCCCATATTGTCTTGTGTCTAACTTGCTTTATCTGACTCAATATGTTATTGAACTTTCGTGAGAATATTTATGCCTTCTCTGGCTCAATATGTTATTGAACTTCCGTGAGTAAATTTATGCCTTTTCTGACTCAATAGGTTATTGAACTTTCGTGTGTAAATTTGATCTATTATTTTTTGTAGATGCGTTTTTTGGTAATAAAACGATGATATCCACAAAGAGAAGTGGCTGTGTACATGATCCATTAATCGGCAAGAACTGAACGATCTCGTAAGAGACCTGAAACTCTTAAAGGACTCCGTCGAAATGCTTGCATCCAGATTAAACGAAAAGAATCTTTATCACATTTTATCGTAAAAAAGATAAGCATTTTGACCTCTTTCTCTCAGGAAAATAACCTGGAACTGCTATTTGAGCCTTCACCGGGAGTGTTCAACTAAACTCCATCCTAAGAAGTCATATAAAAGAAAACTTTGAAGTGATAAGTAATGGATGTCAATTACATTTTGATAGACGAAATAAAATGGTTATTTGAAAACTGCACCCACAAATTTTTCATAGTTGAACAATCTTTAACACCATTGATAAACAAAACATTTTAGAAAAACTATAATGTATAAGAAATTACAATTTCTGTATAGACTACATCAAATGTATGTAAGTGTTTTGAAACTTACTTTTTCAAAACGTCATCAATTCGAAATATGGCGAATGCGCACACTTAATTTTTATGCTCAATAAAATTATAATATATAATAAAAATAATTATGAATACTTCTACATTTCCTGAAATTATGTTGTCTAATTTTTCCACAACGAGTTGCGTTTTCATGTATGCGGTGACTGAAATATTTTTTAAAAGTATGTTACTCCGGAGCATTATTAAAACTGCGGCAGGGCTTTAATTCCAACGTTTAATTAAGGAAATTCATATAAAATTAATCTGGGATACATGTTTTTAAGCAAACCACGGATAACGTAACCCAGTAATTGATAACAAAAACACATTAAAATAGAAAAATACTAAAAAATAACGTTTTCCAACAAAAGTTTCATACGTGACGTGTTTACTTAAACAGATTTCCTTGTTTGTGTAAATGTTGTCGTTGTATTCTGTTAATAAAATTACAGGACTAAAAGAAAGTCATTTACAAAAGTTAGAGATGCTGAAAAAAGTATATAAATGTTGCATAGTCATTATGCATTATTTTTTTTTAATTAAAAGTAAGCTACCGTGAAAATATAATATTTAATAAATTTAACATAAATCAGCAATTTTTAATTTATTATCAAAATTATACATACATAAAAATTTGTGCAATGTTCATGGGCCTCGATGATTGTTTGACAAATCTCTAGAAGAGTGTTAGAGAAGAGATAATACTACGAAAACAGCCATTTTATCCTATCCCATGCATACTCGACAAGATTTAAGTCAAGTGACCCCGGAGGAAGTTGTAAGGTGAGTATTTCAAGGTGTTCGTTGATAACATATCCTTGTCAATGTCCCTTACATATATTATGTACCATTCTGTACGACTATAACATAATTGAACCCCTTTGAAATGGGTAGTTTTGAACTCGACGATTTCGTGGAACACCTTGCCGGACGAGATGGGAACTCAACGATCATCATTGAGATCAATTCTAATTCATTCGTTTGAGAAAAATACAGATTTCCATTCTTCTGTCCTACAGAAGAGGTTTCTGACTGACAATCCTGTTGGGAGAAGACCCTAGTGGCTCCCAATCGCAAAAATAGGTCTTCATTTCCGGTGATTTTCCTTAGACTTTCTGAGGTAGAGTTAGTAAGATAAAATGGAGTACACAAGCATTGAGTCTACCTACGACTTCGATCTAATTGATTCCAGATTCCAACATTCCAATAAATCTACCTCTCTCATCTGAATTTAATTTATGTCTAGACATAATTATTTGAATTAATTTCGTGAAATACACGTGCACTCTATTGTAACCAATTTATAAATTAAATGCACATTGTAGTGACTACTATAAAAATGTAAAAAGTTTTTTTCATTATCTTTTTGTGTCATTTCATAAAAATTAATAAAATCTTAATTCATAAAAGTTTAATATCCCCAACTTTTAACCAAGAGTTTAATAAAGATGATTTTAATCGTGGTACATTTAGATTTTGGCCAAAATTACAACAATCTTTTACAATGTAAAGTTTGTACAAGTTTAATTTTAGACTAAGATAATTTTAGATTACCCAGCGTTATGTATCAATTAAATATCTGTTGACATAAATCTGATCTGCAATTTGCCAATCAAAATATGTTTTACTAAACTATAAATTCACAAACAGTTATAAATCGATTGGAAATTGCTAATTGTACGATGTTTATGAATGTATTAGGGCCTGGGATGCGGCAGATGCCCGATAAATTGGACGCAATGACTACAAAACGTCCCGTATATTCTCAGACGAAATCAACTTGTTCGGCTTATGTGTACTTAGGTTTTCTCACAAGATTATTCAACGTCTGGCCGGGCTTCATAAAATTGAAAATATTTTTTAATTAAACTCCCCCGAAAAGGGGACGTAGTTTGTGAGTCGATGAGAAAAAATAAAATATGTCTGTGAACCTGAGAATGTACGCGTTTATTTTGATACGAGAGTCTTTGTACACATCAAAAAGTGTGAAGGTGTTTAAAAAAACTTGTTACGGTTTAATTTTTTTAATAAATCTGTCAATCGCTGGAATGTTTCAAGCCAATTTATTGGCCAATTTATTCTCCAATTTATTGTCCGCAATTTGTGTATTACACTTACCAATTTTTCAGCAGTGCTGTTAACATTTTTATTTTTAGGTTAGGTTATTTTAGTGTATATGTTACAATCTGTATATGTTTGCAAACAAATTTCGTTTATAAGTTGGCAGTATTGAACAATATTTAAAGTTGCTAGAAATTTGGCGAAACTGTTTCATATAATAAATTGCCAATTTCAGTATTACATGTAGCAATAAATTGGGGGTCCCAAAATTGGACAATAAATTGGCGTGTGTAAAACGACTATCACGCTAGAACAAGAATATAAACCATCTTTTAATTCTCTAATAGTCGCAACAGGTATACATATTAATTATTGACGAATTTAATTATTAATGAAACTTTAATGAGTCGTTACTAAATTACCCCATCAAACTTTGAATTTTAATTTGATTTGTTACGAAATCAATTTGGTTTTTAATCATAGAATAATCCCGCACGAATTAATTTACTTAATAACTTCTCGATGGCATAATTCACAATTTTTTCACATTTACGAAATTAAAATTGATTAATGCCGTCGGAATCTAATTAAGCTTGAATGCGGCACAAACCGGATATTTATTCAGCACCAATTAAAAACTTATCATACGTCACACAATAGATGTAATAACGAGGTACGAAAAAAAAAAATATGAAAACACAATTTATCTAAGCACACAACACATAAATTCGTATTGAGGTGCACATCAACAATCAAAAATGATCGGTTTAATAACGCTCAACTGTTCAAATATACAATCCAAATGATGAAATGTTTAAGAAGGTGACATCGACCATAAAATGTTATTTGTAATAAACATTCCGTATTGTATTACCAAACATATTTCGATCATAATATTTGCCTAACGTTTATTAAAATATTGATTGCTAATATAGTTGCTCAAATACGGTAACAAACTTGCGTCACGTTCTCTTGCAGCTTTGACCGCCTCCTACACATCGACAACATTGTAATAAAAAGCTCTTTAGTTTGATTCGCTTATATAAAATTGTGGTTTGTACGACCCCAATAGTTAAGTGTAATAATGGTATATCTTTTTGATTTATAGCTCGGCTGTAAAATACAATACGTAAACACGAAAGTAAACAGCTGGGACACTGCTATAGAGCGATTTAATAAATACTTCGTGCAAACACACCGTAGTGTTGAACGTGGAAACCCGCCGCAGCGAGTAAATAATACGTGTTCGAATAGTTATTGTTAATATTAATTCTCCGTAGGTCGAAAGTTTAACATTCGAAATTACCTTTCGAGGTTTTATGTCGAAAAAAAAAAATTGTACACCTACATTGTATATAATGGCAAATATTTCCCACAGAAGGTCTGGAACAATTACATCTTAAGGCGCACTCCTGCTGATTAAACACACATTTCGAAATGTATTTAGGCGCATATGCTACATTAATAACAAACACTTTTCTAAAATTACAAACATGTGTGCTTATTAAATCGACAACAGCATCGTATTTTAAGAAGGCTACTTGGTTTATGAAATGGTAGTGACATTCTAATACTTATCGTTAGGCAAGGGATAATTAAATCGAAATTGAACACAAAAGGTGGTAACAATGGTATACTTTCTAAAGAGCAAATTATCAAGTACTCCTGAAAGCAAAATAAGCAGTCTTCATAATTGGACTGTTCATAATGGGATATTATGCTTTTCATGATTTAAAATGGAGAAAGTTTTACAGAATCTATACCTGGATATGGATGGCAAAAATGTACATGAAATCTACTACAATAATATAATTTCAGAACAAACGTTTATAAAGCCGTAAACATTCAATTGTGAATTGAGTATTTGTATGTATTATTTATATTGTTAATTCCAGCACAATTATTTCGTAAATTCAGTAGTATTCTTGACAATTATAAACTTTATCCATGAAGGAATTGTCGTATTCTTTCTTGTTTAGGAAATAGACAATTTCCTAAATGAAAACTTTGGTTATTACTGATTTAAATATTTTATTGTTTAAAATAAATATCTATCAGTATAAACACTTCAAAAAGGATATAATTTCTTGTAAAATAATAATAAAAAAAATATTTAGAAGGATATATGCAACTTAATAAATTTAACAACATCAATTTTTATTTTTTTAATTTAAATTTGAATTTATATATTTTATGGCAGGATTGATGATTCGAAAACCACCATAGCATTTCCCATGTATGGTAAATAGAATTTAGGTCAGGTGACCTCGGGGGAAATTTGGTCATTCAAACATTGGATATTCAACCCAGTATTTCAAGCCGTCCGAGTACAATTCCTAAGCCATTCCATTAACAGTATCACTTGCCCACCTGATCTGGACTTTCATCTGTGAAAAGTACGTTTTCTAGCTGACCAGCCAGTTGAGGACTCTGTTTCTCTGTCCATAGTGGCTCTCAATTGCAAATATCGTCCTTCATTTGTGATAGTTTCCCTTGTCTACCATTAATTGGTTTTTCTGAAGTATGGCCAATTCGATAAGATGGAGTACACAAGTGAGAAAAAACACTTTATGCAATTGAATCTATCTACGATTCTAGATTCCAACATTCCGATTGCTCTATCTTTCTCATCTGTACTTAATTTAGGTCTCGGCATAATTATTTGAACAAATTTCGACAAATACCCGTACAAACACTTCCGCAATAATTTGTAAAGAAAATAAATCTTTTTATGTCGAATTTCACAAAAATTGATAAAATAAACACTCCCCATATATACAATCAAGTACAACTAAAATGGACCCATCTTAATTCATAATGGTTTAATATCTCTAACCTTTGGACATATTTTTACTTTTGTCACACACATTTCAATGTATGTTCTATTGTTGCTTACAAAGGCATTTATTTTTAATATAAATTTTATAGTCTGCCTTCTGTAGTAATCAACTATGGACTTTACTCAAGAATTTTCAGGAGACGGAAACTATTAATCTTTTTCTTATCTCTACGTATTTAACTTGCATAAGTTTAATTAATTTTTCTTCAACTTTTCATAACTTCCACCGGTTATTGGATTTTGCTTTATGTGGTGTAACTGTAGGTCTATTAAACTCAACTGATTACATACAGAGAGCCGGATGGAATGTCTTTTAACTTTCTGTATTAATTACTGGGACGGTGGTTACACAAAATTTTAATAATTTTCGAATTCATAATAAAACGTATCCGACTGAATTTATACCTAGATATTACTATCACATATTACCAGCACAGGCGCTTTTCACCGTGTCTACCGCATGAAGTTACAAATTGAGCCAAACTCGGTAAATGGTAAAATGAGCCAACTAAATCAAAACTTCGCAGACAATAAATCAGTTTGCAAATAAGTTAGATGCTTCATTAGTGTTTGTGTCAGTAGACATTTCCTGTATCTAGTTAACCTTTTAACACTAGATAATGCCGTTAAATATCGACTGAATGAGGTAAATTAATTAAGTCGTTAGTCCGTTCTTTATGATTCTCTCGACAACACATGATATAAGAGTAAGATGTTTGAAGTACCTCGTAATTAAATATATCAGTCAATCTTGTAGGGTCATCGAAACCCATCAGTAATGCGCTGGAATTGAACGAAATCGCAGTGAACACCAGTTTTATTTTAAATTAATGTAAACGCGAAGAAAATTAATCTTATTTTCATTGATACAAATTAATTGACGGGCCGCACAATGAATAGGTAAACAGTTTTTTCCCAATAAATATTTACATAAATATTTTTCAATGCTGCAGATGATAAAAAGCACATGTTCGCCTTTTACACAACATAAACTGTTATTGTTTTAAATGAGCTATTTTAAGAAGCCTTTAACACAATGTATAAAACAAATATACATACGTGTGTGCAACCTTAGTTTTGCCATTATTTTAATTTAAGTGGCTTGTTTGCCGTTCGGGTCAAATTTTATCTGACCCTTGGGCATTTTAAACGTTTAATAATGCATTTCATTTTATCGTAGCCCTCAGTGAAGCACTATATTAAAATTTTTATTAAAATAAGAGCCACAATATATATTTTTTTAAGGGCAATGGGCTTCGGATTGTTTTACAAAGAAAGAGGGAATCGAAACAGGGTGGGCGTACGTGAACTTTCTCAAGTAATAAAACACTACAAAACAAAGGCAAGATTCACTAACAATAAGTGGTTTCGAAAAAGTCAAGTAATAAGATAATGTAAAAATCGATAGAGCAAACGCTTTTTATTTACTAATAATAAAGTTTCAACAAAGGGTGCTTTATTTAATGGAGCTCAAATTACTGGTAAATGATCAAAAGTCTGACAGTGAATCAACAAAATGTTACTTAGTTGTTTTCTTACCTAAACCGATTTATATTATTTATTTTTTCCCTCAAGTTTAATTATGGCTGTCCTTTTGCGATAATACGTAAACGCTTTCGTTCTCACGCAATTTTTTTCCGATATTTAATTCGATTGAGCAAACGTAGAAAAACGCTTACTGTTTGCACTCTTGTTTTGCAGACGCCTATAAATACAACATTTTGTCCGCTCAACATTAATATAAAGACCAAAAATCTGTTGTTAAAAAATTTATTTAACCTCTTTAAAATAATTAAAGCTTAATTCTGAGTGGAATCGAAAGCTCATTAATTCATCGGCAACATTGTCAATTCTGCAACAAGTCTGCGATATTTGAGTATTTCAATTTTAAACGGATAGTGCAGTCAATTGCATCTGAAAGATGATGACTTCGATTTGTGATGAAACCGGATGCTAAGATCAAATTTAGATCAAACTTTACATGTAACTCGCATGGCCCGGTTTCAAGATGCAGTTCCAGTTTTGAATTATGCTATAGAATACAATTACAGGAAATTTGAATGAACGGAATGATTTTAAAAATGGAATATTTGTATAAATTTCTTTAAAGAAATCGTATTTTAATTTTACTTTTGGATTTTATATTGTACACGACAAAAATTTATTGTTGTTGTAATATCATTTTACAGCACAAAAAATTTATTTCTCTTCGTAAAACCAAACAGTTAAGGTGCCCCGTGGAATTAACAGTTTGGTTAAGTCAGTGTGATTGATATTTATAAAAGTGGTGTAAAGAAAATTGATATAACTTGCAGGTTGCCTGTTTCAAAATCTGTTAGATCAAGAACAGTTCAACTGTTTCCAATTCGTTGCAGAGTTGTGAATATCAGACAAGGTGGGTACCATAGAATAACGTCAGACATAATCGATAAAGAATATTTTCCATCAAAATCCAATCCATTTTTGAGTTCTTATACGATATAAGCTGAAATTCTGAAGGTCAGTAAGAACCGTTCGTCGACGTTTGGCTAACCCTTTCGTAAGCACTGAAAGGTATTCTTCCCACATTTTAATTTTTTGTGAGCACCGATCAGAAGTTATCCTCTAACTTTATAGAACGCTAATCTAATCTAAAGTTAAATTTCAAAATAAAATTACAATAAAGTAGGTGACCTAACTCTCACTCCTAAGTCCTGTGCAAATTCCTGCCAGAAAACCTTAAACGTACAATGTAAGAGACCTTGCGCGCAAATAACTTTATTGTTCACCGCAAGATTGAAATCAAATTCTATTTAGATTTAATTCTAATTAATTTAATTTTTCTCTTTAATTATGTGTACACAAAAATTAACTTTAAATTTACTGTCTAATTTCTAAATTGATTAGAATTGTTGACAATCATATGAATCTAACAATTAATTGTCTTTATTTTCAAATATTTATTTATTAACATTAACAATAATTTTCTTTTCTGTGTAGTGAACATTTATCTACAAAATTCTTACCCTTCTTACCTTGTATTTTTCTCTTAAATGGTGAACTGAAAAATTTTATAACATTCTTACTTAAATTTCTATATTATTATGTATTATTGTTATTTTTTATATAAATAAATATGGGACAGTTAATAATAAAATAAAATAAGAACAATTGATTGTCAGAATCATGTTAAAACCAATAAAAATTTTACTAAATTAAACTGATCAAAAATTTTAAAAAGCTTCAAGCTTTTTATAATACTATTAATTTTACTGAATTATTATTTCTATCAAAAAACATCAATGTTTCCAATTCAGTCATGTATAAAAAGAGTTTTTATCAATTTCAAGGGCGAGTGGGAACAAAATAGTTTGTTAGTTTGACACAGTGAAATATGTCTTTAAAAATTTCTTTCTCAACGCGATAATGACCCAAAACACACTGCAAAATTAGTTAAGGAATGGTTAAAAAATACAAAACCCTATCGAAAAGGCCCGTGAAACAGAAGACTCTTGGCAAACAATTCAAAAATCATGATGATCTATTTCATAAGGTTCAAATTGTTTTTTAATTTGTCTTTTTAATTATGTTCACACAAAAATTAACTCTTAACATTAAATTTATTGTCTAAATTAGTTAGAATTGTAAACAATCATATGATTCTAACAATTAATTATTTTTATTTTCAAATATTTATTTTTTAACATTAACAAAAATTCTCTTTTGTGTGACGTGAACATTCATTCATCTGCAAAATTTTTGCCTTTCTTATCGTGTGATTTTCGGTTAAATGGTGAAATTAAAATTACTTACTTAAAAATCTATATTAATAATAAATAAAATAAAAACAATTAATTGTCAGAACCATATAAATATGAAATATTAGAACCAATATAAAAATTTTAAAAATCTCCAAGCTTTTGACAATACGATAGATTTTACCGAATTTTTATTTCCAATTTGTGTATGTAAAAAAAGAATTTTTTGTCAGTTTCAAGAGAATGCAAACAAGTGGGAACAAAATGTTTAAAATCTGTGTACATGCAATAACAGATTTTTTGTTAGTTTTAGCATTAAATTTCATGAATAAACTTTTTATGTAGCTTTCATAATAAACCAGATACAAATTATAAAAAATTTGACACATTTTCAATATTTCCAGTCCAACGGACAAGGCAGATTATATATCTGAACTTGACTTAAATAGAATGTAACCGATCAAAAACACAACAAATCATTTTTCGGAAGAAAAAGTTTCGGAAAGTTTCGTTCCCAACATCTCAGTGACCAAGATATTTCTATGCGTAATAATTAAAATATTGAGATCCTTTTTGATTAAATCCTGTTAGACGACTGCATTAAACAGCACACGATGTAACGTTTCATAATTTCACCCAACGAAACCTGTCTATTTCAGAAACCCCTTTTGTTCCTACATGAACCTTCCAGAAATCATTGCGCCCTTTTGTCCCGTTTTGACTCCTCGCTATTACGATAAGCTTGTGTAAATGAAATTTTACGAAATATTTTCGCACAAAGCCTAATCGATTACAATTTAAATTAAGGAACGAATAAATACATTTGGGGTTGGCAAACAAAATATAATATATTACTTAACCTTTATCAGTATTACACGATTGCAGTTTTTCGCACAACAATAGAATGCGCATTTTGACATGGAAAATTAATGCCAATTTTTATAATCGCATTAAAACATCCGTTCTCGGTTTCCCTTGAAAGAAATGAAAAAATAGAAAAGTAGGGTAAAAGAATAAAACATAAACCGCGTCGCATTGACACTATACTTGGGATTTATATTCATGAATTCCTCCATGCATTCCTGTTGAATTGAATTAATTTGCATGCCGCAAAGCTGCCTAGAAAATTGCTTTATACCTATGGCAGAAATCGGCATGAAAGCTTCACATAAACATCCAATGGAACTTATCGTCTTATCCCGTGATTTGTAAAAAATTGTATTTTTATGCGTCGACGATTGTTTCGTGCCACGCGGTCTGCTTGTTTCGTGTCAATTTTGCACGCATCTTCGCCGACAACAACTTGGTAGTGTGTGTCGAGTGCGTACCTGAAATTAATTAATAGTCGTTGCCTACTATACGGAGTGTTCGTCGATGTGAAGTGTAGCTATAATCATGCCTGTTACACACAAATGCGATATTCACGGATCCCATAGATATTCTGAGCGGCGGCGTTTCGTTAACGTGGCTTCCGCTAATAAAACAAACTTCTGCGGAGATAATCAGGTTTCAGATTGTCGTAATCATCAACACATTAATTTGGCTTTTGACATTGAATTAGATTTGCACGTTGTCCGCGATAAATAAACAGGTTACTCAATTACACATCTATAACTTGAACAACGCAATACACAGGGTGTTCTATAACTAACGTCTTATTTGAATACTAGAATTATGATTAAAAACCATAATCAAAAGATAGCTTTAATTTTATCAAATATCTATCGTTTTTCAGCAAAATTTAATGAGAGCTTTTTTAACACTAGAAATTAATTTTTTGATGGTTATTTTGTGTTAGGTTTAAGGAAATGTTATATAACACTTAGTGCCCTTAAAAATTATTATTAACTAGTGAGCTTTTAGACATATCTTAATTTTTTATAAAATTATTGTTTAATGATTTTCGTGAGACAAAAGTTCACCCGATAAATATCTCTTCGACAGACCGTTTTTGATATGTAAGATTGCAAGTAATATTTCCATTTATTTAGAACTGATGATTAGATATTTAGCAAAAACCGAAACGAAAAATTTTAATCCTAAATTAAATTTAAAACGGGTAAAAATCATAAATTCAAATAAGATTTAAAGATTTATATAAATTACACGTTTTTGGTATGTTAAATGTTTCAAAATTTCCATGTTTAGCTAAAGTTTTCCAGTCGACTTGTTTAAAAAGTTAATTGAGCATTATAATTTTTCAACTTATCTTAAAAATGAACATGAAGTCTTTTTCTGGAATAATTTAATTGCGAACTACAGTAATTCTTTGGAGATTTAAAATAATCTATGCGAAAATGAATATTTTTTATATTTGTCGAAATTGTATAAGCCAATTTATATAATTGTCGTTTTACCTGTCATGGAAAAGAGTTTTTTCGATTTTAAAATTAATTAAAACCTATATTAGAAACAGTATTTTTCATAATCGTGAATTTTAAACGACGAATTCAATTAATGTTTCAAATGTCTAAATGAGTTTCAGGGACATTTTATTTTTCAGATCGTTATTTATTTTCTTTTTATTAGAATATTGTTTTATTTTCAAATTAGATAGATTATAACTTAAATTTTTATCCTATATTTATATACACCTTTAAGGCAATATTTCTCTACAATTAGATGTTGATTCTCATGAGAAATTTATTTAATTGTTTATTATATTTAAATGACTGAGGATAGATTTTCTTTTGCTTCATGTATGCAATTGTCACTTCTAACACTATCAAAAACAACTCTAAATAATCTTCTAGGTAAAGTCAAACTTTTATTTTCAAAGAATTTTTATTTATTTTATAGAATTATTATTTATTTTATATTATATAGTTTTAGTTAGAGTTTATTTTTATATTTTACATTTATTGTAACCATCTAAATATTCCCTGACTGAAAATTTGTATAAATATCTTATATTTAAATAATTAAGTAGATCCTTTGTTTCATTTATACTATTGTCATTTCTTACACTATCAAAAATAATTCTAAATATCTCTTAGGTTAAGTCATTCTATTGTATTAGACTGTTATTTTATTTTCAAAGAATTTTTATTTATAGATTATTTATTTTATATTTGATAGTTTTAGTTAGAGTTAATTTTTATATTTTTATTATTTATTTATTATCCACCTATTAGACGTTGGTTATTATTGGAAATTTGTTCAACTATATTTAAACAACTAAGTAGTAACTAAGTAGAGATTTTTCTTTGCTTCATTTATACTCTCGTCATTTCTAACACTATGAAAAATAACTCTAAATAATCTCTTAGGCTGAGTAATTCTATTGTATTAGACTATTGTTTTATTTTCAAAAAATTTTTATTTTACAGAATTATTATTTATTTTATAGTTGATAGTTTTAGTTAGAGTTTATTTTTATATTTTTATCTTATATTTACATTAGCTACCTTACTATTCCCTGACTAGGTTCCTTCGAAGCAAGAATTCTCTACAATTATAAGTTGGTTCTTAACGGAAATTTGTTTGAATATATTAAGGCGACGATATCAAGAGGTATTATATAAAGGTTAGCTTCCCGCTTATGTTTATACAAAAGTCTTCAAGGCGTCCAAGACTCTCAGCTGCAGTAAGATGACTCTCAACATCGTATTATTCTTGTTTCACTGGGACGTTTAGAACTTGATCATTTTAAGATTTTGCCTTGGCTACCCCACAAGTAGCCTTTTTACTTGTAAAAACTAAAACACAGTTAACATTTTAATTATCTCCAGGTTTTGTTGTTGTAAAAGTTGGAAGGACCAAGCGAAATAACAGAAGGGACGCTTAATGAAACTTTTCAGATTGCTTATCTATATAAAAGTAAATAAACATTAAAAAATCGAATTCAAGGAATTTTATGATAAAGCGGACAATCTGATAAGTGGTGTAAATAATGGATTTAGGTGTGGTAGGCGTTTCTTGCACTGCCGGTTTCTAATTTATGGCGGTTGTTTTTCTACAAAAAATTGCTTTCCCATTATCATAACTTTTCTTGAAAATAAAAAAACTTTGCAAGCTGCCACTGGCTGGTAGTTAACGTCGAAGAAAAATGAAATCCTTTTCGGATTTGAATTTATGATCCGCAGTTAATTACATATAATCATTTTTAGATTTGAGGACGTGTTATAATTTATATTTAATGTAAGTTTTGAAACATTAATTTCGCACTTCGTGTTGACGTTTCATTTCTGTTTTAATTATGATCCTGTCCCTGTGATAGGCACTGTTTTGCTTCATCAATATTTCCATTCCGTATCAAGCTGACTGAAAATTGGTCGATGGTTAAGATATCTTTTTAAAATAATTAAATTTTAATTTAATTTAAAAATATTGAAAAAAACAAGAGGACATACCCAAGTACAGAGAAAATTAACAAATGTGGTGGCGCGAGCGCAAAGCAGCTTTTAACCTGACTGTCAAATTTAACGCATAGATTGGCATTTACTTTCAGTGTTACTGCGTCCTGGCTCGGGGTCTGAAAGCTCGGCCGAATAAACGCGCGAGACTCAGTTCGACGCGCTTTTCCGTGACCGACAATTATTACATTATAACATCGTCATGACTGTGACGAATCGCCTTTAAGCATGTAACGAGTGGCATTTATTAGAAGGAATTGCGATTTGAAGTGTGCACGTCGAAAAGTTACAGGTAAATCGAGTGACATGTTTCCGAAACACGCGTCTCCGCAAATTTAACTGCGTTACGATATTTTTTTCGTTAAATTTGATTTGTTCGGCGTCTCGACGGGGGGAGGCCAGTGATTAATAGAAATACGCAACGTAGTAGATTTTTTGGTTGAAACGTTATTAATACTTTAACAACACGCACGTTCGAGATGATTTTATTCGATAAGACCATAAATGTTATGGCAGTGTACTAAATTACAACAACTTCCATTACATATTTTCACCATAACTTCTTTTCCATTTTTTTTTTTATTTTATTGTTTGTAATACACAATCAGAAGTTATTTTTAAAAATTCGATTCAATTCAACTCCCATTATACACTATCAGCATAAATTATTTTTATTTTTAATTAAAACACACGTTTTTATTGTAATAAAAATCCACAAGATATTTTTAAAAATTCATTAATAAAAAAAAAGAGTGCAGTTTGTATAAATGTTTAAAAATAGCACGGAACCTAAAGAATTCCGTAAATAAGATTTTGGAATAGTTTGAGTGTAAGTCTATTTTTATTTAAAACATTTGATCATGAAATTTATCATTCGGATTTTTTTTTAATAATAAATTAATATTGCTAACACAAGTTACTTCGTGTCTGTTCGTTGCACAATACTAAAAGTTTTTTTTTTTTTAACTTGAGACAAGGAGTGTTTTTTATAAATCCATGACCCAACAATCTTGTAAGGCGTGCAATAAAACAAAAAAAATTCCTTAACACCGACCATGCGTTCCTCAATAACCCTTAAGAAGTTTTCTCTCGAGATTTTCATCAGTATTGAACGTTCATTGTGGACTATGTCGTCTGTGAATCAGTTTCACATCTCGAATTCATTCGGTCGGAAATTGATTTAATAAACTAGAAATATTTCCGACGGACATATTTGTATTTGTTCAATTTTTCATGTACATATCCTGATTAAGTAGTGTTTATTGTTAAAAAGGACAATTTGATACTTTCCCGCGGGGTGATATTCCAATTTTTCACTTCGAAGCGAAGCAATAAGTCTCCAACTTTCTCGTAAAATAACAATATTTCATGGGTTACATGTGTAATGTTTGCTGCAGGATGTAGTTTTTGAATTGTACTTGCAGATTATCACCTTGAACGAAGCAGCGACATGTTAATGGGCATCCTTACATGCTTTTGTGTTGTCTTATGTCGAGAGCAAATATTTGCTAATGATAATAAACTTTCAATCAGCCAGTCTATTGTTAGACTCGCAAATATGTTTGTGTTGTTTCATTAAGCAAATGAAGATACAAAAATTGGACACCGATTAAAAAATAAAATCGACAATTACGCATTCGAGTATGGTGATTATAGTCGCAACTAATGTTCAGAAATTAACTTTGTTAATTATATAATATGTTACGGTAGAAAGGTTTAATCGTTAACATTACAAATTGGATGAACTTTATTTAGATGCACATTTGTAACGTGATTAATTAATTTTAATACTATTATGATGCGATACCAATAAATCACATGGCGAATAAGCTGCATGTAGCATGACAATTTCAATTGCCCCCCGGTCTTTCCAGTTTATTTCATCAATTGACAATAATAATATCATTAAACATGTACTAAATTAGTGTTAATGTCAATTAAAATGCATGTACTTAATTAGCACCCACTTAATTTCGAACGTGTAAATATCTATTTAATAACGTTCAAGCTCATGTTTAAAGGAGCATCGTCGGGCTGGAGTTGAAAAAGTAATTTATGAAAATTGGATCCCGTGTATCATTTATCTATAGTCACTTCAAAGTCCCACAGCATAAACACCCCGCAATTTCATTAGATACTCTCCATCTATACACGAGCATTTGGGAATAGGCTGTGATATAAATAGAATCGGAATTAATTTATCAAATATATATTTTTTTATAGAGGTGTTAGTTACTAAAATTAAACTGCGGACAACTGCACGCGTAAATTATGGCAATCCGACCAATAAATGTTTCATTGTTCACCATTAAAAAGAAAAAAACCTAATTCATATTGGATCACGTACAAAATGTTTAGGCGAATTTTTGCTCGTATATTTTGACTGAACTCATAAATAAACGCAAACATAGCGTTAAGTTATTTTGTTTCGCATTCATCACACCTAAACGTAATTTTAAATTTCGAAGGCACGCAAAATGTGTTTATAAAATCGCATTAGATCATTAACGGGAATGCAATTAGGCGACGAATTACCAAACAAACTCCGGTCGGAGTGAGTGAGGTTTTTGTCGTTTGCAGTACAGGAAACCGGTAAAATTAACTTTCTCATTCGCCGGTTGAAATTCATCTCCCTTTATCTCTGGTTTCTTGGGTTTTGCGTAAATTCGACTTAATTATCTTTTTAAGAGAATTGAAAAAGAACCGTTAACTGGACTAGCTAAAATTAGTCCCGGCGCTGAAATGTTTGCGTTTAATTCGTTATAAGTGGATTTGGCCAATCAAAATAATGCGGTTTCTGGTATTTTAAGAAACGCATTTTTGTATTGGTAATTAGCGGCTTTTAAAATATCGTAAAATAAATTATTTTTTTTTTTTTGACGTAATCAAGATAAAAAATTAAAAATTTTAATCACGTTAAACGTCACAGGTAGTCACAAATTCAAGAGATGGTCAAAGTAGCAAATAGATCATGTCCAACAATGAAAAAATCTAAAGTTTTTCCCAAGAAAATACAGCAATAATTTATCTATTTTAGGATCTGGCGTCGGTTTAAATATTAATATGTGGTAACAAAATATTATCCTTTCTCCTTTAAGGCGCAACATTGATTCAAGGTAATTATTTAGTGATTTTAAATTATTCAGATATTTTGTACTATTTTTAACCACATATTTTAACATTTTTTTTTAATTTTATCAGGTTTTTCGTATTGATTACAATTGTTAAAATTATTATTAACATTTAAATTAGAAAGTTATTGAATAATTAATTGTATAATTAAGTTTAAATAGTTGATTTTCATTTTTTATTTGTTATTTCAGGTGTTTCTAAAACGAATAGTTAAAATTTTGGATCTAGTAACACCCTAAAACATGCCCTCCAAGAGGAAGTCCAATATGATGTGTGTTTTCTTGGGGAGTATTTTGGGCCACAATAAATTTAGCTATAAAATTACCTAAAAAAATGTTAATCTATGTAAATTGAATGTGACTTATTATGAAGTTTTAGTAACGTACCAACAAATGGAGTGATATAAGTAGAAGATATGTAATTAGATCTGAACGCTCTCTCTCAGTCAACATGAATAATATATAATCACCTCGTCGATCATGTTTTTTATGCCATTTTCGTCTGTGATTCTCTATGAATTCGTGTATGATGAATTTTACTGGGTTTATCATATTTAAAGGGCTTTTATAATCTAATTTAACATCAGATAGTTCTTGTAAAAAGTTAAAACGTCATATCCTCCTGATTGACTTCATGTGGTCTTATTTGAAAAGTATGTCCTCCTAATTGTACTAAGTCATCAAATGTTAAATGTTTTATATCGTCCTGATGGCGTAAAATATTAAAAAAGTCGTAGATCTGTTAAGAAATTATATTAAAAATTACCAAATTTTATTATAAGTTATGTTAAAAGACAGACATATTAAAATTCATCGTTTTTAGTAAAGGCAGAATTGATGTAGAACAATTGAGACAATATATAAAACTTTTTAATACCATAATAATACATTTTTGAAATAATTTAGATAATTTATGACAACGAATTAAACTATTTTGTGTAATTTAATTTCTGCGAATTGTTTTGTTTTTATAGTGCATGTTTATAAAATGTAATAAATAATTTAACCTTGTACAAAATCAAAAAGTTTTTGGAATTACAATATAATACGTACAATGTAACTTTTAAAAATCTAAAAGCAGAAGGTGGAACACATCCAACAATAAAGAAAATATAAATAATTTCTTTTTTTTCTTCTGAATTCTGCTGAAAAAATTCAATGAAACAAACTTTTTCCATAATGATGCAGTAGCGTAGATTCTGGGGGTTTTCCCCTTTTTCCCGTCCTATTTTCTACACCACTGAATATTGTTTTATTGCACAATTTAGAAAAAAAAAGTACTACTGATTATTTTTCATTATCACAGTCGTTTTTAAAATATTTCAGATAAAGTTAAAATGATTTTCATATATTCTATTTGCATTAATGCATAAATTTATTCCTTTTGAATCGATAATACCATTTGGTTCAGTGCAATTAACATTCTTCAACATCAAAACTGAAATGTCTCAAAAAGAACTGTGATAACCAAAATGAAGAGTACCTTTTTTCTTCTAAATTTTGAAGAGAAAAGGAGGAAAACACCTCAAGAATCTACGCTACCGTATCATTATGGCAACAGTTTATCACAATGAATTGTGGACATAAGAAAAAAAAAGAAAACAATTTGAAACTTATATTTGGTGGAGTGTGTTGATTCAGGAAACACTTTTTGTAGTATTACAACAGTATTTTATCTGTTCCGAAATTTTGACCACTTATTTTATAAATAATTTGTATATTGTATATGTAATTTAATCTAGTAACACCCTAAAACATGCCCTCCAAGAGGAAGTCCAATATGATGTGTGTTTTCTTGGGGAGTATTTTGGGCCACAATAAATTTAGCTATAAAATTACCTAAAAAAATTATTTTTCATTATCACAGCCGTTTTCAAAATATTTTGTTTTTAATAATTTGTATATTGTATATGTAATTTAATTGTTTAACTAGCATACATTAGATTCTCAATCAATGAACAGAATTAAAATAATGTAAAAATCTAGTTGTGCTTAAAATAGCACAAAAGATCTAAATTAATTTAAATCACTAAATAATTACCTTGAATCAATAATCAAACCATAAAAAACCAAACATCTTGTGTCAGAAAGGAGAAGGGATAATTTTTTGTTACCACGCGTTAATATTTAAACCGTCGATGGATCTCAAAATAGATAAATTATCCGCAATACATAAAACATTCGCCGTATTAATTTCATTAGGACGCTCATCGGTTCTAATTAAAAACATGCAAGCGTAATCACCACTTGCCAAACGACTGGATTTTTTTAAGCAAACATTTAGTCATGTCAAAAAATACACAGAAGAATAAAACATCGGCATTTTTACGACTTATTTGATGTAAATATTTAAAAGGTCTGTGCGGCGAAACAGCTGTAAATCCGATGCGAATTCCTGCTGTTTTGTTATTCCTGCGAATTTTATTCACACTTTCATCATTGATAAGTGTACGGTGTTTACGACATAAACTACGCCAATTATCCATCAAACGTTGTTATTCAAAGGAAGGTGTCCACGTGAATTTCCCAGAATATTTTCCCCCGCTGGAACAGATTTATTGTTGCTTGCGTAATCGGCTTTCGGTTACCGCGAAAACATTCGGAATTAAAATTGTAAAAATTTATGGGTCGCGCCCGCGGGTGATGAAAATAACAATCGCGTTACTGAAAATTATATTGATACATACCTATGTAAGTGTGTCATACATTTTTCAGCCAGTCTAAATGAAAAATCGGACGCGGATTAAATAAGCAAAGCTTTTGCTCGGGACGTGTTGAATAAAGCTTTTGGAGGGATTCGTTTTCTCGAACTAAATGATGAATTGTCGGTAGCCTTGTTTACATTGGGATGTTGGTGCTGTAGGTGCATACGTAAAAGAACGCTTTAAGCATTTGAATTTGCTGACGAACATGTTCCTAGTTGGTCTATTATACTAATTATTTAAATAAAATTTAAATCTCATAAAATAATGAACTTGAATGTCGCTAAAAGTTATCAATCATATTTGAATATGATTATACATAAGCTATTCAAATATTTACTTTTGAAAAAATGAATCAAGCAATGGGACTGGTGGCTTAAGGAAAATTGAGTTCTTGAGGGCTTTAGTGTTTCCTAAAGTATCATTAATAAGTTCTGGAGGCGCTTTAGAGTAACTGGCAGTCCGGATATTTAACTGCTCGACAACTTTTTCTTACAATACCTGGGTCGGACTACTGAAAAAAAAAAACAGATTACATGAAGTCAATCTACATACTAAGACCTAAGACCTCTTATTAGAGGCAATAGTGGGGCAAGATTGGAAATTGGAATGGTATGAAGATTATCAAAACTTATCCCGATTTAGTTTTCAACCATTTCTCTTAAAACAAGTGTTTGGAAAGGAGATTTAGGATGTCTTAGATACGCCCAGAAAGTTTTTACTCATAGAGGTGGCACAATAATGATTTGGGGTTATATTAGTGGTGATAGAACTGATCTTGATTTTTCAAACAAGTTTTAACTAATTGTTTTTCCATTTACAAGAGCTATTGGTTAAAATATATACCTTATGCATGAGAATACTCGCTCACATGTCTCTTGAGTGGTTTCAAATTGGTTGACCAATGAAGGAATTGAGGTTTTACCATAACCTACACAATCACCAGACTTATATCCAATAGGACAGCTGTGGGAGATGCTTCAAAGAATAATTTCTCCACAAATGAGGAATTTTCACCACGTATTTAGATTTAGAGAGGTCTTGCATGCAGAATGGATTCAAACACCGCACCACCTTTTATCAATGCAGATGTAGAGCAATCATGGAAGACATATTCTTCTTAAAATTATTTTTGGATAATTTAAATTATTTCTTGTTATGTTAAAAACTACTGAGATGTGAATTAACTCTTTTATGTTTATACTTTGTATTTAATAAATACACTGCCCCCAAAAATTATGAAATACTTTTAAAAAAGTATGTTACTTTTCTTATATTATTCTTCTAAAATAAATTAAGGATACAGTTTTAAGGAAAATCTATGAATGCATATTGAAAAAGAAATACAATAGAATACTGTCCAGGTCTTCTTTCGTTGGTACCAGTTTTGTAAAATTGTCACCTCACAATTTTCTTTTGAAATGTTACGATTATTTGTACTGTTGTTCATTATAAAGATATTAAAAAGTAATCGTAAACTCTAAAATACTGTTACAATTGCAAAACTAGTTGTCTTAAAATTACAAGAAATGTCGATGTTTAGTTTTTTTCTGTTTAACGGACAAAAATAAATATTTTGGCGAAAATTTTAGGATACCTTATAGCTAAAGTGCCAAAGCTAATAATTTCATATACAGATCGTTTAAAATTTTATGTTAGAAAAAGATACAAAATTAAAGGTTTACAAATATATCCTTAGATTTTTCTTGTATGTATATGTATTTCAAATTTCGTTAATATATTTTATTTTTTTATTTTATTAAAAAAATCGACTTTAGATGTCTGAGCACCACTTAATAATTGTTTACTTAAGACAGTTTTATATTTGCGCAAGGGTCAATTACTTATATAAACAGTTGACAGTGTTCAGGTCTTAGATATGCTTTAATTAAACTCCCGTCTTTTGATCAACCTGCGTTTGTGACAATATCAAATATTGATATTGGAACAATCGACTGCACATCCACGTCAATACTGTCAAATACCTACACCGAGGACGGTTTTGTTTATGTCTTTCAAGTGTAACCACCGCAATTAACACGGGCTGTTTGAGACCGGGACTCGGAAGGAACATTAGTACACTGAACACACATACTATACGTTTCGGGATTATGATGCCGTTTTGGTTTATTTAAATTTCCTCACCGGTCGTTTCGTGAGGCACGTCGGAAATCTTGAAACTGTCGTTTTGTCCGTATCTGAACGGTGGAAACGCCGTTCAAGACAAGCTGCGAATATCCCTAGTCTTCTGACTGAATTAATTAGATAAAACATCCGCAATTCGGTTCACTTTTATTCCCGGTCGGCAATTAAATATTTGATGGTTGTTTTTATTAATGTCTTCGGAGGGAAACCGGATTGGTGCGGAAGCTCTAGAATAAACTGTCATAAAGTGATATGGGATGTTATTAACGTAGTAATTAATAAACCAGTTCATAATTATTGAGGTTAGCCAGGAGGGGCGTTCCACGGTCAAGGGTTAGAAAGTATCTACTTCACCGACAGTGATTGTTCGATTAAAGCAGTTGATACGTACAGGCAATAGGCGGTAAAAGCTTTGTAAATTTAAACAGGTGCCTAAAAGGTTTTACAATATAGAGTAAGTGCTTGTTAGTGATGTTGACATTCTCATATTTCCGAATTTTCATAGATGGGCTGCAATTTCAGCAAAGTTCTTTTTATTAGAGATATTGCTTATTTTTGACAGCGAGTAAACACTTAATAGGAAGTTAAATAAATAGCTCATAAAGATGTATCATTTTACGTAACCATCGATTTTGTAACGTACATATTATAAGTACACACAATATAGAGACGTTCTAAAGCTGTTAATTTATTGACATAGCTTAAAAGTTTTAGTTTAGATTTATAATTTTTTGCCAAATAAATTCAAGTACAAATTAAGGATAGTGAAAAAAGTATTAATTTTAAAATTAGTAGTATTTAATTTTTTTAATTAAAAATAAGTTCTCGTGAAAAATAACTTTATTCAGTAAAAATATACACTACTATGTAATTTTTCTTTTTGTTCAAATTTACGCATGCAATTCTATGGGCATCGATGACTGTTTGACACCTTGGAAGGTCCTCGTCATCTTAGTTTTCCATTTTTTCTTCAGTTACATATGGCAAAATCCATACCTCGTAATTACATCGCACAGAAAATTTCTATTTATATTTCTTATAGGAATCTGAGCGCTCTACAAAAAAAAGTATACTACAATTTTTTCATAACTCTTTTCCTTTAGATGATATCGGAGGTCAAAGAAGAACTTAATTAAAATTATTGTTTTACTTCTAAATTTTATAACTCGTAGACAAATAAATATTATAAAATGTGCAACATATATCTTTGTAGGACATTGAAGGCTCTATAGAAGAGATATCTGTTTTTGTTTTTATAACTCTTATCATTTAAAAGATATCAAGGTTTGCAAATGCAAAACTGAGATAAGGAGGACCTTCCTATTAAAATTATGAGCTCATCTATATATATATATATATATATATATATATATATATATATAAACATAAATGGATTGGAAAAAAATAAAATTTGCATAACAATAAACACCTTTTGTAAATATGCGTGGTCATTTTCATTCCCAAACAATTTTCAAACCCTATTACTATTGTTTCATGTATATCAACGCATTTCCATCCCACAATTTCCTATGTTTCACATTAATATGTAATATTTCGTGTGATTATTTGGCAAATACGGTTTTCGGTGTCACATTAACCCAGGTGAGAACTTTTATCTTAACATTTTGTCAGTGATTGATTATCGTCGACTGTAACCTCAAATTATCTTTCCTGAAACTTTTGTAATTACCTTTTTATTTACTTTGACAACAATCATATTGCAGTCTATTTGTGCTTTACTAAATCATTATACAAATTATTGAACAAAAGTCCTGTCGTTTCAGTAAATGTCATATAAATTATACTATACGATGTGGAAAGTTGTTAAAATTATTGGGTATACTTATAAAAAAAAAATCAGAAACTCAGCAATTTTAGATTGAGTGATGTGATATTCTCCCACGAAAAAAATTTCGTCGCAACATTTTAACCCCCTTCGATATTTCCCACCCCACATTTTCAAATGGGAAACAGGAGTTTGTGATAAATCATTTATAAGTTCCCTTCAAGCTCTCTAAGAGAATGTTATTTTTTTTTTAAATATACTGCAAAAATAAATATATAAATGAAAATAAATAAAGTCACTATCGGTGATTGGGTGTCATTTAAAAATATTGATCATGATTTTATTTCATTTTTATTACTGATTTTTGCTATTAATTTTAAAACAACAACAATTATGATCAGAGAATGAATAGACTGTTTAAATAATGTATCACAAGCTCTTTACAAATTTTCGGAATTACTACCAGAACTAGAAGTGGGTTCAGTGTAGGGGTGAAATTTTAACGATGTACTGTTTGTCCGTTACGATATTTTTTATAAATATGCTCAATAGGTTCCACTGAAAATAATACGAGAATTAAAATAAAATAATGCACTGATACTGGAACTCACAATTAGTTGATAAATAAAATAATCAAGTAGTGTATCTTGCAGAATTAATTATCGTGAACGAGATACAACATGCTAGTCCACCAGGATCACACTGCAGGGAGAGTTTATAATCCGTGTTGAATACTGTTATTCATATTAATTCATAAATTATTCTTAATAAAGCACTTCATGTTAGTGTCTGTTTAATCAGTAATCGTTTAAGGCAACGTGAAAAGTTTGGTAATGGATAATGGAGCTGATATATGAAACAGTTCTCGAATCCTTTCAGCATTTATAGTTCCAGAAAACTTCAAGCTAGCTAAAAGTGTCCGAAACTTGCAGTTTCAAACTAAAAGAATGGCTTTATACAATATTCGCACGTACTGTAGAGCATTTCATTGATATAGTAACAGGTTTTATGATATATCCAAAAAGATTTGATATATCCAAGAATTGCTTAAGTTAACACATAAACAAATATCTGAATAATAACAATCCTGTTGTGGAAGTTGGTTCAAGAATAAAATTTTATTTTATCATTATATTTAATGGGTGGCATGAATAATATATACTTTAACAACGTGAGATATTCGATAATTTACTTACATTAAAGTAAACAATTATTCATGTAAAACGTCGTTATTAGCAACGTTTCCGAATGAATTCGACTTAATATCGTTTAAATGTAATTCTGTTAAAATGGTGCGAATACCAACTTTAATTTCTTAATTAATTAGGTTCTTAATTTCAGTTTGTTTGAACTAAAAGGGAATTGTGATTAAGGCTAATACTTTTTAATTGGAAACGTGATTTGATGTATTTGAACAAGTGAACTATAATCATTATGAAGAAAAAGCATTTTGTATTTGATCTAAATAAGCGTGTCAAAAAAGGGTCTATTTCAATAAATGAAGACACGTGGAGACTCTTAAATGTGGATGCAGTTATGAATATTTGCTAGTCTGTACCTTTCACATTTGTGCTGGATATTTGAATAAAATATTTATTGCGTCTTCCTTTTCATTATGTACGGTCCTTTAATTTTTGACATGTGTAATTTGTATTCCGGTCATCTCTTGGGGAAAAATATCTAAAGGAATTTTCTTCGTCTTATTAGATTAATTGAACATAAAAGCAAACTTCCTGTGACTTCCTGTTCACTATTCATAAGAATCCATTCACGTAACATAAAGATTTATGTGACTGGAAAGTTTCTCCCCACAACTTTTCGTTTTACGTTAATATCTGACCACAGATTCGGTGAGAAGAGACGAAACTGTAATAATTTTAATATAATAGACAAGGGGGAAAGTTCACGAACCTGAAAATATTTATGTTGGCGAGATAAAAGCCAATTAGTTAGTTGCTGTATTAATCTTTTCTTCTGTGACGTTTGTAATTTTATACTTTGCATGTAATTCGGGTGTTGTGTAATAAATATATTTGCGTAATCGGTATTTAGGATTAGAAACTAATTAAAATGTTGTATGTTGTTACAGAAACGGTCAGAATGAATGTAAGTGCAGATTTTGATAATGTGACCGATGTGGAGGATCTTGGAAATAGTATGGTAAAGGTGGATTATCCTCTAACCATACTGTATGTGATTGTGTTTGTATGGGCATTGGTGTCAAACATTTTGGTCATAATAATCGTCTGGAAGTATGAGTATATGAGGAAGTAAGTATTAATTTATCTTTGCTTCTATTTAACTTTAAATTACAATTAATTAATTCTAGTTTTTTAAAGAAATACCTTTAATTATGTTATTTCACACTATTCTGTGAAAACTATTGTGCGGATTTCGAAACTGAAATGTCGGTTACCGAATAAATAAATCATTAACCAAGACTAAAAATGTATACCCTGTTATAACCGATCAAGTAGTAAATCATTTGTATTGCGCCTTTTGAGACAGGAAATATTTATTGACACAATTTTTTTAGAATTGAGATTGATAAGAAGTATACGTTTTACGAAAAATGCAATTTTATTTATGCCCTTTCTTAAAGCCGTGAGAAGTGAAATGTGTTGAGATAAAGCCTGTTGGACCCTTGTGTTTTTTAGAAGCGTGTTCATTCATACTAAGACTAATTGGTTTCCTTTTTCTTTACACCAGTGTTGTCAAACACTCGTTAGATAGACTTCCTTATAAAAATACGTTGAAGTTTTCGTAAATATTTTCGACATAAATAACTACGAAAGTTTGTTCCTCTTATGTATAATAAGATAATTAGACTGTAATGAACAGATTTGCTTTGAAGTTTATATTAGCAAAATTCACGTTCGTTGAATTTATTAATTTAATTTTTAATGAGTATCTCAATTAATTATATAACAAAACTTTTTAATAGGTATTTTAATAAGAGCTGTTTTGTTTTAACAAACATTTTATGAAAATCATAATAAGGTATCAAATTTGATTGAACCTTATATATAAAAATCTGTTCCATTAATACTAGATTTTAGTCAATTAATTAATTATCGAGGAACAAAGGAGCTAAGTGCTAATTTACCGGAAGTTAATTCCCATAGAAAGCTTCCTCTTATTGTCTCACATTGATTCTTTCATCTTTGTTTGTACTGTAGCAAATTCCGGAGGAGGGGAACAATAAATTTCGCTAATTTTCGAGACATACAAGTTGTCACTTAGTTTCTTCGTATCAATTACAATTAATTAACTACATCTTCTATAAGTAATTAAGTCAGAATTCTTTTTCTGAATCAACTTGTTTAAATCAAGTATATTTAATTGTACAATTATATTTTTAACTTTCTAAGCGGTTTTATTAAAAGACATTGTCAAATTCAACCAACCGTCTTTTATTTGTGTTAGATACATTTAAAAATTGACAAGAGTGTTAAACTAAAAGCACACGTTTTAACAAAATTAGTAATATAGTAAGGTCACTGATAATTAACTCCACAAAGTCATCGTTCAAAAATGGAATCAATTTTATAAAAAATCTAACAACAGGAAATGCCGCTACATTAAACCTCTGAATGGTATTTACTAAGATGAGAGCAGCATTAAGAGTGATTGAACCAGCTAAAAAAATAAAAAAATAAATAAAAAAACACATTTTGGTTAGTCGTCTGAACAATTGCTCCACATTTTCGTTCAGTTTCTGTTTAATTAAACATCAAATTAACTTTGTTAACTTAGCAAAACTGTTTTATTTATTCGCCATTGATTTTATAGTAAAAATAAATAAATTACAACTTGAGTTCAGGGAAAATTCCGATTTAATTAATTTACTCGAATTTACAGGTTAAAATGTTGTTGTTACAATTGGAAAACATTGTTTCATTAACTATGTATTTATTACAGTAATACCTATTTATCCGATTTGCTTAACATATTTTTATTTATAACATATTGTATACGGAGATTGCGAGTTGTGATGTAGACAATATTGCTGTTATGAAGTCAGTTATTTGCATTACAAGAACATTAACAATTGGAATTGGCATTGTCAAAAATCTCATAAATGGAAATGTCACTCCATTGAATCTTTGAACTGTAGTTAGAATGCCATTTATTGATGAACCTGAATCATAACATAGTTTACATTAGAAAATATTTTTCACTCAGTGTTCAGTGATCATATTCTAATGAATTTGTAGAAATTTCCACATTTATGAAACAACAGGCAAACAAAGGATAAAAACAATTCTTACCTAAAACGGTACCCATCATTGAAAGGAATAATATAAAAAAAGTGACTGTCTTCATTTTGTAAAACAAAATATGTGTTTATTACTTAAATGAAGTTGTGACTAGTTTCAAATGTTTGAAATAATAACAACTAATTAGCCTAAAGATAGTAATGCTACTAATTACCCAAATGACAATCGATAACTTATAAGTATTCCAACTAACAAATGGTAATGGTAATGCATGATAACCTACAACTTTGAATTTTTTGTATACACATTTCAATTGTCCACTCCGTGAATATTTGTAAACTGGTGTACTTTACACTGAAACTTTTTTTTTACATTAGATATATTGAAATAATTAGTTTCAAAATTTCAAAGTTATTTTTATATATAATTTTAAAAATTTAAATACATATTATAATTTGCAAAAAAAAACATTCGTAATGTTGTAAAAATATTTTTATTCCAAACTATTGATACATAAATCATTAAGCACTCAACGTTAAATGGACATAAAATTCAAAATAAAACATGGTATATTTTATAAAAAACTTATTTTTATAACAATTATATTTTTCCAACGATTTAGAGTGTTCAGATATGTTTTAGCCACATTAAAGGGTGGTGATGGAAAAGAGTTAAAGTAAAGTGGCTTTGTTTTCAAATGAGAAATCGTTGTTCTGTCAACAGAGTTGATGAAAAATACGTTGACAGTTCTACATTCACCTCAAAAAAATCTCCATTTCGATTGATCAACTTTCTCCAGCTCTCCTACTATTGAAGCTACAATTTTTGAAGCTTTACATATACAGTACTGGACAGAATTCGAGGGACATTTTTTTATTTAAATACACATTTAAAACATTCATATATAAATTATGTTATTTATGGACGAAACGTTAATAATGTCATAAAATGAACAATTTTTATCGCGAGAAAACTAGAGCGATTCTTCACAAAAATTAAAAAACTAAATCCAACGTAAATGGCCCAATATTTAATATTTCGTTTAGTATCCCTTATTGACTATAACATCCTCACGTCTTTTTGGCATAAACGAGATTAGATTGGAAATTATATCCTCGTCTATATTCTTCCAAAAATTTTTGATTCGTTCAAGCAAATTTGATTTATTTGTGCTGCAATTTGCTCTGACCTTATTATCCACAAGCTCCCACAAGTTTTCTATTAGATTAAGATCGGGAGATTGAGCTGGCTACTGACATTGATTTTTTGTTGAACAAACCATTCTTTAACAAGCTTCGCAGTGTGTTTGAGATCATTGTCATGCTGAAATATAAATTTTAATGGCATTTCCCATTCACAGTAGGGTAGCATGACATCTAATATGTTACGATACACAAAATGATCCATTTTGTCTTCTATTTTGTGAGTTGCGGACATCCTTGGATTATTTCTAATAAGCATTTTTATACCATGATCTAATGCTTGTGAGATGAGATTTTTCTCATTCGCCCACCTCGAACTCAAAAACTTTATAATTGTTTTTAATATCACTTGTTTTGATACAAGAATCTGTTCTGTATTTATTTTTTAAATCAGCCATCAAATGTTGACCACGAGGCATTGTTTTTAATGTAAATACAATATTCATGTATGAAATATATAAATACGACTAAAAAATACTCGAGTCGCTTTAATTTTGTCGCGTACATTTTACAAAACAGTTTCCTTCTGAACGTGAAAAATATGTAGGACGTAAATGGCCTAAGAGAAATGTTTTATAATTTATCTTAATATATAAGATACCTTAATTTAGTCCGATACTGTATATCTATTTTTGTATCAGGAATATGTCCCTTCAGTGTGGTGAGCGCATATCCGAACACCCTGTACATCATCAATTTTACCATTTTTAAGAAACTTCAGAATTGTTAATTTGAACCCAACAACAGCTATGAACGTCCCACAACGAAAGTAAAAACATTGCTGAAAATATTTTTAAGGACTAATAAAAATCTACTACAATTTTCTTCCTCCTCCATTAAAACCTAATTTTTTATTTAATGAATTTAAAATGAAATGAAAGAACGTACGAAGTCCGGAACAAACATACTCTAACCCTTTATGGGGAACAGGAAACGTGTAAAAAATGATGTGTAAAATCATTTAAAAAGTCTATTACAACGAGGAAATGATTTCTGATGAGTGGAGAACGTTCTAAAGTAAATAGGCATATTGGATTTGTAAAGGGTCGTATGTTCCAGACAGGCATTTTCATGAAAAATGCGGATATAAACGGTATTATGTTTGAATCTTCATTTTACGAAGTGAAGGGTAAGTTTATTAAAAAGATCAACACTACGTTTCTCAGATCATCGATTCATTCAAACAACTTTTTTTTTATATATATATTGGATGTGATATCCTTTTTGCTCCTCGTTTCTCCGTTAATTTAACCATTATTAGTTTCAACGATATACTCGTCGGAATTTTATAATAATCCTTAAACGATTTGTCCGTTCTCTGAAGTTTTTAAAAATAAAAACGTTTACGGGGAAAAATGTTAATTTCTGCGGTCTTAAAAGTTTGACGGATTTATGTTTTGTACTCTCTGAGGTTCTTTTATCTTGACTTGTATTAAATTTCGGGCATCTGAAATATGTACGACAAAAACCGCAAGCAAGTTTTACTACATTATAAAAAGTACATTCAAAAGCTCCTTACAGATTCAACTTTTAACATTTTTCAAGTTTCTTCCATCTAATAAAGAATCGGCAGAATGATTTCTTATTCAGTAATAAATTTACATATATTTACGTGCTTTGTACTAAAATTACATTTGCAACTATTTTAAATGCATATGCAGAATATTTTAATTTAAATTTTTATCATGGTAAACACAAAATTTCATAATTCGGAGTAATATATAATTATCAATTATAATAATAATTGTATAATTATAATAGTAATGATATCTGTAAGTTTAAAAATCTGCCAGAAAATTTAAAATGAAGTATTTTGTGTCCAATAAGTGAAGTATCGGACAAAATTAGAACGACTTTCTTTTTGTTTAAACACTGAACAATATATACTTACGAGACTGATTTTTGTTCCATTAAATAATAATAGACACATATATAAATTATGTTATTTATTGACGAAACATATCACGTTAATCATGACATAAAAAATAAAACAATTTTGCCGCGACAAAATTGGAGCGACTCTTCACAAAAAATAAAAAAATAAAACCAATATTTCTCGATTGTTTTTTTTTTTAAAGAAACGGTTTTTTTGCTGGACGTCTTCCTGGCACTAACCGACGCTGAATTTAAAATTTGAGCGGACATCCTTGGATTATTTCTAATAAGCATTTTTATTGGACGATCTAATGCTCTAGACGTTTTTTTCATTCGCCCACCTCGTTTTCTGTTCTCCGCCCTTCCATGAACTTGAAACCTTTTAATTGTTTTTTATACCACTCGTTTTAACACAAGAAACTCAAATTTTTGCGATCTTCATGAATTATAGGCCACAATAAAAGATATAAATATGACTGAAAAATTCTCGACTCGTTTTAATTTTGTCGTGTACATTTTTTAATTTTTAGAAACAATTGAATAAAATATTGTACTGAACGTGAAAAATGTGTGTGAATATGTGAACTAAAAGAAATAAATTAGCGGACATAATTAAATATTTTATAATTTAATTTTTAAACATTTTATTTAATATTTAAGTAAGTCGCTCTAATTTTATTCGATACTGTATATATTACATATTCTGTGTTTTGTTAAATTAGAAAATGAAACACATAAATCCAGTGGTCCAATTTTAACAAAATTTCGTGTGTACACTTTGCCAATATTGAGAACAAAATATCATTAGAGTTTGAAGGTTGTTCGTCGAAAAGTTTTTATTCTATATTTTTTTTGTACAATTGTGTTTAAATTCCTATATTACAGACATAGTTCAGTATTCATTTCACTTTTGTTGTGTTTAAAGGATTCTTTCATTCATTTAAAATGCCGTTGGAATGAAGCCGTGCAAATTTAAGTGATCTAAGTGAGATTGATAGAGGGAGAATTATTGGCTTAAAAGAGGCAGGAGTTTCGTTTGTGGAAATTGCCAATCGGATGAACCGTAGTCGAAGCACTGTCACGAGTTGTTGGAGAGAGTGTTCCGATATGGCTTTGTGAATGAAATGAGGTCGTCTTCAGTGATGATTTTGTTTCCGATTTTGTTTGACGGTGACGACACCGTTGAGAAAGACTATGGTTTGGGGTGCCATCACGTATGGCAGTTTGTCACTTTAGTTTTCATTAGAGGTAATTTGACCGCTCAGCGCTACATTCGGAAAATTGTGGAACCCCATTTGCAGCGTTGGGGCCCTTCAAAATCCAACGAGACAATGTCCGACTTCATATTGTGGGGGTTACTTTGATTGTGAAGCGTTCCGATGTATATTCGTTGCCATGGTCAGCAAAATCTTGGGACTTATCACCGATTAAAGATGTGTAGAACATCATAGACACGGGCACGAAATTCAGCCCCCACATACTTCGGTTCACCCTCAGCGTCAAGTGGAAGTGGCGGGAAATGAGCTATCTCGGGATGTAATTGACCACCTCATTAGACCAATGTCAAGTCGAGTCAACGAGTGTCTTGGTCATCATGGAAACCTAACTTATTATTTTTTATTTCTCCAAAAATCAATAAAATCTGACCACTGGATCTATGTGTTCTATTTTCTAACATATTTCACTAAGGGTACCTATCATAATTCTAATATTCTCAGATATTTTTTACATTTTATCAGACGATTTAGTTAGTTAGTTAGTTAGTTGATAAGAGAACATTTTTTATTAAATTTATTATTTATTTGTTAGTTTCAATGAAGAATTTAACTATGGGTAATAAAGATAGGATCCAAAGAACTTCCTGGAGTTTCCATCTTGAAGGGCTATTTAAATAATACAAAATACTCCCATACGAAAAAAAATCAGCTGAAGTTGGTAAATTAGATTTTCGTTCCTTCTACATCTGTCTGCATGTCCGCTTCCCAAATAATAACCATTAATCAAAACAATTTAGTGGTGGATTTACAGATAAGCTAAAAAAGCGATTGAAATAAATAATTGGTCTTTGTCTGTTGTGTCTCGTGCCTTTCTAATTGGACACATAATATCTCTTGGCAGGGTCAGATCGAAGCCGTGTCACAAGAAATTGACTGGCTCTAATTAAATCAAAACACTTTAAATCCAAATTCACTGGGTCGACTTATCGCAACTCCACATGATGTCGCGACAAATATGAACAGAAAAAAAAAATATTATTTAACTGGCGATTTCGGGAGACACGTCCGAATTTGGATCGGGTAATTTTCAGCGTTTATATTCCATTTAAATCGACCTCGCATTATTTTTCTATCGGCTTTGATACAATAATATTTATTGTGTGATTTGCAATAATTCACTCGGACCGATCAGAGTCAAGACATTTATTTACATAACATGTGAATGCTGTTTGGTCGTACATCATTTGTAAAATAGATTTCTGTGAAATATTCATGAATAAATGGAAAACATGTTGTAAGTAGTGTATACAAAGACGCCCACACGCTCATAGAAATTTATCTTCGCTGCAATTTAACACCAAGGAAATGAATGTTTTCTTTGACAGTCATTTGTGGATGTTTAAAACAGTAAAAACAACTGAAAAAATACATAATACTAAGCAAACAATTTTTTGTCTCGCACAACTTCCGTTTCATTTCGAAAGGGATAAGACAAATAAAACGGGATACACACAAAATTCGCCTTTTGTTTTAATAAAACTTTTCTCCTTTACAGCGTGACCAACTATTTTCTGGTGAACTTATCGGTGGCTGATCTTCTGGTGACATTGGTATGCATGCCCAACGCGGTGTACAGAGCGTACACGTTTTTGTACAGCTTCGGGAAACTTTGGTGTAAAATATCTGCGTACTTAGAATGTAAGTAGACTTTGTTCTTTTTGTGCTTGCTGTTTATTATTTTATCTGGGTTTAACGCTCCTTTATATTATAATATCTCGGATAAAAATATTTTAGAATTTTAATTAAGTACCTATCTGTATTATAATTCGGTAAGATTATATGTAAAGATTGGTCACGTTCCAATAAAAATATGATTTCTCCACAATGGTTTTATCATTTTTAAAGCTTTCGCATGTTGAGGTCTCATAAATATGTAATTTCGTTGGAACATTATTGTACATTGTAGAATAAATAAAAATAAATTTATGCAACGAACTGCTTCAAAACCTAACAATTAACTGTCAAAAAGTAGCTAAACATATTTCACATCAATCATTTTATAAACTCATGTTTAAAAGTTAGGGATATTGAAAAAAGTTATGAAAATAACGAAGTCATTGACTTTTCATGAAAAAATAAAGAATAAAAATTTATTTAGTTAAAATATACACGACTTAATTAATTTCACATAAATAAATAAATAAATAAATAAAGTAGTTTCTGTTTTTAATATATTCAATACATACATAAAATTTATTACATTTGATATCATCCAACAATATCGATGACTGCTTGACACCCTCTCTGCATGCCTTCTATAAGGTTATTCAAATCTTCTTGGGATAAACTCTAGTATAAAGTTCACGCCACTATAAACTGATTTATTTTAGAACTAAATGATAATTTATTAAAAATTAAAATTGTAATAGTAAAATTTAATAAAAGAAGTAAATATTAATAAAAAATTAAACGCAACTTAAGATTTATTATACAAAATGAATAAACAATTTTGTTCTCACATATGAAATGAAAAATACACAATTTTTTTAATATCGAGTAATTTCGCCTCTGCTTCTTATTACACCTTGTACCTACCCTACGTGACATACTTCTTATCAGGTCATCCAGATGATTTTGATCCAATGCGTCCCATAATCCTGAAAGAAGTTGTCTTAATTCTCTGGCAGCATGAGCACGGGGTTGGTGAACAATTAATGATCTGCCAAGCATATCCCAGGCATGTTCTATGCAATTCACATCAGGCAACAAGGCTGGTCATGGCAGACGCTCAATTTGGGCATTTTCTAAGTGGTTGAGGACAACCCTAGCTTTGCGTTTTTTCTTCTGTATCTTTTTGTGTCGAATTCCATAAAAATTGATAAAGTAATCACTGCTAAGTATACAATCAAATATAATTGATTAAGTACATTTTTATGTATTTATAACTTTAATTTTTTTAGTAGGCGTTTAACAAGAAGAGTAAGATAATATGTAACTTATAACTAAGTAGATCAAAGTGCATCCTCGTGGAACGTAAACTAGATTGTGATAATATTCGAGCACTATAAATCAATAGATAAATTGGAAGTGTCATTTGAAATTCCTTATTAAGCGAATTTGTGAGATTAATGGCGGAAAATTTATAAAAAAACTGACTAATTATATTATTTGGATCTATCAAATGGGAAATTCAATTGGTAATTTCACTAATTGGCAGTGAATTTATTCTTCAGGATTTATTCCTATAATTTCATAATTGAAAATTGTTTCCTTTATTCAACGTTAACAACAAGTAAAGTTTACTTTCAGGTCGCCGGGTCATTTACATTACTTATCGCAAATTTTACACACAATCAATAGAATTTCCATTTAGGCAAATATATAAAGACACTTTAGATTCAGGTAAATATAAAGTAAATAACTGAAAGACCGCAAAGACAAAGGTATCAAATAGATGCGAGCCCGCCGGAAAGTTTTTGCACCCCACAAATATCCCCTTTGAAACATGCCAACAATACACGATTTTAACTCGAATATTACGTATCACAGTTTGTAATGTTTGATTAATTGAGTGTTTTCCGAAGGGATGATGGAAATATGGCTAAAGGTAATTTTGAATTTGGATAATCGAAAATGTTTGCATTCCATTATCTTTCGGGGGCGGATTAACCAACTTCCTTTAAACTTTAAATGGCTTTGTATTGCGTTCAATTTACGAACGCAATTACAAACAAATTAAAAAAGAAACAAAACATTTGACCCAGGCAATAAGGAAATCGAATTACTCTTCGATATTAGACGTAATATGAAATAAGAGTCGGTTATACGACTTCTAAATTTTACACAGCTGCAAAACTCGTGGGATATTGAAAGAAGTAATGGACACTACCAGATCATATACCACTTAAAAAAATATACGTCCTAAATAAAATTAGCCCACATCCATGCTATTTTCGACGATTTTACTGCATCGTTAAAACTCCCTTCTTGGATATTGTTATATTTTCATTAACGGTTTTAATGTACCGGGACAATGCAATGTACGCACATTTTGTTAATTGAGGAAAACTCAATAAGTATAAATCAGTGAATTCCCCAAACATTAATTGGGTCCTTTTTACTTAATTGCTCGACATAGCAACGTGACCTATACAAATGTCGTTTTGGTAAACCTTTAATGGAAAAACAGCTTTTTCGACAGTCATTAAATACATGTAATAACATCTTTAGTTTTGGCTTATTTATTTAATTGAATTGGGAATTATCATTAAAATTAGTCTCTAAGTGTACCAATAATATTCTGATCTCCGTTTTAAATTAGTCTTCTGAAAGTTAATTAGTTTAGAAATATTTTCTTAAACTAGTTTACTACCCAGTTGTGTTATTTATAACGCTAGAAGAAAAATTAAATGTAAGTTACTAAGTTATCTTCTTGTTGAAAACTTCTTACGTCTTTATGGTAACTTAGAATTAATTAATTTGAAAATTTTAATGATACAATAATAAACCGAAATTAATTTCATAAATGCATGCTTCCTTCATATTTTCATTAATGTTGCTACTTGACATTAACATAATAAAATATTGACGGTATCCCTGAAATATTTGTACGGAATTCTATCAGAAATTGTCAAGTGAAAGACTTGTTTAACGTGATTTTGCATAATTAATAAAAATCACATTTTTTTTTTTAATTTTATGTGTCCCTTTAATTGCTTTTTTCTTTCTAGCGACATTAACGAGCCTGTTTCAAACACAACCCGTAGACGAATAAAATATTGCCATTCCCGAACTTGTACAGTGACTGTCAAACAAGTTACGATGGTTTACAAATGCTCTATACATTGTATGTGGTTTCCTTTCCATTATATCATATTTCTTATTTGAATTATTCACCACAAAAAATCCTCGATACCAAGTTTTATAACGTTGACATGTTTCTATCAAATTAAGGGAATTGTAAATAAATTATTAACTTTGAGACCTTGTGTCTCTGTAATTGTCAACTTTTTATGTTAGGATATGGCAACTCGATTTATTTTTACCTCTAAAAGACCTTTCGGGGACCCTGTACAATTGAAAAAAGTAATTTACATTTTCATGTTTAACTTTAAAGTAAAAAACCTTTTTTAAAACAACATTTATTCAACAAAATTATCATTATAATCAACAATTTATTACTCAGATAATACATAATACGAGAAAAAATCTGGGTTCTTGGCACTGAAGAAAATGTCAACTTCACTCTTGATCTCTTCAGAATTAAACCATTTATTACATAAAACACTGAAACATTGATAAATGTAAATAATAGTAACATGGAAAAATATATATATGATGGCTAAAATAGAACTGTCCATTTATTATTCTGACGCTTCATTTGAATGTTCAATGCGACATGTGATCTTGCGTTGTCATGAAGAAATACAACGTCTATTTTTTTGATTAAGGTGGCTCCTTTTAGAGCAGGATTTTCGTGAACGGTAGACAGCTGCACTGATCGTTTGACCTTTTACTTCGTTGGAATTAGCCCTTTTTAGGTAATATTCTACCAGGTTTACCAGCTTCATCCCGTTATCCGGCATTGCCATAATCAACAAATCTTTGGTCGCATGCAATAATACAATCAATAAAAGGCTCATTTTTTATGTGAAATCCATTTGTCCATCTTTTTTGATGATATTCATCGCGTGGAACCCCTTTCAAATGGTTGATACATTTCAGTTCAATGACGGGTCTATTTCCAAACCTGTTGCATGAGTATTTTACATGAATTATTGCTTAATTTTTTCGTTTGGAACGACCGTAACGTTGTCCACCATCAATGTATTCATCACCATTTATAAATCGACGAAACTAAAATTGTGCGACTTCATGAATTACAAAATATTCTCTAAATGCATCACAAATGCGACATACCACTTCTGTCGCTTTAAGCCGAAATTTGGACCAATTATAGCACTAGAATACACTATTTTTAACATCAAAAACGATTTTGTAAAAACATGAATAGCGTTGTTAAAAAGAGCATAAAAAAGCTTTCAAATAATATATACTGTTTAATAAAAAAATGATAAAATATAAGCGACAATTTTATACAAGCAAATCGTGAACCAAAAACGTAAATTACTTTTTCCGGTACATAATATAAACGCTATAAATTTCGTTTCCCCATATAATAAGTTTTTGAAGTTTTTTAATTTTTTAATTGTCGAAACGAATGTAACTTTGTACTAACACGTGTGGTTTACCTTTGATGTTTTAACATTAATGTATCGTGAACTCATGTGTTTAATATAAATTAGTAGAAACTAGAAACTGGAAAGTTTTGCTTGGTGGAAAACTACATTAAATATTTTTATACACAAACCTGAGTGGAAATAAATACAAAGCTACATACGCTACAATATAGTTTACTCTTCGATAAAACAAACAAAGACGATGAATGAAATTGGGTAACTGAGTTTTGCGGGTATAAGGTTGAAATGAATTTCGTCTATGGGTAGTGCCTGATTATTTATATCCCCGGGGAATATTCCGAGTTTATGTATAAATTGGGGTTTAAAGCTTTACTGTCATGTCATTTAAAACGTTGTTTCTCCGGATTGTGTCAATACCTATATAAATGATCGTTTATTGTGAGTTAAAGTTTCGAGGCGTTGATGGAACGAAAGGAGACGTTTTAGCCATAACACAGATGATATTTTAAAATTAAATTAATATTAATATTGAATTATGAAACGACCAAAAGTTGTTGAGCAAAGCAAATTAAAACTTTTATGGGTTAAACGTTCAAACTTGGACGCTTTTTAACTATCAAAAAAATCGATTCAATTATTTTTTAATATTATCGTTAAGCAACAACTTATTTTCATTTTCTTTTCTGAAGTTTGCGGATCAAAGCAGAAATTTGGAGAATTTTAATTTTGCTTTTTTTTGACAAACTGCCTTATTTGTATTTTGTTAACATTTTAATAAGCGACAAAAAATTTAATATATTTTAATTCTTTTGTGAAATTAAAATACTTGGGGATATTGGACACGAAATTTTAAAATACAACTTTATAACTATTTACTCTCACTTTTATTTCTATTACCAGTTTTACGCCACTGCGGACAACATTTTTATTTTTAGATTAAATTATTTTATTATACAAGGTGTTTATGAAATAGGCGGTCGAAATTTGGAAACATATAAAATAGGTGCAATAATGAAGAAAATTTTCTGACGTAGAGTCCCTCAAATTTAAATTTCAATTTTTTTTTCATATTTCCGTAATTTAAAAAAAAATCTAACTACACCACTGGGTTAAGAACCTTCTAAAATAGATACATACCAAATTTCATAAAATAATTATGTATATTCATAATTCTATGGAAAAATTTCTTTTTTTATTTTAGACAGTTTATTCCATATACTACAAGATTAATTTCATGCCCAAAATATTACCCACTTGGTTTTGAATTTGAAATAAAAAATGTGACATTTTTTATATAAATAATAAATTTTACGAGGGTATTATTCCATTTTCAAATAAGCCACACTGTATATAATATGTACAGTATATGTTGAATATTGAAATAGTTTTGGTAGTATATCTAGATATGTGCGAAACTATCGTACCATTTTATTATTTTTGCTTCAATTATTTTTTTATATTATTTTAAAAATATATAGCTGGACAAAATACTTATTTTATATATTATTATTATTTTGTAACAAATAAAATCTTATGTTATTATCATATCATATTAATATTTTGTTTGATGCTTTTATAACTTCTTCACATCTCTCAATCATGGATTCAATCAATTTAACAATTTGCCTCTGTTCTATTGAATTCCAACCCCCACAGAATTTTTCAAGAATTTCCCATAGATTCTCAATAGGGTTAAGGTCGGGATTTCATACCGACCACTTCATTACTTTGACCTTTTCAATTAAAAGTCAATCCTTAACCAACAAATACGGCTCTAAAACATTACTAAGGTTATTCTCTATAAACGAATCGATCCATTATGCCCTTTATACGGTGAATTGGACCAACACCGTACGAAGAAAAACACCCTCGTACAATCACAGATCCCCCTCCATGTTTAACAGTTTGTTTTTTGTATTTTTTATTCAATCGTTCACCTTTCAGACATCGAACGTGAATAATATCATCACCGTTAACAGATTAAATTCGGATTCGTCACTCCAAACAATTCTTTTCCAGTCGTTCACTGTCCACCCAATGTGCTCTTGGGCAAATTTTAGGTTAGGTGCGAAGTGGTTTCTTTGCTGGCCTACAATTTTTTAAGTCAGAATCCAAAACTCTCCGATGTAGAGTCCTAGTAGAAATCCCAGATGGCCGACATTGATCCATAACAGCGAAAATTTAGGCCGATGATAAGAATGGGTCGGCCTTGGCAATACGCATCATTTATTTATCCTGACGTAGTGTGGTTTTTCGTGGACTGTCTGAAGATTTACTAGGTGTTAATATGCCTCTGACTTTATATTTTTGAATTATACGCGAAATAGTGTTAACTCCAAACGCTTCAAAATTTCCACTTGCTTAACACCTCTTTTATAAAAATCTAATATTTTGTTACATAACAAATTTGCCTTTACCCATTTTAATGAGGTAATTAACACTTTCAGGTGTATAAAGGAAAGCTTAAACCACTTACTCCGCTTCGCTTTTGTCCAACCAAAAAATTTAAATTTCATACAATTCTTGGTGTGCTATACAGAGTGGGCAAAATACCTAATCATTATAGTATACAATATATCTATTATATTTTAGAACATTAATAATATTGATTACTGTACAAACTTTCAAAACATAGAAAATTAAGAAATTCCAGGTATTATGACCAAAAGTGTATATGATTGCAAAAAAAATTTGCTTAGAAGTTGACAGTATAATACCAAACGTGACAAGAAAATTGGCAAAAAATAGAGCTTGTTCTATCGACCGTCAATTTATTAACCAATTAAATTGATGAAATTACACGTAGCAATAAATTAAAGGCCTCAAAAATGGCACAATTAATTGATGTGTATAAAACAGCCATTAAATTAATGAAATAAGAAGTTGTTAAATTTGATTAAACAATCATCTTATGAGAATATAAATGTAATTGGAGACAAGAATATGTTTATGCTATTGGCTTTATTGTCTTAGCAAAGCAAAATGATCAACTGGTATTTATTTTCTCGTGTCGAATGGAATTTCGTGAATCACGCAGATGCATAGTCGTATAAAAACATAATCGGTGTTATAAATCCTTGGGGTATATTGGCGAAGGCTAAATAGAGCCGGGGTCGGATTTGCATTTCAATTAATCGTCGGCATGCAAATGTATGCAAATAAATGAAGCCAAGGGATTTTAAAATTAACAAATATTTAATATTAGTTACCGCGAACTTCACCAATAATTGGATGTAGAGAATATGCTCTAAGATATTTTACAATAATTTAATAATCATGATCAAATTTTATTATTCTTTTTCATATCGAGATATGTTTTATAAAAAATATATATATGTATGGCGTATATTAAAGTGGGGAATTCATATTGAACGTTTACAAAAGATATTGCTTATATTTGTGATGCACATGACCTTTTCATTTACAACTTTATAGATGTATAACAAAAAAATATATATTTTCTTCCCTCCGGGAACACATCTATTATAAGATTTTTTATAGTCAAACAATAGGAGAAAATGATAAGGACATGGTTTTTATGAACAAATTAAATATGTCATTGAATTTTGTATTCTTCAAAATTGGTGTAAATCAAATGTCCCTATTGCCCATTAATAAGTATGGGTCAGAATTAAAATGAAAACATTTTTAAATGGATTTAAGATATTTAAGAATATCAGACTCTGAAATAATAAATAATCTCTTCCTTCTTTCTGTTCCTTTGAATTTGTATGTGAAGATTTTTGATTATTCGAATAATAACAATAATAATAATATGAATTTTCATTCAACTTGATATACACTATCGGACAAAATTAAAGTGACTATCTCAAATATTAAATAAAATGTTTAACATTAAATTTTATTGCTTAGTCAATTATTTCTAAACAACCAAAAAATGTGCACGACAAAATTAAAGCCACTCGAGTATTTTCTAGTCGTACTTATATCTTTCATATATGAATATTGTTTTTACATTACATACAATGTCTTATGGTCAACAATTGTCGGTGGAATTAAAAAATAAGTTTATTATGGTCTATAATTCAGTAAACTCGCAAAAAGTTATAAAAGATCAGTTTCTTATACCAAAACAAGTGGTATAAAAAACATTTAAGAGCTATGAAGTTCATTAAACTGTGGAGAATAGAAAACTAGGTGGACAAAACAGAAAAACCTCCAGAGCATTTGATCGTCTCATAAATGCTTATTAGGAATAATCCAAAGATGTCCTCAACTCAAATTTTAAGAGATTAGGAGATAAACCAATTATTTCCAGGACAATTCAGTGTCGGTTAGAGGAGACAGGACTGTCAGGAAGACTTCCATTAAAAAAAAAACTCCGCCTTTTCAAAAAAGAATTTAGAAGCGAGACTTCTTTTCGCTCATAGGCATCGGAACTGGACAGCAAGAGATTTGATAAACTAATATTTTCGGACGAATCAAATTTTAATATTTTAATTTAGTAATGGTGAACAGTTTGTTCATCGCCCTATAAATAGTAGACTTCATCGAAAATATGTTATAACTATTAAATATGAAGGTGCGAGTGTTATGGTTTGAAAATGTGTTGCCGCTTACGGTATGGGCCCGATTCACAAAATAGAAGACAAAATAGATTTTGTGTATCGTAACATATTAGATGTGATGCTATCCTATTGTGAATGAGAAATGCCGTTAAAATTTATATTTCAGCATGAAAATGACCCCAAACACACTGCCGAGCTTATTAAAGAATCAATATCTTAAGTGGCCAGCTCAATCTCCCGATCTTAATCCAGTAGGAAACTTGTGGGAGATTGTGGATAAGAAGAATATTAGAGAAAATTGCATCACAAATAAAGCAAATTTGTTCGAACAAATCAAAAATGCTTGGAACAATAATAACAAAAAGATATGAGGACGCCAATAGGAGATACTGTATGAAATATTGAATATTAGGCAATTTACATAGAATTTATTTATTATTTTTTTAATTTTTATGAAGGGTCGCTCTTATTTTGTTGCGATAAAAATTTTCTGGTTTTATTTTTTTATATCATCGTTAACCTAACATTTTTCGTCAATAAATAACATAATTTATATATGTGTATTTTATTATTTAATGGAACAAAAATCAGTCTGGTAAGTATATGTATATTGTTTAGTATTTAAACTAAAAGAAAGTAGCTAATTTTGTCCGATACTGTAGTTTCATTTTTACCTAGCATTAAAAAATAGCCTAAAATTATAAAACTACAACTTAAAATACACACAAATGGTTTTCTTGTTGAAACCCAAAAGAATTCGCAGTTTTTAAAAATTTTAAATACATTTATTTTAAAGATAAATAACTGAAAACTTTATTAAAAGTCAATTAATTTACACGCCTCTAATTTTCAAAAAAAAAAAAACAAAAAAAATACAAAACTGTATTAGTAATGTAGATCTGTTTGTTTGTACATCTAACAGGAATAAATTCGAAAACCTACTCACCGTACGTATAATTAAAAACCAGCCACTGTAACATATTTGAACTGTGAAATAAATTTTCTGCGGTCCGATGAATTTAACAAAAAAAATTGGAACCACTCTTTTATTGAATCTCTCGAAAGTAAATTAATTTCTTTTAATTAAATAATCAGAATATAATTCATTTTCGGATAGAACCATAGATATACAGGGTGTTCAGATGTTTGAGCCCTAATTTGTTATCATGTTGAAACAAAGCTCTCCAATATATTGGAAGCAAGTTATTGTTTAATATATCTATGTACATAATAAATAAATCGTACCCTGCATCCTAGGGGGCCTACGTCAGAAGTAGGGAAGCATCCACTTACCATAATTGAAGCACCACCGTGTTTCACAGCGGATATAATAAACTTTTTATGTAATCTCGTCCCTGTGAGACATATAACATAAGGAGGGTCCTCATTTTTAATAAAATTAAATCTAGGCTCATCACTAAAGACTATCATCAGTCTCCACTTTCCTGTGGCCTGCTCGACGTGGTCCTGAACAAATCGAAATGTGATATTCACATTCTTAGTAGAAAGCAAAGATTTCTTTGCAGGACTGGGGCCAAACAAACCCCCACGCATTAAGCATTTACTGACAGTCCTTGAGCTAATTTTAGTCCCCCAGGTTGGCTTTAATTTGAGTTAACGATAAGAATTGATTTTTTTGACATTCGAATTATCCAGTTATCAATTTTCTTTGAAGTTTCTCCAATTAGCCTGGTATTTTTCCATCCACCACTTGCTCGGTTTCTTTAAATTTTTTAATAATACGGAAAACGATTGACTTATTTCGCAGTAAACTCTTAGCAATTTCTACTGGTTTGTCTCTGACAACGCATCTAAATATTTCAAATACTACAATTATTTTTTATTATTATTCTAATAATAACCATAACAGGTATTAAATATAAAATACTGTGCTAATAAAAATAATGTTACTTCAATTACAGGCGAGTTAGAGGTAATAATAATCATGACAAGTATTAAATATAATATACTGTGCTAATAAAAAAAGTTACTTCAATTATTGATGAGTTAAAGGTTGTTAAAGTGGTCCAAGAAGAATATTTAGATAATGTCCAATTAAATAAAGTAGGCTAAGTAGAAATTTTAAAAAATGAGAGAGTAACCTTAAAATCTGTCAGTGGGACTAGAAGATCCGAATACGATGTTAAGTGATTTATAAAAAACAATTAAAATAGTAGTAAAATTCGAAAAACTCTAAACAAAAATGTTCCAGAAACATCTTTGCTTGACCGGAATTTACATATTTTCATACACTCGCATCGTGATAGATCTCTGTCTACATATCGCTCGTCAATTCTAATATATCAAACAAAAATATTTCTGCAGCGTGGTCCGACTGTTATAGTGGTTGGCGTTCGGAAAATGGAAATGAAAATTCTCCTTTTAGTAATATTCACGCGTTTGAATATTTCCTGCGGATAATATACGACAGTCGAACGTCACCGGGAGTTTTAGGTCGAGATAAGTTGAAATATACGAAAAAAATATATTTTTTTTTCTTTCTGCGAGAAAGTGTTGGAGAATGCGGTTCTTCTATCGGAGTGTAAGTAATAAAAGTTAATGGTCTCAAATAAACCTCGGCTGGAGTGCGGCTGAAATGGAAAATTGCCGCTGTACCTAATATTCGTACTACGTATACGTGATACAGTTTGGAGTTAACTAGTGCTGAGATGATTCATTTAAGCATGAAATAAATATTTTTAAATCCTTTTTTTTTATTTTTATTGAAATGGCACATGATTTTAAACAATTTTAATTAACGAATTTTTATAAAAACTTTAAATTAATGTTTTCATAAAGCTGTACACAAATATTAATAATTGTTTGTTTCAATTAAAATTTAGGTAATAAATAGACGTTTAATTTGCTTTAAATGACAATAATTATTCGTTACTGTAAATAGTATTATTATGAGTGTATGCTAAAATTAATAAATATATACAATGGAATAAAATAATTGTTTTGTAATTATTTTACTATTGATAAACAAAACAAAATAACAATTAGATTTATCAATTCGATGAAATTAATAATAAACTAATGAATGAATTCTGACTAATAATTACGCAACTTTTAACAGTAATTAACAGTTCTAGGAAAATAAGAGAAATGCCACAAGTTATTTATTGGATGTTATATAATGATTTTCATCAATAATTTTGCAATTTTAACGTAAAAAATTGTATAAAAACCAATTTACACAATTTTTACAAGAAATACTTTTACACATTTTGTTATAATAAACATGATACTGTTCCAAAATTACATGGCAAGTTGTGGATTATTTTACTTTCCTAGATTAAATAGATTTAAAAATATTTTTAATATATATTATTTTAACAGTTTTATTATTTGTATATTTGCAGCTTTCTTTTAATTTTTATATATTTATTGGATACAAAAATAAACAACATACAATTTCTTGTAAAATTTTTATTTCGAAAAAAGGCATTTTGTGGATGTGAATATATTTTATTCGGCACCATAAAATATCTCAATAATATATTTGCAATTTTGGAACATGGCAATCTGAGTCAACATTAAGTAGCCCAAATGTATATGCCTCACAAGATGTAGTAATATGATAAATCGCGTTTGGAATAGTTATAGCCATTACCAGGTAACACCATTTTCTGATTATTTCTACTATATGAAATCACTCATCTTCTACATTCAGGTTTTCATGCAGACGTTAGAATCACTGTAAGTCATCAGAAGAAGGTTGTGTGAACCTCGTCTTAGATTCAGAAGTCGTTTTCGACACTCTTTATTAAACTTGACTCTAACTGTGTGGGGTGAAATTTCTTTAGAGACACCCACGGAGTTGGTAGTTGAATCAATTACTATTTCATTTACCAAAGAATTTGGACCATATTTAGTGTCTGTAGGCGACACATAAATAAAAAAAAAGCAAAATCATGAATTACTTCCTTCATGAATTCAGTAACCTCTTTGTTCATCAAACTGCAATACAATTGAACAAATATGGGACTGTCTTCAAAAACAAATTTACGCTCGAAACCACCAGCCTAAAAATTTAGAGGAGTTTGCTAATGACGAGCTACGGATCAAGAATTTATTCGTTTACTAATTTTGAAGAGAGTGGAACAAGGGACTACCGAGCAAGTACTCATTAGAAAAAAGTAGAGGTTAATTTTCTGCTTTTTGTTCATTTTAATTAATTTTGTTTTATTAATGTTCCCAGAAATTTGGTGATATTAGTTTTATCACTGATGCAACTTTGTTTAATTTATACAGAAGATTACAAAAATTATTTTAATTATATACTTGTTGCAATATAATACTGGTATTCTGGCTTTTGAAATATTTCAAATTATCCACTTCTAAAGAGTATATTTATCCAATATTTGTTTATAGTTTGCTTAAGATACCAAATATAATATTAAATTTTATAAATAAAAATAAACATTCTCTTTCAGGTATATCAGTTGCTTCAAGTATATTCACGATAACAGCGATGGCTATTGATCGTTACCTTGCTATAACAAGACCTTTTGGTTTCTTCCATCGCTCCTTCAACAAAACCACCACCATAGTAGTCATCGTTTTAATATGGTTCTCGTCCATGGCACTATTTTACCCATTCATCGACATGGTTGTTTACGAGTCAATAGAAATACCCAACATCACTTACGTCACTTACACCATTTGCGTCGAAGCTGAGAACAGTCCGCACAAACAAACAATGGGCATCATATGGTTTGTGTTTATGTTTGTCATCCCAGGTAACTAAAAGATTTTTTTTTATTTATTTATTTTTTGGAAATAACACGTTGTTGGGGGTTTTGTTTCAGGTCTTATAATGACTTTCGCATATTCAATGATGGGAAGGACTTTATGCTCAGTCACACCCCTATTCGACAACAATGAAAGCATGTCAAGTACCCAACAGGTAATTACTTTTCAGGAGCCATTATTGCGTACAATGCCGCCGTTTCTTAAGAGCAATATTGTTTTCGGAACGGTTTAATTGTAATTAAAAGACATAAGCTAAACGAAACCCATTCATCAATTTTCCCACAAAAGACCCATTCATTCCAAGACACGGAACAAAATCATAAATCTTCCTAAGATCACACGTAAAAACGGTGAAATAATTTACAAAAAAAAAGTGCCCTGGAATGACAACTGGAGGCAGGGAAAATGATATTTTATATTCGGGATACATTGTCGCATGCGTCTGCCGTTCAACTTTGCGTTTTACAAGTCTGAAATAAATTTGGTATTGACCTAAAAAAGAATCTTTTTTTTTAATTCATAAAAACTCCATATCAATTCAATTGTGAAGAACTTGTAAGCGTTTTGAAGCCGAACGAGATTGAAAGTCGTTCGAAGTCTGTTAGCGCTGCGGAATGTTTAAAACTGTCTCATTTACGTATTGGAAACCGCACTTCGCAAGTATTTGACTGTCGCCGCAGTTTTACGCGAAGCATAAAACTGCTTTTCATGTGTATTGAATTTTTTTTTTTTTTTTTGCTTCGGTGTAGGTAAACTTGATTTCCAGTTTGGTTAACTTTATTTATTTGCAACACAAACATACGACAGTGATTTTTTGCAAGGACATTTTGATTCTTTAAAAATTAATGGGATTTCGCCGATCATTGAATGATCAAACGGTATTTTAATAACATGCGCCTGTTTGTTAAAAGTATTCAAACATCTGTGCAAATCTAATAATTTTCAGTCTACGAATTGACGACAATTTAGATTAAAACCCAGACCAATTTGTACCCCTTTAATCGATTTTCGCTTTGTATAAGAGGTACATAAAAAATGTTATTGCTGGATACGTGTGTATTTGTTTCGTTTTCCGTTGGAAATTTAAAATTTCCGCAGGAGAGCTTTCACGAAAGCGTCGACAATAAAAGTCAATGTGTATTTAGAAATTTTAAAACAGTGGTCTCTTAATTAAATTCATTTTTAGTTTACTTTCATGTGTGCGTGATAATTTTGTTTACGACAATGGGTGAGTAAACATGAAAATATATATCATCAATTCTAAAACGTGCCAACGCGAATATCCATCGACCATGCGTTACAGAATTAATGTACGGTAAAACACTGCTCGATGAATTTAATAGCATGCCGATGTTGCATTTCGTATCAGTAATAAATTATCAGTTTTCGAGTAAAAATAGTATATGGCAGGTACCGATAACACTGATAACTATAAAATATTCCCAAGTAAATAGTGTGAATCGACGTGATAAAATATTTCTTTTAAAGTTCCATAAACCTCCATATTCCTAAAAAGTTTTCTGCCGGGGAATGGTTGTCCGTCGAAGTCTGATTTACATTAAACTTTTAATAGGATCCGTACCGTAAGTTTAGTCCATTAAAACCCATGAAATCATAGACGCCCTTTTATAAACACTGGGGAGATGCCGGGCGAATTTTCACAATATAATTATTTTCGCTTAATTAAGTTTGAGAATTTTTTTTCGCCACAAAACTGTTTACAGTTAGAACGGTTTTTTATGCATCCGAAATAATGAAGACAAAACAAGAGGGATCTTCACGAAAATATTGTTCTGGCTTAATTGAGATTAGCACGGTTCAATTTCAATCGAGTTTCAAATTTAATTTTAGTTCGTCTTCTGGTTTTTATGATGTAAAGTGTTGTAAATTTATTCTCAAGAAACAGGTGCACGTCCTTAATTTTTAATTAAATACATAATTCAATGACAGACAATTCTGTGGCTTAACTTAACCAGCAAATATCGACAAAAAATCTTTACTACAATAATGTTCAAGTAAACACTTCCAAATTTGTTTCGTGTAATGTGAAATGTACACATTTACACCTTCGCATTGGCCATGATTTCGGAATTTTTTGCATACCATCATGAAAATTAAAGTATCACAAATTACGTGAAATTAAAATAGGGACACGTACCATCAAATTTTTATTTAAAATTGAAAAAGCAAAGTCGTGTACTTTTTGTATATATTTTAACTAATAAAATATCTAAATAGTGCTCCCATTTAATCCTGTCGTTAATTGACATTTTCATTTTTTTATACTGCGTCTAAAAATTATTAATAGTCGTAAAAAATATTTTTTGGTATACATACATAAATATTCATACTCATTTTTCTCGTTTAGCCAAACCACAGGAATAATGTTTTTAGGCCTTTTGGTTGGCTGAATGCAATTTATTGTGACATGTATTCATATTATGTCGTATAGTTGGGTATTATATTGTTGAACTATATAGGTTAGGTTAGGTATTCTAATATATCATAATTATTATTATTATTAAATTTAATAAAATAACACATAATATAAGCAAAAAATTTGTAAAAAAAATATAAATTAATCCATGTTAATTGCCGTAAAAAAATAAAATATTTAGTAAAAATATATATTGCGCAATAAATTTAACATAAATCAGCAATTATTATTTTTGATCAAATTTATACATACAGTAATGGCCATAATTATAGCAACTTATTAAAATATATTTAAAAAATGAAATACTACTTGAATTGGATGCCAGTACCAATATTGTTTTTTTGTTTATTATTACTGGTCAATCTAATTACATTCTTTTAAAAATTGCCTAATTTTTAATTTTTCAATGGATAAAAATTATAGCAAATTTTTACTTTATGGTCTTTCATAGATATCTATAAAGTTTAATCGATTATTTATTAGTGATCTTTCAGATCTTATAATTATTTAATCATTGGTCGAAGTGAAACTGTAAGAAACATTACAATCCAGCGTTACCAAAACCGAGAAAAACAGGAATATATGACTAAGAGTTTACGGCCAAATAAGTCAATTGTTTTCTATGCTACGAAAAACCTGGAAAAAATTATCGAATTTTGAATAATTCGAATGTCAAAAAACAATACAATCTTCCAGCCAGCTGAAATTAAAGTCAACTTGGAGGAAATTGAACTTACTGAAGTTAGTTCAAAGACTGTGAGAAGACGGTTAGTGGATGGTTCTGCTTACTCTAAACATCCTACAGGGAAAAAACTACATAAAAAATATTTTATACCCACTGGATCAAAAAAATCGACTATTTTTCTTCCAACACTGAAAAATTGGTTTCTAGGCACCTTTAAAAAATGCTTTCCAAAAATGAGCCCTTAATTTTAATAAGAAGGTTCTCCTCATATCTGTTTTCCATTTTTTCCGTTTAGAAAATATCGGAGGACAAACATTGAAGAATTGAACACTATGATATATGTTGCGTTTATAATATTTAGAAATTTTATAAAATTTAGAAGTGAAAAAGAAATTTTTGTTAAATTCTTAAAACTTTGATCACCGAAATCTTCTAAACTGTAAGAGTTATGAAAAAATTGTAAAAGGTATTTTTGCATAGCGTTCAATTTCCCTCAAAAAATGTAAATGGAAATTTTCTATACAACCAAATAATAGTGAGATATGGATTTTGCCATATGGGACTGAAGAAGAAATGGAACACAGATGAGGAGGACCGTCCTATTAAATTTAAGAGCACATCTTTGGCGAGCATTTTAGATTTTTCAGTGTCGGAAGTTAAAAAAAATAGTCAATTTTTTTAGATGGCCTTTCAATTATGCTACAATTCATCTGACCAATTTATATACAGAGATATGTTATATTTGTTTATATATATATTGAAGAAGTAATACTCTTAAAGATCCCAATTGTAAATAAAAAATTGTGACGTATTGATTAAAAGACCAAAGCATCGATGTTTCATCTTGCCCGTCTCAATGTCTAGATATCAACTGAATAGAAAACAGGAGGATTACGTTTATACCAAATTCGGCATTGTATAGAATAGAAATATTGTTAGTAAATTAGTTTTGTTTTAACAGTTTACATTAGATAAAAGAATTATAGTTAAAATTTTGAAAAAATGTTGAAGCTGCTATAATAATGACCACTATTGTACCAAAAAGTTAGTACATTGTGTGTCCAACTTTTCCTGCATATCTTCTTGTGGTATATTGACCTATAGAGTATTAGAGATTGATTGGTTCAAAGTTGATGTTTCAGCGTATCCTCTGCATGTTCTATCGGAATTATTACTTTTTCCCATAACTAATATATTGTCTGTAAATTTTAGTTCAAAAATGAAATAAATTATATTAAAAATACTTTGTAACAGATTTGAATACTCGACAGTTAAAAAAAAATTGAACGATAAAAATAAATTTAACTGTGAAAAGGCACAGGTAAAATTGAACATCAAAAAAATTAATTGATGAGGTGATTTTTATGAGTTGATATTCTGCATAATGGTGTGTCATAATCAAACCTTTGTTTTTAATCGACGTGGTTGCTAGGATTTACTGCAGAAAAAGTGAACAGTAAACTAATGGTCTGTCCAACCCATTGTTCCGCAAAATGTGTTAGTGCTGTCGCTGACATCCCTAAATTATTTATGTAATAAAATAAATTTCCACTTAATAATTTTCAAATCGTGGCGATTTTTTAAAAATGAAATCTAAAGTCGTTACATCCGAGGCATTTCGTAAACATACATATGCATTTTACGGGAGATCGACGGAAGGGTTTACGCCAATTCGATGAGATTGAATCAGTTAACATGATCCCCGAATTTTTTGTGTCATTTGAGTCGGAAAGCCTGTCATCTAAATGCTTATTGAAAAATATTACGTCGATGGATAACAGGGATTTCAAACCTGTTACAGTAAAAAATGTAATCGATCTTGCAATTAGAATTAATTTTAGCGCCATGCTGAAACGGCACTTTAAAGTAAGGAAGGGTTGATTTCATTTAAAATTATTAATAAACTTAACACTTTTATTAATTAATAATCGATTTAAAACCACATGCAAGACTTAAAATTTTTGTTTGCGTAACTTTTGTGAGAGGAACGTTCGATGGTATTACAAGGAAGGAAGGGATGTTGAGAGTTATAACATAATCCGTTCATTCGTATTAGTATAATCAGTTTATACAAGTTATAATAAATCACTTAGATTAATCCTAATACACGTGAATATTAATGTCTTTCTCAAATCGCATTTAATTCGGACACGAATTTCTTTTTGCAAAACCAAGTAAATCTAAAAAGTTTCTAGATTAGTGTACCATATTAAATAGTTTTCTATCTGAGAGTTTTCGTATATCTCATGGACCCTCATTAATCTTAAGTTGCGGGGCAATGGTGCGAATACAATCAAGTTCTTCACTTGGAAAGGAGTTAACTCAAATAATTAATTTATCTAAAACTAAATACACGGCAAGGGAAAAAAATCTACGTAATTGAAATCAAACGTACATTCTCGTGTCCAAGATTTGAAAATATTTTATTATTTCCTTGTAAATTAGCAAATCAAGAGTACATTTATTTTATGTATTGGCACTTCTAACACAAATAAAACAGTGAAATTTAAACAGCAATACGTGTGCAAATTTCAGATGTAATACAATTTAGTTCATAAAATTCACTTTAAAATTTTTCATATATATATACTTACGTGAATAAAAATTTTTCTTATAAAATACAATACTACTGTGATTTTCCGTATCGAAATGTTGAACTAGTCGTCTCTATTTTGACTTTATTGGTTCCAATTCTAGGAATATATATAGGTATTGTGATGAGGAATAAATTGGAAATTGAATGTTTATAAAGAAAAATGCAATTTTCAAATCTATAGATTATTTTCTCAAACGAATTTATCATTCCAAAAATATTAGTAAAATGTACAATTGAATTCGATGACTCGAAGTTTTGATAACTCGAATGAAATTGGTTGGTCACATTGTTAAGGGTGAGAATTATGTTGAGGCTCTGAACTGATAATTTAGAAAATCTTTGAAAGGACTCTGAAAGATAACAAAATTTGTCAATTTTATAGAGTGCTCAAAAACATAGAAGATAGAACAAAAAAACCTTTTGATGAAGTTTATCGATTTCTGTTAAGCCAAATTGAAGTTAAAGAGTTTTATATTTTACACTTCACCACTTTACTTTCAGAAATACTACAAGAATATGATAAAACATATGGTAAATATTTTCACGAAAAATAATGAAATATCTTAAATGTGTATCTTAGGTAAATTAAAAAGAAAAATTGATTTCTTTGATACATCTTAGAACCTATAAAATATACATAGGGAACACCTAGAAAAATTGAATAAAATTACACCATCTAACTGACAAACAAAAATTAAGATCAATTTGGATGATAGAGGGTGGATCATCACAACGTGAAGTGGTTCGTCAAATGAACACATCTGTGGAGACGTTACAATGAATATAATGACATAAAAGAAAGACATCTAGGCCACAGTAGGATAACTACATCAGTACAAGAGAGCTTTTTGCTTTTGCAAGCTCGGAGACACCCGGAAATAACAGCTTGGACACAAGTACATCTTAATTGGGATCCTGATGATTGGAGCTGCATTCTCTTTTCTGATGAATCAAGACGTTGTTACCACCTAGATTGTGGAAGGATAAGTATCTGGAGAGAACCTGGAAATCAAGGCACGGCTATAACATGCTCGTGGGGTGGTGAATTTTGGATGAGGTTCATTGATGTTTTTGGGATAAATTAATATTGGTGGAAAAACCGAGCACTTTTTAATGGAAACCACTTTGAATGCAGTTCGATATCGTAACAACATAGTCTTACCCATTGTGTATTTTAATTTTTGAAGCGTTTTGTAACATCATTTTACTTTTTTTATTTAATTAGTAAAAAAATATTTGTTTTTATTAATTGATTATATTTTCAGATTGCAATAATTTAACTGTGTTTGTTTCCCACTTTTTTGATATCATTTATTAATAATATTTCTTTCTATTCCTATTCGATTAGTAGTTTGTGAAACTATACGGTCGACCACCAGTATTTGGCCATCCATCATACTTATTTTGAAGTTTATTTGATAATAAGTCATGTTCGAGTTATCGATTGTATTCCGATAATAATAATAATCATAAATAATGGTCATTTCAAATTTGACCAGTTTAGGTGTTAAATAATTAAACTTTTGAACATGAGTTTATTTAATTATTACTTAAAAAGATGTACTAAAAATACTTTTTCATTCACCTTTTAACTAACATGACTGTTACGACCAACCGTCCAAATTAGACGCAACATCTGTTAACAAATTGTGCACATTTTTCCAGAGGAATCGTGTAATAAGAGGACGCAAACGGGTTGCCATAATACTGTTACTGCTCGCCTTCGTTTTTACTTTGTGCTGGCTGCCCATTCACATAATCAACCTGCTGGAGGACATCGGTGAATTGAAACGCAATTCGCTCAGCACGAAGACGGCAAAGAAGTACCTATTGCTGTTGGGACACGCGAACTCGGCCCTAAATCCAGTCATTTACTGCGCGCTGTCCAGAAAATTTAGGGACTCCATCAAAGACCTGTGCCTCGTCAAGATCAACTTCAGGAGGCGGCGGCCGTTGATGCACGTGAGTATTGACGACAACTGTGTCTGATGCTTTTATCAATCGCCAGTTCCACATACACACGTAACAAATTACACCGTTACATTATACTAATTGGAAAAGACATACTTTATTTTCCTATATTTTAAAGTATTTTACGTTTTTTCATTTTATTCGGTCTGCACGGTGACTGTGAACAAGTGAAGTGAAGACGATTTCAATACTTCGTTCGTGTCTGTTTCGCCTTTTAGGTCGATCCTTTTTTGATAATTTCGCATAATAAAAGTCGAACATTTTACACGGATTGATACTTAAGTATTCAATATACAATAGAGAACGATCTGATTTCTGTAGCTTTGAATAATTTGAATAATGCAAAAAATTTTCCCCGAATAGTTTCAATTGTTAATGAATCTATTTTATGAAAATTGTGCGGATGAACGTGTTGAGCAACATTTTGCTTAAACTTATTGGATTTTCGTGACCCCTATTTTCAATGTAACCTCTATTGTTTACAAACATAAAATTAAATTACAAAAATTTGGATTTTATATAACACAATGTGTTTATTAAACGACTTTCTATTTTAAACTTAATACCAAAATGCCATGATAAAATAACTTTAAATATAATAGTTAAGACGTCAAGGATTATTTAACAATGTCCATGGATTTAAAGAGCTATCTTAAGTTTTATCGTAATTAGTTTAGAAGTAGTTGATATTGGTTAAAACATTTTACACGAAATAACTAATGAGGCATGCGTTTGTACGTGATATTTATCTCGTAATTGTGTATGTCTAAACTATTTGAAATCACGTTCTTTAAAACTATGATCACGTTAGGAGTCGCTGACAGTTATATAGTAATTTCAAAAATAGATATATAAAAATAAAATAAAAAATTATAATCTCCTACACCTATCGTTTTGACATTTCTTTTAAATGTGCTGTTCAATAGTCATTGTGACTTAAATTCGAATCCATTTTTAGGAAGCATGTTAAAAGTTTGTATCAAATCCAATAAAATGTTGTCAAATATATATGCATATATTAGAAATTGGCCACCAAAGAATTAATTTTTATATAATGGACATTTTGGTATTAAGATTTAAGATGGTACCAAACTAAATTCATTCAAAATTTCAAATTGATGACACTCGTTTTCATTAAACGATTAAACGTGATTAATATGAAATTTAATATAATTATAATATTTTTTTCGAGAAATTCAAAATCATAAATTTAAAAAGGTCGAACTGAACAGTACCAGCAAAATTAGAGAAACAAATACAAAATATTTAAAATATTATCTGATTTAAAATTTTTAACTGATTAGTAATGTTATTATTTTTACACATAACACGTTTTATTTGTTCATCTGGCTGTATTAATTTACATATATTTGATTTACAAGATGTTTCGTGGTGTTTATTTAAGTGTATAACATAAAATTTGGAGTTTCTAAAACCATCAAACGTTTTCTACAGAGAGAATCTGTAGTTAATTTCCCTAGAGGAGGTAAACATAGAAAAACCTCGAGCAATGACAACAAAGAAATTATACCACTCTCCATGCGGAACCCCCTTAGAGCAGCAGTTGAAATTGTGAAGTAACTAGAAGGCATATCTGTACATACCGCTTGTCATCGACTGAAGCAGAGCAACTTGAGTATTCGAAACCCCTTCATTTTCATGAAGAACGACTGATCAGCCTTGAGTTCTCCCATATGTAAGTAAACTGCACCATTAAGAAGTGGAATAAAGTGCTGTTTCCTTATGAAAGCAAGTTTAACTTACATAATTCAGATGGTATTGGCTGGGTGAGACGTCCAGAGAACAAGAGGTTTGATCCAAAGTACCTACTGGATACAATTAAACATGGTGCTGGAAACGGTTGTGGGTTCTTTAAAAATTAATGGTATAATGGATAGATATCTGGACAACCTCAGCAACACAATGCAGAAGAAAGTAGAAGAAAACAGCCAGTTATAGGGTGCTTTCAGAATAATAATGATTCCAAGCATACAGCAAAAGTTGTAGCAATGGTTTCAAGACGAGTAGGTGACAGTTTTGAAATGTGCAGCGCAGAGTCCAGATCTTAACTCCATTTGGAGATAAGGAAATTCAACACAAAAAAATTTTAAAAATTCTGAAAAATTTTATGGTACTATTGTTGGATCATGGAATTGAGTTCCAAAACAATGTATTTATAATCTTCTATGAGAAATGTCTAGAAGTTATAAAAAACAAGGGATATGCTACAAAATATTAATTTAATTATGCAAAAATATGAAAATAATATGTTTCTTTAATTTTGCTGGCTTTTTTATATGTATTTTCATTAAAATTTATATTAGTTTATTATAAAATAAAATTGGTTTTTTAATTTTGCTCGATACTAAATAAATAAATTAACAAAATTATATTTCTAATTTATTTACAAATCCTGTTTGCCACAAAACAAACAAAATTATTCCTATTTACACAATCGCACGTGTCACGTTTAGTAAAAGTATTACTGTTACAACGCCCCAAATTGGCTTCAAAAGTAATTCTTATAAAATATCACGACTTTAATAAGCTCATTTATAAAATTCTAAAGTTTCAACATCTCCATAAACTGGTACAAGGAATATTTAACCAGGTTGGATGATATCATGTGTCAACTAATTTCAGGCATAATTTCGCACAACTTTAAATTGTTATTGAGTACACAACGAGTCATTTGGGCTTCATAAAATCGACGATTTATAAGCGAAAATGCATTCAGTTTGCCACTGTTTGCTTTTTTTATGACTTTTCATCGCTTTATTAATTTTTTATAGTTAAACACACGGTTTGAATAATCGTTTCCGTAACTGAAAGCTATATAAAAATTGAATAGGCCATCACAATTGTGCGTAACTTGAGCGTCTTTCTGCACGTCCATTCGTAGGATTTTCTCTCATGCCATCATCAGTTGAATAGATTTTCATTTTGAGCATGGAGCATTTTAATTTCTATCTAGGTAAGAAATTCTTTGTTTTGCAGATTAAAATGGCCGTCCCATACCACCCGCCTAGTCAGAATGACCAATACATGATTTAAGACTAGTGAAAGGTAGAATTAATTAAGTATTTCACTGTAAATTTTTAAGATTTCATGCCATTTTTATCTTATTTTATATTATAATTATGCGGAAATAGATACATAACATTGTTTTAAATAAATGCATGTATGAGAAACTAACATTATTATACTATATCAGTTTCAATAAATAACTCAATCACTGCACTGACTTACCTTCTTACTTACTACTAATAGTTTGGTATAATTGTTTAATGTACTAAAGGAAATAGATCTTGTTAAAGAAAAACCTGAAGCTCTACAAATTTGTCAAATTTAAAAAAAAAAAAAATATTAATCCGGAAACTTCACCTTCCTAGGCATGGGTGTCATCCCCCCATTTTTTTCGACTTGTAAGCAATTCAGTTTTCACACGAACCAGTTTACATATATTTTTTAAATTGGGCTTATTTTTTTCACTTTCTACAATGGTGGTCAAAAGAATTGAATAAATTTTATTTTATTTTTCATTTCATTTAATTTAGTTGCATATTTTTTATTAAATAGAAACAACCATAATGGTTGTATTAAGATACATTTGCATAAAAAATGGTTATGGACATACATATGGAATAATACCATATACACGAAATAAATTTGGAAATAGTTTATGTATTTAATATTTGGTAGCATAACCATTTTGTTTAATAACTTCTCGACATCGCCTGTTTAATGAGTGAACCAAGATTGCGATATCTTTATAGACAAAACGACCCATTTTGTCTTCAACTTATACCATAGGACCAGTACTAGATGTCGAAAGACATACCCATACCATAATGTTTCCACCTCCATGTTTAACTGTGGGTTTTTGATATTTAAAATCGGATTTCGTTCCAACTGGTTTCCTTACACATTGCCTACCATCTGATCCAAACAACTTATACTTGGTTTCATCGCTCCATACTATTGCAACTAGTCCATATGATTTCTGGCAAACTCCATTCGGATTTTACAGTTTCTTTGAATATGTAAGGTTTTTTTCACAATTATACGCCCAAATTGTCCCACTTCACATAACCGACATCCCACAGTTCGATTAGAAATATCTGCATCGAAATTTCTCGAGATGTTTCTCGAGTTTAATTTGCCTTCATGATTTTATTGAATTTTGAACCGATATCCGTCTGATGCGTTTATAGACTTTTATTTTTGGAGAACGCCCAATCTTTATACATGTTTTCACATTATCTTGGCGAAATTTTCTCAAAAACTTTTGAGCTCTAATTTGACTAATTCTTAAATTTTGCAATATATGGCGTTGATTCAGTCCATCACTATGAAAATTTACGATTCGTTTTTTTAGTCTTCTGATAATTAGTTGTTTTTACCCATCTTTACACACTGAAGGCTTCAAATTTTAACGAAAACTGAATTCATTTTTTGTAAGCTTAAAAAAAATTATTTGTTCAACGTATAAAATGTGAACGCAAATACATTACCTGATAAAAATATTAACCATTTTCTAAACAACAGATCTATTATGATATATTAAAAGGAGACTGACAAATTAATCAATTTCTTAAAATTATTTCGTACTTTTAACCATCACTCCGAACTTTAAGAATTGGTAATAATTGTAGTAAACAATAGTAAATTTCAACCGTAAACAATAATGATATTTAAATTTTTGCATGTACAAATAAATGGCAAATGGATAAACACTGACCCTGTCCTTTTATATGACCCCAACGAAATTAATCACATTAATGATTGGCGGGGGAAAAGTGCTGAATCACAGCGTCTATACATTGGGATCTTTCACATCCTTCCCAGAAACTAGTTTAATGAAAAGCGTGGCAACACAAGAAATTTGACGTCACTGGGACATTTGTGGGTGCTTTTAACCGGACTAAGAACGATGACATTAAACGCGATAAATTTTATCCAAGTTGTAATTTTAGAACGACATTGACTGACACTTTTAACAAATATAGAACTTATATTTGTAACGACTTGTACTAGTTTGAAGAAAACAAAATATGAAATTGTATTTGTTTTAGTTTTTTGAAATGCTTGTTTCCCTAAATAAACATTCTAAGACGGCCCTAAATAAACTTTTCGAGTATGCTTTGATCAAGGAATAGTGGAGAATTTAGATTTTCTCCATCGAATAAACCGAAGGTAAGCTTAAAATATACGAAATCAACTACCCATGAATATGTCATTATCTATTTTTTATTCGTTGCTCGCGTTTTTCACATAAAACTGTATTTGATATTACAAAAGAATTTTAAAATCAATTTTGATACAGAATAATATTAGCCTTAACTTTATTCTCTTGGCTTTTGTGCAATGGACATATCGTTTTACTGCCTTTGTACACTTATCGGGATATACACAACGCACTATAACATTAAGCAATGGAAATTGAAACCAAATATTAGTAAATACATATTGTTGAAATCAATTTCTAAATTTTATCAAATAACAATAGAAAATATGAAACTGTTAGGAAGTTTCGTTGTTATGAGTTAGTTGATTCTGTTGGTATTTTGTTTATCCAGTTGTTTCAATACCGTGTATGAAAAATAACGGTTTTGATTAAACCGTGACATGTACACATATAAACAAACTCCTTTTGTGAATGTTTTTATTAGGACAAAAATATAATATTTATAATAAATTTTAATAAAAATTTTTATCAACGACCGTTACGAATATTCATTATATGCGTTCATATAATTGAAATTTAAAAATTCACAAGACTGCATTTTTACTGATTATTTCTCTCGGAATTAGTTCTTTATTCTAGAGTGGTAATTTTAGTAACTTTGCATTTGTCGGCTTCCATATATCGGCTAAAAGTCTTATAGTAAATAAAAAACTAAAGTTTATATAAACTTGTATAATTTATTTATTTAACACTGGGCTTCATTCTGTAAAAGTACCTTACTATCTTCACCAAGGCGGCAGTCTTACCAACCAAGCCCAGGAAATTTGGAATAACGGCCAGGAAAGATAAAATTTCGAATTTCGATGAATATTTGATTCCATTTAAGACATCCGCAAACCCAACCATTTGACTGCAGCAAATGGTGTACGTCATAAACATCAACCACGGAATCACCAACCACCTTATTTTCCGTTTAATACCCACCACCAATATATTAGTTGCAAGAACCATTCCAAAGAGATCCATCAAACGACAAGTCAGTGTGATTTTACCATAATTCGTAGCCACACCACTATGGGTGACTGACAAAATACATATTATTAGCCACAAAATGAATGCGGTGCAGAGGCTGTGGTTCTTTTTTATCAATTTCACATTTCCGCTTGACATTTTTCGACTCTTTGAAAGGACAAATAAATTTCTGACTTGATATTCGTTTGACTCGCGTTTTCATAACAACGAGATTACGAGACGTTAGTCGGCTGCATTCAAATTGTTTCCTACTTGATATGGCGAACAAAGCGGATTTATTTAATTGTGAAACTTTTGAGTATTTTTAATGTATGTTCGCACGGTATTGTGCCGTATTGTGGATGTTCGTTAACAACCATTGAACAATAGTCGTACAATGTTCAATGTTCAAAAGTTAGGCACACTGAAACAACCATGTAAAAATCGCATTGTTATTTTATCTTTTATAATTGTTTACCTAAAAGTAGGTTCTCGTGAAAAAATAGTGAATTAAATTTGTTTTGTAAATACAAGACTAGATAAATTTAACATCAATCAGCAATTTTTATTTTTGATCAAATTTATACGTACATAATGTTTAGTACATCTTTTGTCCTTCATGCGCATCGATTACTGCTCGACACCTTCTACGAGGTTATTCAATTCTCCTTGGTCCATATCGGCGAAATTATGGCTCGAAGCTCTGGGGGAGTATTAGGATTGATTTTTCGAAAGCCGCCTCTTTAGCATATATACTGCGTTAAAAAACGCAACATCTACAAATAATTTATTCTAATTTTTTTTTAGTAAAATATTAACCTTTTACAGAATAATAATTGATTAAAAAATTAAACAAAAATCTTAAAGCCAAAATTGTCAGAAGCTAATAATGGATCGGACCCCCTCTTTGATTAAGACAGTCGTTGACGTGACGTGGCATCGATGTAATCAGATTATCGACATTTCCTTGTGGTATCTCATCCCACACAAACTGAATCTGACGTCTTAGTTCATTAAGAGTCCGTGGAGGACACTCCAAATTCCTTAACCGTCGCCTCATCATATCCCACACATGTTCTATTGGGGAAAGGTCTGAAGATCTGGGTGGTCAAAACAGCATATTCACATGGGCGGCTTCTAAGAAGTGTAATATATTTCTGAGAATATGTAGACGGCCGTTGTCTACGTCATATTGCCACTAATGAAAACTGAAGGTGATCTTCTACCATAAGCAAAAGAACCCCAACACAAGACCATCGTACAGGCTCCAACAAAAGCGTGATTTATCACAAAACACAACTCCCCCCATTGTTAATGTTTCATACACCAGACACTACGTTGGCGCCTATGGTTTGCCGGTAGAAGTAAGTCCAAAAAAGGGAGATAAATCCGTAAGCCAAAAGACCTTATGCAGAGATAAACAGATCGAATACCAATTGACCTCGGCAAAAAATTCATCGGCAATCATCCGGTCTTGCGGCTCTGTGGTAGGTCTTGGTCTTCCGGAACTTCCTGCTCTACCTCTTCTGCCCTCTTCACTCCATGAGTACCAACATCATATTACAATTTATCACATTTCTGCTATTTTTCGAAACAAAATTTCTGCTTCATCCAGACCCACTATCCGATCTCTGTCAAACTCGCTTAATTGACTAAAATTATATCTTCTCCGTACTCTCTAAATGTTAAACATTTAGTATAAATTACTAAATAAAACAAATTGTGACAAAACCTAAGTACACGTTTGATTGAAGATATAAAGAAAAAAGAACAAAATCCAACAATAACTTTTTCCGATTGACTTCAAATTTTAATTATTTTTTATTTCAATAGGGACCTAGTTGCAAAGAAAATATCTGAATGCGTTCTGGGTGTTGCGTTTTTTTTTTCTTACAGTTAGTATAGTATGCTTGATAGGACACCAATTAGTACTATACAATTAACAATGTCATCGTGTCTTGATATATATATACAATTCTATTCGGTCATTATAACAAACTCCCCCCATACCATAATGAATTCTTGACCTTTTAGACGATTTGGTGGAATATCTCATCTAAACCAGATGCGAACTTGATGAACGATCATCATTGTACTACTTCAACTTTATTCTGTGAAAAATAAAGGTTTCCGTTATTCCATTAGAATTAGTCCACTCCAATCGTTGTTGTGTATGGTCGTGGGTCAAATCGTATTTAAAATGTGAACACTAGCTCAAAATAACACTCACAAATACCTAAAACGTCAATATGTTATTACCCATTTGCAGACGCATATTATTCTTCTCTTTACTGCCGTGTCAGGCTATGTGAAATCAATCGTCTGGCACAAAAATCTTTAGTATTTTTTATATTATTAAATAAATGTAGCTGTGTAAACCTGTAATTTATCTATTAACGAATGTTTTTGTGATGTATAATGTTTGAAAAACATATCGTGTTCCACTCATTTAATACTTTTTGTTTTTCTTATACAAGTAGACTAGGGTGTCCGTTATTTCCCAAATTGATTTTAAACTCTGCAGCGCCCCCTATATTTTTAGTAAATAGCCTAAAAAAAATTATCCAATCCATATAAGCTCTTAATTTTGATAATAAACCGTGCCACAAAGACGATTTATTTCCCATTTAAATAACATGGGGTTTTTGTACTTTTTGGAATTAATTTTTTCTTTGTGAAGCCAGTTCATACATTGCTGCGGCATCAAATTATTTTTGTATGAAATTGAACGCTCTACAAAAAGTTTCTCTTAACATTTTTCGGAAAAATCACTTGCTTCAAAGTTATTCAAGGTCAAAGTTGAACTCAAAATAATTTTTCATTTCTTTTTCATTTTAAACAACAAATTACTATTATTTATATCAAAATTTATAATTTACTGCTGAAATATCTTATTTCAACTGTTTCATAACAAAAATTAGTGATAAATATCCCGATAACCTGAAAATGTAAATTACGATGCAAGTTAAACTTCAAATATTCAAGTTATTGGTAAAATGGGACTAATTAAATAAATTTTTCAACACATCAATGAACACAATTTATTTTGTTAAACATTCTTTGGTGGCATTTGGAAATTTTTTTGTATATTCACTTACAATTTGAATAACATATTGTTTTTGATCTTCATGCTTAGCTAAAGTATTAATATATTCTTCAGTTAGTTTAACAGCTCGTTCTGCAGAATCATTGACCGCTTTTAGATGCTTAACAATTTCCAAACCTTTTAAATAATCTGGGTGATCTGACCATGTACTATTATCTAATAGAAGAAAGTCTGTGTTGATATCAAATCTTTCAAAAAATTTGACGGAACTAGAATTAATGAAATAATCAACGTTTTTGTCAACAAACCAATCAAACTCTTCTGAATTGAAAATAAAACGTTTAGGAAGGTCAAACTGATCGTCTTCGCTTGATGTCAAAGCCGCTACCATTTTTCGCCTGACGTCAGCAGAAACTGCTTCGGATAATTTTTTATCAATTGATCGATAATTATAAACTACTCTAATAAATTTAAGATCTTGATTTGGAGCGGTTGCTGCTAATGGTGCCGTATACCAAAATGGAACATATACAAACACAATAAATAAACAAATTTCTAGTAAACTCTTTTCGTCTTCCTTCGTTAATTTAAAACAGTTTCGGAAAATATAAATTTTTTAGCAATAAATCGCTTTGGACATCCATCGAGCGTGATGGAATGCTCCAGGTTTATAAAATTTTATATTTTCAGAGTTTATTGAGCCTAGAAAGATTTTACTTAACTCCAATTTTGTGGTATCAATAGAATTCCATTCATTTTGAAATTTTTTAAATAATGGTACATTTGGTCCGGTCGTGCCTGGCATTTTCATCGAGTGTACGCAGGATAATACTAACTCATATATGTGGTGTCTACAGGGGAGAACAAATCTCTCCCAAGTTTGCGTTCCAAAATCACTGCAGCTCCGTTTCTCCAACCAAGATTAGACGCAGTTGTATCACAACAAAGTGCTTTAACGGAAAGATTTAAACCCCACTCACAAATAATATTGAAAATTTCTTCAGCTTGAGTAGACCCACATCCATCAGGTAATGCAGGTACTCCAAGGATTTTCTCTTGTCCATTACAAGTAATCAAAATTGGTAATCTTTCAATACGTTCACAACTTCACTTTCATTGAACAGTAGTTTAATTTTTTCAGCCATTTTTTTTTCGTAAATTAGATCGTATTTCATGAAAAGAAGACTTATTTAAAACAAGATCACATGGGTCAACTCCCATAGCTGGAGCCATAGCTGAGGTAAGACGAACTGATTGTCTGTAAGAAATATTACAGCTGTCAAGCACCGCAACTACGTCTTCTGTGAGGATGTTAATAGTCCCTCTAAGGTGTTTTGATTCATAATTTCCCCCATTGCTTCGAATTCAGATACAGAAGTTGATTGCGAGTTACTAATAGTTTCTCCACTAGATTTTATTTCACTAACAGAACGCGAAGTACTTGGCAGATCCGTATCTGTTGAAACAAAGTATTATTAAAGAACAATAAAATTACGAAAATGTTATAAAATAAAAGCTCTTAATATTACCAGACATTTTTTCTGGACTCGTCATGGTGTGATCGACTACTGTAAGTGATCGAGTCAAAGGCACATTTTTGGGGGACTCGTTGTTTTTTACCTGATTCTCAGAAATGAGTATTTCTGTAATTATATCATTTAGTATTAACAAATTTCAATAAAATATTTACTTGTACTCATTTATTATTTTAACATTACCAGATTTCGGCGACAATTCAATATTTCTTGCGACGCAATTCAAATGTAAAACTCTCAGAGTTCGCTGATCAATCAAAAACTGTTGTGCTTCATTATCTATCATGTCAAAAGTCTTACTATGAGCGATATCGAATAATTTGTCAAGAATATTGGATAGTTCTTGCTCTTTTGTTTTATTTTTCCTATTAGCAATTTTTTGCACGTGTCGGTAGTCTGTATGAAGCTGTTTTAATTTTTCAACACATCGTGCATTATCTTGAGTTGGGATTTCTGCCATATCTGCTATTGACTGTTTTAAATCTCTTGTGTGATGAAACAATAGTTGCAAGGCTTCTTTATTTGTAGCTAATTTTTTATCATTTATAGTATCTATTGTTTTACCAATTAAAAAAATATTTTTTCTCAAATCCATCTGTTGATTGTCACTCATCGTAAATAAAAACAAAATTAAAATTTTAGGTTAAGACTGTTCAGAAAAGTGTAATTAAGATCCGTGATACACTATACAAGCTCTATTTACACGTTTATAATAAAAATCACGTCAGTAATGATGTAGTAATACACCATTAAACCCAAATAATAATATAAGTCACATGTAATAACAAAGTAATAATAATAATAGCAATACCGACAATATTTGACAACATAAAATTTTAGACAACAACTGACAATACCTGACACACGAAGCCGGCTAGTCACGGTTCTACATTTCTCTTCAATGCGCATGCGTCAGTTATGAATATCATTTTTTCATAATAAAGTAATTGTGAATCCCGAATTTTTAATTTATCGTAATATCTTTTCGATAATTTTCGACTCTCCTCTCTTCAATCATTTCAATAGATTCAACAAAATAGCTAAAATAGAATATTTTCAGCAATTAACAATAAATTTTAATATAAATAATAGTAATTTGTTGTTTAAAATGAAAAAAAAAAATGAAAAATTATTTTGAGTTCAACTTTGACCTTGAATAACTTTGAAGCAAGTGATTTTTTCGAAAAATGTTAAGAGAAACTTTTTGTAGAGCGTTCAATTTCCTACAAAAATAATTCAGTGCCGCAGCAATGTATGAACTGGCTTCACAGAGAAAAAATTAATTCCAAAAAGTACAAAAACCCCATGTTATTTAAATGGGAAATAAATCGTCTTTGTGGCACGGTTTATTATCAAAATTAAGAGCTTATATGGATTGGATAATTTTTTTTAGGCCATTTACTAAAAATATAGGGGGCGCTGCAGAGTTTAAAATCAATTTGGGAAATAACGGACACCCTAATGTAGACGAGGGTTGTCAAAAACTACCAATATAAACTATTACTATCCGCCCACTTCTCAAGTGAAAAAATAACCAACACTAAAACTTCAAAAAAGTGATTTATTTAGAGAATAAAATCTTAATAACTTTAAGTGTTCTCATGGCTGTTAGATGAACCAACTATTGTTGTTTTTTAATTTTAAATCAATTTACTACATTTGTATGATTCCTGGTCTAAAGTGTCAAACGTTTCACTTCAAGTTTCATTTCATTTCGTTTCAAATATCAAATACTTATTATTACATACCAAATATCACGAGCTTTATTCATTATTTAAATCGAATTACAAATAAAATAGTTGCGGGGGTGTTTCCAATTTAAATGACTCGTGTCGTACAAATAAATATAATAAATTTTTGTGTTACAGGAAACCTACACAACTACTTTTTATTGATTCTAGACCGATTGCCTTTCAAATTTAACCCATCCGTCTGTTATTTTTAATTTTATGTAAATTCCTCAGTACCTCAGTATACATTGGTGATCACAAGTGTGGAAAAAATTTTAATTTATTTTTTATTTCACTTGATTTATTTGTGTTTTTTCTTATTGTATACGTTTTCTTGTTAAATAGAAACAACTATGGTGGTTATAAATTTGATGATAATTTGCAATAAACAATTTTTCCATTAAAATACATAATAAATAAAAAATAAACTTGGAAATAGTTTATATATTTAATATTTGGTAGCATAACCATTTTGCTTAATAACTTCTCGACATTGTTCATTGGGTAGACAAACTTGCGACACACGTCCACAGAAATGTGTGCCCATTCTTTTTGCCACGAATATTCTTTGTTGGTGATGTTTTTTGTCGGATTTTTAATTCCAGATGCTGCTAAAAAAATCATTTGGATTTAAGTCCGGGCTCTGTCAGTGCTGGTAGAACTGATGACCGAGCTGATCCAAAAATCAATTTTTTACAAGCCTGGATATGTTGTGGATCATTATCTTATTGAAACTTCCAAACTACAGACAGATTATTTTCAGCAAAGGGTGACATATAATTTTCCAAGATATTTTTATATACAAAACGATAAATGATGTTTCCACCTCCATGTTTAACTGTTGGTTTTCGGTACTTAAAATTGTGCCAACTGACCTCCTTACACATTGCCTACCATCTGATCCAAACAACTTATACTTGATTTCATAAATCCGTAATATTAAATTTTACAGTTTCCTTTGAATATATAAGGTTTTTTCTCAGCTATGCGTCTAAGTTACCCCCTTTTCACATAACCGACGTTTAACAATTAGATTAGAAACAGCTGCACCGAAATCTTGGGATATTTCCTGGATAATTTGCCTTGATCATCCGTGTGATGCCTTCATCGATATATGTATAGATTTATTTTCCAAGGATCTTTATACGCGCTTACACATTGCCCTGCATGCGATTTTTGTTTCAAAATATTTGAAACAGTACCTTGACTAATTCTTAAATTTTGCGAAATCCGGCATTGATTCATTCCATCACTATGAAAATCTACAATTCGTTTTTTTCTCTGATAAAAATTTGTTTTTACCCATCTTTACACACTGTTTGACGAAAATATATGTAAATTCTTCAATACCAAAAAGTTAAATTGGTATATAGTGGTGGTCAAAAGTTTGAAATAAATTTGAATTCATTTTTTATTTCATTAAATTTATTTGTATATGTCTTCTTGTTACATAGAAACAAAATAACATATAACGAATTTATAATAAAAGGAGATTAACAAAAATGATTAATTTCTTAAAATTATTCCATACTTTTGACCACTGCTGTACTTACAAGACAAAAAATATGTTGCTATATAATACTATAATGCTCCTAAATACATTGAAAAGAACTATTAACGTAATCTAATTAAATGCGCTTTTTTCCACGTTCCTAATTAAGCGACAAAATTTGGCCTTTTGTCCGACCCGAACGATAAAAACACCACTTGTAACAAGATAAGAACGACAGAAAAAATAAATTTTGCTAAGAAGGACGTAAATAGTATTTATTTCGGTGCGGCACAAAGAAGGAAGATAACGCGAAAGCGGTCTCGGGTGCCCACGACTGCTGACCTAATGAATGTAGACAGAAATTATGTGCACGGAATTGGAAACGCCGCCGTAACCACCTAAACCGTGAACATCGACGTTTGTATCTGTTATGTTGGAGGGGGTGCCGAGGAATAGACGACGGCAGTTTGGATAACGGCACTCGCCCCGGCGGATTAATGCCAGATTAAAATCACACGCACACTTTTTATTCGGATTGAGCTGAGTGATTTTTTGTATTTTTCTGAGGGCCGCAATCCAGAAGTTATAATTAGTATTTGTCTTTTGCATTTACGTGTGCGGCGCCTTTTGTATAATTTAAGCAGAATATGCGGATACGTTGTTTGGGCTCGTTTGTTCAACAACTGCACTGCCGCTTAATTAAATTAAATGTTAAATGCCAGAAACAACGAGAACTTTGTTTAAAGGTCATTTTAATAATTCCTAATTGCCGTGTTTCAGTAATCTATTGAAGCTTTAAAATTTCGGATTGAATTAAAAAAAAAAATTTAATTTAACATGTCAGTGTTCACAGAGAACAATTAAGAGATGCTTTTAACGTAATTGAGTGGCACCCAATGTTCTCCTTGCCAATTATATCTACATTATTGTTATCGTTAAGTGAAATTGGAACAGGGATGTTGTGCTAAATGGTATCTAACAAATACTATCAGTGACTACAGTATTTTTCTTGAAACTGGCATTGTTTAGTATAACTGTACTCGTTTCTTTATTCATTCCAAGCAAGCAACCCCTTTAAAATAATGAGGTCAATATATTATTTCATTCATGTCTAAATAGTTCCTTCGCCCTTCACAAAGTAATTATACTGAAGAATTATTTTAGATGTAGCTGTTCTAGACGACCTATACAGACAGAATAGAAGTTCATTTAATTACTTAAAGTTAAACCGGCGCATTTCGAAACTACCCTTAGACGAGACTCGGTTCTTGGATTAACGAAGTAAGTTAGGTAGTTTAGTAATTCATTTAAATATTTCAGTTTACGTAACTGTGCAAATGTTTCACACGTGTGTGTTTATTGAAAATAATATGACATGTCTGTTTGTTTGCATGATTCTTTTTAGTGTATTTTGTTTAATTCTCAATAATTCGGATTTTAAATGGCACGAACAGTTTATTTTATCAAATCTACTAAAATTATAAAATCCTTGTTAATTTAAACTTAATCTAAAATTTTTATTTGATTTTCACATGTAGGTACAATTTACTAAAAAAAAATATGATGAATCCCTAATGAAATTTAATATTCTAGAAATTATATTTACAAAGAAAACAATTTTTAAAATGAGCTTTTGTAGATTAATGTATGTAAAGAAAATGAAAAAAATTCTAAAATTCTACAAAAACTGTAAAACTGTTCTATATTTTATCAGTTAATCATAATCTAAATTTTTTATTTAGTTTTTTAAATACTGTAAAATAAAAATTGTTACATTTTTTAAAAAATTATACTATTATTTAAAAATTAACAAATATTAAATATATTTTATAAAATTTAAACTTTTTTTTTTAAATCAAAAAGAACCGTAGTAATGTTAAAGCCCTAATGAAATTTAATATTGTAAAAAAATGTATGTACAAAGAAAACAATTATTAAAATTAACTTTTATATATTCATTTATATAAAATAAATAATAAAAATTCTGAAACTACAAGAAATTATAGATAGAGATTTCTAAAAGTATTCCATATTTTATCATTTAATCATCCAAATTTTTATTTAGTTTTTTTTTTTAAATACATATGCTATATATTAATAAATAAAATAGAATAAAAATTATATTAAATTTTTGAAAAAAATATTCTAATATTTAAAAGTCTAAATTTTATAAAATTTAGACTTTTTAAATAAAATTATTATGGTTTTCTATATCATTATATATCATAATAAAACACATACGTAGAAAATAAACATTTATACATTAAATAATCCTCTTTATTTGTATACTATAATAAATTTGAATGTACAATAAAAATTTTGAATGAACTACACTATTAGTAGATCCACTAAAAAATAAATTGTTTTTTCGATTATGAACATGACAAGTTTGTCACGCCAAAACCTCGATTTATTATCAAATGTGGTATATCGATTGTATAAATTAATGGACAATATTCCTTAGATAGTGAAAACTACCCCGAGGCATTTATGAACAACGTGATTGGATTATCATTGACACGTTTGTCAGTTCCCTTAACAAATACACTGCGACATTTTCCGTACGAAACACAGCCATTATATAAAGGGCCCTCATTAAATCAACCGACTTAAGCCGGTCGCCGTGTCCATTTAATTAATCGTTGGCCCCTTCTCTGCGTTTAGGTCGACAGTTCTGGATCGGCCACTCAACTCCACTACTTAACCAGGCTCAAGTCGGTGCCGACAGTGAACAACCAGTTCCACTTTGGGATAACCCGCATGCAGTCCAGCCAGAAGACTACGAAGACGTGTGCCGTCTGAGGACGGCTGACAATGAGACGGGCGGGACCGAGGGGCCGATGTGGCAGATCCCCCGCGGTCGATTTTGCATGGACGCCGACTTGAAAGACACAATCGGATAGTCGGACAAATGATTTGCACTGTCTTGTGGGTAATATCGATATTAAAATTGATTTATAAACATTAAAATAATCTAGTAAGTTTGTGTGGCCAAAATTAGTTTGGCGTTAAATAATCCGGTATACAGGGTGATTTTTTAACAGAAGCATTCAAATAATCCTCGGTTATAGCAATATATAAACTCATGAATTGAACAAAATGTTTAGACGTATTTTTATACTGAAAATCTGAATTATTTGTTCCTATTTTAGGTTTTGAAAGAGTGTTGGCATCGTCCCCACTTGAGGAAATGAGGAGGAATATTAATATTGACAATAGTGTATTCCTCCTAGAATAATTAAATTTTAGATATTTAAATGTAGAGCTTATAACTCGAGATATTTGAAAATTTCAGGTTAAAAAATCACCCAATCAACAAAAATATCTATTATATGTATATAAAAAAATAAGGAGAGATCCGGTGAATGCATCGTTTAAAACTTTGGCGAATGCACAGACATTTTTTTTCCAAACGCTAATAACTTCATCAAATACATATTGCATACGAGATTGCCTAAATTATTTAATTTTTTACTTACAAATATAAATAGTAAAAAAATCATAGTTTAGTTTATGAAAATGTGATTTCTTACTTGTTAAAGAATTGGCGAATGCGAAGTAATACGAGAGTTGTCTCCCTAATTATTTTATTTAAACACTAAATTTAAAAAAAAAAAAACTTACATTTAATGTAATATGCTTCCTTAAAATGTATTCTAAAGTAAGTCAATTAAAAAATCATGACTATAATTTCAAGATATTAAGTTAATGTTTACTGTGTAAATTTAATTACATTTTTTATTTCTTGATAGTACTTTGTGGAGACTCTCGCCTTGAATTAAGATTGAATAATTATTTTAAATTAACTTCACTCATTTAAGATCAGACATTAGGGAAAATGGAACTATAAAGTCGCAGAGATTACTTTTTGTACTGCAGTTACTTTTGCACAACGGGTTTGAATTTCATGAAATTTGACTGCTTTAATTCACAAAGATCTTTATAATTCACATTCAAGCAATAAACATCACATTTAAACGTTTACATTTACATGAAAGTGTATTAGAACTTAGATTTCAATAATGGTTTTGTTTAACCGAAGAATAGGAATCTATATAAACTGTTGAAATGCTCAAATAAATTGAGAAACTATTAAGCCAATTATTTCTCCAATGTCGCCGCTGGGTTAAAGATAATGGAATCATGATTAATTAAAGTTTCCTGACTGTACTTCATTCATTTGTCTCCGAAATCAATATTAATAATAAACGTAGCTCTATATTGAACTTGACATTTCTAAAGAACATTAATTAAATATTAGGTAATTTTTTAAATTATTGTTGTACTTTAACGGATAATAACGACTTAATTAAATTTTAGCGTAACTATTTCTTGAAAACGAATTATGGAAATTGATATAAACAAGCATTTCGATTTAAAAAGACATCAAATTCGATTTTAAAACTACCTTAATGATAACGGTGGCATTAAATTATCCGTGCATGGAGCACTTAAATTTAAATTTTGTGAAATATAAACTACATCGTATCGTTCGTCTAAGGAGCTTAAGATGCATAATTAATTAAGTTTCGCTGAGATTGTTGCCTGTTCATTTATCACTGCTGAAAAAGACGTCCACAAAGTGACGAGCCAAAAACCTTTCCTTTAATATAACTTAGTAGTAGTGCATTTGCACACGGTTTACTGTCATTCATTTTCCAAATTCGGCGAATGCTTCCATAAATCTTGCAAACGTTCTCGACCCACGCGTGGGCGACCACGCTTCCAATTTAATAGATACAACATAGTTTTACGTAATTCGAATCGAATTAAACTCGGTTAATTATTTAATAGATTAAACCGCAAATTTACGCTCATTTGGTCGCCCATTCCATTCATACTGAATTCTCGAAACGTAGTACCTCATCCACTTCACTAAACTAAGATCTTTAATTTCGTGTGATCCCATGGATTTGTGAGAACCAAAGCAAACGGCCCGATCTGACTGTAATTTGCGTCTCTAGTATTGTACCTGAAAGCGAAAGCGTCGTTAGTGTTGTTATCGACATTGAGTGTGTGGAATTTGTTTAGCATTAACATGTGTGTTTATAACTGTATTGATGTTTTTAAGATTCCAGCAACGATTCTTATCTGACTGTTTGTTAAATGTGATCTAGTCAAACATTTCAATAGTGTAAATCGGTTTGAACGATTTAGAAAATATACATACTATATATTTGTCGACCGTTTTTCTAGTTAATTTTGTATATAAATGTGACGCTTCTGCGAACAGATATTTTATAAGATTATAGATTTACTGTACAAGTTTTATTGACAATTTTGTATATAACTGTACTATAGAAAAGCAAAAGGCGCTTTAAAGATATATGTAATCTCGATTCAATCGATGATTAAAATTTAATTATTTATAAATGTACCTACATAATATAGTAGTATATGTATATGTTTGTATCTCCATATTCTATTGTACATTATAATCAATCACATGTATTTTATACTGTATATTTGTTCGATGAGATTGCAACCCTGAATATTATGTTGCAGGATAATTCCTGTTACTTACTAATGTAACAACGGTTCGTCAAATTAAATTTAAGATTAAGGTGTTTAGAAATGTTTAGAAAATGCAATTGTAAAATAGAACACATATTTAGATTATTGTATTTTTAATAAATATAATTTAATAAAGCAATCATTGTTTTATTTGACGTCCAAATACTTCATTACTGACCTTGATATAAATGTCCACAAATATCTATCTAAAAAGTACCACCAGACATTACATGCTGGAAAGAACCCTTCGTAAAATTTGTTTATTTGATGCAAAAAGCATAGAAAAACCTTCAAACCACTAAATGAGGGTGTCGTGCTCCAAATTTGTTCAAATTGGAATGGAGGTCAAATAGTAACTAATTAAAAAAAAATAAAAGTCTTTTAATTCCACTATATATTGCTGCTTTCGTTTTTGGATATGGATCCACTCGTTTAGAAAATTATGGAGCTTTTGAAATACTAACAATACATTTGATAAAAAAATTCAAAAATCAATTTAATTTTACTTAAAAACTTACCGTATTAGTCCAAAAATACTCAAACTGTTGTCTACCAACGTGCATACAGTGACGTAGGTTATATTCATATCGTTGCTGGAGCACTTCTGGTATCACTTCCCACATGCGTTAATGATTCGTCATCCCAAATCTCCCAATTTTTCAGTGGAGTGTTGTAAACTGTAAAAATAATAGACTTAAGTCGAGTGACCAAGGGCGCCATTAAATTTCACTTCCTCGTCCTGGAAACGTGACATTTAAATAATTGTACACATTTTGCGAGTAATGTGAAGAAGTTTCATGTTGTTAGGAAATCAGATGGTGTTCATTCTATACAAAGTCATCCACTATGATATGTTTTAAAGCTGGGTTGATGGCATTTTACCATGGTATAGTAAATTCATATAAAAAAGAACTTTCCATAAATACCAGTCCTCACATATCCCTGGGTCGTGTGTGCCGCGTATCAAATTCTTGAAATGTGTTCAACCTAGTAACGGCAATTGTGACGATTCATTAAACCATTCAGGAACAAAGTACCTTTACCCGAAAAACACGAAAAACAATCAATTTTTGAATTTTTCCTCAAACATATTGTGGGTATGAGTGAGTGGATCGATGAGTGAGTGGATCGATTTTCAAAAACTAAGCAGCATTTTATAGGAAATTAAAAGCCTTTGTTAATCATTGGACATCCTTTCCTACGTTAAAAAATTTGCAGGATGCTACAGTTTCTGTATCAAAAGTTGTTCCTCTGATGAATTTTTGGATTTTGTCGAAAAGTACTTTCCCAGTCTGTAATGACACGCGGTACGTGTTAGATGGGCCACCTCGTATAATAAATACATCAATTATTAAAGTGACTACATTTTATTAATTTTACACATTTTATACAATCTCCAACAACTATGTGTGTTTCACATAACAATTTTACAATTACACTATCATGTTTACAATACAATGATATGTATAAAATTTCTAATGATTTTAAAATATGAGGCCCTACTAACATTCGCTAAACAATCAAACGTGAATTTTTATAATATATAACAATTGGATGTATTTATATTTACTTATGAAATAAAGTCAATTGTAAAATATCACAGTACATAAATTGAATAAACAAATTTTGGTTTTTACTAATCCGTTATATTTATTATACTCTTGGCTGTAAAATATTGTATATATCATATTGTATTATATAAAAATGTACCTATAAACACAGATACATCCAACACAATGTAAAAAAATCACACTTCAATAATGTATAACAGTACTCTAACTATAATATAAATAGCAAAGAATAGAAATAAATTTCACATTTATCTTATAGATTACAGTTACAAACAGCAAATAGTTGGAAGACATTTTACCTCAGACTAAATGGAAGACATCGTTTATTACAAGACTTGAAACAGTACCATCTGGAAAATATTCAAGTATACTTCCATCAATGGTACATCATCAATTTACAACTATAACATTTTTAGGCGCAAGCCAAAACTGTGAAATAATTGGTACACGAAAATAAATTATTTAAAATAATAATTCACATATATTCTGGCTGACGTCCGTTTTAAATTTAGACTTTCCAGAAGTACAATATTATATATATAACTTGTCGAAAAAGGTTTTTTAGTATATACATTATAATTTCTTCTGAAAACAGACCACGAAATATTTTTAATGGTCGGTACCTAATTTGATATTTTATAAACAAGAACTGCCAATAAAAAGAAGAGGCAAATATTTTTATGTGTTTTTTGATATGACATCAAACGCTTGGATTGATATGTGGGGTTGAAAATTCTGCACTTAATGGTTTTCATCAAAAGGGAAAAGAATTTACCAATATGTTTTCTATTGGCAGTGTGTATGAACAAAATTTCAATTTTACTTCTAAAATTTGTACGTATTTTTAACAGTTTATTGCTTGATATAATTATATTGTTATTATTTTGATAGTGATTGGAAAATAGACAGAATTGTGTGTTATTGCCATCAAATTAAATTTAAAACAGTTAATAATTGATTTTGAATTTTTTAAATATAATTGACATATTCGGTTTTTATATTTCATTCTTAAAATTATCTGTATTTAATATTGTATAATCATTATTTCACCAATCATTATCAAAATTCCATACGTACAAAAGTACATGGTGGAAATTTGGAAGCTCTAGATTCACAACGAATTTTAATAAATAATTCAATCTTTATAAAATAGAATAACTACTTTTCTTATCTTTCTAATGTGGAAGACTTAATTCACATTTTCCAGTTTTTGTTCATTTAAAAGGCAAAATTTCAACAATGGGAAGACTTCGTTGACCTTTCCGAATAATATTACACAGTATACAATTTTTCAAATTTTAAGATAAATTGCATCTTATTGTCATTTACACTAACTTACGATGAATCGAATTATTCAGTGGAGATAATTTATTGATAAGTTCGGCGAATATTCTAACCGAATTTTATAAAATATATCGCAGATTTTTATCTGCATCTGTTTATGTTCTATTTTAAACTTGGAACCTACTTGTTTGTTAAATCAATTGAACTTGAAAAGTTCTTTTCAAATGTTGTATAAATATCGTACTATTGTAAAAATTATGAATGCATGTGCATATAAATATATTTTATACACAAATGTATAACAAAATTCAAAAAGTTTGGTTGTAGCACCATTAGGCATTTACTTTTTTTATTTGTTACTTGCAATATTCTCAAATATTTGTTCAAAAATATTTTAATGTATAATTATCTCAACTGAACAAGTCCTAATATAAACACTTAAAATATCTTGAGGGACACTTACATTAAGGATTTGTATATTAACAATATTCGTATTCACATATTTAAAATGGAAGACCGATAGCAAAAGCTTTGGCTAATGCATTACCTGAATCGTAAATTCCGATTATACCAAATAAAAATCCCAAAGATATAATAAAATAGTCGAAAGCTATGCCTCTTGTATCCATCGTTTCTCGCTTCAACTTCAAATGGAAGTAGCAGGGCCATATGAAGCTCAACATGGTACCAGTAAAACTGCCAATAAAACCCATCAGAATTGAAAAGTGGGGAATGAAACAGGCCATGAGTATTGTAAAGACAACAATTCCAACCCGCCAAGCCAAGCCCCAAACTTTCAATTCACCATCCAGGGCCCAAATCGTGGGAAACGGGGTCTTGGGACGTCCACGGAAAAATGATCGTTCCAGTAGTTCACATGCTGCATAATATGGTAGAGGATAACTGAGCAAGGCCTTGACCACCAAACAAACATTGACCAATCCTTTGAATCCCGCAGAAGGTAAATTGTTGGTGATAACTTGTTGAGTGTCATTTTGGAACGTTAAGAAGCAAATGTAGCCGAATAATGCCTTAAAAACGGCCGCCCATACATGTGACCAGTCCAACATCCACTGGAACTTCGACGGGTCCTCCATGTTGCCCTCCAGAGTGGGCAGGAAGATTTGCGACGTGTAGGAGAACACGATGACTCCCAAACTAATAGGGAAGTTTTCTGTGTCAAAAGACCATTTCACTTTCGACCAGCCCCAGTCACCGATGTACAAAACACAGTAACCGATGATAATAGCGTTGATGAAGATGTGAGACATGGTGCACCAGAACGATAATATACTGACACTCTTCAGAGATTTTAGGAAACCTGGAAAATATGCAATGGAAAATATTTAAATTTATGTGTGCAACAGCAAATAAAGCTTCATATTACATGTATATGTATTATACACAATCAAGTTATAAATACATGATTTACTAAAACTTATAACAAACAATACGAAACACAAAATCAATATGTTACAATTTTCAATGTAGATCAAGATATGTTTAGGAAATTTAATTTCCGCTGAGTACAATTTACATATTCATTACAAGGGATTTATTACTGTTATATAAAAAATTAATAATACTTAATTGTTTTCTCACCTAGAGGAATCAAGAGTATTCCAACCAACATCATCCAGGATCTGGTGTCAATAGCTCCTTCGGGAAAAGTTCCAATCATCAAATCGCCGCAGACAACAACATACAAAATGCATGTCATCAAAAGCTCAATGATTTGAGCAACGTTTACTACTTTCGATCCGTACTTTTTTCCAAAACATTCTTTAGCTATGGATACGTAGGAATCTCTGACTCGAACTTGTTTACCAGTTTGAACGTCGAACTCGTACAAACATTCAACAAGGATTTTTCCGGTGTAGCAACAGATGTAGGCAATGCCCACCATTGCAGCTATGGCCCAATATCCTCCTCGTAGCACGGCAAATGGGAGAGACACTATAAACATTCCCTAAAAAATACCAGCATTATTTAACAGCAGGAGCATTTTTAAACAGGAGACTCTTTCAATTTGTATCTTATATATCTATTTACTAGTACAATATTTGATAATTTTATAAATTGAGGTGGCCAATTTGAACTTCTAGAACTCATTTTTACAAAAATAAAATCAATAATCTTATTGGAATCAATAATCTTATTAGAGCCAATAAGTTATTATTTTTTAGGATAAGAATCGTAAAATGTAACGCAGATAAAATGTGTTTTTACTGTTATTCACATGCCAATTATTTATGACGTCTAAAAAATTAATTACAGCTGATGATATATTTACCTGAATGGCATTGGTGACATTCCAAGCAGCCTGATACTCGTTGATCTTGATGTCGCATTTGCCCTCGACGAAATCGGAGCCTTCAGAAAAATCCACTGAGGACATCCTGCTGGGGCCCGTGACCGTCTGATACCCGCCGCCTTCGTTGAAGCTGTCTTCGGCCGGCATACCCTCCTGATTCATACTCAGGAACGGATTCGTGCTCGTTCTCATGTTGCTCATTTCGTGGTGCTCATCGGTTCCCCCATGTGAAGTGTGATTTTGATTTAATTGCGCGAAGTGTACACGTTCCCTGCCTTCTTCTTGCTGTCCCCTGCTGGGTATGATCTGATTCTTCAACTGACTGGCGACGTTCACCGCCGCGGATAATGGGGGTAGTTTGATCTGCCCCAGGCGATTCATTTTGCACCGATCGTAAAACGAAACAAGCACTTGGACCACAACTATCGACTTAAGGAAACCAACCGCACCGCCAAGATGGAATAAGTGAAAGGTCTTATTTTAACACGGGGAAAATCAATATATGGAAATTCTAAGGATTTGCGTAACTTCTAACTCGTCCACGACACCAATAATCCTATCACAACGATTCTCTAATTCATTCGCGGCACACGGCAATCCGATTGAGCATGTTAAATAATGAATGCGACGGAAAAATTAAATCTTCATCGGCTCCATCTTGGCGGCAGCGGACCTTCGGGAAATTGGTACATTCGCAGCATCCCCTGCAGGGCGCATGCCAGAGATGTATTAAAATTATTTCCGCGGAAAATCAATAATTTTATTAGAGGCCGCCTGATCGGTCGCAACAGTTGGTACAGGAGACACGTTCCAGTTCAGATTGCTATTTGATTGATTTCTTGATTTTTTCAAATGTGTACCATAAATAACAATGGGTGTTTTCCTACGAAAGTATAATGAAAATTATAAATAGATTAAAACAATTAATCTAACAGTACGCAATTCTACTAAGTAAAAAATATTTTAACATTTACTCGTGAAATAAATAAAATTAAATTATTATAGTATATAAATATAACACTTTATTGGTTCCTTTGGTAAAATACCACTTATATTCATTTTTATGTTCAAATTTCCCTCGGATTAGTAGCCATCCGGGCCAATAAATATAATCCCTATTTCGAACAGGTTTTTTACAAATTAATTATAATATATCAGTCATAATATATAATATTTTTCATTTCTCTTTAAAATTCATCGATAAAATTACAAAATACGCCACAGCTGGGACAGAATAGATTTTGAAAATCATGTTATTGGTAAACTTATAATTAGTCAATTAGTTTATGAGCATGACGCTGCATTTAAAAGAAAAATAATTAGTAAATACAAGTTTACCTAATTGATTTAGTAAGTCTTGCTCTGACTATCTGAAACATTGAAACGGATAAATTTGAGATCCATGGCTCAAACATTCTTCTCTCAAAATATTAGAAAACTACTCCAAATTTTAAGTCTGGTACTTTAGAGTGAAAATTTTTCCCATTCGTATTAAATTGGAAGTCTGGTAAACGCTGGGAAACTTCAACAAAATAATGTTATAAGTTTGTAACTTAAAATTTATCTCACATAGTAGAGTCGAGCACTGTCATTTTCAAAAACAAAATCTGAAAAAATTTTGAACAAATGATATAGTCGAACATAGTATCCAGGTTTAATATGAACAACTCCGTGCGTGTCTCTAAAGAAATTCTATCCCACACAGTTACAGAACTACAGCAGCAACAGTTGAAGCCATGTTTTGTTCATGATATGTCTCATCACTTTCACACCATGTCTGAATACGGCTATTGGAGTAATAAAATGTGTACATAGACTCATCTGTGAACAAATAATTACACCATTCTACTACAGTCTATAGACGGAGGCTTCTTTGGTCCATGTTTTGAGGGTATTTTGGTGCTTCCTGTTTAACAGAGGGTGTCGAAAACATCTTCTGGCTTCCAGACCAGCTTCATACAATCTTTTTCTGATAACAGAGAGACTTACAGTGATTCTAAAGCCTCCACGAATCTTGAGCGTATAGAATATGCGATTTCGTAACAAAAATAATCATCTTGTTCTGTCTTCTGGTCGTAGCCCTTTGTCCACCATCATATCGTATACTGCCATTATCAATTTGACGATAATGATTCCAAGTGATACACCACATTATGCATTGGGACTATTTATTGTTAACTCATATTGTTATGAACAATTACAATTAAAGCGCCAAAATCTTCAAGAGGAAGTCTTCTTTGAGGCATTCTACAGAAATACAATATTTACAAGAAATGGAATGTTGTGTATTTTAATGTCAAATATATCTCAAGTTAACCAATTTTTTGGTCAACAATAACGAAGAATTTAAATTTTATATATGAATTTGCATTTTAAGATTGTATAATATAACAAAAGTATAAACAATATTTAAAATAATATTATGTTAGAGTACCGATTAAAATTAAAAAATAATTAAATGTAAGCATATATATACATTTTAATATTTCTAATATTCATCCATTGAGGTAAATGAATGGTACATGTTTAGGTATAACTCATTTTATCCATATCAAAACTATTACCTTGCCAACTAGTAATATACAGCATGTTTTTGAATAAACTATTTATCATTAAAACCAGTAATAATTAATTGTAAATTATTTTCTAAAACATTACGACAATAATCCAACAATTCTTTGATGTCAACAAATATTTAATCAATTGCGCCGAATATTTCTAATATTCAGTGCTACCAACATTATTCAAATTAAATCCCCACTCACTTTCACAGACACACTCGATGAAAACATTGACATAAATCTGACAAATTAAATGTTTAATTTTTAATTATGAGTTCCGGGTTTATTACCGAAGCTGAAGCAGCAGAAGTAAGGAAACGGAGGCAGGAAGAATGGGAAAGAGTCCGTAAAGCTGACGATCCTATAGGTAATGAAACGCATACAATTTTTATGACCTATGAACACATTTATTTATATAGAACGACCCGAGGAACCCTACGACAACCGCAGTTTATTTGAGAGATTACAAGAACAGAAACAAAAGAAGGACCTAGAATATGAAGAAGCTCACAAACTAAGTAAGTGTCATTTCTCTGGTTTTCAAACAAAATTATCAACGTTTTAATTTGCAGAAAATATGATAAAAGGTCTGGATGACGACGAAATACAATTTTTGGATTTAGTTGACAGGACAAGAATAGAAGCAGATCGCAAAAAGGAAATCGAGGAGGAACAGGAACTCAATGATTACAGAAATCGTGTAGCAATACTTCAGGAAAAATCAGTTGAAGACAGGCTGCAAGCTGAAATATCTGTGAACAAACCAAAACCAGCAGTCAGAAACCATACATCTCAACAAAAACTTCTGAAAGGTGTGGTAGTCAAAAAGAGGAAGATTAGTGAACCAGACTCCACAAGTGAAGCCAAACAAGTGAAAACTGAAAATGGTAATGGAACAGCGACAGCTCCAGAATCCACTCAAGGAGAAGAGGTACCAAATGTTACTAGTGATAATTCAGAAGTTCCTCAACCTTCTGCCTTAAAAACTGTTGCAATATTGCCTGGTCTGGGGAACTATGATGATTCAACTAGTGATGAAGAAACCAGCTCCGATTCTAGTATTGATTCAGACGCGCAGCCGAAACTGGATCTTTTGGGACGAAAGATATGTAAAAAGGAACAGTCTTAGTCTAATGCTTTTTGATGTTTAAGTACTATTTATTTTATGTATTACATTGCATTTATATTCTAATTTTCACTAAGTGACCGAATTGCTGTGAAAATAATACAAATAAAGGCAATGGAAGCATGTAATGTAGTATTTAATAACGAAACAAGATTGCCTTTCTTCATGCTTTTAGATATACGCATCTATATAATACATGTTGGTTTAATTTTTATAGATTTCTGTTGAGTTTTAAATTAGAGATATAAAATTGTACGGTGTCTTACATTAGTTTAGTTCATTTATGGTTAAGATTTTGAGGCATTGCCAAAGTTTTAACCACACCCTAAAATTTTATATTTGTATATCCATTTATGTTCTCTGGATTTTTTACTTGAAGTAAAAATAAAAAACAATTTTCTAATTTTTATTTTATTTCGATTAAAACAAATGGACGGGTCCGAAGCGTCACCAAACATCAGCCAATACATCAACATAAATCCAAACAACAATAATTTCGCATTTAAACAAACACAAAATTATGATACACCCTTTGAGTCTTATTCAGTATATTCATGTGTACACAAAACAACATAATTTGGTGGCATTTCAGAAAATCTCAAACAAGATGATTAGTTCCAATTATTTTTAATAAAACGCAAAGGGGTGTAAGACTTCTTGACTAATTTGTATTGAACAGGTACTGTAATTTTATAGTCTCAAAAAGCAAAATTTATATGTTCAATACAAATTAATGGGGGAATTAAGAAGCTTACAATTTGGATTTAGTAGATGTATTAGCGGCTAATTGTCAGGATGGATTCTCAGTTTTTGGCGTGTCGTAACGCAACATCATTGAATTTGAGTTGCCAGGTTCCAATTTGTAGCCAATTGATTTATAAAACGGTATTAAGTTGTCTTTACAATCTAACGACATTTTATAGCAAGACAACTTTTTTGCCAGCAGGGTAACAGTCAACACAATCCTAGAAGAAAAAATTACTATAACAAAAAATGGAAGTTGATAATGATATAAGTTATGATGATATGACATGATTAAATTATCAGGAAAATTTACGTCTGTAGTAATTGATTGATTTGATGACAAATTTCAATAAAGGATGATCAATCAAGATTAGAGTTAGACATGTAATTTAAATAATTCTTACAATTTGCCAAGCTGTTTTCCACGGTAGGTGTTGTTGACCACGACATCTTCGAGGCGAGCGCGGAGGGCGCACCCGTGGATAAATTTAAATTCGGTGATCAAGGTCGAGGCGCCGATTACCCTGTTGTTTCTGGTGTCGACGATTACTGTCACGTAGTAGCCTCCGGCCTGGTGCATATTCCAATATTGTTCTGCAAAAAAGAAATATAATTCAAGTATAACCAGAATCTAAAAGTTAAATGTTCAACATGATAAATTTCTTTATTTTTTTATACTTCATTCTAATTATAATAGTTGGCGGTGTGGTAATATTAATTAATAAAAAATAAAATTTGCCCTACAGTAATTTATTCATAAAATTAATCTACCAAATTTTAATTTTAATTGAGCTTCCAGAAATAACAGAAATAGGCGAGATAAAAAAATATATCATAAGAATTTTGTATTTTAAATTTAATTGTCCTTGACAATATCAGGAAGGAACCAAATATTTGCAAGTAAAATTAACATGTTCAAACCAATATCTGTGAAGAGGGATTTCACTTCTAATCAACTATTTAATACAAATAAAAATACTTACTTTCAAATTGGGTTCTAGTAATGTTACCCACAGATGTAAGTTGGGAAAGTAATTCCAAATAACCCTTGTCATAATCCTCAATTTTTAAAGGTCTGACTAATAGCCAAGGCTCACCAGGAGCTTCATTTGTGATAAATGGACTTAAGGCATAACTCACAGATTTCCAATCTAAATTTTTTAGTAGCTCTGGGTCAAACAGGAATTCGCCACTGCCAGGTGCCTAAAATCATATTCAATTTAATGTCATTAAATAAAAGTTATTTTATAAAATTAAAATTTATTCTAAAATTGGTTGGTTGATTTTAAGGAATGAGTTTTATTACCATTATAAAATATTTTGTAACAGATAGGCACCACAGATTGAAAATATTTGTTTAATTAATGAAATACAAGCACATTTTCTATTTTATAGTAGCTTTACTTAAACCCAGCAAAGTATGATTTATATGATAAGATCAGATAAAAATATGGAATTAGGCAATTACCTTACTAAATATTATAATTTTAACATATGTTTCTTATACAAAACGTAAATATTAGAAAAAAAATATTGATTTTAAAATGTATACAATGTAATGAAACAATTTTTGCTAACAAATAAATAAATATTATAATCGAGTACTTACTCTTGCAGTGGCACCCATGATAAACGAAAGGTGATTGATATCTAATTTTTAAAATAGTTGAGAACACGACGCAAAAATTCAAGGATATTTGCTTTCACTGAGAACTGACATTTCTCCACCGCCACTTGCACTATGCAAATACCTGTTACCCCTTTACTGGGTTATATATAGAATAAATCTTTATGGATTATTAATTGCTTGAGTAATTAAATAAATAATTAAAATTGTTCAATTGAAATTTGTCGATTTTAAATTTGAAGGTTATATTTTATTAAAAAAGGACAGCTCATCAACCTTGTAGCTTTCTATAATTGAAAATTAAATAAATAAAACTTTATTATTAAAATCATTTCAATCAGAAATAGTGATTCACAATAATAAGCATATTAATACAAATTTAATATATATTTAATTAGAAAATATACTTCGTACAAAACCATAAACATATTCGTCAATAGATGGCACTCTTCTGACAGCTGACGTGGAGTCCGGTTATGTGTACGAAATACCCCAAATTTTTCTAATAGCTGCTGTATTTTAATTGTGCTTTGAAAATTCAACCGAAAGTATATTAAGAAGTCATCCGTCAAGGTATGTTTTACATTTTTTAATTTAGTGTAAATTGTTTTATCGCTTAAATTCACTAAAACCGAACAAATATGTGGAATTAGATGGCTACTTATGATGAGTACATTCAACAAAATGAGGATAGGGACGGTATTAGATTTACTTGGAACGTATGGCCAAGCAGCAGACTTGAAGCCACCAGATTAGTAGTGCCTGTAGGATGTTTGTATCAGCCCATAAAGGAGCGACCTGATTTGCCACCCATCCAATATGACCCAGTATTATGTACAAGAAACAATTGTCGAGCTATTCTGAACCCTCTGTGTCAAGTAGATTACAGGGCAAAACTGTGGGTGTGCAATTTCTGTTTCCAGAGGAACCCTGTAAGTGCTTAATTATAATTTTTTTTTCAATAATTAATTATCGATTAATTTTAGTTTCCTCCACAATATGCAGCTATTTCTGAGCAACACCAACCAGCAGAAATTATGCCAATGTTCTCAACAATTGAGTATACAATTACAAGAGCTCAATGTTTACCACCAATTTATTTATTGGTTGTTGATACTTGCATGGATGAGGAAGAGCTAGGAGCTCTTAAGGACTCCCTACAAATGTCCTTGAGTTTGTTACCACCTAATGCTTTAATTGGTTTGATTACATTTGGAAAAATGGTGCAAGTTCATGAACTGGGTACCGAGGGCTGCAGCAAATCTTATGTATTCCGTGGAACTAAAGATTTATCATCCAAGCAGGTGCAAGAAATGTTGGGAATTGGAAAAGTGGCTGTTGGTCCTCAACAACAACCACAACAAATGGGGCAACCAATGAGACCGCAGCCGCAACAGCCTCAGTCGCCCGGAAGCAGATTTTTACAGCCAATTTCTAAGTGTGACATGAACTTAACTGATTTGATTGGTGAGCTCCAAAGGGATCCATGGCCTGTACCAACAGGGAAGAGATCTTTGAGGTCAACAGGTACTGCTTTGTCCATTGCTATTGGTCTTCTGGAGTGCACATATCCCAACACTGGCGCTAGAGTAATGCTGTTCTGTGGAGGACCCTGCTCACAAGGACCTGGTCAAGTTGTCAATGATGATTTGAAACAGCCCATTAGGTAAGTTTGTAATTTATTCTCCAAATAGTTCTGTATATTGAGAAAATATTTAATGTTTAGGTCTCATCATGATATCCAAAAGGATAATGCTAAATATATGAAAAAAGCAATAAAACATTATGAAAATTTGGCAATGAGGGCTGCAACCAGTGGCCACAGTGTTGACATTTACTCTTGTGCATTGGATCAAACAGGTTTAATGGAAATGAAACAGTGCTGCAATTCCACAGGGTAGATCAATACAAATATATTTATTATGTAAAACTAATAATTATTTTTACAGTGGACATATGGTAATGGGTGATTCTTTCAATTCTTCATTGTTTAAACAAACATTCCAGAGAGTATTTGCCAAGGATCAAAAGAATGATCTGAAGATGGCATTTAATGGAACACTAGAGGTAAAATGTTCAAGGGAATTAAAGGGTGAGTTTACATTCACATAACATAATCAAGTCTTATGTATACTGCTTACAGTTCAGGGTGGTATTGGTTCATGTGTGTCATTAAATGTGAAAAGTCCTTCTGTATCAGACACAGAAATTGGTATGGGTAATACTGTGCAATGGAAAATGTGTACCTTAACTCCAAGTTCAACAATATCTCTATTCTTTGAGGTTGTTAATCAGCATTCAGCTCCAATTCCTCAAGGTGGTAGAGGTTGTATACAATTTATTACCCAATATCAGGTTAGTTGTTAAAATATTGTAAAGCTAGTTATTTTATAGTAAAGTTCTTATTTAGCATGCAAGTGGTCAAAGAAGAATACGAGTGACGACTGTGGCTAGAAACTGGGCGGACGCCACAGCAAATATCCATCACATAAGTGCTGGATTCGACCAAGAGGCCGCAGCTGTTCTTATGGCAAGAATGGCAGTGTACAGAGCTGAAACTGATGACAGTCCAGATGTTTTAAGATGGGTTGATAGAATGTTAATCAGACTAGTAAGTAGAAAAAAATAATATTTAAATAGCGTATTGCTCATTATTTGTTTGTTCTTAGTGTCAAAAATTCGGGGAATATAACAAAGACGATCCTAACTCTTTCCGGTTGAATGAGAACTTCAGTTTGTATCCGCAATTCATGTATCATCTGCGTCGTTCGCAATTTTTACAAGTGTTTAATAATTCCCCCGACGAGACATCATTCTACAGGCATATGCTAATGAGGGAAGATCTAACCCAATCATTAATCATGATACAGCCAATTCTTTACAGTTATAGCTTCAATGGTCCTCCTGAACCTGTCCTACTGGATACCAGTTCTATTCAGCCAGACAGAATCTTACTCATGGACACGTTTTTCCAAATACTCATTTTCCATGGAGAGGTGAATATATGAGTGCAATTAGATTAATTTGACTGGTTATTTGTTGATCTTTTTAGACTATTGCTCAATGGCGTAATTTGAAATATCAAGACATGCCAGAGTATGAGAATTTCAGACAACTACTGCAAGCTCCTGTGGATGATGCACAAGAAATTCTTCAGACGAGATTCCCCATGCCCAGATACATTGACACAGAACAAGGCGGTTCGCAAGCACGATTCTTGCTTTCAAAAGTAAATCCAAGTCAGACTCACAACAACATGTATGCATATGGCGGGGTAAGTATTTGTTTTATATATTACAGTTAAATTAAATGAGTTGGTATCTGCATGAATAATTTGTTGTACCATTACACGCAAATGATTTTTTGTGACTATAATAGTTTACGTTTTATTTTTTGTGTTCCATGTGGTTCAGGCCATCATGACTGGTGCGGCAAGTCCGGTACAGTAATTTTTACAAAATATTTTGGAGTCGGGTCGGCGCTTTTTTACTAACACGGGTTGCGGTACTACTATTCTTAACACTCATCTTCAGATATTTTTAACACTTCTTTTCCGTTTAAAAATCACGCGACTTTGAATTAATTAACTTTTATATTCGTATGTAATTTTAATCATTGTGTAATCACATGTATATCCACTCCATATTTTTAATTAATTTATAATTTTCCGTCATTCTAGATCAGTTTAATTTAATTTTCATTATATATACTCTTTAATTTTTATTTGTTCTTGATTTATAACTTTTGTAAATATGTCCTTTCTAATTGTTATTACTGATTATTTTTTAGGATGGTGGTGCTCCTGTGCTGACTGATGACGTTTCCCTACAAGTTTTTATGGATCATTTAAAGAAATTGGCGGTTTCCTCCACAGCATAACAAAAATAATAAAGATTTTATTTTTAAAAGTTTTATATAATTTATATTATCCATGTATGTATTTGAATAAAAACGTTATAACTCAATATATCATCTATACATTTACATGTCGTTTTTCTATGCCTTTGGACTTATTATTAAAATAATTAATTTTTTCTGAAAACTAGTTTGACCAAGATTATTCAAAACAAAATTATACAATTTGTTTAAAATGTAGTACAAAATCACCACTTAATTGATAACATAAAATTTAGAATATAAAATTAAACAAGCTTTACTTAATACATACATATTTACTATCTAATTTATATTTCACCTCAGCCATATAATTTTAATTTAATTTAAAAAACTAAAATATCACAATATCTAAACCTATTAGTGGGTATTCACAGTGGAAAACTTGCTAGAATATTTCAATGTTTGAATGAAACAGTTAATTTAAAAAGCGAATGCTCATTTTTTGTTGAACATCTGTTCTTTGTAGAGCTTTACAAAATTCTTCGAATGAAATCATTTGATCACCGTCTTCATCAGCTTCCAAAATTGTCCTTTCTGCTATGCTAGTTAATTGTTCTTCACTAATATGTGTACCAACCATCATGTGCAAAATGGCTAATAATTCATCCTTTGATATTAAATCATCATTGTCCAAATCATACATCTTAAATGCAACTGCAAATACAATAAGTAATTTAAATATACAAGATTTAATTATAAAAAACTTACATCTTAATTTATCTTCCCTGGAGTTCAATTTGTTTTCTTTATTCTTTTTAATAGGCCTGAAGTGTGCCAGAACTTGCATAAACTGTCTAAAGTTCACCCTATCACTAAATTCATCTCCTTGGAAAAATGAATTAACAATTCTCTCTCCCAATGGATTAATGGCTAGTTCTGGGATTCTTAGAAAATCATTTCGGCTTAACGTGCCACAATCGCCCCTGTCTAGGGCGGTAAATCTTGAGTAAAGACGTTCAATTTGGTTCGAAGTAACTAAAACAATAGGAATAAAATTTCTGTGGAAAATTACACTGACCTACTTACATCCTGTTTCTTGTTGTATTTGTGCAATTTCTTCTTGCCTCAAAAGAAGCGATGATCTGTTACCCATTTTACTGAAATTTTGGTATGATAATGAACAAAAAGGACTTTGTGACAAATGTCAGGCCGTAACTGACAGTTCAAGTTTCAAAGGTAACAAATTGATAGTTCGCGTCACGGACACCTATTCCGAGTATTAACATTAGAGCTACGCGTGGTAGGTCCAATGTCTTCGAGAGTTAATAAATTAAAATAATTAACAAAAATTTAGTTTTTTTTTGTTTATTTAGTTTTATTCAACAATTTTTGGGTCCATATCGTTCGCTTAAATCTCGACTTCAAACGAATAAATGCGAAGGCATCCGAAAGCCGACCGCGCCATGCCTCCGGGCGTTCAGCGGCTCGAGGGATTTGGACCGGGGCTGTCGACTAAAAACTGCGTCTCCAGTATAGCAAACCGTAGAATATACAAATTTATCTTGGTAACTCTGGTGGAAATGAGTAGGTATTTTGTAATATGCGAAGTAGATATAAATCTGTTTTGGAGTAGGTGCAGGGTTATTAATTTAGGTAACCTAAAATTAATTTCTAAAATAGATATGATAAACAATTTTATAATCTAATTACATTCATTAAATTATTTGAATGTATATGATTTTACATTTGTTACAGGACTTATAGTCATCTTCGAGTACATAACAAAAATTAAGTATTGTTTATGTCAACAAAGGAAGAATCTTCGTTAAATTGATGACACGGTTTATGAAGTTTTTTAAATAATAATAATAATTTTAATAAAGAGATATTGAACTGGAATACTTTTAAAACATTATCTACAAACTGTGATATTTTATAAATAAATTTGTCTTTATAATAGCAAGTGTTTTATTTTTCAAATTTTGAAACAAATTAGTTAATAACAACACAACGTAACCAAGTAATTTTTTGTCACAATTTCTTTGAATAATTTTATTTATTATATATATATATATATATATATATATATATATATATATATATATATATATATATATATATATATAATTATATTATATATATATAATTATATTATTAATATATAATTATATTATATAATATTGTGAATTTTTCTCTATTATTTTGTTTATATCTTATTTATATCCACATATTATCAATTTTCAAATCTATCAAATTAATCAAAATTAATATTCTGTTTACTATGCAACTATGCAATTATTTATGTCCACATTTTAAATTCGAACATTAAAATATAATATTAAAAATTACACACAGGCCTGTAAATATATGTGATACAAAAAACGTATATAAAATTAAAATATATGACTATTATTATCGTATATTCAGGATATATTAAATTAAAAAGTTAATTGATATTTGTTACCTGTTTTACAATTATCCAAAAATGTGGAACATTTTGGATTATGTTCTTTGTTTTTAACGGAAAATCGGAGCAGTTTAACCTTTTTAATTATGGATAGAAACATTCTTTATATTATGGATTGTACCATTAATCCATTACAATTAGCATTGTAATAAATATTTTATTTTATATACATAAAAAAACTATGTCAACTAATAACTACTAACACAAATCTCAAAAACCTTGCAATCAATCTATTTCACATTTTGGGTGTGCATTAATAAGTGTTTGATCTATGACATGACATAGTTTTGAAGTCATAATATTCTTTAATAACAACAATACTGGTCAAACTTAGGTCATTTTCTACCATGTTTGTACAACAAATTCTAACCTAACCTAACCTAACCTAACCTAACCTAACCTAACCTAACCTAACCTAACCTAACCTAACCTAACCTAACCTAACCTAACCTAACCTAACCTAACACATACATCTGTGACATCGAGATTAATTTCTATTTATATTTGATTATGTACTAATGATTAATCAAAACTACTATTGTGTATCGTATTTATTATATTTGTTTATATGATAAAATGTGATTGGTTAACAATAAACTATATGACATAAATAAAAAGTTTAAACTGTATACATTATTGTATTTTTAATATATATTACTGTATTATACGAATTTTTGGGTGGTATTTAAACTTTTAAACAATATATCAAATATACTATTTGAATTATTTATTACATTAATTAATTTACAATATATTTCATGTATCTTGATGAACAAAAATAAACAATATAAAATAAAGAATATAAAAAAATATTACTAAACCAATGAAAAATCAACATTACTTATTCCAAAATATTTTCAAAACATCTATGGCTTATGAGACTGTAGTTTTTTAATTCAAAATAGTTTATTTTTATTGGAACATTTTATTTAGTGAATCCAACATCCAACCTCACTAAAATGTAAGATTCCTCCTTTTTAATACAATAGCAATTATATTTTATAATTTTGTATTTATATATATTGTTTCATTTTAGTTGTTATTTATAGAATTATTTTGTATTATGTTACATTTAAGTTGTTATTTATATGTATTTTACAATATATTTTGTTCAAAAACACATTTAATATTAATATTTTATTTTGTTTAATATATTATTATTTTTGAATTTATCTGTTTATTTTAATTATACATTTAACTTTTAATACGAATACGATATGGTAAAAACTATCGTATGATAGTGTATAATTCTTAATTACCAACATATAATATGATAATGGAGTAAAATACCTTTAGAATAAATATATTAGAATTAGGACAACAATTATTATACGAATTAAACAATAAGAACTGTAACTATAAAAAAGTTTTTGATATTAATATTCGATTCAAAATACATAACGTGAACAAGCAATATTCTTAATTTGTCAAATTTAATGATGCGAATCTGTTGCAATAACACACTCGCCGCAAGCGAATATAGCCTTTGAAGGATGCAGATCTGACGCCGACCGTATATACATGAGATCTCAAATGCGGTCCGGTTCCATACAAAAAAATTTGCGCACGAACTGAATGTTTATTTGATTTTGTGGCGGAAGCGCACAAAGTGCGATTCCTTTTCTAGTAACTGCCGCTCTTAAAAACATTTTAAGTTGCGCATATAATTCATTGACAACTATTGTCAAACAGTTTGTTCAAAGTAGTACTTACAATCCCTTAAATATATACCGTCAAAATTAATCTCTATTTATATTTGTTTATTAAATTTAGGTCAAGTTGCATTACGAATGATTTCAGAACTACTATTGACTAGAATCCACATGATTAATAGTTGGCAACACTTAATTACTAGCAACCGGGCTCCCGAAATATAAACCTTAAATAACGGGGCGCTCTACCTTTCGCGCGTTAATTTTGAATGGGAACACGAGAACTTCGGGCGCGTACGGGTACACTTCGCCTTTACTCGGATGATACTTTATTCGAATGATATGACACCCAATTTTTTTACACTTAAAGCATAACAAAATTCATTCATAGATTCATACTATAATACAATACAGTTCTGTATCCCATAGCTAGGTAAAATATATTTAATATATTTAAATTTAAAAGAGTAATTAAATTCCTTCTTAATCCAATTGGACAAGGAAAATAGGATTAACAAAAAAAAAAAAAAAAACAAGTTTTAATTTAACAAATGTAGAATATAATCTATTCACTTTCATAATAACAATCAAAATCACAGCTGCACTAAATTCCTTATTTTACATTTTAATGTTCTCTATTATGATTAGACCACATACATTCTTTATTCTCCTTCCATTCTCCTTTTGTGTCCTCATAGATTTCTTTTTTCCAAATAGGTACTAATTTTTTGACACTATTTATGCACCATTCTGTAGCTTTCATTGCATCAAACCGATGAGGTGAAGAAATTGCAATTACAATACTTGCTTCTTTCACAGGCACTAAACCCAATCTAAAAATAATTTTTAATTCATACAATCAACCATAATTATAATATATAAAAAATAAAGCAAATGTATTAGAAGTATTTAATCACCTGTGATAAATAGCAATGTTCTCCACATCCTTCCACTGTTCTCTAATTTGGTCACAAATTTTATTTAAAGATTTTAATGCCATGGATTCATAGGCTTCATATTCCAGTGTAACAACTTTCTTGTCCTCAAAGTTATCCCTTGTTGTCCCAATAAATATGGAAACTGCACCACAAGATGCTGCTGTAACCATTTCACTAATTTTTTCTACAGAGAGCTTTTCTTTGGACAAGCTCAAGAAATTCATTTTTAAATTGTAATTTTTAACCGCCACTTAAAGGAGGAATGACTGCGATTTCGTCGCCAGTTTTCAACGTGTACGTCTTATTTGTATCGCAGTAATCTTCATTGAGAGCTAATATTATGGTGTCCTTTATGTTGTCTAATCCAAATTTCTTAACAATTATGTTAAGAAGAAGTTGGTATGATATATTACAATCGATTTCTAAATTATCGTGCGTCCTACCGGCGATTTCCCTGGCTTTTGCGAAAAATATTATTTTTATGTTTACTGTCATATTACAGTAATACACACATTCTAAATAAAACTGTACATATTAACAGATTACACAGAGCACCATGTTGACCTTTAACTTTAATTTAAAGAATTATGTTGCGCAACATGTTGTTAGTGAGGTTATCAACGATAATAAGTCACGCAATTTTAGTACAAGATCATGTCATTAGTGGGCTTTGAGTGGAACAGATTTAATTATGTGGATTAAACAAACTTGTTATCAAAAACATGTAAATATTAAAATAAAGTAAAAAGCTTTTAAATATTTACCTATTATTATTAGACATCTGTTATGGATTAAATACACTAATAATAACTGATAGAATTCTGTTATCAAGAGTTATAATATAAATAAGTTTAACACGTTAACGGCTTACATTATCGTTTATCTACAAGTTCTGAATAAATATACGTGGTATGTGTACTGCATACATAAGTATCCATCAGGTGTGACCATTTCTCTCCATCAGATTTTTCTATAACAAGAAAAATTCCTAAACCTAAAACAGTTCCTTTGCCACCATCACTTTTTCATTTTCATATTCCTTCCAATTCCAGGGATTTTAATTTTAATGTTTTTGAAAATTCATTGTCTAATTTGAATACTAGTCAATCTATTCCTCCCACTTCCAGAAATCTTAATTTTAATGTTTTTGAAAGTTCATTGTCTAATTTGAATTCTAATTGGAATTATTTATCTTTATGTTGTTTGTTATTGTTGTTGAAGAAATTTATTGTGTTGTATTTGTATTTATTTATTTACTTTTGTTATATATAATATGTAGTATACAGAAGATTGATGTACTTTTTATAATGTACAATAAATAATTTGTAATAAAAATGTTTTCATTCCATAGCTTGTTTTATTTCTCACAATTCACCCTATAATGTACCAATTAATTTGAATTTGAAACTATTCCCGCTAATTTTGTCAAATTTCAAATACAGAAAACTATAAAGGCGGCATCTATTGAATAATTTAAGCACTACAAATTAATTTATCGTCCAATGTTGTTTCTCATTTTTAGTAAGAGGTACTTCTTGGGTGAGATTTTCTATGGTGTGACCAGTGTGGCCATTCAGCAACCAGCAAAGGTTTTCTATGCAGCAAACCTACCTTTTCGAGTCTAAGATGATTTTGGAGTGCTCGTTTTCGTTCATTACGTTCGGCACGTATCGGTTTCCGAATCGAAATGCGACTGCCGTGGATCCGCATGCAGTTTTTAGTACTGGTTTGAACATTTTTGTTTCATTATAATGAAATTAAAATTAAAATAAACAATGATAATAATATAATACATAACAATAAATATGGTGGTTATGGTTAAATTAAATGTAAAAATATATTAAATTTTAAATTATTATTTAAAACAAATGTAGTGCATGCATATGCATATTTCAAATACATAATATATTTAATCTAAAATACTTAAAATAATTATATAGTTACAGAATAAAAAAATGTTAAAATTAACAATATAATTGTAGGAACATTATTGTAGATATCAATTACGCATTTTGGTTAGACAATAAAATAAGAATAAACATTTATTTTATATGTAAAGTGTGGAAAATAATATTCAATTATAAAATTGCTGGTATATGTTAAACGTTAGTACTTTATAGAATAAATTCGTATAGACTCTATTAATTCCACAGCACGACTAGTTCATTATGAATAATAACAATTTAGTTCAGGTCAACAAAAATCAAATTATTTACGGAATTATTAAAAGTTTATTTAATTGAACTGATTTCAAATGTTAAAAATTATATTGATTAAACACAAATGTGTTTAAATTAGATATTAAACGAAAACATTAAGTTAATTTTAATCAAATAATATACCTAAATAAAATTATTTGATTATTTTAATAAAGAAATATTTTATAAATTTACTTTTATTACAATAAAAATGGAATACATGATAAATAAGTGAAAATTTCCAGAATTTTTATTTAATTTATTAATAAAATAGTTCAATGATAATAATAATAAAAATAATAATAATAATTTAGTTCCGATTAATAAAATTTCTGGTAAAGGTTAAACATTTCTTCTTTATAGAATTATTGGATATTAGTTTCTTAAAACATTTAGAATTTGAAAATAGGTCTGATTAATAGAAATGTTGCATTATAAATTTAATTTTAATAACAAAAATATCAACGACTATGAATTTCGCGATTTATATATTTATATATTAATTTCAAATTATATATCAAACAACAATGTTGGGAATTTGCACCGACTTTCATATTTCCAAGTTTATGTAATGCTATAAGAACACTCGTTTACTCGCGCTTGATATATGCGTTCCCATTCTGAAACCGAACTGTGTCGATTCCAAAGGTACCGAACGTGTCTAACGAAAATAACAAGTTCACAGCAAGTTGGTTTGCTGAATGGCCACACTGGACTCCGCGGGGGTGGTGGGAGTGTCACCTCATGCTTGCGATTGGTCAACATACGGGTTTATGTAATTACAAGCACATAGCGAATGTATTCAGCTGAAATGCAATTTTCCACTCAAATTTCTGATTTATTTATTAACAAATCTTACAGATTGTATTATAATAATCGTTTAAACATTGTAATAATTAATGATTATAATTAATTTTACATGTTGATGAAGTGCAGTAAAAATCACGTGGTTCTAATTTATAAATTTTAAATTAAACATATTTGAGATCGAGTTTAAATAATTATAAAAAGTGAAACCACAAAAATTTTAATGTTTAAAAATATTATGATAATGCCTAAAAACATATAATTAATTTTAACAATACGAGAATTTAAAAATTTCTTCTTTCTCCAATTATTTAATACACACACATTATGAAAAATTAACATTGTGAAATTTATAGTTTAATAAGCGTATAAAATATTTTAAAAATAAAATTATTACAATGAAATTATTAATAATTTTAAATTATATTACCATTATCATAACAAAAATAAATGAAATAAATTAAATGAATAATTTAATATAGTAAAATTTATGATATATTAAATATTAAATACAAATACTTTTTTGTTATTGTCACATTTTATAGTGAAAATTTGTTTATAGGTCTGTTTAAGATGAAAGTGCCTCGGTAACTTTTTTTATTAATTAAACGAATATTTGAGTACTATCTTTATATATTTTCATTACTCCGTTTATTCTGAAAAAAAAAACAGTCCTCTAACTATAAAAATATACGATTTTATGAAAATTTGGAATAATTGGAATAGTCGATAGTAAAAAGAAAAAATTAATTTATTTACAATAATGTTTGTTAATTGAAATATTTACATGTAATTATCAGTGGTAAATTTTTAATTAAATTTAAATTATTTAACTTATTATAATAAACGTCTATTAAATAATTAGGGAAAAAAGAAATTTTTAAATTCTCGTATTGTTAAAATTAATTATATGTTTTTATAAATTATCACTTTTTAATTTAAAATTTATCATTTAGAACCACGTGATTTTTACTGTACTTCATCAACATGTAAAATTAATTATAATCATTAATTATTACAATGTTCAAATGAAATAAAATATCTACAAATACAACGAATATTTATATTTATTAAATTTATATTTATTTAACAAATCCTTAATGTTGCTTGTTGCTGTATTCAGAGTTAACATAGAAGTAAGTACATATACACAATATATTCTGTTCTCTTCATAGTAAAAACATCAGCAGAGATATTTCGGATCTTGGATTAGAACTAATAGACAAGGAATGGGTACTTGGCCTATAACCCCGAAAAACCTTACATTACAGAAATTTGTCGGACCAAATAAAAATACTTTCAACAACAAAATTTCAAAAAAGGCTGCACATTACTAAAGTCACTAAAAACTACTCTCGCCTACTGTTCTATGGTCTAGCGAATGTGATTCTAAGCAAGTCAAAATTGGACTTTTTGATTGATTATGACTAATTTCTCGATATTAACAAAAGTGGTATTTTTTTCATTTTATATATGGGAATAAAAAATTTTATTTATTTTGTAAAATAAAGTTGCTTTTGGTTTAATTTCTTATTGATATTTATTTATTACAACTTTAATTTTTAATAAATACTTATTTAGTTCTGAAATAATATTTCATGATATATGATATAATTATTCTGTGATTGACTGGCAGAACATTGGCTCACCACCCTTCCTTTCATCTGGTTCCACACTTTAAACCTACTACTGTAGGTGATAAAAATTGGGGGGGAGGCATTTCATATTATTTGCACAAGAAAAATTTACTCTTAAATAATTTTGATTATTAAATTCGTTTTTGAGGTATTTAAATTTTGATGTTTTGAAAATTAAAAAATGAAAAAACATTTTTAATTAAAATAACTGAAAAAAGTTAAGCATATTAGCATACATTTTTAAACATCCTGTATACGTGGATTATTTGTGAATAAAAACGTAAAAATAAAAACAATAAAACCTCAACGTCAACCAGACATATTACAATATGGTGAGTGGGTTAACAAAATCGAAATGACGTTATGATCAGTCACAATTGTAGCAAACAGATCATCTCTCGAAAATTATTTCCTAAGATTGACGAATGTTGATGTGCAGACGTCTTCTACCATCAGTGTACAAACATCTTCATAACACTCAGCACAAAACCAGTCTTGTCTAGAGTTGCAAGAGATTTACCCGGCAAAAGAAGGGGACAATTAATTTTGCTCAAGCCACTCTAGGCAAGCAAATATTTGCTGGGACTTCAAACAAATTACACCAAACATTTGCCTTCGTTTTATTTTTGGGGAAGCCTTATTGCACTTTAAAAATCATGAATCAAACTATCGCAGCGATTCATCGAATTACTAGACTGAATAGGAACTATCACCGTGAGACTTGATATCAAATATCGAACCTACACGTACGGATCGAGTAGGTCGTCATCGGTGTGTTGGACGCGTTGTTTCTGCGCCAGGTCCTCCAGTTCTTCGCGTGTTCGCTTCTTACGGAACTCGTAGTACGAGTCTCGTACACCAGCGCGAATATGTACTCGATGGCGGCCTGGACATCTGACACGCTCGGCGCTGCAAAATTCAACTCAGTTTTCAATATATCTTTCAAATAATATGGATAATTATAGACAACTTCGAAAGTTGAATAATACTTACCATTAAAACTGCTTTCCAGAGTGAAAAGTTGATAGAGGAGACAATAAGTAATACAATTCATGATAACTTTATTTTAAATCAAAATAAACATTTTTTGTTAACAGATAACAATTTCAGAAAAATCTAAATCAAATAAAACACATTTGTTATACAAAATAAATTATGAGAACATGTGATATACTATAAGACTCGTATTTATTAAAAAAATTTATCAAATTATACACAGGGGGAAATACTGTTTAAAAATTAATTTTCTATTTATTTTGGCTGATAAATTAGAAAATCATATTTAATTTTTTCTGTATATCTACATAAAAATAAATATTATAATTAAATATATTGTATTAATCATATTAGTTATACAAAAAATCTAAGAAACTGTGATTTAACATGTAACATTTTCTTTAAATTTATTATTATTAAATTATGTATTTCAAACTTACAAGAAACAAAATTAGCACAATATTTCATATGAAACATTTAAAAATTTAACCTTTTAGAACTGATTTCTGGAAGAAAGAAGCATTCTTGTATTAGTAGAAAATAAAGTTTCTATATCTAATAAAAATTGATATTTTCAAGTTATATTGAAATATGAAAATAATAAAATTTAAATATATTGTATTATTTATATTAGTAGTATGCAGTTATATATAAAAAAAAAAATAAAAAACTGTGGTATAACATTTTAAATTTAACCTTTAGAAGTGATTTCTGGAGCAAAGAAGCATCTTAGCAGTAATAGAAAATTAGTTTTTTTTCTCTATATCTACTTAAAAATAACTATTTTCAAATTACTTTGAAATATGAATAATACAATATATTTATATTATTTATTACTATCAAAATATGTACTTTTTGTCTGCAATAAACAAAAGTAGCACAATATCTTATAATATTTTCATGTTAAACATTTCAAGATTTAGAACTATTTAGAATTGATATTTGGAGACAAGAAGCAGTTAAGATAACTTTACTTCAATCAAATAAAACACGATTACTCATTGCTAAATATAAATGAAAAATAAAAATACAAATGGTGTATTTTTCACTTTATATGTGGGAACAAAATTTCTTATTTATTTTGTAAAATAAATTTTAAGTTGCATTTGATTTAGTTTATTATTTATTAATATTTATTTCTTTTATTACTTTTCTACTACTACAATTTTAATTTTTAATAAATAGTCATTTAGTTCTAAAATAAGGCAATATACTTAACTTTTTGCGATCAGTTCATTTGATGTAATTATTCTGTCGTTGACTGTAAAAGTGTTGGACCACCACCTTCCCTTTCATCTGGCTCCACACTCCATGCCCAAGAAAAAAGAAAATGTAAATAAAATTTAATTAAGTAAATGTAGCTCCACAAACATTAATTTCAGAACATGTATTTTCTCATATTTCCGTAACCTTCCGTTCAATGTTGTTTAAAATTAGTATGTATTATCTTCCAATTTCATAAACATTTACTATGATGATATAGTAGCGTAAATTCAGGGGAGTTCCCCTCTTTTTCTCGCCCTACTTTCGTCGTCACTAATTAACTTTTAATACTATTAAGGTCTTCATATTCTTTGCATAATTTAGAAGAAAAAATTTACTCTTAAATAATTTTAATTATTAAATTCGTTTTTGATGTTTGAAGAAAGTTAAAATGATTTTAATTTTAATACAACACAAAACTTTGATGTTTTGAAAATTAAAAAATTACAAAAATATTTTTAATTAAATTGATCGAAAAAAGTTAAGCAAGTATTTCGACCAAAATATAAATGTAACCATACATTTTTAAACGGGAATTATTTCTGAATAAAAATGTAAAAATGAAAACTATAAAACCTTTGACAAAAAAGGAGGTCGAAAAAACGCATCAAGGGTTTAAATCGAAATTTAAATATTCAGTTTTATTTTAACTCTATTCTACTGCCTTCTTAATATCATGCTGTATGAATGCTTCAGACTGGCTCAAGACAAGTTGATGTGGTCGCTGCATTTAATGTTGACCAATCGTAGTGTGTAGACTCTATCAACGATTTCTAGAGACTGGACATGAGCGAGATCGGCTTAGAGAAGGTCGAACAAAATTTACATCTCGACCGGGAAGACAGATTATTAATCAGAGGAGAACGAGAGGACACAATAAGAAGTTGCACACTTCTCAGACAAGACCTGATTTTGGCTACTGGAGGTCATATAATCCCAAGAACAGTTTTAAATCAGTTAAATGATGCAGGACTCCGTCACAGGAGACCCATAAGGCGCCTACCCCTTCAACCTGCCCATCGCGCAGTGAGATTAGCTTCGTCTCGGGATCTTTCCTGGCATGAAGAATGCATACCAAGCATAGCGGTATGGGGTGGTATTTTTCTAGGAGATAGAACGGAGAGCTACATCTGCGATCGTAATTTAGGCAACAGATATTATCGATAATATGAATATATGAAGTTTATTAGTATTGAAAAGGACTATATGTTATTTATTTTACAATAAACAGGCCATATTGTTTCATCATTAGTATTCCTATTAAAATTATAATTAATAAATTTATTTGATGCATATTGTTTTATTTATATTTATTAAATGTCACAACATAGCATTATTTTGGTTTTACCGAATATAGTGTGACTCATCTTAGACTGGAACACCCCCGTAACATTTTTATTTATGACTCGTTTGTAATGAATAATAGTTTGAAAGATACAAGATAATACTTTAAGTTATAAATTGCATCTTCTCTTGTATTTATTTCTTTTGTTCAATTGAACCGTAGAATAAATTGTCAAAATATATGTAGGGTTGTAAGTGAGAATATCACTATCACTTAACGTATTACTTTTCATATTAATGCTTGTTAAACGTTTTAATAGTGTACAAATGAGGTCTCATTAGTGTTTATACTATAAAATTGGACTTGAGATTTTGTTGGCACTAAGAATTAAATTGTTTGTGAGAACAAATGTCACTAATTGATATTCTTAAGGTATTTCGATTCTAGTATATATAATAGTTCTTTATGAAATCTAGTATGTATCAATTTTTAAGGAAGACTAATTTTTGTTTCAGTTTATAATTATATTATTTTAATTCAACTAAACCATGGAAACAAGTATCACAAATATCTGAGATTTAGAAATACTGACCATTAATAATTATAGTCAACAATACAAAATTGCATTTGTCGTTTTGTTTGTACTATGAATTAAATTGTTTATGTAGAGAATTAGTGAATTAAGTCACTAATTGATATTCTCAGATATCTTTGACACTTTATTCGGTTGAAATATTTTCATTAAATAATGCGATTTCAACTCTAATCCATGTAGCAGCAATATTTCTTTATGAGAATTAATATGTACCAATTCTGAAAGTTTTTTAAAATTAATGAACAACTTGTTACATTACATTTTTCTAATTCAGATGAAATATAAAATAAAGTGTCAACAATATCTGAGGCTTGTGGTCTCGTTGGTACTAATAATTTAACTGTCTGTGAGGAGAACTAATATGTGTAAAGTGATTAATTGATATTCTTAAGTAATTTTGACACTTTGCTTCATCTATCTGTAACTGAAGAAATAAAATCATAAGAATAATCAGATTTTTAACTCTAGTCCTCTAGTCTAAATAATAACCAATATTTCTTTATAGAAATCGGTATGTACCAATTTTGAAGCTTGTTGAATACAATAAAAAACTTGTTTTTGTTTAAATCGAAACACCCTTCTAATTCAACTAAACTTTAGAATACATTTCAGAAATATCTAAGAATGTTTCTGTTAAAATATCATTAAAAATTTAGAACTGAATAGTTTTATTAGTAAATTAAAATATCAGATAAAATTGGATTTGTGGTCTTGTTGGTTATAAAAATTATACTGATTGTGAGGAAAACTGATATGTTAAATCACTAATTTATATCCTCAGGTAATTTTGTTACTTTATTCCACGTATTGGTTACACAGAAAAATAAATTTAGAAGGATAATGAGATTTTCAACTCTGATTGAAATATTATCAAATATTTCTTTATGAAAATTGGTATGTACCAATTTTCAAGGTTGTTGAATTCAATAAAAAACTTGTTTTTGTTTAAATTCAAAATAACATCCTTCTAATTCAACTAAACTATAGAATAAATTGTCAAAAATATCTGAGAATGTTCCTAATAAAATATCATCAAAAGTGTAGAAATGAATGGTATCATTAGTAATTTAACTTATCAGACAAAATTGGATTTGTAGTTTTGTTGGTTATAAAAATTATACTGATTGTGAGGAAAACTGATATGTTAAATCACTAATTTATATTCTCAGGTAATTTTGTTACTTTATTCCACGTATTGGTTACACAGAAAAATAAATTTAGAAGGATAATGAGATTTTCAACTCTGATTGAAATATTATCAAATATTTCTTTATGAAAATTGGTATGTACCAATTTTCAAGGTTGTTGAATTCAATGTAAAACTTATTTTTGTTTAAATTGAAAATAACATTCTTCTAATTCAACTAAACCATAGAATAACGTGTTAAAAATATCTGAGAATGTTCCTGTTAAAATCTCTTTAAGAGTGTATAAATGAGTGGTATTAATAGTAAATTAACATATCAGATAAAATTGGATTTGTGGTCTTGTTGGTTTTAAAAATTAAGCTGTTTGTGAAGAAAATTGATATGTTAAATCACTAATTGATATTCTCAGTTAATTTTGATACCTTTTTCCATGCATTGGTTACACAGATAAAATAAATTTAGAAGAATAATGAGATTTTCAACTCCGATTCAAATAATATCAAATATTTCTTTATGAAAATTGGTGTGTACCAATTTTAAAGATTGTTGAATACAATAGAAAACTTGTTTTTGCTTAAATTGAAAATAACATCCTTCTAATTCAACTAAACTATAGAATAACTTGTCAAAAATATCTGAGAATGTTCCTGTTAAAATCTCTTTAAGAGTGTATAAATGAGTGGTATTAATAGTAAATTAACATATCAGATAAAATTGGATTTGTGGTCTTGTTGGTTTTAAAATTTAAGCTGTTTGTGAAGAAAATTGATATGTTAAATCACTAATTGATATTCTCAGGTAATTTTGTTACTTTATTCCACGTATTGGTTACACAGATAAAATAAATTTAGAAGAATAATGAGATTTTCAACTCCGATTCAAATAATATCAAATATTTCTTTATGAAAATTGGTGTGTACCAATTTTAAAGATTGTTGAATCCAATAAAAAACTTGTTTTTGTTTAAATTCAAAATAACATCCTTCTAATTCAACTAAACTATAGAATAAATTGTCAAAAATATCTGAGAATGTTCCTAATAAAATATCATCAAAAGTGTAGAAATGAATGGTATCATTAGTAATTTAACTTATCAGACAAAATTGGATTTGTAGTTTTGTTGGTTATAAAAATTATACTGATTGTGAGGAAAACTGATATGTTAAATCACTAATTTATATTCTCAGGTAATTTTGTTACTTTATTCCACGTATTGGTTACACAGAAAAATAAATTTAGAAGGATAATGAGATTTTCAACTCTGATTGAAATATTATCAAATATTTCTTTATGAAAATTGGTATGTACCAATTTTCAAGGTTGTTGAATTCAATGTAAAACTTATTTTTGTTTAAATTGAAAATAACATTCTTCTAATTCAACTAAACCATAGAATAACGTGTTAAAAATATCTGAGAATGTTCCTGTTAAAATCTCTTTAAGAGTGTATAAATGAGTGGTATTAATAGTAAATTAACATATCAGATAAAATTGGATTTGTGGTCTTGTTGGTTTTAAAAATTAAGCTGTTTGTGAAGAAAATTGATATGTTAAATCACTAATTGATATTCTCAGTTAATTTTGATACCTTTTTCCATGCATTGGTTACACAGATAAAATAAATTTAGAAGAATAATGAGATTTTCAACTCCGATTCAAATAATATCAAATATTTCTTTATGAAAATTGGTGTGTACCAATTTTAAAGATTGTTGAATACAATAGAAAACTTGTTTTTGCTTAAATTGAAAATAACATCCTTCTAATTCAACTAAACCATAGAATAAATTGTCAAAAATATCTGAGAATGTTCCTATTAAAATATCATCAAAAGTGTAGAAATGAATGGTATCATTAGTAATTTAACTTATCAGACATAATTGGATTTGTGGTTTTGTTGGTTATAAAAATTATACTGATTGTGAGGAAAACTGATATGTTAAATCACTAATTTATATTCTCAAGTAATTTTGTTACTTTATTCCACGTATTGGTTACACAGAAAAATAAATTTAGAAGAATAATGAGATTTTCAACTCTGATTGAAATATTATCAAATATTTCTTTATGAAAATTGGTATGTACCAATTTTCAAGGTTGATGAATTCAATGTAAAACTTGTTTTTGTTTAAATTGAAAATAACATTCTTCTAATTCAACTAAACCATAGAATAACGTGTCAAAAATATCTGAGAATGTTCCTGTTAAATTCTCTTTAAGAGTGTATAAATGAGTGGTATTAATAGTAAATTAACATATCAGATAAAATTGGATTTGTGGTCTTGTTGGTTTTAAAAATTAAGCTGTCTGTGAAGAAAACTGATATGTTAAATCACTAATTGATATTCTCAGTTAATTTTGATACCTTTTTCCATGCATTGGTTACACAGATAAAATAAATTTAGAAGAATAATGAGATTTTCAACTCCGATTCAAATAATATCAAATATTTCTTTATGAAAATTGGTGTGTACTAATTTTCAAGATTGTTGGATCCAATAAAAAACTTGTTTTTGTTTAAATTGAAAATAACATCCTTCTAATTCAACTAAACTATAGAATAACTTGTCAAAAATATCTGAGAATGTTCCTGTTAAAATCTCTTTAAGAGTGTATAAATGAGTGGTATTAATAGTAAATTAACATATCAGATAAAATTGGATTTGTGGTCTTGTTGGTTTTAAAAATTAAGCTGTTTGTGAAGAAAATTGATATGTTAAATCACTAATTGATATTCTCAGGTAATTTTGTTACTTTATTCCACGTATTGGTTACACAGATAAAATAAATTTAGAAGAATAATGAGATTTTCAACTCCGATTCAAATAATATCAAATATTTCTTTATGAAAATTGGTGTGTACCAATTTTAAAGATTGTTGAATCCAATAAAAAACTTGTTTCTGTTTAAATTGAAAATAACATCCTTCTAATTCAACTAAACCATAGAATAAATTGTCAAAAATGTCTGAGAATGTTCCTATTAAAATATCATCAAAAGTGTAGAAATGAATGGTATCATTAGTAATTTAACTTATCAGACATAATTGGATTTGTGGTTTTGTTGGTTATAAAAATTATACTGATTGTGAGGAAAACTGATATGTTAAATCACTAATTTATATTCTCAAGTAATTTTGTTACTTTATTCCACGTATTGGTTACACAGAAAAATAAATTTAGAAGAATAATGAGATTTTCAACTCTGATTGAAATATTATCAAATATTTCTTTATGAAAATTGGTATGTACCAATTTTCAAGGTTGATGAATTCAATGTAAAACTTGTTTTTGTTTAAATTGAAAATAACATTCTTCTAATTCAACTAAACCATAGAATAACGTGTCAAAAATATCTGAGAATGTTCCTGTTAAATTCTCTTTAAGAGTGTATAAATGAGTGGTATTAATAGTAAATTAACATATCAGATAAAATTGGATTTGTGGTCTTGTTGGTTTTAAAAATTAAGCTGTTTGTGAAGAAAACTGATATGTTAAATCACTAATTGATATTCTCAGTTAATTTTGATACCTTTTTCCATGCATTGGTTACACAGATAAAATAAATTTAGAAGAATAATGAGATTTTCAACTCCGATTCAAATAATATCAAATATTTCTTTATGAAAATTGGTGTGTACTAATTTTCAAGATTGTTGGATCCAATAAAAAACTTGTTTTTGTTTAAATTGAAAATAACATCCTTCTAATTCAACTAAACTATAGAATAACTTGTCAAAAATATCTGAGAATGTTCCTAATAAAATATCATCAAAAGTGTAGAAATGAATGGTATCATTAGTAATTTAACTTATCAGACAATATTGGATTTGTAGTTTTGTTGATTATAAAAATTATACTGATTGTGAGGAAAACTGATATGTTAAATCACTAATTTATATTCTCAGGTAATTTTGTTACTTTATTCCACGTATTGGTTACACAGATAAAATAAATTTAGAAGAATAATGAGATTTTCAACTCCGATTCAAATAATATCAAATATTTCTTTATGAAAATTGGTGTGTACCAATTTTAAAGATTGTTGAATCCAATAAAAAACTTGTTTCTGTTTAAATTGAAAATAACATCCTTCTAATTCAACTAAACTATAGAATAAATTGTCAAAAATGTCTGAGAATGTTCCTAATAAAATATCATCAAAAGTGTAGAAATGAATGGTATCATTAGTAATTTAACTTATCAGACAAAATTGGATTTGTAGTTTTGTTGATTATAAAAATTATACTGATTGTGAGGAAAACTGATATGTTAAATCACTAATTTATATTCTCAGGTAATTTTGTTACTTTATTCCACGTATTGGTTACACAGATAAAATAAATTTAGAAGAATAATGAGATTTTCAACTCCGATTCAAATAATATCAAATATTTCTTTATGAAAATTGGTGTGTACCAATTTTAAAGATTGTTGAATCCAATAAAAAACTTGTTTTTGCTTAAATTGAAAATAACATCCTTCTAATTCAACTAAACTATAGAATAAATTGTCAAAAATGTCTGAGAATGTTCCTAATAAAATATCATCAAAAGTGTAGAAATGAATGGTATCATTAGTAATTTAACTTATCAGACAAAATTGGATTTGTAGTTTTGTTGGTTATAAAAATTATACTGATTGTGAGGAAAACTGATATGTTAAATCACTAATTTATATTCTCAGGTAATTTTGTTACTTTATTCCACGTATTGGTTACACAGAAAAATAAATTTAGAAGAATAATGAGATTTTCAACTCTGATTGAAATATTATCAAATATTTCTTTATGAAAATTGGTATGTACCAATTTTCAAGGTTGATGAATTCAATGTAAAACTTGTTTTTGTTTTAATTGAAAATAACATTCTTCTAATTCAACTAAACCATAGAATAACGTGTCAAAAATATCTGAGAATGTTTCTGTTAAAATCTCTTTAAGAGTGTATAAATGAGTGGTATTAATAGTAAATTAACATATCAGATAAAATTGGATTTGTGGTCTTGTTGGTTTTAAAAATTAAGCTGTTTGTGAAGAAAACTGATATGTTAAATCACTAATTGATATTCTCAGTTAATTTTGATACCTTTTTCCATGCATTGGTTACACAGATAAAATAAATTTAGAAGAATAATGAGATTTTCAACTCCGATTCAAATAATATCAAATATTTCTTTATGAAAATTGGTGTGTACTAATTTTCAAGATTGTTGGATCCAATAAAAAACTTGTTTTTGTTTAAATTGAAAATAACATCCTTCTAATTCAACTAAACTATAGAATAACTTGTCAAAAATATCTGAGAATGTTCCTAATAAAATATCATCAAAAGTGTAGAAATGAATGGTATCATTAGTAATTTAACTTATCAGACAAAATTGGATTTGTAGTTTTGTTGATTATAAAAATTATACTGATTGTGAGGAAAACTGATATGTTAAATCACTAATTTATATTCTCAGGTAATTTTGTTACTTTATTCCACGTATTGGTTACACAGAAAAATAAATTTAGAAGAATAATGAGATTTTCAACTCTGATTGAAATATTATCAAATATTTCTTTATGAAAATTGGTATGTACCAATTTTCAAGGTTGTTGAATTCAATGTAAAACTTGTTTTTGTTTAAATTAAAATAACATCCTTCTAATTCAACTAAACTATAGAATAACGTGTCAAAAATATCTAAGAATATTCCTGTTAAAATCTCTTTAAGAGTGTATAAATGAGTGGTATTAATAGTAAATTAACATATCAGATAAAATTGGATTTATGGTCTTGTTGGTTTTAAAAATTAAGCTGTTTGTGAAGAAAACTGATATGTTAAATCACTAATTGATATTCTCAGGTAATTTTGTTACTCTATTCCACGTATTGGTTACACAGAAAAAATAAATTTAGAAGAATAGTTAGGTTGTCAACTCTAGTTCAAATATTATCAACTATTTTTTTATGAAAATTGGTATGTACTAATTTTGAAGGTTTTTGAATTCAATGAAAAACTTGTTTTTGGTTAAATTGAAAATAACATCCTTCTAATTCATCTAAACTGTATAATAAAGTGTCAAAAATATCTGAGAATGTTCCTATTAAAATCTCTTTAAGAGTGTATAATTGAGTGGTAAATAGTGTAAATTAACGACACAGACAAAATTGAATTTGTGGTCTTGTTGATACTAATAATTTAATTGTTTGTGAGAACTAATGTGTTAAGTCACTAATTGATAAGAATGATGATTGATAAGATATTTTTATGAAGTTTATAAACGTTTTATCCGTATAAAATACCCTAGTCAACTTGCATTAAAATTTGACTTTATTCTTGACCTACAACTCATCAAAACCGAGTCACAAATAAGAAAGTTACGAGGGTATACCCATCATAAACGAACCAACCACGCTCTATTTTCAGATAACACAATTAAACACGCAACCACTATTAAATGCATTTTTTTCTAAATTTCTTACTGAAGAAAATACAGCCCCTTAAATATAAAATTCAATTCAATGTTTAAATTTGGTTAATAAAATACATACATACCTACTATTCATTGTAATAAATTTTTACCATAATGATACAGTAGCATAGATTCAGGGGGGTTCCCATATTTTATCACCTTATTTTCTACGTTACAGAATATTTTTTTAAAACTATTAAGCTTTTCATATTTTTGCATACAATAAATATTTAATTCAAATTAAAAAATAATAAAATATTCACTTTAAAATGAATAAAATTATTTAAACATTTAATTTAAATAAAAAAATAATTAAATTTAAAAAGAATAATTAAACATATTATTAAATTAAAAAAGTTAAAATTTATTTAATAATTTTATTTATTTATTTTAATTTAAAATAAAATATTTAATTTAACCAAAATACAATAAAATATTCAATTTAGAATTAAAAATATAAATTATCAAATATAAATTAAAAAAAAAATGTTTAATTTAAAAATGAGAAAATTAAAATATTTAATTTAAATTTAAATAAATTAAAAAAAGAGTAACATTTAAATTAAATTAAAAGAAAAAAAATAAATTATTTAATTTTAACATAAATAATAAATGAAATAAAATATTCAATTTAAAACTATTATTAAATTTAAATGAATTAAAATATTTAATTTAGTATATTAAATTAAATTGGAATTTTAAAAAATTAAAATATTTAATTTAAAATAAGAAAATTATAAAATACTTTAATTAAATTAAGAAAAATTAAAATATATGTTTTATTTAGATTAAAAAGTACAATATAATAAATTTAAATAAATTAAAAAAATAAAATAATTATTTAAAATTAAAAAATATATATAAAACATATTATTTAAATTAAAAATAAATTAAATATTTTATTTAGATTAAAAAAATAAAATAAATTATCTAATTTAAATTAATAAAATTTAATTCAATAAAGTATATCGGAGAAAATTGTAATTTGTTCTCTCTAGAGCAGATACCTTAAAATCAACTGACTCGGTCAAAAACTGACTGTTGGTTGATTCGTTGTTAAAAGAACCCCAAATAGTGTAATGAAAAACTTACTTTGCGTTGCCATTTGCCAGGTTAACAAGTCTCGTTCTAATAAATAAAATTATTATTTATTACCTTTAATGCCCTTTCCCTGTTGCCTTATCGTCTTTCCAATGTGTGGTTGGGTCGTTACAGTCCAGGTTCAAGGCATTAACAAAAACATTGTTTAACCATTCTATTAACAGGGAAATAAACAACTTGAATGTTTCAACTAAAGAAGGGACAATGGCAGCAATTTAATAATACAACTAAAACATAAAATGTTTTGAAAATACTTTTTATGTAGATTTTTCTTAAAAATATATTAAATGTTGAAATTAAAAGAATAATAAGAAAATTTAATAGAAATAAACCAGAGACACGAATTTTTAATGAAATAGATACTTTATTTTAGTAATTGTAAAGTATTGTTCATTCAATAGTTAAAACAATATGAGTCGATTATTTATCTCAAAAATTATGAAATTAAAATAATAATAAAAAAATAAAAAGAAATAATAATAAATTTATAAAAATAAAGTACTAAACAGTACCACGAAAGTTTAATGGAAGAGATATTTTATTTTAGTAATTTTAAAAAATTGTTCTTTCACTAGTTTAAACAATAAAAGTCTCAAAAGATTTGAAATTAAAAAAATAATAAAAAAATAGAAAGAAATAAAAGTAAATTCATATGTATATGTATAAAATATTATTTAACTGATTTAAAATTTAGATTTACTTTAAAATAAAATTTAAATAAATAAACAAAAAAAGTGAATAAAATATTTCAAAATTAAGTTTAAATAAAGTAATTTAAAAATTAATTAAATATGTAGAAAATTAAAGTAATTTAGATTAATGTTAAAATAAAATTTAATTAAATAAACAAAAATAATGAATTAAATATTTCAACACTAAGTTTAAATAAAATAATTTAAAAAGTAAGAAAACATGTGGAAAATTAAAATAATTTTGACTTCTTTTAAAAAAAAATAAAGAAATAAAAAAAACACTGAATAAAATATTTCCACAACATGTTTAAATAAAATAATTTACACATTAAGTAAACACGTAGAAAATTAAAATAATTAGACCTTTTTTAATACAAAATTTAAATAAACAATAAGAGTGAATAAAATATTTCAACAAGTTAAAAATTAAGAAAAATATATAAAAAAATTAAAATAATTTAGACTTACTTTAAAATAATATTTAAATAAATAAACAAAAACAGTGAATAAAATATTTTTTGGCTTTTTTAAAATAAAATTAAAATAAATAAATAAAAACAATGAATAAAATATTTCAACATTTAGTTTAAATAAGGTAATTTAAAAATTAAGAAAAGATGTAGAAAATTAAAATAATTTAGACTTTCTTTTAAAATAAAATTTAAACAAATAAATATTTGTTGAAATAGTTCAACAATATGTTTAAATAAAGTAATTTAAATATTAATTAAAGATGTAGAAAAATAAAATTTAATTAAATAAACAAAAATAGTGAATAAAATATTTCAACAAAAAGTTTAAATAAAATAATTTACAGAGTAAGAATACATGTGAAAAATTAAAATAAATTAGACTTTTTTTAATATAAAATTTAAATAAAAAATAAAAAAAAAGTTAATAAAATATTTCAACAATAAGTTTAAATAAATTAATTTAAAAATTAAGAAAAGAAAATAAGAAAATTAAAATAATTTTGACTTATTTTAAAATAAAATTTAAACAAGTAAACAAAAACGGCAAACAAAATATTTCAACAATAAGTTTGAATAATTTTAAAAATTAAGTAAAAATGTTGAAAATTAAAATATTTTAACTTCTTTAAAATAAAATTTAAATAAATAAATAAAAACAATGAATAAAATTTTTCCACAATAAGTTTAAAAAAAATAATTTTAAAATTAAGTAAAAACGCAGAAAATGAAAATAATTTAGACTTATTTTAATATAAAATTTAAATAAACAAAAAAAAAACAGTGAATAAAATATTTCAACAATAATTTTAAATAAAATAATTTAAAAATTAAGAACACATGCAAAAAATTAAAATAATTTTGACTTATTTTAAAATAAAATTTAAACCAAACCGATGAATAAAAATTTCAACATAAATAATTTAAAGATTACGTAAACAATTGGTTTTTAATGAAAGTAAACCTACCTTCGAAATCTGTATGTAGAATATCCATTAGGGCATTAAACACAACACGATTAACCATAAGTCACTGCACAAAACAACCAAACCGCACCACCGATTTACTGAGGAGGCGGGAGCGCGCACCACCACCCATCCGATCGATACCAGAGTCGATAATAGACTGATCGGTTATGGTGCGTGACTCCGCGGGGGTGGTGGGAGTGTCACCTCATGCTTGTGATTGGTCAACATACGGGTTTATGTAATTACAAGCACATCGCGAATATGTTCAACTGAAATGCAATTTTTCCACTCAAATTTCTGATTTATTTATTAATAAATCTTACAGATTGTTTTATAATAATTGTTTAAACATTGTAATAATCAATGATTATAAATAATTTTACATGTTGATGAAGTGCAGTAAAAATCACGTGGTTCTAAATTATAAATTTTAAATTAAAATATGATAATTTATAAAAACATAATTAATTTTAACATTACGGGAATTTAAAAATATCTTTTTTCTCTAATAATAAGTTAAATAATTTAAATTTAATTAAAAATTTGCCACTGATAATTACATGTAAATATTTCAATAAACAAAAATTATAGTAAATAAATTAATTTTTGCTTTTTACTATCGACTACTCCAATTATTCCAAATTTTCATAAAATCATATCATATTTTTATTGTTACTGGACTATAAAGATAGTACTCAAATATTCGTTTAATTAATAAAAAAGTTACCGAGGCACTTTCATCTTAAATAGACCTATAAACAGATTTTTACTATAAAGTGACAACAACAAAAAGTATTTGTATTTAATATTTAATATATCATAAATTTTACTATATTAAATTATTCATTTAATTTATTTCATTTATTTATGTTATGATAATGGTAATATAATTTAAAATTATAAATAATTTCATTATAATAATTTTATTTTTAAAATACTTTATACATTTATTAAACTATAAATTTCACAATATTAATTTTTCATAATGTGTGTGTATTAAATAATTGGAGAAAGAAAAAATTTTTTAATTCTCGTCTTGTTAAAATTAATTATATGTTTTTCGGCATTGTCATAATATTTTTAAACATTAAAATTTATGTATTTTCACTTTTTATAATTATTTAACCTCGGTCTTAAATATGTTTAATTTAAAATTTATCAATTAGAACCACGTGATTTTTACTGCACCTCATCAACATGTAAAATTAATTATAATCATTGATTATTACAATGTTTAAACGATTATAAAACAATGTGTAAGATTTGTTAATAAATAAATCAGAAATTTGAGTAGAAAATTGCATTTCAGTTGAATACATTCGCGATGTGCTTGTAATTACATAAACCCATATGTTGACCAATCGCAAGCATGAGGTGACACTCCCACCAACCCCGCGGAGTCCAGTGTGGTCATTCAGCAAACCAACTTGCTGTGAACTTATTATTTTCGTTAGACACGTTCGGTATCTTTGGACTCGACACAGTTCGGTTTCAGAATGGGAACGCATATATCAACCGCGAAGTAAATAAGTGTTCTTATAGCATTACATAAATTTGGAAATATGAAATTCGGTGCAAATTCCCAACATTGTTGTTGATATATAATTTGATTCACAGTCGTTGATATTTTTGTTATTAAAAATAATTTTATAATTTTTTCTATTAATCAGACGTATTTTCACACTCTGAATGAATTATTTGAATTGTTCTTAATAAAAATGTTGTTTTAAGAAACTAATATCCATAAAACGTTTGTCAATTTATATATATATATATATATATATATATATATATATATATATATATATATATATATATATTACATAGGTTTAAAGCTATTTAAGAAAAAGGAGAAATTATTCAAAGTAGTTTATTACTAATATTATAAAATAAAAGTAAAATAAAACAATATAGTGCTACTAAGTGACTAAATACTAGGATTAAAACTAACTCTACATTTATGTAATATTCAGAATATTCTTATTGCAAATACATCAATTAATATAAATTGGGCAAATATGATAACTAAAACCGACATAAGATAAATAAGCTTAAATAAAAATAAATAATTTTAATAATTTCTATATATATTTTTGTTTAACTTACATCTTTATAAATGCTCTTCAAAGATGAGCTCTTAATTTTAATAGCAAGGTCCTTTTCATCTCAGTTTTCCATATGGAGAAATCCATATCTCGTCATTAATTGATCGAACAGAAAATTTCTATTTATATTTCTGGTAGGAAACTGAATACAAAAAGAGAAAAATAAAGTTTTTTATTTGTTAATAATTCCGTATTTAACCAAATTATGAAAAGATATGAAAATATTGAATAGAAGGAAATATATTCCAAAACAGAAGATACGAACTTAGAAACTGTTATTATATCTAAATAGACTCAAGTTTTTAAGAACATTTTCAAAATTTATGACTTAAATGGATGAATTTAAAATATTTATTAAGAAACTATTAAAATCAGTACATATTGAGATTCGATTGCGAATATCTTCTGAATGGTTAGAGTTATCGATTAAGCACCCCAAGAGACTTGTTTTTTAAAACGTTTAATTTCCTACGAAAATATATGTTGAGCATTTTATAATATTTACTTATCTAGTAGTTATAAAAGTTAGAAGTAAAAAGGAAATTTTTCTTAAATTTGTAAAACTTTGACGACCGATATCTTCTAAACGGTAAGAGTTGTGAAAAAATTGAAATTTTCTGTACGATCAGTGATGTGAGATATGGATTTTGCGAGAGGAATCTTCTTATTAGAATTAAAAGCTCATCTTTGGGGTATCTACGAACCAATTTCTCAGTATCAGAAGTTAAAAAATAAAAATAATGGATTGCATATGTAGTCGAATCGGAAGGGTACTAGAAGTTAATTAAACAGAAAATTATACCTTACAATATTAAAAGAACTTGATGATCGGTTCAATTTTTCATTAATTATTCATAGTTTATGTAACCATAGAAAGTGGTTTCCAAAATCACACACGAAAAAGTTATATGTGAATTTTTTTAACTGTTTAAAATAAAATATTGCATATATTATAATATTATCTATTTATATTAAACATATAATGCATTCTCAACATATTGAATATAACATAGGCCTTTCAGTTAATTATTGTATTTAAATATTGTAATTGGTTTCAGCCGATTATGAAACATTTGATGAACACACAACTACTAGTGTCTTTATTTATGTTATTGTCTCAGTTATTTTATTTATGATACATATTCATAATGAATTATTTTTAAATATCATTTAAATTTAACGGAGCAAACATGGGTCGTGCGAAACATTTCACTCCAGAAAGGGTCATACTCTTTGATAGTGAAATCAAAAGAAAAATTACTCATTCATTGCAAATACATTAAAGTATTCTAAATGTGTAATTGTTACAATTTTAAGGAAACAACCTAAACAAATGAAGTTATCTTCATTATCTTGTTTAGTGATGAAATAAAAATAAATGTTTATGAATCTGGTGGAAAACATTATGTTAGATGAGGAAAAAATGAAGTATTTAATTCTGAAAATACAATGGATTCTGTGAAGCACGGCGGTGGAAACATTAAAATGTAGTTTTTTTTTCTTATTCTGGTGTGTACGTCATACTGAATAAAAAACGATTTATAAGGGAATATTAAAAATAGTTATGTTTACCATGGCAAGATGAATATACCTTTAAAGTAGAAGAATAATGATCCAAAATACAGAACTCAAATAGTAAAGCAGTGTTTCGTAAAACATATAATATATTAAAAAGTTAGTTAATATATGTTTTTCAAAATACTACTAAGTTTTTTTCTCTTTTAGTTTTCATTAACCTGAACTAAGTTTTTATTATTATCATTGAACCAGTCGCGATGTAAAATAAATACACTCTATACCAAACAGATGTGCAACGTCTATAATTAGAGGTCTTTCTATAATTCTATAAAGTACAAATGTTTAACATTTATCAGAAAGTTTATTAATTTGAACTAAATTGTTATTATTATTATTATTATTATTATTATTATTGAGCTATTTTATTAATAAATTAAATAAAAATTTTTCACTTATTTTTCATGTATTCCATTTCTATTATGATAAAAGTAAATTTATAAAATGTTTTTTTATTAAAATAGTCGAATAATTTTATTTTATTATATTATTTGGTTAAAATTAACTTAAAGTTTTCCTTTAATATCTAATTTAAAGACAACACTTGTGTTTAATCAATATATTTTTTTAATTTTAACATTTGAAATCAGTTCAATTAAATAAACTCTTAATTAGATCCGAAAAAATCGATTTGCCGAATGGCCACACTGAGTGTGACACTGTTACGTATGAGGTATTTTAAGCAGACGGACAATTTCTTTTTATACTTTGAAAAAACCTTTTTCCAAATTTATTGTTTTTTATGTAAAACATTATTCTATTTTTGAGTTCTTAATATTCTGGTGGGTACCCTTTGTTCATTATAACCACCTGTAAACGGTATAAAGATTCAATGAAATATCGGCAATGGTTATTTAAATTCATCTGAATTTAATGATTTTTGTTTTATTTAATCGAAACTATATGTCGCTCCTCAAGTTTTCAATTGTATTTAGATTCGAAATTTACGCTGGCTAATCGAGAATCTCAGAAAAATCCATGTAATTGATAAATTATCGTTGGCAAGTGATTTCCACCTCCCCATCTCCCATGATGTCTCTATATACAAAATGATCCATTTAACGAATAATTGTTTGTAATGATCCTACACCACGCCCAGGAATGGAACCCCAAACCATAAAGTTTCCTCCACCGTGTTTCGAAGTTTTTGTAGTGTATCTGAGATCCAAACTTTTATTAGGAGAACGATGATTTTTTATCATCTGATCTTGTTTTATTGAACATGGATTTACCACTTCAAAGCACCCTTCACCAAAATTCTGGTTGGTGTTCAGTTTGATTATTCTACTACCTACACTGATATTGTACGACTCAATTAATTTATTTGTTATATATTATATAACAAGGGTGGAATAATAGTCGGAGCCATTTTTCAAAATTTGAAATGTTTCGCGAGCTGCAGTATTTAAAAGGTATCCAAAAAAGGGTATTAAAAAATTTTGTTTTATAGAAATTGTATTTATTGAAAACATAAATAAAAGTACAAAATATGTGTATAGAATTTAAATATTAAAAATTAAACATATTTATTTTACTTCTCTTGATAATTCTGGAATGAAAACGGAACTGGGGTACGTTTATCGAGAACCACAAACAATCCTTCAAAGAACCGCAGGTTGGCCACCTCTGTTATATAATAGAGTTATATAATATAACTCTTAATACCTTACATTTTTAAGTCAAATGTGAAAATTTTAATATCTGTTTAGAATATTCATTCATAATTTTGGATTCTTACCTTGTTATAATGTAAATAGAATACACAGTAAACACGTTTGAAACACAATTAATAAACTTGATGCTTTAATTCAAGTGAAGAACCCAAAATATTAGTACAATACACGGAAGTGGTGACAGTATTTATTATATTATATTAATATATTTTATAGTTTTTTTACACATTTAGGATGATCTAACGGATATACACTAAATATCCATTGGATGTCTATTAAATATTACTACATAATAGTATTATTTTAAGAAACTTATAGTTTATTATATTATGTTCCCTCAACATCATCAGAACCTGATTGTATGTTATGTGGATCATAAGATCATCCAGTGAACATTCATTATAAGCGAAGACAGAAATGCTAATTCTTAAATTAAAATTTGTCATTAAGAGACTATTATAAAATTAATTAGTCCATCAGATGAGACAGTTAACAATAGTAAGTTCTGTTATAAATGTTAAATTAAGGCACTGACACAGGTTAACCTAAGGCAATAGCGACTATAGTTAAACTAAAATACAACTAAATAAGCTTTTAGAGATTTCTAAGTAACTCCACCAGTAAACTAAATCTTCAGTCAACAGACACAATTATAGTTCGTCGTTGTAATCGATAGGGAAGGCAAGATAGATTCAGGCCTAGTTCTAGTTCTCCTGGAAATTAATATATATATAAAATAATAATTTCAAATCTTGAGGAATCTGTTACATCTTGCAGTAACTTTCAAATTAAATGAGTAAAATTTTATACAAGAATTTATTAATATAAAACCATTTCTGTTCATCAAAAATACATTTATGTACTAATAAAATATATAACAAAGAACATGAGTAGTACTAAGAATATAACATAATAATCTTTCATCAACCAATTCTGCAACAAAAGAAGTATTTCTGGTTTAATTTCAATATGAAAAAAATATATTTCTATACTGTTAAGTTAAAAATCATTGATAGCATCTTTCAGTATAACCATGTATTTAAACATCCACAACTCACCTTTTCTCCTTGTGTATTGGTCTTTTTTTCTGGTATTTTTATAGTTGTGTCATAATGGTCGGTAAAATACACGCTATACATATCATTGGATTCCTCATATTCTGCGTCGTTCATCCATGTTTTAACCTTTCTGATTACTTGATCTAGTGGAATTTCTTTAAGTTCACTCATTTCACAACTTTTAAATTACATATATCCCACTCATGTGACAGTAAGAATAATTGTTTATGATGTTAAAACAGTTGCTGTGGGAACATACAAAGATAAAAATTTAAATTAAAACAATTTTGTATAAATTAGAAGAAGAAAAGAATACATTAGAAGTGGGTTGCAATGGTACTGGAATAAAATTGTGGCACTAAATAACACAATTGACATTTATAAGTAAATATAATTATTATAAATATCTTACACTCAAATACATAATCTAGTTCTAAATTGCAAATAGTATTGCAAAGAACTAGTCTACCAAAACACATTCATTATTTAATACATCTTTTTAGTTGTTGGGAACTATGTTCAGCTTACATAAAAACATTTTCATCATAGCCTAAAGAGACAAGTATATTTTTTAAATTTAGGTTGAGCGATGTGATGATGAGAATTTTTACAATTTATACAAATATATTAGGTGAAAAGAAAATAAATATAAATTTGGAATGACAAACAAGAAAACAAAAACTCAAAATAAATACATTGTAGAAAGCAATTTTATTAACACAAGCTTATCTAACCTAAATAAATAGTTTAAATAATATAAAAGTAAAGTACATACTTATCAAAAATACAAACTTTAATACAAATCAAGAAACGTAAAAAATCACATTTAATTTTTAAGTCGGCATATTTAAGTGATGTATAAATTTGACAGACTTTATCTTCAGTTAAACAACCAAATAGTAATGTCAAAACCTTTTACATGTTAATTTTATACATATAGACGCAAAGATTTCACAATATATCCCACTGAAAATTTCAAAGACGTTCAAAATTTCATTTATTCACAATTACAGTCACATGGGATTAATACCATAAAAAACATTAAGTAAAGTCCACTTTTAAAATTTATTTGATGCTTTACAAGTGAACAATAAAACTCAAAATTAAAACATCACAATCAAAACATTTTAATTAAATTGCTTCATTTATCAGTCAGTAAAATAATTTTACTTTCAACTAAGTCTGTAAAAATTTCAACTTCATTCATTCTTTTTTATTTATTTATTTATTTTATAATAAATTCCCATAAATTAATTTCCAAGGCTAATAAATTCGATATTTTATTTAAAAAGGATTTAAATGACTTTACTCTCTGCAGAATTTGTTATCAATCCACCAGTATAGAGAAGCCTTTCAAAAAGCATTATATATATATATAAAAGGTTGCTTCATTACTCTTATTCTTCCCTTCTAATCAACATAACAAAAAGCTCAAGTATACATTATTAATGTCAGTATATCACACACTGGGAAAATACCTGTATTGTTCAAGTTTATTAATTATATTTAGTGCTCTAAACATTTTAAGTCCCATAAAATCAGTCTAGATAAAAAGCAGCTCCTTAACTCACAACACTTTCCCATGTAGAACTGAACCGATACTGATGGCGCAACGTGTCACTGAATGTTTATATGGTGTCTTCTTGGAACTTCACACGTTTTTTGTATGGTCTCCTAGTCAACAGCAGACCTCAACTATGATTAATGCATAGTTCATTCCAGCGTGCCTCAAAGAATTGCCTCATGCAGTGGCCAGCCTTTCCAACTGGACTGTCGTCTTCGTTGAAAGTTTCGCAATTATTAAATATTTGCCTCACATCTGCGCAAAACTCTTCTCTGGATTTGTATCTGAAAAATATATTTGTTTTTGTAAAATTTCGAATAATGTTATTTTAAATGGGTAACTTACTGCATATCTTGGAGACGTTTCTTGATGGTGGACAGATCCATTGGGATCTTAATAATTTTCTTATAGGTGGGAAACTGTTTGGTGTTTACGGGCAGGAGGAACGGCCATGCGTCGTCATGGCACTCCAAGTCTTCCAAAATTGCGCGGCAAGGTGCTAGTTCCTTCATTAGCTTCTTGTTTGCGCGATGCTGATCCTTCTTTGATGCAGAGCTTGCGCCTTGAGGTTGTAGTGCACCAGTTGTGGAAGAAGTAGGTGAACCACTGACATTGGGAGTCGCACAAGCAGCGGCACTATTTGATGAGCATGCGGAAGCCGATGGTGTGTCGTTTGGTGGTGCCCCTCCGCTATTTAAGGTCAGTGACTGGTCCTCATTCGTTGTGACCGAGCTGTGAGAAGGAGCCGGACTGAAACATGACAAATAATAAATACAATTATCCCAAAAAATAGCGTTTCGTATGTGTACTATAAAAATATATTGTGTAAGGGACCTACATAATACATATGAAAACTATTATTACATTCTTAGTAAATCTACTAATAAAAAAAGTTACTACAGTTACAATTTCCTACACAAAATTTTGATACGAAGAAATCTAATATAATTTTCATAAAAAATGTGGTGTATTGGGCACTTACTTACCTAGATGGAGGGTGTTCCGAGGACTCACTCTCCCTGCTGATTTTATGATTTTTCTTCACTGTTTTCTTCTGTGGTTTTTTCGATATGCAGTTGTTGCAGTACCATTTGCCACGGGGAACTTTGTTGAGTGTTGGCTGAATGCAGTCAGTGTGGTAGGCCCGCGGGCATAGTTCACACAAGATCAATTTTGTGCCTGACTGGGACACTTTCTTTCCGCAGACTATACAATTTCTATCGCCAGTTGCTTTGTTCATGCACTCGTGACAATACCTAAAAATTAGGAGTTTTTCAATTATGTATATGTATATAAAAATAATAAACGTATTAAACTTAAAAAATATAACTAAACTTAGGTAACTTACCAGTCTCCATCAGGAATGTTTTCCATTTTTGGTTTGAAACAGTACGTATGATATCCTCTATCGCAACTATCACAAAGAAGAAGTTTATCTTCATTATCACCACTATGACAAAATTGGCAGTTCTGAAATAAAACAGAAATTTAGTAATGCAGTTATACAACCTGCGCAAAATGTTTCAATTTAATGATCCACTGTACAATTATCTTAATTACACCGTATTTCTTTAATAGAAAAGAAATCTGTAATTCCTAATAATTTGGAATATAAAAAAGGTCCAGGTTCACATTTAAAACATTTTGTTTCAAAACTGAATTACATGTAATATTGTTAGTGTACAGCCACTAAAAAACTACTATTTTAGATCAGTCAGTCAACCAAGCCACTGTAATGAAGAAAGTAATTTTACATATTGAAGAGAAAAATATGATGCTGAGGATGTTCTAATACAATGAGAAAGATGAACTTGATATAAACATTATAAAGGCCGTTGATGAGTGAAATAATACTTTTTAAGTGAAGTACTACTCAAATAATCATGCAGGAAATATCAAAAATTAAAGCATAAGTAATAATGACAACAATATATACATCAGCAAATATTTACAGTTAACAGAGAATTATCGTTATTTTATTACTTATACATAAATTTTAGATTGTGATATTAGGTTAGTATTAATTTCCAACATGCATTTAAAATTCGACACGTATTATTTTGATGAATGATAAGCGAGAAATATTTTTTAATTCTTAATTATATCTTTGCGTGAACGTTAATTACACTTTTATGATTATTGTCAGAGATAGGCTTTAGAATTCTTGTAACTCTGTGCCTGAGACATAATACATAATTGGTGGGCAAACAAAATATTCAAATGGGACTGGAAAATTACAATGTTTTAGTTTTTTTACATGCGTTTACAAGTGTTGAAATAGTAGCAAAAATAACTTAGTATATCAATTAAGACTGTAGTTTTTAATAAGAAATTACTCATATTTTCTCATGCAACCACCAATTATATACACAACATCTTGAACTTGCAAAGATTAGTTAAGCAACGTGCAACGGTCGAGTAAGAGAGAATGAATGAAGGAAATATCATTGGACAAAAATCACTATAAAAAGCACAAGCAGCACCCACACTCAGCTTGCTGTTATATTTGCGGGCTTTCTGTTTATTAAAGACAACATTGGGGAGGCTCACAGCTTTCATGATGCTCTTATCCCAAGCTATCGATGCCTCGAGAGAATACAAGCACATGGCCAACTGTGCCGATGTCTGAGAGCGATTAACAGCCTCGCGCCACACCATCAGTCCCTTGGGAATGTCTTCTGAGGCAGGCGCGTTGCCGCCACCGCCGCCAGAGGAGCTCGAAGCCGAAGAGCCGGACTGAAGAGAGCTCCCGGAACCACAGTTTCCACCCCCTGACGAACCGCCACCACTTCCGGAGGCGGCTTCGTGCGCTAGGGCGGCAAGGTTCGGGTCGCCAGTGCTGAAAGAAAGATGCCTCAGTAAATAAGCGTTCCCAAAATGTGAATTATATATTAATTATACTGAACATTATTAAAATTAAACTTACTTTACTCCCAATGGAGGTTTTAAATAACGCCTTTCAATGTTCTGTTCTAGAGAGCTCAGTCTCTCCTTTACAAGTTTAACTACCTCACCGAATGCAATCTCGGGAAGATCTCTACTAGGCAATTTCCACCCTTTTACTTGCATGCTGGCACTAGCGACTTTATCCTCAAGTGCTTCAACCTACAACATGAATGATTTATTAGACACAAGAAACATATGTATGTTTGTTACATGTACCTGTTCCAAAAGGAAGAGATCCACACGATGAGCAATCGATTGGTTCCAAGAACCTGGAGGATCCGGACGTGGAGCATCTTCAACATAGTCGACATCGTCCATTTGTTCTGCAATGAACTCGCTCAGTTCTTTGGAGCCTTCTTCAATATGCAAACGTCCTTGATTTTCATACATAGTTTGCATGATGTTGACGAAGTTTCGCTTAAGTTCACGTTCACGAACGCCTCTCATATGCAAGTTGTCCAACACTTCCCTGAGCTGATCGACTTCGGTGATGCGCCACCAGCCATATCTCTTGTCCTTCGGGACGGGCATCCGTGTACATGATGCTGGCATACCATGCTTCTTTATGAGCTCAAGTTGAACGCTTTCCTCAGGGGTCATCTAAAAATGAACGAATTAAAACCATTCAAAATGTTCTAGAGAAAAGAAGTACCTGTAAAGGTGCTGGACTATCACACGAGTTGTAGGTTGCTGACGAGTTAGAGCCAGGTGGCGGGAAGACGGGTATCTTTAATTCCGTTATGTTGTCTCTAGTGCATGCTCCAACACCGTTTTCCCATTTGTTTCCGGCAGTTAATTGAACACCTTCACAAGTGGATCCGTCTTTGTGCACAATACTGAACCACTTATGTTCAGGATCAATCTTTTCCTCCTCAACTTCCTGCTTAACTTCTGTTTTTAATTCAGTTTTAATTTCTGATTTGAGTTCGTTAAGAATTTCATTTTTCAGCTCCTCTTTGACTTCGGCTTTGACGTCGGCTTTCAGATCTTCTTCGGTTTTGTTCTCACGCTCCATACACTGACCCAATCGTTCGAAGAGATTAAACTTCTTACTTCCAATCGGTTCGTTGTCCATGGCGTCGGTTTTCACCTCGACATGGTTATTCAAATTATTGTCTTGAGATTCCTTCTGTTTTTCCAGATCGATATTACGTTCGAGGTTTTGTACAATGTCATCCACGCTTTTCTGCAGTTGTACCAAATTCTTTTCGCCATTGTCCGGCAACTCACCATTTCCAAGAGTGTTTAATCGGTTAGGTGTTTTTCTGTGCTCGTTCTCGTTGTCATCGGTCATTTTAACATCGGACGATTGAAGTCCGTCGCCATTGGCTGCCACGATGTTACTTACCTCTTGATCTACTTCAGTGTCATTGATTTTTTCAACACTGTCAACGATATTATTAACATCACTCAAGCTATGAATTGGAACTGGAGCAATATCACTGTCAGATTTAAATTGATTTTCGAATTCGGCATAGTCGGCAGACTCAATCGCTTCTACAAATATCCCACCCGCTTTGGGCATTGACCAGTACCGGCGCCAATAGCGATCTTGACCATAACATGTGGCCCGTAACTGATGTGTTGCGACATTTAGTGCGTGCAACTGGGATTCAGAACTCTTGACGAACTTCTCCAGCTTCTTTCCAAGCTCCTCACCAGACAATTTGTTATCCTCCTCCTGTAAATAAATTATTTAATGACCCAAGTCAGTAATAGAAAAACTATATTCTTCACCAAGATTACCTCTTCAGGCTGTGTACCAACACTTTCATTTTCGCTCATGTCGTTCTCATCTTCATCTAGGAGATCATCTTTATGCAATGAAGGAGAATCTACGCCCTCTTCTCCATCTGCCTTTTGTGCTTTTTCCATAGCTTCCGACCTGACCTTACGACTGTGCAACATCTTCAACCTGTAAAATATGGTAATTAATATATATTTTTTGTACATATTGCTAATACATACTTTCTAATTTTAGTGTCCAGAAGCCACTTCTCTTTTCTTTGTTGTACTACAGTTTCAAGAGACACTTCAATTTGTCTAATAACTGCTTTATTCTGAAGCAACTCGTTACAAATAAAAGCTAATATGGCAGCTTTGTCAGTGGCCGACAATGCCATGAATGGTTTGTCTTTGAGCATATCTGACATTTTATATGTTGGATTCTCGTGCAACAGTTCATAATATTGAGAATTCTTTCCCACTTGAGTCTGCTGCATTTCGTTGTCGTTTTGATGATGGTCAGCTATTCTTTTTTCGCGATCTCTCTCAAAATGGACACCTGTAAGGGCCTTCACTTCACCGGTTGCGTTAGCGTACAGGTAAATTCTGAGAATTTCCGACAAATTTTGATGCGTTATGTCAGCCTGTCGTAAGCTTTGGCCCAAGATCGTGGTGTGCCTTGCGGGATTAGGAATACCAGGATCTTCGATAGCACAAACCAACAGATGGGTCATTACTGAGAAGAGTTCTTCTTCTGCATCCAACGAGTTGTCATGTGGCAATAAGGCTTGTTGCAACGAATCGAGAGTTGGCAAAGATTCCATATCAAATCCTAAAGTCTCGCCAAAGTTATGCAAAAATTCGAACACCATAAGGATGTCGGCGAACGCTTTGCCTGGCATTTTCATATTCGGAATTCTATCGAATTCTGGCAAAGGTTTTTGATCCAGTTCCAAGTCCTCGCATGGTTTACGAATTTCGTTAAGAATTTCCAATTCAATTTTTCTTTGTTCCTTTTTCTTTTCTTTGTTGGCCTGCTTCTCGGCCAAAAGCTGTTGCTTTTTGCGTTCCCTTTCTTCCAATTTTCTTCTGTTTTCAAGTGCCTTCACTAGGGCCATATGTTGGCGGCGGCGTTCTCTTTCCTAAAGGACAAATATAATTAATCCATTGCCAATTTAATATTTAAAAATTAAGCCATGCAGTTTGACTGCTGATATTGTTAATATACAATTAATTAAGCCTTAAAAAGAAATTGAGCGGAATTTTGATCAGTGTGTTTGCAACAATCATGGCATTTGTGGATAGTATAATTTATTTACATCAAAAAGCATATTTTATTGAAGTCATAATTTGGATGAGGCTAATGGACGGTCAATATTCTTTGGTTGAGAAAAAGAGGACCAAAAACAAGGCTCTAACCACATACGCCATTTCCATAATTTTGAATAATTTTGTTTAGGCGATAATTAACACATACACGCTAAATCCAATGCTTCCACCAACAAATGTTCGGAAGAAACCAAATATAATCAAAATATACATAAAAACATCGAAAACGAAGCGTAAAAAGAAGACGGGGCATGCAAGTATAGAAAGAGATATGATGACATTGAAACAAGTAGTGAGACATGGAGATTCACAATTCCATACCAACTCAACAGTGTAGAGTATTTCTCGTTGTTTACTGATCTCCTGTATGTACATCTACGGAAAAAATAGCATAACAGTATGTACACAAGCAACAATTATTTCAATAAATTACAGTTAAACTTGTAGAAAACTAACAAATTTTAAGTGTCGTTTATTACAATAGTAAACAATCAATTCATTTCATCAGAATAAATTTCTTACAATCAACTTACTAGTAACTCTACAATTGTATTATACTTCGATCTACATGTACGACGATTTTCTAGCACAAATAAACTTTCACAAATCGGTATAGAAGTATCTAAGATCAATTACGATTATGAATGATATGATGAGAGGAAAACAACAAATGGAAGCAACAAGTTATAATTACACACTAATAACGGGAACTTACTTGTTCTTTTAGTATGGCTGCCTGTTGTCTTTTGAGTTCTCTCTCCTGAAATTACAAAAATTCATAAAAAAAGCGCATAATGTAAAAGTACGCAAGACAAAAATTATTTTTCTTTTAAATTTTGAACAACTTGTAACTTATAGTTCTTTAATGAATGCATGTTGTGTCTTCCACAAATAAATTGGCTATACGGAAATTATAAAAAAAAAACACAAACCTGTTGTTTTCTTTGCTGTTCTTCAAGTCTGTGTTTTTCGAGCTCTTCCTGGCGCTTTCTTTTGGCCTGCCATGCAACACATTACAACATAACAATAAACATAAACAGGAAAAATTAAAAGGCAAGATTAAAAATAAATATAATAAAGGAACTGTACGATTCCTTAAAAATAATAAACATGTTAAACATGCGCAGAAGCTTATTTTATATTATTATTAATATAGTACATGCAAATGATGATTCGGTGAAGGCATAGTAATCTGTTGTACTGAAGCATTGATGCATTCAAATGCGGTTATTTTTTAAATAATTACAGGTTAGAAAGTCTCAGCATTTATGAGATGAATGAATAAAATATATCAATAGCTACTCACAAAATATAAGTTAATAAATAATTCTGGTCTTGTTTGTCAAGTGTAGTTATAACATGATTTCGTAACTAATTATATTATATGTAATTATGAGTATTGGTTGGGGATTCATTACAATATAAGATAGTAATTATTAAATAATTTTTATTCATAAAAAAATAATTACTAGATATATAAATAACTTATTGACGAAGTTGAAATGAAGTTTGAATATTAAAATAATAATGACTTTTATCTTCTACATTACCACTAGTTGATTATAGCGCAAACTTAACTTTAAATAAAAATAATTTTTGAATGAAACGTTCTAATAATATGTTAGAAATAATACATAAGCGTTGTCATGTAGAGGCATTGTCAATCTAAATGCCCCAAACAATTTTCACGACACACATCTTGGTCCATTCGTCTATGGCACTTACTTAGCCAAGCATAGTTAGTTCGATACCTAAAACCCCTAACGCAATATCCAAGAAACAAAAACAATTTACCAACATACCATTGTTATATTTGGTATAGATATGGCATTACTAGTGGCAAAATGGCCGTTTTGTTGTAGTTCTATATTTTCGGTGCTATAAGCGTTTAAAATGTTGTCACGGTTCTTCCATATGGTGGCCACAGTAGAACTGGCCAACCCCAGTTCGCGAGATACATCCGATTTCAGTTTGCCGGCCTCGATTTCTGATATTATTTGCATTTTCTGTTCGAGTGTGAACGCTAGCCGTTTGCGACCCTAATGACCAAATGGCAAGAGAGAAACTTATTTGTGAAGTCAGACTTTTATGATATTGCATACTATACCTTCACTTTACGTAAATTATACGTACCAATGATTTTGTTTTTATAAATTTAGTAAATACATACATTTTCTTATAGTTCACCTTTTGTGTTATATCTGACACAATAAAAAATATAACAAAAAGATAACTAACAGAATCTACCATCTATAAAATTATAAATACTATTGTAGTTTTGGTAATAATAATATAATGAACGAAACAATTTTGAAAATACTAGCAATACAATAAATTTGAATCTTACAATCACATGTCACTCGTTCACTTGCACATAATCTAATATGGGCACTCACCTCGAGCATTTGTTGGGATCTTGCTTCCCTGTCTCTGCGTGCGGCCTCTTGTCGTTCAGTTCTTTCAATTTCCTTAGCCAAACGGGCTTGTTCCCGGTCCAACCTCGCCGCAGCTCTGGCTGCTTGTTGTTTTCTAGCCATTTCAATTCGTTGTTCGACTGGCAGACTTGTACGCATAGCCATCTTTAGTTCTTCCAACCTTTATTAAACAATAATACAACGTTAGGGTATTTATTTATGTTAGGCTTTAGCCTAATCGTAGTACCTTCTATTAACATCTTCTTCAGAAAGATGGATAAATTCACTTCCATCCGTTGCCATTTCAGGCGGTACAGGTTGTAAATAATCACCCAAAATTACTCGACAGCTAAACGTGAAATTGTCACGCGACAATTCACCGTTCTTTTGGTACTCCAAGTACTGGGTGATGTCAGACATCTGTTTGAACTTGTTGGAAGAATCAGGGGCTACATAAGTCACGTCGCCTTTAATTCCGCCGTTCTTCGTCAAACCTCTGATGACGGTTTCTCGTTTCCAACCTAACAATTTGCCGCCGTTATTAATTGTCGAATATTAAATTAAAGATTCCTTACCTAACTCTAGCGGCACTCGCAGTAACCTTTCATCGTACTGTTTTTGCTTTTTGGCAGCCACTTCGGATTCCATTTCGGAATCAGTATGATTGGAATCGGTCAAGTTATCGGAGTCGGTGGAAGCGTCTACGGTGCTAGAATCACTTAAAGTGCCTCTGAACTTTTCCTGAAGGAATTTATTTAAGGCTTTCTCGTCGCCACCGGCTTCGGAAATGTATTGCTGCGCAGCCAGTATGTTCGATTTCAGAACGTTCATCTGCTGGTTCATGGACGCGTTAGGATCCAACATCGGACCCGGCTTAATACCCAACGCCCTGCTCTGAGCCAGCAACGATGCCACGGTGTTTTTCTTCGGTTTGCTCACGCCTCTGCCCAAATTTCTAGGTCTACCTTCTTTGTGATTGGCGGACATTGACGTCATGGTTGAGGCACTGCCGCCGGCACAGGTGGAGGATGTGGAGCTGCCGCCGTCCGAGCCTTCGTTACGACTGGGCGGACGAGGGGAGTCGGCCTGGGCAAATAGTTGGGCCAAAGAGGCGCTAGGAGCGGCCGGGGGTAACTGACTGCCCGATGGTACGACGCGGCGTGGCTTGGGACCAGGTTTTCGTCGAGCTATAAAATACATTACAATTACACAAATTTCAAATGTACTCTTATCGACTTACATATACGATCGACACCGATATTGGCTGACATATTGCTAAGCGAGTTCAAAGAGGAACTGCCGCTGGCGGTGGAGACGGCCGTACTCGGCTTCAATGACAGATTAAGTGGATAGTCGCCGCCCGTAGCGTCCGATCCCCCCGAACTGTTGAACATTGAGGATGGACTGCCATTTGTGGCCGGCAATTTGATAACTTCCACACGGTCACCTGACGGTGTCGAAGGCGGTGTGAGCCCATCTTGATCCTATAACAAACAACAATTTTAGACTGTTACATTTGGACGTTAGAGTGGTACTTACCACTGGAGGATCCAAAGAAATCGTCTTCTTTCTGCCACGGTTCGTTGTACCTGGAATCTTAGGACCCACAATGGATGATGTGTATTTGATTATTTCCGTGTCGGGCGGTAATCTAACGCCACCCAATATGGAATTTGGATCACTGTAAGAAAACCCACATCAGAAAAAAATAAACATTTTTAGTTAAATTACAGTGCAGTCTTAAAATAATATTCACCTATTGCCTTCCAAAGCAGCACTAGGAAAATAAAATGAATTAATAAGTGACATGAACTTAATCTAATACTACTAAACGGACCATTAAAATACACACAAAATAAGCGGCGGTAATATTCACGTTCGGCGATAAGATATACATAGATGTTACAAGTGTAAATAAATATACCGGATAATACCCAATGTAAATAACGCGTAGTGACAAAATATCGATTTCCGATAAAAACTCGTAGGAAATTATTGATTCGTAATGCAAACGATGATATGAAAAAAACTCAACTTTATTATATTTTAGAATAAATAAATCAGAAACTAAAATATACAGAAATTTTGACATGTATAAATAAAATATATTAATTTTAAATTAAAAAATGTAAAAGGATAACTTGCTATAAGAGAATATAATGTGTCAAAATTATATTAAGTGTAAAATCATCATTTGTTTAATGGAAAAAATACAATTTATATCTGCATATGAGGGCACAGAAATAGTCTGTACATATTTGTAATATGTGTAAGATAACTAATAACATAACTATACTATAGAAAGAATAGAAACTAGTCTAGTCCACAGTATCTTGTTATCGATTAACAATATTAGAGAATAATAATTAAAAGAAAGTTTTAAAAAATGTTTTACGTAGTGTAAAGAGCATGTATAAATATTTGTCATTATTTATTTAGTCAGAAAATTAAAAAATCACAGAACTTTCTTTTATAAATTAGACATAATAAAGGATAATAATTATGAAAGACTTACCTTAATATACTAGAAGGTAAACTGGCAATACTACTACTATTCACAGAATTTTGAGTACTATTTGAATTAGGACTATTCTTGTCTGAATTACTGGCCAAAGTTAATGGACTTGTAAATATGCTGGGTGCAGGCTGAGAAGAAACTTTAACTCCAGATGAGGCACTAGAACTTTTCGGCTTGTCTAAATGCTTCATATAACTCAGATCACTGTTTTTCGATGACTGTTTCCTATCACCACTGGCATTGCTGCTAGGTAACTTCATGCTGGGTTGTATGGACAACCCAGAGTTTGAGTATTTTTGACTTCCAGAGCCTCCAGATTTACTGTTTTGCACTGAAGTGGCTTTCAGTGATTGTTCGATCCTGCTATCCACCTTTGACATAGATGCCAGTTTGTCCTTTGAGTGTCCCTGCGATCTGGACAGTGAAGAACTCTTCGAATTTTTCGATGATTTGTGATGGGAGGACAATGATGGGAGGCCCAGAGATGAGTATTGTAAATCACTTGGATTACCTAGTGAGGGAAAGTTCATGCCAGAGGCTTGCAAACGAGCGAGGTAATCTTGTGCGGCCAGATGAGATGCCATGGACCACCAGGCTGCACCTAAAAAATACAAATTCATTTTAAAAACCACAGAACATTTCGTTGAGTACAATGTAAAAATTTTACTTATCCAATTATTAAGTACATTGATACAAGTGACAACATATTAAACGAGTTGCAATACAAACGAAACACTAATAAAAAACTAAATTATTTGTTGTCTAACGCAGGCAAACAAATCAGGTATCGGTGCAGAAGTTGCGCGAAAAAAGTGAGGTTAACGTAAACCGAATCAAATGGCACAAGCCCCGACTCCGGGCCCCGGATAATACGACAACAATAGAGTGCGAACAAAGCAAGGCCAACTAGAAGACGTTACCGTTTCATTGATTGCAATGGTAATGTATGACATGTCGATATATTTTATAATTAGAGAATAAATTATGCCCTTACTCGGCTCTTTGTGCGGGCCGATTCTGTTCAAAACCGGGAGAGGGAGAAAAGTAGATCAATAAATGAATTACATTTAACGTATAATACTTCACCCAGATGAACCTGTGCTGTTCCGGCGAACAAAACAGAGAGTTTCGCGTCAGCGTCACACAGCGAGTTGCTGTGCTCTTCGCCAAAAATATATTTTGCCAGCTAGAAAAAATGTTTGAAACCTGTTGATTGTCCGTATTGGTGGACTCGCGGTTTGAACGTATGTAGATTCTCCCTGAATTGTCCCTGATGCGGGTGTTTTTCGGGGAATAGTTTAAAACTAACAATTTATTTTAATTGTTTATTCGACAATGTTATTTTTGCTAGAAATTGATATTTTTCATTATCCACTCTTATTTTTTCTTATTCTTGCAATGAGTTTCTAACATATTTACCATTTATTTATTTTTTTCTTGTACTTCTTTAGTAAGATGTAAGCAAGTTGCAACATGGCCCCAAAATTCTTTGTTCTAACAAATGACAACAAAATATTAATATGTTTAATTGTAACACCTAAACATGTTGATAAACACAACATGAACATGTTTAAAAAACTTTGTTTCTTTTTCAAAATGGAATTATAATTCATTTTTATGAAATAAATCACGTTCAGAAACAAGTTAAAGAATAATATAATCAAAAAACTATAACGTGACTAATTTTTTAATGAATTTACATTCAGAAAAAGAAAAAGTATTGGGTCTTATATCTATAAAAAGAAACTAAAGTGATTAAAACCTAATGTAGTTTATTCTTGATATATCTCACGTTAAGAGAAAAATGAATATTGTAATTACAGTTCTTTATGTGGTTAATTATTGTAAGGAAATTTACATTCAGAAAAAAGAGAATAATGTCATCAAAATCTATAGCTTATCATGTGATCGAAAATCTATAATGTGGAATAATTTCATGATCCACTTTTATTTTTTCTTATTCTTGCAACTCGTTCCTAATTTATTTATCATTTTTTCCTGAACTTGTTTAGCAAGATGTAAGCAAGTTGCACATGACCCCAAAATTCTTTGTTCTAACAAATGACAACAATATTTTTAATTGTAACACTTAAACAAGTTGATAAACACAACTTAAATATATTAAAAAACTTTTCTGATATGTTTTTTTTTTTTCAATATGATATAATAGATTAAAATTCATTTTTATGAAGTAAAACACGTTCAGAAAAAATATGTAAAAAGTAATATGATCAAAAAGTACACTGTGATTCATTTTTAAATAACTCACATTCAGAAAAAGAAATTAAAGTGATTATAACCAAGTGTGGTTTATTCTTGACATATCTTACGTTCAGAGAAAAGAGAATATTGTAATTACAAGGTATTGTAAGGAAGAGTAGGTTAAGAAAAAAGACTCCTGCATTATAACTTATTATGTGATCAAAAAAATGTATAATATGGAATAACTTCACGAAACTTTTAGTTTTTCGTATTCTTGCAAGTCGCACCTAATTTGTTTATAATATATTTTTTTTTTTACTTTTTTAGCAAGATGTAAGCACATCGCTTCAAAATTCTTTGTTCTAACAAATGACAACAAAAACTTTAATCATAATATATATTTTTAATTGTAACACTTAAACAAGTTGATAAACACAACATGAACATATTTATTAAACTATATGATGTCTTTTATCCAAAATGGAATATTAGGTAAAAACTCATTTTTGTAATATAAGTTCAGAAAGAAATATAAAGAGTAATGTGTCCAAAAATTATAATGAAACTCATTTTTTAAATAATTCACATTCAGAAAAAGAAACTAAAGTGATTAAAACTTAGTGTCGTTTATTCTTGATATATCTCACGTTCAGAGAGGAGAATATTGTAATGACAGCCCATTGTTTGCTTCATTATTGTAAGTAAATTTACATTAAGAAAAAAGAGAGTAATGTAATAAATAAATATATGACTTCACTTTTGTAACACAACTCGCGTTAAGATAAAATGACTCCTGTATTATTATTATGTGACCAAAAATCTATAATGTGGAACAATTACTCATATTTGAATCACAACATACAAGTGAATAAAAATATTAAAGAATCACAACTCACTGGCAGCAGGTATGCCTAGGCTGGCGGCCTGGCTGGCCGCCACGGACAGCGTGTTCGTGTAGGCGTTGTTGTAGGCGGCCGCCGCGGCACTCGAGGAAGCCGACAACGAAGACATACTGCCCCCTCGGCCGCCGCCACCACTCGGAGGCAGCATCCCGAACGGCAGGGACGGATGCGGTGGCAAACCGAAACCGCCGCCGGCCGCGGCGAAGAGGTTTGCGGCGTTGGCCGCGTTAGCGGCGTCTCCCCTTGGCCAATACGCTGAAATTGATAATCAAGTTAATTATCCCGATTTTTTTTTAAATTCGCAGATCATCACGATTGCGTCGGTCATCACTCACCGAATAGACTAGCAGCGTCGAGTAACGATGAAGGATCTTGAGTGTTTGATGCCTTGGTGGAACCAGAACTACTTTCGTTGCTCTTTCCATTTTCTTTATCCATCTCCACCCCACAATACTGAAAAATGACGGGTTTAAACAATAGCCGAGTTTGTGTGTGACATATTTATCAACTTGCTGCAGATTAACTAAATAGGACAAGGATGCCACAAGAACTGAAATATGGATTTATACAACTTGACGACAAAATCATTAAGAGGTGAACAAAGGAATACTACCTAGCAAAAATAAACTTAAGAAGATACTTTATCTTTCTTTTTTTACCTGTATTTAGTTTAGTATTGTCCGTTTAAACAATTAGTTCAGCCCATTTTAGCGCATTACATTCTGAAACAAACAAAAGTACATATTAGTATACGTTTTACCATATCCCAACATTTAAGTTAAACTCATGTAACACAGAACATCAATGATAATGTTATAAATTCTCGTTTAATTTAAACGAAGCAATTTATGGCCGATCTAAACTTTTTTACAATACCCGGGCAAAATTATACGTAGGCCATAATCCATAACATTACTTTTTAACTTCGGAGTGATAAAAGGGACAAAGAGAACGAAATAAATTAAGGGTTGTATTTCGGGAAGGGTGGATGTGTTTTGGAGTGCTCCCCCAACAAGGGCGTGTAACGATTTAAAGCGTTTTATTTTGTTTTACAGCCGCTTGAATTTACCCGCTCTCACATCATGTTAACGGCCAAAAACTACGTTTTAATTGAGATTATTTCCTTTTTGTTAAGCAATTTTAACATTTAACTTGATTTATATATACAATAAATTCTTTTATTAATGGTTGATTTGTATATTGTTCCATACATTATACAAATTCTTTTATCTGTAGACAAATTAAATAATATTAAAATATTCATAGATATAAAACAGTCATACTGTCTCAAGTGTGGAGGACAAAATACAGCAGATTCCAAAATCGAAAAACGGATGGTACACCTTGGTAATTAATCCAATTTTTAACTAGAGAAAATAATTGAATTATGGGGGAAAGAAGCACTCGACGAGAAGTACAATAATGTGTTCAATGAAGGTCGAGGAGTGGGGGGCAAGGGAACTCTGTCGAGGAGATTGAACTTGACCTAGAGGTCCGCCGCTTCGACCTTCGCCCCAGATACGTTCACACACCACGGCGGCACAGGCTCCCTTCTGACGACGGTGCGTCATAATCTTACAATCGGTATGGTCATCGTTTTCTTGATTTTCACTTTTGGTCTCGCAAAAATAAAATACATCTTATGGTAAACGGTAATATAATTGAACATATAACCAGAAAATGCCCAATATCAAAGTGTAAACAGAACTATATAAACACAATATACATTTATTTATTACAGGAAAGACCTCACTAATCTGGACCACCAGGCAGGGAAAATAAAAGCTTATCTTTTAACATTGACATTGGCTTAAAGATGAGGTTGTTTGTTTTGAAAAAATTTTGACACATGCGAACTGCTCAACCTGACGAATAAAATGTGATTCTATGTGATTTTTGAATGTATATGTGTGTTATTAAACTGATAGTTGGAAACAAAAAATCAGAATTACCTTCAGCACAACCGTGATTGAATCGAAATACACTAGACATGTGAAAACAGCCGCACAAAAATAAACACACTTTTTCGAAGTTGATTACAAACATGCAGGCTCCAAAATATCACACCAATTAATAACGATACCAGCCTCGTACATTTTGCCAAGCGACTAGAACAAACCGATTCACTTTAGGTAGGTAAACTATGTGGGTTTATCATTTCTATGCGAGATAAATTGTTAGTTTACGACTTAAAACGTACCGTAATAGCGCGAGAACAATTTCTTACTTTCTCTTTGTATGTATCATCCGAAAGTTCATTGGCATCTGCTTGGTACTTAAACGAAATGAATCGTTAATTATGCCAAAATCGCTGATTATTATGAAATAATTGCGGATACAATACAACAAACGGTTGTTATTAAATTCCAGATAACAAATGTCCGATAGTAAAACATATATGTTTGTCGCTCTTGTAAGTGTTTACAATTCTAAAAAAGACTGGCAAAAATTTTAACGCAACTGTTATATGAAGGCTGAGGTTTTGAAATGGCAATCTATTTGAAATGTGGAATCAGTGGAAAAATACAAAATACACGGTTCGAATTTAATTTGATTGCAAATCGGCAAAACATTACAATTGCATGGCATGGTTATTGGTTATTTTGGGAACGATAGGTCGTTCATGTTTGAAACATTTAATCCAATCTCTGCTTCAAATATGAAAATATGCCAAACGACATTTCTTTAGAATTTACAATCCGCCGTTGTTTATTGATTATACTGAAAAATTTCTCAAGTCAAAATTTTTGTAGAAATGCTTCTGATTTGCTACTTCAATGACCAGATTTTTTAGTAAAATTTTTAATTATATTAAATTAAAATCATACATGCGTATAAATTAAACATTAAAATCGATAATCGATGAGATTAGATGAAAACATCTAGCGAAATAATTTTATAATTGCAATAATAAAACTGTAATCCAATGATTAGTAGGGAAACTATTTTATCAACATCAATTAAATATGCTGGAATTACACTATCATTAGTTAATTACGAGCAGTTTTATTTTAAATATACCATATTTCAATTAATAATGTAAAAATAGTACGTGCATACAATATTTTGCAATCAAACTATGTGTGTCAAGAAATGTTATACTTACTGAAATAAAAGTTAATGTAGCTTACTAACAGTTGGCGAAAAATACAATTTAAATAAAATAATTTAATTGGACTATGAATTTACGATATCCAGATATTTTCGGCCAAAAAATTAAAACTTTATGGACCATGGAGAGGCTGTAAAAAGCTATTTTATGATCAGCTACATAAAAAACTTTTGCTTTTATTAATGTATTACAACGAGGCAGTACCCAAATGTCAAGTTCAAGGATAATTGCTAGACAAATATAAATGACGATATTTAGGACTTAAACCGTACAATAATAATTACATATGTCAATAAGTTAGTAAATAATCATTAGAATACAATCGTACTAGTCAGTGGTGTTAAAAATTTTGATTATTATTTGTCTCAGACCATTGTATCTTAATTACAGCGAATTGGGCATCTAAAATCCAATATTATAAAGAAATAGAAGAATTCTTAAATTTAATATGTTACAAATTATAGCTTCATAATAAAAATAATAATTAATTATTTAAAAACTGAACTAACTTTAATAATTTTATGTACATAAAGCAAATTTACAAACAGATTAACAATAAATGTACCATAGAAGCCTTAATGATTTTTTATTTATTACAAAATATCAACTATACAGTGAGATCGTAAAAAATATCTCCTAAGAACAACCAATAAATCAAAACTAAACAAGATACTAAAACTTCTGTCGTGTAAATATTGACCTAACCTATGTTTTGTTGGAATTACGAATTTTTTAATAATAAACTTGAGGTTTTTTTTTTGGAAACTTATCTAAGACATTAAATGAATAGTAATATTGTAACTACTCACCCAATTTTAGCCAGCAAGATAGCATTGGGTAGAGAAAAAATTACCTTACAACTGAGGTATCACAAGATAATATTTTCCATTAAAAATTAAGTTGATAATGCTCATTCACAGAGCATATAACATATGTCAAATTTATGTACAAAACTTAGTTCTCACTGTATATTTAGAAACTAACAAAATATGTCGAATAATTATAATTTTTATAGTCATATATTGCCTTTACAGGTTACACAATACATTAAGAATTACAATTTTAATCTTAAAAAAAATATATGAAAGTGTATCATCCCGCTCCTACATCCGTCTCGCATAAATCCTTAAAAGAAAACTAAACTTGTATACATTTGTTGTGTGCAAATATCAACAGCATCCGCTTACATCACACGGACAATTATTTTACCATCATCCATTGAACAGTAAAGAGAAGAGAACGACCCTGCACCGAGAGACAAAGGAATCCAGCGATATGTAATGGCGAAGACTAGTCTCTCTTGCGGACCGAGTCTTCGGTTTTATGGGTGCATTACATTCGATGAAAAGGTGAATGTACTTTTTCTAATAAATCCCCCGTCACCGAACCAAACTGCGAGCAAGTGTTAATCTAAATGTTAAACACACGTACCGTGTGCGTTTCGGTATTTGTCTGAAGGAATAACTGTTTTCGATACTGAACATGCCTTAAGATTGTTTTAATTGGACCATTTTCTGTTCCATTGAACATGCGTGGAATTGTGGCTTGAAAATCATGAGAAAACATAACATGAAGAGAATGACAACGTGGGCACAGTTTCTATATTGTTATGGGGAAATATGGTTCAAAAAGAATAAAAATATGAACTCGGTAATTGGTTGTTTAGAAAATCCTATTAGAGTATAAATATAACTGAATACAAACATTTAATACGTTGTTTAACCTCTTATCAAAAATAAAGTAATAAAATTTTATTATTTAATTGAATAATCAATACCGCTTATTTAAATTTTATTGGAACATATGAATAAAAAATAAATATGAAATTGCAATGTTGTGAAAGTATTAATGTGCACGCACACGTACACCTTTTATCAATAAATGTAAACATTAACAAAATGTATAAATATTATTAAAATAACATACCTTAATACAATCACGTTGTTGGATTTTGATGGAGGAATAATCCTGAAAGCAAAATTTTATTTGTGAATATGCATAATATTGTGCCACTGTTGTTGGATGAAATAATTCTCACAGTGTCTAATGTTTAAATTAATTAAAGCACAATAAAAACAGTAACTATTTAATAATACGAACAAATTAATAGTTTATTTTCTTAGAAAAACCTATTTGTCACCTATGATTTTAGAACAAGTAAATTAACTATTAAGTCAAGATTTGCATCATGTTTATCTGTCATTTTGTTTAGTATTTATATTCTAATGGTGTTTTCAATCAGTAACAAAATTGTTCATTCAATGTTTATGGCATATGAAAATTTTACGATTTTGTACGTACTGAAATGTTTTGCAAACAAAAAGATTCACATTGGTATAAATGTTAAATGTAAGAAATGAACTTTCGAAATTTCCATTCACCTGTACTTGGTATTATGATAAATAATGTAAAACCTGCTTCATTTGTAAATAATATGCTGTTGATAAAACAGTAGTTTCTCCTCATTAATCTGTATCAATTCATTGTACCTTGTTTGAATTTTTTACAATTGTTTTAAAGCATTCGTTCATTGATATCTTGAACAACTCAAGTAAACTATAAACAATATTATAAATTCCAATAATTATAGTTAACCAACTAACATAATAAAGATAACAAGAAATCAATTTTTAAATGAATAATTCATATAACTGGAAGCAAATTATTTATAAGAAATGTAGAAGGATTTAATGAGAGTTTTTGTAATTTATTTACATAATAGGTCCTTCAAATTTTCTCTGTGTTTATTTTTTAACATTTTTACAGCAGCTTCTCATTAATCTGTATCAACTCGTACCTTGTGTGATATTTTAGAATAGTTCTAAAAATGATTTGATCACGTATATTTTGAACAATTCAGGTGAACTATAAAAAATGTTTTATTTAAAGTCTTTTCTTTGAAATTCCCTGAACACCTTTTTTCTTAACATTACAATGAATGTATTACAACTTATAATAACTTTTATTTATAAAAAAACTACACTTAAATAATTATAATCATAATAATAATAATAATTATTCAAATGTTTCCTTCTGTTTAATTTGATAAAGTTTTTTCTTCTCATTAATTTGTATCAAGTACTTGAATTTTTTGATTGATTTTACAGGATTGATTCATGTATATTTACACTGTAAAATTGGTTTTAAAGAGAGTGTTTCAACGTTCCATAAAAATTTGCATTCTTATTATTAAAATGAATTTATTATAAATTGTAATCAGTTTCATTAATAAGAAAAACAAATGTATTGTCAAAGAACGATCGAAAAATTAATTAATTTTTATTGAGCTTTCGCCATTGTTAACGTTATAAAAGACAAACTTTAAAACAAAATACTGATAATAAGAGCCTTAATGAGAGTTCCTTTTTAAAAGTTCTTCAAATATTTCTCTGTGTTTAATTTTTATATATTATTGGAGAATATGTATATATATATAATATATATATATACTTGATTTCAATTATTTGTTATTAGGTGTCTTTGGGGGAAATATAATAATTCATAGCTCTCGACATAATTATCAACGGATAATTATCACTTGAAAGCATAATGATAATAATTATCAAGACAATTTCATTTCTTATATATATATTTTTAACTGTTTTAAACAGTAGTTTCTTATCATTAATCTAAATCTTTGATTGAATTATTGAAACTTAAGAAAACCATAAAAGTTGTGTCAAAAAATGTTTTGTAGTACAGTTTTCTTGGAATATTATTTTGAATGAATTTATTTATAAGATGAATTTGATCCTATGGGATGAAAATTATTATTATTAAATATTTATAAAACAAAAATATGAAACCATTATTTTATATTTAAGTTTAGTTTATTTCATTTCTGGAATTGTGGATGCTTGTTAGATAACTTTGAAAGAAATATAATAATTATTGATAGATCTTGACATAATTATCAGTTAATAACAATCACTTAATAATAATCAAGGCATAATTATGATAATTATTAGGATAATTTAAAACATATTTTTAACACTAGTTCTCCTCATTAATATACATCTTTATACCTTGCCTTGAATATTTAAAATTATTTTAAATGATTTGATCACCCAAACCACCACTCTTTTTATAAATATCTATCTTTATATTAAAATTAAAGTAGAAACTACAGTTTTATTTATTTAGGTTTAATTTATTTAATATCTGGTAATTGTGTAGGTTTGTTAGATGACTTTTGGGAAATATAATAGTTATTGAAAGATCTTATCATAATTATTAACGGATAACTATCCCTTGATAATAACCAAGGCATAATGATGATGATTATCGAGATTATTCACAGTTTCAAACAGAGTTTCTCCTCATTAATCTAAATCTACATATCTTGAACTATTTAAAATTGTTTTAGAGGAGTTGTCCACATATATTTTGATCAAAGTGGGTAAACCATAAAAGTTTTTGATTGTACACCTAAATTTCTGTCTTCATAATGAAATGAAAGTGTAGAATCCAGTTGTAAGATGAGTGTGAACCGATTTGAATTATATTTGCGTGCTACATATACGTATAACGACGCATAAAAAAGCAACGAGGTTCATTGACCATTAAACGAGAAATGATTATAACAAAAAAATAGTTATTAAACCCACTTGCACGTTCACCCACCAGTGTATAACATAGAGAAACGTTAAAATCGCGTATAAAAAAAAATACACTGCGTCGATCTGTTCGCAAATTCGTTTCAAGAAATCCGTGGAGCGTCCAAAAATTGATTAGTCTACACCTCGCCAGGATCGCCCACAATTATATTGCCAGATCGACATCGATATTTCAAGTACGCAGTAAAATTATTTATATTCAAGGCATGAGGAACGGGCCGATGTGTATAAAATCACCGCTCTTGTCTATTGTCTAGAACAATTTAAATAGTTGTCCGGTTGTGCCAGTCAAGGCCACAATATTAGAACCATTGTAAATAATATCGCGAAAATTGAAACTCACCACGCATAATCTTTTGTGTCCCGTTGTACAAACGGAGTGTCCCAGGTTAAATTGTCGTACGTATCACCGATCCGCACACACTCTCACAACACCGGCACACTCGTATAACAAATAAAACATTTAAATGCCGCACATTGTTCGGGTGTATTTTTAACGCAAGAACGAGACGATTTACCTGAGGTCCGGTTTGTATTAAGCAGTGCATGTATACACATATATATATTTGATCGCCACCCGAAAATGTTTTCAAGCGACCCGGCCACGGACGAAATGTTTTTGAACAACAACGGAAGATTCGAAACTGACACACACACACACCGGAGAACGGCGAGAGCAGCACACCGCTCATTTGTAAAGCCCGACCTCGGTTCCTCGGGCTGCTTAAATGTTTTCAGGCATTTCCGATCGCACCGATTCGTAATAAAAGAAGGTAAAAGCCGGTCAACATATTTTTGTTCGGCTATTGTAAGCGCGGCATGGTCGATTCGTCACAATTCAACAAATTCCGTTGTCCAAATGGTTTTTGGTCGTTGCAGACGGCCACTCACTGCCGCCGTCACAAACGAGAACGCTCCACACGACTTCAAATTATTATTATTAATTCCGTTCGAATCGAAAACAAAACGAAAAAAGAGAAAAAAAAGACTGGCGTATGCGTTATTGGTGATTTTTTAACTAATTAATATTCACACTATAATTGCAAATCAGGTTTCAAGGATGCGGTTGCAAATGAACTAAACAACGGTTAACTATATTAAATCATCTTTCGTTTCGTTTGCACTGTTAAAAAATAATTAAACAATTATTTATAATATGAGAAAAACAATACGGTTGCTAATAAACGTTATTTACGTTCGTGTTGTGATTAATTCAAAGTTAATTATACTTATTTGTAACAAGGCTGCGAAATAATACTTTTTTGGTAAAACTGTCTGGTCTGTGTTTTATATGATGGGTTAGGAGCTGTTCACTCCCGACCTAAAATATATGTATGTAAATGTTTTAAAATACAATACAACTTAATCTAAATGGTGTAGTTTTAATGTAACTGTGAATTCCAACAGAAACCGGTCTCCAGATTTTTACGGTTCTTAACTTCTTAAATATTGGGCATGGGTTATACAGGGAATATCTGAATTTGGAGTAAAAAATTAAACACGTGAAGTAATGATAAACTCAACAAAAGAATAAACTTTTATCGAAATAACATTTTTTAATATTCATTGTAAAAAATTTGATATTTATAATACACATAGAATAATTATCAATTTCAGATTTATTTTAAACTATTATTTTACTTACTTTAAAAACATCTTGATTAATTAAACAAGACATAAGATAAAAAATGATTTAAATTATACTTAATAATTATGATAGAAGTACCTTTCAAGAAATATTAATATTTTACTGCTTTTAAAAACTGTTGTATCACAATCCGATAATATCCAAATAATTATGATTTTCAATATTTAAAATTATTATTTTGTTTATTTCATATAGATTTTATATAATTAATGAAGGTATCAGGTGAAAAATAATTTAAATTAGCCTTAAATTTATTTAAAAATTGTGGGAAAAGCTCCTTGCTAAAAATATTAAGCCTCTTGATATGTTTTTATAGACTGTTATGGATTCAAGATTATAAAAAATCAAATATTTATAATACATATGAAATAATTATTAAAATCTGATAATTATCCAAATAATTATTAATTTCTGATGTATTCAAAATCATTATTTTACCCATTTTAAAAAGATACTATTTAATCAGGTATAAAATAATTTAAATTATACTTAAATTTATTTAAAAATGATGTAAAAACATCTTGTCAAAGAATATTAAATTTCTCTCTGTTCTAGGATTCATTAAAGAATATAAAAAAATAGATAATTATAATACATACATCAATTTCTAATATATTCAGAATTATTATTTTATTTATTTCAAAGAGATTTTACATAATTAAAGAAGGTATAAGATAAAAAATAATTTATATTAGACTTAAATTTATTTAAAAATTATGGGAAAAGCTCCTTCTTAAAAATATTAAGCCTCTTGATATGTTTTTATAGACTGTTCATGGAATCAAGATTATAAAAAATCAAATATTTATAATACATATGAAAAAATTATTAAAATCCGATAATTATCCAAATAATTATTAATTTTTGTGTGTGGGAAAAGTTCCTTGTCAAAAAAATTCTAACATATTCAGAATTATTATTTTATTTTACATAATTATAGAAGGTATAAGATAACGAATAATTTAGACATAAATTTATTTAAAATTTATGGGAAAAGTTCCTTGTCAAAAATATTAAGTATTTCCATACGTTTTTACAGACTGTTCCCAGGATTCAACATTATAAAAAATCAGATATTTGTAATACATATGGAATAATTATTAAAATCTCATAATTATTAATTTCTGATATATTCAAAATCATTATTTTACTTATTTTAAAGGGATTAAATGGATAAAAAATTTAATTAAAAATTGGGGTAAAAGTACCTATATATATATATATATATAGAATAAATATTAAAATTTTGTAATTATCAACTTCTGATATATTCAAAACTATTATTTTACTTAATTTAAAAAAGTATAAAATAAAAAATTATTCAATTATGCTTAAATTCCTAACCCAAAAATTATTTAAAATTAAAAAATTATATATAAAAATGATCCTAGAAGTCTTAGAGAGAGTTTGTTTTTATTTATTACATAATAACAACAATATAAATTTTTAATTCAGACACAAAATGTTGAAGACATTTATTTAACGTTAACATTTCTTATTCAAATATCTCCCTGTGCATAATTCGATAACTTTTTAAAATAAACACTCAAAAATCAAAACAACTAACTTAGAAATACTTTTTTATTATCCATCCAAATTTTGATTTTGTTACAAATCCTTTTATGAACCAATATATAATCGTATACGATAAAAGTTTATTCAAACAATTATGTAAATCATCCCGTATTAATTCAAAAATCAAATAATAAGATCCAAATGCAAAATTTGTGCTTGGTATCAATAATAAATGATGTCATAAATATTATAAAACCCGAGTGTTTTAAGGTACAATTTGCACTTTATAAAAGATTTACCGACGGTTGTTAATACGTCGTCTCCAGCATGTTTCAAACGCATTATTGTGAATCACAATTGTACGAATACCCCGAACGACAATTAATTAACTAAATTATTAACTTATGTATAACCTACATTCTAAAAATATGCACGAGGTAATGAATCATCCGCAATAAACGTTGGACACGAGAAAAATCCAATTCCCGAGCGGATTTTACTGTCAATTAATTATTATACATAAAATTGCATCTCGGCCTCTCATTATATGAACCGGTTTTATTTCAGTCTTAAATAGACATCTAAAAATAAAGCACACACAGAAATCATGTTTGACTGTGACAAACAGTCTGATATAAACGACGGACAATTATTATCTCGTTTCGATAATTAAACCTAATATAGCAGTGCAATCCAAATGCCAGAACCAGTGTCGAAAGTTGATACATTTCGAAAAGTTCACAGGAAATTGTTTCTCTAGATTCCGAGGGAGTGGAAAATGTCGCATTTTAATGGCCGTGCACCTCGACCACGAAAGTATACCCAAAAATAAATGTGCAGGTGTCGTCATACTGCCACTACCTACCGACCATTACTGTAAATGAACAATGAACACAAAACAGAAGATAAACCATTTAGAAAATCAAACGAAATTAACAATGTTGGCAATCTGGTTCAACGGATACATTGTATCTACTACCAATTCACAGTTTAAACCGGTACAAATTAAAAGATTTCTATTTTTGTACAATGCGACCCGGTGTAACATATGTTAATACCATGTTGGAGTGCTGTTAAAATAAAATGGGCGGAAGTGCAGATGAAGTCGTGGTATTTTATCCGTTTAAGATGTCTGCAAATTGTATAAACATATGAACGATAATATTACGGTGATTTAGAGTTGGTTAAATTCGAGCCAGACAAAAAAGAAATATGGATTGTCGACGGTTTGTTTCCTCCATCCGGTCTGGAAACAAAATGAATCATTTCGACACCTTCATTATTTAAAATTACAATATGTTATTATAAAATGGAATTATCATAACACCATAAATTCGTCTTTTTTATAGATGGACTTTGATGGAGAATGGACTAAATAGAGATCATGAAAAATGCAGCATGTTTAATAAGCCTGTGACATAAAACTCATACTTTTCTAACCAATATGTTCCTATAAATTCATTATAATAAAATACTGACTTAATTAATTAATCCTACTTGTGAAAATATCTTTAAAAGTGTATGAGATTAGTGGTGTCGTTAGTTTAATGAATAACTGGGAGCAACAAACAAAACTAAACTTGTGCAACTTGTTGGCACCAACAATTAAACTGGACTAATTGTGTTAACATTAGTTAACTCACTATCTGATATTCTCATATGTTTGACATCTTATTTCATAGTTCACCTAATCATAAGTAAATGCTTTAGAAGGATATTAATTTTTCTGAAAAATATATTTTTGAAGTTTTATTGTTTTTAAAGACTATTCTAGAATGCAAGAATACTTATCGAATAATTATCACTTTCTAATATTTTACTAAATTAAAAGAGGCATAAATTTATTTAAAAATTATGAGAAAAGTTCCTTGTCAAAAATATTAAGTATTTCCATACGATTTTATAGAGTGTTCAAGGATTTAACATTATAAAAAATCAGACATTTTAAATACACATGGAATAATTATTATAATCTGAGAATTATCCTAATATCAATTTCTGATATATTCAAAATCATTATTACATTTACTTATTTTAAAAAGATACTATTTTATCAGGTATAAAACAATTTAAATTATACTTAATTTATTTAAAAATGATGTAAAAACATCATGTCAAAGAATATTAAATTTCTTTCTGTTCTAGGATTCATTCAAGAATAAAAAAAATAGATATTTATAATATATACATCAATTTCTAACATATTCAGAATTATTATTTTATTTTACATAATTATAGAAGGTATAAGATAAAAAATAATTTAAATTAGACTTAAATTTATTTAAAATTTATGGGAAAAGTTCCTTGTCAAAAATATTAAGTATTTCCATACGATTTTATAGAGTGTTCAAGGATTCAACATTATAAAAAATCAGACATTTAAAATACATATGGAATAATTATTAAAATCTGAAAATAAACATAATATCAATTTCTGATATATTCAAAATCACAAAAACAAAAATAAATTAAATAATTACAAAAGTGTTTCCATCTTAACTGGGCCGCAGTGTATAAATATGATAAAGTTTTATGTCAGAATGTCAGAATTTCCTCAAAATTCATAAACGTTTAAGACAACATTATTTTTTATTGATGCTATCCTGATTACCCTCAAATTTATATCATCTACCTACCCTTCTACTGAAGTTTGTTATAATTTTTGACTGTCAAAAATGAGAAAAAAGATTTGGACATTAGTCGTTAAAAATATAATTTCTCCATTGAATTTAGCATACTTCAAAATGGGTACATAATTCATAAAACATCTTGTTCATTAAAATTAAATATGACAGAAATGAAAATAAAAAAACTAGAATTATGAAATGTGACCATCTTACGTCTATGACATAACTAAACTACACCTTGTTGGTTGGCACTAGGAATTAAATTAATTGGGATCGTCAACTGCGCCTGATATTCTATGACATTTAATTCCATCATTTATTTGATCAGAAGAGACAACTTATTAGAAAAAGTATATATTTTCTTTCGTCAGAATGTATTTAAAATGAAATATTTTATTGAACAGGTTACAAGTATTAATTACTGGTCTTTCCTCATCTTTAAAAAATGATAAACCAAAGACTTTTGTTACCAGACAAATAGGCACCATTATTTTAACGCTGAAATATTGGTAAACATACGCTGCCACATTTGATTTACTAGCGAATGTTACGGCAACCAAACGAAACTCAATCAATCATCAAAATTACCGGTACGGATTAAAATGGAAAAAATCCGGACAGCTGGTACATACAATGGGTGTTTGTATCCTCACATTTATTTTTTTTCCCCGTACGCCGCCAACTGACACGGATCCGAAACGGCTCGGAATCGGAACGATGGAAGTCACATTATGTAAAACAGAAGAGGGGTGACGGGTGTAGAGGGTGGGGTGGTTCCGACATATGCACGTATGAAAAGGGTGGCGATTGTGCCTACAAATCGTGTACACGACACACCACTTCCGGCGACCGAGTATTATGCGAACTTTCGCCTAATGATTTTTTTTTCCAACGGGGTTAATGAAACGTGTGCCTCGTAGGCTTTTAATATTTTAACAGTTTCTGCTTGATAATGTGCAAATAGTCGTCGACCCTGCGACACCAGAATGTACCGAAAACGTTCTTAAGAAAGGATATAAGGAGTACAAATAAAAATTGAATTTATTGTGTGAATTTATAAACTATATTATATTAAATGGAAGTTTCAATTGTGGACTCACCTGGACGAATTAATAGGATTCATTAGAAAGATGTACGAATCCAATTTTTCTTAATTATCAATGGTTTTCCATGTTCTCTGTAACAAAAGTTATTAGTTAATAAAGAGTAATGTTAGTGACCGTTGTCAGTCATCGTTCAACTTCTTGAATATTTACTAAAATTCTTTATATTCTATGTACAATGTATAAATTACACAGCATAATATAAAAAACAAAAAGATAAATATCAACAAATCAAACGTTAACCATTAATTTAATGAAAAAGTTATATTAAGATCAATAATACAGTTCAGGATCACAACTGTTTAGTAAGAAGAGTAGAAATCTAAAAAATATATGATAATGTACATACAGAGGGTGTGATCTGAGAGGGAACACTTTAATATATCTTCGTTATTGACCTATTGAGAACGAAACTTCCTGAAAGTCATTTGTTGTGTTTTTGATGGGAGTTACATACCTGTTAAATCAATTTCAGATAGACCATCAACATCATCATTGAACTTGTATCTCCTTTATTGCATTTATGACAAACCATAAAATTGTTATTGATTAGAATTATTGACAATAATTGGTTTAGATAACTAAATTGTTTTTATTTTTAAATTCTAACAATAATTTTCTGTCATTTATTCACAAAATTATTCTTCTTGCCTTGTTTTCTCTCTTAAATTTATAATTATTCTTTTACAAAATATTTCTTGGTATTGTTCAGTGCGTTTACCTGACAAACGTAAGTCAATACACGATTTATTTTAATGCATTCTTCCTGATGTAAATTATTCTTTCTTTGTTAACTTTCTATATTTTATGTCTTATTGTTATTTTTAATGAATGCAGGTCAATTAATAATAAAATAAATACAATTGACTATCAGAATCATACAGCAATAAAATTTTAAAGTTAATATCAAAAATTCTGAGGAAACACTATTGTTTCTAATTCGAGTATTAAAGATTTTTCGTCAGTTTCAAAGGGTACAAACAAGTGGGAACTGAATGTATAAAATAAGTTAGTTTAGTTTTGTCATAAAATTTCATGTACAAACTTTTTTTGTAATAAACCATACAAGTGATGAAAAATTTGACACATTTTCAGTTTTTCCATTATAACGGACAAAGTTGATTATCTATCTGAAATTTTATTTAAGAGGTGGCTAAACCATCAGAAACACAACAAATCACGTTGAGAAAACTTCGTTCAAGAGCTCAGTTACAAGAATACATTAAAGTAATAAAAAAACTATATATTATGTTACCAGTAATGTATGGGAAATAGATAAAGTGGAGATTATCTATGAAAATTTCGCAATAAAAATACAATAACACACTCAGTAGTAATTTAATCAAATAAATTAACTAAAAAAACATTGGACTAATGCCGATGATACATCGGTGTAAATTTTGCCGATGGCAGATGGTGGAATTTTGATCCATCGGCGTGATGTATCTGTCGAGCCCTAATAATAACCACGTGTATATTTTTAGAATAAATATTATCATCGAATTTTCATTTCGTCCGTTAATGTTGACCGTAATTGTTAGTTTTATTTGGTAAATATTCGCAGAGGCAAAATTGAAAACAACACCGAAACCATTTAAAATTTAAACCGTCATAAAATATCTAAAATGTATATGTAAATTTTCATTGATGTTCCCAATCGAATTTCCCCATTCGTTTAAGCCCTTGAATCAGACCACTCCGAAACGTCACCCCCCCTTGTGTGCTCGCTGCGGTGGAAGCCCATTTTTAATTTAAAAATGTATTCGTCCGCGCGACTAGGTATTTATTTACGTCACGGCAATGGATGTTCGTATAAGAAGTCGCATTTAGGGGCGGCGCGAGATATTGATGAATTTTTACATGGTTGTGATTTATTTCCCAACCAGTACCTTCTACTCGGCTGCTTTATTTTAATGGATTAGATGTGTCTTTTGTGTCTGCTATAAATAACGATATTTCAAGGATATGAAATATCCAATTTTTAAACTTAAAAATACATATTTCTTTACTTCAAATAAATGTATTTTTAATATTTAACAAATTGGGGTTTTATTCAGGATATTCTTTGATATAATTTATTATACGTTGTTGCTGTAAAAATATTATTTTTAATTAAAAATGGAACAGTCTACATTAGACCATAAAATTAATTTTTACATCAGCTACAGAATTTGTTAAATAAATTATGTTTTGGGACGGACTGCATCGTAAAACAGAGACTCTAAAGTATTTTATTTGAAAACACTGTTTCTACGTAGATATGGCACTTCTGGTTAGGAATAAAAACTTAATTACCTCAGCTAAATTACTGGTGTTTTCACATTCATTTTATCAGTAAACAATAGTAATTTATGTAATTTTGCACTACAATAATTAGAAAGAGTTGCACATTACAAAAAAGTCTATTAACTTTAAAACACACCTTTCTATCCATATTATAACTCTTCACATTTATATCTGCTAAATACTTTCAGTATAATTAAGTAGCAATCTTAATAAATTTTAAATTTCTTTCATTGAATAGAAAAATTAAAACTGTACATACATTAAAAAATATTCAAAAAATTTCACCGATATTTCTAAAGTTTGAAAAATGTTAAGATATAGTACTTAATTATAATATTTTGAACAAAAATTAAATTTATAAAACAAAATTTTTTGACATTATTATATTTTTTGTGAACACAAATTTAGCGGATTAAAAATACTTACTCCATATTTTTAAATTGTGATAAATATTAATACAAAATAAATTAGTAAATCTTAATTCTATGAAAATATGATACATAACTATACTACTTCAAATAAAAATTATAATTCAGTAAGTCGAATTTTTTGAAAATATTATTTAATGTAAATTTTATCCTGATATTAACGTAAATTTAGGAGATTAAAAATGTGTTTAAAATACAAAAAACATTATTTACACAAATTTGGGCAAAATTTATGTCAAATTTTGAAAATAATTTTTCACTAACAGTTTAAACTTTTGCTATTAACATAAATTGAGAGGATTTAAAATATATTTGATATATTTGCACCACTTTTTTAAGTTGTAATAGATGATAATGAAGTGACAAATATAAATAATTAAATCTTAATTAATTCTAAGGAAATAATGCATTTAATTACGCAATTTCAAGCAAAAATAATAAATCAGTAAATAAAATTTTTTGAAAATATTATTTAATGTAAATTTTAAACTCCTGATATTAACATAAATTTGGGAGATTAAAAATATATTTAATATACTTACTCCCCATTTTTAAAATGTAATAAATCTATAAAAAATACATATTAATTACACTAATTTAAGAAAATTTATGTCAAATTATATAAAAATATTTTTTCAACATTTTTGTTAGTAACATAAATTGAAGGGATTTAAAATATATTTGATATACTTGTTTAATTGTGATTGAAATTAATAAAGCGACACATTCAAAAAAATAAATCTTAATTAATTCTAAGAAAATAGGTACTCAAACACACTACTTTAAGAAAAAATTATAAATTTGTAAGTAAAATATGAAAATATTTTTTAATGTAAATTATAAACTTCTGATATTAATATAAATTGACGAGGTTTAAAACATATTTAATATATTTCCTCAACATTTCTAGAATCTGATAGATGTATAAATTGATGTAGTAGTGCCTAAAAAGTTAATCAATTATATTATTTTCCACTAGAGATTAAATTAATTAGTTAATCTACATAGAATATTAAATTCGTAACTTAAATTTTTAAAAATTATTTTCTAATAGAAAGTGAAAATTTCTTTTAACGACATAAATTAGAAGAATTAATGATATTAATGCTATTCACATACACTAACAATAAAAAATTAAACCTTAATTAATTTTATTTATTTATGTTAGACATTATATTCATTAATTATTCTATGTTAAACATGAATGTCCGTAAACATAAACACAATTGTTTAGAAGGTTAAAATGTTTTACAAATGAATTTCAGTTTTCAGTTAAATGAGCTGTTGGAACAGTTAAAATTTTCATTTTATTACACTGTGTATTTTCGCCATTTAACAAAAATTTCCATAATTAATTGTAGTGGTGCATATTGCATTCAACATTTCGCATTTAATAAATTAATTAAAGCGTTTCAGGCATAATGGAATAGTTGAAATTCTTGAAAACACATCGCAAAATAACTGGCCACGTTTTCATCTTAATAATTGAAAATACTGCATTGCTGGAAAAGTTTTGCAACTCGTAAACGCGTTTAAGGGTAAATACATTTTAATTAACTTCATTAAAAAATGCAAATTTAATAAATTAAGAACAAACGGAGGAGCCATTCGTCAAGCGCGTCACAAAACTAACTCGGTCCATCTTAATTATTAAAAATGCTGCATTGCCGAAGTACAAGTTTATAACTCGTAAACACTTCAGAGGGTAAATAAACCTTGTAATTAAGTTAAAATTAAAAATAAATAAATAAATAAAAACGTACACATTTAATAAATAATTAAACACGTCGTTAAAAGCGAACGTAAAAGTTGAAAGGTTTGGAAATATAAATAAATACCCGGGGAGCGTCGGATGAATTTTCCGAAATTAATCTGGCTATTTTGGCGGCGACATATAAATCAGGTTGATCTACGTCCTGTCGATGGCGTCTTCTGTCTTGCGTCACAAATAACCGCAAGCCGCGTGCACCCCCGTCGCACCCCGCCACCCCATCGGGACGAGGGCTGCGTCCGAAACTTCATTGTTTGTCGCCGCTATTAAATGCGTGATTAAAATGATCATGCCGCATAGGATCGGGACAGGGCAGAGAGTAATATAGATGGAAAATCAATAGGACGACGGAGAGGTGCACCGCTCTCCAAGAGGGTCCGCTCGGCTCTCTCCTTTGTTCGTTCGGGGCCCGCCACGTCCCCGGCCGCTCTCGCAAACCAACCTACACACACACACACACACACATACGCGCGAGCGTCCCTCGTTCGAGACTGCTCCGATATTACGTTGTGTCTTCGACAATACCTGTCCGTTTCTAACTTTAATTTGATGCCTAATTGCGAGCCAAGGAAACCGATATTTAATGCGCGCCGTCGATGCGATCCAATGGGCCACCACCCCTCCTCGGATACAACGCTTTTGTTAGTGTTGACCGAATTTTCATGCGGGAAATGCGGGGTACGTCGATTTTTGGACGCATCCGCCAACTTTTTTTTAATGCGGACAGTGAAAATATCATTTAGGCACATCAGACACGAAAAATTCTGTGACAATTATAATATAAAACTGTTTATACATTATATTAATTGATTAAAAAGTAATAAATACATAATACAAGCCGAATTTTTGATTATTTTTATGTAAATATTACAAATAATTAGTTATTAACAAAAAGGAAATAAATCTGTATGTACTGCAAAATGGAACTTGTCAATTATATTTTATTGTCCACCTTTGGAAACACTGCGATTATTTATCAAGAACTGTCATTTAAGAATAAAAGAGATCATTGATAATAAACGAAAAACTAAATAATTATTATTATTTTTTTTATTATTTTAGACCCACTTTGGACAGTAAAAAATATTCGCTCAATAAGAAAAATATATTATTAACAATCCTAATTAAATATAACAGTAAAAAATATATTTATTTACGTGCAAATATGAATTTATTAGTGTTAATTCAATTTAAAAAAATGAATGTTTTATTCTGAATACTTTTATTTTTTACCTAAACTCAAATATTCTTTTTGTCGAAAAGTACACATAATTAGCTATGTACAATAATTAAATGGGAAACATATTAAAGAAAAAATAATCATAAATGACTAATTAGATATTTATAATTAGAAATGTATTTAATATCTATGAGCAAAAATTTCCAAGCTTTTTAGTACAGAAAACATTAAATTTTATTAATCTTCTTTCTAAAAATTAAAAAACATATTAAATAAAAATTAATAAGACTTTAATGATGCATAATATTTAATTCATTTCAATAATTTTTGCTTTTAGAAAATATAGCACAGCAACAATTCAGTTTAAAATTTTAAGAATTTTTGTAATAATAACTTGATATTCAAAAAATATAAAAAAAATAATATTTAACTCTTCATTTTCTATTTATTTATCAAAAATAATTACAATTAATATAGAAGAAACGTTAAAATGAAGAAATTTGGAAACAATAACATTAACACCCTCTTAAAATTTGTATTTTGTCAGATTTTAACAAACTTTTTTTCAATTTTAAGCATGAAAATATGTACAGGATAATTTTTTGGACTTGAAAATTGAAAAAATCATTTTATCACAGGTTTAAGCACCTTCTGGGAGGGGTATATACAAAAATTCATAAAAAAAACATATTATGTATAATTATGTTCATAATTCTGTGGAAAAAATAAAAATCACAATCTTTTTATGAAAATATTTGTTAAATCAAATTGTCTGCCTAGTAAACTGTTAAAAATGACAAAATTTTTTTGTAAAAAATTACACATAATTAGTTCTAAACAACATTTATGTTGTTTATTTAGAAGAAACTGACAGTTCGTTAAAAGAAGACGTTTTACACTCAGTGTAATATTTGTTTATTTAATCTGTGCCTCCACTTCATTTTAATAGTTTTAGTAACAATTCTTACTATTTTAATCATTTTGTAGTAGAGGAATTTATTTCCAGAGTAATATATGGCATTTAATTATTTATTTTCAATTTTTTTGTAATAAATTCAGATTTATTAAAAGAAAAATAAATAAAATTTATTCTTAAAACAGTTGATTCTAATTCATTTTAACATTTTCATTAACAATTCTTACTATTTTAATCATTTTGTAGTAGAGGAATTAATTTCCAGAATAATATACGTCATTTAACAATTTACTTTCAATTGTTTTTGTAATAAATTTAGATTTATTAAAAGAAAAATAAATAATATTTATTCTTAAAACAGTTGATTTAGTATAAATATTTTTCTGACCTTTGTTTAACAAAAATAAATATATGATTGTCAAGAAAAAATTAGATAATTACAATTAGAGAAGTTTTTTGTTATAAAATATAGGAAAGTGTAAATATCTAAGTGAACAAGTGAACATGGAATAATTGTTAGTATTATCTTTACTTAAATTGACAACAGAATTTTAAATGCCGTAGTCTATTTTTGTCCCATTCTCAGGGGTGTTTACTGAACAAAAAAGTGTCGACTCCATTCTTGTATTTAACATTTAAATACTACAGTAAACACAAAAATACCATACATGCACCTTCAAGCATAATTTTACATACAGTATTTTGTCCAGTTATCAAGTCCAATTTCCGCAAGCAAATTTCAAATTTCCTCGTTAGATAAAAGCAGTGTCGGGGACGATTGCAAAAAATCGGTGCCATGCACAGAAAGCCACAAGACGAAAAGGATCAGGCCAAACGTCTATGCAACCCGAGTAACAAGCACGAGCAACAAACACCGGGCATCCATCTACATCCAAGCCAAGACGACGACTTTGTTGCCAAGGATGGAGGCACAAACTCGTACTGTCGTTCGGTATGTATTGGATGTCTTCGAACTCGAACGGCTAATTAACATAGCTCAGGTAAAAATGTACGGCGAGCGGGGACGAGACCCACACACATGTTAAATTTTCCTTCAATTCTTTTCGATCGCGTTTCAAAGGCGAAACGGCGGACGGCAGCTGCCGATTATTTATGTTTAGCATTGAGCCCGGCACGGAAGAACCCATATGATGTTTCTCGGTGTGGTAGTTTCTTTTTTTTTTGTGTCGGGAGTACGTACGTACGGCTCAAAAATGCGCTCTCTCTTCTCTATGGGATGACGGGGGCTTGTGTGTGTAATGGTTCTTTAAATCAAGACGATCTAGATCCCACTCCATGCACAACAATACGAATTTCACAATGCAAAATGCCACACGTAATCTTGTGCAAGGGTTCTAGAAAATCCAATATTTTTTATATACGTATACAGTGGTGGTTTTTATTACAGCAACTTTCTAAATTGTTACATATTTTGGCCGTAACTCTTTTATTTAATGTGGACTATTAAAATAATATTTATTTACTATTGTTGTTTTATACAGTATTATAAAAATTACTGTATTCTTATTCTAGAAAATGTTACATATATTTTATTGAATTGAACTGGACATAAATGTAGCAACTTTAATTTTAAAAGGGATTTTTAATGAATAAATCTGTGCCATCTCTGTGGCATAGACTCGACCATTTTCCGAATATACAACAAGTCTATATCAAGCTTCTTGAATTGATTTGATGCTAAATTTGAAAAATTTTATGTCGAATATGGTTATAAACGTGATCCCCTTTGTGTTGTATAGGGTTGATATCTGGAGATTGTGCAGGGCAAGACAAAACATAGATGCTTTTGTCTTTTAACCAATTCGTAACAATTTTAGTTTTGTGCTTTAGATCATTTTCATCATTCACCTTCATAGCATGATTGAACCGTCACTATGTTTCACTGTGGGTATAACAAACTTTTTATGTAGTTTTGTCCATGTAGGATGTTTAACTTAAGCATAACCATCATTATTTTATAAATTAAATTTAGGTTCATCACTAAAAACTACTCGTCACTTCTATGGTTCAGTGAATGTGATTCTAAGCAAGTAAAAATGGGACTTTCACATTTTTAATAGAAACCAGGGTTTTTCTTGTAGGTTTGGGAACAAACGAATCCATTAACCGTCTTCTCATAGACCTTGGACTAATTTCAGCAAGTTTTATTTCCTCCATTTTGGATTCGACTTCAGCTGACGTTAAGACTGTTTTTCGAACTCAGACAAAATTTTTCGTAGGCCTGTTTCTCCATTTTTTATTTTATAAAAAACCATCTATCCTTGTTTCTCTCGATCTTTGTGAAATCTTCTTACATACGTAATAAAAAATTATAAAAAATTGTAGGAAAAATATAAATAATCGTAAAAATCCTTGAAACAATTATTTAATTAGTAATAAAACTAAACAAATATCCACTAATTTTGACAAGAATGCTGACAAAATAATAAACTTTTTTAATAAAATTTAATTTATCATTTAGTTGTTTATTATACTGTTAGTAACTGTTTTATATCACATAATTGTGACATTGCAAATGTAAATAAACCATATTAATAAAGAAGTCTTTATGCTATATTACTAAGAAGATAAATATGTAGGTACGTTGATAAAAATATTAATATTTTAAATAATATTTCAGTTTTCGAAAACATCACTATAAATGATAATTTTTTTTGTTGTCACATTAATGTTTGGTCAGCCACTTCCCGTAAAATGTTTTTTTTGTTAACAGAATATTGTTTAGGGAATGAAAGAGTAACAGAATTCAAAATAATTTTAATATTTTATTCTCAAAAATCAAGTTTTTGACTTCAACTACTAAATTCGTATACTAAAATATTAAACATACATCAACATTAAACAATAATTAGAAATTTATTCAACATATACATGTAAAAGTTTCAGTAGTAAAAACATTAAATTTTATTAATTTTATTTTTATAAAATATATTTTAAATAAAATTCAATAACACCTTAAGGGTAAGTGACAATTAAATTGTTTTTGTTTTTAAAAATAAACAGTAACATTATTTTATTATTTTTGTATTAAAATTCAATTTATTTAAAGTACAAAAATTATAATATTTTGTTTATGAAAAATAATTACAAATAATATACAGATATATAATAAAGAACTTAAAAATATATTATTAATTAAGAAATATATAGAAGCTTCAATGAGACTATTTTGTTAAAATATCAAGTTCAATTTTGTTTGTCAAGACATATAATCCTGAAATATTCCTTATTACATATTAACAAAAATATTTATATATATTGAAATAAGGAAATTTATAACTTAGATAATTAAAAAAATAAAATAGTAGAACTAAAAAAATATTAATAAATAAATAAATTTAATTTTATAAACATGTTTTGGTATAATTTAGGACATGAAGATGTTCTTCAAGGGTTTTCTTGTATTTAATGTCATAGATTTTCTCAGTTTTTTATAGAGGAATTTTGGAGGAATATCCAAAATAATTGATTAATCCCAATATAATTAACAATTGACAAGTACCACATAATAATTCTCGTTGCGCAAATTTCACCATAATTATTATTATTATTAGCAAACTTCGATTTTAATTATTTAACCATCTGATTTTATTAATTTTATTGTACAAAACGGTTATTTTATTTGTTGAAATATACAATATACATATGACATACATACATATTCTCATATATCCATTTATTTAGGTAATATGTTTGATGTATCTATTAATTAATTTTAAATGCTTTTTACAAACTGAATTCAATCATTTTATAATTAATATTAAGGTGTTTATGGACATAAACATTTTGCTTGTTTAAATTGAAATTTCTTGTTCATTTGGGTACCACAGTTTTTGAATACCCACAAAATAGGCCAATATCTAACCAACAGTAGCGTTCATCTAATTTAAATACACCACGGTAATTTTAGCACTTATACTGTAGTTTGCTAAAGTTAACTATTACGGTAAGGTTGTCACTCATCGTCCTAACTTTTTCCAGTACTTGTCCGGCACCACTCATTTTCACAGTTATTTACGGACTATTTACAAATTAAATTACACGCTTTATTTATTTATTTATTTATCACGCGCCGTAATAGATCAAAGTGGCTTTCCTGCATACACATTTTAATGTGATGTGCCGTTTAATTAAATTCGTAAAATCCAATAAACGCAAATATTTCAAACAAATTAACAGATATTCAATTATTACAGGTTACGTTCGTGTTATTGTCTCAATTGAACTTTTGTATACCTCGTCGAGATGGACGATTTAATTTGTGGATTGTGCTGTACTTCAATGATTTAGCTTCACAATTTTAACGTTATTTTTAGATTTGTCGAGGACACTGCAGAGAGAGGCTCATGGATCTATTCGTATAAATTACTAGCTTTGTAGAACAATTTTAATTGCCACCGTTACTTTAGAGGCTCGGAATAGTTACGGCCAGTAAAGGCGTACGAAACATTCGGAACGTCCGATGTTAAAATTCAAACGAAATTCAAATTAACGCCGCGATTAATAATAAAACTATTTATAGGCCATAACCGACTAGGAGGAACACATTGTTGGCAAAACGGACACCGAAAATTCAACGTTCCAAACTCGATCTGCGCCATTTAATTACAAAAAAAAAAACTACAAAATCGAATCTGCACAAATAATTTTATTGCAACGGTCTTCATAAATATGTATTGCATCGATATAAACTTGTTTGTTGAAGTTAGGAATTTACGAGTCGGGTGAAGAAATGGCGGGCGAGACATCTTTCCTTTCTTTTTTTTTTTTTGCCATTCAACTCGGATTTCTCATTCGATGCAATACACACGACCGTTACGAAAATCGTATTTATGACTTCGTTTGGAAAATATTCGCGGCCGAATAATAGTTTTGTGTTTACAAAGGGGCGATTTCGCGGAGCAGAAATAATTTTTCGTCGATTCATTTGCGATTTTATCGTTTTCGTGCGACACAAAGGTTGCCATTTTGGCGCAGTGACAAACGCAATGGAAGCTGCTAAAAAGCCCGAAGTGTCTGCCTTCGGTTTGTGCCCGAGACGTGCGAATAGTACAATGACACAGGCAAAAATTCTATTTGTAGTAAAAACAGCACGGGCGTTTTTAATTAACACGTAAATAACGGTGTGCGTTATTCGTCAGTTTAACGGATAATTTGTCGATTAAACGTCTTTTCGCCCGTCCCGTGTGCCCGCCTCGAAGTACAAATAATCGTTTATAACGGCCTTTCTTTGCGACCGCTTATCGTTTTTACTGAAGGAACGCTTTGTCCGATCCAGCTGCCTTTTATATAGATTTCGGAAGATAAAAATACACCTTTGGATGCGGTTACTGGGAGATTGTGCGTCCCCGAAACTCGTGTAATTAATTAACGGACGAAACACACGGGGAAGATACAGTTTCGAGTGGTTTTGAGAGTAAGAGTTCAACGTAAAAACACCATTTTCATACTCTTACTTTCGTTGGAATTCACAAAGGCTCCGAACCACTCTCAAGTTTTACAATATCGGAGGGAAAAACGCCTTTAACGAACTTTTTCGACGTCTAAAACAGCGATTAAAGTGCGTGGCTGTTGGAAATGTTGGTCGCGTGGACTCCCGGACAAGTTTACTCGCACTCCCGGCCAACGGAGTCGGCGGAAGACGGACGGATATTCTATTTGCATAATACAAGAAATTGATTTAGCAAGGTCAAAGGTCAACGACACAGGCACAAACCTGAAGTTCACACACACACACACACACATAGGACAGCTGATCGTTGTGGGGCCCTTCGTCGTTCAACGAAACAAAAATCGCCGGATCACACCTTCGAATGTGGACGGCGTCTTGGCCAACAGTTCCATCGCAATCAGGTGCCCACATACGTACATGGCCATTAGCAATAAAACTGGAGCGAGCAATAAGTAATACACATTTACTAAAGGCCATTCCGGCCTGAAATGTAATTTAGTTAAACCACGTTTCATCCAACAATGGTCCTTAGTAGCTCGGCATTGCTTTATGCCCGAGCCAAAGAGGGGAGACACGCTATTCATTTATATCGATTTCTTTATTTGCTGAATGTTGTAAATTTATATCTCTTGTTGCGCTTCCACAACACCTTTAATTGATTTGGGCTTTAACGGGCACACTGACGGACAGGTCAACTCGGTGCCGTCAAGAAACCGGACCGAATTACCTTAAACGCGGTGGGTTTTTAAGAAAACAGGCAAATTAGTCATAGAATCATGGGCACGGTGTTGTTTTCCGCTCACGACCGTGTGTGTGTCGGGACAAATCACACTCCCAATCGGCGAAACGGGGCCCCGGAGGCGGCCGGCGTCTCCTTCGGCACCGTTTGTCGAGTCGTTCGACAATCTGAATAATTAACGAGCGGACTTACCGGGTCGTGGATGCGGACGCGACGACTTAAGAATGTTGCCATTGCATTGTTATGGGGAGATGTACCGCTACGCGGACTGCACGGCAGCTGCCGTTTTAAAATCGAACTTTTCGGCCAACAACAAATATCCCCGGACACTTGCACATAAATAATAAAACCGGATCGAAATCAATGACCGCGGAAATGTGTCACACACACACACACGGACGCGGGCACGCACACACACCGTTCAAAGAAAATTTTCAACGGAACGCACGACAAGACGGGGGACAAGAAGTCCGGGCCGGCGAAATGAAATTGGACGAAGCGCCGAGAGCAACGGCGGGCAGAGCAAGTAGGTTAAGAAAGCGCAAAAACCCGATGGACTGTCGGCATCTCTTACCTTACGAACAAAACAACATAAAATCGGGATCCCTAAAATCCGAACTCTCCTACTTCCTCCTCCTCCTCCTCGGACGGCCGCCGGCTGGAAGACGACGTCGTGAACTGCACTCCGCACAAAAACAACGTACGCACACAAAATAATAAATAATAATGGCACCGATTAAACGAAAAAAACAATTAAAACTCCGTGTGTTTTAATTTCGAAACGGACCGTTCCGTGTATTTTAATAGTTGTAGGATGCACGTGATATCTGGTTAGTAGTACGCACCAGGAACACACTGCCGTACGTTTCTTGACTGCGTACGCGAATTAATTTCGCGTTAGAACCACGGATTCGGGGGTGTTTTTACGTACTTGATCGGTGTGCCGTCACAAGATGGCCGGACCTAGGCTTGGTGTCAGTCCGATTGCTTGCTAACCCCCCTCTCGTCGAGCACGGATCTCCCCGCAGGCCTCCAAAGGCTTTCATTCTCGCTTCTCTCTCTTCGTCACACGCTACGTGCAGTTACATCTGAGCCGGATGCACACTGGGAAAAATTACGCTGATTACTCATTTCGGTTTGTTTTTTTTTTTTTCTCGTTCATGTTTTTCGTTTTTCGTTTTTCCTCTCTGTGCACCGCCCTCCCCGCACCGCTCGCTTTCTTTCTTTGTTTATTTAAATTCGACGAACGGACGGTTTTTCTCGCCGTTTTGTTTGTTGCTAAATTTTGTTGTATTTTTTTCGGGGGGTGGGGTGGGGAGGAGTGTGGCCGCACCACGTTGCTGAGACTTGTCGTTTTCCGAAAGTAAGTAGATCGATATTTAAGTTGATTTAAGTCGCCTTCCATTCATTTCGCACCATAGTTGACCGTTTTCTGTTTTTCCACCCCGGCTGGACGTCGGTGGGTTGTTAATTGTTTATTTTTGTCGGTTGTCACACACACACACACACACACACACACACACTCGCGCGATTATTGCTCATTATAAAATTTACAACGCCTATTTACTAACGACGCTATCGGCCCGAATAAAAATTGTTTTGATTCGGCTTTTTTTTAATATTGCGATAAGAACGGCAATAAAATAGTGCTTGCTCTTTAATTTGCGGATTTATGATAATGTTTAACGGTGAGAAAATTTATAAAGTACACTTTTATTTTCACTTTATCTATACGACTAGCAGATAACTATTTATAGAATATTTACGTTACTGTTGTTTTTAAAACGCAAACAGGAAACTATCGCATACTAAAAATTGACGCTGAGTAAAAATTAATCTGATACAATTTTCTTTGTGTAAAATTTTAATCAATCAAATCAATACAAAATAATTGCCAATATTAGATAATAGCGTTAATAAATATCATCTATCTATAAATAAAATTAAAATCGGTACTGCATATTTTCAGTTAACTTTATTTACCTTTGTAAAACAAACAAAACAACGCAAATATTATGTTATTAAATTTATACAAAATGCAATAAAATAATATCTTAACAACAAACAATAACCCAAAGTATATTTAGGAATATGTTAAATTTATTATAAATATTAAATACAAATCTTATCTATTTGTGCTTTAAATATTTTATTTGATTTACACTGAACATCGGTTTTTAAATTTCATAAAATAATTTCGAAGATATAAATTAATAAAACTAATAAACCAACAAATTTATTATTGATGCTTAACATACTTTTTATGTTTTATTTAATTAAATATTTTATTTGATTTTAATTTACACTGAAAATCGGTTTTTAAATTTCATAAAATAATTCCGAAAATATAAATTAATAAAAGTAAAAAACCAACGAATTTATTATTGATGCTTAAACACACGTGTTTTATTTAATTAAATATTTTACTTGATTTTAATTTATATTGAAAAGATATAAATTAGTAAAATTAAAAAAAACAACGAAATTATTATTGATAAGTTTTATTTAATTAAATACTATATATTTTTTTTAATTTACACTGAAAATCATTTTTTAAATTTCATAAAATAATTAGATTAGATAATAATAAGATATAAATTAATAAAACTAAAAACCAACAAATTTATTATAGATACTTAACAACATTTTTAGGTTTTATTTAATTAAATATTTGAATTTAATTTAAATTGAAAATCGTCTTCAAATTTCATAAAATAATTCCAAAAATATAAATTTGTAAAACTAAAAGATCTAACGAATTTATTATTGATGTTTAACATTCTTTTTAGGTTTTATTTAACTGAAGTGAGAAAAGAATGTCAAAAAATTATTAAATTAAAAAAATGTTGAAATAGTGAGAGTTAAATATGGTTTTAAATCATTATTATTTTCTAATTATCCTACATTTAACATAACATAATTTAAATTATGTTACAAGAAAAATAATAGTCTAATCTACTAACTTATGTATTAATTACCCATTTTATCTTTATCTATTTTCTCTGTAGAGATTTTGTTTAATTTAATTTACATTAAAAATTGACTTGTAAATTTCTTACAATAACTACAAACATTTAAATTAGCAAAGTTAAAAGAAATTATTATTGTTTATCACAACATTATCATTTATATTACAAAAAAATCTTTATCAAGAGGTAATAAATAAATTATATTTAAGTAAGAGCAGCATGATTTTTAATGTACAAATTTAATTATAATCTGAATGTAATATATTTTTCTAAATTTTTGCTATAAACAGAATTATTAAATTATAATATAGATTCAATAAAACTAAACTAAAACTAAAAAGAAATACTCAAATGTGTATTTGACTAGTTTTACTGATACCCATTTTACTTTATATATTTTCCCTGTTAATTTACAATAACTAAAAATATATAAATTAGTAAAGTTAAAAGAAACCGACAAATTTGTTATTAAAGTTTATCACAACATTTACTATTAATTAAATTACAAAAGAATAATTCTTTATCAAGAGCAATAAATTAAATACATTTATGTAAAGAAACTTAAACATGATTTTAATGTACAAATTATAATCTTAAATAAGTGAATATACCCATTATAGCTTTATAAGATATGTTTCAATTCCATAAATTTCTGATAAAGTTGCCATTAACAGAATTATTAAATTATAATACGGATTCAATAAAATACAAATAATTATAAGTAGCACATTTAAATTATATTTTTGTTACTGTACTAGTTTTAATAATATCATTTTTTTTCCTTATATATTTTCACTGTAAACATTTTGTTTGATTTAATTTACATTGAAATTTATTTTGTAAATTTCTTACGGTAACTACCAATATATAAATTAGTAAATTGAAAAGAAACCAACAAATTTGTCATTAATATTTATCACAATTTTTATTATTAATTAAACTCCAAAAAATCTTTATCAAGAGACAATAAATAAAAAATATTTAAGTAAAGTGAATTAAACATGCTTTTCAATTATATAAATTTCTGATAAAGCTGCCATTAACAGAATTATTAAATTATAATATGGATTCAATACAACGTAATTAATTATAAACTGCAAATTTAAATTATGTTTCAGGAAAATAGGTGTACTCAAATACGTATGTTACTAGTTTTACTTTATATATTTTGTTTGATTTAATTTGCCTTTAAAATTGTTTAATTGCCTTTTAAATTTCTTACTATAGTGACAATAAACTAGTAAAATTAATTAAATTACAAGAAACTAATTACTTATCAACAAACAACAAATTAAAGTTATTTGAATAAAAAGGGTTAAACATTATTTTCACTGCACAAGTTTAATTGCAATCTACAATAAGTGAGTATACTCAGTGTAGCTCCATAAGATATGTTAAAATTTTATAAATATCTGATAAAGCTGCTATTAATAGAATTATTAAATTTTCGAATAAGTTCAATACAGTGCAAACAGTAAATTTAAAGTAATTTCAAAAAAATTACATTAAATTTGTTTTAAACTTTAAATACTAATCGTGTCTATTACTTTTTTATTGTATAATTTATTTGGTTTAATTTCCTTTTAATATCGTCTAATTATAATTTCTGACAATAATGATACTAAATTAGTAAAGACAATTAAATTATAAGAATATAATGACTTATCAATGAGCTACAAATAAAAAATATTTAAATAACGAGAGTTGAACATGATTTTCAATGCACAAATTTAATTACAATCTAAAATTACTTATTATAGCTTTATTTAAATTTTATTTTAAGGATATAGCTGTACACGAATAAATTATATATTTGTTTTAAATGTTACTTATATAAATAAATACTTATCGTGACGTACACTTAATTTACATTATAAATTATAAATAAAAAAATCATAAATTAGTAAAATCAAGAAAAAACTTATTATGAACGCTTATCACATAATTTAGGTACTAATTAAATTACGAGGAAATAATTAAATATATTAACAAACTTATAATGTGAAATAAGTAAATAAACCAGTTATAGTATTATAATATATATTTCAATTTTATATATTCCTGATAAAGCTGCGATTAACAGAATTATTATTAAATTATAATATAAATTCAATACATCGCAAACATTTTTAAACAGCGCAATTTAAATTATATTTTATGCAAATATGTACAGTTTGTTTTAAATATTATATACCATTCTTATCTTTCCTTTGGAAATTTATTTGGTTTATTTATGTTGAAAATTAATATTTTAAATTTGTCACAATAATTAAATTGTTATGATAAGTAGTATCAAAAGAAACCAACAAATTTATCACAGTTGTTTATCAAAATTCCATCGCATTAATTAAATGCGATATATTTCTCAGTTTAATTTAAATATTCTTAGAGGTGCTATGAAATATTGAACGTGTTTAATTTTATTTATTCTTTCAGGAAATCTCCCCTGGCGACATTAATATCTGTATTTATCAAAGTTAATGAATATAATTGACCATTAAAATTGTTTTGGTACAAGAACTCTTCTTGTGTGAAGTTGACATTACAAACTTGTTACTTCAGTTTACGCAGAGTGTTACTTCCTGTGTCCTTGTTTAGTTCGGATAAACCGGAAATATCACTGAGGACGTTGGTTCCTCCTGCGTTACCCGTTCGCAAGAACAGAATAATTACCAAAATTGAACCTTTTCTTACACATTTATTTTTTCAGTGAGTCATAAATAAATAAAATGACAATCGTGATTGAGTAAGTAATATTTTGATAAATACATGAGTGATAATAATTTGCAATAAATAAATTAAAGAAAAATATTAATTTGTAATAACGCAATTTTGAATAGACAATACTCCTTGTTCAATTTAATCATTTTTCTTTCTAGCAATAAAATAATTAATCTTATTAATTAAGAGCTTTAATCTATTCCAAATTATAATTGGGGCAGATTAAAATTACTTTAATTAAAATTTTAAAATGATTAATGTAATAATTATTATTGATTATATGCTAATTATTTCTAAAACTATTTCAAACTCTTGCAAAATCTAGAACTGTAGATGAAGCTTTAAGAATTACTTTATTAATGCTCAATAATTACCATAATGTCGTTTTATTAAATTTTGACATTTAATGAACATTGAATGAATTAAAGAATTTATTAAATTTTCTTCTGTACATTATCCAAAAAAATGTTAACATATTTAAAAATTTATTTTGCAAGATGTTTAAAATATATCCTTGGAGAACGTCACTGGTTAAATCAATATTATTCAATTATAATAACCTATAATTCTGGACAATTAGATATTGATTTAAAATACCTTCAGTAAATAATTAAACCAAATTAAAGAAATAAATACATTATAATAGATATTAAATTATTCAAACTTGACATACAGAACTGCAACTGCACAAAAGTAATAATTACGTAAGACATGATATTATTACTACAGTGGGAACTTGAAATGATAAAGAAAACAAATATTTTACATTTAATTTAATTTACAGCAAAACGCAATAATATATTAAAGTTGCAAACCATATTTACACTTATAAATTTTATTTTATAAAAACAATCGATTAAGTTATAGTTTCTAAAATTTAATAATCATTGAAGCGTTTAATATCAACACATAAAAGATTGATTGATGTCGTAAACCCTAATATTATTGGTAAGAGATATTTGTAATTTAATACTTCTGTATTTTACTTATTTAAGAGTAAAATAAATAAATTTACTGAAAATTAAATTTTACTGCTAGGAAAATGAAAACAATTGTTTTAACGTAAAACATTAAACGTTTCAGCATTAAAACGCCTCTTTTTTAAAGCCCGAATTCCATGCATTTTCAATCTCTTCAGCAAATTAGATGAATTAATTAATTCGTGTTTTCGTAATTTAAAGTGAAGCTTCTGTTTTGTTCGTATTTTAGTTTTAGAGTTGCGTTGATTAACAACTGAAACAAAACATTTTCAGTGTTATCAAAATTGTTTGTGGAACGAAAAACGTTATAAAAAAAATGTATTTTTATAAGACAATTAAAACTGTACTAAACCTTGACGGTTAGTGATGACTGATTTATTTGTAGTTAGTTAATTATAATTTAAATAGGGTTTATCTAATCCACAATCTTGTCAGAAGTATGTTTCATTCAGAAAGCGGGAATAGAATTGTAAAACAATGAAACGTTAAATGCTTTTTAGATAAGGAAAAACTCACAAGGAACTGAAAAGTGGCTTCTTATAATAGTTTTTATATAATGAACTTTTTTTTGTTATCATAATTTATGAATTTAATTTATTCTTAATTTTTTCTTTAAGCTGGAATAATGTATTGGGCCTCTTTTGGGTTTATTCTAATTGTACAGTTGTTTTTTAATAATTTTAAAATACATAAGTATTTATTAAAACTATATGAAATGATTTACTGTAAAATATTATTCTAATGAGTTATAAAAGAAAAAGTATGTTTACAGTATATAATTAAAACTAACAAATCTTGAGGATTAGTGGTGATTAAAGTACAGTTTAACTAGTGTATAATCGTGTCAGGTACATTCAAAAATAAAACAATAACGTTATAAATACATTTTAGAAAAGGAAAAACGTGTCAAAAATACAAAATGAGCTTTTCAATATTATTTTGATAGTTATCATATTTATGTCTTAATAATTACAGTAGTGGCCATATTTATGATAACTATTAAAATACATTAAAAATATGAACTGTACTATTTGCTAATACCCGTAGTGTTTATTGTTTGTTCTGTTATTGTTGTCTCCTATGCAACTGGTCAGTCTAATTTTATACTTTAAAAATTTACATATTTTTTATTTTTCAATGGACAAAATTATTGCTCTTTGTGAATTTAAATGAATTATTTATTAGTGGTTTTTTGCTTATTATAATTATTTATTCATTACATTATTAACAAGAAAAACCCTGTCTTTTACTAAAAAAGTTCAATTTTAATTTTTAGTTTAATTTTGATAGTAGACATAGACTGAACGTATATTCAGAAAATGATCGAGCCTATGTCATGGAGATGGGCCAAAATTATAAATCAAAAGTCATTTAATCATTCAAAAATCTATTTCAAAATTAAGGTTATTATTATATTTTGATGCCCAACTCAGTACAGAAAAATATATGCAACATTTTATAGAATAAGAATAATATCTATTATAATACTGCATAAAACAACAACAGTAAATTAATATTATTAATAATAATACTCTTCATCAAGAGGCAAAGAAATTTTACATTCCTTTCAAAATATGTCTAAACATAAACAAATTCAAAATAGCAGTTCTATTTAAAAAAATCAAATAAAACATGTTTGTTATTGAAAAATACCTAAGTTTCCAAACAACATATTCATAGTGAATTATACACAAATATTTGAAGAACATCCTCATATCCTGAATTATATGGTTGGCTTCAAAATGTATATTTGTAAGGAACTCTCATTTTGGCTGCTACACTTCTTAATACTAATTTATTTCCAAGTTTGCCTTTTATAATGTTATAATGTTAACAGTACTGTTAGTCATTTATGAAAACAGTTTAATTTGCGTATCGTTATTTATTTATGTATTATTTTCCTAATTAATTATTATTCTTTATACACATTTATTATTACTTCTTTAATTTTGTTGTTTAAATTATTTTCAAATAAGCAATAATAATAGTTTTGAATCTATAAAACATTAATAGTTATATTAATCATAAATATCTGATTTTTTTGAAATATTATAAAATTAAAACTTTCATCGATTCTAAAATAATAAAATAAATTACATTTCCATAAAAAGTATGTTAAAAAATATTTATGTAATACCTGTTTAAATAGAGTATTTAAAATACATTTAAATAGAAGTGTAAATATGCTTAAGATAGAAATTTTATGAATGATTAAGTTAATGCAAATTTTAGTATGGAAACGTAGTAAACTATTAATATGAGAGATCGTGTGTGAACCAATTAGAATAAAAAATGTAACAGTTACATGTATGAATAAGAAAGCGGGAGCGAGTATGGACTGGTGACCCAATTAGCGAAAATTATTAAGAAGTAAGTAAGTAACAAAACGAATGTAGGAAATTGGTCGGATGTGGTAGGGAGTTGGTCCGGTGGGCCCCGGGGGTCCGGGTGGTCCGGGTGGTCCGGTTTTACCCGGAGCCGGGCAAAACAGTCGCTGGCAGGAGTGAATGGCGTCCGTGCGCGACGTGTACGAAAACCCCGCCGCCGTGTTCGGGCGAATCAATTAAAAAATAATAAAACAATGAAAAGCAAACGTTGAGCAGCGTGAACCTGGCTCCGGGTGAGTCCGTCCCGTCTGCCCGTACCCCTCGAAGGCTCGGGCCGACGGTCGCTCAAACAACTGTCGTGTACTAAAACCGCTCCGCTCGACTCCACTATCCCGCGATATTACGCCGGCATCACATAAAATGGAGGCACATCTTTTCGAGTCGATACTCTCTCTCCCGTGGTCGGGTCCCGGCAGCGAGGAGTCCGCAAAATCCGAAGAAAATCGGCCGATCCTTGGCTCTCGACCCACCTGCCAGACCACCAACACCACCGCCGCCACCCCCCTCCGCTTGCCCCGCAAATTACATTAATGCATAAAACAGTTGGGCAAAGTTGATCAGCCGAACGCAGTCCTCCCCGGCCCCGGCCCCGGTCCCCCGGTCCCCCGGTCCCCGGCCCGTTGCAGTCCGTTCCTTATTCGGTAGACGAACATAGACATATTACCCACGAATTCGTACGGAAATTTGACGTAGATTACGAATAAACAGGCGGCAGATCAATATCTGTAACCAATCGTAAGTTACAGCCTAAAACATAAAGAGACGGTGCGAGGACCGTTCTCACGGCGCAGCACGGCTACAATCGACACACAAAAATGTTGCTTCCCAAACTGAATTATACATGTATTATACACAAGTTCGCATGGAAATTTACTCGGCAATCCTGGCAAACTAACGTCTAATCGATACCTGTTACCGTTCGCCCGGTGTTACGTTCAACAAAAATACGAAAATACCTTGCATGACTGCCGCCCGATGACTTTTGCCACCTTCCGACTAAAATTAGACGATCCTCAAGAAAATGTCGATGTGTTGCACATGAAACTACACGGAAATTTTCTTCCCGTTCTAATGCCGCACGAGTTTAATCGATACACCTTAACGTTATCGAGAAAAATCACTTAATTCACCGGATAAACCGTTTCAATTATACTTCACCTCTTGCACAGATTTTAAAGCAACACTCGTCGCTAAATATTGGCTTAATTAACACTGAACCTTTTAATTTTCTATCTACACATTTTTTAAGCATTATTTACCATTTCTCTTTACTTTTTACTAAACATTAACTAAATATTTTAAGACTTGCTAACATTGAAATTAATTAATTAACGTTAGTAATTATCTCAGGTACTTTTCAGCATTTATTTTCATGTTATTGAATTGAATGCTGAATAAGGTTCAGTCTTCAGACGAAATTGTCGTTTTTCTTATTACAGCTGTGTATTTAGAAACACTTTTTTAACTTTTTTATACATGTTTGCCTGATTACCTGACTAAGACCTAAATATTAATTAACATAGACATTATCCTAGGAAATGGTAAGTATTACCTTATACTTTAAAATAAACTAACTTCATAGAGATCTAATGTTGATTAATACCCTGATAATATCTTAATAATTATCTTGATAATTTTCGTGATATTTATGCCTTGATAATTATCACTTATTGATAATTGATATTAAAACTAACCAAGAATCTCTGGATTCCTCCGAAACTCATCTTTTACCATTTTCTGTATTTTTCACTGAATATTAACTGAATACTTAATTGTTAATATTGCAATAAATTGATCATAATTAAATAGTTTAAAATCATCATAGAGGTCTAATGTTGGTTGAGTTTCTCCACTACAACACTGATAATATTTTGATAAGTATATGTGATTATTATGTTTTTAATTATTTTGATAATTATTGTGATATTTAGCATTGATATTTATTAATTAATTTGTATCAATATCATATAATAAATTTTGATAATTATATCAAGATCACACATATCTATAAACTGGATCATTATCTGAATAGTTATCATCATATTTATGCCATAATATATCAAGATTGATCAAAATGTATTTCTATCATAATTAAATAGTTACAATAGTTTAAAAATTATATACAGTGATAATATTTTAATAATTATATGTCATTATGTTGATAATAATATTATAATTATATTATCGTGATATTTAGCATTGATATTTATTAATTGATTGGTATCAATATTATATAATAATTTGATAATTACCGTGATATTTTGATAAATATATCAAGACCGTATAATATTTTGTTAATTAGACATCACAATAAACCTGATAATTGTCTGACTAATAATCATGATATTTATGCCATAATGTATCTATATTGATCAATAGTCTTTTGTATTTCTTCAAAATAAGTTAAAAAACAGCTAAAACAGCAGTTAGTCAAAAAAAATTCAAATATAATAAAACATGATTATAAAAATTCCATAAATAATTTACAAAAATAAGAAAGATATATTTTCAAATAAAACATGTCTGGTAAAAAAATCTATTGGGAAATAAACACAAAACTTGAATTTTTTTATAAGGATCTTAAAATTGTACCAAAATATAATAATAATATAATAATAATTATATCAAAATTGATAAAGAATCTTTGTATTTTTTCAAGATAAGTTTAAAGGACAACAAGAAACCGTTGGTTAAAAAAAAATACTAAAATAAAACACAAAAACGATTGTAAAAAAAATCCATGAATTAGTTATAAAAACAAGAAAGATACAGTTCCAATCAAAATATAACCAATAAAAAAATCTATTGGGAAATATTTGAGAAGCTTCTTTACACAAACATGAATTTTGTTTACACATATGTAGAATAAGAAGTTATTGAATTATTAATGTAAAAATGTATCTTAGATGTTTTTTAGTCATACATTTTGTAACGGAAGAAGTGACCTAAATTAAATTTATTTATTTGTTACATTTAAATATTTTATTGTTATTGTCCGTATTAACAGATAAAAAGATTATCGGTACAGTTTTCGTATAGTAAAACTTATCAATTCTGATTTTATTTATGAACAACAACAATCGTATCGTATCGATAAAGAATTCAATCTCGTGCACATAATAACTTATCAACAGGAATACCACAATTGGACAACTTCACTCATTGTTAGGGTTTTTTTGTCTTAAACAATTCATATGTTCTTTGTGTGATGAACAAAGAAGTTCATGCCATGACAACAAATAAAAAAAATCGACGAAAACATACAGTCTAATAATATTTAAAATGTATGAACGTTATTATTATATTTGTTTCAAAATTGAAAGTTTTAAGTAAAAAGTATTATTTCCATTTAAAATTGGCCACACTGTATGAGCATCAAATAATACCAAATTTCATTTCGAACGTCTCCGTCAATTTTGAAACTTATGTCTATAAATTTATTTAAAGAGTTGTTTTTATAAATATTTCCTTCCGTTTTTATGTGTCAACAAAGATATAATTTATAATGGAAACCGGGTATAACAAAGACTTGTTAGTTGTGTCCAAAATATGATGATCATTCTACCCAGAACATTCCTGAATGCTGCCCCAAAATTTTAAATGATGATTGAAAAAGGAAATCTCGAAACTGGTAATCATTTATATTAATTAATTCATATTTGATTTGAAATTTAATAATTTTATTATCTCCGACACTCAAATTGATTGAATTACAATTTAATTGTGAACTGTTAAATAATTGTTGCATAATAAATTTGAATTATATGTATAATTTTATATCTGTATAATAATTAATTAAATTATAATTTATTCAGACTAGAAATTACAATTAATTAAATATTAAGAAAAGTAATGATCTTTTTCTAATTACCCGTACTATCCTTCTGGATAGTTTGGAGTAAGTTCCTATGCATGTTTTTATAAAAAATTAAACATTAATAATATTACTTTCATAAACGTGTTCAAATATTATACAATTAATAATATTTCATGTTAAAAGTCAACACTATTGTTATATATTTATAATTAAATTGTATTCCTCGACGGTAATTTAAATATCAATATAAACAATTTCATTTAGAGAAATTTAAAATGTACAGGTTGTATTAATGTATTTAATTATTTAGTCGTGGTTTACTAGATCAGTACTAAGGTCATTTTATTTACGATTAATTTAGCTAGTTCATCGATTGTATATTATCCTTAATTTATACATTAAATTGCTATCGACTTAAAATCAACGATATAAAATTAATAATAAAATGCATGGAAACCTTTAACCATCAAATGTGCTACGATTAAATATTAATGACTTCAAGAGTTTCTTTCAAACAAAAAGATATCTTATAAAATGAATGATTCAGAAATAAAAGGGATTACTTAAAATGTAGATGATAAGTGCTGGGACACATTTTAAAGGATTTTAAAAGGGTAAAGACAAAACATCTTTTTAATTGAATGTATTAACATAAAATTAGTAATAAAATCCTCAACCATCAAATGTAGGATTAAACATTAACGACTTGAAAATTTTATTTCAAACAAAAAGATACATCATAAAATAAATGATTTTGAATGTTCGTAAATAAAAGATATTTACTTAAAATTTAATGTGATAAGCGCAAGAACACAGGATAAATCTGCAGTTTTTAAAGGATTTAAAAGGGTAAAGACAAAAAATCTTTTTAACTCATAGTATTTTCCAGTAGAATTGCATATATAATTTGTTGCTAACGTCTCAGAGGGGAAGACTAAATTTTCAAGGATGCTAAACATCTCCGGAAGGATAAACTGATTTGTTCTGACCGACGATAAACGTGAATTTACCGAAAACAAAATCACCGCGTTATGAAAGCGGCGTTTAGCGAAATTGTAGCAAGAATAAAATCAATAACCGAGTTGATGGAAGTAGATGTATTACCAGCTGCAAAAAAATCCTGCTGCGTCTCGGCAAACATAAATTTTCATCGCAATTGGATTACGACCTCAAGCATTATTATCGTCGTCGGGATTTGCATCTGACATCACGGGACTGATTGGATTTATATTTATTAAGCTAAGTTAATAATTTTTATTATTGTTTTTCGGAATTTCGGCTCGGATGTCTTCACGGGGGCATTTCAAGTACCCAAGCTTTGAAACGTTGGATGATGGTATTTGGAAATGGGTTTTGCATCGAGTTACACCATTCTCAGCCTTTCTTCAGAACCTCTTTAAACAAAATTAATTCTCAATTAAAAACATTGCTTCTTTTCGGCAAACATAAATTTTCATCCCCATTGAATTACGACTCAAGCATTATTATCGTCGTCGGAATTTGCATCACAGGGTTATCTGGATTTATCCTTACTAAGCAAAGTTTCCATAATTTTTATTATTATTTTTCGGAATATCAGTTCGAATGTCTTCACGAGGGCACTTCAAGTACCTAATAGCTTAGAAACGATGGCTGATGGTATTGGGAAAAGGGTTTTATATCGAATTACTCCATTCTCAGCCTCTCCTTAAAAATATTAATACTACAATTAAAAACATCGGTGTACGTCTATGTTTCATCCAATATCGGTCGAATGTTATCGGATATTGATTAAATAATGAACATTCGCAAAGAGTGACGTGGTCGAAACTACCAATTGAAGTAACACATCAATTACAAGCATTTCACAAGTTATAATTAGCTACCAAAATGAAACGCAATACATGTTGTAAAAAAAACTAGCTATAAAATTGATGGATCTAATGCATGTCAATTAACAGTGAAATGAAAACATTTCCAGTTCAAGCTCTTAAAAGTCAACACAAATCGAACCGAAATTATTCGTGTTTGGACTTTCTGGATGTGCCCACTAGAAGGAAAACACGAATTAATCTTAACAAGTTAGGAGTGTACATTTAATTAATTGAGCTGCTTAAATTTTTGAATACTGCTGGATAATTTAACTGGGTAAGACATTTTTAGAAATTTCCACTGGCATGAAAACCACGTACAAGTAGTACACAAACATGTTTAAGCCATTTTATGTTGTTGCGGTCAGTCCACTTGATAGTTAAAGTGTGTTTCTATTGTTGTCATAGCGATCGGTTGGTTACGTCGGTATTTGAAAAAAGGTGCGGAATGAAGTTATGGAAGGTGGACAGTGATGAAAACTCCATACTGCGCGTCGATGTTCCATCGACGATGACATAGATCGGGGTTTTCAATCATCGGACGAATATTATTGTGCTGTTTTAGTTTCTGGGGATCACTCACACCTCAAAGGTATGTTATAAAAAAACATTTTTCTTCACTTGTACTTGTACCAAATAAATGAAGTGTTCCAGTAGGAATTTCAAAAAATATATTGCCGGTTTAACAGGACTTTTCAATCGTTTTTATTGCTCGCTAAATATAAATTCTCGCTAATGAAACGTACTTCAGTAATATTGCAATATCAATGCGTTGAAGCTTGATAGTATAAAATTATTTAAATTAAAATCAAGTGAGATTTAATTAATGATCAACAGGTGAGTTTTAAAATTAACTTTTAAATTTCCATTATTATTTTAATATACCAATCGGTTAATTGATTTAAACTATAACAATTTATAAATTTGCGAGTTTGTTTAATTAATATTAATTTATATGATACCTTTGATAAATTGATTACCCCTTCCCTGTTAATAAAATAAAGACTTAATTGCATAGATTTACTTTTTGAATTAACACAATTTATATGCGATTAATATATTTATTCATAAACAATTTAGTGTGGGATCACTTTGACGTGATGACGTGGTTATCATTAATCTATGAGTTTAATAACGTTAATAGATTGCTCAACATTTTTTAATTAAACTAATTTTGACCATTGTTGTGATATCGATCTGTGTCACATATTAAAATTCATTTTTAATGTTACCCAACTAAAATAAATATCATAAAATTACTGAAAATAGTAACTGGTAAAACCTAAGTTTTGTAATTTAAAAAAAACATTTTTAAGACTTTTATTAACAATATTTTTCAGTGTGTTTTTTAAAACAATTTAACGAGATTTTACGGAAATCTTTATCAGTTTTCTTAATTTACTATATATAAATAAAACATAAAATTGTTTATCGATCAAGTTTTCATTAACGTCATTAATCCAAAGGAAATTAAAAGGTAAAATCATAAACGTTTACTGGCAAATACGAATATAAAACAATTATGCCTGAAAATAATAATATTGTTGACATACAGTGACGTTAATATTAATTTGGTGAGGTTTGGACAAAATTAGAAATCAATTCGGAGCTCACGCGACATAACGTAAAACGGAGCAATCGAATTTTCAAATTATAATTAACCATTTGAATTTAATTAATTTATTTATTGTTTTTTTTTATTACCATAGTCATCCTTTTTTGTTATCGATTTCAGGTTAAAATGTCAATAACGGGGCAAAATTTGAAAATTCTACAGAAACTGCGTGGCCACACCAGCGATGTCACCACCTGTGATTTTGCACCGAATTTTACTTTAATTACTGGATCAAGGTAAAATTTACATTTCCAGTTTTATCTAGCTACATGTAAGTTAAATATTAAAATTGGCTATTGGTTACATGCAATTATACTGGGTTTCGTGATAGAAAAATTCTCTGCTGTAGTTGACAGATAAAATCAATAACGTTTGAATAATGAAATATAATTACTTCATTGTAGGATCTTATCTTTATAAAATTACTTAAATTTGTTTTCGTATTACTGATTCTTGTTATGATAAATTGTTAAAAGCCATATCAAGTCAAAAATTATAAATTTAGTCACTTTTTGATTATTTTGTATTTATAATCTGATTTTTTAATTTTAAAATTTGGTTCTTTAATAATTGATTTGATGTGATCCTTTATTTTCATTTTTGATTAATTCAAGTTAAGATAAATAGTATAAAATTAAATATATATTTTTTAATGTTGATCTTGACCTTCACATGAGTATTCAATATACTGAATATAGTTAGATTTTACTAATGACCATCATTGTTTAATTATTCATTAGACAAATTAAAAAGGTAAATGTTCTTAATTAAAGAAAGTAGTTAGTACACTAAGGACGACAGATTCATTAAAATTTAATATGAATATTTTTATGTACAAACTATTTATAGTACAATTAAATATTATCCTAAGAAATTTTTGTGTACCTAATACCTTTATTAATGTTTACAGTGACAAAACCGTTCGTATTTGGGATTGGGTGCCGGGTTCCGGCTACGTGCAACGTCACCTTTCACCCCTGCGGGTTCACAAGTACCAGGTGACTTGTGTGCGGGTATCGCCTCAAGGTTCTCTATTTGCCAGCGCTTCTGTCGACGGAACCGCCGTCCTCTGGAACCTGCACTTCACTAAAAAACTCTTCACCATCACACAGGTCAATGGGGACGCCATCAGGGTGTGCAGGTCAGTGATGATTTAAGTAAGAGAATCTTTGCCCAACTAGGGCATTTCCATTCAACTAAACTTTCAACAACGTTAATTGTCTTTGAACGTAAAAAGTGTTTCTTTTCCAGTTTCGCTCCAGACAGTTCGATATTGGTAACAGCTGGAGATAATGGTGCGGTGTGTGTTTGGGACTTGGTTCACAAAAGTTTAATTAGGTAACTATTTTCATTTTGTTTGTGTCTGTGCTAAATAATTAGGTATTATTAATCTTATTCGAGTTTTGATTGTTTCAATTTTAATTTGTTCGATCAATAATAACTTAAGCAACCATTATGAATTAAATATAGTAATTTCTTCGATCGTCACGTTTTGTTATGTCAAATGAATTCAGTCAATAACGAATTGTTCACTGTTTACTTGGCATATTTATTTAATGTAATCTTTAATAAATTTCTGTCGTGGCATGAACCTGACACTACTACAAATATTAATCATATTTTCAATCATATTTAGGACCTATAATGATTTTTTTGTAAATAAGTTTTCGTATATGTTTTACACTGAATTTTATATTTATATTGGTTAAAAGTACGTTGACCTAGTGATTAAAATTTGTACGAAATCTGGACAAATCGATAATCCGGACGATGCTTGTTCCCAATTAGTCCAAATCTCCGCAATGCATTAACCAGCTGTAATTGTTGACCTACAGGATAAATATTATTATACATTATTATATTATAAAAACAACTTTTTATAATTATGAGCATTAGTATAATAAAATAATTACAATTATTAAACAATTTCAAACTTTATTTAATAACTGATTTGTTAAAAAACAGTAACGTATTTTGGAATAATTATTACACAACCTATATAAAACGTTGTAGTGTGGGGTATCGACTTTCTTATTACACGGAAAATGGAGGGGTGTTTGTCATGTATTAATACAAGCTTGGGGTCTGAAATTTCTGGAAAATAAATCTGAATGAATACCTTTCAAAGATCGATTGAGTCTCTTCTATTATTTGACTACAATTTTTACAATTTTATAATTTATTGTTGAGTGTGATTAGTTTTTAACTTTTAATTCGTTTCACAACATTTTCTCTAAAAAATAGAGGACTGTTTGTCATGAATAATTACAGAGCTTTAATAAAAAGTATCAACATAAAATGTTTTGTAAGGATCGAATAAAAATTTTTGGAGTATAAATTATAACGACATATTAATATTAAAATGACACTAAATTGATGTAGTTTTACAACATATTAGATTATTATTGTTGCATGCATGATAAACTTAAATATAATGGAGTTATTATATTACACAATAAACCATAAAAGTTGATATAATTACAATTATTATAAATTTCAAATTTATTGTCATTTGCAATTAGTCACCATTGATTTTTTAAATAAGTTTTGAAATAATTATTGTAGCACCATATTTCGTTGTGGTGCCAGATATCTACTATCTTATTATATTTACATGGAACGTAAGGAGATGTTTGTCATGAATAAATATAAGTTAAGGGTCTACGTAATTTTGGGAGGAATAAATCTGGATAAAATTTTTTGTGAGGATCGAGTAAAATCCTTAGAACACTTTGTTCGAAACCACCTACTTAAAGAGTGGGAGTAGTGTCAACCGATCGTTACCGTTTCAGTAATAAAATGTATCACTTTTATGACACAAATTCGAAGTCATTTTACCGTATATTAAATTATTATTGTTGAATGCATGATACACTTAAAATAATGGACAAGTTACATCACAGTCGATAAAAGTTTTTTTGCTAAATTACTAAAATATGATATTAAGTAATCCATGTTTTTACGTAACAGTGTGAAGATATTAAGCCCTTGCAACAACAGTCTGTTGAACAAGCCAATTAACAATAAATTAATCTGGCGGGGTGGTTCAATCAATCCCCGTAGCCATTTCGTCGATTGCATTCGGAAACAGTCATGCCGGTAAATTACAGTGATATTTAATATTGTGACTGGATAATCTAATAAACGAGGGCTATGGAAGAGCAAGCGAGGCGCATGTTTTCCAACGACCGACCCTTTTACAGAAAATATTCAAGATAAATGGTTTGCCTACGGCGAAATCATCGATTTACTTTTCTTGCTCCTCGCTACAGCTGCATCCACGAATACACAAAAGCCTTTATTTGCCCCGTTTCGGACGAGCATCGACTCGACGTTAGCGTTGGGTAAACGGGAAAACAATGCAGTGTTTTATCAGCACGGCCAACGATAAATTCGGTATATGACATCCACTTGATTACTAGGGGTTCCGGATGAATTTTTAAAACAATCCTTTTTGATAAAATTGTTTAAATATGTGAAATAATTGAACTCATTATAAATAGTCACCTAATCTAACATTAAACGGCAAATCAATTACAACAAAAAAGTACATTTTAAATTAAAAGTTGGGTCAATAGAGGTCTTTCAAGACACAAGTCTCTAAATGTTCAAACTTTTCTTACACACATAATTATTTTTATTGTTTTAGAACGCTGTTGCAACACGAAGGTACGACCCAATCGCTGGCCTTTACACCTGACTCCCAATATTTGGTTAGTGCCTGCTCCTTGGAGGTAGTTCGTGTGTGGTACGTCCAAGATCTCGTCGACACAACGAACGATTCCAATTGCGTTTCCTTGGCGAAAGTGGACAATGCACACGACATGGGTGTTTTCTGCGTCGACATATCTAAACACGTCGAAATAGATGGTAAGACGACAACGACCGAAAACAAACAAAACGTATGTAATTCGTTGTTCCATTCCAGAAAACAATCCGTTAATAAAATACTATAGACTGGCTACATGCGGTAACAGCAACGAAATCAAAATTTGGACGATCACTTCGACGTCCGTCACAAAAACGAAACTGACAAGTACCAATGACGTGGTACTGGATCCTTGTGATACGTACGATGGTCACAGTTCCTCTGTCACGTGCATCCGTTATACTAACAACGGTTCCTATCTGATATCCTCCTGTCTGGATAAATTGGTGAAAATATGGGACACGGCCACCGGTTCGTGTGTGGCTACCCTTGAGGGACACACCAGATACGTGAACTGTACTGCCATATCTAAAGATTCGACTCTATTGGTTTCTGGTAAGTGTACATCAAAACAGTAGACACTTTTACTAAAAAATATATTACACATTTAAATAAGATAAGAAAATCTATCAGTGTATCAAAAAAAATAATAATTGATTGACTAATGCACTGATCAATTAAATAGTTTATGTTTTTTTCATAACAAACTCAGAATTATAGTTGCATGTAGAAGTGAATTATTATTTACCTACATAAATGAATTTAATTGACATTTAATACAAAGTATTAAAATTGTAACGTTTATACGTAATATTATTGTTATATTTGTGTGTCGTGGTATATAATAATGGTTAAATTAATGATAATATATTTATTTTTAAACTATTTAATATTTATACATTTTAAACTATGAAATAGTTATTAATATTTTAAGCTATTATTAATATTCATATTTCTTTTTTCTTCAATAATAATTGTAATAAAAAAAAAGTTGTCTCACCGTGACAATGTTTTAACATTGCCGTGACCAGGATTCGAACCTGGGTTACTACGGCCACAACGTAGGGTCCTAACCACTAGACGATCACGGCTATCAGAGACGTGGAAACAAGTTGTTCAATTTCTGAACATTCTGTCAACCTCTTTATATACCACAGTATCATTAAAATTCCAATAATATCAACAATTTACATATTTCGTTAATTGCTTATTTTAATTACATTTATGACGTAATATGAAAAACAAGAGCATTTGTGATATTAACAGTGTGAGGTGTAACCATAAATGCTGTGATTAATTTTATTACAAACATAATAATAAATTTGCATTAAATTTGAAATAATTTTATCCGGAGTAGCCTTCTCGTCTAGTGTTGACCGTATCAAATCGACCAGTGTCATCGACTCTTTGACTTGGTCTTCGAAGTCTCATGAATGATGTCAAAATGTTTTCCGTTTAGTACGAATTTCATTTTTGATTCTATGATGCTAATATTGAAAAGTCCAACAATAGACAAATAGAAATATTTTTTCGGAAAAAGGCACTAGAACTTAAGTGTAGCTTGAAGCGTAGTACGTAATGAAGGAGGCTCATTTTTCTTGTCTCTTTTTTCGTATATCGTTTCGCAAACGTTGCAAACGCCCTTGTAATATTAGGAGTTTAACCCCATGAGACAAACTTTGGGGTCAGAGGACGTGCGTTGTTCGTCTTCAGCCGACTAATTTCCGTCTTCAAATCGTTCGTATCACTTGTAAACATATCTTAAGATTACTTAGCACTTATTTTCAACTTAACTCGACAAAATTTGTATACTAGCGGACCTACAACATGAAGAAAAATTATAATATCAAAAAAATTAAAAATGGACAATTTTTATTATGTTTATTAGTATCAAAAATCATATATCATATCACTATTAATTGGCCAAGCCAAGAAACGATCACAATAAATTCTTGTCTTATTTATTTAAGGTGTAATAATAATACAACACATCTACATTTTAAGGTTCTACAGGTTCCAACGACAAACTGTTGATCGTGTGGGATATCAGTGGCAACATTACAACCGACTCGGAACTGTTCCATCAAGAACTTACTTACAATGTGCCTGGTACGCCAGATGAGATGCATTTAGTCAATATGTCGGATTGTGATGAAAATGAAGTGAAATTATTAGAGAAAATCGATGATATCTCTGATGGTGCCATAAATAGTTGTTGCTTTTATGGCAACGAAATGTTAGCTACTGGTTCAGGGTGAGATGACAATGATTAGGCTTACCTTCGTACTCTTTAATTATTCAACACGTTGTGTTACACTGTGTTATGATCTTCAGAGAACTCTATTCACAATTGTTATATACAACGATAACTTGGAAATTACTCTTATTTATGTTGATTTGTGACACTTTTTTATGCTTCTTCACCTTTTTGTCACCTGGGTGTACAATTTTACTATTATAAAAATCTTATATTTTAGTGACAAACTTGTTAGATTGTTTAATGTAATTGAAGAGAATAACAACATTGAGGAAACTACATGGTCGCCGCTGGAAGGCCATACCTACGCCATAAATCATGTAGAATTTTCCAAAGATGGTACTATGCTAGCCTCCTGTTCTCTCGATGGTTGTACTAGTTTGTGGAATCCAAAGGTAAAAACTATCTTTTTATGTGAGCTAAATAAATACGTTTAGAAATTCTAGACTGGTGAAAAGCTCGTTTCGATGCCAAAAAATAGTTTATCGGTGAAGGTGTGTAGATTTTCTCCCAACTGCCGACTGCTTATAACTGCAGGAGACGACGACAAGGCCACCGTTTGGAACTCTGAAACCATGGAAGAGATCAAGTGACTGAATTCATTTTACTTAATTTCTTAAATTAACTTTTCATAATATTTAGAATATTGGAAGGCCACCTAGACGCGGTCACTTCAGCAGCGTTTTCCCCAGACGGCAAAATAATAATTACGACGTCGTTCAACTCGGATTTTCGCGTTTGGTCCGTCGGCACCTACAAATGTCTTCATATTCAGGAAGACGCCCATACCTTTGGTATACAGAGCTGCGATTTTTCGGATAACCTTGAACCGATACCCAACAGTCATGTTGATGTACAAACATACCTACTTGCATCTTGCGGCAATGACGGATTAGCAAAGCTTTGGAGAGTTTCAATGATAAAGGTGGAAACATTACAATACTACATTTGAATCACATAACGACGTTTTTTGTTTTAGGAAAACGATGAAAATGTGTTCGACGATTTAGAAGTCAAGGTGTGGCGTACGTTTACTGGTCACGGGGGTAACGTTATCTGCGTCAGATTTTCTCCTTCCGTTGGGGAAGTTGTTTGTTCAACAGCTACAGACAGACAAGCTAGAATTTGGTCCGTATACAGCAGTGAATGTTTGTACGTATTGGATCACGATTCTATTGTAACGACATGCGGATTCAGCGCAGATTGTTCACTGCTGGCGGTTGGATGCTTGGATAAAACCTTGTGGCTTTGGAAGTTACCTCAACAATTGGTAAAATATTTTAACTCCCAGTTTAACATGTATTTCATCAAGTATATTATATTTAGGTATTCCAATCTGCGGTTGCAAACAAGTTCAAGTGCCGAACGAAAGCCATTATTGATTGGAATTCGCATGATGTAGCAAAATGGTTGAAAGATATTAATATGGAAGGGATAATTGAAAATGTACATAATAGTTCTTTAGATGGTGTCAAACTTATAACACTCCCAGAGGAAAACATATGTTCAGGATTGGACTTAGGTAGGTTCATTTGACTAGTCTTTGGGCTAAATTAACTAATACTAATAATTTTTAGATGAAGAGCAAACTGAAAAGATGCTAAAAGAAATAAGATGGCTAAAGAAAGCGGAACTTCAAATAGAAAAACCCGAAAATGTTGAAATTCCCCATGAATTTTTGTGTCCCATAACGCATGAAATCATGAGAGAACCGGTAACATGCAGTGATGGTTACACATATGAGAAAAATGCGATTGCAGAATGGTTCATATCCGGCAAATACACCAGTCCCATGACTAACGAACGGCTTAACAACACGGACTACATATACAATTTGGATTTGCGAAATGCGATTCATTCGTTTCTGGAAAATCTGGATCAAGCGGATGAAGAGTAACTTATTCCTATTACTTACGTAAGGTCTTTTGCTAGCTGTAAGAGCACTACATTTTATACTTTCAGTCCATGTTATTCAATTTTAAAATATGTATAGTTGTCTAAGGGTATTTGCAATTACAATTATGTGGACGAATATACTAAGTTGATATTTGCGAATGCAGACACAGGAAATAATAACCAAATTATAATCAATTATTATATTGTGATATCAATGTTATTTCAAAACAATTCTCTAACATCATGTATTTTTTATTCTATTTATAAATTTTACAATGCATACTTTTACAACGCACTTGCAAATATTATTACGAATATTCGAAACGATCCTAATTTTAGTTTTTTAAATATTTCGCATTATGCAGTTTATGTACACTTGTAAACCGTGCATATTTAATTATTAGTGTGTATCTTTGGAAATATATGTAAGACTGTAAATTAGTTAGTGCCTTTAAAATTTTATATATTGCAGTTAACTGAAATTACTGCATAAACTCACAAGCAAAGACTCTGTGATAAAATAATCATTACAGAATTGGGATGTCTGTGTCCCAGAGTATGTATCACACTAGTTTTTAAAATATTGTTTGATTTACACGGATCTATTGGTTGTATTGAATTTAAACATGTATGTTTTCAATTCCACAGTATTGTATTTTATTTGGTTATTTGGGATTCATTTTACATAAGACCCTAGCATACCCAATATAGACAATCATGTTTTGGAAAGATAGAGGAATTATTATTTACGTCACATTAATTTTTTATGTCACTATCTAATTTCTTAGTTACCTCATTGATTTCACCAGTATATGAATTAAAATTGTTTGTATTTAATAATTTGCAATTTATCTTTGTTAAATATATGAATAAAATTCTATAAACATTAAAATTGTTTTATTATCAGAATCATTATTACTTAATACTTATAATTGTTCCTAAACAAATAAGTAAGTTATATTACAGGAAATGCAACAATTGTATTGAAATCCGAAGATTTCAAAAACAAGATTGAAGAACTTCTGGACCCGACGAGCTATGGAGAACTGGCTAATGATCCAACACAGAGAAAGCTAATAAACCTATTCCAAGTTTGATTAAATAGTGTAAATACAAGGTTTTGAAGGATTTTTAATAAACCTGATTTATAAGCAAAAAGTATTTAGGAATTTTTAATTTATTGGTAAGATTTATGATATTTACTGAAGCAGCATGAAAAGTGAGAAAAAATCCATACATCAATTTTGAAGAGAATAAAGAGATGTTTGTAAAAGTTTCCTACTGCAAGGTTTGTATCGCACTGATTTAATTAAAATTAAAAATCACATTTATATTTGTGTCATATTAAATGTAACATTTATATTTTCAATTCCACTTTAATTAAAGTGCATAATATGTGGCTTTTGAAATTCAGTTTTTGAATAGAGGCCCCAACAAAACATATATAGCTCATATTTGTAAATGTAATGAAAATACATTTATTATTATAATAATAAATAATATAAATATTATAAAATTTATTGAATTTACGTTCTAATTTGTTAGTTGTCTCATTAAAATTAACAAGATATAATAATTTAAACCATTTGTTGATAATATCTTTGTTTAATGCACAAATAAAAGTACAATAAAATAATTAATAGTAAAATTATTTTATTACTACGATTATTGCCTCGACATTTGCCATTTTGTCAAATATAATTATATTTTATAGTTTCAGACGACAAATTCCATACAATGGACGATTCCAAAGAACCACCGCTAAATGAAGAAAATGTGTGAACCACTGAATCGCAGATGGGCAGGAATTACCTTTAGTCCAAAATTTTATCGAAAAATTGAAACTGATGCAACTATGTCCACTGAAACCCTACTAAAACATCTGGACTAAACATTACATACTTTGAGAAAGCTTAAACTAGAAAATCGGTCTGATATCAGCATATTAATGAACAAAATATCCAGATCTTGTCTACATTTAGAAACATTAACCATCATCAGATCACGTGGATCTATAAAGTCTGCAGTTTTCAAACCCACAGACCTATGTAAGGTCCCAAAAAAATGTATAAAATTGCGATTTAATAAATTCCACGGCTGCAAAGAAATTAGCTCAAACAGGTTTTTCGAAACTTTAATAAATAGAAAGCCTGGTAGAGCAGATACGACTAAACCTGTATTTTATAGGCGACTATGTATGCGACATAGAGATATATTAGTTAATGCAAAACAAAAATAATTAATATTAAAATTTATAATAAGCAAATCTCATATACCATGTTTTTTTTTTTAAATATTGTAAAATGATATTTACTACTATAAAACCAATATGGATGATTATGTTTGGAGTTTACGTTCTAATTTTTTAGTTGTCTCATTCAAATTAACAACTTATATTAATTTAAACCATTTGTAGATAATATCTTTGTTTAATGCGCAAATAAATGTCTAATAAAATAATAACTAGCAAAATTAGTTTATTGCAACGATTATTGCCGGCGACAAATTCCATACCATGGACGATGCCAAAGAACCACCGTTAAATGAAGAAAATGTGGTAAAACGTGAACCACTGAATCAGAGATGGTCAGGAATTATCTTTAGTCCAAAATTTGATAAGAAAATCGAAGCTGACGCAACTATGTCTACTGAAACCCTGCTAAAACATCTAACCTCAACATCAGATACTTTGAGAGAGCTTAAACTAGAAAATCGGTCTGATATCAACATAATAATGAACAAAATATCCAGATCTTGTCTACATTTAGAATCATTAACCATCATAAGATCGCGTGGATCTATAAAGTCTACAGTTTTCAAACCCACAGACCTATGTATGGTCGCAAAAAAATGTATAAAATTGCGATTTATTAAATTCCTTGTCTGCAAAGAAATTAGCTCAAACAAGTTTTTTGAAACTTTATTAAATAGAAAACCTGGTGGAGCAGATACGACCAAACCTGTATTTTATGGGCGACTATGTACGCGACATAGAGATATATTAGTTAATGCAAACTGGTCCGTATTTGAAGATCATAGCATCTTATAAATTCTGTTAGAAATAATTAATATTGAAATTTATAATAAGCAAATATCATAAACCATGTTTTTTTTTAAATATTGTAAATTTGATGTCTACTATTCAAGGAATAAATGTAAATTGAACTTGACTTCTTCTTTAATAAAAAATAATATATTTATAAAATTTTATTTAAGGTGTTTAAAAATATTATAAGCTATTTATTAAAATTTTGTTTAATTCACGCTGATGTATTTGTTGTATTGCATTTGATATTAATGTTTTCAGTTTCATTTTAATCCAAATATATCATAAGGTTATTTAAGATTTAATTACTGAGTGGCAGCCTCAACAAAACCAATATGGATTATTATGTTTGGATTTTACCTTCTAATTTTTTAGTTGTCTCATTAAAGTTAACAATTTATATTAATTTAAACCATTTGTAGATAATATCTTTGTTTAATGCACAAATAAAAGTCTAATAAAATAATAACTAGTAAAATTAGTTTATTGTAACGATTATTGCCTTGACATTTTCCATTTTGTCAAATATTCTCACAGTCATATTTTAGAGTTTCAGGCGACAAATTCCAAACCATGGACGATGCCAAAGAACCACCGTTAAATGACGAAAATGTGGTAAACCGTGAATCGATGAATCAGAGATGGGCAGAAATTATATTTAGACCAAAATTTGATAGGAAAATCGAAGCTGACGCAACTATGCCTACTGAAGCCTTGCTAAAACATCTGACCTCAACATCAGATACTTTGAGAGAGCTTAAACTAGAAAATCGCTCTGATATCAACATAATAATGAACAAAATATCCAGATCTTGTCCACATTTAGAATCCTTAATTATAATTAAATCTCGTGGATCTATAAAGTCGGCAGTTTTCAAACCCATAGACCTATGTAAAGTCGCAAAAAAATGTATTAAATTGCGATTTATTAAATTCCTCGGCTGCGAAAAAATTAGCTCAAACAGCTTTTTCGAAACTTTACTAAACAGGAAACCTGCTGGAGCTGATAAGACCAAACCCGTATTTTACGGAAAACTACTTGCAAAACAAAAAGAAATTTTATTAAAAGCCAATTGGTCCGTAATTGAAGATAATGTATAACTTCTTATAACTTCTGTAAATATTTATAGCAAACAAGTTTGCCATGTTTTATTAAATATTGTAAATTTGATGTTTACTGTTCAAGAAATAAATATGTATTTACTTCTTTTTTTAATAAAAAAACAATATATTTATCATATTTTTATTCTGGGTGGTTTGAAAGTTATAATAGACGGCGAAAAATTAAGATATATATATATATATATATATATATATATATATATATATATATATATATATAGGAGGAAAAGCGTTTGACCCGTTTGAATGAATTTAAAGAGAGACATCATGCATGACAGAGACAGTAGAAGTCTGTCCCATGGTGGGAGACTTACTGTCTCTATTGCACATGATGTCTTAATTACTGCATAACAATCCCAACAAAACCAATATGGATGATTATATTTGGAGAAGTAGAAAATAAATTTTAAATTATAATTTTTATTAATCTCACGATCAAATTTTTAGTCAGCTCATTAACATTAACAAGATACGATAATTTAAAACATTTGTATACAATATACACAAAATTATGTATTGACATAAGATTTTTTAATTGTAGTGATTATTACTTGACGCATGTCATTGTGTCAAATATGTTTTGTAGTTTTTTATAGTTTTAAACGAGAAATTCGATAACATGGACGATTTATCCAATGAACCGCCGTTGGACGAAGAAAACGATGATCCAGTGTCTGAGGGAAGAACAGGAATCATAATTACTCCAAACTTGGATTGGAAAGTGATAGCAGACGGAGCTATGACCACTGACACCTTGTTAAGAAATCTCAGTGCAGCATCCTATTGCTTGAAAGAACTTAAATTAGAAAACAGATCCGACGTCAACATCGTATTGAACAAAGTAGCCAGATCATGTATCCATTTGGAATCATTAATCGTCATCAGATCCGGCGGATCAACTCAATCTTCGACGATCAACAACGGTGAGCTCTGTAAGGTCGCACGTAGATGTTCGAAATTGCGCTTTCTTAAATTTCTGGGTTGCAAAAAAATCAACTCGACCAGGTTTTTTGAGATACTAGCCAACAGACGCGAAACTGGAGCTGATACGTTGAAGGGCATGTTTTACGGACGGCTTTTCACGCGTCATAAGAATATGCTGCTTAATGCGAACTGGGCCGTACGTGAAGACCGTACAAGTTTATAATTGTCTGATGTTAGAAAAATTTCTCGTGTCGAAATTGATTGTGAGCAGATCTCCTATATACAACTTTGATTATATATTTTAAATTTTATGTCAGGAAACCCCTTTTCAGGGAATAAATACTGTTGAACTATTGAAGAAATAAATTTGTATTGAACGTATTGTGTTTTTTTAATCAATAAATATAAATTCAATATTTATTTAATATTTTATATGGTATATAATTATGTAATTTATAGATAAGTATGTAAATATCTTGTCACGAAATTTTCAGAATCAATTTGAAAATATAATAAAATACTATTTTAAAGAGAATAATTTTTATCATTTATACTTGAATTTATAAAAACACAAGTAAAAATTATTTTAAATAGGAAAAGCAGCATTGTTGCCAAAAATGATTATTTTTCAGTTGTTACTTTGCTTAACGTTATAAAACTAGATATTAGTAATAATAAATTATGTATTATGTTACTGGTTTCTTATTATTTTTTGATCATTACAAAATTACAAATTATAGAAATCATGCATTTTACCTGTTTAAAATATGCACTTTTCCATTATTTAAATTAAGACAAAGATGTCGCCTTTGTAGGTATCAAATGTTTTTAAATACTTTTAAACAAATAATTTATATATTTTTCCAGACTTTTAATAATTAATGATTAATATTTAGTAAAATAGAAAATAATTTTTATTAAAGATATGTTGTTTAAGTAAACTCACTTAGGGGATTGTTGTTAATGTTGGCACTATGATTTTCTTTGACAATCGTATTAAATAATATTTTTCAAAATCAATTGTGCACTTCTAACAATATAATTTATGTAAAATTATATATATTTCTAATTGTGTTTACATTAAACTATAACTTAAATGGATTTCTGACGATGCAGTAATTAAATTCAAAAAACCAATTCAAATTTCCCGCGCCACAGTAACATTTATTTTCCCTCTTTTATCAAAATATTTTGATAACATTATTTTTTTGTATATCCTCGAGGGGGTTAAACATGTTCTTCAACCACCGATATTTTTTAGTTTAGTTTTAGTTGACTATGTTTGGGTTGATTCTCGACATAGATATTTTGAATGAATCACTTTTGTTATGGCTACCAGTACCAGTTCAGACGATATTAGCATACCTCCAAAAGAATTTAACATATCAACGTCTTCAGATAGTGGCAGCCGCTTAAGCCCTAACAGACAGAAGTGCCCTTTATGCGGAAGATTTAGGAAAAACTTTTATTGCAAAGATTGCATTCACAGTGGCCAATTTCACTGGAAATCTAAGCCAACTGAGGGGTAAGGATTTTGGCTATTCAATATGTCATTTTAATGATTGCTTTTTAGATTTTTCGACAAACACAAAGCTCTACTGGATTTAGAGGAACAGAAAAAGTTATTACACAGTAACTGTTCAAAGTACATTGAAAATAAAGAAAAGGCAGATGTTTTGGTAAGTAATTATTTAATGTTTATTTGTTTTCATTAGTGTTTGCAACATCTTTTTTTACAGTTGTCTAAGATCAAACAATATAGAGACAAAAACAGAATTCTTAAGTTGGCCTTGGAAGAGAAAAGACAAAGGAAACACTCACACACAACTAGATTAGCAGACTTGAGAAACAAGAATTATGAACGTGAAAACAGACTACCATCATTTGAACAAAAGGTTGAACAAGTTGAGAACTACACATATGCTAAGTATGATGAGTGTCAGAAGCAAAAAGATGCTTTTAAGAAGATTGAGATCGGTTTAAAGCAAATTACAAAGTTACGGGTACATCAGTTATTTAAATATATATTTCCCATTACAAAGATTTCTCCAAGAATGTAAGTATATTTTTATTCGTTCTAATTTTATCTTAGAGACAAGTCTTTTCTTAATGCTGTATAATGATTGGATTCTAATTATTAGCCCTACTCACATAATTCTTCATATATTCTGATCCTCCATTTTTTCATTTCAATTTTTTGATTTATCCTTAAGATTTTTAAGCCATATACAATTATAAAGCTTCACCTAACAATTAAACCTCTACTAAAATTGTAATAAGTATCTTTCATTTATATACACAACTCCAAATGTAAGACTTGAAAGATGACATGCCAGTATTTCAAAACATTATAAGTTTTTTATTTGTATAAAATTTTAGTGAGATGGAATCAAGTAACACAGACATGATCAGTGCGATTGCTGAAGCCTCTAGAACGACCTACATTTCAAACAGGTGGGAGTACACAGACAACTCAGAAATGAAATATTGCATTGTTGCACCATCATTACCTTGTTCTGGAAATTATTCAGCATATAACATTTGGGGTGTGTAAAATTTTCCATTTGTATTGTAATTCTTGTACATATAAAATTAATCTCAATGGTAATATGTTATTTTTAGTGGCACAAAACCGGGATGAACCCAGTCCAAATACCCAGGTTTCAATAGCCGATACACCATCATATACGATAAGTGCCGCCCTTACGTATACTGCCCAGTTGGTTCATGTTTTGTCCTATTATCTAGATGTCAGATTGCCATTTAAAATGATTTTAAGGTAAAACATATTTGATCCACGAAATGTAAATGAGTAGATGTGATTGTTGTAAAATAGCAGTTAAAAACAGCTTTCAACGTTGCTTCGTTTAGTTTCAAATTAAATATATTTTTTAATGCACTTTTCATATTCAAAATGCTCATGAAGATATCTGTCAAACTCGAATATTATTAGATGCGGACAATTAGTCAAATATGTTGTACTTGTAGCTTTTCATGTTGGACTATATATATTGCCTGGTTGAAAATTAGATGAAAGGTTATTTACGCTTTCTCTAATAACTAATCATTTATTACATTATCAATATTTTATTTTTAGCGACATGGCTAACAGCAGAATGAACGAACAACAATTTGCAAGAAGAGTGGCTCGTTTAAACGCAAACATTCTGTACCTTTGTTTTTCACAAAACGTCGATTTGAGTTTAATAAGATCAAATGAAACAATACACAACTTACTTCAATTACTGCATAATTCAGCAGATTTGGGAAGGTATGTGCTAATAATAAAATTTATATGTATGTTATTTATTGTAAAAAATTTAATTACAGACAAGGCCCAATTGAAGTAGACTTAGCCCTCGCTAGTGCTTTAGAGCAGCCTTTGGCAAATAATCTACACCTCAGTGAAGACTCAGATTCTGAAGAAGATTATATACCCGCAGAATGGGAGGCGGTAAGCAATTATTGCATTAATTATCAATTTTCCTTTAGAGATAGTTTGACTGAACCCAGCAAGATCATTCCTTGTAATAAAATTTCTGTTAAAATGTAATATTTATAGATTGCAAACTTTTCCTCATAAAAAATCAACGTGATATATTCTGTAATGTGTGTTTTTACTTAGGTGCCTCACATACAGTCGCCAGAAATGCAGGCCGGTATCAATGTGCAGTCTACTCAAATGATAACCACGCAACAAGCAAGCAGTATGGCAGGCGGACTGGTGAACAGTGCGGCTGCCGGTATTGCCTCATTATGGAGGGGATTTACAAGAAGGTAGTTCACCGCCTTTTGTACCAATATATTTGGCGGTGAATATACCTTCACATTTGTTTTCCACTATTAAAAAACCTTATATATATTTTCGAGATTAGTTTGTTTATCTCTTAATTTTATTTTGCTCCGTTCTTTTTTAAACAATCAACAATCGGTAAGTAATGTTGCGATGTGTGTTCAAAATGAGTATGTAAATACTTTGTTTTTATAAAAATATGTCTTATTTTACTTACCATCTTATTTTAATGACATTTTTATAAATGTTAATCTTATTATAAAAATTGTAGCAGAGCATTGTAAATAATATACATTTAATATAAAGTTTTTTGAATTAAAATTTAAGTTTTTCCTACTTAAAATTTAAACACCCAATTTTTGATAATAATATAATGGTTTATATTATAAACTTTACATCATTTAATTAGATAATTCTTCAAACAAAATATCTAAAGGCAGAAAATTAGTAGCAAATAGATTTTTTGTATAAATCATATTAATTAAATTATGCTCTTTTGACTATATATACATTTAATCTACAAAATCATATTTAAAACATTAAATATTAAATTATGTATAAAGGTAATTTTAGGATATGTATTTATCTCAGCACTGCTGAGTTTTGATTGCAAAATATATATCATTGATAATACGTAATATTTCAATGTAACAAGATTAATAAGATGTCAATGTCGACATATTTTTAAACTTATTATTTATTAATAAATATAATTCATACTTTGCAATTTGCTTCAGATTAACGAGACGAAATATATTCGATTTAACCCATGAAAGATGTAGCAACGGACTTCTAATACAATAAAGTGAAATATTCAACAACATCTGTGATAAAATCTCTAAAATTGCAAGATAGAGATTATAAGTATGCAAAGTTGCATAGGATGAATTATCATTCAAAACATTAACAATGTGTCTGTATTCTATGTATAATTTTTATTTTTCTTATACTTTATGCATTATTGAACACGTCAATCTATGCATTACCTGCCGACAATATCGATTATTTTCAAAGTTCAAGAATTACACTCTATGTGAGCTTAAATCGACTTTTATATTTAAATAAACCGTTTATTTATTTTATTATTATTTAATATTACAACCATTTTATACAGTGTGTGTCACTCTTGTGACTTAGAATATTTACGCTAGCATCATAATTAATTGTGATATATTTAAGAATGATAGATCATTTTTATAATTACTGTGTATGTTATATATGAATTATATTTTAACTAAATATATCAATATATGTAATTCGTGCTTTACTTTTAAATCCCATTCCTTAAAAACAAATGCAAATAGATCGAAACGGGCAAAAATTCATTCGCAAAACTATCTACTTGTAGTTTTAATTTGGATCTAAAATGTATTTTTATATACACTATATATTAGTAATTTTAATTTCAATTTATTGATCAGATATTCACCTCCAGCTGTGAAGTATGGTTTCTTCCGTTTCGTCGTCTTACCACTTCCACCACATTACCCAAATATTATCCTCCATATATTCCATGCGAATATTCCTTGTTATTCCTACCTCAGTCACTATAATATTACGAGAAATATTGTTTGATAATTTTTTATAGACAATTAAATAATTTTAAAAGTTCGTGGAAATTTCAAACAAAATTTCTTTATTATTCTTAAATTTAAAGAATATTCTGTCAAAAAGCAACATACATAATTTTACAAAATCCCATTATTCAGCACTTAAGAATATTTATGATTATACGAATTCGAAATATCAAAAAATTAAATTGATTCTCGCATATTAAATAAACTTATTGTACATAGTTCATTTTATGTAATTCCTAAATATAAACCCTGTTTATAATAAAATTAAAATACACAAAAAATTATAGCGTTGGCCAAAGGTATAAATATCTGCTTTGAGCTATTATTTATGTTTTATGTTGAAATAAGATTAAATATGCTTTTGAGTTTTGTTGTTTTTATATATTTTTTTGTATTTTTTTATCACAAAAATTAGTAATAGAACATGTACAGAAAAAAAATAAAATATTAAGAGAGGCGTGTACTAAAAAAGAAATCACACTTTCAACGAAAACAATTTTTATTTTATATTACACAAAATACAATACTTTGTTACCTATACAACGGTCGAAACGTCTGTAGAATGATTAAAAACAGCATCCTTTGGGATGCTTCCTAGAACCCTTATCGCGGAGCTCTGGATCTCTTGAAGGGACCCGTAACGTTCTCTTTTTGTGGCTAACTTGAGCTTGGGGAATAACCAAAAATCTGAAGGTGCCAGATCTGGTGAGTATGCTGGGTGATACAACGAAACGACGTCACTACAGGCCAAAAACTCCTTCACTGTGCCACATCTGTCAGCTGGCGCATTGTCGTGGAGTGACATTCATGAGCCTTGCTCGCGATATTCTGGCTGAACGAGGGCAATTCTCTTCAGCAACCGATCCATGACGCCCAAATAAAATTCACCTGTGACAGTTTGACCTTGTGGAACACCGGGTCTGGTCGTCGTCTTCGATCTCTTTCCGACCTTCCTGGAAGCGTGCAAACCACTTGAAGACGTTCTTCTGACTCATGACATTCTCTCCAAATGCATGTTTAATTAGTTGAAACGTTTCAGTAACAGTTTCTCAAAGGTTAAAATAAAAGAGCGTGGAACAAATTTCTCAAATGGCCGCCAATGGGAACGTTAGAAACATTGGCGCAGGTAGATCCCTTAACTTTAATTTGGCTGAAAAGAAGTCATTCTAGTATTAGAAGAAAGTGCTCTTATGTGTTATATATATAAAATGATCACACTATAAAGTTAAACAATTTTTTGAATGGAAGTTCGATGATTTGATTAATTTTACCGTACTAATTAATTAAAGGGCAAAACAATTTTTACAAAATATCACTTCAAATGTTTCAAATTCTATAGCCTGAATGTTCAAAGTATTATTTTGTTATTAGAATTAGTTCTTTGTAAAATTTGAATCTTATGATAAAATCCTAAGAAGTATTTTATTTAGTATTTATTTACAAACCTTACTTTACAACCTTTTTATGCAGTGTTTACTTCTTAATATTTTTAATTATTGTAACCCAAACAAATTTTTTATTGTTTCAACTGAAGTATGCCGTACAAAATATCGGTGAATTGAGTGAACGGATCACAACGGCTGTCTATAATGTGCGTCTCCGGGAACAGCAGCAAGGAGGAACATTGGAACTAGTAAGACGAATTTGGATATGACGGGTCCAAGTTTGCTGGCAGGTCAATGGAGAATACTTTGAACAGCTTTTGAGTAAGGTTTGTTACAACAAAACATATTCATTTTATTAATAGAACAATTTTTTTTTAATTTAAATTTATTTTTATAATTATTAAGTACCTAAACATTTCGTACCTCAGTTTATATACCAATATCTTTATTTACATAGTTTTTATACAATATTTTATTTCGGGAAGGTTTTATAAGTAAAGCAACTAAACCCTATATTCAATACTATTGATTTTATAATTTATTTCTGTGTTCGACATTGTTCCGTAAAGCTAAAAATGCTTAGAAGTGACCATTTATCAATACAAATTAAACAACAAATTGTAGAAAAGTTCCGGAATGGTGAAAAGTAGTAGATTTAAATTTAAACAAATCGATCATTTCGAGGACGATTTCCAATTTTAACAGAGGGAATACACTGGGAGGAGTTCCGTTCTCTATGGTAGAAAACCAGCAAATAACCCCTTCATTTCTGCAAACTATAGGGCAGCGAAACTACTTTTTGCAAGAGAACACGTGAACTGGACAGATGGGCAATGAATTAATGAAAGGTATAACGCTAAATACACTAGACCCACTGTGAACCATGGTGGAGGAGGTGTTATGGCTTGGAGATGTTTTTTTGGGTTTGGCATGGCTCCACTGGTTAAATTAGACGGCATAATGGATCGTTTTGTTTACCGTGACATTCTTTAGAATCATATGCTTCCATTTGCCGAAGGTAACATCACTTTAAGGTGAACCTTCCAGCACGACAACGATCCGAAACATACGTCTTAGTTAGTTAAAGAATGGTTCGCTTCTCAAAGAGTACGCGTCATGCCTTGGTCAGCACAAAACCCAGACCTCAATACAATGGAAAATCTTTGAGAAGAAATTGATCGGGAAATCCCTACAAAAAAACTGACAAGTATCCCTCGAAAGCAATTTTGAACAATTATATTGAAAAGCTACCAAAATCAATGAAGAAAAGGTGTTTAGAAATTATTAAAATTAATGGATATGCTACTAGATAGTAAATAAAAGAAGGCTAAATGTACGTAAGGTTGTTTTATTTTAAAGTTGCTCTACTTTTGACCCTTGAATATTTTTTAAGTATTAATAAATACTTAACTAAACCCATTAATAAACATTGCTGTATTGTTTTTACCAAACATACTGCATAAGTGGCAATAATATAGATATTTAAAAGTACACTTTTATCAAGACAAATGAAAATTTCTAAAGTTGCTCTACATATGAGCTATATGTATTCAGTATGTATGAACATGTAACTTTCAGTTTTAAGTTGTTAAATATCTTCAGCTACACCTTGTTGCAAATAGTTTATTGAAACATTATTATATAAATGCAGTGTTACCTTAACACTCATCAATTTAAAGTATTTGCCGTATGACTAAACACGAAACACTACCCACCATAGTTAGAAATAACAAACTTGTAAATGAATAAACTCTCATTTATTTAAATTGATAAAAATGAATTCAAACTATATTTACAAATAAATAAAAATTAGTATTATATACACAATTGGATATTGTAAAAAGATATCTCCTTAATTTTGTAAAGATTTAAAAACTTACAAATACACAATACTTCATAATAAATATGTACAATTCTGGACTAAGTTAAAGAATATTTCCCTACCATTTAATTTAATTTTAAAAGTTACAAATAATATATAGATGAAAAGCTTCAATTAATAAAATAAAATTTGAACTATTTACAATAAAAAAATTAGGTAAACTCCTGGTTTATGTGAAAAGATACCTCCTTACCATTTTGCTTAGGGTGTGTGGATTGAGTGTGACGTCTTATACAGTACTTGGTGGATCATTTACACCATGGAGAGGGCAGAGAGGCGGACATCGTCCATTAGTCTATAAAGCATATACAAAATTTATTGGCGTGATTACAATAAATAAACTAATATGTTTAAGTATCATACTTGCAGAGAATAAGGTTTCAACTTGCACATTCATTAAATTTCTTTCAACACACTACATACAGTTAATTGTGGCTTGAATAGCCATACTACAGTTAAATAATGAATATGGCTATTTAATAAACAATGAAATAAATATATTACTAACATGTAAACATTGTCTTTTTATCAAATTTTAGATTAAAATTATATGTTAAATAATACAAATATATGTTTTATACATACATGTAAAAGTGTGTGGGTTCTATGAATGGTATCACTTTCTTTTATCTTTTGTAATAAATTAAATTGCACCTCCAGACGACTTATACAGTCTTCACAAATTGTTTTTGGCAAATTATCATATTTCTCCACCTAATTTTAAAAATTAATTATTATTACTATTTTATAAAACAAAAAATACGTATATATTTACCGTAATGGGAAGCAAAGTTATTTTTTCCATTAGGCCCAGTTGTTTCGCTCGTATGCTGTACAAGTGCACAACGACTTTTTTTGGCTCAGAACACAGTCTACAAATAAATCCTGTCATCACCGCTTTACCATAACTTCCCATTTTGTTAAAAATTCCTGTACGCTGTGTATAAACACTATTATAAAATGAGAGTATTTGTTTTTATTTCTTGAAAATTATTTTGACAGAAATGTAAAAAATCTGTTGCTACCAACACTTAATATACGAGAGAATTTCATTGTTAGTGATCGATGAACGCTCGAAATATTTTCGTTAAGGTCAATCTCAACCTGCATGGGTCTACGTGAAACACGGACTCCGGACGGCCGGAGTAATCGATAATGGCAGTCTACCTCTTCCAAACTTTAGTTCTAGATAACATGAAATATGTTAATAATGTATTATCTTCGTTATCAGAAACTAACATTTTAATAAACAAGCATCTCGTTTTCGTACTTTATAAAAGTCTGTATAACGGTACTATGGTACTGGAATGCATTGTAGCTTAAAAGAAGAAATGTTTTTAACGAATGTAAAATTTTGAAAAATTGTTACAGTCAAAATTTCAATGAAATATATAAGATAGATCGGGAAAATGGGTAATCTTTAGGAACGTATTATACACAGAAAAATACTTAAAAAACTAACTGGAACTATAATTCTTGTTACATTGATCGCAGTGGTTCTAATATTATTATTGGCCTCCTGATTCTACGTCTTGCTTCATTTGATTTCTATTGACTCACCCAGATTAAAATAGAAATTTTACGTAATTCATTCATTTCGGTTACTCAAATTCCGTGTAAATTATATAAATGGTGGCTGATAAGGATAACAACAGTGAATTATTTTAAAAGTTTCTAATTAAGCGAGGTTTAATTTAATGTACCTAAAAAGCAAAACCAATTATAAGAACAATGTAGACCCTTCAAGAACAATAGCAAATGATGAAAATCCCTTGAACTGGAAATTTATTAAATAGATGAACTAAAATAAAAGTTATTTTTAAGAATTAATAAATTGCATACTTGATATACCTGTTTTATTTGTTTTTAAAACCAACTTAAGTATTTTCACTTAGAATGATTTCAAAGTCTACTTATTGCTTGTTCCACTCTTTAGGTGATTTAAATTACACTTTAGAACTTTTGTATACTCTTTTAATTTTAATAGAGGTTTTTAATTTATGTTAAAAACAATATCATATCGGTTTCATTTGTTTTTAAAACCAACTTATTTAAGCAATATCATTAAGAACAAATGATTTCAGCGCCAAATTGTTTTAATTAGAATTTAAGAGCGATTGTTGTACATCAATATTTCAAAAATAGTGCTACTTTATTATAGGCTTTTTTATTAAAGATGAGTTTTTAGCCATATTTAAAAGCAGTTTATTTGTTTTTGAAACCAATTTATTTAAGCACTATCGTTAATTTAATTAGAATTTAAAAGCGATCCTTCAAGTTGTAGGGTCCGCGACAGATTTACAGTATATGTATATAGTCTTTGATTTACAGCTACACCTTGAGGACTATAGTCCTTTGCGTCGTATTGCACCGCGTAACAAATGTGAGTCGGAGTAAAAGGAGAGGCAGTGTGTGTGGAAGTGAGAGGAATTTATTCACTAACTGAACAGCGCAAGCGATTTTGCACACAACGTGTAGCTGTAAATCTGTAGCTTACTGTACATCAGTACGTCAATCGTTCCACTTTTTAGGTAAGTTACATTATACAATAGAACTTTTATATAAACTTTTTTTTATTTTATTGAGGCTCTTTAATTAATATTAGAATAAACGTTTTTAGACATAGAGATATACACAGTTCGTAGTCACGGTTGTGAAATCAATCAATTTCCCGATTTCCATAATATCTTCTTTATCTGTTGATGCTAAAAATTGTTTTTCCTTATCTGATTGGTATAAAACACCTGTTGGATCCTTTGTATATTGTCAGAAGATTATTGCAAGGATAAAAGGGGACTAAAGTAAATGAACAGTAGTATCCGTTTTCAGCAAAAAAATGCCGTACGGCGTTATAGGGACTATGTCAATATCGTTTGGCTGAAAAATTGCTCACAAAAGGTTTAAGTGTGTCTACGTATAGATGGTGTAATCGACAATTTTTATTTATATAAAAATCATGGTACACTTACAAAGTAACTGAGCAACATTTAAGAAAATTATTTTATAAATTGGTTCAACTGAGTTTATTACTTAATTTCGTTCCTTATTTTAAACAAATTATGCCACTAAGGCTGTTTTTTAAATGAGAATCTTTATATCAATGTGTCCTATATGTGACAAATATCTTTATTATTTTCGAATTAATTACAATGAAACATGAGGTATTTAAATCCAAGAATGTTATCAAATAATGCTATTAAAAATGTATTCATTTTATATCAAACTTTTAGCTTTTTAAGACATTTTAGTATTAAGATATTCGACTGAACATTAACTATTTCGCTGTGAAGAGTTTATCCCCCATTTTCGTTTGCTATGCGCATGCCTATTCTTCTGACGAAGCACTGAATGTACACGTAGCCTTGGAAACATGGCTTAAAATATCGTTAACCGAACATCGAAAGGGAATTTGTCATTTTAAGTTGGTAGCGTAAACCAGCGTTGGCGCCCTGAAAACTTGAATATTTTGACAGTTGTTTTGAGGCATGTGTTGTTAATAGAAACGCTATTACGTTTTTTGTAGATTTGTTTGTTCAAAACATTCATAATAGTTTATGTACATTGTGCTTTTTAAATGATACAACTTTAATATTTGGTAGCGGATAATTTGCACCACTCTATCATTCTAATGATACAGCTTTATATTCTAAATATAATGATAATAAAATGGTTGTTAATGTTGATATAAAACCGAATAATGATAAGTTACACCTAATAAGAGGGCGGCCTGTATTAAAGGATAAAATAAACAAAATTAACACGTCTAAATCTAGAGAGGGTATATAAACAAAGGCAATTATCAAGTTAAGTTTCTAAAAGTGATATTTGCAGATCAAAACAACAAAAAAATGACAACTATAAACACTAGAAGAAGAGTCATACGAAAAGAGGATGGTAGGATCCATTAAAAACAAAAATCAAATGTACATTAATTATGAATCTGATTTCAGATAACAATAAAATGCACCCAGTACAAAAAACAATTTCTACAAGGAGAAAAGTACAACATGAAGAATCAATACTCCAGGATTCCACAAGAAGAAAAATTGGAACAAGAAGAAATAATGTTCCAAAACCTGATGGAAAAAGTAAGTTGATATGTTATCATTTGTAGTACCAGTATAATATAATTAAAATAAACATTGTATTAATAAAATATTAAAATCATTAATCCCTTAATAGTAAACACAGAAAAACTTCTTTCTTTCATTAAGTCATGTTTGCATTTATATATCAGGTGAATTAACATTACCTAATACTACTTTGATACAATTTTACAAATTGCAAATGACAATAATTTTTATCCAAATTCTTACACTATGAAGACTATATCTTCATCACCAAGTGGGAGATCGAAAAATGTAAAAGATAAAATTCATAACATTTCGAATAAATCAAAAGAAGAAAAAAGGATATAGTAAAATAAGTTTTCTAATACAATTTTTAAATAATTTGACATATTGCATTTAACAATAACTTTAATTTTATGTATGTTTTTTCAGTTAAAACAAAAAGTCCTTTGAAGAATGTTTCTTTATCACCACATGGGAGACCAAGAAAAACTAATTTTTCAAATGAATCAAAAGTAGAAAACAAATTAGGTAACATTTTAATTGTGAGAAGAAAATAGTGAAATAAATTTTTTAATAACATTTTGAAATAATTTGACAAATTGCATACAAGAATAATTTTTATTTTTGTGTTTTCTTTCAGTTATAAAGAGAAAAAGTGCCTTAAAGAATGTTTCTTTATCACCACGTGCGAGACCAAGAAAAACTAATATTTCAAATGAATCAAAAGTAGAAAATACATTAGGTAAGGTTCTAATTGTAAGAAGGAAATAGTGAAATAAATTGACAAATTGCATATAACAATAATTTTAATTTTATGTATATTCTTTCAGTTACAAAAAGAAAAAGTCCTTCGAGGAATGTTTCTTTATCTCCACGTGGTAGACGGAAAAATGTAGGAGTTAAAATTAATAACATTTCAAATGAATCAAAAATAGAAAATGATTTGGGTAAGAATCTAATTGTAAGAAGGAAGTAGTAAAATCAATTTTATAATACAATTTTGAAATAATTTGGAAAGTTGGATATAATAACAATTTTATTTTTATGTATATTCTTACAGTTACAAATAGAAAAAGTCCTTTAAGGAATATTTCTTCCCCAATTCATGAAAAGGAAGAGAAAATTAATAACAAACATGAGCCAAAGAAAGACACTGAATTAGGTAAGATAGGAATAACAAAATAAACCCTTTGAAATTATTGTACAAATTAATTACAATAATTTTTTAATTAATTTTATTATAGCTGTAAATAAAAACGGTCCTTCAAATAACATTTCTTCACCACCTCGCGGCAGATTCAAAAAACCGGAAGAAAAAAATGATAACGTTACGAACGAACCGGAAAAAAGAACTAAATTAGGTAAGATATTATGAAGAGTAATGAAACTGAATGTAAATATTCAATATATTGCAGGCCAAGTAATTGAACGTAAAATAGTAAATCAGAAGTCATTCAGAAAGAAAGCAGCTATGAATTATGTAGAATCTAGTTTGAGTGAATCTGATTTGAATGAAACAAATAAAAGTAATATTCAAAATAAAGTTCCAATTTACAAACAAATAAAAGCAGATAAAAAGAAAAGAGATGCGGGGAATGAGGATGATCCCTATGCATTTGATTCGGATACAGAAGCTAAAAAGATTCAAAGGAAACGAAAATTGAATGATTCGTCTTTATATGATAAAGATATGAAGGAAATTATGACGGACATTGAAAAGAAGGAAAGGTTTAAAAAACCAGCTATTTATAAGAAACGAACAAAAAAAATTGTGAACAAATATGATCAAAACATGGATAAAATCATATCAAATCTGGTGTCCAAAATTCATAACAAGTCAAATAAAGTACCATCTAATGAAACCAAAAAGATTAATGTTGAACATTCAAAAGGTGTTAAAAACACGAATAAATTAGTACAAAAAACTTTTGTCAACATAAATAATCAAATAACAGCTGATGAAAGTACTACAACTGGAGAATCTCACAAAATGCCTACTCAGACTGAAAAAAATTCAGATGTTTCAAAGAATATATTGGTACCTGATGAAAATATTACTGATAGCTTAATTCATGACACTGTGTCCAGTTCAAATAACTACCAAGAAAATGTATCACAAGGTATGTGTGAATATATATATTTAATTATAAATTGTTTGTATGTGAAACATGTATAATACATTTTCTGATTTTTTAGATTGTGATTTATCTAGTATATTTGGATTTGAGGAAAACCCTCCATCTAAACAACCTATTCTGAAAAACAATCCAAAAATTGTCGTATTAGATAACGTGCGTCTAACAAATGAGGATATGTTACCACACTTTATTAATAAAAGAAGACCAAATGCGAACAGTACTATGTGTGTTTCAACAAGTCCTTGGAGGTTCCAATCAGCATGGCGTCCCTTTACAAAAGATATAATTATAGATCACTCATATGATGAAAAAATCAAAATGCGCAATAGTAAAAGCTTTACTTCTTCCATGGCACCAGTACAAACAAGTATTCTGGATTACGTTACCACAAACACCAGCGTTTCTCAGAAACCTAAACTGGAAACTAGTTTATTTGATATTCATGAACTAAGCCCAGTAAAGATTACTAGTAACAACAGGACTCCTCGAAAGGTTTTGGGTTTAAGAAACGATATTATGAACTCTGTCTCTACACCCATTCGCGACCATCACCCTTCTCGTATATCGCAACCTGATCTTTCTCTAATAGAAATTATGGAAGAAAGTAATAAAGAAAACTCAAACTGCGAACGATCTTTATCTAATAGTAAAGAGAATAATGATTCTGATCAAACTTCATCTAAGATAGAAAAGGCTGCACATGGTGAAAATAATATTACTTTCTTTGGCTTTACAACTGATGAAGATACAGCTTTGAATACAACAGCTATGAGGACATACACAAAACCCGTACAAACCCACAACAGAGTTATAATTAATCCAATTCCTACAGCTGAAATAGAATCAGTTCCAAACAACATGGATGATTTACATTTCTTTGAGGATATTGAACCACCACAAGAGGTAAATTTAAAATAATCCACTTTTTCTAAAATAAACTAGAAGATAATTTCACTAAAAATATATTAATTAATTTCTAAATGTAATTAACTTTACAATTTTAAGGACCCTGTTACGCCAAAACGTAAGAGAACCAATAAGAAACTTGTAACTTCGAATAGCGATTCAGAAGATGAATTTTCACCCACCCGACATAGGCGAAAGAGAAAGAAGCCAGAAGAGGTATAAGATTTAACATTTAAAAATACTATTCATTCTTATAAATGTAATTTTTAGGATCCAGCCTACAAAAAATGGGTGAACGAAATGAACTCGACATTTGCCGAGATTGAAGATTTTGAGTTAGAAGTAGAATAACTTTATGTTACAATATATTTATTTTATTGATTTTTCAACAACAGTTTATTTGATGCTTTATTTTTATTTATGTAGAAAATTTGTGCTTATTTAACATACGTTTGAATAAATATATTTTATTTTTTAATTGACTTATTCTAACTTGTTCCTAGACCGCTAAGAAACAAATCTATTACAAAATTTAATATTTATGGAATTCTCGACATCCTCCTGTTGGAATTTAATGCTATCTAAAACTATAAAAATTTTTTATTTACTAACTTGTGCGTTAATCTTGGTGCCACTTATGGCAAAAACAATAATCAGAAACATATGTAGGGATATTTTTCGTGCAAACTGGCTGGAGGGTAACAATATTTGTCAATTAAGCAACCCTATATACTTTTATTATTTCTACCCCTGCGAAACCGTGGCGAGTATATTCTAATTAGAAATATTTTGCCTTTTTTACTCATACACTTCAATTTTACAGACCTTATTATAAAATCACGATTCAAATAAGTTAGTTTCATTTAATCTCAGTTGATTTGAAACAATTGGCTAAATATTATTTTAATTAAGTGTAATAATTAAAAATACATAAGTTAATAGTTTAGTTTATTTGAATATTTTGAATGTTATAAAATGTAAATAAAACTTTTATTTATGAAACGATACTTGTAAACTTTAGTTTACACAAATATATTTTTAAGTAATTGCTTTCATCAGATTATAAATTAAGTAAATCAATTTTAAAAAAGATTTATAAGGTGTAAACACAACACCATAATTATAGCAATTTATTAAAATATATTAAAAATATGAACTGTAACACTTGAATTGGATGCCAGTACTTATAATGTATGTTTTTTGACGTCATTGATGTGTCTTCTATGCAACTGGTCAATCTAATTTTATTCTTTAAATAATTACTGTAACTTTTTTATTTATCAATTGATAAAATTATAAAAAACTTTTTATTTTCTTCTATTTAGTCTTTGTCTTCTGTGAATTTAAATAGATTATTACTACTACATTTTTCTTATTATAATTATTTAATCATTGGTGGATGGGAAACTTTATGAAAAATTATAATTTGGCGTTTCCAAGGGCAAAAAGAGATGGCTAAGAGTTTACGACTGAAAAAGTCAATCGTCTCCTGTATTATAAATCTTATCATCAACTGGAATTAAAGTTGACCTGGAGGACTTACTCAAATTAGTTAAGAGAAGATAGTGGATGTGGATTCGTTCAAATTCCCTGGACCACAAAGTGGGCACGAGCAATTTTTACTCACGAATCTAATTTTATTTTATAAAAGAAAATTATGGTTCTTAGTTAAATATTCTTCACGGATAAAACTACATAAAAAGTTGTAGTATAAATTAATATTGTTTTAACAGTTCATATTAAATAAAAGAGTTACGGCTAAAATATTTTAAAAAGTTTCTATAATAATGACCACAAATCGAGTACCTTCTTAATGAATTTTTAAGGTAGTATTTTTCTAAATTGTTAAGTTGTACTTCCCCGACAATCATTCGCTAGAAATAAATATAATAGAATTTAAATATATTTTTTAAAAACTTAAAATTGATATTTAATGATCATGTTAGGGGTGTTTTGCTTGACAAAATCAAGATTTCAAAGTACTTTAAAACGAAGGTATTCGACCGCCTGATGATGAGTCACCTTTCTTCGAATTCACAAAGATATTTATCCGGAGTTAATTTATTCCAAGATCGTACTCGGGCGCGTAGGTTCGAGAATCTTCGGCGGCCGGCGCGCTCGCATTGGTCGGAGCCAGTTCGCCGTCACTGGATATTTTTAGTTCTGACATCACACAGTCGGTGGTTCTGAGAAAGGATTTCCCTCCGTGTGAGTCATTCGTATGTTTTTCTTTACATGTTGTGTTTTGATCGAGTTTTTTGACGAGAACATTGTTTTCATTTCGCGCGAAAAGTGATCGGTTTGTTTTTAAACGAGAAAAATCGAGTGTGCGTTAGTTTTCGTCAATTTAATTCATACAGCTGGTTAAGTTTATATCAAGGTTACTCTCGGTCTCGAAAACGACGTGATAAACAAATCGGCGTGGAACGGGAAAATGAAGCTGGAATTGAGCGATGGCAACTCCAATCACTCCGATTTTTCTAATGACAGTCAAAATTCGCAAATGTCCACTGCGGACTTCATGACATCTCTGGGAAACGGTCATCTACTCACACCCACCACCACGGTAAGACCAAACATATAGGTTAAGAATTTATGAGCATGAAATATTTATTTACTAATTTAAACAAATATTTATTATATTTATCATTTAAATGGTATCTGTATGTAAAATATCACCGTTGCAGTCGAGATTCCAAAGCTAATCTAATTCAGATAAAAACACTAATTAACTTATCTTAACGAAAGTACATTTAATCAACATTATATTAAATTATGTGTATTACAAAAAAATGTGGTAATTTATTAACGAACGGTTAAACAAATTTTTAAATATTTGATTTATAACATAATTACACCATTGATTTAAAAATTTTTAACAAATAAATAATTAAATTTGTTATCAACAATAAAAGTGAGTTCTATAGTCTAATATAAATTAATAAACCATTAAGAAACTATTGGAGCTGGTCTAATAAGACAAAATTAACTTTGCATAAAATACAGATTCTGATAAGAGAATCTTGCCTTACGATGTTACAGTTACGTTTGTCACGTAAAACATTGAAAGAATCACTTAAAAATTATTATATTAGTCCAAACAAATATGAACCAATTGAACAATTTCTGACAAAACTGTCCAGAACTGAGAAAAATGTTTTACGTTGTGTATTAAATATTATCTATTATTTCAAGAAGGTAAATCTTATAAGAGTGTTAGCAAATGTACAAATATTATTAATTAAGGCTTATCGGTCGATGTTTTCTTTGATAAATAATTTTACCTTTTATGGATTTATTAATAAAATTGATATAAACAAATTTCAAGTAAATATATATAAAAATAAACTGGAAAAGTTTATCAAATATTTGCTAGGGTATAAATAAATAACAAATAAATAAATATGGTAACACATTTTAAATAAAGGCATACGGTTTTGATGCCAGTTATTCAATAAAACCATTAGAGAAACAATGTTTATTAAAATACATACATAAATGTTTAGCAAGTATATTCTAATTAATGTTTTTAAAAACACACTTCAATTTAGTCGACTGTTGTTGAAAATAAAAGGAAATTATTCGAATTCTTAATGTGAACTGAATCAACTTAAATATGTATTGTTTTCTGCAATTATTATTATTTGTTGTTATATTTAATTCATTACAAAAATAAGAAAATTAATTAATTTGACAACTTGAAATAAAATATTAAATTGTCACACTCCTAGGACAAAATAGAATATCATGTGGTAATAGTGAATAAGGATCGAAATCGTAGTAATCGGGATCGAAAGGGACTATAGTTGTTAATATGCACCCCTGTGGCGGCGTCTAATATCGATCCGTCAAAGGGAAACTAGTTTGCAGCCGCTCTGTCTGACTGGGCCATTGCCAGCGATTTCTGCGTGGGGGTGGTCAGTCAGTGGAACTGAAATGAGGGGGTGACGTCCAAAAGGCGCCGTCGATACTACGCGGTTTGAAACTTGCTAAACGAATATTGTATTGGACCCTTCCACAATTTAAAAGCAATTTTTTGTTGATTTTCTTGGTTTAAATATGTGAAAATTCTTTTAAAATATTAAAAGTAATTCACTCAATTAATCATTATTTGACGGACAATAAATAATATCTGTGCTAACTAACTTAAAAACTAAAAAAAAAGAGTCTGCCAATTGTAAAATCAAGTAAGTAATAATCAACAGAGAAATGTTTTGTAATTTAATATTCTGCACATAGGTCTGTGTCTAAAAGCAATTGTTCCCACACAATCAAACATAGAACATAAGGGACAGTAATCCCTTTTTCGCACACCCCTAACCAAATGGTAACCTTGATGGCTTTCGGGACGATCGATACATTGAGTAAGGGAGACAAAACATTATTTGGATCTGTACAGAATGTAACCTTATTATAAGACAATACAGTTTCTTTATCTGTGGGCGGCATGATTTAAATGTCCACTGTCTATTATTATTTTTCTGCTTAAGCTGATAATGTGGATACTTTTGATAAAAAACATGCGAAAACAGTCATGGATGAAACCACAAAAAAGAATCTAGTCGCCAATATATGAATCACATGAAAGATGCGTAAGAAACTGTCCACTATCAGACAATTCGAATTACTTAAATTATATAATGAAGTATTAAAAAGATTAAATTTTTAATTTGTGGATAATACATAATGGTTCACTAGGAATTCAATTAGTAATAGTTAATGCATTTAAAGAAATTAAAAATTAAACAAGTAAATTTCTTTTAAAAGTCTAACTAGATAATCAGATAATTGAACATATTTATTTTATTTATAATCATTATTTATTGATTATCGAATAAATGTCTATTCAGTCATAATAATTGATGAAGTATATTGTATATAAAAATTTGTTAAAAATATTTCTTTTTTATTATGTATAGTAAATCAATATTTTATTTAATGTATATTTAAAAAAAACTTATTTATTAATCATTTATTTTTTTTATTCTAATGTTGACAAATATTAACAAAAAGTTACAGAAATCCAATTATTATAAGATTTAGAAAATCTTTTTTAAAAGTATCAAGACAATGAAACAATTAAACATATAATCCTTGATAAATATTAATGCGAAACGTTGGGTGGCTATTGAATAAAAGTCCATTCGATGATGATAATTATTTAAGTAGTTTTTTGAGTCTCTCGTAATAAAATAAATGGGATGCATATGGTGGTCAGCACGTGTAATCTTTGATTGTCCTCTTGATTTTCAGCTGCTTTAGAGGCTTTATTCAGGTCGTTGGTCAAAGCGGTATTTGAACCCATATGTCACTTAGGCTGCTACACATAACTACTTATCGCGGTGAACATCTAAATACATGAAATTTAATAGACGCACTAATTAAGACCATATTGGAGCCATTTACTGAAACCTCTCCACCCAGTTTGTGTCTTATAGGAAGGACTGTTATCGTTTTATTGTCTTTCGCCGTGTTAATTGATATTGTCCTATTGTTACATATATTATTCGGAATATTCTGGAACAAAAAAAAATTATTGTCATTATTACCTTAAGTAACTTTTAGATAATGAAAAGCAAATATTTGTATTGGTGTAAAATGATTTTACAATTAGTACATTGTTATTTATATGTAAAGTAGTCTGTAGTTTTTTAATATTAAAAATCGAACACAATCTAAAATTGTTTATTGATAATAGTACACAATCGGTTGTAAATTGGTTGTAAAGCTCAGGTTCTGTGAAGTGTTCTAATTTAATATGGGTTTTTCTCATGTTGACATTGTATGTGAATAAATAGGTTTTTGGACTGCTTTCAAACAAATCCAATTGAGAGTTCATTCAAGTTATTTGTTTTATTTTTTATCTCTGTTTTTCTAGGAAAACACATTTAGTGAGATAAATTATTTACAACGTGTTGGAAAATACCCAGGTTAAAATTAGACGTGCATGATAACGGTGAAAATTGCCAAACGTTTTTGATTTAACGCCTAACGGGCTGTTAAATTAAAAAAAAAAAACAAAAAAAATTGCACTCTTTGTATTTTTGAAGTGTTGCAATCTTGCATCTTGCTTTTGTTTAAAACATCAATTCGTGTGGGTGCATCGGTTATACAACGAACCAAAATCATTAGGTTAAACAAACTACTGAATCACATCTACAACTTTTTTTTATGTTTTGAGTTTGAAGCACACTTCTGTGATTCATCTTAGGTTATCAAAATATTATTCCATATAAAAAAAATAGTATGACGCACTCACGTCTTATCAATATAAACACAAATACAGATAAGGATTTTTCTTCCTCAATTTTAACACTTGTGCGACAGTTTTATGCAAAACTTACACTACATTAATTACGAAGTCTTATACAATAATATAAATTTATAATCAATCAATTATTATTTATAGAACTTATTTTGTTTGGAGTTATTTCTATTTTAATTTACCATTTTCGCTGATAAGGTTCAGATGGTCTTTTTGTAATAAGCAGGACTATAATTATAAAAGCTGAAATGACAAATTCTAAAACTAACTTTAATTAAAAATAATAATAATAATAATAATAATAATAAACTAATACGCTAAAGATAATATAGATAATATAATGTTAATATAATTACAACTTAAGTCTTTTTTGTAATTATTATATTTAAATCTGAAGTAAAAATATTAAATTTGCACACGTTAAAACCGATTAAAATATTTAAGTTTGAATTTATTTAAACTTCTTCAAAGCATTAAATTCTTTTACTGATGTTTTTAGTTAACATTAATAATAAAGTACATAATATATTCTATCTAATTATTTTTTTAGATAGAGTTTTTCGTTGTAATAAATTAGGAAATTCTGAAATAATAATATAAATTCGTAGATGTGAAAACTCTAAAGTAAATGTTAAAGTAGAAAATGGACATATTCATTAAATTTTTTCCTCATTTTTTCTGGATTTATAAACATATGTTTATTTCTCATTTTAAATAAATTTTTGCTTTGTACAATTTTTACAGAATAAATAAGTAATATATTGAAAATAAACATATAATACTTGTAATATAATTAATAATAAAATACATAATATACTCGGTATAATTATTTTGGTTAGACTCAGTTTTTCGTTGTAATAAATTAAGAAACTAAAGTAAAATTCTTAGATGTGAACACTCTAATGTAATTTACATTTAAATACTCGAAGTAAACTGGTTAGGTTAGTAGAAAATATTCATATTTGTTAAATGTTTTAGTTAGAATTTATTTGAACTTCTTCAAGGTATTAAATTATTTTACTGAAATTTTTAGGTTTTAAAAACATGTGTTTATTTCTGACTTTATATAAATTGCCTTTGTACTCCTACAGAATAAATAAATAATATCTTGAATATAAATATATGTTATAATATTAGCAACATAATTAATTAATAATAAAGTAATTAATATATTATGTATAATTAATTTGGTTAAATTCATTTATTCATCGTATTAAATTTAAAAACCTGAAATAAAATAAAACTTAAATGTAAACACTTTAAACCTAATGTAAATAATCGAAGTAAATTGGTTAAGGTGGAAAATGGTCATGTTTGTTAATTTTATTTAACTTAACTGATTTTTTTATTTATAAACATGTGTATTTCTGGTTTTAAATCAATTGTCTTTGTACAATTACTACACAATAATTAAGTATTATAATGAAAATAAATAAATAATGTAAGTAATTAGCAAATTAGTCTGTAATAAATTTTATACAATTATTTTCTTTTTAATAAATTGAGAAATCTTAAGGTAATTTCTTAAAATTACACTCTTTGAATAGTTTTACAGTATGTAATTTATATTAAAAAATCGGAATAAATTGGTTGAGGTGGATTAATTTATACTTTTTGTAAAAATCTATTTTTTATTGAAATTTTATTTTCCTTTTATAATCATATTTTGTGGTTCTGATTTTAAATCAGTTGCATTCGGGCGATTACTACGGAATAAATAAGTAATATACTAAAAATAAATAAATATTATGAGTAATATAATATAAATATAATTAATAAATAAGTAATATTATTAATCGTATGCCTTAGTGTAACCTCTAAAGTAATATTAAATTATATATCGAAGAATAGTAGTCACAGCTACAACTTAAAAACACAAACAGATCGAATATCAAGTTACGTGGTGCATTAATAAGGTGAATTTGGAGGGTTGAAGTTTGAAAAATCAACAAGACGATGAATGTTATCAATAATTACTTATCGTTAACACAATTTAAATGCATAAAATTATAAATAATCCTGGACGAGTAACGAAAACAGATTACAAAGTAGTAGTAGTAGTAGTAGTAGTAAAAAAAAAGTCAAAATTATCCCAACGTATAAATAACATATTACATAAATATCGAATTCATTCATCGGTTACGGGTTGCAAGTGCAAAAACATTCGGTAGCATCGAGGAGAGCGATTTCCGCAAACCGAGTAATTTCCATAATCCAACTTCCTTACCGGTTTCCGATGCCGTTCCGAAAACTCCCGTCGTACGAACGAGTCTGAATAAAAGTTAATTAATAATAAAAAAAAAAAAAAATAAAATAAAATAATTCCAAGAACAGTTTCTATAGGCACGTTACTCCCTCCCTCCGCGCCGCGTCCTTACGTCATTCATACCAATCACGCGTGGAGAACAGAGAGGGCGATAGCTGGACGGGCAACGGGTTGAACGGAGAGTGTGCGAGAGCCGCGGCCTTCGTCGTTTAAAAGCAACTATTTGCAATCGCGCGATACCAGTTGTGTTTCACTGACGGTATACGTTGTTGGTAACTGACTCTCATCGCACGGCGAATATTGTTTTTTGTTTTGTCAAGAGGAATTTCGCACGCCACCAGCCGCCTTATGTCTCAGTTAGTGCCCTTTTTGAATTACGGCTTAGAGGACTACAACGTGAACGACGACACCGACTTTTTCCTGAGTGTTGACCCGCAACAGGACAAGAAAATGGTGAGTTTCACGGTTCGCGGACGAGTTTTGCGATTTTTCCGCGGACACACACACACACACACGCATTGTTTCGGTTTTTAAATTTTTCGAATCCGCATCCGGACGGAGTGGTGACGTGGGGAATTTTGGTTTTCACGGTGCCAGGGGTGGCACCCTAAAATCGAAATGCGGATTTTATTATTTTGAGATTTGAAAACGTTGAGATAAGTTTAATTTATTTATAGTATCTTGACATGCTTTAACATTTGCTTACGCAATTCATTGTTAAAACGCATGAGTCATTGTAGGAGTATAAATTTTAGTAAACAGCTTATTTGTAGATATTCCGGTCGCCCTTTTCCTATTTATTCGAATCGTTTTAATGTATACACGATGGTTTTTTTTTTAAATGCCAGACAAACATTGACTAATTGATTTGTTAATTTTCGTGCACAATTTTAATGGCGCAGAAACTCATGTTTATTTAAGTGTTTTACATGTTGTCTAATAATATAAGAATCTTATGTTCTAGAAATACACAAACATTTTTCCGAAATATTTTTTAATACAGTATTTTTTATTAAATTTAACCATTTTTAAATTTATTACAAACGTAATGTACGTTAACTTCTATAAATAATTTACTACAAGAAAAACTGTCTTTAAACTAAAAAACTAAAATAAAAAGTAATAAAAAGCAAAATTTAACACTTATAGATAATGTAAAATTATTACAAAATTTAATCAGATATTGATTTCTAAACAAATTGGATTATATCTTTTTTTTTTTTTCAAAAAGTTATTACGAAATTTTGTTGCTTGTATAGAATTTAAACAAATTTTGTATAATTCAAGTAAATTACAAATGAAAAATTGTCATGGTCACAGAAAGTTTAACTTAAGTATGTTAAAATTGTAGTAAAACTTTCCATGGTCTCTGAAAAATTCGAAATAATTGTATATTCTATAAAAATATGAAAACGATTATTTTTAAAATTTTTTTATAGACATTTAAATTTAAATAGTATTTTGTATGATATACAATGTTTTTAGAAACTTACATTTTATTATTTTTTTTTTTACTTTAAAAAATATACAAATGTTTACTAATTTTTATAATAACATATTACAATGAAACTTTTTTTATAAACTAACAAGAATTAATGAATGGTGAAAACAAAATATTTTGTTTCACCCAAAGTATAAAAAATTCTCGCAAAATTTATGTTTATTTTGATATTTGTATGAAAGGATGTTATATTGTTATTTATACCTATAGAATATTATATATTAAGTTGTAAAAAATGACACTGTCACAGAAAGTTTAACTTAGTATGTTTATTAAGCTGTTCGACTGCTTTAAAAATTTAAAGTATTCGTGTTTTGTAAAAATATGTATATGAAAATTTGTTAAAATGCATTATTTCTTTATATTTTTTATTGAAAAATGTATAAATGTTTATTAATTTTTAAAATAATATATTACAATGAAAGATTTTTATAATCAAACAACGATTAAACAATAGCAAAATAATAAAATTTTTCGTTTTGACGAAAATATGTAAAATTACTATAAAATTTAATTATAATTTTCATTTCTATATATTTTTACTTATTTTTATATAATTTTATATATTAAAACGTACAAAGTTTTTTTAATGAACTGTTGGAACTTCTGCTATGACTTAAAAATAATAAAAATAATCATATATTTTAAAAATATGTATATGAAAATTTGTTAAATTCTTTAAAATCTTTTTTATATGTATTTTTTTCATTAATATTAAAATTAATTAAACGAATTGTTTTTTTATTATAAAGTGTTTGTATTTTTATTATAATTATTAAAAATATAATATTTTATTGCAGTCAGAAATTTGTCTACTTTATAAAACAGACATAATCAAATTATTAGTTTTATAGAAAATTAAAAAAAAATAATTTTGATTTCTATATGAAAGATATTTTATTTTTATTTATAGAATTTTATATATTACATATATTTTTAAACTGTTTTATATGTTGAAACTTTTGTTAAAAAATATATTGTAAAAATGTGTAGAGAAACATTTTTTAAAACATGACTATTTTTATATTTTTTCATTAATATTAAAAAAAAAAAAAATTCTATAAATAAATGAATTTTTTATGTTTTATATGTTTTTATACATTTATATTAAATTGTAAAATCTTTTTATATTTTCGTTATAATTATTAAAAATATAATATTTTTTATCACAGTATATTGAAGATTGCTATTGTTTATTAGACAGATAATGAATAATCAATGCTAAAATCATAAAATTAGTTCTACAGAAAATATAAAAAAAATATCAAAAAATTAAGAGCAGTTTTGATTTGTAAATAAATGTGTAATAAAAATAATATTTTATAATTTTTATTTTAATAAATTTAATACGTGTATAGATTATTAATGAAAAACTGATATAAACAGTTTTTAATTAATATTATTTTATTATTTTTCACAGCGAAAAACTAACATTACCTCAGTAAATTATCAACGTTTTTGAAAAAATGTTGGTTTACTCAATGAGCATTACAATAAAAAATAATAATAATAAACTTACTTTTATTTATTTGACTAATTTTTGTAATAATTTACAACGGAAAATGATTTTTTAGACATTGACAGTTTTAATGTGCACAAAATATAAAAATAATTCTTTCCAAATTTAAAATTAATTTTGATTTCTATATTAAATGTGTCAAATTTGAACAGAGAAAAAAATTATCATGGTATTTTGTTATTTTTAGTGCAGAATATTAATATATGGCTTCAACCACGGTCAACATAGAAAGTTTAACTTATGTTTATTAAGTTGTTTTTATACGTTGACACTTTCTGTTGATTGCGAATAATAAAAATGTTTTTAAAACAGTCGTGTGTTCTAGAAAGACACAAAAATTTATTAAATTTGAAGACATGAAAATATATTATTTTTAATTGTTTCTTATTTTTTAAATTGAATATGTTTCTCATTAAAAAGATGGTATAGGATATGGAAAAGACTAGTATTTATTATTTCATTAACGTTTTTTTAATTGCAGGAAGTCAGTAATTCGTCATAAAATTTGCAAAATGATATTCAATATATTATTGAATTCCATTTTCATTGTCACTTAATTTAATAAAGTGAATGTAAATGCACATTTAATATATTATTTACTATATTTGTAACAATTCCAAATGATAACTGCTTTTCCTTTGTAATTAATCGTTGCCGTTTCTACTATCATTAATTAAATTTATGTTCAGTGCAGTATAGTTGTAATTTACATATTTTTCATGATGATTTATCTGTATTCTAACTTTAAATCGGCCTAGAAAAAAGAATACGCGATAAAAATGGTGCTTTTTGTCACATTACAGCTAGATGAGGATATAAACAATATGCGAGATAATGGGTCGAAATCACAAAGAAAATAGTACCAGCTGCGGATTGTTATGGAACGTGTTCAACAAAGCAAATGATAATTCCGATACTGTATCAGTCATATGATTTTTTTAAGACGAAACAAAAGCACGACCAGCTTTTCCGCCGCATATGGCAATGATTAAAAAAAAAAATAAAATAAAATAAAACACTCCGACATTACGTGTTCCCCTTTGTTTGGCGAACGTTGTGATTTCGATTTTATCAATAATAATCTCGTTCAAAAACAATTCGCAGTCAGCAGGAAAATCGCCAGCCGAGTGGTTCTTCGTTATTGGCGCCCAAAGGAACTGTTAACAGATACCAGATCGTACCGGTTTAAATTTTGTGTCGTTGGATTTTTCGAGCGGCTCACGCCCACGTACCAACAATTAAGACCGTTAATTAATTTACGTCGCACAGCCAGCGCACACATCTCGTCCGTCAGGGGGATAATTTTCGAACTGCCGTCCGTAAATTGGAAACGGTTACGGCGACGTTCGTCTCGTGTGTGCAATAACGTCCCAATCGAAATTTCTCCGAATTTTGACTGGTTACGAAACGATTTGCATACAAACCAGGACTTTCTCTATCGGTTCCTGGTACACCGAGACCAATTAACACAGCATCGCCATCGAAAAACCGTCGACATTATTCGTGCGTCGTGTTAATTAACGAAAGACCGTAGATCGTATTGTTTTTCGTGTTGGCAACCTGATATTTAATATTTTATTTGCGCTTTGGGTGTGATGTTTTTGCGGCAAACCGTTTTATTAAATTTGCTTTACATACAATGAATAATATGTTAACGTCAGATTCTTATTTCCATTGTTAATTGTGGTTTTGCGGTTGTCGCATGGTAACCCAGTACGAATGCACCAATTTTACTTGGAGTAAATAAGGTGTACCTTTGTTTATTTGTAATGTCAAATACGTGGTGTCCCATAAAAAACCGGCTATTAATAAATACTATGTTTAAAATCAAATGTATTGAGATTCAATATTATTTAAATTAATCTTTGTTAATATTAGTCATTATTTTCTTATAAAGATACCTCTTATTCTTTTAAACCGTTGTAACTCCTTCATTTCTTGATTTATATTCATTTTTTATAAAAGTATGGTTTACTTAACTTATTTGGTGATAGTTTTCGTGATATTCTTGTTTAAAATATTCGATATGGTATTTTAAAATGGCACATTGTTGCAACATTTCTATTAATTCAGCTTTCTGTAAACAAATTTGCTAAACAACTATTAATTTTCTTATAAACCTGAATGATAAAATAACTGTTTGTTAGAAAATTAATAATAACTACGTTGTTAGAATGTCGAATTAATGGAAACATTGCAACAAAATAGCATAAACGCAAATATCTCGAAAACGGTTAGCCGGAGAGATATTTATAATAAGTATTTTTTCTGCTAGACAAGTTGAATAAACCACATTTTTAGAAAAAATTAAGGTTTACCAGAAAATAAAAGGGTTTTAAGTGTTCTAAAGTACAGTAATAGTATGTAAGAGGTGCCTTCTTTAAAACTACAGTTAAATTATGATTAAAATCTAATTTCTTAAGACAAAAAACCTCTCTATCAAATTTTATTCATGAAGATTGGATTTTGAGCATTATTTTGTTATAAATTAAGGGAGCACGTCGTACTTTTAAACTGTTGTAACTCCTATTCTTGGTTTATCTTAATATTTTATGGAAATATGGTTTGCTTAACTTATTTGGTGATGGTTTTCGTGATATTTGTGTTTAAAATATTCGATTCGGTATTTTAAAATGGCACATTGTTGCAACATTTCTATTAATTCAGCTTTCTATCGACAAATTTGCTAAACAACTATTAATTTTCTAATAAACCTGAATGATAAAATAACTGTTTGTTAGAAAATTAATAATAGCTACGTTGTTGGACTGCCGAATTAATGGAAATATTGCAACAAAGTTGCATTTGAAAATACTAAATCGAATATTTTAAATGCAAATATCTCGAAATGCGCATTTGTTTAATATTAAATATATGGTGTATCATATTAATGTGTACTTTTTCACTAAACAAGTTAAACAAACCATATTTTAGGTATAACAAAATATATATTAAAATCCATTTTCTTAAACCAAAAACCTGTTTTACCAAATTTTGCTACAAAAGATTTTTTTAAAAGTAAGTCTTCGATTATTATAATTTGGTTAAATCCTAATATTTTCTTTATGATTAGTTAGCAATGGGACACCCTGTATAACTGGTGTAGAAAATCCATTTCGAACGCTTTAAAACGTAATATATACCCGTGAAATGCCATTAATATAGTGTAACAAAAGAGAATACGTGTGTGGTATAAATACCACAATCAATTTACAAAAGGTCTAATGTAACACGTGGTCTCTTAAAACGCATTATGAAATTACTTTCGGTCCGAAAAGATAATTCTGATAAAGAACGCTATTGACAAACGGTCTGATTTACAACAGCCATAAAAATCGTGTTACAAATTGGCCTATTAAAAATATTTTTCGGGGCCGTTAAGAAATCCATAACCGTTAAAAGACTGTCGTTAAGACGGTGGAATGTTAAAATGGCTTTTCTCCAAACGGTAATGACCGATGAAATTATAATCTTTTTGTCTCGGGGTAATTAATAAACGTAAAATGCACTCCTGAATACTAAAACGTTGTTTTCCATCCGTGTGCGCCTGAATGTTTAATAATTTTTTAATGATAATCGACGTTTTGTTTTCGGAATGGCCGCAATTATCGTTGCGTTTATGTATTTTGTCGCATTAGGGACAATGGCAAATAAATATGTTATGTATGGCCCGCCCGCAATTTTTGAATGTTGTGATAATTTCGAACTATTCGTGTTTGAATCGTTAAGAATGTGCATATTTATCAAGCAACAATTTGTTGACTGCACAAACTAATTTATCTAGTTTAATTATTTTCTGATAACTTTCATTCCTTTTAAATGTTAACATGATATATTTTGGTCCTTGTTATTTTTTGCGGTGTTGGGTCACAAAATTCTTGGTATTATGTTATTAAAAATTATTCTACCGACTAATACGTTTTGAAGATAACAAATATTGTGCAATACAATACTAATTAGTTTTTTTAAAACCTGATATTAATTATTATTCAGTTGTTGTTATTAGCCTACATTTTCTTTATTGGTCCTACATATGCAACTATATCAATTTCAATTTAAAAACAATTATTAATTTTTTATTTAGACTTTTACCAATTTAAATAACCTCTAGCCAATACGTATTGAAGAAGTAAACTTAGCTGTTGCTTAATATCGTTGAAAACGTATTATTTAAAATTACTAGTAAAATAATAAGTGTATGTTTTTAAAATTATAGCATAATTTTTTTTTTGCCATTTCGTTTCAAATTCCATGCACCAAAATGGTTTGCAGGGTTCTAAAAATTTTGATAATTTTAATTAATATTGGAAAATTATCTGTTTTTTTGAAGAGGTTTTCAATAATACTCAGATTTTTATTGTTACAAATATATATTATCTCTTTAATAAAAAACAAACCATTATTCTAAATGCTTAAATTTAGATAACTTAATAATTAAAAAAAATATATATCTCTAAGAAATAATGATAAATCAAATTATTTTATTGAATAACATTATGTTTTTATCGAGTTGTTTTAATGGCTCTAAATTATTAAAGACAAACAGAAACAGATTACTAAAAACAAACATAGAAGCTTTAATAAGTGTTCATTTTTATTTGCTGCATAATAATAAATATATAAATTTTTTATTAAACCAAAATAGTTGAATAAATCTTCAGAAACTACTATTTCTGGAAGAATTTTGGATGTATTTTGGGGAAATATTAAAATACTTAATTGATATGGGTATACAGTAGTGACCATAATTATGGCAACTTATTAAAATATATTAAAAATATGGGCTGTATTACTTGAATTGGATGCCAGTACCTATAATGTTTATTGTTGTGTCTACTATGCAACAGGTCAATCTAATTTTATTCTCTAAAAATTTGCGTATTTTTTATTTTTCATTGGACAAAGTTATAGCAATTTTTTACTTTATAATCTTTCATTGTTATCTGTGTATTTAAATCGATTATTTACTAAAGGAGGAAACGGGACTTGTTGAAATTAGTTCTAGGGCTGTGAAAAGATTGTTAGGATGCAGATCCGTTTGACCTCAGACCTACAAGAAAAACCTCACTTTCTACTAAAAACCTAAACCACAAAACAGTGGTGACCATAAACATCTTATAGGGACAAAACTACACAAAAGGTTTGTTATATAGGTATACAGGTATATATTAAACAATAATTTGATTCCATATATTGAGGCGTAAACGTGTTTCAACATGAAAACGATCTCAAACAGACACAAATCCAAATTGTGACGGTTTGGTTAAATGCATCGATATTTGCCCATCACAATTTCCAGACAGCAACACTATAGGAAACTTGGGGGACCACATTTATAACCAAATTTGATATAAAACACAACACAACAATTCAAGAATCTTGAAATTGGTCGAGTCTATGCCACGGAGATGGCCTAAAATTATAAAACAAAAAAGGATGTTATACAAGGTGTTACTGTTAAATTAAATAACACAGATTTATTAAATCTGATTCATTAGAAATCTTTTTCAAAATTAAAATTCTTATTTATGTCCAGCTCAATTTTTTGTAATGTTGTACAAAACAACCACAGTAAATTAATATTATTTTAAAAGTTCACATTAAATAAAGGAGTTATGGCTATAATAAGTAACATTTTAAAAAGTTACTCTACTATGGTCACCACTGTAATTATCAAATGATAATTGTCGAGGAAATTTCACAATAATTATCCATGAACTGCGGTTTTTTCATATAAATATAAATTCATAACAAAATTTATGACAGCTTTTTATTTTTAATGGTCAGCGAGTTAATGCAGGATGAATATGTTCTATTTATTATCTGTTACTGCCATTAATAATCTTAAATTAACCGTTCAGGGAATCACCGACAAATGTTTATCTTATTTGCATGCGGTGCTATCGCATTGAATGAATTTGGGGGTTATACATAAATGGCATCCGCTAAAAAAAATGTCGGTCGATGGAGCTAGTGAAACTTTATTTATTTTATGTCCAAAAACGTTTCACACCTAATCTACAACCAACTTATAAATATTTGTTTTGTTAATATGTTTTCGTAAAAATAGGATTTCCCGCATAAATGTTCTGGAAATTTATATAATAAGAAATTTTATCGATAGTCGATAAGGACACCTATCTCCGCGAATCCGTCTATTCAATATCAACAAAAAAAAAAACGTAATAATACGTTTTACGAATTCCGATGAAATTTCACCGCGACACGCAATAACGTATCAGGAATGGCCCGAAAAATTACACAATTTCACAGTTCACGCGTAAAACCCGAAAACGAAACGGAACGTTTCCGCTTACGCTGCACAGTCACACACACCGTGCCAGACAGACAGTATTGAATTTCACTGATGCGTTTCGTTTCACAATTGCGATAATTTCGCACTGGTTTACGTGTGTGCATATTTGTGTGTGTGTGTGTGTACAAGATCGCAAGATCCGTCGGATCACCCCACTTCGAAGATCCCGTCTCTTGGTTCCGTTTATGCATGAATTAAGTCACCTGTGGAATATCCCTGACGTCAGACGTCAGCGGGATGACGTCAGCGCGACCAAAGCATCGCGTGCGCCTCGCCTCGCCCCGTTAGACAGTAAATTGGAACTGTCGCTTTCTCCCAATGCCCGCGGTTTGCACAGTTCCTTTTTCGATACGTTCAACAGAACTGGGTCATTGAATTTTCTGGAAGGAACCGTTGCCGACGAGCGAGGCTTTTGTAATGCACGACGACCTTGCCTATTCTTCGATGATTACACGTCGCTTTTTTTTTATTATTATTATTGGCGTCGGCCCCGAATCTTACTCGCGGCCACTCTCGATGACGACATTATTTCGGGTATAACCCATTCGATTTCGATTTCACGTTTTGATTCATGGAATTGGTAGTTGGAGTGGCGCCATTAGCTGCCCCGTTTCGTGGAACGCATTTGGCCGCCGTCTCGGTACTGCCAATTTCGTGGTACCTGTAGAAATGGTCTATTGTCGACACGTTTAATTGTTTATGGGGCGGCATTAATACGAACGCATCGATAAGATACCGAGGATTTATCTCTTTACCTACTTCCTTTGAACCCGCATCGTTTCCTCTTTGCGGTGTCCGGTTTTTTTTAATTCTTTCGGTTTGGCAATGTATTTAATTTTCGCACTTAAAACACGCCAATTTATTTATTGTTTATTTTAACACCTCGCGCCGTATAATCGTGTCATAAACAAGGAACCGTTATGAGGACTCGGAATTGTACATTGTTTCATTGGCTTGTCACCTTAAGAGCTATCCCAAATATATTTATCGCATTTAAGATAATTAGCCTTTCAATGTAAATTGTTTACTTGCTCTTTGTTTAAACGGTTATGTAGGCTGTTTCCCCGGTTCAAAACCCTACCTTAATTTACTGTCAGATAAAAAAAATAACACGGAGTTATTTAAATAGCGATTAAACGGGTGACCTCTGGACGACACAGCGAAAATTCATTGAACTCGTGTAAAACGCATTTTTTTTCGGTACAAGACATAAAAGTGAATTGAAATAAATGGGGCCATTCAGATTTTTGTCGAATTGAGTTGACTGGTACGAAAATTTTAGTTGAGCCGGAACCCAGTTGGCACGGTCAAATTGAATAGGAGTTTAATCAAGTGTTTGAGGAAATAATGGCATTCAACGTCCGTTACTAGTGCAGTGTTAATTCTATAAATATTTTTAGCAATTAAGCTATTTTATATGATACTTAACGTAAACATAGTGTGCGCTCGAAAATGATTGGCTCAGAAAACTATTTTTCCCAATGTTTATTAACATCGTTCTTCGGCATTGCCATTTTTTGTCAAAACTCAATAATGGTTGTCACACACAATTTGCCTGGAAATTTATTTTGTATTCTCTAAGAACACTCTTTTTGAGGATTTTGATGATTAAATATTACTCTTATATAATTATATTCTCCAAAAGACAAAAAATTGTAATATTAACAACCTCCGGAGAAAGTAGTTTTTCTAGCAGGAAAAACACAATTTGCCTCTTTTTAAATTGGAAACTTTTTTGTATTCTTTAAAAACACTCTTTTTGAGAATTATAAGAAATATAGAATGTCAGCTTCACTAAAATATTACTCTTAAATAATTATATTCTCCAGAAGTTACCAGCGAAGACAAAAAATTGTAATATTAACAATAATCTCCGGAGAAAGGGGTTTTTCTAGCAGGGAAAACACAATTTGCCTCTTTTTAAATAGGAAACTTGTTTGTATTCTCTAAGAACACTCTTTTTAAGGACTCACATGAAATATAGAACGTTCAACTTCACTTAAATATTACTCTTAAATAATTATCTATCTCCAGAAGTTACCAACGAAGATAAAAAACTATAATATTAATAAGAACTTCTGGAGAAAGGAGGTTTTCTAGCAGTGAAAACACAATGTCCTTCTTTTTGAATAATATACGAAAGCAGTTTTCTAGAAGGGAAAACATCATTTTCCTCTTTTTAAATTGGAAATTTTTTTGTATTCTCTAAAAACACTCCTTTTAAGGACTCACATGAAATATAGAATGTTCAACTTCACTTAAATATTATTCTTAAATAATTATCTATCTCCAAAGTTACCAACGAAGACAAAAAACTATAATATTAATAAGAACTTCTGGAGAAAGGAGGTTTTCTAGCAGTGAAAACACAATGTCCTTCTTTTTGAATAATATACGAAAGCAGTTTTCTAGAAGGGAAAACATCATTTTCCTCTTTTTAAATTGGGAATTTTTTTGTATTCTCTAAAAACACTCTTTTTAAGGGCTCACATGAAATATAGAATGTTCAACTTCACTTAAATATTACTCTTAAATAATTATCTATCTCCAGAAGTTACCAACGAAGACAAAAGACTATAATATTAATAAGAACTTCTGGAGAAAGGAGGTTTTCTAGCAGTGAAAACACAATGTCCTTCTTTTTGAATAATATACGAAAGCAGTTTTCTAGAAGGGAAAACATCATTTTCCACTTTTTAAATTGGAAACTTTTTTGTATTCTCTAAGAAAACTCTTTTTAAGGACTCTGAGAATGTTCAGCTTCACATGAATATTACTCCTAAATAATTTTATTCCCCAGAAGTTACCAGCGAAGACAAAAAAGAATAATATTAATAAAAGCTTCTGGAGAAAGGAAACCCTTTTGTATAATTATTGCATCAGAAACTTTTTATCCAAATACGAATTGGGTGTAACTCGTCAACCAAAATAAAAACGTAAACTTGTTGTAACTTGAATTGACCCATAGGTGACATAATAAGACACTTTTTATTTTTTTAATTTGCTAATGTTATTAACACCGGGCCAACCATGACCTCGTGCGCCGTACGCGAAACTAGAGAAACAAACCGACGAACGCGTCCACACAAACAATAAAAAAGTTTTTCGCGCGCGTTTTCTTCGCGTGATTTCCCACATCGACATGCGGACCGGGCGGAGGACGGATCAACAGGTTTGCGCGTTCGGTACGAGTCGCAGCATGTTTTTCGTAAAGCAACGTGGTGCAACTCACGTTCCGACCAATCGCATCGCCGGCCGATCGTTCCGTCTCCGTCCGACACGTTGCGACGTCACAGTCATGTGAGTTATCACGGCTACGGCGATTCGAAACATTTCGGTCGATATGTCAGTATTCTGTCAAACATCGGCGGCGGTGTTATTGTGGATTTGTCCCGTCGTCTTTGTTTTCAGTGTTTATTGTTTGAATATCTGGCTAGATCGTTCGCACGTTGTCCGTGGATATTGTTTTTGTGCGTGTACGTAAGTATGTGTTTTGTGCGATGGCACGTTATCACCGTCACGATTTTCTTCGTTACATATTAAAATGATGGACCGCAAAATTGATCAGTTGTTTATTTTATCAGAACACGCCTTTCCCGATTCGATTTCAGCGTTGTTTCGGTTTTCCCATCTCCCCCCCTGATAACGATGTCGCACATCCTGACTGAATTCTCTCGTACGCGACGTTTCAGGGACGTTGCGTTTTTTTTTTTTTTCGCTCTCGCAAGTTTGCTGCCATTGTTTTGTAATGTCAAATCTCTAACACTCGCAAAAGATCAAAGTGTATGAAGGTCATGTTCGAATGCAAATTGTTAGGTGGATTTAATGCTGTTATTTTATTTTTTAATTGTGTCGCCGAAATGGGACATTTTCCTTGTTGGGAGTCGGGCCGGATGGACGTCGTTTTGGGGGGGCAGTTTATAGTATTTGGGATTTCTAATGTGGAAAATTTGCGTTCACATGCTTGGACGGTAGTCATTATTCTGCGGTACACGATCGTCATTAAATAATAGCCGACAATTAATTACTGAATTTTAATAACGCTCTGGGGGTTCACGTTGATCAACGAATAAAAACAACCATCAATTATTAAGTAACACATCAACGTAGGTGCTTTTAATTTTCCCATTTTTTTTTTTCGTGTGTTTTCCTGTACACATGCGACGTCGTCGCCAATGTTTTATGCATCAGCATGCGGTTCCATTTCGCAACAGCACAAACATCTTAAAGTTTTTACATTTCCCCGTCGTAAACAACGCAGCCCGTTGGAAATTAAACCGGTGCCTCCGCCAAAATTCCCAATCGCGGCACTCCACCACCGCAACCTGCGTGTGCGTGAGGAAATCCTCGTCTTGCGTTATTGGCGTCGTAAAAAAAGCCTTGAATTATAAAATCACAAACGTGGGAATACCGAGAGCACAAAGACAATAAACCTAAACTGTTAAAGGAACACAGGGTCGACAAGTATAACAGAAGAAATTTCCCGTCCTTATTTGTCGGCGAAATAAATTTTTGCCCGATCGAAGAGCCGGCCGCAGCACGATTTTGTAATTTCATTGGTGCCTTTCCGAGTTTATCGGTGCGATGATATTAAAGCACTTCCTGAGTTTACACTTGCGATAACAGTTAATTAACGTCGGAATTTTAAGATATTAACTCGTTTCGTGCTATTGCGATTATTGTCTCCGTGGCTTGTTTCCTTTTTGCGTTATCTCCTGCAACGAATGCACGTCTATCTCGTCGGGTCGATTTTAATTTGCAACCTCCTAAATGTGAACATATTTATCGACTTCATAATCAGAATAATTTTAATGTCATAATTTGTAGGGTTTAATCAAATTCAATCAAATTTTGAATGTGACATACCCATAAGTCCATCTTGTCCTGTTTTTAAAATAATGAAGAATATGTTTCAGTCTCCAATTCTAATTAAAATCATTGGGTTTTGAAAAGAAGTGAAAACATGTTTATCATTGTTTTTAAATAACCAATTTGTACAAATTTCAGGATTTTCAGGATTTGGAGGACAGTTAAAATAACAACTAGACAATATTGGATATATTCGAAAATTCTAGATGTTTATTAAATATTATTTTAAAGAATTAATAAATTTATTTCAGAAAATTGTTTTACTTTCTGTTAATAATTATAATTTTTACATTTCGTTTTGTGGGCACATTTAGAAGCAATTTCTATTCGTAAACTTATTTGATTAATCTCCCTCAGAACCAGTAAAACAATGATAATTAATGGTAATCATATCAATTCTCAAAACCAAGTTATTTTAATTAGAATTTTTAAATTTTTTCCTCAATATTTCAAAGTGCATGTTGGACATGGGCTATGCAATTTATTTAAAATTTTTCAAGGAACTGAAAAATATATTCAATAATGGCTTATTTTATCCGATTTTAACAATTTTTTTTTCAATTATAAAGCATGAAAATATGTTCTTCTAGACAAAATGTGAAGTTTTTTGAGCTAAAACCAAAACCTGCAGAATAATTTTTTAACCATGAAAGTAGAAGAAATATATATATTAAGTAGGTAGGTTAAAAATTACGTACACACATATTTACAATTCTGTCGATAAATTTAAACTCATATTCTATTTATGAATTTATTTTTTAATCAATAAACAATCAATCTATGAAATAAACTGTTAAAAATAGCACATATTTTATTTTCAACAATGTTGGTACATTATACTGATAATATTATACTTGTACAAATACTATTAATACGCAGATTTTATTTACTTCTACTGATCCACCATTCCATTCAATGTGTTTATTACAACTTTTTCGTAAAAAAGCACATAATTCATTAATTTTATCACGAACGAAAATTGATATTTTCAAAAATAAATTAATAGGAAGAACAAGTTTTCTACAGAATTATGAATATGTATAATTTTTTATGAAATATATACCTATTTCAGGAAATTCTTAATTCAGTAGTGTAGTTAGATTTTGTATAAAAAGTTTGCTAATATGATTTCTTCAATTTTTGTGGCTAATTTTTGGTTTTGGGCCGAAAAACGTGATATTTAAATATATTTGTATGCTTTACAATTGAGAAAAAATTCGGTCAAAGAATATAAAGTTTATTAGGGCCACACCGTAGGTGATATCCATTAAAAAAAGAAAACTTTAATTCAGTAGTAAATACATTTTGTTGACCAACCCTACATTTGATTTGATGCTTTAGGCAGTTCAAAGTACAACTTTTGTATAATTTTGTCAGAGCCCGTATAATAAATACCTGTATAATGAGTTTCCTGGAGAACTGTTGAGATTTATTATTAGGTAGGTACATAATACAAAATACATTTATTATTTAAATATACTGTCGTGCACGAAAATTAAAGGGGGATCCCTAGACAATACATAATAGACCTAGTAAATACCATCATAGTTATTTATACAACAGATTGGATTGTTGTTGTGTAAAATATGCATTTAGCACACAAACTGCAAAGCTAATCTGCGAATTTTAGTTAGAACAGTTTAAAATAATCCCGTGAACACGTGATAAACAGTGTTTCGATCAAACCGTGAACAAATAAGAGGAATGCCATATTTAACTCGTGGGAATCGGTAAATAGGTGCTTAATGGAATTCTTTTAGTGATATATGGACACGTTCGTAAGAGATTGCGTTGAATATTTGCTGCTGCAAGTGGTGTTTTTGCAACGTGTGCATTTCATTATTATCACGTAAAAACAGTGATAAATTTTTATAGGAGGCATTTAAGAATTTTATCGATTGATTTTTCAGTATTCGTTATATCGTATTGTCTGGATCGTTTTTATTGTTATTCGATTACTAAGCTTTTTATTATAATAACTATAGTATGAATGCAAATCATGAGCAGTTTACCTGGGCCGGCCTTTGTCGTCCGGTTGTGTCAATATTTTTGTTGGAACCTTTCCTAATGATACTTATTATGAATGTTTATCTAAAAACGTCGTACAAATAATGGGACTTTTGTAGCGTATCAAATGCCGTAATCTACCTTGCAATGACTCAATTAAATCTCGATTATTTTTCTTTTTTTTTTTGTGAACGGCCGTCCCGTAAATTATCTCGATTGTTCCGTTCCGATCAAACGTTCCGTTTTTGACGTCTCGACTTGGACACGATCGTGAAAAGGAGGATCCGTCGCCGGTCTGTGGCGTTGTTTTGGATCGGTTGGCGGCGAATCCGGAGGGATACGGCGCACGGCCGCGTGCACGGTAAGGATCGGCCCGGTCGATTTCCCTACACCTCTCCGTTCTCGGTATGCCAAGAATTTCCGATCGCGGCAAGCCGATGACTCATCGCCCGAATTGTTTTTTACACGCTGCCCGTCCGAACGGAATATATTCGCCCCCGCGGTTCCGTCCAATGGTTTAGTCCGTTTCGGGGAAATCCTCTCGGAACAATTCGCCATTAACTTTCCCAAACTTTCTGGCCTTTCATTTTTTATTGGGTCGGACCATTTCTTCGTTTTTTTTTTTCATTGAGATTAATCGATAAAGATAAATAAACCGTTGACAATGTGGAGGTGGTTTCCTGAGGAAAACTAAGATTTATATTATATATTGATAACTGGAAAATTATTGTTATACGATAATCGTTGTGAATTCTATTGAAGTCTTGCATGAAAATAAACTGACAATAAATTTTAATAAATTCTCAATGAATGTGGTATCAAAAATATAAATATTTATTTTTTGATATTATTTTTTATTTATTGACACGATAATTTTCCTTATTGTCGCCAAAAATTAGTGAAACACTTGGTTTTATATTTAATTGAATAAACTATTGACATTTCTTTTGAAAATAACGTGGAAATGGTTCCTTTTATTTTTTTTCTTGTGGAAAAATAAACGTCCTGAGGAGAAACGTTATTAAACTTATTTATTATTCCATGAATATTTTATCTAAAATGTAAATATAAATTTTTTTCTTGATAAAAATTAATTTTTACCCATATAATTAAATGTTTCTTATAATGTTCATTATTGTCGCTAAAAATTGTTAAAACACATACTTATATATTTAATTAACTAAATCGTTGGCTTTTGTTTAAAAAACAACATAGAAGTAGTTTTATACAACGTTTTATACTTAAAATTGACATATATTAATACAATATCGAAGAATAACAGGAAAATTTTTGTTATACATCAAACATTGTGAATTTCTTTGATTTTTTATTTAGTGGATTCTGTTGAAAAATAATCGCCCTGAAAAGATATGTTCCTAAATTTATTTGTTACTCAATGCATATGATATCCAAAATGTAAATATAAATTATTTTCTTGATAAAAATTAATTTTTAGCCATATAATAATTAAATGTTTCTCATAATTTTCATTGTTGTCGCTAAAAATGGTTAAATACACATACTTATATATTTAATTAACTAAATCGTTGGCTTTTGTTTAAAAAACAACATAGAAGTAGTTTTATACAACGTTTTATACTTAAAATTGACATATATTAATACAATATCGAAGAATAACAGGAAAATTTTTGTTATACATCATTCATTGTAAGTTTCTTTGATTTTTTATTTTGTGAATTCTGTTGAAAAATAATCGCCCTGAAAAGATATGATATAATATAAAGATAATTTATTTATATTACTCAATAAATATGATATCCAAAATGTAATTATATATTTTTTTCTTGATAAAAATTAATTCTTTTGTCATCGAATAATTAAATGTTTTTAATTATTTTCATTATTGTCTCAAAACATTGTTAAAATACTTGCTTGTATATTTAATTAAATAAATAATTCATATTTCTTTTAAAAATAATATAGAATGAGTTCTAAATACAAAAAATTGACTTATATTATTAATACAATATCTGTGAATAACAGCCAAATTCTTGTTATACACCTATCTATTATAAATTCTTTTGATTTTTTTTTTCTTTTATTGATTTTCTGGAAGAATAAATGTCCTGAAAAGAAATCTTACAAAATTTATTTGTTACCGAATATCAAAGATGTAAATATATATTTGTTTCCTAATGAAATTGATTATCCTTCATGGTGTTTCTCTTAAATTCCTTTACACACTGTAAAAATTAGTAAATCACTTGTTTATTTAATTAACAGTTCTTTTAAGAATACTGTAGTTGATCTAAAAATACTTTACTCGAATGATTAACTTATATTAATACAGTATTATTATTGAAGAATAACAGGAAAACTCTTGTCAATTGTAAATTCTTGTGGCTCGTAAATATTGTTGAATTGAATATAAATGACAAATATAGATATTGATTTTAATTAGTTAACGAAAATTGTCGTGATATCATTAATTTTTCATCATAATTTTGCCTGCAAACAGGAGCAAGAATGTGCGAAAAAAATAGTACAATTACATCTATATTTCTTTATAAAGCTGATTCAGTCATAGTGCAACATTAAAATAGTAGCTGGTTTTACTACCGCATTTCAATAGGCCTGGAAACAATTAAAACCAGTTCGAACATCCATTCATAAAAGCGATGCGAGTAGATGCAGCAATCTGTCGATGACTAATTTTCTTTCGCGGAACCGTCATACCGAGAAATCATAGTAGCCTTGGTGTGACCTTTGTGAACGGAAGTTGTTCAATTGGATCATAGACTGGTAAATTAAAGACTTGTAAATTACTTAACTTTGAACGTCATTAAGTCTTTTCCAATTAGGTTAATTCCTAACAATTTTATCAAATTAAATAAAATCGAGTTCCCCTAATCGTGACTCCATCTAACCGATTAACTAAACAATACGCACAGCATAGGCAAACAATACTTCTGGGCATGTTTATTTTCGTTCGTAGGTTAACGTACAGTCACAATTGTTTGTCGGTATGGAAAATCTATTGAGTAACGCCTTCTGGAACCGCCATTTATCAAAGTCGGTAACCAAAACGTCTGGAACCAAGCCAAAGTTTCGGCACAACCTTGAAACTTGCCGCTGCTGTACTTTTTACACGACGGATAAACAGAAACGGCAACAAACCGAAATTAAAGGAAAAATTCGCGTAAATGTTGTAAATTGTTTACTTAAAATGTACCCACTATTTATTCCTATTGCCATTGTTTACAAACGCTAATGTAAACGAGGAACGTTCGTATGACGGAGTTCTAACGTCCATGCATTTATTTAATTAAAATACACTAATGGCTTTATTGCATATTATATTATTGCATTTTTTGCTCGGACGATTTTAAAACACAAGCAAGCTGCAACAAACTTAAATTGAAATAAATTATTTGCATTGGCGCGACAATTAGAGTACTCGAATTAAATAGAACATAATCCACTCGTCTGGCCGTCAACAGACGACGAAGGTTTATTTTAGTGATACAATTGCAATGTGCTTCGCATACACGACATTTCAATAAAAAACATCAATTGCTATTTCTTTCGTAACCCGCTCGAGTTAATTTGGGTTGATTAACCACATACTTTGCAGTCCCAAACGGAAATTGCGGTAATAAAAATGGCGCCGACGTCTATAATCGTTGCTGCTGATAACAAAAGTACTCTTTGTTTTTCTACTGCTCTTAAGGATCTGATTTTAATTACATTTGCACATGGGTGATTAATTGTAATTTTTTTTTTAATAATCCGTCGAGACCTTCGGACTGAAAACTAACTAGTAGACCCAACACTTGACTGATAAGCTTAAAATGTAAGCAAAGTAAGCAATAACCAAAAGGGGATATCATCAGATCTTGTGTTTTAGTCAAGGTTGTTTGCTTTAATTTATCGTCGATAAAAATTTTTAAAAAGCAGTATCTCTTTGTGGAAATAAAACATCGTTGATAAGACGTGGTCTCTTTTATTCTTGTTAGGTACAAAGATAATTGTTGCACAGAGCAATCACTATAAAGTATATAAATAAAATCGTGTTTAGTGCGAACTTAACTTTACCTCGTGTCTAAATAAAGAGCTCGAGTGGGCGACAACTAAAATCCCGTTTGGCAAATTCATTATTCGACAAGCTGGGCCTCGGGTAACGCGCGCTCAGCGTCTCTCAATTTTTTTTAAACGAACGAACGAATTTTTACGATAATCGAATATCAAAGTCAATTTTAACGATTTGATATTGTACTAGCTCACATCTTTTCTTTTTCTTTTGGTTAAATTTCTCCACGTAACTGTGAAATTCGCGAGTAATCTTCTTATTTTACGTTAATTCTGCTAACAAAAGGTGCACCTGACGAAATGGCTTACTTAGATCAGAAAGAAATCACCCACTTCCTTGCTCAAGAGTTGTTCCAACAGGTATTTTATATTGAAACTAACCAAACAGTTTGTAATCGCACTCATTTTTAAACTCCGTCCGTTTTCCCTTCCTTTATATACCTTCGATTAACACAACACGCGTCTATTAATAATCCTGACCAAATCAACATGAAGTTGCAAGGCAATTTACAATTCTAATTTATTCCGAATGAAAGCTTTAAACTAAATTTTTGCGTTAACGACGGAGGCAACGATTAATTTGCTTTTTATTAATAATTCCAAATAGTGATGGACATTTACACATCAATCGCCCACATGATACTCCGAATATATTTGGCTTCGTAATGACGGAATTAAATATTTTTAAACTATGCCTCCATGTTTATTTTCAATTGAACTTAAAAATAGACAATTATTTTAAACAACATGTTTTTAATAATCACCACCCGGAAACACAATTTAAAACGTCATTGCTCATTGATTTACATAATCTCACTACAAATATCGATGTTTATATGAATATGAATTATCTAGTTTAGTGCCATTATTAAATTTATATTTTTGTTACAGTTTATGACTCTGGAAGCACTGAATGCCGTACCAACACTAACAACTTCAACAGTAACACCTACAAATTCACAACACATAGAGCAAACATTTATTGAGGTACAAAAAACCGAGTCCCACGAAAACGAAGCTCATTTTGTACCTCCCCTCGTACATACAATAGGTAAGTACCAAAATTGTGGTTGCAACCGAAAGAAATTTATTAATACCCGTTTTAATAATCAAGTAAAAATTTAAATAATCGGTTATTATTCGAAGGTCATTGTCATATTGAGTAGGAGACCAAATCTGGAAATAGTTTACTTAAGTATACATTATTAATTCGTGGTATAAAATACTGAATTTAGAATATATTTCTATTGGTTACTAATTTTTTTATTGTTTGTAGATCCGCATTACGATTTCTACAACTCTAAATCGCAGAATCAGTGGCAGAGCAACCTGTCTCAGTCGAGCCTCTCAGATTGCGACACCCGTTCTACACCGCCCTTAACACTGTCGACCGGTTTCCCCAATAACACACAGCCAACACGAAGAAACATGGGCGGACGCAAGCCAACAAAAGATATAAACATGAGCCCTGAAGATGAGGAGAGACGCCGGATCAGACGTGAAAGGAACAAAGCGGCAGCAGCTCGTTGTAGAAAACGCAGAGTCGATCACACCAACGCTCTAATACGGGTGAGTCAAATTTTCCAACATGGAATGTACTTTCCGTTAGATTTTCACGAGTACCTTTTCTGACGTCTTTATTCTTTTGTTATTGCAGGAAACTGAAGAGTTAGAGAGGACGAAGAGCCTGTTGCAAGACAGCATTCAATCTTTAAAGGAGAAGAAAGATGAATTAGAATATGTATTGGAGCACCACGAACGGGCAGGGAAATGCCGACGCAGGTCTAACACGCCACCGGACATAAAACCATTCGAGATGTACCAGCCACCGCAATGTCAGGAACGAGTTAAAACCGAAATGATAGAGCCATTGAACACACCGACTACAAACGACCTATTCATTCTACCTTCACCCAAGAGGCAACCCATGCTGGCGCCAATTTCAAAACCGAGCCGACCCTCAACTCTCAACGTTGGTTTCACAGCACCGCAATCAATCTCGGACTTAGCTGGAATACCGATCTCGACGCCATCATCCGGATTGACGTTCAATTTTGAGTCTCTAATGGGCGGCGGTACCGGCTTAACCCCCGTGTCAAATCCGTTGGTGCCTTCATGTAGTACACAACAAAGAAACGTTCCCACTAGCAGTACCGACTTAAGTTCACCAGATGCATGCAACCCCCCAAAGCTAGTTAGCTTATAAGATTTGCAGTTGTAGCTCGACCGTCGATCTGAACACTACGTTATTTAACCGTTAACAATCCCGTATTATGAAGTATTTCGATAACGACGTGACCAGTTCGATACAAGAGCTGCAAGAATATTAGTTAGCGATTTGCCAATACAAGTCATTTGTTGGACAACGAAAACTATAGTGCTGATTATTGTGAATACCATTTGTAATGTCCAACATTTACCAATCACCATGTTTAGTAGTTGAAACCAAAAATGTTAATTTGCTAGTTCAACTAGTGATGTTTATGTGTCATTTTAGTAGATTATAAAGTTTATTAATTTATTTAATTTGTTATTAATTTTATTTATGTAAATAACCATTGAAAAAAGCTAAACATGGCTCTATACACCAAATTATGTCAAGAGTGCTCAAGCTGTTTTGCTATGCTACATGCAGATTTATTTTTTGCTACCAAGAAATGCCTTTTTATATGATATAAAGAACTATATATTTTCACTTAAGCAAAAATATTCCCTCCATAAATTTTTTATATAATAGTATATAAGATTAACATTTAATATATTTTTGTAATGGGAGTGCTCCTTTACAAAAAGCGATTTGTGTTATTATTGTTAGGTATATTAATATATTAAAATACTTTTCTAAGAGTATATTTATAGCAATATATGGATTACATTATTTGTAATCAGTCAATTTTATATTGTAGTTTGTCAGATTTTTGTATTTATTTTATGCAACGCTAATTTAAGGAAAATAAAATAAATTAAAGTCATCTTTTCATATTTTAGTTTTCATTCAATCCTTTCCTCAACAATATTGAAATGTGATTAAATTACCTTTTCCCAAATACCACAATTTTTAAAACACAAGTTGGAGGTAAATTTCCCATAACTGGAAAATTTATTTACATCACAAACTGGGGTGTCAAAAATACGAAATTGCATTTGTAAATTATCGTGTATTTATCATTTTCGTGTAGTGTAATTAAAAATTATTACGTATAAACATTTAGTGTAATATATACAAAGTAAAAATAAAATTCGTGGAATGTAGACATTCCTCAATTGAAGAATGGAGTAGTCTTCTCAAAGTACCCTCTTTTTTCCAGACAAACATAGGGACATAGTTCTTTAAATATATTATCAATAACTGCACGCCTAAAAAGAAATATTCTTAGGTGAGATGAACGACAGGCATTAAGTTTTATGTACTTAGCCTCAAACCCTCCACCAGGAGGTAAATCCTTTTGAGGTATATGAATTTTTAAATCGTTAAGTATCGATCCAAAATCTATATCCATATTTTGCTCAAGCAGCTCTAAAAATTTGTTTCAATCATAAAATGTCCATTTTTTGATGCATTAGTAATGTAATGTGATGTGCTAAATAATTGGGTGTGTTATGTACAAAACATCAGCAGTACATGCCTTTGATCCTTTTACTAATGACTTCATCTAATTCTTTGTCAGCTGTTATGGCTTCAGGTGATGGAGCTGGGGCCCCTGGATAAACTATTAAAACAATTGTCATGTTATCCTTGCTACCCTAAGGTAAAGACACAATAGAAATTTAAATTTTCAGTCAATGTATTCAATTACTTTATACAGACATGTATCAACAACTTGACTAGTAATATCTTCTAAATCATCTGTGACAAGAAGTCTACTGTGTATATATGCACACATTTCCTCATTTGACATCACATCCCACAACCCATCACAGGCCAATATTAGAAATTCATCAGATGGATTTCGTTCTCTAATGAAGATCTCAGGCTCTGAACTGACAAGCTGATGCATAGGTTCTTTCCCCTTATTTTTTTTATAATGAACATCACCTAGTGCTCTGCTGACTGCTAAATTACCATTGACCCTGCCATAAGACACATGCCCACCAGCATTTGTGATGCGCTCTTGTTCTGTAGGAACATCAGCAGTATGATCACTGGTTGAAAATATTGGCCTGCCACTATTACACAGCACAGCTCTCGAATCGCCCAAGTTTGCAATATACTGAAGTTTGTTTGATATGAATGTAAATACTGCAGTCGATCCACTTCTGTCCTGTTGATCAGACAACATTTCATTCAATTTATTGTCCAATTTGATGCAGCCGGCTCTTATTGCATCTTTACCGTCATAAGGAAAATTTGATTGTAGAATTGTGTCCAACAAATGTTCAGCACAATAATGGGAAGCGGTATCGCCGGCGTGTCCGTCGAAAACCGCAAAGTAAGACCATTCAGAATGGGTGTTTCCCAAATTAATCTTAGCAACGTGGGAATCTTCCATGTTCTCTCGCCAACCCTGCATGCTGGTCATTCCGAATTTTAGTCCATTACCTTCACCCTTTTCTTGTGCCTTGGATCTCACAGGCTTGCTTAGATACGCTCCCATTTAAATTATTGTTTGTCCAATACTGACAGTACTTTTCGAAACATACGACTTTTAATAATTCTGAGTTGACATATCACGAATGAGTCTAGTTAGATTGTCATGGGATTTGTTATTGTTAGTAAACAAATTTTATAACCTTATCGTTAGTGCAGCTTAGATCACTGATGTATATAACATAGATTGGTGGTTACGTACCAGAGACATACATTAAAGTAGATCTGACAAATCTAAACAAAGAACACGAAATAAATAATAAATAAACTCATGTTAAAAAGTTAGGAAAATTATGTATGTAAAAATGTATTATTTTAGAATTTTTAATTAATGGTTCTCGATTAAAAATAAATTTTATTAAAATTATACATTTTTCATCAAAATAATAGATATATAAAATTAAGTACATTGTATATCCTCCACTTCGTCTGCAACTTTTGTGAAGATATTCAATTCTTATATTGGAGAAATGATAGCTCAAAGTTCTGAAATACTCGATAGGATTTAGGTCAGGTGACCTAGGGGGCTGTTGTTGTGAGGTCTCAATATTCAGAGTTTCAAGTCGTTCGAGAATAATTCCTAGACTAACACTCCTTGGTCTTTCTGAAGAAGAGCCAATTTGATAAAACTGAGTACACAACCGAGAAATAACACTTTGTAAAACACTGAGTTTATCTCTCTTGGAAACTTAATTTTCGGCTAGGAATATTTATCCGAAAAAATTACAACAGATCCCGAACTATTTGTGTCAAATTAAAAAAAATAATAATATAATCAACACCTATATGAAGTACAATTATTATAATTGTAAACGATTATGCAAAATATAAATAAATGTTATAAACCACTGACTTTCTTACAAGAATTATTCCCAATTCAGTTTTTATTGGTGGAGTGGAGCCTTCCGGGTCACACTGAAATATTTGTTTGGTTTTCAAAATTTGTTTTTTTTTTTTGGTTTTCAGGTAATTTTTATATTTTTTTATAAACTACTAGAAAACTACTGACTAAAAAAACATATCGAATGAAATAGAATATTTTTTATTTTTTTTTTAGCTTATTTTTCAGAAGGCGTAAAATTTGTACAAGTTTTATTCTTCTAAACTTTTGTGTTCTAAACCTTAAAGAATGTTTAAATTTCTTGATTTTTAATTCATTTAAGCCCGTATAAATATTATACGTTGTTTAAAAAATTTATATTTAAATCACTTGTAAGCATGAAATTGTGCTACTTTGTTTTGTTTAGCATGCAACAATGCTTACATTATGTTAGGTCAAAAATAAATCAATTTGGATAACGTAAAAATATAAAATAGTGTTTTCAGTTCTCCAAATATAACAGTACTCTTAGGTTATTATACATATGAAACAATAATATGCAGTGTTAATGTGTTATTTACCAGATGAGTCAGAATTGTTAAAAAATATTATTACAGTTACATCGTCATACAGAAGATGAATGACGTCATTATAAAAAATACTACAAATGACGATGTACTCTCCCAAAGCGGTTAATAATTGCTAATTACTACTCATGTTTATTATAGTAGAGGAGCCAATACTTCTACGAATATTAAAATAACAATGTTTATAAATAGATGGTTACTTCATCGTTTTCGATTCACAACATACCATTACGCATCCCCTCCAAAACATAAAGCTGACCTCCAAATAAAACAAATTTTATAGAAATAGAAGACACGCTCAGTTGTCTAGATTTTGTGCTGCGAAGTGGTGATTATAAATTAAGAAAATGACTACGCCCATAGTGAATCCCGTAAGTAAAATAAATTTGTTATTTTCAGTTGTATATAATTTATATCGATTGTTAGCCTGAAACTGGTTCACTGGGTCGCCCGGTCACGTCTATCTGAAATCTTATCCATTCAATGTTGTTTCAGTAGCAAAATTTTTAAAATACACATTTTAAAAATTTAATTCAAAATATTCGAATGAGCACATATTTTATTTACTGCAATGCTAATTCTTAATTAAAAGTACCTGTGTTTATTAAAAAATATGCCAGCTTAACATTTTTAATTTATTTAAATGGAAATACTTCAGTAAACAAAGTTATAAAAATATATGTAAAAATAGTTTATTAATACTCATTTAATATTAATCAATAATTAGTTAAATGTACTGTTACCAATCAATATCCATAAATCACGTCATTATATTAACGTTACTTTTATAAAAAAAGTTGTTTAAATTAGTGTTATGAATAAATAGTGATGATCCAACGCCTGCAGTTTTAATTAATTCGAATTAATGGAAACCAATAAAAAAACTGTATATGATAGCTGATAAATTTTCTATGAATATTTTTAAAATTTATGTCATATTAGGGAGACAAACATTGCGTCCAGATTTATTTAATAAAGTAAACATATTCCATAATAAAGATAATAAGCTTTCGTCAGACCAATCAAGGCTTATTAAATATGATATCATACATAAAGAATGTACATTTTTTACCCATTCATTATAAATATCTTTTTTAAAATTTAATTTATGTGAAGCAATCAAATAAATCTTCTATTGTTATTGTCGATAAAGAATAAGTAAATCTATAAAATACAACCTTAATTAAATTGTTGTTTAATTTAGGATGTTCCATATACTGGAGAAATTCCAGACGGATGGACCTCCGGAAAAATGGTTAGAATTCAAGGAATCGTTGATCCCAATGCTGACAGGTAACTTAATAAAACCAAAAATGTACTTTTGACAACAGTTTTTTTTTAAAATATAGGTTCAACATTAATCTACAAGCAGGGCCAAACTCAAAACCAAGGGATGACACAAGTCTTCACATTTCCGTTAGGCTTAATCAAGGCTATATTGCTAGAAATACCTACATTGATGGTAGTTGGGGAGATGAACAAGGCAATGGAAGATTACCCATTGGAGCAGGACAACATTTTGAAATAATTATTTTAAATGACCCCAGCAGTTACAAGGTAACGTTAATTTTGTTCATCAAAATTTTATTTAATAATAATTCATATTTACAGATTGCTGTTAATGGCCAACATTATTGTGAGTTCCCACACAGACTTCCCAGCGACAAGGTAACGCATCTGTTGATCGATGGTGATGTTCACATCACTGTTATTTCGTATGAAGGAAGCCGTCCCGTTATTGATTCAATTGAAACTGCAACACAAGCATCTTCAGTTCAGAACGCCGGTCCTCAGGGTAATTACGGACCTCCTCAGGGTGGATATGCTCCTCCACAAGGTGGGTATGCTCCACCTCAAGGAGGATACGGGCCACCAGCTGGAGGATATGCTCCACAGGGCTATGGTCCACAACAAGGTTATGGAATGCCGCCAAATGCTCCCGGCGTAAGTGCGTTAATGTAAATGTTTACTTACAAATTAAACATATCGTGTTAATACGAAGGCACCTAAAGAGTCTGGAATGGATAACATCATGGATACGGCTCAGGATATCCTAGCTGGTGCGATTAAAAGTGGAGTTGCTGAAAAACTTCTCAGCGGCATATTTTCCAAACAAGAACCCCAACAACCTGGTGGCTTCCAACCTCAAAATGTGGTAAATATATCGTTGTACTTTTAGAGTCTATGGGCGTGTTAAATTGATTTTTATCGTTTCAGCAATACGGACATTATCCTCAGCTTCCACAACAACACCAGCAACAGGGACCTCAGTTTGGAGGCGAGGGTTCAGTTGGTGGATTAGGAAGCGTAGGAAATATATTGGGGTCTCTTGCAAACTCTCTATTCAGTCCGCCTAAGGTATATTAAATTTTTCATTTCAAATTTACTTACTTAACCTCTTCTTCCATATGTATCTTTTAGCACTGAATATAAACTTCTGTGGATTCTGGGATATGGTAATTCTTTTTATTTTTGTAAATTAATAATGCACACTGTGCAGTAACTACAAATATTTGTAGTCTGAACTAAACCTGGCATTAACTATTATAAAAAACAAAGTTTGATTTTATATTTATTTTAATTTTAATTCGTTGCTATTATTGATGAATATACTGCTGTTGAAACCTTTTGCCCCTTGTCCCTTTGTTTGTAGCATTTCTTAAAGTATTTATTTTCCTGAACATTTTCGTGACTACTTACGATTTTTGCAGATATAAGTCTATGTGCTTTTTAATAATATTTTATTATATTTTAACAATCATAATAATAATAATATAATATTAATAAAATTAATAAATATACTACATGTTATTTAGGATTTTAACATTATTAACTTAATATTGTTGTTATTGACAGAACTAAATTAAAAAATAAAAAATATTTTTCTCTAACTTTACTTTGTTCTCGTATGGTGGTTTTTCATTGTGATTGTTTAATTGTTTTATTAGTTGTTATATTATATGATCTTTATCTTTCTGTTCAACTGAAACTGGCTTACCAATAAAATGTATTATGTTTTTAGGATCAACAGAATCCCCAACAACAAGGTGGTCGTTACAACTACAACTATTGAAGAAACAATTTTGTTTATATATTCTTTGTTGAAATATTTTTTAATTTATTGTAATTTTTGATCATGAGATATTTATTTAATTGATAACTAGTATAGTATAAATCTATATTTTGTTACAATAAAAAAAGTGTAACATGTTCTTTTATAGATTGAAATTAACTTTATTTATTATATGTATTTATTTACTTTTGTACTATATTTTGGTACTTAATTAAGTTTACTTATTTCCATAATATACTTTTATATTGTTTTAAAATTGCGTCAAGATATTTTAGGATGAATATTGTAGACGTTCGACAATTTCGAATAGAATTACATCCTGAAATTCATGACAATCTATGTGAGCCTATTCCTGTGTGAAATTGACATTAAACTTCTATTTTAAATAGAATGTTTTGGAATATATATTACGCTTAAATGGAGATTTTCAAAAGATAAAGTTTTTGCATTTCTAGTCAATTGAAGTTATTGCTAACGTTTAATTTAATAATGAATTGAAGAAAATATTTGTTAAAATAAAAATATACAATTATATAAAAATGTTAATTGCGAAATCAAAGACTAATTGCAAGTGCCTGTCATATATATATATCTCAGGATACTTTTTTAGCCTAGCTGTTTATAAGTAGATTTTAATGTTCGCACAAATATGTCAGTAAAGACTTTTAACAATTATTTTAGTCTTATTAACCTAGTTGCTCATTAATATGTTATCGTTGTCTTTGAAATTGGTTCAGTTTAATTTAATTTCTTTATTATAAGCATAAATATCTTCTGAGACATAAAATAGCTAATATAGACAAAAATTAATATATTAAATCAAACAATCAACTTATTGCAATTATAGCTTTTAATATCATATTAATAAAATTAAAAAATATATAAATATATTGCATATAACATTTAAAAATGGCTAACTTAACATTGTAATTGACAATATTAAATAAAAAATTAAAAAATAAAAAATATAATTTTTTTTTTTGTGAAATTTTAACTCTCATAATCATATTTCTGTAATACATCTAGATGTCCTTTAAATTCCCGTAGCAGTTCCTTCCAGTTTTGTCGTTCGGAAGGAGGTATGATTACGTTAGCGATGCACGTTTCTAATTCGTCCTGCGGGACAAATTCATTAGAGTTATTGTTTCCGTGTAGATCACTCCTCTTGGCTTTTATAATTTTTAGTAGAGCTGAACTTCTCTGGGTACTGCCGACAGATCTGTCTATTTGGTTTAGTTGTCTGTTGCATTCGTTAGTGGCTATGTTTCTCAAAGTCTCATGCTTTGGCTCAGCCATTATGGAGCACTTTCTGTCTTTTTTTTATTCTTATCAAAAATATAGCAATTTAATTTAAAAAACGTTTATACGTTTGACATTAATAATTTGCTAATGCCAAATGATGTCTTTCCAAATTGATTGTTTGTTAATTGTTTTATTTGTTGGTTCAAAATTTTTGCTTTTTATTTATGCATGATTTATGAAACTAAAGTTATATGTTCTTTGTCTTTTTGTTAAACCGCAACTGGCTTACCACTAAAGTCATAAAATTATATTATGTTTTTAGAATCATAAGAGTCCCTAACAACAAGATGGTCTTTACAACTACAACTACTGAAAAAACAATTTTGGTTATATAATTTTTGTTGAAACACTTTTTAATTTATTGTAATTTTGGATAAATGATGGGATACTTATTTAATTGATAACTAGTATAGTATAAATTTATACTCTATTACAATGAAAAGTATAACATATTCTTTTATACATTGAAATTAACCTTAATTGTTATTATGTGTTTATTTACTTTTGTACTATATTTTGATAATTGATTAAGTTTACTTATTCTTATGATACACTTTTAAACAGTTTTAAAATTGCGTCACAATATTTTAGGATGAATGTTATAGACGTTCGACAATTTCGAATAGAATTATATCCTGAAATTCATAACAATCTATGTGAGCCTATTCCTGTGTGAAACTGACATTAAACTTCTATTTTAAATAGAATGTTTTGGAATATATATTACGCTTAAATGGAGATTTTCAAAGGATAAAGTTTTTGCATTTCTAGTCAATTGAAGTTATTGCTAACGTTTAATTTAATAATGAATTGAAGAAAATATTTGTTAAAATAAAAATATACAATTATATAAAAATGTTAATTGCTAAATCAAAGACTAATTGCAAGTGCCTGGTCATATATATATATATATATATCTCAGGCTACTTTTTTAGCCTAGCTGTTTATAAGTAGATTTTAATGTTCGCACAAATAAGTCAGTAACGACTTTTAAAAATTATTTTAGTCTTATTAACCTAGTTGCTCATTAATATGTTATCCTTGTCTTTGAAATTGGTTCAGTTTAACTTAATTTTTTTATTATAAGCATAAATATCTTCTGCGCAATAAAATAGTTAATACAGACAAACATTGTTTGCTAGATAAATATACGATGTCATATCCTGTTAAGTCCGCAAATATGACAGGAAAATGTGAGTTTACTTATTCTTTATTAAATTATTCAAATGGTTTTAAAGTCTTAAAATATTAAATCAAACAATCAACTTACTGCAATTATAGCTTTTAATATTATATTAATAAAATTAAAAAATATATAAATATATTGCATATAACATTTAAAAATGGCTAACTTAACATTGTAATTGACAATATTAAATAAAAAATTAAAAAATAAAAAATATGTTTTTTTTTGTGAAATTTTAACTCTCATAATCATATTTCTGTAACACATCAAGATGTCCTTTAAATTCCCGTAGCAGTTCCTTCCAGTTTTGTCGTTCGGAAGGAGGTATGATTACGTTAGCGATGCACGTTTCTAATTCGTCCTGCGGGACAAATTCATTAGAGTTATTGTTTCCGTGTAGATCACTCCTCTTGGCTTTTATAATTTTTAACAGAGCTGAACTTCTCTGAGTACTGCCGACAGATCTGTCTATTTGGTTTAGTTGTCTGTTACATTCGTTAGTGGCTATGTTTCTCAAAGTCTCATGCTTTGGCTCAGCCATTATGGAGCACTTTCTGTCTTTTTTTTATTCTTATCAAAAATATAGCAATTTAATTTAAAAAACGTTTATACGTTTGACATTAATAATTTGCTAATGCCAAATGATGTCTTTTCAAATTGATTGTTTGTTAATTGTTTTATTTGTTGGTGCCTGTCATACATATATCTCAGGATACTTTTTTAGTCTAGCTGTTTATAAGTAAATTTTAATGTTCGCACAAATATGTCAGTAAAGACTTTTAACAATTATTTTAGTTTTATTAACCTAGTTGCTCATTAATATGTTATCGTTACCTTTGAAATTGGATCAGTTTAATTTAATTTCTTTAATATAAGCATAAATATCTTCTGAGACATAAAATAGCTAATATAGACAAAAATTAATAAATTAAATCAAACAATCAACTTATTGCAATTATAGCTTTTAATATCATATTAATAAAATTAAAAAATATAATAAATATATTGCATATAACATTTAAGAATGGCTAACTTAACATTGTAATTGACAATATTAAATAAAAAATTAAAAAATAAAAAATATAATGTTTTTTTTTGTGAAATTTTAACTCTCATAATCATATTTCTGTAACACATCAAGATGTCCTTTAAATTCCCGTAGCAGTTCTTTCCAGTTTTGTCTTTCGGAAGGAGGTATGATTACGTTAGCGATGCACGTTTCTAATTCGTCCTGCGGGACAAATTCATTAGGTTTATTGTTTCCGTGTACATCACTCCTCTTGGCTTTTATAATTTTTAATAGAGCTGAACTTCTCTGAGTACTGCCGACAGATCTGTCTATTTGGTTTAGTTGTCTGTTACATTCGTTAGTGGCTATGTTTCTCAAAGTCTCATGCTTTGGCTCAGTCATTATGGAGCACTTTCTGTCTTTTTTTTATTCTTATCAAAAATATAGCAATTTAATTTAAAAAACGTTTATACGTTTGACATTAATAATTTGCTAATGCCAAATTATGTCTTTTCAAATTGATTGTTTGTTAATTGTTTTATTTGTTTGTTCAAAATTTTTGCTTTTTATTTATGTATGATTTATGAAACTAAAGTTATATGTTCTTTGTCTTTTTGTTAAACCGCAACTGGCTTACCACTAAAGTCATAAAATTATATTATGTGTTTAGAATCAACAGAATCCCTAACAACAAAGTGGTCTTTTTGATAATTGATTAAGATTACTTATTCTTATAATACACAAAGATATTTTAGGATGACTATTATAGACGTTCGACAATTTCGAATAGAATTACATCCTGAAATTTATGACAATCTATATATACTAAATGACAAAGAAATTACAACGCCAAGAAAGGGGTGATCAAATTTAATATTCTTTGATATTTGGTAATGTTTGGTAGAGGTTTTCTCATGTAAATTTATTTTTCACCATAATTCAAAAAAATTTTGCTTTTTTTTGTTATTTTAATGTTTAATAATGCTAAAATGCCTGAGGCGTAAAATTTATAGCCAATTAAGTTAATTTGAAAAAGGTCGAATTATTGGCATACTTTAGACGGATTTTTCATTTCGACAAATTGGTAATCGCAATAACAGAAATCCAACTATTGTTGAGATGTTGCCAAGCGTGGTTTTATAGTGCCCAAAATATGCAGGCACTGGACATCGAAGAGATACGGATGTGGTTCAAGATCGACGTCTAAGACTTATGGCCTTCAGAGACCAATTTTCGACAAATATGTGTAGAAAACAACAACATTGAAATGTGGAATGGCATCCAGTCGTCTTCTCTGATGAATCCCCATTCTGTTTGGGTGGACATCACGGGCGAAAAAGAGTCAGACGACGTCGGAAAGAAACACGTCAATCTGAGTTCAATGTTGAGCGACATGTACACCGAACAATAAGCGTTATGCTATGGAGAGCTATTACTCATGGAAGTTGGTAACCTTTAGTCTTTATTAAAGACAACATGACGACACTACGTTATCATCAGGAAGTAGTGGAGCTGAATGTTTTTCCTTACCTTAATCGGATCCAATATTTTAGCATTATGATGCTCTAACCCATGTTACCAGGGTTAGTTTAAACTTTTTTGAAGGGAACATGTTTGGGATATGATGAGCAGAAAGCTATGAAGGTATTAAGACATGAAGTACTTCATGTCTTAAAACCTTCATGTACAGGTAGCTTGGGATAGTATACCTCAAAAGAAAATAGATCACTGGACAACATCAAACATTCAATTAATAACCTCCCTAAATAACTCCAAAGATAGTGAAGCTGAAGAAGCTCCAATAGCTGCAACTAATTCACCCAATGCGATCAGTATATATAAACAATAAATAAAAAGCCAAAGAAAGAAAGTCAACTGGAAAAAATGCTTGAACCTGCGAAAACCTTTATAGATAAAGGAAAATTCATTTTAAATTACAAACAAATTCTAGATTTACTTGAAAATGTTAAAGGTTCAACGAACCCTCTAAGCTGTTCTAAATAGTATATTCTACTGGATTTGTTAAACCAAATATACCCACATCTAACCGACAGAAAAATAAAAACAAACCTTACCAAACTAAAAAAGAAAATAAATAGACAAATAAAAGGAAAAACATTAACTGGCATTGATAGCGACTCTTCTCAAGATAGTGTTAATTAAGATGATAGAATCAATATTGCAATGGAAATAGAGTGTTTAGTCATCTAGAATCACTCCAAATATTGGTAAAAGAACACCAACTAAACATAATATGCCTCCAAGAAACTCATTTTCAGGAATCTAAAGAATATATGCTAAAAAATTTTAACATATACAGTAAAAGTAGAACAAATTACAGAAGAGCAAATGGTGGCGTATCAACCTATATAACCAAAAATATTAAATCGTCAGAAATCCCCTACAAACCTAAAAGCAATGCATTAAATATTAAATTTCCTCGCAATGTCAATATACTAAATTTGTACATTCCTCCCAATTATGAACTATCTAAACCTGAATTTCAGAACTTATTCAAACAAGTGCCCAAACCCCGACTTATGAACACAACTCTATATGGGGATCAGAAAACATAAATACCAGAGGAACGCTAATAGAATTTGTAGTCAACCAAGAAAACCTCACTCTATTAAACTGTGGAGAACCTACTCGATACAATGCTTTTACCAAAAATTTCTCTGCTCTTGATCTTACTATCAGCTTGAATGGAATGTTTTGTCTCACCTCTATGGGAGCGACTATCACGCAACCTTAATAAAATTTATAGGACAATCAGAACCAACAACGCGTTCCTCAAAATGGAATCTCAATAATGCAAACTGGTCACAGTTTAAATCAATCATCAAAGAAAATCTACCAACCAATTTACTCCTGGATATAGACGAATCAGTTGACAATTTTACCAATCTTATCACATCAACAGCAGAAGCACTAGGTTTCTCTAAACTTGTAAATAAGAAAACAGTACCATGGTGGAACACTGAATGTGCCAAAGCAATACAATTCAAAAACACTGCTCTATCAAGAGTTGAAAGACATAATATGGAATAAAATCGGATAGACCTTAAAAAACTTAGGGCTCAAGCAAGATATATACTTAAAAAATCTAAAAAAGAATCCTGGAACAAATTTATCGGTACCATTAACAGTACAACTCCAACTTCACTAATATAGAAAAATATCAGAAAAATAAAAGGTCTTAATAATAATAGCACAATATCTCATTTAATTAGAAATAAACAAAACATAATAAATAGTCAAGGAATAGAGGAGACACTGGCTTACCAATAAAATCATCAAATTATATTATGTCAGCAGAATCCCCAATTTTTTTACAAACATTTTTTAATTTATTATAACTTTGGAAAAAGCGCAGGATATTTTTAAGCTGTTTTAAAATGGATATATATATGATGTTGAATATTATAGACGAGAATTTCGAATAGGATTACATCCTGAAATTCATAACAATCTATGTGAGCCTATTCCTGTGAGAAACTGGCACTAAACTCCCATTATGAATAGAATATTCTTGACAATCGAAGTTAATGCTAACATTTAATTCAATACTGAATTAAAGAAATATTTTGTTAAAATACAAGTATACAATAAAATAAAAATATTAATTGATATATCAAAGACCAATAGTAAATGCCTTTCATATACATATCTCAGGATATCCTTTTAGCTTAGCTGCTTATATGTAAGTAGATTTTAATGTTTACGTATATTTAGCAGTAGTAGACTTTTAGTCTTAATAAGATAGTTTTTGAACCCTTAGGTTAGTACTTCATCTCTGTCTTTGTAATGATTAAATTTAACTTAATTTATTCTTGATAAACATAAAATGTTTACTCGTTAAATATATTGTATTATATCCTATTAGATCGGCAATTATATTAAGAAAATGTGAGTTCTTATTCTGTGTTAATATATTCAATAATATATAAAATTTAACATGCTAAAAACAAATCCAAGTAGTTCTCGAGTCTTCTGCGTTTGTCCATTTCTTTTTTCAATAGTAAACTCTTTGCAAATGTTGTATTTTGATGTGTATGGAAATAAGAACAGTTTCTAAATTTCTAAAAAATCCATAAATAACTTAATTTAAGAGTATCACAATTTTTAAATTTGTACCTTAAATAAACGTAATTGTTTGATCGTGTATATTTCTTGTGTATTCTTCTCTTCCAACCAGCATAAATGACACAAAAATAACGTGAAATCTTTATGCCAATAATCTTTGTCACACAGTTCTTTACATTTATGACATTCTTGATTTAAAAATGGTGTGCAGTATGTTTCAACACTATTGATCATAGTTGGACGTCCAAAGTTGTACATACTTTTAGGTCTTTTACCCAGAACAACGGCTGCAACGTTATAAGTACCAGGTCTAAAATGAATAAAAAAATTACCTTTGGTTTGTTGATAATGATGTTAATTGAAAAGATAGATGTTACCCAGGCGTTGTACTCATTTTCATCTTATGAACTTCTGCTGAATTAAAAGGGAACGGTATTTGAGTTTTTGGCATTAATTTTACAGTTCGTTGATATCTGGTTGGTGATGGAGTTCTGTTCATCTTAAAACTGTGTACTTCCGAATTACTGGCAAAGAATCCTGTACCCTTATTGCTCCAAGTCTTCAATAAATAAAATTATAAAAATTAAAGAATTAAATGCAGCATTACCTTCTTCCAGAGTTCGTTTATAAAGGTATCATTGGGCCGATGATACATTGGAGGACTAATGTTGGGAAATTCTTCACGCACTTGTCGTTTTTGATGTGGAGAGAGATCTTTTCCTATAGGAAGAGTACTTCTATGTTTGGTACTCCCAAAACATACTTTTGAGTTACGTATTAATTCCAATTCATGGGGAACTGAATCATCTACAAAAAATAGTTTACAGTGTTAGAATGTTGAAAAAAAAAATTATAAACAAAACATTGATTTAACACTTATTATGAATAAAATTATTGTAAATCGGGTACTCACCTATGCCAGATTTTAATTCTTTCGACATTTTTGAAGGAATATTAATTTGCCGTAAGTAGGTAAGTAGGAAACTTTGTTCTTGAAATACGTCCGTCTTCGTGGCGTGTTACCGATGAATGACACGGTAAGTTCCTCCTTCGATACACGCTAACTTTAGATGTGGGGGAGTCAGTCCTCCATAATAGAGTCTTCTCTCTTCTGTCTTATATATTTAAATATTGATGACACTTTGTTCAGGTTGTTTTAGTGGCAAAATATTGCTGCAAACCAAAAACTACAAAAAAGTTTTAAGGGCAATTATAGATTCAATCTTTTATCATATCTTGAAATATTTGCTATTACTTATTGAATAACAGAATCTAATCTAAATAATAATATAATGAAACTTGCGTGATGTTTGTCGATAATAATATAAATCGTTGCATTTTGGATGACATGAAAAATAACTGTAATATATCCAGACGAAATATCTATAAAATTAATATTCGACCATCCTCGGTAAAAATAGTCACGAACTCAATTTTTATGCACGCGATGTTCATCAGTTAAGTATCAGATTACAACATGTTCACAACGTTATTTAGAAAAGTACGACTTTCCTTAATGAAATACAAATGATAGGTTCTAAAGAAAGAAATAAAAATAAGTTTTATTAAGTAACTTTTCAATTTTGAGGTAAGTCAAAAAAAAAGAAGCAATGTTTTTTATACATTTATTTTCATATTTTTTTGTTAATTACAAAATATAATTTAATTAAACAATATTACCTCTTTCAATAAATACTTCAATGGTAGACTTCACATATTAATCTTCTTCTTTATTTTAAGAAGCAATTATTAATTTAATTGTTTAATCTGAGTCGCTGGAACTGCCGCTGCTAGAACTACTGCTACTGCTGCTGCTACTGCTACCCGAAGATTTTGACTTTTTCTTCTTCAACTTCTTGTTCCTTTGTTTCAATATTTTCTTATATTTCTTGTCGTTGGGGCTGATGGGACAAGTGGAGTAAGGAGGATAAGGAGCTGAATCTGGCTGAAATGAAGGATCCTGGTATGAACCAGAATTAGGATGTTGAGGATTATACGGTGGAGGATAATGAGAAGGTACATTCATTCCAGGTGGCGGAGGGTGATGTTGGTAATTGTGGTTTCCTTGACCTGGTAAAGGTGGCATTTGCATGGGATGCGGGTGGGTCTGGCCGTCCTGATAGTAGTAAGACATTATAAATGCCTGTAAAAGAAAATGTTTCATTGTGTTTAAATTCACCAATACATGTTTAATTCATGTGACAACTTATATATAAATGAAATACAAATATCTTACCAAAATTTTAAAATAATAAATTCATTAATAATAGATAAATATGCTATAATCCTCCTTGACATTAAGCATTTTATATTTTAATTTATATACAGTTAATATAATGATGCGCAATACTGGGTATTTGATTTATTTTTTTCTGGCCGATTATATGGAAATCCCACAGCACTGAAAAAATATTGAAGTCATTATAACTAAACAGATTTTTTATTCATGAATTGAGTTGAATTGAAACATTATTATTATTTCAGACCATTTATTCAAGAGTGATTACTAAGGAATGTAAAAATATAATAAACACAGTTAATTTAGGATGCTTTGCATGGTAATTAATCATCTGTCAGAGTTTCTTGAGAATCTATTCCTACACTGGTTGTTTCCTTGTTGAGCAAATGGGGTACGACTAGATCCATTACCGATCTCCAATCCACGAAATATGTTACACAGAACGTAGAAGCAAGTCCATAGTAAAAAGCAGTCGGTATAAATTTTGCCAGTATGGATACTTGTTTGGATTTTGCCAAGGTTGGAGGCTTTAGTTTCGGGAAGATCTTCGGAGGGACATGAGCTGTTGATCTTGAGAATCGACGTCTAAAGACGAGAGCAACAGAATCATACATTTTGCTGTGTTAATTCGTTACAATGATGACTCGTAAAATGAGTTTTAATGTCAAATGACAACTGGTTTCCAGGTTGTTAATAAAAATAAAGAACGGGATGTCATTTACTAAAATATTAATAAACATTATTTTCATCTCAAATAATATTATTTGCCTTTACAGGCATTATATACATATTATATTTTTAAACTAAGATAAAAAGGGAATATAGAATTAATTTATCATTATAATCTGTGACAACAGAAGATATCACATACTTTTTAAATTCATAATATAACAGTTTTACATAAAAATTAAGTTTATATATGTAAAAAATCATATCTAGACTTATAAGTCCAACCACAATTTCCTTGTGATAACAGGGATACACTAAGTATGAAGTTATTACCTGATGATAATATATTGTCATTAATTTTTATTGTATCATTCATAGTAATTTTAACAAAAATTACTATGTATATTTTAATTTATATTTTAAATTATTTTAATTGTTTTAATAATTAATGCAAACAAAGTAGTTTCCAAAAATGTTATTTAATATTTTAAGATGTTGAACTAATTGTGTTTAATTTGAATCACTACAAAAATAGAGACGATATTCAGTTGAAACGCATGCAAAACAAACATTTTCTGATTGAAATACATGTCAATATTTAAATTAATGCATTAAGTTTTGCCAAATATTTTCTATTCAATTCAACATTATTTTTCTTTTGTATAATTTTATCCACAATATATATTTAAATAATAAATAAAAATATCGTTAAAATGATTACTGATGTAATTAATATTACCTCTTTAAATTTCATTAAATTCTTAAATTACACGTAATTAGTGATAATATTTTATAAATGTTAGTTAAGCTATTTACTGATATTTTTATTGCGTGTATTTCACCTTCGCAATTGAGAACATATAATAAAATTGTTTATAATGTATTTCTATGAAATTTTTTTACGAGAAATGCTCTGTTGATAAAAATGTAAAAGAATGGATATAGCATTCAATATAAGTTCTAATTTTTAATATTGCGAGTAACGATGTTACACAGCACAGCAACATTAACCAGAATAAGTTTAGCCTTGTCAATTTAATCTAATTAACCAATAAATATAAATATATTTATTTATACAACGATAAAACATGCATGGAATTAGCTGTTAGTAATTGTTTACATTATAAAATCTTCAAAAATAATAAATACGAGCAAGTAGGACCTTGGAATCAATAATGTGTACGAAAATGAAAGTCAGTCCATCCATTGAACAAAATTGTTTAAAATAAAAATATTTACCTTTAACAGTGCAGATAATTGAAATTTAAGTTGGCACAGAAATAGTTATTAAGTTGTATCATATATTACTAGTTATCAGTGTATAAACAATTAGACATTAGCCAAGCACATACCAACTATATCAGTGGAATCAACTAATTGAATGACTCGTAGGAGTGCGAGGCGATTGTATATGTGTGATTTGGGCAGCAAGTCTATTCCATTTGTATCACGTATGATTAACCTTATAACTATAACGTTTCTGCTCAAATGTTTTAAATCAAAGATTAAATATACAAGTTTATAGGAGGAAATACATATTTAATCTTTGTTAAATATTAAAACTCTGTTTCTAAAACGACAGGTAAAGTGACTGGTTTGTTTTTATTTCACTTCTAATTTTTATGGGCAATTGAAAAGTTGATATTATATTGTATTCCCCTTATTAAATATTTTTGCTGATACAAACTTTTCAGAAACGAATTAAAAAACTACTCACCTATTTAATCAATTACTTTATTTTAAACAGAAGTACAACGTAACATGTTGATTAATGGAATATTAGAACCTAAATTTAGCTTACCTTGGATAGATTTCTAAAATTCCAGTATAATAATATTTTTAACGATGTAGGTTAAGGAAAAAGGTACAGTAAAACTCAAAATATGAATAAACGGTTTATACTGAAACAAATATAATTATAATTATTATATAATAAAACTAAACAAGATGGAGCTATTAAAAAAATACAATAATAATATAAATAAAATTGTATATTATAAAATATGTTAAAAATTGCCAATTAAAATGATTCAATTAGAATCAGAATCTCCTCCAATTTGTTTTCTTATGTCAACCCGGGCCTTTTTTACTCTTTTCCTAAATTTTTCGTAATTGTATTCATCATCGGAACAATTCTCATTGAAAGATCCTCGTACTGAACACTCCTGGTGGGATTTATTTTTCTTGTATGAGTTTGAACTGCCTGGACCTGTTGGGCAACCACTGTCGGATGAGCTGACAGTGCGTTTCTTCTTAACCGGCGTGTAATACTCAAATTCGTAATCGCTATCGCTTTCAGTATCAGTTTGATATGCAGGCTCTAATCTAGAGTGATTTGTTAAATACGATCGAGTAGATCTAGAAGCGCAGTCTTCAGAGAGGTTTTCAACTCCGTTAGAGCAACTATAAAAGCTGCCGTTTGAAGTTGAAGCATGATTATATTGTTCATTCCTTAAAGTTACTACATTTCCGTTATAACTACTTCTTTCCAGTACGTTAATGAACATATCATGAGTGCCATTTAAGGGAGTAGGAAGGATGTTTATAAAATTATTTTCTTCCACATTTTCTGTTTCTTCACAATGATAAGTTGAAGGAACTTCATCATCCGAATCCTGTTCGATTAGCCTAAATGTGGAAAGACTTGAGCTAGTTATACCAGTACTTGTGCTAGGGGCATCAAATGAATTATTAGAAGCGCTACTATCCCATATATCCTTCACGCTTTGCCTAGTGCAATATTTGTGGCCACCATTTTTATCTGTTGCCAATGATTTCTGTTTTTTAGATTGTTTTTCTGGAGAATGTGACCTCTTCCTTGCCTTCTTATCATTCTTGGTGGATTTGGAGCATTTATCTTTACAATTTTTGGTTTTGTTTCTAGTTTTTTCCTTTAAAACATACCTAAAATAAAAATACATATTTAATCGGATTTTATTACCAAGATGATTACACTTACCTTCTAATGGCAGACCTGGATTTATCGTGGGCCATTTTTGCTAGAGAATATCGTTTTTTGTAAATTAACTGAGCAATTGTGTTTGATTTTGAATTCTTCTTTAGATCTTCGCAATCTTGGTGAGTGTTTTGATATATTTCGCTGACTAAATTAGTTAAATATGGACTCTGATCATCGCTATCAGTGTCGGAAGAAATAGAATCCGACGGCGAGTCCCAACCTTCGATTTCTCTTTGAATCAATGAATCGAAAAACGCCATCATTTTGGAATCTTCTCCAGTTGATTGATCACTATAATCATGAGAAATACGTTCTCCACTTTCGCCAACAATTTGTACGTAATCCTCGTGGGTGTATACGGGACGAGATGTCTCTGGGTCCTCTGTCAACAAAGAGCCCTTCCATGTACCAATAGGTATACTAGTCCATAGTTTTATCATTTTTTCTACACCTGACGAGGCAATTAAATTATTGTGCTTATTATATCTAACTTGATTAACAATAGATCTGTGACTTTTTAGGACAATATGAGATTTACCCCATTCGCTATCATCTAAGGGAATCTGCCACATATAAAGGTTGAAATCATCAGATCCGCTTAAAACATATTCGTCGTTATCGCCAGCAAAACAACAAGTTTTCATGGTACATGAATTATAATATTGAGGATGATAAAATTGGCAAATGGCATTCTCACTATCGGTGCTATATAAAACAGGAGGTAGACGACGACGTAAGGCTAGTAACCGTTTTCCCGATTGATCAAAACAGGCACTTATACCACTAATTTTCCCACCATTTGAGTCGTAATGGATGAGCATGTCTTTCGATTTTCTAGAATCCCACAAAGCGATACCCTCTTCGGCGTTTGCTGTTACCAGAAGTCTAGGATTTGTTGGATTGTACATCACAGAATGAAAGCCAGTCTTTTGTTTTGCCAGACACACCTCAATATTTGGTTCTCTAAGATCGAATATCAAAATTCTACCATCGTCACCGGCAGTCGCGAGTATATCGTCGTTCTGAGGGTTTATACTCATGCCGTAAACGGGTTTTTTATGCGAGATTCTAGAGACCAAATTTAGAGAATTCGTATCATGCACAAGGACCTGATCATCATTTCCTCCGGAAAATATTTTTGTATTAAGTGAATCAAATGCCAGGCAAAATATATTGCTTATGTGAGTAGTTTGCATTGCAGTCGGCAGGCCTCGTCCGTGGATCGCGTCGGAAATTGACCATAACAACACCCTTCTATCATCTCCACCTAAAACATACAAAATTTATATTGAAATTAGTCTTAGATAAGAGAAGTATTTAAGAAAAAACGTATCATGCATATAATCCCATCAACTTTTATACTGTATCTACTTCATACTTTAGGACTCTATATTTAATTTTTATTTCATTTTCCAATTCTTGTTAAAAAAGTTAGAACCTGGAGATGCCGATATTAACATAAAATTGTTTAATCAAAAATTCGATTAGTAAAAATTGTTTTATTTTAAAAATGGTTTTCCAAGTTCACGATCGCACATTTTGAATTGGGCCATTTATACACCCAGTTTGTAATTGTTAAGTCAATTAAAATGATGATTATCCAAAAAATTACTAAAAAAACAGACCTTCTTCACTGCATTATAGTTCCCAATTTTAAACAACGGACATAATCTGATTCCAAGTTCAAGAAAGAAGTAAATTTCATAAGGCTAATTTAGAAGTTGGTACCGTGAACACCAAAACTGAAGTTTAGATCAATGGACGAATTGAACCAGAAGAAGCAAGAAATGCAAGATTGTAGGGAGGCATTAAATGAATTGATTTCACTTGGTTTGATGTGTGGCAACATGACTGGTCAAGCAAACAAAAATGGTTATTGAGTTTAAAGAAACCGAGAATATTGCCAGTTTGCAGTACCCATAGAAGTCTGCAGATCTAAATCCAATCGAGCATGCATAGGAGGTAAAGATAAGAGTTCTACCACAAAGAAAATTAAATTTTATTCATGTTGCCACTAGAGATGATTTAAGAAAATATTACACAGTAGACTATACTCAATTTAACAGGAAGTTGGTAGGAGGAATCACGTTATTTGTGATTTTGAGGTTTAAGTTAAGTTTAAGTAAATTACTAGTTTTTATTTCTTACACTTTTTATTATTATTAATCACTCATATAAAATGATAAAAATACACAAATGTAGTTTATTCTTAGATAGCCCATTTTCCCCTTTTTCTTGTGCTTCATACATAAGAACAATGTTACTGTAGTAATATCTGATTTTTGTCAACAACCAAGTATACTGTATATAGGTTGACAAATTCAGTGTAAGTTTTGGAACTTTAATACACCCTTAATTCAGTTAATGGACTTCCAGTACGGTACGGCCAATTGGATATAGAATGTGCCAAGCTTAAACCACAATAAATTACATTCAATATACATTGGGCCATAGTAAATTGATTTTGAAATGTGTTACACTTAAATTTTTTAACACGTATTTCAATCATTAATTTTTCAAATTTAGAACTTCTAGATGCTATTGGACTTGGTTAACTAACAGTCGACGAATTTACTAAAATCCTGTACCAGTGAAAATCGACCTTAAATTTTATGTACCAATAATTAGTAAATTAATAAGTTTCTAATGAAAGGGGGTAGAATAAACTTGAGCATAAAATTTGATTGCGATTATGTCTTATCCATCTACATATAAACAGCATTTGTTTGCAAACTTTGTCTCCAATTATTTGTAATTAGAATCGATTTGTCACTTTTGCATAATTAATTGTCTTCAAACCAAGATGGATCAACTTATGTAAGTTCATTGTGTTCATCCCTTCTCCAAGTGCATACAAAAAGTTTCCACTTTGAAATAAATCGTTATTCATATGATTATTTAATAAATATGAATGTATTTACTCAATATTACAATGTAATATCATCTGTATGCATCTAGTGTTTTTATGAATATTTATTTAACACTATGCAAATTAAAAATGAACGACGAACATTTGTACATTTTCGAACGTTGACTCTTATCTATTTATTGTGTTAAAAATAGTTTAAAAAGTAAATTCTTGGCTCACAAGATTACGGAAAAAAAAACAACTAAAATAAGTTTATTTACAAAAATATTTGATCATAACCTGGCTTACCTTTTGTAAAATTTCTCTCGTAATACTTTAATTAAATGAACGATACTTACCCGAAACCAATAATTCACCTTCTGTCGAAAATTCAATTGCATTAACACACCCATAATGTGCTAAAAGATCTTTTCTATACAAATTTCTTGCTTTAGCAAAACGTTCCTTGAACAGCTTATTTTTAATGTTAACATTATCGTCGTATTGTCTTTTCAGTATGTATGAAAGGGGGTTTATAGCCGCTAGGCAGGCCATTGAATCTAACAATAACACACTTACTAAGATGCACTTTTTTGACAACAACTTTTGGTCTATAATAATCGTCGGGAGAATGAATACATATGTCACAATCAGCTGTTGGATGCCGAGACGAGCATGCTTTGATCACGGGGTTGCCAAATCTATATACACATTTGTTTTTGATTATTTGTAGGAATATGTTTTATTTCAATTACACAGTTCACAAATGTCTTTCTATATTTGGAAAGTATTTATTCATAATATTCATGTATATATTCAATACATTATGTTATGAATGATGAGTATCACAGAAACGTGAACACATTGATTGGTTACTTAATTTGAGATTGTCTCTGTATATTTAAACCTTTATCGATTAATATACAACCCAAGAAAAACCAGTTGAAAAAATATCATTCTTTATTACTATTTATTTGGATTAAGTAATAATAATTACCAATTTTACTATTGGTAAAAATATAAAATTAGGGTGGGCCTTCTAATCGTATACTTCTGAAATACGTGTATTCTCACATTGAAATGTTATTGATTATATGCCATTATTTTATAAAGTAGATCTCTAAGATATTTTTGTGACCAGTCAAATTCAAAATATAAATTAATATTCCACTATCTTCTAAACGTTTCGTTGTGGTACCTAAAATATTGTTTCCAATCGAAAGAGGCAAGTGAATAAAAAAATAAGTCTCTTAATATATAATTTATGTAAAAAATAAGACAGAAACTAAAATTAAATAATAATCATCGTCAATCAAATAAATATAAATATTACAATTTATAAAGTTTAGGTTTAAAAATAATTTATTTCAATAATAACAGATAATTAGTGATGGAAATATATTTTTTAACTTTTCTAATTAAATCTTACAATACCAAAATATAATTAATTCTTTGAAATATTTAATCAGATATAAAATTTAACAAATTCGTATTAAATAAACCTGAGAACTTCCAAATTTCCTTATTTAACGTCAGACTGTAATAAATCTATTTCAATGTCTTTATCCAGCATATACTTGATATTTCTCTTATTTACAACAGACTGATGAATTTGACAACCCTGTACACACAATTACGATAACATTTTATCAAAGAATGGTAACATTAAATTATGAGTAAAGATTAAATATATACTTTTATGTATATATTTAATTGAAACGTATATATTGAATATTTGTTACGAATGCATTTTCATTAGAAATGAACGCCTAAAGCGTTAAAATAATGATTCTAAAATTTGAAAGTCAAAAAGGAAGTTAATTATTTCTTAATCAATAAGTAAAACTATCACTTTAACTAAACTTTAGTTAATATAACAAAAATCAATAGTTAATAGAAGTCAGAAAACAAAAATTATATTTTTATGTACTCAAAACAATTGGTATTTTATCCATTTTACCTCCATCACTCACATTACAGATTAATATATTTTTCTTAAAAACAAACCATTTTTAAAAATTTAAAAATCGTATTGTTGTTATATAAAATTACCTGGGGATGTAGAGAAGCCAGTTCAGTTACTTATTTACTATAAGCCGCTGTAATAACTTAATATTGTAACTTCATATTTTGCTCAGAATTATTTGTATTTTAGTTTATTCTTGGACTGCTCATTTTACACATGTTTTATTGAGCTTTATACAAAATAACAATGTTACTGCAGTACTATTTGACAACCTTTCTAAGACATATTTTAATAATTAATTATTTCAAGTTTAGTTCTGATTTTTATTTGGTAATATATAAAAACCTTATCAACAACCCAGTATATTGCATATAGTTTGACAAATTCAGTTTTTGAAACATTAATATACCCCTAATTTTTTAGTTAATATATTTTCAGTACGATACGGCCAATTGGATACAGAATGTGCCAGTCTTAAACCATAATAAATTACATTCGATATACATTGGGCCATAGGAAATGGATTTTGAAATATGTGTTGCACTTAGATTTTCTAACACATTTTAATCATTAATTATTTCAAGTTTGGTAGTTCGAGATACTGTTGTAGTTAGTTAACAGTCGACGAATTTCGTAACATTATGTGAAATCGAACTAAACTTTTTTGTACAATTATTATTAAGTTTTTTAACAACCCTGTAGACACAATTACGATAACATTTTATCATTTAATATTTGTTACGAGTGTATTTTCATTTCATCACAGGAAAGGTAATGAAACAAATTAATTATTTTTTAATTAATAAGTAAAAAAATCACTTTAGTTAATATAATAAGAATTAATGCTTAATCGAAGTCAAAATTTTTATATACACAAAATAATTACTATTATTCATCTTACTTCCATCAGTCACTATAAAGATGATTTATTTGTTCTTAAAAATAAACATTTTAAAATCATATTGCTTTGTTATATAAAAAATTTTATGAATTGATTACTCCTTTATTATATCCTTTTTTAATTTTTACTATATGTAGTTGAAGTGTTTTGTTATCAACATTTATAATTGTGTAGTCATTATCTGAAAATAATACAGAATATAATTTGTTTAATCAGAATTAATTATAACATGATAATATGGAAATGTAAAATTATTAAAAGAACTATTTACAAATAATACAAATACAAACCTTGACGACTGTATTTTCATTTTCGAGTATGTGGTACTTTATGTAACGACAGAGAGTATCACATATAATGAAATGTGATGATACCTTGTCCCATAACGTGACGAAATACTAAAAAATAAAATTGTATAAAAAGTGGTGCCAATTTTTTTATGTATATGTACGTATATTAATAATAGAAGTAACATTGTATAATATTTAAGATTTTTGTTAATGCAATTTTTAATAATCTAATCATAAATATTTCTTAGCATCTAAATAGGATGAAATAAAATGTATTAATGTGGTCTCATTATTTATTATATATATAAAATATAATTAAAATCATTAATATATGTATATGGTTTTACCTAGACTTACACAGATTGTAACAACAAAAAAAAAATACAACTCTTAATTTAACCTAGCTCATTTCGTCCAGCAATAATATTATTTACATCTCAGTACATTTATTCTTATAAATAGAAAACAAAATCAAATAACTTATTGTACTATATAATATTGAAGATGCAATTATACAAGTACTAGATGTCTTTTTAATTTTTAATATACAGTAGCTGAAGTGTTTTGCTGTCATCAACATTTGTAATTGTGTAGTCATTATCTGAAAATTATACAGAATATGATTTGTAATAATTATGATAATATATAATATGAAAATAGAAAATTATTTAAAAAACTATATACATATATAAGTTATATAAAAATAATATAAATACAAACCAGCAGGAACCTTGACGACTGTATTTTCACTTTCAAAAATGTGGTAATCTTGGTCATTAAATGTGATGATACCTTGTCCTATTAATGTGACGAAATACTAAAAAATAAAAATTGTATAAAAAATTATGTTATAGTAAATAAAATAATCTTACTAAATTGCTCTTTGAAGTCATTTGTCCTAGTGTGGGGCTTTGTGGCCTCAGTCTGAAGTACCCTACAGAATTTCCATCACAATTATGTAATACGGAACTCAGGATGGTTTGATTAGGAATCGTATTATTTACAGAGTTGTACAATACTGAAAAGTAAAATGTATAATAGTAAGAGAAATAAGATAACTATCGGAATTAAAAATTTAATTAATAGAATCAAAGGATACTTACCGGATCCGAAACTGCTTCTCATGACGCTACACCTGTCAAATAAGCCTTCAGTTGCATTGATAGTGCGACTTTCTGCAGCAGATTCAACTGCTTTTCTTCTTGCACGCTCAAGATTGCTTTTTCTGCCTCTCTTTTTGGGGATCGGCGAACTAACAACGGAAAGTCTGTCGGTGTATTCATTTGTTTCCAATGGTACTTCCATCTCGTGTTTATTTTGCATGCAATCTGCGTTGTCAAGATTATTTAAGAATACGCCTTCAATACTAAATTTATTAAGGTTTTCATTTGCATTACCAGACCCGTCAGTTGGAACCTTTTTCTTCCTACCCCTTCTTTTGAGAATTGTGTTTTCTTCAGGGATAGATGTGCTAATAAAGTGAGATTCATAGCTCTCTCCATCTTTTCTTGTTTCAATATTTGGATTTTGGCTGTCATTAATGTTATTCATATTGACAATGTCCAATGTATTAGTTATTGCGCTACCAGTTCTAGTTTCTTGAATGTCAAATCTATCATTACTCATCAAAGAGGTTTTTGACTGTGTATTTATGATGAAGTTTACTTCTGTAGTTACCTTCTTTCTTCTGCCTCTTCTTTTGGGAATTGTGTTTTCTTCAGGTTTAGATGTGGTAATAAAATCAGATTCACAGTTCTCTTCACCTTTTCTTGTTTCAATATTTGGATTGTGGTTGTTACCAACGTTATCCATATCGACAATGTCCAAAGTATTCGTTATTGCGCTACCAGTCCTAGTTTCTTGAATGTCGAATCTATCATTATTCATCAAAGAGGCTTTTGCCTCTGTATTTATGATGGAGTGTACTTCTGCAGTTACCTTCTTTTTTCTGCCTCTTCTTTTGGGAACTGTGTTTTCTTCAGGTTTAGATGTGCTAATTAATTGAGATTCATAATTCTCTTCATCCTTTCTTGTTTCAACATTTGGATTTTGGATGTCATTAACGTTATTTATCAGAGAAACTGTTCTTGTTTGTGTATTCGTGTGTACTTCTGAAGTTACCTTCTTTTTTCTGCCTCTTCTTTTGGCTGTTGTAGTTATATTTGGTTTTGATGTACTAGTGATGTCAGGTTCATCATTATAATTACTTTCTTTCATGGCTTTCTCTATGTGTTGCTTTTGCTCACTGTTCTGTGTAATTGTTGAATCTTTTCTCGACAAGAATTCCTCATTTTTTCCTTTAGCAGTAGTTGAAGTTTTCTGGAGGTTAGATGTACTGGTTATGTGAGGTTCATTTTCTTCAGTGGCATATTCCATGAAAGGTTCTTGATTATCATCTAAACTTGGTATGTTATTTGACAATTGTTGTTCATTCTCTTTGTTAACTGATGAAACAACTGCCTTCTTTTTTCTATCTTTCTTGGAATTCCCTTCAGGTCTGACAGGCTCAACATTCTTAGTAATGCGTTTTTTACGTTTATTGTCGGGCACTTTAAATATACGCTTTTCTACAAAAAACAAAACGTAAATTACAATAGGACTACTTCAAGTGGATCAATTCTAGTCTTTTTTATTTTGATAGATATGAAATATGTTGTTCCATAAACGATTCATTATATGTGTAATGTATTTTTAACGAACAAATAATTTTTCAGCTTACTTTTATATTTATAGATTAAACGATTTTTTTTCACTGATGTTTTCAAATGCATATAATTTCATTGGAAATCGACGAATACGGTCCGGACTGTTTTCAACAATCAGAAGTCTTGAAATTATGTACATTTAAAAAAGTCAATAGATAACTTGTATTACTTTCAAAAGTCTATCTGTTTGTGGGACAGACACTAGAATTTTTATTTTTAATTGGAAAAAAATACGTTTTTAAGTAATTTATAAGAAAAGACACCATCGAAATATGCGTTCACGACTTAAATTGACCAGTGAATCAAATTACCTAAGACATGGCAATCATATAATAGTACACTTTTGGAGACCGTCTTCTTTCTAACAGACTTCCGAATACCTAAAAAATATTTATCAGTGTCAAAATTATTTTAATATTCTATTGTAAATTACCATTATTCTGATCAGTTGCTGTTTCATCGCCGTCTTCTGTGTTTTGTGTCATTTGCCGCCGTGATCCAGAGGCAGAATGTAACAAAGAAAGTTCCGATGCTATATCCTTAATTGTTTTTAATGATTTGTTTAATGTAGCTATATCCAGATTAATTTCAGTGACTTCTTCATTTTGAGTCTTGCTTACTTGAGTGCCCACATCGTTCGACTGTATACTTTTATTTTTCTGTGATGGATTTTTTTCTTTAGGTGCAATTGAAATGTTATTGTTCGATTTATCAAGAACGCCATTAGTTTCCTCTGTTGGAAAGTTTCTTTTAGATGCGTTGACAATCGTATCGTCGTTATGGTTTGATTTCTCAAGTGTTACATTACTTTCCTCTTCTGGAATTTTTCTTTTAGATGTGCTTGCAATTGTAACTTTATTATATGCCTCCTCAAGTACAGCCTTATTTTCCTCTTTTGGAATTTTTCTTTTAGATGTGTTTGTAATTGTAACATCATTATTTGCCTCTTCAAGTACAGAAATGTTTTCCCCTGTTAGAATTTTTATTTTAGATGTGTTTCCAATTAAGTTATTATTTGATTTTTCAAGTACAGCCTTATTTTCCTCTGTAGGAATTTTTCTTCTAGATATGTTGACCACTGTCACGTTATTATTTGACTTTTCAAGTACAGTATCATTTTTCTCGCTTAGAATTTTTCTTCTAGACGTGTTGGCAGTTGTGGCTTTATTATTTGACTTTTCAAGTATAGCATTATTTTCTTCTGTGGGAATTGTTCTTTTAGATGTGTTAACTATTGTGACGTTATTATTTGAATTTTCAAGTACAGCATTATTTTCCTTTGTTAAAATTTTTCTTTTAGATGTATTGGCAATTGTCATGTTATTATTCGACTTTTCAGGTACAACATTTATCTCTTCTGTCGGAGTGTTTCTTTTAGATACGTATGTACTTATTATGTTGATCTCTGATTTTTCCTTTGTTGTTGTTTTAGAACTATTTATAACTCTAACGGCATTGTTTGATTTTCCATGAGCAACATTATTTTTGTCTGTTACGATTTTTCTTTTAGGTGTAGTTGTAATTGTGGCGTTATCATTTGATACTTCTTGTTCAACATTATTAAGAATTAATGTTGAATCAAATGAATTATCAGTATGTGCTGGTTGTTGTTGATCATTTAATAAGTGGCTTTTATTAGATACATGGTTTAGTCTACCATACTGAGATTTCTTTCTCTGCATCCTCTTTTTATTTTTATCATAATAAGTTTCATTAGTTTTGTGAGATCTTTGAAAAATGTTTTGTGGGATTGATGTTCCATCCATTTGAAATAGACCTTCTTCTATATCAGGTCTCCAAGGGCCTTCCCAATTTTTTATAGGTATATCATTTAAACTAGATGAAAAATTAAAATTATTATCGGCTGAAGGTAATGTTTTGTAAAGGACTTGCTGATCAAAAGTATTAAAATCACTATATGAAGAAGCTCTTGAAGAGTTGTCTGAATCTTCTACATTATCTGTATGTATTGATTGCAATTGAACTGGGGAAATCTCTGCTGGTTTTTCAACATTTTCTTTATTAATTGTGTTATCATTACTGTTTGATTTATTTTTTGATTGTGAAGCCTGTAATAACAAATTATTAACCACTACCATGACTTTATCACCTGGCGTTTTACGTTTTGATAGTGTTGTAGCTTCCAAAACATCTTGTTTTGTTTTGTTTCTTTTCTGATTAACTAATTCTGATGTATCTAAATCATGTGACAAATCTTGTACATCATTTGAGTTTTCCAGGTGAACAGATTCTCTATTAGCCACTGGTAATATTTTAGAGACCTCATTAATATTAGTTCTTTTATATGACTTTGAATGTTTAGACTTTCTTGGAGTTATTTTTCTAGAAATATTTTGCGAAGGTGGTGTACGAGGTGACCTATCTGAAGCTATGTGCTCACGTGTTTGTGGTGAATCCTCCAACACTTTTTGTTCACGTGAAGAACCTAAGTTTTCTAAAGATTTTGGAGAAGTGGTAAATATATTACTAGCCGATTTATCATTAATGGGCTGTATCAAATTATTGGATGTTTTAGGAGTGCCTTCAGTAGAATCAGTAATGTTTATAACGGAACTGTTAGGTTTTGTTACATCACATTGATCTTCATCAGATGAATTTGACTGAGGAAGGTGTTTTTTCTCTGTATTTTCTTTAAGGGATCTTTTCTCGAGTTGTACATTGTCCTCATTTTTTTCACATTTAGTTGGACTATTATCGTAAGAATTAAGTAACACTACCAGATCTTTTGATTTTTTTGGGTCTGTAGTTTTATTTAATTCTTTTCCTAAAATTAATTTATTTGAGCCTTTAGTTCTATAAATATTTTTGTCACTCAAGTTCTCTGCATTATTTTCATCTACATTTTTAATAGGGTTGATATCGCTTGAATTTATAGCAGAAATATCATTTGGAAATGTGTCTTCTGGTTGTCGTTGAACCTTCGGAGTGCTACATAATATATTGCGTTCTTGCTTTTTAGAAGCTACCTTGACAAGCAACGACTTTCGTAAATTTGTTTTTGCATCTCTTGGGCAAGTAAATGGATTGTTATTCTCTTTAGGTTGAAATCTCTACAACAAAAAATAATTAATTATATAATATATATAATTAATAATATTTTGTTTGATTATGTGCATATTTTCACTTAAACATTTGAAATAAATAGTAATAATGCATGCATAACAAATAAAATAAAAATACACAACTCACCAATATCTGATCTAATCTGCAAAATACATCTTCGTTTGAAGATTCTCCAACTGAGTTTCTACTGAAAATAAATAAACATGTTGCATAAATAGTTTGTTTTATTATTTGTGTTACAAATAAATTACTAAAATTAGGTGGACAATTTGCTATGAATTATTAGCTGATCATATGGAAAAACAATAATTATATGTGTTATATTTGATATTTTGATTTAAACATTAGTAATGGCCAATTATAAACCAGATCAAAAATAATTTTATGTTCATAATTGGCGCGTAATTAAAAGCATTATGTGAACAAACGTTTTTATTAGTTAAAGGACAAAATTAATTATTCCAGAACAAATGAAAGACAATATGAACATATTTTAATGTGCTGTAACGTTATTTTTTCACAGGCTGCTATGCTTAAATAGTTAAAATTAAAACAAATATATTGGACAAAAGTAACTCAGATAAAAACTAAATTTTGTCATATTAATTAAGTCTCTAATGAGACATATGTTATACATATTTAAATCAATGTGTAACATTGTAATACTCCTTCAATGTAAACAGTACAAAGTATAATATATTTACATTTTAATTGGAACGATTCTAACAGATATTCGTGAAATATATATTTATTTTAAATAAAATAATACTGTAAGCCGAGTGCCCTTCATGACAACTGAAGTTTCCCGCTTTTTAGGGGGTAAACGCAGTTGTTTATAGTGAGTAAAGGTTATGATCTGATTACTTACCTCCTACGAGAACTACGCCTCATCATTTAGCTATGGATAAATCACGCATATATTATGAATTTGATCCTTTGTAGTGGTAAAACGAGTTAAAAACTTTGTTATCACATTGTAACACATTTCACAAACATATCAATGCTCAAAATGTACGTCTTGGAATCTGTGCTGCCACATGCAACTACATCTTCCAAACACTATAGTCGCAGCTAATGCTGATTGTACACAACGTTCACCAAACCTTTTCGATTTTCGCACTTTTTGTTGAGTTACACAAACGTTATATCGCGGCGTCCCAAAGTCTTTGATTCCAAACGGTTTAAATTTAGTGCGTCTGCGCGTGGGAAATACTAGGACCAATCACAGAGCACCTACCACCAACTGGGTAAGAGATCGTATATAGTATACAAATTAAGAATCTAATTATGATGCATCTTTTAATTTATATAAAAGTATTATAAATGTACGTATAAGTATGTAAAACAGATAATATTGCAGTTTAGTCGACTAGGATAATAATTGTGCGCAACTCTCGAATTCAAATATGCTGACCATTACATGCAACGTTGTCACTTTTATATTTTACCTAGTTTTTGAGATAAAGTTTATTCATTGTTTGTTGAATGTACTACATTTCTTATACTATAGTACATTTAAATTCATAAAATTCGCAGAGTTAACCCGAAATTAGTATGTTGTAGTAACCTTATAACATTATAGTCCTTATTTCTTATTAATGTTAAATTAAACTATTGTTGAGTTTCCAATACTTTAATGTATAGTGGTGGTCAGAGAAATAGTACACATTACTATTTATTGTTAATGAAGAAATACACATCTCTAATTAAATAAAATTAAAATATTTTATACAATAATTAATCACACTACGTTTCAAATATTTTCAAGTTTACCTAGGTTTCAAACGTTTATTTAGATGACGACGAACGTATTGATTACTATCTGATCATATTTTATTTGAACTTGAATTCATCAGTACTTTTCGCCAAAAGTCTGGAAGATGATTGATATATTTTTGTGTAAACTTTAGTGCTGTTTGAATATTCTTTTATGGTATCAATGACATATTTTCTGAAATACTTCGTTGAAAATTTTGCTAGACACTACTAGACACGGTAATATTTAATTAATTTTTTATTTATCTGAAAAGAAAGAAAGAAAGGACTTCGTTTATTGATTCTTCAATTTTAAATTTTATAGCATTTCTCCGGCCGCCACTATATACCATAATTACTATTAGATTACTATTTGATTGAATTTTTTACTTTATGGGGAAAAAAAGTAAAGTTATTGGACACTATTAAAAATAATATTAAATTGTACCACAAGTTGTAAATATTTTTTATTAAATGTTCACAATTGTCTACTGACTTTATAAAACAAAAAAATAGAAAATAAAACTTTCATTATTTCTTATCAGTTCTTTTAAATAAAAATACTTACTTATATTTACACTTTTACTACATTTATTTTATATACAATGCATTTACATTTATTGAACCCTAATAGTCAAAAATATTATCGTTCAATTATTCAATTTTGTTATCAAGATTTTCTTCACCTTGTTCATAATTTCTCGTTTATTGGTCTCAAATTAGCTATGTAAAAATTAATTTCAAACTTTTAGATTTGACTTACCAAGTAATAAAAGTTTATCTTAATGTAACAAAGATTTCTGTCAAAATTTAGCATACAGTTTTTGTTTAAAATTTTCAAGAAGAAGTAAATATTAATTTTTATATTTGATTTGCTTTTTATTTGTTTATAAATATAGTTAGGATATTGTTAATTCAATTCTCGTAACTCAAATTAATTCAAAATTCAAATTAAGTCTGTAAGTATGTTATAGTGTTTCATTCAAGAAAATATGCTTTCTAAAAATAAAGAAATTTCAATCTTAATGTGCTTAAATGTATAAAATGAACTGCACTACAATGAACCGCACCACTATCCGACTGATCTATTTAAGAATCGAACAGACTGACTGGTTTTACAGCACCAACAGAGGGTGGTCGGTCAACCTGGGGTTTTATGTAATTGTATGTACATTGTGATATTATTTGACCAAATAAAATATCAGGTAACAGTTATTAAATAAATATTATAATTAATCTTAAACTATTTATAATTAAACTAAACTTATGACAATAATATATTGTTTTAACTGAAGACAATGTTATGATCCGTGCACGTTTAAAATAAAATTAAAAATTTTTTTAAATGTATATTAATTAAAAAAATAAAATATTAAGTCATCTGGCAACATGATTTTAAAATCCACAGGTTAATTTGAATTAACACGCAAGCGCATTAGTGATTTCTTGTATCAACCTAAACTGCAAGAACGCCTTCGATTGTGATGAGCCCGAGGCTCAACGCATCGACCGATGGATGGCGCTACATACATAAATTTGGTTAGAGTGAACTACCCTAAAACGTCAATTTGAAAGCAGATAATGATATATTCACACCAGTGGCAAGTGATGCCACCCGGTCAAAGGCAATAACAACTTAGCAATAATATTAACAATACCTGTGATAATTTAATTCACTTTTGTATAATAAAAGTCATGTTTTATTAACCATAGTGTATATTAAAAAATGATAATAAAATAAAAACCGAAAACTAAATATATAAATTTAGGTTTTTTATTACTCATTTTCGTTTTTCTGTAATTTTTTATATTGTTATATAAATATTACAAACAGTTTTCAATTAATTGTAGACATTTTCCAGCTCGGCGAAAAGAAGTAATTCTTAATCAAAAAAATTCAATGGAGTTTATTTGTTCTCTAAAAACTCAATCGTGTCTAACGAAATTGCTCATTTCAACATAGAGTATAAAGCAAAAGCTTTGAGATGTAAAATGGAGTGAATCATTCTTCAGTAATGAGTCCAGATTTGTTATGATAATTCATGATAGTTGAGTACATTTCAGAAGACACCATGGGGAAAATCTACAACTTTTAATTGAAAGGTCTGTACATCGTTGGATTCATGAGCTCACCGATTGAACACGTATGAGACATTAATGACAGGAGACTTCGAAATTCAGCACTTCCTTCCCATACTTGGGCAGTTAAGTAGAGGTACCTCAAGACGAAATTGATCCTTGAATCAACAGCAAGGCAAATTAATTAAAAAATGATACTTGTGCCTCAGTTATTCCATATTGCACACAAAAATATTAATAAAATACACCATTTATCTTGGATTTCTTCTATTTTCTACATAATTTGGCAATTACTTAAGGTATTTAGAATATTAGAATCATCATTCTCAGTTTGTGGAAAGTAAACTCGCTCTGAAAGTGCCTTCAGGTGTTTAAGAGTCTTTAAATATGGAAACTATAGAGAATGCTGGGTATTCCTAGCAGCTATATTAAAAAAGATTGAAAAATTGTATAATTGACGAATGCAATGCAAACAGAAGCTATCCAGGCATTTTTAGAGCCCGACTATCGATGAAAAGAAGATTAAACACCTATGATTTAGTTGAAATTTTATTAATAAACTTTTATCCTTTACCTATAGAAAAAAAAGGTTTATTAAAAATCATCAAAAGACTAAAAAATTCTTAAAATAATCCAGGGAACAACTCTCCTGTATAATATAATCGAAATCAATTTTAGTTATTAATTACTTAAAAGTGGAGCGTGAAAAATCACTACCGATTGACATGATAAAAAATTGATTGAGATGATTATTATTAGCTATATCCGACTCAAAATACATCACTTTGCCCTCACGAATAATTAGTCCAGTCTCAGTCTAGAAAATGTGATGTGCCGTGAAATTATGAGTAATTTTACTGATGATGCGAAGAAAATAAAAACATAAACGTCCTTGGCGAAATACGCACGAGTCACACAATTCCTGGCAGAGAAAATCGACTTGCGCATTAGTGGAAAATATCTTTCCACCGGCCGGCCCCAGTGTTTTCAGTTCGCGTTGTTTTCCCTCGAAATTGAAGTGCGAGACAATACTTTGGACATATAAATAAATCAATCGCGTGTTTAATTGCTGCGAGGTAATAAAATATGTGACTATGGTGGTGGCTCTATCTTCGAAAAGGTAAAAGACATTATGATTTTTTTCAGTGTTTTCATTTATGCAATTCTGTGCTCACTTTGTTATTGATTGTAGCCAGTGCACATGGTATGTCTCTTACTTACTTATACATCTAAATATCGCATCGCGTGAAGACATAATTAGGTCGACTATTTTTATTTGCCGATTTTTATTATACTTTAGATGTGTTTATTTCGATCTGATTTAATTTGAACGTAATATTTATTTGAAATGGGCTGTAAAATGGAGATGATGGTATTGGAAAAATTAAAATACCAGAGGCGAATGGTGGCGCTAAAGTTTTATTATTTTCTTGATTACCGTGGCATAATATCAAATAAAATTGTTTAACTTAATATTTTATAATAATATTTTCACTCTATTTATATATAAAAGATATTATGACTAATATAAAATGAACATAAAATATAAATAGTGAATAGATGATGAAATAATTATTTAATACATTAGTTAGTTTGTAATAATATTATTTAATATGTATTTTTATATTTCGTGGAAACACCTTCAAATTAAGATGCTTTGAGGTTTTAATTTTAATATAATGATTAAAAATAACTGTAGCACCAATATTGCCCACATATGTTTAAATTATTAGTAATACCAATAATTTGAAATGATAGAGTATAATATGCAAATACAATATAATAAAATATTAAAATTAAAATTGGATATAATTTTAGGCTAATATGAAAAAAATTAATGATTAACAGACATTTTAGTTGGCAAAATGAATTAATTTATCATGAAAAAAATGTATATCTAATATTATATTTGACTAATGTTGTTGTGTAATTTTTTTCATTAAAAGTTTAATGATTGGAGTTCTAACATAATTATTTGTTAGTCGGAGTAAATGTAAATGTAATAATATTTTTGTTTCAGATACATTTGTGACGCATTTATGACACTGATGAAGCAGACCCTAGCAATGTCGGGGATTATTCTCAAAAATAGAAATCAATACTTTTTGAGAATTTTTGAACGACATCCAGATCTTAGGATAAATTAAATTATTTGACGACATGGTCGTAAGTATACTAATGGATTTTGTTAAATTCATAAGAATTATTCGTTTCTTTACTTAATCAATACATTTAGTACACGATCAAAATTTACATACATCGGAATATTTGTTAGAAGTTTGTATAAAATAACTCTTTTTCAAAACTAATTACAAACATTGTAAAGCACTTTAGATGTACAAGCTTCAGCACCTTTTGTGGTAAATCACTAAATAAATTCGAAACTTTCCACAGTATTTACAAGTTTCAAACAACTATTGAGAACTGTGTCAAACCTGAGAAGAGTAATGTTAAAGTTTGTTGCAAATCTTTAAATATTAAAACAGAGGGTCAAATAAAAAGTATGCAAATTTCATGTCTCATTAGCATACAACAAAACATCTCAATTAAAATAAAAATGTATAGGACATTCAAACGTTATTATTATGCAGATTACCAAAACAAATCACTTAATCATCTCAACAAAGTCCGAAAAAATTCTAATGAAGAGAAATGAGTATCGGTAATAAGTCCAATTAAATTTCATTGCCATATTTACATAGTTTTAAAGAGAATTTTTTTGCAGTTAAATACTGAGTGGGCACAAGTAGAAGTAATTGATTTAATCAATGATGGTTCAGGACTTGCTTTCGGTATCATTGGCGGTAGAAGCACTGGAGTCGTTGTCAAAACTATTTTGCCGGGTGGCGTCGCCGACAGGGTAAATATGAAACGACAATTTTTTATCTGTATAATCATTTGGGGGTGTTTGTAGGATGGTAGATTACAAAGTGGCGACCACATTTTACAAATTGGAGAAGTTAATTTACGAGGCTTGGGATCAGAGCAGGTGGCCTCAGTGTTACGACAATGTGGAGTGCATGTTCGGATGGTCGTGGCCAGACCAATTGAATCTACTAACACCGATTATCAGGTATACATATAATATTTACTTCCTGCCATCATTGGAAAAAGTTACTTGTCTTAGGCTCTGGGTAGTCATGCTCCTATTGTACCGACTAAGATACTGGGTGACCCCTTGGAACTGGATAGACATCTTGTAGAAAACGGATACGCTGACACTTTAACACAACTAGCTCCGTCCACATACACCAATCCATTTATTTACACTGGCCAAAATTCTGAAGTTCAATTACACGTAAGTAGGAACGGGCATGTTTGTCGAAGATAAATTATTTTAATTGTTATTCCAGCCTATATCAGGTATTGTTGATGTCGTTAAAGACCCATTACCAATTGGAAATGTTCCCGTTTCCTTACCCATCGATGAGCCAAAGAACACACCAAAAATGTTACCTCTTGATATGGCCCTGCACAAGCCCAATTTACCAGAGACTGAAACTTGCACTGTTAACTTAAAAAAGGACGACCTGGGACTTGGTATCACGGTAGCAGGATACGTGTGTGAAAAAGGTGAGCAATTCCATTATTTTTTTCAATTACAAAGTGACTAATGCCATTTATTAATGTTAATAAATCAATTTATAAGCTGCACAGTTTTATATTTAAATGCTATAAAAATAAATTCGTTTAATTCAATGTTTTAGGCACTAATGCATTCTAATTTTATCTAGAAAACATATGTTGCGCGACGTTAAACGTCGAGACGCTTTGAATTTTCCAAAAGCATATACATCATCATAATGTTTATTTAACTTTATCTATCGTATTAAACTTATGCTTCAATAATGTTTATGAACAAATGTTTTAAATAACTAACGAATTTCAATGGTTTAGAAGCTTTATTTGTTTTTATACATTTTTATTTGTTTTTAAAATATTGTATTTATAACTTTATGATGGCAGTCGCTTTGGCAAAATATATCAAAACAAATTTGTCACCCTAATTTTTATTCGTAAATTTTACTAAAACACACGACCTCCTTACAGAAGAAATATCTGGAATTTTCGTTAAAAGCATAAGCAAAGGCAGTGCCGCCGATCTCACAAAAAGCATAAAGGTTAACGATCGAATAATAGAAGTAGACGGAGTATCCGTAATCGGCTATACGAACCATCAAGCTGTCGAACTCTTAAGAAACACAGGACCCACGGTCACAATCAAGATAGAGCGATACTTAAGAGGACCTAAATACGAACAGCTGCAGATGGCAATTCGCGCAAACGAACTAAGATTACCCTCGCCCCCATCTTCGTCCGCCACGTCGTTGCCAAAAGTACCATTTAGTTTAGTGGTGAGTAGAGCCATCGCATAAATTTGCCCGGAAATTAAGTGTCACCTTTCAGCACATGAGTTACTTGGGCATCGAGCCCGAGCCAGAATCACGCACAAGTATGGATTTCGATTCTGCAATACTGCTGGATGCGGATAGCACGAACGACGAGGAGAAGGAGATCGTGATTGATGGCACGAGATCGTTGCAGTTCAATGGTAACAGTCACGAGGCGATAAAAAATAAGTGGCGGGACAAGTTTGAGGACGACGTGGAAATTGTGGTATGTATTCACAATCCAAATATTGTCTGTCTATATATATATATATATATATATATATATATATATATATATGTCAGAGAATAATCATGGGTACTTTTGCAGATCGCCCAAATGGAGAAGGAGAACAACAAGGGGTTAGGAATTAGTTTAGAAGGTACGGTTGATGTGGAAGACGGCAAGGAAGTGCGACCACATCACTATATAAGGAACATCCTACCAGACGGTCCTGTAGGTTTAAACGGCGCTTTACAATCAGGAGATGAGTTGCTCGAGGTATCTGGTTTTAATATTGTTATATTTTGTCTCCACGTACACAATTTATAGGTGAACGGAATAATGCTGTTGGGTTTGAATCATCTTGAAGTTGTTGCCATATTAAAGCAGTTGCCAAATTACGTTTGTTTAGTTTGTGCTCGGTATCCCGTTCCTATTAGAGTCATTGATACGGCACAACACAGGGATGCTTTTCAGGCGAGGGTGAGTGTGTACATTTGTGTTATTCAGTTGTTTTGTACTATACGTACTCGTTGTTGTTTTTAGAAAATACTGGCTGGAAGTTTACAAACTCTAATTCCCTCCTGCGAACGGAACAGACTGGTAAAAGCAAAATCCGAAACGTCGTTGGCATCAAGTTTAACAAGTGACGCGTGCACCATCAGTAGATCAAGATCGTTAGAATTAATAGCCGGTCTGCCAATGTGGAATCAGGAGACGACTGTTGTAGAACTGAATAAAGGAGATTATGGACTTGGCTTTTCAATATTAGATTATCAAGTAAACCTTTTATATTATAACATAATTTAGCTGAACTTCGGAACTAACTAACTTCCCTTATAGGATCCACTTAACAGCCAGGATACGGTGATAGTAATTCGTTCACTGGTGCCGGGCGGTGTTGCTCAAACGGACGGAAGACTGATCCCTGGCGATCGACTGATTGCAGTCAATGATATCAATGTGGCCGACTCGTCTTTAGATCGAGCGGTGCAAGTGTTAAAGGGCGTACCAAAAGGTCCCGTCAGGATAACTGTAGCAAAACCACTTAATAGTAATGATGCCGTCTCGCACACCAGTCAGGTGAGAGACTAAAGATATCATTTAGTGGATTTTTTCACAGTGTTATTCAGTTAGGATTGAGGACAAACCAGTTAGTTAGATATAATGTTCGATTTGTTTTTCATTATTTCCAAATATGCGCTACTTGTGTTCAATTTATGGGGTTGTCCAACACATTTTTTACCTTTGTAAAATAATGAGGCAAACCGATAAATATCAACTACATTTTTCCTGGTTTGAATGCAACAAGCTGATTGATATTAAAAGGCACTTTTCTATTAATAAATTAAGAAATAATTGTTATAAACTAAAATAATCGCCACCAAAGAGAATTGTGCATTTTAGATCAATAAATATCGTGTCAATACTGTACACACAGATATTTCACATTTTATTGACACGAAGCCCAAAATATAAATTCAAAATATTGACAATTGTGATGGAACACATAAAAATCGAATGAATATTGTTATTGAAATGTATATATTTATTTTCGTGAAGGCATTTTTGCACTAAAAAGTAGTATTTACTTGCACCATTCACCATTAATTTGTACGCTATTGATTGAAATGTTGTTCAATATTGTAGCGTAGTGTTTAAAACCGCTTCTTCCGTGAACATTTGAAAAGAATGTGTCTGTGTGTTAGTGTATCTAAAAAAAGTTATTAAATAACTGACGGAGAGTTGTTTTTAGTTTGTACGGAAATTATTAGAAGAATGGTCTGAAGAACTCGGATTCATTTTATTGGTAAGTACATATTTTTTAAAATATATGTTACATAATTTACAAAATTTATTTATGTTTTTGGTAAACAATTTTTTATCATATTGGGATATATCATGCTGGGCAACGTGTTTTAGTACTACGAAAATAAAAGAAAGGAATTCTGAACATGTATGTGAGATTAGTTAAATACAAAATTTAAAAATTTTAAATTTTTAAACAGAGTTTCATGAGATTTTAATATTCTTGAAGAAAATATAAAAATACATATCTTAAAATATCTAAAATATTATTATTTCCATATACATTAAAATAATTTGATGATAAAATATAACAATAAATAAATATAGCTAAATCATAGAAACGTAATATAAATAGAGATAGCACGAATGAGTTTATAAAAGAAATTCATTAAACTATTGAATGTAAAACTATTATAATTATTTTAAATGGTAAAAGTATAAAATTTTATTAACCATAAATTTTATTGTAACTATAAAACTGCGTGTTATTAAAAAAGAGTAATAACATCTAAACGAATTTATGTATTCTCCCATAAACTTCAAATTTCATTATTTAAATGATGCTCCAATTTAGAGCAATAGCCATCTATTCACAAAATTATTATGATACTTATTTTTTATGTATTCTTTAATATTAATCCTGTCACGTTTCAAATTAAGTGGTTACCAAAAGCATATTTTTAATTGATTTTTAAGAGCACCTCTATTTTATTATAAAATTGTCTTGTTAAGACCGAATATAGCATCATGAATATAATAATTTTATTATTTTTTGTTACAGAATTAATAAGATTTCCACTACGTGAATGGAAGGGCTACATTTACTTATAAAGTTATGTCAATACGTCCCTCGTATATCGATGTGATTAAGATGTGTCCTATTTTATTAGATATGTTAAAATTTTATTTAGTTATAATTACCTAATTGTCACTCCACATATCGCAAATTATAAATGTTTTACAAATAAAGTGTATATTGAAACAAATCTATTGTTTATTGACTAACAAATTCCTTAATTAATACTTTATTTAACGTTTTAGAATATTAGAGTGTCTAGTAGTGTTTTTTAATTCAATTTTTTCTCAAAATTTATTTTTTTTAATAATGAAACATAAAAGAACCTCCTCAGTTTAATCGGGTTTATTATTTTTAATCTTTAATGAGAGTAGAAGTGAGTAATTTTGTTGGTACAAATTATTAAATTATTATTTAATATTTTTACAGGACACTGAAGACGATCAAACATGCATAGAAGACTTTCAAGAGTGCATAGAAGAATATCAAGAATGTCTGGAGGTGGTTCATATATGTATCGATGGAGAAAACTCCTTTAACTCATCGTATAATAGTCAAACCGATAAGTGCAGCCAAAAGAAGAACACCGATCAACATTTATTAAATAGTGATTTTTTAGAGAATAATTATTTAAATTTAAAACCTGTGGATACTATAGGCGATAGTGACTTAGACATTAGTTTTAAAAGTACTAATGAATCTCAATTAGATAATAAATCGGGCGACTGTGAAAATTTTAACGACCGAAATGTATTTAATAAAAATAATAATAAGTGCGATTCAGTATTAATTAAAACGGATAGTTTAACACAGAGTGAAAAAATATCAAATCAAACACCATCGTCCGTTTCGGAAAAGGACGGCTACGAAACATGCGTGGACGACTCGTTTTCCGACGACAATTCCAAGTTTAATCACCAACAATTGAACAGAGATACATGCGAAACCCTAATCAAAACCAACCCAACCCACAAGGAAGTACGAAACATACAAACAACGCAAGTATTAGAGGAAAATGAACTAGAAGATATAACACCAACAAACTCGAGAAACGTACTGGACCAAAATTACGTAGACGTGCAAGATTCAACGAGTGATTCCATAAAAACTGGTTCGACCGTGGTGGCCGTGGCCGTTTCCGAACCGTGTTTGAACATGAACTTTCCCGAATACCATATCTGTTTGGACACTAAATTCGACGACGAACTGAAATCCTACGATCAAACCGAAGATTCGGGGGGCGACGAATTTTTTTTAGTGCAATATCCTCCGCAATCGAGCAAAAGCCTTAGCGAGCCGAACGTTCTCGACTCCGTGGACATATCTCGCAGTCCCGGAAAACGATGTTTCAAAAAATGCTTGGAGGAGTATTATAACGATTACGAAGACTGCCTGGAAGCTTACGGCATTTATCAGAAGGGCATGCAGGAGAAAACGGAGGAGGGGACGGTGGAAATGTCGGACGACGAAATATTCAACGACATTCTTTTACCTTTCAAAAGCAAATCTGCTCCGGATGTGATGGATAGGTCATTTATTATGTTGACTTATGATCCGGGACCTTCGAAGAATAGAAGACAGTCCGCTTTTGTTCCGGGATATCAGTGTGATGAGAGGTAAGATAATTTTAGCGTTTTAATCACATTTAAAAGTTATATTTTAAGCTCGAACGAAAAAAAAACGTTTAATTTGGCGAAGTGATTCCGTAATTTTGTTCAACAACGTACTTTAATATATTAAGCCATAAACTGTTAAGACGTAATAATTTTTTGATCACGCAATTTTCAATAAACATGTAACATTGCCACGAGAGACTAAATTATTGAATCTTTAGATAATTTAAAAGTCTCAGTTATTGACTATGAATTTTTAAAATTAATTCACTTATAAAATTACTTTATTTATAGTTTTGAAGAGAATAACAGAGTCGTACAACAACAATTTTTATAAAGAGATATCTATTATAATAAAGAAAAATCTATAAAAGAAACCACATAAGTGAACATTTAATCTTATTTTGCTTGTGCACTTAATAAGATCTACTTATTGGCACAATCTGTACATGTAGTTTATAGGACATCTCAAAACTATGATCATTAAATATGATTTAATTTTTTTGTAGAAAGTTTAATGATGTTCTTATTATATTAAACTCAGATCTATAGTTCCAAACATATTACACGAAAATAAATCTATAACTCTCATTACAAAAACTATTTTAGTATGTCAAAATCAATCAGGATTACTAATTATCAAAATTTCCAAATAACTATCAAATTATTTAAACCTGAAAAATTAAATGATCACTCTTTCTACCACAAAATATTTTACTTTAATTTTCAGTTTTGCTCTAAATGACCCAATTTGACAAAACATAAAAATAATTTATATAAGTTCATTTTTAATAGGCCAATATAAAATATTAACAATATATTGTTAAATCTATAGATTTATATGTGAAATATGTAGTTTCTACGACATTTCAAGACTGTGATAACTAAACATGATTTAATTTTTTTGGTAGAAATTTTAACGATGTTTTTAAGTTAATATTAAATAATATCTACATTTTCAAACATATTATAGTTCAAGAAAATAAATCTGTAACTGTAATTAAAAAATATATTCTAATATGTCAATGTCAATCAGGGTTACTAATTATCAAATTATTATGAAATTATCTAAACCCAGAAAATTTAAATAATCACTCTTTTTACCACAAAATATTTTACTTTAATTTTCTATTTTGTTCTAAATAACCCGTATAAGAAGTTTAAATAGAAGAAAGTCTGACGAAACATAAAAATAATTTATATCATTTCATTTTTAATATAAAGTATTATATTTATTTATTTATATTTCTTATATAAAATATTAATAATATATTATGTTAAACTAAACATGATTTAATTTTTTTGGTAGATAATTTAACGATGTTCTTAAGATAAAAACATTGTAATTCAAGAAAATATATCATGTAGTTACTTTTTCTTAACGTTCCTAATATTTTAGTCAAACAGGGTTATTGATTATCAAGAATTTCAAATAATTATCAAATTTTGTTTTTTGTCTAGTCTAAAAATAATATTTTAGTTAATTATTAAATTTTCTTTTATTACAAATTATCTAATTAATAAAAAACAACGTGGTTGTAATCATTGGTTAACAAACAAACAAATTTTTATTTTTAATAACAATTTTTATGCTTAATTTATTTATTTTTTTATTATATAAAGAATGTATTTTATATAATTTAGTTTTTTTTGACAAAGTGTCATTTTTGGACGTCTTTAAAATGAATTTTTTGGGGGAGTTAAAAAATTCTTTGACGACCTTAATATAACTAATAATTAATAAATATCACGACAATTATTTACGGACCCTGTAATTAACTCAATAGTTTTATTGGAAGAGAGGAAACTTTACAAAGTACATTCGTAAAAAGAACTAACATACCTATATAAAACTGTATGTAGTACATATATGGTTTAAATCCGGTCGACCCCATTAAGTAAATATTATCTAATTTGGCTCATATGTAATACAAGATTTTTAACAGTGGATCAGGTAAAACCCTGAAACTTTACATATATGTAAAAATATTCAATGTCTGTTCAGTTATGTGACACCCTACAAAATTACCCCCGTGAGTTTATGAGATTATGTATAATAATACAGACCTTCCAGTAGTCTTTGACAAACAATGTGATGAACATAGTGTGCTTAACTTACTTTGGTGTCCCTATTAAAAGCTGTGAAGCCATAATATACGGATGGCTATATTAGTTTGTTTTAAGAGTGCTTTCCGGATTTTAAACAATAAACTGTTCTGTGTTTCGAAAAATTGTAAGTACATATTTTATTTTTTATCTTTCCGTCACAAAATAGGTTACTTTAATTTTCAGTTTTTCTTTAAATTAGCCAAATAAGGAATTTAAATTAGACAAAATATAAAAATAATTATTTATAATTATATATATTTAAATGTGAATATGAAATTTACATTGTTTCATTCCACGTGACCAATGCAGAATTACAAAAAAAATATAATGAAATTTATTAATAACCACGAATATAAAATGTAACTGAATCTCATGACATTTGTCAATTTTTTATGGCAAATTTATTTATATCTTAATTATGAAGGAACTGTTTAGGTCACATGTTTAAACACGTGAGTTTTGGACATTACAATCTTTTCTCAGTCCAGACAACGATATAATGTCTTCCAATTACGTTAATGAATTATTTGTTTAATTATCAAAATAAAAAATATATTAATTAATTTTAATTAAAAGACTCAAATTAAAATGTCTAATAATACCTTAGAATTTTGTAGCTCGATAAATTTCCCATAATTAAAATTTTTTTACACGCCCTAAATAATTACACTTTAATAACTAAATATTAATTTAATTTCTAGTGAAAAAAACTCACAAATGACAGTGATACGGCAAATTGATAATGATTATGGTACATTAAGGGGATGCCATTTTGACGAGATGCTGCAAAAACATTGGGGATCAACCCACACCGTGAAAATATACAGAGAACCGAACAAAAGTTTAGGTATAAGCATAGTAGGCGGCAAAGTCGACTTACAAAAATCGGAGTCAAAGACAATTTTGGGTATCTTCGTTAAAAATGTCGTCGAAGATAGTCCAGCCGGAAAGACCGGACAATTTAAGGTGAGTTTTCAATCAAACTTTCAACAATTCGCTCTCACGAAAGGCTGTGCACCTTTTGAAGTGCAGAAAATTCAGACCGATATTCTTATGCTAAGTAAACTCTATTAAATCCAGTAACTAATATAAAGTCTAATTAATTTCTATTATGTCATTTCAGACTGGCGATAGAATCCTTGAAGTAAGTGGAATTGATTTGCGCCAAGCAAGTCATGAAACTGCTGTTCAAGCAATCAGAAATGCTTCCAATCCAGTGTCCTTTGTAATACAATCTCTTATACAATGGGTAAGTGCACTCAATAGTTCTGGTTGTTATAATTAAAAGTCATCGGCATTGTCAATGGTTCTTTAAAACATAACATTTCGTTTTTTTTTTTGCAGAATATCGACGCGGACGCGAACACATTCCAAAACGACGAAGAAAATTGCCCGTCGCCGTTTCCATCGCCCGTAAGCGTGAACGCCCCCGAAATCGTACCCGATCTGAAATCGGACAGACCCAAAGGAGACGTGGTCAAAGAAAATGGTGGACAACTTTTGAATGAAAAACCGTTCGAGAGTGTCAAACGGACGGCGACACCGGAACCGGTTGCTGAAACACCACCGCCCACTATTAACATCCGACATGACGATTCCAACGACGAGAGCGAAGATGAAGAAGAGGACACTAGGGAAATGGAGGGAAGGACGGTGTCCTCCAAAGGAATTTCGGTAAGTTACTGTTTTACTAGAAAATATCCTATTTTATTTTCCAATTTATTGTATCGCATCGCAGCATGAAGTACGTTTTATAATGTGATTTATTTACAGATTGATCGGGCTAGTGCGGCGAATGTCAAAAGGTCGAAAGAAGAAATTGCTTCAGATCCAGAAAAAGAAGATGACTTCGGATATACAATGAGTAAGTCCCAATTTACATGTATTTGCATGAATTATATTATTTAATAATGAGGAAAAATATTATCAAATGAAGTGATAAACAACTAACCGCTACCTAATAAATCATTATATTATTAATTCAAATTTAATATTTATCATATGGAAATAAAAATTACCAATAAATTTAAAAGCGTTCATGAAAATTATTAAAAAATTCACGTTTACTACTGTAATAATGCATTTTTATTATCAACAGCATTTATTTCGCATAATAAAACTGTAAAAAATATAATATTAATATTTCTATTTTAAGCGATTTTTATAATACTTGTAATTAGCATAAAAATCGAGGCACGATTAAATGGAACTTTTCTAATATATAATAATAGTACATTTGTTTGATGTTGATAAAATACTACATAAATAAATTATAATAACATTTCAATTTATATTTGTTTCCAAAAAAGTCAAGATATATTTTCAAATTGAAAAATATAATATTTTAATTACACATTATGTAAAATTATTTACATATAGTTTTCAAAGCTTTTTTCTTCAAAGTAAAGTTTATTTCACAAAATAAAATTTATAAAAAATTATAAAATTGTAAACTAATATTATGTTTCAGTAACATACGTAACTATTGGAAAAACTCTTTTTGAAAATTTTCAATTTTTTAATAATCTAATAAAACTGCCTTTGATATATGAGAATTGGCGACAATTTTAATTAATAAAATATATATTAAATATTGATTGATATTTACAGTACCGAGCAAAATAGGAGAAACAATTTTCTTTTATAATTTTTTTTGTTAATAATAATAAATTAAATAATTTTGTTTTATGTCAACAATAATACACACAATGCATAAAATTTTAAAAAAACTACATATAAAAAGGGACAAATTATAACCTTTAAATATCTATTTCTCATAGTCAGTAATGTTATGTACATATTCTTTTGCTGAAATAACTGCACTATACAATTCTCTAAAATTTTTGAATTTTTCTATATGCGTTGATCGAATTTCCTCATCCACGATCTCCCAAAAGATCTCAATGGGGTTAAGATCTGGACTATACGCTCACTATTTAACATCGTTTTGTTATATCCATATACTGATATGTATCCATTATTACATTGATTATTCGTAAAGAACCCACTTCAATAGCAGAGGAATATCCTCCCCTAATCATTACATTTGCAGCACTATGTTTAATTGTACTCACTGTGTACTTTGGACCGAACCTCTCATTCTCTGAACACCTCACCCAAGTAATACTATCTAAATTATTAATTTTAATTTGCTTTCATCAGTAAACAGCCCTATATTCCACTTAGTAATGATTTAGTTTTCATGCTCATGGACGAACTTAAGGTGGGCTCGTCTATTTTTCATGGAAATAAACGGTTTCTTCGCAGGTTTTCGAGTATCCAAGTTGCTTTCGCTCATAGGACGAAGAACCCTATGTGCAAAAATGTCAACATCCCCTAGTTTCTTTTCAATTTCAACTCTACTATGATAAAGGAGTCCTTCAAGGGGAGTACAATTTTTTTGTTGACATTGCTGTATACATTGACGTATAAAAAGTTTGTTACTTTTAGAAATAATGGACCTATTTAATTCCAATTGCCTAGAAATGTCAGCTTGCTCAACTCCAGCCTTACATTTTTATATTATAAACTGTTTTAGCTGTATATTTATGAACACCACGAAGTATCTTTTAAATATATGTGAATTAAAACAACATACAGCCAGAAGATTACGAATAAATTGAATTATGTGCGTTACATTTTTGGGGTGCTCATCTAATTAAAAAAAACGGAATACTTCTTTCAATGTTAGTGTAAGCATGTTATTTGTAAAAATAATAAAATTACAAGGGAGTTTTAAAGGAAGTAAAGGAGATGTTTTAAATATTTTGTATTTGTTTCCCTAATTTTGCTCGGCACTGTATATTTATTTATACAGAACTGCAGTTGGAAAAATTAAATGTGAAATTCCCAAATAATTAATGATTTGGCTTCAAAATATTCAGGAAACATAATTTATAAGTTAATAGAAAAATTAATTATTGGGATGTTCCCATGACATATATATATATATATATATATATATATATATATATATATATATATATATATATATAATATATATATATATACATATATACATAAATTATATTGAGCATGTACAGAATTTAGATTTTTACAAATTAGCTACCTAGTTACGATAGTACCCTATAACGCTTATATATTAGATTTGTTGTTAAGACTGAGTTATTCTGAAGTGTAAAAGATACACAATATTCAACTTAAAATTTGATGAAATTGGTGCAGATTTACTTGTTTATTTTATTAATAATTTGTTAAAATATATAAAATTTTAAATTTAATTTATATAAAATGATATATGTATGTATTATTTTAAATTGTTGGTACTTATATGCCTCAGATTACTTATTGTCGTCATCAAATATATCACATATAAAAATCTTCAAGTGATTTTTTAATAGTAAGTCATACATTTATAAAGTTACAATTTATATTAAAACTGAAACTGTTAAAATTCCATTGTCAGTATTTTTCAATATCGCATTGACACAACAAAATACCATACATATCTATAAATTCAGTGGTGTCAGTTGACTTGAATTATGGTCCGTTGCACCTTTTAACAAATAAACAACGATTTTAATTAAATTTCTTTCAAGTTGACAGACATTGGCGAACTTTTAATTAAACTTTCTGTGCCTTTTCAATTCGAACGTTTACAATGATGTCGATTTATGTAGAATGTGTAAATTTCCGATGTGAATGTGCATAAATAACTAATATTCAATAAATATCAATATTTTTGTTTGTGTACAATTATTAATTAATTATCACAACTTTGTTCCTTTTGTACTTGGCATGTGAGGCGGATATTTAATAATAAAATTTGAATACAAGCCATTAACGTATTATTTATATACGAAAGTATATACCCATTTTACACCGATATAAATGAATGTTTACAATAAACTACTTTCATCGGAATCAAAATAAACACATGTTTATAACGTAAATAAAAACATGAGTCTTATAAACATTCTAAATAGAATCATCTTCCAGCTACATAAAGCTAGTAAAATAGTTTCAACGAACACAAGTAAATGTTTTCAATATAAATAATTCATTAATTATCATTTCATGTCATGTTAAAATTTGTGGCATAAAATATGTAAATTATAATCCTGAAAGATTATAAAATTTAATAACTATTACGTAAATTATATGTTTTTATAATACATAATTTGTTACACCCTGTACCAAAATCCATTCTTCAACCAAGTTCCTTACTGTTCCTCGCGATTCAGGAATATTTTATAAATCCACCATCTGGAGGAGCTAACTACTTAAAGCCGAAACTTCGGTGATTAAATAACGAAGTATTTAAAATTTAAGTAAATCTTGAATCAAATTGACCTTTAATGTTGTGAAAAATGTCTTCCAATTAAAACAATTTAATTTAAAAATGTTGTCACGTGATTTTTTTGATCCATAACATTTAGCGTCGCTTACGGAAACAATCAAAACGGTTCATTAATGATCCGTCACCGCCACTTTGATCAATGAATTATGATTGGTTGATCAAAGCGTTGATGCACAGCTTTAACGTACCATCAATTTTAATTCTCAATTTTTTTCTGGGTCAGGTCTTAACGGCGAACTTATCGTTCCCTGATTTATCTCAATCTCAATTTTATTCATCCAAGTCCTTCGCGATAATCAGCTTTCGATCTATCAAAATTGTAATTTTGGTATCGTTAATATCTTAGGCGATTGTTAAGTCTGACTCGGAGCGCTTACTTTAAGGATTAAGTTTTTATTTTGCATATCGATTTATTGAGTTTCGTATAATTTCTCTTTAATTGCTCATTTGGTTAATTACTCAAGTGGAGAGAATTCTCCTAGAATACAGGGTGACCACCTTAAAATGTGATTTGATTTTAATTAATAATAATCGACGATAAATTAAAAATTAATAAATAAATTGAACATTTCCTATAAAAAAACAATTTCTTCATTGAATTTAAAAGTTTATGAAAATATTCAGTGGTAAAGATAAAAATTACATTCTTCTAAAGAATTACTTCTTCTGATCAATTAAATTCTTTGAATAAAATGTCACAAATACCTAAAGAATACGAAGTGGTTCTCATATTACTGACTGTTAATATATCTTTAGAATTTTTATATATGTATAACAGAGTGATTAGAAATAAACTGTTTGCTAGAAGTAATGCGTTAAGTCACTCTTTGATATGTTCAGATATTTTTTACACTTTGTACGGTGCATTAATTACAAATATCTGTATTTTATCTATACCATTATTTATTTATTTTCTTGAAGCTTTAATATATGTATTCTTTTTTTTTTGATAAAAAGTGATCTAATATTTTTGACCTCAGTTGTATGACGTTATAAAAATCTTTATGGCACGCACAAGATTTTTATGTTTATGTTCTAAACAATTTTTTTTGTTTATGTTCTAAACAATTGATTTTGATAATTTCTTGTTATTTGATATTTGAACAATCAAAAAATATTCTAAAGAAATAACTGGCCAAAATAAACATGTATCAATATCTTTTGTATATAATAGTGGCCATAATTATAACAACTATAACGTTATTTTTGTTTCTACTATGTAACTAGTCAATCTAATTTTATTCTTTTAAAAATTGCCATTTTTTATTTTTCAATGGACAAAATTATAACAACTTTTATTGCGCTCTGTGAATTTAAATCGTTTATTTACTAAAGGTCTTTTGTCTTATTATTATTTAATAATTGGTCTAAGTGAAACTATAAGAAAAATTAGAATTTAGCATTACCCAGATCGAGAAAAACAAGAAGAGATGCCTAAGAATTATCGGCTAAATAAGTTAATCGTTTTCCGTATTGTTAACAATTTTAGACAAACTGGTCAAGTTGTAGCTAAGAAAAAATTTGTTTCAGTTCGAAAAACTTTAAATGAAATCAATAACTGGATAATTCGAATGTGAAAAAAACAATCCAACCTTATCGTCAACTGAAATTAAAGTTAACCTTTAGGAAATGGAACTGTGGGAAATTAGTTCAAGGACTGTGAGAAGATGGTTAGTGAAGGGAGTTTCGTTTAAAAGTCCAACTTTGACTTGCTTAAGATCACATTCACTGGACCAAAGAACAATAGGGACGAACAGATCTTAGTGACGAGTGGTGGTTGATGATGGTTCTGCTTATTTTAAACAATCTAGATGGACAAAACTTCACAAATGAATGAATATTTTCAAAATGCATGACATGGATAAATTTAAAATATTTATTAAAATCAGCACGCGTTGGGATTCGAATACCAATATCTTCTAAATGGTTAGAGTAATCGATTAACTCCAGGAAATATTTTTTGTAGAGCTTTTAATTTCCTACAAAAATATATGTTGGACATTTTATAATATTTATGTATCTACGAGTTATAAAATTTAGAAGTAAATAAGAAATTTTTGTTAAATTCTTCAAACTTTGACCTCCGATATCTTTTAAACGGTAAGAGTGATGAAAAAATTTTCAATTTTCTGCAAAAAAATGTAAAAAATTTTCTATACGATCAAGTAATAGCGAGAAATAATCGAAAACTGAGATGAGAACCATTTTTTAAAGGTGTCTAAGAACCAATTTTTCAGTATTTAAAAAAAAATACTCCTAATGGGTCAATTTTTATGGCCCTTTTAGACTAATTTATTTACAGGGATATAAAAAATAATTTGCTTCCATATATTGAATAAATGTATTTCAACACGAAAACGATCCCAAACACAAATCCAAAATTGTCTTCCAGACATCAACGCCATAGAAATTATGGAAAATCACGTTTATAATCAAATTCGACATAAATTTAAAAAATTAAAATAAAAGTATCACATCAATTAAGGAAGCTTCAAGAAATTTAGACTTATCTATCGTATATTTGAAACTATGCTACGGACATGAGCCAAAATTATAAAAAAAGGATATTATACAAAGTGTTAATATTAAATTAAATAACATAGATTTAATTGTTAAAAATCTCTTTCAAAATTAAAGTTGCTATATTTATGTCCAGCTCAATTTAGAAAATTATATGTAACATTTAATAAAATAAAAATATAGTATTTTTATAATAGTATATAAAACAAGTATAATAAATTCATATTATTTTAATAGTTCACATTAAATAAGAGAGTTATGGCCATAATAATGACCACTGGTATGCCACGAATATTATATATTAATTTAAAGAATTTTTACATTTGACAATTTATTCATGGTACTATTATATGATGTAAAACAGTAAGATTAATAAACAACTTTTGGAATTTTATTAAGATTAAATAATTTTTTCAGTTAAGTTTGTAAATGAAATTCAAATTAATCATGTTAAAATGTAAAAAAAAAAACAACTAAGATGTTGCCTAGTATAAAAATTCGCCTCTAAAAGTTTTATTATTATTCACCGGACGTTAAAGAATGAAATTCCCAAATAATTCATGATTGCAATTAAAAATATTCAAAAAAACGAAAATTCCATAGGCAACGGAAACATTGACTGAACGATTCTGACGTCGCTAATGCGTTTATTCCATGTCTTCGGTGGACGAGCAGCACGAACTTCAAGAATGGATTCGTTGCGTTTTACAAAATCACCCCACGATTGCTCATTTGGTTAAATTACAGATAACGCTAAAAAAAAAGATTAATCAAACATTTAGCGAACGCAATCGAGACGTACGAAATGTTCGGTGATCAATTGACTGGTAAATTGGTCAAAGCGCAACTCTATTAAACCTGAATAACTCCGGGGGTAATATTTAAATCGCAAAAGTTAATCGCCTGAATTTTTTTCTACGAACTGATCTCGTGATTTCCGCTCTCCGCTTTTTATCAATGTAGCCGTCCATGAGTGTAATTTTCCCTCCCGTTTAAGCGTGTGTCTTTGTGTGTGTGCGTGTGTGTGTGTGCGAGAGAAGTCTTTAAACCGGGATGGCTGGTGGAGGCCAGCAGGAAAGCAGGGATCAAATGAAGCCGGTGTGTGCGTAACGGTCGTGTTCCTAGATTGGAGGCGCGCGTTGCCGCGGGAGATTGCGCGTCTCCGGCAAACACCACAAGACCGTGTTCAGTTATCGGCCTGCGGAAGGGACCGCTAGATTCGCAGGAAAATCCATAGCGCCTGTGTCTGTGTGTTGTGGGAGGTTCGATGTATCGTATGTAGCGCGGAAAAAAAAAAGTTAACCGAATGTCAGAACAACGCGTCCGGCCTAACATAAAATTTCATTTAAATTTCTGGCCTACGATGTGACCCAACGACCAGTGTTAAGACACCGCGTAATTATCATTTATTCACCCCGTAAATATATAAAATTAGGTAAATATATAATAAATATACACGCATCCGATCAACAATGACCATGCTTACACATTATTCATTACGTTCACACAAACGCCACTATCCATCCATACAGTAACGTGCTCTCCAGATCGGGGTTAGGTTAGGTGCTATGTGTGTTATTGTTTAACAATGCAGTTAGGGTATAATAACAAAATATATACAAAATACCGAATGTCTTACACACTTCATTATTATTTATTTATTTAGCTTTGTAGGATTTAAAAGTTAGTTATTTTTATATAGGTCAATCTTTTAGTCGGTAGTTTTTAGAGTAGGCGCCCTACCCTTCAATTCGAAAACGATACATAACTGGGGGTCAATGATTGATTCAATCAACAAACTAGCTCAGCTATAAAAACAAGATTATTCTCTTCCATCGAGAAAATTTCAAATTAAATCTTTCGCAAGATTAAAGGTAAAATCAGTTTGTTCGGAAAAGTTTATGATATAAATTTATATTGTCGAGAGAAAATTAATAGGTTTTTTTAAAATTATTTTATTGTTGTTCAAATATAAAGGTTTCAAATAAATTATTATCTATTATTACGATATAAAATTCTTATATTTTAATACAGATAATAAATAATGTCACGTTTTATTATTAAAAAAAATAATAATAAGTTGTTAAATATATTATCCAAATTAAATATTGTATATTTATAATATGTTTAATTACGAGGATATATTTTTTTATATTTGCAATTGTGATTATAACGGATATTCATATCTTCAAAATTGTTAATAAACTTTCAAAGATAATTTCTCGAAAATACAAATATTTTTAATTTATATGCAAAATCATTTTATACTAAGAATTTTTTGATATAAATGTATATTGCCGAGACAAAATCGTTTGGTAATAGTTTAGACGAATTAAATAAAAATACTTTTAGAAAAAATATATTTTTATTGTTTTTTAAACAAAATTAAACCACTTCCAAAGATAATTTCACGAAAATTATTGAATTATTTTAAATATAAATATTTTTAATTTATACGTAAAATCATTTTATTCAAAGAATTTTTTGATAGAAATGTATACTGTCTAAACAAAATCATTCAGTAATAGTTTTGATGAATTAAACAATAATAATTTTTGAAAAAATATATTTTTATTATGTTTTTAACAAAATTAAATCATTTTACTCAAATAAATTTGATATAAATGTATATTGTCGAGTCAGAATCATTTAATAATAATTTTGATGAATTAAACAATAATACATTTTGAAAAAAATATATTTTTATTGTTTAAATAAAATCAAACTACTTTCAAAGATAATTTCTCGGAAATTATTGAATTATTTTAAATATAAATATTTTTAATTTATACGTAAAATCATTTTATTCAAAGAATTTTTTGATAGAAATGTATATTGTCTAAACAAAATCATTCAGTAATAGTTTTGATGAATTAAACAATAATAATTTTTGACAAAATATATTTTTATTATGTTTTAAACAAAATTAAACCACTTTCAAAGATTATTTCTCGAAAATTATTGAATTATTTGAAATATAAATATTTTTAAATTATACGTAAAATCATTTTACTCAAATAAATTTGATATAAATGTATATTGTCGAGTCAGAATCATTTAATAATAATTTTGATGAATTAAACAATAATACATTTTGAAAAAAATATATTTTTATTGTTTAAATAAAATCAAACTACTTTCAAAGATAATTTCTCGGAAATTATTGAATTATTTTAATTTATACGTAAAATCATTTTATTCAAAGAATTTTTTGATAGAAATGTATACTGTCTAAACAAAATCATTCAGTAATAGTTTTGATGAATTAAACAATAATAATTTTTGAAAAAATATATTTTTATTATGTTTTAAACAAAATTAAACCACTTCCAAAGATTATTTCTCGAAAATTATTGAATTATTTGAAATATAAATATTTTTAATTTATACGTAAAATCATTTTACTCAAATAAATTTGATATAAATGTATATTGTCGAGTCAGAATCATTTAATAATAATTTTGACGAATTAAACAATAATACATTTTGAAAAAAATATATTTTTATTGTTTAAATAAAATCAAACTACTTTCAAAGATAATTTCTGGGAAATTATTGAATTATTTTAAATATAAATATTTTTAATTTATACGTAAAATCATTTTATTCAAAGAATTTTTTGGTAGAAATGTATATTGTCTGAACAAAATCATTCAGTAATAGTTTTGATGAATTAAACAATAATAATTTTTGAAAAAATATATTTTTATTATGTTTTAAACAAAATTAAACCATTTCCAAAGATTATTTCTCGAAAATTATTGAATTATTTGAAATATAAATATTTTTAATTTATACGTAAAATCATTTTACTCAAATAAATTTGATATAAATGTATATTGTCGAGTCAGAATCATTTAATAATAATTTTGATGAATTAAACAATAATACATTTTGAAAAAAATGTATTTTTATTGTTTAAATAAAATCAAACTACTTTCAAAGATAATTTCTCGGAAATTATTGAATTATTTTAAATATAAATATTTTTAATTTATACGTAAAATCATTTTATTCAAAGAATTTTTTGATAGAAATGTATATTGTCGAAACAAAATCATTTAATAATAGTTTTGATGAATTAAACAATCATAATTTTGAAAAAATATATTTTTATTGCGTTTTAAACAAAATCAAACCACTTTCAAAGATAATTTTTCGAAAATTATTGAATTATTTTATATATAAATATTTTTAATTTACTTAATAATATTTTACTCAAAGAATTTTTTGATATAAATGTATATTGTCAAGTCAAAATCGTTTAATAATAATTTTGATGAATTAAACAAAAATACTTTTTGAAAAAATATTTTATTGCGTTTTAAACAAAATTAAATCAAAGATAATTTCTCGAAAACTATTAAATTATTTTAAATATAAATATATAATATTTGTACGTAAAATCATTTTATTTATAATGAGTTAAACAACAATACTTTTTAAAAATATATATTTTTATTATTTTAGTTAAATCCATAGTATAAAAGTATAAAAAAACTTATCTATTATTATCTATTCTATTTATTATTAATAAATTGATATTCATATTAAAAATAGGTATTTAATAATTTCTTAACTTAAATTCTCTTAAATATAATGGACAACACAACGATTATTTAAATAAACACATGATTTTAATTTATAAATATAGTTACTAAACACACATTTAATGTATATTGAGAAACAAAAATATTTTTGAAAAACTTATATTTTTTATTGCGTCATAAGTAAAATCAACTCAACAAAGATAAAATAACGTTACATCATATTATAAAATGTGTTAAATATATGGAATTTATTGGTATTATTTTAAATATAAATATAAATATTTTAATTAATACGTAGATAACTTTTTAATCTCTATCAAAGTTATTAATGATATTTAAATTTTATTATATAAAATTTGCTTACTTTTGCGTCTCATGCTTTCCAAAGTACATGACAAACTTTTTAATGAAATTCTTAATTATGTAATTGTAATTAAAATTGAAAAAGGGAAATTATTTCAAAATTAATTTTTAAAGGGAACAGTTAATTAATGTGCTTCATGGTAAAATCAAATTAATGTAATAACACAATAATATTTATATATAAAATTATATAATTTTCGACTCGTTCATAATGTAAATTGAAATTGTAGCGCGATTTTATTAATATTGCACGAACCCAAAACCAATATAACATAACAAGATAAATTTAAATAATCCCTATCAATATCCGATAATTTTTATCGTCGGTTTTATTTTGTGTATTACGTTGTTCAATTAAATGTGGCAATCGAACGTCCGTCCAAATTCTCCAGCATTCAGATTCAATCAATTTGGCGGCAGCTGAAGTTAATTTAATAAGGCGTCTTGTTAAACTTTATCTTAATGAGAAGCAGACACACGCGGAAAGTTGCAATAATCAAAATCAATATCGTCCGGCACTAACTCACTTTCACAACACGAAAAATAACAAATTTCGTCCAACTCAAAAACGCAATCTAAACGCAACAAAACGAAGCATAAACTTAAAGATCCGTCGAGAATATAAAGGTTTGCCGCCTTCAAGAAGTTTCGGACTTCGGTGACGGTAAAAGAGTGTCTCTTGTAAATTCCATGCATAAAAGAATTCGGGCAGTAATTCAACAACTGATGTCACATCGTATTGAATTGTTAAATTGTTTGCCAGACTATAAAAACTTTGCACGAATGTTGTTCAATCGTCACTGGCTTAATACGATGTTTCTTTTTTTGTTTGTAAAATGTTTCATAAATTGGTGTTTGGTTAATTTAAGCCTTAAATGTGTTTAAAATAACGTTTTATAAAGACGTCTAAATAATATGAAAAAATCAACAATAAATTTAGTTTAATATTTTATGTTTTAAAAACCGAGTCGCTTTAAGCAAGCAAGTAAGCATGAAAACATAAATTATGTCTGAAGGGCAGGAAGGAAGACATAATTTAGATGGAAAAAAGTATTTTTTATGCTTTAGCATACTGTATCAATTGTAAAAAGTTACATTTCTATCTGGAAAATTTATAACCAGCTCACACAAATTGTGTTTTTAATTTAACGGCACTTAGTGTTGGCACATTAAATATAAATTACGTGTTTATTCAGAAAATATAACAAAATGTGAAACAAAAATCGTTAGTTTTAAATTATTTTATCATTGGTAATTTGAAATCAAACACGAAACAATGATGTCATGTTCAATAACATTAAACTGGTGATGTCATACTTTGAGCCACATTAATTCATTTAATTCAAATATAAATTTATTTGAAAGGATTTATTTAATACCACCGACCTTTGATTGACTTTACAGTTAAATTATAAATGTGATTTATTTGTAATAATTAAACGCTGTACGTGATACTGCACAAAAATGTTTTGATCATTTCACTGAAATCATTAATTACGACTAAATCATTATGGGAATTTCAAATGCAATTCAATGCGATTATTCCGATTTTCAGAAATACCCTCTAAATATTCCGATACCTTTGACCTTTTCGTCAATTCATGAATTCTATTTATTTTCTATGATTTCTATCAACATGCATCCAATTAAACAACATATTATTCCATGGTAATGTATTAATAAATTTCGACCGATTTATAAACAAATTTAACATTTAAATAACTTAGTTTTATTAAAATTGCATGTGTTATTCATTAAACTATCATTATCGCCAAAATAAATATTTGGACACAATGATTATCCGTTCTATTCTCATACAGTGGAATCGGAGTATGTTTCAGCTTAACGTGCACACTAAAAATAAATTTTTATTGTTCTAAATTAAGTTCGTTGTAGCATTTATTTAATATTTAGACATTCTTAGAATACACATACATATTTATACATATCTATTTAGAATAAACGTTCAATGATTACTAAGTAATAGTAGTTTGCTATTACTAAACATTTGTAAATATACTTAAAAGCGTTCGGCCATGAATATTTATTATTTCGGAAAATATGTATCAAAACATATAATTTTAGCAGGTTTATACAACTTCATTGCCTAAATCGCCAATCCGTAATGGAAGATGTATATTTTTGTGCTTCTCCTTAGTAGCACATTACGAAATACGTTGCGTGCTCTGGAAAGTGTTAAAACAAAATAAATAACGTAACAACAACTTATTAGTTTGTATTTAACGTTTTAATCGGTGACAAAATTTGCTATATTGTGGTTCGCTAATGCATATTTAAGGAGGTGCTCTTACTATCTCACTTTATTGCCTATAATCCAACCCTCGGCCTTTAATTTTGACACAAGAATGATGAAAATATAAAATCAATAAGAGCAAAATCGCCCTGAGGGAACAAATGCAATTTTCCACAGGCAATTTCAATAACATCTATTATTTTATACATTACAATCACAATCATTTTATATTAAATGAATATTAATAATTGTCGATCGTTGTAATTTTCTGTGAAACAATTAATTCCGCTACACTGAGTTTTTGTTTTATACGGTGCTCACTTTGAAATCAAGCTAAGGATAATTCTGTTTAAGTATTCTAAAAGCCATTTGCATAATTTAAATGCAAATGTGATTTTCATGTTGAATTTTACTTATTCAAATCCTATTCACGAGTCTGATGACATGTTTTTAGATGTTCAACTGGGTATGAAATGCCTGAAGTATGATTGCAGGAAAATATTGTAACCTATAGATTTAACTCCCCTTTACGCTCAACTTCTACTTCTAGTTCGCCCTCGACGTACTATAATTTATTTCGCGAATTTTGCTCTCCATTGTTACATCTAATGGACAATACTCCTTTATAACCGGACTCGGAAGAAGAAAAAAAAAATCATCACGAAGATACAAAACGACAAAAGAGGGATTACAATAATCGAGATGTGTACAAAGTGTTTTTGAATTCCGGCATCCAGTGGCGTTTTAATGCGGGAAAAGTGCAATAATTAAATGAATTCCTAGAAAATGAAAAGTTTCGAATGGCGCTTAATAGACCGGACGCAATGTTTTCCTGGGTTTGTAACCTCATAACCCTTAACATTTAGAAAATAGGTCACGGGAATGCAACATCTCGTGAACTGTACCAATATTTCGCATCATTCCGAGAAACTGGGACACAAATATATTGTTAAAAGGAGAACGATCCCTTGTCCGGTTTCTGTACATAAAGGACGTGGACATAATTAATAATTCATTGTAACACAAATAACAGGATTCTCACGTCGGATTTACAATTACTGCATTGTACGTTTAGCTTTATGTAATCTAGCCATAAACAATTACGTCTCGTGAAAGAGATCAATTTCGAACGTTGGATTGTACTCCACTCAACATTTTATTGATGCATTAACGGTACAACAGTTTTCAATTTAAAGCTTAAATCTGCGAGTGTGCATTTCCAAACTATTGACCGGTTTAATAATACCATTTAACGAGTTTTTAAATCAAGGTTCGCTGGTAATTATCATTGATAATTATCAATAATTATCATTATTTATTATCAAGATAATACATATTCATGCCTTGATAATTATAAGGGATAATTATATCCAGATTGATAAGAATTTATGTATTTTCTGAAAATTAGTCTAAAGAACCAAAAAAAAAATAGCAGTTTGACTAACAAAAAAAAAAAACATAGCCTGAATTATACTTTTAAAATAGTTATTAATTATATTATGTAACAAATAAAAACGAATATTCATTATGACTATTGAAAAGTTGCCATAACTCTTTTATTTATTGTGAACTATTAAAATAATATTAATTTATTATTGTTGTTATATACAGTATTATAAAAACTATCATATTTTTATTTTATAAAATATTACATATATTTTTCTGAATTGAGCTAGACAAAAATATAACAACTTAACACTTTATATGATATATTTTTTATTTTATAATTTTGGCCCATCTCCATGGCATAGATTCGATCATTTTCCGAATATACGACAAGTCTATATTGCTGTGATGAGTTCATTTAAATTTGAAAAATTTTTATGTCGAATTTGATTATAAACGAGATTGGGAAGGGTAAAACAAGACATCGATGCCTTGGCCTTTTATCCAATCTATCACAATTTTGAATTTGAGTTTAGGATCGTTTTTATGTTGAAACACATTTATTAAGGGCATCGTTTTTTCAATATACGGAGGCAAATTGTTATACATAAATCAGTCTAAGGAAGCCTGCATTGGAAGAATTCAAGGATTTCCACAACATAATAGACCCGCTACCATGTTTCATTAAGGGTTTAACAAATATTTGGTGTACTTTTGCCCCTGTAGGATGTTTAACATAACCAGAACCATATTTTTTTATAAATTAAAATACTCGTCATTAAAAACTACTCCTTCTGTAGTCCAGCAAATGCTAATGAAATGAAAACTTTACATTTTTAGTTGAAAATAAGGTTTCTCTTGTAGTTCCACGAATCCCCATCTACTAACCATATCAAAGTCTTTGGTCTATTTTCAGTATGTTCCATTTCCTCCATGTTGCCTTTAATTTCAGTTGTCTATAAGATTCGATTGTTTTTTAATATTCGAATTATTCAGTTATCGATTTTATTACAAGTTTCTCGTAGCTACCACTTGGTCAGTTTCTCTAAATTGTTTAATAATACGGGAAATGATTCACTTATTTAACCGTAAACTCTTAGTCATCTCTTGCTGGTTCTCTCGGTCTTGATAATGCAGAATTATATATTTTTTATAGTTTCACTTGTACTAATGATTAATTAATTGTAATAAGGACTAGTAAATAATCGATTTAAATTCATAAGGAGCAATGACAGAATATAAAGTTGCTATAATTATGGCCACTACCGTATATATTGTTATTAGAAAGTTTGTCTTTTTATTTTATTTAATAATAATCACAAAACAATTTAATTTGAATTCATTATATTGTTTTCTTGATTCATGTCTTTTATTAATAATATTAAATATAATTTAGAATAAGTAAAATTAACAGAAGAATGTTTTAAATTAATCCTTCTTTAAATAAACAAAACCTTTTTAAAATAAGCAAAATAATAATATTGAACACGCAAATAATTGATAATTATAAATGTCAGCTTTTTTAGATCCCTGTTCTAAACACAAGGGAGATTTGCAATCAATTTAGGTTCATAAAACTTCCATTCCAGATAAAGTATCTGTTACATAATCAAGTTTTAACATTTATTAATTCTCTGCTACAGACATTTATGATCAAGAAAATTGTTTATCATTATCAATATACTGCAGCATATTATTGTGTTGGATTTTTAGAAATAGTTTTTTTTTTATTAACGAGACTGATTATAATTAGTAATAAATAAATTTGTCAGGAAAAAAGACACTGAAATCAAATAATAATCTACTGGGTGGCCAATATAATAGGTACAAAAAAATTTTATTAAAAAATAACTGTGAAAAATATGTGAAGAATATTTTTACATTTCTAAGATGGGGATCTTAAGAACATTAACCGTATTTTTATTATATTTCTTTGTCGAAGCTTTTAAAATAAAATGATGGTAACACGTAATACGGTAACATTGAAGAGGGTAAAACTCTGTAACTTCGTTTTGGCTGAGCAGATACTAAACTTCAAAAGAAACAATTTTCTTTGATCTGTCTTCTATATTTTATACCTTTTTTACATCAGCCGTTAGAAAGACTAATGTGGCCACTCAGTAAAACTGTTAAATTTTGTGATGCCAAAATTTGTTGTTTTTCTGTGCTCTCAACGATTTTTTCAAAAGAATGTGTGCTGTTAAATAAAATGTCACATAGAAATCTGCCAATTTCGTTCAGGTTCAACTGTATTTACATTATGTTCTTATCTAGGCAAGATCTCCATAAAATAACCAGAACAATTAGTTTGAACATATATAAAAAGTGATAATTATACGATATTTTTAGAACCCTGTTTAAAACACAAGAGAGTTTTTTGCAATCCAATTACGTTAATAAAATTTCCCTTGCAGATAAAGTATCTGTTACATAATCAAGCTTTAATATTTAATAATTCTCTGACACAAAAAATTATATAATAATAAAGAAATTGTATATTTTATTGGGTCCGCCCACCTATAAATCATTTTCAATAATTCTGTAAAAAGTAAGTTGAAGTCTCGAATTTTTCCATTTGTGTTTGACGTATTGACGAAAACCTGATCGCAAGCATGTGATACATACTAAATTTACCATGATTGACGTCGACTTCAAGAGCAAAGGGGTGGGAAACGCAGAACCAACGGAAATGCACTATTATTACAAAGAACAAGCTGAATATTTTACGAGATTCTTTTCAAAGAATTTTATATTCCCTCTGCCCTGATAAAACCTATGCGATACATAAAATGTCGAAATGAGCCATAAACCAGTTAGAAATCCCGTTTAATGTGTTGCCTTTAAAATTTTACGTCTAAATTGGTATTAAATAAAAGGGAAATAAACACTGTTCGATGTTAATCGGAACAGAACATTATTTTAATTAAATTGTCCGAACGAAAGTTAACAAAATACGTGTTGGAAACTTTAAAAGTTTCGTTAAAACAGTAGAGTACAATATAATAAATTTAAAACAATTGCTCTCCCGACTACAGGCGGCGTCGGGCATTGAATGACACAAAATTTGTTGGTGCATTTCAACGTTCCGCAGTTAGTAAGGCACCCAAGTGGCGCAAAATATGCAATATAAGTAGATTAAAATTTATAAACTCGCTGTTTTCAACGCTTTACATCTTATAACGTTACCTACAGAATTTCATATTTTAATAAAACGGAAATTGTCTACATATTTTCGTTTAAACTCGTTGCACGGGACATCTGAACTTCCACTTCGTTTCATAAATTTTTCAGTGAGCACTTCAACGTACTCCTGTGAGTCGGAATAATTTCAAGTAAAAAACACACTCATTAGTGAGAATATAAAAGTTTAAATGCGACATAAAATATTTAGATGTGTGGTTTCTGTTTTGCAAATACGATTTTAACAAAAATTAAAATTTAACTGGTGAATTAAAAACGAGATAACTCTAATATATACCAATGAATTTATTTATTATTAATAAAAATAAATTATACAATTAATATTTATAGATTAGGAGCTACACAAAATTTCGTTTTTATGTATAAAACCCCCATAACAATTTTATTTATACATCAATTTAAATGAACAATGGCTCAAAAGATGAACAATAAAATGCTCTATGGCTGTCATAAATATTGTTTTCAATAGGTTATATCTTTCGACTGAAGTCTACTATGATATTTTTTAAATTAAAAAAAGAGAAAAATTAATTGAGACATTTTTTATGAACAAAATAATTTCACCATTGAATTTTTTAATTCGATAAGTCGAATTTTTGATAACTCAAAGCAAATTGCTTCAGTCCAGAGTGAAAATTATATGTAATTTTTACTTGGTAACTCGAAGTCTTGATAATTCGATTTTTTTTCTGGCAAACCATGGCTCGAGTTATCGAAGTTTATAGTAATAGTTTACGTAAAATCAAAAAATCAAAACGATTGTTCTGTAAAAAAAGTATTTTACGATACTTTAACATGATATTTATAAAATTGTAGAGAAAAAAAGACAAACATTTTAAAACAATATAATACTACATAATTATAAGTAGTCGAATATGAGAAAAGAAGTAATATTGTCATCTTCTTTTCCATAATTTTTAACTTTCAAACATTAAGAATCCCAGAAAACATATCACAAGCAATACTTTCTTTACTTGATTATGTAGGGCTCCTTTACGAACAGTTTACCTATATAGGATAAATACAACCACTGAAATAACATTTTATATTGCTTTTCGTACATTTTCCTTATTTAGTGCTGTACCTGAAACTACTTAAATCAAATAAAAAATTGATTTTAAACATGTCAATTTCTCCTTACCTTTTTACATTTTCATGTAATTATAACTGGTTTATAATGTTGCTATTGCAATTCATATCGAAACAAGAAGTTATGTAAAATCATGTTCAAATAAATCTAATAAAAAACTTATATTAGTAATCCGCCATTTCTGTCAGTAACTGTCTTTCTAGAACATTAAATAACATCTGTTTAAAGACCCTCAAATCCGTAAACTGATGCAGAAAGATGTCTAAATTACTCTCCTCTTAATTTAGGAACTGAAATGATGATCACTGAAACATTTTCACCAAAATTTAATTACTATGGAAATAAGATATCAGGGTTAAGGGCCGCCAAAAATGTTAAAAATGAGGTGGAATTGATTTGTTTAATTTAATTTTATACTTTTCAAGTTTAATAATTTTATTCACCGAATACTTGATACTTGGGCTCAAAAGAAGCCTCTATATCATCAACTTGTAAAAGATTTTTATTTGTACGTTTTCTGTGACTTTGAATCCTTCAAAGTTAAAGAATATAGAAAAAGTAAATCTATATTTACATTCAATTTTTCATATTTACCCGACTACTACCGTTATGAAGTCGTAAAATGGTTTAAAATGTTCGTTTATGTTTCTTCTACAATTAAACAGAAATAGAGTTAATTAACTTGAGAGATACTACCCTTACAAAGTTCATGTACTGCAATTGTATAAATATTACTACAAAAATGGAGGCTAACCATTAACATTTTGAAATTCTAATATAATTATTAGTCAATCCATCAAATTCAATAAGGGATTACTTTTTCTGAAAAAAATAATAATCTAAGTCAGTGATACAGAAGATACAACCTTATGATAAATTTTCCAACTTGCGAAATCTTATGGAAATAATATACGACAAAAAATTGCATCGAAGTACTTTAATAATGTGGGAATGTTTACAAATTTAAATGACTCATTGCTGGTGATTGTATTCATATTAGCGGCCACATAATTTTTAATAAAAATATTTGACGCAAACGTTCGCATCGATGCCATTAATCGGTATAATCTTGTTTTAATAGCTGAGATCAATGAACGGACGTCCAATCAATTGAGAAAAAAAAAACAAACAAAATTAAAAAAGTGATCTTTTCAACTTAACAATAACCTGCATTAATCAAATTAGATAAGTACAATGTGCTTAGTAGCAACTGCCTGCAGGCGCTAAGACTAAATTAGTGTTCAATATAGTGTACGTAGTGAGTGACAAAGTGATATGGCGACGCTTGTCTGCTCTAAAACAGGGCAGAAATTATCTGGCATTCATCGGTACCAACGCAAGTCTTCCGATTTACCGACCATTCTCACATGTTTTGTGACTGATTTGCAAAAGATGCGGTAGTGAGAGGGATGAGAATTTCATCATGGCACCATGGAAACCATAGCAGAGGATCAGGAGTCGGAGTATGAACTCGGTGAGTTTGGCGAATTTAGAGGAAACACGACACTGTATCAATTATGTTAGACACACATTAAAATTAAATTAATTTTTTCTTTGGTAATGGAAAAAACATGGTTTTGAAACTATTTTGGGATTCGAACGGATATAAAGTTTTGATGTAGTGAATAATTTAGGGTTCCATAAAGTTGGAAACGACGTAATTTGGCCGCCATAGCAATTTATGGTCTTTATAGAGAGGATAAAGCGACAATAAAAATATCGTCACGCATAGCAATCGATTTGTTAATTAGTGACAGATAACAATACAGCAAGTTTTAATTACACAATCTGTGCCAATAACCTTGAACACCTATCAATTTATTTAAGCACTATTCATGTAATTTAACACCCGCATTGCACAATTAACGGTCGTTTTAATCACTCAGTTCGATCATTCAAAAATTATAAAACAAAAAAAGCGGTTTTCTGTGCCAATCAATCACCTGATAGTAATTTCTACGAAATAAAAATATCTCCTGACAAGCTTCAAACGTATTTAACAAACTTTTCCAAATAGAGTTGAGTAGATAGTTCCATTTAGCTAAAAACTCGAAAAAGCTTTCTACGAAAATGCAGGTTGTGACAGAACACAAACCAGCTTTGGCCTAAATAGAAAAATTACAACTCGTACTCCTTTCCACGTAACAATAAAGTAAGGGATAAAATAGATATTTTTGGCCAATTTGTTAAGTCTTAACTCGTGAAGACCTGAAAATTTTAACCCGTACTCTGCTTTTTCGCTGAACTGAGTAATATAATCGTGGTCAATGGAAAATTACGTATACATTTAGGACGATTAATTTACGAGGAGTAAAAACTAGATTATTATTGTTGAAAATATAATTGAAACCAACGTGCGATTAATAAATATCATTTGTGCGATGTCAATTAACGTTCAGGGCTATTATAATCTATAGAGCACATACATTTGTTTGATTGATCACTAGTGGACACTCTGAGACAATTACATCGTTAGTTATACGAAAACGTATCAATAATATCATTTTGGGAAATAAAAATATCTCATAATTTATTATCTCATAATTTATTATTATTATTTATTATTAATTTATGGAAAACTGATGTACTAATGACGTATTATAGAAAGCACATAAATATTTTTAGAAATCGTCACAATGAAGTTTTCCAATAAATGAGAGTATTATTTAAATTACTACTTTGAGCATAATTTATATATTAGATTCTAAAAATATACAAGATGATTTATTAGTTGTCAAATTCATTCAACAAAAGTACAATATAACGACCCATTGATGATGCTTTTATATATATATATATATATATATATATATATATATATATATATATATATATATATATTTACTTTAAACCTATGTACATAAATAGATAATCAATAAGGTAACATTAAAACCCTTGGTACTTGGCGTCAAATATTTAATCATTATATTTAATTAATATATTTATTTAGGTTTAGCCACTGCATCCTGTACAAAGATATTAAACATCAAGGAAACGCTTCGTGTCTGTAGTTTTGAACCCAGACAACTAGAACCACAACAATATGCGCCTACACTGAGAAACTCATCAACGGTTGCATTAATTTTAATGAATTTTAGGTCGTTGTCTGGAGAAATTCTGTTTAATTATAAGATTAGGGTAGATGAAACTGTTTATATGCCTTGTAGAATTGGTTCTTTTCCATTCCTACCTTGGTTATAACGAATTATTTATTATTTATTAACCGGATCCAATTTCCGAAATAATGGAATTCATTTCTTATTTATTTTATGATTCGTAATATACCGTCCGTTACGACGAATAATAAATTACATTAGATATGCTACTAAATTATCTATAATGGAAAATCACGTGTAATGAGACAATCTAGCTATATTTGTCAGTCGAGAAAAAATCCCGCATACCAAATTTTATATAGTTACTCTAATAATCATCGACTAAAAATATTTGACATTGCCTTAATTATTATTAACTGTTTGTATAAAGTAAGCAGTTACTATATATTAGAACAGAATCACCCCGTATTTCTTTAATTTATGAAAGAAAATAACTAAAGCCGGTTATTTGCATTGTTAAAAAATTATTCAAATTAAGAAAACCTAATTATTTTATTCTTTATGAAAAGAAGGAAGAAATAAGAATAGATGTGGTCATTATTAAAACGATCCCCTTGAACAGTAAGTTAATTAATATGATATTCCCTTTCTCCCTTCTTTTCGCTTCTATAAATAAAATAAGAAAACTTTTTATCATTTTTGATAAATTATTCTTTAGCTGTTAGCGGAAACGTTTGTTTGCTCCATTTGTTATTAAAAGTACAATAATATAAATTAAACAGTATTGAAACAGGAAGTTTTTTATATCACGTCACGATTTTATTCGTCGTGGTTATTTTGATATTAGATATGTCGTTAATGTTTTAACATAAAAATGAAATTCTGAACTTTTATGGGCACCAAAAATGCTTTATTTTCATATCAAGGTGGTGATTTATTGAAAATTTTCATGACATGTACGTTAACATTTCCGTTAAGTTACATGTCATGCATTTTGATTTTAACTTTTTTCCTGTGAGACGAGCAATGGGAGCACACAAAGATAAGGTTCTTGAAGATAGACATAACGATTTTTAGTGTGAATATACTGTTGGTGTACCATGAGGGAATTTAATCTTAAGAATTACGAAAGGAAATTGATTTTGTTGAAATGGCGTACACGTCCAACGATTTCAGGAACACCATAAAATCAACCAGATAACTAGTTTTTTTTTTCTCAAAAAAAAGATCGAAATCAAATGTGGTCTACAACTAATATATAAATAATGAGATTGCATTTTATTGGTAGCGGTTTTGTGACGTGACGTTGGGAAAATGTCTTTATCCAAATGATCGAAATGAAATTCCAAATAAGTGACAGATAAAACAGATAACAAATTAACAATTGCATTGTTTCAGACAAAGTGAAAAAGAAATACGCTAATCTGGGTCACACAATTTTAATGGTTCAGTTGGAGCGTAGCAATCAGGGCCTGGGTTTAAGTCTAGCGGGTCACAAGGATCGTAACTGTATGGCCGTATTTGTTTGTGGTCTCAATCCGAACGGGGCCGCTTACAAAACTGGAGACATTCAAATCGGCGATGAGATTTTGGAGGTCAGTAAAATTATAGTTTTATGGCATTTTTTATTATTAATATTATCATTTGTAATATGGTGGTATATTATTAATAGGCTATAATGTAGTTCTAGGGACATACATTATGATTTTTTGAATTCATCATTTCTTCTGGTAACTCAACTCATTGGTTCTCACAAAGAGTTTTCTCGGTACCAACCGGACATTCAAGTTCAATTTTCTTTTACACTTGACTTGATCCATTAAAAGAAATAAATTCATTAGAAGGATATGACTTTAATTCTGCCAAAAACTTTTTATTGATATACTTTTTTATAAATTTTTTAACCCATTTTAAATGCGGTATTCATTTTTTTCTCATCATATCAACTTTTACAAATGAAACATTTTTTGCATATTTTTATAGTCTACACAAGGGAGGGTCAACTTGCGGCTCTCGAGCCACATGCGGCTCTTTGAAGGAATATTTGTGGCTCTCGATAAATGTACCCGAGTTCCCTTTTCATTCAAGAATTATCAAGAGAAATTAAATAAATGTGTTTAATTTTTAATATTTAAATTCAATACACATATTTTGAACTTTTATTTATATGTGTTCAATAAATATAATTTCTGTAAAAAATTGTTTTTAATACCTTTTTTGCATACCACATGGCTTGGACTATCAAAGATTTTGGGCACCCCTGGCCTATACCTTCAAAAACAACTTACTAAAATTTCAAAGGATTATATCAAATAGTTTTTGAGTTACAACCTTCTAAATAGAATCCACTCAACAATTAGAAAGTTTATGTTTACTTCGGGGCCTACCAGTATTATTGTTCGGTTTATAATGATGAAAATATTTTGATTGATCCAACTCATGGATATTACATTATTCAATTTCCTTCGGTTTCTTATATGTTACAATTAGTAATTCAGTGATGTGTATTTAATCAAACATGTTTGCGATTCAAATTTTCTTTGACCTATGATTGAAAATAAATTTGAAATAAATTGACGTTTAGTGGCTGTGATGCGCCTTTTAGTTATCGGAATAAACGGAGATAAACCAACGAGCTGCCTCGATAGAGGGTTGATCATCTCGAAGAAGAGCTACAACAGTTCAGGAACTTTTTGAAGAATGAAAAGGTGAATTAAACGGACCTGGAATAGTAGAGATTAGTTCTAAATATGATATTTATCTATTCATAACAATAAAATCAATAATTTTATCTTTAAACGCGTTTTTTTCGAAACAATTTTCAAATTTGCTCCAGTTGTAACTCCAAGACAAATCATCTGAGCGCTTAATTTTTTTTCTGATGTTTCTCCAGTTTTTCGATTGCTTAAAAATTGTAATTTTGAGAGGACCAAAAATCACCAAATTTTCGGACAAAATTCGACACTTTTTTTCAAAATTCCGCCATTGAATTTCAATTTTTTTCACAATCTTCAGTAAAGATATAGACAATACCTTCTAGTTTAATAATTTATATGTCTATTTTTTTTTTAAATCAGCCACAGTGAAGGCCACAATCACTGCAACAGTGAAGAACCTCTTTTAATGAGCAACTTGGGAGACAGCGAATAACTCGTTTGAAATTAATTTTTTTTATCTGACAATTTCACTGTATAGTCATTATTTATACACAAATGTATCCTCTAAATTTTAAAATTTTTAATGCAACGTAATCGCAAAAATCACCTTTTTTAGACCATCACACAAGGTGTGCCCCTTAAAGGGGCAACACTACATTTATTAATTTTGACATACTAATTAATAATTAGTATAATTAGTAATTAAGGATCTAAAATTTGAGACGATCTATTTTAGTCAAATGCGTAACATTGGGGGTCATAAAATTTTCCTCAGTTACTCTTTTTATTGTTGTAAAAATTTTAGGATACCTACTAAAAATAAAATAGGAAAAAAATAAATATTAGGATTGTTCTCCTTGTTTCCTTACAATTACATCAACAAACAGTTTGGCACACAGCATGTGCCTAGAATTCCAAACATTAATCTGTGTCTCTCTCGTGTGTATTGGAAGCATATTATTTTCAAAGACTGTGGTAAAAATGGCAGGAGATAAACGTGTGGCGTGGATTTTGAATGGTTCCATCGCAGTGCAGTAAGAAGCATCGAACAACGGCAACCCATGTAACATAACATGCCTTCGGTAACCACACCATACACATGTAACATAATGATATGTAATCGCAGTAAAACCTAATAATATCGTAGACCGACGAAGGCCGTCCGTTGCCGAAATTCAAATATTCTAATGTTTACATTCGAAATATTTCAGTAACTGTTCATGTTCTAACGGTGGGTTTGATCATTCTTTGGCTTATCTTATCGTTTGCAGGATAAAAATCACATTCGACCAGTTATTTCAGTGGTGAATCGCATAATCCGGCCCGATAAAGAGATAACAGGAAAAACCAACCGTTCAACTCTACCTACATATATATATTTGTTGCTTAGCAGCAAAACTGTACCGCGGTAAAACATGTCAAAATTATCGTCCATTCGATAATAAGCAGTTTTCCTGCAATTATTGCATTGTCTTTTTTAAGTTTATCGAATAGATTAGCGCAAGTTATTATTTTATTTTTAGAAGTTTTCATCAAAAGTTTACACATTCCCGTGTATACTCGATTAAAATAAACCACCGGTTTTAGATAAGCAATTTATACCACCATATATCCTGTGCGAAATAATCGCTTCTGATTACATTACCATTCAAACTAACATTTATATTGTTTACGTGATTATGTCTTTATGAATTTCTTGCTCAGCTGTTACAACAGGTTAGTCCTACAGTGTAATAATTGTGTTTTATAGGTCAATGGTGTGGTTTTACATGGTCGATGCCATCTAAACGCTTCAGCTATTATAAAAGGCCTGTCTGGACCAATATTTAAAGTTATCATATTAAGGTAACACGAATTTTGCTTTACGACCGCACTTTTAGGAACATACACAGTAAACAATTGCATGCATGTATTCCGTGTGTTGATCGAAACGTTATTATGTACGTACGTATTATTCCACAGTTTTATCAGGCCGACGCGTCGCAGTCCTTTAGGTTATGTAACCCGATATACACACACACGACCATAAATTTTATATGGGCATCCTTTTTAATGTTTTATTTTCGTTACGTAATTTAATTTAGTAGAGTAGTGCAATCTCGAATTATTCGGTACTTAACACACCACGCGACCATAATCTTATTTAAATTTTCCACTATTTGCAATGAAACATTTAATTTGTTGTGCATTAGTTTGTAGTTCCATGTTGTTTTGTTTTCAAGGTTTATTTTTATTTGTTTTAATAATGTTTAATATTATGTGTACCGGAAAAACTAGTTTTTTAATATGTAAAACTTAAGTTTGCACTTGAATTGATATGTTAACATTGTTGTTTCCGCAATATTTCCTTTTACTGCGGTACGATTTCGGATATCAATTGGTGTTCGTTTATTTTTTGTAATCGTGACCGTTCTAATGTTCTAGGCGAAAAACTGCCATAGATGACATCGCTGTTAAACCCATTACCCAGTTCCCTGTTTCTTTGGCGGAGGAGGTAAGTCGTACTGTTTATTGTTTATTTTTCTTATCTTTTATCCACTGCAGCACGCTTAAAATTACGTATCATTATTTAGAGGTTATCTGATACGGTCTACGAACGAGTTTGTTTATAAATTCACCAGTTTATAGTCTCACTTTACCTGTTATGAATGCAAACAACTGAAGAAGCTTAGATTTTTACACTTTATGACATTTTTATTTTCGATTCGGACGCGCTAAATCTTTTGTTTTTATTTACAATAACTAGTCTTTTGACATGTGCAAGTTCTGACGTCATGGACTTTCTGCAGTAAATTGTGTAAGTCACTGGAAAATAAAATTCTACAGAAAAATATATATTTTTCAAGTATTAAACTGAATTTGAAAATTTTGAATTTTATTGTCCATAGCCACGGAATCTGTTGTATAAGGATTATCTGCTGCTGCAGCAGGAAAGTTGCTTTTTTGTTCTTACATACAGTGTGGCCCATTTGAAAGCTGGACATCCCCAGCATGAATTATAGAGCATGAAAATATGTACTTACACTCATGTTTTTGAACTCAAAACAAAACAGGGTAATTTTTCAGACATTGAAAATTGAAAAAAATCATATTAGCAATTTTTTATAAAAAATTTAACTACACCAATGGATTAGGCGTCTCATAAAAAGAATATGATTTTTAATTTTTACACAGAATTATTTATAACTATATTTTTTTATGAAATTTGATTTACAGTACAAAAAGAGTTTGATCCATCTGAATCTTGAAAGAGGATGTGCAATAGAGACAGTAAGTTCCCCACCATGGGACAAAGAGAAAGAGACTTCTACTGTCTCTGTCACGCATGATGTCTCTCTCTAAATTCAGACAGGTCAAACGCTTTTCCTACTGTATATTCATTTCAGAAGGTACTTAATCCAATAAACGTCAAAAATAGCACAAATTATCTTATTGATCTAGAATATTGGAATATTATAGTATCAATTCTACACTAATGACACTATACTAATACTAAGTATAGTATTGATACTATCATATTCCAATAGTCTTGAAAAATAAAATAATTTGTGCTATTTTTGATTACTTAATCAAAAAAAATAAATTCATAAAAAGAATATTATTTTTAATTTTTACACAGAATTATGTAAAAGCATATTTTTTATGAAATTTGATATATACCCATTTCAGAAGGTGCTTAATTCGGTGGTTTAGTTGGACTGTAAAAAATAGCATAAATTATCTTGTCCAAGAATATTAGAATATTATATATAGTATCAATACTACACTAATAATACTATACTTATACTAATACTCATAAGTATAGTATTAATACTATCATATTCCAATAAAATAAGACAATTTGTGCTGTTTTTCATTACTTGATTAAAAAAATAAATTCATAAAAAGGATATGATTTTTAATATTTACACAAAATTATGTAAAACCATATTATTTATGAAATTTGTTATATTAATCCAGTTGTATAGTTGAATTTTCTATAAAAAAATTGATTTTTACAATTTTCATACATAAAAATTACCATGTAGGTTGCTTTTTAAAATCGAACAAGAAATACTTTTATAAGGGTGTCCCGCTTTCAAAGGGGCCACACTGTATATTTACAAAATTAAACATAACAAAATGTACTTTTTCAAAAAAATTGTATAAAACATCCACACAATGTAATAATGTGTAGAAATTGTGAGTTTCTAAATTTTAATCAAACCAAATCTAGGTAAATTATAAAAATGTTAACATTCACAATTTTTTATTCTATGTGATGATACAAAAAGACCTTAACGAACCAATAAACTAATGTACAAAGACATGTATTTTTTTAATTATTGGATGGATGGATAATAAATTCAACTGAACACCAAATTTTTTAAATTGATTCTTTTATAACAAAATTGCGGTATTATTGGGTAGACAGTAAAATGCATGTTTTGCTGGCAATCTGCAATAGTGAATCAAAAAAACAACAAATTTATGATAAATGCACATCGACCAGTTAATACATGTTTGGGAATGCAATGAAGTATGGAGACTGCGTTTCTGGTTTGTGCAAATTTAGATAGTAGTTGTATTTGAAATCCAGCAACTGGCCGATTTGTTATCTACCTAAATTGAATAATTTGTTAATAAGAGCGAAGGTCACCAACAAGTACAAATTGATTATAAATCCTATATTTTTTCACAAAGCTATTGCAAAGAATGTATTTGCTTGTTGTGCACTCGGGCTGCATTGATTTTTTCGATTGATGTTTAATGTGGCAGAAGAATTATCTCTATAACTAAATGGCAGCATGATTTGCTATGTGTTGTTTGAGGTTATTTTTGTTTCTACAGGCCTCCGAGGAGCAGTTTAGTGCAAGCTATCCAAATGTGCGCACCATCGCTATCAAAAAGGTATGGCTTTTTCAATATACACAACCACCGTCACCACCATCACCGACACGCGTACCACTTTTACAAACACGATTTTACATTAGCAAATTTATTTTTACAAACACTCGCCAGCGCTAATTTCACGACTTTAGATTTAATAATACACAAGTTCGACTTCACTTTTAAATCGATTTCGAATTACAAGTATGTACTTGACATATAAATTTGATTGGGTCCTTTTTTACGTGAAAAAGGTAAGATTTTGTGTAAATAAAAGAAATAACTCTTGATATACCTGATACAATAAAAAATGGTTTTAGAAAAATAAATAAATTTCTTCATTAATTCATGAATACTTTCATACACTTTACAATGAATTATTACAATTAGGACAAGATAAAAGCATTTCGTTTTTTTTTTCAAAAAAAGCTACATGTTAGTATCATTAGCTATACTAAATAAATTTACTTGAATGAATAATAAGTAATGACAGAAACATGTAAATTTTCAAAAACTCGAAAAAAATGTTTAAAACAAACATTTTCAAAAATGTAATCATTCAGTTTTAAAATTATTTTAATTTTACTCATTAATATTTATTATATTCTGATAAAAAATATATCATATCTATTAACATACGATTCAAAATCCAAATACACTTATCGATATTGTTATAATTCAAAAATTGAACATTAATAAGTTAACCGAGAGTCATAAATACAATAATTGACCAATTCAATTAAATTCTCTATAACCTAAACACTTTTTTTAATCAGTGCTTCCCGAACATTGATAGTGTATTTATAATTTGTGTTATTTCAAGCAAGCAAATCAAAGCTTAGGTATTATGATAATAGAAGGAAAACATGCGGAAGTTGGTCAGGGTATATTCATCTCGGATATTCAGGAGGGCAGTTCCGCTGAAAAGGTATTCAAGCTTAAAGCTTGTTATATTTTTTGTTTCATCTAAAAGGTGTGTGTTTTCATTTTAAAGGCTGGCCTAGAAATCGGAGAAATGATATTGGCTGTCAATAAAGATTCGCTTGTTGGTTCTACATACGAAACGGTAAGTATCGAATCGCGGAGCACTTAAGAAAATATATGTAACGAAATTGAAAATAATTGTGCGAACGTTTGGCTGTGTGGATATAAATGCATTGTGTTCTATGTTATATGTTCTTGTTTGAGCTTAAGTGAAGTTGTGGTAATAAAGTATGATATTTAATGTTTCGTCGTTTACCCGGAGCGTAGTTGTACGTTTTATATATATATATAAAAAAATTGATTGCACTTCGTCACAACCGTTTCTTCTAATAAATTATAAATAATTTATTACGGTATGTTATTACCGTTGAAATTAAAAGCTAATTTGTTGATTCATCACGCATTTACTGCACTCTGCAATTCAATATGTAAACAATTAATAGCGATCACTTAATATTTTATTTGGAATTAATCACACTATGGTAAAAAATTAATAGAATGGTAAGTAAATTTTAGTCAATTTAAATTATTTCGTTTTTACGTGATGCCTCTTCGAATTCTGTCAATAACAAATCCTGGACGTTGACAAATTAATCTCGAAGAGAAATAACAATCGTTATTTTTATACATTTCGTGGGCGAAAGAAATATAACCTGAAAGTATTCACCATCTTCCAATAAATAATATGTTTTTTGATGTATTGTATATTTCGTATTGTTTTTTGTATTTACTTCGATAAAAATACAATTGGAGGTAAAAGGAAATATTTTTAAATTACCATAATTTAGAGTGATGAAGAGGATTGACCATTTATAAAGAAAAACAGGTAAATAATATGTATAGTATATATTAGTCAACATTAATAAGTATAATAGGTGTAAAAGAAAATGTTTTCTATATAGATAGTTTGTATAGTATTATTAATTTTGTTAGTTCGTTTGTAAATATTTACTTATATTATTATCGTTTTTTATAGAGTTAGAACTCGTCGTATTCCTTTAATTATGTCTTAAGTTAATCTCTATAATTCAACTGCAATTTACAGAGTCATGAAATATTGTACAGTAATCAATACATTATATTAAATATAATACAAGTCCAAATATTTTAACAATTTGCTCAATACATACGATTAATGTTTAATAATATAAATCTTTTACCTTTGATGTAACGTAAATAAAAAATGTTACACACTAAACTCTTGTGAAAACAGAAAGAAGATTAATTAACAATGTTAAATACATAAATACAAAGATGTTACTCCTATTAAAAATATTTACTCTTTCTTTTATACTTTGTATATAAAATGGGAGTTGAAAGAAGTTGGGAGTGTAAATATACATTATTAAATAAGATTTATATACTGTTAGATTCGTTATTAAAAACGGAGCGGACTAAGAGACATTTTCCTTTGAGCGTAAAATACTGGAAGACATATAATTTCCAAGCAAGCTAGACAAAAGAAATCTGTTTATCCACAATTTCACCGTGAACACTGGCATGTCAAAGTAAACAATAATTGTTTTTCACTGTCTGTTCAGTGTATTAAGGTGCTGTAATAAGTGACGTCCTATATATGCATGTCGAATTTGCTGACAAACGTTCACACTTTTATTTGCTTTATTTTTTTATTTCGCTTTGTGTAAATAAAAAATAAAAATGTTCAGAGCGACATCATTATATACTAATTCCCCTGAAACGAGGTTCCGTTATAAAAAGGTTTAATATCAATTCAATAGTGTACTTGTAAATGTATCGCACACGTTATCTTTCGGTGTATGTTCAACAATCTTGTTTACAGAATTATTTGTTTCCTTCTCCTAATATGCATACTTATAACTTGTTTCAACAATCTAACCTTTATATAATAAAGCGAGATAACATTTGCGAATTTTAATTTTAATTAAAATTAATCTTACAATAAGAATTTAAAGTGTCATGTTTAAGGTACCGGTATGTTTATTGAATGTAACCCTAGACATATTTAAGATAATTTTTGTGTCTCTTTCAGGCAGCCAATTTGTTGAAAAGAACTGAAGGACTTGTATCCCTTGTAGTTTCCAATCCTGGGAAAAAATCTGATAACCATTCTGCTTCTATTGGCAACGATAAAAATTCCATTACTCCCGTATCCAACACCGCTATTTCTACAACATCTTCAACACTGAAACCTTCAAAAACTCCTTCTAGGCCTACTACACCTGTACCTGGTAAGTTCCCCCTTTTGACTTTCTACCTCCAACCCAACGTGATAAAGTTAATCGTGGCATTTTCAAATTTCCGTATTGCATCGGCGAGAGAACGTGGAAATACATTTAGCGTTCACTCGAATCGAGCGTTATCGGAACGCAACAAAAAACAACACAAGTATAACAAACATGTATCCAAATATTGATGCACTGTTTTCATTACAAACCGTGTAATAAACTGAATGGTTCTCGCATGCGTCGCATCTGTTTTAAGCCATCCATTTATATCTCTCGTGGCGTTCCCGTACTATTTTTGAACCATTCTTTGTTTATTCATGCCGAAGTTTCAAAATTGGGAAAATATACTTCCGACTCAAGGCAAACGTACCAGAAAATTGTGTATTAAGCGGAGATTCAAGGGATAACAAGCCTTAATAATCGACTTACATCACACCTAATCGTTTATTACTACTATGTTTCGTATATTTTTTAGAACCGCCTGTTGATTTGTCAACATGTCCAATAATTCCCGGAAAAGATACTACGATCGAGTTGACAACCGATAACAAAGTTTTAAGCATATACTTTGTTGGGGGAAAAGATACGGCTGTACCAGTAAGTAGGCCCCAGTAATTGAAATGTTAAAAATAATCAGGCCAAGGAACAAATTTATAACATGTTTCAATTAATTTCTAGAAAGGCATTGTGATAGTAGAAATATATCCAAATGGATGTGCGGAAAAAGATGGTCGTCTCCAACCTGGTGATCAAATTCTAGATGTTAATGGTACCTCTTTGAAGGATGTAACTTATCAAACTGCTTCACAAGCGTTAAGACAAACACTGCCAAAGGTATGGAATAAATTTCCACCTCTAGTCGGTACACTTAAAGTCCCATACCAATTTCTGTTGCAGATGAAACTGACTATCTACAGACCAGTGTCAATGGAATTCACTCCCATCGAAGTGGATCTGATGAAAAAACTTGGAAAAGGATTAGGTCTTAGTATTAAAGGCAGGAAAAGCGGAAAAGGGGCTTATATTTCTGATATTGTAAGTCGGTTTTAATAAAGAACCCATACATTTTTTAAAATGCATGAATTATTTATAGATTACTGGAGGACCAGCAGACATAGATGGAAAAATTGCCAAAGGTGATGTATTGGTGTCTGTGAATGGACAAAATGTAGAGAACTTACCTGGAGAAGAAGTGGGGGCCATATTAAAGACTGTCACAGGCAGAGCGTCACTAAAATTAAACAGATACAAAGCTATTGCAAGATAATTACTTATAATTAATAAGTTAATACTTATACGGTATCTTGCGCCAGATTTCATAACAAACATTAAAGTGGTTTTAAGTTTTTCGTTTGCCAAAAAATATTGTTAAATACGTTGAAGTTCTGGAAATATATTTTCAGTTCACATCGTCCCAATATGAACCAATATGGCCATTACAGTCAGCGTCCGAACATTAATATATGTCCAAATTAGACTGAATGCAAAAATCTGCACGCATAAAATAGTTAAGTCACTACTCAAACTATTTCCAGTGACAGTAAATTAAGTCCACTTCAACATTTATTATAAAATCAGGCGTTATATTCACAGCTAGTCAAATTAATGTTATTTGTTGAAACTAATTTAAATAACATAAAGCAATATTTTCATTTAATTTGAGAATATTATCTTAAAGTTCATTTCTAACAACTATGCACTTCCATGGAGGGTAACATTGAACTAACAATAATTCACGATGAAAGTTAAAGGAAATTGTTTATTTATATTATATATTTTTTTGAAATTATGGAATAAATAACATTAGTTTAATACCATGTAATAATATGAAATATTTTTTATAAAATGTGAATTGGTTTCTATGATACCCCCCAAATTTTCTTTGAGTTTAATTATGTGTGAAGTAAGCTGAACCTTCATTCTAACTGTGGCTTATTTTTCGACAAATATGTAAGGCACACAACGGTGTTACATTGTCCAATGATAGCAAATTATCAAAAACTAATGAAAACAATTAACTGTCGGATTTTCAAGCTAATAACATATATAACTGCATTTGTAAGTCAAATGTGCCTTTATACCAAAGGAGACTATATACAATTTAACTCGTCTTGTTTTTCTTGTCCAATTTGTTTTCAAATCAAATATATAAAGAATAAAATAAATATTTTTGTGTTATTTCCTTTTGAAATTTATTTCATTGCAATATAATCTCTCAATAGTAACGTTACTATATTTTATATGTATTTCTCTCGTGGATGGATATATGTAGTTTTATTCTATTAGTGTTGTAGAATATTGCATAACAATATCGTTAAAAAGTGCAGTATTATGAAAGTATAATTAACAGTTTATGGATGTTATATTATTTTAAAGAAAACTATGGTCTAATCTCACATATCGATATGTGCTGCATTTTACTATTATACCTCGTTGAAAAACTTAATCGTTTCAATTGAACCTTTAATTGTTTTTAAATGAACATGATATGTTAGTGTAGACCTTGTCTATTATTGTTTCAGCTAACTGTAACCACAAAGGTTTTATGAAATTTTCTTTAGTCAACATAAACCTTAATCATTATTTAGATGTTGTTAATCATGTTAATTTTGTGTATTTATTATATTATTAAAAATGTTGCATTTAATTCAAATAAAATTAAGCAACATAAGTTTTAAATATTGGAGAATCAATACTTGTGTGATAATCTATAGTTCTAACAATAATGTAGTTCTAAAAACATATGCCTATAAGGAGTGACTCAGAATTCAACCTAATATGCTGCCAATAGTTATTAGTAAATACTAATAACTTACAGTTTAAAATATTCCAGTATATATCTTCTTGTTCTAAATAATAAGTTGGTTTTAATTTCACTCACAAGTTATTTTAATATTACTCTGCAGAAGAAACTTAATTATCCCATAATATGAACACATTTTTAAGTGGAATTCTGGAACAACTTGTATGTAAAATCTTCAATATTTAAGAATATTACAATTTATCTAGTCAAATAAGTTATTGTTGTTACTTAATTTATTATCTATATGTATGTATTTAGTACACAATAGTCTACCTGCTTAAATTGTGATAAACCAAAAATGTAGTAGGTAAAATAAGTCACATGTTTCACATTTCATTTATGAAATAATAATCATGCTTGGAAAGTACTTTTAATAATTAAGTTATTTCATAAAATCAATTAGTTGAAGGTATTACATAACTTTCAAGTGTTAGATATAAATAAAAGAACATATTTAGGATAATTTGTGAAAGAATGCATGTATTATTTTATAATATTTTGCATTTCCTATTAGGTATTTATAGATATCAATATTAAAAAATAAAATTACATTTTTAAACAGACTGTAATAATTTGTATATATGAATTATTCTCTTGCAAAAGTTCACTTGTATTAAATTTAGAACTATTTTGTAACTAGTGTTATGCAAAATGCATGCTAGAATTTTAATAAAATCCACTTTATCTCTTGCTAAGTTATTGTTTTATTTACAAGTACCTCTACGCCATAATTTTAGTAATAGTTCTGTATGTAAGTAACACAACATTCAAATACGATTTGAATAATAATATAATAATAAAATATTTTTTAATAAATCTAGTAATTTATTTATCTAAAATAATTTTTAATTATTTATATATATATATTTCTTATAAATATGTATTTCCTTATACCCCTTCAGTGTCCAATCATTTAACTTTAGAAGTAATTTTGAGTTGATAAAACAATATTGTCGGAATATATTATACTTTTTTATTTGATTGATATTTTAAAGCTATTCATTCAATAAAAGACAAAAATTATAAAAATAGTATTTTCAAATAATAGAATTTCCCAAATAGATAAATTAATTTATAAAAATTATATAATTTCAAAATGTGCTTTGTGAATCAATAAAATTTAAATGTTTAAAATAATATTTCATAATATTAAATTATTGTTTTGTTATTGAAACAAAATAATTCTGTTCCGTAACGGTTTTAGAAAATACTATATTATCTATAATTGAGGGGATATTCTTAAATATTAAAATCGCAGGTTGCTTTGCAAAATCCATAAACATAAACAACGAAATTGTTTTTTGTCATGGAAACAATCTTGATAAAACTGTAAAAATAATTGAATTTTGTTGATTTTTAAATTTTTTTAGGAGGCTATATAAGATGTTTAAGTGTAGTTATGGATATTTATAAACAATTCTCATAATATCATTTACTGCAAGTTTGTTTCATCACAAGGTTCATTTGAAATTTAAATATGAGGGAAATTGTTCATATTCAAGCCGGACAATGCGGAAATCAAATAGGAGCGAAGGTAATTATGATGTTTTTGATTGAAATTAAAAAAGTTTCTAAATGAAATATTTTAAATTCAGTTTTGGGAAGTTATATCCGATGAACATGGCATAGATCCAACAGGAACATATCATGGTGATTCCGATCTTCAGTTAGAAAGGATTAACGTCTACTACAACGAAGCGACCGGAGGCAAATATGTACCCCGGGCTGTCCTCGTTGATCTGGAGCCCGGTACTATGGATTCTGTTAGATCGGGACCATTTGGGCAGATTTTCAGACCCGACAATTTCGTTTTCGGACAGAGTGGTGCTGGTAATAACTGGGCCAAAGGCCACTACACTGAAGGAGCTGAATTAGTAGACTCCGTTTTGGATGTGGTAAGAAAGGAAGCTGAGGGATGCGACTGTATGCAAGGTTTCCAACTTACCCATTCGTTGGGAGGTGGAACTGGCTCGGGACTGGGTACGCTATTGATTTCAAAGATTCGTGAAGAATATCCTGATAGGATCATGAATACTTTTTCTGTTGTACCTTCACCGAAAGTGTCCGACACAGTGGTTGAACCATACAATGCTACTTTGTCTGTCCATCAGTTAGTAGAAAACACTGATGAAACATACTGCATTGATAATGAAGCCCTATATGATATTTGCTTCCGCACGCTCAAGTTGACTACGCCTACCTATGGAGATTTAAACCATCTGGTCTCCGCTACAATGTCGGGCGTTACCACTTGCCTAAGATTTCCCGGACAATTGAATTCAGATTTGAGAAAATTAGCTGTAAACATGGTACCTTTCCCCCGATTACATTTCTTTATGCCAGGTTTTGCACCTCTAACCTCTCGTGGCAGTCAACAATACAGGGCCCTTACAGTCCCAGAGCTTGTTTTGCAAATGTTTGATGCCAAAAATATGATGGCTGCATGTGACCCACGTCATGGTAGATATTTGACAGTTGCAGCAATATTTAGAGGTAGAATGTCAATGAAAGAAGTTGATGAACAAATGTTGAATATCCAAAACAAGAATAGCAGTTATTTTGTTGAATGGATACCTAATAATGTTAAAACTGCAGTTTGTGATATTCCCCCAAGGGGGCTAAAAATGTCATCCACATTTATTGGAAATTCTACGTGTATTCAAGAATTATTTAAACGTATTTCTGAGCAGTTTACTGCCATGTTTCGCAGAAAAGCCTTCTTGCATTGGTACACCGGCGAAGGTATGGATGAAATGGAATTTACAGAGGCTGAAAGTAACATGAATGACTTGGTTTCTGAATATCAACAATACCAGGACGCCACAGCTGAGGAAGAAGGGGAGTTCGATGAAGAAGAGGAAGCTGATGAAGGCGAAAACTGAAACAATTAACTTTCTCATTAAAATCTTAGTCGTATTAGACGAAATCTCTAACTAGTTGGTCGAGATTGATGTTTTAGATATACATTATATACAATTTTTTCTGTATAGTTACAAATTAGTTTTGGAAGAAATTTCATTAAAATTATTGTCCGTGTCACTTGAACTGTAACTCTAACTACAACTGTAATCTGTAATGATATAATAATCATGTATTTATAGAATTACCTTATAAATAAAATTTCCTTTACTTAAGTCAACTCGCTTTTATTAAATTATTTAGTAGTACTGGAGCAAAATAAGTGTCAAAGTTTGACAGATAAGAATTTTATTTAAATCCTAATAAAATTACTTTTCAAAATAGATTTTTATTAGAAATATAATAAATAATTCAATATAATAATTCAATTTACCCTAATGATAAAATACAAGACTATTCAACTTCAATTACGTTAAAAGAAGCGTTTGAAAATTCAAATTTACAACACTCCATGACAACCAAAGCAACCTAACCTAAAAAATCATAGATACGGTGTTCAAATTTTTTCTTATTAAATATAAAAGTTTTGATAAACAACCATAATACACTTATGTAGATCTTGTATAAATTATCTGGATTTACTTATTTTGAAATTTCTCATATATAATTACAAATTTTGATTTTTGTGAGTGTATTTTTGATCGTCATGTGGGTTAATCGAAGATTATTATACGACAAAACTGGTCTTATTAATGCAATATCATAATAAATATACCCGTTTATGCTCTAAAAATAAGAGAAAAATTATAATTTTTAAACAATTTGCGGAACACGATATTTTACACGGAACGCATATCTAGCCGCCATCTTTGATTTTTGAATATAACCAAGTAAAATGTTTTGAATCCATGCATTGGCATTTTCATAAAATTATGGATTGTCATTATATTCTTTTACAAATTCTCTTTATATATGTTTCAACAAACTCACTTTTCGTAAACAGTTCCAAATTAAACGTGCCAAGAGTTCTAATACCGGTTTTCAATGATGTATCAACAAAATTTCTTTTGGAAGCCACAGAGGGTGGTTGTTATAAATGGTAAGTAGTTCGGTTTTACATTCAAAAGATACAAGACATTCAAATCATTATTATTTCAATAGGACAACCACAAGATCTGACATAGTTCAACTAACTATGGTCAATGAAAACCTGCAATCCCAGTGTTCGTCTCAAGTTATTGTCAGTACTGTCACAAAAGAAGCATCAAGAAATATAGCAGTAGTATTAGCTGAAGAAGTATTTACTAAGCAAGCCTTAAGATGTGATGTCATTGTTGATGTTATTCATTCATTATCTATTACAACGACTACCAGAGAATTATTTATGGAAGAAGCACCTGAAGATTTTGAAGTAAAAGCATTTGATGACCAAGGTAATTATTAAAATGGACATTGACATGGTATATTAATTTATTAAATATAACATTATTGAATAATATGATTGTAGGAAATGAGTTTTCCACCCTTGAGGGTATTGAAATTGAATGGAATATTGTCACATCTGGACCTAAAAAAAATTCAGTTCTCCGTTACATTAAATTTGAAGATTCACCCTATGAAACACCACCGTCAATTGCAGACTTAGAAAATCAAAATAAAAAGGGTTATCGTATTTTACTCGAAGGAGTTAATAGTGGAGTTGCTAAAGTAATATTTACTATAAAATATCTCAACAAAATATTTACAATCACTTTCTTTAGGTTATTGCTAGACTACCACAGGAGGAATACAAGGAAGTAAATCAGTGTGAAGTTCAATTAATGGTGGTAGCAAATCTTTTAATTACTCCTGCTGAGGCTTATGTTATACCTGGAGATGTTGTACCTTTTAAAATTTATACAGTAAGATATATATAATAATAACATATATTAGATACTAATTATTTTTATTATTATAGCTTAATAATGGAAGAATGGATGAAATTACCTTACCTGATTCACAATATAGTTTGCAACCTGAAAATACTAATATTGCCAGTCCAGTTAAGGGATCAAGAAAAATCACTGCCTTAAAGGAGGGAAAAACAAGAATTTTACTCAGGGATAAAAATGTTGCTGATCCAGCTTTAAAATTGCCTGGTGCCACTTTATATGTAGCCAACCCAGATTATTTAAATATCAACGTATTACCTCATAAGAACTTGGCTATTCTAGTTGGAGATCATCATGATGTTCAAATTGAAGTCTATTCCAAGTAAGTGTTAATCAGGATCTGAATATTATTTGAAAACAGTGAGTAATAATTTTAAAATATAAATAATTGAGATTTATTGATGTAAATCTTGATTTATTAAAGTCTGATGAGTAATAATTCATAAATTATCTTTCAAATTGTTTTTAATTGGTTATCCATCATATATATTTTTGTCATATATTGAGTTGAAATTTAAACCTTTGAACGAAATATTTGTTTTACAAATCATGAATCAAACATATAATTATATTTATCAACGAATTCTCTAAAAAATAAAGTTGTAAAATAACAGTAACATAGCTAAAGTAAAATTTCTTAATTTCATTAAAAATGTATATTTTCTCAGGAATCACCACAGACTAACGCTTGGAGAAAACGTCCAAATAGAAACAGAAGTTTCCCCTGAATTTTTTATTAACAAGAGGTCAAAGAATGGTACATGGTTATCAGGTCATGGAGTGAAACCAAGTGTAGTGAAGGTTCATGCAGAACTGACTAGCATTGTTAATCCAAATTTGGGAAAATTTAGGTTTGAAAAACCTATAATTGCGGATGTAGATATTGTGGTTTATCCTAGAATAAGCATAACACCATCTGAAATTATTCTGCCATGGGATCCAACAGTTAGACCAAAGTAAGTTAACATTTTTTCCTCATGATTATCAGTTATTTTTACTCTATTTTCACTTAAAATTAGTCGTTTAAATTTCAGATTGTTTAATTATTTAAATCATCTTTTAGATATGATATAGACCTGATTGTTAAAGGCGGTGATGGTAGGTTTATATGGACAAGTAGTGATCATCAAATTGGAGTTGTCAGTCAAAATGGACATGTAAAGACACATTCAAATGGCTTCTTTGAAGTGTCTGCGGCAATGTTGCGTAACCATCATAATAGAGAGACTGCCAAATTTATGATACTTCCACCATCCAAACTGGAAATCGTCGAGTTCGTTATGGAATCTGAATTGGGATCACCAATTTATTTGCATGTAGCTTTGTATGCAGAAAAAATTGATAAAGAAGGTCAGGCTATACAAATTCCATATACCCACTGCCAAGATCTTCCATTCCAAATTCGACAATCGGATCCGAAATTTAAACATAACAGAACTGATATTCTGCCTCCTGTTGGTATTTCTTGTGGTAATATCGCAATGGTAGGATTAAATGTTGGTACAAGCAAAGTTACAGTAACTTATTATCAAGACGGTCGGGCTTTGGAAGATTCTGTTACCTTAAGTGCCTATAAACCTCTGTCTTTAGTAGAGCCTAAAACAGAAATTGTCTTAGCTGTGGGCACATCCATTAACCTTGTTTTTACTGGTGGACCAAGACCAATCATAGGTAAGTTCCGTTTACAATTTTGTTCTCTGTTTTCCACAACATTTTTGATAATCAAATATTGATTTTTAGGTCGACTCAGTGAACATGAAAGGGTGGTTGTAAGTGAGAACGATAAAATCGCAACCGCTTATGATTTGACAGATTTAAACACATTACCTGGTGAAGAAATTTCTGTAGTTCGTGTTATTTGTCATCAACTTGGAGAAACTGATATTAAGTTAATTGTATCAAACAAGCCAACCACTGCAAACTGCAAAGCACAGTCTGCTAGCGCAACGGCTCGTATATCTTGTGGAAAACCTTCAAAACTTGTTCTACAACCAAATTTCCAAACTGCCGCCAATTGTCCGATGGACATGAGTTCCGGAAATGTTGTAATTCCTACTTTTAAAGAGATGGACTTTGATATATTAGTTTACAATGATTGTGGACATCGATTTTTAAACATATCCTCACTTCTGTTTACATGGGCCTTAACACCCTCTAAAGCAGGAAAATTTGCCAGTAAAGACGGTTCATTCCCTAACGATTTTATGTATGAAAACATACCTATTTCTGATAAGGCTTATCAAACTCTATTCCTTCAATCAGAGTTTAAGCAATTGTCCATAAATACATCATTGATTGGATACAATAAGAAAGTACTCAAACGCCTGAATATCATTCCTGAAAATCCACCATTTAAAGATCCTGGAGACAAGGAGCAGTATATAATTGATGCTTCTCTATCATTATACTTGGTGGATCCAGCCATAATAGAACCATATATTGCATTGTATAATCACCCTGGTAACAGAAAGAGGATTCCTGTAACACAAGGATCTGGATTTTTTGAAATTAGCTTGAGCAACAAGGATCTGGCCAACGTAAAATATATTGAAGCAACAAAAGAAATAGAAATAATGCCGAAACGCTCTGGTGAATTAATAATTAATCTGAACGACTTGTGCCTCGTTACCAAACCAGCCATGATGATGGTAAATGTAGTCTCTGTAGGACTAATAAGGGTGGAGATGATTGATAAAGTAGAAACTGGTAAATGTATCAAATGCGTTGTTAGATTATTTGATGAAAACGACAATCTAATGGATTTGCCTGACAAGAACATGATTGGAATTACACCCATACTTGAAGCAAAAATAGCCAATGTTGCTGAAGACGTTGAAGATCCAAAGAATCCTTGGGGTGTAGGTGAAGTCCACTTCTTAATATCTGGCGTCAACGTCGGTGACACGAGATTGATATTTACTGTTGCTGGAGGAGACGAGGACATCCGAAGTGCACCCGTCGATCTTCAAGTTTTTAACCCGCTGAAGATACATCCACGCAACGGTACTATTCTCATAAAATCTCATTTGCAAGTTGTAGCCACTGGTGGACCTCATCCAGATACCAACATAGAATTTACCGTTATCAATCCAAATAAAGTCCAAGGTAAACATATAAATTTTTTATGTTAAATGATATATTTTGTATAATTATTTGTAGTGATGGAAATTAATAACAAGGGAGTTGTGGTCGGGCTAAACTCTGGAACCGCTAAAATAACTGCCAGAGCCGTTGGAATGCATCCAACCACCGGTAAAAAAATCGTATATTCCGAGGTAATTACCATGAAACACAACTAATGAAACAATTTTTAATATAAAATCTTTCCAGGACACAGTTGAAATGAGTGTGGTACCACTTCAAGGCATAAAATTGAAAATTCCTGTCACAAGATTTCAAGTAGGTGCTGTTGTACCAGTTTGGTGCTTTGGAACTCCCGGTGATATTTCTCCGTTAATTTTGGGTACCATAGATAATCCGCCTATCATATACAAGTGGGATGTTGTAGATTCCCGCCTTGCTGATTTTCATCAAGTTAGTGGACTTTTTGGTAAGGAAACTATACACATATAGAAATAAACCGATATTAATGAAATGCTCTATTAACTCTAGGCTTTGATTATAAAAATCAAGATAAAGTAGTTTCGAGAGTATATGGACTTGCTCCTGGAAAAACACAATTACATTTAAATGTTACTGTAAATGGTCTAGTGGCGGGAAAACTTAAACTGGATCTTATTCAATATACTGCATCCGTTGAAATCGAAGTAATATTACCATTTAAATTCACAAGACCTAAGTATTTAATGGGAGATGCGCTTTTAATGCCCCCACATTCAGAAATACCACTACAAACTAACTTGGATGGCGGTTTACATGTTATTGAATATACGTAAGTATAAATGATTGTATTAAATTTATATTTCTTTGTATTTAAAAATGTTGATTTTAGTCTTCCTGGCTCTGATGCTCCATCTACAGAGTTACTGGCAAATGCGTCACAGGTTATGACTAGTAGAGTTGTTACTGTAACTCCAAATGGTCTTCTAAAGTCTTATGGCACATTAGGTCATGCAATGTTAATAGTTGTGGCAACAGATGAGTATGGACTAAAACAACTTATTAGCGTTATTGTTGAGGTAAATTTTAGGATAAATTAAGTAAACATCAATATTAATAGTACATATTACAGGTAAAACCAATATATTACATGTCATTAAAAGTGCGAGCCAATTGGCGAGTTCACTCAAACACGCCCTTAAGTTATCTACCTCTCGGTACTGAATTTACATTAAAAGCATCATTCCACGATAAAGTCGGCAATAAGTTCGTAACTGGTCCGTTGGATTTGAAAATTAGAACCAGCAGATGCGATCTCATAAAAATTTCTGATGGACCGGAAGTGTCGTCAGTACAAATCAGCACATTGAAACCTGGAATAACGCTTATTAAAGTCTGGGCGGAGGGTATTCAAAAGACTGCATCGTACGTTAAACTACATGTTGAACAATCTGTACAACCAGTAATTGTAAGTATTCTTTAATCTAAAGTTAACCTGTTGTTAAAATTCGATTAAATTTTAGGACGACCTAACTATGGGCGATATAGTTTGCCTTTATGCTCCTGTGATATCACAATTTAACACTCCCGGAATGTGGAGGTCCAGTGACCCGCAACTGGTTGAAATCCAATCAGATTTAGACATAGCATTTGTTCAAAACAAAGAGGGTACAGTGGTGTTGACGCATTCACTACTGGGCGCCAGCCCTTTGCAAATTCAGGTACTGCCCATCAGCGAAATTGAATTTTTCCCACCAGGAAATCAGTTTTTAACAAATGGTAAAGAAGATACTACATTTAGGGTACCATTGGTTTTGCACAGCGAAAAAAGTGTCGGAATGAAAACAAACAACTTGGTAAGGGGATTATCAGTATTTTTAATGGCGATTATTAAATTCGGTTGCATTTCAGATAGCTGGATGGCGATGCAGAGCCGATGTGAGGGCCCAAGTTAGACCGACACATTTCTCATGCTTCGCTAAATTCGCCAACGAATCCGTTGAGGTACAAGTAGAAGATCTGTTTAACGTTTCCAACAGTTTTGTCCCTGATACCGGTTCTTACGCTTGCAAGTTCGTAAGTTTGGGAATATATAATAAGGACGTAGCAGTTTTGAATTCGGAAGTGTTGATGTGGGTCGAAACTTCCGACGGTGGTTTAGTATCACAGACATTGTCTTTGAAGTTTGCGCCTCGAATATTTATACCTGAAGAGATTGTGATTGGTGAGAACGGTAACACAGCAACTTTTGAGATTGTAGGACTAGAGTCAATATTGAAACAAATTAAGGTAAATTACAAAATCATACTTTAGACAATTTTATTATAATTATCTTAATTCTTTAGGTGACACCTGCGGACAGCAGTATTTTATATGTCGATCAAGGCACATTTGAAAATCCAACTTTAGTCAAATATAAAGTTCAACTTATTGATTATCACTGGAGATTAGCTGACTTAGAAGATGCTATGGGAATAAACGTATTTTCTCCATCAACTAAACAAGATGAAAAGGTACCGTAATTTTCCTTGTACATTTTCAAACAATTCCGTATCTATATATAAGTTGAAGTGGCAGTGAGAATAATAAAAAATATTTTTTAGATTATCGTCAAAGTAGCAGGTACATTGTCGCTACAAATGTGTACTGGGGTTGGATCACCTTTATTGAACTTCTTTTATTTATATAAGTTCCCCATATTAATGATTCTCACCATGCTTTTGGTGTTCTTCCTTACTTTCTACTGTAAGTACCATTTTTTATTAAATACCGTTAATTTAACTTTATTTAAAATTTTATTATTAATCAATATTTGTTTCCTTTAGTTTATTCACACTACATGCAGCCTATAGTTAATGTTAACGTAAATTCGACAAGACCTGTTATAAGTGAGTACTTTATATTTTATTATAAAATACACATTAAATAAAAAATATTTATTTCAGATACATGTGCAGCTAATAGGGCTAGACTATCAGCCAGTCCCAACTGTAATATTAATCAGTCTCCCTCTCCTGCACAATCTCCATCCAACACATCAAGATGTAGCAATCCGTCGGTGTGCAGGCGAATAAATTGTTCTTGTCAAAGTCCTAATAAAGCTCCAATATACGGAGATACAAGTTCATTCTATTCAAACAGTCCAGAAATCCGTAGGAATCGACGTTTAATGTAATATGTAAAAATGTGTGACGATGTTATGAATGAATCTTAATGATTGTATATATGTAATTTTGTACATAACTCTTTGATATTTTTGTATGCAAAATGCATGATTATGAAAATTTATGTTGATTTTATATTCTCATCAGAAGTACAAAATAAACTCGTGGTCTAATGATTTCATTGTCTATATTCGCTATAATTTGATGAATTTTCATCAGATGAAATATTTTTTTAAGAATGTTTTGAGTTATTTTGTACAATGTGTTCACTGCCTAATTATTCATTTGATGATACATCAAGAATTTTAATTTTAATTTATAATACTTATATCATATATATATATTTTTTTTATAATACTTATATCATCAAACATTCAGTTACATGTGACAGTATTTAATTTTAAAATTGTTTTTGTTTGATGAATAAAATTCTTGTTATAAATAAGCTGTTTTATTGATAAAGTTGGAATTTAAAGAACTTTTATCAGATGAAATATTTTTAAGAAAAACTTATTTTATAAAATATCTGTTCACTGCCTAACAATAATAATTATTTCATTTGATGATACTAAATTTCAATTTTTTTGTGTTTCTGAAAATTCACAGCATCAAACATTGAGTTACATGTATTTAATTTTAAAAATATTTTTCTTCAATAAATAAAACTCTTGTTATAAGTAAGCTGTTTTATTGATAAAGTTGGAATTATTACAATAGCTTTAAATGCAATGACTTAAAATAGGTTATAACACTGGCTTAATTAACTTATTCATCACCTGCACCTTTCTTTTTACCTTTTTTCCCTGCTTTCTCTTCATCAATAGGTGCTGGCTTAACAAATGGTATTTCATCCTGATATTTAGGAGGCATAAATTCTTTCAATGCTTCTGGTATTTTAATTCCAGTCTCTGTTTGATTAACCTCAAGAATTGCGCAGATTACTCTGGTAGTGGCACACATGGTTGCATTTAACATGTGTACATAGTCTGTAGCTGCATTCATTTTCTTTGTTTGGCCATATCTAACTAATAATCTTCTTGCTTGATATTCAAGACAATTGCTGCATGACACCAATTCCCTAAATGCACCTGATCCTGGGAACCAGGCTTCCAAATCTAATTTCTTTGCAGCTGCATTGTTTAAAGCTCCAGATACTATATTTACAATGCGATATGGTATATTAAGCAACTTATAGAACTGTTCTGCATTACTGATCATTTCATCCATCATTTCCCAAGACTTATTATCAAATGGGGAAGTTAAACAAAACTGTTCCACCTGAAATATTTAACATTTCATAAGTTAAACTTATTTAAAACATTTGTTATTCATACCTTTTCAAATTGGTGAACTCTAAAGATACCTCTTGTATCTCTTCCATGTGATCCTACTTCTTGTCTGAAACATGTTGACAAACCAGCATATCTAATTGGCAAGGAGCTTTCAGGCAACCACTCATCTCTATGATAAGCAGCAATTGGCTGTTCAGATGTTGCAATCAAATATTTCTCTTCAATTTCTTTTTCTTCTGCCTTTTCACTACCTTTTCCAACCACTTTATATAACTCTTCATCAAATTGTGATAATTGTGCTACTTCTTGCATAATCTGAAAATATTTTAAGTTTTAATATAGTAACAAACAATAGTTACATAGATGCATACATTTACAGCAATTACTAATTACCTCTTTCCTCATGAAGAATGGTGTGTATAAGGGAATATAATCCTTTTTGTGCAACACTCTTAATGAAAGTTGAATCAAGGCATGTTCCAAGAAAACCATGGGTCCTTTTAAATAATAACCTCTTGCACCTGATACCACAGCACCTCTTTCACCATCCATACCTATATAAAACATTAATAAAGACATAATAAATCATAAAAATTCAGCTAAAAATGACCTACCATCAACCATATGGATTAAATCCACATGGGAATATTTCTTGGTACTTTGACAGTCTCCAAAAGTTCTTTCAACAACATTATTGTCTTCATTATCATCTACTGGCACTGATTCATGCAAATGGTTTCCAATTTCCCTCAATGCATTATTGCGTTCTTTCTCAGTTTTCAATAAATCACTTTCATTTTTAACAATAGCTTCATCAATTGCTACTCTTACCTGTAACAAATATTATTTTCAGCAAACACATAAAGCCAAGTGTTAAAATGAAAATTACCTTCTTAATTTGATTTACAGTGAGAGCTTTTAAATTTTCACTAGCAAGTTCGGCCAACTGACTGAGGACAGAGTCTGGTACAGGTTCGTTGGCATCTCCTTGTGGTTCCTTTTTCTTCATCTTCTCACCAATTTCTTTACTGCAGAGATTTTTTAACTTATTCCATTGATCTGCTTTATGTCTGTGCTGTCTCCATGTGGTATCCAATTCCACAACTTTATCAACGAGTCCGACATCCTTGTAACGTTTCTTTTGGATCTCCCTTATTTTATCGGGATTTCCACCCTTATCGGCACGAAACAAATCAAGATCCAACACCATTTTTAATAGGCACTCTTTACTAACAGATTGCTGATGCAACTATTCGGCAAATGTCAATGTCAGAAAAGAATTAGGTTAGAAAACGTTTCTAAATGTCAAACGTAAATGTGGCAAACTAAACAAAAATTAAGCACAATAAACTTGTCAGTTATATTTCATTATTAACGTTGTAATACAGGAATATTTGACAAACATTCCTTAATTTTAATATACATTTAAGTGGTGTATGAAACATAGGTGTTTTGGTAAGATAATTTAATGTATTGAAGCTATTCCCGCCATTTTTCTATTGTTTATAACAAAATAAAATATTTCAAAAGTTTATGTGCTATGCCCTGTTTAAGTATTATGTGAAATGTCTTTAAATGTAAATGTCATGAGAGAAAGTTATCTATCAAGTATTTTTTAATACATAATATAAAAATAAATGTAAGAATAAGAAAAAATAATTGAAAATACATAACACTTTACTCTGTCATTATAAATTGAATATATATTTTATTAATATTATTCTGGGCTTTTTACTACGTGTGTTACAAAGTTTTATTATACTTAACTTATTATTTTTTTAGATATTAGCAGATTTTCTACCATGAGTGATTCTTGGAAAAGATTATTATGTAAAAGCAATGAGCTTCAACTTACAGGAACTCTCAATGGTGGACAAAGTTTTCGGTAATATTTGAAATGAAAATGTATGTTTAATTATTGAAATGTTTCTGTGACATATAGGTGGAAATCAAGAGTATCTGAAGGAACAGAGGAATGGATTGGAGTATTCAAAAACTTACTGTGGATTTTAAAACAAGAAGATGATTGTATACTTTACAAAGTTTATGGAAAAGAAAGTGATTGTGATCAGGATTGTGAAAAATTATTAAAGGATTATTTGCGACTGGATTTGAATCTTGAAATGTATTATCAACAATGGTCAGAAAAGGATAACTATTTCAAAGATGCAGCAAAGAAGTTTTATGGGATTAGATTACTAAATCAAGATGTTACTGAAAACATATTTTCCTTCATTTGTTCTTCCAACAATCACATTACTCGAATTTCAAGTATGGTGGAGAAAATGGCTAAATTTTATGGTCATAAAATTTATGAACTAGATGATGAAACTTATTATAGTTTTCCTGAAGCAGAAGTTTTAGCGAATGAGGATGTAGAATATAGATTGCGTGACAATGGCTTTGGGTATAGGTCCAAATATATCTGTAAGTCGGCCCAAACTATTATGGAAAATGGAGGTAAATCCTGGTTGGAAGCATTGAAGAAAATGGAATACCCTGAAGCTAAAAGTAAATTAATGACACTTCCTGGAGTAGGAGCCAAGGTAATAATAATTTGTTTAATTGAAGAATATATTAAATTGAAAAATCTTCTTAGGTAGCTGATTGCATTTGCTTAATGTCTTTGGGACATCTACAAGCTATACCAGTAGATACACATGTATATCAAATAGCCAGACGGATATACATGCCAAAATTGCCCCAACAAAAAACTATAACTTCCAAAGTTTATGAAGAAATTGGAGAATATTTTCGTGGATTGTACGGACCGTTGGCTGGTTGGGCCCATACGGTGAGAATATTAAAAAAAAGATAACGTCTTATTAATATTTTTTTATTTAGGTTCTGTTTTGTGCTGATCTCAAAAAATTTCAAGAATACAATAGCAAATATAATGAAAATTCTGCACCAAACAAGAAACAAAAAATGAATTACTGAATAAACTTTTTTAAATGGAAACGTTTATTTATTATCCTCGTTTATTTATTCTGTTAATTGAGATGTTTCAACCAGAGTAGTGATGTGGTATTTTAATAAGTATAAATAAAACCAACATTTTGTCATGCTTGTGATTTATTCAAATTAAAGTATTATAAATTGTTCCAATAATTACTAATTAACCTGAAAGCCGTTGTAAATAATAATACGCTAAGCATATAAACTGCTAGTGGAAATTACTCAATCCAGTTGCATTTGTTCATCATCATCTTTTTTTGGGTCTTTCTTCGTATTATTCTTGTCCGTTTCTGAGGACCCTGATGACGCATCTGCAGTAGACTTCTCCAAAGCTTTTACAAAATCTTGCATGTTACCTTCAGAAGCAGCCAAAACTGCATCCTGATTAACAGAGAGCTGAGACACTACAGGGCCCAGTTGGCCAGATTCTAAAGCGCTAGAAAATTGTGAAACAGCCTAAAAATAATGAAAAAATTAAAATGCAAAAGCGAGTTATGTGTATTAAAGTACTTGTTGAAATTGAGGAGATGCTAAAGTGGATCTCAATGCTTCTTGTGTATTACTATCCACTGGTGGTAAATGACTTTGAAGTTGCTGAAGAGCTTCCGGATTGTTAAGAACTCCTGATAAAGTTTCAGTTGTTAAAGCAGTGGATAAATCAACTGTAAAAAGTACATTATCTCCATCAATGTATTTTTTACAATTTCAAGTTCTCTATTAACAATAAAACAGTAAAAAAATACTTATGAGTCATTAAGAGTCTTTTAACAATATTAAATCATAAGCATTCTCTATAATTTACAATAACTTTCATCATCACAAGTTAATTATTTAAAACTGTATATACACATACCTGACTGCTGGACGTTGGTGGCACTAGTTGGCGTCATGCCTTGCAGGAAACTCTGCAAATCCGACAGCTGAATTGGACTTCCTTCTGTCATACCGGTATGTCTTTGCACCCTAGGGGCATTGGGCACAACTGTTGGCGCCGGCGTTGTTTGCGGGGTCGTTGGCGTATTTTGCGTAGTGGGAGTATTGGTCGTTGGTGTACTAGGTACAGTACGGTGAGTAATTGCTGGAGTTGTACTTGTGCGAGCACTTCCATTATTAGGGCCTCTGGATGACGGAATATATATTTTATATATTTATTTTAATTTCATGATAAGTTACCTGATAGTGCCAAGCAAACTTGAAAGGCCGCCCATCTGGCCTACGCCACTTCCAAATAATTGAATCAACTGCGATTGAGACATATTATTTAGCAAAGACTGCAAATCCTGATCTTGATTTTGCGACGATTGTACGGCACTTGACGGATTGTTTAGTAATTCGTTAATTCTTTTGCAGTTATCTTCATCCTTGTCAGATCTTGGCTCCTATATAATACAATATACGAATTTTATAATATATTTAGTTATGTTTAAATTGAACAGATTATTTTTTAAATTAAAAATTAATACTTTAATAATTAAAATATTTAATACCAGAAATAAAATTATAAAAATCAAAGAAAAACTCAAAAAATTAAAATAAATAAAGTGCAAGTTATCATAGAAATTTGACTTACCTGAAGCCAGAAGAAAAATTTTCTATTAGATGATTTAAATTTTAACAAATACACTCTGCCAGTTGTACACTGTGGTACCTTGACATATTCACAGTCATCAGGAAAAATTATTAAATCATCTTCCACATTTCCTAAAAAGTAACAAGTCAATTCAGTACTAATCATATGTTAAATTATCATTAAATATGATTAAATAACAATTATTAAATTATTACCTGTATTACGATCCTGCCAGCAGAAGTGCATTAAGGAATCTTGACTTTGATACACATACAATAATCCTTTACGTTTATCTGGGTACACCATACGTCCTGAATGTAACAAATAATATGATTTATATTGAACAATCTTGATTTAAAACATTTAATTTAATGGTAACGGAGTTAAATACTGTGGTTGGATTTATAGTGAATTATTGTATTACAAAACAAAAAGCTATTTAATTATTATTAACAAAAATAATGTAAAACTTTCTTAAATATATATATATATATATATATATATATATATATATATATATATATATATATCTTTTTATATTTTTAAAAGTAAAAAATGTCAAACACAAGTTTTAAATGCATAAAAAATCATAATCAGAGAAATGAACCCATAGAAGTGTCTGCAAACCTAAATTATTTTTAATCAGAATAAATTTAATATTGATTTCTGAAAGTTCTGATATGATCTAAATAATCCAGTTAGTGGTTAGTAGATGGTTGGCTCATTTTCAATTTTGTTTTGTATCATGTATATATTTATAGGAATTTCTCATTTGAATAAAGACTTTTTCTTTTGTTTCTTTGTTATTATTTAGGTCTTTTTGCAACAAAGCTTTTAAATAAAATAATTACATTCCAAATGAATTTATGGTTAAAGAAGTACCTTTTTAGACAAAAACATTTATGAAAGTTTTATTGATAACGAAGTAACATACTGAAAACTATGTCTTTGTATGTTTGTTTACCTTTCAAGTTCATTTTTCCTGCTCTCATCTCGACCAGGTGTTTGTTACCCTCTGTAGACCCTGGTCCAGCAGCTGAACTTCCAAATAAAGCTCCTCCAGCAGGCATTCTCGTAGTTTTCTTTCAACTAGAAGTTACAAGTCATCCAACAATAGGTTATGTATGCTATTATGAAAACTAGACGTTTACCTTTCCAAATACAACGTTAACTAAGTGAAAGCAACCGAAAATTTTGTAGTTACACGAATATTTGTGAAATGATTAACAGAAATTAAGTTTGATCTGACTATTAACTAACGCGGACTGACAGCAAAATTTCAGTAACCGAACCAGCGTTGTCAGATTGTGAGCGTGTCAGAGAAATGGACGTTCTGTTGTATTAAGAACACGAAACGTTAATTCTGTATGTATAAAACTCAATTAAGTTATTCTGTACTTAGTTACCGTTATTCGATTATTCCAAACTATTAAACATTTATAGTTTATAATTGCACTTATATTCATAAAGTTCATAAAGTTAAAAATCTATGGATTTATAAATTTGTATCGAATTTCTGTTCATCTTCAACATGCGGCAACATGGGATTAAAGATCACGGGTTAATTTGAATATGAACGCAGGGCCATGACTAATTTCTTACTCAAACTGCAAAAGTGAGAACATTTTATTAATAGAATTAAATTCAATAATTTAGTAACTAGTACGGGCGAAACTGGGAATGAGGAAAATAAGTGCTGGGACTTAAGCATAAAAAAACTTAAGTCAAATTAACACAATTTTATTTTAACGTTTTTATGGTTATTTACACCATAATATCATTAAAAAACTTATTAAATTAATATTTAATTAAATATATAAAATAATACACCAGCTAGGAAAATTTAGACTTTTTACAATTTCCTGGAATATTTTCTTCTGTAGTTCTCTTATGTTTTGATTCAGTATCACTATCTTCTGATTCCATTTCACTTAGTTCTTCTTCAGGTTCTGTAAAATACTAATAATCAAGGTGTCTAGATCCCTTTCATTATGTTATTTTACCTTTGGCTTCATTTTCATTTATAATTTCAGTCAAAATATCATTAATTGTAGCTTGAAACTGCTTTAAATTGTTTCTATATGATGTCCAGTCATTAACCCCCGAATCTTGGGTGTGTATTTTGTTTTCTTTACCAATAAAAATTTCTAAACGTAAATCTGACATACTGAAACAAAAATTGAAAAAATATAATATAAACAACCAGTATATTTAACCTCAACTTAGGTTACAATAATTAGACCATAGAGCAACAAAACTTAGACTTATCTACTGTTACTAATTTGTTTAAAAATTTAAACTAAATAATAATAATTTCAGTCCATTTTAAATTGTGACTCATACATGCATAATTTGTAATATTTAAATAGTATTATTAACGTACTGTTGAAATTTAGAAAAAAAATGTTTCACTTGTCTTTGGTTAATGAAAAATTGTTTACAGAAATCTGCAAATACGTCAGAAAGAAAGAAACCTTTCCTATTATTTACATTGTATCTTCTTTATCTATTGTGTTTGTTTTCTTTCTTCTATTCCAATGACTTGTTCAAATTTAATTCATAAAAATAAATTGGATAAGTGTAGTAATTTATAACATTGTGATAAACCTATTTATGTAATTTCCAACCAGGAGAGAGAGTGAACATTTGTGTTGGAGCGGAGAATAATCTTTGTGTCATAGTTTTAATAGGACACCAATATTTTTCTAGTGATATTGACATAAACCAGTGTCCATTTATTATTGATAGGTTATCATAATGAATAGCATTTTAAATTTTGATAAATAGAGGGATATCTGTCAAGATATGTGATGTTGAAAATGCTACGGTTAACTGGTCATGAATATTTTATTTATATTTTATTATTTATTGAACCAATATTTGGTAAGTTTCTTGTGTTATATTTAAATAAATTAATTTTATAATATAAACAAAACAATACTAATCAGTGGATAAACTTATATGTATCATATTACATGTTAGATAAATTTCATGAACAGTTACAACTGATTCATTTCATTTTATTGAACAATTATACACTTATAATTGTTCAATAAAATTATCAAAGATTAACAATTAGTTTAATAATAAATGTTAAACTTATTTTTTATCCTAAAGCCTGGTTCAGTTACTTAATTGATTGCTACCAAATTTGAGTGTCTCTTTTTATATAAATGCAAACCATATTTTATATTTGAAACATTTCTTCAATCCCTGGTTTAAATATTAATAGTAAAAGAACAACTATTATAAATAATATTTTTTGAGTGGCAATATTTTTATTATTACTTCTACCTTAGTAGTGTTGTATTACTGTGACTGATTACATTTTATTTATTTTAGGGGAAAGAGCATGCGATGTGTCGGACGCAAGGGTTTCCGATTGTTCCGACACTGAAGTTTGTAATGATAAAAAATGTGTCTGCTTGCCTGAGTTAACCCGCTTAAATGAAACTTACTGTGTAAAAAATAAGTCATCACCTAATTATTCTAGTTTAGTATACAATGATGGTAATGGATCATTGGTAGCTGGAATAGTTATACCCTTCTGTCTCATTTTACTTGTGATATCTGCTGTGTATATTAGTAAGAAGTATAATATTTTCGACTGGATAAGGCAAAAAGTTTACCAAAGAAATAATAATTATGATGAATTTATGATTGGTCAAGATATTGATGATGATGATCCCCCAATTGCATAATACATATCTAAATAAAAGATAATTTTTAATTTAATTTAAACCAACTTTCTATATTACGTTATCCCTACATTATTCATGTTCTATTTGGTATTTGTTCTATTGTAAGTTTTGATTTGTAGATCAGAACTTGCAGATACATAAACACATTGGGGGAATTGACTGATGGTCATTATAATATTACAAATAATAATTATATTTATATATGCATAAATATGTGTATAAAATTAATGACGCATTTGTAGTCCTTATAATTTTGCCTAAATATAGGACAACACTGGCTTTTGCTGTGTTTAATGTCGAATCAATTTTGAAATCCATTATATATATAAAAGTATTTTAATGCTGCATATATAAAATGTCTTTTTTTATATTTTACTATTACTATGTTTCTTAAGTGAAATTATTTGTTTTCACAGTAATTTTATTGCATTACATGTACATACCAAAGGTATTTAAATATAGCAATTATTAAATATTATTTATTAGTCTGTAGTTTTATTTACTTTTTTATAAAAATTATTGTCCTGTATAAAGAAGTTTAATCCATAATATTCTGTTTAGAAGTAATCTGTTTTTTATATACTTTTGTTAAAATGAGACAAAAAACATTTAAAATAAATCATTTATTAGTCATATAATAAAATAACTGGTATGTGATTACAATCACTTTCTTTTTCTTTTGGCAGATATTGTTACAACTGCAGGAAGTGGTACTTTCAATGTCATTGTATCTTTATCTTTTCCTGCTGACAGTGCAAGTACTCGTCCTACTTCTTGGATTTTCTTGGTTCCAACTTTAATATCTTTTGCAAGTTCTGCAATATTCACTTCAAAATCAGTCACAAAAAGGGTCAAAACTAGGATAAAGCAAAGTGCTTTTATTTTCATTGAAAGTGGACGTGATCTAAAAAATTAAAGTTTTATATCAACCATATATATAAAAAATTAATTTAATATTTCATACCTAGTATTTCCGGTTTGTATTGAAAAATGATCCAATATGTGGAAATTCAAATCTCTGTTCTTACAAATGGAATATTTTTTAGTCACATTTTTCGCAGGTACCGCAAAATAAGTTAACAAGTAATTCATGTAAATTAAAATAGCAATTTTTTCTTTCAATTCATTACCAGATAGTGATGAATTTTGTAATTGTGTTAAACAATATTCAACAAAGGATTTAAGCCTGTGGAATAAAATATATGTAAATTATCATATTACTGATACAAATATACATGAACTAATGATCAATAAAACCACTTACTTCAGTTCTTCAATATTGTCCATATTATCAATAATGTTTGTGACTTCACTATCCAGAGAATTTAAAACATTTTCAGGAATTAAATCATGAAGTTGATACACTTGTTCTTTTCTGGAGGCATTTCTGTTTATTTTAGGTCTAAATATTCCATCATTATCTTCTTGTGATTGATAGCTAACATCCATTGGGTCAAACTCGATAGCTGTAAGAGTTAAAATTAAATAATATAATATGAAAGTGGTTTTTTATGTCAACATACTGCTGGAAATATTATTGTACTATTTATAACAATATTTACAATAAAAAAAAATTATAATACCTGCAACAGTCTTTTCTAAGTCTTCTTTTACAGCATCAATATTCATTTTTAATTTTTCATGCTGTTCAGTTTGCCTAATTGTTTTTTTGGATCCAAATTGTTTATTTAATTCTGCAATTGATTTTTCATGAACGGTCACTGACACATCTAGCATTTCATTCTTCTTCAGCTGTGGCTTCAGTAATGCGAAGTCAACAGGAATTAATCGACACTAAAATTAATTATTAATAATACTTTTGTATTAAATATTATGTTATACTACTTACCGTTTTTGTACGCTTGTTATTTATAACTATATAATTATTATATAAATTATTTTCATTTACCAAACCCGTATAAGTCATTTTATCACCTTCTACTCCTACAATAGTTTTTTTCCTTTTATCTCTGTATAGGCCTGATTCTAGTTTAAACTGTTCATTTGGATTAAATTTTGAATTTTGGAAATCCACTGAAATTTAATTAATTTATGAATATTGTTGAGGTATTAAAAAATATTAACTTACCTAAAACGGGTTTTATATTTTTTTTAGAAATTTCTGTTATCACTGACATTTTCTTTATTTATTTATTAAATATAAATTATTTAGTCGAAAGCAAGCAATTCACGTGTAATTTATAGAGGAGGTTATATTTATGTCCATAGATGAAATATATTATAGATTGTAGTTTATATTTTTGCCACAAACAAGAAACCTAATAGTTTAGTGCGTATATTTAGCAATAGATGGAACATGGATTCGATTCAAATAGAAAATAAATTTAATATTACAAGTTGTAACTCCGTTGAAAACATGAGACAAAATTAATCATGGTAAACCTAAAGCTAATATTACCGTTTGGACGAATATAAGAATCATTCATGCATCTAAAAAAGAATGAATTATTCTATAATAATCATTTTATTTACTATATAGTACATAGTAAAATATATATTTTATTAATATGCATCAAATATGTAATATTTTAATTTATTAATAACAATAAATTAAGAAGTGGTACTTCTTTCACAAACGTTGGTAGATCTTCGGTGTTAGGTAGACGTATCGTGGAGGTGCAATTTATTTATTTTTAAAAAATAATTATTACCAGTATATTCAATACTTTTTTACCATTTATTCTCACCACAAACTGCACATAAAAAATCAAAGAAATCTAAGCATTGGATCACATTATAATATTATCATTAAGTAAATGTATTAATTAGAAGCCAGATAATATAATTTTATTTAATTTAATAAGGAAACATAAATAGGTAACAAATATGTAATAAATTAATGTATTTTATTATACAATTAAATTGTTGTATTTTAACTTTTTATAATTATTTAAATTCTAATTCAAATGTATGTTTTATGTTAAATTTATAATTTTATTATTATACTTCAACAATTTATAAAATTAATTATAATCATTAATTACTAAAATATTGTTTTTATTTCTGTTGAAAATATTCTCGTTACGCATGTAATTGTATAAACCTCAGTATTGATCAATTTCTCGCATATGTGTAAAACGCATGAATCATCTCACTCTATTATCGATCTGCGTATCGATCCATTGGTCAGTGAGCATTCAGCCCTTAAATTATTTATGTAGAAGAACGACATATGACAGCTAAGGGGTAGAAAAATATCGAATTTGTCTGCTATTGTTTGTACTTTTTAGAATAGGTTTTAATTTTATAACTGCATACAAATCTTAGTTTAAATACAATTAAAATCTCTTTCGTCAACAAAATAACCACATTTAAAATTCAAATATTATATTATAATATTAAATATAAATTTTAATTTTTAATCAACTTACTTTTTTATCATCGGTATTTTAAATCAGTTTATATCATTACAAATTCATAGTTTTCCAGGGTATCTGGTCAATAAACAACGTTTTAACTATTGAGAGAACACGGTTGTTATAATAAATAAATTAGATAAAAGTATTTAAATGCGAAATTTTTCTTGGAATGTCAAAAAAAAAAAAAAAATTGGGAGTATTTAATTATTTTCTAGCAAAAGTAATGTTTCAGAAATTATTAACAGTAACAAACATAAATTGGTGAATTTCAAACTAGACTTTGAAAGTATTTTATTTTTTACTTGTATAACTAAAAGTGCATGTTTGAGTCGGTTTCTCAGTCTTCTTATAAATGCTATTAAACATTAGTCATTTTACAAGGAGCTCATCAAAATTTACATCATTAAATAGTCCTCTTAAATATTTTTTCTTTGATTAGTACATTTGGAGGAGATATTTTGATATTTTTTTTGTTGACTAGATGGTGGAAAAAGACTAGCAAAGCGTCCTTGGGCGCATCTAAAGTGTGATGAGACAAATAAAGCAACAGGGAAATGCCATTAAAGGTAATAAATAAATAACAATATTATTTATTAATATATGTTCGACTAATCAATAATTACGTTCACAAAAACAAATTAATTAATAGTAATACATATATTTTTTAAATAATATATAAATTTAATAGAGATTGTTCAAGAATAATTAAGTAATTGTGAATGTGTGAAAATTGATAGGTCTAAACGTATATTCGAAGGCATTATTAACTTTAGGATAGTTTGAAAATTTTTCTATGTCAGTACAATTCAATTTAGTAGTCTAAGCAAGTACATATGACAAATAGAAAAGTTGATGGTGTGATATATTATTAAATTAAAATTAATATTTTATAAATAAAGGTAAAAATAAAGTTTCCAAATAGTCAAATTTGGAGGTGTACTTCACATATGTATATTTAAGTGAATAATTTGTTCTTATAACTTAATCAAAAACTTACCTTACGTTGGATACTTATTACTTGTTATAACAGTTTATAATGAGCTAAGTTGGTCAAAACTACAGAAAAAATACCAAAGTGTCTTTTCTACTATTTAGTTTATTGAGTTAAAATCACAATAACGTGTAATTAAAAATTGTTGCACTAAAATTACACCGCATTAAAAACTATGTATTCATATTCATTTTTAAAAAATAAAATATGATGTATATCATAATACGATCTTCATTTTTGGATATGAGCATTTAATGCAGGAACACAGCATTGCATTTATTATTTACTAAATCTCCACTATCAGTCTTAAGTTTCAGTCTTCTAGATTGTTATTATTGCATAAGGTAACTAATTAATTTCATTATAAACCGATAAGTTAAGACCAGTTCAACATTTATAATCTTAAATTAGGGTATACGATAATTTTGCTTAAATTCTTAACCATTTAAAACAAATACGAGGCCTAGCCATCATAAATTAAAACACTTGCACTCTGTTATTGCCAAAATCAACCACAGCTATGCGACCTTCAGGTGTCAAAGCAATGCCGCTAGGTCTATCCATTTCGCCTGGGTTTTTACCCAGCTGTCCAATCTTAAATAAGAACGAACCACTTCTTTCAAAGACTTGTATGCGGTTATTTCTAGAATCAGCCACAACTATTCTTCCTTCGTCATCACATATCAAACCCTGTGGGCGTAAAAATTGTTTAAAACTGGCCCCCTCTTGTCCTAAAAATTGGGCATTTTGGAAATTAGGTTCCACAACCACCAGCCGATGGTTATTGAAATCTGTCACGATCACACCACCTTGCGGAGTAAACGCAACGCCTCGAGGGGAGTCGAAGTGTTTCCACATTTGGGAACTACCTTCAAAACCGTATTTTGTAATGTAACAACCGTCACTGCTGAAAAGCTGTATACGATGGTTACGTGTATCGGATACAACAATCTGATTTAGAGAATTGCAGGCAACATCCCATGGATAATTAAATTGTCCATTTCGTACACCCTTTTCACCAAAAGTGTGAATAAATGTCCCGTCACTTTTAAACACCTGGATTCTGTGATTATCCTTGTCAGCGACAACGATATCATTGTGCGTGTTAACGGCAACTCCAGCGGGACGATCAAATTGTCCGGGGGCACTACCTTGTGTGCCGAATTTAAACAAAAAGCACCCTGACGTATTAAACACCTGAACACGATTATTGCTGCGGTCAGCAACGATGATCTGGTTCAGATTATTGCAACATATTCCCCACGGACGGCACAGTTGGCCGTCACCTTCCCCTTCTCCGCCGAACGTCAAAGAAGGAACTGGTCCCGAGTCTCTAACTGTGACCATATGTTTAGCACCAAAAACTGGACGATTTCTATAATTTAAAGTTTGTCCGAAGTCTAAGTCATCGGAGTACTCCGGACTAGGAGGGAAAACGGAAAACGTATTGCTGTTATTTACCGAACATGACAGCATGTTATTTCTCGAGATTGGACGGAACAGTCGCGACGACAGACTCGGATTAATGCTTCCAAATTGCGAGATTGCACGTAAGAATACAGACTCAGGCGGTAAGAATACCATGCTGTCGTCTTCACAAGGGAGTAACTCGGATCCCAACGGTCGAAATTGTTTCAGTTCCCTTTCGGCTCTGTCGTTGGCCAACATTAAATCGTACGCGTTTTGGGAGGACTCAATTGAATCGGTAAGTAAGTCTGAAGTACGCGCCAATTTTCCGAGTGCTACACGTAAATTTTCCTGTTGCGCCATTAGCATTTTTCCTTTGTACTGTCTAATTTGATCAACTTTTTTGAGCAGGTCGGCTTCTCGTTCTTCTATGGCCGATGTTAGTCTGAAGCACAAAAATATAACTTTGAAATGTCGCAAAACACTACCATCTAAATTAAAAATTTAATATTTAATAGTTACATATAAAAACAAATGAAGAACTAATTTGTTTACCTTCTTGTGCATGAACGAATGTCGTTCGCCAATTGATGGGAACGGACTTCCACGCTTTCGTTCATCTTTTGAACATTGTCAACTGATTCGCGTATTTTGAGTATAGATTGTCTACTTTCTTTAATCAGTTTCATGCTCATCTCTTTCGCCTGTTCAATCATGTCTTCAATGTAGACGACCTGATGATTGGAATGTTCTTCCAAAAGGCATTCGCTACACGACGGCATCTGACATGTTTGGCAAAACAGCCTGTGCGGCTCCCTGTGATTTTCGCACAGGCTTAAATATGTGTTGCACGGCGGCGATGGATTTCCACTGTGCGGTGACGATCCCAAAGAACCCAGGGAACTCATTAGCTGTTGTTGGACGTACGCCATCGAAGATGGAGCTTTGTTGTTGGTGATGCGATGGTCTTTGGTCAGGCGAACACGTTTGTGTGCCAGAACGCATGCATCGCATAGCATCTCGTTGCAGTCGATACATTTGGAAAATGCTGAGGTTCCTTCTTCGCAGTTTCCACATACCGACGAATCATCGAGTGTAGCATTCTAAAATGAATTGTTTAACTTAGATGTGCTAAATTACACTGCAACTGCTAGATTTTTAACAGAGTATGGTTATGAAAAAAATAGGTCTAAGTTGGCATATATCCTAATTCTTTCATGTTTTTTTATAATGTTTATAACTTTAATGAACGGCACAATTTCTTCGTGGTAACTTACCGCTATAATGTTGGAGATAAAGTTTTCCATATCTGGTGGATCCGAAGAGGATGGCGAGTCTGATCTTGAGATTGATGAGTGCGGTGAAAGATTTTTGCAACAGGACATTTTAGTTTCTTAGTGTTGGTGAAAACGGGACTTAGTTATTGAGTTATGGATTCTGAAAATACACAAAAAATATATTTCTACCCTATTGCACAGGCAAAAAAACGACATAACTTACAAGTATTTATTAACTACATGAATTTAAAATTCAGTGTTAAACACCGATTCTGTTCATAAAAAAAATTGTCATGTGTCATATTCGACATTGATGACAATGTGAAAAAATTTATTTGTTATCGACATCTTCATTTTCACCATGGATATTTTAAGTATTTAACAGGTTTTTGTAATTATGTATAATTAAAATATGTTTTCACACAGAAAATATATCGAATTTCTTAAGTCCCGTGAAACACTCCATGTGTCCCACTTTTTTAGAATTATCGAATTACCTCAAAAGAAGTGCAAAACTATTCAAAGGAATGCTCCTTCAACCAACGAAATATTTCAATGGTTGTTTACAAGTTTCGCAGATTTCCTAAATAACGCACTATTGTGAGGCAGGTAGTCGGTTCCTCTGCAAAGGGTCATTTACAAGGGATCTCCCATTACAGAAATTAAAGAGCGTGGGTTCGGTAAGGCCTCTTTTATTTTGGGTACGATTTCATCTATTCTAAATCTTTCTATTCACCATAAAATCGTTCTAGAAAAAGTTTTCAAAATTGGTTTATGGAATATTCCAAATTTGATTTTTGTGACTGTAATATTGGTCGGCATTTGAATTGGTTATTTATATATTTCAAATTATATAACGATTTACTTGTTAAAATTTAGATTTAATTATTCAATAAAATAACATTTAGAATTAATTTAATTGATAGTTTCAATTATAAATTTGTGGTAACAACTATTTGATGAATATGTAAAATTGTTGCGAGAATTGTCCAGCATATAATTAAAATGTAAAATGAATATTTAATTAAAACAATTATAATGACCAAAATTCGCATGAAAACTGTATCGAATTTGCTGGCAAAGCGGCCTGGTTCTCGAACGAGATAAAGGGAGCGAGAGAGAGAGAGAGAGAGAGGTAACAACAGTGCAAAAGATTATACACCCCAACCGAACCCTCAACAAGACATTCTAGGATGTAATTTAAAAATGGTCCAAATGTTTCGTAAACACGTTTTCCCTAAAACTGAATTCCGAGAAGCCGATTGTGATTCTTGTTTCAAGGACACTGGACCCATCTGCCATGTGCACTTTAAAGTTGTAGTTCCTCTATTAGCCCTGCCCCCTATTTAAATTGTTTGAGTAGGTCAGGCACGGATTATAACGGGACAAGCCATTTTTGGTTATTCTGTTTTAAAACCATCCTAATTATACATGTGAATTACAGTTAACCCGGTTTCATAAAAACTTGACACAAAAATAAACTATCAACAAAATTGATGGGGAACCGATGTGAATTTTATTTCGAGTAGCGAAAATCAATAAATATGACTAACCAACACCATTTGCCGAATCTGTTTCACTAAAGTTGATGATGTTTTCTTCCAGCTAAACGACTTAATGGTACATTTTATAAAACTAAACACTACGTTAACAATAAACATAACTTTTTAAACAAACAAAATATTTTAAATAAATAAAATAAATCAAAAACTGAAGAACGCCGGCACGAACATTATCGTAGGTCGTCCTACTAAACGACTACAAGAATTCATCGCAAAAAACGAAACGAAGGCAAAAAAGTTCTCAGATTGTACCCAAAAAAATACAAAATTTATAAAATAACATTAGACTATTATAAACCGATAAATCGATAAAATCGAACAAACCATGCACCACCATCGGACGACAGGAGCATAAATTAATTGAACAGAAAAATAAGATAAACGATAAACTGAAAACGGCAAAAAGTAAACAACAAACTAACCTTGAAACGGGTGGACGGTCAACAAGATCTTGACACAGGCACTACGCGTTCACATTTCTTTGCACAAGTGACACCCCTGTTTTCGATCCATGCTTTTCTACCCCAGCAGGCATACCCTACCCTACTCCTAGTTAACTAAGGGTTGTATAAGAATATGCGCAGTAAAAACTGCCACGGTCAAATTGTGGAAATTTCGCAGAGGCACAATTCTAGGAATTCACCAGTCCCCTATCCCAAACAAATTTTTACAGTCACAAGTAAATCCAATATTTCGGCTATTTATTGTGGTCATTTTATTTTATGAAATGTGTTTAGAGTCATGAAAATTTTAATAATTATAAAATATTTATTTATTGGAAGTTTAAAAAATATTACAGAGTTTATTTTGACGCATTATTTATACGTGATTTAACTTAAAATATTTTATTTCATCATAGAAATGTATGTGTAATAATTATCATTAAATTTTAATTAATTAATATAATGGTTTGGATTAATATACAAAACAAAAAAATATTTTATGTAAATAATATACAAAAGGAAAAATATTTGTGTGATAAAATTGAATTGAATTATTAAAAGTGTAATATTTAGATCCTAATGTGTAGGTGTTAAATACCGTTTAGAAGTGTTATTAAAATACCCATTAGCACTTCTAATCATTATTTAGAGTGGTATAAAGATGAAGAAAATTCAGTATTGTTAGAAATTAATGATTTTGTATATTAAAAAATAGAGCAACAATAATTTTAATTTTTAAATAAATATTTTTGTTACTATTTAAATTAATTAATACATTAATGGTCATTATTATAAAATTTTTTTAAATATTAAATATTTTAGCCACAACTTTTTTATTTAATGTGAACTGTTAAAATAATATTAATTTACTATTGTTGTTTTATAGAGTATTGTAAAAGCTACTATATTCTTATTCAATAAAATGTTACATATATTTTTTCGAATTGAATTGGACTTAAATATAACAACTTTAATTTTGAATGGGATTTTTAATGATTGTATTATTTAATTTAACATAAACACTTTGTCTAATATTCTTTCGTTTTATAAATTTGGCCCATCTTCATTGTTAGATTCCACCATTTTCCGAATACACTACAAGTCTCCAAGTTTCTTGAATTCCTGTGATGAGTTCATTTGAATTTTTACAATTTTTATGTCTATAGTTAATATACGTGTTTCCCCATTTTTTGTATAGAGTTGATGTTTGGAGATTGGGACAAGCAAGACAAAACATGCTTTGATCTTTTAACCAATCCAACACAATTTTCGATTTCTAATTGGGATCAAATTCATGTTAGAAACACATTTATTAAAAACATAATTTCTTCAATATATGAATGCTAATTGTTGTTTAATTTTCTTAATGTTGTTTAATATTCCTGCACATAAACCAGTCTAAGGGGGTCTACGCCAGAAGAATTGAAGCATCCCGAGAGCATAATTGAACCACCACCAAAACAATCGTTTTGTATAGTTTTGTTCCTATAGGATGTTTAACATAAGCAAAATCACCATTTTTTTAGAAATTAAATTTAGACCACTGTTTTGTGGTCCAGTGAATGGATCCTGAGCAAGTCAAAATTGGTCTTTCACATTTTTACTAGAAACCGAGTTTTTTTGTAAATCTGGAGTCAAATGAAGCCCCATTCGGTAACCATATTCTAACATTCATTGAACTAATTTCAGCGAGTCCCATTTTCTTCTGAGTGGATTTAATTTCAATTGACGATAAGACTAGATTGTTTTTTGATATTATCCAGTTATTGATTTTCTTTCGAGTTTTTCAAGCTCTTCTCTTCTTACCTATCTCTTCTTGTTTCTGTCGGTCTTGGTAAGGCTGAATTATAATTTTTCTTACAGTTTCACTTCGATCGATTGAAAGACCATAAAATAAAAGTTATTATAATTTTCTCCATTCAAAAATAAAAAAGTACACTTTTTTTTTTTAATAATAGAATATAATTAGATTGGTCAGTTACATAGAAGACACAACAATAACAGGAAAACAATAAAAGTAAAGGTACTGATATCCAATTCAAGTAGCTCAGTTTATATTTTAATAAGTTGCTATAATTATGGTCACTGTTGTATATAAAATATTTATTATCTCAAAATTTTATCAAAATTCAAGTTAAATTTTTGACTCTAAACAATGGTAAGTGGTCATCATATAGATTTGCAATTAAGTTTCTTATCTTTTTTATTTATTGTGATACATGAAACGAATTTGGTGCCAATTTCGAGGAATACTTTTGAAATATGTAAATTTATTGTTGTACGGATGTTATTAACTTCCATAGAATATTTAACTCGCCACCTGTACATGAAAGTACAATAACTGTATTACTTAACAATGCAGTTTGGAAGTATACTCCTTGCAAAACACCTGCTTTACCTACTACCATTACCTGTGATAATACGTTCATACAAGAAATCCTTTTTCTACCTCTTGGTAAAATGAGATTATTTATCTGTGTAAAGCACAATAAGCCGAACTGCAAGCTCCCAGTTCGGCATACACAAAAACTACACTTAAATTACAATGTGAGTATTAAAAAAAATTGCATGGAGGAAGGTAAAATGTGATTGTTGTTACCATAAGTAAGAATAATGTTTAGACATTTTTTTCAGTAACTTGTAAATCTATTGAGTAAAACGCTGGCTCAAAATTACTCAATATTTTACCATACTGATTTTATATTTATTTATTTTTTGATCAATTATTAATAAAGTATTTGATTAAATAAAATTATGCCATTTTTTCGTTCTTGTTTCACTAATTTGATATAAAAGTGTGATCCTGAGCTGCCAGTTTTGCAGGTAAAAAATTGTAACTGGGATGTTTCACGCCTAATGAAAAGTTTTATATTTTGATTGATTCCATTTCTTCTTTCTTACGGATGTATAGAATGGTTCACTATTATTTTCATTGAATCAGAGTACCCTTACTTCATTTTTTATTAAAAGTTGAATATTCCCAACTTTAGAAAAAAAATATATTTATTAACTTAATATAAATGTGTCCAGAGAAAAGTATATTTTCAGTCTATAATTAAAATTTCGTATTTTATTTATAGACATAATTATAATTTATTTACATACATTAATTAACATTTTTATGTATTTCTAGTAATTGTTATTACTAATTTTGTTGAGGATTAAACAGGTTTGCAATAAAAAGGGTAAAAATATAATATATAGATATTTTATATCACCTTTGTTATAATATCCATACAATCATTAAATTATTAATCGTGAATTATATTTATACATATGTACTAGTATTAACAAATGTTAAGGAGTTTGGAGGAAACTGTCTTGAAATACATATCTCTATGTATTAAGAAATATATAAATATTATTATTTTATTGATAAAAGTGTTGGCCATAAAATAAATTAAATAAAAAAATGACATTCCATAAATTAAATCATTACATTAAACAGTAAATGTCACAAAAATCTTAAAATTAATACAACTATATAATATTTAAAGTGCACTTAAATTGCAAAATTTAAACTAGAAACTTTAAATACAATACATTGTGTGATAAAAATCAATATTGAATAAAGTAAAAACTGTTTGCATGTGTCAATTAACAAAATATATTAAATAGACCTAACTTATTGGTTTAAGTATGTTAATCATAAATTTTAATCCACATAAGCTGACTGCTTTTTTATACTAATGAAACCATAATATTTTATTATACGTGGGTGATACTAATTTGTGAATATTGTTAATTATTTGAACAACGTGTAGTATTTTTGTCATGGAAAAAACTGTGTATAAAAGTAGTTCGTAATTCTGCTACAAATAAGTGTTCTGGTCATTTCAAGATGTAATTCTAATACATAGAAAGTGTCCATTATTTAAAAATACTCTTAAAAAAAGCCAAATAAGAAAACGCAGCTTTTATAACCTAAAGTTAGTTAATTATTATTAAGTAAAGATTTAAAATGTAAATTACTTACACTAACTAATGTATAATTGGATATTTCGCCAAATGGTCCCATAAATATGACTAGAGCTGACTGAGACCTCATCATCATTATTTGCACCAAAACATTGTACTCCAAATTATTGTTTTCCCATTCAGAATACATATAAATATATTTATTTATCGTTATGCTCTATAAAAAACTACTACAAATATATGTAATATTGGATGCACTTATTTTACCTCAGATTGAATGCTGTCTGCATTTATACATGTTATAAATACGTTACAAAGATTTAATACCATGAATCCCAATCCGGAAATTAATTCTTCCACATACTACAACAAAAAGCCATAAGTGGAAAAAATAATAATGTTAAATGACGACTTATGTTGTACCTCAATGTCAGTCATTTGAAGCAGTAATGAGCCAAGTTGAAAAGACGTAGAACTAAAAAATATGAGCAAGAATATCGCTGTCCATTCATTCATAAAGTTTACATATCTGAAATAATAAGTAGTAAAAAATGCATCACCTAAAATAGTCACATACTTTATAATGCGTTTGTGTTCCAAAATGCAACTTCTCAACAGTAAAAATCGACTTTGTTCCAAAGACATATTCATCGTCAAACTGTATTGTTTAGCATATTTCGAAAAGTTTACAATAAAATGTTGTAAAATTTTCAACCACAACACAGCATAAATTAACAAAGTAATTATGAGAATGTTAGTAAAGCAAAAGAATACTCCACCATTAATAGCTTGTACAACGCTGTAGAAAAATCCACTCCAAAATGGTTTTAAAAGTTTAAAAGGCAAATGAACAGGAAACATTAGATTGTCGCTTACACCTTTGCTAATTAAACTAATCCAAGAAAACGTAAACGAAGTGGCGAAAAACAATGTGGTACCGACGAGAATTGAGCACATTTGGAAAGTGTATTTCGTATAAGAAAAATAAATTTTCTTAACTTCCGCGTTACTGTTTTGAATAATAAAATCCTCCTTTTCTAAAATATGATTTAACATATCCATAATTGCTTTGTCTGTTATCAGAGGTATGGCTACTTCCAATAGGGCATACGCTATGGCAAATGCTATGTTTTTTGCTAAAATATTTTTGTTGTCGTTGTAAGGTAGATGCAACAATAAGGATATAAAGTTTAGATGAAAAGTATTTCTTTGCAGTGCCGAGTAGATTTTGTAGAGAAAAAGTGCAACGGCGTTCGTTGTTTTAGGGGCTTTAAATCCGGCAATGAGCATTGCCCAATTTAAAACTTTTAAATGCGATATAAATGTTGCCATCTAAAAATTAAAAACGGTGTTTACGTGCACATTTTTATTTGGAACCGGGAAATATCCTTACCTTGTCAAGACTCTAACTGGGAGTTAATGTACTTGTTTTATGTTACATGCATATTTATATGCAGAGAGATGTATTATTTTATCATCATTATTTATTCAATAAGTTACTGGGGTGTTCCCTAGTTTGCAGTAAATGTATTTATATAATGGATTAGATTGAAACTAAACATTTAAATAATTCACAAACGTTCTCGTAATCTTCAATTTTATAGAATCCACTATTATATTTGTATAACCAAACTAATTCAAAGTTTTAGCTAGTGTGAACTTCTAAAATGTAACGCTGCATTCTTTAGTAGATTTGCTAAAACGAAATTTAAGCGCTGGTTTTACCTACAAAATTTTAACGAACGTGTAATTGAACAAGGAGACCTTTTTGGGTCTACTTCGGGGGAATTAAGCCTGGCAAGCGAATGTCGGCCTTTATTTCATGATCTATAGGGAGGTCTGAAAACGACATTACTCATATAGTGGTCGGTTAGTCGAAAACAGAAACTAATGAGAAATGGGATTGTTTAACTGCAACTAACCAACCTCTCTAATATGATCAATTGAATAAACTTAATTTTTATATATTGTATAGGTACCGATGCATAATTTTTTAAAGACAAATAATTCATGACTTGTATACAATATTGACTAAATTTCATTATTATTTAAAATCGTCGTTTAGTTAAAATTGCATGTTTCATAAAATAATAGAATATGTAAATTATAACAATACATTCAAGGATCTGTGCAACACAATAATTACAATATTTAAAATAATTTGTATGTTTTGTAATGCTTTAAAATAAGTATACATTTGAATATTATTATTATTATTAATTACACATTTATTATTTATGAAAAATTTCAAATAGAAATGAATAATAACTGACTAAGTTACTCCTACATAATATACTGTATAATATTTGTAATTTTGAGAGAAATTGGTTGAGGAATTTAATTTTTAATAGAGAAAATAAATACTAGATTTTACAAAATTGTTATATAATAATTTATGATAATTCTAAAATGATATGCTTTATAAAGAAAAGTGATTTATCAAGTCACATCCAATCCAGTTTATAGTTTGAAGAATGAATGTAAGTTGTAAGAATGAATGATGAAAACACATCGCGTCTTTTGAAGTGAATATTCTGAATTATTTAAGAAATCAGTATATTATCAAAATAAATTTCAATAAACAATGTAATCTTCTGCATAAGTTAATCAACATTGTATCAACAACAGATTTTTTAAACCATAAAACTAACATCAATAAATTCCTTGGAAAATTAATCTAACAAATTTAATTGATGAATTGATTGATTGAATGGTTAAACTGATAGTTCAGAGTGTAAATTTGTATTTGAAAACGGTTTTATACGTGTTCAATTAGATTGCAGTTTGGTGAAAATGAAGGTCACTGAATCCAAGTAATGTCATGATTTTCCTACGCCATATTTATAAGTCATGTACAATCTGGTCCAAATTTTTGTATAAATGGAACAAAATTCGGTTGAATAACTAATTAGTGATGATATCTTCGACCATTCATAGTTTCTCGGTTTGATAGGAACATCTCCGAGCATGTATCTAAAGAAATTCAACACCAGATTGTTACAGAACCACCTTAAAAAGCAACAGTCGGAGCCATGTTTTGCTCATGATATCTCTTGCTATGTTCATGCCAAATTCGACTATCCCTGTAATATAATGTGTACCTAGACTCAATGGCGAAGTTTGTTAACCCAAGCTCTGCGGGTAATCCAAGGTTCCTTGTTTAACAGGGGTTGTCGAAAACGTCTTGTGGCTATAAGATCCACCTGACCGTAGACAAACTTACGTCTGTATGAGCCTGGACGTAGAGAACGTGCGATTTCGTCAGAAATAATTACAAAATGATTGGATTAGAAATAAATATTTTACAAGAAATGGAATGTTATTTATTTTTGTCTATGAAATATATAAAAAGTAAAATAAAATTTTGATCGCCTAGATATGCAAATATTCAAATAATATTACTAATAAAAATAAAACATACTGAAAATATTTTTAAATCTATTTAATTTAGGAAATTCAAATTATTCTCTTCCAAACTTACTGACTTAACTAAATAATAACTAATAACCATTAATATCATAATTAATTTACTTTTTTAATATCTATTGACTCTCCATTTGCGTATTTCTTTTTTATTTGATTTAATAGAAGTTAACTGGTTTCAATTTGGTGTAACAAACCGTGAAGACTCATTTAGAGAAACCTGTGTTTAAAGAATAACTCAATATTATATAATTCGAGGAAACTGAATTATTTTTTTTGTTAATATGGACACTGACTGGTAGATAGAGTAAATACGAAAAAGGCAACTATTATAAGAATCTGAACACTTCCTATTAATATAGCTACCCTCTGGCAGGTGGCGCAACCCTCTTCTTTTTCAATTCTACCCTTTAGTGTTATACCTTCATTTTAATATAATTATTCTCCCCATTTAATTATTATGATAGAGTACTGATGTCTTGTAATTGGTAATATGTGTTTGTGTATATGTGCCTTTCACAATAATTTTAATGTCTAATTAAATATATTTAATTGATGTAAATAAATTAATTTTAATCACTAGTTAGTTTCTAAATGTTTAAGCGTGTTTTGCATGTCTAACAGAACATCATATCAATTTATCTGTTGTATTACAATCACCTGAGGTGTTCCTTGTTAATTTTTATTCAATCACGATTTTATGGATATGTGATTTGATTCTACCCGACATCACATCGAAACGTACCTAAAAGACCTGAGGTCATTTAGTTTGAAGTGCATACATGTATGTGTGCGTGTGTAACAATCAGAGAAAAATTAAAATATTCAGTTTATTTGAAAATTAAATTATATTTTCGATACTACAAACACTATGTAATTATTAATTCCTTTTATGCCTGAAATATCGTTTTTAATCATCCACACCCTCTTCATATTTGAAATTTTTCATTGTACGGAAAATGTATGTTAATTAAGCGATTCGCGTTTAGTGAAGGAGTTTCAATCAAGTCTGGCCTTCCTTTAGTACAAACTGCTTAATTAACGTAAACTTTTTTTAGAAAGGGGAAATATTCTTTATTTTTGTTGTGCAATGTACATAAATAAATTTAATTAAAATACTACTGGTACAAATACACCAGCGTAGTAGATATATTAAATTTACGTTATTCTCAATTATTGATTACATTTTAATGCAATTATTTTAATTTGTTAATGAATAATTATTGATTTCATCTTTTACATGTAATACATGATTGTAGGTTAAGTTAATCATTGAATTTCCACTGTATTGAACATAATAAAAAGTTTTTAAAATATGTATTTTATAAAGTTCCGACCTTGAAATGACTGAAATTATGAGATTATACGTATCTAATTGGTAGTAATATTTTTTAACAATTAGTTGAACGCAGCAAAACGGGCTATTAAAATAATTTAAATACCTTACGTTAACTCATTCACGGAATTTTATAATATTTTTAAAACTTAATTATTTGTTTGTTTTCTTAGATTTTTAGTTTAATTACTTTGTTATAAATTTATACGGGATGTTATTGTCAGACTCCACTGTGTGCAGTAAAAAAATTTTTTTTTCTTAACTCATAAAAAACCTTGTAAACTTTTAGCATTCATGGGTGATCTTAGTGGGAAACTAATTAAAATTTGTTGATGCCGTTTTTTTTCTTTAATTGTTGTTGCTTAATTTCTACCACTAATATCCTAAATACTTAAAAATTACGTAATAATAATTTAAATACTTTTTAAATTAATCCTACGGAATAATGTTGTAGAATTGGATGGATTAATAAATTTAGTTGCTGTGTAAAAAAAGAATTGAACATTTTCACCAATATTATTTTCAGCAGAGCAGTCAGACTGTAACAGTCCTTTTTTACTGTAGTATTAAAATTAAATTTTGAATGTCCTTAGTATTTCAACGATAATAGAATAAAATTTAGTGTAATATTGTTTAAATAACGTTTTTTACCTCTAACTCAAAAATTTCATTTATTTGCAAACTTCAAATTTTCGCATTTATGTTGTATAAGTTTAACCACATTGTAATTAAGGTGTTTCTTAACTTGTGACCGTAAAAAAGGCAGTCAAATTGTTCACACCCTGTATATTTCCATATAAGCGGTCATAGATCACACGTTATAGGCCGTAAAAGAAGAAAGTGAAGACACAACATAAAGAAAGTGGCCTCTACAGTTTTTTCTGAAGAACGAACTTAAATCAATTTTCTTTAATATACCTCCAAATAAAACAATATTTGTTGCTAAACCATAACGTGGTATATTCAAATACAAGTAACTGAATATTTGAAAATGTTTTGAAACTTTGTGAATTGTTTTTTGGTAAAGTAGATATTGCATTAATGATGTGCACTATCGACTAGTCGGTTGTGGCGAATAAGTATTGAATGAATTCGTTCATTACTAATTTTATGAATCACTTTCAGCCAGTATAGTTACTTCCTTATGTACATACTACATGTGACCAATTTAATACTGAATTTCTTCTAAATATTGAAATATTATACATATATTTCTATGATGTCTTATTAATAGTATATTTTAATTAATATATGTTTAATTGAAAATAGTTAAAATGTGCTAATAAATATATTCCATCGGTTCAAATAATTATTTGAACCATATTATAATACAGGCGCGACGTTGACTGATTTGATTAATTAGAAATTTCATTCGAATGACTATCATTGATTCAATAATATTGAATAATTTGAATTGTTGGTGATTATCGAATGAATTTGTAGTCTATTCTATAGTGTCAATCGCTTTTGTTTCGCTCTATTTATCAATTATTTAAATATTTCATTTGTTACAAAGAAAGTTGACACTTTAAATTGAAATTTAAATTGGAAATGTAGCTTCTGAATCGGAATATTAGCAGTACCAAGAAAAATATATATTTTAATTTCATGAAATAATGTAATTCAGAACTTTTCATTCTTTTGTTTACGCAGGTCAGGTCCATTTTCTTGTAGTTTTACTTGGCCGGAACGCCTGCAGCTAAAAGTTTTGAGAGTCATACGGATGGATTTATTTTCAACACACAAACAGAGATAGAGTTATGGACCGTCCCGAATTGATTGATACCTAGTCATAATACCGTGCCATACTTGTTATCATATTTATTTTATATTATAATTATAAACAATTTCAATATCCTATTTCACATCGTTTGAATATTCAGTTTAATAACTTATTCAAATTAATGTATGATCTTAACATTATGTCCAATGGGGGATAGTAACTATAGTAACTTGAGGTATGTTGCTTCGTAGTAAATTATCCCATCTCAAATTCACGATTAAATCATACTTGGAATAGACAACATTGTTTACTCTGTGATTAAATCATATTAGTTGATATTTTGTTATAGTTTGTGAACATAATATATACTGAAAAGGAATGTTATGTTATGAATGTATGAATGTCATACGTAGATAATATGAAAGTTTTATATATTTGCATTGTAATGAGGAAATTAGGAATGCCGTCGATTACGACCCGGAGGAGGACAAGCAGGAAATTGGCACTTAACGTCGTCGGCCCGGATACTTCATATAAGATTGGAAAAGTTAAAAAGAATTGAATTATGTACACACACACTCTGTACACCTTGAAACTATATGCTTATTTTTATTTCACTCCCTTTTATATGTCTTCCATTTCCCTTTTGATGATTTCCCCACATCTGCACGCAAAGTTTCAGGAGTAGTGTGAAGAATTGTATTCTTCGACACCGGTGCATGAACTGTATTACCAGTTTCCACTCAACCTCGACGTAACCTCAGGTTTTAGCTGGGTAAACCTGGTGAACTTTTTAGATAGTTAACCTTCGTAGTAGGTATTATAAACTTGTTATTTTCAATTATTGATTATAGTTTAATAAAATTATTTTTACATGTTTTGAAATGATAATTTTTGACTTGTATTACACGATGATAAATTAGGTTAGTCATTAGGCACCTGCAGGCAAAGCTTTAGGAGTAGTGTGAAGGATTGGAGTCTTCGACTCCGGATGTATTACCAATTTCTACTCAACCTGGAGTCCAAACTTTTTTAACGGGGTAAACCTGATAAACCGATAATGTCATAATGGTCGTAGTGGGTTAGTGTGTGAACTTATCAGACTATGACCAGTGGTACCAGGTATGGATGGCAGCTTTTCCTCCCCCCCAAGAAAGTTGTTCATATTGTGAATGAAAATAAGCTGAAAAGTGCAAATATAGATAATGTAAAAGTTTGGCACATTTGTAAATTGAAATTTATATAAAATTTAATACGCTCATGAGTCCCAAGACAAAAGTTCCAACATTTAGGCCGAATTCCCGTCAAAGAAGTGAAGTGAGATGAGAACTTGTTGAAGTCGAATTTTAATAAACTGAAACACGTAGAAGTTATAACATGTTGTTGACTGAAGTACTTATAAAGCATGGCCTTTCGAGATAACGTCTTCATCTGTCATTAACGAAACGTAACTTTATTATTTTACCGCCGAACCGCAAGAAGCTCGCAACACGAAATGTTAAAGCCATTTTAGAACTTAATAAAACTGCGCCCGTCTAAATGTGTTGATTCCGTAGCCATAATACGGTCGGATGAAAAGAAGTGTGTGAACAATGTAAATTTGCAATGATTTTGCATTGAAGATTGGCCGGCGGATTCGGCGGCGGCGGAGTTTTGTATATTGTAGTCGGCTTGGGGTTAGGGGCGCATGCCCGCAACTTTCACAGGGCTCTTAACCTGTTCTCTCTGCAGTTGTTCCCGGATAATAGAGCCGATGAGTTGCCGCACCGCGTCCTGATTCAACGCAGTGAAATCACGCAACGCACGTCACGCGCCAAACGGGAATGTTCCGCCAGCCGCCGCCGCCGCAATCGCGAGGCCGCTTCTTGTGAATTAATTTCGGCTGAACGTTCACTGACTGACTATTTTTTGTGGCCGTTGACCATGTTATTTCCACGTAAGATGGCACGTTCCCTGGCCGTCCCGCTGATGGTATTCCTTGCTGCGGTCAACGCAAAAATTGACAATGACAAGGAAGGTAAATAATCACGTCCAAAGTTCGATGGTCGCATTCAGTGCGAGATTTAATTTTTGTAAATTGTTTTAAAAAATATTTATTAAATTAATTGAAAAAAAAAAAAAATCTTTTTAATAGAAAACAATCGGATGAAATCAGGGGGGAAATTCAAAGAGCAAAGGGCAACGTGTAAGTGGATTGTTCTGAATCGGAAAGAAGTTGGTAGGAGCAATGAATATATATCAAGTTTGTTTGGGAACTGATTACACAGTATCTGACACCCATGTAAACATACACGTATAGGGCAAAATAATGAGATGGAGCACGCGATATCATTCCCTGGAAAGGATGTACGTTAATAAATTCTCTCAACCCTTTATCCTTTATATATCTCATTTTCTATTCAGCATTTTTAACCCTGCAATCAAGACAAATCTAAAGAGATCTTAATTGCTGTTACTCGAAAAATCGATCTAAATGCGCTCAAGGAACTTTTCTTTAAAATATCGTGCCTGCTTTAATTTATTTCATTTATCGGATTTCTTTTTTTTTTTCTTTTTTGAACCGGCGGCATTGAATATGTACAAAAATTAAATTAACATTTCCGGATTATATTTAATTGGTTCATAAATACCCTCAAGTTCCATAAAATAAATACTTGTTTAATATTGGTTGCAAAATCAACGGATGTAAATGTAATTATATATATTTATATGTTAATTTTATGCACAAACATTTTCATTTCGGTTTTAAATTATTTTTAAAATTCTAATGGCAATTATGCAACGTTAAATTAACCTTTAACATTTAGGATTTAATAACATTCAAATGCGTTTTAGGAGTTTTAAAATTAGATATTTTAGAGGTGCAGTCTGTACACGATGATAAAAGACTTTTTCCCTTTGTTAATGTCCCATAATAAAAAGCAGGCAGCATAAACTCTTTAACGTTTTGTGAAAGCATAAACCAATAATGTGTGGGGGACTGATATTTTTATAGAATAGTTGTGCAAGGTTTAGTAAAAAAAGCGAAACCTTTACGAGTGAAGCAACATAAAGAGCGTTTTCATTTTGCTGCTGTTTCTTTTTTTTTTTGCGGTGTACTTTACGTATTCTTGCGGTCCCGTGGAAAATTTTAAAAAACGAGGGAATCCACTGAAATGGTGAGCGAAAATAAAATCACGTCATTCTTTTGAAGAATGACAATTTATAAACCAATTTATTTTTCGACCTCACATGAACACAATGGTCGTAATGATAAAGTGTTCACATTTTCAGACAGTTGTTTATTATATTTTTAGTCCAGTGTCGAGTCGGTGCCACGGGCAAAACGGAAATTTTTTTTATATATATATATACAATTGAAAACAATGAATAAAACGAAATTTATTGTTGCGCTATCTGGGCCGTTCCTTTTCAAACAACCATTGAATCTGTTCGCAGTAATTGCATTTTTAAAAGGGGGAATGTGCATAGATAACGAGACGTACAATTTTTACTTTTGCCCCGCGAAAAAAGGAAGGTCATTTATAACAATGATGTTTAAAATGAGCCCGGGAGAATGTGCACATTGCGCGATTTTATAAAACTTTTGCGACCTGTACCTGTTCAAAGCGTAATTGAACTTTTCGAAACGAATATACATTTTTCAGTGGATAACATATTGCCGTTTCGCCGGCGAAAAGTTGGGTTATTGCCGGAAAAGTTCGTATCGAATGTTTACCTTTTTTACTCTCCGTTCGCGTATTTTTTTCCGACGTGGTTGATATGATTCGACGCGAAATGCAGAAAGACCGCAGTAGCGCAGCGGGTGCCGCTGCGAAGGAGGCGGCAGCGACGGAGGGGCGGTCGGGCGGCAATGCCAGTCGGGGTAAACGTGGACGGCGGCAGCTACAACGGCAGCGACGGCAAACCACAATACAGATCTGCTTATCCCCCAAGAAACATCCATTATCCGAGAATCAATGGCCCACTAGATTAGGCCGAGGTGCCGTCTTAGAACTCAATGGACCAATTAAGAGACCGATTACTGTTCTGTTCTACGCCAAATTGCTCGATACAACCGTTTGATGGCCCGCAATTAAACTAAATACTTGAAAGTATATCTGCACCACACTTTTTACTGTTTACTTGAATAACTTAGTTAGCTCCAGCTTATTATTTCCAACAACTGTGTTACTTCTACGTAGAGTTGAAAACACCTCCTTAACTTTATTTATTTACATCTGGGTTATAATAAATAGAGTTATTTTAGGGGAAAAATTAGTGAATTTAGTATCTGTTAACATATATGTAACCAAGTGCAACAGACAAAATTGAATTTGAGCGTCTCGTTGGCACTAATTGTAAGGATTAAACTGTTTCAGGAAACTAATGTGTCACAATCTGATCAGATATTTTTGAGATTTCATTCCATAAATTTGCATGATCAGAAGAAACAAATTCATAAAAAATAACATTGTTAATTTTATTACTACACATTTGAAGTGGATATTTAAAAAATTAAGTTCCAATATTACAATAAATATATTATCAAATTAAGTTTTAATAAACAATGTAACCTCCTGAAAAAATAAATAAAATTACATTAATAACAGAACTTTGAATAAAACTAACATCATTAAATTCCTTGGGAAATTAATAAATAAATTATAAATAATTTCCCATTAGTAATTGGTTGGTCCCCCTGGCTCTCCGAAGAGCTTCCATCCTAAATTCTTGATCCACAGTTCGCCATTATTCTCTAAAAGCATTAGCGAACTCTGCAAGTTTAAAGGTTGGTGGTTTCCAGCGTAGTGGAAGACGGTCCTACACATCTCCAATTGGATTGTGGTCTGGTGAACGTGGGGCCTCTCCATCAGAGTAATGTTATGATTTTGCAGCGACAAATTTATAAGTCTCGGATGGTGAGGTCGACGGTCCAAATTCATGAGAAAATGAATAATAATTGGTTGAATAATAAAGTCGTGGTATCATCGAGCATTAATAGTTTCTCAGTTTAATATGGGCAACTCCCTCCGTGCTCTCTAAAGAAATTCTACCCACATTGTTAGAGGACCACCTCCAAAAGCAACAGTTGGAGCCATGTTTTGTTCATGATATCTCTTACCATATTCACGCTATGCTCAAATACGGTTATCCGAGTGTTTTCATGTGTACCTAGACTACTCTGTGAACAAATAATTATGCCATTCGGTTGCAGTTCATAGGTGGTGATTGTTGGTCCATGCTCTGCAGACCATCCGAAGCCTCTTGCTTACTGAGGGTGTTGGAAACGTCTTCTGACTCTAAGACGTGCTTCATTCAACCTTCTTCTGATGGTTATATTATTTTATCGTCTGTATGAAGCCTCAATTACGATTAGCAGAAATAATCAGAAAATCGTCCTATCTGCTGGTCATTGCTTGTTGTCGACAAATTGCGTTTTATGGAAGTAAAAAATTTTATAAGAAAATAGTTGTTTATTTTTATGTTTATCATATATATAAAAAGTAAAATAAATATAAAAAACTGCTGACAGTTTGTTATCTATTTAATTTAATATGAAAATCTTCTAGTAATGCAAATATTCAAATAATATTACTGATAACATAACTAAAAATATTTTTAGTAGTATATCTGTTTTATATAGGAAATTTATTGAAGTAAGGTATACCTTAACCATTATTTCAAATAGACGTAGAAAGTTTTTAAAGGCTACGTAGAGTTCTTCAGTGTCCCTTATTCAGTTCATTAAAGTCGAGTTGTGAATATAACAGTTACAGAGGTGTTTCTATCTTAAATGAGGCGCCGTTTATTTACATTTAGGTACATTTGTTGTATAATTTATGTCACATTAATGTTATCGAAGTCCTTGTTCGTAAATTAGGTTTTAATATCACAAAACAATATTTTTATGTATATATTACATGCATTATATATACATAAATACATGTAAGTTTGTCTAATTTTCCTAAAATGATTTTGAATGGGAAACATTTAGATTAAGGCACGAGTAATGACGAATGCTCATAATGTTTCGGTGACAAGAGTGGGGTAAATCAATAAACCGTGTGATTTGATTACCAAAAAAAAACAAAATAGGAATAAAAAAGTAATATAATTACATGAAAGCAGTAATGGAAAATATTTGTTCTTGATATGTATCACCGTCACCGCCACCTGGTCGATCGGGCGCAAACGAAAGAGTCGAGTATGTGTAAAAATCGTCTAAATAAGTAAATTAAGTGAGTGGCGTAGTAATGAAGTAATTAGGAATCACGTAAGCAAATGCCCGTGAGAGGGAAGGCGGGAAGCCAGGAGTGCGAGCGAGAGAGGAATGGAAAAGATAAAGCATTTGTGCAAATAAAGCGGGGCGCTAACTAAATCTCTCCCGAAGTATTCCGGGAAGAAGTGCAATTAGCGTCGACGAAAGACGTGATCGGAATCGGGAGTCGGTGTTCACTAAAAGTGGAGGCCGACGAGACGCAAACTTGCGAGGCAGCTCCAACAGCAGCGGTAGCGGCGGCAGGAGCAGCAGCAGCAGCGTTCGTGACAGCAAACAACCACCAGTCTGCTCTGCGAACCTAAGTAGTTGTGATTTAGCGTCGTTCCAGTAATGTCTTTTCAACTTTTTCCCCTTCGCCCCGGACCTCGCTCCGACCCACATTAATGCATTGTCTTCTTACGACGGCGGCCCATATTGATATTAAAATTTATCTCACAATGTTTACTTCATCATTTTTCCTTGAAATATTTAATAAAGTTAACTAACTGTTAATTAACACCCTTATCGCGTTAATTTTTAAGTAAAATAACCATACAATTTCATTACAAATAAATTAATTTTTAACTGCTGTTTATAAATATTTAAAACTTAATTTAGGTTAAATTGGTTTCTTAAAGTCCGTAATCAACACAGTGTATACAATTTAAACGGGGTCTAATTAATTTGAAGCAAAACGCACATGACTAGGAACAGTTTGTCGTGTTGTTTCCTTGCATGCGTTTATATCAAGCAATGTATAATAACAATAAGCAAAAATTAAGTATAAGTACACACCGTATATAATACTGGTGGGCACGTATGTGTACTGTTTTTAAAACATGTAATATTACATTTAAAGTTCGTGAAATGGAAAGATTCTGGACTGAAAGTTTTCATATTCTTAGTGATATAGAATGTATAAGATATACAATAGTGGTCATAATTATAACAACTTATTAAAACACGAGCTTTGCTATTTAAAATGGATGTCAGTGCCTGCAATATTTATTATTGTTACTGTTATTGTTGCGTCTACTACGCAACTGGTCAATCTAATTTTATTCATTAAAAATTGCCTACCTTTTAATTTTCCATTTAAGAAAATTAAAAGGTAGACATTTAACTTTTTATTTTATGGTCTCTCATTGCTCTCTGTGAATTTAAATCGATTATTTACTGGCAGTCTTTAGTTAATTATAATTATTTAATCAATATCTCAAGTGAAACTGTAAGAAAAATTATAATTCAGCTTTACCCAGACCGAGAGAAACAAGAAGAGATGGCTAAGAATTTACGGTTAAATAAATTAATCGTTTCCAGTATTATTAAAAAATTTAAAGAATCTGGCCAAGTGGTAACTAAGAAAAAATTTAATGAGTACGAAAAACTTGATGACTCGAAAATTCGAATATCAAAAATCAATCCAATCTTATCGTTAATTGAAATTAAAGCTAACCTGAAATTAGTTTAAGCTCTGTGAGAATACGGTTAGTTTCTACTAAAAATATGGTTCAATTTTAACTTGCTTAGGAGCACAGAAAAGAGGGGATGAGTAGTTTTTAGTGATAAATCTAAATTAAATTTATAAAAAATGATGGTTCTGCTTATATTAAACATCCTACATGAACAAAACTAAACAAAAAGCTTGTTATTCTTAATGTGAAACATGGTGGCTGTTCTATTATGCTATGGGGTTGCTTCAATTCTCCTGGCGTAGGCCTCTTTAGACTGATTTATGAATATTTAACAATAATTTGATTGCATATATTGAAGAAATGCTCTTATTAAATGCATTTTAAAATAATCCCAAACACAAATCCAAAGTGGTGACGGATTAAAAAATATACATGTATATACATTTTATAGATTATTAAATAAAAATTAATAAAAGAGTTATGGCTAAAAATTGATTTAACATTTTAAAAAAGTTGTTATAATAATCACCACTACTGTAGATCCAGTGGTCAGATTTCATTGATTTTTGGAGTATACTACAGGGTAAGAGTAAGTTATTAAAAATTCAGGTAATAATATAATAATTAGTTTTTAAATTAATAATGTATCACAATTTTCTGATCGATATAAATAAGGGATAGCTTATCGGTAGCTCGTTTATTCATTAACTGTTGCTTCTCTTCAGATTGTCTCAGAAAGATCTGTACTGCATTTTAGAACAAGAGGTAAAATTAAATCCTTTCGGGGACCGAAACCGTATAATATAATATAGTTTTAGTCATAGTGTTTTAACTCGCATTATAAGTCAGAGTTGATAGTTTTCTTATTACTAACAAATGATGAATGAACTCTCTATGATCCGTATGTTTACTGACATACTTTGGCATAAGTCTAATGAGGTGATCTATTGGATACTGAATTACTCTAAAAATAAAGAAAATTAACATCACAATCTGTGGCACCTCCAAATGAAGACTTTTAATATTCCAAACCTGTCGTTCTGTATACCACTCCATATTTGACGACGATGTTGTAGTGCAACTGGAAACTATAAGAGAGAATCCCAAAATACTAGATTCTCCGGTAAACATTTCGCGTGATACGAAAGAAGCCTTCCTTCTTCTTACCACTGGATGGCAATTACACGAAGTAATTGTAATTCAGAGTAGTTGAAAATCTAAGGGGATGTCTTGACCTTCTTCTTCCTGACTCCCTTACACGTCTTTCATGTCCTTCTTCAGACCACGGTCACCAATAAGTTTTTTAAACCTTCTCTCAGTCGCCATCATTCAGATGACTAAAATTTCAAAAAAAGTATACAACAACCTTCAAAATTTAATAAATTTTAAGAACTGCAAATATTCAAAAAATATTACTGATCAAAATAGAACATACTAAAAATATTTTTATATTTGTTTTATTTAGAAAATTCAATAAAGTACTCATTTCTTTAAAAATACCTCAATCAATTTTTTAAGTAGACATAGAAACATTTTTAATTTAACTACATAGAGTTCTTCAGTGTCCGCTGAAGTCGAATTGTGAATATGACAGTTACAGAGGTTTTTCCATCTTAGATGAGACACATTTATTTTTCTTGTATAATTTATGTCATGTAATGTTAGTTCTTGTTCATAAATTAGGTTTTAATACCATAAAATAATATTTAAATTATTATATATTCTATATTAAACATTTAGAATAAAGGTAAACTATTAAACATTTAGATTAAGGTACGAAATAATGATGAATGCTCATAATGTTTTTAGTGACACCGGTTTAATTCGATTTATTCGAAATAAAAATGGACGAAAGTAGTGTACACATGAAACTTTCTTAAAATTGAACCACCGGATTTATGACCTGTATTTTCAGTGACAGTGAGTATAGTTTTGTAAAGTCAAAAAATTAATAGTTCGGTGACGATAATCGCATATGCAAAATTATGAACGCAAGAATAATGCGTGGAAGAACGGCTTATGTAATTTTGTTGGCAAATAATCTAGGAGTTTAATAAGAAGCTCTCGTATTTAGCATAATAACAATAACAATAGATAAAGTTTGGCATCGTTAAACCAAAACATATATTTATCATGATTCCAAGAGCCCGAGAACGTCTGCAACATAAAATTTACATAAAATAATGATATTATATATGCAGCCAGTTTTCTTGCGGTTAGAACACATTGTTAAGTACGTTGAATTTAATTTCATTAAAGTTGTTGGAAAGTTGGCGAAATAAAATAAAGTCGCGTTATGCAGCATGCGCGTATAATGTATCTATACTAAATTGCACTCACAGCCCAATTTACATCATAAAGTGTCGAATATTGGGTCGTTTAATTTTCAATTAGCAGTCTGTCGCTGAATAATTACTTACCCTCTTAAATTGTTGTTTAACGTCGGTCGGCAACGTTACGATTGTTTCCTCGGCCGTTCTCCCATAATCGTGCATAATATCTTGCGCCTTCTTCCACAATTGCCCCGACGTCAAACTCTTCAAGCCCGACGCGCCGCCGTCGGAATATAATTTTCGCCAACTTCGTCAAATCGGTATTATCATCAAAATTCGCTAGGGTCACATGTCAAGTGCAGGTTTTAATTAGGAACTCGTTAAAAACTAATTTATTTCTTATATTGTTAACCTGAATTATTATTAAAATATTGAAGAGTCAGCCGAATGAACTTCATAAAAGTTTAAACCATCACCAAGAATTTCATTAACATCGTAAACGGTTTCATTTTGCGCACAAATGAATTATGGAAATGGTCGGGGCCGCGCCCTCGATTTTACATAAAAATATTTTACAGAAATGTACCGCGACGACACCGCGATGACACAAGACATAATGAATAGAAACGGTACGATGGTCGATGGTTGAACGTAACACATCGGCGGTTAATGGACTAACGGAACGGAATTCAGATAAAATTAAATTAAGATGTAAATTAAACAGAACGAATTGCAACGGAAGGCCCTTTATGCTATTGTAAATCAACGGTAAGTATGGTCATAATGAGGCATAAAAAATACGGGAAAGCCATTTTAATTATACATATAAAGTTAATTTTAGTTAAACATTTATAGCAGTCGGCGTAGTAAATAAAACAAATACCCGGGATGGAAAATAAGGCAGACGTTTTCTTTTATTGCCGTAATTAAGTAAATTTTACAACCGCTTAGAATAAGTCACAAACCAACAATCCGTTCTTAATCCCGACAACTCCTTCCTTGGCTGCGCTTCCTTCGTTTCTTATCCGTTTCCGCCGCACACCCTGCCGCACTCTGTCACTAACATTTCGACTCTACTTACCGCACTTTATCCGTACCCCCTCGCCGCCCCCCAAGCCATCTAACCCTTTTCGGTCTTACGGCCTTTCGGCTTACTTATATATTTCTTATTCCCGGGGACAATGTGCACATGGCGGCGGCGGCGGCCGCGTCGGCGGGGTTAATAAATAATTTTTACAGTCCGCGTACGCCTATATACGTTATGTGTATATACTGTTCATGGGTACCCACGCGGATGGATGGATGGGTCCGTTATTCGGCGCCGCGGCGCACCGTAAAGAATTAATGATACTCCGGTGTGCAATATTCCAACAGGATTTTGCATACATTCGAGCACTCAAATTTCCACATCTTGCCCCGTAAAATCGAAATACGAACATCCTAATGCATATTTATACACTTAAATTAATACACGTCGCTTCATTACCATATCATTAAAACGGTTAAGCGGTCCGATGCGTCTAACGCAAACACATACTGCTTGGTGGACTCAAATTAATAATGAGATATTAATTAATTGATTGGACAGCAAATCCACCGACGCTGCTGATGCTGCCGCTGATGGTGCCGCTGCCTCACCGTTCCTGTTGACCATGGCTTTTTCTACATTTCCTTCTTATATAACAATCGGTGAAATGTCAGAGATGACACATTTTTTTCCTTGGCAATTTAGACTCATTAATGTTGCGACGCATGTACCGGGTGGCCAAATAGTGGAGGTCGTCGGTTGTTTCTCGGAAACTTGTAATCGAAAATGTAAAAAAAAAACGTGTAAGTTGGCACTTAGAGGGCTAACATCATTAAATTTTATTTTTAATTTATCATATAAACGTGAATGTTTTATTAAAATCTTTTAAATGTATTTCATAAAATTTAATAAATAAATGTAATTCAAAACTTCAATTGCACTTTTTATCACAAGTAATAAAGAATAAGGAAGAAAATACGACCTTGACTAACTTCTTTGGTTTTTAATATTTTACCTGTACTTAAAAATATATGCCATTTCATTTGTAAATTTTATGGTGGTAATGTTGGAGTCTCTAGGGCATCATGTAAAATAAGCTATAAAATATTTATAAAACAAAGAACATAGAGCAAAGAATGCCTTCTTTTTTATAATAAATTTATTAATTTTCGTTGAAGTTATGGTTTGTTTTTGGTCTTTTAGTGTTTAACACCATATTTTGTATTTTCGATAATAAAAAAGACATTAAGGTATGACTTGCAGAACTTTTTTTGGTTTTCACACTTTATTTACTTACACATAAACATTGTTAGAAATTTTTGAAAAAAATTACAAAACATTGATTCTAATTCAAGGGTTTCGGATTTTCTTTATCTTCATTAGCATTTTCAACTTCTGCAGGCCCTTGAGTTTCTTCGATTCTTGCCACATTATTTGGAAGATTGTTCATTGCAACCTCTTCCCGCTGTACATTTCCAGATAGTGCCGTTGTTGATGTTTGAGTTACATGTAGGGATGTGTCAGGTTCCCATTCGGCCGAAGATAAATAATTTTGTAAAAAACTGACTTCATCGAAAAGTGAGTTCAAGTCTTCCGTCAGAGAATTTCGTATGTTGTCTTTTTCCGTTACAAGGCGTTGATTTTCTTTTTTTAAGTTGCGCTTTTCTATTTCTGGCTTTCTTATTCTTTTTTCTAGGCTTCGATCTTTTTTATTACTCATTGTGTCAACGACAGTCGAGGATTTAAATTATACTCTTTGTAAACAACTGTTGAAGGAGAGTAGTTTGGTGGTCTATATAGAGTTTTAAAACAATTTTTGAAGGTTAATTCATTTATTTATGTTTAAAACAACTACAACCGCATCAGTGAGACAAAATCAGAGATATCTTTGATATATACGGGTGTCCACCATCTTTAATTGTAGACGACAAATTAGAACGACTAAAATGTTTCTTTTAAAATCATAAACTTCAAATTGTTTTCATTATTTATTTGTTTAATTAATTTCACTAGTCTATATATAAATTAAATCACATAAAATAGCAGTAAAGTTTAAATTAAAATTGAAACCTAATTTTGACCATTCCTTACAGACGTAGTTTCTTACTTAAGCTTTTCTTTTCATATTTTTCAGTTACCCCATTTACTTCTTTTGACTTCCTTTGCACCATTTTTATTACCAACAGAATTTCGTTCTTCTACATTTGTAGTCAATATTTTTTCCAAGCTTTGTAGTTTGGATTGGACTAGTTCGTGCGAATATCAGTTTTTTTAGGACTTTCATTTAATCTGCTATGTTGAATTGTCTTATCTTAAAACATTGGTTCTCGTCCAAAGCTGTCAGAATCTCATTATGATTTTTAAGTTCAAGAGGCTCTTGAAGTTTTTCGATACTTTCTAGATAACTAGAAACATTTTTATTTGCAACCTCTTCTAGTTGTATATTTTCAGATGTTCCTATTATTGATATATGAGAGGTTCCCTTTGGCTGAAGATGCATAGTTTTGTAGTGTAATGGAAACTATTGGTAATTGCCACCAACTTTATCACCGCTGATTTGGTTATTGAAGATATATTTTTCTTTAAATTTATTAATTCCTCCAAAGAGCTTCTTAGGTGAGCATTTTCCATTTCAAGGTGTTTCTTTTTGCTTAGTGATGTTCACAAGATAATTGAACAAATATCGTAATTGGTAAATTAGAAAGAATATTTGATTTTTGTTACAAGTCGGCCGATAACTTCGACTCTTTAACCACTCGGTACATAATCGAGCCGAAACGGGCCAAAGAAATAAATCCGGACACGTACTTGTCGCTCGGTTATTTGGACTAAAGGTCAGTTTGAGGTTTAAATATCCCATGCAAAAATTGTTCTAGATGATGTGGTCTAACGAGGCAAATGGGGAAGCGGACCTTTGTAGCGGATTTTTCCACCCTTTCGCTCTTATTTTTTACATTCCACCGAGACAACAATATTTATAACGAGCAGCCGTTTCAAAGGAGAGACGACGCGAGCGAAGTGAACAGCGGGAGCGGCAGGAGCAGAGATTTTTACAACTAAATATTTAACATTCAGGTGCCACAAGTCATTCGTATGAAGCCTCAGAGCGCGGGAGATATAACAATAAATGCCGGGACAAAAAGTGGATAAAATTCCTGCGGGACCCGCATAACTCACAATTTACATATTTGAAAATGTACCTAGTTACGACCTGCCTTCTTCTTCTCGGTTCCATAAAACGAACATAAAATGGAAATAAAATACTGAATCCGTGGCTTTTTCTCAAAACCCCAATAAATAAACAGATTAACATTATTTATGGCTTTTCGAACTAGCCTTATTGGGATGCGATCAATTTGATTTTTGCATTTTGGAATTCGTCCCGCAATTTTATGGCTTGCCGAGTCATGCGAGCACGCCTTGGTGGCGAAAACAATCGAAGGTTAATGGTGATTACTTGTAATTCCAAATTATTAACAAACTGTCGTTGCATAATGCTGTAAGTTTGACGAAATCCGATTAGTCCTTAAGTGGAAAATAATATTGGCTGTCCAATGCAGTGGATGTGGGCAAGGCAAGGAATAGAAGGTAGAGTAGGGCAAGGCGAGACGAGGCAAAGCAAGGCAAAAGCAGGGCAAGACAAGGCAAACAGGCAGTAGTCAGGCAATTTGCTCTATAATAAACTTTTAGCCACTATCAAAGTTTGCGGGACCGCTTTGTACGGTTGAGCCCGTGTCACTTACACTTTATGCAACAGATCCGCTTTTAGATAAATTATGGCGGTCCAAGCGCTCATAAATTACACGAATCGCATGAATCATGCCGTGAGTGTGTGAGTGCGCTACAGGAATTGCCCGACAACAAAAACAAAGCATCCCCGCGACATTTATGCGCGTTATTAAAATGCTTCGAGCTCTCGCAAAAACTCCTCGCTCTCTTTTCGCATAACATCAATTTATGTGCTTTAAATTTTGATCAGCGAATTTTATCTTGCATTCAGCATTAATTATTTATCACATCTTTAATTTTTACGATGTTCACCGTACATTATTCTGTTTCAGGAACAGGTGAGGAAATGCTGACATCCACAAGCACGTTGATACATGCCATACAGAAAAGTTAAGTATTCAAACACAAAAATGAAATTATATATTTGTCCGGTGCAAAGTTGCAAAGAAGTGAAAGTCGTATCGGAAAATTTGTGGAAATTTCAATTCAAGGTTTCTTTTCTGAAGGGGGAGTGAATGGAGGGGCCCGAGTTTAATACAGTTTAGCAGTTCGTGTAAGTTTTCAAAGACATTAATTGTAGTGGTCAGTGTAAATGCCATTCGAGCTGTTTCAGTGACACCCAAGTTTGCTTGGCTCGGACACTTTGACAAGGTACTAATTTGTTGTAGTTGTTCAGGTCCAGATCAGTCTCTGCCCGAAGCAAAACTTTGCGAATAATTATGAAACAATAACGTTTTGCTTGAGTATGCCATTAACACTCCTTCACTAATTGTTTCCCATCAGTATGGAGACAAATCAACAAATAACTCGGTAAAAAATTAATAATTTATTGAGTAAACAACAACTAGTTAAATAAAGCTTTAATGTAAAGTATAGAAAATCAATACTGGACATCGGGCAATTCAGTAGTTATAATCCGGATTGATATTGGGATAACTACGTGCGTTTTGCCGAATGTTGATGTTCTGGTAATTGATGTTCTGGTTGACGGCGAAGGGATCGGGTATGTTGGGATGTTGCCTGTGCCAGTTCTCGTTATGATTAAAGTTGTGATATGGCGGAGGCTGTTGGAACTGGTAGTGCTGATCTGGTCTGTATGGTTTGGATTGGACTATCGTGAATGGTTTGTCTTTGGGTTTCGTCTCGGCCGTTCCGGAGCCGAATCTGTTGGCGATTGTGTTGGTGGGCAACCACTTCTGCTTTATGAAAGCCACACCGCGTTCAGCAATTAATACAATGGTGGCGTGTGTGTTGCCGGAAACTAGGTACGGCATTACGGACGCATCCATGATTCTCAGACCCGAAATGCCGTACACCTCGAGTTTGTTGTTCACACAGGCGAGGGGATCCGATGCGGGGCCCATTCGGCACGAGGACGCTTGGTGGTTCTCCGGTCCGGTGTAGTACCGCACGGCGCACTGCCAGAAATCGTCCGTGTCATAGCTGAAACAACACATGTGTTATAAATTTTTTTGTACGTAATCACCGCCCGAATAAAGTTTATCAAACAAATCAGCGTTAATATAATGACACGAAATATGAAAATCTGTTTTATCCGCTCGTGTGGCACGTGTATCTGTGGATCTGAGCTGAAAGTTTCCAGGCTTTATTTCGCAAAGTAATTATCGTTTGATTTTAAGCTTTTCAAACTTCCCGAGCAGATAGTCGGAACAATACAAGGCATTATCTTTTCATCATCCGCCCTCGACATATCTCACCCCTATCTCTACAATTTCAGATAGGACGGAGGTGGAGTCGGCGGCGGCGGAGGCCGCGTCGTCGTCGTCGTAACAAGCCTTCGCCGCAGACAAAAATTTCAAACAAATATATAATAATAAAGCGGGTGCCAAGACAATGCCTCCACGATGTATTGAAACTGTCGTTGTTTGTCAAACGAATCAAATATTTACCAGATACGCCCTACATTATTTAGCCGCTGCGAAATTACTTGTTGGAGTTCGCCTTTCAAAAGTTTCACTCTTTTCCTTCGATGACATCGTGAAATTATTATTTTCATTCGCACTACGAGCGACAGATGACAAGGGCTGCGAAAGTACTTAATCATCCGCTTTCAACCGAACAATTTTATTTGCTTAATAATTAACATTCTCTCTTCTAGCCGTGCTTCTATCTTTTTCGTTCTGGCAAAGACTGTTTCATTTTAATAACATGCCCAAAAGTACTAGAAATTGTAGTAATTTAACTGTAACTCGTACATTTATTATTTTATTTTTGACAAGAATAGAAAGAAATATTCTCTTGTAAAATATTATCGGAAACTGTTTCCAACCATTTTCAATTTAAAATTTCTGAATAATTACGGCTTGTCGAGAAATAATGGAAAGCACGATTTAATATAAACGTCAACAAGATTTTCCGATTTCGACATGTTTTAGCACTTTTCCGAGAGCTAAATTACTATCCGCAAGTTGTGTCTGTTGGTGTCGTAATCTAACGTTGTATTTTCACAGAAAATGTATCTAAAAATAATTGTACAATAAATATTTTTTAGTCGCAATTCATTCAAGATAATTTAATGAATGGAATATGATAAAAGTTGTAGGTCACAACCTTATACTACGCGTCGTAAAATCTTTTAATTCATTATATGTAGTAAATAAAAATGTTTACCACATACCCAAATTTAGCGGCACAATCTCCGTACTCCTCCTTATCCAGATACAGGCCGTATTTGTTCCTCAGAACGGTGGTGTTCATCAACCGTTGTATGACTCTGACACCATCAACTAGGACGTTAGCATCTTCCGGTTCCGTCAAATAATTGGCGACCATCAGAGGCGGCTCCAGAGGGTTTTTCGATTTCAACGTCACGTAGCCCTTGCTCTTGGGATGCAGGGTGACCGGTGAGATCGTCAGATGGCGTGGAGTTTCAGGTTTTTCCGGATTTTCGGCCGCCCGAACTTCCCCGGAACGCGCACAGTTCGCCAGGTAGCCGGCAAAGAAAATTTGCAAGTCGGGATAATTTTGTTTGGGGTCGGCATATTTGGAGTAGATCCTCGCCGTGACCTGAGACATTCCGGTCGAAGACATTGGGCCCTTTCTGTTGAGGATGTAGTCCAGCGCATTGGCCCAGTCCAGGTCGCTGACGGCCTTTACTTTCTTCATCAGATAGGTGATGTAAAAGGCGACGTGATTCTGTAAATTACGGCCAACGCCGGGCAGTTCGTGCTCTTGCTTAATTCCTACTTTGTCCAGTTCAGCTTTTGGCCCGATACCAGATAGTAGCAGTATTTGTGGCGTGTTTATTGCACCGGCAGCCAAAACAACCTCTTTTTTTACTTTTACCGAGTACATTTTGTTATTGTAAATAAATTCGACAGCCTCCACGGTTTTCTGATTGCCGTTCTGCCTCACAACAATCTTTGACGCTGTGGAATTCAACATGACGTGGAAATTTGGGCGGTTTCTGTTAGGTCTTACATATGCACGGGCGCTGCTTAATCTGGCACCATCTCTGCAAAAACAAAACCATGCAATTTTAAGAATTTCAAGGCTACACATTTATTATTGTCCTATACTAAAAAAACTTAATTGCTATGATAATAGGCGAGACTAAATTGGAAATAAAACAATAACTAAACTTGTTATGGGTGTTAACAAATTAGTTCTGATTAATAATCAGAAAAAATGTTTGTGCACGTGAATCGTTGTTTTGAATAAACGTACCTGGTGTTAGATTGGGCGATGGTGAATCCAGAAAAGTCGCGCCCATTTAAATCCTTGACAACGGGATACTGAAGCTCCTTGGCCGCTTCCAAAATATCATACGCCAACTCAGGCTGATCGTTGAAACGTTTCGTGGTAAGCGGTCCCCCCTTTCCATGGTACTTAGCTTCCACCAAACCGCCGATTTCCTTGTTGTCTTCCATGCGCTTGAACTCGGGCAGCAATTCTTGATAGCTCCAGCCCTCGTTCCCGGCTTGCGCCCAGTTGTCGTAGTCCTTGGGGGTGCCCCTCATGTACATCATGCCGTTTATCACGCTGCACCCACCTAGTACTTTGCCCCTGGGCCAGGCGCACCTTTTTTCTGGGTATCCCTGGCAGCCCACCGGTTCTGGCTCAGTTCTATATTGGACACGAACGAATGATAAACGTCTTCAATAAAAAAAACTAAGGGGTACTTACTTATAGTTCCAGTCCATGTGAGGGTTGTTGTGATAGCTGATGACCATGGACGGTACTTGAGAACCTGGCGGCTCATCGCCGCCCGCTTCCAGCAACAACACCTTCCATTGCGATTGTTCGGATAGTTTACCGGCTGCAGTGGCACCTCCACTTCCGCCCCCGATCACCACAAAATCGTATTCGGCGTCCGGCTGAAGCCTCGGTCGTACCCTCTGACAGATTTCCGACAGGTCGCATTTGTTTGTGATAAAACTGTCCAACAGTGTCATGAATAGTACAAAGGCACCACCCCCGCATGAATTGGCCAGGGATGGACCCACATAATTTGCACATCCGCACTCCATTTTCGACACTTGATTGTATGTATAATACCCGTGTGGCCTCCGAATGGACGTCGAAGACAACCGCGATGAAAATACGCGGAGCGAACGCAGAGAGAAGAAGTTCTGGCGGACCGCGTTTGTGTTAACTGTATATTTTGAGAGGCCGCGGCGGACTTTATCTGTGGCGAAGTCGTGCGACGCTCTGATGTAATTGGGATATTCCGTCGATGGTCACGATTATCCAACTCGCACTGTGGGTCAACGTACAATCACGATCTCGGAAATGCGTTAAAACTTGTTATTTAATGATTCATTTCGGCTTCACCGTAAAACGGATAATAATGAGCGACAATTGAATTTACTGGCCGGCGTTCTGCCCATTGCCCTCCTGAATTTTGCGCCGCTATTTATATCATCGCCCATTAATGTTCCCTTTATTTTAACCGGCAAATTGCCGGGCAGGTAAATAAAAGTTAACAAATCATTTGGCCATTAATTATATACATTAAGCTTACGTTTACAAGGGCGCAATTTTAATATTTATGTAATGGATGTATAATTTCAACAATAATAAATGTTTGCAAATATTACGAAGTTATTAGATTTAATAAATAGAATTTTAAGTATGTTTAAACAATTAATAAATTAGTCGATAAGAAGAAAACGTAGTTCTGGTCACTGTGCGTCGTTCTTCGCCATCCAATTTAGGAATCCCCGACCGCATCAGTTTTATCTCAATATTTTCTTGTTACGTATAAATACTCTAATATTCATAATGTTTATATATGATGATTTCATTGATAGTAACAAAAAATGTGACGTTATAAATTTTGTATTTACACACAGGATGACTTTGCATTTGTATAAACACGTGTTTCATTTCGTGGTACTAATATCTATGCTAACCACAAGATTTTGTGTCACATCCTACCTGGATATACTAAAAATACACACACAATATATGTTTATTAAATAGACATGCTGTAAAAAATTACAAATCAATTTTTGAGAACTATTTAATTTTTAATATATAAAATATATATAAAAAATTAAAATAAAATGAATAATTTTATTTGAAATTTAAAAGAATGTCAATTTATTGTTGTTTTTGTTAGATTTTTTAATAATTAAAAATATTATTGAATTTGAACCAATGTTTAATATTAATTTATTTAATTATAAAAAACTATTTTATTTTAATGATATTTAATAAAATAAAATATATAATTATTGTAGACATGAAAATTTAAAAAAAGTATTTGTTACTATTTTTCTTAGATTTTTTTAATAATTAAAAATATTATGACAGACTGAATTATTTTTACTTAGAACCAAAAATCAATATATTTATATATTTAATATTAAATATTTATTTATAAGAAACTATATTATTTTACAGATTTATAATAAAGTAACATAAACACTGTAGACATGAAAATTTAAAAGAAGTATTTGTTGCCATTTTTCTTAGATTTTTTTAATAATTAAAAATATTATTGAAGGCTGAATTATTTTTTTTTAGAACCGCCAATCAATGTATCAATGTTTAATGTTAAATTATTTAATTAGATTATTAGTATTTGTTTCCATTTTTCTCAGATTTTTTTATAATTAAAAATATCATTTTTACTTAAAACTACTTATTATTATATCAGAGTTTATTTATTTTATTTTACAGATATAGAATAAAATAATCATCATAGACATAAAGAAGTATTTGTTGTCGTTTTTCTTAGACTTTTTTAACGACTAAAAATATTATTGAAGATACTTATAATCACCACATACATGTATCAAGTTTAATGTTAAATTATTATTTAATTACAAGAAATATTTGTGATAATTAATGTTTACATATTAATCCGATTTTTTCTGAATATTTATTTTGTAATTCTTCAGTTGACGCTTCTGTTAAAGGTTAATAAAATAACAGATTAGTAAATGAATAACATTATTGATAAAGGCGATATTTTTTAGGAAGTAATAAAATATTTAAATGACTTGTATATTTTACATACTAGAATTTCTTGGTTATCGATAGAGTTGCGGAAATTCCGCTCATTCTTATAAATAATTTTCGTATATCCATCAGTTTTTATTTAATGCCGAACATAAATACCATTACGTACAAAAAAAAAAAAAAACATTTTCTTTTGTAACGAGCGGAAATACCCATATTCCAATTAACGACTAAACAATGAACATTATAATCATATTGCCTAAATAGTTAATTATGATTCACCAAAAAAATAAATGTATTTGAACGAGTTTTTCATTTTTTTTTGTTTGTTACCACTTTTGTGGCTGTTTATGAATGTAAATTTCGTTAGAACCGTGACAGCAAAACAAATATCGAGTATGTCGAGAGTTATTGTCAAACAATACACTGTGCGGAGATTTTATCTGTTTGTGAATATTCATTTAGCGGAACTGGTCGGAGCAACACGTTGTAAGTCAAGTTCAAAGTTCCCCTCCGGCCGTATAAATAAGATGCGATTAATTTTTATTTACGATTTTGGGTATTTTAGATGCCGGCTGGTTTGTTTGGACATGGACACCACTAATTGCCACATAATTGTTTGTCTCCTCCGATAAAAGACAATCTCCATGAACAGTTGGAAAACGACGTTTTCGCTTTGTAATTCGGCGTCCCAGAAGTAGGAGGAACGTGACAGCGTTGGGGGAAAAATTACACGAGCACATAAATTTAAATAAGATTAACTCTTCCAGTTTGGAGCGGATGATTAAAGGCTTGTCAAACTTTCCGTTAATTTACCGCATTGAATTTATATTAGCCGAATCGCAGGTGTTACGCTCGTGTCTGGAATTAGTACCACTAAGCCGCCGTGCCCGTTCGAGATTTTCAATTCATAATTTTAATGAAAATTTTATCGCAATATTATTTACATGGAACACGTTAAAGCGCACAAGTGCACATAAAACGATCCGTGGCCGGTCGTCGTTTGTCAATGAATTTTTTATACGCGAGATATTATTAAAGCGATGTTCGAATGCGTTTACATATTGATTAATGAATTTGAAATGTGTTCTTTAATTATGCGCTCGTCGTGTGATCGCCTCAACTTGTCAACATACGTTACACTTTTCCGTTTGCGTCGAGTTTGTTGACACATTTTGTTTTCACCGTTTAATTAGGTCTGAATACAATGTAATAATAATTAAGAGGATAAGTGCCGCATAAATGCATACGAATTAGTATCGGGCGTAGAGTTAGTTGCACATGCGGTTTAAGCGGAGAAAAAGTGCATGTAGATACGCATGTATATGTAGATATCATAATTTGAAATTTATATTCATGCTTACAATTGGAAACATGTGCCGCACATTGCACAAAATTAGTGTATTGGTTTGTTTTAGCAAAATCATCTGCATATTTCCATGTGTAATTTACATAAACAATACTGATTCGGAATGGTCTTGTTGCCGAGGCCGTTTTTAAACTGATACGCGCACTCCGTTGACCGCAATAAATATTAATCGGCAAAGACCCGATGATACTCAACCGCACACATCCGCATCTTCCATTTTTTTTTTACCCCGTCACCGACTGACGCTTTTATGTTTCGTGATGATGAATTTTCGTTGTAAATTGCACTCGACACCCAATGACTCGTGTAAATGTATTTTTATCCGATAGGATGTATGTAAATCATCTGAAATGCACCGTGTATATGATAAAACGTTAATATTTTGATTACCATATAGTACATACATACATACAGATTTACATGTAAAATTGCGAATTACTCATATAGATGTAATACTGAAACAAAACTATGTTTGGAATGGTGACAATCATGAAACGCAATTTTTATTTTCTAAATTAACTTGTGGAACGCAAATTTGAATGCCGAGTCTCGGAGTCGCAACACAGACCATAACACCACTTGTAATTAATGAAAACCTTGTCCCGATGTATGGGTTGGTGATATTAAAATGTACGTACACGCATTCATTTAACTGTCATTGCACGAAAACGGCTCTGAACCCCTTTTATATGTTTTTTTTTTATAGGCGATTTAAGATGTATTTTTCTGAGGGGAAAAATGAATATATTATGGCTTTATATTAAATTAAGTGTCATTTTTTCCTCTAAATTGATCACGTCGGTTAAAACATTAATTACTTGGCCGTCATTCTTTTTTAATTAATACAGTTTGTCTTTGGTAAATATTGATGTAGGATCGTTAATTATCGTATGTATTATACTTCATTCAACTTTTAACATTATCATCAAATATTGTCCGCCACATTCGTGTGTTAATCCGAACAAATTTACATAACAAAATAAAACTAAAAAAAAGGAACAATCCAATTAATCGGAATTACGGAAGTTGTTGGTTTTTCGTGTTTTTGTAATTTGCATCATGAGATGTAATTAATCGAATGCTTGTTCCGTAGTGTATGGCAATTTCGGCGTGAATTATACAGGTGAGATTTTATGCATCGATCGATGCGTAATCCCCTGTATCTACGACAGCAATATGGGCCTCCAGGAATCTAGCTACGTCGACCGTCAAATAACATGCATTCCGCTTAAAGGCAGCCTACCTAATCGGGTCCATTTAATTCTTAATTTTGTACATTAATCAACAACAGTTTTTGTCTTACAAACACATATAAATACAATATAAATTGAATTGTTTCAAAAAAACAGAATACCAATATTGCCACAAATATATTTTCCAATGTAATCTCCTGTATCAACTAAACAAAATTACATTAATAACAGAACTTTTAATAAATTAAAATTAATTAAACAAAATTGCTTCACGAAGAGCTTCCACCCTCTTTGGCATACTAAAAATTAATTTAAAAAATCTTGATCCATAGCTCGACATTCTTTTTAATGAGCATTAGCAAGTTTTACCAAATTTTGGGACTATAGCTTCGAGTATAAATTTGTCTTTGAAGATGGTTCAATACGTGTTCAATTGGATTGTAATCTGATGAACTTGGAGGCCACTGCATCTGAGCAATGTCATGATTTTACAACGTCAAATTTATGTCTTGGAGGGTGAGGTCGGCCATTGTTGTCTACGAAAACAAAGTCTGGTCCAAATTTTTGAGAAAATGGAATAAAATTGGTTAAATATCCAAGTTGTGATATCTTCTGATATACATCTCGGTTTAATATGAACAACTCTGTGTATGTTCTCTAAAGAAATTGTTACAGAACCATTTCCAAAAACAATAGTTGGAATCATGTTTTGTTCATGACATCTCTCACTACGTTAACGTCATATTCAATGAGATAATATGTACCTAGACTCATCTGTGAATAAACAATTGGATGATCGTTGGTTCATGCCAACTCATGAAAACGTTTTCTGGCTCAAAGACTTGCCTTATGTAATCTTTTGATTGTAGATAGACTTACTTTTGATTCAAACGTCTGTTCGAAGCCTGAGTGTGCAATATACGTCATTTCATCCAGCAGAAGTAATCAGAAAATAGTTCGTTGTTGACCACAACTATGTCGGGTACTGACGTTACCAATTTGTGGACAACGATTTCAAGGGTGATTTGTTGTTGATTTAGATTACCATGTTCCCAATTTGTAATTATAATAGTAGCAACTTCAGAAGAAAGTCTTCTTTGAGAAACTTTTGAATTCTAAACAACAGATAAATTAAGAATGACTGAATTTTTATTCTGTCATGTCTTCAAATTTTCAAAATGTGATTTTTAGAAATAAATATTTAACAAGAAATGGAATTTTTTTATTTATATCTTAAAAAGTAAACTACATTTAATATGGTGACCAGTTTAAATGGTCAAAAATCTATTGACAATATTTTTAAATCTATTTAATACAATGTTTTAATTATCAAATTTATATTTTTTTTATTCACGATTCAAGACAATATTGTGAAACTTGTGTGAAATTTCTAAATCAAATTCAGTATTTGTCACACATTTAATATTGTGACAATGGCCATAATAATAATTTTTTGAGCATCTAATCTATTGTGTTTGTTTTAAAACATTAAAAGCTGCGAGCCCCGATTGCGAAAGCCACTTGTGCAAGAAAGAGTTTCCAATTCCGGCAATATCATAGAGTGTACAAAGACCAAAATTAAAAATTAATTTAAAAGTAGGTACTGTCGCGTTCGCGTTCGAAGCAGAAATGTTTGTACAAGTCAACTAGAACTAAGATTGTTCGTTTTTCTTTGTCTATTATTGGCCGATGCGGATAAGTTTTTCGCGAAGCTGAAATTAAAAATCCAACTTTTCATTGAAAACTTAATTTCCCAGCTTCAATTAAAGTGCTCCTATCGATGACATATTGCATACTGCTTTTTTTTTGATCTTTAAACTTTTATAAGACTTACTTTTTCGTCTTATTGTTCGTTCCAAGTTTTTATTTAACTCGAAACAGAATCCGACTAATTCAAAAGCTCCTTGGTACAAAGAGTAATTTAAATTAGCAATTGGGTGAGCGAGACGTGATAAAAGTGGCACATAAACATGTTCGGATTTTCTCCAGCATAAGGGCCGAGTTGAAATTAAATGGGGCGGCCTCCAATAAGAAGGCAAATTAAAGTGGGCAGTTTCATTGATGGATTTAAAATTTCATTTGGTCGGCCCAGTAATAATAAAATCGGGAGCCAAAAGTGGGAGCAGGAGCGGGCGGCGGCACATACATGACTGAGCATTTCGTTATCATCAAACGGGGTCTCGAAGAAAACGGCGCGGCGAGGCACGGCGGCGGAGGGCAGGCAAGTACACGGCACACCATGGCGTAGTGGAGAACAGAAAAGTTTCATATATTTTTTCACGTTGTAAGTCACAAAAAGATGTTTTGTGTTGTGTGCCCTTTTACGGCGCAACTTCGGCATTCAGACGGCTCCGTCTTTGTCCCCTTTTCATGAACTTCTCCCCCGATAATACCTCCTAAGTATTCCGGAATTTTGTCTCCTCTTTTCGGGTGCCGACCTTTTTGCATCCCGGCATTAATAAAGGTATCACGGCTCAACGTGAATGTGTGTTTTTATTTGGGCCGTGCAACACTGCTAAGTGTTTATCGGCCCTCGTTCCGTCCTTGCCGGCCCGTTTTGCCCGGTCACCGTTCTTTCCAGCCGTTTTTACCATATAATCTGCCGCGATCCACGTGCCGGCACCGGGAATAAAACCGAGTCGTGCCCATTATCCACCTGCTCAAAATTGAAATATAACGCCGGAGATTTAATTATAGACCGAGACGCAAATGTAAATTAATTATTAAGTTTGTTAAAGATTAGGCGGATTTCACAGTCACGGCCGACGCGATATTACCCACTCTAAATCAGACCATGCGAATTATGGATTTTCATTTCCTCATAGGGGCAGATACACTTTTTACTTTAGCCGTTTTCCTCGGGGGAAATTAACCCGAGTTTAACTTGGTCCGTTAATAAACCTTTTCCTTTAAATTGTTCGAAAAAGAAAATTTACAGTGATAATAAATTTGAATACATATTTATACGGACGGAAGATGCTGAAATTAGAATTTCTTATTTATCGCCTCGCAAAGAACAACTATCTCGGATGGATGTAGGTAGAACGAACGAAACTCTCCGTTCCTTTTATCCGCCTTCATGTTTATCGTTATTTCGTATAAAGCTAATATTATTGTTTTCTCGATACCGAGGGCTTCTCTAAAGTAATTTTAATAAAAAAGTCAAACAATCCACGACCAAGAATATTCCCCAACAACAAAAAACCATTCCACATACAATGAATAATTAATGCAATCAAAATATTGCCTCATATAGTAATTTTGGTGGTTCAGTGTCAACCATTGAGGACACTGGCAATTTTATTCTATAATTGCGGACCATTTTGCGGTAACCTATCTTAGTGACATCCATAATTTACGGTAATGAAGTAATTTTGATGCGGCCAGTTCAAAAATGAATAAACAGGTCAAAGCCAATCATTGAGTGTGAAGTGATTGAAGAATTCATATTTGGTTTGGAGGCGACTACTGCACATTGTCCGAGTGACACTCGAACAAATAAATTGTATTGTAAAGTACGCAAAAGTGGCTCGTTCGTACGTTCGTTCGTTCGATAAATATTTGGCGTGAAACGAACGACACCGGTTCGCATTCCTATAAATTTCGCCAGATGTTTATGCATTAAAAAATAAAAGGCGACGTTATCGCAGTTATGCAGAAGCCATAAAAATATCGCGCAGGCAAAACACCGGCACTTCACTGGAGATAAAGAAAAGTCTCTATGTCTCTGTCAGGACCTGTAACTTATCCGTTCGTTCCACTTTATCCGGCAAACACGATATATAATGCAATTGAAAAATAGTCTAATATACTGGAAAAGTTTGTTTTCGTGACACTCTCCAACCATCAAATGCAACATTACCTTTGTCTGGCGTTACAATATGGCATGTTCAACGTTTTCATCATAGCCTCAATCTGATGAAAAAATTATGTAATATTCTATTCGATATAAATTTTAAATTCTTTCTGGTGGAGTTGTTTCGGTTATTCTTTGATTCGATTGTTCTGGATTCAAGGCTGTTACTATCATAACCTTTCAAGTGACAGTTTATGTTTATCACTTCAGGAATTTTTATGTCCATTTGAATTGTAAAAAAGAACACTTAACATTTGTTCTAATTGATATTGACTCAGATTGCCATGTTCCTAAATTGGATGTATAGGGGCAAAATCTTCAGAAGAAAGTCTTCTTTTAGGTACACATAAATTAAGGATGAACTAACTGAATAAAGTCTGTTAGAATCCAAAAACGTTTTTTGGAAATATCTTTTTTATGAGCACTGTGGTCCATTTGAAAGCAGGACGTCCTCATAAAATTTGTACTTTTTTATCCGATTTTAACAAATTTATTAATAAAATTAAATTATATTTAATAATTATAAAGCATGAAAATATGTATTTTTAGTCAAAATATCATGTTTTTTGGCCCAAAACAACAACATATATTGGGCAATTTTTTAGGCGTGAAAATTTAAGAAATTATACTAATTTTTTATAACAAATCTAATTAAATTTATACCTTTATTAAGCAATGTGTGGAATTAACTGTCAAAAATAGCACAAATTATCTTATTTTTCAACAATATTGGAATGTTATACTAATAATACTATACTAATTATACCATACTTATAGTAATACACTTAAAAGTTCGTGGTAGAATTAATGAATCATTGCGGAAATTATTCCAGAGCAATTAGGAAAAATGCGGATGGAAAATATATAATAATTGCATTGAATTGAAAGGTGGATTGGTGAAAGTAAATAAAATTCGGATATTAAGAATATTAGTATAAGTATTGGGATGACCCAAAAAAATCGACTATTTTTTTTAACTTCCGGCACTGAGTTTTTGGACAAAAAAAAATTCTCTCCAAAGCTGAGCTCCTCATGTCAGTTTTTCATTTTTTCTTCAGTCCTATGTGGCAAAATCCATATCTCAGCATTACTTGATCGTTTAGAAAATTTCTATCTACATTTTTTTAGCAAATTGAAAACTACAAAAAAGCTATCTTACAATTTTTTCATAACTCTTTCCGTTTAGAAGATATCGGAGGTCAAGTTTAAAGAATTTAATAAAAATTTCGTTTTTACTTCTAAATTTTATAACTCGTAGACCGGTAAATATTATATAATGCCCAACATATATTTTTGTAGGAAATTAAATGCTCTATAAAAAGGTCTCTTCTGCATAATCGATTACTATAACTATTTAGAAGATATTTGTATTCGAATCCCGATGTGTACTGATTTTAATAGCTTTTTAATAAATTTTAAATTTTTCAATTTGCTACAAGAAATATAAATAGAAATTTTCTGTACGATTTGCCGTATGGAACTGAAGAAAAAATAGAAAACTGAGATGAGGAAGACTTTCCTATTAAAATTCAGAATTCATATTTGGAGAGCATTTTTGAAAGGTGTCTAAGAACCAATTTTTTAGTATCGTTGTCAATTTTTTGTCCCACCCCCTAATAAGTATAGTATTATTATTAGTACAAAATTTCAGTATTTGTTGTTTATTTATTAATAGTGTAATAATAATACTTGTTCAAAAAAATAAATTCATAAAACAAATATGATTTTTAATTTTCAAACATAATTATGAATGTGTATAATTTTTTTTATGAAATTTCATGAGGTGTTTTAACTTTGTGGTGTAGTTAGATTTTCTATAAATAATTTGCTAGTATGGTTTCTTTAGTTTTCACAATTACCCTGTAGATATTTGTTTTGGACTAAAAAATATGACATTTTGTCTATAAACATATTTGGATAGTTTGCAATTGAAAAAGAAGTTTATTAAAATCGCCCAAAAAATATAAATTTTATGGGAGTGTCCCGTTTTCAAAAATTTATTATTTATTTTATATTAAATATAACAAATATTTAATATAGAAAATTACTAATTTATTTTTTTTTTAATCACGATTGAATACAATATTGTAATTTGTGTAGAACTTCGCATCAGGACCATGATAACTTTTTGAGGATCTCTTGTGTCTGTTTTATAACATTAAAAACTGTGGAGTCCGATTGCTAAACCACTTGTGCAACAAAGAGTTTCCAATTCCACCAATATCACAGAGTGTACAAAGACCAAAATTAAAAATTAATTTAAAATTCGTTAATACGTTCGCGTTCGTAAAAATCATTCTATTCGAGATAAAATTTAAATTCTTTCTGATGGAGATGTTTCGGTTATTCTTTGATTCAGTTATTCTGGATTCAAGGCTGTTACTATTACAACCTTTCAAGTGATAGTTTATGATTATCACAGCAGGAATTTTTATATCCAGTTAAATTGTTTAAGAAAACATTTAACGCGTTAGTAATGTTTAAATTAAGCACTATCCCGTTAGGAGACGCCTACGATTTATCAGTCTTAACGTTCTTAATGGGAACATTAACAAGCAACAAAATGTCATATAGATATCAATAATTTTTAGTGAACCAGAAGGAACAATGTAATCGTACACAGTTCAATGCACGTTTATTGTAGACTTAACTGGTTTACAATATACCTACCTACTTGAAAAACTGGTTCAAGTCTATCGATGTGGATCATGACCTGGATCTTCTTCGCACATTTTCCAATGTCATATAATTCTTCTGTTTACGTCTCTACCGTTACACTTGAATTATCTTACACTCTAATATGGTCGTGAGGAGACTTGCTACGGCCAGTCAAATCATATAAACTTTGCAGGCAAGTCTTGTATGTAATACGATTGTTGCGAAGCCCCATAAAAAAAAACAAACAGCATGTGACACCAATAATATTAAATAAAGAGATGGAAAAAACAATCAGATGAGTATCTGAAATGGTGAATGTTAAATAAAGTGTCAGAGTGTATCAAATACGTAATTCGTTTTGGCAGTGCGGAATCGAGTTTTCGGAGCGAAATATTGCTAAACTACGGCACTTTTGAAAGAAGCAATCTAAATTTGTGCCCTCCCCCGCATATAAAACAAAGCTCTGAGCGCTCGGCCAATTCCGAAACTCGATACAAAATATTCAATATCGTATCTATGGCATATAAACATAAATACCTTCCACCAATTCTATAACAGAGTAGTTGTATGATGTATAAATAAAGTATTATTTGCTCTTCCCCATTTTCCCTCCCCATGTGTGCTCATGTATGGTGTAATTTATGTTTATGGCATTTTCACGGGCATTTTCTCTGTTTCTTTTGTGCCAATCAATTTTCTTATTGCTCCTTATTACCTCCCACCAATACATTTACAACAATATCAATTTTTATCGAGTAGGTGCAACTGGTTCCCGGTCGTGCCGCGGAACTTGTGCGAAACTCAACTTCGCCCGACTTCCGCAAAAAACAGAAAAAAAAAAAAATTAAAACAACAGTCACAACCGCCGAGATAATGACCGCACGCGATATGTTTATGTTTCGGGGGGGTGGAAAAATACAAAAGTGGTGGCGACGCGTGGGGGATTGGGGGGTTTTCAAGAGAGCACAACGGTCGCGTCGTCGCAATCTCTTCTCACGTAGAGAGTGAAATACGGCGACATGCCGTAGTTATGACAGCGCAGCAATAATATATTCGAACCACTTTGCCAGTATTACGCTAAAACTAATGCAAAATTACGACTACGGAATCTGCTTATAATACTCAAGTAAAACTTCACAGCGCTTCTGCTCTTCTCCTATCGCCCTCTCGCTTGCGCCCGTTCCCTTCGCCATCCACTGTTGCTCGAAGTAAGCTGAGGCAGAGAAGGAAAGAGATGGAGGTGGAGAGGGAGCGCTGCCATGCTTTATATCTGAATTGTCGAAAGGATTTAAGACCATTATAATAGCAAAGATTATGCATATTGCTCTAGTATACTACTGCACTTTAATTAAGAATTGTAATTAAAACGGTCATTAAGCGGCGAATTTATAAATACATTTTTTTAATTACTGCACTGCATACAAACACACATGTATTTATTTAGTTACCGTGCACCATGAACTCTTTGTACCTACCATAAACTAATATTTGTTTGTTGGAAGTAATTATTTACGGTTTATTACAATAAATCACCGTCTGGTATTGTGTTCCTAAATTGCTGACCCATTCGATTGATTAATAATTACACCGTAATATGTGTGGTTCAATAGTACAGCTTGAGAATTAATTTTACAAACCGCTTAAACCGTAACTTTTGTTTCAGTAATCAGTGCTAAAGACGTGCAAGCTGTAGAAGGCAAAAGCATCAGTTTAGATTGTGACGTCACACCACCTGGACATGACAAAGTTTACATGGTCTTTTGGTTTCAACAAGGCTCAGGATATCCAATATACAGGTAAGCTGTCGCCTTTAACGTGAAGTAAGAAAACAATCGCGGGAATCAATGGAACTGGAATATTTCAGTGTTCTCTTTAAAAATCAAATTGTCGGATAGAATCGAACGTATTGCATGGGAATAGAAGTAGCGGAGTTTAATAAAGACGCCCTTTTCTAAAAGGTCGAGGGGTATTTAAAATAACCGTATAACATATAGAATATTATCGATACGGGCCATAAACGGAAAAATATCATATCGCTATCGGTCATAGGTGGATCTGAAAGAGCTCCGCTTCACTTTCATGTTCCTTTGCTCTTTATTTACCTGTCATGTCTTTACGAAATCCTTTATCCATTGATGGGTTTTTCTGCTCATATTTAATGAGACATGGCATTTCACGTCCTCTTCGGACACATAAATTATTCGTAAACCAAATGCAAAAGTGCACTGGATAAATTAGATTACCGTCAATCCATTTTATGTTCGTAATTAAATTTGAATATCCATCTAACAATATCCATAAATGTTCTATATTTGCCGCCCACGACCTTGCTTTCATAATGTTTTAAGGAAATTCGCTTTATTTAATGGCGAAACCTTTTTGGCGCGGAACAAAAACATCGTTATCCCTTCGATAAACAAAATGGATTAAATTTAAAAAATTGATTTGCCGCACGGATCGAACTAACGACTAAATAATGAGAAAGCTTGGACGTTTGATTGATTACAATAGAAAAAACAGGCGATACAGAAGTGGAGGCTATTCATTATATTTAACGATGACACATCAGTAAGTAGAGTTTGTCGAACGGAGGAGCGGTGCGGCGATGGCGATGGTGGTGGCGGTGGTGGCGGTGGCGACGGCAGCGGAGAAAATCGTGTTTGATTGTAATTCCATGTGAATTCTGGACATTCTTCCAGTTGTTCGCCATTTCCCTTCAGACAGTGGCATTCTTGTGTAGGTATTTCATTTTATGTTATAAATGCACTAGAAGAAATAACCCCATTGTTTGAGAAGAATGTGCAATACACATCCCGGGGTTTATGTCTCTCTTTCCACGGTCCCCGACGTACACACACACACACACAACTTGCCCAACTTTTGATTAAAACTTGAACATTATACTATCCAACCGTCCTATCTAAGTTCCAAAATTTTATTCGCTATCATCGGTCTCTTCCGATTTAACTGTCCCTTGATGGATTTACGCTTTCGATCATTATTGTTCTATCGTTAATATTAATGATTAAAATTAATTACAATCTGTACATTTGGCATTCAACCTTTGGAAATACATCCACATGAAGGTTAAATTCAAAATAACAATGTTAATTACTAACATTGTAACTGGCCACGGCTTTATGAGTACGAAACAAATATTGTTCGGACGTGCATTGTGTGTGTGCATTTGCACACATGTTGATGTTAATAAGGAAATAAGGTACAAACGCAGATCCAAAATCATCCAAGTGAGTTAGTTACATCTGTAAAGTTTTCGAATGATTAAAAGCACAAGCAGATTAAAGTTGGCCGTTAAAACTTGGCGCTGTTAAATTCAAATTTTCAGGCAACAATTTGACAAAATTAACACATGGATAGTCGTGGAAGTTGGCTGCTCGGCTCTTTAATATTTCATTATCACGGACTGGATAGGGAAGGAGATCCGCTCCGCACCGTAAAAGTTGCTCCCGAGTGTTATCTCTGCGTCGGAGAAAGATGCTGATTTATCTTAATATTATATGAGGCACCGCGCAGAATACAAATAGGTGGAAGACGTCGTCTACAACAACAACAACAACAACAACAACAAAAATGGCACGGGGTCGTGAAGGTCGCCCCCTACATTCATGTACCCAGAACACCCATTGTTGATCGGATGCTCTTTGTTGTTAATCCTTTTTAAATTAAGACAACGCCCGCGAACAAAACGCTAACGCCGCCGGCACCGCATCTCCGTCCGATATTTATGAAATATTTTAATTAAGAGCGGGCAGACTGTGCCTCCGCGTTTATTAACTCGCCGTCGCGTAAATAATAAAGTCGCCCCCCGAAAGAATGTCGACGGATACCCGGGTACATCTGACACCGCAAAAATATACCTGCACCTTCGCCTTTTCTTTGTCCTGCGACTGTGTACACGGATTTGCGTTTAGTGGGTCACCGCTATGCCGGAATTCAAAGCACCGTTTAAGCGGCTTGCACATAATATCAATTCTGTTTCAGAGAATCGGTTGTCTCCACTAATTATTAATTAGCGCTGCGCTAATAACTGAAAAACCACGTTCACTCGTATTTATTCGCTTGGCACTGAGGTGATGTTTTTAATTAAGATGTTTCACCTACATAGGAAAATCGATGGTCCCACTTCTTTCAGGAGAGTAAAATCATTACTTATAAATTTGTCACGGAGTGGGTAATAAAGAGAGGCATTAAGGTGTGTAGTGCGGGAAGTGCAGCCAGTTTCAGAGAAAATGCACTGTTTTAAACATGTCACGGCGGCATCGATTAGTCATATTTCTGGTAATTTAAATATTCCCGACGTGTAAATTAGCAACAGAACGTTATGGAACGGCGGGCCGGGGCTAATTTACATACTAAATCACCTGAGGGCGTACCTTCCATTAAACGTAGACCCATAATAGGACCATAAACCATACGAAAACACTTGTACTTGCTCTCGATCCTAGATTTGATTGCGAATCGCTAATTATTGCCTGCTAACTGATTTCTTGATCCGTGCCACACGTTTTTCAATCCCTCCCGCCGCTCATTTCCATAAGCGATAATGGAATTTTCGATTTTTTTTGTCCGGGTCCCAGTCGTGTGTCAGTCGCACGGCTAACTAACGGTCGCGGTGTCAACTTTTGTGGCTTCCTTACTTCTCAGATGGAAAAGCTCTCGGAGCTTTTGCACTTCGAGGGCCGCGACAATAAGCCCCACATAAAATTATTCCGTTTCCGCTTCAGTTGTCGATGTATCGAGTCGGCGGCGGCGGTGCCGGCAACGGCGAAAGGATTTTCTCGGATCCGATCACGTACACTCGAAATGTAAAACTGAAGTATATATTTCAGAGCGTTAAATTGCAACACTTCTCCGCGAACGGTTCGCTCTCTCCCTAAATATTTACATACTGCCATGTGCGCGTTCCAAAGGCCAATTTTATATTTTGTATAAAACGCCAAACAGACGCTTTAAAAGTCGAGTGGAATCGACGATTTATTATCGACGTTTTGCCACGTACAAAAAGAATTCTCTCATTCTTTCTTAGCCACACGTACTTTCTTTGTTAGTCGTAAATCGAGACCTTAACTCGTCTGTTAAAAGAGCTTCTTTACTACTACGACAGCGGCACTCATACGATTTGGCTACCTCCATGCAGTCATCCTGGCGAGTCGTGGAGAAAATCCTGTGCCAATAAACTCAAAATGATATTATTGCTCCATTCGATACAATATCAATAAAACGAACGTCGTTTCAAACTTGCTCCTTATACAGGGTGTTCTCTAAATGCCGTATAATCTCTTTATTGTCACAAGTATTTTATAACCCGAAACTCTCAGCTTCAAAGGGTATGTATAGCGACAGGGTTTATTTAATTTGCGTCACTGTTTCATAACATGTTTGCAAAAAATAGAAGCCTAAAATCCCGAAATAAATTCGAAGTTGACATTCATTAACGTTTTATTTTCCTCGAGCTCTGAGAAAAGTAATTTATCTCTCGTCTTTCATGATATTTCTGGTATTCGTTTACTTATATTAACTCAATGCGTTCAGAGAATACGTAAATATATTAAATGAAAACTGAAAAAGACCTAAAGATATATGTAAGTCAACACACATATTTGACATAAGCACTTTGAATTAAATTTGTTCCTTAGTCTGTTATACTGTAATCTATGAACACACCTATAAGTTCTGTAATTTTGGTTTCCAGTTAATTGCTTGCTTGTTATAATCTTTTTAATGTTAATTTCGTTAATTGCTATCCAAGAGGGATATAACTTAATTTACTGATGTGTTTGTGATTTTATGATATATCGAAAGTGTGATTTTATGTTTGTTTCTTATTCTATATTCTGGAAAACCTTTTGAACGAGATTATGACTCACATCACTGAGGATAAAACACAGATAATCTCACAAACAACCTAAGAAGAATTTATTTTCCATTTAAGAAATATTCAGTAGAAAATATAATATATTCAAAGGTGAAATAACATTGTTACTGATCTGTATCATGGTGTGAATGGATGTAATTCACAGTAACGTGGGAAATGAATTGGGACGAGGAGATTTTCCGCGGCATGAGTATATAAATTTAAGAGATATTCAATAGGAAATATAAAATAAAATATTTCAAAGTAAAATAAAATGCTTACTGAGCTAGATCAAGGTGACAATGGATACAATCCATAGTAACATTTGAAATGCTTTGGGAAGTGTGTGATCTTTCGCAGTACGAGTTTATAAATTTAAGAAATACCTAGTAAAAAGTATAAAATACAATATTTCAAACTAAAAAAGAATTGTATCAGTGGATGCGATTCTTTGGAAATAAGGTGGGATGTAGAGGGCTTTCGAAGCTCGAGTATATAGGTTTAAGAAATGGTAGGAAATGTACAATAAAATATTCCAAAGTAAAATTAAATGCTTACCGACGTATATCAAGTCAATGGATGCTATCCATAATAACAATGCAAATGAATTGGGATGAAGACGTGGTCTTTCGCAGTACAAGTTTAAAAAATACCTAGTAAAAAATATAAAAGAAAATATTTCAAAGTAGCTTGTTGATTTTTATCAAGGTGTCAGTAGATGTGATTCACAATAATATTGAAAACAAGTTGGGAAGTAGTGGACATAAGCACGAGTATATAAGTTTGAGAAATATCTAAAAGAAAACATAGATCTACAATAAGATGGCAATGGATGCTACCCCGGTAACCTTGGAATCAAACTGGAAAGAAGTGGTATTTCGCAGCAGGAATATAAGTTTAACAAACACCAAATAAAAATTTAAAATAAAATAAAATGCTTACTGATCTATATCCAGGTGTGATGATCAGTAACATTGGAAATAAACAGGCAAGAAGAGGTCTCCTGCTGCTCGTGTATATAAATTTGAGAAATACCCAGTAGAAAATATAAAATAAAATATTCCGAAATAAAATAAAGTCTGCATCAATGTACCAATGGATGCGATCAACAGTAACATTAGAAATAAGCTGAGAAGAAGTGCTCTTCCGCAGCACGGGTACATAAATAACCAGTAGTAAATACAAAATAAAATATTCCAGTAAAATAAAATGCTTACCGTTCTATATCGAGGTGTTAATCGATGCGATCCACAGCAACATTGAAAACGAATTGGGAAAATGTGGTCTTCCGCAGCACGAGTGTATAAGTGTATTAGGCAGCCGTGATAATTTGTTATGAGTCGGGAAACATTTCAGCCATCGTTATATCAATAATCCGGACTTAAATAGCATTAAGGGGCGTTTAAAGTTCAACACTGCCCATTTTTCATTTCCCCGGGGAGCTGTTTTCCGACATATCTCCTGCCTGATATATTCCGACGACGCATTACGTAAAAATGTACGCCCTAAATAATATTGTCGTTCACGTGCACGTTCTATTTTTTTTACGTTTGGCCGTGTATAGCATTCATCTCACAATCAGATTTGGCTGATGGAGCGAACGAATCCAAAAAGTGTAGGTACACAGTCATGATGAAACGACAATCGGGACGAACGGGCACGGGACGGGACGAGACGGGAACGGGACAATGTACGAGTAGGTAAAAGGGGAAAAAGCACAGGCTCATTATAAATATTTTTGTTGTAGAGTCCTCCCAGCGAAGCCTTTGTCTCTGATAATTTAAATTTAATGTGGATCCATAATAAAGTAGAAACCGCACAATTTTTTCACAATAGTGTTTCCGATTCATTAATTCCAGATAACAAAGAATATTAATTAAATCTGGCAAACATTATTTTCCGTTCGCGAAAAACACAAGCAGAAAATTTGTGCGATTTTCAGCCGTGTGTAAAATATTTTAATGAAACCGTAATCATTATTCACTTTAGAAGATAAAAATAACAAAGGATTAAAAACTTTCATTTTAATTAAAACAACGTCACATACTGGAATGTTTATTTTATTCCGCTGGAATTAAAATGGAAAATGGAGAATGAAGGATGGACGGTCGCGGCTTCATTCTCTAATTTCCTACAACTTATTTTGCCAAAGACGGTAATCTTATACATAATAAAGCTTTTTACGGGATAAACTTTAAACGCACCAAATTATGTAAAGACCGCCGAAACGACTACAGAAGTCAATGTTGCTACAGCTGTACTTTCCCACTCAATTCTACCAATGCTGGTTCCTTCCATCCTTCCTTCTACTCTTTATAACCTTCATTTCATTATTCTTTACGAAAAATATTGTTCCACACACAAAACCATTCTCGAAACAAACAAAATATTACATTCACATGGAATACATATTACTCTTTTCCTGCTGCTCATTTTTAAAGAAAAACATTCAAGTTAAAACTGTTTTTTTACTGTCATATGCTTGTATATTATTTTAAATAAATTATAATTGCTTAACCTTCATATCTGTAAATTAGTAATTATAATTATATTTATAATATACAATTAATTATTACACTACTTTGTAATGTTTTAGTTTTTATCTGATGCGACTAATTTCACATATTAATAACATATTTTGATCAGTATCACTATTTTAAGAACCTTAGCTTTATATTATTAACAGAAGCGTTTTCACTAAGAGTTTAACAACTTGCAACATTTTGTTATATACTGTGCGATAAAAATTAATGAACCAAAAAACTACTTTTTTAGGCTATCAATATCTTATCTATTTTAAACGAAGACTGAAACTGCATTAGTTTGTTTGTCCCACTTAAATATAATGATAATTGTGTTTGTATATCTCCTGATGAATATTTAAGATTATGAATGACGGGTAAGAGAAATGGCTTCAAATTAAGAATCCCAATAATTCGGTAAGAACTAAAAATCATCAGGATTTGTACGTCATGCAGAATCAGGATTTCTCGGGTATTATTTTGACTATTGATGGGTTACTTTCCTTGTCTGAAATAGGCGACCCCCAATTAAAAAACTAGGCCTAGATATCGAGCCACATATATTGTGCAAGCCGCTGTTATCTTGAGTTCCATTAGATGCGGTCCGTTTGGCGGTACGCCTGATTGGGACGACCTTTCGAAACACACGTACGTCCCGTTTTGGATGAATCGCGTCGGTTTGCGTCGCAGCATAAATAAGTTGTTAAATAATAGATCAGGCGTAAATAGAGAACAAACACTTCCCGGTTTTAAAAAGGTACTGCGAGCGAGAGAGACGCGGACGCGGACACGGCCACGTTATTAATATATGTACCCCATTGTTCTTCGGAACAAAACAACCACTAAATTATAATATAAATAGGGGTGGTCACGTCTGCCCAATTTTAGTTGCTGACCACGAGGGTCATCCGTATATATTATTAGCCTCATAAATGTCCCTATTTTTGTGATATACGTAGTTCGGATGGACCCGCGAAAAACACCCGCATATGAAACACATCCATTCCGATTTTACGAAATTAATCATTATTAATTACAAAACAATGCTGCGGATTATAAACAAATATGTTTGCGAATATGAATGTTCTTCGTCTTGGTAAGTTTCTCCTTAAAAGAAATAATGAAATATTAGTCAAACACAAAAAATGAGTGTTAATTGATTATTATTTAAAGTCTTACTATTTAATTTTATTGATTGATTTATTTATTGATAATTTTTATTATAATTTATCGAAAAATTGTCACATTGTTATTTATTTTATTTATTTTACGAAATTAATCATTATTAATTATAAAATATTACTGAAACTGAAGTTGATAAATGTATATCTTATATAAAGGAAACGGATTATCACTTATATTATTTATTGATATTTACATATTTTTTTTAATAAAAAATGTTTCGAAAATAATCATTATTAATTATAAAATATTGGAAAAAAATACAAAGACATGTATCCCTGAGGATATAAATGTTTGCCATTTGTTATTTTAAATTTCTTCTTGAAGATATAAAAGAAATATCTTAAAGAAAATGTCTAGATAATATAAAAAATAAATAAATAAAATAAAGTACTTTGAATATGAATTAAACCTAACTTAATGATTAGTATATATTTTATTATAATTATAATTATAATTATAATTAATCGTTTTTACTCATAATATTTACATAATTTATTGATATTTATTATTCTTGTTAGTATTTTAATGAAAATACGTCACATTGAAAGTTCTTATTAAAGTTTTCTTATTAACTATGAAGTCTTTCGATATTTTCTAGAATATTATTATATGTACTATTATTAATTATAATATATTTATGAATGTTACAAAAAATGCGTCTTTATGAATACAAATGTTCATTAACTTTAAGTTTCTCCCTGAACATATAAAAGTGTAGTATAAAGTATCAATTAAATTGATTATAATTTAAATATTCTAGTTAACAATTAATATATTAAATTTTAACATTATTATTCAAAAAATTTACATATGATATTTATTATTTTTATATGAAAAGTTGTGAAATTGAAAGTTTTCTCATTTATTTTGAAGTATTCCATTCTTACGAATACAAATGTTCTTTATCTAAATTTCCTTTCGAAAATGTAAAACAAAAAGGGAACTTTTAGATGGATATAAAAAAGTAAAATGATTATAATGTAAATGTTCTACTTAACAATTATTATTTTAATCTTATCATTCTAATTAATAATAATTACCTTGTTTAAATTTTATATTATTTTTTTTTAAATCCTTATATTGAATTTTCTCATCAACTAATCATCATTGATTACAAATTCGAATACAAATATTATTTTAAATTTCCTCCCAAGATTGTCAAAGAATTTTTTTAAAGAAAAATACAGAAAAATAAATAAATATTTAATTATACCGTTGTTATATATTAAATAAATATTTACGGGATTTGTTGATATTTTTCTAATTTCTTTTTATACATTTTCTCCCACTGAAAGTTTTTTCATTCTCTTAGTTACCTTTAAGTAAATTATTTTCATTAAAATTACCCAACGTATTCAGGTTTATAGGTCGAATTTGTGGGGTATTGTGTCATCACCACCGTACAATACAAATACAATTAATGAGGACCGAACAAAATTTGATTACCACCAACGCCCGAGCAGTGCGTAACGACCGAAAGCAAAATCTTCTAAAACGTGGCGAATGCGCCGCCGTATCCATAATTGCGAAAAGAGCAAATAACAAGGACAACAAACGGGGTGGAGAGCGACCGGTGGACAGAATGTGGTTCGAAATCGAACTTTAATTATCCTGAAAGGATTTAACGACAGATAGGCGGTGGTAGTGGCGATGGTGGTGGAGGTGGCGGATTTCAATTATACATCCGGTCTCGTCTCTCTATAATTTAATAGGTAATCGAATGGGCCACGTCATTTGCACTATTCATTGTCAAATCACTTCTAAATGACAGCCTAATATATAACTAACTAAACGGCGAATTTGCCGCCAATTAAACGGGGATTCGTTACGAACTGTCACCCCGTCCGTCCGTACCTACTCTCGCTCCTACAATATATCGAAGCGCGCTTAAAACCATATCAAGGGACTCTATAATCCTTGTTTATGGACCGGCCAATTACAGCACTCGATTGGCAACGTGCCACGTCAATTATTACTCGTCAGTGCTCATATTTCACTCGACATTCAATTCGCATCAACTCCCAATTACTATTTATTTATATGGTTAGTCGGATCGAAGGAAATCGGTTGTGTTGTTATAAAGTCGATTATGTAGCGACGTCGGCAAATAAGAGAATAAAATCAAACTAGACAAAGGGACAAGGGGACGATATCAGGTGTTGAAGGGGTTGAAAATTCCCTTCGGAGAGACAAAGGATCGGAAACTGCTGAACAAACAATTTACTTTGCACAAGTGTACCGGGGCCCGTTATCACTATAAAAATGCAAGTCATTCAAATCCAGAAAAATACCATTCGCTTTAATGTTGCCCACGTAAAGAAAAAAATTAAATGGACGACCAATCCGATTTTTCCACTTGCAGTCGTCGTTTTCTGATGCCGAATGTATTATTTGTGTATGTGGTGCTCTTCTACGAGAGCTTTTAAAGTAGAATAAATTCAGTGTATGGCAAATTTCTACCCAGTATCTCTATAATACTCTATAAAATTTCCTTGTTGTTTCTTATCAACAGAGAAATGTTTTTATGATATTCGCTAATAATTAAAACATTTTTTGTAAGTGTAAGTAAATTTTATCCAGAATTGTATATTTTTACTTAATATCTAAGTCTGTATTTTTTATCTTGTGTTTCTGCAAAACCTGGTTGATGAAGGTCTAGTATTTCCCCAAACAACTGCATCATTTTCTTCTAAAATAAAATACTACAACTGTCATAATTATTTATGGCTTAAAAACTGGATGAAATTCGATTTTATCAGATTTTTTTACATGCCCTAATCTTTTTTCTTTTATATTTAGGTACAAACCCTTTTTGTATATACCTTATAATAAATCTAATTGATTTTTCTTTAGATATCTAAAGTTTTGTCTTAAAAGAGGTCATAACCGTTAATAATTCAGTTCATAAAGGTGCATTACTAAAAAATGTAGCAAATGAACATTTCTATTAAAAAGTTTTGTCTATATTTAGAATTTAGAGAAGGATTAATGTTTCTTAGAATTAAATAATTTATGTCAACTTATAATCTCCTGCATAAATAAAACATAATTGTATCAACAACAGAATAAACCAGTAATATAAGTAAAGTCACCAAATTCACGTTTTTCTGGTAAATATTTGTTGGGTTCCTCCTTGCTCTACGAACAGGTGCCATCCTCCTTGAAATACTCAAAATTAGTCAACGAATAAGAACCAGAGCTCGTCATTCTTCTTTAAGAGCATTAGCCAGTGGTTTTGAGTTTAAATTGGTCTTTGGAAGTGGTCGAAATTCTTGAGCAAATGGAATAGCGATTGGTTGAATAACCAAGTCTTGATATCGTCGAGTATTTACAGTTTCTCCACCCCACACTGTTATAAAACCACTACCAAAAGTAACAGTTGGAGTTATGTTTTGCTCGTTATTTACACTTTACGAGACATACCGTTCGAAAAGTGTTTACTCCGTCTGAATTTTGAGAGAGACATCATACGTGACAGAGACAGTGAAAGTCTCTAACTAAACAGGAGACTTTTATACTTGGGCTACTTGTTCCCAAATTCCATTGTAGAACCAAAATCTTCAAAAGAAAGTCTTCTTTGAAGCATTTCACGTTGCTAAACAACAGATAAATTAAGAATGAACCGAATAAAACGTATTCTGTACTGTCTTGTATAAAAATTTTACAAGAAATAATATGTTGTTTATTTCTATGCATATTAAATATATAAAAAGTAAAATAAATTTGAATTTAAATATTTTAATTATATTACCGGTCAAACTAAAATTGTAAGTCTATTTAATCTAGGAAATTCAAATTATACTCTTCAAAAGAGGTGCAGCTGGCATAGCAGCCACTTTTTGTTTTATACATAATTTTTAAATTTTTATGACACAATTTCTTCCCTTACTTATAAAACAGTTACATGAATATCTGAACATTTACTCAATATTCTTAGTATAAAATATATGTTGTATTAAATATAAAAGTAAAGTATATGTAATTTACTTCAATATAATGGTATAATATCAGAGTAAAACATATTAACTTTCTTCGTCGTAAAGACTTGAAGTTGACTTGAGTGAATGTGTCATCTTTGTCTAATATTACAGACCACACGGCTTTTATTATCTGATAATTTTTCCCAGAAGTTAATAGATTAAACATTTATCCATCGAATAAAATTTAAAAAAAAATGTATCATTTCCGCCGAGACACCACGGCGCCACTTGTCTCGTTTTTATTAATAAACGAACTCCTTTTCCCATTCTTACTGTGGAGGAGAAGTATTCATTTTTTCGAGAAATGAATTCGTCTCTGTCGCGAAACAAGCCCGCCGAGCCCGCGTCTTTTTAAATAATTAATTCGAACAATTAAATAAGAATAATAACGTCCGAGCGTATCTATTATCTTGAGCCTGGAACGACATTAATTTTTCTTATAACCGCTTTGCGCGCTTTAAATTAACTATACATTACAGATGAAAATTACTTTCTTCGTTCCAGATTACAAAAGAAATTTTTAATTGCCGCTCGTAAAAACACAAAATGCAAACACAATTACTTTCGGTTATATATTACTTTTGTTGGTTGTCGGCTCCGACTGACAAATTCATCGTGATGACTTTCCGCGTACAAAAGTACAAAAAAAAAAAACGGAGGGCCCGATTAATTGTGATTCGGGAACCAGCCGGGCGGGGGAGGGGAGTAAAAAGCTTGCTCTCCATCCCCGAATGTGTGACACGTGTTAAAGGGGGGGCCGTTTCCTAATTGCGGCCGTGTCAAACGTTGAGGGCCACTTGTCACACGCCAGCAGTATCAAATGGCCGCATTGTCTTACACACACTACACACGCGTGCAATAATGACCTCGATTTTACATCTACAACATTAAACAATCCGCCACCCCAGTGAATCCGATCTGAGCACCCGCCGCCGCACTTGCATTCATCGAAATTCCCGTCAAAACTGCCGAATTAATATGCACATTATTCCCAGTTTCCTTCTAAATTATTCCATCAAACTTGATGATTAAATCTGTCATAGCATCGCGAGCACGGAGACCCATATGTGCCCGCTCTCCACCCACCCATGCCGCAGGGATTAGCGTGAAACAAATGGGCGGGCGTGTGTGGTGTGTGTGCGAGGAGCGTGCGACCGGTCGACGATGATCGTCGCTAGGTTGGTTGGTAGTCGGTATGAGATTTTGAGCGTCGCCTGGCAATTCCCTTTACGGTGCGGCGCAAAGCACGTGAAAAGTGCTGAACATACATGTAAAAGTGGCAGTCATTATCACCCGTAGGAATGCAGGAGCAGCCGTGTCGAGCCCTTAATTCGGCTAGGGTCCCGGATCCCGCTTATCCCTGGGACACCTAAATAGGAATATACCGAGGACGTTGGCGGGACGGAGGACGGAGGCCGTGCCCGTTCTTTACGCAGCGACCCCACTTTCAAATAACTGTCCAATAAAGTTCCCCGGTAATGAGTTCCACGTTCACAGGTGTTTCTGCGCTTTTATATTTTAATTTAGGACGGTTCCACTGCCGTGTAATTTCATTACGCACCTCCCGCCACCCCCTGTATAATTGTTGACGTATTTATTATTATCGCACGCAGTTTTTTCTGTCCACCTACCATAATAACGGCATCAGCAAGCGGACAACGTCCCACGGAAACGACAGCTCCACTCGCTTACTTTCTACGTTGGCTCCGTTGTTCCGGTTCAGGCGTCTGCACAACATTTTCTCTACCGGGAATTGGCTAAATGTACCAATATCGGTTGTAATCAGTGGACCAATTATTTCTTTTTACGTTCCCACCATCATATGAACACACGTTCCTTATTCTTTTATCCAGTGTAACATCCTTAATTAGGATGATTTAAAGTGGCCCCACCTAATTAAATTCTTAATTACAAACGCCTTTTTGTATTCTGTTGCGTTGCGATTAATCATATAATTAAATCTGTGTCTTAAATTACAACTGGATAATTACAGAATTAACGGGCACCGGCACGCACATTTTTTAAATCGAACCTGGCACGCATCGTCATACGAAATTACACGAAAAAATCTACGTGACAAAATGGTAACTTTGCGATTAAAGATAACGATTAAATGCTATCGTTTATTTAACCATTTTTGTGTAATTAATTACTGTCGTTTGTCATTTTTTCGTTTTTTTTTTTATGTGTTACAATTTTATGAACGTTACTTACTGTCGTAAAACAAATTGATAGATAGATGGACGGATGGAAGTTAACCCAAAGTAAAATCGCCATACACATAATGAATGCTCTTCTATCCACCTCAAATAGGCATTGTTCATAACTGCAGTGGGTATTAGTATAATTCATGTTAAAATCCCCCAACATATGGATTACATTAAAACACAGTGGCACGAAGAACATGATTTAAACAAGGCCTTCGCACAGCGTGTCAGGCCAATGATGGCGCATCACGAGTTTTAATTGCCTAATTCGAATTTATGGCCGTTTAAGGTAGTATTAGTTTCGACCATCCAAGCCGATTTAACTGAAACATACGTAGATCATAAACCCGATGCGATATCGCCCAATAAATTCTTCCGAATATCGTTTTTATTGAATTTTCACAATTTCCTCACAGCGACGACAACAGCCCATTCAAATTATCTATTGTTATGCACCAATAAATAAATAAAATTCATTTTATCAGATGATCCTCTGCGTAACCGTAGTAATTGAAAAAAACATTTTCGCAACTATAAAAAAATATTTGATGTCATTGTTTAATGAAACTTATATTTCCTATATATTTTTTACTTTGTGATAAATATAATTTTGTATATATATATATATATATATATATATATATATATATATATATATATATATTGATGGTTGATGGTTTTTGGAGTTTTAATGGAGATTTTATGTTATATCGTTTCGTAAGTTTCAATTGGATTTGGATCTGCACTTTACGCTGGCCAATCCAAACAACTTTGGACGCCTTATCATGCATAAAAATACATGGAAGGTAAATTATCTTTGGAAAATGGATTCATTATATCTGTCGTGATATCTCTAAATCTTGCCGAAAAGAGGTACCTCAAACCATAACTTTTCCTTCACCGTGTTTCAATGTTTTATAGTGTATCTAGAGTCTAACGTGTTATTGATCACCTGATCCTATTCTATTGAATTTGGATTCATTATTCATTATCATTTTCGTTAAAATTCTGGAGAATAATTATTATATTTTTGTGCAAACTTTAGTCTTATTCGAATATTCCTTTTTGATACTAATAGTTTCTTTATTGAAATCCATTCTTCCTAGTTTTTATTCATTCAGGCAATGTCTGATTGCTCTACTAAACAAACTGATATTGAATGATTCAATTAATTTTTTATTTGCCTAGTAGACAAGAAAGGATTTCGTTTACCAATTTGTCTGTCTATTAAAGGAGTTGGTTTTTTGTTACAACGTTTTCTTATCGTATTTTCGAATCAGTGTGTTGTTTCATATTTGTTAAAAACATTGTAAACCACTTTTCGGAAGCTTTTAGCGACGTCAGCAATATTTACATTTTGACTTTTTATGTTAATTATTATTTCCTTTTTTTCTGGAAGGAAATGGTTCTTTCTTCCCACTGAAGATATGTGATAAATATGTTTTATATACTTACAGGACAAATTTTGAATTAAATCAATCCTATTGTGAAAATGCTTTTAAATGTGGGTGGGTCACAAAATCGGCTATTTTTTTTCAACTTCAGACACTGAAAAATTGGTTTCAAGGCACCGTTAAAAATATTTTCCAAAGATGAGCTCTTTGAGGTCTTTATTATCTGAGTTTTCAATTTTTTCCTCAGTTCTATATGGCAAAATCCATGGCTCATCTTTGGAGAGCATTTTTTAAAGGTGTCTGTCTATTAAAAAAAAATAGTTGATTTTTTTGGCTCAATCTCATAATTATATTTCTGAATTATATAGTGAGGTTCTAAGCCTGTTCTCTAATAACTATTATAAGCACTAAACCAGTGTATTGTTCTGTAAATATTGATCTATAATACCCATTTTTTGTAGTAATTTTATGGTGAAATTTAGATAGATTTACAATATGGTTCGACTTCTTTATAAATTTTTTTGACAAAGGTAATATTTTTCATAAGTAACGTATTTTAATCATTAATAATTTGTTTTCAAATTAAAAAATATGTCAATAAAGTTTTTGTGACTTTAGTGAATATAAAATTGGTTTAAAATTAATTATCAGTTACACCATCTATGTTGATATGCTATGAAGTTCACCAGAGTATCATAAATTATATGCTTTTGGAATGCTTGATTTCTTCCTACATTTTGAAGAGGCACTCAAACATATTTTCATTTGAATTGAAAAAGGTCCACATATTTAGTGTCTTATACAGACTAAAAAAGTGCCTGAAAAGGTGTTATAATTAATAATTATTATTCATCAATATTAAATTCAAAAATAACATTGCTAGTTATAGTGTTACTTGAGAATTGTACTGTTGTAAGTATATTCATATAATATAATATATTTAACGGGATCAAAAATGATAAAATTAAACACGTAGGTTAATGAGTGGGTATGGTTGAAACTGATATTTTCGACTGGAACACGATACAAACATTAAAATTTTAACAGACAGAACGGTCATAAATATTTTTCATTTAAAACCTTGCCAAAGTTGTATGCAAATTCGACAATTTACAACTGGCACAGCATAAATACCGAAACAGCATACGTTTTTATATTATAAATAATACAGGCGAATTTATATTTTAACACCACACAATGCCCAGGAATTCCGCAATATCAATTATATTTATTTATGCTAATCAATACCGACATCACAATTGTACGGGTGTAAATTTGTATTGTCCCGCCCGACAAGGTTTAATTTCGTTACATTTCGTTATCTGGCCCGGCATAACGGTAATTTATAATCTTTATAAAAAGGTGGGATAAGGATAAGAAAGGCTGTTTATAGAAAAAGGACGAAAGTGGGAGGTGTGAGGGGTGAGATAATATCGAAACATAAAGCGACGTAATCCTCCCCGCAGAGCCGTATAAAACATGATCAGCGAAAGAGGAGAGACAGAGAGGAACTTTGATGTCTGAAATAAAATGGTCTCATTCCCGAAGCCCTGTTCTCGTATGCATGGAAGTGCTAAGCCAATCAAACTTAAATTTAATACTTCATAAAAACACACACACACTAACACGGAGCCCTTCACTTCAGCTTTACTTACATCAAGTGTTACAGTTTCGGGGTAATAAGATCGGGGATGTCGTGTATGACAGTAAAATTTCTAGTTTATGTCTTTTTGGGACCGAAGCAAAAGGGTACGTTATTATTACGCCAAAGGTATGCATTCCACTTTGCTTGCGATATGGTCTTTTATGGATTTGCATCGCCGCAATGTATTAGCAGATTTCACTGGGAGCCCGAATCGACTGAAAAATGTCACTCTGGAGATTACAACATTTCACGGCAATCTAAACAAACAGCTGCTGTCCTGATTCGCCCTCTCTATTATTAGTTCGACTTTCGGAACAAAAACTAAGTTGCCTCGATTGACCTAATAAAGAAATGATGCCGGATCAAAAATCAAATTATATTATATTTATTGACGTTACAATACGACCTCGACGGTGTTTAATCAATACGGAAATGTAATTTAATAAGTTTTAGGTTGAAATAAATAACTAGCAGTATACGTCTCTCGTACTCTGTAATTAGTTAAAATATATAAATTAAAGTGGTCCGACGATACAAAGTTCTAGCTTCCGTTCTTTAGTAATCGTATGAATGCCTGTATTTGTCATATAATCTAGTTGGAGTGAAAAAAGAGACTTTTATTAAAAAAGATCACCGGCCATTCTTGAGGCATTACGGATGCTTGGGTAATGTCTAGGAAGTTTTTATATCCCGGCAAGTTGTAAAACAACTATTTATCTTTGGAATAGGATCCCGTTTGTTATGATAGTTGGTTAAATGATCATCCACTTTATACTCCTCTACCGAGTCCGCAAATCCCTTTATTCGATTAACGATTTTGTTTCCTCGGAGAGCTGCAAAAGCTATAAAGGGCGGCAGCTTTTTAATTTGGCATTCACAAGATGAATGCATATTCGAGCGCGTCGACATCGGTAAATATTAGCAAGCAAATTATGTGATTTAAATGAATAATAAATTCCAATTAATTCCGGTTCCGGCCCTTGAAAGGACCCTTCCGCCGAACCTTCGCATTCAAACGTTTTCAACAATTCCATTTGTTTTTAAGAACGAATCAAGTGGCATACGTAACGAGTGTAATTTATCAAGAGCCCGCGATTAAATTGCACCGACCGAAAGACAATTACAGCCAAAAAAATGCCCATTACGCAAAGTAAAGCTGTCATTATGAAAATGTGAACACGAGTCCTGCTGAATGAAGCTCCTCAATTTTGTGATACATATCAGGGCTATTAGAAGGGATCTAGTGAAAGCGTATCTCACCTTACAAAGGCTCAACATCGTGACGACTTATCTTATATTCCGGAGGATAAAGGACACAATTTACCTGTGAATCAAGGAAATTTCATTACGGCCTACTCCTATTGCTCCTAGTCGCAACAACTGATATATTTACATTTTTAATTAAAATTTATTTTAGATTAGATACTGTCCACTTCAATCATGCATGAAAGTCTTTCGTAGTGGAATTCAAATTGTTACCTATTTAAGCTTTGTTTACTCCGTTTCGATTACACATTTTCATTTAGATAGATTGCCTGATAAAAATAAGGGCCTAATTAAAAATACATTTTTAACAATCGAAATTTACGTACAAATGGATAGGTACATTATTATTGTATCCAGCTAGGTATAATGATATTAAAATATTCCGTGGCATTTACTGGAACTTGAGGTACATTAAATTTTAATTATAAATTCCGAAACGAAAACTGACATGAAAGCAAAAAATATTGTGGTTAAATAAATCACGGGTTGAAATCATTAGCGTTTGTTTATTAATTGGATACATTTTATGCATAGTATCGGTCACGTTATTACGTACAATGAAAGTCGTGATCTGGAGAGCATGCTTCATATGTCCTGCGGCGATTCGTCTTCACGTCGAATATCCGGGGGGAAAACCGCACATAAATTGTCGAAAAATCCGCACATGTCATGCAATAACATTTTAATTACATCACAAATGGACAATTAATTTAATAGTTGTTTTTAATAGTCGGGAAAAAAAAAGAGAATGACAAATGGAGTCGATACAAGAGAAGCGCATTACGCTATCCAACAATTGATGTTGTATTGATGAACCTGGACGCCAAGAAAAATTAAGAAGTCAAAGAAATAAAGTTAAGAGAAAAAAAAAAAGGAAGGGAATAAATAAGTCGAAGTGGAAGCCGAATTCAAAGCAGCAGTACCTAATTAGAATGGATAGAGGCAGATGGGAACGATATGCAAATCGCGGAAGATATATCACCGCGAGAAAGGGGGCGGAGATGACCCGATAAGGCATATCATAAAAATAACCTTGTTTCGAGTTTATTTTGCGTGTTCCGCTAATTATTACGTTTTCTACGATTTAATGGGCCCGGACGAATAAAATGAGCCCTTTTTAACGAACCAACGAACAATGTTGTGCGGGATTCACTGACAAAAAGACCTGTGCGCTGTCAGCGTCGGCACTGGCATCGGCATCGTTCTGTAATTACACCGCGATTTATTACGACACACCAAGAACGACTTCCAGATACGTATTCAAGTCAAACTATTTCGATTTCCAAGTGTCTATGTGGATGGAAATTTTATGGAAATAAAATTATCCGAAAAGCTGAACGTTAGATATTTCAGTAAATATATCGGGGAATAATTATGGTGTTTAGTTTGGCGCATAATAAAACAATTTTATGGGGCCGTAAAATGCAAATTTATCTACGTATCTTTTTCCATTCAAATATGTCTCAATTTACGAAACGATTTCATTATATCAAGAGAACGCCGACGGCAAAATACAACATCAACCGCAATCAACAACGTACGATTAAGAAAATATTGTTAACACGTACAGTAGTGGTCATAATTATAACAACTTATTAAAATACCGGGTGTCAACGAATCCATTACACAAGACATAACTTTTAGGATACTCTGTATAGCAAAATGAGTTCTGAATAGTTAAGCGGTATGGAGAGAGGAGAGTTTTTGCCTATTTTCACTTTTCAGTCACTTCCAGATTCACTGGATTTTTTGGAATTGCACTAAAAAAATTAAGTAGGCGTAATGTTTTAATTTTTTTAAATGTTACAGATTATATACAGGGTAATTCCATATATTAATTTGAAAACGGAATCATTTCAGTTGAAACCGGAAGTGACTGAAATGTGCAAAAACTCTCTTATCTCCAAATCGTTTACCTATATCAGATCTTATTCTGATATACCGAGTGTCCTAGAAGTTATGTGGTCTATTTACACCTAATATGTTTAAAATATGAATTGTACTATTTGTATAAGATGCCAATACTTATAATGTTTATTGTTTCTTCTGTTATTTCCATTATACGACTGGTCAATCTAATTTTATTCTTTAAAAAATTGCGTACTTTTTCATTTTTCAATAGATTAAATAATAGCAACTTTTTACATTTATGGTCTTTTATTGCTCACTGTGAATTTAAATCAATTATTTGCTGATGATCTTTGCTTATTACAATTATTTAATCATCATCAAGAGATAGATGGCTAAATAAGTTAATCGTTCCTTGTATTATTAAAGAATTTAAAGGTGTCTCAGTTCAAAAAACTTGAAAGAAAATCGAACTGGATAATTGAGTGTCCAAAAACAATTCAACCCTCAACTTCAACTTCAACTTAAATTAAATACAATCTGGAGGAAATATGACTTGCTGAAATTAATTCAAGGACTGTGAGAAGATGGGTTAGTGGAGGATTTGATTCGAGACCTGCAGAAACAGACCAGATTTTTTCCAAAAATGTGAAAGTCCTATTTTGATTTGCTTAGAATTACATTAACTGCACCATAGAACAGTGGGAACGAGTAGTTTTTTTTTGATGAGTCTAAATTTAATTTATAAAAAACAATTTGTTTCCATATATTGAAGAAATGGTGCTCTTAAAAGTGTGTTTCAACATGGAAACGACCTTTGTCTTGTCAGTCCCAATCTCTAGACATTTTTCCTATAGAAAACATGAGGGATCACGTTTATAACCAAATTCTCCATAAAATTTTTATAAATTTAAATGAATTCATCGCATCAATTCAAGAAGCTTGAAGAAATATAGACTTTTAGTATATTCAGAAAATGGTCGAGTTTAGGCCACAGAGATGAGCCAAACTTTATACAAAGTGTTAATGCTAAATTAAATAACACAGATTTAATCATTAAAAATCCTTTTAATATATGCAACGCTTTATAGAATATGAATATAGTAGTTTTTATAATAGTGTATAAAACAACAATAGTAAATATTATGTTAACAGTTTACATTAAATAAAAGTGAAAATAACTTAATATGTAACAAAGTAAACATATTTTGGACGTATTTTAACACTGTTATATGTTTACATTTTATATTTACCATCATTTTTATTTTATGTAAAGCATACATTGATATAAAAAATATATAAAATGAAACTAAGAAAATGCTCAGCATATTCAAAACATATATTTATTATGCAAACAGTAGGGTTGTTGGTACAAAATATTACGTATACCAACCGTAAATTTTCACAATTTGCAAATGCGTTAAAATAAAACTGTGCACCTTTTGAAGTGTTCATTAAAATAAACAATTTTTATTCCATTTTGTTGATTTTTAGAAGGTTATTGTCCCGTTTAAATCGTAACAAGGAAACGTGAACGACAAGTCGTTTAATAAACACATAAAAATGTATTGGCCCGAGAGCGCACCCCGTGTATCCCATAAAAGGAAATTAGGAATGTTGTGGTGGAAGCAAAGAGGGCGGCATCATTTCAAGTGTGGAGCAAAGACTGAAACTTCGTGTGACACACTCGTTTTACAGTTTCTGGCAAGTAAAACCGCCGGTCGCCCTCCTTCCACACTTAAATATGTATGGCCCCTTTCAAGATTTTAGGACGCGGACCTCCACTCGCTTTGTTGTCCTTTTATTTTGTCGTCTCGAGAACCCACTAAACTAGTTTGCAAATAAATTGAAATCCCGTTACTCTCAAACTTCACTTTTACTATTCGCTTTTGTTCACGAACGAAACACATTCATTTTTTATTGCGTCAGCCGGCCCTGTTATGTGCAGTGTAAATTTTCAATTGCGGAACGATTTGATATTTCAAAAAACGTCCCGTGATATTCTTATTGCCTTTCGGTTGGAAAGCGTTTCGGCAAAGTAATGCACAAAAGGCGAGTGTACTGCAGGAATTCATAAATCAAAACTGTTTTAATAAAGGATTTGAGAAACCGGTTGATATGCAAAAAGCCAATTTAGTGCATCAAAGCTAGAAAGCGCGGCTTAATGAAGGTTATAGTTGCTTTAATTTGTTTAAGCTCGTGTTCGCGTTCTAAAAATAGTATCCCGGCATTAATAAACAAGAGCAAGAAGCAGTAGATGAGTGAACAGGTTGAAAAGAAGGATAGTCGAAAGGAAAACGAGCAACGAGGCAACGGAGCAACAGAGCAATGGTAAGAGAGGAGCAGTGAGTAGAGAGCAGTGAGCACTGTCATCTTATTTGTATGTAAATCCTTTCTGGCTGGTTGCTGCGAATGGCCTTAGGCTTATTACGAATTCATAGAGGGCAGTTCTGGTGCCGCTGCCGCTGACAGACCTAATATCCAGGGTCGAGATTCATCACACCAATTAATGTTTAATATTAAGGACCGGGACCTGTTGGCCATTACCACAATTATTGCGCCGCCAAAAACTGGTACTGTCGCACACATTCCATATTCAATAGTCATAACGTGGTATTTTTTACTACAAAACGCCACTTCGGGGAAGCATCAATTCCGACAACGTGTACAGCTGTACGTGTAATATAATTTTCTCATAACAACATAGTTTGAAAAGTAAGAAACAAGTTCTGTGTTGGGTGGAAAACAAACAATGCGAGGAATTTCACGCGAAACATTATCGAGGAAAAAGCCACGATAACAGCTGAAACAATGGAGGAATAAGTCCGTAATTATATTGGCTTTAAACCGGATGCGCACACTTTAACACACATATGCACGATAGTTTTCGTCGAATATAGGTAATTCTCACCTAACCGCAACCAAACTCACGCAAGAAAATTAGAAAAAAATAACATTCTTATTGGTGATTTGCAAGAGAATTGTCTACTATTCCAAACTGACAACCACCTTTATTTTTCAAAAACTTATTACCAATGAGGATTTGAAACATAGTTAATAATTTATTGATAGAAAAGGGTTAAATAAACTCTTTTGATATTTTATAGAAAAAAAGGAGTTACCGGAAGCATGATTTCATTAGTCAGTTCAAAATGAATTTAATTAATTGTTTATTGATTGATATATATTATTATATATATTTTTATTTTTCTGATATTATTTTTCTTTAAAACAAAACAAAAGTTGTCGAGGTATTATAAAAAAATAAATAATAATTTTGCTACCAAATAAGCATTTTTGAACTGAAAGAAAATTTGAATTCTAGGAAATTTTTTGTACTTCTCCATAAAATGTCAAAAGATTTTATTCAAGCATTCTCTTTTCAGTTAAACATGAAAATTGTTGATTTGTTTATTTGACAACAATTTTACTTTGCTATATTACCTGTTCTAGATTAAGTATCTATTAAACAAAACAAAAAATATCGTTGTACAGTTACAAGAAATTATTAAAAAAAAAAAAATAATTTATAATATGGCAAATAAATAAGCATTTTTTAACTGAGAAATATTTTTATTCTTCCCGGCATTACAAACTTCTTTTTGTTATAAATGATTCGTATATTAATTTTCTATAAACCAAAACAAAACTTGTTTGTTTTAAAAATAGGAGATATAATAAATAATATTGAAATGAGAATGTTGCCACTAAATAAGCATTTTGTTAGCTGAAAAATGAGATCCGTGTTTTAGAAACTCCTTTGTACTTTCATATAAAGGGACAAAAGATGCCATTCAACCATTCTCGAAGAATGATTTTATTTTTTCAATTTCAGTTAAAAATGAGTTTAATTAGTTTAGATTTCCGATTTTAGATGACCGAATTGATATATTTATTTCAATTTATCAATTGATAAACGAAGTAAATGAAAAAAAAAAAAAACAATATGATTGTGAATAAAATTAACCATCAATATTTTTTATAATGTGAAATATACGCCATCTGTTACATGGTAGTTAAAAAGTTAATCGATCTTTATTGAACTCTTCAAAATTATTATATTTGTGTAATTTTCAGAATGCTGAATAAAGCGAAAGAGCCATAAGGAGGGCTGGTGTTAGTGGTTATGGCTTATGTTGGTAATAAGTGATCTCAATTTAAAATTACGGATATACAGGCAAAAGCTTTTACATGGCGGCATTATTAAAGTTCGTGATCTATAATATGTTGCAGCTCGTTGCACGGTCTCAAAGAAAACGAGTGGTGTAATGGTGGTAATTTGAATAAATCTTGTTTGTTAGTTAATTATTAAGTGGGCCAAAGTAGTTTTATTAAGTTTTGTAATGGGCCGTGTTAGGACGTCAGTATTGATTAGTTAGATAATCCGGCATGAATGATAATGCGGAGATCGATGTGGATTAAAGCTGGCTAAGCGATGGCTTGTTCGATGGAAAGATGGTAAGTAAGAAGAAAGAGGGATGCCGGGAGAAGAGAGACGACGGCCAATTGTTGGTTCAAGATCGTTCAAGTTTCGCGGAGGAGAATTGAACGTTGTTAGAGTTTGTGCTAGTAATTATAATTACTGGTCCTAAGTTACACAGAACAACCGCATTCTAACGTGGAGAGGGAGACCCCAAAGCCGGTCCGTCCGCGCCGTTTCCACAATCGAACGTCGTAAAACTGGATATTGCAACCGAACTATTATACAACTTTAACTGATTCAGACTTATCGGCAACCGGGGGGGCGGCGACGGTTAGGGCGGCGGAGATTGCCCAACTAATTGTTTTTAGGCGCCCACCATTAGTTCTGTTTACTTTCGGCGACCAAACGACCTACCGACCCCCAAATTTCGATCGCCGGCGACGACTCACAACTCAGCGAATTGTTTCATGTTTATGATCTTCGACAGGACCTATGCAAATTTACTATATTTTATCGGGATTATCGGATCCCAAAACTATGGCCGCGGCATTTCGAATACTGCATGCGTAAACAGTTGTAATATAGGTAACAAAAGTTAATAATCCTAAACTGTTACCGACCGCGTAACCATTGCTAAACTTTAGTCACATAAAGATTTGACGAACTAGATTGGATTACTTTTAATTACACGGTTATCCCAGATAAAGGGGATTTATTCCCAGGGAATAAAATAACGAACAGTTTTGGTTTCGAATCGTTTTAATGCATGTTACTTGATTTAATTAATTTATTTTACATGTGCGTAGTAAGAGCCAAAGTTATATTTTTAATACAATTTAAAACAATATTTAATTCATGCAATTCAATAAAATGTAAAAATGTTTGATACAGAAAAAGGTTTTATTGATTTACTGATTAAACTCTACAGGAGATTTTATTTTTAATTGGAAATATGTATGTCTATTAATTTATTTATAATTTTTATTTTGTTCCGCTTTTATGTTGTTCAAGAGAATTAGTTTTCAACACAATACAAAATATATTTTGTACAGGTATACGTGTTGGTATCTTTTTATATAAAAAATATTTTATTCACCAAGCTATGAGGATTGAAACTATAAAAATTTCAAAAACTAAACAAAAACCAAATAGTTTACTTAATGAAATTTTTATTACTGAGCTCTTTTCAGTAAAATGTAGTAAGTTAAATAAAAAACACCATAATTGTATACAAGGGGTTTCTATAAGGGAGGATAAGCCGTTGCTACTTAACTAATTTTAGAGGTCAATTGTAAAGAGTAAGTTTGGCAATATTTTAATTTCAAAAACGCATTACATGAATTTTAACACATTTTATTCGGTACATTTTTAATTTATCTGCTGTTAAGCACCGTAAAAGGCTTCAAAAGAGACTTTCTTCTGAAGATTTTGCTTCTACAATTGAAATTTTGGCAATATGAGTCAACGAGAACTAGCTTAAATGTATAAAGTCTGACAAAGGGTGGTCGACAACGATTTACGACTAGAAGACAAGACCATTTTTTGAATATTTCTGACGAAGTCACACAACCTTTACATCCAGGCACATTCGTGCAGATGTAAGTCTCTCTGCCATCAGAAGATGGTAACATGAAGCTGGTCTTAGTGTCAGAAGTCATTTTCGACACCCTTTGTTAAAAAAGGAGTATCCGGTTGCCCGCAAAGCTCTATTTGATATGACGTGATCTTGGTGAGGGATATCATGGTTTCAACTGTTGCTTTTGAATATGGTTCTCTAACAATGTGGGGTGGAATATCTTTAGAGACTCGCAAGGAATTGTTCATATTAAACCGATAAATTATGGGTGAACCATACATATGGGGCCATCTTCCAAGGTAAATTTACACTCGAAAGCAGCAACTCAAAATTTAGAGGAACTTTGTAATGCTCTTAGAGAAGTATGTAGAGCTATGGATCAAGAATTTTGAGTATACCAAGGAGGTACGAAGCTGATCGTAGAGCAAGAGGGGGATCAACTAAATAGTGATTGGAAAAATTTACCGGTTAAGTTTCTGTATGTTTTTTTTTTTTTGAAATTTTAATTAAATTTGTTTTATTAATTTATCAAGGAAATTGTTATATTAGTTTTATTACTGGTTTAAAAGACCTGTTACTGATGTAATTTTATTTAATTTATGCAAGAGATTACATTGTTTATAAAAACTAATTTTAATCATATATTCGTTGCAATAAAATGTCAAAAGACGCACAGTGTACACTGACTTCCTTTTTCAAAAAAATAAAATATTTAATCTTTTGTTAATTTTTTCTTTTGGTATTACATTTTCCAAATAAGTTTATTAGTTATTTTTTATTTTTGGTCAGTCAATGTTTTTTAACAGTTCATTAATTTGTAAATAAATACAATACAATACAATAAATACAATTTATAATACTTGTTTAATTTCGTGAATATTATCAAATAATGCTAAAATTTAATTTTTTGTCCACTACAAATTACTATTTTTATTGGTTTTTGTCAAGATTCAAACTTTTTTTACAGAATTTTGGTATTAGGGATTTCGAGTCAACATAACAATGGTTATAAGGTCTCGGTGAGCTTATCCGTCATTTACGAAACACCCTGTATTCCTGTCAAATGAAAATTACCTAATCTACGGAGTATAATGTGCTCGTTCCGTTGATCCTTTTGGGATCCTAAATAATTGATATTAAGGGCCCCGTTTGCGACGTACCGAAGCAATTTCGTCAAAGATGTTGATTATGGTAACATATGTAGAAGTGAGCGAAATTGTAGGCCGACGGCACACACACGATTAGCGAGCGATACACGAATATTTGGCAGTTTACCCCGCGCCTGGTGGAAGTGGAAGAGTGGAAGGCGGACGCCTCGGGGCCGCCCGCCCGGATCGCAAACATTTAACGTAGATTATTTCCTGATAAATTATGATTATGTGTGGGCGTACGGTACACGGGAACGGAATCGTTTATAATTCCATCAGAAATTCGACGGTTTATAATTGATTCATTCGGTGGCGCTTGAGCTCGCACTATTTGCCATACGTTTCCCCCCGATTTGCGTATCTAATCACCGACAACCGAGACACGGTTGTCTCGCCAAACATCATTTCCCCTTTGACAATTTCCTCAGCCATTTCCAAATTAGCTTGGAGCGTGGAAAAATGCGAAAGCCGACGGTGACATTGAAATCGGCAACGGCATCGGCATCGCCCTGCCCGATATTGGCAATTTGGGCGATGTTAGCAAGCGGCAAACACTCTTCGAGTGGCTTTCGAGCGCCGAGCGTCGAGATCTGGCGTCGCGACGCTACATTCGAACAAGTTTAATAACATTCGGTTTAGTCGGGAACATAAACAATTTGCGACGGCATTATTAAATCGGTCCCTGCACATAAACCGAAAATTGTTACAAAATAATTAATTCCGGAGATTTGCCACGGTCCGTTACACGGCTCACACTAATGAACTTTACTGATTCGTTTTAGGACCTAATAATTAATTACGATCCAGCACAGATTCAACATGTTGCGGTCGCCACTAAATAAATGCGCTTCATTAATAAAATGTTGTATACGTTTTGCTCCACGACCTAATTGTGTGTCTTGTCGGGAGAAAAATCCGCGCCTATTTGTACCCTTCCCATTTATATACCCCTATAACATTTAGTCAACGTTCAGCTCCCCCTTCTAAAATCTTATATCTTGTCTATGTGCGATTAATTGGGTTTTTTCTTTTAAAAAAATCACTCTTGTTCCACGTTTGCTCGTAATTTCAATCGGCTTTTTTATACTTCCAAGTTTTCAATGAATTACTTTGAAATTTATTTGATTAAATTCCCAATGTTCATTCTAGTTTGAACGCGATCCCTTCACTCATTTATTTTATACGTGTAACGTTAATTAAAAACAAATTCTATTAACATTGAATGAAACCCTAATAGTATACCCAATTAAGTATAAAACTCCCCAAATTTGACATTTGTCATCATTAACAAGTCGGCGACATGTTAAAAGGAAAAAACAATTATTTACCTTTCAAGTAAAATATGCTTATTTAATTTGACCTCAAATATTGAAATAATTAAATCTCTCGTAAAGTTTGACAAACTTTAAAATTAAACTTCTCCATAAAAGTAAATAAACCAATGATGTTGATTGCATTCCTTTTTAGAGGCATTTTTCCGTTGCGAACGATTTTTTCCTTTCCTGTTGCTTTGTCGGCTAGAAACGCGTTTCAAATCATGCTTTGTATATACGTAATCTTTCTGTATTGTTTGAAAGATTGTTTTAAAATTGTTTTGAAGACGGAGAATTTCATTCTCTGTCGGCGATCATGCAACACATAATTTAATAAGGGCCCAGTGTAAATTAAAGGAAAATCCAATTACGCCGAATTAAAGTATATTAAAGAGGGTTTTTAATTTAACAATAAATACCTTTGACCTATCTCGCAGTGGAGCGCATGTAAATAAAAATTCCTCACTTCAACTGTATCCGTAATGAATTTTAAAACATGAAATAATTAATTTCAGCTTAAAGAAATTAGTTCTTGAGAGGAATGACTTCAAAGCACTCCGGTTTGCCGGATTAATTAAATACTTGAATATAAAGTTGAGGGCATGTCCGTCCGTTCCTTTAAATTTCCAGTGACATTAATTGCTTTTCTAATCATTTTTTTCCCGATTATTTATAACGGACGGACGAGACTGAGGTGGCGGCCGTAACAATACTTCTCGTATCTGTACGTATGTACGGTACGGTGCTCTGGGTTGGAAATAAAAGTGCATGTAAAGCTTGCCTGCGTCCGTGCGTTAAATATAAATAATGGATGGTACAAGTAAAGTTAACTGGGTTAAACAGTCGGAGTAGAAATTTGCACATTCGCTAGATTATTGCACATTCCATTACCCCTGGAAAAAATAATGTATCTTGGCCGTAAATTTGAATATGTGCACATGCATTTAAAACAGGAAAGTGGAAAACACTACATACATCAACCGCCCACGAATTCAAATATTAAAACATTTTCTCACTTGTACGTTTATGTACGTGATAAATTTCAACGGAAAAACCGGACCGAACCATCGGTCACGGATATACCACTTTTACTACGTCCAATTGGATTTGTAAGGGTGTGTGACAGATTTAGCTCAGTTTGTTTTTAATTTATGGACAGTTGTTATAATTTTTATGGTTGTGCTGGGTAATTGGTTATACCGCTTGTTATTTATTTTATTATAAGAGACAATATGCGTTAGAATTTCTGTATTTTTATGTAAACTACTTAAAAATCCAATGGTGTGCATATATTACCAGATAAAGGGGGTATATGTGTATGGAGTAGTCTATGCCAAATGGCCCACTTTTTAATCTGATCCCCTTTGCTTTGGCTACAATTTTTATGTTAATAATATTGCCAATTTTTATTTTTTTATAAACTGGAAATTTTGAGTTAGGTTTATTATTATTATTATTATTATTATTTTATTGTTAAACTGTCATCCCGAGTAAGGACTATTTAGATAGAGATGAGTATTTGGTTAGAAAGATATTTCAATTACTGGTTTAAGAGTACTGAAACCGTTTTAATAGAAAGAAGAATGGTTGAGTTACAACTGATGAAATTTCAAATTGATTTTTAGATTCAAATATGAAAAATTTCATTTGAAGCATGTAATTCTTTTTCATTCGTAAAATTCAATTACTCAAGCCTGCTTCAAAATGTGTAAGAGAAAGCTTAGTATTTTGACTATAAACCATTGTAAAAGAAATAAAAGTAACTTAAAAATAATGGATAAATTCTAAATTCGAAAAATAAGTTCATTCAAAAACCTTTAACCTGAAAAAAATCAGTATTATTGATAAATTTTTAAAGATTATTTTAAAAAATGATGAACAATTCTTTTTTTGGGATTCAGTTTATTAATTAAATTGAAAAATAGTACAAAACATATTTCACTCGTCACTCGTAAAGAGATATAGTTCAAAAGTTTAGATTTGGTATGGAGTACACCACATATTTATGGCCTTTGTATCTAGTTTTATATGCACTTCGCCGGATTTTTAAGAATCAAAAGAAATATAACCAATAATCTCGTGCATTCCCTTTTAAAAATTTGAATAAAATTGTACTTCTGAATTTTTATGAAACATATTTAAAAATCTGTGAATTACGACATTCATTTTTATCTGATTTCAGCCATGAAATGTTGTTATGGTTATGGTTAGGTTAACTATAAAAAAAGCTTCTGAAAATAATATCTTTATAATTTCTACTATAAAATACACAAATTATATTATAAGGTACTTCTAAAATAGGTGCTTCTTAATTTTGTTTTGTATGGGAATCACATTAACTTTCTTCAAACATTAACACTGAAATATCTCAAAAGCTGCTGTGACAATTAATCAATTATTCAAGACTACATTTTGTTCTAAATTGTCTAAAGAATATAAAAAGCTTAATAAGTTTATTACATTGTGAGACTGTATTTTTTTCAGCAGAAACTTCCGAAAATGAAAAATTATTTAGATTTTCCTCATTATTGGACGTGTTCTACTTGCCACCAAATTTTGACCACCTATTTTACATTTTGTATTAAATGGCTATAACAAAAAAGGTTGATCCAAAAGCATAATAATAATAATTCAGACAATCGTTACTAAAAAATATTTATACATTTTATGTGGTGACATAAACACTACTGGATTTTTAAATGTGTCAATAAAAATCCAGATACGAATTTGATTTAAAACTTTTTTATATATATTTTTATAATAAAACATATGTGGGGCGAAATATAACCAATAACTAACATTGCAATGAAACACATACTTTGTACCCAAAATTTTGTGTGAAAAGAGGTTGTTAGACACACAAACATTAAAAAACCGGTAGGTGAACGGATTAAAAGGGGCATCCGTGTCAAGAATTTAAAAAGTAAACAAAAGTTTTGGCACATAGTGAGACGAACGTTTGATCAAATCTAGTTTGAAAAGGGGAGCAGTGAGTAGGTAAAAGCGCGACGAAAGAACACTTTTATTGGACCAATCAATCAGAAAACGGGAGGTTGGAGGACCGTGGGGCGTTGCGGGGACGGTGGGGCTGCTGGAGGTGGCGAACGGCAGTGGGAAATGATTTCTTTTTGTAAAACAATGCTGACCTAATGTCATTCGATCCCGGGGACAAGATTGAAAGATAGTCTCCGGTTCGGTTGTTACGATGACGACGTAATCACAATAAAACCGGCCGTGTGTAGGTAAGGCAATAATGAAAACCAACACCCATGCCGTAAATTCCGAGTTTAACAACCCCATCAATTTTTCACTAGACAATCAGCCGACTTTATTTGTCTACCTTCAAACACACGCTTTTATGATTCGCCCTTTTTTCCCTGTTTGTTTCAATGTAAGGAGATTTCACAATATAACCGTGCGGTCTATTTAGAATAAACGTCGAAGCCATCGACACTCAAGATCGCTACATAACTTTCCGTGAAACAATATTATATTAGTATAATGTGAGACAACATTCGATATTATTGAAAGCGTCACGAATTAATACACCTATAGTAAAACAGTTATTTTTAATTAAAATTTATTATATGGGGTCGAAAGTGCCGTCAAAAAATCTTTTTCATCGTCGAAAAAACTAACAAAAATAGTATTAAAAACAATAAGCAGTTAAAAAGCAATTTTAAAAACATTATATGATAATATTCAAAACTAATGAAGATACAAAGTGGACTGGACAAAAATCAATGTGGCACGTGACATGAAACACGAATTATTTACATATACGATTTTGTCAATTGATCTATGGTTCACAAATTTAGACTTGTTTACCTCCTACTATAAATATGAAAATTAATAAATTCATTTAAAAATATAACAATAAAAAACTGAAACATAAATATTTTGAACTATCTTTTTCAAAAAAGGAAATATTCTTTGGAATCTTATTATTTTCGTCAACGTATATCTTGTATTAGTTAAATTGGTTGAAGGATCCTTTTATAATGGTCACAGCAGGGTAGAGATAAGAATTAACAAAAAGACAAAAGAAATGGCGACGTAATCATCTCAAATAATTAGGAACCCCTTTATGTAAAATACGAATAATTAAGAAAAAACAATTAAACCGAAAATAAATAGTAAGAATGTGGTAAAATTGTGATAACCCTACTGAGGTGACAACAAATAATAATCATAAATAAAATAAAGGTGTGATTTATTTACATCTTTAGTATTGTTACATCCATATTTGTTCAAAATATATACAAATTTATACAGTGATTATGATTGACAGTGTAATAATAATAATTATTATTAATAATCAAATGGAATGTATTTCGATATTGTTCAACATCACGTAGATTACTAAAGTCGGTCTCTAGGCTGGTCTCAGAAGGGGATTTTCTTCAATCAGTTATTTATAACAATACAAATATACACAACATAAATATATACATTAGGGTGGGCCAATAAAAATCGACTATTTTAAAATTTGATTGATAAATTTAAAATATATACTAAAAAACTAATACTCTTTGAAATTCGAATGATAACATCTTCTAAATGGTTAGAGTAATAAATTAACCAAAACAGACCTTTTTTGTAGAGTTTGCTACAAAGATAAAAGTTGCGCAAATATTTATTTATCTACGAGTTATAAAATTTAGGAGTAAAATACAAATTTTTGTTAAATTCTTCAAACTTTGACCTGCGACATCTTCTAAGCGGTAGTTGACACCTTTTTTGTAGAACGTTGATTTCTTACAAGAAATGTAAGAAGAATTTTCTGTACGATCAAATAATGACGATATATGAATTTTGCCATATGGGATTGAAGAAAAATCGGAAAACTGAGATGAAGAGGATATTTCTATTAAAAATAGCAGTTAATCTTCGGGGAGCATTGTTTAAAGATGTCTAGGAACCACTGTTTGAAGCTAAAAAAAAGTAGTAAATTTTTTTGACCCACCCACAAAGTCAGAGAACACAAAGACAAAAAATTAATAGGAAACTACAATTCTGAACAATATTACTCATTAATTTTAACAAAAAATAGTAAAATAATTATGATACAAATAAAAAACCCACAATGACAAAAATTAAGAAAGAAATATGCAAATTTACATCACATTAATAAACATTCGAAAGTATTAAATGTAAGTAGACTCAACATTTAATTAATAGAACAAATACTTTTTACAATGGAATTTTACAAGAAGATATGGTAAATATTAAATTGATCATATCAGTAACAATTATTACTCTTCTTCCTATTAGTTCAGATTTTTAGATGATACCAAAGAGGGTGAATCGTGCCAGCGAAGGGTCGTCCCATCCCTTTCGTTATCAATGCGAACAAAAGGATGAGACAATGGCAATTAGAAAAATAATATTACATTAATTTGACTCGAATCCCTAAATATTATACAATAATGAACTACGAATTTGTGGTGGTTTATTTATTAACCAACGTGATTAAAAAAATAAATTCATAAGAAGAATACGATTTTTATTTTTTCCAGATAATTATTAATATGCATATATTTTATAAAATTTGGTATATACCCATTTTAGGGGGTGCTTAATCCAGTGGGGTGGTTAGATTTGCTATAAAAAATTGCTTGTATGATTTCTTTAATTTTCATTTAAAAAAAATTACTCTGTAGGTTTTGGCTTTATTATTTAAACAATTGAAAAATAAGTTGTTAAAGTCGGTTGAAAAATAGAAATGTTATGAGAGTATTAAACCGTTTTCAAACAGGTTACACGGTGTGTTTAAATATAAATAACCTTCATAGTTTTTAATATAGTTCTTATTTGAATATTACATTCTTTAATTATGTTGTTTATTTATTTTTGACATATTACGATTTTCCAAAATTTTTAAAAATTAGGGTTTGAACGTAATATTTATTCTATAATTTTGTTCGGTGAATGTTAAAACTATTTGAAATAACTCTCTTTAAAGCTTTAATTATTCTTTGAATTAAGGGCAGTAATATGACAAAAATTTTCAAATTAAAAAAATACAAAATAAAATAAAATAACATACCATACACTTAACAAATTGGTATCTAATATATTTTTATATATTAAGTTTTTTGGTTTGGATATTTGGTAAGATTTTCCAAGACAATTTTTTTGTCTAAACAAAACACCCTGTATATATAAAATATTGTGTTTTTTATAATAATTCAACGTCGATTTTCAATTTGAGATAGATTTGGATACAAACCATCGAATTCTCAACTTGAGCAACGGCGCACAGCTTCGCGGCCGTACGTTTTTTATTTTCTCTATTTTGTAATTGATTTTCGCCTTAATTAGTCAACATTAAGCCGGGGCGAAAATGTTGCGTTTTATACCTTAAAATTTTCTTTTTTTTTCATTATTTTTCGTTTCAATTAATTGCACGCAAACAATCAAAAAGAAATTTTCACCGCGAAAATGCATACGTAAGCTCGTAACCTGGCGAATAATTTTGCAGAGTCCCCGTTTTTTTTTTTGTTATTTTTCGACCCCGCATTATTTTCCCCATGTTTTCCGTAAATCGTATTTTTTGGTTAATTGGATTTTCCGTCAATTGTGTCCTTTCGATAAATTGCATTTGCGCGCCGAGTTGTTTTCGGGGGGCGGAGGCGGCGACGAGGGGGGCTCGAAATTGGGTTCGTTCGATCCACCCTGCCCGTCTTAGGTTAATACAAATATTAAGCGAAAGACGAGATCCGACCGGTGTTTCGTTATTTATACTTTCGCTCTTCTCTTCGAATTAGAGCGCCGAAACCGGAAAATAAATTTTGAATCAAAGACGTAACGGAGCACCGGAGCCGTTCGTTGGCTTGGCGGGGGGGCACCGGGGGTTGTTGGGACGCCTAATAATAACATATAGTAGTGGTACACTATGAAAATCAATACTTTTTAATTCGAAGAAATTTCCCATGCGAATTTACAATTGGAATCGTAAATTTCGAAATGATATTCGCCGTCCCGACTATAATAATATTATTAAGGAACCCGGGATATATTCTCCGATGTAGCGCAGATGTCTTCAACGGACTGACTTGGAATTCCTCCAAGAGTTGAATAAATTAAATTTCGCGTATTATTTATCGGGACCCGCGATGCAAATAACCGCGTCATCCGCAAAATCCACATCCACAATCGCCGTTCATACGCGTTTAAAATTAAAATTATTTTTGATTTAATTCCGCATGCATGAACGGTAATTTTACATGACAACAACAATAAAAACTAATGGAACGCGGTTAACAAATATTTCATGCGCGATTTTATTTCTAATTACGGCGAATTGATTTCGGATTACGGAACTGAATGTTTTATTTTCCATTACAATAAACCGCATGAATTATTGAAAGCTCCCGGCAGCAAGTCACTCACTTGACGTGTATCCAGACAGCCAGTTGGATTGATAGATAGAACTTGTGTGCAAGGAGTTTGTAAAATTGACAGATGGGGCCCACCTAAATCTGGACAAATTACGGTTAATTATTTAGTTTCGCAATGAAATTACACGACGAAAGTAAATTTACAACGTCGAAACGAGCGGGTTGAATGTGTGTGTGTGTGTGTCAGACCAAAACGATCAATGCGGGATAATTCCAGGATAAAGCCCCGCACACACATAGCGTCGGCCGCCATAAATAATTCTAAGGCGATAAATAACTTGATATCAAGTGTACGTACCGGTTCTAATGTGATCCATTTGCCGATGCCAAATTGGCCCGAATTAATGATTTCAACTTTCTCAAACGCCCCGGAATCGAACCGGGCCAAGGAGGATAGACAGTCGTCGGCGCGGCCCCGCAAAATAAATGAGCAAGAATGATCGTCGCAAAAACGCACACGCCATCCGACATACATACATTTATATATATATATACGTACATTCATCCCCGTATGAAGAAGCAAACTCGGCCGTAAACGTTAAAAGTTTTCGGGGTGGATTTCGTCCGTCGGAGGCGGCTTTGATCCGCACAATGACATTTGTAATTCAATGCGCGTCTCTCACTCGGTAATTGGCAGCCTCCTACGACTTCAATGCTCAAAATGTTGCTGGCTTGCTCCGCCATCTCGCTCCTTCTCGCCCACAGTTCCTCTCGCCTCCACTCAACCACTCTGTTTCTACTCCACTATTTTATTTGTTTAGTCAATTTAATTTCTCGACTTCATTGTCACGGGGTGAGTCGCTTAAACAGAAACAGCCTGATAAATAGATTTTAAAAGTTGCTCTGTTTTTCTTTGCGATATTCTTAATTTCATTTACTAATTTTCGACAAAGTTACAACTCGTCCCCCGAAATCAGACAATTCCATTTGCTTCGATGTTCCCTGCGTGATTCATCAGATATTGCTGTCCCATTGTTCACGTTAAACACGACTAATCAACCCATTCTCGACGTGTTACCGGATCGCCGGATTTTGTTTTCAATTTTATGTTATTCGGAAAACAAATTAAATTACATGTTAAGTTTGATGTAAGTGGACTTTCCTGCATCGCATCCCCGACATGTACATAAATATAAGTATCTCGCGTGTGTGTGTGTTAGAATGGTATAAACATATTTCAGTTTACTTTGAATTGAATGTAAAATGTTTTCTGGCTGGTTCAGCTCGCATGCATTGGTCCACATCAAAACTGCAAAGTTCCGCATTAGCTATTGAAACTAGTCCTGAATAAGTTGGAAGGAACACTGCGCTAGTAAATAATGGAAAATTTGTAAGGTACTTAACTGGGTCAATAATTGATTTGAGTGTGGAGAATTTGTGTAATGGGTGGCATTTATTTCGGAAGATTTAGGTCCGCTTTCTTGGAGCGGACGTTGCATAAATAAAGGAGTGGATTAAAAGAGACGGAGGGGTCGAGGATAAATCAGCGTGTGGAAGCGGCCGACTGCCCGGATAAATAGTACAAAATCACCGGGTACATATTTAATGATGTAATAATATAGTCGGAAAAAGATCGGATCGGCGCTAAGGAATTGGGCATGAAATTTTCAGCGAGGCAAGCCGGTGATATATAAGCGCTAATGCCGGCCGTTCGTTTCCGCCGCCGCCGACGCCGCCACCGGACTTTTTATCGGATTCCTTACGAGAAAAGGCAGTCGACCGGCCAGACGAAAAACGAAGCCATTTGTCCGCAATTCCGCCCGTCCCCCACTTCATTGCCCATCAACCTAATAAACCTAACTGAATAAAAACCGAACCATCCACTCCCATTGCCGGTGACGCTGCTTCTGCATCTTTCCCGCTTCCTATTTTTTCCTATGATCGAATATCTGTATCTGTCAATCCGGCAAGAGGCCCCCTCCCACACACACACACACACACACTTAGGCTAAGCAGTGTATCAGCAAATATTAAACAAATTACGTCACCTTTCATCAGAGCGGGTGCAACGTTCAAATTCGTTGTCAGGTTTAATTGTTTATTGTCGATTGGAATCGCGAGGCGAACCCGAATGTTTTCGCCGCTTAATGGCTTACACAATGTTTAATTAATATATATGTGTGTGTCTCTTTCTTTTATCGTTCCACTGTCTCTGTCTACCATGCATTACCGTAATTTAGGGCCTTTTTGCCGCTCTCTGTAGGAAAGTCGTTTGCAATAAAAACCTAAAATATAACCCCCGTTACATTTCGCTTGGCTTTAATAAATTTTAAATTATGTACTTAATGAGATGTGCGCTTTTTCGTGTTCTTTCTTTGTTGCAATAAGTGAAATAGTATTAAGACAATACGTGGAAGTTACGTTTTGTGTCTGGACTTCAGCTATTACTTATAGCTCTGTAATTGGACGCTCAATTTTAGTTATTTTCTTCAAGTAAATTGTCATTAAGGTGAGATCGATGACACGATAATGAAACGAACCATAAAAAATAAATAACTTAATGCTCTTATTTATGTGCTTTTTGTTGAAACTTGCGTGGCTGATGAACAACATTCTAAACTAAAACTATTATAAAAGCTTTTACTGTTGTTTATGTACTCCATCCAATGTTAACAATACCATGTTAATTGGAACATAATCTGTTCAATTTAATTAATTACTCAATGAGTATGTACTTAATATCAACTGCATAACACACTTGATGAAATTCTTGTAAAAGTGTTTATTACATGTATAACTTTAGATTATTTGAGTGCCAAATTAGCAAAACGCTGTTATCTCTATTAAATGTTCAATTATCCTTTGTGCTAATTAATTTGCGACATATACTCTAGAGTTATAAGGTATTATTAGGAACATGGATTCCCTTTAATGTAATACAATTGCGTTGCCAAATATTCATTTGGCACTATCTGTTTCTTTGAAAAAAGTGAAGTAAAAAGCTATACTAGTAAAAGTAAATCAATGAAATTATAGTTGCTTTATTGAAGTTTTTAATAAAAATTATTTATTTGTAAATACTAAAGTTAAATATTTAGAAACACCACTAGTGCACTTTGCATCAGACTTTTAAAAATTAAGAATATTAATTTTCATTAACATAGTATCAATATTTATTTTATAATCATCGCCAAAAACTTTCCTTAAAAGGTTTACAATGTTATTAATAAATATTAAAAGACTCACTCAAATGAAAATACAAACAAATCATTCTAACAAAAACTATAAACTTCTTTTATAGATAGACAATTTGGAAGAATCAGTAAACGAAATCCTTTCTGGTCTTTTAGGAAATTAAAAACTGAATTAATTGAGTCATTTAATATTAATGCGTTTAGAAAAACAATTAGATGTCGACAGAATGAACAAACTAACTGTACTAAAGTTTATACAAAAACATATTAATTATTCTCCAGAATATTGGCGAAGACTACTTTGAAGAGATAAATCCAAGTTCAATAGAATAGAATCAGATGGTAAACAATACGTTCATTGTCCTCTAATTAAAAGTTTAGACCCTAAATACACTCCAAAAACTTTGAAACACCATAAAGAAAACGTTATGGATTGGGATTTCTATTCTGGGCATCATGAGAGTTATAATGAGATCATTTGCCAACCAGTTACATGGATTTTATTCATGATAATGATCTGAAACATATGTCCAAAGTTTTTCAGAATAAATGATGAAAATATAATTAATGTTGAGGTTCTCTATTTGCCAGCGCAAAGTCCGGATCTAAATCCATCAGAAAACTTATGGACTGGCATTATTTTCTTAAGATTTTATATAAGTAATATTTTGATTTAGGTACAAAATAAATAATTGTACAAAGAATATAGTGTAATTGTTTTAAATAAAATATTTAGTAAAATTAAAATTATATTATAGTATAATATTATTTATTATAATAATAAACGACAGTTATATCTTAAATATTATAATTTAATAATAATAATTTTACACAAAATTAGTATTTAATAAATCCAGTACACAATGTCTGTGACAAGATGAGATAAAATTAATTAACTAATAAATTAGTATAAATGGTCTTAAAAAAAATGAAATAACAGCTCTATCTTAAATATTATAATTTAATTAATTTCACACAAAATTTAATAAATAATTAATGATTAAAACATTTAGTAAATCCAATCCAAACATATCTGTGGTAAGACGAGATATAACTAACCAACTAATTGATATCTTAAATATTATAATTTAATTAATTTCACACAAATTTTAATAAAAACAAAGAAATAACTAACCAACTAAAAAATTGGTTAACCGTTTTTGTAGATCCTGCTAGAAATATCTGTGGTAGAACGAGATAAAATTATAAAACGAAATAAAAAAATTCGATCAAATTTTCGTAAAAATCCACTTGTTTAATTTCGAGATAATCTCGTACCCACACTAAAACAACTGCAAATAACCATAGAAATATCTGAACAAAATAAAATAAAAAGAGAACGAAAGTAGTTATGGGGTCAAAAAGTAATTGGTTCGACATGGGACAATAATAGTGTGGTGGCGTAAGTTGGGGCGACGATATCATGAACCCGCCGTTAATCCCGGGAGTAAATTTGTATAGGAATTCGGATAACCCATACGTGAAAGTGTAAAATCTCCCTAATTCCCCCGGTTCTGTTTCTCTCGCCCTCTCCCGTTCACCCGTTCACCGCTCATTCTCCTCGTGAATACCATGTACATGTACGTATAAATTTAATTACATTTATGTCGGTGTAACAACGAGGCCCGGGACTCAAGATAGTGTTTTAATTTTGCGCGTTTATTTGTACGTTGAGTGGTCGACTGACTGCCATTAAAACCGCCGTAAAGTGAAGATAACGAGCCGACGTTTCTACCAAGCCCAAAAAATCGCGATTGCACACAACACACAACGGCACGGGACTTTATTAAACCAGCCACCGCCATTATCATAAACGGCTTATCTTTATTCTTCATTATTTTTATATGTCGTCCAAGCTTCCTCGTTTTACTTTTTCCCCACCCCCTTTCCTTCCAATATAAATTTGCTTTATCTACTCATCGGTATGACTAAATACGAACGTCTTGAACACTACAACCAATATTATGGACGTAAATTACCGTAAAACTAAAATCTTCCAAGTACATTCAATATTATTATAGGTACCTGAAAAAGCAATTTATGTTTTTGGTTCATACTTTAGTTGAATAAATTTTCATATTATATATTATATTTAACATTTTTATATTAAGCTCTATATATTATTTGAAAGCTTTCCTATGTTCTTTCCAACCATGCTATTTATTTTTTTCCAATATTGTATTTAAATCATTTTTTTTGCATTAAAATGAGCCAATTTGCTTAAAAAATCAGCTTAGAAACTGTACATCATATATGAAACTCGTATGTAAAAGATGCTATAAGTGATGAAGTAGCACCGGTCAATGCACTGAAGAAGAACATTGTCGAAGAACCTAAGACCTGTACTTACGAAGAAATTAGACAATATTTCTTGCAAAATCCTCGTGTAACAAGTTTGGAAATAGAGCAGTCATTAAATTGTGACGAAACAACCACTAGAAAGAGGCTTCGTGCAATGAGTTTCATTAAAAAGTTGGACGAATGAATTCCACATAAACTAAGTGAGATAACAAAATTAAGCGTTTGACAATTGCCAATTCTCTTCTTGCACGCAACGCAAATAAACCTTATATCGATCATATTGTTACATGCGACGGAAAATGGATTGGTTTCGACAATTCCCGCCGACCTGAACAATGGGTTGAAGCTGGTAAACCTGGTCACTACGCGTTTACATATTGACTACCTATCAGTAGGGCAAACGATTAATTCAACTGTCCACTTCTCACAAATTGACTCAGTTCAATGAAAAACTAACTAAAGTCCAGCGTTAGAGAATGGTTCAAACTATTAAATGAAAAGTTCCATCTCATCCACCATTTAGCCCAAATATTTCTCTCTATGACTTTTTTTTGTAACAAAATATTTAATTCTGAGGAGGTATTTAGAATCTTGATCTTTTCTTCATTTCTAAGACCTATAAATCTTTATCTACTTCTCACAAATTGATCAAGTTCATGAAGAACTACTTTAGTCGAGCATTAGATGAAGGTTCAAAATGTTAAGTGAAATGTTCCATCTTATCCACTATTTAGTTTTTTTATGTAACAAAATTTTTTATTCTGAAGATGAATTTAGAATTTTCATTAGTTCCAAAACCCTCAGATCTTTTATCGTATTAATATTTGCTTGCAGCACGTTGATTATAGTGCTGATTATTTTTTTGTATATGAACTATTTTAAAAATATTACTGAATTTTAAAGTTAAACGATAAAAAGGTTAATTACTACTAATATCTTGTTATTGAGTTGTGGAGTTAGTAAATCTTCAAAATACTAACATGAATAGAAATTTGTATTGTAACTTGTGTAACGGTAATGCAATTACTATTTGTCAACTGTGCAAAACTTAGCAAACTCAATAGTGCACCATACTTCATATTCTAGATCTCAACGAGTACATTCCATTTCGTGATTTGTAATAAACATAATTAAAATCAACATGATTGTTCTGAAAAGTTTAATATAGACACTGATATTATTAGTTATTAGTTTCAACTTTAATTTCGTTTCATATTTTTATCGTTATTCCTTGCATTAAGGTAATAGACTATTTTATTACTTTTATTTATAAATATAAAATAACGTATTAGTCTTTTAGAACTACTATTTACAGTTTTGAAAATAAAATAGTTTATCATTATGTTAAATTACGTTCAATGCAGGCATAATAAACAAGAAATTATAAAAAATTTCTAAAAAAATATAAATCTCTTAATCAATTTAATTTATGGTGGATGCGCCATGGCGATACATTAAAAATAAAATTAAACATATTTAATTTACTTAAGTATGAAACATCAAAAGGTTTTTATGTTTAAGAGGTAAATTTTATTGTACCATAACTAATTTAATTTTACTAATGAAAAAGGGTCTATTCGAAGTTTCAGCACATCAAAGTTTTTGTTTCTTGCATTATTTAACTAAGTAAATAGAAAAAAATATTTTATATGAAAATAAATTTTTAAAGGGAGCTACTTAAATTTACATTCTAAGTCCGTAACATCTACGTTTAATACTTATACAAATTGTATTCCACCCTGATGAATCAACATAATAATATTTACTTATTAAGATAAACCCAAGTAACCAATCTGCATACAATATAACAGGACACAGAATTTGAAATGTTTGAAGGGTTATTCAGGGAAGGGGTAGGAAATGATTTTGTTCAAGATGATATAGAGAGATAGATAAGCAAATAAATTTATTCGTGAACAGGAGACAGACGGATACACAGGTGGAGTGTGGGGCTGGAGTATTTGGGATGCTGTCGGTGTTTTCTTTCGGGGGGAAAACCCATGACATTCCAGTATTTACAGAGTAAACATGACACCTCTTTGATAGTGCGACAGTCGCAGTCGTCGGGGCGTCTTTATATATAGATATAGGTTTACTTTGGTGCAGGAAACTTCGCCATCTGTTGAAATGTATCTTCTTCACGGCGAAACTTGACGAAAACGTTGAATTCCCGGCCGCACCTGCACACATAAAGGGCCTCCTCTCGCGAAATATTGCTTTTAAAAGTTTCCCCTTTCGTTTTCGTTTTTCTTTTTTTTTCTCTAAAAGTAATGAAACATTTAAAATTTATACTGTACAAAGTTTGATAATGTTTCAGATGGCTGTTCCGCGCACAACTTTCCGCCGAACGAAGGCGAAACAGTGTGTTTTTCATTATGTAAAAAGTGCATTTATAAATTTTAAATCCATCCCAACTACCTGCACTGCATGAATAGATGAATATGCTTTCAGGGGTTTCACACACGTCCAACTTTCCAAATACCTACTTATTCAATTTATCCGAGCAAAAAGGACGTCTTAAATTTATATATCTCATAATCCTAATAAAGTGCGCCGGAACGTTATTATTTATAACAAGCTTTTTGCATTAACAGCCGCCAATCGAACGTAAACCTCTTGTTTTATTTACGAAGTCGTTAGCGACGATGTTAAGTGAACAAAAGTGTTAGACGTTATTAATCAATGATATTGATGCGAGCACATCTTGGCGGCTAGGCTAATGTTTTCTTTAATAAAATATAATACGGAAGCCGCAAATAAAGTGTCTAGGCTGTCGAAGCTCCGGTCCCGGCCCGGCCAAGCCCGGCAGATGCATTATTGAAAACATATTTGGCCCGGGTTTTCGGCTTGTTGTTCAATCTTAAGGCAATCTGGCGTTGATTGCCTCTCCGCTTTACTTCGCTTTATCTCCGCCGTATTTACCCACTTTTTTACAATATCGCACACTTTACTCTTCTTCTTCTCCGACTCTCCGAATCACTGCCTATCTGTGTGTGTGTGTGTGTGTGAATGTGTGTGTGTCTCTAATCTAAATTTCTCGAATAGCTCGACTTGATCTAGTCGCCGTGACAACAGACAACGATTTTACTTTTCTCCTAAATTGCAAACCTGGAATTTGCCCCATTCTGGCAAAATCGGTTCGCTACACTTAGACGAATAGTATTTTTTTATAAATAAACTTATTTTGTATGCTTTATGCAAAAAAGCTATTTTGTCTTGAAAGACGTCTTGGATGTTTATTCACTTTGCTTTGTACTACGGTTTAAATTTAAATATTATCCAGTTTACGGGGTTTTTTGCTTATTTACGTCGTACTTTAAATTTAGATTAAAATGCAGCCCAGAACGAAACAAAATAAACAAATTTAATTGATCATTAATATTATGATTAAACATGAATGTAAAAAAAAAATACAAAATATGTATAATTAGACGTGCTTATACACTATGACGTATATACCATTAAACAACAATCAATTAGATATTTTCTAATGTTATTACGCGGTCACAGTTATTTGTTCATATTAATTGCACAAAACTATAAAATGACAAACAACTAATTATAGTTTATTTGTCCGGGGCAAATAATTATTCCGCAATTTCTGCATCAGAACAAACACCGGAATAATTTTGTGATATTTATTCAATCGGCTCACTGTTTGTTGTTACAATGCCATCAAATTTCAATTCCATTGTTATCAACAATAATTCTTGTTTCAGGTAAAAAGCATTCCGCACAGATCCGGGGGCTCTAAATCGTGTTGTAAGTACTTTACATTTTTCAATAACCACTAATGTAACGAGTTTCTGTTTCGAGCCGCGGAATGGAGAAGTTTCCTCTATTTTTTTTTTTAAATCCACTTTCTTAGCCAAAGCGATCCTTTTCAAAATTAAATATCCATGGCTCGTGTATGAATTTGTGCGGATTCAACGTCGGCATATTGGATTAAAATTGCATTGTTTGCTCAAGTGTGAAAGAATCCCATTGTTGGCGTTGCGCCGTTCCTTGTTTTCTCCGATACCGTGTAAACAGCCGCTCGAAGACCGCCGATCCGCCGCTTAGTCCAATTTGTCTGAAAACTGCAACGAATTAACGGAAACAATTCCCGCCCGGCGGCGGCGGCGGCGGCAGCGGCATCACAAATGGCGAAAAGATGGAGCGCATCGGTTAGGTGAGACAGTGTATTTCCGGTTAACATGCACACACACACACACACGCAGGGACACACGAAACCGGTAATCCGCGACCGACATTTCCACGTTTATGTTTTATGATTTTCGACTGTTTGTCCGAAACGCAAAACTCGAAATTTCGCACGTTTGTGTACGCGCGGTTGGCGGCCGGGCATGCCTCTAAACCGCATTTCATGCGATTCCCGGACCGGACGGGGCGAAAAACTGGCTACGAAACGAAATAAATTCGCGAGCCCCGCGAAAACCTTTTCACTTGCCGTTACATGAAATGTGTCACAAACAGGGGCGTCACTGTTTTACAAACAAACGTAACGTTGAAACGTTCGCCTCAATAAAAACGCTAATTATCGCGTCGCGTTCGTGTTTTTACCCGGTCGCGGTCACAACGTTCCGTCCGGATTCGTTCGCGTTTGTTTCATGCGGCGTGTGTCAGTGTGTGTGTGTTTTGTCGGCACCGTCACCTCGAGCCGAATCAATTTTTAACTGCCGACGTTCCGACCGAATACAATTGAATCACATTTTTTTTTTTGGCCCTAATCGATTTTCCAATTTGAACATTCCGCAGATATCCCCGTTTGGGTCCTTATTGCATAATTAATCCGGGATTAAACGGGACTGTTGGCTCAAAGCAGTCTTGGGGTTATTATTCAGTTAATAGCCTTTAGTGATAACCAGTCTACAAACAGATGTGTGTGCAATATAATGTTCCGCCTAAAGCTCAAAACAATTTACTTTTCGATTTTCGATCTATTCTACAATATATTAAGTTATAACGTTATATTAACCCAAATTATTCCTTTGTTAAGTACATATTGTATTCGTTATTAATATCGCATAATTCGTAAGTAGACAGTAGTAAACAGTTTTCATTCATTTAAGAAATAGTACTAAGGAATATTGCTTATTTTTTAATCCCTTGTTATTTTTTATATTTTATTATACAGAGATACAAAAAAAGTTTTTTATAAAGTTTGTAATTCTGAATTTTCGTGAGACCTTCTGAAAAATTCAGTGACGTTTATACAACATCACACTATTATGACATTTTTAAGTAGACCTTTTTCTCCGATTACAACCATATAATATTGTATATGACTATTTTTTTACAGTTCTTTGAGATATTAAATTTTAAATGTGGAAAAAAGTCTTTCGTGGCCTACCTTGACCGAACATACTATACTACGTCATAAAAATTTAAAAATGAATAAAAATGAAATAATAAGTTACTTTTCTTATATTATTATTTTTTTTTAATAAATTAAGGATACAGTTTTAAGGAAATCTATGAATGTTTATAGATTAAGAAAAAGTATAATGCTATTAGAGAAATAATTAAATATAACAAAATTTTAACATTTTTCAATTTAAGTTTATGTACACTAATATGGAGTATTTTCCCCAGGTGTGTTAATGACTTTTTGACAACGTCGATTCATAGTTAAAATTAATGTTCTTATGACATCCTGATCAATACCCTCCCAAATTTCTATGATCTTTTTCTTTAATTGGTTTAAAGTGTTTGGTAGTGGCCGAAGTGCTCTTATTTGCCTTCCCATATGGTCTGATAGATGTTCAATGGGATTTAAGTACGAAATTCTAGCTGGCCAGTTCATTAGTAACATTTACCTCGTCAAGGTAGTCTCTGACAATTCTCGCTGTGTGAGGTCGAGCATTATCATATATAAAATTAAACTCTTCGTCAATAAATGCAGTAAAGTCTACAACATGAGGGTCTAAGATTTCCCTTATATACCTGTCACCCGTTAAACTTCCTCCAGCAATGACAACCAGTTCCGATGTGCCTGCAAACTGACGCTTCCCCATACCATTACCGATTCTCCACCAAAAGTAAGTTTCAGCTGTATTATATTGAACGTTCTGCTGGTCGTCTGTATACGAGTAATCTTCTATGACTTCATCATTGCTATTTAAAGAAAAGCTAAATTCATCATTAAACAATATATGACACCACTCAGATTCTCCCCAATGAATGTAGTGTCGAGTCGGTTCCTACGATGTGTTGCAGTCCATAAGAGACCTATTACAGCGCGGTACAGGATTATATTTTCTTCCGTTAGTCTTCTTCTTATAGTGTCCCGGCTTATTCTTATAAGTCATTGAAAACTGTACTGGTTACAAACCTCTGTTTAAGGGCTTGAATTCTTAAATATCAGCAAAGATTTTAAACTTCAAAATTAATTATTTTAAAATTACAAGAAATGTTTAATCATTTCCTGTTTAACGGACAAAAATAAATATTTTGGTGAACATTTTAGCATACCATATGGCTAAAGTGTCAAAGCTAATAATTTAATATACGGACCGTTTAAAATTTTAAGTTAAAAAAAGATATTCAAATTTTAGTAAATATTCCATTATTTTGCAGCTCAGTGTATAAATTATTTATATTATTTCCGTTTATTTTTATAACACTTTACATAAAACGAATATATTTCAGAAAAAATTGTTAAAACACTCGTAATTTATTGAATATACTCTTCAAATTCAAAAATGGTAATTTAGAATTTCATTAGCTACAACCTCAGTTGAAAAATTCAGTTACCCAAATTATTGTACAAAAATAATGTAAAATGGCGAAATAAAAAAATTAATAATTTGTTTCAGCAAACTTATAAATTCAAAAAAGAACAATTTGAAAAACAAAAAATTAAATGGTAAATTTTGACTTAATGTTTTAAAGTAAAATAATTTGAAGCACAAATACTTATTTAATAGGACTCAAAAAAGGACCATAATTGATGATTCTCTTTTTAAATGAGAAAACGATACCAAACACAAATCCAAAATTGTAATGACCCGTCCCAATCTCCACCAATCCTATAGAATATATGGGGATCAGGTTTATAGTTTTATTCGACAAATTTTATAAGTTTGAATCATCACAACAATTCAAGAAGCTTGAAGGAATATAAACTTGTGTATATTCGGAAAATGGTCGAGTTTGTACCACGGAGATGAGCCAAATTTAATTTAATCCCTTTCAAAATTAAAATTTCTATGTCCATGATAGTTTAGAAAAATATATCAAACATTATATAGATTAAGAAGATGGTAGTTTGTATAATAATGGTAAATTAATATTATTTTAACAGTTACACATTTTATAAAAAAGTTATGGCTAAAATATTTAACATTCTAAAAAATTGCGATAATAATGACCAATTCTTTATGTCATGTTACCACTGGATTTTTAAGCATGTTTCAGATAAAATAAATACTAGATATTTTAATTTTTTTGTATCTCTTATAATAAAATGAACAATAATGTGGACAAAATATGAACAATAATCGTGTACATGAAGAAACTCTAAACATGTTATGACGCTATAATATATTTCTTGAGGTGTTTTCATAACCATATCTCAGTTTAAGTACGTTACAGCTGACCTAGAAGAGATTACAGTTATTTGTGTAAAATTACTTGTACACATGTGTATGTTAAAAGTAATTGGTGTTTGCAAATAATTTATGTATACAGAGGATCGGAAGGGCGAAAAGAAAAATCAAAGCCCCGAGGCAATATTTCTCGCGATACACCCGAGCGAAATCTATTTAAGAAGATTGTAATTCGTTATCGCAGAAAGTGGGAAAAGAGAAAACGCAAAACAATGAGAGGCAATATAGAGGCGATCATGCGATGCAATTCCGTATCCGCGTGTATCCGTAAAGAAAATGCTAATTCCGTTCGTCGGGGCCGTATCAACGCAAAATAACAATGAGTGCGGAATAAAATATTAGCAAATTTAGTGGGGGGCATCTTATTTCCACCGCAAACAATGCGCCAGGCCCGAACCTGCTGGTTAATTTAAACTCGGAACACACTTTGTTCGGGCCAAAACTCGATTTTCCATTATGGCGAACAATACGCTCGCCGATATTAATTACAAACCGAAAACATTCAGACATCGGCCGATTTTCCGACCATCCATCTCCAATTTATTGCTGAATATACGAATGATAAATAATTAACCGCGGCGAGTGGCGAACGCGTCGCCGCCGTTCGGATCGTTTCATTTTATTTGAAAATTTTAACTCGACTTTCGCAACCGCATGTAAAGTTTCTGCTGCCACGCTTGACGCCGCAAATAAAGATAAATTAGACATTCTCAAGTCACCCCTTATCAGCATTCGCCACTTTTAATGTACAATCGGCTTTTGTGTCGCAATCGCTTCATCAAACCGCCAGGACATGCTGCCGCCTTCCCTTCCTACTCAAACTTTTAATATTGACATTTATGCCGCACTTTATCCGGATATCATTTTTTGACCTAGGGAGTATAAAATTGGAAACCAGCTTCCAGCTATTAAGAATATAAAAACAAATAATTTACTTCGACCAAAAAATATTTCTTTTTATTAGCCTCGGAAAACAAATAAATACTTCACCATGGTGTACAGTATTACTAGTCCACATAGCCTAAGTCGAATAATTTTTGGGTTAAGTGTGTGAATTAATTCAGTTCATTTGGTTATTGTTAATTGATGTTCTATGTAATCTTCTAACACCCAATGCCTGCAAGAGGCTTTATGGCTTGGCGATGACATGTGGCAGTAATGTTCAAATGATGGACGTTTGATTGTGTAACAGTAACATGATGATTATCTAATTGGAAAATGCCGAAATTCGAACCTAAAAAGCTTCATTAACAGAACGTTCTCATTTTTTTGCTTTCTTTTGGAGAATTACTTACTAACGCTAGTGGGATGGCGGTAAATCATACAGAGATTCAAGAGTGATGAGTTCACTGGCAATAGAAAACTTTGTTCAGGTCGGCCGAAAAAGTCTGAAGGTGAGGAGTTGCCAGCCCCAATCAATGATGAACTATTAAAACAGTGACAAGGATATGTAAACAGACGCTAGACCATATATTTAACTATTTGAAGAGAACTCTTTGGGAGCACTTGATTGAGACGTTTCAATATTGCTTCACCCAGCTTTCCTACTGGCATCAATTATGAAGGAATGAATAAATTGATGATTTGGACAACTACCAGACATGTGGGATAAAATAGGATAAAGCTTTTTCCCGAATATTAAATATTCTTCCATGGTAACGTTCACATTCCTTTATTTTCACTACGATAATGCTACATTAAAATTAATATGATTGAGAAAACCACATTCAAAGTACCTGATTGAATACATTGTCTCATCCACCTATTCACGGCAGGAATCAGTACCAATTATGAAGAAATAAAGAAAGGGCTCAGTGAATTGATCATTTTAAAAGATGAATTATTATTTGTGAGATGAAATAGTATGGTAAATACTTCTTTATATTTTGAATAAAAAAATGCTAAAGTGAACTACCATGATAACGTTAGCTCACATGTTGGTCTAGGTTAAGCAAAGAGGAACTATCTTGCACCACGGTAACCCTAAGGTATATTTTAATAACATATGATGAATCTTCTCAAGGTCATCTGAACTTGGAAGTACCCATTTAACTCATGTAGCATCTTCAACAGACGTTGTTTCATCCAATTATCAATTTTTCAGATGCTTGAAATAGTACCAATTATCAAGAAATAGGAGACATGTCATACAATAACTACCAGATATATGAGATCATCAAACGAGGGCAAATACTTTGATTCTGTAGTAAATACTTTGAAAAGATCACGTTGGAAATAGCTTATTGGGATGTTTCATTTCATGTAGGTTATAAGTAGACAGTGCTCCATATAATTATCACTCGTTCACATCGAGAGTTTGTCTTTATTACCAGTTATGTTAATTTGGAAAAAATAGAGAAATGGTTCAGTAAATGGATTAATTCGAAGGATTACTTTTATTACGACTAGGAATATGCAAAAAGTCATGATACAGTAAAATTTTCATGCTGAAAAAATATTAGAAAGTGATGATATTTTTCTCCTTTTCTTCTTTAAAAAACTGAATTAATTCACACACTCAATAAATGCAGAAGTTTGCGTCCTTTTTATCAAAATTTTAATTATTTAATTAGAATAATATTTAGTACACTTTATTTATGGAGTACTCGACCAAGACAGTGCTCAAGACTAAGTACTTAGCTAATGTGATTGATGAGCAAACAAGTACTGCACTAAAAAAGGGTGAATGGCTTTGGACGAGGTCTTGAATCGACCGTGTTTGTTCCTCATCATTAATATATCCACTTCGGTAGTACCAGGCCGGTATTGTCTTTGTGTGATTAAGCGAGCCGTCAACAAAATTCATACAAGAACTTCAGGTATAATTTTACTTCTAAGAAGTCACTGTCTCATCATCCTTATTAATCTTAAACTTCGAATTCTTCTAACGAGGTATGACCTTTTTCCTTTTTCTCGAGATTCAGCCGTTTAAAAAAATGTTAGAAAATAAAAAAGAAAACCAGAACAAACAAATAACAATGTGACCAAATTTAAAATCGTTAATCCGACATTCGGGATAGTTCGTTGGGATAAAATTTTTGGACTCAACGTTCATCAGCGACGCAACGAATCAATCAAAGTACCTATCAATCAACCCTCATTAAGAATTCATTGCATTGTACGCGGCGAAACGGATTTGTGGCACGGCGACCGCGGACGATTTCATTAGCGGGCGCCGCGACATCAACAATAAATAATGTAGCGATTAGTTTTTGATTATGACGGCGACATTCGGCGTAATCTGTTCGCAACAATCTGAAACACACACGGACCGGTAAACAAAAGTGGGAGGACCCGATAGAAATGGAACGCGGAACAAAAGCTAAACGTTTCGGGTAATCGAAGTGTGTGTGCGGGTCCGAAACAAAAGCGTCTGATGGCGCACAAACATACGGTCGCGCACACACACACACACATACACACATGTAGGTACAGACATTACAAACTTATTTAGATGTGAAATTGAATCGGTCCGTTTTGCACACAATGCCGGCGAGATATAAAATCGCGATCGTTGTAAATAACGCAGGGCCCCGAATCGATCCGTGCAACATTTCGCAATCGACGATATGATAATTGCGATCTAATATAAATCACATCGGGGCCAATTTGAACGTGGATCGGTGCATAAATATCAACCGGTGCAGATCTGCACCGCCCCGCCGGTGCCCGCTACCTACTCCAACGATGTCGGTGTCAACGGTGCGCGAAACAATTGCACACCGCCTCCGAAAATATTTATTGGTTTTTTAAGGTGGAACAACGAGTAAGGAAAACTTTTTCAATTAGAGAGTATTACATGGAGCCCGGTCGCTTTGTATACATACGTACATTAAACGAACCGGAAACCTTTTTTTTAATCATTGCCTTGTTACGCGAAACTTTAATGTTGGATTAATTTTATATTATCTTATCATACTTTAACAATTTATACAATTTGTTGTTTTATTGAATAATGATGACTTATCTACTTGTCATAAATTTGTCATAAAACTCTCCATTATTTTTATATTTATTTAAGTTTACAGGCAAATGGCCAACAATCTTTACCTTATTTATTTTTAATTTAATTTTAATAAATAATAGCTCCAAACATGGACAATAAACTATATGGAGGCCATATGAATTGATCTCCATATGTTCCAAACAAGGTCTAACATTTATTATGGTAAAAAAATTTTTGTTTTTCATCCTTCATACAGCGTCAAAACTTTTGGACCACCTCATAAAATAGAAACAAAAACTAATATCAGTAAATAGCGACTAAAATAATTTGTATCTACTTGTCGAAAAATGCCTAGAAATCAAATTTCTGATTTTGATAGAGGAAGTATAATCGCCTTACATAAACAGGATTGGTCAAATCACCGAATTTCTATGACACTCTATATCATCTGTGATCAGAATGGTCCGATTATTTCAAAACCTTTGTAATAAAGCAACAATTTATTTATTTATTTATTATTTGTTGATGTATTTGTATATAATACATACATTAGAAAAGAAAAGAACCACAAAAATTAAATATTTTGTAAGATAATTAAAGGATAATAATAAAAGGATTTATGTAAAAGTTTATCCAATATCCACGTATTTTAATATTCTTTACTTTTATTGTTAATTACAGTATATAAATGTTGCATATATTTTTCTGAATCAATTAATTTTGAAAGGAAATTTTTATGATTACATCTATATTGTTTAATGTAACATTAACACTGTATAATATTCTTGATGTTTTATAATTTTGGCTCATCTCGGTATCATAAACTTGATCATTTTTCAAATATACGATTCATCTATATTTCTTCAAGTTTCTTGAACTGTTATGATGGGTTAATTTAAAAAAAAAATCAAATTTGGTTATAAATCTCCCATGTGTTCTATGGGGTTAATAACACATCGTTCAATAAGTCCCGAGACTAACAACGAAAATAACATTTTTTTTTCAAAAATCATTTTTATTCATGGGCTTCTACGGTGTTTTTAACCATTAAAAAACAATGTTTTATCAACACGCGAAACTCGCTTTTCTCCATTTTTCAAACAAATTACAAAGTGACTTTACTCTAACCTCGATAACTCCGCTGTTTGTGATCCGATCGACGTGACCAGTTTGGTACTACTAGGTCCATTTCTGAGTTAATCTCGGGACTTATTGAACGATGTGTTAGATGAAGATTGGGACGGGCAAGAAAAAATATGGATGCTTTTGGTGATTTAATCAATCCATCACAATTTTGAATTTAGGATATTTTCATGTTTATATTTATTAAGAGCATCATTTCTTCAATATATGGAAGCAAATTGTTTTTTAATATATCCTTGTACGTAAATCAAACTAAGAGGGGCTACGCCAGAGGAATTGGAGCATCATCACGGCATAATTTGTACCACCACCATATTGCACTATGGGTATAACAAATTTTTGTATAGTTTACGCCGGAAGAATGTTTAACAAAAGCAAAACCATATTTTTTTTATAAATTAAATTTAGATATTAAAAACTACTGCTGCTCTGTCGTTCAGTGAATGTGACCATAAACAAGTTAAAATTGAACATTTTTAGTAAAAATTAAATTTTTTTTTGTAGGTCTGTGGTCAAACGAACCTTCATCTACTAACCATCTTCTCATAATCCTTGAACTAGTTTCATCAATTCCCATTTCCTCCAGATTGGTTTTAATTTCGTTGACGATAAGATTAAATTGTTTTTTGACATTTGATTTATCGATTTATTTAGCCATAAACTCTTAGTCATCTCATCTTATTTATCTCGGCCAACACTGAATAATAATTTTTCTTAGTGTTTCACTTGGACTAATCATTAAATAATTGTAATAAGCAAAAGATCACTAGTAAAAAACGATTTAGATTCACAGAGGACAATTAAGTGCTATAAAGAAAAAAGTTGGTATAAATTTACCATTGGAAATTCTAAATGGATCACACTGTACATATCTTGCGAGTGCACTTGTAGAATTAATTTCAACGAAAGTAAAACGCGGGAGCAAAAGATCTGAATTAATCGAGATTATTAAACGGTTCTAATATTCCGCCGTGGATGATGCATGTCTGAAAGCGATTTTTGAACGAATGTAACTAAATCAATTCGAATATAAAGTTGAAGTGAAAGACGCCATAATAAAATTATGTAATTCGGGACGTCGATCGTCGTAATATATTCTAAAATTTATTTAATTTCGTCGTGGATCTGCCTTTGGAATCGGTCGGGGCGCGGTTGATCTCAGCCCCGTCAAAAGTTTATTTAAAATTCATGTCCGAGAAAAGAAAAAAAAAAAAACGAAATCCGCTACGGGACTGAAATTTAATTTGTGTCTTATTAAAGATTTAATTAATTTCGATATGTCGGATTCGGTTCTCGAGGCATCTGTGCAATCGAAGCCGACGAATAAATAACCCAAGAGGGTTTTATGTTCATGATATAATAATTTGAATATATTAGGAAGTTGATTTATGGGGTTTAGGTTTCTAGAAACATTCACCTGAATCCGATAATCAACGTTGGTGGAATACAACGTGTCTTCGGCAAATCATTTTCTGTTTACAAAGTTACTAAGAAAGCTTCCTTTTTATTCCCATTGGTGTTTTACCAAGTTCAGTGCATTTGTCCACATTAAATTTTTATGATAATACTTAATACGAATGTAAATTATGTGATTAAATATTCAAGCTGCCTGAAATGTGGTGACAAATAATGATGCCCGGATTAAGTAATGTTGACGATGCATCACATATTGTGAAATCGAAACCAATAATCGTTACAGATGAATCGAAAACGCCAACGATGTAAAACCCAAACCAGAGAGGAAAAAAAAGAAACGATGACAAGCATAACGGCAGAAAGGGCAAGTAAAATGATAATTCATGGAGGAAAATTTATTTTTACAAGATACCGTTGTTTTGGCGGAAATAAAAAGGACTCGTTCCATCTAAATATAGGGGCCCATAGGTCGATTATTCATAGAGATAGAACGCGGGACACATCAATGGAATCCTGTTCAGTGGCGTGCGTCTAATGCGAAATTCCTAAATTTACGTTGCCGAGACTTGTTTGTGTGTCTGTGGTTTATTGTGCGCGACCAATGGACCGTGAACGGCTTCCATAATATTTTACTTTTATTCGAGTGTTAACGCGACAAAAAAAAAACGCGTCTCAAACACCCAATAAAAGTCCCTTTGCCCGTTTTTTATCCGCTTTTAATAAATGAAAAATGTACCAGCAAATGGCTTTTCTCCGTTATTAAACCGATCGCACTGAATAATTCGTGCAAAATAAGAATCGAATGTTCAGTTCCGTTTGGGCGGATAAAAAATATATATATTGAATGTCCGAATCCGCAAAATGTACAAGGTTAGTGGTTAGATTCTGATCCCCCATTATTTATTTTATTACAAGGGATACAAAAAAGATTGGAATAAAATTTATTAGTGTATTTCTGAATTTATATTTTATTTTAATTTCTATAGACTAACGTCCCTGAAAATTTGAAACAAGCCGAAGTTCCGAGAAAAAGTTACAGCCATCTAAAAATAGCGATTTTGAAAAATCGATTAAAATTAAATAATAGAGTATCAAAATATAATAACCCTTTGCTAACAATTGCTTGTTTATATTTAATTAACTATATCAATATCAAATTCATAATTCATAACATAAACCGAAAATGACGTGTTCATTTGTCGGCACCATAATTTGTAAATTTGTAAATCACTGAGATTGGATGGTCTTATGTTTGAGTAGGTTGGGGACCGACATTTCCGGGGCGTATCCGATATCCGCGTATTTTTTCCTGGCTTAATGCCGGAATTCCGCGGTGAATTATCATGGAAAAAAAGCACGCCGAACGTCTTCTCACTCGCGAGCGGTGGCGCCTTCTTTCCCTCCGTTTTCCCCATTCGAAAAATATTAACATAAAAGTTGAGGTCGGTACAGGTAAGTGTGATTATCCTAATAACCCATCGAGAGAGTTCCTCGCCAACTTTAAATATATATTTCCAACTTATTAAAACTTCCAGAGTGGGACGAATGGGTTTATATATTCATAAATTATTATTATTATTATGCGGAATTATAATAAAGCCCGCTTTTGTTATATTTTATACAGTTGCTATAGAATTGATTATTGGTTTAATGGATTTTGTGTGTCGTCGAAATTACAATATTGCCGGAACATTTGGAACTGTTTTGAAATTGGCGAATGCGCTGACTATCAACAATTTATCTTATTGTGTCCGTTCCGTTTATTATTTCTTCGTTACGTTTTGTTTTGTCGGTCCGTGTAAAGCCGTAAATTAAAAATTAATATCCTTAAATAAAAAAAAAACATTTCCAGCTAAAGAGAATTAAATGCGAAATTTAAAAAATCCGGCTCGTGGCTAATTCTTTTTTAATAATGCCTCTTTAAAAATCCGTTATTAATTGGTCACGTACTGCGCACACAATTTTCGTTATTTGCTGCAAAATAAAATAAAAAAAATAAAATGATGTTTGAAATGAATATGTATAATAGTACGCAACATTTAATGCTCTCTTTGTAAAACATTAACAATTCAAAACTAACAGTTAATTGCAATTAGCGACGCAGGAGATTACTGAAAGCTCGTAGAGAGTGATGTGACAATTAAAAAAATATATATGTATTTCCAAGACCATCAGAAATCAATGTCATTTATCCATAAAATATCACGAACCCAAAGCAACATAAAAAAACTGTAACGATTCGACCAAAAGAAAAAAAAAAACGAAGCCCGTAAATATGGGCATTTATAAGTAATAAAGCGATATAAAAGAGGAATAAGGAAACTAGTAGAGAAAGAGGACTTCCTGAAACGGTGGGAAGGCCCCGAACCGGGACCGGGTGCAGTAAATACACATTTCTTTCGGGCGAAGCTGCTGCAATGCGAAACCGCGGCGAGAATTCGATTTGTGAACTTGTCAGATTTATTTTTCCCGTCATTTGAATAACTACGTCGCAAATCTTGAACGTTTAACGCGCTCAAATCGGATCCGTTTTCCGAAACGTCGTGGCACCCAACCGACTGTGGAACCGTTGTCTGACAGGAAAATTGACAATGCGTGCGCAACTGACATGTATTATGTATTATTATTTTAATATTACGAATAACTAATAGGGTTGGATCGTTGGTAAATTATTTCCTGATGTAGGTGCCAACATTTTCGTTTATCAATTTTAAATTAAAAAAAAAATATTAATAATATCTAATAAGGACTATGTAAAATGTTAATGTGTTAAACTTTTGCTACCTTGTATATCTCATTTTAAAGCCTATTTTTTCCGGCTAAAAACGGGTCAGTAGTTATAGAGTTTTGAACAATTAAGTTAATGGATTAGATAAACAAAAAACTATTAATTATTTGTTACTAAAAAATTCGTTAACGGGGTTACAAAATATTTTACAATACAATTTTTTTTATAACTCTTACGGTTTAGAAGATATCGGATGTCAGTTTGAACAATTTAATTTAAAATTTTATAATTCGTAGATAAGTAAATATTATAAAATACCTTAAATTGTAATAATTTTATAACTAGAGCTAAATGTAATATTTTCGAATTAATACTGTATCAAAATATAAATTTTCGAATAATGAAGTGGAACTTTTTTCTTTTCGATTGATATATTTAATGATATTTCATGTACGAAGAGTACGAATTTGTATGGAATACAGATAAAATGCTGTATTAATAAAGTATAATTAAATTTTTTGGTCAATTAAACGTTTATATTTGTATATCAGTTCATGGTAATACAGAAGTATTATATATTCCAACAAATCTAGTAAAAAAACGTCGACCTTTACCGATACGTTGGCATAAACTTTGCCGATGGTTGATGGCGAGGCCGACGGCGAAACATTCGGACCGTCGACGTCGACGTGTACCCACCGGCCGAGCCCCAAAAATTACGAAATAAGTTGGAACGACCGAACGAATTGATGACGATTGCAAAAAGCGTTTTAATGGTGCGCAGTGAATTTGTTGAATATTCTCTTCAGACGGGACTTTGTTCAAATACATCGAATAATTTCGTCAAAACAAATGTTTATTCGCCAACTTCGCATTCGAATTGTGCAGAATTCAAGGAGCGGTGCGGTAATGTTATTTCAAGGTGGGTAGAATTTTAATGTTCTACACGTGACGTGAGTGAAAAATTTTCGCAAACATTCTATTACCACCACTTATGGGATAACCCTCGTATCGATGTCAATTAAGGCACGTCAAGACAATACGGAATACCTGTGGAAAAGTTTATTCGTCCTATTAATGGAAAAAGTATCGCAAACGGTTGCGGTCGTAAATCATACGGAGATTTTTATAGGAGAATGGCGTGAGAATGTTATGTTGGAAAATAATTAGCCGAACAATGCGATCATTTTTTTGTCATTTATGTTCGACATGCAATACAAGTCGTGATGTTCCGTCCTGTCAAATGCTCAATCTATTCAATCTATGCATGCGGACATTTAGTGGTGTTCCAAATAGATATGACAGTCTGTTTATGCAGACCGATACAAATAAACCATCAAATTACTATTTCTATTATCTTATCTGGTATTCTTATTTCATCTTGTCTATGAATTATGAAATTCTTTCTTGAAGGAACATACGGCTTTAGCATTTTTATAATAAAATTTATTGGTTTATATAAAATACCAAGTTTATCCTTTTGTCATTCGATTTTTATTCGTTTTAAACTTTTGTAGAGGATAGAGTTAAGAGAAAATATTCTTTTAAAAAATCCACTATAAATACATTACAGATCAGACAGGCAAATTCTTTTTACTAATTAATTTCTTAAAGAAATATAAAATAGAGTTTTCAAAAGAAAAGTCTCATTTGTAACAGTTTTTTAATTTCATTTATATCATTAATTAAAAACCAGATGTCTTTTATAAAAAGTAATATTATGTTGAAATACTTTGAGTTTAATAAAACTAAATATTTTTCTAAAAAAATTGACAAAGTAAGCTGTCAATCTGAGCTTTTATACACATATGCCATGAATAAATTGATTGTCCATTTAATTTAAATATATGTCTAGTTTTATAAAATGTTGTAATTACTCATGTGTCATTACTGATGTAAACTCGATAATTATCTTATTAGCCGCTCTGTTGATTTATTTATATATGTGTACGTAATAAATGCCTTTTCATTTAATTAAGTTAATGTTAATTAGTCTCTTAAAAACTAAATTTTTATTTATATTATTTAATAGATCATATAGATCCAATGGTCCAATTAAAAAAAAAAATTAAATTGATGTATACATTCATCCATATGAAAATAGAAAATGATTATATTTTGAAGGGTGTTGGTCGAAGAGTTGTTGTGCAATTCTCGTTTGTGTTAAATTCATATAATGCACTATTAGTTTAGTTTTTATTAGATTGAATATTTCAAAACAAAAATATATATTTATATATGAGTTAATGAGTGTCTGGATCACCGTGCAGGTTTAGCTGATTATCAATTTAAACAAATATATATTCTGATCTACATATTCAATATATTTGTCTGAATATTTAATAATTTACTCTAAAATGTACATCAAAAATTAATGAAATGTGATAACATATTAATAAATCTGTGGCAGGATTAAAAATCATATTCTTCTAATGAATTTATTTTAACTGATAAAATAACAAATGGAATAAAATATGAAAATATTATTTTAAATCCTTTTATGATTAAAATCATATGCATTTGCGTTTTTAACCCAATCTCTTTGATTATTGCATTTTTTTTTTTTCTAAAATTTAGGGATAATATTAATTTTGAAGTTTGTATATTTGCATGCATTTCTCAGACGAATGTGTTAAATTGACTGTATTTTTTTAGAATTCTAATTGCATATTTAGATGCTACACTTAGAAGATCCTTCCAAATGAATTCCAAATTTGTCGAAGATATTCCAGGGTAAACTTAAAGAGAAGTTTGAAAACATTTTGAACAACACTTTTAACATTTGTCTCCAATTGATAGGTTTGTTATTGGGACGGGTGAACTTTTGGCACAAAAAATAATTGTTTGCTTACCTCAGCGGATGTGGTACCATGCTTCTCTACCCTCAGAAATAGTTCTTATAGTCACCTAAAATATATTCTTAACAATTATTTGGAGGAGTGATTACTTTTACAAGGGTAAAAAATAATTGTTAATTATCAGTATTTTATGCCTCAGTATAAAATTCCATTTTGACAAATTCACTCAAGAAATTATGATGATATTAAAAGTAAAAAGCACTTTCCTACAAATAAATAGTAGTAACTTAATATAATATATATTATATATAATATAATAATAATTGTGTGTTAATTTTGCTTTAGTTTATTTAGTAAACTTTCTATATGTAGTGTTAAATACATTTGTTTATAAACAGATCTTCCATTAAATTTAAATGTCTGTCTAGGTGTAACTACTCCTCTTTCATGTAAATTTAATAATTTATTTATCGTATATTTATTTATATGTACAAATATGTATATTATTAATGCCATTTCTTTTGATGAAGTTAAAATATAAAACAAAGTGTAAATGTAAATATTTGTCGTTTCGGTCAATTTTAACGTGAAACAATATTTGTGTTTACAGTTAAATAAAACAAATTTTTTTAGCATAAATGTAAATGTTCTTAATGCATATTTAACAGTTTCTACAAACAATTACAATTTCTTATGGTGACATAGTGTTCACATGAGTGAGTCTCGCAATCGTTAAAACAAATAAATAATAATATGGAATTGCCGTAGAAATGACACCTACATCCCGGTGCCGTGAATATTTCACATGACAAAAAAGATGTTCGTGTTCAGTGCCGTAATAAAATACACAATAAACGTAAAAGTCAGCATTAGAATTTTCATATTACATTTTGATGCTTTCACAAGAAAATTATTACATATTATGAAGCGATCAGATAACTCCCGCAGCTCACATACGCACACACATACACACATACACACACAGCGCACAGCAAAACATCAAAGCGCAAACGACGAAAACGTATTCACGTCCCGTTTTAATATATGTTTTAATTTAGAAGGCACAGCGCGATAAAAAAACCGCGTTTTTGCAATCCACGCATATCCAAAATATTTCTGAAATGCGCCTTTTCACAAACACAATGCCTCTTCTGCTCCGCCGTGCCCGCGCGCCGTGTACTTTTATTTTTATATGCCGGGAGAGAAATTTCGACTTTTCAGCGACACGAGCAACGAGCAAAACGAGAACTGAAAGCGTTGCACGTCGAATTTTTTTCCACCCATCGGATACAATGCAACACGAAAACGGGCCAACCAAGTTCCTCCGCGTTATTTTTTTTTTCCACGTCTATTTCTATGGATAATACAACTTATCGGAGAACATGCGGAACATTTTTCCTGGAGCCCGCCCGGGGAAAATGTTCCGCACTCTCTGGTGCCAATTTGTCTCGAAATCAAACTGTCTCTGGTTTTTATTTATTTATTTATTTTTTTTAATTCTTCCCTTCGAGTTTCAAGTGCAAGGATGCGATTTCGTTTGCATGATATATTGCGATTTAGACGAGTAGATATTTTCGTTTCATTGCTTCGACATTGGGTCCATCATCAGGACGTCTACAATAATGATGTCAGGAATTGAATAACGTATTAGTTTCTAATTACTTACACCTCAAAGATAAAATAGGAAATATATAATTAAAAAATGCATTAAATGTTTGTCGTCATCATCCATAAATTAAGAATTAAATAACATTGAAGAAGTATGACCCAAATTTGAGATGGGTCGTATTAAGTAAATTAATTAAAAAAGGATATTTAAATTATCATGCTAAGCTTTCAAAGCTGAGAGCAGTCTCAAACGTACCTTACAAAGAAATTCTGAAAAAAAATCTTATCTTATAATATCTAAATATAGTCCCTTTTAGCTAAATAAATTTTTTTCAGCCACGTTCAATATCAATTTCTTGTGAGATGTATCGATCTCTTCAAAATGACGATCATACACAAACTCCATCTTCGTATTATCGATACATTTTTACCACTCAATCATTTTTTAAGTTTTCAAAAATAGAAAATAGTTCGACGGGACTATGTCTGGTGAAGAGGAGAATTGAGGAAGCAATTCGAACTTTAATTCACTGATAATGACCTCTGTAATAACAGATGTTATGTGATGACACAATACTAAATGTGGCAGTTTTTTCTTAATTTCACAACTCAAACCTTGCAATAAGTTCTTTCGTTTTTTCGTTTTGAAGATGATCTCAAACAACTAAGGCCAACACCTTTCCAGCAGATGGAACTGTTTTCTTCTCTTTTGGAGTCGGTTCTCCTCTTTAAATCCATTGTTTTCTTAGCTCTTTCATCTCAGCTCAGAAATTATGGACACTTGTTTCATCAATTTTTTTTTAATTGAGGCAAAAATTTGCCTTTGTTGCTGTGTTACGTGGTCAGACACACCTTTTTTGATCAATTGTGTGCAGAAACATCTAACTCACTTTCTTCGAAGACTAATTGAAATGTCTACAATTTCTGCTAGATTATGCACTTTTGATCGATCATTATTCAAAACCATTTTGTGGATTTTTGTAACCATTTCTGACGTGATTACGTCATTTAGCCTTTTAATGTTGAAAATGAAAGTGTTAGATCTCATAATGATGGCTAATTATTTCCATGTTTACAAAATTCAGTATTGGTGGCTGTGTTGAAACTTGAGTCTCTAACTTGTTGATATTTTCTACCAAAGTGATTTAAAAAATCCGCCATGTAGAGATCAAATTGGATATTTTTGGTGACTGCCTTATACACGCATATTGGAAAAATTAGAAGAAATTTTGAAAAGAAACTATTTAGTTGTCCGGCGACGTGTCCAGGAAACAATACATACAAAACATCAATATGATGGAGTAAATCATCATTTTAATTATAGGGCGTATTTATAAAAATTCGGATGCATTGAATAAATAATAATTTAAGCTTATTGATCATTTCTATGATAAATGCGTGATTATTTATAGTTAATTCTCTATTGGGCCTTTTACATTTAGTATATAAAAGTTAACTTGATTACAAACAATTTATTATATTTTTCTAATCAAGTTCTAATTTATAATTCAGCTTTATGAAATTTAGAAATTGCATGTATGATAAAAAGAAAAATGGAAGTAATATTTCCAACAAACAACAACCTAATCGATAATTTAATTTTAATTTTATTGAATAAAATTTTTACAGTTAATTTTACAGTTTTTACCATAAAATATAAATTAATTTCAGCATATTTCACTCCGTTGAAACGAATATAATAAAGTGATTAACTTTAAATAATTTGTGCCTGCTTGCGAAGTAAATTTAGAATAAATAGACATAAATAAAAATCGAAACAAATACGAAAAAAAAAAAAATGTAGTTTAACATTTAAAACACGGTCGGCCGATGTTGAAAGCAGTTGAATTTATGCTACGCCGACCCCGGCAACTATAAAACACGAGTCAGAAATGCAAGTAATAATTCTCGAAATAAAATTTACGCTAAATATTTTACGACAAGTGTGTCCATTCACTTTTGCCATTATTTAGTGAAATTTATTCATTCATTTTCGGTCCGTGGGCACAATGAAACGTAACGGTCATTGTATCGAGATGATTTACACTTTTAATTTTAATCGTACGGAAAAAGATTTAAATAGGAAGTGGAGAATCGGCGCCGGTTTTAATCGTGTCCCAATGTTTCGGTCGCTTTTACTGCATTGCCTACAATATTCGAACTATTTGGACCGCGGCCAAATATGCGACTGCGGCCTTATTAATAAATGGCGAATTCTCCAAAATCTTTTGAAATAATGAAATTTTATGTGAGTCAATTACGAGTGGGCCTTACGCTCACGGCTCTCTTTGTCGCGTGGTTTTTCAGAAATAAAATTGTTGTCAACTACTTTTTAAACAATATATTTTCGACTTTATCTTAGCTCAGGTTTAGGGTTAAAAATTGCTTATAATTAAACTAAACATATCCTTCTAAAAATAAACTGTTGCCTCCTGTTTTTTGCATTGTTAAACATTTGTATGTACATTAGGGTAGGCCAAAAAGTCGTATATTGTTTTTTAACTTGTAACACTGAAAAATTCGTTCCTAGACACCTTTAAAAAATGCTCTCCAAAGATAAGATCTTAATTTTAATAGGAAGGTCCTCCTCATCTCAATTTTCTTCAGTTCTATATGGTAAACAATTTTTGCAAATAACATTTTATAGAATAATAATATAAGTTTTATAATACTGGATAAAACAACAATAGTAAATTAAAATTATTTTAAGAGTTCGCATTAAATAAAACAGTTATTGCTAAAATATTTAACATTTTAAAAAGTTTCTATAATAATGACTACTACTGTATATTTGTTTATAAATTGATTGTCAATGTAATTTAAATATATGTCTAGCTTTATAAAATGTCGCAATTACTCATGTCTCGTTACTGATGTAAACTGGATAATTATCTTATTAACCACCCTATTGATTTATATACACATTTATGCATAATAAATGTATTTTCATTTAGTTTAGTTCATAATATTATGAGTACCAGATCTCACAAAACAAAATTCTTGTTTAAATAAATTTATTAATTAACTAAGTTAATTAAAATCAAATTATACACACTCTGCTGTTCAGGTGGAAACTCGACTTCAAAGAATAATGTTTAATAAAGATAATAAAAAAACTCCATGCACGTCATAATTATTTTTTTATCTTTTCCAGCTAAGGTCCACTATAACATTTTTTTAATAAAAAATCAGGAAAATTAATTAAGTTTTATGAAAGAAATAAATTTCGCTTCAAAATAAGTAAGTACATCACACGAAATATAATTAAAATTCATATTTGTGACCAAATAAACCACGGTATAAATTATTTAAATATTACTCATTTAGATCCTCAATAGATATCTTCTTTAAAAAGTAACTTGAGACTGAAATTTCATTTTCATTATTTAACTTTAATAAGTTGGAAGTTAATCAAACAAAAATTAAAAGCATTTTTACGTTTGTTGTTAAAGTTGCAGGTTTTCGTTTAAACTTAAACAGTGATTCAGTTATTTGTATTGTTATTAAATTGATCGTCTAAATAAATGAAATTTAATGTAAGCCAATATTAAGCGGGCTCTCCACTTCAGCTCTCTTTATTCCAAGGGCTTTTTTTCAGAAAAGAAAAACATTGTGAATGACTTATCAAGGTAGTTTTAAAAAATACACAATTGTTCTGTTGTACTTTGTTTTTGTGTTAATTAGCTTAATTAGCAACACGCATATGTATAAATAATACAACTTAAACAGGAACGCAATCGAATTGAAAATAAAATAATTAAAAATCTCGACATGCACAACATTATGAAATACATAGCTGTAAAACGTTAAGGATCGTCCGGGAATAAATGGCAAAAGTGTTGGGGACCGTCGTTCGAACAATTCTGAAAAGTGTCAGGCTTGAAACTTGACGTTATCCAATGGAATTTTTGCGAAATAATCCTGTGTAATGTGTTGAAAAGTCGCAGATCAAAATATTAAATCAACTTTTTTTTTTTAGTCACAACATACGTAATCCGGGTCCGATTAAATTTTAAACCGTCGCGTAGGTCGCGTTTGCGCCTGCAAATCCAATTTTCCGTTTTTAATTGAGCGGACCCGAACGTCGGTCGAGGTGTGCGGCGTCTCGCAGCAGATGCGAATCAATTAACATTATTTATGCGTTCCGTTACGATCCCGGAGCCGCCCCCGGAGAAAAATGGCAATCGTGGCCGTTGACGGACGGTCCGCGACGTAACGCGACAAAATAATGAATAATATACAACGGTGGGGTAAATGTTTAGGCCCCGACGAAATTATTCAAGCTGCTTTGGGTCCGTGCGCGCGACCAAAATCTGATTTATGAATTGTATTCATAATAAAGTGAAAGGGGCGACAGCCCCCCAAGCGCCCGGCCCCATCTTCAACCGCCGGCCGATTTTATTTTAATTCAATACTGAAACATGCTTTCCGTGTCCCGTGGATTAGGCCACAAAGCTTCACATTTATTTTCTCTCTCCCGAATTTATGGTGTGTTTAGAACGTTCAGACTCTTTGAAACGTTTATTTTGCCCGTAATCATTAAATTATGCTTGGAATTAAGTTTTGAATCAGTATACGGTAGGTTCACTCTACAAAATTAATTGTCACGATTAAACTTTTAATTATTTCAAGTTTTACAACGTAAACACTTTAATAGCTGCACAATTATATTTTTAATAAAACATTTTATAGTATGCGTACGTTTGTAACAGTTTTTTTGTGAATTTTTTACATCGTTGTTGTTGTTTTTAATTAAAAACTTATCAGAATAACATATTTTTCGAGTTTATATTCCTAATATGAGTGCAAATTATTTCAAATTTGCGAATGAGAATATACGTAAACATGTGTTTCTAAAGGTAAACATTTATTTGTATATTTTCATTTAAGCTGGAGTTTATTTTAATGAAATTTCTCTATTAACATTGTTAATAAATTATAATTTGTCTAGTTTTATAAAATGCTCTCATTCGTAATAAATGCTTTTTCATTTTTAATATGTGTTAATTACTATTTCAAAGAAAATTATTTAAATATATTTATTTAAAATGTTGTGAAATTTATAAAAATATGTATTTAATAATCCATAATTTTGGAACTGAATCAGTAAAAAGTAAATATTGACCTGTAACACCTGTAACAAAGGATATCGCATTTTTTAATAATAAACACCCAATAGTGTTTTTTAGAAGTTAATATAATACTTTAAATGAATCGCTTATAAATCGTAACTACTCATCAAATTTTAACCAGTTAAATAGTATTAAACTGCGAATAAAAATACATTTTAAACGAGCTTTTACAAGACCACATTTTTTATTAAAAAATAGTGCTCATAAGGTACTGGGCAATTAAACATTTATTGCAAATTTTAGATAAGTTGACAATGTTTTCCATGATTTGTATGGTATCTGGCAATTTGATATCACAAATTTTAGTGACATTGACAATATTTTATATAATTTTTATGATACTGGCAATTAGTTAGATTAATAAAATTGTTCAAGATTTTTATGGTACTGGGCAATGATACTACTGAAAATTTTAGTTAAATTGATAATTTTGTATATAATTTTTATGATTTTTGTACTTTATTTTATGAATTTGGCACTTTATTACAAATTTTAGTTAGACTGACAATATTTTATTTGATTTTTATAGCACTTTATTACAAATATTATTTAGATTGACAATATTTTTATGATTCTGGGCAATTAGCTAATGTTACAAATTTTAGTTGAAAATATTTTATATAGTTTTTATGGTATTAGACAATTTGGCTTTTTATTGCAAATTTTAGTTAAGTTGTCAATATTTTCCATGATTTTTATGGTATTAAACATTTTGACACTTTCTTACAAACTTTTAATTTGATTGACAATATTTTCTTTGTGTTTATAGTTTTGAGTAAATTGACTCTTTATTACAAATTTTAGTTAGATTGACAACATTTTACCGTATTTTTATAGTACTGGACAAATTGACATTTCAATACAAATTTCAGTTAGATTGAAAATATTGTGCATCCATACCGTTCCATTCAAAAGTTATAAGAGAAGGGGACATTTTACGACCTCAACGTATGTTTTTCAACCTTTTTGATCATATTTAACCTAATCTAACTTAACATACACAAAAAATATTATAATCAGAATTATGAAAGACTTTTTTAGCAGTTTATTTTTTATATTTATTTAAATTTTCTCTAATTAGATAATTACAACGTGATCTTAATTTCTAAGTGTTTTTCTGGATTTACGTATATCATGAATTAATTGCTTCTTAAACCTTATTTTTATCTATATCTTGATTCTTTAAATACCATATATATGTTTATTTCTAAATTAATTGTTCCATTTAACTGGTCCATTTAATTAACTGATAAACTGATCTTATTATTAATTAATTATGTCACCCTATTTAATTACGTTATATTTGTTTGTTTAAACCTGATGATACTACGTAACATTTTAAATATTGTAAATATTACAACTAAATAAAACGACTGAAAATTTTCAATCAAATATTTTGTTTATTCTAGATAGATGAATAAATAAGAATAAATAAATAATTTTCTGGGTTAATTAAAAATATATTAATTATTATTATTTTATATGTTTAACTGAAAACGTCATTTCTAAGTTATGCGGTGTCAGATAGAACGGGAATGAAACTAAATAATACGAATTATTCTGGTAGAAGAATAAGACGATCGTGTTACATGTAAACATTTGAATATTATTCCACATATTCACACACGGACATATCACGTTCGAGTATAATATAATTGAGGGATCGTGATGCGTCGACCGGCATGGAACAACAATATTGTATTTAACGCGCCACCGAGAATGAACATAATAGTTGTTTAAACGCGACATAATTCATAATTATTTGTTGGCATTCGTCGGCGACATAAAGGCACGAGATGGCCGGTCCGAGTCCCGAACGGAACGCAAAGGAACCATAATCCAATATCCATAAATCAGTTAGGGCGTGATCCCTTAAGCATCCACTTGATGTTGTGCACTTGATCCTCGGAGTTCGCCTAGACTTTTTCCCCGATAAATACCGTAAATATATATGTATATATATATATATATATATATATATATATATATAGAAGTGAGTAAATCCCGCCAATAAAGTTAGGAAATACATTTCGTCGTTGAATACACATTGTCGTATATTATGTACTCGTAGCGGCCGCTCGACCCATTAATATCGCCACAATATTTTCATCGATTCGTCGTCGAAGATGCTCCGCTCGCACTTGCCGACTTCTGCTCCCATCCGATCCTGATGTATGCCTCTTTGTGCGAAAAAATCCCATAAAAATGACACTTTCGGTTAAATATGGTGCCGATGCGATGCTTGGCCTCTCTGACCACTCGCACCACCCGCCACAACCCCCAACGACACTCGATATCATTGATTGTATCCACATAAACCCCACACATTTTAACTCATTGTTGAATACCGATTGAATTTCTAATATGTATAACAACAATACAAGGGGTTACCTTACACTTGACGAACGAGTAGCACATCAAATTTGGTATGTAACTATTATATTATAAAAACAAGGACAATGCTTCCGAACGTCAGTCATTTAATCCATTCAATTATGAATATCGGTTATCAATTGACGTTTCCGTTGAAATTGGCTAATCGCAGAAAAACGTTGGGACACAACGGGACAATGTTAAACCTCACGGCGCAATGAAAATTTACCAATTAAATTGTGGAAAAGTGGTTGGACACAACACGTGAATATCGAATCAAGTGATCGTGGGCGGCGCCGACATACCGACACATTTCGTGTCCAATCGCCATAAATGCACCGATTTTATTTCGCCAAAAAAAAAAACAACAACAACGATATGCTATTGTTGTGTATACACTTCCAATAATCGGAGCTTTGGCGAATTTACATTGAAATCTGCCCATCTAGACCACAGCACAGGCACCACCGTTATAGATACCCATGATATGGCAAATAATACGTTCCGTTTATCCCCAGACAAATATTGACGATCACCCATACCCAAATTACAGGTTCCCTCTTGGAATTGACTTAAGTATTTGTTTTGTGTGGCACTTCAAAAGGCAAGTATTGTTTAATGATCACATGTGGACGGTGGAATTATCGGAATCGCCATCATTACAGATAAAACACCGCAAACCAAAACACACTTGTAGTACCATATTTTTTAAATTTTGCAAGGGAAAAAGATAATTTTCAAATTAAAACATTAAAAACCATTTGCAAAAATAAATATTGTCCTGATTTGATTGCAGGCATTGGTTCAGTGTGGCGCTCCGAATGTAAATTAATGTTTAACGGTCGCATTCGGTCGATAATATTTTACAAACTTGATAATACACACCTACAAATTCTAATAACCCGTAAGTTAAATGTTAAGCGAAATAATCTGGGAACTAACACAACGACATGTTCTATGTTTATGTGTACATAAATATGAACGTATGGTATTAAAGTATATTAGGCCATTCATCAAATCTAAAACCATCAGTATTATGTAAAATATATTATTTTCCATTTTGTAAATTTCATGTGGGGGGAAATGTTTTAAATTATTAATTGGGTAATTTTAATTTTATTACTTATAACAGTTAGGGAGTTTCAAATTGATATGAAATCTATACATTATGTAGATATACGTAGATAATGATCATAATATAATTTTGTTTACAGCAACACGCAAGTTACAATACAGTTTTCAATACATTGCTGTTTTGTATACCAATAAAAGTAGACATGAAAACCCACACAACATCCAGCCATCCTTTGTATAACGCCCATTGTTAAACACTTAATTGGCATCCACCCTGTTTAATAAATACATTAGATAACAGCGTTGAAACATCCCGATTTTATTTCGGGTCGATCGTCGCGAGGAGCAATGGAATACGTTTAATTCGAAACAGATCTATACGTATATTAAACAAAAGATTGCGCCGAGATGCTGCAAACAACAACAAAAAAGCATCGAGGAACTTTTTCAATTCAGTTAGAAATGAGATTACCCCGGGAATAAAATATTTACAAGAGCCCGACTATTATTCGGAGTAAATATTCGGCTTCGAACGGAAACGTATAAAGTGAAAAGATCAGGGCGGCAACAAAGCCTTATCCTCGACGAACAACCAGAAAAGAAAATACATTTATTACACTCTCGTCGAGTTTATCCGTTTTGGGCCGTTCGCCGCATTTAATTAAACGTTCGGAAATCATTTCTGCTCGCCTTTAAAATAATAACGATGACGATGATAATGCGACCAGGAGTGGTAAACTGGGTATCGGTCGGTGTATCTTGGATCCGGCGGCGGTGGTGGTGGCGTAGGAGGCGGCGGAGGAGGCGGTGGAGGCGGCCTATCATGCAGTTGTTAATTGGGCAATAAATTTATTTTTGTTTTACGAGCTCTCGTTATCAAGCAGGCAATCAACGGGGCAATATTTAAATCTCTTAATTAGCATTCCGCCCATCCACAAATACGAATTAATGTGTATAACTACTGGTTAAACATCAGCGGGGTCGCAGCCGATTTATTAGCTTTGTGTGCGCCACACTTCCTATTACAACTATTAAAACAAACTGACTTATATTTTTACATACATTTTCTTTAATTATGTTCGGATTTTTAATATCAGTCGCAGATGTGTTGATGGTAATTAAAGCCGCGTAAATTTTATAAATAATTAATAATTCCCACAAGTATATCAGATGCAGATTTCCTTTGCTTTATAATCAGCTCTTTCATTTTCTTTCCGTTATTAAATTCTTAATCACTGTCAATACCATTACTCTCTCCGTTTAAAAGATTGTTATAAGTATTCAATATCAGTCTCTGCAGTGTTAACTTAACTGTAAATTTTATTTAATAAATAAAATTATTATTTATTTTAGTGCTACACCTTTTTATGCTTTGTAATTGATTCCTCTTTTTTCGGTTTTTTCTTAAACTTTTAAGAAATATTAATACAGTTACAATTCAAATAATATCTTCATTCTGTTATTTGATATGTTACGCAATTTTAGTTCTAGATAAAACACCAGCTCTGTAAGGATTTTTAACTAATTAAAAAATATGTATTTAATATTCTACATTTAAATGTCTCAATTAAAACCATAAATTTAATGACAAACCCTAAAAGATTCTCAGATTCCGAACTGTTAAGAAATTTGTTGATGTGTAAATTTTATAAATAACAAGAATTTCCACAAATATTTCAATATTGTACAGAATTTCTTTGTTTTATTATCGTCTCGTTCCCTTTCCTTCATTTATAAAACTCTCAAGCATAGCCAATAATGTTGTTTGTCTAGGTTTATTACAGTTACCATTTAAATTGTTATTTGATAAATTATGAACTGCTATTTCCAGATAAAAAAACTAGGTCTCTAAAGAGCTTTAACTATTAAAAAATGTATATTTAATAATCCATATTAAAGAATCTTAATTAAAATAATAATTTTCATAAAGCTTAAAAGATAATTAAATAATATATCAATTTTCAATATTGGTTTCGGAAGTGTTAATATAATTGTTGGCGTGTAAATTTTATAAATAATTGGGGAATTTCCACAAGTATTTCAATACTGTGCATAGTTTCGTTGCTTTATAATTGCTATCTCTCTTTTCCTTCCTTTATTAAACTCTTCAGCAATGTTATTACTGTTGTATTAGATTTACAAATTGAAATTATACTTTAACTCTATTATTTTATAGGATATCTAATTAAAAAATGTATAATTAATATTTTTAATTTAAAAATTTCAATTAATATAATTTTAATTAGAAATCTTAAAACAAGTTTAATGCGTACGAAAAACGTCTGAATATTATTGTTTGTATACGTTGAAAACATTAGTTAAAAAATGTCTCTCTCTGTTATTTACACTAAATAATTCGAGCAAAACAAATTTGTATTTCTGGTATTTATTAATTATAAAATATTTTAGTATATTGCATTTTATATGAAAGGAAAATGTAATTAATTAACTATTTGCCATGCATAAAATTTCGCCAATATTTTAATTAACACTAATAAATATTAAATTATATAGAATATTATTTAAATATGTGTTAATTTAACCATGTATAAGAATTATCCATCAAGTTTTATAGTAAGTTAAATAATAAATTAAACATGTCTTTATTAAATTAATTAATTAATATCGACAATTATTTAACATTGTTTAATCATAAAAAAGAATTTGAAAATTCTGTATTCTTTAAATGTATGTTAACTTAACCATGTAAAGTATTGTAAAAATTCGATAGTAATTTAAATAACAAATAAAAACATTTGTATCTATAAAATTAATAAATTATCTGATTAATTAGTATTGGTTATTATTTGGTATTGAATTGGTATATTAATTTAATTTTATAAATATTTGTGAACGTACTAATTTAACTCAAATAAATTAATAAATTATGTATATGTATTGCATTTTAACCACTTATACAGGGTGTAAATATAGAGCAGACATTTAGGACGTTATTCACTATCTTAACTTTTTTTGTCCTGAATAATTGTTGAAAAATTTTAATTCCTTAAGTAATTAATAATTACGAGAACTGTTTATTGGGTAAACTTTTTTAAATTAAATCAAAATAAAATAACACCTAACTACATAACACTATTTTCAGTTATTGTAATTTTTAATAAATTATATTGAAAAACTTTATCTACAGTGGTGGTTAAAAGTATGGAATAATTTTAAGAAAATGAGTATTTTGTTAAACTCAGTTTATTAAAAAGTTGGTATACCGCTTTCTGATATCGTAATAAAAATAAAAACCAACAGTTAAATTAGAACAAAGCATATGCGGCTGCTCTACGAAAAATAATGTGCCTGCATTTTGAATGGTTTGAATGGCATTTCAAAAATCATCAGGAATTATTTGATATTCGTAAAGATTTAAAGCTGTATATCTTAAGTTTAACAATTCTTTCAATAATAATAATTTAAAAGTAGATATTTCGCTTTAATTCTCCGGAAATTGAGGTTGTACGGTTAATTCTGTGATAAAAATGTTGGCTCCACAATTTAAAGATTGTCTTTATAGAAATATCCGTTTTATTTGAACACAATCCAATCGTCCTTTGAGTAAACTGGGCCGAGATAACGAACGAATGAGGCAGTCTATTAAAGTCCTATTACCGGATATTTATCGAAAGTTGAAACTATAAATCATTGCGCAAATACACACTGGAGGAAACCCAGCCGAAATATAGAAAGCCGAAAGTCGAGTGTATTATTTGAGCGACCGGGTCGCATTTTTATTGTTTCCATTATTCGGTGTTTTCTTAGGCTCCAATAAATAGATAGGTAGTCATGTAGACATGTACACCCACCACCTATTGAGTTTTCGGGCTTACATGTTTGTTTCCGCAATATCTCTACGTACGCCATCGAACCCATTCACCAATTTAATCGAGCGAAAAATAACGTCTGTACCCACTTCAACGGTCGCTATTGTTGCCTGTTGGATTTTTCTTTCGTATGTTATTTAATACGGGAACGAGGCCTGTAATAAAACTTTGTTAATTAAGCGACCCGTTTCATAATTCAACTAATCTGTAGGCGAGGAGGGTGCACAATTATAATTGTAACGTCGTAACGGGGTTCGGGCCGAAACAAAATAATAATAAAAAATATACATTTACCGAATCGCGAACAGATGAAGCATGGCAGCGGTAGCGGCAGCATCCAGTTACCAAACAGTTAACACGGGCCACGCGGGTACGAGAGCGATTCCGGTTTTGCGTTGTCGCGCCTCCGATTACATAATTCCGCGGGGGTATCGTGTTTGCTCAGGAATTTAATAAATTCATTTAACCGATTGCGAACGAGATAATTTAATTAATCGGGACACGGATCGACGTAATTAAAATCGGGTGTTGTGTTCTGATTTGACGTTAGGTTTTTGGTACAACCGGTGCCACGGGGGATTGGTCGGCCACATTTTTAACTAGTCCCGAATGATTTAGATCGTTTGCCGCGGTCGGAAAAACGAGGAAAACCAACCGGCCGCCTTCTGATGTATCTGCGGCACGGTCAAAGCTCACGGGGCAACATCTTACTTAATAACCCGCCATAAACATTACACTCCACGATATATTATTATGTGTTTTATTGCCGTGCTTCTTTTCCTTATCATCGTTATCGACAAATTGGCTTTTAATTATCGCTCACAAATTACTCTGGTCCTCGTTTTATGGCTTATTTAATGCTCTGTTACCTCGTTAATGTTTATTTCCTTTACGTAGGTAGGCATTTCACTTAATGTTCCTTTTCATCAATCAATTTATGTCATATTGTATGGTGTATAGAAGCTGGCTGTTGTGCTTTAAATCGATTATGAGGGTAAACTGCCAAAATATTAATTTCTTAATAGTACTGACATTAATTAATTAATCTTACCACAATTGTATATTGTATGGATGTAGGTATATTTTTCTGAATTGAGCTGGACGTAAATATAGCAACATTAATTTTGAAAGGGATTTTTAATGATTAAATCTGTGTTGTTTAATTTCACATTTACACTTTGTATGATATCCTTTTTGTTTTATAATTTTGACCCCTCTCTGTGGCATACACGATTTTCCGAATATACGACAAGTCTTGAGTTTCTTAATGAATTTATTTAAAATTTTTATATCGAATTTTGTTATAAACGTGATCCCCCACGTCTTCTATAGGATTGATGCCCGGAGATTGAGACAGGCAATACAAAACATTGAGGCTTAAGTCTTTTAATTAATCCGTCACGGTATTTTTTTATGTTGAAACACATTTATTAAGATCTTTACTTCTTGTCTAGTTTTTTCCTGTTGGATGTTTAATATAAGCAGAACCATCATTTATTATAAATTATCAAAAACCACTCATCCCCACTGTTCTGTGGTGCAGGGAGTATGTTCCTAAGCAAGTCAAAATGGAACTTCCGTATTTTTAGTAGATACTAGGGTTTTCTGGAAACGAACTCCTATCCACTAACCATCTTCTCACAGTCCTCCAACTAAATTCAGCAAGTCCTACTTCTACCAGTATGGCTTTAATTTTAGTTGACGATAAGATTGAATTGTTTTTTGACATTCGAATTATCCAATTATCGATTGAAATTTTTGAAATTTTTTCGTATTACTTGATAATACAGAAAGCGACTGACGTATGTATCCGTAAACTCTTAATTCTTTGTTGTTGTTTCTCTGAGATTTGGTAACACTGAATTATAATTTTTCTTACAATTTGATTTCGACTAATGATTAAATAATTATTAAAATGAGGAAATAATCGTTTTAGATTCATAAGGAACAATAAAAGACCATAAATTTTGTCCATTGAAAAATAAAAAATGGAGAATTTTATTTATAAAGAATAAAATTAATTTATTGTGATATTTAATTTTAAAATACCAATATTGAAATACTTGTATAAATTTAAATTTCTAGTATTTTATAAATTATATAAATTACAAATGGTAGGAAATTTTTATATGACTACAGAACTGGCTACTAAAAGTTAATATCAATAATACTAGTTTACAGCGAAAATACAGAAATCTTCTCTTACGTTTTTTAGTGAATTTCGGAATATTAAACAGAAAACATATTAATTTTTTTTTCATTTGGGTATTTTCCCTGGATAATGGTGTATTTGTGTTTTTCACACAAATACACGTGTTTTTCAATATGCGATTTATTTAAACTAGCTTCCACAGAGGACGACAATCCCCACTGAGATAAATTTATGTAGTTACAAAGATAATTAAATTACGCGTCCAACAGTACTCAATTTGTTTCATTCAAATGAAAAATAGCAAAACTGCAGCTGATAAAATATCAAATTCCATGCAATTATCGACAATTTTTTGCCATTTCGTCATTTGAGTATTTTATTTAAAAACAAATATTTTCAATATGCCATTTTTTTTTACTACGTAATATATTAAATTACAAATATTTGAAGCCTTAGCCGACTGAAATATTTGAATATTTGTTGTTGGAAAACAATGTAGACAATAGTTGAAAATCCTCAAAAATTTATGGGAATCTGAAATGTCGTCGGTTGTAACTCAGCTATTTTTCATCCGATCGAATTAGATTAAGGGCCGATGGACGCGTAATTTAATAACATTTCTAAATAAATATAATTTATCTGGATTGATCTTGTCATTCGGATTCTAGTCTGACTAAAGCCATACATCGGAAATCAGTATACACCATATTTCTACCTTAAAGTTCAGATTTGTCTAAGATAATAATAATTTTGTTCAATATGCAAATTTTATTATTTAGCATTATTAATAAACTTAATATCAGATGCGGGTTTATAATAAAAATAATCAGTCGAAATAATTTCACTTATAATTATAATAAATTGGTACAAATTAAAATAAAGAGTATAATCATTAAAAATATTTTAAAGTTGAAAGCTTACAAAAAAGATCAATTTTAAAGAGTGTATCGTATCGGTCACGCAACACGTTTCGGTCACATAAAAGTATAAAATTCATAATTCATGGCCGGAGTCTTGATAAAATGTTGTTAGACCTGTGCGTCGGATCGGAAAGATTTTTCATTCGCCGATTCTGGTCACGGACCGAATCTAAGTAAAATTGACCCTTAAAATTGTCAATCCCCAGTGACATGTAACAGTACACGACATTATCCTTTTTCCCGTTGAGTCCGCGCTCAGGAATATTAATTGTCGCGACACCTTTCCGCCGTTCGTCCTGTCTGAACACACATCGCTTCTTCTGACGTTTAATAAATCCCCCATGAAAACATTCAATTTAACGTCTTCTATAACAATTGTTTTGCCCGTGCTTAATAAATCGTTATAAATGGCATTACTTATTTAATGGAAGCGGTTTTAAATCAGATTCTACATACGCTACTGGGAAATAATTAATTGCAAATAATAAAATCAAGTTGCTCGAACAGTGCACCACTTAATGAGCAAAATAACAAATTGATTTGAAATATGAGTACGTATCCGGTGTTCAGATTTCCCGGGTTAGATAGATAATCAAGGGACATTGAAAAGGTTTAATCGAACGTCAGAGTCATTTCGTAATTTGCGAGAAGACGGAATCGGGATCGCGTTTACTTTCGAATTGCGTCGCGATCACTAATTAAATAGAGATGAAAAGCTCCGGCGGCGAACGAAAACTGTTTGCGTGAAACTTTCGATAATTAGTTTACAAGTATTTCGATAGACGATTTTCGGATTCCCCAAACCTGGATAAATAGCTTATTATCCCCGATTAGTTGATTGGGAGTTGGAAAGCGTTTTTCGCCACCGTATTTTCCCTGATTATGTTTCGCTTTGATGCGAACTCCTGAGCCCCGGTGTATTTGTATGGAAAATTTTCAATAAGGCCGCCGAATACATGCATAGATATGTGGAATTTGGCATTTAGCGTCTGTTTCCATCAATGGAAAGTATAATGCGACGAGTGCACATATTCTCGCCGCTCCGCCTCAATCTACTTCGGAACGAATGCTCAGCGAGACCAGATGTTTCCCGACACTCTCAACCAAACATTTACGTCTTATTTCCCTCAATATTCGTGATCTATACATTCCCAACATTTTTTATGTGCTTATATTTTATACTAGCGACATCGGAATCATTTTGAATTTTTTTTTTTTCATCACCACCAAATCACTTTTCATTTTCTTCTCATTATGGAAATGGCGTTTATAATTGAATGTATTACTCTGTTTAAATAAACAAATTTTATTATACTGGTATACAAGGTTTTGGGCTGAAGCAAACAGTGTGAATTCTCAATGAGGTCAGGTTTGCGAAATATAAAATATCATTGTTTTCGTAAATTTATTCACAAATAAAGGAAATTTCAAAAGTGAATGGCAGTGTTTGAACGTCGTTTCTATTTCTCTGGGTTAGTTTCACGAATTAGAGTCCAGCAATAATCTCTTCCTTTTTTCCAGTCTTATAAAAACCTCTATGGATGTCACAAAAATGGTTTTCTCCATTATCTGACAGATGTCTATTTTTTACAATAAAAAAATGAGAAAATTTGTGTTTCATAAGTAATAAAATATTATTGTGATAATAATTTTACGTTCTTTTATCAACTAACCAAATCTTCAGAATAAAATGTGAAAAATATTTGTGAATACCAAATGGTGGCTAAAATATTAGTTTTCACATTCAGTTTAGTGTCTTTTAAAATATCTCTTGTGTATAACTAAATAGTGTCATTAGTGTGTATAGTGTAAATGATAAAATTTGAACTTGAATATTGTTGACACAAACAACAAACAACAAATTATGAATGCATCTATCTGATGTTCTGAGATATTGTTAATACTTTATTTTACAAGCAACAGAAATATATATGAGTTCTACACATTTGTTAATATGCAACATTTTTTTGTAAAATTTGTACCCATTTTGAAAGACAGTTGGGACATTAAAATATATTTTCATTTTGAGGCAATATTTGATTATACTAACAACTTATTTAGTAGGGTTTTATATAATTTTACTGTATTTTTAATATCAAGTACACCAAAGAAAATAAATATTGGTGGCGTGGCTAAAAATGGTTATTTATTTTTAACAAATTTGAAACAACAACTCATGTTGAAGTTCTTGATTGGCCAGCGTAAAGTTTAGATATAAATCCAATTAAAAACTTATGGAACGACACGATCTCTCAATTAAAATAAAACCATTAATGAATTATGAAAACAGGAAACACTGAAAATAATATTACATTTTTTCAGCAATATATGTATAATATTTATTATATTTTCTAATTGTGAAAATTAAATGAATAAAACTTTATTTTTTAGTTTATTACTATTAACATTCACCATGGGCATAATATAATTGAATATGGATATATAAATAGATATATTAAATATATTATATATGTATATTAAAAATCATTTTAATTGTGTGGCGAATATCGAATGAAAATTAATCTGAAAATGAAGCATAAAGTATTTTTTAAACAAAATGAAATTTATTTTGTGCGCTATAGTTTGAAAATAAAAAATAATTTTACTAATAACTTTTACAATTGAACAGTTTTATGTTTTCTTATTTTACAACCAATTTGTAAACATTTAAAATTAAAATACAAATTAAAATCAATTCAAATGACATTTCATTGTTCCTGAAAATTAAAAAAATTGATAGAATTTTAATTTAAAAATATCACATTTTTAATATTTCAGCAATAGTATTTTATTTAAAACACCACGTTTAACGCCAACATTTCTGGAGTAACTTGAGTTTTAATTAAAAAAAAGACTAACAAACAAATTACTGTTCCATATAATACTTTTTAACGATTGGTCGGAATTCAATTACGAACAGAACAAATGTAATTTTACGCGTGGATATTAATCGTTTTGTTGGCGGTTAATTGATGAAAATTTTGCAATAATTGTTATTATTCGAATTCGAATCCGTAATTAATATCGCCATATTATTTACGACACATGAATACTTCTCCAATCGGTATTAAAATATATAGATATGTATAAATACGTAATTAGCATGTAATTACAATGGGTTTTTTGATAAGTAATATGCAAATTAAATTCCTCGAATACAAAACGCATGAATCATCTGTGCATGCAATACCGTGCTATTATTACATTTTATGTGACATTTTTTAATTGTCGCAATTGTTACGTTTGTAAAAATAATATCTTTTTTTTAGTTTTAAATATTATTTATGGGTTGCGGAATAATTATACGGAGAAATCATGTGTTAACAAAACGTTTTCCTTAGATTTAATTATTGCGAAATCCAACTGTGAAAACAAGCAAAAATTCAACTGAAAGTACATTTCTATTTTCATAATGCTTATTGTTGTAAATAATTATAAAGGAAACATAACTAGTAACCTGCAGAATAATAATACGGAAAACTGAGGAGCCTCTTTATCATTTCAAATGAAGTATACCTAATAAATGTTTTCTTTATGTTTGTAGTCGTAATATTCCACCTTTTAATTAGTGCTCAAATGAAGTGAAACGGTTTTTATGATGTTAGTCCTTTGACAAGTGCCGTTTGGTCATATCCCCCACGCAAAAGATAAACAAGTTCACTAACAGAAATAGTTATCACATTAGAAATGTGTGAGGCAACAGATGCGAGGCGAAATTGGACACACGAGCCGCAGTGTATGGCGGAGTGTATGACCGAAAGCGGTCTGGAAGTTAGTCCGGGTGCCGGAAAGAGGTCAGTGCATCTCCGCAATTTTCACGATTAACTTTCATTATGCATGTATCACGCGGTATCGCACATCAGACCCGGCATTTGCATGCGTTATTCGCCCTGACAAACGACGCAGGTTGCCACGGCGAACACCCTATTTCTGCTTTGATTTAAGGCCTCCATCCTCCCGCCACGGCGTCCACCATTGTTTACAGCCAGATCGCTTCAAGACACACACCGCTAATAAATTTTGACGGATCCACCCGCTTGATGTGTCCAACCAACCAGACAAACCACTGTTCTCTCACAAAACTGATTTGTCAGTCGTTAATTAAATTAATCGAAACGCTACCTGGCCCAGGTTATTCTAAACATTCTATTTGTGATCGTTTTCGCGCCCGTCCACTAATTACGACATCACATTTCGGATTGTTTTCCGAAAATGATCCGGTCGAAAGTTCCGGTTGTAGTCATACATGTGTAGTTGCCGCCGAAAGTTTGTTTGAATAAGAAGGAAATGGGGGAGATCACGGTGCGGTGAGTCGTCTAGTAGGTTGTGAAGTTAATGAGCGTAATAAAAAGGGGAAAATGCCCGACGCAAAGTTTCACCAAACACCTTTTTTAAAGTAGGTATCGGTTTCGCGTTAAGAATTCAATGTATTCCGGTAGTGTTCGCATGTCGAACATTCACATGATTAAAGTATGTTTAAGCGAAGACGGGGCCGCCATTATGTTGCGCATACTTCCGGACCCCAAATTATCAATGTAATTTGGCGATTTTGCACCGTAAAATGTTGTGTGTGATGGAAATCGATCATCAGACTCGGCTTTTCCGGGCTCCGCTGAATTTAGATGTTCACATAAACTGCTTTGTTTTACGACATACACGGCCCGACGGTTAATTAAATTACAAGTCTTCCGTCTTCCCTCTCGATTACTTTCTAACTGAATTGTTATTATGCATGCGGAAAATAATAGCCGTTTTTATGTACGAAATCAAGAAACATGCTTAACTCAGCCAATATAAAATTTATATGACATTTAATGTCCTATACTGTTGTACTTAAACTGTTCGTAGGTAAATGCTGGTTTGCAAATTGGCTTTTGTATTTCTATAAACCACCAATAAATACAGAACGAGATTTAGTTAAACAGTTTAGTATGAATAAGTAAGCAAGACTAATGGAGCTAATGTCTAGTATTGTTAAAATAACCATTGGATTACAAGAATACTTTTCTAATAATTAATTAGGTACATTGCATGACTAAATTTGGTCTATAAAAATAATATATTTAACTAAAATTCATATGTATTTTGTAACATTTACTCAGTTTCTGATAATTTCTTTTATATACCTTAATATTTTACATATATTTATATATTATATATATATATATATATATATATATATATATATATATATATATATATATATATATATATTTATATTTCTAATATTTTTTGCCACGATAAAATCTATGTAAAGTATAGGTAAGGTAAGGGTCGTTTTACTTAATAGAATTGTTAAAATATTTTAGAAAATTGAAAATATTTTGTACTGTTGTAATATTCAATTTTAAAAACTTTAACTTTTAATATACCTCTTTTCCTAGAAATAATTCTTGTAAATTGTTAAACTATATTTATTTGATACTTTAAATATATTTTCAATTTGTCACAATTAAGTTAAAAAGAATATAATATTCACAGTTTTCGAGTCACTGTATCTATAAAAGAGTTGTTCAAATATTTTTTATATTGAAAAAATTGATGAAATCTACAATTTTGGAAACTCATTGTGTTTTCTACAAGTATTAGTCATAAAATATTGAAATATGTTTTATATTTTATTTCTACTATTTTTGCAGTTTGTCGCAATAAAATAAATATTAAAATATTCTTTGAGTTTTGAAATCATTGTCAAAGTAAAATAAATTATAAAATATTTTCAGTTCATTGTCTAGTCATTGTTCTTACTGAAGAGTTTTTCAATCAAATTTAATATATTTTACCATTGATATATTGATGTATCTTTTTTCCTAGAATCAATTACACACATACGAAATTCAATTTCTAATATTTTTTCAATCATTTTGGAGTTATTATTTTATTTTATGTTGTTCAAAAATTAAAAAAATATATCGATTTTGAAAATTCAAAAAGAAGTGTCTTTTTCACTTATAAATAATAATTATACCGTCCTGAAACATATTTAATAGTTTGTTTGCATTTTTCACAGTAAAATATTTTCAATTGTTTTCGGGTCCTTATACTATAAACAGTTTAGTATTACTAGATTATTATTTAGTAATATATTTGCAGTTTTTGAAAACTCAAAAAATTCTACTTAATACTTCTTATATTTTTGCAGTTTGTCACAAAATCAATCAATGCAAAATGTTTTCAAAATTTGTGTACTGATTAAAGTATGTTTTTCTAAATTGAAAATATTTTGTATCGTTGGAATTTTAAATTTTGAAATCTCAAATTAATAATTTTTCCACAATTTGTAATATTTGCAGTTTGACAGAGTAAAATCAATTATAAAATGATATTTTTGACTAAATAAAACAATCTTGGACTTGGAATTTAGTATAAAAATGAACATTATAATTGGTAATATTTACCGTAATTTTAAATAAATAAATATCAATAATAATAATAATAATAATAATAATAATAAATTAAATAAATGTATAACCAGAATAGCACGGTACTGTTTTTAACCTGGACTCTACTCTGGTAAATTTAAAGATGAAGTAGGTATCAACACGAGGCAACTCTTTCGGGGCAAAATCAGTGATAAAAAATTTTCCAGTCAGTGTACTTTTTAAAAAGTTGCTGAAATATTTTAATGAAATGAAAATATTTTAAATTTTGCAATTTTCAATATAGAAAAATCAGTTAATATTTTTATCTTATAAGTGACCTATTTAATGCTGTAAAGCTTTCCTTTTTGTAACTTATCTAAATGCAAAAGAGAAAATATTTTTATACTAAAAAGTTAACCAGAGAGAGAAACGTTTAGGCAAATTTAATGTTTGTTATTTATTATATCAGTAAACAATGTAGTTAATTATTTTTTCTGTATAATTAGTAATTATTAATTAGTCCCTGTATAATTATGACAGAAATTGTCGAATAACAAAAACATTCTGTCGTGCATTGTTGACAAAGGCAAAACTAACAAACCAATAAAACACTTGACCAATCAACAAGCAGTTTTAGTGTGTTCCTGTACATGTATACACAATGACTACCGAATGTATCGATACATTCATAAAGATTCGATTAATCAGGTTTTGTTTGATTGCGGTCCCGGTTCAATGAATTAAAATGCGCCGGGTCTATTGTTTGTTCAATTTTAGATTGTTTATAATAATTAATTTCAATTTGGATTTCTGCCTTCCTTTTTGGGCGGGTGTATGTGTGAGTGGCGATTGGGAGCCGATAAACCGGCAATGTTGTTTCAGCGAATTACCGCAGCGAAAAAAATCTATGCTTGTTTGGGAATTAATTAACAAGAACGATGAATAATTCATATGTACACAGCGATGTGTAATGTTAAGGATAAAGTTTGGCGAATTTATGCGACGCAGATTAATAATATCGTGTTTATTCGCCGTTTATTTCCCATCCAATTCACTCATGTTTACCGCTAATAAAATAAAATCATACACAAATCAATAATTTCCGAAAAAAAAACGCACAGTACAAACTGTGACACTGTTATTCACGTCTACGTTTCTATTGCCACTTTCACGCAAAACATGAATTGGGGATTATATTCGCTTATTCGCTAAAATAAATTGACCAGCATTTTATTTATTACGATGATTTATATTTCATCTACTTTCGGCGTATCGTGCTGAAAAGCGTCGTCTCGTTCAATATAAACATTTTGTTTCGTCGCAGTGCACAGTGATACTTGGCGGATGGAGTCGGTGTCTTTGGGATCGGGGTGATAAATATAAGTTTTAATTAAAGGGAGACGGGCAATCGTCCGTGATATCTGGGAAATGCGCGACGCAAAAAGGGACTCCGTCCGAGTATTTTTCCCATAACGGACCTGTTTGAGTGTGGATGATTTACCGGGCGGGAAAAGTTAATTTGATATTATATAGTGAACGTAAATCTTTCATCGTATCATTATCGAACCGTTCGATCATGATCTACGTGCATTCATTGCGACGAAAGGCGCCGATATTGATTTATTTTTGAATCAACGACCCCTTCAGGCCCCCTCCCCCCAGTGCCCCACACCAGACTTAATATAGAGAGATTAAATTGCATTTTCTCGTTTTTTCGTTTTTTCCGTATTTTCGCCGTCCTACTTACTCATTTTATTGAGAAACTTTGCCCGGCAACTTAGTTTCCGGAAATTCATTACTATAATGCAACTTTAAAAAAAGACAAATTCATACGTTCCGAAATCAATAATTGATACTTATCTGACCTGATCCATTAACTAAATTCCTCTTAACACTAATATTTTCCCGTCCACTTTCGGCTTAATGCAAAATTGAATTGGGAACTGGCTTATTTGCCCCCCGCAGCTCCTTGTTTATTTGCAATGAATAAAATCAGTAGTTTGCTTGGAAAACACGCACCTCTCCATCAGGATTGGAATTAAGAGAACGCCATTTATCGGATTCGTTCACGTTCTTGTCCTTTGATTCCTACTATTCTTCTTGTTTTCTTAAGTGTTCCGTCCGAAACGATGTTTCCCACCGAACGGTCCAGTCATGGTAATGATGCCGTTTCTGCAAGTAACCAGAATCAGACTTCAATTTTGAGAAGTTTAATAAAGTCACTATGTTTTATAAAATGTTTTCAACGTTCGTAAATAATTACATTTTAATTGAGTTTTTGAAGAGTTTAATTATATCGGGATTGAGATTTTTTAAATAGTCTGTATGAAATGATTTAAATTTGTTGAATTAATTGTACAACTTCATGTCATATAGATGAATTGAGGGTTAAAAGTTTTACATGAAAAGCTGCTGTTTTTCATCATAATATGAATTATAATATTTATTTATTTATTGTGCCCAATAAACTATTTACAGGACAATAAACAATAAACAATACATGTAGAATTCAACAAAAACAATGAAAGAGCACAATGCAAGTAACATATGCATAACCAGACAAAATACACAGTACATTATGTCATTACACACAACCATGTCCTGAGGATTTGATTACTTCATTTGCATCCCGCGACATATGTATCACTGTTTTTGCCAAAATGTTAGTTCTGCAGAACGGAATGTGGAAATTGTCAGGTTCTCTACTTCTTCGGCATGGAACGTGTAGGGAGATGTGTTGAAGCAAATTGGAACAATCTATTTTACTGTCTGCAACTTTCATTAAGAAGTTTGCACCAGTAATTCTTCTTCTTTCTTGAAGCGAATCAAAGCAGTGTAAAATAAGAAGATGGTCGTAATCAGTTCCCCTATCTCGCTAGACAACATCCCTCCGAAATGACGTATATTTCAGGAAACGTTTCTGAATTATTTCAGCATACAGTTGATGACTTAACTGAAAAATAAGTATAGAAACTTTTATATTTCTTACACGGTCTTATCTTCATGATGATTACATGTAATAATTAGGACTGCATATCGACAATTTGTTCTCGTACTTGTACTTATTTCAATAAATTTTTTATTGTCGTCGCCCAAGTTAAAATCATCGATCGCCTTTGTTGAATTAATTTATTAGAACACAAAAAACAACAATGTACTCTGAGATATTTATGTCTGGATTATAGTCGGATGAACAATGTGAAATGCATTTTTTTTTGTTGCTGTTTCAGCTTCGACGTTCGGGGCAAGCCGTTGAGCCAGGCCCGACACTGGTCCGCGCCGGAAGTGTTCGGCTCGAGGGCCTACTTCCGGACGGTGTCGGAACCGGCGCAGCTCGTCGTCGAGGACGTGCGGCGCCACGACGAGGGCGTCTACCGATGCCGCGTCGACTTCCGGAACGCGCAGACCCGCAGCTTCCGGTATAATCTCACCGTTATTGGTAAGTAAAATCGCAAGAGCTTCAGTTTTTGGCAATATCGGTTCCTTGGGTGTATTATTTTTATTTCGAATTTGAATTTTGGTTGCCAGTTTAGGGGAGTTGAGAGGTGAATTCGTTTGTCATTTTACCTTAAGTAAGAGTGCATGCGCACTAACATAAGATCAAACAATATTTCTACAGTAACTGTTAAATATCACGAAACATGATCAAATGAATATATTTAATATATTTTCACTAGTGTAAAATATAATAAAAGAAAGCATAAAAAACATTTATTAAGCAATTAAACAATATATATATATATATATATATTCATATGAACTTCACAGAACACTGATCACAACACAAATCAGTTAATGCTGGAATTAAGTCTAATATTGAATTGATTTGTCGTTTTAACTTAATTAAGAGTGCATGCGCAACACCGTAAGTACAAATAATATTTCTATGATAATTGTTAAATAATCTATTATATGCGGCGGTGGTGAGAGAAATATCACATACATTATTTAATGTTAATTAGGAAATATACACCTTTCTAATTAAAAGCAATCAAAATACTTGATATATTATTTAAAATAATTACAGTATTTTCTTTCTACAATTATTTATTTGTAGCTTAATGAAAATACTTTATATTTATATTAAATTTAAAATAAGTAATTACTCAATATGATGGTTACAGAAATAACACAATTTAAAAAAAAATTATATTTATTAAACAATTTATAAATAATTTAAAAAAAAAATGTTAATATTTTGATGGGTACCCTTTGTTTGTATAACCACCTGTAAACAGTGAAGAATATCAGCAACGGTCGTTTAAACTTAAATCCCACGACTTTTCAATTAATCACCACAATCCATCCAAATTAGATGGTTTTTGGTTAGTTAATTAGTTGGATTTAGATCAGGACTTTAGGCTGGATAAAAATAAATACTGGAGGATAATTAATATATTTTTATGTAAACTTGAGTCTTGATATTCAATATTTGCGAGTTTTGTTCATTCAGTCGACATTTGATTGCTTTACTGGACACACTGACGTTGTATGACTCAATTATTTTATTCTTTATTTGTCTAGTGGACAAGAAAGGATTTCGTTTACTGATTTTTCCAATTTGCCAGTCTATAAAAGGAGTAGCTTTTTGTTAGAACGTTTTCTTATTGTATTTTCAAATTGTTAAATGTTCTTGTTTGTTAATAATATTTAGATCTCGACCTTTCATGTAAACTATTATTTATTTCTCCTTTCTCTGCAGTGCAATGTTACTTTCTTCCCACTGAATGTGAGTTATTATTACATTACAAAATAATGTAAATCCTTACTATTAAGAATATTATTAAATAGTACCACGAAATGTAAATATATTTTAATGTGCTATTTCTTTGACCAACCAATAAGATTAATATTTGTGTTCAAAGAAATACCTTCGTCGTTTTTAAGACAAAAGAAGTTAAAAAGAATCGTGAAATATGACTTATATACTTACTGGACAAATTTTGAATTAAGTCCTTTTGTGAAACATATTACACACTGTTAAATTTTAAATTTAAAATTTACTTTTCTGGCCGCCACTGTATATTTATTTTATACGATGTCTTGTGTTACAAACAAATTCAAAATAATCTAATCTAATCAATAATATTTTATCTACTTGTACATATTTCAAAGGATTAATTTTTTTATAATATAAATATATAATTATATTATACGATGCCTTGTGTTAAAACCAAAAATAAAATCGGATTTATGTAATAATATTATACGATTATTGTAAAGTACAATAAAAGAATGCAAAAAGAATATTTAATATATATACAAAAAAAGCACATACAAAAAATATATATGCACGTGAATTTTACAAAGGAAAAGTTTGTAAAGTAATAAAAGTAAAATGACTTAATAAATAAAGTTAAGTAGTCGAATAATATTATATATAAAAATGGAACATCATAATTAGTTTGAGGTAAAAAATCTCTGTCCTAACACTGAATATACAGACCTCCTTTATTCCGGATACAACTTTGATACTCGTAAAAATGAGTAATATTCCACGCTCGTTATGCAATATACTTTTATTAAATTTACTTTAGAGACAATATCTCTTTTATTACTCTTTTATCTTGTGTAACGCTTTTGGTTAGATAAAAGAGCATAATTTCGAAGGCAACCTATGTTATTCCGCAGTGACATTTTTTATTTAACCTCTAGTCAATATCGATTTAATCTCTTTTCACTTTAAAGTAAGATTTATGGTGTATATTGAGAAGGTGGAAGTGTCGATTTCCTCTATTCCCCAAAAGTATTAGCGCCCGATGAATGCCGGCAGCACTGGGCGGTTCTGTATTTAGGATCACATTAAGATAGAGTCGCGGTGAAGAGTTAAATCAGGGCAGGATCGTATGTAAGTTTGTGTGTCTGTCTGTCTGTTGGTTGTGTCGGTGCGGTGTGTTAGATGGAACGAAGTAGGAAGGCGGAAGTAGTCCGGCCGGCGTTATCTTGTACATGGATATTTGCATGCGAGCTTAAACATGATTTAAGCCACAACTTCGCCTCCATTAGACAAGTTTGCACGACTCCAACACATTACAAATGAATTTAAACATCCACACACACACACACACGACATACGCGACACGACTTCATTTCATCGACGCGATGCAACGGCGACGAAGGAGTTTTTATTGGGGGGAATCGGATCGATGAGCGGAGCCGACATAATTAAAACGCACTCGATGATGAATAGTGGAATTTTAATTTATGCCCGACCCACTTCCGCGACAGAACAATATAAAACCGAGCCCGAAAGCTAAAAACTGAAAACGGTTCGCAATTAGACCGGAGAACAAATCTATAGAATAAATCATTCGAATTCAGCTCTTAAACATCGACGAAACACATGCATGTAACAACTGGCCGATATTTATTGCGAATTAGGAAAACGTAATTAATCAACGGCGTAACATTTTAAATATAGAAAGAGAGAAATGATTCGGAATCATATTTTCATTTTTCCGAAACGGGGTCGTTCATCTCTTTCAGACCGTTCGGCGCGTAATGCTGATAAATAGTCTCAGATTATACATGTGTTTATTGTGTGTATGTGTGTGTGTGTGTTTTTTTTTGTTTCATTCGTCCGTTCAAGTGCCCAAATAAAATCACCTCCCACACTCTCTCCCTCTCACTCGATGTTTTTTAATGTATTTTCCAAAGCAAATGACTCAACAAACACACATTAAACATGCCGGGTGCTAACAACCAAACAACCATTCAAATGTATTACGCATTACGCGTTTCCAACATCAGATTATTAAGTACACTGATGGATGAAAGCGTCAAAATATTCCGCTTCATCGAATAATTATTATTTTTTTTAATTATTCCACTCAGGCCTAATGTACTGCTCTAGACATTTCCAGCATGAATAAAATGGCTTATATTTGAACTGATTTATTTATTTTCAATATTTATTATTAAATAAAATATAGATAATACATAAATATTATGTATTTGAGATAAAATGTAAAAATAAAGTTTAATAAACTCATAATTTCAAATATCCACTATATATTTGTATAAAATTATTATCTAATATTGAAAGGTAAACATTAAAGGGTATTTCCTGACCCGATAAAATATTTTATTAACACTTGTGGCCCGTTTTATTTTTATTACTGAATGTGAGTAATACATTGCCTCTTAATACAAATCTTTATATGATATAAATAAAAAATAATATAAATATATGCAAATAAAAATTAGCAAGGGTACAATTTTAATATATTTTTTTGTTTTTTGTAATTATTTTATTTAGATCTAATGTACTACTAAAAATACACATTTTATATCATGGTCAATAATACCTAGAAAGTGATGGAACAGTTTCATTGATTGAACTTCTTGCTTGACCTGAAGACTGTCAGACAACAACAAACAGTCAATCACATCACTCTGAATAACTATTAAATAGATGGCCTGATGATGCGCCTCGCTTTGGTCGTCCAAAAGAGGTACTTACACAGGAACGTCGAAAAAGTTTACAAAATCATTTTGACAAACCGTAAAGAGAAGTTGCAAGAAAGACATTCTAAACATACTATGAGAAAGCTGTTTTGGAAGAGAGTGCCGTATGTTGCTAAGAATATACCAAAAACAAAATTTTTCTTAAAGAAAGGGAATGGAAATGTTGGAGAAGTTCTGAAATTATTGTATCGCTCTTGAAAGGGACCACATTGATGAATAAAATTGAATTTGTCGGAAAAGTTTTGTTTTCTTCATTAGACCGGGAACTGATTAGGTAATATCAACGGGTTGTTCGATCCAAGTTCCAAAATACAGTGGTGTTCCCCTTTACAGTTTACTTTTGACCATACTGTGATCCTGAAGAAAACCAAAAAATTTCACATTTTTGGTAGATATCAGAGTTTTTCTTGTAAGTCTAGAGTAAAACGAATTCCAATCCTCCAACCATTTTCTGACAGTCCTTGAACTAATTTCAACAAGTCCCACTTCCTTCACGTTGTCTTTAATTTCAGTTGAATATACGAATTATCCAGTTATCGATTTATACTTAAGTTTTTCATACTCAGACAATTTTTTTTTGTAGCTAGCACTTGGTCATTTTCTATAAATATTTTAATAATACGGGAAACAATTGATTTATTTAGCTATAGACTCTTAGCCATCTCTCCTTGATTCTCTCGGAAGTACTGACACCAAATTCAAGTAGTACAACATATATTTTAATATATTTTAATTAATTTATTTCTATATTTTAATCGAATATTATTCATTTAGAAAGTAAATTATATCGTAATTTAGTTAATTAGAAATTGGACTAACACATATAAATGTATTTATCTTCAGTAAACAATATGCATACCTAACATAAATATTATTAATAGAAAAATAAAAAGTGTGTTTAATAAACCCAATTCCATTAATTATAGAATAAACTAATAAAACAGTAATAGAAACGAAATAAGTCTATTATAATAAAAAATCAAAAAGATTTACAAATTGAACAATCCCCTTCATGACCCAAAAACGTCTTACTCTGTTGAAAAAAATAAAATAAAACAACACATTTCAACTGTAAAACCGGGAGTGGTGAAAACGTTACGCCGACAGATGTCGGCATTGTTAATTTGATATTTGCGCATTCCGCCGGAACAAACGGCCAATTTAAATCCTGCATGTTATAGATATAAGAGAAAAAACACGCGACGCCGGGAGGAGACGGTCTCCCCAAACTTACTTACTCCGACACTGTCGACGCACTCCCTGAATCCGAAATGAGATGCCGCGAACGAACGAACGAACGCCATTAACTCCCGGGCCCGTCTCTTTACTTAACTCTGCCCTTCTTTTTGTTCTATTAATCAATGGATTGCTAATCGTTTTTATCCTTGCCCGAAAATCTGCGGCCTTTATATTTTCTATCGCGACGTTTGGACGAAAATTTACGACCCCGCTGCGAACGCAACAATCAACAATCAAATTTTCGAAGGTTAATTCGAATCACCCGAACGGCACATACGTTTCCGTTTAATGATGTTTTAAATCGCAATCAGCCATGATAAAAACATAGTTTTTATTGTGAATTTAATTAAATCACAAAAATGTTTTGATGTCGAATAATTCTGTTGTAAATTTAATTTACATTTTGTTACAGTCAATAAATATAAAGCAACTCAGATATAAACACCGAAATGCATTTGCCAACTGTAATGTGGTTAAATAAAAATCAATGTTGTTAAGCTTTGTTGAGACTGTAATTATGCACAATTTTAATTTTAATTAAATAAAATTTCTGCTTTTAGAGCACATTCATTCCGTACTTAACCGCAAAGGCCAACTATTGTGTCTTTTTTTAATGTATTACGCATTACGCATTTCCGACGTCAGATTAATCAGTACGGTGATGGATGGAAGCGTCGAAATATTTCACTTCATCAAATATATTTTTTAGTTAATTCGCTCAACCCTAATGTACTGCTGTAGGTATTTTCAGCTCCAACAAATACTAAAATTTTTAAGCGTAGTTTGGCTTATAACCGCGAACACAAAATATAGTGTCTTTTTTAATGTATTACGCATTACGCACTTCCGACATCAGATTTATCAGTACGCTGATGGATGGAAGCGTCAAAAATTTCCGCTTCGTCAAATATAATTTTTAGTTAATTCGCTTATGCCTAATGTAGGTATTTTCAGCACCAACAAATAGTAAAATTTCTAAGCGTAGTTTGGTAGTAAGTAATTTATTTGTTTTCTATGTTTATTAAAAATAACTACACACAGTAGTGGTAATTAATACAGCAACGTTTTAGAATGTTAAATATTTTAGCTATAACTCTTTCATTTAATGTGTACTGTTAAAATAATATTACACACAACCAAACTTATACAGAATCACCTAGTAAAATTAGTTGTCAATAAAAAGCCAATGTTTTTTTTTTTGATAAAAAAATGTTAATACGTGGTAAGATTTGTTCCTGCAGTGTCAATTTCACTGTTGCTATGTATGGTAAGTGAACTAGTTTCGAATGCCTATTCAAGATTTCTGGAGTCGGGAACCCTAATAAATAGGTCCAGAAGTCGTGGAACAGCCACCACAAAAGACCAGGACCATTTTTTAGCTCAAATAGAACTCCCACAACATCCCATGCCGAGGTTCAAATGCACAGGTGTTAGTTTTTCGGTCGAAACTGTTAAGAAAAGCTCGAGAATTATTTAGCAGAAGACAATTAAGGGTACAACTATCAATGCAAAATAGAGTTGGTCACTTAAATTGGAGTTTCAAACATGAAAACTGGACAATTGAAGATTGGTGAAATGTGTCGGAGGAGACCAGTATTAATATACAATCAGTTTATCGGCGGATCCGAGTTTTGATAGGTTGTGGGAGACAAGCAAAGCTGCTTTGGGGTAGCATTATGATTGGTGAAAAGAGTCCTTTGATTCCCATTAGACAATCACTAACCGGTCAAAGGTATGTGGATTTAGTGAGGCATCTTATGGCCATTGAGCACCTATGGGATAACGTTAAATGAAGAATTAGAGCTGGTCAAAATATCCCTGGCAACACAGGACAACTTATACCGGCAGCTTTGAAGAAATGGAGAAATGTTTCTCAAGAAGACATGGAAGCGCACTGTTTATTAGATTAGTAAAAACCTTCTATATTTCTTCAAACTTCTTGAATTTCATGAGTTCATTTGTAAAATTTTTATGTCGAATTTGGTTATAAATGGTATCCCCGTTTTCTATTGGGTTGATGTCAAGACGATTCTTAGGTCTTCTAAGCCGTCACAATTTTGGATTTGTGTTTGGAATCGTTTTCATGTTGAAACACGTTTATTAAGAGCATCATTTCTTCAATATATGGAAGCAAATTCTATATAAAACAGTCTTAAGAGGGTCCACGCCAGAAAAATGGAAGCATCCTCATAGCATAATTGAACCGCCACCATGTTTCACTGTAGGTATAACAAACTTTTTGAGTAGTTTTTCCCTGTAGGATGTTTAACATAAGCAGAATCATTATTTTTTTATAAATTAAATTTAGACTCGTCCTTACTGTTCTAAGGTCTAGTGAATGTGATCCTAATCAAGTCAAAATTGGACTGTGACATTTTTATTAAAAACTGAGGTTTTTCTTGTAGGTCTGGGATCAAATGAACTCGCATCCATTAACCTTGTTTTCACAGCAGTGAAATAATTTCGACAAGACCTATTTCCTCCAGGTTGACTTTAGTTTCAGTTGACGATAAGATTTGATTGGTTTTTGACATCACAACCCAGTTATCCATTTTTTTTAGGCACAGACAAGTTTGTTTGTAGGTACTACTTGATTAGTTTCTCTAGATTTTTTGAAATCGATTGACTTATTTAGCCGTAAACTCTTTTTTGATAACTCTCAAATATAATTTATCTTACACTTTCATTTCGACCAATGATTAAAGAATTGTAATAAGTACAAAACCGCAAGTAAATAATCGATTTAAATTCACAAAGAGTAATGAGAGGCCATAAAGTAAAAAGTTGCTGTGATTTTGTCAATTGAAAAATAAAATTGTACCCAATTTATTCAAGAATAAAATTAGATTGACCAGTTGCATAGTAGACAATAACACAAAAATAATAAACATTTTAAGCAGAATTAAAAAAGGTTTTCTAGCTTTTAATTTATTTCTTTTGATCTACTATATCATAAAATGGATTAAAAAAAATAGTATTTGTTGTGTCCCTACATAGTTTCCTTTATTGTCTATCTTTTGGGCCATTATTTATTAAGATTGTGTTCTAAATAAAAAAAGTTAAATGGGTCGCACTGATAAAATTTTTTATTTTTTCGTCACACGCGATCGCGAAAATTTTTTTCGAACATTCAATATTAACTGGAAGGGTAAACGAACGATTATGTGTTTGTATTTCTGTGTGCCGGAATGGGTGCGTTGTGTTCGTTCGTTCACCTACCCGAATGCTTAATTAACATTATTCGAAGTAATTGACATGTTCACATTAACGACGACGATACGATTAAATTGTGTATATGTATCGTTCTTGTAAATCCAGTAATTGCGAAGATGAAGCTTGCATCTGTGTCACACGAACTAACTCCATTAAAATTTCACGCCGGGATTCATCCATGAAACCGTCAAACTGTTTGTGTGTGTCTGTTTGTCTCAGAATTTGTCTACCTGTTATGGAAAATGGCGGTGACATTTGTTCCTGGTGTCCGTTATGAATAAAAATGTACGTGATAAATTCGCCTGATTGGAATTGTATTAATTTATGGACGAGAGGAATTTTATTGGCGACAATGATGTGTGAAATTTATTTATAACATATTATGTGTGTGTAGGTAAAACGGTCAACAAATCAATGTATAATTACATTTTGCGCGCTGATTATCTCTAATTAATTAGTTCGCACGTCGAATTGAACGGTCGCCGTTCGACGCCCGAAAACCGAACACATTTTTATTACCCATTTGTCAATTAAAAACTGAAATCATGAATGAAATTGTCCATTTCATTTATTATCAAACTACAATTTTATATATCATTACAAATAATTTACAAGATTATTATTGTTGTGAAACATTTGTTTTGGGTAACCATGGATGTAAATAATAATTTAATAAAATTCTCCAATTATCAGAAACAGTAAAGCGGGTCCCGGAAAATGGAGTTTCTATTTAAATTTAACGGTTGCCCGCACCGCTTCAACATTACATTTTATTTCGTTGCACAGAAACTGAAATATGCCCGAGAAATAATTCTGTTGTTAAGTGGTTTGCATTGCTGAAAGATTCACTCGCAACATAATTATTTTAAGATTTCACGTCACTTTATATGCGAGTAAAATTCGCATGAAAAAGATTAATAATGTTTCCTCCATTATGAACGTTTAATCAAAACAAAAAGTTCGCGTAGTACTTTTAAAATATTGTGTAACGGCGCGACTGATTTATAGATAACTGACTCAAGTTTTCGCAGATTTATCACAGCATCGCCGTGAAATTCATTAAGCGTTCGCGCAGCCTTCGAAAAATCTAATTTCCTACCGTTACAAGTTGTAATTCGATGCAAATGCACACAGAAATACACAGGAATACAGAGAAACATCGAAAGTTCTTGTAGCTGGGGACCTCGAAACTGATAACGAAGTTCCCCGGCAATTTGTAATAGAATGAATCGATGGAAATCACCGCCAACACGGCCAAAGCCGCCGCCGCTGAAAACTGAATTCAATATAATAATAGATAAGGATCCGCTCAATTCGTTTGCTGATGTTCAAAATGACGGAATCGGTGTAATTTTTTGATCGAGGCCAATAATGACGTTGTTACGTTGAGAGAGTTGTTTAATACACGAACAGGCAATTTTTAAAATTATATATCATTTTTCAATTATCCTATTTTAATAGATAAATGTATTGTCAGCACATCCGTTATTTAATAACGCATTTTGCCACCTTATTTTCATATTCAATTAACAAGTGGATCTAATATAGCAATTTTTGTTTTTAGAATTTTTATAAATAAATTTAAAAAATTACGTAATTAATTAATATGATTATTCTGCACTCCTTAATTCTGAATCATCTGATTTCACTAAATATTCATTCACTGATTGCTTCAGTCAAAATTCTGTATTGAAAATCACTGGAATCCATTGATTAATCAGTACAGTTTCCAATGACTGATCAATATTATTACACTTTGTGTAATTTCACTGAAGAATCAGCCTTATAGTATTGATTAGTAATAGAAATTCCAATGATTAAGATATATAACAAAAAATTACCGAAGTATTCTGTATATATATATATATATATATATATATATATATATATATATGAAGGAAGAAAATGAATGAAATATACAAACTTTTTGGAGCAGGTCAAAGGTAGACACTGAGAAAGAACAATATATAGGTCAGTACATTTATTTTTAAATTGAATTCATTTGAAAGGTGACACTTACTATCGATTCATCAGTATCTTTCAGAAATGCAGAATTAATTAATTAGTAGTTGTCTGAATTGAAGTAAAGTAGTAAAATTTTACTAGTTAATCAGTAGTTTTCCAAACTACTGAATAAAATAGTAGTATTATATTAATTAATCACTCGTTTCCTGAAATAAAATAGTAAAATTATACTGCTTAATCAGCCACTTTCAGAACTGTTAGATGACCTAATAGAATATTAATATTTCATCACAAATTTTCTGAATAGTGAATTAAGTAGTAGAATTTTAGCAACTAACATCAGAAGTTCTTTGACATACCAACTGAAATAATAGAATTTTTCTAACTAATTAGCAGATTTCAGAATTGAAATGAACTAATAGAATTTTAATCATTTATCAGAAAATTTTTTGAATACTGACTAAAATAGTGGAATTTCAATAATTAATAACTTCTGAATGAAGGTTTTAGATTTTACTAATTAATTTGTGGTTCTTTGAATATCAATATAAAATAGTAGAATTTTACTAAGTAATCAGCAGATTTCAGAATTATTAAATGAACTAATAGAATTTTAATAATCTATCGAAAATTTTTGAAATATTGACTAAAAGAGTAGAATTTCAGTAATTAATAAAGTTTTCTGAATTTCTGAATAAAGTTTTTGTATATTACTACTAATTAATTTGTGGTTGTTTGAATTACATAATGAAATAGTAGAATTTTCGAACATTTTTTGAAATGGTGACTAAATGTATAAAGTGTTTAGTAATTAATCAATAGTACTAATTACTCAATGAGATAAAAATTTTACTAATTCATCGATAGTTAGTATTAAGATAGTATAAATAATAAATTGAATTTTATAAATAAATAAATATGTATTTATTATTTATATTTAGAGGAATCCGTGCCCCTGTGGCGTACACACCGAATTTTCGGTTCGTCAAGGTGAGCAAAGCAAAGATAACGGATCCGTGTCGCAGTTTAGCATTTTTATTGAGTCTGCAGCTGTAGCTGCATCGGGGGGCCGTACCTAATGTGTATAATACAGCTAAGTGGCAGGAAAATCGCAAATCGCGCGCCATTTACATAATGAAGGTGAATTTGTTCCCGAAACGGCACACACGACCCGCATTAAGTCGACCGGTTACCCGTCCCGTTCCGTCTCGTCCCATTCCACCGTCATTGATCGGACTATTGGCCCCGTTTCGATTTCGATTCCTTCCGCGTTGCAAATGTCCACGGCGCGCCGAAAGGACCGATCCGAGGCCACGTCCTGCACTTTTACGCGCACTTTTCAACGGACGTGCCAACTGGCCCCGCAACTAACCCAATAACGATAGATTGGACAGATTAAACAAGTCCATAATAACCTCGGCTAATTTCAATTTATTTTAATTCGTATCAACGTTTTCTGACAAAGGAACGCGATTTAATTATTGACTGTCAAGTTTTAATTTGATTTTTGACTTGTTGTCTTTCTCGTATTGTCGTTAATACGGTTATATCGGAACCAATCAGCTAAATCTATTGAAATATAAATAAAATTATCCTTTTGATTCTGTTCAACGAAGAGCTTTTGATAATTTTACACATATTTACAATTACACAATTATTGCACATATTTAGTACAAAAATTAAACAGGTTAAATTATTAAATAATAAAGTATTGCATATCCACCAAATATTAAAACAAAGTACAATAGATCAACAATTCCAGCAACATATTTTAATTAGTGTGAATGTTTTCTGACAAAGCGACGCGATTTAATTAGAGATTGATTTGAATTTGAAATTTGACTTATTGTCGTTTTCACATCGTAATTAACACAATTACGTTGAAACCGGTGATTTAAATTTATCAAAATTAACATAATATCGCTGTCTTTTTATTTGAAATATATATTGATTAGATAATGTTTCAAAAACTTAATATCACCTCTATATAAAATATTTTGATTTTAGTGAAATTAAAAATATAAAAAATTTAATTAATTATATTAATTATCTGATTGGTAAATTTAAGTCGCGCATCCACCATTTTTTACACAAGGGCAAACACAAAATGTTGACTAATTTCATATTGTAATTAATACAATTACATATAAGTAAATCACTCAAATACGTCAAAATTAAAATAAAATTATTGTTTTTTGTTTTCTTTCAAATGAAACTCAAAATTTCCTAAAAATTGAAAACGTACTTACTATAATAGGTAAATTTAAGTTGCGCATCCACCATTTTTAACAAATGAATGAGGAAAATTGGAATGAATTTATCGTTTTTCATTTATATCAACTGAAAGTTACAATACAAAATGTTTCGAAAATACTTAAATGTTATCGACATATGTCTTTTCAATTTTACAATGATTATTTATCAAAATTAACCTTTTATCGTCACCTTTTTATTTGAATTACATATTCCTAATGTCAGATTAAGGGCTTTTGTTAACTGTACATAAATAATTTTAATTTTAAACTGTGATATTACAAATTACAAATATAATTAAATATTTACTTCGTGGATTAATTAAAAAATAAAAAACCGTTGTTTTTGTTTACTTTAATTAAAGTGGAAATACGGCGCATCGACCATTTCAGAAAAACTAGTGTAGAACAATTTATTGCTTTCAAATGAAGGTGGACTGTTTAGAAAATATTTAATCAAACACGTTTTTGTTAAATTTAAACGTATTTACATTAAAACCATTGTATTGAACTCAAATTAAATGTTGAAGACAAAATGCTTATATATATATATATATATATATATATATATATACATATATATATATATATATATATATATATATATATATATATGTAAATTGATAAAATATATATTGCGCATTCGTCACCTTTAATAAAAAGTAGAACAACAATTACCGCAGTATAACAATTTTTATCGTGCAGTGTCGAATTTCTGGCCACACAAACATAAACGCGATATTGTGCGCGTGCATTTTCATCGCTTTATGTGAAGAGAATACGACAGCAGTGTTATGTTAAGTTACATTGTGGAGGTCGTGGGGGGCCGAAACAAAGAGATGATAAATTGTGGGGTAATCATTCCGTTGAACGAGAGCGACTAAATTTCAGGTTTATTAGTTGATCAACTAAAATCACATTAGTGTACATTTAAGTATAATTAATCAAGGCCGGGGATCCGGACGGCCGGCTCCGGATCCAAGCGAAAGACATCTGTGTCGGCCGTGGACGGTCGGGGGGCTGGGCGGCTTTTATAACCGTCCCCCTCGGTTGGGCCGGCATCAGCTGGCTTTGTGTGTAACGAATGGCATCCGTCAACCGTTACAGGAACGGTTCATACGCGTCTGATTAATTTCACAAGTGCATAACCCCCGAATCAATGTGCGCTCGCCGATTACCGGATTTGCAAGAATTATGCACGCACTTTAATCACATCCTCGAATCCACCTAATGCTTTGCGCCGCATCTACACTTTGACAAAGTCATTTCTCATTGTTCGAACACAAACACGGGAATATTATAACCGTTTCATCAGATTGTAGGGTGAAATACTTCAAAAAGGAGATTAGACTCGTGTCATGCATGATAACCCAACGGATCTAGATTTAACTTATAAAGAATTGGAAAAATACACACAAAAGTATGTTTTATAATCGCAGGAATGCAAGAAAAGTTCGTGAATGTGCCGATAAGAGGGAGAAAAAAGCGCATTACGGTGTGGGAAATTCATCGAGACTGGAATATCCGAAGCGTTCAGGACGGCAGGAAGTTTATTCTTATTTCAGAATCAAGATCGGAGAAAAAAAGCAAAAGTACAAATTGAAGCAGTGCGAGAAGCTTTTGCAACTTTCAGATAAATTTATCCACTGTTTGTCAGAAGTCCTATCGCCCAGAAAAGATCTTTTTCTGTGATACGACATACACAACAAAAACGTTCAACTTTAACGACTAAATACGAACGGAACATTTTCCTCTCTTGTAAACATTGAAACGTGATCGAACAAAAAAAATACTCCAATGCAGACAAAAATATCATATTTTTTTATTTACTTTTTTTGCCATTTTAAACTTCTATTGGAGTATAATTCATACTGCGTATTGTTTTTAAAACATCATATTTTTTATTATCACGCTAACAATGCACGCAATTTGAACTAGGCAAAATAATAAAGATTGTTCAGAAAATTGTCAATTGGTTTGTAAAATAGCGACAACCATTCCGCATTTCCCATTATTTACGGCAGTTTGTTAACTGTTGAAAAATAAAATTAAACTAATTAATTAACATCAGCATAGAGGTGTGTTTAAAGTTTGCAGACAACGAGTTTGTTGGGAGAGAAAGGTTTTGGATTTGTACTGTCATAATGATGTGTATTGTCACAACGTTTCGAATAGACTGTATCTCCATTTTCTCACTTGAAGACAAATAGAGGTACATCCTATTCAAAACAACGTGACAAAACACATTATAAAGTCCAAATGCCGTTCCACGGGGTGTCCCATAATTAGACTGAACAATTTAAGCAGTTAACTTTACATCAAAATAACTTATAAAATCTGGATATCAACGTTCTCTAATAAAATTACAGCCTGTTAAACTTTTATAATTAAAATTGGTTTTTATCATTATTTTTCAAATAGTTAATGCATAAAGTTAATTAAGAATTTTGACTCCTTTCATTGGAAAATTGAAGAAAAATTGTTTGGAAAACGTGGCCTTTCTTAATAATTTTTTATGCTTATTTTTCCTTAAGTTTTTCAGTGGATTGTGGAAACTACAGCAACAGCTAACAGCAAAACAGTAAAACGACAAAAACAACTAATTACACGATCTTTTTCTTAGATGCACCCACTACCTTTGTTAAGATAATTAGTTTTCTGCTCTAAGACAGCGTTTGTTGTTATGATTTTCACCATTCTTATAAGAAAAATTCTATTAGAAAACATGATGAATTCTAAAATATTTCGTACGTCACAAGAGTTATTATGTATAGAGTATCTCACAGTTTTATATTAATGTAGTGCTAAAAGAAACTTTATGGATGTTTATTAACTAGAATATTTCTAGATTTCATTCATTTTTAGTGTACAGTTGAAGGTAATAAAAAATAGTAATAAATGATTAAAAAATCAGGCATTCTGGCCAGTATTATTATTTTCAATTAATATGAGTTAAACAATCTCCAGTCGGGGTTGAAGGTTCTCCAAGTTTCGAAGTTTTCTGTCTGACCTCAGTTCGATCCATGTAAAAATTTTGTTGGCCAATTTACATCAGAATGTAACAACAAAATAACCCTTGCCTTATAAGTTAAGCATTATTTTTTTTGCAAAACTGGATTTTGAAGGGTCCTAATGTAAGGCAGTAAATAATGTTCCACAATTTACTCTAATGAGCTTTAGATAACACCGAATACCATTCGGAAAGTAGCATTATGGGCCAAACAAATTCATGATTCATTACTAAAGACGATCTTCTTCCATTCAACATCCCAAAGCTGTGGTTCCTACACCACTCCATTATTTGACATTGATGTTATAATGTAATAAACACTTCGCATGGAAAGAGAACTTCTTTCTTCTGTAAATAAATGGTTTGCAACTGCACGAGTAATCACAAAGGGATCTTGTAGAATTGACTTCTAAGTCGGCTTCGTCTCCGATTCATTCGATTGGCTCTTTTAAAACTAATTCACTCTCAATCAAATTGACTTAGATGATTAAAATTTGCACGCCTTTGTACTAACAACATTTAGTATGAATGAAAGAATCCTCTAAACACAATAAAAATAAAATGAATACTGAGCTGTGTAGCACAAAATCTCGTCGACAAACAATCATCAAAATCTAATCGTTTTTTGTCATCATATAAAAAACTGCACACAACAACTTTAGTTTAAATTGGTACACTAAAACTGAAAAACTTATTAAAGTGTGATATATTGTACAATAAATTAAAACACACTTGCAAAGAAATAAAGTATATTTTCATAATATCTTCGCATTTCAGCATTTAAAATAAAGTGTACGTCGAAAACAACAAACGTATATTAAATTAGGCTAAAGTGAACGTGAAAAGCAGTTAGTTTTCTTAAAGAACGAGAACCATAAATTGCGGGTAAAGCAATGTCGGTTCGTTGAAGGCGGTTTAAAAAGCTGAAGCGGAAAGTGGCGTTGATTGCGGCGGAATAATTATATGACAGTCGTCTTGTGGCAGTAAGATGTGTGTTGAATGGGGGGCGGACGCCCGGGGTAAGTCGGTCGGTCGGCCGGTTGGGCGGTCGAGTCGGACGGAGTGAAATAGTGTGCGGCCCCGGCCCGGCCGGCCACTCTTAGGAAATATCTTAATAGGAAATAAAAAGGGAATTTATTAGCGGTTTACGGAGTCCAAATGGAAATATAGTGTCGAGTGGGCCGTAACACGGGCGGGTTTATTAGCGGCGGAGCGTTCTCTACTTTGCCGATATTTTGTATTCCTTCCGTCTGAAATTTAATGGCTCCGGGCATGCACTAAACTCCGAAGATACCCAGGTACATGGACTATCCGCTTGCGAAATCCACCACCACCCTTCGCGCTGCACCCCCCTCGAAATGAACAATACATATTAAAGCGTTCCGGCCAAACATAAACCTGTTTTAACTGGATCCCGCATCATATTTCCCCCATTCTAAATTGGATCTCGTAATTTCCATTGCAACGACAATGTTTTGATATACAGGCTGAGCCGGCCAAATTATCGCACCTATACCTACTTAATGTCTTCAATAAAGTCAAATATAAATTTACACAATGACTCGCACAATAAACAAGGTGATACCATTATATTATGTAAGCGAAGCTATTTATTATTGGGTATAAATCACCTGGATGTTTTCAAGATTTGTTTGGAAAGTTTTCCAACTGCTGTTTATGAAATGTTACATTTTCATCGTGCATTCTAGTCAGATGACATATTGGTCCTATATAATAAAAAACTTGACTGTTTTTGCTGATTGTTCAATACAAATATTCTATTCAAATTAAATAAATGTTAACCAAAATTAACGTTTAATTGACCTATTTTAATATTTCATTTTTTTTTTTTTTTTTGTTATAAATATTTCATTCATTCAATATTTAAAAATTTTTATGGAATATTTTACTACATTCCAAAAATTAATTATTTTGCGTACAATTAACCATAAAATCTTTCAGCTTTTTAATTTTTTCCCTTATATTTAATAGAATGTAGAATATATGGAAAAAACAAAATATAATTTACATTTAAATTTTCAATCGCTCGGTGGCATATATTAACTTTATCGGATAAGGCTCAAACTTCACAGTATATTTTTTCTATAATATGAACATATATTTGGGGTTAGACGGAATCGAGTATGCTGAAAAAAACACATAAAGGATAATCTTGACAAACGACAATTAATATATAATAAAAATAATGGAAAAATTTTAATTATAAAATCCAAGTCCAATGATAAAACATGAATATATGTTTATTTTTTTAATTAGTTATTAATTAATAATGTACAAAATATTTTCTTTTTTAAATTAATCTGTGAATAAGTTTTTAACCAATTTTCATGATAATTTAAGCTTTAATTTATAGATACAGTTATTATTATTATTACTATTACTGAATATTTTTATATTTAATATTTTTTATTAGCATTATAATAATATTTATGTACCATATGTGAATTTCAGAAATTATTTAAACATTTTTTCTTCTGTAATATACACATATTTTTAGAAAAGGTATAATAAAATCGAATATAATGAAAAAAGTGACACATAAAGGACAATTAATAAATAAAAATATGGAAATGATTTACTAAAAAATTAAATTATAAAAGTAAAAGTCTCTGATAAAATCTGAGTAACATGGAAAATATATTTTTTTAATTAGTCAATTTATAAGATGGTTTTTATAAAATTTCATGAAAAATTATTTTCAGTTTTAATTTATATTTAATTTGTTTAAAGTATAATAAATTTCAAAAATACCGTACCTACTTAATATTTTTCTCATTAGTATTATAATAAAATTTATAAGATATTATACAATATTACGTATATGTACGTTCAGAAATAATTTAAAAAATATAATATATAAAATAAAATATTTTTGAGATAAATATACTAAAATCTGTGTAATAGTGCATTTTTAAAAATAACTGTGATATTAAGAAAAGTATAAATTCTGATAGCCAGCGTCTTCTTGTATGTGATTAGCGGTTATATATAGATGAGATTAGAAGGGTTGAAGTGAAAGGGGGCTCGGTGCGTTTTAAAGATGGAAAAATGGACGTATTACCGGAACACAAATAAATCCGTTTCGGATAGTATGAATGAAAAGTATAATTTAATGTAAAAGTTTCGAATGGGTTATAAATGGAGTGAACTTATCTATCAGAAAATTGGATTCGATGCGCGGATTATTCCCGGGGCAGAGACGGATCGAGTTCGGGATCGGGTTTCTGAAGGGAAATCTGCTAAGGCCGAATCCGCAGGATCACATAATGAAGTCCTTATTGATTTGGCCGTAATCCGCCGCCAGATGGATATTTCCATTATTCTAGTTATCCTACAAGAAAATGTTACTCTTTTTCCGTTCCTGCGGAGGGCAAAAATGCTGACTTATTTCTTTTCGGGACCGGCCGCCCGTCTCGCCGCCGCCGCCGCCACCGCCGTCAGCTAATACGATTTCGACGACACGAGTACTACACACCGCGACCACGGCTTCGACGTCGACGGACTGGCATCGCGCCCCGCTTAATCTCCCGTTATTAATTCAATTGCCCCTCGAACGGCTCCGTCCACTGGACTACCTCCAGCATTTTTCACTTCACCACATATTTATGTTTTGTTAAAAAAACGATCCGAATTCTAATAAAATAATAAATGAATTTCTCCAACCGATTATTTATGTAGTCGGTCTCGCGTACATATTTAAGTCTCTCCGACAAGATCTCCTATTATTTATGCTCCTCACTTTTATCTTCTTGTGAGGTTTGACCGCATTATAATTTATGACTGTCTTTGATTGGCACATTCAACATTTATTTTTTCTGACATCATATTTTACAGATATTTTCTGCTCCGTTATATGTACATGCATGAATATGGTTATTTCTATTTTATTTCATATAGTCTTCGATATTTTTTATTACTATTAATCTGGATGAGGTCTATTCATTTTTCCCCATATTCATAAAACAGAGCGATATGAAAAATTGTGAAACTATAAAATGCCGATCCCTTGGGGCGAAAGTTACCGTAAAAACATCCTAACACAAGATGTCGGAATGTTTTTGTATACTCGTTATAATGATTTCCTATGTCTTATGTTCCTTAAAAATGGCACATATTGGCAGTTTCAGAACGGAATTATCTTAGTTATTATACAATGACTTAATATTGTTAAATATTAAAAACAATTAAATTTTATCATTATTTCTACTTTCCGTTTAATATTATAATGCTTTCCCAAAATTGTCGTTTTTTTTTTGGTCATTGCATTTTTCTATTTATGATTTCTCTTTGATGGCGTATTTTCATATTTTACTGATATTTTTTACTTCTATTTTATTTAATATAATCTTCGATATTTTTTATTCCGGCTGATCTATATGAGATCTATTCATTCATTCCCATGTTCATTAAAAAGGGTGATGAAAAATTGTGACATCATAAAATATCAATTCCTAGGGATGGAAGATACCATAAAACCATTACAAGTATATCACATACGATGTCGAAATGTTTTTGTATATATTTCATAGTGCTTTTCTATGTTAAATAGAAGATGAAAATGGAAGGTTCAAAATACAATTACTGTAAGTCAATATACAATGATTTAATATAATTTAGAAAACACGAACATACGTCAATTGTTATTATGTTATTTTTACTTTTCCATTTAATATAATATAACAATGCGTCTCCAAAATTGTAGTTTTTTGTATTACATTTTACATTTATAATTTCAAATTGATTGCCAAGTTTTCATATTTTATTAATATTTTCGACTCTGCTCTACATTCATGCATCAATATCGTTACTTATATTTTATTTCATATAACCTACGGTACTTTTTATTACTATTAATCTGGATAAGGTCTATTTATTCTTTCCCATGTTCATAAAACAGAACGATATGAAAAATTGTGAAACTATAAAATGCTGATTCCTCGAGGCGAAAGATATCATAAAAACATTCTAAGTATAACACACGATGTCGAAATGTTTTGTATGTATAACGATTTTCTATGTCTCATGTTCCTTAAAAATGGAAGGTACAGAATAGAATTATTATAAATCAATTTACAGTGATTTAACATTATTAAATATTAAAAATTGAGTTATAGCAATAGGAAATAAATTGAAATATGCTTTATAAAAAATGTACTTAGGTCAATTAATGTCTGAACATTAGTTTTACTTTTTTATTTAATATAATACACTACGCCTCATATTATGGAATACTTTTAAAAAATGAAATAAATATGATACTTTTCTTATATTATTTTTTAATTTATTAAAATAAATTAAGGATACAGTTTTAAGGAAAATCTATGAATATTGAATAATACTACTAGAGAAATAGTTAAATATAACAAAATTTTAACATTTTTCAAGTTAAATTTATTGGTACTAATATGGAGCACCACGTGCGTTAATAACTTTTTGACAACATCACCTCATACTTAAAAGGAATGTTCTTATGACATCCTGATCAATGCCCTCGTAAATTTTTATGATCTTTTTCTTCAGTTGGCTTAAAGTGTTTGTTGGTGGTTGAAGTTTGTCTTCCTGTATGAACCCATAGATGTTCAGTCGAATTTAGGTGGCCAGTTCATCAGGAGAATATTTACCTCGTCAAGATAATTAAAAAAAAAACTTGAACTTATTATTAAACTCTACTCTGCTTTTCCCCAATGAAGATACTCTCGAGATACAGTCGATTAGTATGATGTGTTGCAGTCAATAAGGGTTATAGCACGGTACGGGGTTCTTTAATATTCTCCTTATGGTGCCCTGGCTTATTCTTAAAACTCAGTCAAAATTGTTGCTGCAGTAAAGTACTGGTTGCAAACCTTTGTCTAAGCGCTTGGGTTCTTCAATATTGGTCTTATTGTGATGAAGTTATTCTTTCTCGCTCCTGTGCAGGTCTCCTTTCATTGGTACCCGTTTCATAAAATCGTTTAATCACTTTTGAAATCGCCAAATTTAGTCGATTTGATATCTGATTTTGACTTTTTTCTTCTTCGTAAAAAGCAACGACCACCGCACTTTTATTGTTGAAATATTTCTGTTGTTCATTTTACAGATTTTAAAAAGTAATCGTAAATATTAAATACTGTTACAAAATGTAAAACTAATTGTTTTAAAATGTTTAGTTTTTTGCTGTCTAATGGACAAAAATTGTAGGATACCGTATGGCTAATGTGTCAAAGCTAAAAATTTAATATAAAAATTTAAAATTTTATGATAAAAAAAGATATTCAAACTTTAGTAAATATTCCATAATTTTGCGGTGCAGTTTAATTCTCCTCCAGAATTGTAATTTTATAGTTAATTATTATATATATATATATATATATATATATATATATATATATATATATATATATATATATATATATATATATATCTTGTTGATTTCTATTTTATTTTTATTACTATTAATCTGGATGAAATCTATTCATTCTTCTCCATATTCATAAAACACAGCGATATGGAAAATTGAGAAACATGCCGATTCCTTGAAGCGAAAAATAACATGAAAATATCTTAAGTATATCTATCACACAGAATGTCGCAATCTTTTTGATATCTACATTAAATAGAAGATTCAAAATACAATTAATGTAGGTCAATGTACAGTGACTATTATTAAATATTAAATATTAAAAATGAAGTTACAAGGACAGGAATTGTATTTACTTTTCCCTTTAATGTAATAATTCTCCTCCAAAATTGTTTTCTTGATTAACTGTTGAGTACATTTTGTCATTTATCATTCATTATTGATTACCAGCATTCATATTTTATCGATTCGATCTTCGACTACGTTTACATTCAGTAAAATCTATTTTATTTTATATAACGTACGATGTTTTTTATTACTAATAATTTGGATGGTTATCTATTCATTCATAAAATGGAGCGATATGAATAATTGTAATGCTATAAAATGCCGATTCCTCGAGATAAAAAATAAATAGAAGATACGAATGGAAGGCCCAGAACAGAACTACTGTAAGTCAACATACAGTGATTTAACATTATTAAAGATTTAAAATGAAGATGTAGAAATAGGAAATAAATTGAAACATACTTTATAAAAGACGTACTTATCCCAATTAGTATTTGAACATATTTTTCAGTTTAATATAATAATGCTCCTACAAAATCGTATTTTTGTGGTTAACTTTGTATTTGTATTTTATTATTCATGATTCCTCTTTAATTAGCATATTTTCATATTTATTAATATATTCGACATTGTTATTCATGTAGATATAAATATTGTTACTTCTATTCTATTTCATATAACCTACGATACCTTTTATTACTCTTAATCTGAACGAGGCCATTCATTTTTCTCTAAATACTATATAAATATCCTAAGTCATACTTGATATCTAAATGTTGTACATACTCTTTATAATTATTTCCTATGTCCTATGGTACTTAAAAATACAAAAAGAAGATTTATAAGTCAATAAAATAATGATTTGATGTTATTAAATATTAAAATGAGATTATAGGACCATAAAATAAATTGAAATATACTTTTACAATAAACCTACTTACTGTAATTAGTTTTTTATCATTCTTTTTACTTGTCCATTTAATAAAATAACGCCCCTCGAAAATTGTAGTATATGGCATACGTCACATTGCATTTCATTAGTTTACTCAGTTTAAAAAACGAAGAAGGGGGCCTATTTAAAATAACATCTAAGCAAACCGGACAGAAGAATGAATCGGTAAATAGGCAAACCGCCGACGAACCACATCCACATCGCGCAGGGTCGAAACGAAGAATTATGTCCGCGTAGAAAAAAAAACACAACGGATGAAAAATACGATCCCCTTAATTTTAATGGGCGTTTCTAATTAAATAATGGCGAGCGATTGCTCATCTCTAAACCGGGATTTATTGCGCCAATTACGCAAAAAAATAAAAACGTGCGCATTTAATAACACACGCGAAAGTAACCGGCGGGTCCGTTCTCCGGACTGTTTCTTAATATCATTCGTTTTCGAAATCAATTTCGCATTGTGATTTCGAGTGGTTATTTATTGCCCGGCGCTTTTTCTATTTTCCAGACGGGCTCTTTTTTTTCGAGACGACCCAAATGTAAAACTTCACTTTATTCTCAACTATCTGTTTTAATTTAGTATTTTTATTATTTGATCTTTTCTCCTGGCATCTTCTATCGGTTGAAATATTTATACTTGGATCTTTTGATAAAAGTGGAACGGAGCTTTGACAATTGAAAATAATTAAATCAATTTGATTTCTCTTTTGTTCCGTTTAATTTGACGGATTATTTTCCATATAAATTAAAAGAGTAGGTAGTAGGTAATTTGGAGAATGGATAAACTGAGAACAAGTAAGCAATAAAAATATTCGTCTCATTATAAAGTCGTTTTGCTTTCAGACGTGTAAATAAATGATGGCGAAACAGGCTGCTTATCAAAACGAAAAGTAAAATAGGACATTTACATTTCAATTTACATTAATCAGAAATGAAATTTTCTCAATTAACCATAGTGGAAAATTTAAGCTCGTCTCCAAGGCCATTCTAAACGAGACTTATCGATTTTTATTCTCGGTAAATTTACTAAATAAAAGAGATTAATCTGGTCGGAACGTTTCGTTCGGGATTTTTACCCTCATTTAATTAATATTTTAAACGGTCATTTATCTTGGTAATTAATGGACGCGCGATTAATATTTAATATTAAAGACACTCTGCCTCGCGCCCTACTTAACCGTTTCCTCCAAGCAACACCATCGAAATATAATAATCAAACAAACAGTTAATTAAAACGTTCAATTAAATAACATCCGCACACCTTTCTGGAATTCAATAAATTCAATAATTCAATTTTTATTAAAAACATTCCGGAATTATTTGCGTTTCGAATTTTAAAACACATGTATATAGATCCAGTGCTATCACGTACTGCATAATAATTAAAATTTAATTAAATTTCGTGTTTTAGGAACAAAAATTCGTTCCCCTTTAAACGTTAAAATAAACTCGATTTTTTACAGGGGAAAAAAGCCGAAACCCGATGTGAATTTAATATAGATTTGTTTCGGTTTGTAATAAAATTTATATTTGTTATTATTAATATCACCGTCACGCGGATTAAGTGAGCGAGTCAAATAATAAAAAAAAAAAACAATTGGGTTAGAACGGGCTAACAAAGGGGCTTTCTTTTGATGTTGTTGTGCAAATACGGTTTTAATTGAAAGTGGTATTTAACTGCCCGCCTTTCTAATGACATGTAAATTTAAAATTATGACGGGGTGAGTTTATTGTTTTTTCACACGAGATTATCGCAGCAAATTATAAGGCTCCCCATATCGACTTAAATGGTAGTTGAAAATCATTATTACTCGCTATTGTGATCACGTATCGAAAGTACAAGGACATTTTATTTCCATTATAGTTTTATACGTATCAAGAGAATTTATTATTGAACAGTTTTTGAGAGTTTTTTTTATACTTTTGCTTTCTATTTTTTATAATAGAACTATACAGTGGTAACAAGGGAAATAGCAAAAAATTTAAAATTAAACATTTTGTAAGATATTTCATAAACAGTTTTAAATCAAATTTTGTTCAGTCAGTATATAAAATATATTTCAATTTTCTATTTGCTTTTTGTCACACATCTTAAAGATATTGGGGATATTACTTTAAACACGTATATTGGTGTGACTTGATTGGCTAATTCAAATATTTTTATATTTTGTGGCACTATTTAATAATACTTTTAATAGTAAGAATTTATTCTTACTTCTTCTTCCTAATTTTATTGGAAAACTGACATTCAGTGGGAAGAAAGAAACATTGCACGCCAGAGAAAAAATAAATAACCCTTTTGTGGGCACGAATTTAGGAGAAATGTTAGTACCAAAAATTATTATATCTCATATAAATATGGAAATATATGAAAAATAATATTTTACTTATGGGGGAAGAAATTTGGGGGTTATTTTGAAATGAGCTCTCCTCTAAGTTTTGCAACTAATGTTTTGTACCCTCATTTTCTTTTTAGTTAGATTGAGTTTTATTAACTGGAAGGCCCCAAAAATTTGTCAATTCGACTTCATCATGGATGTGTGTGATTGTGATGGATCATCAAGATCCCACCTCTGATCCATCACAAATGTTTATCTCAATGAAAAAATATTTATGCAAAATATTTTTGTAATTAGGGCAACTAAATAAATTTATGTATAAATAATTTATAATAAATGTGAAACAGTCCCTCCAAAAATATTCGATAACAACTATGCCTCCCAAAACAAAACCCTCATATGACACAACCCTCTTTTATATTTACAGGCTTTTCCATGATTGGACATACGAAAGAAACGATAAACTAACTATAAATGCAGAAAATAGGTTTAGTTTTTACCTTTGTTAATTGTGCTTCAATTTTTTTTTCATTTTCAGGCCACTTTTTCGTCTTAAAAGTACCTGTTTCCAATCAACTTTACGATTCTTCTACTTTATTGTATTATTATTTTGAAGATCACATTAGATGGCGCATCATAAATTTGGAGGGTAACTTCTTACCAGTGCCCACAAAAAATTAAAAAAAATAGGGGAAGAATACTTCCCCTTGCCTACGAAAGGGGTAAATACTAATTTACATGAAAGATTGAGATTTTACGTTACAAACTGCTTAAAATTCACCTGAAAAATGGTTCACAATGTTATTAACAAATATTTTATGAAACAACACACTAATGATGTATTTGTTCAGTAAACAAAGCTTTGGTTTCAAAAAACACATTCGTACAAGACTAATATATATTAATTAATATATAATATATTAATTATCTTTCATTTTGGTTATGAGTATTTTGGAGTGACGGGTCTTAGTTCAACAGAATAGGATTAGAATGTAAACAATACGGTCGTCCTCCTAATAAAAGTTTGGATTCTAGATATACTACACAAATTTGAAACACGGTGAAGGAAATATTATGGTTTGGTATTATTTTTTTTACATAATTACAGAAAATTATTGGTAGCATGAACCGTTTCAAGTATAGAGACATCATGAGATACGTAACGAATCCATTTGCCAACGAAAATTTGCCAGTTACATGAATTTTTATGCATAATAATCATCTAGAACAAAATTTGTTCAAAATTGGTTAACAGATAATCATTTTGAATTTTTCTATTGGCCAGCTTAAAGTCCGGATCTAAAACCAACTGAAAACTTATGGAACGACATGAAGCGTCGATTAAAACACCAAAAACCATCAAATTTAGATGAATGGTGGTTATTAATTGAAGAGCCATGGAATTTAATTTCAAATGACCGTTGCCAATATCTCGTTGAATCTATGCCTCGCCGATTACAGGCGATTATAACGAACAAAGAGTACTCAACAAAATATTAACTGTGTTGTATAAATTATTTAATAGATACATATTTTTTAAATGTGTGCAAGTTTTGTGATCAGTCATATTGAGCATTTATTTTGTATATAATAAGAATTAATTTAAGTAAAACTATTTGATTGATTTAAGTACAAAATAAATAATTGTGGAAGGAATATGTAATTATTTTAAATAAAATATAGAATATTTTGATTGCATCTAATTAGAGGTATATATTTCCTAATTAACATTAACATAAATAGTAGTGTCAGCTATTTCCCTGGATACCACCTGTATATAATTTATTTTAATTATATATATATATGATGAAGGAAAATAAAATATTTGACCCATTTAATTTTTTTTTAAAGAAGGATACTTGGAAAATTCACCTCGCTTAATTTATACCCATTTTTTCTTTTGTTTTTGAAATGAAATTCGTTTAAAAAATAATAGATGAAAAATTGTTCGACACAGATAAATGTTATTGGCTCGAGCTTTATTTTTGCTAATTGCGTACCATGCACTTTGTTAATTACATCGAAAAAAACTATTAGCTAATTAATTATGATTTAACAAATAATTTAAATCGTCCAAACGTAAAACAACAACAGGCCATTTAAAAAATAAATTCTACTTGTTACAGTTCCACCAGAACAACCGAGCATCCTGGATAAATGGGGTCGCCAGCTGAACAACTCGGTGGGACCCCACGAGGAGGGCGACGACGTAACACTGACATGCCGTACGGTCGGTGGCCATCCCCAACCAACGGTGCGGTGGCTCGTCAACGGACACGTGGTAGACGACCAGTACGAGCACAACGCGGGCGATGTCATCGAAAACCGCCTCGTCTGGCCCTCCGTCTCGCGCAAGGACCTCGACGCCCTCTTCACCTGCCAGGCTGTCAACACCAAGCTAACCGAACCCAAGGAGACCAGCGTCGTCCTCGAGCTCATACGTAAGTTCTCATTGTTCTGTCGCACTGGGAATTACACAGATATGTCAAGGCTGTCTATGTTTCCAGGCTGGGAAGATGAAATAGTACTGAGATTAGTTGGTTCAACTTTGAAATAATAGTAGAGAAATTTATATAAAGCATTTGTAATTTAATTAAATAAAATGACCATAGAGTTTCAAAAATGCAGTAATCTTTTGAAGCATGAGATTTGGCAGTTTCCTTGTTATGTTATTAGAAACCTTAAAGTACGTAAAATCCCATAAGTTAAAGGCACAATAAATTTGGAGGCATTTTCCTGGGAATTAGTCGGAAACATCGAAACAAGCCATGACACAGCAAGCAAGACAGCAGCGAATCGCGTAGTCGTAAGTTGAGGTAATTTGGCGTTGGTGTGTTGGTCGGTTGCAGTAAAGCCGCTGACGGCCAGAATCCTGAGGACCGTAAGCCCCCTGGTGGCCGACAAGCGCTACGAGGTGAGCTGCGAATCCGCCGGATCGAGACCGGCCGCCATCATCACGTGGTACAAGGGCAAACGTCAGCTCAGGAGGACCAAAGTAAGTCGCTGCCACCCACTCCTTCGTCATCCTTCGATCCCCTCCAACCCCACGTCGAATTTTTCAATTTTCCAACGGGATCTCAGGCCAATGTTTGTTTTTCCATGTTTAGGCAAATGTTTTTTTAACTAAAGTTTGCCTGCGAATCGTACCACAATCAGTTTCAGTTTATGTAAATAGGTAACCAGAACAAAGAATATTTCTTCAGTCAATCTTTGTGTTGGTCTCTTGGGACTATCGGAGTCACCTTGCTTCATTTAAATATTTTATTTACAAATAGAACGATATATTTATATTTATTTTGGTATAATTCTACTTGTCTTATGTATATATTGCCATATATTCATCCAGAGATCGGACGGGCAAGTTGTAAAAATGTCGTCCGACCCAGATTTTATTTAAATGACTCGAACCATTTACAATGTATGATATTATACATTTAGAACACATAAAACAACATTTATTTTAGAATATTAGTTTGTATGTATTTTCCTTGATATAAGTTGATGATGCTTTTAAAAATGCATGTTTATGAGTAATAAAAACAATTATGACTTCAAAGAGAAAATGGGGTCGTCTAAACAAAAAGAAATTTTATGTAAAAGCATACCATTCTTTTAATTTTTCCAGTAATTTCATACTCTTACATTTTATGTATAATTTTTCCGCTCGAAAGATCGGAGCAATAGTACAAAACATTTAAATTAAACATAATCACGCTGAAAAGAATTTCGTGAAGGGGATTGATGCGATTGTGCGTTTAAAATGACTTAAATATGACGATTGTAAATCATATCGTGAATGTAATTACGATGCGGAAGTGAAGCGTTAATGTCAACGGGCCGGGGGAACCGCCCGCATCCCGAAATGTCAACATTTATTCCCGAAGTGATGGACAAAAGTGGCCCCCTTTTCGTTTGTCCCCAAAAGTCGCCCCTTTTTGACCGCTGCGAGTGGAGGAAAAAACCCACACATGAACACACCCACACACATACAGACATGCAGGAGCGAAATAAATTTGTGGCCGCAAAGTTAAACTTAATTTATGAAATACATTTTTGTGCGTCGGGACATCAGGGCATTATAAATGTTTTCGGTCGGGACGCGGGAACGGGTTTAATGTAAAGGAAACGGATATCTGGACAACGGTGAAATGTGCGATGTGCGCCTCCGAAATAATTGTGTTGCTGAGATAACCCCCTGAATTATTGCCCGCTGCACTCATTTATTTTTTTATTAGCTACATTTAAATTTAATTCAAATGTCAGTCGGTGCGGGTATGAAAAATTGTTCGAATCAAGCCAGAAACATTTTCAGTACATGATGGAATGCCGCCTTTATCAGCGCAAGACAAAATGAAAAAGCCACGTTTGAATTTTTTTCTTTGTAGAAATTTGGTTCATTTAGGAGAATCATGCCCGAATGGAAAGCAATATTTTACCTGTTTCATATTACGAATATTGGAGTCGTGCGGCACTGCCAAAGCACGATTTACTACATTATTAGTTTTTATTTTTGGACCGGTGTGCCGTTACTTTGATTGATTTGCGTTCGGTTTTTTTTTCGTCCGTTTTAATCGCCGATGCGCAGTAATTTACAAAAGGCGAAGGACGATGTGCCGAGGGCGATACTTTCGAACATCTTCGATATTGTTTCCGGAGTGACTCTCTAGTTATTATTTTAACCTAACTAACTTGCAACGTATAACAGTCCCGGGGCTTAACCTTTAACGTTTTATTGTTGAATCTCGGCCGGGCTACAATAATACCTCCGCTTTATATTATTATATTATACAATGTTCGATATGTTCTGCAGATAAATGAAATTATTGGAAATTCCGTTTTCCCCGATTCGTTCACGTTCCGCAAAAAGAGAACAAAATGTAATGAGGCCAAAACTTAAGTAAATACAACTTTCGTTAGCCGAATTTAATACGTCAAGTTCAAGTCAAAAAGCCGATATAAAATTTTAATAAAAATCCATTCCTAAACTGGAATAATTGCCTTCTCTCGGTTGTTTAGGAAACGCGAACCTCATAAATAATCACTCACTACATATGCCGTGCCATATTTGAATCCGGCCTCGGGCCGTACCTCTACTCTTTTTCCCTCACCATACTTCGCCTCCTCCTCCGCCACTCTCATCTGATTTACTCACTCTAAATTTTCATTTTCGTGTTCTATAAAGCAACCTTAATATGAGTGCCCCTACCTGCGACATGACTTTTTTACTTACGACCGTTATATTCGGCAATTTACTGCGAAATTTAGTTAATTGGCTCATATAGAGGAACGATCCTGGTGTTCTATAAACGATCCACTTCATTAATTCTATTGCCTCTCATTCACATTGTCTCTCCTTTATACATGTGTGAGTGTATTTGTAAGAATTAATGGGAAAAATAATTGTTGTGTTCCATGTTCCATGTTGTTCCATATGTTCAAGTAAAATGTACTTAGAGAGAAATGTTAAAAAATATTTTTTTATTCGTTTGTGTATCACCACAGCATATTTAAAGGAAAAACAACTAACACCAAAGTATTTAATTCTGTAAATGTAGACTAAGCTTTAATTTAAGCGTCTTTGTTATCAATTAATAGATAAAGCAACTCTTTGTTCAGTTCCTTATATTCAGATTAGTCTGTTATTCATTGCACTTAAAACTCCTTCTATGAAAACGACGTTAGTTGTGGTACTTTCTTTGGTATCATTATTGTGTCTTTTTGTCGGTGGATTTGTTGGACCGTTGACTAGCATTTTGCGTTCCCGGATTATTTCCATGTTGGTTTTCTAGTCATATGTAACCCAGTTTTCAGGATCTTCTGCCCACTGAACTCTGTTACCGCTACATTCTTTTGAAAAAAAAATGACACCCTTACATACCTTTGGGTAATTAATTCACCTTCAACATTTTACGAAAAATAATGATTATTATACACACCAAAATAAGTAATAAAGACACTTCCATATTGAAAAAGATACTACGGGGTGTTACCTTTTTATAGATTAGTTTATAAATTGTTTTTAATAAAATCTATGTTTATTTATCGATTAAAATTGTTATTTTTATATGTCGTAAATTTTAAAATTAAAATTATACAACATTTATTATTATTACTGTGTATTTCAATATTCAAAATTATATAGTATATCAGTGCAATATTTATTACTAAAATATTTTAATAAATAAATTGCTCATTTACAATAGGGAAACAATTTGTTAAAATGACTTCCTGAAACGCGTATAAAATTAAACTTAAAAGTTAACAAAACAAACGGGATGTTTGATATTCACCTGTGTGCATTGCAAAATATCGATTACATTGCGGTGCATTATTAAGTATTGGTGATATCTGTTTGAGCCAATCGTGGAAAAGAAATAGGCGGTCTCATTTCGAAAGTAGATTTATGCAAGAAGCATTGTTTGGAAGGTTTGTTTGTGCGGGAGCGCATTTAATTTGGCATGGGGGCCCGTCGGTGAAGAAAATGTGCCTGAAATTAGTTGAAAAGTGGCCGGAGTGAGTCGAGGCCGAGACCGAGGCCGGGGTTTCTTGGTGTGTTTTGTATTGTGTGCATAATAGCGAACATTCATTAAGTTTATTTTGGTGTTTTAAGCATAAAACGCCATAAATTCGGCGCCCGTCACGAACAAACTTTAGTTTTCTGTTCGCCGATCGTAATTCCTTATTTTAATGCCGGGGAGTCTTCACTAAATCCCGTATAAAAGTAAACTTTTCATTTTACGGCAGAGACGGAATATTCAAATATTATGCGGGGGGTGGGGGGCGGTCGCTTTAAAATTTAAATTAATTGGCCCATAATTCCTCATCTATTTGCAGGAGGAGACGAGAGAGAACGTAACAATAAGCGAGTTGAGTTTCGTGCCGACAACCGAAGACGATGGAAAATCCATAACGTGCCGCGCCGAAAATCCCAACGTCACCGGACTCTACCAGGAAACCCATTGGAAAATTGACGTTGTCTGTAAGTACGCCTTTTTTCTGTCCCTACTAATTCTATACGTGCCATTCCATTTAGACCGTTACTAACATTTGTATCGCTTTAATGGCAACTGTCAACTTTATTTTAATATATCATAGAAAATTTTCTGGAACGGAGGCGGAGACTCGACCTTCAAAGGGTCTGATATTTAAAGACTTGCTTAAATTAATGGTTAATTAATTGTACAATTGAAGAATAGAAGTATGAAATCGATATTGTCGTGAGATCTGTCTAGACATTTCAAAACTGTGGTTTAGCAATCTGTCTTATTATTTAAACTTAGCTTTCCAGACTGTTTAAACTTATTATGCCGGTATTATTTCAATTATTGTTCATATATACATATACAGTGGTACTCATTATTATAGCAACTTTTTAAGGTGTTAAAAGTTTGAGACTTATCTCTTTTATTTAATGTAAGGTGTTATAAATAATATTTACTATTATTGTATATATTCTTATTCTATAAAATGTTTCATACATTTTTCTGAATTGAGCTGGACATAGTAATTTTAATCTTTAAATAAATTTTTAATGATTAAAATCTGTTATTTAATATAACACTCAAACTTTGTATAATATCCTTTGTGTTTTATAATTCTGGCCTATCTTCTACTACTTGAATTGCAACGACGAGTTCATTTAACTTTTGTGTCGAAAACGAAATCCTCCATGTTTTCTACAGGATTAATGTCTGAAGATTGGAACAGTCAAGATATCACAATTTTCGATTTATATTTGGGATCAGTTTCATGTTAAAACACATCTATTAAGAGCATCATGTCTATATTATATGGAAGCAAATTGTTGTTTAATATATAGTACAAACATCAGTTAAAGGGGGCCACGCCAAAAGAATTGAAGCACCATAACATAATTGAACCACCACCATGTTTCAGAGTCGGTATAACAATCTTTTTGTGTAGTTTTGTTTTTGTAGGATGTTTAACATAGCAGAACATCATTTTTTTATAAATTAAATTTAGACTCTAAAATTAACTCGTCCCCACTGTTTTGTGGAACAGTGAATATGATCCTAAACAATTTAAAATTGGACCCATTTTTAATAGAAACCAGAGTTTTTTTTTTGTAGGTCTGGGGTCAAACAAAGCCCCATCCGTTACCATCTTCTCACAGTCCATGAACTAATTTCAGAGAGTCCTGGTTCCTCCAGATTAGCTTAAATTTCTGTTATACATAAGATTGGATTGTTTTATGTCATTCTAATTATCTACTTATCCATTTTTTTTTTTTTTGTTTTTCGATCTCAACTTCGTCAAATTTTTTTATATTTTATTTTAAATTTTTTATTAATACAGGAAACAATTAATATATTCTAATAAGTTGCTATAATTATAGCCATATTTTTGTGTTATTTATCTTATAAAAGAAAAAAATACTGATGGCATGTGGTGCTTTGACAGGAAGTCACTCATATTTATTCAATATCAATTTTGCATTACGAAACTTTTTACGCATATAACTAACAATTTAACAGGTACAATATAAAACGCAAACAAAAAACTAATTGTTTTGATTGTCAATATTTGTTTAAAATTAAATTGAATATTTATCATCAGGCATGTTTTTATTATGATATAAAACCAAAACAATGTTACCCGACAGCTTCACACTCAATCGACGTGTCTCTCAATCGTTTACATCGTTGCCAAATTCATTTTGAGCATTGTCAAAGTTTGCGTACATGATTGCCACATTGGAAGTTAAATCTACGCTCTTCGGAGAATCGTGTCACTGATTGTTAAAGAGTTTATATAGAAAGTGCTTTAATGCCGCTCGAAATAAAAATAGACGTGACACGGGTACATTAGGAATAAAAATCATTGTCCGCAGGCGTTTTTGTTGCCTGACAAGGTGCATTATTTATTGAGAACTGCGACAAAACCGCCTTTGTGTCGTTCCGCCTACTGGACGTATTACCGATTCCGTTTTTATTTTTTTTTTTTTGTATATGCCCTACACACACACACACGCGTGTCCATTGTGGCTCGTTGTGTGGATAAATATAATTGATTTTGTGGGGATCGCGTCAAATTGAATTTGTATCGCCGCCGCCGGATTAATGAAGTCCGTGCTTTGTGCTGACACACTGCATACGAGCTGCATCTGCCATGCAAATTCCTTGTCCGATACCGGAGATTATTGATGTATCAGAAATTGCCACCAAAGAAAAGGCTTGTCAAATTTCGAACAAGCTTCCAGCACAAAATTGAAACGGGACATTGTGCACCCACCTCGCATCATTATACCTTTACTAGTTACTAATTATAATTTTCTCTGAAGCATTTTGCCATTGCTAATTATAGTTTTTATCTAACACGACCGTATGAATATCACTCTTTAATGTAACCGAGAAAATTAATTACTTGTCTACTTTTTGTGTTTGGTGATACTCATTAATGTTACGTTACATGATACAATCAAGGGAAAAAAGGTTCAAAGGACATATCTAAATATTCTCATTTACAATTTGTCTTTTTAATGGGCACAAAAAATAAATCACGAACGTAGAGCTGGTTTTGTAATTTTTTTGAGGAAAAATATTAAATACACTTAGATATTACTTTTACAGTTTCATAGACACGGAATACACTATAAAAGAATATTTATTAAACAGGGATTCAATTTTATTTTCATAATGAATAAAGAGAGATCAGAGTAAAATTTTGTTGTAATGGATGTGATTCTCCAGACAAATAAACTTACCCAGACTTAGTACAAAGTAAATATAGGACTAGCCTGAAGTACTTACCCCCTTAATTTACCACTCACCGCTTTTTCTGTATCACATATATAACGAAAAACATTGATTACCTAGCTTGTACCATCACCAGAAGTATTTCGCTACTTCTGAGTGCGATATTCAGAGAATATCAAGGAATGAAGAAAGAACTTTTGGTTATTCTTCTAGATGAAATCACACATTCTCTACGTTCATGCTTTGAGCAGACGTTGAAATGACTGAAAGTCTCTCTACCACCAAAAGTTTTCATTAAACTGGTCTTAGAGCCAGAAGACATTTACAACACCCTCTGTTAAACAATGAGTATCAGGTTATCCGCAGATTATGAACTAACACGCTTGCAATCGTTATCGGCCAAGTGATAATGTCAATGATGGTAATCGACAATGAGTCACTACCAAAAGACAAGAGAGTTTTATGATTATTCTGCTAGATGAAATCACGCATCCTCTACATCTAGGCTTCGTGCAGACGTTGAAATCACCGTAAGTCTGTCTTCCATTAGAGGGAGATTGCATGAAGATGGTTTTAGAGCCAGCAGACATTTTCAACAATCCTCTCTTAAACAGTGTGCATCAGGTAGCCCGCATGCAATCGTTATCAGCCAATTGATAATGCCAATGGTGGTAGATAACAATGAGATACCACTAGGCTTCGTACAGACCTTGAAATGACAGTAAGTCTATCTACCATCAGAAGAAGATTGCATGAAGCTGGTCTTAGAACCAGAAGACAACTTCAATACCCTCTCTTAAACTCAGGTTGCTGCAGAACTTGAACCAACGCACTTATAATCGTAATAAGCTACTACCAGAAGACAATACAGTTTTCTGAGTATTCTGTCAAACGAAATCACACATTCTCTTGGTTTAGACTTCGTACAGACGTGAAATCACTGTAAGTCTATCTACTATCAGAAGTTTTGCATGAAGCTGGTCTTAAAGCCAAAAGACGTTTTCAACCACTATGCATCAGGTTGCCTGCAAAGCATGGACTAACGATCACCACCTATGGACTGTATCCAACTGGCGTAATTGTTTGTTCACAGATGAATCCAGGTACATGAGCAAAAGATGGCTTCTACTTTTGCTTTTGGAAGTGGTTCTGTAACAGTGTGAGATGGAATTGCTTTAGAGACACGCACAGATTTGCTCATATTAAATTGAGGAATTATGAATTGTTGAAGATATCATGACTTCAACTAATTCTTTTTTCATTTGTTCAAGAATTTGTAGACGACAGTGTCTGATCTTACCATGCGAAACTTATAAATTTGGAGGTGCAAAATCAAAACATTACTTGGATGCAGTGGTCCCCGCATTCACAAGACTGCAATCCAATTGAATACGCATAGGACCGTCTTCAAAGACAAATTTACACTGGAAACCATCAACTTCAAAATTTGAAATAGCTTACTAAAGCTCTTAGAGAGGAATGGCGAAGAGTAATGCAAAGAGGATGGAGGCTGTTCATAGAGGAACTGGAAATGGTTCAGTATTTATTAGTTTTATTAAAATTTAAATGAAATTGGAAACTTTGATGATGATTTTTTATTGAGGCTTTCATTGGACGTCCCGTCACCAGCACAGCCAGACCCACCCCACTAACAAAGTAATATCTTGGCAACCTGAAAACAGTGAAATAGTTGATTATCGTAACTGTCCAGCGGCCAGTGTCGCAGCCGGAATGCAAACAAGCAACGGAGACGCGGAATCGAGTGCAATCAGCGCCGCAGCGGGGGAGGAGAGTATTATTGCGTTGTACGGGCTGAAAATGCCGAACGAACAAAAAGTATTATGACGTAAAATTTGAACGAGCGACCGTTACAAGCGCAACGACAATGTTTACAATACACCAATTAGCATTAAGTATCACATGTTCTCGTCGCTTCTCTTCCGCGCTGCAAAACTAAGCAATAACGAACAAAAAGCCAAAAAACAACAGACTCATTATTGTTGCACCGCACACTTTGCGGATTGTGTGTTGGAAAGAGCGACGGGCGCGCCCTCTTTCGCGCAAATGTTATCGCCGGTTTAATGGCTTCATAAATTTTTCCGAAACTGCTTTTCTAAAATCTACTTAAATCGCCGCCCCTTTGCTGTTTAAAACACATTATTAGCATTGTAAAAAAAATGATAATTGTAAGTTGTGCGAAGTTACGTATTTGCGACACGTAATAAATATATCCCGTATCACTCCGAAACAAAATAAAACCGAAATAAAGAGGGGTGACGCAGCTGGCGCCAGGAAGAGCCCCATCAACTAATAAACCAGAGCCCATATATTATTTAGGATAGAAGGCAGTTAAATGCATTACGTTTATGATCTGTGGTTTGTCCCCCATTTAGGACTGATCTGTCCCTGCGGGAGTCGCAGTAAAGAAATTACCGATAAAGTTCGTCATTAATGTCCCTGGTTGTTTTAGCGAAACTTTTCAACCAGGTGCAACTAACCTTTTATGTAAACAACCTTAATGTTTTCCACATATAAAATACCTATTTTTCTTATTTGTCTTACAAATTGCTCTAACTAATTATTTTTTAATACTGTTTATATTTAATATATATATAATAGAGCGTCAACTTCCTAAATTGAACGTATCGAAACAAAAACTTGAGATAAGATTTCAAAACAAATACAGAATGATGCTTGAAACAAAACTTACTTGGATGTTTCTTCTACATAATTAAGGTCGAACACAACTGGATCAGCTCAGTGATGTCGACTAAATTTACAAAATCTAGAACGTAGAAAATAACGATTTCACTGTTAGTGAAAATTTTATAATGAGCCTCATATCTTAAATCTGGAATTGTTGTTTAAACCAGAACGGGGTGTTTAAACGAAGAACTGAAGATACAAAGTTTGGGGGAACCTGAAACCCTTTACGTAAGTTTTGTCATAGCAAGAGCTTTAAGTATTTGGCAATTTAATAAAGGTATATAATTGAACATATCTAGCCCATAAAAAACATGTTACAAAACTAATCAAATCAAGGAACGATACTTAAAACAAAACTTGTTTGACTATTGGTTGGATAAAAGAAAGGTCAAACACAATTGGATTAACTCCATAACCAAGTGATATGGATTTAGAAAATATGAAATATGAGAATAATGGACAACGTCGCTGTGTGAAGATTTTACGAGCTTTCTCGACTCCAAGGGATTGAACACTGAATTCGGATGGAATATGAAAACGCTTTAAATATTTGGACTCATTAAGAGAACCCAAGTGAATCAGCTCTGTCGGATCACCTAAGTAACATGCACTAAATTTACAAAATAAGCATGTATAAATTAATCTCTCTGATGTCTCAAATTATTGTCTAACTGAATACAAGAAATATATACTCAAGTTCGGATGAAACCTCAAACGTTTTACTTAAATTTCGTCATGACAAAAACTATAACTAGTTAGAAATTTAATAAAGATATAATAAAATTGAATATATCAAATGGCTACAAAAACTAAGTTAGAAATACAATAAGCACATAATAAAACAAAATTTACTTGGATACTTCTTCGACATATTAATATACGAGTGTATCAATTAATTCACTTGGAAATTAATGATTTTACTTAGAATTAGCTTCTCAACCCCAAATTGTTGTCCAAACTGAAAGTACAAAAATTAATCTCAAATTCGGATGGTACCTAAAACTATAAGTACTTAGAAATTCTAAAAAGGTGAAATCAAGTCAATTGAATCACTCAAATAATATGCACTACGATTACAAAATATTGTGTATAAACTAATGATTTTACTGTTAGTGAATATTTTAATAATTGGTTTCTTAGACTCAAATTGTGGTCCAAACTGGAAGTAGAAAATTTAAGGTCAAATTCGGATGGAACTTGAACCCCTTTATGTAAATATTGTCATGACATAAACTATAAATACTTAGAAATTCATCAAAGGTATAAAATTAATCAAAGGGCTTTAAACTAAATTAGAAATACAATACAAGCACAGGAATGATATTTAAAACAAAACTTACTTGGATACTCCTTCGGCATATTAGAGTGGAATATAAGTAAATCAACTCAGTAGGATCACTCAAGTAATATACACTAAATTACAAAATATTGGTATAAAAACTAATGATTTTACTGTTAGTGAAGATTTTATAATTAGCTTCATAGCCTCAAATTGTTGTCTAAACTGGAAATAGATTATTTAAGCGTAAATGGGGATGTAACCTCTTACGTAAATTGACATGACAAAAATTATAAGTACTTATAAATTCAATAAAGGTATAAAATTGAATATATTAAAGGGCATACAAACTAATTAGCAATACAATATAAGCACAGAATCATACTTTTTCTGTTAATGAGGATTCTATAATTAGCTTCCTAGCCTCAAATTGTCGTCTAAAAAAATTCGAATAAAACCTGAAACCGTTACGTAAGTTTCGTCATGACGAAAACTATAAATATTTGGAAATACAATAAAAGTATAAAATTGAATATATCAGAGGGCAAGAAATCTATGTTAGAAATACAATACAAGCACAGAACGATATTTAAAACAAAACTTTCTTGAATATTGCTTTGACATAAGTAAGGTCAAACAAAATTGAATTAACTCAACCGTGTGATTTGAAATAAATTAACGGAACATGAAATCTAAGATATAGAAAATAATGAAAAATGTCACTATTTGTGATTCGTTGCAAACAGAATTGTAATTGTTATTCAAATTGGAAACTAGAATTTTAAGCCAGCGAGATATTCAATCTTATTAAATAAATTAACTAAATAATCAATGCATAAATAATATAAAAGACCACTTAAATATTAACAATTGCCGATTAAAATTGGAGTAACTATGTGGGTGTCTGTCATACTTTTAACGAAGTGTTAATTTATTAATGGAAGAATAGCTGTAAATTACTAGTTAATTGAAGTCTGGATATTTCGAACGTGACAGTTTTAAATTCGATACGAAAGGAATGTAGATAACCACGTTAGTTGCGGTTGTAAATGAAACAACTTGACGACTGGAACGACGTGAAACAGCATTAAAGCTGACGCAAAAAAATAACGTTGGGAACAGTTCAGGCAAGACTGCACATTAAATTATTAATTCGCCTAATTAAAATTTAAATCCTTTTGCTGGGTGCGTTATTTATGCCGCGGCGGTCGTGTACAATATAAATTAAAAACGGGAGACGATCCCGGGACACTCTCCCGACACACATAAAGTTTCCCCGCGGTATTTAACAACTTGTTTCTACCCTGATGAATAACATTCGAAGTGGCTTACATCGCCACATTAGACCGCAATGTTTAACCTATTTTCCCTCCACCTCCGCCAAAAACGGACGGACGGGGGAGGACGACGACTTAATCTTTTAAACAACCCGCTTTTGACTGCGACCCAACTGCGGCATGTCATAACGTGATTGTTATGAATAACCTATGTCAACCTCCTACAAAAAGGGAACGGGGAAAAAATATATATTGTCGTTCGATGGCAAGTGCATGGAAAAAGGACTTTTGCATAAATATACACTTGTAAACAGTGCAGGAACGAGTTTAAAACATCGCGATCCATTAATCGTTCCATTGCCAATAAACCGTGTCTGCTTTTTCGGAGTTTCACATGCAAAAAAAAAACGGAAGAAAAAAGCTCAGTCATAAATACGAGTGAACTATTGATTGGTCCTTTTGTTCCTGTCATTCATATTCAGTGTTTGTTACGTTTTGTACGAATGTCCCTTTTTTATTTTTGTTCCGTGCAGCTCTACTTTTGTGCCGTTTTTTCGCGACTTGTCGAGAGAGTAACGTTATTGTCGAGTGGCGGAATAACAAATTCATTGCGCTCCGAAATCGCATTATTATTTTTATATGTGTGTTTTTTCGCAAACAGTAGCCATCGACAATGAAATATTCATATGGAACAGAATGACTCAGGGCCGTAACCTAATCTCGTAGACGCGAGAGGTCAACAACTATTTAAACTGATCTGATCAAAGAACACAACTACAAAAGAACACGACGAAAGGCATAAAAAGTAAATGTGATTTATTCCTTCTTGTTTGAACGCACTACTTTATTAGCCGCCCCGGTTACGAGTCTAGATTTATGCAGGGAAAAATAAAAGTTTATAGCGCCGCGCCGCAATTATGCGAATAACGTAAACAACGCTTCTCTTCTCTCCATAACTGGGAAACAGATCTTGCAAATATCATCAGGCCAGATTATAAGAGATTTAGAAGATAATAACGTTCTTTCGGGGAAACATAAGTAAACAAATACCTCGCAACTGCAGATATTCCTTAATTACTTTTTAATTTTAATTTCTTCCATTTCGTTTTCTTATTTCATGAAAAAAAATGGAGGTATTCAAATACATTTTTTTATTATTAACTCGATGGAATTTCTTGTTAATTATGATTAAAGGTGGAATATAAAAATAATGGATTTTCGTGATCCAACAACAAATCTTTGTCGTTATTAAATTAAAACTCGTTTAAGTCCCTGTATTTAATGGTATACATTTCAATAATTTATTTTGATGAATGATATTTCAACTGACCTCTAAGAAATGATAATTTGCTATAATTGGATAAAAATTAATAATATCAATTTTAGCAAAGAATTCTTTATATTTACCTCTATAAATAAATGCATTATAATAATATTACTGTCAAAAATCTTTTAGATAAAAACGTAGCTGAGTTTAATCATCAAGCAGAGTTTATTGAAATTAATTTCAAAGGCCAGCAAATATTTCTAGGAATTAAATCAAAAAGCCCCGTTAGTATTTGATGAAGGATATTTTCCTTGATTTGATATAAAGTTCTGACTACGCTTTAGTAATGTAATGTATTCAGTAAATAACGTCGATTTTGCTGTATGTAGTTAGAAAACAATTAATAATTTTAGTTTAATAGAGAAATGTTCTATTTAAGTCATCATGTACACCTGCAATATACAAATAGTAGCAAATGAAAGACCTCAGTGTTAATTCCATAAAACTAAAAGTGTTTTGAACTTAAAAATCTATTTTGTTTGTTCCTTATGGTTTAATTGAGTTAAAAGAAGATCATTTAAGTCTTTCTATTCGGTTGAGTTCATTGTACATAAGACAAATGTTTAAAAAAAAATAGCACTAAACTTTGTTTTAGTAAAATATTTCCAAAAATTCTCAGTTTAAATATTATAATAATTAATTGAATGAATTTCAATTAGTTTACGTATTAAGGACAAAAAACTAAACAAAATCATAAAAATTTCATGGACATATTTTTGGGTCAAATGTAATTTTCATATTATCTGTTTTAAAAGAAAATATTTGTTTTTTTAATTGTGATGTGACAGTTGCCATTAAAGCTTATTTTGTGTTAGTTAATTAAGTGTACTAGTTGTCTATTTGGCGTTTTTTCTGTGGTAGTATTATTTTTAACAGGAACGCAAGTTAATGGTATTTACCCCGCTCGTCACCTTTGTGCCGGTTCCTCGTTGAAATTAATTTAGATTTGTCGAATGGACGGGCCCCTCAAAACTGATTCTTTTCCCGTCCGTCTGTTCATTTTTCGCTCATTGTTCGACGTTACGAACACAGACAAACAAAGACAATACGGAACAGATGAACGGCAGACAGAATAAAGATCGAGCGAGCGAGAGGGTGGAAGTCCATCAATGATTTATGTGCGGAGGTTTTGGTTTTTCTCAGTTGACACACAACGAACGAACGACTTATTGTTTCAGACCCCCCGATAGTGGTGCTGTGCCTGGGGAGCACCCTGAACGCCGACGACATCAAGGAGGGCGACGATGTGTACTTCGAGTGTCACGTGAGGGCCAATCCTCACTGGAGGCGTTTGACTTGGCTCCACGATGTAAGTGCTTATATTTCTCTCTTGCTAACGCCCGTTTGTCCGCCAGTCGGTGGATAACCGCACAAACTGGCAACGCATATCTTAGTTGGGAATCCCCGGATCAATCTTGGTGTGCGTCCAACATGATTATTGAATAGACTCGGGCCGGGCCGTACGTGTCTTCTCGTTGACGGAGTGTCAGAAATCGGGTTTTTGTTGCACATCCCACGAACAACGACGGATAATGAGCTATTTATACTAATGATTGGAGCCGTTTTCTTGTCGCGTTTGCACGTTTCAAATACGAAATGCGAAGATGCAACAGTAGAACAAACTTGTGATTTATTGTGCGGAGCACAGGAATTACGGCGTTTGTGTTTAGAGTTGGCGATCAGGTTAACTCTGATAACAGGATTAGTTTGCGCAATTTGCTTCTAGATTTTGCATACATATTTAGCAATCCACGTTATTTATAATTTATATTCATTACTTAAATTTCAATTTACTATATTAGAACTAACGAAAAGTTTTATTTAGTAATTCAAATTATTTCCAACTGCTTATATTATAAAACAGTGAATATTTAATTTAATCATTAATTAAAATACAAATATATTAATGATATACAATTAGGTCATCTACTAGTAGGCAGCTGTCTTGAAACATTTCAATTTTAATGTAAGGTTATTCTCTATGTAACTACGTACCATTTTAAAACTCATTTTATTTTAAATAAATTTATTAAAATAGTTGTTTATGTATAATTCATTTTTTAATTTTCGCGGTATTACTAAGATTTTATACTATTAGATTTTTCATAATTTCATAAAATTTTAACGAATTATCAAAAACATGTCATCAACTAGAAGTTGTCTTGACATATTTAAATTTTATTGTTTAAAATTTATGAAAATAATGTTTCACGTTTAATTTACATTTTAATTTTAATGGTATGATTAAAATTCTATACACTTATATTTTTCAAAATAGTAATTTATCTATGAGTTATTTTATTAAGTTCTTCAAATTTTGATCTCTGATATTTTCTAAAAGGCAAGAGTTATGAAAAAATTGTAAGATACCTTTTTTGTAGAGCGTTCAATTTTCTACAAAAAATGTGAATAGAAATTTTCCATACAGTCAAGTAATGATGAGATATAGATTTTGAAACTAAAGAAAAAATGGAAAACTGAGATGAGGAGGACCTTCTTATTAAACTTGAGAGCTCACCTTTGGAGAGCATTTTTTAAAGGTGTCTAGAAACCAATTTTTCATTGTTTGGAATAATCAATTTTTTTGACCCCCTAATATACACTGACAATCTTTCGAAGAGAATAATCCAAATAATTTCCAAAATCGGAATACCAATGGTGTTATATTGCAACAAACATATTATCAAAATAAGGTTTCATAAACGATGTAAGCTGCTGTTTAAAGTAATAAAAACTAAAAAAAAATATTTAAATAGTCAACGAAATAACAAAATATTAACCACTTCATTTTTCCAATCAGTACTCCATCCTTTCTAGGTCACCATTCTTCTCTAAGAACATTAGAAAGCTTATATTTAATTTATCAGAATTACTAAAATTTGTTAATCTATATTTTTCAAAATTGTAAAATTATTTAGATTGGAAAATTGTGGTGAATGTGGAAATACTGATACAGATTCAATTATATCATAAATTATTAGACTGTTGTCTTGAAATATTCAGATATTAATATAAGATTATTATCTATACTGTTATATTATTTAAATTTTGGTGAATGCGCGTAAACATTGATGTAAATGCTTGTACTGACCCAATTAGGCGATTGATTAACTAACAACCTGAATTGAATCATTTAAATTTTAATGCAAGTTACTCTCTATAATGTTGCATCATTTAAATTCGCTTTGAAATTTATTAAAATAATGTTTTGATGTCTAATTTATATTTAATTTTAACAGAATTATTCTTTGTATTTATTAAAACAGCAGTTTTGGCGAATGCGCAGACATGGGCACAAATATAGATGCTTCCCAAAGAACAAGCAATATGATATTTGTTGTTATTGGAGTCGATCAGGAAAGAAACAGTGCTTTTAAAATTTAATTCCGGTACATTGATTTCGCGGCGCTTGAAATGCGAAGGACGCCGTTAAGTGTAAATTACTGTAAAGTGGCCACTGGGCGCGTTATAAATGGAGGAATTCCACTTCTCCGGGATACAAACCGGCTCAATTAAATAGACGACGCTCGACGAATGACTGATGGACTGACTTCCAAATAAAAACCTGCCGAAATAAAACAATCCGTTTAATTGTTTTAAGGTCAAACTTTTCTGAAAGTCGTGATGTTTGCATGGTTTTAATCCCATCACACCGAAGTGGATTATGTGTTAGTTATAAATGTAATAAGATTTGAATTAGCACTTGGAAACCAATTTAACATAAATTCGTGCATTTATAAAGCGATGTGCGATAATGCAATCAATACCTCAAATATAATTACAAATGAATTTTGGACAATTCGGTTAAAATAATACGTTATATATTTAAAGTGGATAAATAATAGTATTATAATTGTGCATTGGTTTTAGAGAGCCTGAAAAGTGCTCGTAAATTTGTGAATCGGTTTAAAAATAAACATGCGATCAATTGTTGACACTCATGTTAAATATTTCCTCTATAATCCTTCAACAATTAACTAACAATGTGTGCATCAATTCATAAAACTAGTGGCAGAAATTTTCCGTAACAATATTAAAAAATATGAAAATGAATACCTTAAATTGGTTATCTCCATCAGACTCCATGAATAATTTAAATTATACTGAGGCCTTTCGTGTTATTCTAATATCCATTATTTATACGGGGGCGGCGATGTTGATTCAGAGTAAATTGATCCGGGGTCGAATCTATAATTGTGCATAAACAGTTTGTGTGGGGGGACTCATTAGGCTGTGACATATCTTCGCAAACAAACCCCGATCTCCACATTGTACACATCCGTACCCGCTTGATTTAAGTAATGTGTGTCTTCGGGTCATGTTTACTGACTATTTATGTATGCATGTATATTTTATCGGTTTACCTTTCGGGTTGACAAGGATTCATTCTCATCACACAACTCTTGACCTCGCTTCGTTTCTGTCTCCGTTTCCATGTGTTTTCTAAGCATTTTTTGTATATGCGTGCCGCGAAAATTCAGCAAAGTTTTATTGTCTTTGGCCAACATTATTTCCAACCTGTGGCAATGCAATTTAGGCACGAGCCTCGATCTAAACGTGGCTTTTTCGCAGACCTAAAACAATACGAAACTGAATCATAACGAAATACACGTTTAACTTTAATAAACATTACAGTGGAGCAAAGTAACTATGGTTGATGGTACATCAGCAGATCAGTTTCATAATGTGATTCCGCGTAGTAAAACACGAATTCGACAGGCCGAAGGGCATGTTATTTCAATAAGAGCAACAGACCCTCCGAGTTTATAGAGTTATGCATTTTCCGTTGGGCGCTTGTGTCCTTTTGCGCGAACAAACAGAGCCAAAGCTAACTTCATTTCCTAGATCACAAGACGTTTGACTCGGCTTAACCGGCAGACATTTCCTACTGCGACACAAACGGAATTTATAATTATCTCGGGCTAATTTACGGGACACTTACGTCCCCGTTCCACCGGGTTTTCTTCGGCCGCGGCAGACGCTACAGCCGCTGACGGTACCGGCCGGTCGACAAAAATCAACAATCCGGGATGGGTACGGGTACGGTACGCGCTCGAAACGGTCGTAAACAAACGGTTAAAAGATGGTGCAGGGACGGATTTACGATTTTCATGCGACACGTGTCCGGAATCTTCGCCGATGTAACGAATGTGCGCGCGGCAGCTGAGCGAAACGCGTTTAATGCATATTTGATTTAAAAACGGAACGTTCTGTTATGAAAAGCGAACCCGTTGCATTATTATTGCCCGGAGGTCATTGTGGACGATGAAATTTTTAATCTCGTGTGACAGATCGGGCCTTTGAAAGATGAAATCGTCCGGGAAATGGGCGCTCATTTTTCTAACTATTGTCGCGACCCAGATGCAAATTATATTATTTCACGTGTGTGCGACTAACGATGGTTTTATTTCCTTTCGGGTCGTTTTGAAATACATAAAACGTTACGATTTATTAAAAAAAAACGGTGCGCCATATTCACATAAATCGTGTGGAATTGAAACAATAATATACAGAGTTACTGCAACATGAGGGCCACTTTAATGTATCTTTGTTATTGACCTGTTAACTGATTTGTTGTGTCTTTATTAAAGGTTTATAACCTTGTGAATCAAATTTCAGGTAGCTAATTAACTTCCATGTAATGTAGAAACTGTGTCTATTTTCTCATAACTTCTGTCAAGCTAACTGCAAAAGCTAAAATTTGTACATAAAATTTGACAATAAATCTAATATATATTCTTGTACTTCTGATAGAATTCTACATTAAAATATTAAGGTTTTATATAGAGATATACAATGAAATCTGGTCCATCATAGATCTCTAGGTTGATAACACATTTATTTCTTTTCACTGATATTATTCTCTCTCTAAAAGCTCAAGTTGCGCAGAAGATCAAAATTGAATGAGCATAATATCTGAATTAACAGAGAAAACAGCTAATTGTTTGCTACAAGTACTTAGCTTAGATCAGGAGTAAGATTAGCAAATGAATAGTTTTTAAAAATAAATGAGTTTTAAAAGCTCAGTACCAATATATTAAAGTCCTAGTCTTACAATAGATATTGTATATTCATATTAATTTTATATATTAAAAGAACATGAATAAAGTCGTTTTCAACTACAAAAAACCTTTTTTGTAAAACTAAAGACTTCTCAATCTTAATTAAATCATAAAATTTACTCAAATATTGGTTGTCTTACGTTGTTTGTAAAAAAAGATGTTATTTTTTTTGTGAAACCACATAAACAATCATAAAATTAAGTTTTTACAAATTATTTGTTATGTGTACTTAAAATTAGATTTCACTACGAAACCAAAAAATAAATATAAATAAAGGGAATTGGAAGAAAGTTTAGCAAATTAATAGTTTTTAAAAATGAATGAATTTTAAAAGCTCAGTAACAGTATATTAAAGTCTCAGGTTTGTAGCAGACACTGTATATGCATATTAATTTTATATATTAAAAGAACATCTTTTAATCTTCATTAATTAAACACTTTTTAATCTTCATTAATTTGATATTGAATGTTTTATTTGAATTTTCTAAGACGCATTATTTTTTTACGAAATGGGTAAGTGTAATCAAGAAAATTAGTGACGCCTCTTTTTTTAATCAAGCTAATATATATATAAAAATAAAATAATAAATATTATCTATGAAAAAAAAAATTTGAACTGATAAAAAAGCTCGTACCTAATATGTTAGAAACATCAGTTAATAGTATTGTACCGAAGCTTCGTTGTATTATTTTTAGCTGCCGATGGAGTCAGAAACTAATACTTACCGATACATTAATAATTGTTCTCATTAATAATTCAATTCCGAAATCTCATTGATGATAATTTATCGGCTCCATAGTAAAATTTAATCAATACGCAAACATCACTTAGCGTGTCATTATCGAAATTACATATAATTTTCGTCGAAACGTAAAACTGATATTGTGTAAAAGAAGTAATGCCTTACTGTTTTTGTATATTTTTAATGGCCCCGTTAATTGTAGCCACTGTTACCATATCATTTTGCCGATGAGTAATCAATTGGTTTTCCCACCCACACCTTTATCGGCTAGACTGGGAGAATCAATCAGAAAACTGATTATTTGTGTGTGTGTGTGTGTGTGTGTATTTACTCGAGATGAAGCCGATACGGAGACAGTGATAGAGGCTTTACTTCGTCTCAAAGATGGATATAAATAATCGGACTCGGCTGTCAGAAGAATAAAAATACGTCCGTAACCGAAGGGATTAAATTTTTATGCGGTTACAAGCTCGAATCCCTGGCAAAAACCTTTTGCGAATTATTGATCATCGGAACAAATCATTCACATCAACGTGCTTGGGGAATTACGAATTATTGCTTTGCTACTTTTCTTATCAACCGAATGAATTAATTTACTGTCTGCTTATTCACGGTCATTATTCTTTGTTAATGTAACTTGTTTAATTTAGGTTTACTCTAAAGCGACACCCATATTTTTTACTATATTAAAACTCGAGAATTAATATTTATTATCAGCGTCAACCGGATTTCGGTAATTTTTTCACGGGCATCAACGAGAATTTAAGTTTTTAAAAAGCGAAATTAAACAGCATTAAACCCCTAACATTATGTGTTTGCCGTACACATTTGGCAAGTCCACTTTTCATGGGCATCAAACAAATCAAACAAACATTAGAAGCCCCCTTGATTATCGGATAATGGAATAAAAATGGTCGACGAGATTATTTCCCAACGATAATAATCCGACGTGTGTGTCTGTGTGTGTTAATAATCCACGCACGTACCGATATTACTTCTGACGTGTCAAGGGTGGAAATGTAATTAGGCCCCCAGTAATTAACCTAACAATATTACGATCTCCACTATTCATAATTTAACTGAATAATGATTTAATTCCTCGACTTGCAATTAGTTACCCACTACCACTGCCACTGCTACCTATCCAATCCGGCTAATTATTCCCGGACGACCCGGACGATGCCTAAATAAACCACGACTTTTTCACTCCACGTCCGACACGCTGATTGATTATCGAACTAATACTATCAGATTACTAAATTTACACCGATAACCAACCATTCATCTTAGGTAAGTATTTTCTATGAATTATGCATTTGGGCGGTCAGTTCGGAAATTTTAGCAGCTGCGTCCGATAATTATTTTTAAAGCAGGGATAATATAAGAAAACTTCAAAAACAAATTTTAAATGAATTTTATATTTAAAGATAAGAAGTTTTAAATTAAGTACAAAATTATTAATTAAAACATAATTATACAATTTTGAAGGAGATTATCACCTACAATACAATTAACAGGTTTTTCGTTCTGGATTCCCCTACAAAAATCTAAAAACATTCAATTAGTGTCATAGTTTAATTAGACATAATTTATATTTGTTCCATTGTCCCTTTTCTTTTCCCTTATCACCTCTGCGTCCGTTAATCATACTGTCTGGAAATAAATCTTAGGAAAGAATAACGAATAATCCATTATATTAACAAAATAATAAATGTTGAAGTCTTATTATTGAAATGTTAAGTTGAAGGTAATATATGAAAAAATATAAAAATTACATATAATAATAAACAATACTAGAGCAACTTTTTAAAATGTTAAGTATTTTAGTCATAACTATTTAATGTTTAAATAACATAACTATTGTTTTATACAGTCTTATTATTATATTTCTTTTATTATATAAAATGTTACACATGTTTTTCTAAATTGAGCCGACCATAGATATGGCAACTTTAATTTTGAAAGGGTTTTTTAATGATTAAATCAGTGTTATTTAATTTAATATTAAAACTTTGTTTAATATCTCTTTTCTTTCATGATTTTGACCCATTTTCGTAGCAAAGATTCGGCCATTTTCCAAATATACAAGTCCATATTCTTTCAAGCTTCTTGAATTGGTGTGATGAATCAAGTTATGGAATCAAATTGTTGTTTAGTATGTTAATTGTGTGTAGATCTACTTCAAGAAATCAGGTTATTAATTTGTTCTTAAGGCAAAGAATCTAACTTAATTAAAATTTAAGTTAGTCGGTATCTAAGTTACAAAAGTTGAAAGTGTCCTTTAATTCTTGCCTTTTAGTAGTACCTCTTGGTTGTCCGGAGTCTTTGGCACGACATCTCATTTCTATTGATCACGTACACTCGACCACACTAGAAACAAACCGTTTAACTCTTCAAGCAATTTCTCTGATGGAAAGACCACTCTCACTAAGCCCGATAATTCGGTCCCGTTCAGAATAGGGTTAATTGACGAATCCCTCGACGTCTTCTTACTCGGGACATTAGTGGATGATCACTTTGACTCTTTGAAATCAACTGAACCGCAATATTACACCAAACAACAAATTGAAATAAATAAAATGGAAAATAAGAAAACTAATCAAAAATCGTAAGTTCCAATATAACTTCTCCTCGGAAGGATGTACATTGATGTATAAATATAACTAAAAAGTTTTTTCTTAATTAATGAAATGAAATGATTTATTATTTTAACACTTATTATATGTATATTTTTACTTGGACTTATAGAGGGAGGAACTAAGGGAGAGTGAGGTAAAAAAAAAACAGTAGCCATGGATGGGAGAAAATGGAATGGAAGGGGGTTGAAACTATTTTATATTTATTTATATTACAAAATTTGTTAACCAGACCAAAAGATTCAAATATCAATAAATGGTTATTACAGCCGTAAAATAACAATAACATGAATTCTACATTAAAAGTTGAATAAAAATAAATAATAAAGTCAAAAATGTTACACATATAAAATATCATAAAACAGAATATTGCATAAAAAATTAAATTAAAATTTGGTTAAATTAAAATATATATTTGCATATTCTGTTGTTGTTTTTAATGCATGTTGAAACTTAGGACAATCGTAATGAATTTAATTATGTCTGAATTTGCACACAAAATGAAAATTGTGTAAATAATTTCCATAAATAGTTTTGAATAAAATTTCATTGTTCACCACAAACTTAATAATGAATTATTTTATGTATGTCGTCCGATGCGAGTTTGCCGATTTGTCGGGGGAAAAGTCGACTCACGTGACCACAATAAGAGCGAGTTATTTATCTGTCCACTTGACGTGCTGCGTTGTATATCTTTCCCGAGGCATTTTTTTGCGTACATTGCCGAGAAAAATAATCACGATGGATAGTTTAGTTCCCCCAGCAATCGATAGTTGCACCGAATGCACGTTCCGCACTGGAAGTCCACAATAAAAAACGCATTTTCATTTTTACTATCTTCCATTTCCACGTACAATATATATGTATGTATATACATATTACTGATACGATATGACTCCCGTGCTGGTTTTCACATTCGTACACATCCTGCAAATTATCACATGTAAAATATTATGGATCACATGTGCCGCATACGATTTAAACCAGACCCGTTTACCGGTCTTTTTAATACTACGTTGGAGGTTTCGCAGCGTGCTGTCAATCAATGTCTAACCACCGTCGCCCATTTTATTTTTAAACATTTACATATTTTAAAGAACATTAAATAAGTTTTTGTTAAGTGTAAATAACGGCGACCGCGGACAAAATCTCGACAACAGTCCCCGTTATTTTTTCTATACCCCATGGTAATTTTAAACCGATGCCTAAATCATGCCGTGACCGCCTCGGAAGTGCGACGAAATCCGAAACAATTTAAAACCGATGATGAATGGGCGACGCAAGGTGCGAAATATAGCCGAGGGAAGGCGCTAATGAGTGGGAAAACGTCTGCCGCCTCGGACGACCGTTTTTTTGTTTTTTCGTTCGTTTTTTTTTTCCTCCGTTTTCCATCCGCGATAAATATTAATGGTGCGGTTCAATCGGGCGGAGTGCAGGAAACACGGTGTCATATTAGATGAAACACCGACGCGCGTTATTCCGTCGAGGCCTTTTACACTCACCCACGTTCACTCCGCATTATTGCCACGAGGATTTTAATTCGGAAATTTTTGCGGCCACGGCCGTCCCGACAATTTCCACTTTTCGCCGCCAATTAACGCTCCTGGGGCTTCCTGTCGCGTTCGCTTCGTCGCCTCCATGTGTCATTTTAATTGAAACAAGAAAATGTAAGAGGTGTGTGCACGGCGAATGTTTCACGCTCGAAATGTATAAATGTACGCGTAGACGTTTATAAGATTTTAGTTTTTTTTTTAAAAAAAAAAGGAGAAAAATGTATGCACTCTCTAAATCTGAGTCAACGGAAAACTGAAAACTGCTGCCTCTTATTAAATAAATTTTCTTTCATGCACTATTAAAACATATTAAAAATATAAGCTGTGTTACTTGAATTGGATGCTAGTTGTTTAATGTTACTACGTAACTGGGCAATATAATTTTATTCTTTACTTTACGGTCTTCCATTGCTCTTTGTGAATTTAAATCGATTATTTACTACCGAGAAACACAAGAAGAGATGGCTAAGAATTTAGTGCTACATACGAGGAAGGTCTGAAAAGTTTCCGACCTAATAATGATACAATTTTTTTCTTAAATTTTTTATTTATTTTTCTACATGGTCTCCATGTAACACACTTCTTCCAGCGATTCTCCCATCTCTCTAACCCGTCCAAATAATACTCGGCGTCTCTGTCCTCCGAGCGCAGTTTTTAGATGAGGGAACAAATAGAATTCACTTGGCGTTAGATCTGGTGAGTAAAACGGGTGATTAAGCAGTTCAAACCGTAATTCGTTGATTTTTGGCTGTGTCTTGGTGAAGCAGGATTTTCTTTTTCTGTAAATGTGGCCATTTTTCTGCAATTTCTCTTCGGCTTGTCAAGTAATGATGCGTAGTATGCTCCTGTAATGGTTTTTCCTTTTTGAAGATAATCAATTAAGATAACTCCATGACTAACCCAAAAAACAGTCGCCACTTTCTCAGTCGAAAAAACAGTTTTTGCTTTTTTTGGAGCCAGTTCCCTCTTTGCAGTCCACTGTTTTGACAGTATTTTTGTTTCGGGCGTATAATGGTGTATCCAAGTTTCATCTAAAGTTATTAATCGGCGCCAAAACTCGGATTTATTGCGCCTAAACTGAGCGTTGGAATGTTCATTCGAACACGTTTTTGGTCTAACGTGAGCAAACGCGGCACCCAACGCGCGGACTACTTTCTCATGTCTAAATCTTCATTTAATATGTGACAGACACGTTCTTTGGACATTTTCATTATCTCTCACTTTAATTCGGCGATAGTTTAACACTATTTGGTGAGCTTTAGCAATGTTATCGTCAGTAGTTGAAATTTTTTTACGTCTCGAACGTTCATCGTCTCCCAAGCTCTTACGGCCACGTTTAAATTCAGCTGCCCAAAATTCCACTGTGGTAAATGATACTGGAGAGTCCCCATACACAGTCCAACTCATCTTTGATTTGCGTAGGCATATGGCTTTTCAAAAACAAAAATTTAATAACAGCTCGATATTTAATTTTTTCCATTTTTACAAAAACACTCACATCGACTCACTCAAACGACTGCACAACTATGTTCACTAGCTTTTATTGACGAGAGTTGAGGTCGGAAACTTTTCAGACCACCCTCGTAAGTCATCTTTTATCGTGTTAAAAATTTTAGAGAAACTGACCAAGTGATAGCCAACAAGAAATTTGTCTGGGTTCGAAAAATTTCAAAGAAAATCGATAACTAGATAATTCAAATGTCAATCAAACAATCCAGTCTTATCATCAACTGAAATTAAAACCATCTGGAGGAAATAGAACTTACCGAAATTAGTTCAAGAACTGTAAAAAGAAGGTTAGTGAAACCTACAAGGAAAGCCCTGATCTTTATTAAAATAGAATTGTCTAATTTTGACTTACTTAGAACCATAGAATAGCAGGCACGAGTAGTTTCTAGTAATAAGTCTAAATTATGTTATGAGGATGCTAGATCGATTTAAGTATAGGGGTAAATTACACAATAAGTTGCTTCTATATATTGAAAAAATGGTGCTTTTAATAATTGTGTTTCAACATGAAAACCATCTCAGACACAAATCCAAAATTGTGATGCATTGATTAGAAGACCAAAGCATCGAAGTTTTGTCCCTCCCATCCCTATCTCCAGGAATCAACCCTATAGAAAACATGGACACAAATTTAAATGAACTCATAATAGCAATTCATGAAGTTTGAAGGAATATAGACTTGTTGTATATTCGGAAAATGGTCGAGTTCGTACCAGTGAGATGAAACAAAATTATAAGACAAAAAGGATTGTATGCAAAATATTAATGTTAAATTAAATAACATAGATTTAATCATTAAAAATCCGTTTAAAAAGTTCAATAATAAAGAAAAGTTCTAGTCAGTTCTCTTTTTTTCGATCTATTTTCTACACTACTGAATATTTATTTAAAACTTTTAAACTTTTCATATTCATATTTTTAGTTATGATAATTCATAGATATGTGACACCATTCTGATGGGCAAGCGTATTTAATGAAGAGTAGCGTTCAACAATCGGAATGTTATTATTTATTACTGTATGTTACAGCACAACTCTTTTGAAAAATCAGTTCAATCCCTGTAACACCTATTACTGATTAATTAATGAAGTTGTACTTATTAATGGGTGGAATAAGACAGATTTAACAGTGAAATTGTACTAATTGACAAGGGGGATTATACCAATTATTCAGAGGAAACTGTACTGATTTAATCAGTACACTAGTTAGACTTTTTTGCTGGTCACATAAACAAGATGTCAGTTATCTGTAACTGATTAATCACTAGCTTTCAAAGTGTATATAACCATTAAAATTTTACTAATTAATCAGTAGTTTTTTTAGTCTACTTAATAAAATAATAGAATTTTTAATGATTCAGATTTCTGGAGTACCTACTTCATTCCTTTATTTATAAGGCAATTTAATTTTACGCCCTTCCTCGTTCATATTGCCTGAATTATAATAAAGTTTGATAAGGATAACGCGAAGAGTTTTCTTTCGTTAACAAGTTAAAAGAAACCCTGTTTCCGCATTATAGGCGTATGCTGTTGAAACAAATTCCAATAAGCGCCAGGTGACATATTAATGGTACGCTCCGGCGTTTCAAAGGGAGAAAAAGCCAGTTTTGCCGCTTATGTCATCGGCAAGAAAGACGGAATAAAATCGGGTCGTAAAAGCGACAACGAGAGGAAGTTCACTTCGACGACGACTTTTGCCTTTTGCACAACTCCCATACACATGCACACACAAACACATCGTGTGCGAACACATGCGAAAGAAAAACAACAAAAAAAAAAGGTGAAAAATCGATGGCGTTTTGCCATAAAAGCGTTGCATGCGAATACATAAATAACGGCGTTATTGTTTTTCCGTGTGCCGCGAATGCGACTGGAAGGCGTCCATCAGCGAATGAAAATCCACGGATTCGACTGTAATTTTCAATAACTTTTCGCGCGCCGCTCCGATAAACGGATTATCCTTAATTGAACCTAAAATACTAACTCTAAACGGTACCAAACACTCTAAAAACAATAATATTCGCTGCGTTTCCATAGAAATTTAAATAACACATTTTCCAATGGACTAATAAATTATGAATTATAATTTATAAGAAGACTTTGTTATTAATAAATATTTATTTAAGATATCTAGATGGAATAATAAGAGAATCGTGAAATTCTTTAACGGAAACTTTAGCATTAGTGAATGTTGTTCCTCTGTTGATTAGTTTATTATTTTTAAACTATTAAAATATTTGATTTAAGTCTCTTTTTAATTTGTTTAAAACAGTGTGTACACAATTGAAAATCATTAATATAAAATATAGGGGCTACAGAACTGAGTCATGAGGAACTTCATGTGCTCTTGGAGTTAAATAATAATGTGTAATTATGTTATAATGCTATTTATGAATAATCACAACCATTTGATTGTGATCGATAAAATATGATTTAATGACTTTCAAAGCAATATCTATTCTATTTTTCGTAGCAAAATTGAATAATTTATCAGATTAAAAGCATTTAATAAATCCATACTAATGTTGATAGCCATTCTGTTTGAATTAAGGTTTTCAATTATAAATTTCAATATGTTTTTAACTTCAAAAAAGTTCTTGATTATTAGTTATAGATTAATTTTATCATAATAATAAATCTATATTGTTTCATATAAATTACAAATTTGGCTTCCTACTTGTCCGTTTTTTGTTACCAATTAAAATATACCCAATTAAAGCGGTACAACAATGAAGATATACACATCATTGTTATAACGTTCAGGCGCAGCTAATTACTTCCATATTTATATTCTATATAGGTATGTTAACTGTCCGGAGAACATAATAGAACAGTGACGGGAACGGGAAGGAGTTGGCCATTGTTCCGGTTTTTCGTCGAACGTGTGCATTTTTTACGAACGGCGTTTTTTTCTCATCGAGCCCCGGAACACAATCGGATAGTCCGGATAATTAAAGGCGATCCGTCTTTGGGTCGGCATGGGGGGAAGGGAGGTCGTGGAGGCGGTTTGTGAGACGCACGTCACGATAAAGTGGCGGACATGCGGGGGACGTAATTGGGAGCGAAGACGGCGGGCTTGGGCGAAAAAAGCTGCGCATTTGTATGTGACGTGTGGCTGCCAGTTTCGTTCTTTCCATCGGATTGATTGCTCTGTCCGTTCGCTCGGACCTATTATTCATTTCGTTTTGCCATCGCTGAAGATTATGAAACGAATCGGTGAGACTTTTTGCGCCGAAATCATTTGGTTGGTATTTAAATGATAAGTGATATACATATGTATAAAATGAAACGGGGTGGCTCACGACGTTTTGTTCAGTCAATATCTCGAAAATCTATAATTAGATTTCTATTATCGTTATCTTTAATGTTAATGCAATTTAATATGGTTTATGCTTAATCAAAATTATCTTTTTCGACCAGTTCAAGATTCAAAATGTGCTGTTATTACCGGTGCAAAATTAAAAAATAATATTTAAAAAGAAGAAGAAAACGAAAAAATTAGCACCACATTTGGAACATTTACAAAAATGCATAAAAGTTGATTTATTTCTCATAAAATTAATCAAAATTGTCTTTCGACTCAAAGAAAATGTGTCTGCAGCAGTACAGAATTAAGAAAAATTATTTCAAAAAGAAAAATTCAATGAGAAAATTGGCATCACATTAATGAACTATTCTATAAGAAAGGAGAAAGATTCATTTGATTTCTATAAATAAATGTTAGAACGAAAAAATTGAAGAAAGTTAATGAAGACATTTTCAGTTGCTTTAGAAAAAGCCAGTTTTGATTAATATTCTGTAAGAGAGGAGAAGGATAAAATTTCTTTGATTTCTGCATTTCTGTGCGAAGGAAAAAAATTGAAAATGTTTCATATAGAATTTGAAGATTGGAACTCAACTGATTCTTAGAAATTTAATACATAACCGGAAACTAATTTGAAGCTCTAAGAGACTTTTTTATATAATTACTTTTTATTACTGAATATTAATTCACTTACTACTGCTATGTCACTCGTAAAATATTCATAGACAGACTGTACTATTAGATTTGCTTTTAATTTAAGTCTTGTCTTAACAATAAAGAATTTTAAACTAAGTCTTAACAAAATAATTAAACTTTTACTACCTATAGCACAAAACGAACTTCTCAAGTTGAAAGTTTTGTAGATTGTTGTGGTAAGTTGGAATCTCGAATTGGCACATTTGATCTACTTAGAAAACTTTACAACGTTATAAATAATATTTTGAGCGACTTCATCAAAAAATTATATTAATTCAATAAGGTAATTAAAACTTTTTAAGGACTTATATTAAATTAAGTTTTATTTTTTAATTTCTAGGTTCTTCACTCTTTTTGCTAGAGCTTTATTCTCGTTTGAGAGTGTAACTGAATTGAGGTAGAATGTAAAAAAGTAGTATTCAAGAAATTTCACTTCAAAGCTGAGTGTCCTCTTTGAAATTGCTATTATTAAACATTTATTAAATATAGTAAAAAAAACATCAGGCTTCCACATTGTATCGCTTACAATTAGACGCATTAATTAGTATAAATTTTCATAGTTACCATAAACTATGGGCAATTCGTTATTAAATTCGTATTTAATAGACGGCGGACGATTATTACGAAGAGCGAAGGGGATGGATCTTATAAAAGCGTTACCTAAAACCGCAACACAACACGTTGCTTCGGTTTCGGTTGCATACATCGTTCAGTTCGGAGTTATGGTGGGCATAAACTGGCAAAAAAAGCTTTAATTAAAGCGGACGCGGAAAGCCGTAAAAGTTTATGTGTATGGAGATGCGCGATAAATTATCTTCAAATACGTTAAGCCGCAGGTTGTACCCTTAAACATTTTCTCCATCTTTCGATATGAAATTTAATAAAGCGCAGATGGTTCCGGATTTAATAAAGTCAAGTCAATACTTGTAATACACGGCATAAAAACTATACCGATCCCGGGGCCGAATTAAACGCAACATCAAATTGAAATGACACTTGAACGAGTTGATCGTCCGTGCCGGAAGTTTTTTTTTTTTAAAGTGATCCATCCCATCCGCTCTTGTCGTTCTTTTTTTCCCGATAAAAAATCCGGCCCGAAAACTTTCTAATAGAAAATAAGGAGAGCGCTGAAATATGAGGGAATTAAATTTTTAATAAGAAATAAAACAGAGAGAGGGACCCCGTAAAGTTGATAAATCACGGGCAAATTGTGACAAAGTGGAAATAAGCTTCTTAGGAACTTTACAGCGATGAAAAAAGGATCCGACTTTCCATGAATTTGAAATTTTATTCGTGTTTTTAACTATCGCAACAATCTCCCCGGCGACAAATAAAAATATTTACCGCCTGAATTAATTATTATTTCCGTTTAAGGCACTTTTATTTTGCGCAAATTGATTTTCGCTGCCACAAATGATTATTTTATTACCACGACCTTATTAATTTTCGAGACATCAAAATTTTAATAACTTTGTGGTAGGTAAAAACGAAATTGTTTATTAAATATATTCTTAGTTTTAAATTAGGCATTTATACAATCAGGTTTCAATATTAAATTAATTTTATATTCATATGAGGTTTCAATTTTAAACATATTTTTAAGTATTCACATTTAAGCATATTTCACTGTTAACAAAAGCAAAAATATATTATAATTTAGGTCAAAACCAGCTACAAATAAATAAAAGCACTTCAAGCAACTAGGGATTATTTATTAAACCATACAACCAACGAACTTTGCTAAAATGAATTAGGCTCTGTCACCTACATCAAAGTTTTTCAATTATATTCATTATTAATGCATATAAACTCAGTGACATAGAAAATAGAACATGTAGACCCAGTGGTCAGATTCATTGATTTATGATGGAAATGATTAAAAATTCACACCAAATTATTGAATATATTCATCAGTATTATTTTAAACTAATAATATCAATGAACCAGGCCGACATTAACTTGTTCTGGCATTGATCTACTGAAATAGTCAATTTCATCTTAAAGTACGTCATTCTAAGGGGTCTCTACCGCCAATGTCATATTGCCCATGTTGTCCCACACGTATTCAATCGGTGATAAATCCGGAAATGTTGCTGGCCATGTCATCGAATTTAGATCATAACTTTAGAAATACTCGCAATATAAGGTCGGCCATTATTCTGTTAAAAAAAAATGGATTTTTAAGGACAGAAAATAGAGTTCCACAATTTCTTTCCATATCATACATCGTCATACAAAATCGGAATTCATCATAGAAGATGACCTCATTCCATTCCACATCTACGGTAAACTCTTACGCATGGTAAAAGCCTTACTTCTGTAATCCACTATTTGGTAATTTCTAGAGTGGTCACAAAGAGATCTCGTAAATCTAAAGTTCTAAGACGATGGTTTTGACGTTCGTTTGTCACTCGTCGTCTTCCTGAACCTCTCACACGTCGTTCAAGATCTTCAGACTAAGCTCTCAAATAATTCCAGACAGTGCTTTGACTCCGGTTCATCCGATTAGTAATTTCCACAAACGAAAGTCTTGAGTCTCCAAACCCAATAATTCGCCCCCTATCAAACTCACTTAGATGACTAAAATTCGTACGGCTTCGTACTAACGGTATTTAATATAAATGAAAGAATCCTTTGAACGCAATAAACGTGAAATAAATACAGAAGTGCATTTGCATATTACAATTTAAGACCCTGAAGTTCTACAAAAACTAGTGCAGCACAAAAACTTTTCTACAATCAAGTTTTAAAATTTAAATTTTGTTAAAATTCGACCACTGGATCTACCAGTTATATTTTCTATATAACAGTCCATATTAAGAAAAAGAATTATGGCTTAAATATATAACTTAATTTTAAAAAAATTTCTTTTATAGTGACCACTACTGTACGTTCATTCAATGAAATAAAGTTATACATAAAAAGTTTTAATTATAACAATAAAATCACATTGGCGATCTCAACGTGGACGTCACAATATATTATCAAAAACTATACAATAAATAAATAAATAAATGTACACCGTATTTATGAATTTTACAACCGTTTCGTAATGCAGAGACGTCGGCGGCGTAAATTCGGAGGTGGCTGCCGAAAACGCGTAAAAATATTTTACGGTCGAGTTTTTGCGTCTTTTTTATTGGCCGACCAATAAATCAGTTCATAAATTAACTCTGTGAACTCTTCGGGAGACGGACAAGTCGCGTCAATCGACCTCGCTCCGAAACGTCGGTAATAAATCTGCGAATTGCTGGTTGGATTTTGCATTGGCTTTTTTAATCCGGTCAAAAGTCAGCGGTTTTTGAAATGTCGATGAGAAATGTTTGTTGTGCGCGACACACCCCCTCCCCTGCCCCAATAGTCGGCCTCTTCGTTCCCCGCGGACCAACCCACAAACCCCTGGCGTACAACTTTTTATCGGCGCCGCGTATATACGGCAATGTATGATCATTTTAACTTTTGTCATTCAATTACATGTTTTTTTCTGTCGGTGCACATGTGCTGCAACGGCGACGGTCGCGAAATTCAATGGGGTTTATAAATAAATTTCGATACTTAAATATGGAAACTTTTCAGCAGCATAAAACACTTGAAAACTTGAAAATTTAAATTGATGACATACAAAAAAATAAAGTGATTATCGATTTTCTAATTATGTCACGAAATCTAATGGCAGTTTATGACGTGCATAAAAGTTTTGCAAATTTCAATACGCCAATAAAATTCTGTCCGTCCGGTTTCGTGTTTCTAATCAACGTCATTGATATTTCGAAGTTTCGGCATTATTTATGTTTTCACAATGTTTTAAGTTCCCATGAATTACAATGATGTCTTTTTCTAATAATTATTATTAATTATATTATTAATATTCAGGGTGTTCCATAACTTATCCGACTTGTTAATAATAAGTCGACTTCTTAAAAAAAATTTTTGTAAAAAACCTTACTCTACAAAGTTTTCTCCATTGACCTGCAAGCAAACTTGGGCCCATCTTATCCAATTTCGTCGCACTAGTTCCAACGTTCCTCCTTGCTGCTGTTCCCGGAGACACAGATTATAGGCAGCTGTTGTGATCCGTTTACGCAATTCACCGATATTTTGTACGTCCATACGGTATGCTTCGGTTGAGACAACAAAAAACCAGATAAAAATTGTTTGAGTTACAATAATTGAAAATATTAAAAAGTAAACATTGCATAAAAAAGTACAAAAGTTAGGTTTGTTATAAACTTTAATATTTTTTATCTCGTTTTCTATTGGACTTTTATTAGAATTTTTTTTTAAATCGACGTATCTAGTAAAAAAATTCAGACAAGGTGTGAAACACTCTGTATATAAAAAATATAATATATGAGAATTCGTAAGAGTAATTTCTTGATGCAAAAATAAATATATAAAGTATTAATAAAAATATAAGTATGCTTAGTTTTCAAGCATTTCCTTTTTTATGGTTAATATACAACTGTCAACTTGCTTGTGATCTTTAACAGTTAATTCATTTTGAGAGGTTACTCTCTAATTTGTAAGTAAGACACCGACATGCATACTTAACTTTGTTACAAAATGTATGAAGTTAGTTACAAACAAGTTTTATTGTTGCTTCCCTTTTTACATCATATCAGATTAATTTAAAACAATTTCCCTGTTTCTTACAAGGGTAAAATTTTTAATTGACAATTAAAAAGTATTTTATCATAAAAAATAGTCCTCAGGAAATGAATTGCAACTTTTACTTGATTACTAATTACATAGTTTTTTTTAATAAAATCTATTTCCCATTTTTGAGAAGAAAAAGGTCTTTTCTTTAAGCTTAATTATTTTCCAAAAACTATGTATAACAACAGAAACATTTAAATGTTATTTATTGTTAAAATATTAGTTTAGTAAACTTACTTACTACTTTTTATTTAAATTACAGTCCAGTAATAATCTCCAAGCGTACTTTTATCTCAAAATCCTTGTTAATTTCTCTCAACTTTCATAAATCTAGTCTAGCACGTTCTCCTTGTTCATCTCTCATCGCACTCAGGTTTTCTAGGCGAAAGTACAAATGTGAGTGCAAAAAATGCATTTTTAGTAACATTCGTACACATAATTGAAATTAATTTTTCAATAATTCAGTAACAATTTGTCTGTAGTTATCACTTTTCTTGTTTCCAAGAAAACCTTGATTCCTGATCTGTGGACTAGACCTGATAATTTTGGCTGTAAATTCTATGCTCTTAAATTACTTAAAAAACATCCTCCTTTTTTCTAGTCACTTTTTTTTAAATTTGTAGACCAGTGTAATTTTTAATAAGTTTCTAATTTTCTGATTGTCTATTATATCTTGGAAAAAATTGTGTTCATCTATTTCTGGACAATCAAATATTCCATCAACATTTAAAAACATTTGATTTTTCAAATATTTTATAATATATTTTGATTTTAACATACCAGAGACACACTAACAACACTTAATTACTAGATAATCTGGTATAAAAGAGACGGAGATAAAAACATAAAAGCCTATGTGGGAACAGATTATGTCCATGATTACATGATATATAGGTATCTACAATTATTAAGTATCTAGTTATAATAAGATTACTATCAAATAGATGTCCAAGATGATAAATATGTTGTCAGTTATGGAGTACAAAAGTCTCACATTTAAAAACAAGAGCTACTTTACCATTGTTTACCGGATATTCCACATAGACATATTCCTATTGTACTACTTTCACAGCTTTATCAGAAACACTGTATGTTAATTATTCTTTTCAAATAATTTATTGCAGATTTGGTCTTTATAAACCATCACCAGACAAAAAAAATTGTGCTTTCACAACGTTCCGAAAAACAACATCTTGACTACAAACTTTAATATAATCAAGTTCAAGTTGATTTTATTAAATGAGTGACCACAGCGAAATAATATTATCAGGATGTCAGCAAAGGTATTTCCTGGTCACGATCTAGAAAATACAATTTGAAATCAAGAAAACAATTTTTAAACTTAAGTTATAGAAAAATGAACTACAACCTGTTGAAAAATTTAAAGAGAATTAACTACATCAAATAAAAATTTGAAACGTATCTAAAACATGTGCAATATAACAGTTTTCAGTGAAAGTCCAGAAATAGTTTAAAAAAAAATTTCTTCAAATTAAATTAAATATTTATTTTCATCCGCATACATATGCGGTTACAATCAAAGAGCGGTCTTGTATAAAATATGCACATTATATTAAAAAAACCTCGAATGAATTTCATTCGAACTGTCCGTATTAATAAAATTTAAATAAAATTAAATATTTTACAAATGTACGAATTTAAATTTTTATGTGGAAATATTATTTAAAATACTATTACATTAATTAATATTTATTTTGCTGGTTTGTTCATTAAAGTTATTTGCATTACGTCGGCAGAGAGTTCGATTATTAACTTAATTCCAGGACTAATTATATTAATATTATTCCAAGAGATAATCACTTGATACACAATTATATTGTACAAATTATTTTATTCAAATGTTTAAATTTAATGAGCACGGCTACGTGTGTGCTAGCAAATAAATAAATTTCAATTTGTAGGCGTTCAGCCGTTAAATCCTATAGACATCTGAAAACAGTTTGTAAATTTATTCGCAAGTAAGAAAATAAGGGGGTGGAAGAGTGCAAAGAGACAAAGCGGCATCCCGGTATCCCAGTATTCCGGTATCCTGTCCCGTCCGGTAATATAAAAGTATGTGAGTGAGCGAAGTTGTTCGGATTTCCAAGTAGCGACAACTTAAAACTTTCCGCACTGACCAACTTTTTATCGAACTGTCTTACTGAATCCGAAAGTTATGCACGAAATCCTCTCCGTTTAATTCGACCGTTTGTTCAACAAACTTCTCTCTTCTGCTCCGATTCTAACAAGAACTAATCCGGGTATTCCCCCAACTGCTCCATAAACCATTGTTAACAAGAAAATTCGCGCACTCTCGCGGTGACACTATCGGAGCAATTTTATTATTGTTTTGATCGCCGAGGAGACGGTAGCTCCTAACTGCAGCTTGCTCCGACTGATATTGATTTGGTTTAATCCTTTAAGGGTGGCGAGATGGGAGTTTGATCTACGACTTGGTGCACAATAAAAATGTACACGTTCAATTACAATTTTCAGTCCCAAGCGGGAATAGCGGAGCTCAATCTTAAAATCTGCCTTTAAGACGATTGTACCCATGTCAATATTCTTTTCTCGCATTATATTTCGTACGGATCCGGAGGGAAGTCGGGGTTTTGTGAGTTATTAAGGGAGAGTGTGTCGTATGTTATGAATAAGAGAAAGGGACGTAGGCGGTGGAATGAAAATTGGAAATGGGGAATGAAAAAAAAAACAGGAATCGAATCATAATTCAGAGAAGTGGGATGATAATTGTGTTGTCGGTCGGTGGCGCGAACAAGAACGTTAAGAAGGTTGGCGCTCGGGGCGACATCTTTCTGCATCATTCGTTCCTTCTGTTCGTCGTTCATAGCTCATTAAGTTTCCCATCTTTCCTTTATCAATCCGCGCGGCCGGGCCGTCGATTCGTCGATTCGCCGATTGTGCATCGGTTCATAACACGCCGAAAACGCCGATAATCGGCGCCGCTGCTCCTTTTTATCCCCGACGACCAAAAAGAAAAATGGACTATTAATTTTTGTCGGACATAAAACCCAGCGCATAAATTCCTAGATTTATATATTTTAAATTCGCCGCGCGATGAATGCGAAATTGAAATGTCCCATTAACGAAAGGGGAGCTTTATTATTCTAATGGATTTTATGCACTTCGTTTAATTGAAATTCTCCTCTCTTTTATTATTATCATCATTATTATTACGATTTTTTTCGCCGTTCGCCTGTCCAATAAAGTCCCTCCCCGATATCGTACACACACACTTGGCCCGGCGATAAGTGAGCTTTATTATTCCCAAATGTTCGCTCTTCATATTTTATACAATTCCAAATGTATCACCTCTAAAAGCTTTCCACTTCCGGCGAAATTGATCAAGAATCCGAAGCCAAACTTTCCGCACCAAGTCATTTTGTAATCGACCAATATATACAAACAATTCCCAATTTCCGCGTTGACACTACTATCAGGCAATTGCATTAACCACGAAATATTCACGGGCACAAACACACAGCGATCCCGATGGAGGAAATCGGATTTTTTTTTTTTTTTGAGAGAGGGAGAGTGTTCGAATGGTTTCGCACGCCCGGTGAGAATACGAAATTGATTCTTAGCGGTGGCTCCGGCGCTACTTGTCAAATTATCTGGGGGAGCTCATTACTTATTTACCATCTAATAAGCCGTCTTTTATGGCCGGGTAAAAACACCGCTGCGTCGCCTGCGACCCTGAAATTTTTAATACGCGCAGCGGCGACATGCCATTTCTGCTACGTCTTAAATATTTGACGTCGCCGGCTCGGTCGGTTAATACCTCGCCGCATCGACGTTTATAGGGTGAAGTCATTAAAGTGTCATCAAAGCAATTAACACTAAAATTGTTGATATGCCAATAAAATTAAATGGTTTAATTGTTATGAAAAATAAAATTATCTCGCCAAATTTCTGACAGTCTAGTCATTACTTATTTTTAATCGGCAGTTCCTTTAATTTAGTAGATTTAATAAAAATTGAAAATCTTATAATGGAAAGAGGAAGGGGTTAATAGTATATAAGTTCCTACGTTGATGTAGATATTTTCGACGGTCCCCAAGTCATTTTATTATATGAATGTCGATTGTATTAATGTAATGTTTGAACTCAATTTACTTAGAGGCATTCTAAGGAGCTGTTAATAAGTTTTCAAACACAAATGACCCAGTTACTTCACGATTGCAATGTTTTAATTAATCCTGTCATCCCAGTATATATTCATATTCAAAATTTCCAAATATTACAATTAAGATAAGCATTTTCTCTTCCGTCATTTCATTTTCCAGAAAATTTAACCACTGAAAGCGATAAACAAGTTAAAAGGTTCCACCAAGACATAAAATATACAGTAGTTGTTATTATTATAGCAACCTTTTAAAATGTTAAATATTTCAGTCATAACTCTTTTATTTAATGGTAACTGTTAAAATTATATTAATCTACCATTGTTGATTTATGTAGTATTATAAAGGCTATTATATTCTTATTCTATAAAATTTTACCTATACTTTTCTGAAATGGGCTGGACATAAACATAACTTTCATTTTGAAAGGGATTTTTAATGATTAAATCTGTGTTATTTAATTTAACATTACTACCTTGTATAATATCTTCTTGTTTTATAATTTTCGTCCATCTCCGTGGTATAGACTCGAACATGTTCCGAATTTACGTCAAGTCTATGTTCCTGGAGGATGTTCAAAATAACAGAACCATTTTTATAAATTAAATTTAGACTCGTCACTAGAAACTACATGTTCACACTGTTCTATGCTCCCGTGAATATAATTCTAAGCAAGTGAAAACTGGACTACTACTATTTAGTAGAAATCATTTCTTGTAGGTCTGGGGTCCAACGAACCCCCATTCACTGACCATCTTCTCACAGTCATTGAAGTAATTTCAGCAAGTCCTGTTTCCTCCAGGGTGGCTTTAATTTACATTCATGATTTTTTCATAGCCACCATTTTGCCAGTTTCTCTATTTTTTTTTTAATAGTACGGGAAACAGTTGTCTTATTCAGCCGTATACTCTTATCCATCCTTCTTGTTTCTTTCGGTCTTGATAAGACTGACTTATAATTTTTTTTAATGTCTTACGTTGACCAGTGATTAAATAATTATAATATACAAAGAACCGCCAGCAAACAATCAATTCACAAAGAATAATGAAAGACCATAGAGTAAAAAGTTTCTATAATTTTGTCCATTGAAAAATAAAAACTTATAACTTTTTAAATAATAAAATTAGATTGATATTTGCGTAGTATACACAACAATAACAAAAAAATATATATATTTTAATTTAATGATGACGAACCATTGCTGACTCGTTATATGAGGAGTTCGGACCAACAAAATGCGGTCAATTCGAGGCTCATTACTCACTTTAAACGACTGAATTATATAGAAATTCAGCTGTAAATGTAAATACTCCTACTTTTCACTCCGTAAAATATGTGGTTTGTAACCTATCTTGGTCATCTGGAACTTTAAGTAACTTTAAATAACTGTTATTTATTAAAAATGTTGGAAAAAACTACAAATTAACGAAACTGTCCGAAAAAATTGCTTGAAATTTTCTCAACTGTATTTCTGCTATTTTCCATGCGATCGAAAAAAAAATTGTTTCATAACATGATTGTATAATCAACTTATGGACTTTAACATCGTTGTCGGTTTGTAAAAATGTTTAATACATAATAAATAGGATTAAACAAATAAACAGTTTTTAAATAAACAGTAATTCATATCACAAAGCTCTCTGATGTAGGTTTACATATTTTTTAATACACAAATAATAGGATTAGAGAAATAAACAGTTTTTAAATAAATGGCAAACTCACTGATATAACATAATATTTTAAAATTTAAATTTCAAAAACACTACTTTGAATAATCGCATTCCAATTAAACTTATGTAATCAGGGATTTGCATGTTTGAGTTGATAAAATTTGTTGAATTTTGTTAAAAAAAAAATGTCACCTTCTCACTACAGGATTTTGGACGAGGATATATTTTACACACACACACACATGTTCAATCCAATTTTATTATAAAATTTTAATTACGCCACGTATCGTAAAACTCTCCATTTTAACGTACTATAAATCATGCACGGCAAAACCCCAATTATCCAAGCGCTTGTTATCCGGAAATCTGTACTAACAAAGATTATCGAATATGCTGCTGAAATTTATTTAATTTAGGTAACAAACCGAAAAACTCTTGCGACACACATTTTTCTTTTTTTTTTTTGTTATCACCTGTTGAACGCCTAGACGTGAAAACGTCTACGTGTGCATTGCCGTCGTCAAACTTTTGAATGGATTACACCCCGGACAATCGGAGCGACGTTCGTTATACGGTGCAATGCAGCGGAGAATCGTAACGCAGATAGACATGAAAAGCACACGACCAGTATGGCGGCGGCATTATCCCGACTACCTACCTAATTAGGCCAGTATCCGGGTATGATAACGAGTAAATCGGAATCGCGGAAAAAACGCGTCACTGAAAGCATTTTCGTGTAGCTGACGATTCCTGTGCCGCAGAGCGTGTGCTGATCGGGCTTGTTTGTTTGTTGCAGGGTGTCGTGCTCAACCACAACATGTCCGGACGCATCATCCACAGCAACCAGAGTTTGGTGTTGCAGAAGGTGACGAGACAGAGTGCCGGCCGATATCGGTGCTCCGTCGTCAATAGCGAGGGGGAGACGGTCAGCGATGAGCTGGTTTTTCGCGTCCAATGTAAGTTTTTTCCTTTTTTTTTTTGTTTGATTTCATCAACACACAATTAAGTATATGACTGTTGATATCAGCTCCATTAGCTTTAGCTGAATGCTAAATTAACCAATATTTGGTAAAAGCCAAAGGGCGCATCGATATTTGAATTCAACAAAATTTGGCAAACATAAATAACTTTGTTTCGCAAACAGTTCGTTCTATTTTTCAGATATGTATGCAAAATTTTCTCAATTTAAAATATTTTATATCTTGTTGTTGTAAACTAAACGTTTATTTCGTTTTATAATTTAAAATATTATAATAGATTAGTAATTTACCATATTTTTAATATTATATATTTTTATTCGTTGGTAAAATTACAACTGAGGTGAGCGTATTATAAATATTATGATTTAATGAATTACCATAAAACCTGATATTATTATTGGTATTCGTTTTCCAATTAAAAATATTTGTTTTCTTAATTGTTTTGCAGGATTATTTAACTTCAGTTTTAAACACTCAGTTTAAAAAGTTCACGTTATTATTTAATTTAAAATCAACAAAACTTTGTTAAACACACGATTAAACATTTACCAGCTAGAGAATAATTAAGTAAAAAAGAAATAATAGTAAATTATCTTCACCATCAACGAACCTTATTACCAAAAACCCCAAAACACCAATATAACAATTTAGTACCTCGTATTTCCATCCCTAAAGTGTGATAAAGTATTTACACGCCTGTGCATGCCTTTTTAGATTATCAATGAATTTTTGAGGGATATTATTCTATTCTTCAACTGCAGTCTGTGGAAGGCCAGAATCACTCATGGAAGGATTTAAACCGTACCGACTTAATCTGGATATGTGCTCAATTGGATTGATATCCAAAGTGATGACCACTTCACTTTCTTCATTCATTTAGAATGTCCTGGACCATTTGGGTTCGATGTGGGTCAGCATTGCAATTCATAAATACAATATGGAGACCCACCTCCTCTTGTATTGATTCTACAATAGGTCAAATTATAAGATCTAAACAAATTCAGTGACTGTGACAGGAACATGTATCAAAACAGTTCTTTTTTCATACATAATTCTACATATGGAATCACTTCACTGGCAAAAACGTTGATGTGGACCTCTTTCTCTTCAGACTCGAATTCGACGGCTCTCACTCACCAATTCCATCCGCTTTTAGTTTGAAAAGAGAACAGTTCACCATTGAGGCACAAGCCAATTTTGATGAACATGATGACCCATTCCAATTTAAGTAATAGCCTAGATACTCTTAAAAATCCTCCAGATCGTAATCTATTAGCAACTTGATAGTTGATAGTGATATGTAGCCTGAATGAATCCATCTGCTGTAACAATTTTCCATATATTTCTCATAACCATCTGGATTTTGTTTATTTATGTCTATTTTCTACGTAACCCGTTCATTGCACCATGGAATGGTCTTAGTGAAAAAAGATTATCTGTAAATGAGTTTCATTAGTTAATTTTGTCATTTTTACGATTTTCCAATTTTATTGAATGTTTGGTGATACACAACTAAGTGCTTCTTTTTATAAAAATTGTTCTTTCTTTGGGTTTTAATTTTTTGTCACAAAATTGTTAGACACACATCTTTATTACTTGAATTAAATTTAAACAAGCAAATTTATTATTCACAGAGTGGTGCGAGGCATTTGAAACTGTGTTTAATTATCAACTTGTATACTAACAGAAAATTGATTGTTTAATCGACAGATTAAAACGTATCCCACTCAAAGTTTAACAATCAATAGCGCAACGGATTAAAATTAATTAATATCTTAAACAAAACATGTTTTGAAGTAAATAATATTTATTTGAACACTTCAGACTCACCTTAGTAATCTACGTTTTAAAATTCAATGTACACATGTGTAACATAATCTCTTCTATTTAGTCCATAAATGTTATTAAAATAGAGGTCTTAAAATAAAATTATAGAAGTAAATACACAAATAACAAGTAAACCTTAAAATAATATTTTGATAATTAATAATTAGTGTAATTATTAGTATATTAACTGCACGTAAATCATAGAAATATAAAATATTTTCATAATTTATGAGTATACTTAGCTCTTTTGATAAATTGAGGTGGACCTTAATTGCGGAGTTACATTTAATGTGACTCCATTGAAATAATTGCAGCGAAGTGATATTATTTTCAAAATAAAATCACCCCGGGCAGCATAAAAGTACCGAGTGTTAGTTAATTCGTCAATTTATGGCAATACGGTCCATAAAAAGTTTCGCAAAAACAAAAACGTTTTGAATTAAATTGAGATATACATTTATAACTAATTTGTTGAATTGTAGTTTTTCAAACGTGCAACGTTCATGTCAATTTATTTGCATTCGCCAAAAATTGAAATTGTGCAGTATTTGATACATCTGACAGTGTGAAAATGTCAAGATCCCTTATGGCATATATTGTGTGAAAATAGTTTAAAGAGACGGGATTTGAGAGGCAAATAGGTCCCGTTCCGGACGTCGTTATAAATGAAAAGGCAGGCAAGCAGTAATATGATACATTCGTGTTAAATTAGATTCGCAGAAATATACATCGCACAACACACAGCAATATGTGTGAGGATATAAGCGATGGATGGATGCAGTAACTAGACGTTAGTTCGCGTCGTTACTCTAATAGACGGACCTCGACAAACGAGCAACAAAGAACAAGAAGAGAGAAATGCAAATGGTCGTTTGGAATGATCGGCGTCGAACGAAGAACAAGTCATTACCGCCGTCGTTCTCCCCGATCTCTGTTGCCGTTGCCATTGCCGCCGCCTTCGTGTGTAATTTATCTTAATAATGCATGTGGATTTTCACGCACGCCGATCTCTTCTTTAATCCGTCCGAAAAGGGCCCCCCCGGTTCGACTAATTGTTAATGCTGTGCTGCCTTGCCTGCGTTACGTCGTTTGATGCAATTTTAATGACGATCTTTTCATACGGCTACACTACTCCCCCTGCGAATTACTGAATTACTGTCGTCGTCGCACAGGTCTTTGACTATTTCACGTTTCGATATTAACGCAGATTTACTGGGTCTGATTAAAACGTAGAAAAAATTCGTGTGTTTAATCAATTTTTCTTTATAATCACCAAATTAAAAGTTCATTTAAGATGTCTGATTCCTTATCTCGAAAACATTAGGCATATTTTGTCAATTTTCTCGTTATCTTTTTATTGTATCTTTTAAAGGTGGTGAAAAAATATTTTGTCTTAACAGATCTGCATAAATTTAGTATAAAAAAGAAGGTCGGAGACAGAAACAACCATTGAAGCACCAAAAGTATTACAAATAGACAAACAACCAAAATAAAATTCTGCAGAATTTGGAGATGCAGTTACTGTAAAGTTGAGCTGAATATCCTTTCACATAATTGTGGACCAACACCATGAAACAGTTCTTCAACAGTTGACAAACTCTTGAACAACAAGTACACTCAAAATGGAGCCGAATGTTGTTCAACAGTGGTTCAATGAAATTTGCTCAGTCTGGTCCCACCTTTACTTTAACAAATAGAGTTGATCACTAAAATTTACAGTCAATACAGTAGGTAATCTTTTATATGTGAAATGATTTTTTATTATTTAATTAAAATTTAATATGGGCTACATATCCCATGACGTATCGCCTCAAGAACCAACATTATGAGACAATTTTTTCAAAGGTTCATAAACTCTTGAACAATAGGAACACTCTAAATGAAGTTTGCTGGTCCCCTGTTTAATTTAACAACTAAGTTGATCACTCTATGATATTTATAATCAGTACTGTACTCATATATGAAATGAAATTTGAAAGTTTTAAAATTTAAATAAAGTTCAATATGGAGCTGTATATTCTTTGACGTACTTCCTAAAGAGAGGCGACACTGTAAAACCGTCAGCTAACAAACTTTTAACAATAGATATCATCTCAATGAAGTCCAGTGTCATCTTCAATCCCTTGAGTTGATCACTCCATAGAATTTACAACCGTTACTTTATTTTTATTCAAACTTGAGATGAAAATCTAAAATTTAAATATTCAATTAAAATTAAACGTGAATGAAAATTTGATGTACAAATAATGTTTGAGCACATCAATATTTTCTGTCAGTTTTGCATTCGCAGGTAGTAAACAAAGAATGAAAGATTGAAATCCTTTATTGATGTGATCAATGGAATGTTGTTTTTGTTTATTGCGATTCCACATCGTTATTGTATCCGGAGGCATGTAGAAAGACAGGATAGAATGGGGATTAATTTGATGGGAGGCGGTCGAGCAATGACAATGTTGATGATGACGGTTTCACTTTAGACACACCGTCATGAATTGTGTACGGCGCGCCGCAAAACAAAAGTTTCGCTACAGTGTCACGGACCACTTGACAGTGTTCATTTTGAAATGGACCACTATACTCTTGTAAATCCGTTCGACACGTTAATGGAGCCGGCCGACTTGGCCGGTCTATACATGGAGCGAGCCATTTTCTCTTCGTGCACTCATTAAAATCGATACGCGACCGCGTGTTTTGTGCAGAGGAGAGGGCTTTTTTCCACTGAACGTGAACGGCTTTTCCATCATAACTAATTATGTGTGCGGCTCAGCTCGTTCGCTTTTCCGAACAGCCGAACAGGTGGATGATGAGACTTTATCACACACACATAGGTACACATGCACACACCGGGCACCGCGTTCGACGGTTAATCACCGAAAATTAATTAAAAACACTTTTTAACGTGTCTACTGGAATATAGAATTATCACCGGGTTATTATTAGTACAAATATCCGGAAAAACTATCGTCGTGTTAAAAAATTTTTTTATAGGTTCGCCAAGCGTGTAGTTTTTTAAACAATTATTCATTTTAATATGCAGATATTTTGACAAATTTATAAACATTTTACGGTGTGTATGAATTGTTCAATTACCACGTATTTTATAATCCACATTCTCGTATTGTTTCGTCTCTCACTCTCTCTTTCTCGCTACCGCTGAAAATATGCGAATGCGATTTCTGGCTGACTGAAAAATATGAATACCTCGAAATGTTTTAGTCATATCGAAATGCCTTTTTCACTATTGGATTTAGGCTATTTGTTCCTGAGATACGTATTTTGATAGTAATCGAAGAAAATTGTTTCTGTGACACAAATTTTGTTTTTTTATTATTTTTAAGGAAACCGAGCAAATGTGGATACTATATCTCAATAACTGTGGGGAATGGATGAATGAGGTCGATCCTACGTGATTGATTGAACACATCTTCCTAGAAATCGATATTTTATATATAAAAGTTACCTAATTTTAAAATATACACATCCCTACATACGATCTAACTTTATTGTATTCATATTTGAAATATAAATAAACTTAAAGCTAAATTTAAATGTTTTCGAAATTTTTACAGTATAATCTTACTTTTTATAGGATAATGGCTCCTCCACCAGTTAAAGTGAGGCTAAAAATAAGTCGATTTACCTAAACTTACTGTACCTTGGTACAAAGTTACTTCGTTTGGGAACTACGAGATTTTAAGGACTTTTTAAGACTACCTTTTTAATATAAAATAACTAAAATCGAGTTTTGTGGTGTCGTTAAATATGAAAGTTGCGCAAAGTGACATATAAAGTGGTTACTAAATGTCTTTGTTAAATCGAAAAATTGCTGGAAATTTAATATAAAATACTTAATTCTTACTAAAATTACCATAACAAACAAAAATCTACATGCAGTAGTGTGCTTCATTTAATGTGAACTGTTAAAATATTATTAATTTACTGTTGTTTTCCGAATATAAGATAAATGTATATTCCTTCAAACTTCATAAATGATGAGTTCATTTAAATTTATAAAATGTAGAATTTGGTTATAAACGTTGTCTATAGGGCTGATGTCTGGATTGGGATGGGAAAGACAAAATATTGACGCCTTGATATTTTAACCAATCCATCACAATTTTAGATTTGTGTTTGGGATCGTTTTCATGTTGAAACACATTTATTAAGAACATCATTTTTTCAATATATGAAAGCAAATTGTTCTTTAATATGTTATTACGTATCTGTATACTTTAAATCAGTCTAAGGGAGATTCTTCTGATGTAGGCCGAAGAATTGAAGCATCTCCATAACATTGAACCGCCACCATGTTTCACTGTGGGTATAACAAGCTTTTTATGTAGTTTTGTTCCTTTAAGATGTTTAACATAAACAGAACCATCATTTTTTTATAAATTAAATTTAGACTTGTCACTAAAAACTACTCGTTCAAATTGTACTGTGATCTTAATCAAGTCAAAATTGGACATATTTTTAGCAGAAGCCAGGATTTTTCTTGTAGGTCTGAGGTCAATCGAAGCATCTTCTCACACTCCCTGAACTAATTTCAGTCCCATTTTCTCCCATTTGAATTATTTCATTATCTCAGACAAATTTTTTCGTAGCTCCCCCTTGGCCAGTTTCTCTAAATTTTTTAATAATGCAGGACTTATTTAGTCATAAACTCTTAGCCATCTCTTCTTGTTTCTCTCGGTCTTGATAACTTAATAATAACTTAATAATTTTTATTACTGTTTCACACTTTCACGACCCATTATTAAATAATTATAATAAGTAAATAATTCAAAGAAAGCAATTAAAACCCATAAAGTAAAATGTTACAATAATTTTGTCCATTAAAATGTAAAAAAGTAGATAATTTTATAAAGAATAAAATTAGATTGACCAGTTGTATAATGGACACAAAAACAACAAAAAAAACAATAACAGAAAAGAAGAGAACATAATAGATATTCGCGGCCAATTTAACTCTAAAGCTTATATTTTTAATATATTTTAATAAGTTGCTATTTAACATTTAATAACTAATACTAATGGTTAGTGATACATTTCTTTATTTAAACACATAACAAATTTAAACTAGAGTAACATTCATATTATTGTTTTTTTAATTATAGTCCTACCCGTAATTGTGTATTTTTTAAATTGACAAAACTAGTATTACTAGTATTTTAAGCAACAACTAAACTTACGTATAAAACTTTAAAAGACTTAAGGTCACGTTTCCACGAAAACTCCTCCGTTGTTCAGCAGTTTTTCAATTGGTGCAGTTCGTATAAATTGGAAAATAAAATAAATCGTCTTGCCCACACAGAAACACTGTAGATTTAAAACTAACAGTTGTCCCAGGATGGTGAATTTTTAATGGTTCGCCCGATTGGACGGACCTTCTCGCACAGGAAAAACTACATTATCATTAAAGCCGGTCCCTGTTTCCCAGTGTTTTCATAGGATCCCGGTTCGAGGGTCGAAACGTTTAACAGACATTGTTCCATCCATTATACATCTGTCTGTCGGTATATGTGTTTGTGTGTGGGCAATCGATGGATTCCTTGGACGGGATGGTGTTTCATTACGGTGTGTACGGTATTTTAGGGCGGTCCCGAAAATTAATTATGTTCGGCGTGCGGACACATTTTGATAGGACACGTTTACGAAGTTGCCGTCTGGCCAACGGATTTCGTTGTCTCGTACGCCGATTACGCTGATTACGTCGATACAAATCGGTTTACAGTCGGCTCCGGTCCGGTTATTCAAAGTTTTAACTCTTCGGGTTTAGGTGAAACACACAAAAACGACAGACAATCCAATCCACTTAGAATTTGTCCTCGAAACAAAAAGTCTTGTCTAAGAGAATGACAAATTTGATTTTGAGACGTGTACATGTATGTACTATTGCGAGTGGCAACAAAAAAATAAAACATGATCACACGCAAGAACATGGAAGAACGCTACTCTTTTAGTTGTGTGAACCGTTACTTGCACAGTCATAAATATAACCGTACTTTTAACACTGATTGACAGTGTCAATTTGTCTATTCGTCTGTCGAATCCAATATATTCACTGATCGATTTTTAAATCTCAATAATTTGTTAGAGGCTTTATAATTGTCAGATAGTAATGGATACCTTAAAACTTAGATATTGTGATAGGTAAAGAATACCTGACAGTAACTGTCATGGTGATACCTTACAGAAATGTTGCCAACATTAATAAAAATAAAGTACTGTCAGAGATATTATCGTACTATGCTTTTTATCTTTTTTTAATAAATTAAATAAGTAAGTAAATATTGTATGGATTGCGCCCATATTTTTTGAAGAGAATTAACGTCAAATCACAACCACATATTCTGCGCATCTGTGGACACTTTGAATTTACACTCGTAACCACCAATCTAAAAATTTGGATCTTATACTCTAAGAGAAAGATGGCGAGCTGCGGATTAAAAATTTATTCGTTCACTGATGTGTATGCGAAGGAAGGAGGAAGCTTCTCGTAGAGAAAAGCGCTACCGATCAAGGATTGATTGGAAAAATTTAGCGGTTAATATTTTTTTATTTTAATTAAAATTGGGTAAATTGGGAATCGCGGCTCCATCTACTTTTGGCTATAAAAAATTAAAAAAAAACTACATCTTTTATTCTACTCTTCGGCGCATTAAACAATACGTTTTGATCGAGTAAAAAAAGTAGAAGAAAAAAATTAATTTGAAATTTGAAAAAATACTGATTATTTCGGGTTTTGCTTGAATTTTTTATACTATATGCCTATTTTTTTTAAAAAGTTTATCAAAAATATCACATTTTCAAACAAAAAAATATATAACATAATTTTTCCAATTTTTATGATTTTTTGAAAATTTGACAATTTTTATATTGTAAAAAATCAAAAAATCAATATTTTTTTAGGTGTTCTATTTTTAGGCATGATGAAAAAATTAAACAAAATTTCATCAAAAAATAAAAGTTTGAAACATTTCAAAAATATATGATATAAATAGAAAAAACAACTAGCGCCAAAGAATATCTCGTAAAGAAAATTCAGTCGGTAATAAGGATAACTTATCTGTTGATGGTAAAATAAAAATTGTATAAAATGAATATTACAAATTTGATTTTTTTTTTTGAATTGTCGTAAATTATTTAAAATTAATAATAGAGTATTTTAAAAAAAACATGGAAAATCATGGAAACAATGTAAATATATTTTTATTAAATTTAATAAAGATATATATAAAGATTTTTAAAAATTCATAAAGAATTGAAAAATTATGTTACTGACATTTTTTTTTTAAATTTGCTATTTTGATGAACTTTCTGAAAGACGTATAGTATAAAAAATTTTAACCGCAAAGATCGGCATTTTTTCCAATTTAAAATTAATTTTTCTCTTCATTTTTTTACTCGCTCAAAACACTTTACTTTACTCTTTAATGTGCCGAAGAGCAGAATGTTTCGAAAAAAAAAATTGTTGAAAGCTCAATTTTTCAATTTTTTATGGCTGAAAATAGGTGGAGCCGTGATTCTAAACAATTACCTGCAATTTTGTTATCAAAAAAGGCAGTTTATTGAGAATTAAAATTGGCATTAGATTAATTATAAGTATGTGCAACCACAGCGGATTATTTTTATCATCATTTTTTCATGAAAGCGACACGGTCACTCATTTTTAATCGCACAGTATGTTGCACAGGTATGCGAAATCATTTAATTAACGTAGTTTTTATTTTACGTGGAAATTTCAAACCTTCAAAATATACCGAAGCGAAATAATATTTTTTTTTACTTTTATAACTGTTCACAGTTGAATTACTTTAGCTGAAACATTTAAAGCGGAATTCGCATTTTGTTGCCAATTGTTCATTTTAGTCAATTTGGACAATAATAAACACATACTAAATTTCATTGGCATGTTTTAACAGCAATTGAATAAAACTTTTATAAACAAATATTTGTTGAAAGTAAAAAAAGGTTATAATGAAACAATAAATTTGCAGAATTTACAGGTTTGTATCGAAATATAATGCCGAATGATTCTGAGTGAACAATAATGTTTTTCATGTTTTTGAAATGGCATTAAGTAAAGAATTTTATTAATGCTGCAGTGCTTTAAATAAATAACCGGCTAAAATATATACGTATATAAACATTTCTGAAGCAATTACTGTTTCGTGTTGTACTTTTATTCAATAATAGGATGAAACTTTAACATACAATATTTAACGAATTGTGTTGTATAAGTTTGTATAATGCATGAAAGTATGTTTTTAAATTAACGTGGTTGGGTAATAAGCTTCATTATTTTTAATAAGAGCTGAAATTTGCTTAGTTACAACATAATAATTATTTATGTGCATCGTTTTATTAACATCAATAGTAATGTTTGGAAACGGGACACAAAACATATTATGCTCAAAGATTAAACGGTAATATTTCAAATTAAAAAAAAAAGATGAAGTCTCGTCTAAAGTGTACCGATGGGCAAGGATGGTACGATAAATAAGGCGCGTACCCACCTCCATTAAACAGCGCTTGAAACATCGCGCTCCTTAATGATGGGGCATTTGCCTGCAGCCGTTTAACCAGATGCAATTAACTTTCCATTCCTGCCACTCCTGCTGCCGCCATCTCCCGCCAGATTCTCCTTACGGTTACTGCCGATGCCGAACAAGTGCCCCGAAAAGAGATTAATTAATTAATTAAGGAGGATTTTGTTTAAGTTTTTTTTCTCCTCGGCTCAGAGACCGAATGGGGGGCCGGCACTCGACTGCGCTATTATATTAATCGTGCCGGTTAAAAGTCGCGTTCCCCGATATTTATGGGGCCCTTATTCCGCGCACCCCCCTCGGTTCGTGGCCGTGCCGGGGCGCCAAATGAAAATTCACTGTTTCGGAGGAATTATTAACTGTCTGTTTAAGCCACTGCGCCCTAAAAATTACGAAAACACATTTCGCAACGAAATTGGTTTAGCCGAGTGATGTTGTCTTATAAAACCGAGACGAGACAGACCCCAGACCGGGCCGGCCCCGATTTTCCCCCGTCCCGACAGAACGGCGGCGACTATTTTCAGCATTTTAATACCGAAATATTAAATTCGTCTTCCCGGAGACACGGAGACTATCGGCTCAGAAATTAGATTACTCGTTGCGCCGAATTTCGCGTCACTCTTTCCGCGAATTATTTCATGTTTTGCATCCAATTGGTGAGGACCTCGCCGCGCACGATTTTAATATAGTGGAGTGTTTTTTTTTTATCTTTCGTTGCCCGCCCCGTCGCCGTAAGAGTAAGCAAATTTGTCGGGACGGATAATGCAGTTTATCATGTTGTCGCAAATCATTAAATATTAAAGCGGGATATTGGATGTAATCAAACTGGGAATACTTCTTGAATTATATTTCCTTCAAAAATGTTGTCTCATCCTCCTGATCGATACAACGCATCCAATAAATTGTTGTTTCAATATTCATTTGTAAAGTCAGGATTACATGAACCAGGTATTCCATTGAGAGCTTTTTATTTTAACATCACTGACAGACACATTGATATTTTATTTTAATTTCCATTATAAATTATTTGTTATACTTACACACATACTTATTTCTTCCAATGGCGGAGATATTTTAGAAATGGTGATTAAATATGAGGTGTAGAAGGAAATGTTGTTTAATAGCACATACGAGTATGTACAGTAAGTAGTATTTGCTTGTTACGAACCCTGTTATAACGAACTCTTGGTTATAATGAATCGTTCAAGTTAAAAGTATTCGACGGCACTCTTGTAAGTAAAGGGTAAGTAGTACATATTAGTTTAACGGTTGAATATTTTTAACTCGTCAGAATGGTTACAACTAAGCATTCATTATAACCAGTATTCATCACTCTTTCTATAACATTATTTATTCTTCCATTGAATATTTTACCAACTATATCATAGATATTAATTAAGTAATTATTTACGAACATAAATTTTATTTAAATTTTAAAAATTATTTTATTAGATATTTATAATGAAAAATATTAATTGAATTAAATCGTGCATTACACATACAATTGATATAAAATTAATTAATTAATTTATGCCCATTTAATATCAATTTAAATTAAACTATGTTAACAGTCTATTGAACTTAAATGTGTACATTATGATTTTTAAGTTTTAACAATTAATTAGGGAATTGATAATAAAATACTAAAATTAAAAAATTTAATATCTATTTTATTTTATTTTCAATATTAAATAGAATTTAAAAAATATATATTTATATATATATATATATATATATATATAGTATTTTTTAAATTTTAACAAATAATTACTACTTCGATATCACCATTTTTCAAGAAATTATTTTTTCTGTAATCATCGTTTCATTTGTCTATTTAAAAATTGCCTTGAATATTTTAAAACTTCTACTTTTTAACTCAATGAGATTGGTGAGTTTTTGACACTACATTGTTCAATAATAAATAAAACTTATTCGGATTATGTAAAAAAAGTAGTAACCTTTTTTGGCATTTAAATTTATTAAAAATTACTCTAAAACTATTCATTTTAATTTTTTATAATTTTATGTCACCATTTTTCATGATATTATTAATTTTTATATTATATATATTTTTTTTTTTTTTTTCAAATTTACTTTTCCTGCTATATGTATAATCATCGTTTAATTTATCTATTTAAAAATTAGCTTGACTATTTTAAAACTTGTTTTACTACTTTTTAACAGATTGGTTTTTGTCACCACATTGTCCAATAATAAATGAATCTTAATCGACTTAAAAGTAGTTACCATTTTTGGCATTTAATTTTATTAAATATTACTAAAAAAATATTAATTTTAAATTAAATTATAGTAACTTTCAATTGAACTTTTAACAGATAATTATTACAAATTTCGTTGTAAATTTAACTTTGTTTCCATTTTTGTAATAACCGTTTAATTTGTTTATATGAAAATCACCATAAATATTTCAAAACTATTTTTTAACTTAAATAGATTAGTAAATTTTTATCAGTACCTCCAATAATAAATAAGGCTTAATCGTGTTATGTAAAAAATAAAAACATTTATTGGCATTTAAAATTATTTATTTTAAATTATATTAAAACTTAAATTTAATGAATGAGTATAAAACAAACAAATTCAGCTTAATTCGTGAAACACCTCACGTGCATGTATTCAGGTGTTTTCTTCCCTCCTTAAGTTGGCGAAGTCCATCGGAATTCGTAGATTAGATCAACGTGCGTCGCCGGCTCTAATGGAGCACTCCATAAAGATAATAAATGGAAAGAAGATGAAACGGCCATCGGAGCATCAGAGGCGGCAGCGGAAACACGTCGTCCTCGCAATAACAATTAAAGGATTTTCGCCCGATAAAATAGAAAAGTGCCCCGCACGTGAATTCTCCCGTCCACTTTACGCTCTCCGCGGATTTTGTTTATGGAAGACGCATTGCATTGTCCCATTAACGTAATTAATTCTTTTAATTCGACCAAGTCCCATCAGTTCGGCAGTTCATTTTTCAATGGCACATTGATTTTATCTTGTTCGTGTTCCACTTGATGACCCTTCCGACTGTGTGTGTGCATATGGTGATTTCCGCTGACAAATCGATTTCGTTTTAATTAATTAAAAATTAAAATAAATTTCACATAAAAATTCTAAAATGTGATTTGTCATTTACAATATCTGTTGTTTTAAATAAAACAAAGGATTCCATAAAAATATTTTCTTTAAAATAATGGATTTTAGTCTTGTAATTAAATTCATATTGGAATTTAACACCTGCAGGTTTATAATAAAGAAGGTGTTATTGAAATGTACATTTTATGCGTGTTTTATGAAATATCAATAAATCGTCAAATTTATAAAATCACTATAAACATTTACATCGAAAAATTCGACTATAAATATTGAAATATGTACATACAACACATTTTAATTTCTCAGTTTGATCCATTAAGAATTCAACAGTTTCATATTTTATTTTTGTTATATTGCTGTCGTAAATATTAAAATTTTAATAACATTTAGCCATTTTATTAGAGAGCATTTTTAAATATTGATTGATGAAGTGCGAAATTTAATCAACCAAAATCAGTTTTTCAAATTTAACAAATAATTAAAAACACAGGAGAATACGTTTGTCATTTTAATAATGTAAATACAATTTTCACCCTTTTTAAATTTATGCTAAAACTACTAACGGTATTCACTTATGTGTGTTATCTTGAAAATGCGTTTGACTCAAAATAAAGTCCTTAATGTGGCAATTTTACAGACTTTCAAACCACAAACACGTTACATAAACTAATGATTAAAGGAATCCCAAGAAGTGGTACAAAGTGGAGGCATTTTTCCCTTGAAAACCGAAGAATTTGCTATATTAGATCGTCTTGGGGAGCAGAAATCTGATTGTTCAGCTGAAACGTCTCAAGTAAAGCGACGTTAAAAGATGTCTGTCTCTAAAACCCACAGTGGAAACAATTTAATTAAAGCGTCGGGCAAAATAAATTTATGCCGTTTAAATGTTTATCCTGTCAACTAGCTAATTATTTTGATGATTTGACTAGACAATTAAAAATTACGTAATAACGCGTGCATTATTAATATTAATTAATGCCGACTCGGTTTATTATAATATATTTTGTAGTGCGGCATTAATTAATGTCAAATGTAAATTTAATTTGGCGACGTGCAATAAAAACACAAGTCCAATATAATATAATATTCGGCATCAATTTTATTAGGGAAATTCGTTTAATATTTATTGGGATTTTATGTTGGCATGTGTGTGTGTGTGTATGCGGGAGATTCTCCAAGTCCTTCTCCGTTCGGTCGTCGAATCTGATAAATTGTGTGCATTTTACGGCACCCGGCGGTATAACTTAAATAAAATATTTTATCTAAATCATGCAGGTCATACAAAGTTGGAATGTGTAAAATTCTTAATGCCCTTCGCAAAATATACGGTCCAAGTGAACACAGTTTTCCACGTTTCTCCGCATCTCATCCCAATATTTAAGCAAGAAATTCGAACTTTTTGTTGTAAGTATCGAGGTGTCGAAACGGTGCAAATTTGTTGTTGTTCAAATTTGTATGTTAAATTTCAGCCCAATTATAAATTTTACGTGGGCAATTTTGTGGTGGTTTTTAAAGAAATTAAGAATTATTTTTTTTTTTTCAAGTTTGGAAGGAGCTTCTTAAATTCATTTTCATATGTTTTTATCTCATTCAAGATTACATGTTACAGACACCTTTAAAAAATCTGTCAGAAAATAATAAAATGAGCATCGTAAAGAGTAATGGCCGGAGTGTAAATATCCAACAGGTATTAAAAACAAATTTGGGTATAAAACTAGCATATATTGCCAAGGTGGTACATTTTGTTTTTAAAATTGGCTACCCTAACAACAATTTGAGTTCATAGCTTATTCGTATATATCCAGTATTTGCGCATCACTAATAATAAACGTAAATTTCAAAAAACAATTAACTAACAAACAACTTTTAATTCAAACAGTAAAAATGTTAATTTATAGTTTGAATGTTGCATTGCATTTATACTGTTACATACATTAAAATATATATAATGTGCAAAAAGTACTAATGTTAATTGAAAAAGATAAATTTAAAAAGTTAATATTTGTTAAAAAATTTAACTTTTTAAACCATGGAACATTGCATTAATATTATATTTTTGTTCATATATATTTGAATCCCATCGCTGAAATTTGCATATCAACACTGTAATAAAATGTTGATTTTTATACGTACAACACACAACATTTGGACAATAAAAATGAAATATTCCTTTACAAAACACATGCGAAACAAATATTTCATTTATCAAAGAAAAATATATGAATATGTTGAAATCTGTATATACGAATCTATAATTCAGCAGAGATTTCGATGAGGGCACTGTTGGAGCACACTCGAGATGAATTTGTATGTAAAACGAGGCTGTTAATAATGAACTTGACTCGAAGAGTATCCATTTGTCTTTGTTTTGTTGGCAAGAGCGTTTTTTTTTTAATTTTTTTTCGGTAGTTTTATATTCATGTCGAGTCGTGGTTTCGTCGGTGCCGCCGCCACGGCGGACTTTTATTTCATTAAAGGTAATTAAAAGCGGCGTCGGGCGCAAAAAGAAAACGAGAACGGGTTGCTTGCTGCTTGTCTGCCTGATGGATTTAATAATTACGACCCGTAATTTTATGTCCGGGATGTCGGTACGTCTATCCAGGTGCCGTTCGCCCTCTAAATATTTATCTCGACGACTTCTCCGATCGCCTCCTCTCTTAATTCGCCTTTGATTGTGCGATTATGCTAACGACCATCGATTCGAAAAAATAACGAAGCGGAGCAAAAAGTTAGAGCCGGAACGGGGGACAGTTGGAAATGAAGTGCCGAAACTCGTTGATGGGGCGCAAAAACAGGTCCAAGGATTGTCCGTGCATTGGAAATTAGTTCTCGCTTCGATTTCGGTAGATTCCCGATGCAAATGCCTCCACTCACAGCAATTGCATGTTTAGGAGGCACACGGAGCACTATCTAATTAAACAAGTTGTATCTAGTCAATTTTGCTAAGTGCAAAACTGGACTACATTTTAAATGAAATAGTTAAAATTTCGATACGGATTTAAAATATATTTATTTCGCACTTCATTAGTGACGATATTGTTGGTTGAAGTGTGTCCCACTTTGTATCATTTTATCCGTCTAACGAAAGACAAGCTTCTTTAGTCGAAATAAAATACGTTCGACTTCTTCATGACAACGCAAGACCACATGTCGCATTAGAGACTCAAAGGAATCTTTAGATATTATTATTAAATGAGAAGTTCTCCTCATCCATCATATATGCCAGATATTTGTATTTGTGAATTTTATCTGCTTTTATTAACATCCAATTTTTACTAAATAAATGGTTTAATTCTGAAGATTAAATCAAAAAAAGTTAATTTTTACTTTCAGTTCCTTTAACAAAAAGTTAAAACTAGAACAGCAATTTCCAAATGCAAATGACTCCACCCACAGCAATTGCATGTTTAAAAGTCATACAGAGCACTAACTAATTGAACTATTTGTACCTAGTCACTTTTGCCTACAAAACTATACTATATTTAAAATTATTATTTTTATTAATATTTTTTGGTTTGAAGAGGAGGTCACAGTTGATTTTTCCTTCAGTTCTAAGAATTTTCTATCGTGGCATGATATTATGTAGAACGATTTAATTCTGAAGATGATGATAAATGAGATTAATCTATTCTTCAATTCAGAATTCTTTTGAATTTGTAAGTACGTACAATATAACGTTGGTAAAAATTTGTTGATTATAATGGTGAAAATTCATTCAATGAAATTTTCACCATTATAATTAATAAACTTTGTATCGCAAAAAAATAACGGATCGGGGAAAAAGTTGGAGCAGAAACGGAGACAGCTGGACATGAAACGCCGCAACTCTTTGATCAGATACAAAAACAGATCCAAGGATGTCCGTGCTTCGGGAATTAGTTTCGATTTCGGCAAATTCCCGATTCAAATGCCTTCGCTCAGAGCAATTGCATGTTTAGGAGGCACAAGGAGCACTATCTAATTAAACAAGTTATATCTGGTCAATTTTGCTAAGTGCAAAACTAAACCGCATTTTAAATGATACCGTTAAAATTACGTTCTAGATTTAAAACATATTTATTTTGCACTTCATTAGTGGTGATATTGTTGGCCGAAGTGTATCCCACTTTGTATTCTTTTATCCGTCTAACGAAATTACGATTATTATCACAGTGTATTATTCCAAGTTTACTGTTTAAACAGCACGAGATTCTTCGGTTTAATTCCGCAACGATCGTAAAAAGGCGCATCGCCGAGAATTGCATAATCCCATTAACAAGTGGTCTGCCCGGTAATATTCTGCGAGTGCTGAAATTACTCCACCCACACCCCGCACCTCGCACCCCCTACACACACACACTCACATACACACGAATTATTCTTTTTTCCGCAATTTTTTCGCGAGAGCAAAAAAAAGCGAGCAACGACCGCACCACTAAACGACAGCAAAAATCAATGGCGGATTAGACGCGCGGACAGATTCCACTCTGAGATAAGGCTTTTTTCCCCGAGACCGTATGGACTAACCGCTTTGCAAAGGGCCTCCGTTTCATCTATTATTTAGAGGCGAATCTCTGGCGAACGCCACCTCCTCCCGAGCTCGGTTCGTTAATACGTGTGAAAAACTCATTAATTTTTTTTATTTTTTTATATTTGTTTTTTTTTTTTTTCGCAAAACTTCATAGCATTTTGGTATTGTCGCGTCGGTGGAACGCCTTTTGTTTGCCCGCCTTTCTGAGCCGAGTGGCAATTTAAAAACGAAACGAAATTACAAGTGGGCACAAACAAAAACAAATCGACGGATAATCTGGGGGTAAACAATTTTTTTCGTGTTATCAGCAAATTCCGATCGTAAGGTCACGTGGAACGGGTGAATATTGCACACGTCAGTTTAATTTGTGGTCGATTTTCGCGAGCGGTGATTTGCAATTCGAATGCTTGCTTAGGACGGTTTTGCCTCGTTAACGGTCCGCCACGAACGCCGGATTTTATGCACTTGTACACGATTTGATCGGGCAGATAAAATAACACGGGACCGTCTAATTAACTCCCGCCCCGAATGAGATAATCTCAAGAATTGTGTCGCACGCTCGGAAAACTGTTTTATGAAGTATATTTCGTCGTTCGGCTTCCAGTTTTATGGCCTTTGTATTTCTTTAATTACGCAAATCCAGAAATCCCTTTGCCCCTTTAGGATTTAGCGACATGCAAAATATGAGTTTTATGTAAAATTAATGTGTTATTAATATTCTATTAATGCATTTATTTGGATTAAAATAAAACTTTTAATTTTATTCGTGTACTTAATTGATAGTTTAAATACAGTTTGAACCATTCATGATGGAAAGTCATTCATACATTTTTTAATTAGAATCCGATTTGGAAGGTAGAAATAAAAATATGTCATAAAAATTGATTTCTATATGTTATTTGTATATTTATTTCTTCACAGTCAAAAAATGAAAAACTTTTTTATTTATAATACGATTTTTAGGGGAGGTAGAAAATAAAAAACCGTCATAAAAATACTTTCTGCAAGAACTGCTCAAGTTGTAGTTTACTATTTCTCTTCTATTTTTACGAAATTTTGTACAAAATATTAATCTCTGATAGAATTACAAACTCCATATTTTGAACTGAATTACTCTCTGACCAATTAAACTAACTAAATTATGAAATTAAATGTAAATAATATTAGGAATCAGAAAAGATTTATTTGAATAAATTTTATTTTAATCTTCTTATATTAAACAGTATTTATTTCTTGAATGCTCTTTTTATGATATTTCTTAAAGCGCCATTTATTTATTTATTTTTCTGTCTCTATTGTATTTAAATAATTTGGGCCAAAAATGGCTATATTCAAGTACTATAATTCTCTTTATTAGCAGCTTGTGTCGGTTAAAAACTGGCAGTGAATGTATTGAAGATAAACAACATCAAGATCGTCCTAAAACCTGTTCCAACAAAGAAATTATAGAAATCTCATATATAAGCCTTGTGCAACATTTTAGGAAATAGATTAGTCATTAAACTGCGATGAATTAACAATTAGAAAGAGGCTTCATGCAATGAATTTCATAAAGAAGTTGGAGAAATAGATTTCATACAAATTAAATGAGGATAACAAAATTATGTGTTTGATAATTCAATTATCTCCTTGCATGCAACGCATATATACTTTATATTTATCGTACAAATTTCGATGGACTGGATAATGAGTTGAAACCCGGAAGAATACTATTTAATCTTAATCCAATCAGTGCAACTTTCTACTGCTCGTAAAATGGCCAAGTTCATGAAAAACTTGCAGGCAAGCTTATTGGGACACCAGAAACAACATGTCGCATTAGAAAATCAAAGGTTAAAAATCTTAAACGTTATTATTTATGTCACTATCCAATTTGTTCCAAATAAGCTTTTTAATCCTGAAAAGATAGCCAAAACTAAGTCTAGTTCAGTTCCAAGAATTTAGAATTTTTTACTAAGCATGTAAAATTGTTGATTTTAATAGTGATTATTTTATTGAATACAAATTGGAATAAAAAAATAAGAAAACTAAAAAAAAGTTAAAGCTGGAACAGGGGGAACAGTTGGAAATGATGTGATGAAGTTCGATGATGGAGCTCCAAAACAGGTCCAAGGATCGTTGATTTTAAATGTGATTATTTTATTGCATAAAAATTGGAATAGAAAAAAAACGAAACTAAGAAAACGTTAAAGCTGAAACAGGAGGGACAGTTGGAATTGAAGTGATGAAACTCGCCGATGTAGCTCCAAAACAGATCCAAAGAATGTCCGTAAATTTGAAGCTAGTTCTCATCTTGATTTCGGTAGATGCCAAATGCAAATACCTCCACTCACAGCAATTGCATGTTTAGGATGCACACGGAGCACTATCTAATTAAACAAGATGTACCTGTTCCTAGTCAGTTTTGCTACGTGCAAAACTGTATATGAAAATTTTAAATGAAATAATTAAAATTACAGTAAAAGCTCCTTACGCGGCGTTTTCACTATTCGCGGATTAAAAAAATGCGACCCAATTTCTGTATTCGCGACTAATATCATAATATTTTTTACAGTATTTAGTATAAAGGTTACTTTACTGATTAATTAAAAAAAATTAAATAGTACCTGTTAAAAATGGATCTAACAGCGTATAAAATAAATTACTTTTAATATAATCAACTTATTCTTAGAATTTGTTTAATAGTAACTAATTATTAGATTTGTTGCGCATTCGCCATTTTTAACAACAGTTGTAAAAATGGTGGATGCGAAACAAAAAACTTAATTAAAATATTCAAATAAATTAAGATAAGATATTTGAAAACATAAAATTAATTGCCTTTTGGATGTAGTTGTATTTATATAATTTGTTTGCCCATTCACGATATTTAAACATATATTAAACATCAAAATCATATTTTTTATAGTATTCTAAAGGTTACTTTACTGATTAATTAAAAAAATTTAAATAGTACCTGTTAAAAATTAATCTAACAATACATAAAATAAATTACTTTTAATATAATCAACTTATTCTTAGAATTTATTTAATAGTAACTAATTATTGGATTTGTTGCGCATCCGCCATTTTTAACAACAGTCATAAAAATGGTGGATGCGAAACAAAAAACTTAATTAAAATATTCAAATGAATTAGGATAAGATATTTGAAAACATAAAATTAATTGCCTTTTGGATGTAGTTGTATTTATATAATTTGTTTGCCCATTCACGATATTTAAACATATATTAAACATCAAAATCATATTTTTTATAGTATTCTAAAGGTTACTTTACTGATTAATTAAAAAAATTTAAATAGTACCTGTTAAAAATGAATCTAACAATACATAAAATAAATTACTTTTAATATAATCAACTTATTCTTAGAATTTATTTAATAGTAACTAATTATTGGATTTGTTGCGCATCCGCCATTTTTAACAACAGTCGTAAAAATGGTGGATGCGAAACAAAAAACTTAATTAAAATATTCAAATGAATTAGGATAAGATATTTGAAAACATAAAATTAATTGCCTTTTGGATGTAGTTGTATTTATATAATTTGTTTGCCCATTCACGATATTTAAACATATATTAAACATCAAAATCATATTTTTTATAGTATTCTAAAGGTTACTTTACTGATTAATTAAAAAAATTTAAATAGTACCTGTTATATGTTATGAATATAACAATGCATAAAATAAATTAATATAATCAACTTATTCTTAGAATTTGTTTAATAGTAACTAATTATTGGATGTGTTGCGCATTCGCCATTTTAACTACAGTTGTAAAAATGGTGGATGCGTAATTAAAATATTCAAATTAGGATAAGATACAGTAAGACTGAAGATAATAATTAATCAATAAAAAACTTCAATTGAATCGATTTTTTTATATATTTGTTTTTTATTTTGTCACCTAGGAACGTATCCCCTATAATCCCATATAAATTACCATTCCATATTCACGGTTTCTTTATTCGCATATTTACGGAACATATAACCCGCGAATAAAGAACTTTTACTATATGTTTCTAATGTACTTCATTAGTAACGATATTATTGGATGAAGTGTATCCCATTTTAAATTTGTTTTATCCGTCCTAACGAAAGACAAGCTTCTTTGGTCAACAGCAAAACCACACACAGCATTAAAGTCTCAAGTTAAGCTTCAAAACGTTAAATGAGAAGTTCTACTTATACAACATGCAGTACCAGTCATAACAACAAATTTATTTTTAATATTATAAAATATATATTATAAAATAAAACAAGGAAACAAAAATATTGCAACAAAATAAAATACCTAGACATTTTTATAAGTATTTAATAGCATATCCATTATCTTTTATTACCTCTTGACATCTTCTTTTCATGGGAGAAACAAGGTTGACAATCTCAATCAATCAATGAAGGATTTTTTGGCGAGTTTTCTTCCATTTAAATTATTTTCCCTTAGTCTACGCCTTATAGTACTGTAATATACCTCCAAATTTGAATATTTAGTATCAAAACCTTCGGTAGTTTTATTCGAATCATATTTGGGTACTCTTACAATCCTCCGATCGTCAATATTGTTGGTTTTTTTTCGGCCGTCTAGGTTTAGGAATTACTGGTACAGTACCTCTGATGTAAGAAGCTCGAATTGTTCTGACTCAGTACTTATTTAAATCCCGATCTGTACTTGGAAACAATAAGATTTTTAAGATCATTCAACAAGGCTCATCTTGCAGGCGTTTTAATCTAACCTTAATTAGAATTAACTAACCACCGTATGCATCAACTACTAAAGACTTTATAAAAAAGGATTATATTTAAATGTGATAGCAATAAAGTTGGAGGTACATTATCTGACTAAAATATGATCCCTCTGATAACATCCTATTCGTATATGTTTTTATTTAAAATATATTTATTGCTTTACTTTTGGTACTGAATATGCCACATATCTCTATGTGACTATTATTTATTTTATTACCATCCAATTTTTTACAGAATAAAGGGTATAATTATGATGAGGAAGTTATAACTAAGGTTTAATTTTTAACGTCGTATGATTTTATATATAGAAATTGGTACAAAAAATTCAATATATTATTATAATGGTGATTATTCTCTTAAATATTTTAAAGAAAAAAAAAAAATAAGAAAAAACCTCTTTTGAAATATGTTACTAAATTCTGAACTTATTTTTTCCTACAAAAATGTCTCTATCAATATTTCCAATATTTCGATTTTATAAAAATGATACAGAAGATGTTCGTCTAATAATACAGAAAATATAATTTGTTATTGCCCATTTTTGTACTTCAGCAGCAGTAAATTCGAGTTGTATCTAAAAAGATAACAAAAATCATCCATCTTAAATGGCCTACACCGCAAACACATACTTCTTAGCTAACACTTAAATATAACAGTAAGTAAAAATTAAGGGGGTCATAAACCCGAACTTCGCTTGTTTATGTTTGTCTCCTCCAAATAAATTTTGCGAAACCAGTTCCGAATGGAATTACATGAACAGAACAAAGAGGAGAACCTAAAACGGAGGAGCGGGCACAGCGTGCGTCGCGACGGTCCGGTGTCAGGACGTCGGTGATGTATCGTCGTGACCGGGCTCGGTACTTTCGTCATACACGCCCCCTAGCCCCTCCGCCTCGGATAATTCCGCCACTAAATAAAACACGCTGCATCTTATAAATATTCCGGGACGTGCGGATTTGCATTTCGGACAGGTTAGCACCTGGATTTGGACCGGCAAAAACTGGACTGGAGGGTGGTAGGGACGCGAAGAGGATAGGGAGAGAGAGAAAAAAAACCGGCGGGACGGAGTGCAGGTGTAAACAGCGCAATGCAAAAAACATTAGCATCGGCGACGGACGTTAACGACAACCGCACCTTTTTATTGTTTTCGAGACGCGCCCGAAAGGGGGACTTTGTACAAGTGTCCCGTTAATTTATGCTGTGCTAAACATTTATAAATGTGAACGGAATTAACAAGTCTAATTGTACATTTCATATATAGCATTTACGACTTCCGGCTACAAAGAGATAAAGTCATATAACGTTGTGTTTCCATAATTGAAATGAGCTTCATGAATTTTATGAAATATTTTTAGCATCCCAGTTTAAACAGATTGCGGGTAATTATATTTTCAATTGGAATATGTATTGCCGTGCTGTGTAAGTTGAAATCACGTTACAAATGTCAGTAATTCAATTTCCCCCCCTTTATGAAAAATGATTCCGTCCGACCTAATTACTGTGAAATTTTTGAACAGCATCATTCAATCAGAGCGAAGCTGTGGAGCAATCGGCGAAATTATAAATAAAGCCAGTTAATTGAGAGCGATTTGCAATTCAAACGGGGGTCCCCCCTTTAAATGCTTGCTTAGGTCTTGATGTGCTCGTTAACGGCGTGTCCTCGTCTTTTCGTCCCCACGAAACGTCGGTTATTGCACAGCCCATACACACAATTTCATGGTCCACGTTTAATTGTGCCAATGTTCCGGGAAAGATAATCTTAACCATTGTGTCGTGTGTGTGTGTTAGTGTGTGTGTTGCGAACGGGGTAAATTGGCGTGAGCAAAGAAATATTGAACATCCCGGCATAGTTATAAAATTAGAAATATCAACTACAACCGAGGGGGTAGAGAGACATCCGGCGCAGCGAAACAGTGTGTTGCGGGCGTCGCACAACACAAAAACCCCATAATTAATCGAGAGTAGTTTGGAGGCAAATTGTTCGGATGACTTAATTGTTGCGCCGCTTCGTGGATATCCGACCGAGAGCGCAGAGAGAACAGATCCGTATCGTTCATCCCCGATTCCAAAACATCCGTCTAATTTATATTAATCGACTCGCGTCTAGAACACAATCCAAAATGGATAGTTCGGAAAGTTGGCTTTGCATTATATCTATTTAAATACAGTTTATGCATCATTGAATTGTTTGAGACGTCTGAATAATTCAAACGTCGTCCTCGGAGGTCCCCCCCTTCCGAGTAATTTCGTCTTAATAAAAAGGCACCACCGTGTCCCGGCGTTGTTTAACTGTCATGACAACCGACCGGGATTTTTCTTTATTTTCCACCGGATTTGTTCGATTTAAATTGGTAGAATGGGCAACGGGACCGAAATGTTTACCGGGGCGTTATGTTTGCGTTGATTAGTCCCGGACACAAACACACAAAGGCCAAATTCGGGATAACGTCCATAAAGAACACACATTCGCATTCACGAGTGACGGCGTAGGGGGTGCGGGACAAAAATCAAAACAGTCACTTAGCCGGACTCGGCGCCCTCTTATGCTCAATCAGCGGCTGGTGCCGTTTTGAATAAATCCAATCAGCGAAGAAAAAACACACCGAACGTGCGCTAATTCTAATAGGATTGGCGACTGGGACAATTAAATCGGTCAAAGCGGCTTATCGGGACCGATAAAAAAACCCTGTTCGTTTTCTCGGTCTTATAAAAACAGACCGAAATTGGTAAACTGTGCAAATCAATGGGGGAGAATGCGAATGCGACTATGTCAATAAATTTGTCGAATCACTGATTAAGCCGTTCTTGTTGGCATTTTCGAGCCTTGATCAGGTGTAATTCCTTTATATTTCAAATGTTTATAAACTGTAAAAGGCAAATTATAATTAATTCATGGTTTTTTCTACTTGTAAACCTTTATTTATAAATGACCGTGTAATCAATTACATATTTTATTACAATAATAATGATAATATTTATTAGTGTCAATACAATACAAATTGTTTATGACGACAAAGACAAATATATATAATCAAATCATTAGAATAATAAAAAAGTTTATAAATTCAAATACTATACATTACTAGACTGAATAACATTGTTATTAGTCAAAAATCCATTATATAGATGAATACTCCTTGTTCAATAAAAATTTAAAAGGGGTTCATCCACAGTTTCAGTGGTAAAGTTATTAAAAAACTAAGACCATACTACCTACTTTTGTAAAAATTTTGAACTTATCATGTTGATTAAAATTATCCATTATATAAACTAAACACTGGTAAACATACATAGATCGAACAATTAAAAGATTATGCCTTTAAATTTAAGAGATATCTTAGAACTCTACGTTGAATGGAAAGTATTCTCTTCAAAATATACCTTTAATTCACAAAAACACATCAAATTTCTTATCAGAAACACACCTTTATCTAGTTTCCCACGTATTTGGTTAATATATTTGTCCTAAGACATTTTACTTTACGATGGGACCCCTAAAAATTTGATTGGCTCATTGAATATATTACTTATTATTCAAGAAAACACCATCTGTTGTCTTTTATCTTAGTTCAAAGACATTCGATTGCACGATTACAGAACCACTTCCATGACATTACGTTTTGTTTTTTCAGTATCTTTCATCAATTCTTCTCTCTGGATTCATTATTTATACAGATATGTGATCCGCTTAAAAAATAAGTTGGCAAGATCACACTTATTTATATCATTAATTCAGAGCCCAAATAATAATGGTCCCAATATTGAACCCTGTGGTACATCAGTATTAACGTACTTTCTCACTTGAGATCTTATAATAAATTAATTCCCTAAGATTTTCTCATAAAATGAGTAATATAATTGAGGTAAAATTAAGTTATTAATTATCATGTATATTAAAAGGTTTTCTATATTGAGTTTATTAACTGATAAATTTAAATTCTTTTAAATTAATGGATTAATTGGGAAATAATAGAACTCCAGTTAACATCAAAATTAATTTTTTCCAATGTGCCACTCAAATATCGAAAAAATTGTGTACTCCAATTTATGATTTTACTTAAATTAGAAGAGCAGAGTGAATGGCAAGTTCTATCATAACCAATTTATGTTCAATCAAATCTTGGATTTGCTAGTCCTTGAAATGTATATAATTGAATAAACTATCGATTAAAAATATTCGAGCAATTTATTGCAGGAAAAAGCTATTCAAATGATGAAAATGGTTGAAAATCAGCAAAAATTGCGTAGAATATGAAATTTTATCAGCTGTAACTCGGACAGTTTTCATCCAATTGAAGCGATTGAATTTATAACAAAATATATATCGATCAGGCACGTTATGTAATTACTCACTAACCATCCTTTTTGGTACTAATCTAGGTTACCCATTGTAAAAAGTAAATTGTAAAACTAATTCATGCTTTTTATATGAAAACCATTTTATGCTGGGTGACACGTGTTTCAAATAAAGCCACCAAAGTACATGTTTTATTGCAATAAATTATGTTAGAATAATTGTTTTATTATAACATTTCGATTAAATACGAGTTCTTAATTTGTAACGTCAGAGTGATAATTAGTTTTTTATATGTTGACTTTAAATTGACAACTTAATTGCAATTTATATTTTCTATTAACGACTAAAATTAAATAAAAAAACATTAAAATAAACAACTGACTTTAATTTATGAAATTTACCATATATGTATTTTATAAATTCACCTTCACGTGAGAAATTTAATTAAAACCGCATTTATGTCATAATTAATATTAAAATACATTAAGTTTAATAGAAAATGTTTATTTTAGAGTTACATTCGGCTAAAATGAAATAACTCGCATTTACTAACAACGTACTCCCCACGGAAAAACTCGTGAAACTTCTAACAGTGATAAAATATTATTTATACTGATTGTGAATGTACGGACAGAAATATGAATTTTATTGATGTATTATATGAAAATATTGGGTTTTTAACGTATATACAAGTTAAAGAAAACCAATAAGTTGGTTCAAATGTTTTGCTGATATTAATGTTACGGACGAAAAAAATTGTGTATAAAATTTGTGTAGGAAATTTTTACTAAAAAACATTCTTGGACTATATTAATGTTATGTAGAATTTTAATTAATTAGTTTAATTAAGTCAATGTTAAATATGTGAATATTTACATGATTTAAAGTAAATTTACACATTATCTATTGTTTTAATCAACATAATATATTTGTATAATATTAATATTATGAGAAATTTCAATTATTTGGTTATTAATTTGCAAAAATTCTGAATGTCTACAATATTTAACATTATTTTGCACATTATACATAATGTTAACAAATATATAATTACTGAAATTTACTGATACTCGAATAATGAACAGATTTTATTAATGTAATGTGGATTTTTTAACAATATTATTATTACTTATATACTGTGTGTAAAAATTTTAAATATTTAGATAATTTAAAATGATTGTACACATTATCAATACTTTTAATAAACATATAATAATAAATATTTACTAATAATAAATGTTATTTATGTACTTTTATAAATTTTACTAAAAGAAATTTCCTTGAAATATATTAATATTCTGAGGAAATTAATTATTTAATTGTAAATTTGTAAAAATATTTATATTGTTTAATGAGATTGTGCACATTATCTACAATTTTAATATACATATTTATGGGTATAGTGTACGAAAAGAGTTTGAACTATTTGAATCCTGAAAGAGACATCATGTACAATAGAGACAGTAAGTCTCCCACTATGGGATACACTTCTACTGTCTCTGTCATGCATGACGTCTCTAAATTCAGATAGGTCAAATGCTTTTCCTACTGTATAATATTATGGGTAATTTTTATTAACTAACTGAGTTTGTAAAGACTGAATTGTTTGAAACGATTGTGCACATTATCTATAGTTTTAATAATATTTTTAATTCAATTTCCAGATTAAAACAATATTATATAATGAGGGATTTCAATTAATTAGATCTTATCTGTAAAAATTGTAAATTTATAGATAGTTTAAAATGATTGCGGGCATGATTTATAGTTTTAATAAACGTATGATATTTGAATTATGAATAATTTTTCCAAAATTTTCAAGATTTTTCCTATTAAGTATAAAAAATGTGAATATTAAAATTTTTTTAAATGTTCAATTTTAATATTTTGCATTTCTGGATATTTCAAGATCATATGATATGTGCGAACGTAGGTGCTCTAAACAATGTATGAAGACAAGCTGTTTAAAAGGCGTCGGTGCGACTAAGCAGACGAAGACATCGACAAGACGAAGCCCCCGGGCGTCACCGCGGCACACCGCCCAGACGCGACCCGGAGCGTAGGAGTATATTGTAATTTTATGTATCAATTTCGTACGCGAAGTGTGTTTTAAATCGAGTGCGGCAATCCGTCGAATAAAGCCGACGAAAGAGGCGGCCTTTTATTGCGCCCCGCGCGAAATACATAAATTTTTGAAGCCGCCGACCGACGGGGCGACTGCGTTATAAATTCGCCGGGCAATAATGCATTACAAGTCGACGTTCTGGGGGAAATAACTATTTGGCTGAATGATTTACAGGACGGTGCGGGCGGCGCGGGCGCCGTTGCGCCCCCCACTCACTCCATCCGGTCTTAATATTCAAAAAGTAATCTAGAAGCGGCGTGTTAATATATGGAGAGCGCGGAGCCGGGCCGCCCGATTTATGGTTAATGTCGCAATTTGTTCCCGTCGTGCGTTAGACGTTTTCATATTCGTCGAACTTCGCAAATTGAATGTGTATCGGCGCGCCTCCCGCTCCGCCTTCACACAAAAGATGCGTCTAATCGCCGGGCAATTTATCCGGAGCGGCTGCAACGACAATATCGCAACCGCCGTCGCCGTCGCCGCAACACAACTAATTATCGCCGCCATCATTCACTTTAATTGAAAAATTTATCAACGAGACGCTGAAACGTGGCAATATCTTACGGGGCACAAAACAAGCGCATTTTTAATTAGACACATCGATGGTTTACGGTATGCAACCATGATATCTTTACAGCTTTTTAGTTGTCTATGCCCTGAATGCGTCTCACGCTGCCATCTGTACATCTCAAGTTGAGGCACAATCTCAGTTTCAATGAAATACCGGATAATGGATGCCAGACAAGATTCTCTGCCACTCGAATATTTATTATTTAATGATATTGATTATAAACCTAATTCTAGTAAAATGACTAAATAATTTTATCCCATAAATAATAATTAGTCAAATCTGGTATACCTAGTTAATAATAACTAAAATAATATTTTATTAAATAGGAAGTAGCAAATTTACACACTTAACCACTTGTATTGGACATATTCACATATTATTCCTGAGATTTCCATATTACTTAAATTTCATGCCTTAATTGTTCTAGGATCTCAGGCTTTTGAAAATTATTTTATTATTCTTCTACTATATTTGTGTTCAATAGGGTATAAATCGGGATAACGAACTGACCAAGGCAAAAACATAATATTTGCCTGTTCTAAACATCTTATTGAAATATGTGCAATATAATATTTATAACGTCCATCATCCTTAAGCAAAACCATGAATAATGAAACTACCAAATGCGGGTGGTAGGTAACTGCGGATACATAAAATCTTGATACGAAGTATATTGAATTGGCCATTGGATTGTGGCAAGTATGATTTGTCGACATATGGCCATGTCTTAAGGTTATCTTAGTCATTGAAAGCTTTTGCCTCGACCTCATCGTGTTTCTACAGACCATATACACTACTACTCAAACCACAGTAGATACATCGATTAACTCTCCTAGTCATTTCTCTGATAGAAAGACCGCCTTACCTAAGCCCAATAATTCGTCCCCGTTCAAATGGGGTTGAATGACGAACCCTCGACGTCTTCTTACTCGAGATATTAGTGGATTCACTTTAACTGTATGAAACCAACTGAATCGCTATATTAAACCAAACGAGCTGAAATCAATAAAAAACTAAACAAAAACTGATAGTTCCTTTACAATGTCTTTCAAAATTTAATATTAGTATTCAATAATGTACAAATATTACTGTTTTAGTGATATACATTCATTATGTATGGATTATTCACTGGGTTATTTTCAGAATGTTTTATACTGATGACTTACAAGAACTGTTTCTTAGATTTTTATGTCATTAAACATTGAGTTGTATTGAAAATTTTTCCACCACATTTAGGAAAAAAATATTTACAACTTTTGAATTTTTTAACAAATTTTGTTGAAAAATATTATGATCTTTATCTATGGAAAAGAGCTGAATAACATAACCCCCTGTATTTTTGTCAAAATTTAAGAAAATTCTATATTTTATAAATGTCATAAATGTTCCACAAATTATTCTATTAATTCTCCACACAACAGATTTTACTTGAATTTATGTGATGAAATGGCCATCACAGTCAATTCGACAAAGATAAAAGAATATATTAGAAAAACTGTACATAATGTCTTCTGATAAGGACACAATGATGTCAGACCACTATCGATGTGTTTATCTAGTGAAAGAGTGTCAAAATCATCAATTTATCCATACCTCACATAGCTGCAGTATCGGATATTTCAGAAGAGATATTTTTTAGAAACTATTTTTTAATCATATAATATTTGTTTCAGAATTTTTATTATTTTTTAGAAATTAATTTTTACATTAAAATTATATTATTAAAAATGTATGAATAAAAAATTACACAATTTACCCTTATTTTATTATTATGTTTCGATAAATATGCTAACCTTAAAATAATTAGTCGAATATACCGAAAACCGTATACCCGCTACAACCCTTGTCTCGACATACAAATAGAATATTCAAAACAACTAACAATCTTAATTAAATTTGTTTCAGATGCCCCGACCTGCAAGTACGAGAGGGTGGTGGTAGTGGGTGCATCGCGTGGCGAATCAGTGGACATCGTGTGCGAAATCGAGTCCGATCCGCCTGCACGCTCGTACCGCTGGAAGTTCAATAATTCAGGCGAAACTCTAGACGTTGCGGCCGAAAGGTACGCCAAGACCTCTAACGGGACGGTGAGCGTGCTGAGGTACACCCCCGTCACCGAACTGGATTACGGATCGTTGTCCTGCTGGGCGCAGAACGCTGTCGGACACCAGATCACGCCATGTGTCTTTCAAGTCGTCGCAGCTGGTGAGTCACAGTTTTGAAATAAAATATGAACATTATATAGTGGTGTTGGGAACATTATAAAATGCATTTATTTCACGAGACGAACATTCATTGACAGCTTGGACGGCGTCTGTGATGTCTTACATTGTGATAATTAACATTTTACACGGAGTATTTGGCAACATAGTCGATAGTTCACGATCTAACTAACTTTAGTTGTAAATTTTCACCCATGCTTTTTGTCCCTGGAGTCAAAACTTTTACTAATACTCATATTAAAATGTTAACTTTGTTTTATCAAGATATAACTTTTATAGTATACTTCACTATTAGCGTTGGATGGGGATAAATAAAGTAGTTAAGCTTTAAAGACCAATAACACTAATGTAATAATTGGGTAATACAAATGTCACTTATGTACTTAAAAGAATTTTGTTATTGTTAACAGCATTTTTAATATCTGTTAACTACTGTAAATATGTTCTGATACTTCTAAAGTGTTGCCAGTATTATACTCTCCCATTTTCTATAATTGTTTAAAATTCTGATTGTCTTTTATGTATGGTATTTCTTCGAGGAAAATTAACAAAAACACATACTTTTTCATACATCTAGAATGTATGCTGTCTACATTTAGATATGAAATGAAAATGTCTTTTCTTTTCCACAAGATGCAAAACATGAAATAACGTGATTTTTGAACATGATATGGTAATAACTGCCAATCAGTATGTTGCATCCATTTTAGACGTACAATATTAACATTGATGTGCAGTATGTCACACAACGTATCTTTTAGTTGTCACTTAAGTCTGATACACTTTTCAGTCCTACAAACTACTCCGAAGAGACAATACCAAGTTTTTGATGGACCTCTTGGTTACTTCAACAAAAGTGTCAGAGATTCATCCACAAGTATTAACCAAAGTAGTAAACTAACTGAACTTTCTGAGTTGATTTATAATTTATCAACTATATTTTTTATAATATTGTATATAGATTTCTTCAGGCCATTTTCATACATCATGTTCCTCCTAGTTTCACATTTTTCTTTAAATTCAATGTCTCTGACAACCAGTCTTTCCCGGAAATCTACTGTTCAGCCATTTCTTCTCTAAAATAACGTGATTTTTGAACATGATATAGTAATAACTGCCAATCAGAATGTTGCATCCATTTTAGACGTACAATATTAACATTGATGTGCAGTATGTCACACAACGTATCTTTTAGTTGTCACTTAAGTCTGATAGACTTTTCAGTCCTACAAACTACTGTGAAGAAACAATACCAAGTTTTTGGTGGACCTCTTGGTTGTCTTCAACAAAAGTTTCAGAGATTCATTCACAAGTATTAAGTAACCAAAGTAGTAAACTAATTGAACTTTCTGGGTTGATTTATAATTTATCAACTATATTTGTTATAATATTGTATATAGATTTCTTCAGGGCATTTTCATACATCATGTTCCTCCTAGTTTCATATTTTTTTTTAAATTCAATGTCTCTGACAACCAGTCTTTCCAGGAAATCCACTGTTCAGCCATTTCTTCTCTAAAATAGACGTCTGCATTCTCCATATCTAACTCCTACTCTTCAATATTTTAAAATAATCCATTAATTTAGTTAATGGAATGTAAACTCTCCATAAACGTTTTTCCTGAATTGAACTTTTGTTGAGATGTAATTGTGAATTTCTGGCTACAAGGATACAAAGTCGGATAAAAATACTCTTGATTCGTATTGGTGAAAGGTAATAGTTGACTTTTGTTCTTTACTTTTGTAAATGTTGTTAATTATACCTGTTATTTTACCAATGTAAAAGCTGCAGCTTCGGAGAGTTAAAAAAACTAGTTTATGTAAAAGAAAATTTGAGATCAAAATCTCTGGAAACATCGATTCCGATTTTGAAAATGAGACTAATTCAATTTTGATTTTACAATCTGCTGACCGAAGCACCGACAGACAATTTAATTGATTATAACATTGATATTAATCAATATGAATTGAGGTGTACACCTATATGTATCAAACATAACAGAATTTGGCATGATTATAAACGATAACATTATTATTAATACCTACCTTGTAAAGTAGCGTTTTTTGTCAATAATTTTAGATCGTATAACTTTATGCTTTACACTTTATTTGCAATTGGATCACACCATGGAACATCAAATATATTTAATAAATAAATTCGCTTTATTTTTTATTATATCATATATCATATAAATAAATAAATTTCATTTAAACATTTTAAAAAAATATATTAAATAAAAATATGACAAAATTATTCAATTAAATCCGGCAAAAATACATACACATGTCAATTGTGTCTCGCACATTTGGTTTAATTAACAACCGTGTACAATTTTAACTGCAAATGTTTGAAACATTTTACGGAGACAAAAGACTATTTCATCTCGATCTGTGTTTGTATTTTTGAAAGAGACACTCCTTTTAAAGTTTTCGCGGCGCAATTAGTTACACGCTCGAATTAAGTTTCATATTTCCCATTTGTACGTACACAAAATTCCCGACACGTCTCCCCCAGCAAAACTCAACAATTACAATTCTATAATTCCGCCGAATAATTACAAAACTTTCCCACCACCCACACGTGTACGAACCAGTGTGGGATTTTTCTTTTTACAATTTTAATTGTCGAGTTTCATAGGATGGATAGAACGTCGCTCCCGGTGTAACTAAAAATAACACCTCGTCCCGATATTCCAATCAATATAATCGCGGATTACACCGTTGTCTACTTTCGTCGATGAAAAAAGCGCGCGTGACGGCTTTTTTAAAAAAGTCACCGATAAAATAGAAAATTAAATCGCATCCGGATAATGGACGAAAGCGGATTGATTACATGATTTACATTCATAATTTTTTATTTTACACCCGCTTCGGATCGCGTCGTCTCTGCACCCCCTCCCCTGCACTCGACGAATTTATTGGGCCAGGACTGGACTGGTTCGTGACGTGACGTTCCTTCCACAGCTGGCGGCAGGTTTAATGAAATTACACTTTTGATTTTGACTATTGTCGAAAACGGCAGCACCTAACGCTGAAATTTCTACTAACTGCAGTGTTACCAATTACAGCTCGACATTACTTATAATCTTCCAAATTCAATGTTTAAACGAATATTATTCCCTTTATAATTATTTTTCTTTTTTTTTTTGTAATAGCATTTCCATTAAATATTTATGAACATCCTTTGATGTCTACCGGTTGATCCAAATTCTATCTGCTTTGTGTTTATCTAATACATCATTAATCGTATTTATTGTTGGTACTTTGGAAATAGAATTGTTCTGTTCTAAATTACATCGCATACAGTTTGCCATCCTTAAATAAACTGATATTTAATGTAGATTTATAGTCAATCTAGTACAATTTCTTCCATTAATCTTTGCATTACATTAAAAACCTGGAAGAATATTATTGAATAAATAATTGAATAAATAAAGCAAACTCAAATTTTAATATGAAAAGAGACATTTGCCAAACAACAAATTCATGAGAAATATTTTATAAGCATAACAAAAACAAGAGTATTTAGCCCTCAAACTTTTGATAATCTTAAAAATTTAAATTGGAGATTAAAAACATTTTAAAAATTTCTTGTTGATTCTTTATTTTTATTAAAAAAAAAGTTAACAAAGTATTGTACTCTTGAAAACATATTCCCGCATCCAAACCAAAAATTAATCGATAAAGCTCCCCTCCGCATACTTCGTTTATATTTAATAAAGACTGACAAATGTTAAATGTTATCGTTCAGACATTCGAAGACAGAATCTTCTTCGGCGTCAACGTAAATCTCAATTTCGGATGGCGAACAACGTCGAAATTGAAATGTGTAAATTAGAGGGCCCCATTAAACTCGTATAAATTTTCCGGGCGCGTTATGTTTAACGGATAAACGTCGGTCCTCGATGACTTTTTGAGTGGGTGTTTGTGTTCGACATCGATGACGGCCCTCATTACCCAAATAATACGCTTGGCGGTGTAATTGTTCGTGTCAATTCGATTCCATTCATAATTATACACTATCTATCATTTCAAAGTACTCTCAAAAAATATCGAACCATTTTGTTGAAGCGGTAAAATGTTTAAAATGATAAACTCCATGTTACGTCTGCATTTTATAAACGTTCCATCATTTAGAAAATATTTTAATGTTTTGGGTTAATGAACCCATGAATGAATTCATGTTGCGTCTTGTTTATAGGCAAACCGTATCCGGTGAAAAACTGTTCCCTGTCGAACCAAACGAGCAGTTCGGTCGAGGTGTCCTGCTTGGCTGGCTTCGACGGCGGCCTTCCTCAACATTTCGTTCTGGAACTGTACTCCACCAATTCAGCCGTACCCCGTTACAATTTGACTTCGATTGCTGAACCGTACTTTTTCCTCGACAACCTCGAGCCAGACGTTACATTTAGAATAATCGTCTTCGCAATCAATTCGAAGGGTAAAAGCCACGGCGTCGTTTTGGAGGAGGTCACGTTCAAAGATGCCGAAAAGCGCACCGGTAAGTCCTTACTTTTATAATTTAACTTCTAGCTAAGGGTATGAAGGAAACTACGTTATTTAATGGAACTTATAAAATATGGCGTTACTGTTTGATTTAAGAGTTTCCAGTACTTATCTGATCACACAAATGAAAATTGTAAAATTATTCGGTAAAGCTAAATTTGGAAAGTATACTTCTGGAACAATCTTTTATTATGTCCTATATTTTTTTTATATAAAATCTAAATGCACGTCAATAATTTAAATGATAACTAACACTAATATTTAATATATATATATTAAGCTCATGAAAATTTAAAATTTTTTCAATTTTCAAGTTCATTTTTATTATTTGTGGCTTCTATTTGGTTCAAGAATTTCAAAGTATAAAAATGAATAAATAAAATAAAGATATTTATTTTTGGAAGAGGTAGTTTGGGTATTAACTCTGCTGGATGAGGGTACTTGATACTCGATGTAGTGTTAGGAAGGAATCATTTCAGCACAAGTATCGTGGTTATACTATTTAACGAAACAATCAAGATATGGCCAACCCGCACTTAGAAACCTGATAATCACTAGTAATGTGTTTAAAAATGGGTTATCAACGGTTGGTAATGTTGTAATACCGTCTCGAACAATTAGAAGACATTTAAATGGAGCTGAAATTAGAAACAATTGAACGGCAAAAAAGCCATTACTTACCAGAGGGTACAAAGTTCAGAGATTACGTTTTGCCAGAAGTCAACTAACTGTTCTGATCTCATTTTATTGTTACATTCAAAAATGATAAAGATCCACAACTGACTGAAATATTGGAAATTCGATATCTATTAAGTAGTAACAACATGTTGACTTCTACGACTTCTAAGTTTCAATTTTTAAATGAACATATTTAAAAGAGAACTGTTTTAAGGTTTAAAATAATTTCAGATTTCTCTGACTTCTATCCCAAATGATTGAAGTTTACCTTATAACTTAAAAATAATTTTATTTTCATTAATGTAATTATTTAAGTTTAATAAAATGATGCCATAATTTTGTCCAGGACTTTATAAACTTAATTGTTACTTAATGGAAACTGTCTGAACTAACTTCATAAGCAGTTCTAAAAATTAATTTGCAAATTGAAGAGATTTACTCCATCAAGATTAATGCTTAAAAATGCAAAATTTTATCATCATCATTGAAAAAATAAAATTTGAAATAAATGGCAAAAATTCGTTTTGAACGTTCCAATTTATTAGTGTGTAAAAAACATGATGTACACTAATAACGATAAGTGATACCAGCATATTGAAAATACTTTTACTAGTTTGTTTTTCCCAATTAGAATACCTCAATAAGACTTCATCAAAGCGTTTTCTGGCGTGTGTTTCATGTTTAATTTGTCAGTACTATAGTGGCCATACAAAACACAAAACACACAAAGCGAATCGCGATGTAGATCGGAACAAATTTGCGGACGGATTGGGCCTTTGTTGTCCAGGTCCGTACCCGTTTCCGAACTAATGACGCGAATTGGAGAGCATTTAATATGATTGATAGACGGGTCCGGTCCGGCGTGGGGATAATTAAAAAACAATACGCATATCGAACACACGCATCGATGCAAAAGCCCACAATGTTCGATATTTCGCCACAAATAAAATGACCAAGCACTTTTATTCGATTTCGAATTGCCATCGGGATGGACAAGGATTCACTTTGCAATTTTATTTCGGCCGATGGAATGACAAATTTTTTTACTTAAAAACCTCAATTTAATGACCGAATTAATGTTGTTAAATGACTCATTTTTGCGATGCGGTTTTGAACGGACGCAAAAAAACGTGGCGGCTTATTTTTGCACCCACCTTTTGTTTGTTGACGCAATATCCCATACACTTTTTTAAACATTTTCATTCATCCGGGCCCATTCGGAATTATTGAAATGGAGGCCCATTATTTGGGGATCATATTTGTATAATGCGCTATTCAATCCTCGATTATTATTCTTTTTATCTAAACCATTGACGGAATAGTGAATCCAAAAATCTGAATATGTGTAAAGACAATGAATGACAGGGAACACATATTTATGTCGTTACACGTTCCACTTTAACGAGATGGTAATGAAGTCGAAAATGGTTGAGGGCATGTGTGTAGATGTTTTTGCCCGATGGAAAATGGCAGGAACGAGGAAGTGAATCGTTGCGGGGACCCGGGGACAAACAATTCGGCCGGACATGTCGGGAATTGCCCGCCCGGTTATTAAATTCTCACACTTCAACGGACCTAATCGCTTGGATTTCGTACGCTATCGCGGTTCTTATTATTTCGACAAAAAAATACCGTCTTCCATCAACCGTTTTTCACAATTTTATCCAGTTCATTTACATTCATGTTCTCGACTATTTATTAAACAATCTTCGGGTAGTCCGTAACAGGTTTTTCGAGTCGAAATCTTTCGGTCGCATATTTTAATATTTAATTTTATCTGAACATTCGCACTTCATAATAATGACACATTAAAAATCGTTGATGTGACATTAAATGGAAAAACTGTTGCAGAAGTATATTAAAATATAACTTTTAATATAATGATCTTTTTAAAGCTTTAAAATGAATCTTTACGCACTGCTGTGAACTTTTCACATTGCTCAAACAAACTCTAGCATAACAAAATTTAATCGGGAAACTTTTTATTCATAATAAGTTTTAATTTACATTTTTAAATTGTATAATTACAACTTTAACAAATATAATGAAGCATAAACATTTTATAATCAGAATATTTTCTGTATAATAAATTTCCTATTTTCTTATGGTCTCCTTTAATTTAATATTGTGATTGAATGAAACTTAAAAATCATAAAAAAATAAAAATGTACGTTTACAATACTGAAAAATTAAATAACTGAAATTGTCACTAACTTTTTTAATTATAATATGTATATCGGACACACACAAAAAAATTTGAAATTACTTTTATGTTTTATGTTGTTCAAACAAACTCTAATTTAACAAAATTAAATCGAAAAACTTTTCTACTTTTAATGAGATTTAATTTATGTTTTTAAATCACATAATTACAAATAAAGAAACGTAAAAATTAATTTCATTTTTAATCGTACGCATCCATTTACAAGTTTAATATAAATAAATTGAAAATGAGTTATAAAATTTCATATATTTATAATAGTTTTTTCTTTGACAGAGTCTCCAACAGTTTTAATAACTTCGTAATTATTAAAAGGCAAATGGACAACACGGAGCATATCTTTTGTTGTTTACTGCCTTTCTAATTTCTCTTACCTACACCTTCATTTGCACAATTGAAAATTGTTTACTTCTAATACAATAAATAATCAAAATAAACTATTTGAAACTCTAATTAGACATTTAAGAAAATCAAACATTATCAGAAAAACGATGAAGAAAAAGCAACAGACATATATAAATATTTTAAATTAATCTAACATAAATGAAAATGTATATCTTAATGTAGAAAACCAAATTACAACTAAGAATTTTTACCAGAAATTAAATTTAAGTCTAACTAAGATTTTTTTCTTGTGTAAACTATTACATACAAAAACTAGAATTTTAAATTGTAACAATTTTTCATACTGTTCTAAAAATTCCACTTTAACCAAATTTTATTGATAATGTTTTTTTTTATTCTTAATCATATTTACTTAATTTATATGTTTATACTACATAAATTTTATAATTAAATTGAAAACAAATAAAATAAAAAGAGTATCACAATGGAATAACTAAATACACACCAAAAATATTTAAAAAGATTAAAATATTGTATAATAATAAATGAATTTTTCTGTGACTCTCCTAAATATTATATTTTCAAAACAGGTAAATTTGCATATCGTGTAAACTAACTCTAACTAAGATTATTTCCTTCTTTATGTACATTGCTCAAACTCTCCGAAATTTTAATTTACGACAACTTTATATACCACATTATATAAATTTCATAATTTACAAAATAAAATGCACCACAAAAAAGTAACTAAATATTTAATAAAAATGTAGAAAATTAAAATATAGTATCATGTAAACTAACTCTAAATTAAAATCGAGATTTTAATATGTTAACATGTATTTAATATAATTAAAAAAAAAATTAAATCTCTGTGAAATTCGAATCATTTAATTAAAACATAACATAAAATATTGGAAAAACGTCAAAACAAGAAGAAGAAAAAGGAAGCTGAGAAACTCTGCAGAGAAAGGCCCAATTAAAACGAAATCAACATTTAAAACGAACTTAAACTAATTTTACGCTCACACATATTACATAACAGTTTTTGAAACTGAAACGTGAAATAAATAATGAAATAAAACACTGACGCTCCGAGATCAAAGCTTTAACGTAAGCTTGTCAAAAATGATAGAAAGACGTCTACTTAAAGTTTCTAGTTCGTGGAGTATGCAATAGTAAAAGAACTATCAGAGTGAAATTCGTAAGAGTGGCACAGGCAGTGGCACAACGTTCGACACGAACGTCGGCACAAAACGCTCTCAATTAATTTCAGATGCTCGAGACACACGAGCAATCTACAACTTCGACGCGGTACTATTTACAATTATGCGAAGCACTTTGATCTGGAAAATCACACAAACTTCCCCAGTTATAATTAGTTTATCGCTGATTGTCAAATATGTTCTCGTATACATGGCTCCCGTTTCGTCGTACTTGAGTTTTCCAATTGCGCCGTCTTCACTTCCTTAAAGTTTATCCAAGGTTTTACGGAATATTACTGTGTCAATGAAACAACTCAAATTTCGAGGCAGCCAGAAACTGTTCATGTGCGTGCACAAAATAACAGAGATAAGTTCTTAATCGATTATGTTGCTCTCTATGTTATAATCAAGCTCCACCGTCTAATGATTATTAATATTATTTAATTTTAATAATTTCAATTAATCTGTTGTAAAACGATCGATATTCGACTTTAGAATGCCAAACAAACTTTCCTTACAATACCAAGTTTCTGCTAGAACTTTACCATGACTTAAAATTAGAGAGAAATTTCATCATGATTTATTAAAAACCTAAAAGTTATAAATTGAATGAAAAATGTAAAAAATACAAATAAATCAAAACTTTTCTAATATTTAATTTTTACAGGGTTATGAAAGATATTAATTTTATACTGTAACATTTTTAATATTAAAAACGGGCATATTTATACTTCTGTTATATTTATTTGTACAAAGTGTTTCTATTATAAAGGGTATGTACCGGGAATCAAGTAATTAAGGACGGTGACCATATTTTAATAATAATTTAATTAAAATCTATTTTTTTTTTTTTTTTGAATAATTGATCAACTTAGTTCCTTTAACGATTGATGTAAAAAACAAAATATTTATAAAACGGGAAAGATTGAGTAAAGAAAATTTTTTTTTTTTCTTAATCTTAAGTTTGCCGACTTCCGTTGAGCCAAAGTGTAGTTATAGTATAGTTTTATATTTTTCAATGTTTAACGCATTATTACCAGTTTATTTTTTCGGAGTCATTTTTATTTATTATTATTATTATTTTGCTATACCTACTGGATTAGTAATTTCTAACCTCCACCATTTGGTCACCCGGTACAAAATCCTGTCCCGTATAATAAATCTCATTTTATGTTGTTGAGATCATCAATAATTTAAATTAACACTTTCTCATAACCCAATTTTCAGCTGACAAAACTTTCGCACTTAAAATTTTTGGGAAAAAATTTCGATTGTACCTAATGAATTATCAAAGGGTTAATAACCATAATTTCCGGATTCATCTCCGCAAAATGTTCCCGCAAAAGTGAACATCAGAAATGTAAATCGGAGCTGGTAAAAATTCACATCTGGTTTAAAGTGGCACATTTCGGGTAAATAAATCGGCGTTGGTATCCGGCGACGACAATGGGTGGGGTGGTATAATTAACCGCGAAATGTCCCCCCGATCGGGCGGCATCTTTTTAATTTCCTTTCGCCAAACGTCCGTCCATCGCACACCCGCAATTTCCTTCTGACCTACATAATTCCACTGTCCGACTGAATTCGATTTTCCGATTTTCTAATCGGACTCGCTGATCTTGGGGAATTGTACAGTTATTTTTCATGCATTATTATTGTTGTTTGCACTTGGTGGTTCTTCTGCATTGGAAATTGTTCCGTCCTCGTCGAATTATTGGCGGATGCACGGATTTTTCGACGGTATGTTTTGCATATCTGATTTAATGACGGAGTGGATTTTCAACAGGCCAATGTGTACAAAAATAATACTTTTGTGCTGGGGATTAATTGTTGTTCGTTGATTATGATGTGTAATTAAGGTCCCGTGAATGGCATTACCTTTATTTAAATTCCTAATTACCATGAATTTACTCGAATTAACCTATTTTTTTCTGGATTATTGAAGTTTTCACGTTTTGTTACGACGCTGCCTGTTTTATGAACATTATTTAATTAATTCAGAAAGATAGACTTGTTGAACTGATGATAATCGAAATGTTAAGATACCAGAATCTAAATAAAAATGTTTAAATAATCGGTAATACGATATTATTATTGGTACTGTTTATTATTTCAAACGTATTGTTTTTCAATCAATTCAATAAAACAATTTTTATTAATTTCACAAAATACATTAAATATTTTACTCTTGATGATTTAGTTTCATAAAAACAAAATATATATTGTACTTACTTTTTAACCTTTCTGAATCATATCATAACAGAAAATCAATAGTTGCAAAAATTGCAAATGCTTTCATAAAACATTTTTCAAAAAATGGTGAAGTACATATATATTTTTAAAATTGGTGAATGAGCAACATAATAACACAATTAAAAAGATTAGTTTAATTAAATTCATTAAATATTTTACCCTTAATGATTTGTGTCATAAAAATAAAATATATATTATTATTTTTTTTTCAATTTTGAATATACAATAATCATAATATATATAATAACAAAAATGGATGCAAAAATTACAAAAGCGTTCACAAAACATTATTTAAAAAAAATGGTGGAGGCACACGTTTACAATGTTCTTAAAAATGGTGCATGCGCACAATAATATAATTTAAAAGAATACATTAAATACTTTACTCTTAATGATTTGGATTCATAAAATTAAAATATACATTTATTTCTTTACATTTCCTAGTATTTGTAACAGAACAAAAATTGAAAATATGGTGGATGCGTTGTTCACTACATTCTTAAAATTGGTGAATGCGCACATAATAATAGAATTTAAAATATTAGTGAAGGCATAAAATGTTTTATTCAGAACATCAATAGTTTGACAATTGAAAATATGGTGGATGCGTTGCCCACTACGTTTTAAAATTGGTGAATGCGCACATAAACAATGAAAATATTTTTAAATCTATTCAATTTAAAATTTTTTGCTTAATCGATTATAAAAAAAACACCTATTAATCGCAAGATAATTTAATTAAGGCCATTTTATGTCCTTAATTTATAGAATAAAATATAATTTTATGTATTATGTAACAAATTTTCGGGTTGCCTATAGAAATAAATCGGGTGTGTTTGTTCTTTAATGTATTGCACACATTTGAATTTTATTTTTAACGATATTGCTAAGTGGCATGAACACGGCTCGAATTATGGCAGAATCACGAAATACTCGTATAAATATTCCCTTGCAATCTGACCGCTCGATCGCCATACCTCACATTAAATTCAATATAAATCTCCGTCGACGTTCAACCGAAATCGGGCACACGAGGTACAGGTTTATTGGCGGAGCCGGTGCAACTGCACAACCGTTATAACTTCCACGGAGGAATTTAATAAACATGTAAATTTCGGAGTGGACTTAGGAAGAAATGTGTCCGGAGCCGGTTGATTTGGCGTCGCGACGGCAAGGGGTTGCGTGTCACCGGGTAGTAAATGTCTCCGTCGTGGATTAAGTTCATTTTTAACATTTTTACGGTGCAGCCACGGAGATTTCTGTACTTATATTTTTTTTCCTTTTTTTTTCCTATCGGGCCAGCAATGGCAGCGATCGCTATCGAAAATAGTGCGGGGGCAATTACCGGGGCTAATTCTACTAAATTTGCGTCGGTACACCGTGTTCTAAATTAATTCTAATTCGACTGTTTAATTTTCACTTTCCTTTTGCCGGTACGGGCGGTCCGTGTTCTTTTATGCTTTTATTTCGTAATTACGGGACGGAAATTTAGATTTTTGATGTTTTCATTTCGTAATAAATTACGAATAATTTCGTCGGTTGGGCGCCAATCAATTTTCGTCGTCGAACTCGAGACAACCCCGTACAATAAATTATGTATTATACATATTTTTTTAATAATATTGCGAATGCTCACCCTCATATATTTACGCTTAATATCATCTCCGACCCTTTTACATAAATATAAGAACAAAATTGTCAACCCCAGATACCTTAAAAAATACATATTGTACGATATTAAATTATCTGTTATATTTCTCCCCAGCATTTTTTGTTGCTTCCTTTTATATTAATGTAGGCAGAACCGTCTATAGTTAATTGAATGTTATTTAAATCTGGATATTTTTGGACACATTGTTACTCTTTGTGTTAGTTTAAATATTACATACAGAATATGTTTTCGGGTTTAAAATTACACGATTCGAATATTTTATTATATTCAAAGGTTGACTTGAAAACCGGGAATTATTTTTAGATGAGAAAGAATAATTAATTATTTTTCCACGAATCTAAATAAAAGTGGATTTCCATTAAACTGTGACATTTACTCTTTCACATCAATAATGTACAGTATGACGGGTATACTATCTAAATAAACAAAATTATTTGATTGCAATATTATTAAATAAAATTTATTCCGCCAGTAATAATTAATAATTAAGCTGCTTATAATTATTTGCATAGTAATATATAATATGATTGTATTAAAATATATATTAAAAGTAACATTTTAAAATATTTTGCGTTAATAAAGCAATTAAATACAAATAAATTTCATTTCAAGGTTTTCCACTAATATTAATAATATTTTAATCCAACAGACCATATTTATTAAATAAGCTGCTTATAATTATTCATTATTGTATCATATAAAATATTACCATTAAATTCATTAAAAATATCAACATGAAAAATAACGCAACATAATTATTTTCGTTTTAAATGGTTACATTTAATAACTGCATACATATATTTTTTGTTTATTTAATTGTAACGGTAAGCTATTAATACGGCTAAAAATAATTATAATTCCATGCACTTCAATTTCAGCCGCAATTTTAAATGTAAAATCCGACGTACATACAATATTGGATGCAGCCACGTTTTAAATGCAGAAGAAAACCCCGAGCACCTGCGGTTAGACGTTATTAATTTCCCTTTAACATTATCGTATAGCTTACAAATAGGCGACTACACAAATATGATGATTGAAACATCGCTTTTAATTTCACGGGGAAACGACTTGCCTCCGCGTCACCTACTTAAAATGAAAATTCGCACATATTTACGATGCAACAGCACCCCATAAATCGCACCGGCACGTACCAAAGACGCCGCGACGCCGTAATTCAGACGACGGCCCCCCTATCCTCCTAGCCTCCACCATGTGACGCGCCCCGCGTCCCGCCGCCGCCGTTCCTCCGCGACGCGAAATAAACCGGAGATAATTCGCAAAACAAGTCCGCGCTTGAAATTTTCACGGGTCCACATAATAATCCATTTTAATAATCCTGCGCCGGGCCGTTTTTAATTGCTTCTTATGTAGCGCCCCGGCAGACGTTGGGTTTTGGAGGAGGGGTGCGGTGACGCGAACAAAAATATAAAAGATCTCGCGCCTCATCGGATTTTATTTTGTTTCGTTTTGTCTGACGTGAGGTTTTGCGTTTGGCTCACTCGCAAAACGCCGATTCGAATTTTCTTCTTCATTCTCTTTTTTTTTTTTTTTGTACGTATTGTGTACCTCACTTTTGTAATCTTTAAACATCGTCTGGAGGAACTTCAGGCTTCCATTCACAGGCAGTAAGTTATATTTCCTCTTAGGTAAATCATTTTAGGAAACCAAATAAGATATTTTGAATGGTTTGCTGCTCTCTTTCATTTATAAACGAGTTCAAATTGTGCACTTACTTTTACAAGGCAACAGATTAATTTATGATAAAATGTTTTAAACTGAGTCAGAGTCTTTCAACTATATGATTCGCAATTTAAACAACAAATGTCGACAACATACAATTTTAAAAAATTGCTTTTTTTGTTAACATCGACTTCAGATCAAAATATTTAACAGAAGACTTAAAAAACGAATCGTAAATTTTTATTGTGATCAAATGAATCAACATCAGATTCAAAAACAATTTAAAAATTAGTCAAAGTACTGTTTCAAATATTTTGAGAAAATTTCAAAGTTATATGAAAACAGATATAAAGGTAAACAAATTTAAATATTAAACAGATCAAACAAATATGGGTAAAATAATCCAACAAAATCATCAAGGCAAATTGACTAGGAAATGTCCCAAGATTCCAGTGGAAATGTTTCTAATCGATCTGTGAAACGGTTATGTGAAGCTGGACTGTTTGGGCACATAGCTGTGAGGAAATCTTATATATTCAAAAGAAACTGTAAAATCCGAGTGAAATTTGCCAGAAATAATATGGACCCATGTGGAATTTAGTACTATGGAGCCATGAAACCAAATTTAAGTTCTGTGGATCAGATGGTAGTGAATATGTAAGCAGTTGAAACGAAACACAGTTTTAAGTACCAAAAACCAACAGTTAAACACGGTGGTGAAAACATCATGGTATGAAAATGTTTTTCAGCATCTGGTACTTGTCCCATAGTAAGAATTGAAGACAAAATCGTTTTGTCTATAAGGATATCTTGGCAAATCATATACGGCCCCTTGCGGAAAATAATTTGCGTGTAGCTTTAAGAAGATAACCATCTCAAACACAGATCCAAAATATCACTAACAAAGATCATTTCTGATAAATTAGAGAAAAAAAAATAGGCAAACATTCCTGTGAAAGTGTCGACTCGATGAGTAGGCAATGTTGAATATAAATAAGTATAAATAATGAAATGAAAAGTAGATTAAAATTTATTCTATAATTTTGACCACCACATATTTATATTTTATATGTATGATGTATCTGTTATATATAATATATCTCATCTAATAGTCAAACTTACGAAAGATACTTAAAATTGCGGTGTGAAAAAATGACAAAAAAATCAAAAAGTATTTACAAAACAAACATTCCGTTTAATATTTCCAATTTTTAGCTAAATTTATATTTTGTATTAAGAAATATCCTACCAAAATTGCAACATGTTTCATTAATCCGTTAATGCGCAATAAATAAATAAATAAATAGAGACTTAAGACTAAAAGGAATAAGCCAGGACAAAACAACCCGAATAATTACTTAATAACTGAGCAGTTATAAAATAAGGAAGGAAAAGCTTCTGAAAGGTTTTAAATTGTATACTTATCATTATGAATCAACATTTGAAGATTTGAATGAAAACATTTTAAATTGCATTTAAATGAATTAAAATCAAATTGAACTCTATGTATATTTAAATAAACTCATCGTTCTGAATAATTAAACCGTAAATATTTCATAAGCGATCCATTTGTAAGAAGGAGCATTTATTTAATTACATAGAACGTGAATAACAAAGATGAATGCCCATCCATTCATGATTTAAGCTAATTAATGTAACGTTTAATAAAATCTGTGCCTTGACTTGACTCTAGTGAGAACTTAAAATGCTGTGTTTATATTATATTATGCGCAGGCCGTCCGCGAACTTTAAGAAAATTAAACATTTGTTCGAGACGAGTGTTAAGAGCGTGTGCTCATTATAAAAATTTCGCAAAATTATCCGTTTTAAATGGGGGCCGCATAATAAATATTTCTTGGCGAGTTGAGTGCACAACTAATGATATTCTGAACTGTTTGCTCGGTATGATTCCACGGTGCGGAACACGGAACGTGTACTAGAGTAGATTAACAAATTTATTGAATTATTTAATGCACGCCCGGTTATCGGCTGTTTGTACAAGTGAATTTATTTGGCCAATTAGAATTGTAAATTGTCTTCAATCCCCCGTCTGTAGTCTGCATGCTCTCGAAGTTAATTAAAGAAAAATAACCGAATCACCAAACAAAATTTGAAATGCTTTCTTCGGCATTCGGGGAATGTACTGTAATCCTATCTGCATCTTTACTTAAGTAAATGATGGCAAAATAAATAAACGGTATCTCGAAAATTTATTTTGCACATAAACCAGTGTCTGAAAATTTTGGGAAGTGATAAAGATTTCAAATTAAACTGTTTTTAGTCTTCTGTTTTCTTAATTTTTCTAAGCTGTTGAAATACTCAATTTAATACCAAAGATTATAATATTCCTTAAAATTGGTAGTAGTCATATTATAGACATTCTTTAAACTCAGGCGTAACATATACAACTGAATCATGCTATTAGTGAATATTACAAAAAATTTCAACTGTGGTCTTATTAACTCTAAGAATTAAACTGTTTATGACAACTAATTTAAAAAAATAGAAAAATACAGCATCAAAAATATCTCAGAATATCAAATAGTGACTTAGTACCTAGCACAGTGTTCACTGTTGAATTAGTGGTTGTTAAACTACCTTTAAATGTGTATAACTTAGTTATGCTGTTGATGAATAGAGTATATCACAGAAATTTGTGACTTTATTAGCTCTAAGAATTAAACAGTTTGTGATAACTGATTAAACAAATCAAAGAAATATAGTGTCAAAAGTACTTCGAATATCAAATAGTGACTAACCACTTAGCTCAGTTCCCACTGTCGAATTAGTGATTGTTAAACTACCTTTAAACGTGCATAACGGAGTCTTTTAATGTATGACAGAAACAGTAAGTAGTAACTTACCATTTGCATCCATCTTTATTATTATTATATAATATTTATTAAAAACGAGTTGTAAATGAAAAAGGTTGCGGTGCTGTTTCCATTTTAAATGGGCCACACCTCATTTACTTTAATAAACATTTACTTTCATCGCATATTACACTTTTGACAGTTTAATGTGCGTGTCCAAGTAAAATGTAAAAACAAAAAAAACACAATAAGTAAACTTATACGAACACATCAGATTTTTTTTGCGGAACCTCCGCCCTTACATATGAACTTTTTCCGCCATCATTTCGATTTCATAAAACTTTTATATCGCACGGAACGGTGTTTGAGATTTTGTGTCTATTAAATTTGGACGTGTGAAATTTAGTCGACGTGTAGGACACGCGTATAAATATGTAAAGTGTAAATGTGTGCATGAATTATACACCGAAATCCGACCGATTCATATTTATAAGTCCCCCAACTCCATCAATAATAATGCATTGTTGATTTTCGTCCGTAAATCAAATCACGTTACGGGTTGCATCATTAAAACCTAATCTTTCGCTCTACCCGTTAATTGCCTATTTGCATACGATTATTTGTTCATTGTCGTCCTTTGGTAAACTACTTCGAGCCGGATTAAAATCACCTGTTTCTTGATTAAATATAGTTTAATAGTTAATATTGATACAAGGTATTGGTTTTAATATTTTATAATATTTGAACTAACAAGATATATATACATATATTTTAACCTGTTATCGTATTATGTCAAAGTCCTTCTGAAATAAAATTATTTCTATTTTGCACGAAAATTACGGTGATTTACTAATTTTAAGAATATAGTTATTTTCATTTACATTTTTTGAGGTACCTGTAGACTAAAAATAATAAAAAACTGAAAGAAAAGGAATATACTTGTATTATATAATATACTATTTTTGAATGTTTCATCGGCTCTTATCGTATAAGGAACCAGCAATAATCTGCGGTCATTGGGTCCTCTCTGTAACATCAACATCTTCTTTCCATTTCAGTCAGTTAGTTTCAGTCTGGGTGTTCACCGCTTCTAACACCTAGATTTTCTGAGAAGAAGACCCAATGACTGAATCTGGAAATCATTATTGAATATTTTAATATGAATACGTCTTTTATTAAGATGTTGAGTTTTCAATTTTTTTCTTTTATTATTGCAGTTTTTTGACAGTTTTGACATAAATGGATCATTTATATTTACCGAAAAACTTGTTAATAACCCCCTAGCATACTTATAAAAAGACTGAACTCGAAAATTCATTTAATCCGTTATCGGCCTGCAATGTAATGATTTGAGGACCATCAAAAATATCCACTTCCGTTTTACTTTTTTTTTTAATATCGGAAATTTGTTTTTCAGGTAGCCCATACTATTGAAATATACTACCTATACTATTCCTATTACAGGGAATTGCAACCATTTTTTATGGTTTACACAGTTTAAATGAATGAAAAATATAGGGATTTTGTAGTAAACTTATTCACTAGCTTTTCGTTTTCCTATCATAACATAATTTTTTATCTGATTTGGTGCTCTAGCATTTCTAATTAAATAAACTATCGTTTTAAAAAATGTTTAATTTGAAATATTGCCATTATTTGTTTTTGTGAAAAATTACAAAAATGGTGACTAGCTGAAAATCGTCAATAATTTCACAGAATTTGAATTTTTATCAGTTCTAATTAGGTATTTTTTACTTTTTTTTAATCATCACAATTCGAGTATTCTAAAATACAATTAGTTATCTTTTAAAAGAAAGTACTGAAAATTACACTGGTTTACAAATATACATAAAAATGTACTTTAGCAGTTTTTCGAATAATTTGGTCCTATTAGACCATAATAAAAAATAAGAAAATAACAAGAAAACACTTAAGATAAGGAATTAACAATAATCCTACATCATTTGCTCGTCCCTAAAACTTCGATATCTTCTGTCTACTTCAGCCATGTCTTAATACCCTTCACCTTGTTTACTACTTTCAGAGAGGCATGAGTGAAAATAAAATGCATCTTAATTGTCATATAGTAACCTGTAAATCGAAATCAAATATGTCAGTATGAATGTGTCTTATAATGAATGAAAATCGATGTATTGATATTTTTAACACAAGCGTTTTCCAAAAAAATTGTGTTAAGACCAGACCGTAATACTTATTAGTAAGTTAAAATATTCGGTAAATGTATTATGTGATTTAATGACCATCAAAAATATCAATTATCTTTTATTAATATCTGAAATTCATATTTCAGAAAGCACGTATTATTAAAATATGCTATTACTCACATTACTAAAATTATAATCAATAATTTTTCATGGTTTACTCAGTTCAAATAAATGAAAAATATAAAGATTCAGTAGCAAACTGAAATTGAACAACTTCCATTTATTATACCATCTGCTTTTTCTTCATTTTTTTTACATTTTAATTATTTACCTGATCTTGTGTTGTTTTAAATAAGCTATCGATTAAAAATGAAAAATTTGAGACATTGCGATTATTTCTTGTTGGAAGAAATTACAAAAATGACATAAGTAGCTGAAAATGGTTAAGCTTTTCATGGAATTTGATTTTTTGTCAATTGTAACTTAGTTATTTTTTATATCATCGAAAGTAATTGGGTACTTACTATTGGTCACTTTTCTAAGCAAAATTTCATGTTCATCGGAATTGTTGACACAAGTGAAAACACAATACGAAAAACACAATTAGCCCAAATAAAAGAAATACTATGTTTTTCATGTTCAGCACACCCAAATTACCTTAAAAAGGTTTCCTTCTTTTCCTTGTATATTTAAATAATATAATTATTTCCCTCTCTTTAAGAAAATACTAAAAATTATTTATTTATTGAACAGAATAATATCTTTAAAATAACAAATAAATTGTTTCATTCAAAAACATATCTCAGGAAATAAATATCGTTTTAAATGAATATTTTATTTACATACCATATTACATAGTGAATGGAAAGAAGTATTTGTTCGACTTGAACTAAATAACATCAAATAAACACACTTATTTGTTTTCAGAGAGTTGGGAAAACAAAACAACCGAAACGGGGGCACAATTTTCAACAAGTTTAATCAACATATTTTTTGCAATACGTTCCTTTTGTTCCGGTAATGGCAGGCAAAATTTTTATCGATGCCACACATTTGATCCGTCGACAAATCCGAGAATATTGAGTGGCATAAAAGAACATGCAGCGATGCAAAGTCGAATCGGGTCGGGTCGGGTGATTGAAAGCGCAAACAGGGAACGTGAACGTGAAACGTGGATGGATGAAAATCCGCGCGGTAAGCGATCCCATTCCCATCCGGTGATGGGAGCTTTTTCCGCGGCTTTTTGCCCGCCGCCGTCGCCACCGTCGCCGTAGCGTCCGGACGGACGGACGGACGGGCGGACAGGAGGTTATCGGCGGGATATTTGCATGGTGGGTCGGGTCGAATGGGTCGGTTTCGGGTCGAAATCTACAGTGGATCCATCCGTCTTCGATTGTGTGTGTCTGTATGTGTGTGTGTGTGTGCGTTTCGACGGGCCCCTGACAGTCGGAATTGAATGGGACCGGCGGCGAACGCGCCACACAATGGCCCCGGCGATAACTCGGGAGCCGCGCCGCCCGCGTAATTGTTGGCCCCAACGGGGGCCCCGTCCCTCCACCTCCACCTACACCTCCACCTTCCACTTACACAACTAACTATTAACTTGTAATCGCCCAACTAACTCTATCTGCATCTAAACAAAACGGACCGTCGCCGCCGCCGCAGCCGGCCTTGGCACTCTCCTTCTCCGGTTCCTGCATTGTCATTCCTACAATTTAAACTATAAATTTACTCCCGTATAATAATACATATACAATTTGTTTTGAATTATTGTTAGTTTTCCTCTAAGCCGGGAAAATACCGCCGGGATATTCTGATATTCCTAAATAGCTCGTTGCTCAAAACAGTGTTAATTAAACAGTTAGTTTATTACTATTTCCTCTTTATGTGGTTTTCAGCCAATCGATTGTACCATGTTTGAGGGCATAAGTTTTAATGGCACAGCTTCAAAATTGCGGGTGTGGCATTCGATTGACACACAATTTTTTCCCTTGGCCATAATTTAAATGTCTCATTTTCACGACACATCGATTACTTTCGAAATCGATGGTGTACGTAAAAACAATAAAGAAATTAATAATTTACTTCAAAGCGAAGTGCATTTTGTACACGTACAATTAAATCCATAAATTAAATCTGAATTATTACAGCGAATTTGTAAACATGTAGTTAATTAAAATCCATTATTAAAATTTAATTACAATTGATGTTTCGTTTCTTGATTAATTAAAAAGATTTAAACACCACACAATTAGGGCGTGTAACGTCACTTCAAGAATTGAATATTTGCTTTAATTACACCGGAGCGAAAATATGGAAAGTTTCTCTTACATTTTTTAAGCTGGCTCTGATGAATACGGGGAAACATACTCGTTTTTTCGTTTCCTCATTCGTTGGGACGAGATAACGATATATTGCAGTAAATCCGATTGAAATATTTTATTATGAAGATGATGGTACTCAATTCGTTTCGACCGGATTAAAGCGGCTGACAATCTACAACTATTAATTTCGTTTAAGTATTTTTTCAATTACAATTAGATTTTCACATTTCTATTCAATTACAAACAATTCCAGCACAGTTTGCAAAGATTGAATAAGAACTTAAGATGTTTTGAAAAGAAAAAAGAATGAAATTTCTAACACCTGCTAGAATATTTAATAATAAATAGAATTATTTCTAAATAAATTATTATCAGATTATTTAAGTTTATGAAATTATTAAGCTGGTTTACACGAAAAAACTCATTACATTGAAATAATTTTTATATGGCAAAATTTTAGGAAGAATATAAATTTTATTGTTTTTTAAGCCCTAAATTTTAAATAATCGTCAAACAGTCATATATTTGAAAATTAGAGTACATAACATACATATTGGTCCCCCAATATGGATTTTTTGGTATTTTAGTATGTTTTTTTAGAGTTTTTATTAAACCTATATATACAGTAGTGATCATAAATATAGCAATAAGAAGAGATGGTTAAGAAGAGTTTACGTCAATCGTTTTATTAAAAAATTTAGAGAAACTGGCCAACTGGCAGTTCAATTATGCTAGAAGAAGCTTCAATTGACTATTTTTTTTAGCTTCCGATATTGTATAGTTGGTTACTAGACATCTTTAAAAAATGCTCTCCAAAGATGAGCTCTTTATTTTAATAGGAAGGTCCTTTTCGTCTCAATTTTACATTTTCTCTTCAGTCTCATATGGCAGATTTATATTTCGCCATTAGTTGATTGTACAGAAAATTTCTATTTACATTTCTTGTAGGAAACTGAACGCTCTACAAAAAAGTCTTTTGTGGTTAATCGATTACTCTAACCACTTAGAAAATATTCGCATTCGAATTCCAATGCGTACTGACTTAATTTCTTTTTATAATATTTTAAATTTATCCATTTAAGTCATGAATTTTGAGATAATTCGTTATCTATTTCAGATTAAGATTTATTATTTAAAAAACATTATAATCAATAAATGTCCATTTTAACAAAATAAATTATAGAATCATTATATAAATAACAAAAATAAAAAGAACACACATTCAAACATTAAAATACATAAATATAGAGTAAATAGGAGAAAGAGTAACAATGCACCGCAAGCGATTCTAAATTCGAAGTGTACATGCAGATATGTCGCTGACCATACATGGGTACATTAAACATCAATTTGCTTCTTAATAAATGTGTTTATGAAAATGATACTAAATACAAATCCAAAATTGGGATGGATTAGTTAAAAGTAGTATCTATATTTTGTCTTACCTGCTTCAATCTTCAGACATCGACCCTAAAGAAAATTCAACATAAAAATTTTACAAATTTAAATGAACTCATCAAATGAAATTATAATACAAATATTTAACTTTTTAAAAAACTTTTCGTATATTTTCCTTATTATGTGCTGTAACATACTAAATTGTTTAAAAACTTGATTTTTTATATAAATTATTCGTTACTTTTTCACATATGTGTAGGTTTACCAAATTCTCCTTCTATCTTTATGATTGAGATTACTATCTCATTGAGCAAGGCCTGAATATTACGTTCAGTCAGACCTAAAAAAAAGAGTTCAGAATGTTACTAATCTAGCTCCTTTCTATACAAGAGTTTTGTTAAATCCTCTCCATATAAGTCTCAGTTTAATAAATAACTAAAAACTTTAGATGTTAGTAGCACTGCCTTTCAATTTTCACAGCTAAAATATAAAACAAGAAGATAAAAATGTTTTACTTAATTTAACTTAAGTTATAGAACAAACAAACAAAAATACGAAAAGCAACATTACTTTTTAGATTAAATATATAATTGTATTTACAAATTCATATTATTTAACTAAATTCTATCCAAAAAAAACACAAGGGGAGAAATGAAGTGAAATTTCAAAAGTCATTCGCAAGTTTTACAGGGAAATAGTTTCGGCGCCGGCAACAAAGTTGCGTTTGAGAGATGTGGCCCAACGTGTCCGAAGAGTTTTGGGGTGTTAGAGTTTATGTAGTGCAAAAGCCCCGGCGAAAAGTCAAACAACACCTCCGTTACCCAACAACATTTGCCCAGTTTCCGCATTTTGCGAAGTGGTTAATCGTAACGCGTTGCAACGTTGCAATTATCGACCCGAAATTACCAATGCAGAATTGATTTCAGATTAAACTGCCCCTTCCGCGCCCTGTCCCTTTTCGTTTCGTTTCGGGTGCCCCCCTCGTTCCGGCCTTTTGCTTAGATGGATGCGCTCTGCCGTTTTCACTTTGTCAATTGCCAACTTTATTGTTTCCCCCGGATAATAAATACGGTCCCGAGGATTTAATCCGCTTTTTTTCGTTCGCAAACTTGCCAATTTTTAATCTATGAACGTTGAGCCCCGACCGAATCGAACCGAACTGAACTGAACGGGAAGTCCATTGATTCTCTGAACAACAAATTTTAAATGCCCTCTGCACCGTATACCTATAAAGGATTTATTAACAAAGCATAAAATTGCATCCGGTTTGAATACACGTTATCCCTAATAAAGTCAATACATACATTTTTGAGGCCCTAAGAAATAAAAATTAATTGAAACTAGTAAAATCGCAGTACTTGCCGAAGCCTTTCGCGTGAATATCTTGTATGAGTTCAAAAGCAGCCAAGACTGTTAAATGTTGTTTTAAAAACGTTGGGAAGTGAGATAAATTACTTTAAACTCGAGGCAGCAGTTCCGGTACATAAAATAGCTTACGGTTTAAATACACCTTATTTGTAGTAAATTCTATATTGATCCAGTACGTTGCTTATTAAATTTAAACTTGTTATATCAGTCCAAAAACTTTAAGTATATCAATTAATAAGAGGAGGAAGTGAATTTGACTAAAGACTGCGTATTCGGTACATAAATATACGTTATTCGTAGCAAATTCTATATTTAGTCCTTTCCTTATTATATGTAACTGTTTTTGAAGTACCAATACAGAACAATTGGTCGAATTTATCAAAAGCATATTATTTCTCAAAGGACACAACTTGAACGTGTTTTATTTCTCCAAAAGCGTCAACCAAGCCAAGACTATTTATTATATTTTAAAAACTAAAGTGAATTAAATTTCTTTAAACGGCAGTACATAAAACTGCATGCGGTTTAAATATACGTTATTTGTATTAAATTCTAAATTTATACAATTCTTTATTTATTATAAGTAACTGTTTTTAGAAGTACCAATAAAGAAAAATTGGTTGAACCTAGTGAAAGAATATTACTACTCAAAGGGTACAATTTAAATGTGTTTTATGAGTCTAAATACTTCAACAAGTCAAGACTATTATTATATTTTAAAAACGAGATGAAATGATTTAAATTTCTTTAAACGCCTGGCAGCTGTTTCAGTGCATTAAATTGCAAACGGTTTAAATATACGTTAGTAGTGGTAAATTCTGTATTTATGTAGTTTTTTGCTTATTATATGTAACTATTTATAGTGGCAACAATAAAGAAAGATTGGTTGATCCTAGTAAAAGCATACTAATTTTCAAAGGACTCAACTTAAACGTATTTTATCAGGCCAAAAGCTTCAACCAAGTTAGGACTATTTCATTTTAAAAACGAGATGAATTGAATTAAATTTCTTTAAACGCCAGGCGGCAGTTTCAGTGCATTAAATTGCAAGTGATTTAAATATGTTGTTCGTAGTAAGTTCTATATTTATGCGGTTCTTTGCTTGTTACTTTCAACTATTTTTAGATGCACCAAAAAACAGAAATTGATTGAACTCAGTAAAAGCATACTATTTCTCAAAGGAATTGAATCAACTTTCTTTAAACATGAGCAGTTCCGGTAAATAAAATTACACAGTCTTTAAATATATGTTATTCGTAGTAAATTTTATATTTATGCAGTACTTATTTATTGAATTTAACTGTCTTTAGACGCCCCAATAAAAAAAACAGTTTAGTATTTGTCAAAGAACTCGACATCAACGTGTCATATAAGTCTAAAGCTTTAATAAAATCAAGTTTATTATATTTTAATAACGAGGGGAAGTGAATTAAATTTCGTTAAACATATGTCAATAGTTTCGGTGCATACAATTGCATCCAGTTTAAAAATACATTATTCGTAAAAACCCCAAATTTAAGTAAACCTTTGCTTATTGTATATATATTCCTGGCGAAAATAATAAAGGAAAAATACTTGAACCTAGTAAAATCAAGAATTCCGCTTGAACGTGTTATATCAGTCCAAAAGCTTCAAGCAAGTCAAGACTATTATGTTTTAAAAACGGGGGGAAGTGAATTAAATTTCGTTAAACGCAAGACAGCAGTTTCGGTGCGGTCAATTTTCTTTTGTGTTTTGCGCGCCGTCCGGAATCAGCGACATAATAATCCCGTAAAAGGGACATTAGTATCTCGTAAATAAGTTTAATTTACAAAGAACGGGCTTTGTGTCTCAAGGAGATAAGTGGCGGTCTTAATAGGACTCCGCTCTCTCCGTTCTCTTTTCCCTCGACTCGTTCCTTCTGTATGTGTGTGTGTGTGTGTGTACGTGTGTATGTGTTTGCCTTTGCCGCTGCCTCCTGACTTTTTGCCTTTTTGCCTTTTTACCCTTCTCCTTTTTTTTTCCGCATTCTCCCGTCCCCTTCAGGTCGTATGGAATGCAAAGGGGCTCTTTTCGTCGTCGTCGTCTGCGACTGCATTTTAATTGTTATTAGATCGCGTTTGAAATTGGCTTTTTTCCGGCGACTGAAATTAAACCGAAACACAATGTTGAAATTGACTATTGAATAATTGAAGTAATTATGCGAAAAAAGCAATGGAATTTTTGGTGAAATATTCAAAATCGTATTAACGTACAAACCGAAAATAGATTGTATTAAATTAATTAGTATGTTGATATAACAGACAAATGCTCTTTTTTTTGGGAGAAATGATTTTTATCTAATTATGACAAATGCGAAGCTTTCATGATAACAAAACATTAACATGTTCATCCTAATTAGCGTGGTTTATTATTACTAAATAATAAATTGTCTGCATTTATACGTATGTACACAATAAATTATGCCCTAATTATTGCAATTTACAAGATCTAATTATTTCCTTTATTTGAAAGACGCTTTTTTCTATTTACAAATTCTAAATAGCAAAATCAAATATTTGATAAATAACTGAACTAACTCATCCATGATCACTGTAATAATAAACTTTCAAGGCTTTGTATTAATTAGACCGTTCAAAACATAATCAAATATTGTACCTGTTAAACATATTTTTTATGGCCCGAACTTTTTATAAGAAAGCGGCAGTCAAGAGTTTCCACGATCCCGAACTCTGATAAAAAAGTAAAGTTTGTCTTTTAGAAAGCGCCTTTTAAAATTATCGTCGTGTGTACACAATACGTTACAATGTCGGTAACAAGCGAAAAAATTTAACTTTTATATATTTTTTGTGATCAACGCGAACTTTAGAATAAGATACACCTATCACTTTTAATTTTAAAAGCTTTAAAGAACATCAACGATTTATGATTTAAATTCGTAACTCTAAAAATGAATTTATTGTTTCGAGTATGTTCATAAAATATGGTTTTATAAATTAATATTCACATAAACAAAAATAAATGTGATAAATTTAATGTATTGTCGAAATAATGTAACGTAAAATGCTCGTGAAAATATGTATTACCGAAACATAAACGAATTCAAAAGACTGAAGTTTTTCTTGGTTGTCCGCTTCAGGTGAAATGCCCCTATTATAATATTTATAACTGAGTTTTTGGGTTCGTACGAATTTGTATATTATTAAGTTCCTTTTTCATAACAAAAATATTGATTTATTTCTTGTGACTCTTGAGACTAAGGTTGAAAATCAGAATCGATTTGATCCAGAAAACAATTAATCTGCAACGCAATCAATGGAAGAAATTACAAACAATAATGAAGGATATTATTGTGAAGTATGTAAATATCCGTTATTATTGGTAACAGCCATTTGAATGATAAATTTAATTTCAAAAACTGAATCGTAATTTAGTCAACTGAATTTCCTGTAATTATTGTAGCTGTGTGCGTTAAATTTACATACGACCATTGTTTGTCGCAAAATGAAATTCGTAATTGTGTAAATGTTTTCGCAAAATCTTATTGAACTCAAATTTTCAATTGGTACGTCCACTAGACATTATTAGTTAGATTGAGGTGAAAGTCAAGTGTATTTATTGTCGGCCGGGCCCGACGTCAATTAATGCCCATAATTCGTGGCACTTCTCCGGGAAAGGTGTCGGAGTAGATCACCGGGCGGTGCGGGGCGGTCGGTACCCACTTTCAATTTGCTTCGATTCCGAATGCATTCCTCGGGCGCCGGTAGTTAATCCCGCTCTCCCGTCGTCCCGCTGGTTTATTCGCGATGCTGCGACGAATTGAGATGAATCTTCGCGACCGACTAATTGGGACTCATCGGGTGTTGACGATTTATGATGGCAATTGGGCCAAATCACCACGATTGAGCCCGGTTTATTCTCCACGGTTCGTAATTTCAATAAATCCACTTTATTAAAAATCCACTGGCAGATGGAGATTTATTTATGAATACAGGGAATTCCATAAATGGTGGATGCGCCATCGTAGTAACAGCCAGTGTTGATTGATCGAGTTGAAAATCCTAATAACAAAATGGTTTAGAAAAATATTTCGACCTTCAAAAAAACTATTAAATAGTAGTAGTAGTTTGAAAAAATAAGTAGCTAAAGAATCATTTTTTTAATAACAATATTTGATAATATTAACGGTTTAAACAAGTATCTGAAATTTTATTGTAATTTGTTTGGAAATAAAGAAGATATTTGAACTATTAAAATAAATTTTTGAAAAAGTGACTTATATGTATAGTATCGGACAAAATTACAGCAACTTTCTTTTTATTTAAATACTAAATAATATATACTTATTAGACTGACTTTTTTTTCATTTTTATGCGACGTTATAATGCTCTGGACCTTTTTCTGTTTCGCCCACCTCGTTTTGGATTCTCCACACTTATATATAACATGAAACATTTTAATTATTTTTTATACCACTTATTTTGATACAAGAAACTGTTCGCTAATAAATTTCTGTGATCTTCCTGAATTATACGCTACAATAATTTACAAACCAACAAATGTTGACCACCAGACATTGTTCTTAATGTAAACGCAATATTCATGTGTAAGATATATAAATACGACTGAAAAATACTCGGGTCCCTATAATTTTGTCGTGCACATTTTTTTGATTTTTGGAAATAGTTTCTCTCCTACTGAAAAATGTGTGACACATAAATGAACTAAGAGAAATAAAGTAGCGGGCATAAATAAATGTTTTATAATTTAGTTTTTAAACACAGTTTAATATTTGATATAGTCGCTCTCATTTTGTTCGTTACTGTATGTCTATTATAGTTTTATAACTATTAACTAATATATTTTTTGAAAAATATTTTGATCGACGTAGTTTCTTCCTTGTTATATTCCTCCAATGGTTTTTAAGTTAATATTGTTTAATTACTTTTGCAGTGTTTTAATTATATACTGTAAAACAATTTATTCTATTTCATACTCATGGTTTTGACATTTGTTTATAATACATATACAATATTCATTATTGTAGCAACTTTTTAAAATGTGAATTGTTAAAATAATATTAATTGACTATTGTGTTTTACATAATATAAAAAGTGAACTGTACCTTATTATAGTAACTCTAATTTTGAAAGGGATTTCAAATGATTAAATCTATGTAATATAAAATTAGCATATTGTTTAACATATTCTTTGTTTTATAATTTTGTCCTATCTCCATAGCATAGACTCGAACATTTTCTGAATAAATGACAAGTCTATTTTTCTTCAAGTTTCTTGAGTTGCTGTGATGTGAGCTCATTTAAATTTGTAAAATTTTTATATTGAATTTGGTTATAACCATGATCCCTCATGTTTTCTATAGTGTTGTTGTTTGGAAATTGAGACGGGCAAAAATCAAATCATCAATACTTTGATATTTTAACCAATCCGTCACAATTTTGGATTTGTGTGTGGAATCCTTTTCATGTTGAAACATATATATTAAGAGCCACAATCGTAGCCAATTGTTGTTTAAATAAAACCATAATTTTTTTTAAATTAAATTTAGAGTCATCACTAGAAACTACTCAAAATTAGACACATTTTTAGTAGAAACCAGGGCTTTTTTATAGGGCTGGAGTCAAACGAACCTCTATCCACTAATCTAATCTAATTTAATTTTCATTGGCAATAATATTGAATTGTTTTTTGATATTCTAGTTATCCATTTATAGATTTTATTTCAAGATTTTCAAACACATTTCAGTCAGTTCATTTTTTTCGTATTTACCACTTAGACAGTTTCTTTAATTGTTTTAGTAATACTAGAAATTATTGACTTATTCAGTTCCTATATTTATGACCATCACTATAGGTATTAAAATATTCTAACAAATCGAATAAAATGTTGCCAAATATACACCTTAGAAATTATCCTCTAAAAAGTTTACTCCTGTTCATTGGACATATTCATATGAAGCTTTTCAACTCAAAGTATTCCAGGATATGTCGCTAAGAAGGTTTTATCCGTTATTTAAGAAACTCCATGTACATATAAAACTAATTCACACCACGTTTACACCGCAGTTATTCCCAATTTGTTATTGCGTCCATTTCATTTTTTGCGTGTAAGAAAGTGGATGATAATGTAGAATTGTTTGAAAAGTGCAAATCTGAAGTATTCGTCGGAATTTAAGCTTAGCACGACATTTTCCACGGGCCGATAATCGGAGCCTCGCAGAACCCGGTCCGATCATGAATATTCAATGATCATGTTTTAAAACATGATCGATTTTGAATTATTTATGCGGAGGTCCCCGTTTCATTAACACGCGACTTGCCCTCCTTCTCCTAAAATATTTCCTCGCATTAAATCTTGAATTATATCAATCGTGGAAATTGCTGGAGGATTGCGAATACCTCATCTAATTGCTTTGTGTTATTCTTATCGTAACGGTGAAATCTTTCGCATTCCTCACCACAAGCGCACATGTATACGACCAATTCGAAGTTGGGCAATAAATTTCGCCCCGAATCAAGGCTCATTTGTAAATAAATCCGACTAGAAATAAAGCTTCATGCAAAATATTTTTTTTACAAACACATTATTGAATAGATTGCACATTGAATAATAAAAATAAATAACGTATTTTTGTGTTACCCAATGTTCAGCGCAAACAGGTTACAAAAGGCCGTATTTTTAATAGAAAAAATATCCAATATAAATTCAAAAAAATGTTTTTATAACTGTTTCGAATTCCTCATTTATTTTTTCCGTCCCAGTTCAATAAACTCCAAGCGTATTGTGTAAATCAAAATAAAACAAGATTTAATTTAGTCGTCATCTTACACGTTTATAAATCTGCATATTGACTGAGTTTACACGAAATTAATTTTAATTTAAATTTCCTGCTTTAGATACTGCAGATGTTTTTTTTTTTTTCAATTTCATAAAGCCGCCTTGTCGTGCAGTCGAAAGGGAAATCGAACACGAAATGGAACGACGTCCTCCTCGCCTCCAGTCGCGCATAAAAATTATAAAATCGCGAATAATCGAAAACGTAAAAAGGGCAACGGTTTTTATTAGAGTGGGTTCCAATGGCTTTTGCACTTCCACTGCAGGATTTACGGTCGTGTAAAAATTGATATCCGTTACCGTTGGAGGGAACCGATCATAAAAAACATTTAATAACGTCATTAATAAAGAGCGTTAGAGTTTAAATAATCCGGCGGATAAAGAAGACGGAAAGCGATAATGTTCCGAGGCGAACATTTTGGTTACATCAATCGGAAATCACTCCACATCCAGGACTAAGTCGCGAGCCAAGTGCCCCGAATATATTTTTTTTTTTCGTCCGACTTTCTCGCTTTGTTTTTTTTTATCAGCGGCAGAAAACCCAAACGAGGACATAGTTGAATTAATCTCCTTAATGTTTTATAGCTTGTTTTCTGCGAAACTTCACTGAGTAGGCATTTTAACTGATTGTAAGTGATACGTATACTGTAAGGGCGGAATGTTTTTCCTAATGATTAAAAATTACCTTATCGCATTCCCCTTTTCTTGACTTATTCCTACAGCAAACATTATTCGCAGTGCATCATATTTTCGTCTACGACTCTTGTATCCTTGGACGTGAATTGTGCCATTTATGTAATAAAATGCGTCATTTCTTTTCGAAAAAAACAAATTGAAACTATCTATCACGTTTTAAGTAAATCGGGGAAAAAAATTGATAAAATTTGAATATGGCTTTTGACAGTTCGTCATCATTCGAAAGTGCCAAAACCTCTTTGTGTTGTATGTAAAACAGGCGAAAGAAAAGATTGAAATCGAGATCGACAGACACGAAATGCACCACATATCCTACATTCGATGTTTGCTGATGATTTTAAAACAGGTTTTACAGCTCGAAGTTTATATCGAGCCGCAGTAAACAGCTTTGGGTGCCGAAGACGGTTATTATTGCTTTTATTTTATGCGTTTCCATTTCCGAATTACTCCTTCCATAAATGGACGCCAGAACATACCTCGTGCATTTCCCATCGACTTTCCACTTTTATTGTAATTTACGATTTAGTATACCGTACTAGTCGTGTATCATAATTTTATCAAGACGAGAGTCGTTTACGGGTTTATTAAAATATAAAATGTGGAAAAGTTCTACAAATGTATCGTCAAATTTAAATAAAAGCTCCATATACCCGATCCGAATCCATAAGGAACGTTGTTCTTATTGTAAACGGGAACACAAGTACACACATAAAAGTTATTTTCAGCTTTACATTATTTATTTTCCTTCTTTTTTTTTGTTCGTGGCAAAATAATTATAATTGTCTTTGTTCCAGCTACAGATGGGGATTTGAGTTTCTCTCCGATACTGGGTGTATTCCTGGGCGGTACTTTGACGGTTGTGGTTGTGGTGTTGCTGATAATAATCAGGATAAGACGCTCAAAGAGCCACAAGGAAGACAATATGGAGCACAAAGTTGGAGGTGGAAGCGTTCAGCCGCAGCACAACACCCTTTCTTCCACTAAACCGTTATTAAGAAGCACATCACCCAAGGATGCTGACGATCCGGATATCATCCCCGCCAAATACGGTAAAACGATCGTGTTGTTATTTTCCTTATGCACGTCCCGCGTAATTTTCGATTGGGTTGGTAACTGGTACAAAGGAAAATATTAATTTTCTCAGATCCTTAAACTCGAATTCCGACCATGATGACTTGAATTTTCGATATTAAATTGTTATATGATACCGGCATACCTTCCGCCTAATTATATTTAATAATAACGATAACCTAAATATCTCGACGACGGAGGAAAAACGTACAGAAAAAAAGTACATCATTAAAAATATATTCGAACAATGGAACATACTTATCGCAAAAACATGAACAAACAAGACATAATTTTACAGGTTGTCGTTGTTTATTTAAAAGTTCACGGAGCGATCGTGACCCGCGCAAGTAGAAAAAAGGAACACAACAGACAGACAAAAATTCGGAGAGAGAGGTTATTAAGTCGACGGATTAAAATTTTAACGATACCCCGGGGCGGAATTAAAATCGCGTCGGCGGGATGCGAAATAATAAAAAAAAACACACGGAAAGAGCTTTGAAGTAAACAAGGAGGAGTCGATTATCGGGTGAATTTAATTAGGATTGGGAAATTTAACGGGCGAATCTAATACAGATAATGATTCAATTAGGAGGGCCACGGAAGTGCTTCTCTTTATTCGAGGGCGCTCCAGATGATTAAGATACTGTCATAATAATTATGTAGATCGTCATGTAACCGTCAAAACAAAAATTAATATCGTCCCCAGCAAGCGTTTTGTATTTTCTGGCTACTTTTTTTTCTCTCTGTCGTAATACTTCGAAACGAAAAGCTTCCGTTTATTATTGTTATTTTATTAGAGCCGTGCCTGGCTTTTTTAAACCGCAATAAATTAATTGGGATCCGTATCTTGGTTACGTCCGCGGAGATTAACTGAATTTTTTTTTACGGAGACATGGAGAGTTAATTTCGCGCGGGGAACGACGATAATCGAACTTTTGATCTAATAGGGCCTCATTATCTTTTATGTGTCGTCGGCTTCGCCTTTTTTCCAGCTTGATAACGGCTTTATCGGACATTTGTTCCGAGAAATCGAGGTTCGCTCATTTCGGTTCACTGTTTTACGACACCGTGAAATTCTCCGAGGAATTAATTTAATTCATCTTAAGATGATTATGTCGTTCGGCGTCGATAATGATCAATGAGGGGCGCTGCATTTCGGAGTTCATTTAACAATTACGTTTTTTTGTGTGTGTGAAGTTATTATTATTTCACGGCGATTCGAAATGATTGTGGGGGGGGTGAAAATTGTTACAGGTTCTCCGGAAACAAGGACAACTGGACTGCGTACTAGCTCTAGCACAGGTGCTCACCTCTCGACATCACCGAATTATGCCCAATCGAATGTACCCCACTGGATTGGCGATCAGGTAAAAACTGTTCTAATTACACTAGTTTAAAATTCATAGAATTCGAAATTGCTAATGAAGTTAGTCCCTGTTTTTGAAGTATCATTAAAAAGTCATCTTTTTTAAAATTGTTGACACACGTACATATGTAAAAACGGTTTTAATGGTATTTTTGTCTGATTTTTTTAAATTGTAGATCATGCTATATTTACTTGTTTTGATCAACATTCTCATCATCAAAAGTGAGCAAAATCAATACGTTCAATTTGACCAATAAGAACGAAGTTCTAAATAAATTCATGAATATTGTTCATTCAACTTTTATCGAAGCAAGTATAATCTCAGTCTAATAAAAAACTGAATTAAGATATTAGCAACCCCGTATTATCTCTCTGAAACATTAAAGAACATTTGGTTGATTCTAAAGATGATGCAGAATAATGACCAATTTGTTCAAAAATGAAATGAAAATGACGTACTATCTTTGTTGTCATAGTTTCTTGGAATACAAAATAGCTGATAATTGTTACGAATTTTCTGCTCTTAAAACTATTGTTTGTTGTTAATATAGTCTTAAAAATATATTTTCCACATTTTTCCTTATTTAGGAACTGAAGAGGATTATTGAAAAAAGTATAAATTGAAAATAAAAACCGTTAAATTGAAAAAATAAGATCTGCTTCTATATATACAGTGGTGACTAGATAAATAGCTTATTATTAAGTGCAATTTTAAATTTTATTTAATAATTACCCTATATTCTTACTACGATTATTCATTTTGCATTTAAATCAAAATAAGTTCTACTTAAATTAAATCTTAAACAAAATAAATGTGCAATGTGGTTGATCACAGAAAATCGTTTGAAATTAAATTCCATGACTCTTTACTTAATAACCACAATTAATCTAAATTTAATGGTTTTTGGTGTTTTAATCGAGACTTCATGTCGTTCCATAAGTTTTCAATTGGTATTAGATCCGGATTTTACACTGACCAATCGAGAGCTTCAACTTGATTATTTTAGAACCAAATAAAAATCCACATAACTGGTAAATTATCATTGGTAAATGGTTTTATTACATATGTCATGATATCTCTACACATACAAGCTCCATGTTATCAATAATTCTCTGTAATTGTATTATACCATGCCAAGGAAAGGAATCCCAAACCAAAACTATTTCTCCACCGTGTTTTTGTTGTGTATCTGCGATCCAAATATTTATTAGGAGGACCATGAATGTATTTTTTACCATCTGATCTTATTCTGTTGAGCATAGATTTATCACTTTAAAGTACCCTTCGCCATAATTAATACATTTTTGTGCAAACTTTTGTTCGAATAATCTTTTTTGATACCATTCACACGACGTCTGATTGTTCTATTAGACACACTGATAGTGTATAACCCAATTAATTGTTTTTATTCACCTAGAGGACAAGAAACGATGCCGATTTTTTCAATTGTTTCGGAGTTTTTTGTCAGGATTATATTATATTATATTATATTTTCAATTGAGGGTGTCATTTCATATTTGTTAATAAGCATAGTAAACCATTTTTAAGTTTTTAGCGATATCAGCAATATATAGACATTGATGTTTCATGTTAATTATTATATCCTTTTTCTCTGGAATGCAATATTCCTCTCTTCCGACTACAACTAAGTAAAATAATATAAATTTTGCTAAAAATAAATTTCTTTTATCGATTTATCAGAATTATTAAATAATGGTACAAAATGTAAATATATATTTTCATATACTTCTGGACAAATTCTTAATTAAATCCTTTTTTATGAAGTATCGTAAAAAATGACAGCAAACTGTGAAAGATTTTTATTTATTTTCTGTGATTCTGATCCTGATTCTGAAAGTCAGAAAATATGAAAAAATAATATATTTTTAATAATAATTAATTTTATTGGCTCATATTGAAACTAAATTTAGTGACAATGTAAATAAAACGGTGTTAAATACACATTAAACAGCGTATTTACTTTATGCTCCAAGAATTCCTATTTTGTGTTGAATACAACACCATCGACGGGTTTCAATAACACAACTCCAATAAAATGATGTCGCGTTAAAAAAAATCATAAAAAAGTCGTGTACGGCAAATGCAAATAAACTTCAACGATCCCAGACTTTTAATAAAAGTGAACTTCACTCAACCGTTATGAGATTTAAGGAGAATCAAAACGAAAGCCGATTCGCAATAATATCACAATTGCAAAACAAATCGTCGGTTACTAAATAACGACTAGCAAAAATTGATGATTTAAGCGCAACCGATTGTAAATTACAATCGATATTAAATTAGTGTGTGCCCGTCGAGTTTCTTATGATTTTCGAGCGAAATTTGCGGAGACAGTTTTGTAAGTGTATTCACGGGGTCGCTAGAAAGAAAATCACACAATGGGGAATTGTTTTAGCTCGATTTAACAGAAATAATTCGTCGAACGAGACAATGCCCGTTAAAAGGAAAGTTGTTGCAATTACGCAAGAAAAGGACTGGAAAATTGGATTATTTAACAATTAATCCCACTAAATATTCCTGAATTTCCACTGCGATCGATTCCTTTTTTTTTATGCTGCGCTTTTTTTTTCGACTCGGGCAAATGAATGAATACCTCCGCTTAAATATTACCATTCTTAATTAAAGGATGAAGTTTAAGTTTGAGTCTTTTGGGGACTTTTAAAGAAACACTGGATACTCGTAATTGCATAATTTTTATTTTAGTGCTTACAATTAGTTACATCGCTTTAATTGAAATACTGGTTATGTTCACACAGATTATTATAATTAGATAATTGCTTCTGCTAGTGATCTTTTAATTAAATTTCAAGTTTACATTTTAATATGGTCTATTCATTTTTTCTTTTTTCTTACGAATTATATTTTCAAATTCTACTGTTGTATTTTGAATACGCATTCGCCATTTTTAATTTTTAAATGACCATAAATTCTACCATTAACATTAAAGGTCATTTGTCAATAATAACAATCTAATGAGAAAAACAATATTAATGTGTATTTCAAGGATTCTAATTTAAAAATATTAATAAAACAATTCATTTAATAACTTCTTATAAAGCAATTTATTTCTACAGCTATAAATTTTATGAAGCAATTAAATAATATGAAATAATAAAATATTTTAATTGTCTGATTCTCCTGATATCTTAAATAAAATATTTCCACGAAAAAGACTCTTATGTTTATCAGATAAACCAATGCGTAATATTTACAAAAATAAAATGATTATTTGCTGCGTAGTATAAAAATATAATTTATGCTGTATAGATATTAAAATTCTATATTTAAAATTTTAATATATTAATGCCATAAATTTTAATATCCATATTATTGAATTTTGTAACTAATTTAAAAAATAAATAATAAGTATAGGGTATTTCTAATATGGAAGGACAAAATTGTAAAAAAAATCTAAAAATTTTCCAAAGTCAAATTTCAACAATTATTTTTCTCGTATTTCAAATAGTATCAAATGATTCTATATTATTTTAAAATTCTATTATAGTTTAATAGTACATAAAAATCTAACAAGAGTTACATAATAGAATAATTAATTCCTATTGATAATATTGATTATAATTAAAATTATTTATGTTTTATACAGAATCGATTTTGCATTAAAAATTATGTAAACAACAGAATGCTGTTGATAAAAAATTGTTTAAATTCTTTTTCAAATTTTTTAAAAATCATTTCAAAAAATGCTGTTAAATAAACGTTATTAAATCAATATCCAATACTAAATAAAAATAGTATTACAATCCTGTCAGATTATTTTTAATTTGGTGCTGCGCATCCACTATTTTAATCAGTCAAGAATTATTTGATGAAATAACTCTAGAACCATTAAAGATATTATTTAAGGCGTTTTTAACTATATATTCGAATAAAACTCTTTAATGCATACTTCAATAACCTTTTACAAAACAATTTACTTTTATTGACATAAATTTAATAAGGCAATTAAATTTGAAATAAAAATATATTTTAACATTCGACTCTCAGTATATTCTATATATTCCAAGAATAATCTTATTATTTTAAAGTACAACGACTGAACAATTTATTTTAAGTCAGCCATTAGTATTGACATACTACATATTTTGAAAATTTAAAAACTCCTCCAAACACAAATAAATTTTTTAAATTGATCTGCCCATTTTCCTATTATCGTAACGAACATTTTCATCTTTTGTTACAGTACCAACAATACAAGAACCCGACAATGGGCACATTCCCGCGGGACTCACGACCGAAGGACCTGTACCTGGAGAACTCACCGACCAAGAAGAGTGGCGACTTGGAACTGAACGGCCTCGCCATCAAGGAACGCCTCATGGCCAACCGTTTGCCGGAGAGCTGCGTCTAAGCGCGAGTGTTGTTTCCGTTGTTCCTGTTGTTGTTGTTGTTCTTGTTTCCGTTGACATTTTTGGACCGTCCACAAAAGAAAAAAGAAAATAAATATGTAAACAAAACGCGCCGGCAACACTATTTTTGAGCGTGCGAAACGAACGAACGTTTCTCTTCTTGTCTTTTACTGTCTAGGCTAAGTCGGATGAGTTCTAGACTGAAGTAGGTGTTTTTACCAGGTAATGTTAAGCGTTTACCGCCCTCGATGGTGGTATCAGTATTTAATCACTTGTTAACGAACAACAAACTGAACTGTCACTTCTGTGTATATAGTCAAAGGTATTTGTTGAGTCATTTGTAAAACTAGTCAGTGTATCATACTTGAATTAGATTAGGTGGTAAAGCGACATAGAAAGGGTGGTAGTTATGTAAAAAAGTTGTGCTTCCATTGACAAAAAAAAATAAACTTTTGTCGAGTCCGAATGTGCCGCAGGGATAAGCGAAAATTGAACGGTGAACGAAAGTCCAGTTGAATAGTTGATGAATGAAAGTGCCTTAGACGAAAAGATTTTTTTTACGTTTTAAACAAATTATGGTCACGTTCTAAATTTATGTTGTATTTGCGTCCGTTACTTGTGATGTATCCGAATTATTTATCAATTAATTAGATACGTTTACTTTTTTCTGGCTCGAATCAAAGAGATATTTATATAAAATAATAATAAAAAAAAACAAACAGAATAATCTTAATGATTTTTAGCCGTCTCTGTGACGATAAACATGACATTGTTTACGTATGTTAATGCAAAAGGAATATAAAATAATTTAAATTAGCTGCTCCTGGCCTCATTAAAAATAACATAAAGAACATTGTAAATAACTCTTAAAAAGGAAACTAAGAAGTATGTTTAAAAGAAGTTTAAAAGAAATTCATGGAAAGCATTTCAAAAAGTGTTACGGAACGAATCTGAAAGGACAGTGATAAAAACAAGTTAAAATTATTTGCGCTACTTTTATTACATTTTAATTTTTTTACTCATGAGCTGCGCATAATATTTATGGTAGTACAAAAGATGTACTTATGCGTTTTTATAGCTAGTTTTTTGCGTCGTTTATGCAAATACGTTGCGAATACTAATTGTAAGTGCCAATGTTGAATAAGATTATGTTTTAACAAGCAATAAAATTAGGTTGTTATGATTTGCTATCATTTCAACTAATTGGCAATCGTAATATTGTGAGTAACAAGGCACTTAAAGAAAGTAATGAACATAATAAAAAGTTAATATATGTAAATACTATTGTAGGCGGTCATTTAATGAGAAACTTTTTTGTATAGATTTCGTATTCAAGAATTCATACTTATGTCACTAAATCTTGTAAAAATACAATTACCCTATTGTAATTTAAATTCTGACGAAGAAAGCAAGTAAGTGCAATCATTTGGGAATATTAAATGTGTGCATTTGGGACACCACTCATCTGCCCGCACGACAACGGATCAGCATCCCAACTTTGGTTGACGTCAGGTTGACGCCGCACGGTTCCCTCTCGACCGTCGGCTTATTACCTGCCTTCACGTGTTTTCCATATTTGTTACCCTTTATTCCATGTACGAAACAAAGGGGAAAACAGTCCGATGACGGCGAATCGTAAGCCCGAGATTGAGAGGCGAGGTAATGTTTGGTGGATGAAAGAATTCGAACGACGAACGGTCGTACAATGCTGAGCACTCCGACTTGGACTGGGAAAATAACATAAAATTTTAAGCACACAATATTTTGTAAATTATAGACGATAACTTGTCTGCCTATTTATAATAAATTAATAATGGCATTTGTGAACGTTGTGAATAATCCATAATGTAAAAAAACTCAGACAATTTATTGGACCATAAATTAGACTATAAATAACCTAACTATCATCATTAGAATCTTGATCTATTAATAAAATTAAATTTATAATACGCCATCTATTAATATAACGATTTTTGTACCGTAATTATCATATTTGTTAGTTTAATTAGTAATTAATATGCGAAATTATTTAAAGAAATATTAAAACGTAATTCAATACGTAGATATAGAATATTTTCGTGGAGCTGAAATATAGAAAATAATTTCCCGTTTAAGCAATTAATATTGAACGAGTGTAAAAAGTCCATTTTACATTTATTTTTCTCGCAATTCAATGGCCATTGTCCGTCGGTTCACGTATCGCAACAACTCGAAGAATGTAAATAATGCAGAGCAACGCGGGGGCAAGTGTTTAGTCGTCGGTTCTCGTTCCGCGAACAAAACACAATCGTTTCGGGTAATTTATTTCCGGACGATCCGGGTGCCGGATCAATCCGGACGCTGCATAAAACATTGCGGACGCACACCGTGCCATTTTCGAGAGCACCTCCCGCCTCCGCCCTCCCCTTTCACTCGCGCTTATTAATTCATTTAGGGGACGTGACTTTTAATTTTTCGCAGCGTCGAAATTCATTGCCCGCAATTCGTCGTCGCCTGAATTTTTCAAGACGCCCGTGACGCCATGAATGATTCATTAAACGAGAGCCGGGCGCCTTTTGTTCTTTTAGGGGTGGGTAAACAACGGCCAGCCCTAGATAACCAAAGACACGGGCCGTCGGGCCGACACTATTTTTATTTTATATCCTCCACTATTTGCCTCAATAAAAATTCTTAACGATGTTTACGGCACGCAAATAAAAATACTGTCGGCAGGACGGAATATCTCTCTATTCTGTCGGTAACGTATAATTGTTTAAATCGTTTTACACTTTTATTACAATTTAACAACCGTTCACATAATAAAGAGTTTATTGCTATTTTCGCAGGTGTTTTTTACTATTCGCAGCTATTGGAGTTTTATAAAGCATCGAAATAAATTATTTGAAAATTGGCTGTAAAGGCATCAAAATAAAGTTTTTAGAGACGTCGCATTTGCCGTAAAATATTTATCTGCCACCATAGAAAATTTATTCAAAACGGAACCAATAAATTAATGCGGTCGTTAATAAATATATTTGTACAACTAATCGTCGAGGTAGAGACGGCGGCGAATCCGTGGTCCGTGCACTATCGATTGTGTACCGTGTCGGGATGCACGGCATTAAATGCATATCTTTGCGGATCCGTTCCCGAAATTATCTCCACAAACTACAACACACGGGACAAACGAGACAAACGGGACACACACACGGAGAGGGCGAGATTAATGGCGCCGACCTCGAGATTTACGCGCGAACGCTGGAGCTGGCGTCGCGACGCGGCACCAGTTGCTCCGATCTGCTCCGCTCTTCTTCCATTCCTGGGTACCCGTGCTAATCGCCATCCGGACGGACACTTTTCGGGTTGTGGAATTATGTATGTCGGTTTTATTCTAGGACTTACTGCCGCTGGAAGGATGGCGGCACGAGTTAAGTGGTTTAAAGTCGACGGTGATGTGGGAACCTTGCAACCGTCCTTTTCTACGGCCCCCACGTTTTACGTCGTTACTTCACTACTGCAGCAGTCGTGCTTACTGGTGAAGTTTCCATCAAACTGTAAATGTTCTTTAAAAACTAAATTGTTATTTCTCATGCTATCAATTTTAGTAAAGTATAGGAATACAAATGAGTTGCGTTAACCATATACAAAGCGTTTTCAAATTTAAAATAAAAATATGGGGCAATGAACATTGTATCATTAATGTTATTTGAAAATTTTGGTTTTGTGTCCAGTTTTTTACTTTTGAAATATTTAATATCTAGATGATCGAAATAGTTTGAATTATTCTTAGTTTTATAAAATTTATAAAAAATATTGAGTAGAATTCTGTCCTGATTTTAAATAAATAAATTCTGATATGAATACTTGAATATTCAAATATTTTTAATAATTCAAATATTTAGTTGTAAAGTCAATAAAATATTCACTTTTTTCTTTCTTTCAAATTGTTAATACAAAATATTTAAATAATTTAATCACTTATAATTATTAATATCAATTTATTGCAGAATTTGTAAATAATAATAAACTTTTAAATAATCAAATGTTTATGAGTTTTCAAATACTCATATATTCAAAATGTCAAATTTTCGAATATTCATATATTCAAATTTTTATACATTCAAAATGTTAAATTTTCAAATGTTTATATATTCAAAATGTCAAATTTTCGAATTTTCATATAATCAAATTTTCAAATGTTCAAATGTTCAAACGTTCAAATATTCATAGTTCAAGGTCAAATTTTGAAATAATCTCACTTTCAAAATGTCAAATTATCAAATATTCATATATTCAAATTTTCATACATTCAAAATGTTTATATATTCAAAATGTCAAATTTTCGAATATTCATATATTCAAATTTTCAAATATTCAAATGTTCAAACGTTCAAATATTCATATGTACAAAAGGTCAAATTTCCAAATAATCACACGTTCAAAATATCAAATTATCAAATATTCATATATTCAAATTTTCATACATTCAACATGACAAATTTTCAAATGTTTATATATTCAAAATGTCAAATTTTCGAATATTCATATAATCAAATTTTCAAATATTCAAATGTTCAAACGTTCAAATATTCAAATTCAATACAATACATATACAAATATTCAATTCAAATATTTATATATTTAAATATTCAAATATTTAAAGTCTCAAATTTTCAAACGTTCATACGTTCAAAATTTCAGATACTGTAATTGTCAAATATTCAAATACTCAAATTTTCACACGATCAAACTTCACAAATGTTCACATGTTCAAATTCCAAATAGTCATAAATACAAATATTCATTTATCCAAATATTCATATATATTTTCAAATACTCAAATATTAAATATTAAACTCTCTAATTTCTTTAAAACTTCTATATGTGGATGTGATTTAGCAAGTTATATAATTTTATATTTGCATTATTGATGAATGTAATTTAATAACATATAAATAAATAATAATAAATAACAACTAAATATTCTCTATATTACTATTTATTACATTTATGAAACTCATTCATAGTCGGGGGAGTAAAAATTAAATCTTGTGGCGCCTCTTAAATTATTTAATGTATTTCGTAGTTTCAAAATTTAATTAATAATAGATTTCATCTTTTCAAAACATATGTGTTTTAAACCTAGTTAACAGTAGTATTAGAGAAAAACAAATGAAGCGAGTTAAGTGATACATCATTTGTAACGCACACAAATTTGGCTTATAAAAATAATAAAAAAAAATGTAACAAAAAAAAAGCAAAATTTTGTGTGCCGCTCGGACTCGGACAAAACCACCTGCAACGACTACCAACCTCCGGGACTGTTACGAATTTCGCGCTTTTACCACAATCTGTCCCTTAAATATATATAATTAATTGAAGTAAACCAAATACATGTATGTTTGTATATGAGTGTTTTGTAAATTATTTCATCTACGTGACTAGTGTAAATGTCAACTATAGACAATCTTAGGATATTGGGGATAGTCCAGTCTTTTTTCTGTTAAAAGTGTACATATTGATTAATAATAATAATAAATTGAAACGTTGTTGCATATCATAAACATGGTTGTTTTTGGATCGTTAATAGATATGCTTTGTAAATAAGCAACAGTCGATTGTTCTATTATATCATAGATCGATGTTATCATTAGTAACATAGTTTATCATCGACTTCTCTCTCTTTCTCTATCTTATTTGTACCAAAGAAGGTTGAACGTTTCTACTGCAGCCGTATCTGGTATCGGAGGCAGTTCATATATATTTTTATGTGCGTATTTAATAACCTCGAGAACCTTTCAATCCTCTTGAGTCTGAACTAATCTGTTCGAAATGCACAATCTGTATTGTTTACGATTGCAACGGTAGTAAATATACACGTAAATGTTTTGTCAATGGACCTTGATAAGTCCAAACGAGGAAAACAGATTTAAAGTGTTTTTCAAATTCAATTGAAACATAGTTTTTTTTTTTTAATACAAAACACATTAAATGCTTTTTTATTTTAAAGCATTAATTAAAGGTATATAAAAACATACCTCATTAATTTATTAATTATGCTGTTTATTTCATAATTAATTTTAAATTCTCTCCTTGATTATACCTGTTTGGCATGCATAAAATTAAAGCAATTGTCGCCAGATTCTAAAAAATTAAGTTAATAATAACGTATTTAAGTGAAATCTACTTACCATTAAAATTGTATATTTTTTTAAAGTACTCGTTTTAATAATTATAAGGTATACCTTAGAAATATGCAAATTTATCGATTACGTCAAATTTAAACCGTTCAAAAGAAAATAATTGAAAATAAATTGCAAATTAAAATATCACTTTTAAATTTAGCAACTTAAATTACAAATTGTTTGAATAATGTAAATTTTCAGAGCAGGTATTTTACCTGTGCAAGGTGAATTGGTTATATTTTATCTATTATTTACTTTATTATAGAAGATTTACAAAAATGAAATAAATATAATTTGTAAAAATATTTTTGAATTTTTGTGAAACATACTTAAAAATCCAGTGACCTGCATAAATTACCAGATAGTGTTGACATCGTATTATATACGAAATTAATTTGGAAATAGTTTATTTAACAGCATTAACAGTTTGTTTAATAACTTCTCTACACACTTTCAGAGGAATGTTTAGCCATTCTTCTTTTTTACTTGTCACAAAAACACCTTGCTGGTGATATTTTTATTCTAAATACTGCCATAGATGTTCAATTGGATTTAAGTCCGGACTCTGTGAGGGTCATATGAGAAGATTCACCAATTTTTTCCAAGCCTGGATGTGTGTTTTGGATCATTATCTTGTTGATACTTCCATACCACAGGCAAAGAGCAGCATATGATTTGCCCACATATCTTTATACTCAAAACGGTCTTGTCTTCAGTTCGTATGAAATCAGTACGAAATGTCGAAACACTACCATGATACAACAAATGTACGTTTTTGAACATGTCAAGTGGGCAATGGTAAAGTAGATATTGGGCTGAATGTTGTAAAACTTCCAATATATTTGTCATCATTCATCATCTAATTTGTCGGTACAAAGTTCTGACAATATTACTGTTAATAATTGTCAATGATGACAAGTATGCTGACGGTTGTCATTTATCACACAAAAATCTTATATTTGAAAAAAAATATTACTATTGATCACTAAGCATTGTTCAAACAATCATTGCCTTTGGAGAACTTTAACTAGTTTTAGATCTTATATATCAGCTGTGAATTACTCACGCCACTGGATATTTAATAAAAATTCAACCCTACAAATTTTGTTTAAAGTTTTTTTGAATCTGTTTAAAATAAAGTAAATAACAGGTTTTCAAATTAACAATCCCGTAACAATATTACAAAATCTGGCGCATCCACCATTTTTTTAAGTAGGGAATTATATTTTCATGTAAATAGTATTACATGACATAAATATTTATTTATTTGAATCCGGTATTGGCAAACATTGGAATAATCAGAAAGCAGTTCATTCATTAACGTGAATGGCGGGCATCCGAAAATTCGTCGATTCGTGCACACGTCGCGGCGCAGCAGAAACCCGACGGGGCTGCGAGACCGTAAGACAAGAGAACATTGTTCTCATTTGGTTTGTGACCGGGGCTTTGTTTTATTGTTGTTTCGGGGCCTTATTTTCGACCTTAATTTGCGGCCGAATTGTCTCCGTCCCAATTATGTTTGAACTTGTTCGAAGTGGGATTTCTTACTGTGGCGGACGGCCGCTGTTTTCTGGTCGTTTGCGTTCGGCAGGCGGTATTGGAGGTGACGTGACGGGACGGGACATATCTTATCGTCCGGGATGACGTGCAATTCGATAATATTCAATTATACATAAAGCCGATATTGTTTCGGTAATTAAATGTAATTTTAATAAAGGGGGCTCGTGCACAGTGGACCGTGAAACCGGAGATAACCGCCAAAGCCCCGAACAATGGCTACCCAATTACATTCGGTGCCGTTCAGGTCAAGTTTTCCACTGACATGTCTTGAAGCAAAAAAAATAAAACCTGTCCCCCTTATGACGAATGAGACGTAGATAACATCCGACTGGGTCCGTTGACAAAATGATTTTCGAAATTCTCGAATTAAACAACACAAAACATATCGACACCATATCGTTTTCGGTTTAACCAAATATCAAAAATAAAGGAAACACCCCTAAACGAATGGATTGTGCATTTGATCTGATTAAAATTGTGTCAAAACGTTTTTTGCATCATTGTTAATATAGTAACTGGTGTATTATTTGGACGCATATCATCATCATATCATCGTTCTTTTGTTGGTCAGAGGTGCGATTGCAACAGGCAACGATTTAGAAAAAAAAATGAATAAATAAATGAACCAGTAGCATGCAAATTAAATAGCAATATTTCGTTGTTGCAATCGTGCCGACGTTAAATTTTAGACATTAATAATGTGATATTTTACGTAGGCTAAAACAATACTGTATGTTAGCACAAATGTGAACAATTAAATGAATGTAATAACAAATGGTGTCTGATTTCACGACCTATCCCAATAAACACTCTTGTACAACACTAAGTTTATTGAATAAATTAACGTACAAAATCTAATTAAACATTAAATTACAAAAACCAGTCTCTTGCAGCTAATACTAATTTATTTGTGCTACACCTACAAGACTACAGTTCGGGATTTTACTGCGAAAAATAAAATCCAAAGAGTCTAATTAACCAATTTGACGTCGGTATAGAAGCATAGTGCTAGGAGTGATGCATTGTCAATTTTCACGGTCGAATTGAAGTACAATTTGGCCGAACCCTAGAAAATTTCATAATTAATCAATCATCGGATTTATAATGTTTATTTACTCACGGGAATGACGCCTCCAGTGAACGTAACTGCGGAGTTAACTTTGGTAATGTTGTGGGTGTGGGTGATGGGGCAGAATGTTGTTTCGCAAACATTTACGGGGTTCACAGGAACCGGGAATTTCTGTCCGTACATCGAAATGTAAGCCGCGGACGTCATACTGTCCAATTCTAGGGCTGTTCAAAAAAAAAAAATACGTTCGTTATGTTTACAGTGGGTTGCTACATTCGTCAGCAGGTAGGTATAATTAACTACGCACATCATCTCAAGTACGAGCAGTTAAAATTCAAATTACAGCTAGTTGAGAATTTGTTGTTTGTTTTGAATGTAAATTTATGTTACCTTGCACAGTTCTAATACAGGGTGTTCAAAAAAAGTCTACAGTACAGGATTCTTCCTCAAATTATCTAAACGAAAATTATCTTATCTACCCTAAAATCAATGGTTCAAGATCAGTTAACATTTTAAAGCAAGATGTGGAACTGGTGCGAAGAGCATAGTTTAAAATTAATTCTGAACCGACCTTTCTGGGACACCTACTATTTTATTATAATATTTATTTGTGTTTACAAAATTCACATATTTCATATATATATATTAAGTCAATTTTAAGTCGTTAGATTTAAATCGATATTTTAAAAATAATAAATCTTATATAGAAATAATAATAAATGTTGTCCTATCGTAATCTGACAAATTCGTTGTTACGAAATAAAGACATAATATTAGAAAAAAATGTTTTCTTACCGGAAGACAAATAAATTTCTAAATTTTTTACATCTCCCAATTTAACTTCACATACTTCCTCTTCGTTGTCGCATCCACTGATTTTGACGTCTGTTATTTCATACATAGAACCTGTAAAAAATAGCATTGTTGAATATTTAAAAGTTAACTTAAACAAAACTATATTTGTTTCATATTTCATATAATGCTGAAATAAAATTTTATGTCTTTCGAAATATCTGTGCACATTATGAATTACGTCTTTTTAACAATGTGTATCTACTTTGAAATCCACAAAGTAGTTGGAGTTAAAAATTCCTGCCTGATAGTAAATTAAATATTGATGCAGTTCTTTCATTTAACTTTCCATACAACAAAGGGAATGGTTTTATATTCACTTAATATTTCACCATTATAATAGAATATTTCGTCAATTTTAATTTCTATTTAATTCCCCAAGTTATTAATTATTATTTGTAATTATCGCTGCCAGTTTTTTAATAAATTTTACAGTTACGGCGGAATCAGTTTGAAAACTTAATATTTTAGTTTTAATGGCCATATTACGAAATTGATCGTAAAAATCGGTCTAAAAACGATTTGGGCTCGCGCTTTTACGATTATCGTTAAAGGCGCTTATTAAATTCCACTGTGGAAATAGGGATTACATAAATCGCATTTTTTAAAGATTTAGATTATCTTTATCTGAGACAGTAGCAAAATAGATTTTTTTCATTAATCATAAAGCAAATAACTGTGTTTCAAGTACTTAGGGTATTTATTGTTCGCCTACACTTAAGTGCGTTACAATTCACCGTTTTGAACGTACAAAATTGTTATTACTGGGATAATAACAAATAACAAAAGTATTAATGGACACTCACCACAATCAACGAAGGGCAAGCATGCACGAGCCACTGAGATTAAAGACAACAGAAGTACGACGTACTGCATTAGTGTTAAGTTTTGTTGGATTAAAAAAAAATGCACGTTTTGAATGTCGAAACACAATGATACAACTGACTCATGATTTTGTGTGTTCTCAAGAGCTCCCTTATCTGGCCACTTCACTCAATTTTGATTCGCGAGAATTAATCTTGATTTTTTTTGGGAAACTAATTTTAATTATGACGAAAACCAATGCGATACTGACTGATAGAAAGGGTTAATAATAACATTGTTGACTTGCCTCGAACTTGAAATCAACTATTGAAAATCTCGCAGAGTTCACTGCATCAACAAAACGACCAATTTTCGGGACGCTAATTGATTGAAAATTTGTCAAGAAACGTAAAATTATTATTTTTAACATTTTTAATTGTACCCATAGTTTTAAAATAATACAAAATTTTGTCAAGGTATTAATTTTGTCATCTCAGTCTTCTACGTTACGTAACATTAAGTTAAAACAACTAACAATAATACATCATTAATTAATTATACACGTTTATATAGAAAATTGATATTTTGTTCAATTTTTGACGATTGTGCGGTTAAAAATTTATCATTTTGCAAAAACATACTTTACACATTTTTATGTCTGTCTACTATAAATTACCTACAATTAAAATCTCTTCATTTTTTATTCAAAATTAAAAAGCATTCTACGTATTCTCTTTTGAAAACTAATTTTAATTATATCGAAAATCAATATGATATTGACTGACAGAGAGGGTTAATAATACTATTGTTGACTTGACTCGAATTTGAAATTAAAATTTTCGTAGAGTTCACAGCAACAATAAAATGGCCATTATTCATATCAAGAATGGTAATAATTAAAAATTTGTTAAGAAACGAAAGAATACTATTTTTAACACTTTTAATTGTACCTATAATTTTTAAAGAAATTGTACTGTAACGGATAAAATGTAATGTAATGAAAATTAACAAATAAAATTTTGTCAATGCATTAATCTACCATTTTACTCTTCTACGTTACGTAGAGGTAAGTTAAAAGAATTAACTACATAATTAATTATACAAGCTTACATAGAAAATTGATTCAATTTTTCGTGATAGTACGGTTTAAAATTTATCATTTTTCAAAAACAAAATATACTTATTTCTATCTCTTAATTTTTTACTCAAAGTCTACGTATATATTTTTTTCAGAAACTTATTTTAATTATGACGAAAACCAATATGATATTGACTGAATTGACACAACAACAAAACGACCAATATTCATTTCAAGAAAGCTAAGTAATTAAAAATTTGTCAAGAAACGAAAGAATATTATTTTTAACAATTTTAATTGTACCCATAATTTTTTGAAGAAATTGTTCTGTAAAGAATAAAATAATTAATTTCTTTTGTAATGAAAATTAATAAACAAAATTTTATCAAGGTATTAATTTAACATCTCAGTCTTCTACGTTACATAATGTTAAATTAAAACAACTAACTACATAATTAATTATACATGCTTATAAAAAAATTGATTTTTGTAAAATTTTTGGCAATAATGCGGTTAAAAAATTATCACTTCGCAAAAAAAAAATTCCTTATTTTTATGTCTGTCAACTACTTTATACAATTAAAATCTCTTAATTTTTTACTCAAAATTCAAAACATTCTAAGTATTTTTTTTTTTTGGGAAACTAATTATAATTATGACGAAAATCAGTATGGTATTGATTGATAGAAAGAGTTAATAATAACATTGTTGATTTACCTCAAACTTGAAATTAGAAATTTGAAAATCTTGCAGAGTTCACAGCAACAACAAGCCGATCATTTCAAAGATGCTAATTAATTAAAAATTTATCAATAAACGAATGATAGTATTCATTTTAACATTTTTAATTGTACCCATAATTTTTTGTAGAAATTGTTATATATATAACAACAACATAATGGATAAAATAATTAATTTCTTTTGAAATAAAAATTAATAAACAAAATGTTGTAATGGTATTCATTTGCCATCTCACTCTTCTACGTTACGTAACATTAAGTTAAAACAACTTACTTCATAATTAATTATACACGCTTATATTGAAAATTGATTTTTGTTCAATTTTTGTCGATAGTACGGTTAAAAATTTTGCAAAAACATGATTTACATATTTTTATGTCTGTCTACTATAAATTACCTTGTACAATTAAAATCTCTTAATTTTTTACTCAAAGTTCAAAACATTCTACGTATATGTTTTTTAATTAAAATTTAAATATTAAATCATTAATTAAATATTCAAACAAGTTATTGTACACATTAAATTTAAAATTAAACGTTTAAAAATATGGCACATAAATTAAAGAGACAATTTTAAATTCTAGTTATAAGAGAAACTTTTATTTTGTTGACGTTTTCGGTCTATATTTATGAAATGAAACAATTTTGATTCACGAAAGAATGTAAAATTAAACGAGTGATTTTGCTTTTAAAATGGCCATAAAATTGGATTAATGTCCTATATTTAAATTTTACAACCATTTTTTAAAACGAGGTTAGACTATTTGGTTAATGCACCTGTTGTTGCTTGTTTACCTTTAGAAACATTAATTTATTCGCTGCGATGACAATCTCGAACCCTTTTAAAGCTTACATCTTTTCATTTTATCGATAAAACTAGATCTATACTCAAAAGAGTCACATCAAGATAAGACACAAGTGTCTTTACGTATTAATTGCAACGTAAACACGTGTTGGTCACATCCACAGCCAGCAAGTATAGAACAGAGGGAGGCAATACAATGCGTCCAATTTTCCCTGTGAACTTAAGAGTGTCAAGATTTTTGTCCTTCGTGTTTGTTGCGGATATTTAAAAGGAAAAAATGGAAATCGAGTCTGCATAAAAATCTATGCGCAATATCGATGTATCGAGATAAGACCAAGTATCGGTGGCGACTGTCGTATGAGTATTTTGCGATTTGCAAATCACACAAAACAAATATTACGTGCTAAATATATTTTAATAATAGCTATAAATAACGGCCGATAAGGATCTCACCATTGTATCTCGGTATATGCAGCCGAACGGGGATTCGGTATTCGGTTGCGTGCACCTGCTTGGCTTTATTTAAATTGCAAATTTATAAAATAACGAAAAAAAAATTGCACTCGCTTTCCAGTTAGTGTGAACTTAATCGAAATCAATTTTCGCGAAAATTACATGCCTGATACGGTTTCCGGCAATAATCACTACCCTTCCGCATCGGCTCGACCTCAAAACATTCCTACCCTCCGAAAGGAAATACGTTTTCTGGAACACTGCCCCGGGACGTTCCCAGTCATCGGCAACGGCTGCCAAAACACACAAGACATTTATTTGTTAACTAATTTATATTCATTAATGAACCGATATTGGAAAATTTTTGATGAGTTTCGTCTTATACGTGTTTAAGTATCGATGCCCCGGAGTGCGATTGAATTTCCGTTATTATAGTGCGGCCCGTTTATGATATAAACATCATCGTAACTTGTGTTGCCATATTTACAGAGTTGCCTAATTAAAATGTAGCGATGGGTATTACAAGTTGGAAAAGAACTTTTCGAAAAAATTCAAAAATGATATATTTTTGAATTTTTCAACCTTCTAAGTGAAGATTTCATCCCCCAAATTTTTTCCGATGGAATTGGGATACAAATAACACTAAAATGAGCTTTTAATTCCCTGTATAATGATGACTTGTTTTTAAAAATCTTTCGATTTGTCGATCACATCAAAATCATTTTGTTGAATGTAAAATAAATGCTCCTTGTTGGTGTTGCTTTTTCTCGAATTCCAGATCCCATAGATGTTCAATTAGATTTATGTCTGGACTCTGTAAGAGCAAAGGGCAGCATATGATTTGCCAAAATTTTTTTATAAACAAAACAATCGATGCATTTTGTCTTCACAATATGATGTTTCCACCATTATGTTCAACTGTTGGTTTTTGGTACTTAAAATCTTATCTCGTTTCTACTGGCATCCTTACATATTGCCTAAACTACTAACTATTAGTACTAAACTCCACATATATAAGGTTTTTTCACAGCTATGAGCCCAAATAGCTTCGCTCCACATAACTAACGTTTCACACCTCGATTTGAAACATCTGCGCCAAAATCTTAGGTATTTCCTGGTTAATCTGCTTTTATCTACATTTGGATTTGTTTTTCGAGGACGTCCTCATTTCTCTGTATGTAAAATTTTTTCAAAATTTTTGAAACCTTGATTAATACTTAAATTTTGTGAAATCTGACGTTGATTTAGTCCATCATTATGAAAACGATTCGTTTTTTCAAGTCTTTTATCCATTTTTACACACTGAAGGTTTCGATGTTTAACGAAAACTGAATTTATTTCTTGTAAACTTAAAAAATAATAATTTTTTTGTCCAAAGTTAAAAATGTAAACGTAAATAATATTGAAATAATAATAATAAGAAGAACAAAAATATTGACCACTTTCTAAACATCAATTCTACAACGATATTTTAAAGCGGTATAACGAAAATAATAATAAGCATTTTAAAATTATTCTATACTTTCGACCACCACTATACGTGTGATTTCAAAAAAAATCTTTATCTAGAGATGAAAACTATTGAAACGTCATAAAACCACAAATAGACATGGCCAAAATCTTCCATTTTCAAGACAGAACATGCATGTCATAATGCACTTGACCGATATTAATTATAACATAAAATGAGAAAATTTGATTGGGTGTTTTTGTGAAAAAAAAAATTTCATTAAAATTAGCATTCTTCAAAATAATTAGGTTAATTTAAATTTAATTAAGAATTAAAAACTACATTGTTCCAATAAATTTATTTCTTCTGATCATCCAAACTATAATATAAAGTGTCAAACATATCTGAGAAAATCATATGGTCACTTAACACCGTCCTCACAATTATATTAGTGCTTATTAAATGTGTCCACACTACAGTTACATATAACTGAGTGGTGTCATTAGTGGATACAGTGCCTCAGACAAAATTGAAGTTGTTGTCTTGTTGGCACCAAAAATTAAAGTTATAACTAATGAGTTGTCACTACTGGATATTCTCAGATATATATTTTTTTGATATTAATTTTCACTAACTAATATAATATTTTTTCTTTTTGTTATGTTATCCATTCTGAAGGGTGCTAAATTCATATGAGTTTTTTTTTCTTGCAAGTACTTATATAAATTTATATAATTTTATAATAAGTAGGTTTTTTATTATATAATTTTTGACTAGTTACTTATTAAATTAGAGTTATAAATGATAAAGTTACGGCGGTGTTTTCACGTTAAATGGATCATATTTTATATTAGATATATTCGATTCTATATCTTTTCCTGATAAAATGCCAGTATCCATGTACTTTCAACTTAGAACATCATTAGCGTTTAAATGTAAACATTGTAATTGAACTGTTGAACTGTTTACTGCCTTGTCAACTAGTTTCGAACTAAAAAAAACAAAACATACTTAACTTATACGACCATTCATTCATCTCATGTCTATTCCTTAATCCCACAAGATTAACGTGTCGCTATGTGAACGAAAACTGCTAATTTGGTATTATATGTGTCAATAATATCATGATATAATAATATATTATTAATAGGACTCAAATATTATCAAATATAATACTCTCTTGATATTACTTTCATTTAAGACTCATTGTAAGTTACCGGGAAGAAGGATGAGAATATGAAGAACTGTTAGTTGTAAGAATATATTAAACCTGTTCCACTTTTTATTAACTTCTCATAATGTAAGTATTTAAATATGCAAATCTTGTTTAGATGCAAGTCATATGAATATATTCAGTTTAACCAAGGAAGAATTAATTACCTAATATTTTAATTAACCACGAGTTAAAAAATTTCAAATCATGACAGTCATAATGTTACCGAGTATATAGATGAGACTATGAAGAACTGTTAGTCGTTAAGATTACGTTAAACCTGTCCCACTTTTTATCAATTTCTCATAACACAGGTAGATAAATATGTAAATGTTGGTTAGATGCAGGTCATATGAGTATATCGAATTCGGCCGGAAAATAATGAATTTCCAAATAGTTTAAATGAATTATAAGCTTCAAAAATTTTCGGTCGTGACATTCATAAACCATTGAAATTTTCAATAAAAATTTTTCGAGCCCGTGCATTTTTTATTCATTTGAAATATTAAAACCTCAGTTGAATCAGATTAAAGTCCGCATTACACAATTTCCATTTCAACATAAAACCTCATTAATTTTTAGCGAGAGTAAACATTAATTTGCATATGTTATATAATTTTTTTATATTTTTGTAAGCGAAAAAAATGTTTCCATGTCAATCAACTTGTAGACCTTTTAAATATTGCAAAGTAATTCAAAAATACCCATTTCATAAACCTGATAAAGCACTTGAACCCGTCATCGGATTTAACACAACTGCATTTTATTTGTTTAATTTTTTTTTCTAGACTCTCATTAAAATTTCAGGGTCGGACGCTTATTAGTATTATATTTTTATTAATTAACAGATTTTTTTAAAAAATAAACCAGTTTATTCCTAGAACTATATAATTTATAATAATGACAATGGTAATAATAAATAAATTAGTTGGTGATTCTGGCAGGCACTTCGAAACAGATAACGTCACCGGACGGAGACTCCAAACCCCAATGCACCGTCGTTTTCACCTGGAAATCATACGATTTTAATTAATAATCATAATTCTAATGCAACAAAAAACCTACTATGTAATTGAACAGGCGCACACATTACTATTAATCAGCCAGTTACATTTACAAGTGCGTTTTCTATTCAAGGTGAGTTCAATAGTGTTCATTCATCACCATTTGCATAGATGCAGTTGAAAATGTATGTATACGTAACGCGGCTGGCCAAAAAGACATGCAAATAATAGCGTACACGCGTATATTAGCAAATGGACGCCAGTTCAAAGGTTAGACGCCGTTCATATGTTGTAAACATCTCAAATTTTAAATTAAATAATTGAATACTGAACGAAAAAATATTATTCGATACAATAAATATTAAAGAAATAATTTGGTAACTCAGTGTCGACCACATTTTTGCAATTAACACAAGGATTTCCACATTGTTAACACAATTTTGAACGACTACAGGGGAAATCCCAGGTACGACTAAACTTACAGAAGGATAGATTTGCAGGACGTCGATGGTGTTCTTGTAAATGTATTCTTTTCCAGCAGCCAAAGGACATTTGGCTTTGGTGGTGCCGTCTTGTTCATAAATGTTGTTGCACGCGTCCACACCGTCCACGCCGACGAACGGAAGGTCAAGACCTGCGATTCTGGCCTTCACCGAATTCTGCAACGACTCCACAGGTCCTTCTGTTCTCAGAAAATTACCATTATTATTAATTAGGCAGATTGCACACGATCATCATTCAGCGTGACCAACTATTTTCATGGGCACACATCGGATGGACGAACAACTTACCCGTGTTGAACCGGAGGGAGAATTGGATGGAGGTGTTCTTCCTGAGCCGGCAGGGTGGTTTCTTGCAGTTGCCGATTTTGACTCGATCGTTCAAATCGCTAAGTTTTCTGCCTGCAAACGAAAAACGATACGAAATTAACATCCAATTAAATCCATATCTTGGCGGTGGTGATGTTGATGCATAATGGACTCCGCAAACCTTGAACTCAAGTACGGCGAAATTAAATTGCGTCTATACGGTATATTTTACATTGCAATTAGTAGTGGCATACAGGAAACGGAGAGTGTTAATTATTGCTGGTGCAATTTTACTTGTGGGAGAAAGTTGTGCAAACTATTTAAGTCGTAACTTGATTTCGACGAATCACAACAGTGAATAGTGATAAAGAATCAACCATCAAATTATTTTGTAAATAAATATAATTATTATCTATAACTGGATAAAATATGCATTTAATGTTGCAGACACGGCAGACAAAATAATGTCACATAACAATAAAATGTTTGCTAATTTAATTTTGAAACCATGGTTTTAAGTGCACTTAAAACCCATTTATTAACAAAAGTCTATTAAAATATTTACAATTGGAAATTAATTGAAGTAGAATATGAGTTCAATATTTTCACATTGTATTATTGACAACACCAGAAAATATCAATTATAATCAGTTTCTAATATTAGTATATCATTTTATCAATATTAACTTAATAATATACAGTGTATAGATCTGCCACCACCACACAACGGTAATTAGGCAGGTACCAATGTATTCTAAAAATAGACGTAAACGTTCAGAAAATTGATGTTATCAACGATTGGGTAAACACTTTGTTCCTATCTGTTTACCATGATAGGCAAAACCATCAAATTAGTACCTTTTTACCAACGGAAATTTCATGTGACCATCACCATTAAATTATACATAATTTTTTAATAATTACCTGCTTCACATATTATCTTTATCTCGCCGTGCGTGTTAAAATAATTATACCGTGAAAAAAAAATGCACGTATCAATTTTGTCCTATTGTTCGTGTTTCGATTGACAGATTTGGGTGCGCCAAATTCAACCAAGAAAAGGAGATGTCACGTCCTCCGAATAATCAATGCGAAATTAATTCAAATCGTATTTTGTTATGTAAAATTTTTGCATAAATTATCTTTAATGTCATTTTTAAGGTAATAAACAAAAACTACAACAACACCTCAAACACACAGTAGATAGCGTAAGGTTGGGAGGACGAACGACTGAGGAAATAAATACCGTGCCCACTTCCCGATGTATCGATGTGACTTATTGAGCACTTAAAATCCAAAGCAATAAAAACAGAATTGTCCGAACGCCACGTCCCGTGAATAATTAATTTGTGATTTGTATCGACCGGCATCGAAAATGTTTTTGTCAAGGACAAAGATCAATTAGAATTTTATTCCCTTTTTGTTTATTTATCAGTCACATTATTCTTTTCGTTTGATGAAGTAATTCGCGAAGGCCATCGCTAATTACAATAATGTAAAAGTAATGAACGTTGTCGGTTAGATATTATAACAATGGTACCATTCAATTAATGCAAAGATAAATATCATGCGAGATCTCGCGTTGTTATTTTTTTTTTGGGGGGGGGAGGGGCGTCCGGACGCGTTACAATTTATTTTGCATTCGTACGTAAAAGAAACGTATAAAAATGTGTCATGCAGATTTCATATACGTGATGCGAAAATATATGGGAGAATTTATGAGAAAGTTAAGAAAGAAGTTGATATATGAGCAGGTAACGTGCGCCGTAAAAGCAGAGCGGCGCAACGGTGCAACTTTTCTCGCGCTTTTTTTCTCACTTCTCCATGTCTGCTGGAAAAATCATTTTCCGAACGATTTCGGAGGTATTTTGTAATCACAAAGGTTTACGCTGTTTTTGAATGTCGAAAATGTTATCTGTTTAACTGAGAATAGCTCTTTTAATTTACGAATGTATGTAAATATTGATGGTTTTGTGAAATACTCCAATTTTATATGTGTCACTACAGAATGAAGACTTTTTTGAGTTTTTAACTTATTCAATCAAATTATTATTTCATACATCCGTACCACTTGAGTTAAACTTTAAAACAGTATATAAATGATGGTTACACACACACACTATAATTTTATTTACAATTTAGGTTGAACATTAAAATGTAATTGTTAATGTAATCACATTAAAATTACATTAGTGAAGTTTTAACTTGATATATCAATTAAAATGTATATTTTTATGTGTCTAGAGGTCAACAAACAAAACACTAACAAACATATTGAGTTTTTGAGTTAATTCAGCAATTATCGACGATGTCGTTCAACAATTAATCTTGGTTTTGGGTTACAAAGAGCAATGCTTTAATTATTCAACCGCTTATTATTTGTTAATGTGATGATTTACCTGATTAAGATTTCAAAATTACCACCATTCCACTTATCATTACTTTTACCATTTGTAAATATTTCAATTTCTTGATATCTCACTTGTAATTATCAGACCATTTTTTTAATATAAAATAAAACACTTATGTTGTAATATATAAAGTTAAAGCATAATAATGAAATGGACGGACGGTGTTGGTCTCGTTAGGACCTAAATTGTTGAACTAAGCAATAAACGGAAAGAGAGCGAGGAAAAAAAAATAAACGTAGCCACTAACCTTTTTTGCAACTTTCCACCTCCGTGGAAGAAACCCTAGCGACGGCCACCATTAAAACAACAACAACAACAAACGTTACAAAATTCATTTCGCCGACGTTGACGAAAAACTGACGTGAAAAGAAACGGTCGGTTGTGTGTACAGGTAAACAGTTGGGTCTGTTCTCCGGAGGCCGGACTAACGATTGAAGTGTGCACGGCGACTTTCTCTTTAAAAGAAGGTCCGTCGGCCACCACCACCGGCTCGGACGAGGCGGACTTCGTTCGCAAATCTGGTGAAAATTCACACGTCCTGGTGGAAACAAAGTCGTCTCAATGTCGGTACGGGTGCCCCCCTGTATATAGGTGTGCGAGCCAAAACAAGACGATTTCCTCATACCCATCATGAATATTCAGAGTATTCCGCGTCTTTGCGGGCGCGTGTGATTCGCATTTTAAAGGCGAGCGAACTTCCCGATTCCAAAAATCAAGTAGGAAATATGGGAAATTTTTCTGGAATTTATTTTTCACATTTTTAAGACTTTATTCCCATTTTATGTACATCGGTTATTTAATAGGTAAAATAAAAGTTGGATGCTGTTCTTAAGAAACAGTTGGCATGGTAACAAACTACCTGTTACAAATAACTGTAAATTTATTAGAAGACTTTCACCTTTTTTAATTTTGAATCGCGGCAGAGCCCTATTCTATAGATATTTATACTAGTGATACGTGATTTACAAATTGGGTTTAAAATATGAAGCTGTTGAGTCACATGAAATTTAAATAATTGTAGAATCGTACGGAAGATCTTTTATACACATAAAAATATAATTTTAAAATATGTATTTTTACCACAGCTGGGACGATAATAATATCCGTAACATATTGTTTGCAAAAAATTTCATTTGAGGAAGAATTTATTTCAGTCGAATATTAAACCCATAAATTTATTTTATACATTTCGATAATTCTTGACTTCATTTGTCAAATATTTTATGCACTAGTTTAACAACATTAAAAAATTAGTGCAGAAATTAATCTTCTAATGTTTATCCGAATTTTAGTTTGATGTTGATATAAAATTAAATTATACAGTGGTGGTCGAAAGTATGAACTAATTTTAAGAAATAAATTATTGTTTTTAATCTCGTTTTATTGAAAATTTTCAATTTTCCACTTTAAGATATTGTAATGGAACTGATGTGGCCAATATTTTAGTCAAGTGTGTCAAGTGTGTGTATAAACAAAAAAAAAATGGAATAGATTCACTTTACGTTAACCATTGCTATTCAGATGGGCAATAATAAATATTTATCAGAAGACTTGGAAAATGAATTTAAAAATTAGTCAAGAAATTGTTAAAATTTTAATAAAATTTCGCATGTGAAAACATGTATAAAGATAGGGCGCCCTCGAGAAACAAATCTAAATGATGATAAAGGCATCAGGAACAATCCTATAAAATCATCAAGGCAAATTAACCAGGAAATATCCCAAGATTTCGGTGCAAATGTTTCTGATCGAACTGTGAAACGTCGGTTATGTGAAGCTGGGCTATTTGGGCTTATAGCTGTGAAAAAACCTCATATATCCAAACGAAACCGTAAAATCAAAATGGAGTTTGTCAGAAATCATATGGACTGGACCACACGTATATAAAATATAGTACTATGGAGCAATAAAACCGAGTATAACCTGTTTGAATCAGATTGTAGGCAATATACAAGAAGGCTAGTTGGTACGAAACACGATTTTAAGTATCAAAAACCCACACGGTAGTAGAAACTTCATGATATGGGGATTTTCGGCATCTGGTACTCGTCCCATAGTACCGAGTTGAAGACTAAATGTCTGTAGAGATATTTTGGCAAATCATATGCTTCCCTTTGAAAACAATTTGCTTGTTGTTTGGAATTTCCGACAGGATAACGATCCAAAACACAGATCCAGGAATGTAATGGATTGGTATTCGTATCAGATGGTGAATGTTCTCCAGTGGCCCTCTCAGAGTCCGGACTTAAATCCAATTTAACATCTATGGCAGCATCTGGAATTACAAATCCAACAAAAAAACATCACCAATAAAACATTTGTGGCAAGTTATACAAGAGGAATGGGCAAACATGCCTTTGGGAGTGTGTCGCAATCTTGTCGGCTCGATGAACAGACGATGTCGAGAAATTATTAAACAAATGGTTGTGCTACAACATATTGAATAAATAAACTAATTCCAACTTTGTATATGTATACGATATTATTCTATACTTATGTCCATGACCATTTTCTATTTTTATGTATTTTAATGGAAAATTAATTTTGTAAACTATTTATATAGTTGTTTCTATTCAATATGAAAAAATATACAAATAAGTCTAATGAAGTTGAAATTATATTATTGAGAATCATTAGACGATAATTACATTTAGCACTGAATGTAATACAGTAGTAGCAAATGAGCATTGCAAATAAGATAAAATGTATCATTTCCATCTGTGTTACTTGTACTCTGTATTATCTTGATTGTACAATCGCCAAGATAATGGACATGAAAATATGTTGCCCCCCAGTTATTTCGACGGAGGAAGGATTACTTTCTGTGCATATTTAAGCCAATTAAAAGCAAAGTAATAAAATCGAAGTTATTCGACAGATAAATCCCCGTAACCGAGTTTGCGCCCGGCAACTATAACCGATCACCTCAATAGGATTCCGACGCTGGAAACTAATTGAAAAGGACATTAAAGTCGGTCCTAAGACGATGGGAACTCGACGTCGGCCCCTTAATTGGTCAAATTGAGCGTTCCCGAATTCCTTCCCAGATAATCCCTCTCGTACACAAATATTGGGTCATTCGAATTCAATTAATTCATTGTGCCCGGTCCGAGCCTTGGGGGTACGCGGAGAAATACCGTGCACACATCAGTTGACCAAAGTGGAAAGTCATGACCGCAATGAGCAAGTTTTATGATTGTCGTATTTAAAATGCAATTGCACAAATGCCCATGCAAATTACGAGTTTATTTGTTCATACGGTGTTTTCCGTATATACTTAATAACTTTTTTTCTCAACCTTGCCCGTGTGAACCACTAGTGGGGTCGCCAACAGTTCGCGGTCAAGGATTTCCACCTGTCGCCTTTATTCTCCCAGATTCTCAGTAAAAAAAACAGGTATATTTCGTAATCCTCTAATCTAAACTGATCGTAAGTTTAAAATAATTTTAAATATGAAGTAAAGTCGGCAAATTAAAATTTTTGTACCGACAGCGACATCTCACGCAGTGGTCGGAGAGTTCGTTACGTTGTACTGCAGTTACCCGTAAGTAAAGGCTTTTTGCAGATGTCGTAACAATAACGCCAATGTTTAAATTTATAAAAAATAAATGCTAATTAATTCGTTTATGCGAATAGTTTAATCAATTACGTATTTAAACTTGAAATATATTCAAAAGAGTTGCATATTTAAGAAGTTTATCAAATACTTCCGGCCCAATATTCAAATAATTTCAACATTTCACTAAATTATTATTGTTAACCTTGTTTAACACATATATTTTTTTTCATATACAGTTTATCGTAAATAACAAAATATAAAAACATGTAGACCAACCAAAGGAATTTGACCAGTGTTGTGTCAAATTTTCCTAAAAGTTTTAATAACCTAACCTAACTTACTATTTTTGTTATTATTTCCCTAAAGTGAATGAAATGTATTTATTAAGCCCATAATGTTACTACGTTTAATACATAAGAAATTTCGTTTTATTAACCGACTGGTGAAACGTGACTTTTCACATTGGTCTTCCTTAGCAAAAAGTTTCAACGCAAGACCAAATCAAAAGTATCATTACCAAACCAAAGAAGTGGTATATGAACAATTTCAGTGATTTGACCAAGAATAAAAAGACAACGTAATTTTTTAGGGTTTATTTGGGGTCCCCCAGTTGACGACACATAAAGGTTTTGAAATATTACAAAATGACTGCATTCAGGAATCAGAAAAGCTTATTCAGGAGGCGCTCAGCAGCGATCGTAAAAGAAAAATGGTACAAATATTTGACGATCTCTCCGATTCGTTATGCAAATTGGCCGACATGGCCGAGTTCATTAGAATAGCCCATCCAAAGCTGGAATATTGTAAGGCTGCGGAATCAGCTTGTTCTGCAGTTAGCAGTGTTGTGGAAGAACTGAACACAAATGTGGAGTTATATAAGGCACTGGAGAAGGCAGTTTATGTAGGGGATGTAGAACCTTGTTCAGAAGTGGATAAAACAGTTGGGGAGCTATTTCTGTTTGATTTTCAACAATGTGGCATACATTTGCCGGAAACTGAAAGAAATAAAATTGTTAAACTTAATGACACCATATTAAATTTGGGCCAACATTTTGTGTCAGGCAGTAATACAGCCAGAGTTGTAGACAAAAAAGTGCTCCCTAATGGATTGAAACATATGTAAGTATATGCTGTTAGTACCATAAATTTACTAAATTGTAGACAAATTTTAATAATAGTATATTTATAACATAGGTAGCTTTTCAGATTCAACAGTGATGGAGACCTTGTTTATGTTTCTGGCTTATATACTGACTCAACAAATCCAGTGGCAAGAGAACTAGCCTATAAAATATTTTTACACCCAGAAGAGAGACAAGATGCTTTGTTGACAGGTCTGCTGAAGGCTAGGGATGAATTGGCAAAGGTGGCAGGTTTCTCCACCTATGCTGAAAGAGCCCTGAGAGGAGGAACTCTGGATGATCCCTCACAAGTTATGAAATTTCTTAACACAGTAACAAGAAACATTTGGGACGATGCCAAGCGCGACTTCGCCACAATGAACCGTTTGAAGCAGCAAGAATTCAAAAATAAGGGTTTGGCATGTTGGGATGTACCTTATTATACTCAAACAGCTAAAAGGGATTGGTTCCGGGTGACAGAAAAGGAATTCAGCCCATATTTTTCATTAGGATCATGCATGGAAGGGCTCAGTATGTTGTTCAAGCACATATTTGGAATTGAATTAGTCAACACGAAAATAGAACCTGGTGAATGTTGGTATACAGACATCTACAAGTTGTCAGTGATGCATGAAACAGAAGGGCTTTTGGGTTATATCTACTGCGATTTTTATGAGAGACCTGGCAAGCCAAAGCAAGACTGTCATTTTACAATAAGAGGAGGACGACGCCTGCCCAATAACGATTATCAGCTACCAATTGTGGTGCTAATGTTGAATTTGCCACCTCCCAGGTGGTCAAGCCCATCCCTTTTAACTCCAAGCATGGTTGACAATTTATTTCATGAAATGGGACATGCCATGCACTCAATGTTAGCTCGAACTGAGTATCAGCATGTTACAGGTAATTTTAACGTCTATTAATTCATATTCCAAACTTGAATGGTTATTTTCTACTCTTTACAGGCACACGATGTAGCACGGACCTGGCCGAGGTCCCATCAGTTTTGATGGAGTACTTTGCATCAGATATGCGAGTGCTTAAGAAATTTGCACGTCATTTTCAAACTCAGGAACCGATGCCCGATGAAATGCTGCAACGACTTTGCGCTTCGAAACATCTGTTTACCGCCAGTGAAACTCAGATGCAGATATTCTATGCGGTGCTAGACCAAATCTATCATGGAGAACACCCCCTTCCTGGTAGCACAACTGAGGTCTTGGCCGCTATCCAGTCAAAGTATTATGGATTAGACTATGTACCAAATACGTCTTGGCAGTTAAGATTCAGTCATTTAGTGGGATATGGGGCAAAATATTATTCGTACTTGGTGTCGAGAGCGTTGGCTTATTGGACGTGGCTGACATACTTCGAACAGGACCCGTTTGATAGGTCCAAGGGAGAAGTGTATAGGAGAGAGTGTTTGGCACATGGGGGAGGCAAGAACCCTAAATATTTAATAGCTGATTTTCTTAAGTTCAAACCCACACCGGATAAACTGGCCGAATTTCTCACGCAAGAGGTAGTAAGGCATCAAGGTCTGGTTGATCAAGTCATCGGCGCTAGGCAACAATGATACATTTTATTTGTTTAATTTTTGTGAACAGTAGATTAAAGTATACAGGTTTATATTTTATTATTTACAAATACAAATTTCAGACATTACTTAAGTACCATATTTTTTAATATATGTGAGGATCAGTTTCAAAAAATTCTTTCTAAAATAATATTTTAATTTAAACTAAATATATATACCACCAACTGATCTTATATTAAAAAAATGTGTGTAGCGTAATGTATATATACTAATTTATTATAATTACAAATTATATTTTGTAATTTTTTAGATAGAATATATATCATATGTACATAATACTTCTACTTTCATTTAAATAATCACAAATAACAATATTGATATTGAAAATTAGCGTTTTAATGTGCCTAAATAAATTAAAATGGGAATTTTATATAGTATTATTTATTTCTCTGTTTTATTCAAATAACGTAGGAAAAGATATTTTTAGACAATTGCAATATCGGCACAAGAACGGAAAGTTTCTTGGGGTCCGCACCCAATAGCACCAGTACCGTCCTCGCAAGTGCCCCAACTGTTTCCTGTAAGTCAATTAAAAAATTTATTAAAGTTAAAGGAGAGAAGGAAGTAATTTATCTCACCAGTGTTGTAATGCCATCTTAGGACACATCTTTCACATGTCAGATTTTGAGGCAAAACTACACGGTTCCTAACATCGTAGTCGTTGGCAAGCACGGTATATTTTTCTGAACCATCTTCGAGAAGCAATTTCTGGAAACAATTTTCGCCAGACTCGGAAGCGTTGGGATCATTCAATACACACAAACTTGAAATATACATGTAACAGTTAATATGTGTAATACATTGCTATTAATATTGCTTGAACGTTCAAATGTTTCAATAACAATTGCAAAATATTCCGATAAACGATAAGGATAATGAAATAAACTTGTTATTGTCCATAAATTTACCTATAGGAAAACGTTCCCAGATGATTGGCGGTGAGCAATATGGAAACATCAATTGTACTTCCTGCCTGATACGTTCTCACAACATATCCATTGCCATACGTGCCAGTATTCTCGTTAGCCTGAGGATGAGGATCGGTTACGGGATCTCCACAGACTCCACATCTGCCTTCATTCAGCGTCCATTGTACCTAAAAATTTCGACAAAATATACTCAACTGGCTGATTGATCTTTTATCACATTACGTCGAATCCACCACAAAAATTTTGATTGTCCTCATAGTTGTGTGGTAAGCTGTCGTTGTACCTCCACAAGGAACTGCGATTGGGTGGCTCCAGCATCATACCGTGGCCTGCGATCTGTGTTACCGCAAACGCGGCAACAATAAAAAGCGACAACCTAATTGAGACCATCGTTATTCACAATTATTACCAATATAAGTATGTGAGTTATATATATAAATGGGCCGTCAGATAAGGGTTTAGATTAGAAAAATGTTAATTTTAAAAGATAAACTTACGGAAATTCATCTACAAGAATTTTCGTTATCCTAGGAATTTTTATCGACGTCGAAGACTGGGTAGAAAATATTTGAGCATGACTTAAGGACAATAGAGAAACTACTGCTAATAAGAGTCTAATCGTCATGTTTTTGGTTAAAAAGCGAGTTTTTTCGTTATAAAGAATATTTTCAGTGAAATAGCCTTTATTTGTTTTTTTTTTTTCATTCGTTTGTTCCAGATTTTATTATTCTAAGCCATCGTTATCTGAATATATGGAAATTTATTGTTACTAAATGGATAATTCTACGAAAACCATTTAGTTTGTAAATAAACAATTTACAAAAGTGCGATTATGAAAAACTACGAATTCATTATTTGCACTTTTAAACCACGAATATTTGTAGTACCATGACGTGCAAAGGATGTAATGTTAATAATAATGTTTATTATTTTATTCTTATTAATGCATATGACACAAATTGAGTTATCATTATATTATAATATTTTAATAATTATAGAAAAAGTAAACTTATTAATCCGTAAATTAAGATATACTCCTACAATTAATGTATTTCTAAAAATTTGATAAGTATTACATAAGTGTACATAAATAAAAATTGTATAAAACATTAAAAATTATATTAAATATCTGATTAAACTATTGGAAAATCTAAAAGTAATTGACAGTGTACTATTATATTACTTAAGTACTTTCTAATCAAAATTGTATTATATTTTTTATTACAATTTATCTAAGATTAATGATCTTGATTGTGTCCATCTATCAATAAATGGTGATTTGTGATTGACTTTTTTGAGTGCTTACAATTTAACTATAGAACTTACCAGAGTCATCAAGCAGATATATAGGTATATCAAATTTGTAGTTCATTGGGAGTTTCTGGTAAACGACTATGATTCTAATATATTTTGGACAAAACTTTGATTTTTAATTTTGCCATAAATCATATCAATTACGTCTTAAACAGAAAGTCTTTAGTTTCAGAGTTATTAATTTCTTTGGATGTTTGTCAAAATTCCTAGTCCTATCAATAAACCTGTAGTACTTTACGAAATAATATTGAGAATAGTAGAATCTGTTAAATGATTCTGAAATTATTAATTTTACAATCGGATTTCGGTAACTCGAAACATGTTTTGAACTAGTATGAATGCCTATAAAATAGTTACACCAATCGATATATTATATATAATCGTACAACATTGTAAAATACGGATTTACAGATTTATTAATAAATTATTATTTTTTTTTTCAATTTTTATTTTATAATAAGATTATAATCTTCTTAAAGTAATTATATTAATTTTTAAAATGGGTTAAAAAATATATGTATATTTTATCAATAAAAGGTTGATAAAGCACAACAGAAACACGTTTTTGATTGATCACCCAAAATACATAAAAATTATCTGATTTCCTTAAGAGTTTATAATAAACTACATACATAAATTAAGTTAAGATTTTATAAAATCTAAGACTTCATTACCAAGAGTCATAAAAATATGCTTAAATGTATAGACACACTTTAAAGCTATCAGAAATTTCTTTTGAATAATACTAGGAATTCGAGATTACAACAATGTTTGAATTTTTTCGATAGCGTTGATTATTAAATATTACAAGTTGTTATTCCTCAATGAATATTACATCGGCTGTACTAAGTTTATTGACTTATATTTACATTATTTATCAAATATCATGATTAATATTATTGATTACGTCCATCAAAAAAATGAATGGTGATCAGTTTCACTTGATTTTCTTGAGTAGTATAGTTTCCACACAATACTAAAGCAACTAGAGCATGCTTCATATGACACTCTCATGTTCTTATATACCTATGAACAATCATTTTTGACATACGTCATAGTAAAATTTAGGTCCAAGTTTTTTCGAAATCATTTGTTAATCACCATTTACAACTCAAATTTAAAATCCAAAATGGTAATAAACTCTTAGAGTAATGGCTAAGAATGAAATACTCGTCTGGGGAGACGGAGAACCAGTTACCATAACCATTACTGCATGTAAGGGTAAACATCCCATTGCTCCTCCAGTAGAAGTCCCCGAGGTTGTCGAAGAGAAATCAGAAGCAGAAGAACTCCCCCCCGTAGAGACGAATGACGAAACGAGTGATGAAGTGAAAGATATTATAGATGATGAGAAACCAGTTATAAATGAAACGCAGAAACCTACTGTTATCGAAGAAGAATATAAGGATCCATCAATTTTACCTATTATTGTGCCTAGATATCATGGACCAGGCTGCTCCATGGAAATTGGTATCTTGGAGAAGCATCATTCTAAGTGCAGGTGCAGTATCCACATTTGTATCAATTACGATAAAGTAATTTCAATTTACAGGTTCAAAAAGCTAGATAACGAATTTCGCCATCCAGTAGATGATAAAGCAGGAAGTTTTGAATTCATCGGACGCATGTCCTTTAAAACCTGTGGAGCCAATGAACCAAATGAACAAGTAGTAACGTATGAAACTCCTGTAAACGACTACGACGACGCAGATAGAGTATCCGAAACGAGTCTAGATCAGGTGGTGGTACAAGCTGAGGATGTGCCAGAGGCAGGACAAAATGAAGTCCAGAATTATGAATCACCACCTTCTGTGCAAGAACCGGAACCTAATGTACCTGTGAGACCCAAAGAACAGGTTCGCATTGTTAATAAATAATACTTAATCGCATTAGTATAATTTTTTTAAAAATCTGTTGAAGGTGCAATTTATGGAAGTAAAGGATAAAGGTCCCAGTTCAAAATATAAAAGGGTCCAAGAGAGAATATCTGAGCCTTTTAAGACAATACCTGTTCCAGCCGGATCTGAGTTCACTGTGGAGTACTGCAAACTTAAAAAAGTATTGTATAATGACAATTCTGTAACGGTGCAAACAATGGCATTAATGCCCTACAACGCTAATCGCGACATCTGGTCGTCATTCTTCTGTGGTGAGTTTTGTCTGCTGAAGAAACTGCAAGAGAATGAAGTCGCTAAAGTCAATACAATTGCGCACACGGAAACTAATCATTTAACAACTGCCAACAAATTGTCGCAATGTCCTTCCAGGTCAATAGTAAAGCCAAGATGGCCAAAGTTTTTTGCTTGTGTTAACTATAAACCCAGAGAATATAGTCAATAAAAGCACGTCATGCTCTATGGTTTTTGATTATTTGGAATTTTTAAATTATAGAATTCTATAGTCCATAGACTTAAAAGTTTGACGTTTAATATTCTTGTCATTTCTTTCATTTTTACGAACCAAAACTCAGTATTTTGAAAATGCCCAAAGAATTTCCAATATTAATTACTGTGACACCATGCAAAGGTAAAAATTGTAAGAACAAAAAAAGGAAAAATTGGACAAATGAAAAATGCATTCATTGTAAAAAGAAATTCACGGCGTACGTATGAGAATATTTAAAAAGGATAGAATAAAATTTTTTGATTTTAGATTGGAACGAGAAAGTGAAGGTGAATCTTCATATCCTATGTGCAGCACATCAGAGCTCAGTTATATACATAAACCATTAACTTGTATGAAAGCCCACCCTGAAATAAATGTCTCCAAGAGAACAGATTTCAGAACAGATTTTCAAATACCAGAGAGAGACTGTTGCAACAAAAAAGAACCTTTGGAATTCAGTCAAGATAAATCGTTCCTTACAGATTTTAGTCCTTCATATTGGCCATATTCATCACTCAACCAGTTTTGTCACGATCTTTGTTCTCTTCACCTACATACAGTACAAAAAGTATTAACCAAAGACTCATCTACATGTACTGGCAGCTGTTATACTAGCAACATGGAATGCCAGTGCTACATAAAACCAAGGAAAACTTTTCTTTCTAAACTGTGTAGTTTTCTAACGAAATAAATCAAATGCAACTGTATCTTAAGCAATTTATTAACAAAACAAATAAATAAAATAAATATGAAAAAAAATCATCACTTAGGATCATAGTTAAGTTTTCTCGGTGTCATGAATAGTTTCAAGACTTCGTCGGTGATCTCCGCCCTCTTTCTTTGATGCTCTGTAACCACAGGTGTGAGCGTCTCTATAAGAATCTTCTTCAGTTCCCCAGTTAAAAGTTTACCGCTGGAATAATCTTGTCGAATTTGTTCGAGTTTCTCATCATCTTCCAGGAAGAATGTCAAATACTGGAAGGAAATGTCTACATCGCAGTTACCGCCTATCCTTCTGTGCTCCTCTATTGTAGTCTGTCCACCAGAAAATGCATGTTTGTTCACCTTATTCTTGAGCTGCTTTGGCGTATCACTCATGTAAATGGTGGAATTGGCGTCAGATGCTGACATCTTGGTTTTTGCTCCTTGTAAAGCTGGGAAAAAACTGGAATGTAGCAGTGCTGGTTTTGGAAATCCCAATCTTGGGGCTACATCTCTTGTCATTCTGAAGTAAGGGTCTTGATCAATAGCACAAGGAATAAGGCAATGCAATTTATTGTTCTTAAATATGCTAGGGAAGGATGTTGAAAAGGCGGGCGTAGCCTGTACGGCTGGAAATGCAATTTTTCCAATCACAGTGCTGTCATCAAATCCGAAAATACCTTTTACTTGATTAAAGGTAACACACTTTTGTATTCTTATCATGTTCCGATAAAACTCCTTTTCCTCTCTGGAAAGAAAGAGAAAGAATCTTAGTAAGGTAACTGAACATTATATTTATTACCAAATTTGATTGTTTCAAAATAACTTGCTAACTTAAAAGTTGTTGCACTTACCCAATGTAATCTAAATCTGAGAATATAAATGTTTTCTCAGGATCAAATCCAACTGCAATAATATCTTTGGCATTTTCATAACCCAATCGGTTAGCCTCCTCAATAGTTAAATCTTTCCACAGGGTTTTCTCATCATCAGTCATTTGTATCACTAATGGAACATTGAAAACTTCCTGCAACCATTTACACAAAGTGAATGGTATCAAGTGCCCTAAATGCATGGATGAGGAAGAAGGTCCTCTACCAGTATATAAGTAAAAAGGTTTCCCAGCTTCAACTAAATTCAATATTGTGTGCATGTCTCGGTGTGAGAAGAATATTCCTCTCCTTAGATAATGATGTACAGGTTTTCCTGTGACTTTCTGAAAACGTGCCAACAGTTCTTCGTCGATTTTGGAGGAGCCAAACCTTTCTGCAAATGGTAAATTGTGTTACCATATGATACAAACATTGTGCACATTACTTACTAATTAGTTTATCGTAATCCACTCCTGTTTCGGAGTTACTCACGACGTTCCATGGATCGACCACATCTTCTTCGCCCTCCACATGGGTGTTTTCTAACGTTTTACTTATTTCTTCGGTCATTTTTAACTGGGTAACTTAACTACCGATAATACTGAAGTTAAAGCACTTTATGCCAACCTAACCTATTTGGATGACAGGCGGACAGACGTCATCACACAATGCGGTTTCACAAATGCCACGTTGCCAAATGGAATTACCGATATGAAATAAAATTCCTAAAACGTAATGAAATTAAATACAATGTAAAAAGTAAATTAATAAAGATAGCTTGGATGTTTATTTGTTAAATAACTAAAATAAACTTTTTTTACAATTTGTGCATAATAGTGCTAGAAATGTTTACAGGTATATATAGACAACAAATATAATTTTGTACAAAAATACAATAAGCGTTCGTTTATTTAACACATGTGAGTAACCTGTGTGCAATTTGTTTATTATAGCTAAGAAAATTGTATAATGGACATTACGCACAAACTATATTAAGATCAATGAACGTAAACAGTGTTGCCGCATCTCCTTCTGGCAAAGTTTAAACGTCACTGCGTAGTGATGCGTTATAAAAGAGAATAAAGAGTTTTTCACGAAAGAAAGTCGCATGATTAGCAACAATAAACTATATGAAAGCGAGAAACAGTCGAACTGGAAGGTGACACGCTTAAATCAGGTTCGATTTTCATAATAAATCTGCAGTGGAGTCGTGTTACGCACCAGATTCGGTGACAGTGCGCATGTACGGAAACAGCTGTAGTTGACAAAGCACATCGCGTTTGCCCGTGAACATCAAAACAAAGATCCATGTATTGTAAATAGTGTAGCACGTTCTTTTGGACACCATGTCCAACATTTTTAACATCACGGACAACTTGAAGTGTCGGATCAGCGCCTTCCTGATACACAGATACATTGGCGGATATTTCGAGGAGAAGATCAGCGCCGAACAACTCAAGGTCCAGTTCCTCAAGGGATGTGCAGAGCTAAGGGATATCAGGCTCGACGTCGAGGTACCAAAACATTGTTTTGTTTAATGCTATGCATTCGTTCGGTATATTTCTTCGTTGTCATCGTTTTAAACAGCAACCTTGCTATTGTCACAGCGTGTTGTTATGATGGCTGTTGAATAATTTAGCTGTGGCATTGTCTTGCGTATACACGTTTGGCAGGCAATTCAAGGATTTGCCAAGTGTCTGTCAGGAACGGTTCGGTTTGTTTATGAATTGATTCGCCCATGTTTACAAACAACGCATTCCCTTGAAACGTGCTCGATTCGCGATCGTTTTCGTTTATCTAAATGCGTATGAAATTGAATTTTACTTATTGTTAGGTGCTGCTAAATTTTCTCATTTTTCCAAACCTACAAATAGTTGCCTGTTAAATGTATTTTGTAAACAATAAAATGATAACAATCACTCTATTGATGTATGTTTTCTTTTTATATTATTTTTAAATTGATTGTTTACATGATAATTTGGGTCATCTAGGACACTACATTGCATATTTTATGTAATTACTTTTTATTTAATCATAGATAATTTTTCTTATATTTTGAAGTTTTATATTTACATAGTTTAAGAAAGCGTCGATAAAATAAGTCATTTGCATTTTGGGTCACTTAGGACACTACATTTTAAACAAGGCTTAATTAATTTTTAATCGTAAATAGCTTTCCCAACATTTTGAAATTTTATATTTACTTTTAAGATTACGTCGATAAAATGTGTCATTTACGCTAAATAATTTCATTTGTTGACCGTATATTTATTAATTGTATCTTTATGATATAAAAATTATCGTTTCAGCAATACATATTCTTTTAAGTTTATCTCATCTGACTAAACAACTTTTGTAACTGATAGTGGTCGCAATATTTTATTGTTAATGTTTTAAAGCCACGAATTCAAACATATTCTAAATTTTAAATCGACAATTTAAATACTAATGATAAAAGTAATATCTCCAAAATAATTAATTAGGAAAAACCCTCGAACTAATATTCTTATCATAGTTTATGATCGTCCATCTTTTATTTTTTAGAGTAGAGTTTTATCATTTTTTATGCAAGGTAAAATTTCAATCGCTTATTATAATAATTTTAATATATATAATATTTTAAAGATGATTAAGGCCCTTTCATACAGTTGCCATATTCAGCACGCGTAGAAAACCCGTTTTGTTTAGTACCCAAGGACGTTCGTAAACTTGTACCGTTTGTACCCATGATTTCTATTGTTTACACGCGTGCGTTGGGTGGAAGCACGTGGTGCGCAGCTGTAACAACTCAAATTAGGTGTGTGAAATATCATTTAGGAATACAAATCAGTAGATTCGAGTTACCTGTACCTGGTAATCTAGAAATGTTTATTGATTATATTTAAGTTCAATGAAAAATTGAATTGTATTTATTAAATATTTTTTCTATAAATAAATACGGAGAATTTATTGAGATTAATTTATATAAAATTAGTAGAGTTATAATTATTTTTATTTTCTTAGAACAGCCCGGAATATTTGTTTTGTTCAAAAAATCCATTTTAATTGTTTTTATATGTGATAAATTCGGAACATTTGTTTATAAAATTAATTGTTATATTTTAATTAATACAATTATTAAAGGTTCCCACATAGGGATATCTGACACCACACTTAGCATGTGTAGAAAGCTAGTTGTCTCCATCCAAGGATGTTCATAAACTTTATACCATTTGTGGTCATATCTATCGTATACGCGCGTGCGTTCGGTTAGATTACGGCGCACCACGTGCTTCCCAAACATTACCAGCTGTAACAACTCAGAATAGGCGTGTGAATCATCCTTTATGTACACAATATAATTCATTTTGAGACAACTGTTAATCCGGAAATGTTTGTTGCATTTAAAATTAATAACAAAATTTTCATTCAACAGTTAATATTTACTTTAATTAATAATTTTAAGAGTACACATCTCTCATAGATTTTTTTAATTATTCTCTTTACTAATTATTTTATGAATCAACATTTTAAAGGCCATTTAGTACCCAAAGACCTTCGAAAACTTCTGATCTGAAATGTTATTGAATACATTTAACAACAATGTTAAGGTTAATAACAAATGCATATTACAGTAGCTTTTTAATATATCATTTATTTATTTTTCTTGAAAATGTTCACATGAATTACATATTTATTAAGCTTTTAGTGGCCCTTCAATATAAATTTCAATGTATGAACTGTATTTGCAAATAACATTAATTAACACTTATTATCGCAAGTTTTAACCAACTTTCGTAAAAATAATTTCTGCACATGCATAAGAAAATTGTTTATCTCTTACTTTAAGCTTTATTTTAGATAAAGTTAATATCTCTTTCGAAATATGAAACCGACTATAGGAGATATCCATATGATCTTATTTTCATTTTAAAGATTGAGCATAAAAATTTTATAATATGTAATTAATTTTACAGGCACTCAATGAACTCGGGGAAAAACAGAATTGGCCGTTCGAATTCGTGACCGGCTTTATCGAATCTCTGGACGTCCACGTGCCATGGAGAACAATTCTCAAAGACAAAGCCACAGTGCGAATATATGGCCTGAAGGTCACTATTCAGCCAAAACAAAGGACAGAAAATGGTAAGTTAATTGATGCAATTATGTAAAGTTGCATAAATTAATATTTAAATTTATTTTTAGCAACCTCAATAGTGGAATCCATGTGGAACTCCATGGCGAGCTCTATCCAGTTAGCAGAAGAGTGCACCGGACAAGAAGAGCAGACTTCGACAAACATCGAAGGTTTGGACATGGTGGCCCGAACCATTGATTCCAGTAAGTTTTTTAATTTTAACTTTCATACCTAACTGTAGTAATCCAATTTTCGTTTCAGTTTTATCCAGAGTGTGCGTTAAGTTCCTGGACTTCACCGTCACCATAGAGCATGTGCCACAAAACAGTAAAACAGGTGTTGGACTCGTCATGCATTTCGATGAGTAAGTGCCCGTGTACAAGTAGTTTTTTGAATTTGCATTCATTATTTTGAATACAGGTTGAATTACGGGGACGAGTCGGCTAACGATCCGACGAACGAAGAGGTGACGGAACTAACCAACCAGGACAAAGCCAAGTCGTACCTGGTGAATTCATATACGGCAAAAAGAATCACAATCGAGGGCGTAACCTTTTCAACGATGGAGTTCGCCAGCGACTACCGCACGTGTTCGCCATCGGTGATGACCCAATCCCAGTTTGACGAGGCGGGCATTTCGCCTCCCAGAAACGAAATACTCTTCGGAAAATTATGCAATAAACAAGAAGTAATATTACATCCATTTATGTTTATGTAAATATTAATAATTTATGGTTTAGATCAGAGTGAGATTAAAACAAACAGAGGCCCTGCATGGTCCCAAGGTATCGATTGAGATGAATCTCGGACCGCTGTTGCTGTTCCTGTCGCCGCGTCAAGTTCACGTGCTTCTTGAACTGGCCAACGGGATATCGTGTCCCGATACAGAAGACACAAGGTTAGACATTATTTTTTATGGCCGAAATGTTTTAAAATTTAATGCAATTTGTTTTACAGTAACGTCGCGCCACGAATGCGGTGTGTTCAAAAGGCGATGACTGGCAGCGATTATCAGCGTATTGAGCAAGAGTTACAGCAGACAATGTTGATGAACGCACACTCCCGTGTCACTGGACTGCAGGCCGGTCAGGGTTGGTCCACTGGCCCACTCGGTAAGTGTCATCTTATTTAGTCGAATAATTAAGAAATAAATTCATAAGAACTATTGGTATAAATTGATTTAAAATATATTTACAGATGACAGTGACACAGAAGATAATTTCCTTCCGATCAGGAACAACGTCGGAATGTGCGATAGTACGTTTTCTGGGCACAGTAGTAGCATGGAATCGAGTTTCAATTCTAGCATGGCTAGTTCATTTACAGAAAACACACATCGCACACGTAAGAGACGTAAGTAGCTACACCGTTATTGTGAGCACATATTTTATTTTATATATGATTTCAGTATCAAACATAGACACAGATCCCAGAACTGAGATTTCACATTTTCACATCCGGATTGCGTCGGCTGCAGCCGTCTTACTTCACGAGGAGGTCTTAATTCCGTCCTCCAACAATAACGTGGTGGTGGAGTCGAGTGTGAAACAGTTGCAGCAAATGTCCAAAGACTTTTTCGATGCGACGAATGATATTACCATCACTGCGTATGGTCCTGCGCAGTTTGCCGATTCGGAAAAGATTCTGGACGCTGCCTGCAAAGCTAATCACCTGAGGTAAGTTCAAAGGCACACATTATCAAAAAGCGTTCATTAAACATCAAACTTTTATAGATTCTTGGCAGTTCCTATTCAAATAGAGGGCGACGAAAAAACTACGTTGTCAGCGTTCTCCATTACAGGAACGCTGACTGTAGGCAAATTGGAGATACAAGAATGCATTTACGGCACACAAAAGGATCCGATACATGTTCCTTTGTTAACGTTCCGTGATCCCTCCAACAGTAACAAAGCCTACACTAACGTAAACCCAGACGTCAACCTTACATTTAAACACCTCGACAAAACCACCAAGAGCGGCATAAACGTTAAGAAAAACGGCAGCAGAACGGAAGTCGTACTTCGATTGCAACGCTGCCTCCTCGAACTGGACATAACCATTATAGACAGAATGAACGCGTTGCTAAATGCTCAGCCAATCTGCCCTACAGACGTCGCCACTCCACCGCCAACATATTTGGACCTGAAAACGGGCACGCAAGCCGAATCTAAAGCGGAAGTGCGCATCGAATCCGAGTCGCTATGTGTCAGATTGCGGTTCCCTATATCCGACTACAGACCGCTCAACGATCTCAATCGACTTGAGTGGTGGAAACGCAACTTGCGATCGGATTTTCTGGCACTTTACTTGTCTGATGCACTTCTTCAAACTACCATCATCAGCAATCAGGAGCACACGGACTACGAGGTGACCTGCAATGCACTCGATGTGTATTATCACGAAGCCGAGGGTAAGCCCGCCGTACATTTGGCTAAGGGTAGCGGTGATGATATTGGCAAAATCAGGTAAGTTTCAAGTACTGAAGTTAAATGCAGTATTAATGTTGGTTGTTTAATTTTTCTTTAGATTGAATATTAAAGTATTCCCCGTGAAAAAATACGACCCAGAAGAATTAACCAAACCTGATGAAATGACCACTCACTCTATGTACACTTACTTTGTGAATCATAGTAAATTAGCACCACCATTTTCGTCTATAAAAGTGGTTCACGAAAGTGACACTCCACATTCAAGGACTCAAAAAGGTATTTTATTGGTTTAACAACAATAAAATAATTTATTTTTACATATTTTTTTTATAATTACAGATGATGCAGAAGAGTTGGTGATACCAGGCAACAAGGATGAAATAGACGAGTTTGTGCGTGTGGCGACCGGTTGCGCACAAATTCTTATTGAAATTGTGCTGCCCACCGTATCTATGCAGATTATCGACAAGCACACTTACGAGCTGTTGTATAACCGCATCAACAACGACTTACTGATGTGGAAACCCAGTGCACCAAAAACCAAGCCCAACAAGCAATCCTACGAGACTTACGGGACGAATACCGCTGCCAATACCACAATGGATGGGCAAGAAGTGTTTAGCATGTGTAAGAGTGGCATACAATACGGTAAGTCACGTTTAACACCTTACACGAGAATCGTCGATTGACTAATTATTTATTTAAGACTCTGACACCGAGTCCAATGATTCCGACGATCAACCACCCAGCATATTCTACTCTACATACGAAACGCGTACAAAATCCATGATCAACAGCATGAGAGCCCCAAGTGGAGGGCAACCATCGGTGAGCGGACCTATCAGAACGTGTACTCGCAAACAGAGCGGGCTTACGTTATCGCTACGGATCGGTCGTGGACTTGTGTTCCTTCACACACCCGTTCGCGATGCCGCCACCAAGGTGATACCAGGCCAGCATGGTGAATTCTTATTAAACGTGACGGATGCAAATATATTCGTCGTCAGTGGTTACGATGGTGACGATGACTTAGGATATGTGTGTGTGCAAGTACACGACGCCAAACTACATCATTGTGACATGATTTCAAGCACAAGCACGACCCCACCCATCAAAGAATTGAGCACTGTGCCGGGGCGGCATCTGCATCCCACGATTTACAAGTCTGATCCGGGCACAGTTATCGATAAAAAGAATAACAGAGGTGGAAATCGTGAAATGTTAACTGTGGCCATCAAAATACAGGCTTCGCACGAAACGCACCACGTTAAGGTAACTATAATTTTACTTTTTGCTCTTTCAGTCAGTTATTGATTTTTAATTGTAGACCATTCTGGTGGCAATCGGTCTGAACAAGGCGACACTGAATCACAAAATGTGTAGTGAACAAAACAGTTTCGTTTCACATATTATTGACTTCTTTAATGTACAAGACTATCCGATCCCAGGATATGTTTCGAAAGATGTATTAACGGAATTCCATCTGCATCTGTGGGATTGTGCAATTGATTATAGGTAACTTCTATAAACATTAATGTTATATACCATTTTACTTATTAATGTTTTCTTGTCAGACCCCTCCACATACCACTGCGGGCAGTGGTAACAATGGGGAATTTCACGATGTCTTCTCATCTGTCGGCCGCAGCCAACACGTCGACGCTTACTTTTATAGCGGAAGAGTGTCGGCTCTTCCTCAGTGACAAGCACCCGCCAAGGGACGGTGTACCGTCCTCGGTACCTGTTGACCTTCGCCGCGACTACGTCAGCGTCATAGAAGTAGGATTATTTGATCTCAGCTTAAAAACAACAGACAAGGTAAATTTTAAGAAACGTGTGCCCGTTTACATTATTTATATGTTGCTTTTCGTTCACAGAAAAACTCTGTTAATCCTCACTTTGACCTGCGCGCGTCCAACAACGAAGTGATAATCCGCACTTGTGTCGACACCGCCAAGGCACTTACACAGCTTATCGTGTATTACGCGGGGAACGGCGACCTTTCAAACACCCAACAACAGTCTGAAACGTCCACCTCGGCTGCGTCCAGCCACGCAACAACAAGTCCGCGACACAGCTTAGAAAATGAACTGATCAATTTGGAATTGACGCCTGCACAACACAGCAACAACCTGTCTCAGAGTCAACAACGCAGCGTCAACGAACTCATCGGTGACGCGCTTCGCGAGCATGAACCCGTAAAAGGTTTGTTTTGTTATTATGTTTTATTTGTTTGTTTCTGAGACCAGTGCTGAGTTTTCTTTATTCTTTTGTGATTTCTTCTGATTTGTGTTTTTTCAAATATTTTAGGAACTAAAAAATCATTTACAAATACCCTAGATCCACCAATTGATAATTATTACAAGTATGGTATGTGCGACAGTATCAGAGAAGCAGTTATTAGTACATTATGGTTAAATTTAACTTCTAGTTTATTGAAAATAGGTATCATAATTATGTAGGAATAGGTAGTGCATGTGAATTACTATTGAGGTAGGAATTCGACATATTATTGTAAAAATTCGTTAGCTTCCTCTGAACAAATTAGTCGATACAATTGTCAATCACCGGATACTTCCGACAACCAATTTGTAAATAACATTGTGTAGATTATCTACTAACAGCCAGAAAAAAAAACAGTCAAATCGTGGAAATTATTTTAAAATTTCGCATTGCAGAGCCCAACGATCTCCCGTTGAACAGCGGCACCAAGATCTTCTTTTTCCCGGATGAGCAACAGTCCCTCGAAGTCTCAGGGAGACCGTTGCCACAGGTGACGGCCGAACTGGGTGATGTCGGCGCTCGCCTTTCATCAAACCGTTCAAGTTCGCAGCCAACGGGTGGTGGCAGCGACACCGACGATGATTTTTGTATTGTGAGCGCCGACGTTGGCAGCTATGGTATTTGCGCCACGCCTCACGTCGAATCTCCACCGGAAATTAAATGGCTAATACAGGGGCCAGTGCGCATAATTGAGAACCATTTCTGCCTACCCACAGGCAAGACGGATTTGCTGAAGCCACCTAAACATTTCCCTGTACCCGTCGAGAGGTAATTGGAGATGGAACTGGTCACAAACTTGAGATATATTAATTTTTATTATTCCAGATATACATTGTGCGAGATGACTGTGACGTGGCACATGTATGGAGGCAGCGATTTTGGCAAAACTGAACCGGCTAAGAAGAAGTCGGTGAACTTCCGTGACAATACCAGAGAGGCTGTCCATTTTTCAGCAGTTCGGAATGAGGAAGTGTACATCCGAACATCGAACAAGGAAAAAGAAAAGAAGCCAATGTCGTGGATGCAGAAGGGTGGCATTGGTCGAGATCACGACGTGATAATTGAGATATTTTTGAGCAAGGTAAAATGGTGTTAATGCTTATAAATTGGTATGCTATACCCTATACATTTTTTAGGTACGGTTTCAGCATGAAGTGTATCCTGAGACCACGAAACAGGTGTCGCGACAGGTGCTTATCATATCAGACATTGAAATCCGGGATCGATTGGAATCTAGTTATATTAACCTGTTCCTCTACCAGCACACTAGTCAGGCAAAACCAAAGCAAGCTCATGCTCATATGGTAAATTTATATATATTTCATTTTACATCTCCATACTTATAAATTTTGTAATTTGTTAGCTCGTGATAAAGGCTGTCCATGAACGACAGGATCAACACGTAAACAACCAAGAGTGTTGTCTTAAAATCTCGATGTTACCGTTAAGACTGAACATTGATCAGGACGCATTGCTCTTCCTGATCAGCTTCTTCACTGAGCTGGCTGCCACAGAAGCGCCCAAACCAGGTATATATCTAATATTATTTTACTTCTTAATATTTTAATGCACGTTTATGTCTTGCCTAGATGTTCCTCAATCAAAACATAGCACGCCCACGCACCAACCGCCGGTAATGACCGTTGCCGACAGTAAGAACAAAAACGTGACTACGGAAGGGGACGACCAGCCCGCTGATGAGAAACTGTTAATTGCTTTCGATGAGAACGCTGAATTTAAATCGGCCGAGGAATATTTGCCAATCAGCGTTTCCCATGTTGAGGATTCGTCTCCCATCTACTTCAGGAAAGTGTCGTTCTCACCAGACGTTCCAATCCAACTTGACTATCAGGGTAAGTTCGTAGACATGAGCAAAGGTCCTTTGACCGGAATCCTAATGGGTCTGGGTCAACTGAACAAGAGTGAGCTCCGACTGAAACGCATCGACTACCGACATGGTCTACTCGGTGTCGAAAAACTAGTGACTCATCTGTTGCAAGAATGGTTAAATGAAATCAAGAAGAACCAAGTACCTAGTCTACTGAGAGGTGTTGGACCAATGCATTCAGTTGTACAGTTGTGTAAGTACAAGTTGTGATATCCAATTTAAACACGTCGTGTGACTAATTATATATTCAGTCCAAGGAATCAGAGACCTATTTTGGCTCCCCATTGAGCAATACCAAAAGGATGGACGCATCGTAAGAGGCTTACAAAGAGGCGCCAACAGCTTCACAACGTCCACTGCTATGGCCGCCTTAGAACTTACCTCCAGACTGATTCACCTTATTCAAGTTAGTTACAGTTGTTTGCAGTATATCAAGATACTTATCTAACTTGTTTATTTTTTCAGATGACGGCTGAAACTGCTTACGACATGTTGTCACCAGGACCAAGCGTCAGGAGAATACACAAACAGAAAGGAAGAAGGAAAAGACTTCAGCCTCAAGATATTCGCGAAGGAGTTACCAATGCCTACAGGGTAGTTAAAGAGGTAAGTCCATAAAACAAAGCCATCAAACGATTCAAGATTTTGAATGTCGGATATAAAGGTCACTAAGGAGAATTTGTAAAACTTCGAATATTACAAGTATATTTCCCTTTCCAGATATATCTATTCAGATTTATACCTGTACTCAAAAAGCATCTTTTATTGAATATTAATATTGGAGACTACTGAACTAATGGAAGCAAAATTTTTATCAGGTGATCCAAATTAAAATGACGTTCCCCATAAATTCGACTAGACCACAACATTAATGCGTATCGTAAATATTGTCTTGTATTTGCAGGGAATTGGTGAAACCGCAGACAAAATCGTACAGGTGGCGTCGCACGAACACGAGGAGAAAGGATACAGCGGTGCCGTGGGCGGGCTGCTGCTGCAAATTCCGCCCACCATGATCAAACCAATAATTTTAGCGTCGGAAGCGACGTCGAATCTGATCGACGGTGCTCGGAGCCAATTGGAACCCGACGCGCGCCGCGAGATGAACCAGAAGTGGCGCAACAACGACGCCTTATAACGCATTGTGATAATACAGACTGCCGTTGCCGATCATGTCCGGCTATGTGATGATTTGTTTTTATATAAGTTTTATATATTAGGTGCCCGATATGAGTATAATGAATTTTTCTATTTAACCTACGACTTGGTTTAACGCATTGATGTCCCAAATAAATGCAACATATGCCATAAATCGGATATTTTATTTCATCTAACCCAAAGTTCTCGGTGGTTTTTTTCGTCTACCAGAACAGGAAAGTTAATTTTTATGAATACGTTGATAATATTTTAAACAAAGGACGTCTTAAAATGCAATCGGACTCGAAATAAATTGGTTGTTATTACCTATCTACCTCTGGTAGAATTGGATTTTAGAGGGAACTTCTAATTTAAGAGTTTTGTTAAAAATATTCAACAAATATGAATTTAATGTATCTTACATGTATAATATGATAAAGTGGCAACCACTTGATTGAGATATTTGGCTAAAAACTGGCATCCGAACAGGTACTTACCCGGTGGTGCTCAACAATTATTATTTTAAAAAGGACATACTGAGAATTTTCAAAATATTGTCCTATATTTATTTATATTGAAATGATTAAACAGTAAACGATAGTCAAATCACCTTCCACAGTTTTTGTCTGAATTATTCGAATACGGATGTATTTTTGTCATTACAAATACGTCGATCCCAGAAACTTTTATTTTTAAAATAAAAAATACTCTTGAAATAATTGCCAATTTTATTTTCATATATTGTAATATGCAACGCCAATCTAGAAATTTAGCTTATGATGAACTGTTTTGTTTGTGGAAGAAGGTGGAATTATTTCAGGATAGCCAAAAGGTTTTAATTTTCACAAGGTTATTGGGAGACTGGTGACCAGACCAGAATAGCATGACAGGGTAGACATCATGCTACAACTCTTGCCCGAGACCGTTTTTTTTTGAGACATTCAATTTTAAAAACAACGGTCTTGATTCTGTTGGAATAGGTACCATGAACCGGCCCAGCCTGCAAACCTTAACCTCATCGAACATAACTGGAATATGGTTTGGCAATGATTAAGGGACCATTCAAACTGACCAAAACGAATTTCGAAATAGCAGTGGAAATATGTAATATAAAATAAAATACATTTTATTAAACATTATATTATAAAAAAATTGAGTTTTATTTATTTTCCATTTCTTTTTTTTACTTAAATTATTTTGTGTTTTTTAGGATAATTCGAAAGGAAACTTTTTTTCGTAAAAATACAAATAGTTTATACGTTTATATTTACCGATTCCAGAAAAAATCTTTCTTTTTTTTTAATTAAATTATTATGTGTTTTTTAGGATAATTAGAAAGCAAACATTTTTACGTAAAAATACACATAGTTTATACGTTTATATTTACCGTTTCCAGGAAAAAATAATGATGATCCATTATCATTATTATTATTATTATTATTACTATTATTATTATTATTATTGTTGTGATGAGTTAATTTCGTGGAGTATAAATAAGTATAAACATTACATATGTGTATAAATTTTAGAATTTTGTAAACTAAAATATTTTATTAATGAACAACATTTTTTAACTTATTTTAGTAACATTCTTCCTTTTGTACGTGCATAAATAGAGCTGCATCTGCAATAATTGTAATTGAGAAATTAAAACCACATGTTATTTTATGTCAAAATACATGTTACAGGTATCTTTCTGTCTTTATGGAACAACGCTACCTAGCGATATTCAAAAATATTATTAGTTGAAGCACTTCACAATTTAATCAGATTCTTTAAAAAATGGCGCCACCTGGTTTTAAGAATTCAATGAGAATGTTTTCTGCAATTATGAAACTAATTTAAAATAAAAAATGGAATTCATCGTAAATATTAACCGACTTGTTGCTCCAAAAATCTTTTTGCATAAAGCATTAGTCCCCATGGTTTATAGCACGCTGTTTCCAGCATACTTTAATTCAATTTACGTCTTCAGCTCAGAATAATTTTATGAAATTAAAAAATGCGTAAAACCATCAAGAATATGAATCATGTATAACATATAATAAAAAAATAGGAAACATTTAATTTTTTTTTAATATACACGTGTAAACTGGGAATTTCAAAGCAAGACATTAAATGTAATTTCAAATTATTTAAATTTCACCAAAATTGCATCTAAAAATATTCATATTATTTAAACAAAGTGTAACAAAATATCTGTTGCGTATCTATTATAAGTTGCGTGGTTAGTTGTTAGATCAATAAACACACCATGCATTCGTAGTTTCACTTGACGACTAATGTCATTTATTTTATTATCTTTATAAGTTAAGCTATAAGCAAAAAAATGGCTGATCCAAAAGATGAAGGCCATAAAGTTGGTTTCGCCGAAGTAGCTATAACACGTTCGTTCGTATTGGAGGAGGAGGAACACTCACTGGAGGAGCACAAAGACGAACTGGAAGAATATCTGGAAACCATACATAGCGTTTTGCCGGAAGAAGAGGATTTCATATACAAATACATACAAGATTATGAAGAAGAATACGAACAAGTATACGAAGAAGAATATGAACACGAAGAACCAGAGCCGTTCTCCGTCTTTACCAGACTAGACAAGCCGCGTGTACTTCCTGAGCCAATTCCACTTACCACCGATCGCATCAAGAAGATCGAGAATGAACTCAATTTGATCAAGTTGTGCTGGCCAAAGATTGACCATGTGTTTTTCGAGGGCATGTCCGATTTTCCCCGGAACTATTACGAAAATACGGATAAGGAAAAAGTGGTTCTTACTTATGCCGAGAACTTCCGCCGACAGTTTTCTTACAAATATCCAGATAGAAAGCCACTCTTTCTGGCCGCCGACAACGAATGTGGAATGCAGGTCTCGACGAACATGTAGTTTTTATGTGCGCATTTTACATAGATTTTTATTCATTTCAGAAAATGGTGTGTACTACAGTAAGACCTACAGCTGTTGCGTATCCCCAAATTAGCTTCTGGAAAGATTGCTTAAAGTTTGTTAACGACTTCATTTTATACGAAAACCTCGAGGAGCCCACAAATCTGGTGAGTACGAATTTATTCATGGTTTTATTTCGGGATTTCACGGAAAATTTATTTAAAAACATACCAATATAAATAAAGTAATACAAGTTGGTAGAGGTAGGGTGTTTTTTATCAAAACCATTTATTATACGGTTTCCTATGTTTTCTTATCAGAGCTGATTTGTCATATGAATATATTAGACATTTTATTATTAAAAAGTGTATGTCGAAAATTTATTTGTGCCGTTATTAACGGGCGAAAATTGATTGGACGAGGGGCCTTCGACCAAAAACGACGCCGGTAAAGTTGCCGGTGCCGACCCTGGTGACGGAACGGAGCGGCGTCGGTCGGGCGCGAGATGCCGCGATCCGGCCCCGCGAGGGCTCTCCGTCCCTTGCCCCCCGCACACCCGAAACCGTCCCGGCCGAACCCTCCCCCAAACGGTCCCTTTCTCACGTCCGTCCGTCCGCCGTCACGCACACACACACACAGAGAGATCGTTGGGGCCCCTAAATTGCCACCCCCCCGGGGGACCTGGGGGCCGTCGGACGAGCGGACCGCGTTCGGAATTTACGGCGGCATCTAATTATCGACGGCGCACCAAGACACAACGGCGGTCCGCGGCGGACACCGACTACATTCTACCACCGGAGGTTTCTAAATGTTTCACTGCAATTACCGGTTAATATCGTGATTGTTTATTGATGTTTTAACTTAAAAAATTAAACGCTCGGATTAGGAAATTCCATAATGGCAATTTGCGAAATTATCTGCACAATGAATTTGATTACATTTTAAGCCAACATTATATCAACTGATGGCTTGGACATTTTAATAAATGCAGTCAACATTAATGATTACATATTTTTTCTGAATTTTAAGTAAACATTATTTTGACTGATAGCAAGGATGATGGTTATGATGCTTATATCTTATTTCTGATGTTTAATAAACAAATATCATATTAATTGTTAATTAGATTTTATAAATTTAACCAATGTTGATGATTATTTCTTCTTATGATTTTAACACATTTTAAGAAAATAATATATTGATTTATCATGTCATACTATAATATTTTAAGTAAATACTAAATTGATAGCTAATAGATTTTAATAAATTTAAACAACATCAATGATTATCTCCTTTGTTATTATGTTGGTTAATGGGTAGAGGATTCCAATAAATATAGCCAACATTGATGATTATATCTTCTTTCTCAATTTAAGATATTTTAAGCAATTAATATATTGATTGTTATCTATGATATTTTAATAACTTTAAACAACATTGATAATGATAACTTCTTTCTGAATTTAACACATTTTAAACCAACATTTAATTGGTTGATGGAGAAGAGATCCTAATAAAATTAACTTAACTTATGTTGAAGATTATATCTTCTTTCTGAATTCAGGGTATTTTAAGCGAACATTATATTCGTTAATAGCTAGGAATTTTAATAAATATAGCTAACATTGATGATTATATCTTCTTATGATTTTAACACATTTTAAGCAAATATTATATTGATTGTTATCTAGGGGATTTTAATAAATTTAACCAACATTGATGATTATCTCTTCTTTCTGGATTTACCACATTTTATGCAAATATTATATTGTTTGATAACTAGAATATTATAATAAAATTGACTATTGATGATGAATATATCTTCCATCTGAATTTAACGTATTTTAAACCAATATATTATTGGTTGATACCTAAGAGATTCTAGTAAAATTAACAAAAGTTGGTGATTATATATCTTCTTTCTTTCTGAATTCGAGATATTTTAAGCGAACATTATATTGTTTAATAGCTAGGGAATTCTAATAAATATAGCCAACTTTGATGATTATATCTTCTTAGGATTTTAACACATTTTGAGCAATGATTGTTATCTAGAAGATTTTAATAAATTTTACCAACGTTGATGATTATATGTTCTCTCTTAATTTAACAGATTTTATGCAAATATTATTTTGTTTTACAACTAGAATATTCTAATAAAATTGATCAGTGTTGATGATTATATCTTCTATTTGAATTTAACGCATTTTAAACCAATATTTTATTGGTTGATGCCTAAGAGATTCTAATAAAATTAACAAAAGTTGGTGATTTTATCTTCTTCTTCTGAATTCAAAGTATTTTAATCGAACATTTTATTGATTAATAGCTAGAGAATTCTAATACATATAGTCAACGTTGATAATTATATCTTCTTAGGATTTTAACACATTTTGAGCAAACACTATATTGATTGTTATCTAGGGGATTTTAATATATTTAACCAACGTTGATGATTATCTTTTCTTTCTGAATTTACCACATTTTGTGTAAATGTTATATTGCTTGCTAACTAAAATATTCTAATAAAATTGACAATCGTTGATGATTATATCTTATATCTGAATTTAACGCATTTTAAACCAATATTTTTTTGTTGATGCCTAAGAGATTCTAATAAAATTAATAAAAGTTGATGATTTTATCTTCTTCCTGAATTCAAAGTATTTTAATCGAACATTTTATTGGTTAATAGCTAGGGAATTCTAATAAATGTAGCCAACGTTGATAATTATCTTCTTAGGATTTTAACACATTTTGATTAAATACTATATTGAATGTTATCTAGGGGATTTTAATATATTTAACCAACGTTGATGATTATCTTTTCTTTCTGAATTTACCACATTTTGTGTAAATGTTATATTGCTTGCTAACTAAAATATTCTAATAAAATTGACAATCGTTGATGATTATATCTTATATCTGAATTTAACGCATTTTAAACCAATATTTTATTGGTTGATGCCTAAGAGATTCTAATAAAATTAACAAAAGTTGGTAATTTTATTTTCTTCCTGAATTCAAAGTATTTTAATCGAACATTTTATTGGTTAATAGCTAGGGAATTCTAATAAATATAACCAACGTTGATAATTATATCTTCTTAGGATTTTAACACATTTTGAGCAAATACTATATTGATTGTTATCTAGGGGATTTTAATGTATTTAACTAACGTTGATGATTATCTCTTCTTTCTGAATTTACCACATTTTATATAAATATTATATTACTTGCTAACTAGAATATTCTAATAAAATTGACTATTGTTGATGATTATATCTTATATCTGAATTTAACGCATTTTAAACCAATTTTTAATTGTTGATGTCTAAGAGATTCTAATAGAATTAACAAGTTAGGATTATAGCTTCTTCCTGAATTCAAGGTATTTTAAACATTATATTGGTTTAATAGCTATGGAATTATAATAAATATAGCTAACATTGGTGATTATATCTTCTTATGATTTTAACACATTTTAAGCAAATTATATTATTTTACAACTAGAAGATTCTAATAAAATTAACCAGTGTTGATGATTATATATTCTATTTAAAATTAATGCATCTTTGACCAACTTTTATTGGTTGATAGTTACGAAATTCTAACAAAGTTAATCAAAATTGGTGATTATATCTTCCTTCTGAATTCAAGATATTGTAAGCGAACATTATATTGGTTTATAGTAGGAAATTCTAATAAATATAGCCAAAGTTGATAATTATATCTTCTTATGAATTTAACACATTTTGAGCAAATATTGTATTAATTGTTATCTATGGGATTTTAATAAATTTAATTAACGTTGATTTCTAATAAAATTAACCAACTTTATGATTATATATTCTTTTTGAATTCAAGATATTTTAGCAAACATATTGATTCTAATAAATTTAATGAATTTCAAAATCTAATATATTTTAAGCATTATATTGGTTAAAATCTAGGGAGTTCTAATGAATATGGCAGCATTGATGATTATATCTTTGTTCAAAATTTAATACATTTTAAGCACACGGTGTATGAATTATTGATAACTAGAAAGAGATAGATAAAAAAGAAGAATCTGTGAGTTAAGAAAAAATTACGAGTACTTTCAAATAGCGTTAAAAAAATATATGTATATGCATAAGTTATTGGATATTAAGATAACGAGCATTCTCATATGTCTGTTAGAATTTGAAATTGGCTATTAGAAATTTTGGCATTTGATTCATAAACGGAATACAGAGCAATTTTGCAAAGCTTAAATAAGTCTGATTTATCCTTTGCTGACTAATTAAACTTATGTACACATTTCCTTTGACAAAACGTATCATCGATTCACCGAATATCCAATTCCCGAGTACCCATGAAAATCATTGATCGTGGTTAAAGACTCAAAACGATGACCCGCAGTGACCGAATGCGGTTAATCGCGATTAGCAGAATCGATTAATCTGAACCGGCCGGACGTAATCGAATTCGCTGGAAACGTTGGCGGCACGGCTCTTACTTTTCCACGTTCCGATCTTCGGATGGCAGACAATCCCGGCACGTTTTTCTTGAGCGGGTGCACCATCTGCAAGCCACATTAGGGAGAGAGGTTGACCGTTCCGTAACGGATTTCCAATTAAGCGGGTCCCGGGTACGATCCGTGTGTGTGTGTGTATGTGTGTTGTGTGTGTGTGTGTGTGTGTGTGTGTTTACGGCCCTCGCAACACGGCATCTAATTATCGACGCCGCGCCACTCACTCACTCACTCGCCGACCCACAACGACAGACCGACGGACGGACGGGCCGACCATCGCCTCGAACGCACAGTGATCGTCGTTCCGATGCGACGATTGACAAAATCGGCTTCGGAGATTCGTATCTTACAATTAGTCACTGGAAAGATTTGATTGATATTTATTGTTTTTGGTTTGTCCCTCCATTCTTTTATAGAAAATTATATTTAATTAAAATATACAATACAATTTTAAATTTAGTTTTGTTCATATCAATGATGGGGATTAATGTTTTAATGTTATTCGACACAATTTCCAATTTTAATACAATATACTGTGCCTTTTTTATTATAAATTATAATTTACTGCTTATAATTTATAATTAATTAAAAATCTTGTAAAAAACAAATAAGAATATAATATAAACAAATAATAATAGATTTATGCCATTATCCATCATTTTTTTTACAGAAACTATAAATTAATTCATAATTTCCATAACAGTAATGGACATGGACATTTTAATATTATTTTTTCACAATATTGTAGACTTTTTTAATTTTTATATTAAATTATGAATTAAGATTTTCTTCTTATAATTTAAATGAAATATCTTCTCGTTTATCACCAAAAATCTAACAAATTTTATCAACGATTAAACATTAAAAAAGAAAAAATGTTCATATGTCTATCAATAATAAGAAGCTGATTATTGGAAATAAATTTTTAATTATATAGTATTTTTGTCTATATCCCTTGAATTCTAATTTCTTTGTTTATAACTATAGTTTTTTACAAATAATAGATTTATGCCATTGTCCATCATTAAATTTTTTACAGAAACTATAAATTAATCCATAATTTCCACAACAGTAGTGGACATGGATATTTTAATATTATTTTTTCACAATATTGTAGACTTTTTTAATTTTTGTATTAAATTATGAATTAAGATTTTCTGCCTATATTTTCAATGAAATATCTTCTCGTTTATCACTAAAAATCTAACAAATTTTATTAACAATGAAACATTAAAAAAGAAAAAATGTGCATATGCCTATCAATAATATGAAGTTGATTATTGGAAATAAATTTTTAATTATGTAGTATTTTTGTCTATATCCATTTTTAGACGTTCAATCACACACTTGAATTCTTATATCTTTCTTTATAACTATGGTTTTTCACAAATAATAGATTTATACCATTTTCCAGCATTAAGTCTTTTACAGAAAGTATTAGTTGTTGACAGTAGTGAACATGGATATTTTAGTGTTATTTTTTCACTGTTTCAAATGTTTACTGATATTGCAATTTTTTTAATTTTTATATTATATTATCAATTACAATTTCCTGCATATAATTTGTATGAAATATCGCCTCATTCATCACTAAAAATCTAACAATATTTATCAACAATTAGGCTTTAAAAAGATGTTTTCTTAGGAAAATATTTATATTCATATCAATAATATGGAGCCAATATCAGATTGATCTTTATAACATTAAGGATAATGTTCTTTTTTTACACAATTTATTGTGGCCCTTTTAAATTTTTGTAATATTTTATGAACTATAATTTTAATGAAATGTAGTCTTATCTATTACTAAAAGTCTAACAATATTGATCAACAATTAGTATTTAAGTTTTTTTAGGAAAATGCTCATATGCATATCAATAATATTAAGCCGATTATTGGCAACATATTTTTAATAGTATTTTTGTCTCTGCGTTTTATTAATTTTAAATGTTCCCATATACATTTCAACACCGGCATGTTTGTTTATAACTATATATTTTTTCACAGATTATCGAAATCAGTAAGTTTTTTATAGATAGATAATATAAGTTAATCTAAAATTACTATCATAATAATATTCAACTTCAGTCTTTCTAATTTTTACACAATTTTTAATTTCCACTTTATATATAATAATTTACTGTTTATAAATGACTCCATTATTTGGAATCTTTTTTATAAAATCAAATAACAATGAAATAATTCTGTATATATATAACAATCAAACTAACAAATATATTATTTACTATTATGAAGTTTTTTTTTGCTCTGCTTAAAACGATACTCTTTCAAATTTTTACATAATTTATTGTGACTTGTTATAATTTCTTTATTATAAGATATAATTTACTGAATGTTGAAGCGTCTTTGTTGACACAAAGAATAATGAAATTGTTAAATTTTCTTCTAAAAATATAATAATATTTATCAACAATGAACAAAATTTTCAATTGTTGTACATTATTTTTTCTCTGTGATTTTTCAAATGTTCACATGTTTGTTTATACTATATTTTTCCATCACCATCATTCATTATCAGTATTTTATATAAATTATAAATTAATTAATTTATAATCACCCATTTCCTTTGAGTTATCGATGTTCGATTGTATTTTAATGTTATTTGACACTTTTTAATGGGACATTTTTTAATTTCCGTATTATAAGTTATAATTTAGTGCGTATAATTTACAAATACAATGTTTCAAACATAACAATATTACAGGGTACATTCTAATGTGTAATATGTAATACGTGACAATATTTATCAAGACTTCAAAAAAGATTTTTGAAAAATTTCATATTAGTAGTAGTATTTTGATCCCTGTGATTTTTTATGGTATCCAACCCACGCTTTAGCTCCTGTCTCATTGTTTATGTTTATAATTTTTTCGCAGATCGACATTATTCGTCAGTAAGTGTTGGCCGATTCCGTTTTCGCATGGAAATTTGTTTGGCTAACCGATTACGGTTGTTTGTGGACGTGACGTCGATAATCGGTATTGGATGACTGTGCGTGAACCCAGAGGCAGAGGGAATCGGGTGGTGGACGTGTGCGGACGGACGGACGGACGACGGCGGGGCGAGGGGGCGGGACGGGGAGGAGGACGCGGCGGCGACGGTTGATCGCGGATCGCGCGGTCCGTCGACCGCCCGCGCCCCCTCGGTCCCCCTCACGCCCGTTCGCCGCCCGACCCTTCCCTCGCAATCCTCGTCCGTCGCCCCGCCGGTCCCCTCCGCACACCCGCCGCGTGTCCTTCCCAGAATCCGCGCCGCGTTTCTTATCACCCTCCCCGGGGCCCCGGGGGAGCGGCGGACAGATAAATGCGGGCCTCTCTAATCTCGCAGCCGACGAGACATCCGCGAAGAACACGCGGACCCAAATCGAATCGAGAGGCGGTTTCGAAAGCGGTCAACGTCATGCGACCAACGTTTCGGGAAACCCAATTCCAAGGCCTCATTTCGATGGCCCACCGTTTTATTTTCGTGCGACCGGCCGCAGAAAATAGCTAATTAACTTTCAGAACTTGATGACGTCACGTGGTCGCATACGATAGAAAAAAAGCACACACAGACACACATGTATGTGCATTACTTTGGTAATTGAACAATGTTCAATAATTAAATTAGTATCGGTTCAGCTGCATTGATGTATAATTTGATTAACTAAATATGTACGTACTTTAATATCTTTGCAAAAAGCTTCCATTACCCCAAATTGTTTTGCGTCAACACAATGCAAAATAATATTTAGTTGGGATTATTTATATTTCTAGTTTTACAAGTTTTATTATTTGTTCTAAGTGACGTTGGATTAGCCTTTAACCCCTTTCGTATCGGTTTTTTTCCTGCGCTGAAAATTCGGTACTTCTGAATCGTTTTAATTACTCAAAGCGATTACAACAACGTAGTTACACTATTATTTATTTATGACTGCAAGAACATGACAATGCAGACTGACTAATACGCAATCCTTCTCTTATATCTAACAAACGATGACAATGTGCCATCGATTACAGGACCCTTGAATCATAGAATTATGTATGGAAAGTAATACATGTACAAATAACACTGATTCAGTTCAAAAAGAATCGTTAATTAAACAGATTTATGAATAATTCGCAAACCAAATATAAGATAATTAATAGATAGGGTATATGTGTTAATCAGTCACTAACGGGCTGACTGACCCCATATTCGATATGACATAAAATGCGAAATTATTATTATTATTTTAAAAAAAGGGGGTAGAAGTGTAACTACTAGAATATAATTAGGCATTGTTATAATGAAGATACAAACAAAATAAACATGTATTTTCATAAAATAAAATATAGGTAAATTTTTTAAATATGTCAAATATATATAAAATGTACGTACGAAAAATGTTATATATTATACACAGATGTAATCAATGGAAATAGATCATTTTGTTTAAATAAGTGTCTATTTTACTTTGATTTTGCGTTCAGCTTTCTTTGAGTCTTCACAGAAGCAATAAACCTCTCATAAGAAGATTATTCTCATCAGTCAATTGGATGATCAATGAGAACGAATTGACTTTCTGTACATTTATATCATCAGATTGTAATGAATTCTTCTACATTTTTAATAGATACTACCCTCTATTGCATTTTAAATTAGTTGTTCTTCAACTATATCATGCCTCCTACACTTTCTGGATCAATAGTTCTTAATCATTCGGTGATTTTTCACTTATGGCACATATTTTTTTTGAGGCCCTGACCTTCGTCATCTGATTTTTTTAGATTTGTGATTTTTTCTATTATATTTTTCAAGTTTATTGTGTGTAGCTCCAAACACAAGAATATATTAAAATAAGTGATCAATAATATCTGGTTGTTCAGATTGTTGAGACAGAAGAACATTGTTTTTGGCATGTATTATTTTCACTTTCGGATTACAGATAAATATTTAAATTTATGAATCTTAGTAATTAATGTTAAAAATTTAATTTATTGGACTGCAATTATTATTAATAGTCAACTGTCTATATTCCTAACAGACTTTTAAGAGACATCCTATATATCAATAAAATCGATATTTTAAATTTTCAGATGTATCACCTCTACTCCTCTCTAATGCTCCTTGGATTAGTTGTTCTTCAACAAATCATTGACAAACTATGTTTCCTCCATTCTGGATCAATAGTTATTAATGATTTAGTGATTTTTTCACTTATGGCACTATTTTTTGTGGCTCTGATCTTCATCATTTAACTCTTTTTTATTTGTGATTTTTTCTATTATCTTTTTCAAGTATATTGTACGTAGCATAAAAAAAGATTAAAATAAGTAATATCTGCTTGTTCATATTGTTGAGACATGTTGTATTATCTTCACACCCGGATTACAGAAGCGAAATCACAAAAATGCTGAATAATACAAATATGTGAATTACTAGTACCGAAGTTATACTATATTATGATATTTATATCAAAATAAATATCATAATTCGTGATATATATATTGAGTTACCAAAATATTATTTCGTGTTGAAGCCGTACATTTGAGTAACTCGGTAATTCCCCTACTGAAATATTTATGCAGATTGTTTTAAAGGGTTTTATCGAGAATTTAATAGCTGTTTACTAAGCAGATAATTGAAATAAAATAACGCAGGTTAAAATTGGTTCAATAAAGCTTCAATTTGTATTTATATTTGTATGAGAACTACTTTTATTTTAATTACTTTACTAATTATTTTGACAAAAAATTATTTTTTATATTATTCATCTATATAGTTTTAATATTTTTTCAGGAACGAAAATATCCGAAATATACATACATGTTTCTTAAATGGAGATTATCTTTGCTTATTCTTTCCTTAGTGACATAACTTCCAATACTGCTGAAAATCTTAATACCAAAATGTCCAGTGAATAAAAATAAACCTCTTAGAGGCCAATTTGTAAAGCGTAAGCGTAAGTAACACTTTATTCGACTTGTTACAAACACACCTGTTTAAAAAAGAAATTAATTCGAATTACTGTCATTAAATCCTGAAGTGATCATAATTGTAATGAACGAGGTTAAGAATAATTTTGTAATACAACAAACAAAATTGTGAGACAAATATCATAAGTACAGACCTTTGAAAAAGTATTATTTGGTATTTCAATTAAGTCCACTACTACTGACATTAATGCTGAAAAACTATATATTTTTAATTTTTTTTGTAAATTGTTGATTAAATTGTTTTATATGACATAATTGTAACATTGCAGAAGTAAGATAACTGGAAAGATATATTTTTTTTTTATTTCGAATAATTTTCTGTTTTCTATTTCTATCATGTTGCTACATAGATTTTTGGTCATAATTGCAATAAAATTTTAGACAAATAACTAAATTCATTAATCTCATTAAATAATGCTAAAAAATTGATTTTTTGACTGCATTATTATTTTTAATTGCCAAAATAGCCCTGTTGATGTTGTTATCCGCTTTTTAAGAGATCAATAAATCTGATATTTAAATTTTCAATTGTATCATGTTGTTCACGGTCGCCGAGTTAATTTAGCCAGAGCTTCGCACAACAAAGTTCACATTTAAAAATGTAGCTTTCCATGAAACTCGAGGTGGGCACAATAAAAAAGGGCTTTGTTCCAGTAAACAGTGCAGATGGGCACGTGTCAGTTTCGGGCACGGTCACCGAGGCCTCGACATCCGTACGCCGGGTACGAGAACGCGTGTGACGCGTCCAAGACAAAGCGTTCGGAGGAGAGCGGCGAGATAAATTTTCAATTAGGGCCGCGGCGGCGGGATATCGATTGGCCGAGGAAGAGGTGACCAGAGAGGACGCGTGTTCCGTGGGCTAGAGACGGGGGAGTGTTGGGAGGTAGAGGGGGGGTGGTTCGGTGAGGTCGGTTGGGGACGGAGGGTCGGTCGGCGGCCGCTTGGGACGGCTCGGGACAAATTGGGACGGTTGGGAAGCGGGCGGGCGGGCACCGCGATCGCGATAGCCGCGGGAAACGCGTCCGTGGGAATTCGCCACCGCGGAGGACCGGGCCGCACGGCTCTCTCCCCCAATCCGAACCGACCGACCCCCCACGTCACCGCGTTTCGCTCTTATCGATCCCAACGAATACAGGGTGATCCTTCGCGAAACGCGATCCCTGCCATCCCACGATCGTGTGGCCGTTTCTTCGGCGAGGGGGAATGCCGACCGGCCTTGGGACAAATTAATCATTAATTGCCCACTTTTATATTCTTAATAATTCCCGTAGACGACACACGCCGGGCGGCCGAGTTTCGAAATGTTGATAAATGAGCCCTCAATCAATTTTCTTGTTGTTATTTTAATTATATCCAAAATTCGGAATTACAAATTTCCATCAAATAATTCATAATTATCTAAGTAATTTACCAGAATATAAAATGTAAATATGCCAGCAAAAAGTTGAAAAATTAATTACTAATTCATTCTTAAAACTACTTAAAATTGCTTAATCTCTGTTAATTAGAGGAGATTCAATTAAATAGGGATTATACGCATTCACAAACACATTCAGAACCTGGATTATAGTGTTTGTTTTTAAAATATTTATAACTGAAGAAGAAAATTTATATATTATACAGACAATAAGCGATTATATTAAAATTCTCTCATTTCCATTTTAAATTAAAAACTGTATCAAATTGTTAGGTATTATATGATCATCTTGTTAAGATGTATAAGGAAATTTTAAGATAAAATTGCGTCAACAAATTTAGAACATTTAAGACTATAATTTAATTTTTATTTTATATACATATATTGTAACTTATTGATATATTGAGGTAAAAATTAAATTTAATTAGGTACTTTATATTATAATACATAATCAATGTTTAAGCAATATATTTAGGTTTTTATAAGTAAATTTTTAAATTAAAAACTATAACACATCGTCAGAAATGTAATTCGTATTTGAATATGCATCAGTAGGAGTACCTGATTAAAATGCCACCCATAAGGAAATTTTATGGGAAAGCTTCGTCTACAAATTTAGAATATTTAAATACTTACATATACAGAAATTAGCAAATGAAATTATTATTCAGTAGTTAAATGTATTATTATATTTATACATAATTACTTTTTTCATTAATTAATTGTTATTTTTTACAGGTAAAATGAACTCTGTAATTGCATAAAATTGTTACGAACTTCATATTTCAATGTATGTACGAGAACGAATTATCTGATCATCTTATTAAGATGCGTCCAATAAGGAAAATTTATGAGAAAGTTGCGTCTACAAATTTAGAATATTTATATGCTTACCTTTACGACTCTCTATAAAAATATTATATATTACATACGTCTACAGAAATTGGCGAGAGAAAAAGTCTTAAAAAACTTATTGATACGCGAGTCAAATTTAATTGTATTATTAAATTTAATTAGTTATTTTACACATAATTAATATTCACTATTTAATTTATAACTTTTTTAACAATTTATCTTATACACAATTTTATATTAAATTAGGTTCTTTGATCAATATTTGAATGTCTCCCAAGACGAGTACATCATTTTATTAAGATACTTTCAGTAAGGAAATATGAGAAATATGCGTCTACAAATTTAGAATATTTAAATACCGACTTTTGAGTCTTTGTATCAAAATAATAATTTTAGTTTACATACGCATACGAATGTTGACAAATAAAAATGTGCAAAACTTGATATATTAAAGCAAAATTAATTGTATTTCTAGTTGTCCTATGCAATTTTAAATTGAAGACTTTTGTTAGAATCCTCAACTCTTGATTTAATTTCAACCAATACGAATTATCTGGTTATTTTATTAAGATGCTTCCAAATAAAGAAATATCGAAAGCTATGTCTACAAATTTAGAAGATATAAATACGTATACAGAAATTGTTAAATAAAAATATTTAAAAATGTTCGTTGAGCCAAAGTTAAATATATATTTTATACACAATTAATTTTTAAAATTATTTAATTCTTGATTCTTTTAATAAATTGTCCTATGGGATTTTAAATTAAAAACTATACCACTTTAATCTTAGGTTCTTTGATCAACAATTCAATATCTAAGAGGACGAGTAACATCATTTCAGTAAGGCAATATGAGAAATATGCGTCTACAAATATAGAATATTTAAATATCGACTTTTGAGACTCTGTATCAAAAGAATAATTTTAGTTTACATACGCATACGAATATTTCTAAATTTAATTAGGTATATTACACATAATTAACTTTATTTATTATTTAATAGTTGCAATTTATGGATGGGTAAGTTGACCTATGAAATTTTAAATTAAAGCCTTAATTATCACTTTTGTTAAGATCTTCAATTCCTAATTTAATGTCAACCAGTGCGAGTACGAATTATCTGATTATTGTATTAAGATACTTCCAAATAAGGAAACATTATCCACAAATTTAGAATATACTTAACTTTAAGACTATAATTTTATTTTACATACGTATATAAAAATGGACAAAAAAATGTTTAAAATGTTTCGATAAGCCATTAGTTAATTAGATATTTTATACACAATTAATTTTTGTTATTATGTAATTTTTGGTTTTTCTCATAAATTGACCTATGCAATTTTAAATTGACCAAGATTTGAATACCTATCAAAACGAGTGCATCATTTTATTAAGATACTTTCAGTAAGGAAATACCATTTTAGAATATTTATTTAATTACTGACTTTTGAGATTCATTATCAAAATAATAATTTTAGTTTACATACGTATACGAATGTTAAAAAATAAAAATGTGTAAAACTTACATAAAAACAAAATTAATTATATTTTGAAACTTAAATAGATATTTTATTCAAAATTAACTTTTTTTATTATTTAATAGTTCCAATTTATGAGTAAACTGCCCTATGTAATTTTAAATTAAAAACTATATCACTTTTGTTACGATCTTCAATCCTTGATTTAATGTCTGCTACTAGAAGTATGAATTATCTGATTATTTTATTAAGATGCTTCCAAATAAGGAAACATTATGAAAGCCATGTCTACAAATTTAGAATATTTAAATTCTCTTTAAGACTATAAATTTTATTTAACGTTCGTATACAGAAATTGACAAATAAAAATATTTAGTGTGAGTTGAGCCATTAGTTAATTAGATATTTTATACACAATTATTTTTTTGTAATTATTATAACTTTTGTTTTTTTTTTAATAAATTAAATTAAAAAGACTACTACTTTGATCTGATCCTTCGACCAATATTTGAGCGCCTACCAGGACGTGTACAACATTTTATTAAGATACTTCCAATAAGGAAATATAAGAAATATGCCTAATTTAGAATATTTGAATAATACCTTTGAGATACTGTATCAACAAAATAATTTTAGTATATATACGCATACGAATAAAATTATATAAAACAAACAAAATCAATTTTGTTTGTTTGTAAATTGTTGTTAAAATCTTCAATCCTTCATTTAATATCTACTAGTAAGATTACGAATCATTTATTAAGATGCTTCCAAATAAGGAAATATTACGAAAACTACGTCTATCTACGAATTTAGAATATTTAAATTCTTAACTTTAAGACTATAAATTTTATCTTATATACGTATACAGATACAAATAAAAATTTTTCGTTGAGTCAAAGTTAATTAGATATTTGTACAAAATTAATTTTTCTCGTTATTTAATTCTTTTTAATAAATTGACCTATGAGATTTTAAATTAAAAACTGTACCAATTTTATTAGGAACTTTGATTCATAGTTCATTGTGTATAAATACTAGTATGTATTACGGGATCTCATTAAGATGCTTCCAATAAGAGGATTTCATGACTAAGTTGTGCCTTCAAACTCAAACAAATATTTAGATTCTTAAATGTAAGTAAGACTCTCACGTGAAATCTTTTTTTTTATTTTAGATGAGGCAATAAAATGTTTATACGTTTAGAAACAATTTTATTACATTGAATTAAAAAATTTTATACCCAATTAATTTTATTCATCATTTAACAGGTGATATTTGACGATAATTTTAATGCACGAACATAAATGAATACACGACGTGCGTGATATATGGTTTATGGATGGAACTTTTGCGGATTACTCCAAGGGCATTTAGGCGAAGACGAAGGACGGATAGTTCGGCTTGGCCCCGTACAGCCGTAGTGACCGCAGATAGGGGAGCGGGCGGGGGACCGAGGGGGGCTTTAGGCGGGCGACGGCCGGAGCGCAACACGAAACGGCCGGGCATCTGCGAATTAGACTGACACACACACACACACATAGAGAGAGCGGAGCGAGAGCCGTAGGTAGATAAGGGGGCGAACGGTCGGCCGGGTCCCCGCCGCCCACCGCGGCGCCCCCGGGGGATGCGGCGACGGACGACGGCACACAATGGCCGCCGACGCTCGCGGCGCGTTCACGTCGCGAGATGCCGGCAACCGACCGCCTCCCCCTGCCCGGCTAGCGGGCCCCCACGGCCGCCGAACCACCCCGCTCCCGCACCCCCACGACTGACCCTCGATCCGCCGCTCTCTCGCAGCTGTCGCTCCGCGGACAGGGACGGATTTAAGGAGGGCGGGCGGCGTGAGCGAACGCGGCACGAACCCCCCTTTTAGGGTCGCGCTCGCAAAGCATCGAACGCCGCCAAATGCCCACCTAAATGCGCCGCGCCGCGATCATCCGGCATTCGCTTGTTCGCTTAGAAATCTTATTTGCACCGTATATATATTCCGCCGTTTGATCGAACCAAATTGTTTTCCTCTTCGCCGAAGTGTTCAGCCGTTGTCCAAGTTCGACGTTTTCGTTTGTTTCGTGCCGCATTCGCATGAATTTCAATGTTCACTCGATTATTTTCACGATTGTGTGCCACTAGTCCAACTAATTTTTTATGTAAATTACATACTTGGTGCCATCAGTTGAAGAAGAGCCAATATTGGAAATGTTATACGAATTGGCTTGGCTGAAGTTTTTCTTTTGGGTATTCTGACCCATTACTTACAACCTAATCTCTACATTTTCGATTATACAGGATTAACTGTAGTTCAAATAGTTATAAACGTTAATCTCTTCATACAAAATTATTATTTAGATCAATAAATTTAATATAAATAAAGATTTCTCAACTTAGGTACAATAATTTACTGATTCGTGACTCAAAATAGTTTTACATAACACAATTTATAATAATATAATTTATAAATAATAATCATTAACTCATTTTAAAGCAGATAGATCTATTACCAGTTTAGTGAATGATTATGTCCATAAACTGTGTTCATATATTTGACCTATGTCGCCGGTTTTTATTTATTATTGCCAATAAACAGTGACACCCCAATTCGCAGAACCATTTCAAAACTTAAAGCAAAACTTAATGACACGACACCGTTACCCGCTTACGTATGTTCCATCGAACCGAAGTCGTCACGACGTGCCGAAATCCATATTTCGATTAAATTCCAAACGAAAGCAGAAGTAAAAGCGGGGGTTGGAATTGAAAACGGCGCGAAAAAGCGGTAGAACAACAACAAAAAGCAAAGCAATAACCGGCGCATATGAATGAATGAATGAATTATATGTGAATGAACGGGATGAAGAGTCCGTAGTAGAAGCGTAGTAAAACTACAAAACAAATAAAAAGCCCGACTTCATTCCATCTCTCTTGATACATTTCTATTTTGTTGTCGGGTCCCGATTCTGATTCACTTATAAATATGATAAAAAGAGATGGACGGACGTGCGGACGGACGGACCGACGGATCGACGGACGGACGGACCCACATTGAAAACCGTCGCTCGGACTACGCTGAGGAGCGTTCGCGATGCACCACGTTGTTTATTAAAATTCAAGTGCCATTGTGCTCCTTAATGTCCTTAATGTGGATCATTAACTAAGCGACGCGTCGTCGGGGCGCGTTTCAAAAACGGGGCTTCGTCTTCCCTTTTTTTTTTCATTGCGAAAAACCGAGGTCGCGGCGCCGTTATTTATAATGGAATTTTTTTTATTTTTAAACAATTACGACAAAATTGTATTTTGACAGTTTAAAAAAATATTTCTTTTTGTTTGTTAAATGTAATTTTATATTTTTAATTATAAAAATTAAGTAAAACCTCGTTTCAGTTTTATAATTTTGAAAACCAATATTTCGTTAATTAGCTTTAATTATTTTTATTGTCTTGCTATAAAAATACAGATTTGACAGGTAAATTAACCTATGTATATTTGAATTAAAAACTATACTATTTAAGATCTTTGAATTTTTATAAGAAAGCTGCATTTATAAATTTAAAATGTTTATTAAATACTTACCTTCATCTCTCTCTGTAAAAAATATTATATTTATTTTATGTGTATATCGACAAAAAAAATGTTTCAAGCATATTGAAACAGTGAGACAATGTTAAAATTTATTGATAAATTCAATTAGTTATAATTCACATAATTCATTTTTTTTTTGAATATTTTTACGTTATATTAATTTATTTTCTTTAATTCATCCCTCTCTGCAAAATTTATATAGTTTATATGTGTATATCAACAAATATAAACTTATTGAAATGATGAGACAAAGTTAACTGTATTGTTAAATTCAATTAGTTATAATGTATATAATTAATATATTTTTTTCAGTATTTAATAGCCGATATTATAGATAGATATTGACGTGCGTATATTTTAATTAAAATCTATGAAATTTGTGATCTTATCTTATTTGAAAGTTTACTAGTACGAGAATGAAATATCTGATCATCTTGTTAAGATGCCTTTAATAAAGGAAATTTTTGAGAATAGTGTGGTTAGAAATTAAAATGTTTATTAAATATTCACCTTTATTATTTTCTGTAAAAATATCACACAAACTTATTGAAATGCTTAGACAAAGTTACTAAAATATTACTAAATTTAATCAGTTAACATTGCACATATTAAATATTTTTCACTATTTATTAGTTGATATTATGGGTAAATTAACGTATGTATATTTTAATTAAAATCTATACTATTTATGACCTATAGTCCATATTTGTAAGTTTGCCAGAAGGAGAATGAATTATCTGATCATTGTGTCAAGATGCCTTCAATAAACGAATTTTATGATAAAGCTCCATTTATAAATTTACTTTTTAATGTTTATTAAATCACACTCTGTAAAAATATCATATTTATTTCATATCTGTATATTAATAACAAACAAAAATGTTTCAAACCTTTTATTACTAAGCTTAATACGTTGCTCATAAACAAATATTTTTTCACTATTTATTAGTTGATATTATGGGTAAATTAACGTATGTATATTTCAATTAAAATTTATACAATTTATGATCTTTAGTCCATATTTAAATATTTACCAGTAGGAGAATGAATTATGTGATCATCTTGACAAGATGTCATCAATAAACGAATTTTATGAGAAAGCTGCATTTATAAATTTACAATGTTTATTAAATACTTACCTTTATCACTCCCTGTAAAAATATCATATTTATTTTATGTGTATATTACTGACAAATAAAATTGTTCCAAACTTATTGAAACGCTGAGACAAAGTTCATTTATAACTAAATTTAATTACTTATATACACATAAATAAATAATCTTTTTATTATTTAATAGTTAATATTATTGGTAAATTGTAATTAAAAACTATACAAATTATAATCTTTAGGTATATTTGAATGTTTATCAGTCGGAGAATGAATTATCTGATCATCTTGATTGAAGTTGCCTTCAATAAACGAATTTTATGAGAAAACTGAGTTTATAATTTTAGAATGTTTATTATATTATTCTCTGTAAAAATATCATTTCTATTTGTATATTAACAAATAATAATGTTTAAAACTTATTGAAACATTGGGACAAAGTTAATTCAATTATTAAATAATTAGTTATTTTATACATAATTAATAGTTTATTCTATGCATAAATTGACGTACACTAATTCATTCTTTAAGCTACTTAAAATTACTTAATCTCTGTTAATTACAAGAGATTCAATTAAAGAGGGATTATGTCAATTCACAAACACATTCAGAACTCTGATTATATATTATAATGTTTCTTTCTAAAATATTTTTAATTGAAGAAGACACTTTATATAGAGTATAGACAATAAGCGATTAGAGGAATATTATATTAAATTCTCTCGATTGAATTATTACAATCGCAATGCTGAATCTGACTACGCAATTTTAATTTTAAAACTGTATCAATTTTTTAGGATTTTTGACTCATATTTGAATTTTTACAAATACAAGTAGGTATCATATGATTTGCATAGTAACTTATTGATATATTGAGATGATTATTAAATTTAATTTATACATTATACATAATTAATTTTAGTCATTATTTAATAGGTAATTTGATCTACTCATTTTGTTTTGACTATTTAAGTACTGAATAACATAAATAAATATTTTTATTTTACATATATATACAGAAATTCATAAATAAAAATATTTAAAACTTATTGGTACGTTGAGCCAATGTTACTTGTGTTATAAAATTTACTAATTTATTTTATAATTATTTGTTTTCCATTACTCACCAATGCAAATTTAAACTGGGAAACTATACCAGTTTCATCAGGATCTTTAACCCATGTTCGAATGTTTTCCACTACGTAGCTTCCAATAAAGAAATTTTATCAGAAATTTCCAAATAAAATAAAAATAATAATCGCATAAAACAAAAGCACAAATAATAATTATCTTTTTACTTTGTTATTGTAGTCCCTGCCGGGGGCAAGCCATCAGACTCATCTGCAAGACCCATTTCCGTTACTATAGTTCGTAATTTACCTAAGACTTTGCAACTGTTTGCGTCAAGTAATTTCCAAACAGAATTTAAATTTAAGGCTTTATTGAAACAATTTTGATACACGCCGGATTTTTGTCTCGGGGCATTTTATATCCGCAATTAACTTAACATAAAAGCTATTAAAATCTCGGTAAACCTCTTTAAAGTTGCCACAACTCGATGTGCATCGGGAATATTAATGTAAATATTAAGATATGTATCGCGATGTGTATCACGCGACAAGTATAGTGAACCCTGCTTTAAAATGTAAATTTAATGTCGCCGAAAGTGCCGATAAAAATTAAATCACATAAAACCATTTAACAAGTAGAATCTCACTAGTCTCAAACCCACAGTATAAGAAATTAAACGTTAGTTTATTGTTTCGAATTTAAAAACATTTCGGCACTTCGGCTCGACGTTTGACACCGTGGAAAAATTGTTGCGATCGCCGTCAACGGCGTCGTGGGGGAATCGATCGGCGAACGAAATTAAGGACAACAATAAGTTTTCGCGGAACACGTTGGCCGGGGCCGCATTACATTTAATAACTGTTTTAACAGTTGTCGGGAGCGAAAACATAAATGAGAAATGAGCGTCTCTGTACAGCGTTCAACAAGTGGTTCGTTTGGAATTTTAGTCAGTGTAAACATAGATAAAAAGAGAGGGCAGACGGACTCTCTCCATTAAATATTCCCGCGATAATTGAGTTTATGTTTTAGCTATTCATTCATTTAATTGCTCGCGCGAATAATACGCCCGTCAAATTATTTCGTATCGCCGCTTTGAATAACCAACCCCGGTTCTAATTCATTAATCGCGCCCGAAAATTATGATTTCCAACTAACAAGAGGATTTTGCGGTAGGTTGGTTCGTTCGTTTTTGTTGCGTTGAAGTGGCCTCGCGGAAAAAACGGCGATGCGGATAGAAAAACGGGCGAGCGAAAAATTTTTGTGTTTTAACATGTTGACTATTTGCGGCGACACGTGTCCCGATTGTTTATGTTTTGATTGAAAATTTTCATTTATGCTGAATAATAATGTTTTATTCATATTATAAAATATTTGTTTTGGCATTGTTTCGCACGTTTTTATTTTTAACCCTTATTTTTAAGATGTAGATCGTTAGAATTAATGAAACGTTGCTTAAATGTTGTAATATTATGTTTCTACATTAAAAAAAACTATTTTAAACAACAACACAACGATTTTATTGTAAAAAGGATATGCCAAAAAATATTTACAAACATGTGTAATTAAATATTGATGTGATGAAATATTGATGTATTTATTTTCGCTAAATAATAATATTTTATTAACTTGGACTAATTTACATTCTTAGGATCTTATTTTTATCTTTAGTTTTCAAGATGATAGGTAATATAATTATTAAAATAATGATTAAATGTTCGTTCTAATCATTCATATGAGCCTTTTTTATTTTAAAAAGAACAGGACAAATTATTCAGTTAAATTGCATGTTTATAATTTTTTCATATAATTGAACAATAATATTTTATTGATATTTTGGCTGAAAAAATTTATTTATGTTAAATAATAATGTTCCATTAATGTTTTTAAATATTAGTTTAATTTTTTTCTTACGTTCTGATTGCTAATTTTAATAATATTTAAACATGTTATAATTACCAAAATATTAATTAAAAATTGCGATTCGAGTTTACACATTGAATATTAACATTTTTATTTTTAAAAGGATATGTTAGTAAAACTATTCTATAATTTATATGCGCGTTCACGTTTCTATCCATGTTTTGGCTAAAACTGTTTATAATAAGTTAATAATGTTCTATTAAAGATTTAAAAAATTGTTCCTTATATTCTGAACTTTATCGTTAATTTTGAGATATTATTCATAATATTACCCAATTTTTAATTAATAATTGTGGTTTTAAACTTCTAATTTAAACATTAAATATTGACATTTTTATTTTTAAAAATAAAACTATTTTATTACTTACAGGCTCATGTTTCTATTGATGTTTTGGCTAAAAATGTTTATTTATACTAAATTAATAATAATAATTCTATTAAAATTAGTTTAATTTTGTTCCTTATGTTCTGATTTTTATCGTTAATTTTGAAATATTATTCATAATATTTAAAGGTGATATAAATACAAAAATATTGAATTAATATGGTGGTTTAAGGTTTCTAGTTTAAACATTAAATATCAACATTTTTATTTTTAAAAAGATATATTAGAAAAACTATTAATTACATATTTCTATGGGTGTTTTGGCTAAAAGAGTTTATGCTAAAATAATAATGTTCTATTACAATTTAAAAAAAATAGTTTAATTTTGTTCCTTATTATCTGATTTTTATGGTTAATTTTAAGATATTATTCATAATTTTTAAAGGAAATAAATTAATAATAAAATATTGATTAAAAGTTGTAATTTTAGGTTTCTACTTCTCTACAATCCTTCTTGTAAAAAGATATGTTAATAAAACTATTATACCATTAATTACTTGTTCATAAATTAATTTTGTATGTAATTAAACCATATTAATATATCGATGTTTTGACTAAAAATATTTATTTCTATTAAAATTTTTTAAATTAATTTCATTTTGTTTCTTACGTTCTGGTTATACATTTGTAATATTTATAAGGTGATAATTAACAAAATATTGATTAAAAGTAATTGGTTTCTAATTTAAACATTAAATATCATATTTAGTTATTATTATTATTATTATTATTATAAAAATGACATGTTAGTAAAACTATTCTAATAATTGTATGTTCATAAAAAGTTTATATGTAATTAAATATCAACATTTTTATTGTAAAAATGATATGTTAGTAAAACTATTCTAATAATTGTATATTTATAAAATGTATATATGCAATTAAATATCAACATTTTTATTGTAAAAATGATATGTTAGTAAAACTATTATATTAATTATATCTGCATAAAAACTTTCTATGTAATTAAACAGTTATAATATATCGATATTTTTACTAAAAATATTTATTTAAACATTAAATATAAATATTTCTATTGTAAAAAGGACGTTAGAAAAACTATTCTATTAATTATGTCTGTAAAAAAATTATATGTAATTAAACAATAATAATCTAATCAATCATTAAATATCAGCAGTTTTTTTTTGTAAAAAGGACAATTATTTTAATTACATTATCATTATAAAATTTTTTATGTAATTAAATAATAATAATCATATTTTATGTATGCTCAATAATAATCAATTATTAAAATTTTTAAAAATGGTTGTACCTAAAATATAAATAATCAAAAGAATATTGATAAAAAATATTTAAAAAAATTAATCTTTTAATTATTACATATCTATAAAGATTTTATATGTAATAAAATAATAATCATTGACCATTTTTTCCAATTTTCAAATGATTATTTTATGAATATCATAGGAACTAATTAAATAACGTAGTTTTACGATAATTTCAGTTTTTTTTATAGGATAATAATCATTGCTCATTTATACTTATTTTTTAATGATTATTTCCTTAGAACTCGTTAAATAAAAGCAGCAAATAAAATAATTATACGTACCAAATTGGAAGTGCGAGATTGCGACAGAGGGTTTACAAAATAAAACGCATAGTGCGTTCAGTCCAGAAATTTATTAATTTCGTACAAAAATATTAATATATTTTTACAACAATGTACAAATAACGCATTCATCGAAATTTGTCTTTAGCAGTTGTTGAAATCAAATAAAAATAATATCACTTAAACACTCTAACAATTAAGAGATCATGACATAAATATGCGTACAATGGCAAACGAAACTTACTTTGGCAAAGAACACTGAAGAGATCCCGTTATTATTTCTAACTACGCTAAATATATACAAGGTATAGGTACATTTTTGAGCAGAAATATTCACAAACATTTGGCACTATCTCCAGTTCAAAATGACTAAATGAACCATCTCATATTTACAATTTTTATATGTAATAATAATAATAAAAATCTATCCTAGATTTCGATAGGTAACATTGAGAGGCGGGAGTTTTTGTGGAGACTTTCCCGCGTTTTAAAATTTGTACATAAACTACATAATCATACGCAACTAAAACTATCAACTATTTGGTTTGAAGCTTTTGTCAACAGCCTTTTTGCGACGTCGATAATCTAACCGACATCGCTCAAACATCACTCTCACTCACTGACTGACTGACTCACTTTCTTTTCACTTTGGTTTTGTGCTGGAGGTCGCCGTTTTTCCGGTCGGCGCCGATCTTCACGTTGTTCAGCAGCGAACGGAACTGCATGATCTGCATGGCGGTGATGGAGGGCTCGCTGCACGACTCCAACCACTTGAGGAACTTTTCGCCGTGCTCCACGGCCTCCGTCTGACTGATGCCGGACTGCACGCCTCCTTCATCGTCCTCCTCGTCCTTCTTGTTCAAGGCTACGTTGTTGTTGTTGTTGAATAATAAGTTGTCGAGCACCGATCTGGCTTTGTTGGGCTTACTCTGCACGGGCGCCTGTTGTTGCTTAATATTGTCCTTGTCGTCGTGCACCGACAGATTCTCCGCGTTCTGATCTTTGGTGAGCTGTTGGTAGAGGATTGGTTTGTCGGGTATTGCGGCCGGCGGCATTTGCTGACCGTAGGCCAATTGTTTGTACCACTTCCAGAACCAAGAACTTTGGTCACCCGTCATCGGCGGCGGGGCGACGTTGTTGGCCATCGTCGTCACCGGGGTGGCCGCCGACGTCGACGATATGCCGTTGGAGTTGGTCGGCTGCGCGGCCTGGTTCAAGCCTAGCATGGCTTGTTGCGTTTTCAGCCAGTACCACACGGAATCGTGCACCGATTGTTGTTTATCGTTGGGCAACGTCGGTTTCGATACCTTGCTGTCCTGGTCGACCGTTTTCAGCAAGCCGGTCGGCTGATTGTTTAGGCTGGTGCTGGTGTCCGCCGCCGCCGTCACTTTCTTGTTGTTGTTGAGCAGATTCTTTTGCTGTTGTATCAGCAAATTGTTCCACAGGAAGCTGAGGTCTGTGATGTTGCCGGCCGTGTTGTTGAGCGTTGGCAAAAACATCTCGGGGCGGTTGAGGCCAAGTTCAATGCTAAGTCGAGCTAACTCGGCCCGGTTCCTCTCACGTTCCGACATCGCCGTCGACTTGGGCGTCTCCGCCTTGGCACTCAGGCTGGTGCTCTTCGACAGGTCCAGGTCGGCGGTCTGTCGGAGGTCGGAGGTCGGCGAATAAGCGGATGGCTGCGGCTTCAGCGATAGATTGAAGGGCTGCATCAGCGAATCGTCCAGCTTGATGCGTTTGTCTTTGTGATCGGAGTCATCCGTTTCCGGGCTGGATTGGCGCGACAAGTATGAAATCTTATCCTCGTTCTTGCACCAGCCGCGCAGCGTGGACTCCGGCACGCCGATGTCACGGGCCACGGAAGCCTTGCTCTCACCATCGTGCACTCTGCGGATGGCGTCCAACTTCTCGTGGGCAGTCAACGAACGCAACGGTCTTTTACCCGCCTTTGCGGACATGGTGGCGGCCGTGGCACGTGGTAACAGTTCACGGAACGGATCAACCGGCAATTGTCAATGGCGAAAATCAAAAAAAAAAAATTCGTTGAGACTGGTGTGTAACAACTTGACACTGGGTAACCGGCACGGTAACGGGAGCGAAGCACACGCACTGATCGCAAGTCACCGAATAACAGAATCAAAACACGGCGACACACACGTTGGTGTCGGACACGCAGGCGCCGCGACGATGCGAACGGCAATTTTTGGTCAGCGTTTTTATCATTCGCGGTGCGGTGGCCGATGCGTGCGTTCGGGCGTCGCTCGGCGGAATAAGCGGGAGCGGACGGACGGACGGCGGTAGGGTCGTCGCGGACGTGTGCGTTTCTTGGCGGACGACTCGGTGGTGGTCAGTTTCCTTTGTCCGGCGGATCAATACTGTGGACGGACCGGAGCGCGACTGAGCGGCGGTCCCCGTTTCGTCGTCGGGTCGGCGAGTCGGCCGTGCCGTGGGGTAGTGGTGGTGGTGGGGTCGGTGGGATCCGCGAACCCCCGCCGACGGCTTGACGTGACACAGGGACCGGGCGAACACCCTCCCCCCGACGGGCGCTCCTCGCGCCGCGCTCCCCTCTCGCACGGCTACGCCGCTTTTGCTGCGAACACGCGGAGGGATCCCAAGACGGGTTCACAACGCCCGATCGCCGATTTTTCACGTGCACACACCCGACCGACCAACCAACTTAACTCGCAGCTGACGATCACGGTCGCCGTCTACGTTCGTCTCGTCTGTCCGTCTGTCGATCACACGATTTGTTTGTTTGTTGGTCGGTTTTCTTTTCGCCGGTTGTAATTGAGAACCGCGACTCTAGATTTATCCACGGACCGGCTCCTGGGGTACCTGGGCACAGCGTACACTACCGATTTACCTGGCTATTGCTTTTCATGCACTTCCAGGAACTGTTTACGACGAAAAAAATAAAATTACTCAATTCCTTCAAATACCACCCTATTTTTACGACCCTTCTTAAGTTCTGGCAGATCTTCACGCTCAATTTTATCACCTTTTTGCCACACAAAACTTTTTCTTACCCACAAACTTTAAACGTTTAAGCTAGTAAACGTCGGCGACTATCGGTGAACGTTTTCAATTATGTACCGACTACTCGAATACACCGGGTATTTAAGGCAGTCGTGAATCACCCGTTGTACCTAAAACAAAATCGCGTCCTTTCTTCAACGCTTAGGTATTGGGATTAATCAAATGCATTCGTCCAGTTATTATCGTCGATGGAAAATTAGTTGATCAACCAACTAAAAGGCATCGGCACGACGAGGGGGAGAACTCGCGAATTTAAACGGAGTCACAACTTTCATTATGTTCCCCGTTGAATATATGACACATAAAACTTTTCCGCAAAACTCTTTTTACCACTTTCGCTCTCGTCCCGGAACTTCCGCAACTTTTATTAACTGTAAACGTTACGGACTCATACTCGCCGCCCGCGACGTCGCACCGCCCGTCCGATGAAAGCGTTTTCGTCCGGTGCGAAATTAGCCTAACGAATTGAGTTCGCGATGATCGAACGTAAATAATTTGTACCGGTTTCACGGAGACAAATTGAGTGTGATATTGGCAGCTGACCCACACGACGGAATTTTCAAAAACCCTCCGCCGCCGCCGCCCCCCCGTAATTCTACTGTTTTATCATTTAATCGGGCTCTCGCGTTCTCTGTCTCGGACGTGCACGACTCGGCCGTGCCTCTTTCGTCTCGATTCGCTCTCGCAACACGGTTTTATGACATAATTAAAACACAACCAATTTAATAAAAACCCTTCATTATCTGGGGGGTTCAACCGGTTGCTGTTAAACGCATTTTACGTCCTTATGAATGAATTACGATTATGAATATTTTATTATATCTTTTACATCTATTCAAATGTATTGTAACATAATGGTGCGTTTTAATGGAGGTAGATGTAATAACAATTAGCAGATTTATGTAGTTCAGTGATCCAGCTATATTTTTCAATTATATGTGAATTGTGTACTCAACAATACATAAGTACATACTTTTTTACCAACAATTTAAAAATTAAATATAATTGTCATTTCATTAAAAATTTGTCTTTATATTTAATATAAATAATATAAAGGATCGTCCCCCTTACTAATTGGTCAAAGTTAAATACTTTGTAATGTATTACAAAAAGAAGTGTCACACTTTAAGGGGATATAAAATGTCTTAAAATATAAGGAAAAGTTTTAATGAATACAGGTTCGTAAATATACGATTTCGGAGATATCGAGGATTCTTTCTTCCTGAAGCATTAATATACTTTTCTTGATTGTTACAAAACAAACTTTAAATGAGGTGTAAGATAGCTTAAATTATGGAGAAAAGCCTTAATGAACTTAGATATAAAAATGACCATTTTCGAAAATACCGAGGATTATCTATTTTTGGTTTATCAAATTATTTATTGGATTTTATTTTTATTTCAAAAAATATGTTATTAAAACAACAGGGAAAGTATCTCGGTACCTGTTGGGACTGAATTAATATTTAATAGAATCCTACTTTGCTAAATTTTTGACAATAAAAACAAAAGTGAATCAAGGAAAGTTCATTAGTGTGACTCCTGTTCATTAAGACTTTCTGTTTGTCATGTTAAGTTTTCTGACAATCTTCTGTAAACACTGAATTTCTACCAAAAAATGTCACGGTTTATAAAAACTTTATTCAGTCATTTGTGTGATATTTACATATTTAATATAAATAATATACAGGATTTCCCTTAACTAATTGCTCAAAGTTAAATACTTTGTAATGTAATATAAAAAGAAGTATCACAGTTTAAGAGGATATAAAACGGTTTAAAATATAAGGAAAAGTTTTAATGAATATGGGTCCGCAAATAAACGATTTCAGAGATATCGGGAATTCTTTCTTTCTGAAGCATTAATATACTTTTCTTGATTGTTACAAAACAAACTTTAAATGAAGTGTATGATGACTTAAAATATGAAGAAAGCCTTAATGAACATAGAGGTCTGAAATGAACATTTCCGGAATATCGAGTATTGACTGTTGACACTGATTTAATATATAATATGATCCGAATTTACTAAAAAACTGAAACAAGGAAAGTCGCTTCTCTAAACACTTTATACCCAAAAATATCACGGTTTGTATATATTAAATTATCACAGTTATTTATAAAATAAAAGAAGACACCTCTTTAAAACCACTACAACCTTTTTATTTGTTGATATATATCATTTTTTTAATAGAAATATTATTCGTTCATTTTTACTTTCTGATATTTTCTAAATAATTACACAAATTACTGTAATGTGTGATATTTGCATTATAATCTTTGATTAGGTGTTTAAAATGAAAAACATTGTTGTAATGTTTTCAGTAATTCAATTTTCTAACAATAATTCTGTTAACCAATCGTTAATTTTATAACAATAAGTGACAGGTGATCAAATAATTAACAGTTTTTTAACACATTTGTCGTAAAAAGGCCGAATTAATGGAAATATTGATACAATGTGTCATTTTAATAAACCTAATCGAATATTTTAGTCCAAAATTTCGAAATTGATCTCTCTTTTAAGGAGGACCTTTTGGCTACAACAAGAAGACAAGAGACAAACAATATATTCATAAGTTTTGTTTTAAATTATGCTTATTTGTTTACGAGGAAATACATATTTGTATTTCGGTTATTATTACCTTTTGAATAAGGTAAGTTTGGCTTAAGTGTGCCATAAAAATGATATTTTACTATGACCCATAAGTTATGGAACTCCCATTTTTTATTATGAGTTCGAATATTCTTATAAATGTCATAAAAATGTAAAGATTGATATTCAACTGAGGTCGAGAAACTTCACGGACAACTGTCTGAAAAGTGGAAGACGACAATCAACCGTATAAAACTGAAACCTTAAATTTGACTACTTAATTAATATCTCAGTTATTATTAATTTTTGAATAAGCCAAATTTGAATTAACTGTAATATTTTTGTATCACAAAAATATTATTTAACCCATTAGTTTTGGGACACTCAATTGAAATATCCCCTTTACTGTCATAAAAATGTTAACATTGATCATTAACTGAGGCTGAGAAGTTGTCTGAAAACTGGACGAACGACAATTAACTGTATAAAATTATAGTAAAATTTTAAATATGACTACTTTTATCTCGGTTATTTTGACTTTTCAATAAGGTAGATTTGGCTTAATTACAATATTTTTGTATCATGAAAATATTTAATTATGACCCATCAGTTATGGGACACTTGAATAATGTACCATTTTTATAGTATACGATATTGCTAAATATTTGCCCAAAAAAGGGAGAGAAAGAGTATCAATAAAAGTTTTCTAATATGATCCATGTTCATTGAGACTTTTTGACTTATTTTGTGCCACACTTCATCCTCACACTGAACACATGGCTCGCAAATATTATTAACGTTAGTTTCTACTTTATTGGGTAATTTCAATTTAGTTTTTAAAAAGGGGGCAACTGACCGTGTAAAATTAAAACTAAATACAAACAATAATCTTCGACTGACGAGAAGTTGTGTGAAGACTTAACGAAGACGGCAATTAACCGTTTTTTTTTACAAAGCCACGACGATTACCGAAAAATCAATTATGTAAATAAATGACATAAACAGGAAATCCGTTGCGACATTCGAGTACGTTTTCGACGACGTCGTCCAATTATGGTGCCGATCCGCCCCAAGTTGCAGGTACAGAGAAAACGAGGCGCGGCCGTTTTCGATGCACCGATGCACGCAGAGCCGCAATTAAAACGCCATTTGCGAATTCATTTCGGGGCACCAACAACAACAATTTCGGATTAGGCCGATCGTAAAAGTATACACCGCGTCCGGTCCGAATTCGTGGATTAACGAGGTGGTGGCCGTTGGTGCTTTCAAGATTTTCGGTGCCTCGCAGAGCAGATTAGTGTTCGGGGAACTGCTAATCGTTTCTGGTCATTTTACCTAGAGCTCGGCATGGTCGGTCGATTGTTGTTTGGTTTTTGGTTTGATGATTCGACTTAAAATAATGCACGATGAATAGAGAAGAGATAACGTGCTATCGGTCCAGATGTTACCGAAATTGAAGACGACGATCGGGACCACAATAGAAAACCGTTATTAATTTTTCAATTTGGTTTCCCCGAATGCGGCGTTAACACTAGTCCTACTAGTTCGGACAATAGATAAATTGTCATGGGATGATAGGACGCGGATCTGTGCGCGGACCGGACCGCAGCTGCCGCCGTCCGGTCCCGTTCGCCGAGAAGAATGATCTCGATCACGTTGGATCAAACGTGTTTGTCGGGATGTCGGTCGATTCCTTCGAGGAGTCGCGGAAAGCTGGTTTAACGGCGATTTTCGCCGTTCCAACGTCTTGTCGGGCCACTTTTCAAACTGTCGCCATGATTTTAACAAAAAAAAAAATTTTATTGTATATACCCAATTGATAATAGCCCCAAACTGGTACTGCGATGTAGATCACTGCGTTTGAAACGTTTTTACTAAACGAAAGTTAATGAAATGTATTCAATGTATGACACTAGTTTAGAACAAAATTTTGGAAAGAACATTTTTGGCATAATTCTGGTATTATATTTAGATTTGGAATTCCAGACTAATTTTTTTGGGATAATTTAAAATCAACAAACTGAAATTAAAATTATTAATATTGAAGTACAGTGTAACTTCGATAGTCCGGACAGATATACCGAGGTATCCGGATTACTAGATTTAGATTCACAAATTTTTTTGATAATATAAACTCAATATACTAAAATCAAAAACATTGGACTATTAAGGTATCCGGATTACTAGAATTAGATTTAGAATCACACACACATTTTTTTGACAATATAAAACTTAAATCAAAAATATTGATGTTAAAGTACAATTAGTCTGTAAATTTTCGGACTATCGAGGTAATCGGATTATTAGATTTTTTCATTTTGAAAACAATTAAGAATTTCAGATATTTGATGTCTATAAAATATTTCAATAAGATTGTTATATTCAAGTATTTTATATATTTGAGTTATTTATTTATGTTATATATTTAATTCTCTTAATACTTTTTCGATTACATTAGTTTGCAGCAAAGTGCTGAACACGAAAATCATATTAATTTTTTTATATTGGGGCGATTCAGCCAGATACTGACAATTTTGTATTTTTTCGACTTATCATTTTACTTAATTTAGTCCAGAATAAACGGTCCGATCGAGATAACTAATAAATATTTCATTACAAAGGTCATTGTGCATTTAATGGTACATAAAATTAGAAAATAACCGAGTTACAGCCGTAGAAAATTCAAAATTCATCTTATTTCTAACGATTTAAAGTAACTTTCGTCATTTAACTAATTTTTTCCCCCAATAGATAAATTTAAAATCTCAAATTTACATTTTTAACTAAAAGTTTAATTAATTACAAACATTTCAAGCCCAGATAGAACAAGATCGGATAAAAATTGAAAAAGTTAGAAAGGGCAAGAAGCTCTCGATATCGTTCATTAATATAAACTGTATACACCAATGAAAAAAGTTAATTGAAATTCTCTGTATATTTAAATAGTATCTGCGTCCTGGAAAACTATTTTCCGATGTTGAAAAAATTCAAGTCAAGTGGATATTTTAAAATCTTTGTATAACAATTAAATCGACAAATTAAAATATACATTAAATCGTTTAGCAGGATTTTAGTTAACTATTAGTCAGTTTTTGAAATTAGTTACATTAGCCTCGATAATTATTTGATGGTCTTCAGAAGATCAGAAATAGTAGTTTGTTAATAAAAAAAAAATATAAAATATAAAATTATGAAAGTTTATAATATTAATATTGGATTATTATTAAAAATTGATTGATTATCTAGACAATTATCAATTTTCATATATTAAAATTGTTATTTTGCTTATTTTAAATAGATCTTGAATCTTCAAAAATGTCAAATATTTATGATATAATTAATAAATTATTAAACATAAATTATCCAAATAATTATTCATTTTTATATATTTAAAATTACGTTAATATATTTAGTTAATTATAATTAATCTAGTTTATAAAATCTTCTTGAATTTTCTAAAAACATCAATATTTATAATAAATTTAGAATTATCAATAATTGATTCCATATAGTATAAAGAATCCAGGTCTAAAGTTTATAATACGAATGATTTTGTATTTTCTTTAACTCTACAAGAGCAAAATAACATAAAAAATTGGGGGTAAATGTTATATATTTGATATTTAAGAAACATTTCAATAAGATTATAATAACAATTATTATTTTTTTAGTTTCATGGGTTATTCAGCTGAATACTGGCAAATTTGTATTTTTGCGGCTTATCATTTTACTTAACACGCCGTCTAGAATAAACGGCAAGCCCTATCGAGGTGACTAATAAATATTTCGTTAGAAAGGTCAGTAAATTATACATTCAATGGTACCTAAATTGTTTCGATCAAAAAATGTAGAAAATTCAAAATTCATGATATTTCTAACGATTTACACTTATGTCATTTAAATAATTTTTTCACAAATTCACAAATTAATATTTCAAATTTACATTTTCAAGTGATGGCTTACTGAATTACAAATATTTCAAGCCCAGGCAGAACAAGATCGGATAAAAATTGAAAAAGTTAGGTCTCGTATTTGTTCATTCATACAAACTGTGTAAACCAACGAAAAACGTCTAATTGAAATTCTCCGTAATTTCAATTGTATGACTGGTACATTTAAATAGTATCTGCGTCCTGGAAAACAATTTTCCGATGTTATGAAAAAGTTCGACTTAAGTGGATATTTTAAAATCTTTCCATTGTATAACGATAAAATATTTAATCAATGTTTGAAAGCAGTTCACCTAAGAACGTTTTAGGGAGACGCTAACAAGTTTTTTGGACAGTACAAATGTTCCAATTATGCCAAAAAGATCGATGAATTGCCACAACGCATTGGTACTCCACATACCAGTTTAACAGTCGGACAATTAAATCGAGAAATTCAAATATACATTAAAGCGTAGCTATTAATCAGTTTTTGAAATGTTTACATTGATAACTATTACTGACAATTGTCTCAATTATTCTGACGATATTTAGCTTCGATAATTATATAAGGATGGTCTTCAGAAGATCAGAAACACCACAATCATATATCTTCATTCTTTTATCATTACTAATTATCTGAATTATATTATTTAAGAAATTATTATAAAAAATTGATTGATTATTTAGACAATTATCAATGTTTATGTATTAAAATTGTTATTTAGCTTATTTTAAATAAATTTTGAATCTTCAAAAATTCCAATATTTATTTATGATATAATTAATTATTATTAAAAATAAACTAACCAAATAATTATTAATTTTTATATATTTAAAAATATATTAACATATTTAGATAAATTATATTCAATCTAGTTTATAAAATATTCTTCTATTTTCTAAAAACATCAATATTTATAATAAATATGGAATAATTTATTAATAATTGATTCCACATAATTATACTTTTAGTATAGAAAATTCAAATTTTAGACTAAGGTCCAAAGTTTATAACATTTTTTAGTTTTTAAAATGATTTTGTACTTTCTTTAACTCTATAAGAGCAAAATAACATTGATAATTGTCCAATATTTATTGTAAATATCTAATTTTTAAATCCATGTAAAAAATATTTGTTTATAACAAATTATAATGAGGGCAGTTTATTAAGAGTTTTGTAGTTGAATATTCTAAAAATCCGATATCTAAGATAAATATGGAGTAATTAAAAAAATTATTGAACTTTTGGTAAAAATTGACAATTATTTGTTGTAAAATATCGAATTTTTAGAAATATTCGTTTATAACAAGTTGACATACACGACACATTATGCATGTGGAATCATTTTGGGTGTTCTTAGAATAAATTCGAATCGTAAAAAGTAAACAAAATGTTGAATACATTTTAATGTGGAATATAAAATAATTTTACCTACTGTATCTGCTTTGAGAAAAGGTATTCTGTTAAAATTTGTACTGGAAAAATATATGAATATATTTTTGTTCATGTTTTATATAAATTTCCCTAAAGATTTGTCGTTACCAGTATCTAATGACAAACTACAGCTTCAAATATTGTACTATATCATACTTTTTTAGAAGGATTACATCAATATTTTTATCTGTATCTGTATTTTTGTGTTCCAAGTCAACTGTTTCGAATCAAACCCCGCATTTAGCCCGAACTAAAAATAAGAGTGTAACTTTTGGCAGAACCTAATAAAAGTTTCACCTGATTCAGCGGCATTATCTGGCCGAGAACAATAGATAATTGTCTGGCTGAATTAGTTTGTTATTGAAAGGAACGATGGGTCTTGGAAATCGGCTCTCTTGCATCGTCCGTGTCGCCGACTGATACAAGTGAATAATGAACGCGACGTGATTCATCATCGCATCGCATCCATCGGCCGTCGATGTTCGCGTTCGCCGCGGTCCCCGGATAATTTCACACACACACACACACACACACACAGGCCAACGGCGTCAGCGGAGGGTAGGGAGGCGGCGCGGGGGCCACGGCGGCGAAGGGACCGCGGGGACGGGGGAACGGAGAAGGGACGACGAGGGTTCGACGGTCTTGGCCGTTGGCGCGGGGAGGGCGGCGGGCGACCGGGGGAAGCGCGGAGTTCGCGAACGCCGCGACCCCCCTGCCCGCCCGCCGGCCCCGCGGCCGCGAAACGACGGGGACCGCGACCCAGAGAGCGGTCCCGCTTCCCCGCCGCCGCGGATCCCCGACCGCGCACCGGGGGAAACGCGGACGCGCCCAGTGAGATATTGTTACGCACCGGGGGGAGGCCAGCACCGCCGCCACGCCGCGTGCGAGGGCTCCTAGACTCCGCACGGACGACCCACCCAACATGCATTTTTCCGAAACGGAAGTTTTACTTTCGGAAAAATCGTTAATTTAATCAATATTATATTATCCATAAATAATATTTGTAATAAATCCAAATAATTTGATAAAAAGGCTTCTAATATCTTCTCTTACATAGGATTATTATGAAAAATTTTGATTAAAAATTATTAGTTTTGTTATTCTAAATAATTAAAAAATTATAAAGATGTCATCAATTTTTATATATTCAAAATTATTATTTTGCTTATTTTAAATTAAATTTGAAATTTCTAAATATTCCAATATTTATGAGACATAGTATAAATCGTGTGTAGTTAATAGAGGAGACACTTATGAGATGAAAAATTACTCTTAAATTTTCTTTAAAACAAATAATCATCAATTTAATTGACTGAAATCCAAAAAATCTTATATTTATTATAAATATTAGATAATTATCAAAAATTTATTGATTATTTAGAAAATTATCAATTTTTGTATATTAAAATTATTATTTTGCCTATTTTAAATAGATTTTGAATCAGATATATTTCGATATTTATGATAAATACCGGATAATATTCAAATATTGTTAAATTTTCCAAGAAATTTTCAAAAAAAAGATAAATTATCAATATAATTATGAATGTTTATATTATAATTATTATTTTTCTTATTTTAAATACACCTTGTACAATTAAAAGAGGCACTTGTAAAATGAAAATTTACTCTTAATTTTCAAGTTATAATCAATCAAATTAAAAAATCAAATTGATTAAATATCCAGACAATTATCCATTTCTATATTCAGATATTTATTATAAATATCGGATAACAATCAAATGTTGATAAATTAATCAAATAATTATCCATATAATTATCAATATTTATTACTTATTTATTATGAATGTCGAATAATATTCAAATATTGATAAATTATTCAGAAAATTATGAATAAAAAATTATCTACAGAATTATCATTTTTTATAATTGTTATTTTTCTTATTTTAACAATTACAAGAGGCACTTGTAAGATGAATGATTACACTTAATTTACAAATTATAATCAATAAAATTAAAAAATCTTATATTTATGATAAATATCGGATAATTATAAAAAATTGATTAAATATCCAGACAATTATCCATTTTTATATATTAAAATTATCATTTTTTTTTTAATTTGATCTTGAATCTTTTAAATATTCCGATATTGATGATAAATATATGATAATAATCAAATGTTGATAAATTAACCAAATAATTATGCAAAATCAATAATTATCAATATTTGTTACTTATTTATTATAAATATCGGATAATATTGAAATATTGATAAATTATTCTGAAAATTATGAATAAAAATAAATTATCCAAATAATTATCAACGTTTATATTATAATTGTTATTTTTCTTATTTTAGTAATTAAAAGAGGCACTTGTAAGATGAACAATTACTCTTAATTTACAAATTATAATCATTAAACTTATAAAATCTTATATTTATGATAAATATCTTATAATTATTAAAAATTGATTAAACCCCAGACAATTATCCATTTTTATATATTAAAATTGTCACTTTTCTTTTTTAAATTGATCTTGAATCTTTTAAATATTCCGATATTTATGATAAATGTCGAATAACAAATCAAATGTTGATAAATTAACCAAATAATTATCCAAAAATGATTAATTATCTAAATAATTATCAATATTTATTACTTATTTATTATAAATATCGGATAATATTCAAATATTGATAAATTATTCAGAAAATTATGAAAAAAAAAATTATCCAAATAATTATCAACGTTTATATTATAATTGTTATTTTTCTTATTTTAACAATTAAAAGAGGCACTTGTAAGATGAAAAATTACTCTTAATTTACAAGTTATAATCAATAAACTTAAAAAAAATTATATTTATGATAAATATTGGATAATTATCAAATGTTGATAAATTATCCAAATAATTATCCAAAAATGATTAATTATCCATATAATTATCCATGTTTATATTATAATTGTAGAGTCAAGTAAGACGCAAAATTATTCATATATTTTTTAAATAAAATTATAATCAAATTAATTAAAATCTGAAGAATCTGATATTTATGATGAAATATCGGATAATTGTCAAAAATTGATTGATTATCTAGACAATTATCAATCTTAATATATTAAAATTACTATTTTCCTTATTTTATACAGATCTTAAATTTTATGAAAATTCCGATATTTATGTTAATTGTCTAATAATGATTAAAAATTGATAAATTAACTAGATAGTTATTCATTTTTACACATTTAAAATTATATTAATATATTTAATTAATTATATACATAGTCTAGTTTATAAAATCTTTTTCTAAAAATATTGTTATTTATAATAAATATGGAATAATTATGAATAATTAATTCCACATAATTAGGCTTTAGTACAAAAAATCCAAATTTTGTTTATAAATGTTAGATAATGACAAAATCTTCGAGTTTATTATTATATATATTTATGTATTCAATTATTATTTTCCTCATTTACATAGATCTTATATAGTTAAAATATAATTAATAATTAATAAATTATTGAATCCAATTTCCGTAATAATGGTATCTCTTAAACAAAAAACCGTCAGTCTAGATTGTGCAGAATTAAAATTTTATCATTGATTTCCTTAACGTTTTCGTTGTAGAAGTCACATTCTTCTTTTATACGAATAAATAGTAGTTTTTGTGTGCCCAATAGAGTAATGGTGAATCTTATTTAATTAATTAAGGGGGATTTATTCGTGGGTTTGCGAACGGTTTCCCCCAGTGCGCCTGGTCGCGTTCCGCGCCCCCCGCCCCACGGTCAGACCCCGCGGCGTCCACCGCCTACCGACGGACCGACGGACGGCGATCGCACAAACACACACACACACCGACCGACCGACCGAATTTCGGAAGTTCGCCCCTCGAAACGGACAGCCGTCGCCGCCGCCGCCGCCCGCCCGCCCGTTCGCCGTCCACGGCCGCCTCCTCAATATTTCAGCGGTGGCCCACTCGCTATCGATTCACACCTACCGCCGCCGATGCCGCCGATCAATTACCGACCAAGCTGGGGGGGACCGGGGGGTCGACCGACCCCCGCACTAATTCCGAACTGGACGGACGACCATCTCCTTCTCCTCCCGCTCCTCAACCTTCCCTGCGCCCCCGTTGCCACGACCCAGGTCCTTCGGAGACAAAGGATAACCGAATTGTCGGCGGGAGACACGGTCTCTTCGGCAACGGCGGCTTCTTCTTCTCGAACGGTCACTACGTTTGCTGGGTGCGAAATCGAAAGTCGAAAATCTAGTTTCGACGGATGATGTTAAATGCCGGAAAAGTGATTTATCTTTTTAACGTTTAATTGGGGAGATCAACCTTAGTTTTGATCTCCTCTTTGGAATTAAACAGTTCGTCACGTATGGAATTGGATAATGATGAAAATAAATAAAAATCATATGGAGGAATGTCTGGACTGTATGGTGGATGAGGTTGAACTTCATATTTAACACTCTGAAGCTTCCTTCTATTCTTTATTGCGAGATTTGGTCTTACTTTGACATGAAGAAGTTGAGCCTCATTTCTATTCATTCATTTGTCCAACTTTTTGATGATATTCACAAATCATATGAAATTTCTTTCTAATGATTGATTCATTGAACTTTAGTAAATGACCTATTTCCAAACATGTTAAATGTAGTTTTTTCACGGGATATTACCCAATGTCTTAGTTAATACAAGCTTTCTTCTAGTCTCTAATGCGATATTTGGTCATAAGTTGTCATGAAGAAGCTGAACCTCTTTTTTATTGATTAAAATCAATCGTTTTTAAGTAAATTTTTCATGAACTTGGTCAATTTGCCAGCATGTGATCGTTTGGCCCCTTAGTAGATAGTCAATATGTAAATTTTCGTACAGGGTAGTCATTAAAATCTTTTTTGGATTAAGTATCATTCTAAGTACTATTCAACCAGGTTTAGTAACTTTAGCCACCTATTGTTCATACAAGGGAAAAAATCAACCCATTTTTCAACATATATAACAAAACGAACAATAAAGTCTCATTTACGCTGCGGAGTCATTTGTCCTACTTTTTGATGAAATTCACAAATCACATGAAATTTCTTTCTAATGGTTGATTCATTGAAGTTTAATGACTGATCTATTTCCAAACAAGTTCAACGTAGATTTTTCACAAAATATTACCCAATTTTTTCATTAGTACATACATTAGGACGACCTTGACCTTGCCCATCTTCAGTGCATTTACTGTCATTTTTAATCCGACGAAATCAAAATCGTCCGACTCCAACAACCCAAACGAAGTCATTTAAATATAATGTAGGGTAAAATAAATGGCATAGTTAGAAAGAGTTCAAAAAGCTTTCAAATATATATATACAGATTGTTACAAAATTTATTCAATAAATCATAAACCAAAAAAGTAATTACTTTTTCTGCCACCTAATATTCAATTTAAAAGATATCTATAGTAGTGAAACGATTAGTCGACTAACGATAATATTTGTTGATTTTTGATATAAGCTGAATAATTAGGTTACCTTATTCGATTAACGATTAACGACTAACCATGTAATTGTCAGAAATCACTCGTGTGAAAATCTATTAATCGGTGCTTAATTAATAACCTGACACAACTGCTGCATGAAAAACGACCGACTATTCGATTGACGATTGAAATCAATCGGACAAAAAGTGCCTTAAATAATCATTAGACGTGTTGACCGGTATCCAATTGATTTCCGTCGATTGATCAGTCGTTAGTCCGAATAATCGGTTATTGAAATGAGTCGGTTATTCCCAGCTCTAATCCAAAGTTTAATTAACCAAACGGAACGTTTTCGGAATCGCACGAACCCTACAACATCCACCACCGTCCGACATTCGTGCCCGTCCCGAAAACGAAACCGCGACGTCGTAGGGAGAACGACGTTTTAGCCCCCATCCGGCGGCGGTTTTTTCGTGCCGCACGTCCGGGATTCGGTCGTCGTTCTCTTTCTCGTCGGACGGAGAGGAGAGGCTGGCACACAGGCAGGCAGCCAGGCAGAGGCAGCTGCGGTCCGCGTTCGGATCCGCGGAGAGCACCCTTTTGTCGTTCTCTCGCTCCCTCGCCCCTTCGCGTGTGCGGCGGAAAACGTAAAAAAAGCGCGGCCCCGATCGACTGCCGTGGCGGCACGCGGGGATCGCTCGCAACCGTTACACGGTCGACCCCAACCCATCCCGAACCGGGTCCGTTGTCATCCATTAAATAATTTTTTTTTTTTCGTGTGTTTTTTTTCGCTCGTTTCACGCGAGAGATTTAATGTCGTTCCGGCGGATTCTGGACCGGTACGGCGGCGGATCATCGATGAAAAACCGTTGGCATCACGTTTTTTCCCTTCCAAGTATTATCGGACGTGTTCGTTATCGAAAGATAAACTCAAACAATGGCTGTATATTCAAAACTATTGGAGGTATAATAAAATATGTGGAGTCAAAGGTTTATTCAATATTTTTAGAGTTTCTTCTATAATAAGTTAATAAAATAGATAAATAATAAAATATGAAAATCCTTACCTTAGTATATAAACGTTTTGAATAATTACGCATGTTAACGTCATTATCTAAGAAAATTAATTTCAAAACAGGTAAATACAGTTCATAATATAAGTAAATATATAGAGCCAACGATTTATTCATTATTTTTTAAATTTATTCAATAATATGTTTATAAAATAGATAAATAATAAAATATGTAATTCTACTACCTTAGTAAATATATTAATCTTTTGAATAATTACGCATGTTAACGTCATTATCTAATAACATTAATTTGAAAACAGGTAAATACAGTCCATAATATAAGTAAATTATAATAATAAAATCTTTCATACAAATGGTTAATTAGAGCCAATAATGCAGCTTTTATAGTTATAACTACCACCCTAAATAGGTATAATCTATAATAATCATAAATCCATATCTAAAAGTGGAAGTTTATTTCTAAACTTAACATGCATGAATAAAAAAATAATATTACTGATAATGAATAATTAAAAGAAACATTTATAATTTAGTGACATCATCTATGTGTTTGTAAGGTTTCCAATTCACACTTTTGTTTCAGTTTTTTATTTAGTTTAATGACAGTAAATTGTTTACTATTAATTTTAGTATGTATTAATTCCATTATGAATAAATTATTTCTAATATTTATTAGTAATTAATTATATATTTTTTAAACAATGACTTAAACACACATTTTTGTGTTATGATTGTCTATAAACATAAAGATTTCCAATTTTATAGTATTTTAATTAATTCTTAAAGTTATATACAATGAGGTCGTAAAAAGTCCCCTTTAGACAACTTTTATAAGCTCAACCAATAATTCTCAAGTAAATTAGGTAATACAATTATCCTCTTTTATATTATATAAATATTGACCTGTAATACTCACTTTTTGTAGGAATATCAAATTTTTTATTAATAAATCCAGAATAGTTCATAATTCTATAGATATTAACCGTTTTTAGCTATCAAAGTACCATTAAATAGAGAATGTGTCAAATGAGGTATAACCCTTCGTTTTTAAAAAATAATTGATTGTGTGTGTCCATTTGGTATTAAACAATTTGGAACATCTCAACATTATAGTAAAGTTTAGTTAAATTGTCAACAACTTACATTTTATTCAAGGTCTATAACTTCTTTCATTCAAAAGTCATCAGAGTAAGTTTATTTAACACATTAAATGAATTGCTCACAACTCTATAACTACTCAAACGTTTTAAAGCAGTAAAATGGCATTCAATGAGAGTCTGTCAAATGAGATATCACCCTTTCTTTCTAAATAATTGATGGCAGTGTTTATTTAGTATTGGGTTATTTGGAATACCTCAACATTATGGCAAAATTTATTTAAATTGTCAACGACTTAACATTTCATTTCAACTTGATATCTTGTTTCTTTTAAACGTCATTAGAATAAGTTTATTTAACAGATTAAATGAATTGCTTATAACTCTATAACTACTCAAACGTCTTAACCAGGACAATGGCATTCAATAGAGAACCTGTCAAATGAGATATCATGATAGTGTTCATTTGGTATTGGGCAATTTGTAACACCTCAATATTATATCAAAATTTATTTAAATTGTCAACGACTTAACATTTCATTTGAACTTGATATCTTGTTTCTTTTAAAAGTCATCAGAATAAGTTTATTTGGCACATTAGATGAATTGCTTATAACTCTATAACTTCTCAAACGTCTTAACCAGGACAAGGGCATTCAATGGAGAGCCTGTCAAATGAGATATCATGATAGTGTTCATTTGGTATTGGGCAATTTGTAACACCTCAATATTATATCAAAATTTATTTAAATTGTCAACGACTTAATATTTCATTTGAACTTGATATCTTGTTTCTTTTAAAAGTCATCAGAATAAGTTTATTTAACACATTAAATGAATTGTTTATAACTCTATAACTACTCAAACGTCTTAACCAGCAAAATGGCTTTCAATAGGGAACCTGTCAAATGAGATATCACCCATTCTTTCCAAAAAATTGGTGATTGTATTCATTTGGTATTGGGCAATTTGGAACATCTCAGCATCATGTTAAATTATCAACAACTTAGATTTTATTCGGGGTCGATGTCTTCTTTCATTCAAAAATCATCCGAGCTTATCTAATACATTAAATGAATTGCCGATAACTCTATCACTACTCAATTTTAGTGAGCAAAATAGCATTGAACAGAGAACCTGTCAAATTCTGGTGTCCATTTGGTACATCTCAAATTTATTTTATGTCAAAACATAATTAAATTTGCTACAATTTACATTTTATTCGAGGTCGACATCTCCATTCATTCAAGTCATCAAAGTACTTCTTACGACCTTACCAGAATATTAGTATTCTTAACATTTTTTTGAATATTTGTGGCAGAATAACGTAACGATGAAACAAAACTAAAAAAAAATTGTAACTTGAAGGTCGGTTACGTCGTTTAAGCATTATTTTTTAATCTTAAATCGCCAACAAAATATCAACATGCCTGCAAATGCACACTGTTCATAACAAAAACACGGTCTGCTCCGATGCCAGCATTTGGAATTTTTGCATTGTTTTGTCTGAAAGATTATATTATTTGTCGAACTCACAACTATTTGCATATTCAGCCTCAGATATTAAAGCTTGAAATATCAAATAGGTTTTGTAGCATTTCTGATAACACTTTTTTTTTGCAATTCTAACAAGTCGTCAACTTGAGTCACATTTTTTTTTATTGGATTTACATTTAAAAAACGTAAACAAATTCAAATTCTCAAATAGATTAAGAATGAATGGAAAAAAATTGCAGTATTTGGATATGCAAACAAATGGAAATTTAAAAATTTGAAGAAGTCATCTTAATTTAATTTTATTTTTTGTAATTTCAACAATGTTGTCGATATCGAATTGAGTTCCATTTTGTTATAATTACATCTACAGAAAGTTAAAAATCTGAATTTTAATTTTATATTTTGTTATCATTATTATAATTATTTAAATCAGTTCAAAAAAATAAAAATGAATCATTTAAGGAATATAAAAAAATTAAATTATGAGGTAGATTGGGGACGAATGGATATAAAAATTGTAAAAAGGTGATATGTTTAAAGGTAAGATGTGTTTGGTTATACAAATATAAATATGTACATATGTAAATTTAAAAATGTGGAGAATATAGAAAGGACAAAGAGAATTAGTATTTATGGCATTTTTGATAACAACATAATTCATATCTTAATCAGGGAAATAATGAAAAATTTTAACACCAATAATAAAAAAGACGAGTATTGAGGAAATGTAAACAACTTTAAATTCTCAAGTAGATTAAGGACGAATAGAAAGAAGATTGTAAACAGACGAAATGTGTTAAAGAGAGGGCTGATATGACAATGAGCAAAAACAGATTGCAGTGTTTGGATATGCAATGTAAGGAGTTTAGAAAGGGCAAAGAGAATTAGGGAGGAATGTTTTATTTTTTTATATTCTTTCACATACTATTGGTGTTTTATCGCTTCGGTGAATTGGGCCGGTACTTGCTCAAATTCAACTAACCAGATATTGTCACATATATGAGCAAAATATGGCGAAACCGAAGTCGTCGTCTTGCCATTTCGGCGTGGAAAGCGGCGTTCGTGTTTTTGGCGACGACTGTACCCGCACCGGTGGCGACAATCGAGTGAGAGCAATACAACCCTCGCTGCCGACCGACGTCCTTGGGGCACACCGATGACGGACGGACGGACAGGAGCAGGTAGAACCCAGAACCCGCGGCGGACCCGCAATCTCTCGGGGTCCGCGCACAGCGGGACTCCTCTCGCCTATATCGGAGGCGCCGCGATCCGATCCCGAGAATCGAACCGAACCGTTGCAGCTGTCGTTGCCCGTTCCGACTATCGGGAATTTGTTCCGCACCGGCTAGAAAAGACCCTTCCTTTCTATTCGCTGCTCCTAGCTAACCGTGGATTTCCATCCCTACGGCACCACGGCTTCTGTCTCCTTCACGCATCTAAACAACCGGCGAATTTTACCATTTAATCGCACAATATTACTTCTCACTTTTTATTTGTACAAATTTGATTGGAATTAAGCATTTCATTCAGCCAAAAAATTTGAGGGTAGATAGTAAAAGTAAAATGATAATTAAAACGAAAATGTATTTTTTAACAGTGCATAAATTTATAAAAAAATTTAATGTTAGTACAAATTGTAATACAGAATTTTAATTAGGCTTCTAAGAATCTGATATTTATAATATAATAAATATTTAGAAGTAAATTAATTATTAAACTGAAAATATAATTATTTTTAAAGAATTAATTGAAAGAATTTATAAAAAAATATAATTTATGTTCAATTTGAATTTTAATTATTCATTATTATGGCAATTTTTAAAATGTTAAATATTTTAACCATATTATTTAAAATAATATTTATTACTATTGTTTGTTTACACGTTATTATAAAAAATGTTACTTATATTTTATTATACTTTAATTTTGAAAGGAATTTTAATGATTAAATCTGTATTATTTAATTTAACATTAATAATTTGATTAATATTCTTTTTGTTTTATAATTTTGGCCCTCCGAGGCTTTGACTCGATAATTTTCAGCCTATATTCCTCAAACTTCTTGAAATGTTCTGATGAGTTCATTTAATTTTGTAAAATTTTTATGTCGTATTTGGCTATAAACGCGATCCCTCCTGTTTTCTGTAGGGTGGGTGTCTAGAGATTGAGACTGGACAAAACATCGATGCTTTGGTCTCTTAATAAATCTATCACAATGTTGAATTTGTGTTTAGGATCATTTTCAAGTTGAAACACATTTATTAAGAGCATAATTTCTTCAATATATGGAAGCAAATTCTTGTTTAATATATCCCTCTATACCGTACGAAAAATGCTCTTCGTGTCTGGATGTTGTAAGAGATGGATGCACGACAAAGAGAGAAAAGTTTTGCCCGGTAGTAAGAATCCCTACTCTCAGAGACAATGCGCCGTGCTGGTGCGCGCCGGCGCACAATGTAAATTAATCTTTGCGAATGCATTTAGTAACTCTCCGTATGCGTAGGGATGTAGTTCGAGTTCTTCGGATGCTCCATTTAAATTCCGTAACTTTGTATAATTTTCAATCTGTAAAATGAAATATTTTTTGAGGGTATATCAAAAACAAAAATAAGTATTCTAAAAATAAACTGCTTTTTTCAAAATAAAAATGTATCCCAAAAATTAAATAAAATATACTAAAAACAACGTCTGCGGAGACGAACCGCATGCTAAACGCAGCAAAACCAAATGATCCCCTCCAGTCAGTTCGGCCCGCCCACATAATTGCATGTATATCTTTCCTTTTTGTTTACAAAGGGGTATTGATGTTCCGTCTCAATATGCGAGTAGACACGCTCATCATTTTTGATACGGTATAAATCAGTTTAAGGGGGTTTACACAAGAAGAATTGAAGCATCCCCATAGCATAATTAAACCGCCAGTATGTTTCACTGAGGGTATAATACATTTTTTATGTAGTTTTGTCCCTGTAGAATAATTAACATAAGCAGAATCATCATTTTTTTATAAATTAAATTTAGACTCGTCACTAAAATCTACTCGTCCCCTCTTTTCTCTGGTCTACTGAATGTGATCCTAAGCAAGTGACAATTAGACTTGCCCAAGCTGGGTTTTTCTTGTAGATCTGGAGTCAAGTGAACCCCCATTCACTAACCACCTTCTCACAATCCTTGTACTAATTTTAGCAAGTCAACTTTTCTCCAGATTGGCTTTAATTTCAGTTAACAATAAGATTGGATTGTTTTTTGAAATTCAAATCACTTATTTTCTTTCAGGTTTTTCGAACTCGAACAAATCTTTTCGTAGGTACCACTTGTCGCATTTTGTCACAAATTATAATCAATTTGTCATAAAATAAACTAATAAAAGATGTAAAAAACAATTAATACTAATAATTTTAAAAAATCAATAGGACCATATGTAATATAAATAACATAAAAAATATAATAATAATGGAGAAAACAAATAATAATATAAAATTTAAAAGGGTTTTGATAAATAATGAATAAGCAAGTTTTCATCGAGCTTTCTCAATGGTTGGTTAACTTCATAAAAGACAAAACAAATTATTGATAACAAATGCAGAAGCCTTAATTATTACTATTATTTGTACAATATAAATTATAGCCAAAATATGTTGAATACATTTTTCAAAAATTTCCTCCCTTTTTTAGGACATATAATATAGATATTTCTATTAATATGTCCATTTTATGTTATTTTTTAGTATTTAATTTATTTTAATAAGTCACTATGACTATAAATTATTGCAGAAGATAGTTACTAAAAATTCTTGATTGATCTTGATATAACTATTAATTGATTTATCAAGTCATAAATATCACCATAATTATCAAGACAATTATCAATAATTATAACCGGCGAACCCTAATTTTACCTAAAATTAATTCGTGAAAATATCATTAAAGTTTACTAAGGGAAGCAGTGAATAATTATTACTTGATTATAACCCGTCGATTTTGATCGTCAGTAATATATTCTAAAGTAAAGTTGATTTTACCTATATTTGATTACTTATTTACATATTGGCTTCAATCATTTTACCTGTTCAATTTGTCACAATCAGACGGTATTAAAATAATAATACATTTTCATTAGTCCCGTTGAATTTTACATTCGAAACGTCAATCCATTCAGTAATAGATATATTTTTTTTCGCATCTGTACCATTGATTGGATCCGTCGAAGCGCAGCACGGAAATTTTTCGGAGGCTGAGCCAATTGAAAATAAATAATTGTTCGGTCGGTCGGTCCCACGTCGGGTACCTAAGAAGGGTTTTTACGTGTGCGAATATCGATCCGGCCGGTACCTGACCGAAAACGCCGACAATAATAACAAGCCCCCGTCGGCAAAAGAAAAAAGAAAAGATCGGGACGGATCCGCGGAAAAAAGGCACGTCGCTCTCAAGGCCGGCAACGGTCGGAAAAAAAAAATAATAATAATATTCATATAAAACAATGATGGCGGGCCTTTTTAATGCGTCGCGCTGAAGGGGTGACGCACCCGGGGTGGCGCAATTTGCGAAGCGATAAATTCATTAAATTAACGGCGGCAAAGGCAACGTTCTTCCGATTTAATCCGAGTCATACGTATTCGGAAAACGGTTACGTTGCACGAACAGTTTCCGTGGGTGGACGTGGGGGGATGTATTTTTCTTTTTTTTTTGCGCGTCAGGAAGCGATCCGAGAGGAGGACGGGAGAGAGAGGGCCGTTTAAAAATAGCCCCGGTGGCACGTTCGACGTTTTGCGTCGAAGGGATCGAAGGGTCCGTGTCCGTCCGTCCGTCCGTTTTCCCTCGGGGCCTCCGCGATCGCTAATTCCCAGAAATTTTCACTCCTCTTCTCGCCTCCACCCTCCGATGCCTCGCGTGACGCACACTGCTCGAGGTCCGCCCTAAAATTTCGCCTAGATGTTTCTTCAATTACGAAATTATGTTAAAACTTGCCTATCTAATATTATGAAAACATTCGGTATATTTTAGAATTTGTCGTCCTTAAATGAAGTCAGCTGTACCGTTAATTAAAAATTATTATTGAAAAATTATTACTATAATGACAGTTTAGCATAGAAATAGTTCAGTGGATTAAATTATTGAATGGCAAAATTTCAATGGATGAAAAATGTAGAGGGTCGGGTTTTTTCCCGGACTTATGCACAGGGTGCGTTTATCCGTGGCTTAGTCTTTTGACGGTGCTGTACCTCGCAGTTGGCGGTGCTGCGACACCGACCCACCGACCGACGGACGGACGGACCCTCCTCACAGCGGCTCTCGCAAACACGAACCCACGCACCCAACTATCCATCGATGCACGATGCCCCCATTTTATCCCAAAACAACGTCGGTCGCACATTTTCTTCGTGTTCCAACCGTTTATGGGAATATTAGCTTATACAAAAATAATTGATGACTGACCAAATATCAACGTTCGTAAATATAACTATGTTTATTGGAAACACCAAAATTGGATATTTTTCTAATATACGATACACATACAGTAGTGGACATTATTATAGCAAGTTATAGCAATATTATTTTAGTCATAACTCTTTTATTTAATGAGAACTATTAAGATAATATTAATTTACTGTTCTTGTTTTATACAGAATTATAAAAACTTAGTCTTAAACTATAGAATGCTACATATATTTTTCTTAATTGTGCTGGACATAAATAAAGTAACTTTAATTTTGAAAGGGATTTTTAATGACTAAATCTATGTTATTTAATTTAACATTAACAGTTCGTCAAGTCAAAATAGGGTTTTCACATTTTTAATAGTAAACTCGGAGTTTTTCTTTTAGGTCTGGGGTTAAACGTAACCCCATCCACTAACCACATTGTCAGAGCCCTTGAACTAATTTCAGCAAGTCTCATTTCCTCTATGTTGGCTTTAATTTTAATTGACGATAAGATTGGACTGTTCTTTAACATTCGATTTATCTAGTTATCGATCTTCTTTCGAACTCAAACAAATATTTTTGAAGCTAATCACTTGGTCATTCTTTCTAAATTTTTTAATAACTCGGGACACGATTGACTTATTTAGTCATAAACTCTTAGCCATCTCTTCTTGTTTCTCTCAGTGTTAAGAACCCTGATTATAATTTTCCGCACAGTTTAATTTCGACCAATGATTAAATAAATAATTATAATAAGCAAAAGTCCACTAGTAAATAATTGATTTAAATTCACAGAGAGGAATGAAAGACCATAAAGTAAAAAATTGCTTTAATTTTGTCCAATGAAAAATAAAGAAGTACGCAATTTTTTAAAGAATAACATTAGATTTACAATTAGCAATAGCAATAACAGAAAAAACAAACATTGTAAGTACTGATATCAAGTGCAAGTAGTACAGCTCATATTTTGAATACATTTTAATAAGTTACTATAATTATGGCCACTACTGTATATTGGATCTTTTAGTTTCTGAAAAAAAAAACAGTTTTTTAATAAGTAAAACAGTTAAAATTATGCGTCTGATTAAGTAGGAATAAAATATCACCACAAATATTTTTTATTTATTAGTGAAAATCCAAAGATGTATTGAATGTAAAATGTATATAAAAATAACATTATGAAACACAAGCGCAAATAATAATTCTTATCCATTTTACTTTGTATCCGTAATCCGTGCCAGGGGCGAGTCGTCATCGGACTCATCTGAAAGACCCACTTCCGATACTATAGTTTGCAAATTTGCCGAGAGTTCACTGGTGTTATCCTCGCGTGATTCCCAAACACAAATTTAAATTTGAGGATTTATTGAATCGATTTCGTTCCGTACCGAATTTTCGTCTCTCGACGTTTTAGTTCTGATTTAATTTTACGAATATTAAAATCTCTGTAAAATTCATGTAAGGGTATTACCGAATTACAAAAATCCATGTTCGATAACGTTTTAACAATCAATCATTTTTCCCATACATATTTTCATATACATATCATGATATATTCCGGGTGTCAACGAATCCATTAGACAAAGCATAACTTCTAGGACACTCGTTATATCAAAGTGAGATCTAGTATAGGTAAACGGTATGGAGAGAGGACAGTTTTCGCGTATTTCTCACTTTTCGGTCACTTCCGGTTTCACCGGAAATGGTTCCGTTTTCGAATTATTAAATGGAATACCGTGTATATTTTTACATTTTTGAATTTCTGAGACAATTCACTGTCAGACTTACGCCTACTTGATTTATTATCCACTATTTCACACACAAATAATTTAATTTATGAGATTTTTAATTCAATCGCAAATAAATTGATATTGTTATTTTATTCCTATCTAACTAACTAATCACCGAATCTTTGCGACTGTAATTTTCTGACCTGATAAATTTCTAAAATAATATCTCAGGATAGCAAACAACTTTTCATTTTGTCCTTTCAGCCTTCTAAAAATACAACGATATTTAGGGAGTTTCATTTAAAATTCTATTCAATTCGTGATGTCACGTTGACGAAAACGGATAATGTGAACAGAATCTAATTATACAGGGAGACGTGTTATTTTGAAATATATGATTCTTCCAAATTTCATTTTCCTTTTACTACACGATGTTCAAGGTATTACCTAGCCCAGAATCTAGAATGTCGTGGGCCACCCTATAAAGCACTTGATATACAGTACCAGTCAAAAGTAAAGCAACAAATACATCTTTACTAAAAATTTATGCAAATAGGAGGTTATCAAGGAACTATATTTTTGTCAGACAGTGTACTTTATCTTATATCACACTTGAATTTAAATATAATCCATTTTTATAAAATTGTTTATCATTTTTTTTTATTTTTTGAACAGTCAAAAGGAAAGCAACACCCTTATAAATTATTTAATTTCAGTTTGTCTTTAGTAGTTTATACATACGGTAATTAATTAATATTAAGTAAAGTTAGATAAAAATGCCCGTAGGACGAAAATCTTATTTATTTCCAAGTACAAACGAGGAATTAAACAAATTTCAATTGCATCGCAATTAAATTTAAATCGAAGTATTACGTCAAGAACTTCTTAAAGCTGGACGACCGAAAAAAACCAATAATACTGACAATCGAAGGATTGTAAGAGCATTCAACAGCCACCCAAATAAACCTACAGAAGATCTTAAGACTGAATATTCACATTTGGGGGTGTCTGTCAGTACTATAAGTCGTAGACTAAAGCAAAATAATTTACATGGAAGAAAATTTAATTTATGGTCATCAGATGTACATCGAGGGAACAATTAAGCATGGAGATGGAGGAATAATTGTGTAGACCTCATTTTCTGGGCTTGGATTGATATCATTAGTTGTATGATGCAGTATGCTGAGGAAAATATGCCTTCGTCGTGGCTTTTCCAGCACAATAAATGTCCGAAGCATACAGTTACAGTTGAGAAAACTTATTTGCTTCCAATTATGTAAATCATATGAAGTGGCCAGTCCAAAGTCCCGATCTAAACCCCATAGATAACATGACATGATACATTTTAAAATCAGGAAAGCTCACTCAGGCAAATTTCAAAAGTCAGATGAATTGTTGAATTGAAACTATTAATATTATTTTGTATTCTATAAGCAAGAGAATAACAACCTTGTTTCTTCCATGGAAGAAAGATATGAAGAGGTAATAAAATATAATGGATATACTACTTAATATGTTAATACTTCTTGTTTTATAATTTATAATACTCTCATCCTTTTTATTTCAAATAAATATAGATCATAAAAGGTAAGTATAGATATTGTGTTTAATTTTATATATTAATTTGTTGCTTTACTTATGACTGGTAGAGTATATCAGCGAACCCTACCAAATATGCAATAAAAAAGACACGAACTTGATCGAAAATAGCCAAATTATACTAGTTAACTTCCAACTTACGATATCTTATCTCTATTTCTTCGAGATATTCTTGTAAAAACATTGGAATGTCAGGACGAAACTGATAAGAAACTCAGCGAACGAATACACGAAAGACAGGAAGTAGAATAAATATAAGACTGACATAGAAAAATATAATTATAAGTACAGATTGTTTCAAACTGGTTTATTTGTATGTTACGAGCATTTCCAAAAGAAACAGAAACTAATTTGTGTATGTAGGGGTCAATTTTTAGTAGGATAATATAGGAACAAAAAATATTTATTTTTTTAAAATTTTGAGATACTTCTTAAATAGACAATTGCTTAATTCAAAAAATCTAAAAATATATAATTTATGGGAATTTAATATATCTTTGGTTAAGATTAATGATATTTAAGGTAAAATTCAAAATATTCAATATTGGCGCCTCTAAAATAAAAGGAAAATTCTATTTTTAGGTTAACAACTGATAATTTATTTGAAAATTAGTAATTATGTTTAATTTAAGCCACACTGTACACAAAAACGACAGAGAAGAGCCCAGGTTTAATCAAATTCCAATATGCACATCGCCATCACATTCAGAAATAATCAGAAAAAAAGCGTGCATATGCGGGTGAAACGGGTGGAAGAAAGTCGGACGAAATTTCCGCGTGCAGTTGTCCCTCCGTGCATCGGACGCGGGGCTTTGCCGGGGGGCGGCGGTGCGACGCGAGGGGTCCGGGATTCGCGAAGGGTCGCGGGTAACGTTCGTAGGGGACCGCCGGGGTGGACGGAGGGAAGGGCAGGTAGATGCGGGTCCGCGATCGCAGCCAGGCAAGACGGGCGAACCGTACGAAACGGCAACCCCCGCTCGCAACGGCTCCGCCGCGTCACGCCACCCCGCTCGCTCTCTCATCGACGGCCTCTCGTCAAAACAGAAAAACAGCTGCCGATGCAATCAATACCCCCGCCACGTCACACGGTGCCACGCATTTGTCAACAACCACTACGAAAGTTCTTTTCTTTTGCGTACGCAAGTACGCCAGTACGTGGTGCGTGTACATACGTACGCACGGACGGGGCGAAAATGAAATTTATGCGCTCCTGGCGAAAGTAATGGGTTCGACGATTTGTTTTGCACGTCGCCGTTAATGCGACCGACCGGGAAAAACAACCGTCTAACTTGTAACTGTAATCCGAAATGAATGGTGCCCGTTTCCCGTAATAATTCATTTATAAAACTGAATGAAAAACACTCGATACGCGGAAAGTGGGACGATGAGATTAGTTCAGTAACGTAAAGTTGTTTTGCTGATGGTTAAAGATCGACGAGCGAGCTAATATGTTCAACAGTTGAAAAGGATATTTTGAATGCGACATGGATAAAAGCATTAGGGGTAATTTACCAATATCGTATTTTCCATGCGATGTCAATCCCACACACATTAAATCCTTTGAGAGTAACTTACAAAGACGCTTTACTGGGGTAAAATAACTCACGAATAAATTTCAAGGGCGATTTCAAATTGCTGAATGCTCAGTTCACAATCAGTTTTTGAAAGACAATTAATTCATCGGAAAACCATAAAACGTTAATTAACACGTAATTTATCGCTGATATTGAACCGATGTTAGTTTTAAAAAAATTCGTAATCAAGTTGCAGAAAATTGTTTTGCATTCTTTTTTTCTAGTCTCGTGGGAGGCGTGTATCAAAATTTATTCACAACAAGAGTTTTACCAACTTAATGTTTTCTTTACCGCTGAGAAACTTTTTATAAAACACTTTCTGTATGCATCGTAAAACAACTAACCTTTAAAAACATAATCGGTAGTTTTTGTTTAATTACTTTTCCTTACCTTTTCCAATTCCTAAGACACAATAATAATAAAATTTAAAGACAATTTTAAACTAAATTTACAACAGTTTTATCTAATTGTAAAAGGTAGACAAAAATAAATTCTAAATTAGCTATTAACAAAAATAATTAAATTACTAGAAAATCTAATTATGTAGTTTTTGGTTTTAGCTGAAGTAAAAGTAATTTAGAACAAAACTATAACTATTCTGAATTTTCATGAAGTTAAATCTATATGTGAAAATTTTAATCTAAAATCAGAAAAATCAAATATTAAAAGTAAATTCTAAATTTACTATTAATAAACACAATTAAATTAAAAATCTAAATATATAGTTTTTTTATACTTTAGTTAAAATAAAAAATAGTAATTTAGAACAATACTATTTTGTTCCTATAAATAACTGTTCTGAATTTTCATGAAGTAGTTAAGTATGTTAAATTTATGTGTGAAAATTTTAAACTAAAATCAGAAAAACACGTTTTCCAAAATGAACTGAATTTACACTAATATCAGTTAACGGCAAATCTTGAAAGTAAATTCTAAATTTGCTATTAATAAACACAATTAAATTAAAAATCTAAATATATAGTTTTTTTATACTTTAGTTAAAATAAAAAATAGTAATTTAGGACAATACTATTTTGTTCCTATAAATAACTGTTCTGAATTTTCCTGAAGTAGTTCAGTATGTTAAATTTATGTGTGAAAATTTTAATCTAAAATCAGAAAAACATGTTTTTCAAAATGAACTGAATTTAGACTAGTATTAGCTAATGGCAAAACTTAAATAAAAGTAAACTCTAAATTTACTATTATCAAGAATAATTAAATAAAAAAAGCTAGATATATATAATTTGTTATAATACCTTTAGCTAAAATAAAAAATAGTAGTTTAGAACAAAACAATTTTGTCTTTATAAATGTTCTTGTAAATTTTCATGAAGTAGTTAAGTAAGTTATATTTATATGTGAAAATTTTAAACTGAAATCAGAAAAACACGTTTTCCAAAATGAACTGAATTTACACTAGTATTAGTTAATGGCAAATCTTAAAAGTAAATTCTAAATTTGCTATTAATAAACACAATTAAATTAAAATTCTAAATATGTAGTTTTTTTATACTTTAGTTAAAATAAAAAATAGTAATTTAGAACAATACTATTTTGTTATTATAAATAACTGTTATGAATTTTCATGAAGTAGTTAAATATGTTAAATTTATGAGTGAAAATTTTAATCTAAAATCAGAAAAACACGTTTTCCAAAATGAACTGAATTTAGACTAGTATTAGCTAATGGCAAAACTTAAATAAAAGTAAACTCTAAATTTACTATTATCAAGAATAATTAAATAAAAAAAAGCTAGATATATATAATTTGTTATAATACCTTTAGCTAAAATAAAAAATAGTAATTTAGAACAAAACTAATTGTTTTTATAAATAACTGTTCTGAATTTTCATGAAGTAGTTAAGTATATTAAATTTATGTGTGAAAATTTTAATCTAAAATCAGAAAAACATGTTTTCCAAAAAGAACTGAATTTAGACTAGTATAGCTAATGGCAAAACTTAAATAAAAGTAAATTCTAAATTTACTATTATCAAGAATAATTAAATAAAAAAAGCTGGATATATATATATATATATATATATATATATATATATATATATATATATATATATATATATTTATAATACCTTTAGCTAAAATAAAAAAATAGTAATTTAGAACAAAACTATTTTGTCTTTATAAATGTTGCTGTAAATTTTCATGAAGTTGTTAAGTAAGTTAAATTTATATGTGAAAATTTTAAACTAAAATCAGAAAAACACGTTTTCCAAAATGTACTGAATTTACACTAGTATTAGTTAATGGCAAATCTTGAAAGTAAATTCTAAGTAGTTAAATATGTTAAATTTATGTGTGAAAATTTTAATCTAAAATCAGAAAAACACGATTTCCAAAATGAACTGAATTTACACTAGTATTATGTGTATAGTGTAAAGTGACAAAACTTAAATAAAAGTAAATTCAAAATTTTCTAATTAATAAGTATATTTATATAAGGAAATCTAAATGTATAGTTTTTATAATACTTTTAGCAAAAATAAAAAATAGTAATTTAGAACAAAACTAATTGTTTTTATAAATAACTATTATGAATTTTCATGAAGTAGTTACGTAAGTCAAATTTATGTGTGAAAATTTTAATTAATTTAATTAGTATTAGCTAATGGCAAAACATAAATAAATGTAAATTAAAAGTATGATATCAATAAGAGACAATTAAATAGAAAAACCTAATTATATAGTTTTTGTTTCAGGAATTTTCAGGAACTAGTCTGCTTAATGTGAAATTAGAAAACCACATGTTTCAAAATGAATTGAATGATTTAGACCAGTACTAACTAAGTAAAATTAAGTCTTAAAAATAAAGAATTATCCCAATTTATGACGAAATCTAAAATCTAGTAAAATGTCGTTTACACCAAATACATTAAATTTGTCCCATACGTACGTGTAATATTTTGTGCGGAAAAATTTACGAACTTAAAAGTAAACAGTCTCGGAAATGAAATTCAAAGTTGGTCCGAAACAGTGTAGTAAAAGGAAAACAGCGTTGAATATGACGTGGCCGTAATAAAATTGATTAGTCGACGAAAGCAGGATTAATAATGTTGTTAAAAGTATGGCTCGAATAAAAGTTGCGACGTGACGTGTTTACGGCAACCTGTTGCGAACGTTTTATTTGCGTCGAGAATAAACTTTCCGATGTTATTCACTTTATTCGGTTATTCGCATATTCCCATTGCATTCCGACTCACCTCCCTCGGCCACCCCCCCACTCCCCCGGCCCGGTGCCGCCTCTCACTCCGCCGCTCCTCCATTCATTCATAAGTAGAATACTACTAACATAATAATGTTGGTGAATTTTTATTTTTATGATTTCATTCACTTTCCAACTCCGTTCGTCTCTCGTCTTTTTCCGTCCCTTTCGCTCGGCCCGTTGTTGTCTGTTTGCTCGGGCCCCGCTTCCTATTTATAAGCAAGCAACATTGAACTTGGGAATTTATCGACACTATTTATCTTTTGCGCTCTCTTCATTTTCCCATTCATCGAAACTTTGACCTTATTTCCGCGCGCGTACCCAGACACCGCAAAACTTTATTATGCGATCGATTTTAAATTTACGGTGGTCACGGACCCGGCCGACGATCGTTTTAATATTTTCCAATCGTGGGACACCCCCGTGGGAATAAACAAACAGTAACGCCATTAAATATCTGTTATCGCGTTTGTTAATGTTGGATGTGGCAAATGACTCAACGTGATTCACTCAACGTGTCTGATACTGCTTTTGTACTTGCATTTATCTTTTTTTTGTTTTGCAAATGTGCAGTAAACATGATGCGGTTATTGCATCGTTATGCAATTGATAATTGGTGCAAGATCTAAAACTAATAAATAATTCGCTTATTTTAAAGATAAAATGTTTTTTTTCTCTTGTTTCAAACTATAATCAGCCGCATTAGAAGAATAAAAACAATTATTCTAAAAAATCAACCAATACAGCATTATGAACTTAAATAATTAAGAGGTTTTTTAAAGTGATAAATAACACTCTACGTCTTTATTGACCTTTCTCAATTGTTAACGTTATATAAGATATCGTCACAAACAGGTTACAAGTAAGAAATGTTAAAGCCTTAATGGGAGTTCGTTTTTATTTGTTACACAATAACAACTATGTAAATTTTGAATTTTTCCAAAATATGTTGAATAAATTTAATTTTGTAATCGTGTAATTTAGGATGTGAGGATCTCCTAATTTTTTAACGCGTGTGTTGTATTCGCATGTTTATTATATTTATTTTAACTTTTTTAAAAATACGTACCGTATACTTTATTATTATTTTTTCTTTTCTGAATAATTTTTGTACGAATTTTGAGGGAATATACATTTTTATTGACGTTACAATTAGTATAGTTTTCAACTGATGATTATCAGTGCATAAATATCACGATAACCATCAAGAAAGTTATTAGTGACAATTATCAGTGAACCCAAGTAATTGTCTGAATTGCATTTAAAGATACTTACTTTGAATCCAACTAAAATGCGTTGAATAAATTTAATTATGATAATGTGTAACATCTAAATTAGGAAATGAGGATGTTTTTCAAAGATTCCCTTGTTTGTTTCCTACTTTTTTAATGTACATGTTGCATATGGATATTTTTATGTTTATTTTATGTACTAATAAGGAACGAGATTTATTTGATTTGTTTTTCTTCTTGAGCAACTGCTCTTTCTGGAGCTTTTCAAGAAGAATTTTGGAACAATACAAAAATGCATAAAAATCATAAGTATCAAGAAAATTATCATAAATTATTAGTAGAAATATTAGAAACTAATAGTACAAGTAACTTTTGAACCTAACGAAAATTACTTAAATAAGTTTAATTAATAAATCAATGTAAATTAGGAAATGGAATGATTTTCAAATATTTCTCTCTATATTTCGCTCATTTTTAGCATATACATTTTATCTAACTGTATATTTTTATTTCTACGTAAAATTTATGTACTTTTTTTAATAAGAAACGAATTTAATTTGTTTTTTCTTTTTTCCTTCGGAAGCTTTTTTCTACCAATTATAGGAAATATAAAATTTATCATTGATTTTTGTTTAATTATGAATTTGCAATTATCAGTACATAAATATCATATTAACTGCAAAAAAATTATCGATATTAATTATCAATTAACTTAATTAAATTTAATTTTGAAAATATGTAATAGTGTAGATCAAACTAAGATATTAGGATATTTTTCAAAAATACGAGATTTATGTGATTTTGTTTAGTATTTTTGTACAAATTTCTTTTTTGCTTTTGGGAAATATACAAAGAATATTTATTTATATTAATGGAATTTTCAGTTGATTATTATCAATAATAACTATCAAGAAAATTATCAATAACAATTATCAATGAATTAAAGATATTAACTTAGAAATACAACTAAAATGCGTAGAATAAATTTAATTATGAAAATATATAACAGTGGAAAATGTATGTAATTGTTTTTCAAATATTTTTGTCTGGTATTTTAATGTATATATATGTATATATATATACATTAAAATGATCCTTCTTCAGTGTAATAAATTGATTAATAACAATTAGCAACTCAATTGACTTTATTGTCCAAATTATTATATTTAAAGATATAAATTTTAAACCCAGCCAAATAAATTTACTTGTAAAAATATATAACAATGTAAATTCTGACGTTAATATGTATTTTAAAAATTTCTCTGAATGTATACATTTTTTACTCATTTATTGTGCATATTTGGTTATTTTTTGGCCACTCTATTTAATTTTTTGTAATTTTTTAATAATAAACGAAATTTATTTGATTTGGTACGTTTTTTTTGGGGCAAATTTCTCGTTCCGGAGCTGGATGAATACAAAATTTTTAATTTATCTTATAGTATAATTTCAATTAATAATTATTAGTGTATGAATATCAAGATTATTATCAATAAAATTATCAATGATAATTTTCAACTCAATTAACTTAATTGTCTGAATTATTACATTTAAAGATATATATTTTGAATCTCGTAAAATGTGTTGAATAAACATAATTTTGATAATAAACAAACCTAATTATGATATTATAATGTTTTTCAAAAATTTCTCTTTGTATTTTTTAACGAATTTATTGTAATTGGATATTTTTATTTATATATTTAATTTATGTATTTTTTAAAAAACAAACGAGATCGATTTGGCCTGTTTTGGAACAAACTGATCTTTTTGAAGGTTTTGATTTGATAGTTATCAGTGCATAACTATTACTATGCAATCAAGAAAATTATCAATGATAATTATCAGCGTACCCAATTAACTAATTTGTCTCAATTATTGTATTCAAAGATGTAAATGTCGAATTTAGTCAATATGTGTTGATAAATTTTTAATTTTGAAATAACGACAGTGTAAATTAGGAAATAAGAAATGTTAATAATTCTATAGTTTTTTAAAGAATATTATTTGTTTATGTTTATTTTAAATTAATAATTATATATAATAATATTTTGTTCATTTGATTTATATATTATTAGATGAACTTCATAAATTCGTTGAATATTTATTTTAGTATAATTATGACTGAAATATCACTATAACTGTCAAGAAAATTATCTAATCTAATCTAATAATCTAATTTTTTATTAATTGTGAACACATTGAAAATTTAAAAATATTTTATTGATCTTAACATAATTACAATTAACAAGTATCATTTCTTAATGATTATTTAATAATTATCATTTGATTATTGTTAATGTATAAATATTACAATTATCGTGAAAATTATGAATGGCACTTATCAGAAACTTGTTCATTTGAATGATTGTGTATAAATTGAGAAATCGTTGACACCATCTTTTTTCTTTGTAATTTTGGAAGATGTGCGCATTTCACATTGTAAATTTAACCGTGAACGAACGAAACGGACAGGCATCAGTCAAACGTGTAGTTGAAATGACATTTTTTTTTTTTTCATGTTTCATTTCGTTATTTCTGTGACCGAATTGATTTATAGTCGCGACGCGACACGGTTTGGCGGGGCGAAAGAAAACGTGCTGGACCAATTAACCGATGACTCAGCTCGGGCATCGCAGCGGGACGTCGGCGCTGCTGCGTTCCGCAAGGCACACACATTCGACCGTGGTTTTGTGTTTCCAGGAAGGACCGGGGCCCGCCGTAAATCAATTGGTCCGGTCCTTTTCTCCTCCCGTGTCGCAAACAGTCGCACCGGCTGAGATAAGCCATCGCCACGGCCTTGGCGATGCCGGGGCTCGCAGAACGCTTCAACGGTTTCCCTCACCATTTCACTTCTTTTCTTTTGGCGATGCGCTACGCCTCGGGTTACGACGCCTTTCCACGAAACGCCGGAGCCATGGGCAACGCTAATACCTGCGGATTAACCGTACATCCGACTTTCGAAAACCCCCTCGGATCCATTGTCAATCGGTTACCAGATACACGCACAGCAAACGCACGCACCGATGGTCTCTGCGAGAGGGCCGTGGGGCCGGGTTTACCAAACAAACGATCTGGGCCACGGTGTTTTGCGGGACGTTTTGTTTGTACGGATCAATCTTTGATTTTTAAACCCTTACACTGCAACATGAATATCATACCAAAGTTAATTTAAGTATAATGTTTGTACAAATAAGATTTTTGCCTTAATATCCCTTTAATCATAACATAAGTATACAATTTTTACCCCCATTTCATTTGTAGAAATCACAAATTTGTGTGCTTATTTTGATATGAATTTAAATAAAACAGTTCTAATATCCAAATAGTGACCTCATCAATCAGTTTACCATGTACAGATCGTAGTAAAAAACGATTTTGTCTTATCTTTTCCATTTTTTTATCGATCAGATGATGCAATAACAACCTTTAATTTTTATCCTTTTTCATCTGTCCTTCAAAAACAGATTATTAATTTACAGACAATAGTACAAATTTACCTAAAAACAATTTTTGGTTTGTCGTTAATAATTAATAATATGATTTCCTTTCTTTTATATCCGTTTTAACAGCAAGAATTATGTATATATTATACATATTTAAAAATTAATTTAAATTAAATTGTTTCATTGTCAAGAATAATTACTATTTTTCAGCTTGTAGCAGGAAACTATCTGAAAAACAATTTTTACTTTGTTGTTGTTAATTGTGGCGGTTCATAAATGACCATGTTTAATGTAAATTCTTTTTCTTTTAAATTAATTTAAAAAAAAACAGTTTATGGTTAGTTGTGAACCCATAATATGATATTCAAAACTTTTGACGATGAATTAATTATTCATAGTGCTTCCTAAATAACCAGTTATATATAGTTATAAGAATAATTACTATTTTTCTACTTGTAGTAGGAAACTATCTGAAAAACAATTTTTACTTTGTTGTTGCTAATTGTCGTGGTTCATAAATGACCATATTTAATGTAAATCCATTTTCTTTTAAATTAATTTAAATAAAACGGTTTAAGGTTAGTTGTGAACCCTTTGTTGTTGTTAATTGTGGTGGTTCATAAATGACCATGTTTAATGTAAATTCTTTTTCTTTTAAATTAATTTAAAAAAAAAAACAGTTTATGGTTAGTTGTGAACCCATAATATGATATTCAAAACTTTTGACGATGAATTATTTATAGTGCTTCCTAAATAACCAGTTATACATAGTTATAAGAATAATTACTATTTTTTTTAGCTGGTAATAGGAAACTATCTGAAAAACAATTTTTACTTTGTTGTTGTTAATTGTGGTGGTTCATAAATGACCATGTTTAATGTAATTTTTTTTTCTTTTAAATTAATATAAATAAAACGGTTTAAGGTTAGTTGTGAACCCATTATATGATTTTCAAAACTTTTGACGACGAATTATTTATAGTGCTTCCTAAATAACCAGTTATATCCATCCCCTTAATCATATCAATTAAGTGAACCGTGCCAACCAAAATTGAACAAAGCCTTCGATTTAGCCTTCGTTAATTTTGACATGGAACACATTTTTCCGTTGCACATTTGGCCGCGGCCAGGCAGCCTCTTCGATAGACCGAAAGCACTTAAAAAGCGTCGACTGTACCGCCGCCGCCTGTCGCAGTCGCTTCGAAATGCGAGCGTACAAACAACCGACCGGCATTTCCTGTTGTTGACCTACCCCATACGCCAGAACCACTAAATAATATATTTTCTATTTTGATCAGAATTTCGCCAGTCAATCTGCCGTGGTTATTGAAATTATTCCAGTCAAATTATAAATGATAATCATCAATGATGTTAAACCATTATATTCGATCGAATTATTTTGTTTTCGGCAGAATTTCCAGCCCTGACTAGGCATAATAAACCTGTCTCTATTAATTGCGAAAGTTTTTGTCAAAACATCGGATATTTGTAAACCGAGGGGTGGATTTGGAGGTTGCCGATGGCACAAAGCAAGGGATAATAAACGGGGATGGATTATTTTCGAGGAACGAAATACTGTGCGTCACGTCTCACGTCTTTGGGCCGTCCAACGTCCGTCCGTCGAGCACATGGCCCTGAACGCGGGGTGGTAAGGGCGAGGGAGCGAGGGGGTGACGCCGTGCCGCGCTTCGCACAGAGGGCTGGTGGAACGCGAAAGGAATTTTACCGGCACCAGTTTCATTCTGCCCAAATTTCGTCGGAATGATCCATCATTATCTTTATTTACTTCCACGATTAGAAGGTTCCACCCCACTTTACTAACAAATAACAACAGTGGTAAAATTGTCAATGACGAACAAATAAAAAAATTTTATGTTAATCATTGTGTCAGATAGTCTAAAATTAGGGGGTGTAATACACACCAAAAAATGAGGTATTTCGGCAAACCTCAATAAATTTTTTATTGAACGTTGGTTTAACTCCGTCATAAGTTACATATTTAATGTTTCTTCATAAAGTTCTTCAAATTGTCTGCTTTCTTTCTAACTCAGACTGTAACTAATAGTTAATCATTAGTTATTAACATTCGGTTTGAGGTAAGGTTCAGCAACTATTGACAAGTGACTGCGACGTGTAAATAAATATTTCGTGATGTCGAGTCCAATGTATCGCGGATGCGGCTCTGGGCGGCAATCGAGCGTCGGTTGCTGTTGGGGGGGTTCGAGTGAGGGGGTGGTGTCGGTTTGGAGGATCGGGATCGGGGTCGATTGCGATGTGGGTTTCCGAGGGACATTTAGCCGCCCTGGAAATGAGGATACCGGCCGTGACGACGTCGACTACGGCAGTGGCGGGGTGGCGGGACGCGGGGTTACGGCTTTCCGCGGAACACACGGTCGGGGCGCACAGTCGCCCAAGTACCTGGGTTTTCGTATTTCGATTGAACAAAACGGACAATTGGATTTATAAGTTTGAATGTGACACATAAGCAAGTACACTTTACTTTTATTGAATCCGTAGCACAGGAGAACCAAATAACTCCCTCTTCCCATTTAGTCCTAGTTTTATTTTTATTCGCTTAAGTGTTTTCAGATTCTCTATTCTCATTTTAATTGATTTTATTATTTTTAAACAAACTACAGTAAAACGTCGACAATTCGAACGGAATTGGTTGGCAACAGCGTCAAGAGTGAGAATTACGTGTATCTTTTACTTGACAAATAGAATAAAATATTTGGCACCACATTTGATAAAGCTAATTTTTATAAGGAATCCCTAACTTCACCGTTAACTGATGACAGATTTTGATCACTGCCTGTGTTCAGACATTGCACTTAAGCGATAAATTATAATAGATTCTTATAAATAAAATATAAATCAAACTCTTTCTTCTGAGGCTAAATTTGTTAATTAATGCTTTAATTAGTTAATTATAAAGAAAAATTGTTCTAATAAGTATTAGGTTACGTGTAATTTTTAGTTGGTAACTCGATTAAAATATTCAAAAAATCTAGTTTTTGGAACGAATCCCTAATCCCGATGTTCAGATACTGCGTTTAAGTGATAAATGACGATATTCTTCTTATGAAGAAGTCTTTGAATAAAATATAGATCAAAGAAAAGTCTTTCTTTTGATGCTAAGTTTATTGACTCCTGCTCAGCCAAACTGAAGTTATATAATTTTATTTTTTTCATTGTTTAACGTGTGTGTCTTACAGTTTAAGACATATGACAAGATGATTATAATAAACAATATGGCAAATATTATGTATGTAAATAATTAAATGTCTTGAAAATACGTTTAATTAGTTAATTATAAAGAAAAATTAATTTTTCTAATAAGTATTTGGTTACGTGTAATTTTTACTTGGTAACTCGAATAAAATATTTAGAAGTGAATTCGATAAATCTAATTTTTGAAAGGAATCCCTAATCCCACAGTTAATTGTTCAAAGGATTTTGATAACTGCCTGTGTTCAGATACTACGTTTAAGTGATAAATGATGATATTCTTCTTATGAAGAACTCTTTGAATAAAATATAGACCCAAGAAAACTCTTTCTTTTGATACTAAGTTTATTGACTTTTGCTCAGCCAAATTGAAGTTATATAGCTTTATTTTTTTTATTGTTTAACGTGTGTGTCTACCAGTTTACGATATATAACAAGATGATTATAATAAACAATATGGCAAATATTCTGTATGTAAATAATTAAATGTCTTAAAACGACTTTAATTAGTTAATAAAAAAGAAATCTTCAGTATTCTAATAAGTATTAGGTTACGTGTAATTTTTACTTGGTAACTCGAATAAAATATTTAGCAGTAAATTCGATAAATCTAATCTTTGGAAGGAATCCCTAATCCCACAGTTAATTGTTCAATGGATTTTGATCACTGCCCATGTTCAGATACTACGTTTAAGTGATAAATGATGATGATATTCTTCTTATGAAGAAATCTTTGAATAACATACAGATCAAAGAAAATTCTTTCTTTTGATAGTAAGTTTATTGACTTCTGCTCACTCAAATTGAAGTGAATAGCTTTATTTTTTTCATTGTTTAACGTGTGTGTCTACCAGTTTAAGACATATAACAAGATGTTTATAATAAACAATATGGCAAATATTCTGAATATAAATAATTAAATGTCTTAAAAACACATTTAATTAGTTAATTATAAAGAAAAATTAATTATTCTTAGTATTAGGTTAGTGTAATTTTTGCTTGGTAACTCGAATAAAATATTTAGCAAAAAGTTCAATAAATCTAATTTTTGGAAGAAATCCCTAATCCCACGGTTAATTGTTTAATTAATTTAATGACTACCTGTATAAAGACACAGCATTTAAGTGATAAATTTTGATAGGTTTTACTCTTCTTATAAAGAAATCTTTGAATAAAATATAGATCAAAGAAAACTCTTTCCTTTGATACTAAATTTATTAACTTCTGTTCAGTCAAATTCATGTTATATAGTTTCTTTTTCAGTGTTTAACGTGAGAGTCTACCACTTTAAGATAGTTAATTAGAAATAAAATTTATACTTAAGAAATATTAGTTTAGATTAATTTATACATTTATGTATATAATAAAAGTATTAACACTAAATTCTATAAATCGAATATTTAAAATGAATGACTAATTCCATGGGTAATTGTTCAATGAATTTTTGATCTGTGTTCAGATACTGCATTTAAGTGACAATATGTTATATTGTTATTCCTTCTTATAAATAAATTTTTGAATAAAATGAGATGGTTTGACTACTACATTAAGACATATGGAAAAAATATAAATAAATATATAAAATATGCAAATATTCCGAAAGTAAATAATTAATATCTTAACTGCATCTTTAATTAGTAAACTAGAAAGAAAAATTGATTCTTCTAATATGTATTAGGAGCTTTGAGATACTTTGAGTTGTGGCTGAAAACTCACTGACACTCGATTTACACTTACTTTATGATCTGTGATAATTGTTGTACGTTAACTAACTTCATGATTTGTAGTTTATCTGATGTTGATTTATATAAGATTGCAACTAGTCATAAATAAAAGTAATTTTAAAGCAAATAGGCATTTGTTTAAACAAAATCTATTGAAAGTTATTTGGCAACTGCGTTTCAACAAGATGATTTACAGTTAATAGAAAAATTGTTCTTACAAAAGTAATAGTAATGTAGTAATTCATCGGAGTTCGACTGTATGTATGAAGTTCCTGGCATTCATTTTCCGATTGTACGTTAGGGTGTGTCCCAAAAATATTAATTTCCAGCTTTTAATATCTGAACAGACATTAAGTTATATTAAACCCATGTCAACGAGTTCTCGACCTTCGGCAATAGCACCATTTCGTGCGGTTTCGAGCAGCAAACGGCAATATTGACAGTGATTGATACAGTTTATTGACGATTTCGATAATATGTATATCCGCTGGAAACGTGTTCCGAGAGTCCCGTCATTGCCTATATCCCGATATTGCCCCCAGATGTTGTTAGAGGCCGTCCTCCTCGGGCTCGCGTGATTTACCGCAAACGCCGGCCGCCCAGCGTCCCCAGATGGTTCGGTCCTGGACCGGTGGCCCCCGCACGTCCCCGCCCGCGTTCCGGCCCTTATATTGACCAGAGTCCGTGGGACCGACCGGGGGCCGCCTTCGACGTCTCCGCCGGCCACGCCATCCATTCCTTTTGCTTCCGTTTCGGCACGGTCGACGGCGCAATTTTTATCGTTGCCGCGCGAAACTCGATCCCTGCAGGGCCGCGGGCGGCGGCCCCCTCGTTAACGCACCGAATTTCCTCTTGACGGGCCCGAAGCCCCTCAAAGCGGGAACGACCGTTTCGCGAAAGAACCGTGAAGGCCGACCCCGGCGGTTCGTCGGTATCATTTTTTTTTTTCCATCGTTTTGTTCCAGTCATCCGAAACTCGAGACGGTCGTCGTTGTTTTCGCCTTTGTTGTTGTTTTTTTTTTTTTAGTTTATCATCCGCCTCGCGATCACCTCCATGTCGTTGATGATGAATTATCACGTTTGTGTCCTCCACTCCGAATCTATGAGGTTCAATTTATACGAGTCGCACAAGTTATTGCCCGACTTGGCGTTTAAGGTAATCCCCCGATTTTGGGTCGTGCATCGAAACGCACGACAATTGTGAAGGGTGTGTGACGGACGATTGTTTTGGCCACGAGTCGTACGTAGAGGTGAAACGGAGTAACCGGTTCGGCTATTCGAGCGCGTGTTAATAAAAGCAAACGAAAGCAATAAAACAAAAACGGGAGTCGGGAGGGAATCCTTTAGAAATTTCGTCCCCGTATCAGATTTATTTTTATGGACACCTGTTGCTTCTTGGGGGGGAAAGAGCGAAAGTTTGAGCTTAATGTAATTTAAAGCGTTGCGCCGCTCTCTCTGCCTCTCTCTCGCTCTCGCCCTCTCGGGGGGTTTGCTTGGAAATATTGAATTAAGCATTCATGTAAATTTATTAGGGCAATTAGTTTTAATGTCTTTTATTATTCCATATTTACACTAGATTAGGCGGATTTACGGTTGCCCTTTTTATTGTTGGTCTATCATATGGCAATCGCGTAAATTTGTTCGTTATAACTTATTTAAATACAATTAATTTTATTTAGACAGGAATATTTGAATAAAACACACACGATAGCCATTAAAATGAGTTTGCTCAAATTAATTCATTAAAATGAACTTTTGCTTGCTAATCAGATCAAAGGGTTGCTGAGTACAACAAGTGGATCATGTAATGCTGGTGACAATCTTTGATTTTTACTACATAATTAAAGTTTTTATATTGTTTATGCTACTAATGCACTATTTAAAAATAGGTGTAAAATTATTACCTCTATGGTTGGTCTATTACAGTGTAGTCCTGTTATTTTGTTAGTTTTATCTTATTTAGAAATTAATTTCAATTCAACTTTGATAGTAATGTTTAATTAAAACATATGGAGAAACAACCAAAATATATTTGTTTAAACAAATTCTCTAAAATAAAGGTACTTGAAAATAGTTGATTCAAAAACAAAGAGTTGCTGATTATAAGTATCATGTAATTCTGCCGACAATCTTTTGTTTTTACTGTTTTTTTTTTCTTCTAAAAATAAGTGCTTAATTATTGGTCATGTTCACTTAAACTTATTTATATAAAATTAAGTTCATTTTCTCAAGACTATTTAAATATCCTTAAAATAAATGTTTGTGAATCAGTTCTTTAAAAAACAAAGGATTACTGATTACAAGTAGATCATGTAATTAATCCTCTGATATTTATTTATTAGTTTATACTTAGTAGTTTTTATAGTTCTTAACGAATTAATCTTTTTATAGTTATCTTACGATGTCTAAAAATAAATGTATAATTATTTCTTTAATGTATTTAAGTTTGAACACTTCTAAATTATTATATCAATTCCCTTTGATTGAACACAGTAAATGAGCGTGTTAACGAGCGTTGTATCGTTCACGGTCCCCTTTCGCAAACTTTCCCACCCGGACAAAACTGAAAACTTCCAAACTTCAGCGATCCTTTAAAATTATATTTATCGTGCGGGCGCAACAAGTTGCCATAAAAATCACAGACACACACATGCAGAAAACAGGACTGGACGATGAGAGGCGGCGATGGAGGCGGCGTTCGGGGGTAGGGGGTGGACTGGCAGAAGTTGAAAAGAACCCCTGTTTGTTTTATTAGTTTTATTATGTTAGAGTAGACGGAGGCAGGGCGCGTAACAGGTGGCCAAAATAAAATAACTTCGGCTCAATCGGAAAACTCTAAAGTGCAATGAAACTTTAAGTCGCACCTATCGTTAAATGTTTTTGTGTCGTTCTCTTTGTTTTGGACGCGTAATTGGCCGTAATAATTCTCTTATAACAGGTGGAGACTCGATAAAATAACTTCCGCTCAAAGAGGCTTTTGTTTCTGTTTTAACTTTAGCTTTTATTTAGTTAATATTGATGAAAGTTTCAATTATAACTAAATATTTAACAAAAATTACATGTCGGTCAATAAAACAGTGAAGAGATTTATTTATAATTTATATATTTATTTAAACAAAATATTTTAAAATTAAAATTTACCTAATATCATTAATTATTGGTTTTATACCAAAAATTAATAAAAATTTCGTGAAATAAAATTATAAATAATATTTTTAAATCTGAAGTAGAAGAAATTCTTTAATTTGTTAAAAAAGTAATTTTTAAATATGGATATACAAAATATTTTAAAAAACATTTTTATTATACAGTCTTATATTGTAGTGACATCTCTTGATTTTTTAGTAAAGTATATTGTTTTAAAAAAGTAGTTTATTGAAATGCGCATTAATGATGTTAAGCAATAAATTATAAACGTGATTAGGTTTACATTCTTTAAAATAACAATTGTGTAAAAATGCAGATAATTATTATCATTTACTATTTAATATGACTAGTTAAGTCTACTCATTTACAGATGTCGCTTTTTGTAGAAATTTATACAGTGTTAAGAGCCGTTTACAGAACATGTCGTAACCCATAAAAACTGATATGAATATGTGGCAAAATTGAAGGAGGTCGTCCTTGTGACAAATGATAAATATTACTAATTTTTATTAAATGAATATTTATAATTCTTTATGATTTGAATTTTTTAATATATATTTCAATTTTTCAATCTAATTAATAAATATACTGCTTATATAAATTTATAAATAAATAAATCTTATATATTTTTTATAGCCGAATCGATTATATTCCCCCGATACGGTTTGTCGGCGACAAAAGGGCCAGTCAATGGAAATGGCCACGTTACTCTGCTCAATGCTGATCGGATTTGGATACGACGCGTACGTGGTATCCGGATATGCCATACAAGACATCACTGAGAACCTTATGGTGCGCATTGAGGCGCCATACCCAGAGGAAGAGGAAGAAGAAGTAAAACAAGATGAAGCTGTAGACGATGAAAAGTATGAGGTCACGCCACCTCGGGATCTAAGAAGTAAATTTCTTTTGATGCTAGAAGACCGCGCCAGGCTAAGGAAAATTGCCGAAGAGGAGGAGAAAAACATGGAAATAATGCAAAGAAGACAGGTAACATTGATCTTATAATATCCATAGATGCGTTTACATACAATAACAATTTAGGAAGAAGAAAAGGCTCCAAGAGACAAATACGAAGGACAACGCGTCCACGGATGGGTTCTTATTAAGAAGAGTAAGGAAGTGACTGAAGATGTCTTCGTCGAACCTAGTAACGGGTTTATTTACCCTCCGAATTCCAATGTATATCTCGGTGTGGAAAGCATTTGGAACCATCGTAATTATTACGTACGTTACTAATATTTTTTGTGCGGTGATTAACTGATACAATTTAATAGGTGAACATGCAACCTTGGCCGAAGGAAGAAAACGAGTGTTTGGAGTTCAACCTACAAGATTTTTCTAAATGGGAGCACCTGTTGGTGGGGGAACCACAACACACCAGAAAATACGAACAGAAACTCCTGGATGATGAAGAGGAAAACCGTGATATGTACGATGAGCAACATCTTGACATGCCAGCCCGTTCTTGGTCACAGCCCATTCGAATTTCGCATGAAGGTATTTTACTTCAAACGGTCCCAATAAGCTTTAACTGTTGAATTTATATCTAACAATGTTCAATATATCTAGCTTTCAGCATGCGTTATCCTGGTGGCGCCAAAATCACCTACTATAAGAGAACCATTGTTGAGCAATATGCTCCATACGTAATGCAAGACGGTCTTGTAACGAAAATTTCCCGATATGCCAACTTCACCTGTACAGACTTAAATAAAGTGGAGGAGATATACGAGAACAGAAGTGACAAACTTTATAAAAGCATTATGGACGTAAAGACCAAGCTAGTCACTGAATATTTTAATACGGGACGAGAAGACGGAGTTATAAGTTAGTATTTTTGTTTATTTCAAAAAACGTTTCATAACACATTAACTGAATAAATCATCATTTTTAGAACACGTATATCACCATCACAGAGACTCCTTCGACGATTACAGAGTGATAAACTGTGTGAATAGATACGATGGATTAATAAAAATTGAGACTAGTAGACATTACTTAACTGAACATTATTCTAACCGAGAGGACTTGTTAGTAATCTATTAAAATAGTATAATAAGCGTAATATTTTCAATTTTCAGACTCTATTTTCGACATGCTGACTTTGGAAAAATGGAAGGCAATCGACGAGAAATCACGGTTTGTATACTGTTCCGAAATAAAAAATAGACCATTGTCATCATTTTTCTTACTGTATCGTAGAAAATAATTCAAAAATTTGAACGAAATTACAACATTCCATATCAAGAGGACATTGCAGTACAAGAGTTTGATTTGGCAAACAGGAACATTTTAATAAAATACCATTATGGACCTGATGCTATAACAGCCTCTTACAGGTGTTAGCTTTTTATTTATTTATCCAGTAGTAACCGTTTGTATTTGTAGAGATTTTCAGAAACCACCTCCAGCAGAAATTGGAGAAGTAAGTATGTTCCATCCTGAACTGACTGTCGGATATTCCTCCGATTTTAACGCGAAACAACCGAAACATCTGATACTGTACAACCTGCTGGAAGAACAAATGAAAACGGAAGAAAAGTTGCTTGATGACATTCGCGTTATGGAGAAGGAAGTGGTAAATTCAGCTACGTTCTTTCTTCTCGTGAACATTTCAACATTTTTTTTCAAATTTTAGTTAAAAGCATTCGTGCAGCTGAGGGCCCGCGAGTTGGGCACGCCCAGCTTGGCGGTGTCACTGTTCAACGTGGAGCAAAACGTCGAGCATCGCAACGCAATGCTCCAGAAAGAGGCAGAAAAGCAGTTGAAACGTGAAAAGGAGGTCGAGGATCATCCGGAATATCTTGGACCATATCTGGCGATGCTTGGCAATCCATCCGTGTTGACCGCAGCTCAAATCTCACAGATTAGGCAAGAAAATACCTGTTTATTAATCAGTATATTAATATTTATGATTGGTTTAGATGGGAGTGCTTGAACGATTTGAAGAAGCTGCTTTTGACCAGAGCACATCGCATTCAGGCTTCGTTCGAATCTGCATCTGATGCGCTGGCTGCGAAACAACATTGGTTTACCGTACATTATGACCTACTGACACCCGCCGCCATCACCTCCACCATGGAAGATATCCAAAATCGTATTAGAGGACTAAAATTATACGAGATGCGACTCATCAGGCATCGCGACCTCTCCGGACCACGGTTGGAATATCATTGTCTATTTTCTGTTAGAATTATTTTAAATTTTGTTTTTTCAGATACGAGGCTCTTCAGAACTACTTGGCGAATCACAAATCCCAACACGAACATTTATATTCATCTCATGTACTTCGCGGATAACTTACTTCCAAATACTGAAAAGCTTTACAATGTTTTCATTTATAACATCCGTTGAACCAATAAAATTTCAGAGACTATCAAAAGTTTTTGATTTCAAACTACAACAAGAAATTGTTACTATTAATAATATATATTAAAATATAATCTTCAAAACACTTTGTTTGACCTATGGGTATTTTTAATATTTATTTATTTAAAGAAATTGTCAAAGGTCACATATATTTTCTATTTTTCATTAAAATTCGATAATCAATCTTAACCTTGACAAAAAATTAAACAATTTGCATAAGTTATACAACAATAAGACATACAATAATAAATATTAGGTACTGAAAATCCCCAGTTATTCACCATTTCAAGGCAACGTGCTCATCAGAATTCGTTATCAGTGTGTATTATACCTTTTTTTCGGGATAGCTCTGCATGATTCGACGATAATGTTGCAGGAAGTAGATAAATCTAGTCTGGCCCAAATATTTCTCACGGGTTTATGTCAGTCACATCAAATGCAACAAGTGTGATCTTCAATCAAGTTCGTGGTGACCCAGTGATTTGTTTGTTATTAACGGTGAGATTAATTTATGTTAACCTATCTGTAAAACAAACAACTTATTTCTGGTGGCAAATTTATACCAGTAGATAAAATTGTCAACTGAAATATTTATTTGTTTTTAAAATTGACTAAAATAAATTTTTCATTATTTAATTTAATACAATATGGTTATTCCACTGGGTCAACAATTTTTGACCATTACTAATCGTCTGATGACTTATGTTTGAGCGTTTCAAAAAAAATTTAAATATTTATTAAATTTACATAAAAATACTCATTTGAAATTTAAATGTACTAAAAATATTTATATAGTGTTCATACTTTTGTTTAATTTTTAGTTTCTTTTAAAAGATATTAAAAACATAAACATATAATGATATTTAATTGTACAGTTTTGTAATTTCCGCGGATAGTCAATTGAAAACACTAATCATAGAATAAATATTGATAGACAAAATAAATAATAGTCAATTCTGTATCAGATTATGAATCAGTTTTAGTAAACAATTAAGTAATATTTTATTAAATAGTCTGGATAACAGTGTAAATAGTTTTCAGATTGCTTTAAGTAATTTACGTATTGTTTTTAATACTTAATTTATTTATATTGAAAATCAAATTTAATTAGTAATTATTATTTTTTTTAATAAAAATAATTGTATATTGTTTGCTATTATAAACACCTTAAATTAAAATTTTAAAGTTTTTAAATTTCCAAATATAGCAAAGTTTCCATACACTTCCGTCCTGTCCTTTCAGCTTCCTGAATTCATTTCATGTAATTTTTGTGGTTGATTTTTTCATGCAGAAGTAGATATGGAGGACAACGTCACACGACTAGTGAATGTGGTTAACACAACATTGGACTTAAAAAATTCCTCTGTGAAAACCAGCCTTGCTCTTTACGATTTTCTCATTCCTGTCATCGGACTGCTGATCATTATTGCCAATCTTGCGGTAGCACTCTCCAGCGGTCTTATCTTAAAAAATGGTAATATATTATTTTGTTATTTAAGCCAGATTTTACTTTTTAAAGATAACTCAATGTGTTATAGTTAGCACCTTAATTTAAACAACTTTTAACATACAATTTTCTGTTTCTAAAAATTTTAAATTTTTTGTAACAAATCTATTGAGAATTTTATAAAATCCAAAATTTTCTAGCAGGCTTTCAATTCTTTCAATTTGGATCAATTCATGTGTCTTCATATTCTCATTGTCACATAGTTTGAGCAATAAAACAAAAAAACGTTTTAAATTTTTAGGTCAGCAGCCTAAGTCTACATATTTATTTTTGGGAAATGTTGCTCTCACCGACTTAGTGACTGGAATCGCCGTTGTTTTTGGCCAGGTCTTTCCAAAAAAATACAGGGATCACTACGTATGCTCGGTACAAATCGGTAAGGCTTATTATAACTAACCTCTTCTGTTCTAATAAGTAACATTTTGGTAGGCATGATAGTATCAAGTACCCTTGCATCAGTTCTCTCCGTTGGTTTAATCGCCGTTGATCGATACTTGTACATTCTCTATGGACTAAAGTACCAGTCATGGGTGTATCCTCAAAGGGCTAGATTTTGCATTGTCCTGACATGGCTCATTGGCCTCGTAATCGGATTCATGCCACTAATGGGTTGGTACGGGTACACAGATAATGGCCGAATTTGTTGGTTCATATTGTTGGCGCCGAAAGAGCTCATTTTGCTTACTGTGCTAGTGGGAGTCATTCCTTTGATAGTTGTGATCGCGTTGTATTCGATTATTTTGTTTCACGCCCTCAAAAAAATCTTTCAAATTCAACAAATCAACACCACTACTAGGCCTAATCAGGATGAAGGATTTAAGGATCTGAGAATGTTCCGCGGAAGAACAAACCAAAGCGAGGAGCCATCGGATGAGTTGCCGAAAAAAGGAATTCTTCAGATCTTCAGAAAGAAGCCGTCGTCTTCAGTAAAAGCACCAAACAAATGGAAGGCAATCAAAGTGGTACTGTTTACTACCGGCAGTTTTGTCATCACATGGTCGCCATATTTTGTAGCCAGTCTTATGTACGTCTACAATTGCGATTTTAACACAGAAACTAAGTACTGCAAGAACATCAGAGTGTTGATAGCTAGTCCACTGGCAATTTTGGGATTCATGAACAGTTTGTTGAATCCGATAATTTATGCCTGGTGGCACAAGGGCTTCAGACAATTCGTCAAGAAACGGTTTTCTACTTTCAAAATGAAAGACGCGAACTTGCCAGACTCACACTCGAATCAAACCAGGTCTACGGCGAGCAGCAGGAAAAACTCTGAATCTGAACTTCAACCGGAACAAGTCAGTGAAAATCCCACTTAATCCCACTAATGATACTGCACTTCATATAATGTTATTCAGTCGCTCTTTCTACAATATACTCAATATATTCGATGCCTCGAATAATGTCTAGTCACAAACATAATAATTATTTATTTGTAGTGTCTCGCATAATTAGCTGTCCGAATATATGTTTAATATTTTGATGAGATTATTGAACATTTTATTTCTATACAAATAAATGTAAATAATCATAATAACAATTGGTTTTGATCTTTTTAATAAAATTTATAATTTATTTTAATATGCGTATTTAATATTCCCATGTTAATTGTAATTTACACTGTGTATCTTTTGAAAAGGATATGATTATATTGCAACAAGATTATTGTCAATATCGCTCAATCTTATGATGCTTCCGAAAAATGGTTTACAATACATTTTAAGAAATATGAAACGATACACTTAATTGAAAATACAATAAAAAAATCCTAATACAAAAACAACTCCTTTTATAGACAAACAAATTGGAAAAACAAGTAGTAGTAGTTTTTTGTCCCCTAGATAAATAAAAAATTAATTAATTGGGTCATATATCAGTTTCTCTTTTAGAACAATCAGACATCGACTCTGTGAACAAAACTTGCAAGGATATATTTCAGTAAAGAAACCATTGGTATCAGGAACAACACTAAAAGTTTGCACCTCCAGAATTTTAGTGAAGGATACTTTGAAGTAATGAATCCATGTTCAATAGAATAGGATCAGTACCAAATATACTCCGCACGCAGTATATTTGGTACCATGCGGAGAAGTGTCACCAGCTAATAATAATTGGTCGGACCCCTTCTTTGATTAAGACACTCATTGATGTGGCGTGTCATCGATATAATGAGATTATCGTCATTTTCTTATTGTATCTCATCCCAGGTGCACTGAATCTGGCGTCTTAGTTCATTAAGACTCCGCGGAGCGCGCTGTATAATTCGTTAAGCGTCGCTCCATCCCACACATGTTCGATTGGGGAAATGTCTGGAGATCTGCGTGGCCAAAGTATTAAATTCACATGAGAGGCTTTTAGGAAGTTTAATGTATTCCTGGCAATATGTAGGCGGGTATTATTTTGCTGAAGAATTAGTCTCTTCTTAAGTAGGGAAGAAGATAAGGCTTCAAAAAAAAATTATTTCTTCTTCGTACTTTAGGCATGTTAAACGTTCAGTATAAATTACTAAATAAAACAAATTGTGACAAAAACTTGTTTGAGATACTTTAAAGATATGAAAAAAAGAACATAAAACCGACAATACGTTTTCCGATTAACTTGAAATTTTAATCATTTCTTATTTCGTTCTTGTTACGTTGTTTTTACAGGGAGCATACATTCAAATTTCTCCCAATAAATGGGATCCGAGATACATTACAAAAACTTTGAAACACGATGGAGGAAGATGGATAGCTTGGAGATCTTTTCCTTGGCACTAGTATAGGACATCATCATGGATTTTTATGCATGATAATGATACGAAACATTCAATGTTGGTTAAGAGGTAAAAATATTGAAATTCTCGATGAGCCAGCGTAAACTCCGGATCTAAATACAACTGAAAACTTGTGGAACGACATGTATCTTATGGGTGTTCTGTGTGTAATCTCGATTAACACACCAAAAAGCATTAAGTTTCAGTGAATTGTGGTTATTATTTGAAAAGTCATGGTCATGGTCAAACGAACATTGCCGATATTTCATTGAATGTTTGCCTCACCGTTTACAGGTGGGTATAACGAACAAAGGGTACCCAACAAAGAAGTTATGTATAAATTATTTAACAAATATAATATTTTCAAATGTGTGCAACTTATATTTTATATATATATATATATATATATATATATATATATATATATATATATATATATATATATATTATATTTTGATTACCTTTAACTAGTGGTTTCCGTATCCTAATTAAAGTTAAGATAGTAATGTGTGCTATGTCCCTGTATACTGTATACCAGTTTTAAACCAGTTTATATAGCCTCCTAACGATGTGCACCCCTATATGTCATTATCTTCACTAGGGGAAAACAGAAACAAAAAAAAAAACATTTACTTATCTTGGCTTATACTTTTTGCATGAGACATATACAGTAGCCAATTCTACTTTCTTATATTATTCGAAAATAACTTCTATAATTTTTTACTGTTGGTTGGTTGGTTATATTATACACTACAAAAAGAGTTTGATCCATCTGAATCCTGAAAGAGACATCATGTGCAATAGAGACAGTAAGTCTCCCACCATTGGACAGACTTCTACTGTCTCTCTCATGCGTGATGTCTCTCTCTAAATTCAGACGGGTCCACCGTTTTTCCCATTGTATAGTGCAATTGATCTGCAGCTGTGAACATGCAAAGTCTAATAAGCAATTATTTGCGCCAGATAGTATTTATTCTGAGCCTTACAACACTGTGTACTGACCTTAAAGCCAAGTTACGGGCGACATCTGCCGCTATTATATGTTACTGAAACGTCATCTAGGCAGAGAGCTGTACAGAAATTCTTTCGGGATTACTCCAAACAATCACGTGTATTGTGGAAAACACGTGTAACCCCAACAAGTAGAAAGTACTCCGTCGGTAATCGACGGACCTCCTTCTATACTTTGTACGAATTGACTATACTTTAAACGGTAGTTTTAAATCCCATAAAATCTAGTAGTCTGGTTTTAGAAAAAGTGAAAACAGCGTATAATAATGTAAATTGAGGTTTTTTAATCTAGTGGTGCTAGTTTATGGGTGAGTAACCAGCGTAACAAAATCGGAGAACAAAGGCTGTCCACTAACAACAAAACTCATGAACTATAAGTGTCGTGCACTGACAGGAGGTCACGCATGTAGTGGTGTAGTGAAATTTCTGTTTGCTTGTTTTGGAAGTTGGATGTGGAAACTCCGCGACTAGGCCCCGTTTTCCCTTCCGCCCCCATACGAAAATCCCAAAATGAGCGACGACGACCGCGATATCGACGTGGAGAGCGACGTAAGTCCCTTACTTGTTTCCGCGGATCGATATTATTTAACAAACGTGATTTTCAGGAGGGAGACGATTCGGACTCAAAACACCCAATCCCAAGGCAATCCTCCGGATCGCAATATTTCTCTCAGGTCAGAATTAATTCAATAATTCGTATTGTTGCGTCTCCCAAAAAAAAAAAATATTGAAGGCTTTGTTGGAAACTTTGTATACAGTTATTGTGAATGACATTGTCAGTGTGAACACTCTTTTACATTTTTACAAAATAATTTTGTTTTTTTAATGGGATAATCTCTATGGTTTCGCAACAAATTCCGCGAATTTTCTGTTTGTTACCCACGTTTAGTGACAACGTGAATTTTTACGTGCGCGACATAATTTTTTATCATTTCATTGAGACGCGTTATATTTAAATTGTTCGCATTCGTAAATGACACACATAATCTAGATTCAAACTGGATCACAACAAATGTTTACATTTTGCAATTTGGTCTATTTAAAAAAAGGCGCTAAATCTCGGTGATTCGTGATTAATTGTGTTGACTTACCTATATTTACGTTTTTATAAGGTGATCACTATTTGTCTGCTCTCTATGCCTAAATATGCAATTGGACAAAATTTTATGCACTTTTAATTTTTGATTTTATATTCAAGTAATAACAAAGTACAATTAGTTAAATCAATAATCTCATATTTATATTTAATTAATATTTTATTGTCGTCGTAGATCCATTAAAATAAAAAGTTCATAGATACTTTTAAAATTAAAACCGCAAAATTACATAATGATGCGTTAACAAAAAAAACTTTCTGTATTATAAACAAAGACGCAAAGAACGGTATGGAATATTTTAATCGAGTTAAGCAACGTGCGGATTGTATGATATTTATCCAATTCATTTTTAATTAATAAGGATAACATTGATAGGGACAAATAAGCCTTTGAATATATAAGATATGAAATTAGTTTTAAAAATGATAACTGCATAAACTGATTATTGGTCAAACAGGTTAGAATGTTTTTAAAAATTAAATAATTATGAAAACGAATAAGATTAACATTGATAAGTTGAAGTCGAACTAAAATTGTGGATATTAGCTCAGTGATTGTTGCAGAATTGACACTAATTAATTGGGAAAAATGTAATTTGGACTCGATTTTTTTGTGAATCGTTGTTGGAAGACGAATTTTGTTTTAGTACTTTTGTTACGTTATAACGGACTATCTAACCACACTAAGGTAATCCAATGGTCGCTTGATTAAAACATTTTAAATTATTTCATGCCGTTCACTTATTAATAATTATAATAAATTATAATATTCACTACAATTTGAAGGTTAGGTCACATAACTGGCATAAACTGTCCACCGTCCGTTGAAATGGTGGGGGTTAAACATTTTCGGGCCATCTATTAGAACAAATGAGAACATAAGATTTTAGGGCGCTTTATGCGTAAATTTGATTAATGAAGGAATACCACAACATACAAATAAACGATCCTATTTATATATAAACAAGTTGTCTGCACTTATAGTGTTGACCAGATAAATAGCACACATGATTTATTTTATTAATTAGGAAATGCACACCACTAATTCAATGGAATCAAAATATTTTAAATTTTATTTAAAGTCATTAAACTATATTTTTTCTACAATTCTTCTTTTTATACCTAAAAATAATTTCTACTTAAAGTAAATATTTATCAAAATAAATGCTCAATTTGACTGACCCACATTTAAAGTAAGTTCCATAAGTTTTCGATAGGGTTTAGGTCCGGACTTCGCGCTGTCCAATAGAACTTAAACATGATTATCTATTAAACAATATTAAAAAATTGCAATTGCTAATAATCTTATACTAAGGCAAGAGAAAGGGAAATCCTTTTATAGTATAACTTAGGTAGGGCCCAAACTTTTATTTAGAGGCCGGCGGCATACGTATTGTTTATTGTCTGTTCCTATTCCATTGAATTTTCTTTCTTCTCTCCAAATTACACTTCGCCAAAATTGTACAGATTTTTAGTCTTGTCCGAATAATCTTTTTTAATAACAATGGTTTCTTTACTGAATATATATCGTTGCACGTTTTGTTCATTCAGTCGACGTCTGATTGTTCTACTAGGCAAACTAATATTGTATGATCCAATTATTTTTTATATTTACCTAGAGGACATGAAAGAATGTGAATAATTATTTTTTTGTTAGGACATTTTCTTTTTATGTTTTCAATTGAGTGTGTTGCTTCATCCATTGTAAACCATTTTTCATTAATATCATATGTTTTTAACGATATGGGCAATATTTTGATCTTAATGTTTCATATTAATTATTAATTTCCTCTTCTCTGGAAAGCAACGTTTCTTTCTTCTCATTGAAAGTGAATTTATTTAATAAAATAATATAAATTCTCCTAAAAATAAGTTCTAATTACTCAGTCCAAAAAAGGTATACATTACTGAAATAAATTTTTTATACTGACTGGACAAAATGTTTGACTTTTTCACTTAAGAGACAAGAAAGAATTTTGTTCACTGATTCTTCCAATTTGTCTGTCTATAAAAAGATTTTTTAGAACATTTTCTTAGAGTATTAAATGTGTTGTTCCATATTTGTTAATAACATTATAAACTATTTTTTGGGAACAAAATTTATAGAGATGGCAGCAATATTTAGAACCTCATGTTTCATGTTAATTATTATTGCCCCCTTCTTTAGAGTGCAGTTTTTCTCCCACTGAAAGTCAGTTTTTCAATAAAATAATATAAATCCTACTAAGAATAAATTCTTACTATTAGGAGTGCGTACATATATATCATTACATTACATAATGTGACAAAAAGTAACTATAGTAGAATGTATCATTTCTTTGGTAAACCTAATGAAACTATTATGTGAGTATAAAGTAATATCCCCGTAGTTTTTGGTATGTGTGACAAAAAAGTAAAAAAAAAACGTATAGAATATTGAATTATATTTTTTATATTGCTTAAATCCATCTTTTATATATTATACAAAATGTTACGATTTTTAACTGAATAATTTATTTCACATGAAGAGAGAGTAATTTGATTAGTTACAAATAATTTTTTATGAGCTTCATGTGGGTTTTTGTAATTTTTAACTTTTTAAAAAAATAGTAACTATTCAGTATCCTATTTCTCCACCATCACGCATATGTGTCTACTAACCAGTGTTTAAACAAAGTATTTAAAATGTTCCAAATATATTTCAAACGTTGGATTATTCAATTCTGTGTACAACATAATCTATTTGCAATTTAAATCTCGCTAAAACAAATTTTAAATATACTCATTTATTCAATAAATATAAAACAATTGTTTTGTTGTATAAAAAAATTGTCCAGAATTTAATTCTTTAGTTTTTCCTACATTATTTTGATTTAAATTATTATGAAACATGAAAAACTAAAGAAATAGTCTCATGTCCAGTGAATTTCTTAATTTATTGACAATAAACCATAATTTGATTTCTATATGATTAACCCTAAACATTTAAATTAAAAAATATATATGTGATCATTTGATATAAAAATTAATACATTTTATTAATTGCAGGCAGAAAAAAGAGCACACCATAATGCGTTAGAGCGAAAGCGACGCGATCACATAAAGGACAGCTTCAGCAGTCTGAGAGATTCAGTGCCCTCCCTGAATGGTGAAAAGGTGGTAAGTCGGTCTGAGATATTGACCGAGAAGGTTTCCTTTGGTGATCAGGTCAACTAGCAACTTTAGCTTTATTTTTAGGCAAGCCGTGCGCAAATACTGAAAAAAGCGGCGGAATATATTGTGTTCATGAAGAAAAAGAACAATTCACACCAGCAGGATATTGATGACCTGAAAAGGCAAAACAGCCTGCTGGAGGCTCAAAGTAAGTGTCTACTTTTAGTGAAGTGAAGTGGATAATAGTGAAGTTTTTTTTATTACAGTACGCACATTGGAAAAGGCAAAAATGTCGGGAACCTACTCCGTTGGGTGTAGCGACGGCAAAGATTCTTCCTATAATGAAACTGAATCAGACACATCAGATATGGAAGGGTCCATTCAACAACGAAGGCCCAAGAAAATGAAAGTCGGCAGTTGTCATTAATACCAATGAGACTGGTGAGCACTCCACACGCATACAATAAAAATCAAAATTGTAATTTTGCTTAATTTTCAGTTATCGGATGCGGAAGAAAGTATTATGGACATGTCTTCTTAAAATAAAGGCACCGGCTTAGGTGCCAAATATTTTTGTCAGACTTAATCATAGGCTACACTAGAATAATTGAGTGTCCCAATTCATTTCTCCAACTGAAATCTCGGTGACATCAATTTTTCCACCGGAAGTTGGATTGTCTCTCATCAGGTTACGTCACTGGACTATATTTTTTGTTTTAAGTCTTTATTGTTTTGTATAGATGAAATTATATTAAGATTGTATATTATAAATATTTAATTTTTTTTACTTAATAATGTTTGTAGTTTTAATACAAACATGCGACATTGTTTAGGTGTAAGATATTAATTAATAAAAAATACACTTTACAATTTTTTATTGTTTATTAAAAATGTTTCCCCAAATTACTATTTACAATATTATTGAATATGGAATTTATTTTAATTTTCACATATATTTTACCGTAGAAATATAAAAATTAATAGTTATTTGACTTAAAATGAGAAGAGGGTTGTTAAATTCTCATATCATGTTATTCTACACTAAACATTGTTTTTACATTACAGTCAAAATGTTGTTTCATGCATATAATCATTTAAATTTCGGAATCAAATACGTATTATGTTTAAAATCATTTAGGGCTTAATGGTTTTTATAATACTTATGTTATTTAAAATTAAAAATAATTATATATGTTATAAAAAGTAAGATTTATTAATATAAAGTTAATTAAATTAAAAATAATTATATATGTTATAAAAAGTAAGATTTATTAATATAAAGTTAATTTTTTTATGGAAGAATATGCTGAATATAGTCACCAAGTAAATATTACATGAAATCCAGCAATCACCGTACACCCCATCATCGCGTGGCGTCATAAACCCGTCGGTCTGTTATTGAACCTTGTATCGATCGCTTGATCGGTCTGGTGGTGGTGCGCATTCGCTCCCCTAAAATAATTTAGGTGGTACAACGACTCTACTCTAAATACTACAAGTTCAAAGTTAAGTTATCTGTAATATAAATTAATTGTTTTTGAAATTAGCAGAAGTTGAAATATTTTATTATCATTTCATTTCATTAAAATTTTATATTTTCTAAAAGACTTATTATTGTTATTATTATTTGTATATGTGTATAATGTTCTCCTAGTTATTTATTTATTTGATATGTGATGCAGACAACTTCTGATCAAAAATTAGTTTTGAAATCGGATGATTGGTATTTCTTTTAATGATTATTAAACACTAATAAAAGTGAATATATTTCAGTAGGTCCAAATGAAAAGTTTTTTAGTTTCAATTTAAGTCAGCATTATGATTGGTACCTATCACAGAAATTGATTTTTGGCATAGAATAATACAATATATTATATGACAAAATTAAAGTTATTACTTTCCAAAATAATATAGTCGCATCTTTAATTTTTCAATTATACAGTCAATAAATAAATGTTTTTTTTATAAATTTTGTATTTAATTATTAAGACCCTTTTCAGCTCAAATAAGTAAAAGAGAATTGCTCATTTTAATTTTTACAGTGTATTTTACATATTACAAATGAGTGATTCCCATATCCACCTATACTGCAACATTTCCAGTTCAATTGTTGCTTGTCAAAAATTCCAGCATTCTTTAGTGAATGCTTTTCAAATGAATGGATTCATTCATGGCTAAAACCGTTAGTTTCATTTTCATCAAAAAGATGTCACAACAAAAAATTGCGCAACCGTATCCTACACATGTGAAATTATTTGAAATTAAGAAAAACATGGATTATAAAAAAATACATATATGCTTTAATATTGTTTACTAATCTTATTAGAACTGTTTTTTTTTTCTCGTCTAATTTAATCAACATCATATAATTATATAGACGAAATTACGTTTTTCTAAAATTAAACATTCAAATTTTTTATGGTAGATTTTAATTAGTGAATAATTTTTCAACTGGTTGAATGAGATAATCGTACTCCTACAATATTATGCAGTTTCCGAAGGTTTACAGATGACCGTGACAGCCCACTAGAAAAATCAATATTCCATGTTTTGGTGAAATTCAACGCGATGTTGGCTGTCTAACAGGGATTTTATTTTACCCTTGTTATGAAAATGGAAAATAAAAACGCAAACGATACGAAAGATACACAACAGATCATTATTCAATCGAATAATTATAATGTTACTGTGATCCCATTGGACTTTTCAAGGAATAGACAGTACAACGGACAAAGTCAAGAATATATGGAACAATACAGGTATGAAAATATATAAATTTACAATTAAAGGATAATGTTAATGATTTTTTTAAGTTTTTGTCGGAACATTATATGAAATAGTTTTAAAAAAATATATTTCTTTATTTAAATAATACACATTTTTTTGATAAGTAAATGTGTATATTTAAAAAATAAGTGAAACTGTTTACTAATATTTAACAGAAATCACGACGAATACGTCCAAGGAGACGAAACGGGTCAACAAGGAGCATTATATTCAGTTTCACAGAGAGTTCCGACGGTGACCAACAGTTTCACTAGCCTTTGCCCTACATCCGAAACTAAATCATTTTCCAACGTTTCCGGTGATTGGGATCGTTCGTCCTCCACAGAACCTCCAAAGAACACCGAAAGTACAACGGAAAAACCACCAAAAGGTAAGTGGACTAAAGTTGAAAAATAATATTGTAGTGGTTTCAACGAATGCACATTTATTTAATTAATATAATTTGCGTTTCAGACGGCAGTACGTCATCATTATCGACGACGACAGCTCCGGGGCCTTCAGAAAATCTTACTTTGACCAAAGAATTGTTGTTGCAAGGCCCTGTGATTCCCATGTGCATTTACCTCCACAGTAACGTAGCCCTTATGATGGAAGTCGAAGACACCCCCACCGCAACGACCGACTTGATTTGTCAAGCCATCATCAACTGTGATGAACTTGGACTAAACAAACAAGTGGCCTCAAATGTGTTCACACTGTGGATGACCAGCCCTTTGCTAGGCAAGCCTATCATAATATTGTGCTTATATTTTAAAAATCAAGATATAAATCACGTTTCAGAAATGCGAACATTTTAAACAGAATACAAAATAATAACAGTTGTATGTTTAGGTTTGCAACTAAAGCCGAATCAAAAGCCTTATCGAATACGACAACAGTGGGTCACACTTTTGGAGAAGTACAGTCACGTGTCGACCAAACGACAACAGCGAGACGAGCCGATTCTTCGATTCCAAAGGAACCTGTTCTATCCCCAGCATCTTGAAGAGAAAATCAAGTAATAAATTATTAACAAAAGACTTCTGTTTCACAAATAATCATATACTTTTAGAGATCAGAAGATTCTCGAGTTACTTTACGAGGAGGCTAAAAACAACATCCTGGATGGCCGTTATCCATGCGAAGTAGCCCATTACATTATGCTGGGCGGCATCCAGGCTCGCATTGAGCTGGGACCCTACAATCCGCAAGTGCACTCCACTCATTATTTCCGTGAGGAGCAGGCAAAATTTTTACCAACGCACGTACGTAAAAGCCCCACGTGGACTTGGTTGCCAATCAGTTCCAAAAACTCTGCGGAAGTGCGTCTGTTGGAACAATTCAAAAGAATACCCACATCTGCAACCAACAGGAAATTGATGAAGAAATATATGGAGTTCTGTTGGTCGCTTCCATTTTACGGGTAACCGAAGTTTGTAACTCGTAAAGAAAAATTTCACTAAAAATTTTATATTTAGGTCCGCGTTTTTTGAAGGTCAGGTGGAACAACCAGTTCGTGGCCTGACTAGCCTTTTGACTCATCAAGATATACCCGTATTGGTGGGTATTAACGCCAAGGGACTGTTCATCATAGATGACTTGGAATGTGTAAGTGTTAATTGAAAGACAAAACTTAAAATGTAAAAGTGTATAAATTGATTAAATAATTGTTGCAGACAATTTTACTTGGACTTCGGTACGAAGAGTTCAGTTGGGAATACGCCCGCCCTTCTTTAGAAGACAATTCCAATTGTTATCCTTGTCTATTTCTGCAGTTTCTGGTACTCGAAAATGGTGCGCGTGTTTCTAAAATCCTACAGGTATTTTCGAAGCAAGCCAGTCTCATGGACACGCTTATTACCACCTTTGTGACCCAACTGAAAGCCAAATCGGGAGACGAAACAGATAATAAATCGTTGGAAAATCAACTTAATAATGAGAACGGTAAGCTTGATTGATTGCAGTCGAGTCTGTCTCTAATAAAAGCGATTTCAGAGGGAAATTCAGTAACACAGGGACTTGGGAACATGGGAAACTTTCCTTCACTCTCCAATAAACTAAGCAGGCTGACATTGGCCACATTTGATGAGGACGGTCACTGTATTGGGCAGATGGGATCATGGTCTTTCAGTTACTGACATTCAAAATCTGATTTTGCCAAGGCAAAATTATTGGATTTATGATGACATCATTCGGATGATGAATCTGGACAAGAAGCTCACAGTGGTGAAGTCGGGTTGATTCGGCATGTCAAGAGTTTTTTGATATTTTTATTAACATATTCTAAAAATCGATAAATGTTTTAAATAAATATTACGAATTTACTACATAGAAATTAAATTTGATATTAATATATATTATTGTATAAATCCTATTTTTACACCCCAGCAAACCCCTGCACCATCTCTAACAATTATTTTTCCTATTAATTAAGTCCAAAGTATAAGTTATGCGTGTGATTTTTCTAAGGTCACAATAAAGCAAATATACTGATTATAGAGATTTAATTAGTAATCTTTATTTACAAATAAAATATGTACAATTTGTCTAGTCTAAATTTTCACAATAAATACAGTTGTATACGCCAGACGTAGGTGAAAAATCTCATTAAGAAACAAAATTTCCTGTAAATGTAATACAATATATAAATGTATATATAAATTAAACTTAATATAATATGTAAATATTGTGTAAATGGATGACATTAATATTTATGCGAAAATTTATAGAGAAAAGAAATTCTTTCAAGTTTCACTGAAAATATGGAAAATATAAAATAGCACGGCTTCATGTCGTGCTATGAGAGTTCTTAAACATATTTTTCACCATAATATTGGTATTCTCTTCTGCCTTTTTAATTTGTGCAATGACATATTTTAAATGTTCGCTACAAGCTCTATTATTTGGATCCAGTTCCAGTAATTTCTTAAACATGTTAAACGAATTTTCAAAGTCCTTGTCATTTTTATAAGCAACTGCTAATCTGTACAATGCCTTTACGTTATTACTATCATATAATAGGGCCTTCTTCGAGAAGTCAATAACCAATGTCCATGATTCATTTTTAAAATAACAAGAAGCTAAGTTGTTGTACAGCGTCCCTTTTAATTTGTTCAGTTCTTCAACAAGGATATTGTCTACAGTTTCCGGCGGCACTTCTACATCTAATGGAATGGAATGTAATATTTTCAAAGCTTTGTTAAATCTATAGGCAGCATCTTTGTTCCTACTCGTTTTAAACAATTCAACACCTATACTCTTGTGCTTGAGTGCAAGTGCAACCTTCTCATCCGCCGTACAATGACAGATGAGTTTCTCACTAGTGAAATCCTGTAAATGGACTCTAAAAGATGTGCCATTGACGTTGAATTGGGCGATCTCGTTTTTATACATTGTAACTAAACAAATATCTAGAGATCGACATAATTCACCATCTTGCTGACCTATAGTCACTGATGACAAATCTTTTAGGTACGTGTTGGTATCTGATATAAGAACCTTACACTGGCTATTCTCGGTGGGTTTAGACCCAAATTCGCCGACTGAAACTATTTGTTTACCAATCTTTCCATCTGGCGAGGACCAACTGTCGCCCTTCATTTTTCTAACAGTATGATTCGTTAAGCTTCGCGTCTAGAATCTCCAAAGTCAGATTGTAGTACTCCTTGGCGATCTTATCATTGGCACCAATGGGACTGGGAAGGGTCAGTTTACAGTCACTGTAGTATTGGCCGGTGGATCGATTCGAGGTGAGGAGTGCATGTAAAACGGTTTGCACTCCTTGTTGCGGACTCTTCACCACCAACAGTCTGATTGGATATTGTAGCGCGAAGAGCCATATATTATTCAGCGGCGGATAATAGCGAAATATTCCCGTTTCCACGTTTCCGGGGTTCACAGCGTTCACTATGACGTTCGTATCTAAAAGACAGTTAACAATTTCAATAACAGGATTTATTGAAGATTAATAGATTTATTAGATCATTTATAAATATTTTTTTATTTGCCCTACTCAATTCTAAATATATTTTTAAATCAATAGACAATATAAATAATAACTCCTACATATTTCTAGCTTGATATAACCCATATACGAATAAGAGTGTTTTTAAAATGCTCTCCTCTTGATTCATTACAAATTACTGCTTTTTTCACCAAAATATAGTTTTATACTCACTTTGTAACTGCTTGGAAAGTTCCCTGGTGAACAATATAAGAGCCAATTTAGAAACACCATAAGCAACAAAATGTGATCGAAATTCAGTCTGACACTTTGTAACTGCCTTCAAATCATACACATTCACTTTCCTGTGTGCTTCTGAAGTGACATTCACTATTCGAGCGTGAACAGATTTTTTCAACAACTTCAATAAGTGCTGAGTTAATATAAAATGGCCTAAAATAATTTTGTGAATATAAATTTTTTACTACATAACAAAAGCTTACTTAAATAATTAACTTGTAGAGTTATTTCGAATCCATCCTCAGTTAAACCTTGAGGATGATAAAAAACACCAGCATTATTCACAAGCGCATAAATTTCTGTGAACTCAGAATTTAGGGAATCAGCAAAACTAATAACACTTGCAATGGATTCCAAATCAAGAAACTTTACATAAATTTTAACTAGTTGATTTGGCAGTTGACTCAGTATGTAGTTTTTAGCTTCTAAACCTTTATCTAGATCTCTGCAGGCTAGAACTAAAGTGGCTCCTCGTTTGGCCAGTTCCAGGGCCAAACTACGGCCAATGCCTGAATTACCGCCTGTTATAACAACTACAAGTCCATCTAATCGAGTAGTGCAATAACAGACTCCACCTGCGAAGTATTTTCTACAAATTACGATTTTATACTACTGAAATTGGTAAGTTGAACTTTACCTACACTAAACTGTATGTAACAGTACCTATGGCTATAGAACCAACGACATACTTCCACATGCTTATTTAATTAAATTCGGTCTAATCACGACGAAAAATTTCTTGTTATATCATAATATTAATAAATTATAAATAAATTCGGAACTTAAATGACAGAAGTGTTTCTGTCAGATTTTGACAAAGGCTGTCAAAAAGTACGAACACCTGTCGCAGACAGTTTACTTTTTAAATATCTAACCTAACCTAACTTAACCATAGATTTATAGAAAATAAAATAACGAGTAATTTACTATGATCGATTCAAGAACAGCTACACGAAAGGAAAAATATTTGTATCATAATACATTGTGTACACTGGTTAAGGCTGTAGAGAACACGATAACCACAATCGATTTACGAAACGAAAGTTGTGCTATTGGTAAAGTGGTTGCTGCTGATGCATACATGAATCTTGAATTGGAAAATGCAACATATTACGATCCCAGAGGTAAAATTTAATAAATTTATGGCTTTTAAATACTTACTATCTAAATAGAAAACACGGAGGAATCACACAATTTTTTAATTTCAGAATTCACAATGCCTTTTATGCATTCTCTAAAGTCAGCTAATTTCCGCATTATTTTCTTACCGAAACAATGAAACTTTGCCGTTAAAAACCTGTATAATGATTAGAAGTAGTAGGCGCAATTACTCATTTTTTTGGCTTACTTTTTTTATTAAAAATATACTGAATCAATATTCATAGTACTTATTTTGCTTACATTTAAAAACAGTTTTTGGCCAAATTCAATTACATTTATATAACTTTATCATTAAAATACATTTTCGCTAAAAATGTAAATGCGATTATATTTTTGTGATTAATTAACAAAATAATAATTTAATTTTTGTAGTAATATTTGCCTTTCCATATATCCATTAACAGATAATATTATTTATTTCAGGTGAAAAACACTTTTTTGAGCACTTTTGGATTCAATCTCGAAATATACGGTACATCCATATGCCACCTGGCAAAACATGCAAAGAACAACTGGAACTTCAAATAAATCTGTTACAAAATGCCAAGAGAGTCACGTCGAAGAAGAAACGAACGTTTAAGATACAAAGAGCCCAACGCTACCAAAAACAGATTGAAAAAGAAATTTCATCTAAAGATAGTGAAACCTAAATCAACGTTTAATATTTATTGGATTAAATATTTTACGATAAGTTGATGAAAAGAAATTAAGTAAAGGCAACGACAAACCACATACATAAATGTGGAACAAAGAAAATAAATCATCTCAGTCATTCGTTTTTAAAGTTACATTCATTAAATAATTTGACAAAACATATATTATATATTATTTTAATAAATCTTATCCATTAATACTTGTTTTCCTATTAGTCTAATAGTAATTAGAAATATCCAACCTGTTTCTTTTACGTACTATAATTTAACAGATAAATTATAAACATAAAGATACCACAGGGGCGCATATAGTCAATAAATTGTCAGTATTGTTCTCACTTTGCATCATTCCAAGAATCATTTATATTTGAGACAAAGATATGCTTTGCTAAATTAAAAACAAAAAATAATTTTAAAATAAAATAGACGCGAACAGCAATTTTTTATAGTGAGAAATTATTTTTATTTACTTTACCATTTTTACTAATTTAAAGAAATATATATATACTACATATTAAAGTGCATAAATAAGACAATTTTTCAAGAAGGAAATATTTATTTACTCAAAAAAATGAAAAAGTCAGCCTTGACATACTATAAATAAAGAAATTACATGATAGTCAATATCCTCCACGCAAACGAAGAACCAAGTGCAATGTGGATTCTTTTTGAATATTATAATCGGATAAGGTACGACCATCCTCGAGTTGTTTGCCGGCGAAAATAAGACGTTGCTGGTCTGGGGGGATACCTTCCTTGTCTTGAATCTTAGCCTTTACATTTTCAATGGTGTCTGAAGGTTCGACTTCCAGAGTGATTGTTTTCCCGGTTAAAGTTTTGACGAAAATCTGCATTCCTCCCCTCAACCTGAGTACCAAATGAAGTGTAGATTCCTTCTGAATGTTGTAGTCAGAAAGAGTTCTTCCATCCTCAAGTTGTTTACCGGCGAAAATGAGACGTTGCTGATCTGGGGGAATACCTTCTTTGTCCTGGATTTTAGCCTTTACATTTTCAATGGTGTCAGAAGGTTCGACTTCCAGAGTGATTGTTTTCCCGGTTAAAGTTTTTACGAAAATCTGCATTCCTCCCCTCAACCTGAGTACTAAATGAAGTGTAGATTCCTTCTGAATGTTGTAGTCAGAAAGAGTTCTTCCATCTTCAAGTTGTTTACCGGCGAAAATGAGACGCTGCTGATCTGGGGGAATACCTTCTTTGTCCTGGATTTTAGCCTTTACATTTTCAATGGTGTCAGAAGGTTCGACTTCCAGAGTAATTGTTTTTCCGGTTAAAGTTTTTACGAAAATCTGCATTCCTCCCCTCAACCTGAGTACCAAATGAAGTGTAGATTCCTTCTGAATGTTGTAGTCAGAAAGAGTTCTTCCATCTTCAAGTTGTTTACCGGCGAAAATGAGACGCTGCTGATCTGGGGGAATACCTTCTTTGTCCTGGATCTTAGCCTTTACATTTTCAATGGTGTCAGAAGGTTCGACTTCCAGAGTAATTGTTTTTCCGGTTAAAGTTTTGACGAAAATCTGCATTCCTCCCCTCAACCTGAGTACTAAATGAAGTGTAGATTCCTTCTGAATGTTGTAGTCAGAAAGAGTTCTTCCATCCTCAAGTTGTTTACCGGCGAAAATGAGACGTTGCTGATCTGGGGGAATACCTTCTTTGTCCTGGATCTTAGCCTTTACATTTTCAATGGTGTCGGAAGGTTCAACTTCCAGAGTAATTGTTTTTCCAGTTAAAGTTTTTACGAAAATCTGCATTCCTCCCCTCAATCTGAGTACCAAATGAAGTGTAGATTCCTTCTGAATGTTGTAGTCAGAAAGAGTTCTTCCATCCTCAAGTTGTTTACCGGCGAAAATGAGACGTTGCTGATCTGGGGGAATACCTTCTTTGTCCTGGATCTTAGCCTTTACATTTTCAATGGTGTCAGAAGGTTCGACTTCCAGAGTAATTGTTTTTCCGGTTAAAGTTTTTACGAAAATCTGCATTCCTCCCCTCAACCTGAGTACCAAATGAAGTGTAGATTCCTTCTGAATGTTGTAGTCAGAAAGAGTTCTTCCATCCTCAAGTTGTTTACCGGCGAAAATGAGACGTTGCTGATCTGGCGGAATACCTTCTTTGTCCTGGATCTTAGCCTTTACATTTTCAATGGTGTCAGAGGGTTCGACTTCCAGAGTAATTGTTTTTCCGGTTAAAGTTTTTACGAAAATCTGCATTCCTCCCCTCAACCTGAGTACCAAATGAAGTGTAGATTCCTTCTGAATGTTGTAGTCAGAAAGAGTTCTTCCATCCTCAAGTTGTTTACCGGCGAAAATGAGACGTTGCTGATCTGGGGGAATACCTTCTTTGTCCTGGATCTTAGCCTTTACATTTTCAATGGTGTCAGAAGGTTCGACTTCCAGAGTAATTGTTTTTCCAGTTAAAGTTTTTACGAAAATCTGCATGCCTCCTCTCAATCTAAGTACCAAATGTAGTGTAGATTCTTTCTGAATATTGTAGTCAGAAAGAGTTCTTCCATCCTCAAGTTGTTTACCGGCGAAGATGAGACGTTGCTGATCTGGGGGAATACCTTCCTTGTCCTGGATCTTAGCCTTTACATTTTCAATGGTGTCAGAAGGTTCGACTTCCAGAGTAATTGTTTTTCCAGTTAAAGTTTTTACGAAAATCTGCATGCCTCCTCTCAATCTAAGTACCAAATGTAGTGTAGATTCTTTCTGAATATTGTAGTCAGAAAGAGTTCTTCCATCCTCAAGTTGTTTACCGGCGAAGATGAGACGTTGCTGATCTGGGGGAATACCTTCCTTGTCCTGGATCTTAGCCTTTACATTTTCAATGGTGTCTGAAGGTTCGACTTCCAGGGTGATGGTTTTCCCGGTTAAAGTTTTTACAAAAATCTGCATGCCTCCTCTCAATCTAAGTACCAAATGTAGTGTAGATTCTTTCTGAATATTGTAGTCAGAAAGAGTTCTTCCATCCTCAAGTTGTTTACCGGCGAAGATGAGACGTTGCTGATCTGGGGGAATGCCTTCCTTGTCCTGGATCTTAGCCTTTACATTTTCAATGGTGTCAGAAGGTTCGACTTCCAGAGTGATTGTTTTTCCGGTTAAAGTTTTTACAAAAATCTGCATGCCTCCCCTCAATCTGAGTACCAAATGAAGTGTAGATTCTTTCTGAATATTGTAGTCAGAAAGGGTTCTTCCATCCTCAAGTTGTTTACCAGCGAAGATGAGACGTTGTTGATCTGGAGGAATGCCTTCCTTGTCCTGGATCTTAGCCTTTACATTTTCAATGGTATCTGAAGGTTCAACTTCAAGAGTGATGGTTTTGCCAGTCAATGTTTTCACAAAGATCTGCATGCTGCAATATTAAAAAATAATATTAATTAAACGTCAATACAAATTAATTTGTAAACAAACGAAAAACGCTAGTACAGTTTTATACTGAAAAGAATGAATTGTTTGTTTAAACAATAGCATGAGTCATATGACGAAGAATGTGTCATTTAATGACAATAGAATATTAGTAAAGACATATCACTTCTTATTGTTATAAAAATTTCTCTATTTATTGAAAAAGAATTTTCTCAAGATTTGTTAGGAATTTAAAAAAATTTTGATATAATACAAAAATATCACCACAGGCATTATTTTTTAAATATTGTAACTTTTAATATCAGTGTGATACTGGTAGGAAATATAGAACAAAGAATCTTTTTAAAACTCATAGAATATTTATAAATTCTTTCAAAAATAAATAAAGAATACACCTATACATCTGTGTTCAATATATAACTTAAAACTTAAAATTAATTGAATTCATTGTCCTCCTTTTATTATGTGGCAATGATAATCTTTAATCGAGAACAAAGGATGGGCTGACTACGACAATCGACGCCATTTTGAGTTGCTTTGAATTATATGAGTACAAAAACAATGTATAAGTTAAAAGTAAACTAGGAAAATATAATAAACAAACAATAAATTAAAAATAATACTTACTTGCAAAATATAGAGATATTATCACAAACTGAACGATAACAGTTTACTAATCAATACTTCGAACGTAGCCGTTACTAACACCGCACACAAGTTTCTAAATAAATGAAGACGACGACGACAGCGACAGCTATTTATCAGTTCCCCCACCTCTTTCAAACTCTCGAGTCCAAAATGAATTATCCACAATTGCTAATTTTCCTACATAAAAATGTATTTCAATGGATCCTTCCACTTAAAAGTTTTTATATAGGTAGTATTTAAATATTTATTAATGCATATACCTAAATTAAATCTAAGTTTGCCTTAGAAATCTTATTTTAAACGTATAAATTTCGTATCGATTAAACAATTTAGGTTGGCGGAATTGTCCAAAATGAAAGTCATTATATATAAATACAAATATTTGGAAAACGTTGTTTATGTTTATAAAATGCATCGTGTTTCAAAGAATTACACGTGTATATATTTAGATCGTTTTATATTTGGGAACAATCTCATTACTGTATTAACGGCATCGGCATTCAGTATCTACATAAACATGAGAACAAAGGCTAAAGATAACAACAATTACAAAATAACCCTTATATATATTTACATTATTATCATTGTTTATAACGATTTCGAGTCTGTGATTACAACAGATAAGAGCTGCGATATTGTGTATCACAGGGCAATTAATTTGTGGTCAATACCATGAATCATAGAACTGACGCAGCATGAAATTTTATTGTGCAATATTAGAAATTAAAAATTTATGATTTCAGAACACAATAATTTCATATATTAAATATTAAACATTAAGAAATATATCTATATTTAAGACATTTATTTACAATATTACATATTTGTAAGTTTAATATTGATTTAAAATTAGCAATCTAAATTCGAAAGTAAAATTATTAAATTGGAAATTACTAGAATATTATAATGGGTAAAGTTGCAGAATCGGTCACTCTAAGGAACATTATATAGCGCATGCGTCGTAAGGCGCTGATTTCGCGCTTCTTGAACATTTTGAAGTGCAGTGTTGTCGGTTTGCAACGGTCAAAATATTCGAATCATTTTTTATGGTTGAATTATTGTTGTGTTGTTGTGTATGTATTATACTTTTTATTTTTTTGGTAAGTATATTATTTCTTCTAATTTGATGATTATTGCTCATTATTAAAATATTATACTTTACAGATTATATTCTCATGGCGTTTTTAAAAACAATATATTATTCCTATTCTTCTGCTAATTACTTTCTTAATTTATTTGTATGCTCATTTAATATATTTTACTTTATAGATCTTTCTCATTTTTAAAATATTATACTTTTATTCCTTTAGTAAGATTATTTTTAATTTGTTAGCAGTCATATTTTAAGTTATCTTACATTATAGATTATTTGTGTGCTGCATTTATTATTTTTTTTTGTACAATCTTAATTTATTGATACGGGTCGTTAATTAATTAATATATTTTACTATATAGATAATTGTATTGTATTTAATTAAAAATGTTTTTAATTTTTATTATTTTTTAATTTATTCCAATTTATTAATAAATTTATACTATATTTGTATTGAACAATTTTTTTCGAGTTACATAGACCATGACTGTTCCTCGGAAGATCTGTTTCCATCGTACCTCCACGAATTCATATGGAGAAATAAATTTAAAAATCATAATATGTTTATGAGCATTTTAAATTGTATTAGTGAGCAATATCCAGTGGAATAGTTTTTTTTGTTTTAATTAATTTTTTTTTATTATAAAATATATAAATATATCTTTTTTGTTAATTTTATATTAATGTTGTAAATTTACCTAATTATTTAATAAAGAACTTTTAATTAGATAGTTAAACTACCAAAGAAATATAGAGTAAATAAAAAATGAATATACTAATTAATAAAGTGATTTGCCGAATTTTATCTCTTTTCGAATTCAACCACATAAATAATATAAGTCATACATGAAAAACATAATAAATTACATATATATTTTTCTAAAAATCATTTCTCTACATATTTCGTTAAAAATGAAATCTGGCAACTATGCTGTCTAAAATCTCCGAAACAGACGATTTCAAATCCAGTTGACGCATGCGCTACAAATATTCCTTAGAGTGACCGATTCTGCAACTTTACCTTATAATGTAATGAAAAACATTAATTTAATATTTAAATGGAAAATTATGTAAATAATAACTAGGATAATTAATAATACAATAGTGTTATAAATTATTTAAATTTGATTTTAATAAAATAACTCCGTTAGTAAATACGTGGATACATATTCAAGTGGAAATGACATACTAAAATTTAGTATTCAAATGATAAATAATTGAAATACTGTTGATTTAATTTAATTATCTCCAAACTATAATAGGATAGGAAAAATAAAACAATTTAAACAGTCAATTCGTATATTCTTAATAAAATATATAACTATAAGGCACCTTAAATGTTGTTAATTATGTAAAAATAATATCACAACTAGAATTTTATAAAAAGTGTATATGTAAGGGTGTATAAATATTCCTTTGACAACATTAAAAAAATAAATAGGGTTGAAGAAAGAAACGTAAAAAAATATACATTAAAAAAAAATAGATAAATATTGATTTTACTGAAAATACATGGCAATTTCGTACTAAGCAAGAAATATTTGTCGGCAACTAAACGACCTATCGATTCGGATCGAAGTTTAAGGAACCAGAAGATATAAAAACAAAATATTCGATATTAGGACAGGCCAAACAACTTCATGGCGTTAAAAGACGTGGCCAAGGCGACTTCTTCCGGTTTTTTATTCATAAAAGCGGCCACCATCTCCACAATTGCCGGTAACGAACAGGGTTCGTTTCTTTGGAAAGTGCAGTATCTGTGCAAAAATGTCATGGATCTGAAACAGAACGGCAAATTTGCATTTTTAAACAAGTATAAATGCACATTTGTAAATATTTAACGATTGTATTTGCTTCACTAATACACAAACAATAAAAAATGAGTTTTTAAATTTTGAATATTGAAAATTTTTAATATACATTTAACAAATGAACAATTAATTAAAAATGTGTGGCGAAGTAGAAATACAGTGCGGACTGAGTCATCAACATGGAGTATTGATTTTCCGTAAAATTTTCATTGCGAACACCGCCCACAAGTTGTATTTATATTGTTCTAAAAATTAAAGGGGGCAGTTCATCAAACTACTACGCGGAATAGAGCCAAGTGTGGCTTAAAATAGTGCTTATGGCATAGTAAATAAATGTTTCTAAAAATACAGTTTTATTGTCCGCGTCAGTGACTCCCGTTATTTTATCTCATTCAAGGTGAAGCATGCTATTAATCATTAAACGAAATATTTAAAAAACAATTTATAATTTACCTTTCAGTTAACCCATCTTTGACGTGAACAGGTAATTTCGAAGCCCGTGTGTTGGGATACATGAAAGGTGCATCTGTTTCCACCACCAATTTATCTAGAGGTATGGAACCATCCACAAGAAGCTTTCGAACTCCTGTGTCTGACTTGTCTTTGCACAAATAGCCTGTTAATCCTATGTAGAAACCATTGTTTAGATATGCTAGTGCATGCTCACAGCTACCTGTGAAGCAATGGACCAAAACTGGGGGTAGTTTCCCCTTGTACTCATTCAATATGGACAGTAAATCTTCATGAGCATCTCTTTCATGTACAAACAGTGGCTTGTTTAATTCGACTGCCAGTTCTAGCTGCAAGGAAATGTTTAATTTAGTGGACATCCAATTGAAACAATCATAACAAATCCTACATGTTTTCTGAAAACTTGTCTTTGTTCGTCAGGTTCTGAAAAATTCCTATTGTAATCCAGTCCACATTCTCCTATAGCTACACATTCGGGATTTTGTGCTAATTGCTTTAACTCTAACCAGGATTCATCTGTGTATGACTTTGCATCATGTGGGTGTATTCCTGCAACATGTTTTATTTTTACCTTTGTTAATTTATTGTTTTAAGTGGCTTACCTGCAGTTGAATACAATGTGCCTGGATATATCCTGGTTAAACGAAGGGCTTCTTTGCTGCCTTTCACAGATGTTCCAGTTACCATTATTTTTTGAACACCTGTAACGTTTCGAATTTAACACAATTACTGTTTGTATTTAATATGTGTACCTGAGTCTTTAGCACGTTGTATTACAGAATCTAAATCCCTGGTATATTTTTTATTGGTTAAATTTGCACCGACGTCAATTAGAATATAATTTTCATAACATTTTTCTATATTGTCGTTGTTATTGTCATTGCTGAAATCCACATTCGAAGCCATGTTATATAATTAACTGTTCACGAAGTATTTCATTCAAAAATTGATAAAAATTTTATTCGAATGACGTTACGATACAAATATAACCCTATTGCAATTACTCATCTGTCAATTGCCAGCTGTTTACATTTATTTGACCTTCAAACATTTCCATGCGTGCCACAAATTTAAATAATAATTATTTAATTTTATACTGAATTATATTTGAAATTTATATATGTAGTTTACTGTATGTTTTGAAATATTTACGTATTTTATATATTGATCAATATTTAACTTATAGCAACAAATTGTGTTAAATTTCCTTAGGTTGGCAGCAATTTTTATGAAATTCACCGAACATATTGACAGAAAGAGGTACAATACAACCCTGTACTGGGTTATACATACATGTGAGACATTCCATATCGAACCTAACAAGTTGAAAAAATTGTCCCTTTAAGTAATGATTTAGGCACTGTTTAGAAATTTTCAGAGTTAAGAAAACACCATAATTTGGTTTTTGCCCATTACTTGATATTGGGCCAAATTGAATTTTTATTTTATAAGAAAAAAATAGATAAATGTTACATATATTTCTACTAATTAATTTTCAAAACATCTTCAAAAACGGCCACTTGGAGCTTGAATCAATAATATCCTTTATGTTTAAATTATATTTACATGTATATAAATAAATTTTCATTTATGCAGTATTTCTTCTTTTTGCTCTTATCCTGAAAATATTGATCAAACCTGAATTTTACATAGTTTTTTACTTGTGATTTTAGTTAAAAAAACAACAAACCTTGATTTTTACTAGATAATTGGAAAATTACTAACCCAATATTTCTATAGTAGAATTTTACGTAGAATTTGTTTTTTAAATATTTGCCTTTTATGAATATTTTTATGGAAACACTTTTCTACTTTTTCCATTTCAAATGTTAAAAATCATATAAAACTGACTGATTCCTTACTTGATCCCGCATAGGGTTATTTTGTGAACACTTTTAGCTTGTGTACATGAATTTAGAACAATGCAACGATAGTTATCAAGGTAATAAATGACTGTGTAATTATCGTAAGCGCGATTTTTGCCTCAAAGTGTTCGCAAACGAACCCGAAACAATATCTGTCGTATAATTTTTGTAATGAAAGTGATTGACTGACACCCGAATCATAAATATTCCCGAGGTCAACTAAATTACTGTTTAAGGTTCCTTCAAGCTTAATCCAAGATTCCAATTAATAATTGTTATTTAGTCCAATCAAGTAAAGAAACATTTTTTTTTGGTCAATTTTATATGATTTTTAAATTCCATAAAATGATACATACTATTTTTGCCTATCCTTGATAATAATTGAAATGTGTCCCCATGTTCTTTTTAACAATTATTTCAAAAACGAGTCTAAATTTGAAAAATTTTACTCTAGAAATGTGAGACTTCATGTATAGTTCCTGAAGCTTGTTCATATCTGTAACCTAATCATGTAAAAAGTAAATGAATATATTTGTTTTAAATAATACCGAAACTAATTAATCCGAGGTTTCTTTTCAGGTGGAGGTTTGATTTTTTCTTCCTTAACTTCTGACTTTATTCCCTTGTTATCTGGTGTGCCATTTTCAACATCATTTTTAACAGAAGGAGCTAAAAACAGCATGCCCATTAATGTTGTTATTATAATAGATTATATGTTGCAAAATTAATACTGGATACTAGACTACATATTCATTCATTTTTCATCACTATCATAAGTTATTTATTACCTTGAATTTTTGGCTGAGGGGGCGTAGGCAACGGAAATTTCTTTATTAATTCTCCAAGTAGCATATCAACCCTCTGTCTCTGAAACAATGAACTGGGCTCCTCACGTGGTTTTTCATCTTTTACTTTAGTTTTGTCAACGCCTCTTTGAGATTTAAAGTCCCAGGAATAGCCTTTGCTGGGATGGTATCTTGCAAAAGTTGATGCTTCTTCAAATGAGGATTGTAAATGATGAACAGCAGATAGAAGTCTTGAATTAAGAACACTTGCTAAATCTGGGGCTTGATAAACTACTCCGGCGATAATATAATAATCAGCGAGTGGTGTAACTTGTGAAGGGGAATGTCTGTGTTGTTTACGAATTACGTAGAGTATAGGCTCCTGAACATGCAGTAAAACATACTCCAACCCTGTCATATTTCTGAAAAATAACTAATTAAATTACAAAATTTATATAACAGTTGTCAAAAATAATTTGTTAAAGAACTTGTAACTTTTATGATCTTTAAAGTCAAAAAGTTTAAGTTATTTTAGTGTCCATAAACAAATGAAAGCACATTGTATATTTGTAGAGACATTAAAAATAAAAATTACAAACTAAAAGAAATAATTTTATTATGTGATTTGTATATACATACTTAAAATAAATAGATTTTAGACTGATATGAAAATTAAATTTAACATATATATGTAAAATATTCATATGAATATTTTACATTTTAACATTTAACAAACTGGCAGTGTTAGTCTACGATATGTGTGACAATAATAATTTTCCTTACTGTAATTGGTCAGCATTAAGCCGTTGCATTTTAACAATTTCATTGTTGCAAGTTCTATCAAAGAATGGGTTTGTTCTCTCTGAAAAATAGTCCATAACATTTGTTGTGTTTAAATTAGGAATCCAAGCAGAGTCGTGCCAGGATACACTAAGTGGATTTTCTGGGATGCTGGACATTCCCATTCTTCCTCCGGGCATCATTTTTGTTGTTTTCTAAAATATGAATAATAGCATTATAGTTATATTTATTGCGTTAATTTAAATATACTATATAGTGTAAACTCTAAATATTTAGAGTTATTTATAGTTATATAGTAGCATTTAAATTATTTTTAGATTTTATCTGGTAGTATTATTTTTAAAATCAAGGGTAAGGTATGTAATACTATTCACTATAATATTTACTTTAAGCGCAGTTACTTACCTTTTTTTATTACTAATATTATAAAATAAAAAAGTTCTTTGTATAAAATATGGAATATAAAAACAATATAAAAAGAAAGCTTAACGCACAAGTGTTTGTAGGTTATGAAAATCAATAGTTATTGATAGTTGGCCAAATGTCCAGTTGTCATCATAACATAAATACTGACTACTCATATTGTACAAATAATTTTTTTGAAAAATGTTGTTAAATATTACTTAAACAAGTTTATTAAAAATGTTTGTTCTAAGAGTAAAGCTAAAAATATATTAATAATAAATTTATATACGGGAGTAGTTCATATGTATTTCCTTAACCTATTTTATACAACAACACATATTTTTATTATTACAAATATAATTTCTTTAATATTTAATTATTGCAATTTATACACATATACAAAAATATATACATTGAATTTTTTATTATGGATGAGAGCCTTGATTGTGTAATGCTTAATACCAGTGAAGTAGATTAAAAAATAAATATATTCAAAGTTTAATTGCAGTTTGTTATTGTTTTAGATGACTATTGAACTTTTACCATTGCACCACCACCCAGAGTACATACTGGACTGTTGCACTTTATTAAATGATGAATGGAAACGGAGTGAAACTGCTAGGTTGAGAAGCTTAGAAAGTTCAAGTGATCATCTTCCAACATGTTTAGTTCTCTTGCAGAATAAAATGCTTGTTGGACATGTAAAATTAAGTCGCATTCCAAGTATACCTGAAGCATGTTTTTTGGAGTCTGTTGTTATAAGGAAATGTATGAGAGGACAGGGTTATGGTACAGTTCTAATGCAGAAGACTGAGGATTATTGTAGAGACATATTAAAATTGATTACTATTTATTTATCAACACAGGGACAAGAAAAGTTTTATGCTAAACTAGGATATATTGAATGCTACCCAGTATCTATTTATGGAGGATGTCCAGGAATGCCAATAATTCAAACTGTTTCAAAGGGTAACTATCAATCAGGGCCACCTCCACCACCTATACCACAAACCACAAAAGTAAATTCAAGTAGAAAAACATATATGACAAAAAGTCTTATTTAATTTTCAGAATTCTAGTAGATTAGCACTGGTTTTATATTTATTATTTATTTATTTTATATTATAGTACACACCATAACAAATGTTTTGTCAAGTCTATTTACTATTTTTTTTGTTGAAGCTATTCTAATTTATTATTTAATTCCTTTTCATTTTCTTGTTGTCTTTCTAACTAAATTGTTAAAATGTAGGGTCAGCAACAGATCTTCAGTTACACCTTGAAGACTATAATTGCTTGCATTGGGTAATGAATGTGAGTTAGAGTTAAAGAAGTTGCAGTGTGTGAGGAAAGGATGTGGACTTTCCACATATAGATAGTGTTACTCAATACTGCAAGCAATTTTGAATACAAAGTGTAAGTGCAGATCTGTTGGCGACTCTTTATAACTATATTACTTCTTCTCTTACAACATTGGAACAATTTTATTAGCTTTGTTTTAATGATTTACTTGCGGGTAATATATAAATTTGGAATGTAAATCCATAAAAAAATTATATGTATTTTCCTTAATAATGTTGCTTTAATAGAACATTCAAATAGTAGTGTACATTAAAATTGTTTGGTTTAACGACTTATTTTCTCATAATAACAATAATAAAATAATAACTTGAGTGTTTTTTATTTACTGATTTATAACTCCATAGGAAATAATTAATTGAATGCTAAAAAAAGTTATTATGTATATAGTTTTACTCTGTAAAATTCATAATTGTTTAAAAAATTGGGCTATTTAATTGAATAATACTTAAACTAATAAATAAGTTGTGCGACATTTATTTGAAATTTAACATATTACTGTAAATTACCACTCCTTACATATGACTAATATTATTTTAGATAGTAACTAATGAATGTTGTTCTTAGAAGAGTATTCTGACAATAAAGAAGATGAAAATACCTAATAAATGAAGAATCAAAACGATAAAAAAGGGCAGAGGGAGAAGAGAATAATTGAATTTATGATAGATATACTATTAATTATTAACGAATATTAGAACATCTACCTTCAGTTACAGGAAAGAAAGATTCGCAACAATAACAATATGTTTTAGTTCTTTAGTAAATATGTATTTTTTAATATAAATGTATATTAAATTACTTGTATTATATATAGAATATCAGGTAGGTTCATGTAAATTGAAAAATAACGTAAGATAACAAAAGTTTATTTCCAAAAATATACAGCACTAAATGATTATAAATTTATGCCATACTAATGAACTAACAAACTAACAATTATATGATATAATGAATTCAACGAAATATTTATTTTTATACTTATTTCATTAAAAAATTCCTTGTCCGCATAATTTTTAAATAACTATAACAACAACCATTTGCATATGCAGGTTTACATTGAAATACATTTATCACTACATGGAATTCAGCCTACAAAAGCTGCCTCACTAAGCTTATGATTATTGTTGTCTTTAACATATCACGTAAATAATATATTTTTGGCTTCTCATCTCTGTTATGGTCCCACAGCTGAAATTCCACCTCTGATTTAGTGTTTAGTACAAATACCACATCTTTTTCCATAATGCTCTGGTTGGGTTAAGCAGTCTACAAGGAATCTACCAAGATCGTGCTTGGAGATGACTCGTCCTGGAGAAGCGTCGTGTTGGATTTGGTAATCACTTCCGGGCTGATCTATATAAAAGTTTCAGTATAAAAAAGTAATGGATTATTAGAAGCATCTTACCAGCAATGTGGGGGGGAAGTACAGCAATATATTTCAAGCCTGACGATTTAATTACATCAAACTCTCTCTGATGATCAGCATTCAAATCCTTGAACATTGGGGGAACCTTATCCGGCTCATAAAACAAGAATGCGGAAAGGCATACGGATATAATTTCGACGTTGAGCTCTTTCATCGCCTTGACAATATTTTCGGCACCTTTACTCAAGACTGTGGTGGGCTTTAAATCGTTGTTTGTGCCCAGTACTACGACGACAGCAGTCACATCTTTGATGGCATTCAGGACGTCATTATAATTGAGAACGTCGCCTCTTACAACTTCTACACTATTTCTCAGGTGGTCTGGCAACTTAGATGGGTCTCTTACGAACGCTCGGACATTCAGACCTTAGCAAAAGAAAATATATTCATATACTATGAATAATTGAACTATTAATGAGTAAAATTGTAAGTGTTGTGATGCTTTTGAATTCTTTAATCTATTATCTGATTAGAGAATTTCGTTATATAATATTTACTATCGAATACATAAACAAAACGCTTGCTCAGGGCGCAACAATTGTTTATTATAAATGACTTGACACAAGTTATAAAGGATATTGTTTACAACCTGCATTTATTTATAATATTTATCATATTTATTACATTACATAAAAGAAAAATCAATTATTCAATATATTTTGATAAGAACATTCCATCACGTCAGGTTTGTTCCAAGAAATGTTTTAAATACCAATAACATTTATTCAGAAAAAATATCCTTATTGAATTTACAATTAGTTTAAAAACTTTTGCTAAACTAAACTGTTTTCAGTCTATTGTATGTATGAATGTAATTATGTAAATTCTAATTGAAATTCAATTTAAAATAGTTTTTGTGCATGTTGTTCTAAAATAGTTTACTATAATAAACTTTTAATATAATTTTATTATTAAATATATAATTTCAATTCTGTTGTTTTCATATATGTATAAATAAAGTTAAAACAATCTTATTGGATTTCTTCAAATAAAAACATAGTTAATTATTACCTTTATTAACTGCAGCTTCCACCGCACAAACTCCGGTCATACCAGTAGAACCAAAAATCACAACTCTTTCCATTTTGCTTTATCTTTTACAATGACAAAATAATAAATAACTCCAATGATTAATACTTTTGACAAATCACTACGATTTTGTACACTTTGAACTACTTATATTTGTAACTACTAATTAAAATTAAAAGTGAGAACACAAATTTTCGTCAAGAAAAAAAAATATTAAGTAATTCGGTGTATTATTTTAAAAATGTTCTATTGGTAATTTATCACTCATAAACACTAAACATCATTATAAAAAAATAAAGATAAGTATTAGACAGGAAGGTACAATGGAACTACGACTATTAATTTTGAATTTTTAAAATTGTATTATAAATATTATAAATAAATATAACAACACAGTTTATATTAACTATTGAATAATAGTTATTATTTATTTGATAGATTCAAGTAATTTATTTTATTTTAATAATAAGGATATTTAACTAATTTGTTAATGACAAAAATTAAAAATTGAATCAAAGTGGGCTGTGTAAATATTTGGGAGGCCTCCTCCATTTTCTACTAATTTGCTTGGCAACTGAATAACAGTTGTGAATTAGTTTGGTAAGATTCTTTTCATAATATAAATTAAAATGAGCCAGGAAGAAGATTCAGCTGCCCATGTATCTTACCGTACTGCAACATTGATGGGTATCGGCACCGGTGGACTTAATGTGTATTTTTTAGAAAACGAGATGAAACGTGCAAGAGTCGAGACAGTAAATGGTAAGTAATATTCCTTAATTAATAATAATAATTTCTTAAAAACAAGCTCCAGCTTGTGTATTGGCGTTTCAAACACTATCATCTCTTTTTAAGCAAACCACATTTCTTATAAATATTTTATCAGTTCTATACCCCATGTGCATCCATGGCGTATGGAGTGACTGAATAGACAGTTTATCACATCGAAAACCTTCATTTACCGTATATTATGGACTACTTCGCGACACGTTAATGATTGGTCATCGCAGATCTTCCAATATGTTATGGTGGTTAATATTTTATTTTATGTACACAAAAAAATCTAATGGACTTAAGTCACGGGAACGAGGGGGTCATTCAGTAGCACTATTTCGACCTCTTCAGTGTCCTAGACATGTGTTGTTTAAATAACTGCACACACTTTCGAAGTAATGTGGAGGAGCTCCGTCTTGTTGGAAAATTAGTTAGCGTTTACTGTATGCAGAAACGTTATTTAAATATGTATTAGACCCGGGGCGATGGCATTTTGTTGTAAACTCAAATTCATACCACCGGTTAAATTTCTCGAAAGAAAAAACGGATTGTTAGTATTCAAAGCCCTAAAAAAATGGATCAATTTTCAAAAACTAAGCAGCAGTGAATAGAAAATTTAAATTTTAATTAGTAGATGATCATTTGATTTGATTTAATGAATATCTAAGATCACTTTATAATATATTAATATTAAATATTATAATATTATATGTTATATTATAAAGTCCTGTTAATTTAATCTATTCTGTGTAATTTGATAGTTATTAAAGAAAGAAAAGAATCATCTAACAAGAATTGTAAGGATTGTGACGTTTGGAATCCTGTGTTGAGGTCAAAGCTTCGTTCAGGGTTATGTAGACTAGAAACAACGGTCTGGAAATGCAGCGGTTGTGCTGTGGTATGTAACTTTAATTTGATATCAAATATTATGTATTATACTTAAATAACTTTAAAAATACAATTATTTTTTGTTGTATTATGATTCATAACTATAAATGAAAATTGTATGTGAATTAAATGATTTTAAGTGCATTTTGGATTCGAAAGGTATTAACAAATATGTACATATTATTTTAATTATCTAACCTAAACTTTCCACAGTTATTTTCATCGTCAATATTAGGACAAAACCATTTGGCAATCTGCGGTGCCGACAAGATAATCACTGAAATGACAACAGAGTTGTTAATTCAGTGCCAGTATTGCAATCGCACGTTTTCCGAAGAAGATGAAGTATTAAGACACCAACGCACGCATACCACGGAGAAAAATTACGAATGCGTAGACTGCCAGTTGGGGTTTGATATGTATATGTTGGCGGAATACCATTGGCTAAAGCCTTGCACCGCTCATTCGAACGAATTTTGTTTGCCAAAAGTAATACTCTGTGAAGTGTGCAAAATGCATTTTGTTTCACACCATGATCTTTACTACCATAAGCTCATGATGGGACATCACGGTCTAAAACTATATGTTGAAAGTGTCGTCACCAGCGTGGTGAGCAATTTGTTATTTTAATCAATTAGAGTATCCTGGCTAATGTATAATATGATTTTTAATTATTTTAGGAATGTGATGGTGTCGACGACGTTGATGAGCCTGTTTTCGCAGATGAGGTGATGATAATGTTAGAGGAGGGGGTAATGGTTACACTCTGTATTGAACAGAAGTTCATCAGACGATACCAATGTGTGGGATGCCCCCAGATATTCGCTACAAAAACTGAAATTACTGAGCATCAAGCTGATTGTAAATGCGTTTGTAGACACTGCATTATGGTTGGAATAACAGATTGTGTAGCAGTTTAAATGTTTTTTTAATTACAGTCAAATAACCTTTTGTACTTTTATAGGGCTTCGACACCATGAGAGAACTCGAATGCCATATTCAACAACAACACCAACAGAACCCCTTCAAGTGTTGCATTTGCGATGAATCCTTTGCATTTTCGGGACAATATTTGATTCATATTCGACGCCACCAAGGTAATATTAAACTTAATATTTTTACATATTAATATGTTGTGTTGTAGGCATAAAACCGTTTGGTTGCCCATTTGTTCAATGTTTTGAGCGCTATACTGAATTAAGCGAGCTGTCTGAGCATGTTTCGGATGTCCACATAGAAAAACACTCATTTAAGTGCGACACTTGCTCTAAAAGTTTTCGAAATACTTATTATATCCATTGTCATAAATTGATACAATCCATTGAAAATGAATTACAATCAAAGGTAAAATTTATTGTTGACATATTTGTTTGGAAGTTAAATTTTTGAAAAAATCGAAAGTTGCTAGTCACTAATATAATTAGTATCAGTTACTATTCATTTTATCGTATTTAATATTTCAGGATGAGGACCTAATCCACGACTGCAAATTCTGCTACAAATCTTTTAAATATCATCAAACTTTGTGGACACATAATGCATTGCTACACCCAGGAGAATCCACAAATTAAGATTTTCAATTTTATGTTTTTTCGTTTGTACTCATTTATATAAATGTATTAATTAAAATTTAATAAATTTGTTCAAAATAATTTTTGAAATTTATTTTAAAAATACAATACACAAAACTTAAGAATAACACTTTTTTATTTATATTATAATTTGTACAAAAAACATTATAATCGAGAAACCTGAGTTAATAAATAATTATTACCTATTTAGTACAACCACTCTATTTCTTGAACCACTCCTCACGTTTCGAACTCACACTATAGCTACCCCTTCCTATAACAAAAAAAAGATATACATATTAACGTTAATTCAAATATTATTTTAATTTAACATTGCCATGAAATTGCTTGTACCTTCCAAAATTCCTGTATAATATAAATGATTTTTATTTCAATAAATAAAATACAGAATATAAACACTATATGTATAAGTATTTGTAATTATTATAAAAAATTATTTATGTTTTCCTTTTTCTTTTTTTATTTTTCATTATCCGTCTCGTCATCACTTATTTCCTCATTTTCTAAATTGTCCTCTTCTACTTTGTTTTCATTTACGTTGACAGTCCCTTCTTTTTCTTTATCATTTTCTTTATAATCCGGGTTATTTTTCCCATCTTTAGATGTTCCTGCCTTGTCTTTAATAGTATCTGCTTTAAGGCTTTTATCATTTTCGAAAACGTCTTCTTCATCTTCTGTTATTTCCTCTTCACTTACTTCGTCAGTGTCGTTACTATCGTTTCCTTTGTGATCAGTTTTCTCTGATTGCGTTGCTTCATCTTTAGAATCAATTGTCTCATTTGCCTCGTCATTAATATTTTCATCATTTTCTGAATTGTCCTCATTAATTTCTTCTTCATCCGATTCAGCAGTATATGCTTTTTCGATATCCTTTGATGCATAACTACCCTCATTCTTTTCTAACACATTTTTCTCATTCATAGCAACATTCGCTTCATTCTCCACGGCTTTAAAATTTTCATCATATTCTAAATTGTCTTCTTCTGTTAATTCCTCCTCACTTACTTCAACAGTGTCTTCGCTGTCGTTTCCATTATGATCAATTGTCTCTGATTGAGTTGCTTCATCTTTAGAAGCGTTTGATTCATTTGTCTCGGCTTGAACATTCTCTTCGTTTTCTGAATTATCCTCAGTAATGTCCTCTTCATCTTTTTCAACAGCATCCGCTTTTTCAATACTAGTTGATTTATCAATACCCTCATTATTTTCTGGTATATTTTTATCATCCGTAGTAGCATTAGCTTCATTCTCTTCGGCTCTAAAAGTTTCACCATTTTCTAAATTGTCTTCTTCTTCTGTAAATTCCTCTTCACTTCCTTCAACAGTGTTTTCGCTATAGTTTCCTTTATGATCAGTTTTCTCTGATTGAGTTGCCTCATCTTTAGAAGCGTTTGTATCATTTGACTTGATACTAATATTTCCATCGTTTTCTGAATTGCCCTCAGTAATTTCCTCTTGATCTATTTCAACAGTATCTGTTCTTTCGATACTCATTGATCTATCAATAAGCTCATTCTTTTCTGGTGCATTTTTTTCATCCATAACAGGCTTCGCTTCATTATCTTCGGCTTTAAAATTTTCTTCATTTTCTAAATTGTTTTCTTCTGTTAATTCTTCTTCACTTACTTCAACAGTGTCTTCGCTGTCGTTTCCTTTAAGATCAATTTTTTCTGATTGAGTTGCTTCATCTTTAGAAGCGTTTGCATCATTTGCCTCTTCCTGAATAGTCTCTTCGTCTTCTGAATTGTCCTCATTAATTTCGTCTTCATCCTCATTAACATTTTCTGTTTTTTGGATACTAGTTGATTTATCAATAACCTCATTCTCTTCTGGTACGTTTGTCTCATTCTTAGCAGCATTCGGTTCATTCTCTTCGGCCTTAAAATTTTCATCATGATCTAAAGTCTCTTCTTCCGTTATTTCCTCTTCACTTATTTCAACAGAGTCTTCGCTATCGTTTCTTTTGTGATCAATTTTCTCTGATTGAGTTGCTTCATCTTTAGAAGCATTTGTGTCATTTGCGTCGTCACTAATATTTTCATCAGTTTCTGTATTGTCCTCATTAATTTCCTCTTCGTTTATTTCAACAGCATCTGCTTTTTCCATACTCTTTGGTTTAACAATATTGTCTTTCATTTCTGGTACATTGTTCTCATCCATAGCAGCAATCGCTTCATTCTCTTCGGCTTTAAAATTTTCATCATTTTCTAAAGTGGCTTCTTCTTCTATCAATTCCTCTTCACTGACTTCGACAGTGTTTTCGCTATCGTTTCCCTTATGATCAGTTTTCTCTGATTGAGTTGCTTCATCTTTAGAAGCATTTGCCTCATCCTGAAAAGTCTCTTTGTGTTCTGAATTGTCCTCATTAATTTCATCTTTATCTCTTCCAACATTAGCTGCTTTTTCGATACTAGTTGATTTATCAATACCCTCATTCTCTTCTGATACATTTGTTTCAACCATAGCAGCATTCATTTCATTTCCTTCGGCTTTAATAATTTCATCATGATCTAAAGTATCTTCTTCTGTTATTTCTTCACTTACTTCAACAGAATATTCGCTATCGTCTACTTTATAATCCATTTTCTCTGATTGAGTTGTTTCATCTTTAAAAGCATTTGTATCATTTGCCTCGTCCTTAATATTCTCTTCGTTTTCTGAATTGTCCTTGTTAATTTCCTCTTCATCTTTTTCAACAGTATCTGCTTTTTCCATACTAGTTGGTTTATCAATGCCGCCACTCTTTTCCAGTACACTATTCTCATTCATAACAATATTGGCTTCGTTTTCTTCGGTTTTAAAATTCTCATAATTTTCTAAAGTGTCATCTTCCGATAATTCCTCTTCACTTACTTCAGTAGTTTCGTTATCAATTTTCTCTGATTTAGTTATTTCATCTTTAGAAGTGTTTGATTCATTTGCCTCGTCCTTAATATTCTCTTTGTTTTCTGAATTGTCCTCGTTAATTTCCTCTTCATCTTTTTCAATAGTATCTGCTTTTTCCATACTAGTTGGTTTATCAATGCCGCCACTCTTTTTCAGTACACTATTCTCATTCATAACAATATTGGCTTCGTTTTCTTCGGTTTTAAAATTCTCATAATTTTCTAAAGTGTCATCTTCCGATAATTCCTCTTCACTTACTTCAGTAGTTTCGTTATTAATTTTCTCTGATTTAGTTGTTTCATCTTTAGAAGTGTTTGATTCATTTGCCTTGTCCATAACATTCTCTTCATTTTCTGAATTGTCCTCATTAATTTCCTTTTTATCTTTTTCATAAGTATCAGCTTTTGCGATACTAGTTGATTTTTCAATACTGCCATTCTTTTCCGGAACATTTTTCTCATCCACACCAGCATTCGGTTCATTCACTGCGTCTTTAAAATTTTCATCATTTTCTAACGCAGTTTTTGCTTCATTATCTTCAGCTGTAAGCGCTGTATTTTCTGAATTGTATTCATCTTTTAAATTTCCTTTAATTTCCTCTATATCATCACTTATTTTCCTTTCATTCATATTAACAATATCGTCTTTGTCTTTAATATTTAATTTTTCGTGGTTGTCGTCTATTTTTGCTTCTTGTTTATTAATGTTTTCATTGATTTTCTTTTCGTGCACCTGCACAATATCTTCGTTATTCAAATTATTTGATTGATCATAGTTCATAGCTATTATGGATTTCGTTTTTTCATTCACTGTGTCTTCCACTGGAGTTGGACTTAACAAGATTGGCATAATGGGACCAACAGTCATATCATTATGATACATTTTTTGTTTGTCTTCTACAGTATTCATATCGGTTTCTTCTTTTTCAACATTACTTTTCATTTTTGTTTCTCTATCACTCCATTTTAATTTGCCCAAATTAGTCAAATTAAGGGATATGCGAGGTTTTTTTTCCCTAAGTAATTCGGAACTGCTCTTACTTATGTACAAATTTACCGTAGACTCCGTTTCATCATTATTTTGAAATAATTTGAAATCTACTATACTTGGAGGCTTTGTACGTTTCCTACTTCGCAAATTTTGTTCAGACCGAGCAAGGGTTGAGTAATGATCACTATCTGATAATTTGAAGGGGGGATGGTTATAGTCGCTTCCGGCGATCTCATACACCTGATGAATAGTTTAAATTCAAATTGGGTTCCACATTTTATTAAAACTTACATTGTGAGTGTCCACGGGAAGCATGCTTGTTTTTCTATAGTTACGAAAAGCTGTTTTAATCCGTTCTCGGTGAGTTATATGTAATTTCAAATCGTAATAAGAATCACAGTGCAAAATCTAAACAAGAAGGTTGTTTCATTATATTTTAATTAAACTTATGATCCTTTTAGAAAAATTTCTAAATTGACTCGATTATTATTACTAAAATATGGTATAATACACCTACCTCGCCATTTTTATTAATTCTGTAGGCTGACAATTTCTCTATAGAAAAATCAATGACAAATAAGATTCTGAAGAGGTATATTGCACCAGCGGTAATCCAAAAGCTCAGTGCCAGGATTGTGGTTATCTTGCAGATTAAATACGACAAGTAGAAGTCCGACTCTTTAGATAAGATTGCTGGCAAGTACACATTCATTTCGTTGGAGCATCTGTGAATAAAAATGGAATAGTGTTACGTTTAAGTTGCAAATGAATTAATAACATATATGCGATCTAACAAAATGTTCTTACTGATTGGTCAGCGTGTAATTGGAAAACTCGCTGCACATAGTGTTGAATCCGTTTCTAAAGAGGACGTAATTATAAGTCTGCGTTATTGTCACCAATAGAGAAGTAATCAACATGGGAACGACAGTTCTATGTCTGTAATAAAATGGAGCGTGTTCAATTAGCAATAAAATCGTTAATTTTATAAACGTACATTAAACCACTTCCTCGTATCAGCCAGGTGAATGACAGGCAAACCAAACCGGCAATCATGGATAAGAGTTCTAAAATGAGAAAAACGTTGCAGTCTTCAGTTGTTCCCCATACTACTGAGTATTTCTTTTCAGTGCATCCACTCCTGAGAATATAAAAAGCAGGTGGTATCACCTAAATCGTTAAAATTTACGTTAATCAACTTTCATCATTGTACTCACCGACATTCTCTGATGTTTTTTAACTCATCATCTTGGTAGCACATTTGCCTCTGTTGGCATATGAACGCTGGTACATCTCGTACGTCGATGGTAGCGTATAATGCGCATTGGTTGTTGACTTTTCGCGTGAAGTCGCCAAAATTATACGACGAAAGGAAAGACAGCACGGTTATTATCCCAAAAAGGAATAAGTGTGAGTCTGAAAGTAGAAATAATAAATTGGGTTAACATCAGGATGGTGTTTTGAATGGTGGTCAGAGAGATATCACAAAATTTAAAATCAAACATTTTAACAGATATTTCATGGAAGAATTTAATTGAAATTTTGTCCAGTCAGATATTGAAATATATTTCAATATCCCATACTTTTTTTTATCTTTTTTGTTATACATCCTATATTGTAGGATGTCGGAGATATTGCTTTGGTTGGCCAAAGAAATACAACGATCAAATATATTTACGTTTTGTGAACGTATTTAACAATACTCTTAATAACTGGAATTTATTCTTAGTAGGATTTATATTATTTTATTGAATAAATTCACTTTCATTGAGAAGAAAGAAACATTGGACTCCAGAAAAGACGAAAATAATAATTAACATGAAACATCACGGTCCAAATATTGCCGATATCGTTAAAAATGTATAATGCTTACGAAAAATGGTTTACAATGCGTATTAACAAATATGAAACAACACATTCAATTGAAAATACAATAAGAAAATGTTCTAATAAAAAACCAACTTCCTTTTATTGACAAACAAATTGGAAAAATCAGTAAATGACATCGTTTCTTCTTCTCTAGATAAATAAAAAAATAAATAATTAATTCATACAATATCAGTGGGTCTAGTAGAATAATCAGACGTCGACTGAATGAACAAAACTTGCAGAAAATGTTTCAGTAAAGAAACCATTGGCATCAAAAAAGAATATTCGAACAAGACTAAAAAGTTTGCACAAAAATGTATTAACTAACATCCAGAATTTTGGCAAGGGGTACTTTGAAGTGATGAATTCATCGTTGTCCTAATAAAAATTTGATTCCCAGATACACTACAAATGCAGTGGAGGAAAAGTTTTGGTTTCGAGTTTCTTTCCTTGGCATGGTATAGGACCATTACAAAAAAATTATTAATAAAAGAGACCATTTCGTATATAGAAACATAATGAAAGATATAATGGAACTATTTGCCACCAATAATTTACCAATTATATGGAGTTTTATGCATGATAATGATATATTGAGACTTTCGATTAGTCAGCGTAAAATCCTGATATACAATTGAAAATATGTGGAACGACACGTAATCTCGATTAAAACACCAAAAAACATAAAATTTAGATGAATTGTGCTTATTAATTGAGGATTAATTGAAATCAATTTCAAAACTATTGCTGATATTTGATTGAATCTTTAACTCACCATTTACAAGTGGTTATAACGTACAAAGGATATCCTACAAAATATTAAGAATTTTGTTTAAAGTTATTTGACAAATATATTCTTTTCAAAAGTAGAAATTATTTTGATTTAGGTACAAAATGAATAATGGGAGCAAGAATATAGTGTACCTAATTATTTTAAATATTTACCATATTTTGATTGCATTTAATTAGAGGTGTGAGTTTGCTAATAAAGATTAGGGTGCAAACCCTATTTGGAAACAGCAAATCTCACAATTGGAACATTTCCACGTGTGATCATCGCTTAAAATTTATTTTTTTCAAATTTTTTCAAAGATGGATATTCTTGACATCTATCGTTGATCGAATTCATCGTGAATAATTCAAAAAGAACTGCAACTTTTTCTAGTAAAGGAAAAATTAAAGTATAAAAAGTGACTTTGCTATAATTTTCTATCTCTCTTTAAGCCTTTCTTAATCAGGTTTATTTCTTCCGCCGGCCTTGTTAAATTATGATTATGTTCTGTGTGAACCGCCAAAAACTGATATTGTTCAATTTAATTTTTATACATATTTAATGACTTAAAAAAATAAAATTTTATTTATCAGTTACCTAACCTTATCTGTAATATTTGTTAGGATTAAAAAAATGTTTTAAAAAAACATTATTGGTTTATAAGTATATTATTCTATCACCTACGTAACTTTATCAAAGATTAAATATGTACTTATATGTTTGATTTTGATATATATATATATATATATATATATATATATTAGATTGTTTCAAAAAAAAATCGACAATTTTTTTTTTCTTATTTATATCGAAAATCTTGTTGGAAATTGTTTCAAAAAAATGGTAAAAAAATACTGTTACAGCTCTTAAAATTAATATTAAGAGGTGCCGCATCGTAAATTTTAATTTCCCGTTTAAATAACAGTTGGATTGATTTAAAATTTTGATATTTTTCTCATTTTCTGACGCAACCATCAACTTTATGGGAAAATTTTATATGACATTTTTTGTAGAGAATTCAATTTTCTATAATTTATCTCCGAAAAAGTTTTGATATTTTTTATAGATCATAAGTTAGCTGCTGAAAACTAAAAATTTTATTAAATAAATGTTATTTTACTGCTTAAAATTAAGCATTTTATTTAAATAAATAGAATTTTACTAAAAAAATTGATTGTTTATTATAATCAAAGTAGTATATATCGTTACACTAACAGACTTTTACTACAATTTGGCATTTTTTCTGTATTCACTTATAACTAGCAATAAGTGTTTCACGAAAAATGAAGAGCAATACAATACTTATTGCTAGTTTTTGACTGTATTTTAGTTATAAATAAATGGTCTGAATTCAATTTAATACCTACGGTGGTGGAAAAAATATGGAATATTAATTTACTTGTTATAAATGTTACTTAATGTTTTTTAAATAAAAAATTACTTTGGTCTGGAAAAAAGTATAGAATGTATGTATGTATGTATGTATGTAGAAATGTCAACAGGAATTTATTGCCACTACTCCTGTATGGTTTGAAGAAGTTCCCGTTTGCTTTTGATGTTTTTTATTCGGATGCGACGATCTAATACTTCCCAAAGGTGCTCAGTAAGATTTAAATCGTGGTACTAAGACGGCCATTCAAGCACAGATGTTTTTCATTAGAAACCACTCTTAAATAATTTTAGACGTGTGTTTGGGGTTGTTGTCTTGTTGAAGTATCCTAGGAAGTGGTAGATCTTCCTCAGCAAATGAAAATATGGTGTTTCCACTATGTCCCTGTATTGAAAACGATCCGTTTTACCTTCCACTTGAAAAGCATCCTCAAACCATAATGCTTTCCATGTCAAAAAACTCATCTCACAAAAAGACCCAAACTAAAAACGGTGAGCGGTAATACTAGAATATTAGACGGTGGACACAAACCAACGAATTTGTTTAACACTATTACAATGGATATGAAAAATCCCAGGGGATGAAAATCCAATTTTCAAAAATATTCCATACTTTTTCCCCTATTGTATATTTCTGATAGTTTATGTTTCTCTGTAGACCTAATGTTACTTTACTTTTTGTTAGTTACGTTTATTTTCCACTTTTATTATGTAAAAATGATATAGATTTAAGAAAGATACTTAGGAAAAATCCAGAAAATATTTATCGTCATAAAATTTTAGATGGTCTGAATTATATTTTGTAGACAGGCTTATTGTTAACTCAAAAAACTTAAAATTATAGCTTGGAACAAATAATGATAAATAATGAAAAGTAATTATAAAAAAAGTTTTCGAAATAATTTTTTAAATCCTCCACTATATTATTTTGAATTTTGTTATCCATATTAGCAGTTATGTGCCAAATTTTGAATTTAATCGCGTGTGTGCGGCCGCAATAGATAATCGACTACCGCTAGATATTTTAAACATGCTGTCTTGCCTTGTTAAACCTTGAGTTTGTTTTATTTCAGAAACTAAAAAAATATTATCAAACTAATATAGATAATTTATTGTTACAGTATAAAGTAATTTCACAAATTTAATTTTGTTTAATATCGAAAAATTCAGGACAATAGTCACGTACGTTTATAAATATTAAATATTTCCCTATAAAACATGGACCGCACGTTCCAGTTTCCACGTATTTTTGTCGGACTCGATCCGTTCGCTGAAAAGGCAAGACGCGCACCTTGTGCTAGATTTGCGTACGTTGTGCGCTAGAAACGTCACAGACGCTGTCAGAATTTCGAAAGATAAACAAACAAATAAGTGTCACAAATTAAATTTGTAAGCGGGAAAGAAAAGAAAAGCGTCTTCGACTTACAAGTCCAGATCCCGTTGATTTTGGCGGGCTCCTTCTCCCTCAGCTGGTAATCCTCGTAGATCGGTTCGACTGCATTTTGCGACGTAATTGTATCGTCGTCGTCGTCTCGGGAGCTCATCTCGACGGAAACTGAAAGGCTGCGGACGCGACGCGATCAATGATCGAATCAACGGAAATAAATATTACAACATTTGTGTGTTTGTTGTTTGTGCTGGTGTGTGCTATGTCCGTCACACCCAAAAAGATCTCCGGAGACCAACAACCGACACACACACACACACACGCCAATTAATTACATATGCTAAACAAATTCGATCCTTCAGCGTTTTGTTTGTATTGTGCGTTTTCTATTGTACACTTTTATTATATATCATTGATTTTTTTCAGATGCGTAGACAACTGTCATAGAGTCCTTTACGGAATGAATGATTACTACGGAATATAAAGTACCTATTATTGAAAATTTTAATTGTTGTATAGTACTAAATTATTTTAATGTTGACAGTTGATTACTAAAAATATATTTGAACGTTGGTAATATAGATTTTGTTTATAATTTTATAACTTACAATAACAATATTTATGAATTTTACTCACATATTAAGGGAAGATATATTTGTTCAACTTATCTATGAACAATTGTAGATATATTCCATTTATTTAACAACACTTTAATAGAGTTTGCATGGTATGATTCATGAATGTTATGTCACTATTAAATTTCCTAGACAATTTTTAAGATAAAAATGAGTTGATAATATTTTGTGTTTATGAATATTTGTATGATACTTTCATATACAGTTCAATTTTACTGAATAATAACATAAGCTTACAATAATAAAAATGTAATGAGAAATATTTTCTATAACATTCATCCAATGTTTATCATATTATTTTGACTGAACTGAAAATAAGAAAAGCTCATTATTAAATAAATATATAAAATAAAATTGCTAATCTTTTGATGAATTTATTTCTTCTGAACAACCAAATTATGGAATAGAGTGTGTCAATAGAATATCAAATAGTGAAATAATTCTTACAATCAGATTAGCACTAACCTTGAGTTAAAATATCTTTAAAAGTGTGTAACTGAATGGTGTCAGCAGTGAAATTGAGCTTGCAGTGTTCACATTAAAAATTAACAGTTTGTGAGAGCTGATGTTTTAATGTTTCGATATTATTCCATATTTCAGACGATTAAAATAAATAAATTTAGTAGAAAAATGTTATTTAATATCAAATTATAGTCTTACTCATCAGTTGTCACAATCAGATTGGAGCTCGTTACAATATATTTAAAAATATATTAAATATAGTGCATCAGACAAAATTGAACTTGTGGTTTTGTTAACACTATTAATTTATTTATCCATTAGGAGAAGTAGTATATTTAGTTATTATATTTTGAAAGATGCTAAATTCAATTTTAATTTATTTTCCAGAAAAAATACCGTACTCATTTTTTGATTGTATAAAATGTTACAATAGACTGATATATAAAACAATTTTGATGAGCCCCATTGTATATATAAATATTTTTAATCAAGCAGTTATAAAAATAGTAAATATGTGATGTAGGTTAATCCACCGAGTTAAAAATAAAAATATCCCAAAAATTTAAATGACTAATTGATAATCATCTATCATCCATATGTTTACTGCTTCCAATTTTTCAGTTGTCTTTCAATTGCTTTTAACATTGTAAATATTTATGTCGACATACAGTAACAGCCATAATTATAGCAACTAATCGGAGTGTCAAAAAATAACCCAACCTTATCGTCAACTGAAATTAAAGCCAACCTAGAAAAAATGGGACTTAACGTGAACAGTGTTTCACTCGTCAATTATTTTCCGTATTATTAAAAAATACAGAGAAACTGACCAAGTGATAGGTACGAAAAATTTGTCGAAATTGTTTGTTGAGTTCGAAAAACTTGAAAGAAAATCGACAACTGAATAATTCGAAGTCAAAAAACAATCCAATCTTATCGTCAACTGAAATTAAAGCTAATCTGGAGGAAATGGGACTTGAACTGAAATTAGTTCAAGGACTGTGAGAAGATGGTTAGTGGATGGATGTTCGTTTGACCCTAGACCTACAAGAAAAAGCCTGGTTTTTAGTAAAATTCGACATAATAAATTTACAAATTTAACCCTTTCGTGGCGACAAACTTACGAGTGAGAGTTAGATGAAACTTTTAATACCAAAAATTTAATTATCTCGTATAAATATGGGAATATGCGAAAAATAAATTTTTACTTGTAGAGGAAGGAATTTGGGGGTTATTTTGAAACCAGTTTGTCTCTTTATGCAACTCCATTAAGTTTTGGAACTCCTCTATTGCACCATCATCTTCTTCTTGGTCAGATTGAGTTTCATTATCTGGAAGGCTCCAAAAATATACAAATTCGTCTTTTTTTTGTGTGGGATCATCAAAGTCCCACTAAATGTTTATCTCTGTGAAAAAATATTTGTGAAAAATTTTTTTGTAATTAGGGAAACTAATTGCATTTATGTATATTAATATATATTAAATGTGAAACCTCCCTCAAAAATATTAGATAAGTTGAAAGATAAAAAAATTAATAAAAATGTGGGAAAAACACTTCCCACCGCCTACGAAAGAGTTAAATGAATTCGTCACAACAATTCAAGAGTCTTGAAGAAATATAGACTTGTCGTGTATTCGGAATATGCTCGAGTTTAAGCCACGGAGGCCAAAATTGTTAAATAACTCAGATTTAATAATTAAAAATCCTTTTCATATATGAGAATATAGAAGTTTAATGTGTAAGACAACAATAGTGAATTAATACTATTTTAACAATTCACATTAGATACAAGAGTTATGGCAATGGAATATTTTAAAAAATTGCTATAATAGTGAGCACTACTGTATATTATAAAAAATTATGCACAAGAAATAAATAAAATATTAAATAGAAATAAATTTTAGTTAGGGATCTCTTACTGGAATTTTCCAGTAGAAGATCCGCGTGGAGCCCTAAGACCCTGAATGACCCAGGATGTGTTGTGGTCGTCAGCGTTCAGGTCCTTTGCCAAGGATAACAAAGTTACGCAGGCGTTCTATGTCCTGGCCGCCGCACCTAGTACTCATTCTTATTCTTTTGGGAATATGAAGCTTGAACAGGTCTCACTTCATTTAAATATGTATGTAATAATAACAACACGATTTTACTGCAAAAATACAATAAATTCACTGTTAAATTTTTCGAATTAAATGAAACTGATGTTAAAACCATTTTTGAACAGGTAAATCATAAAGAATCGTTAATTTGTTTTTAAGAATATATGAATTTACTGGAGTTAAACGTAATGTACATAAATATTTGAAAATTAGTGCATTCCTTGTATCACAACATTAACACGTGATAAGTTTAAATTTGAATAAAAAATTTAAATTTCATTTCGAGTGTACGTTCAACCCAATCGGGCGCAAAAATATAAATAAATTAACAGGTCCAACGACACCTTCAACGGTCGAAATGCACAACACAATTTTGTGAGGAAATCGTCCCAAGTGCGACGTGAGGGCGCACGCCCCATGAGCCGACAGTCTCCGGAGCCGCGTTTTCCTTTCCAGTGCGTTTCGAGTGACTCCGTGATACGCGCTTCATCACTTGGCCCACAAACCGATTCGAACGAGAGCAACAAGACAAGGCGCCGAACGATTTCGATCTTGGGCCCAGGATCACGTTGGCAAATAGGCGCGGGGACGACACCGCGGTGAGGCGGCGTTCGCTTCGTCGGGACAATGTCATTGCATCGCCGTTCCGGAATGTGATTTTGCACAAACGAACGGGACGATTCGACACGGCACGACCAAAATGCTCATATCGAACCAGACTTATTTACATGGTGAGTTGAAATCGTTGATTTTTTTTTTTCGGTGTACAGGTCCTCAAAAGTGCGTTGCGGTATCGAAATTGATTCGTCCATGTCCATATGGAGAATGACAGAATTGATTGGTCTTTGTGCAGTGTTTGTTTTTTCCATGACCTAGTTTCCGCGGAACTGGGTTAAAGATGAGTGGATGGATGTCTTGATTAGCCGTTTAATGCGGATTTTTCGACGCCGTTCCCCAGGAGTTGATGTAAAAACGTAGTCTGCGTTTAATGTTTTTTTGATTGGTCTGAAAACGTTGTTTAATTTACGAGACGCCGTGTCGAGAGTCACGGCTAAGCTTTGCGCTTGTTGTTTTGTAGAATATTGTCATTCCACATCAAAGCTTTGACCCAACAGTGTTCGAAAAAATTACAGGCTTTTGAACAAATTCTACAATAATATTCCCTGACCATAAATATTAAAAAAACCTATACACAATCTTTTGACAAAATTACTGAACCAGTCAGTATAAGTAAGACGTAGGCATAAAATGAAATTGGAATGGAAAACTGTACGATTTACTGGAAAACTGAAGAACGCCTTTATTTAATGTTTTAAGAATTTTGTATAATATTTTTATTAATAATAATGTTATTTGAGTCATTTCCGCTTAATCAGTTACTACTGCTTTTAATTGTGTATGCAAATCATCGAATATTACAGGGTGTTTCAAAAAACATACAACAATTCATTAAATTATAATGGCAGGTGAAATAAAAAAGTAAAATCGTTATGCTCTTTGTAAGTTTCTCGATAATTATCCATAAAAGTCACCCCAAAGGAAGATAAACACACAAGTTTTCACATACTTTATTGACATCATTAAAACCAGTCTGACTGTATTGTATTCACTGAAATTTTGTTAATGTGGTGAAATAAAATTAGGAAAAGTGTCCGAACATTATCGGAAATGTTTCAGGTGACGCACCTCACGAATAATACATTAAAATCGAAATAGAATTTTCCCGAAACAGGTTGGAACCTCAACTTTGTAATAAAATAATCATCAGAGGTCAATACTTCCCCCCGTTATGTATTATTTACAAATTACAAACGTTAAGCAATTACGTTTTACGAGCAAATTTATGAAAATCAAAAATTGACCCTTGAAGTCCTCAGCAATTTTTTTTATTTTCAAGTTCACCCCGTCAGGTAAAATCGTGAAACGATTAAGACAACACACTTTATAAATTTAGACACCTCCGATGTAATTAAAGAAAGTGAAACCAATCAAAACAGATCGATGCAGGAAATCCGACTAAAAATACGGACGGGAAAAATTGAGCACCGGCATCAACGTGCCAAATTGACACGTGACGTGTCGTCAGAGCTGTACGTGGTTTAGTTTTTAGACAGAATGTGACGGATCACGTGAAGTTGCACATATTTTGCGATGTGACAATCACGTTTATCGGCTTCAAAGTCGCGCCAAACTATAACGTGATCCTCGGATAGAGAGTCTGTGAAAATCGATTTCACCTATTTGTGTTCGACGATTCTGTTAGTTTGAATTATATAGGAAATTTTTGATTTGCTGACAACACAACACGCACCTTTGTGTCGTGACGGTTGCATAACATTATCAAATAAAAAAACACGGCTAACAGTATCCTCAGATTCATGAAAGAATTAACGGAGTTCCTAACTTTATTCATGGGCTATGCAATCCGGGATCGTGAAGTATGAACTTTTAGTGTTCCAGGCGTGACGTGAAATTTCGCGCAGTGCAGTTTCGAGTTTTAATTAGATTTCACTATGCTTTTAGACCGATGAAGGCTGAATTTATATCGGGGGCGGTAAAATGCAAATATGGTTACAATACGGAAGTCAGTAACTTCGTTTCATTCTAACATTTACGGCGCACACCGCATTCAATTAAAGGGGATATTTTGAGCAAATGGAGAACGAAATTCTACAAAATAAGCAACTGAACAATAAACAGATTTGGAAGGACGCTCCAACTTTTTTGGATGCATTTAGTACGTACTTAAAATTTGATTTTGGTGGCAAGTCATAAAACTGGAGTTCCAGAAAGTTACTTTCAGGGGACAAACATCATTTCCATTTTTTTCATATTATCATTAGTTTAAATCAAAAATATAGAAACTTTACAAACGTTTAGGGTAATTAATTCATTTGGGCCATTCACCAGATAATGGCAAATTTTTGCTTATCGGTTAATTATTTTACTTAAAGCAAAACTATCGGCAAGTCGACTGAGGAAAATACTATTTTATCAGAAAGCAAGCCAAAACCGAATAAAACATGAAATTATTTTGATTTATTAAATAATTTTAATATCCCCAATATTTTCAATATCCATTTTCCATTTAATTTGGCACCCTTCAAATTGCACACATATAAAATTTCATATTTATTCCAGTGACGGATTTAAAAATAACATGGTTCCAATAAATTTATATCTTCTGACCAACTCAACCATGAAATAAAATGTCAAAAATATTTTAGAATATTAAGAGACTTAACGCAAAAGTTTTTATCCGTACATATATTTGATTGGAAGTGATAAGATACGTTCTAAAAATATATTGAATAAGTCAGATATAAAAAGAAATTTTCAATACCTTTTACTGCTGATTTAACTAAATAAGATTGCATAATTAAGTCTTTTTTTATAGATTGAAATGAAATGCATTCGATATAAATGCATCAAATATTTAATGTTCAGAAAATATTTCAATAAGGTTTCAGGACAATTTCTTTTAGTTTCATGTTATATTTAAGTACTTATTTATAGTACATTTCTATTTTCTTAATATTATCATTAGTTTACAACAAAAATATAGAAAATTTTACAAATGTTTAAGGTCAATAATTCATTTGGACCATACATCTAGTTAATGGCAAATTTTTGTTTACTTAAAGCAAAGCATTGATTGGGAAAACTAATATATTATCAGTAAGGTGGGTAAATTATTGGATGGGTATATTTCTAAATCGTTTCGATTGAATAAAATGTTAATTTCCAAATTTCATTACATTTTGTCAATTTTCAGCCACTTTGACCATTACAGTATTTTTTTCAGCAATAAATAATTTCAAAATCCCGAGTTTTACAATTTTAATAAATAGTTTATATAGTTACAAACATTTTAATCTCCAGCAAATCAAGACCGGGTAAAAAAATGAAAATATTGTGATTTATTAAATAATTTTAATATTCCATTTGAATATTTTCTATATTCATTTTCTTTTAAATTTGGCATTCTTTAAATTGCATAAATATAAAATTTCATATTCATTTCAGTGACGGATTTAAAAATCACATGTTTCCAATAAATTTATATCTTCTGACTAACTCAACCATGAAATAAAATGTCAAAAATATTTTAGAATATCAAGAGACTTAACGCAAAAGTTTTTATCCATACATATATTTGATTTGACTGGATAAAATACGTTCTAAAAATATATTGAATAAGCCAGATATAAAAAGGAATGTTCAACACCTTTTACTGCTGATTTAACTAAATAAGATTGCATAATTAAGTCTTTTTATAGACTGAAATGAAATGCATTCGATATAAATGCATCAAATATTTGATGTTCAGAAAATATTTCAATAAGGTTCCAGCACAATTTCTTTTAGTTTCATGTTAGATTGAAGTACTTATTTATAGTACATTTCCATTTTCTTAATATTATCATTCGTTTAGAACAAAAATATAGGAACTTTTACAAATGTTTAAGGTAAATAATTCATTTGGGCCATTCATCTAGTTAATGGCAAATTTTTGATTACTTAAAGCAAAGCATTGATTGAGGAAACTAATATTTTATCAGTAAGGTGGGTAAATTATTGGATGGGTATATTTCTAATTCGTTTCGATTGAAAAAAAAGGTGATTTTCAAATTTCATTGCATTTTGTCAATTTTCAGCCACTTTGACCATAACAGTATTTTTTTCAGCAATAAATAATTTCAAAATCCCGACTTTTACAATTTTAATCGATGGTTTAAATAGTTACAAACATTTTAATCCCCAGCAAATCAAGACCGGATAAAAAAATGAAAATATTATGATTTATTAAATAATTTTAATATCCCATTTGAATATTTTCAATATTCATTTTCCATTAAATTTGGCACTCTTTAAATTGCTCAAATATAAAATTTCATATTCATTCCAGTGACGGATTTAAAAATCACATGGTTCCAATAAATTTATATCTTCTGACCAACTCAGCCATGAAATAAAATGTCAAAAATATTTTAGAATATCAAGAGACTTAACGGAAAAGTTTTTATCCATACATATATTTGATTTGAAGTGATAAAATACGTCAAAATCCCGACTTTTACAATTTTAATCGATAGTTTATATAGTTACAAACATTTTAATCTCCAGCAAATCAAGACCGGATAAAAAAATGAAAAGAAATCTTCAACACCTTTTACTGCTTATGTAACTAAATAAGATTGCATAATTAAGTCTTTTTATAGACCGAAATCAAATGCATTCGATATAAATGCAGTGAATAAGAAAAACACTGTCGAGCTTAACTTTCTTGAAATATGTTTTTAATTAATGTGCCAGTTGTAAGCACCGACATCAACTTCTTGTTTTATTGTCACTGACAACGAAACGAATAAAATGAAATCCATAACAAACATATACACCCCCAAGTGATCGCACCGATATGATGCGATGCTGCCACCATTTATGGAATCATAAAACGTCATGATCGCCACTAATCGTGTGCAGAGTGTGAAAGGAGCGAGAGCAACCAGTTGCTGCGTGTTTTCGGTGGCGTCTTCCCCTCGGTCGTGAGGCCGCCCACGCAAAGTGAGTCGTTCCTGTGTCGCCGTCCCGCACAACCCCCCGCACCCACCGCCGCCGACTATCGATCGGGCGGCGCCGGTGTTTTTGTCGTGCCCCCTCCGCCGCCACGATCGGTTCATTGAACATCTGCATCGCCGCCGCCACAGCCGCAGCTGCCACCTGTGTGCACCCCTGCACCCGGTGTGTTGCTTCTGGATTCGACTATGTCTATAATTAAGTTTCGGGACTTTTACTTTTAATTGAATTGCTGTTTATAGTCTATATTTAAGTCGTCTGAATTTATTTCTTGTATCCTTATAAATGTACTCTTTGTTGTACTATGAAGGACTCTATTTTACTTTTAGTGAGCTACTGCGTACTTTATCCAGCTCTAAATTTGATAACGACCAGTGAACTAGAGACTTGACTAAATCGATATATTCCAGGGCTCCGCCTTCAAATGACATTTTCAGGTCCAATGTCATGCCACCGAAAAGGAGAATGCAATAAGATACCTGAAGAATGCTCAAATCCATTTGATAATCTCAAAGGAAATGCAGTCAAACGGACTGATTATCAAAGAAATAACTTAATATTGAAGTTCAAGTCGGAGGCCTTCAGCAAAGGCCAGCAATCTGCCGGCTGAAATGCGCACGAGATGCACTTCAAAGGCACTTCAAAGATCGGGCCGAGATTGAAAAGTTCAGGTAGTTTTGGTCGCCAACAAGTGGTCGCGCCCACGCGAATTTCCATCCCGTAGTACAAACGCGAGGGAAAAGGGACGAGGTGAGAGAGAGCGGTTATTTTCACCGGGACAGCTGTTTCGGGAGTGCAGCGACGCCCACGCGGATCCTTCCAACGCGTCCTCGTTTCCCCAAAAAGCATTCGGACCATCCGTTCCAACGAACTCAAGGACACAACACTGTCGACCGAAACGATAACTTTCGATTGCTTAGCGTAGGTACAGGAGTGATTAAACGAAATTACGATGTTAAGGCGGTATTCGGTAACGAATCTTCCTATTGAGCTTTTCACTTTCATTATTTCACTACAATCCTATTCTATCAAGAATTACAAAAACCAATTTATCGCAAAATAAATATTAATGACACTGATCACTCCCTTTATTTTAATCCATAACACAACATTTTTATTTTATTTAACATATTTTCACTGCGCCGCAAAATTATGGAATAAATTAACAAAAATGAAATAAGTATGTTACTTTTCTTATATTATATTCTTATATATTTTTAAAAGAAATTAAGGATACAGTTTTAAGGAAAATCAATGAATATTTATTGAAAAAGAAAAAAAAATACAATGCTATTGGAGAAATAATTAAATATAACAAAATTTTCCACCAGGTGCGTTTATGACCTTTTGACAACGTCGCCTTATACTTAAAATTAATGTTTTTATGACATCTTGATCAATGCCCTGCCAAATTTCTATGATCTTTTCCTTTAATTGGTGTAAGGTGTTTGGTGTGGTGGTTTTACTTGTCTTCCCATATGGTCCCACAGATATTCAATCGGATTTAAGTCCTGACTTGTAGCTGACCAGTTCATCAGCGGAGTATTTACCTCGTCCAGGTAGTCTCTGACAATTCAGTGAGGTCGAGCATTGACATGCTTACCAATAAATGGAGTAAAGGGTACAACATGAGGTTCTAGGATTTCCTTTATATACCTATCAGCCGTAAAACTTCCACCAGCAATGACAACCAGTTCCGTATTTGCCTGCAAACGAATGCCTCCCCAAAAGCATTACCGATCCTTCTCTAAAAGTAAGAGTTTCAGCTATATTACATTGAGCGTAATGTTCTATGTCGTCTATAAACTCTTCTACGACGATCATCGCTATTTAAAAAAAAAAACCTAAACTGATCATTAAACAATATATGACTCGACTCAGCTTCTCCCCAATGAAGATACACCCGAGAGAAATTCAGTCCATCCCTACGATATGTTGTAATCAAAAAGAGACCTGTTACAGCATGGTACGGGGTTATATTGCCTTTCTTTAGTCTTCTCCGTATGGATTCCTGGCATACATTATAAGTCAATGAAAACTATTGCTACATTTTGACTTTTCCTCCTTCGTGAAGAGCAACGGCTACCGCCGTTGCTTATACTGTTACAATTGCAAAATTAATTGTATTAAAATTACGAGAAATGATGATGTTGATGTAATTTTTTTTCTGTTCTGGACAAAAACAAATATTTTGGCCAAAATTTTAGGGTACCGTATTGTTAAAGTATTATAGCTAATAATTTAATATACAGACCGTTTCAAATTTTGTGTTAAAAAAAGATATTCAAACGTTAATAATTTTGCGGCGCATATTATAATTAGTTTTAATAAATAATGACTCTAAATCATCCATCCAAAGGATATCTCCAATGATCTTAGTATCATTCAACATTTATACATACCAAAGTTTACAAAAAATATTATACATTTTTCTACTAATGTGTTTCTTTTAAACAAATAAAATATAGAAGATAGAAATAAAGATATCTGAAAATATCAAATACACTATTCTTAGTGTCAAACGACCACAAGTCAGTTTTATCCGTTACATTGTATTATCTGACTGACAATGATAATTATTTCAATATCTGATATAGGTGATACTCTATTCCAAAGATTAATTGTCCAAAATAAATAATTTAGGAACACAACTACTGTAATAGCCTAAAAGAAAAGTGATTTTTGTGAAAACTACTTCATCAAATATTTTAAAATTTGAAGGATACATTTGTGTACAAATAATCAATATAAATTGCAAATTTCAAATGAAAAAAGTTTATTTTAAGCGAGTTATTCGCTATCTCGTAAGTCACTAAATAAAAAAGGTTCTTCATTGCAGCAGAGATTGCGCTTTCTTCGTGGTTGGATTAAAAAATTTTATATATTATTAAGCTAGAAGGTATTGCCTATACCTTTATCGATGATTGTGAAAAAAAAAATGAAATCTTAAAAGATGGCAGAGTTTAGCCAAAATTACATTTATTAAACAAAAACTGGAGTATCATTGAACAGAGGAACATATACAAAATAAGCAGAAAAAAAATTAAGAGATCGGATGGTTTGTCTTCGAGTCTCCAGGTTCCATATATTTACCTTCCTCTTCTTCAAAAATCACCTGTTGGGGTGTTGTAGCTCTTCTTCGAAATGACCGACCCCCTTTCGAGGCAGCTCCTTGGCGTAACTCTGTTTACATCGATACACAAAAGGCGCAGCCACTAAATATCTATTTATTTCAAATATATTTTCAATCATAGGCCCGAAATTTATATACAAAACGCCGCATTCACACATTACAGCAATTTTGAAACAAAAGCCTTGCGCTTGATTAAAAGTCACATCACTAAATTGCAAATTGCATAAAAAAAGAAATTGAATAATGCAGTATATTTGAGTTGGACCAATCAAAATATTTTCAACATTGCAGCCCGAACAATAACTCTGGTAGGCTTCGTAGTAAACGTATCTTTCTATCTGAAAAACTATTTAAAATATTCATATGAAATTTTACTATGTTATTTTTGAGGGTACTTTCGAAATGTGCATAAAAAATTCAATTTTTCACACACTAGGTATGTCCTTAGGAATCTGTAAAAGAAGTTAATCTTTCTTGAGAGTTAATTATTTCATAAAAAATACCCCAATTAAGTTTTCTCATTTTTTTTTGACATTTTGTAGTAGATTTCGGTGGCACCACACAGATAAAAATCTAAATATCTTTCGAGCTATTATGCATTAAAATCGAGTTATAAATAAAAAAGTTACGTTAGATATTTCCATCTCAAAGAAACTGATCATCTAAATATAAGAATAATCAATAACACCCAAAGACTTTGTAAAAGCTTAAAGGATAAAATTAGACGTTGAATAACAAGTAATAAAAGCTTTTATTGTGTCACTTTCTCAATAATACGTAACTCTTCTTATTATTCCTCTTCGCTTTTCCTATGGCGCAATTAATTTAAAAATAAACGCAGATCCTAAAAGTAGATACCTGGCATGGAAAAGCGATGTTTCTTTTTTTTATTGCGTCCTATAAAATTAATAACTCGTATTTTCGCATTTCGCCATTCGTGATAAATAATTCAAACGCCGCATTGTAATTAGTCTTCCGTCGCCTTTACAATTTTAAATGTCGACTGAAATGAAAATTAACACGATGCGGATACTTGTTTGATTTCTTCCATGCGGAAGGTCCTAACAACGACAACAACAATTTTATTGATTGAAAATACTTTAAATAATCTTTTTTGAGATTTCTATTTACCTAACCTACACCTGATGCACGAACGTATTCAATTTAAACAAAATCCTGCATAACATTGAGTTATTTGTCAGAAGATAAATATACAATTTTGTTACGTTAAACAAAAGCAGAACGTAATTAAACCCAGAGGCGTGCTCCGTTCCGTTCCTGAGAGAGAACCTGTTCAAATTAAATTAAAGGAGCAAATAATTAATATCGAAGTGTCGCACCTTTTTCATTAGGAGACATATTAAATTTTAACGTTTCTCGAATTCCCAGATGGAGCACAAAGTTTGCCGAGGGTAACTATTAGCTTCATTGTTCAATTTCGTTCGTTCGACGTGACACAATTATTAACGACGTTCCACATAAAAACGAAGATAAATTTAAAGAAAATTGTTTGCGGTAGCAAAAAGAGCCCTTGCACGTACTTGGGCGTTTCGTAAGAAATAATAAAGGCAAAAAAAGTGTATCACAGTTGATGTCAAACAAATGGGACTGAATTTTAAATATGTAAATTGAATAAATTTGTTTTGTTTTGTAGTTGAAATTATTTTAATGGTTGAAGGTTTCGTTTATTTCAAGGTACGCATACCTGGTACTGGGTACTGGTGTTAATGTGGAACTAGCCTGATAGGCCCATCTCTGTTTGCATACAAATCCAAGGAAAACATTAAAAGTGGAAAGGAAGACATATAAAAGAGAGTGAAGTAAGAGTAAGTGTAAAGTTACATTGAGTGTAAACGAAAACTGTGTGTGTACAATATTCCCGTTATTTGTTTCTTTTTATTTTCCCCGACCTGCCAACTCATTTCAGGCTTAATCTGTGTCATACGCACGAACCATGGCACATTCCCTGCCACACAGAAAAGTATGTTCTCAACCATTTATTTTTATTTTTTATTTACATATTAAAATGATTTTTAATTGATAAAGTTTCCGAACTAGCACATTTCGTTTGCCAAGAAAAATTATAACGTTTTAACAACTGAAACCTGAAGTTATCCAAAGTACGTTTCGCATAGAATTTCATGGAAATCAAGAGTCGTGCAAGTAGGCACTATGTATGAATAATATTGTAACAAATTGGCATAAAACGTTCGTGTTTCAAAATGTCACAGAAATTTATTGCATCTAGTGTTTTTTATCGCCGTGCTGGCATTAAAACCAAGGACTTTTTACTGCCCTACTGCTGTATCAACGACAGTCGACCACTTCGTCATAAATTCCTGAAACTGTAAACAATATTTACGGACACAGACATTAAATTAGGTTTAATGTTGCATGTAGTTTTTGTTTGTTTTCTAATAAAATTGCGGCTAATAAAGGTCTTTATTTAATGTTGCTCTATAATTATCAGCGATCGCGGTAAAAAATTTAACTGTTTCCTCGAAGTTCATATAAATCATTTATATGTTACATGTTTGAAGATAGATGAAAGGGGCATTTTTATGAGACAATTGTTTTCTGAGCTCCATTAACCTCTTGAATTACATTGAGCGTCTTTTGAAGTAGATAATTTGGATTATTTCAAAAGAAATTATATTATATTATACATATAAAATAAAGAAATTGCATCAATAACAGAACTTTATAACAGGTAATAAAACTAATATCACCAAATTCCTTGCGAAATTAATAAAACAAATTAATTAAAATAAGAAAGAGTATTAACCAATACATTTTTCAAATCAATACTTGGTATACCATATTTTCATTGGCTCATAAATTCCATTCTTCTTTTTAAGAGCATTATCAAGCTCCTCAAATTTTTGAGGCTGGCAGTTGCGTGTCTTTAAAGACAGTCTCATACGTGTTCTATTGGATTGCAGTCTGGTGAACGAAATCTGGTCCAAATTCTAAAGCAAATAGAATAACAAATGGTTGAATAACCAAGTTGTGGCATCGTCGAATATTTATAATTCCACCCCACAATGTTACAGAATCAACTCCAAAAGCAAGATTTGATGCCTTGTTACTTGTTATGATATGTTTCACGTCGTTCACGCTATGTCCAAATGTTCAAGTGATTTTATGTGTACCTACCTAGACATGAAATGGATTGGGTCTATTAAACATGTATATAAAAAGTAAAATAAATTTAATACGCTGATTGTCTAGAGCTGCAAATATTCCAATAATATTACTGGCCAAATTAAAATATATTGAAAATATTTTTGAATCTATATAATTTACTAAAATCAAATTATCAAAATTATTATTATCAAAAAAAAAAACAGTGTATTTGAAAGAAAAAAATATTAAGGGAAGAAAACCTTATTAGAACTGAACTCTTTTCAGCAGCAGATAAAAGAATATTTGTATAAGATAGTTTATTACGTACAGTATCAGTCAAAAGTAAAGCATTTTTAATAAAAACATACAGATAGGATATTACCAATGAACCATATTTTTGTCAATTAGTGTAACTTATAACTTGATTGATATCATACTTGAATTTAATTCGTTTCTATAAAGTTTTCATGAATTTTTTTTATTTTCTGTACAGTCAAAATTAGAGTAACACTGTTATAAATCATTTAATTTTAGTTTGTCTTTAGTAGTTTATACAGTTAGTTAATACAAAGTAGGCCTACAGGACGAGCTTTGTCGAATGATCTTAAAAATCTTATTGTTTCTAAGTACAAATCAGGACCTAAACAAATTTCAGTTGCGTCGCAATTAAATTTAAATTGAAGTATCGTGTCAAGAACAATTCGAGCTTCTAACATCAGAGGAACTGTAGCAACACTTCCTAAACCTGGACGACCGAAGAAAACCAACAATAATGGTGATGGAAGAGCATCCAAAAGTGACTAAATATTCATATTTAGGGGTGTCTATTAGCACCGTAAGACGTAGACTAAGGCAAAATTATTTACATGGAAGAAGTAACTGCAAAACCCTCATTTTAAGAAAAAATGGAGCTGCCAAACCAAATGCCTGTTTGCACAGGAACACTTAGACTGTTCTGAAAAAATGGAAAACCGTAGTATTTTCCGATGAAAGTAAATTTATTTTCTTCAGATGGAATTCGATGGATTAGATATCCAAACAACAAAATGTTTGACTCTACGTACACCAAGGGAACAATTAAACATGGGATGGAGGAATAATAGTAAGGAGCTCATTTTCTGGGTTTGGAATGGGACCATTAGTAAAAACAATTGGAATAATGGATAGAATATTTCAAAATATACCTTTGTCGTAGATTTTACAGCACGATAATGATCCGTGGTACGGAGTGCCAATATTGTAAAATACTTTTTTTGCTTTCAATAATGTAAATCTTATGAAATGGTCAACCCATAGTCTAGATCTAAACCCCATAGAAAATCTATGGGATATGATAAATTTTAAAACGACGGAAGTTTATTCAGGTAAATTTCAAAACTCAGATGAATTGCTTGAAACTAATATTATTAGGAATTCTGTTTATAATCAAGAGATTGATAACCTTCTTTCTTCCATGAAAGAAGATGCCATAAGGTAATAAAAAATAATTGATATGCTACTACTAATAAAAAATATTAAATATCTAAGTATTTTATTTTGTTACTTTACTTTTGACCTCTTGTTTTATTTTATAATACTATTTTATTTTAAATTAATTACATTTAGTTGACACAAATTAAGTATAAATATTGTTTCTAATTTCATGTACTAATTTAAATATATAAATGTATTAGAATGTTTTTCTTAAAAATAAATACTGTACATTAAATAGTAGTAGTACTAAAAATATTCATTTTTATGACTAAAAATGATTTCTTATTTTTTCTTAAGTGTTATTTTTTAAAGAAATGTGGACTTTGTTATTTTCTTATTGTTTCGTCATAAAGTGATGAAGGCAACAAAAATATTTACTATAGTCAAGATTGTGGACGATCTGCATTCTTGCAGAATGTCTGCTGATTGAGAAAATAAATGGAAAATTTGCCACACCCACAAGGATAATGTCACAATCCAATTATGATATTGCTTTCAAGGAGCCTGGCATGTTTACATTAGAAATAAGTGCATAACAAACCCCAGAGGAAAAATAATATTCAATATCATCTAGATGTGCTTTTAAAATTTCAGTCTCGAATGTAACATTTATTATGCGAACCGGAATATTTCGTAATGACTCGAATAAACAAGCTCAAGATAAGTCCTTCCGTAACTTAATATCAATTGTGCCTAACGGCTCTCAGGTCCTGAAAACTTTATTGAAATAGTCTCCAACTACTGAAAAAGGCCTTCATGGTATTTATATTGGTGGTTCGCTTTATTAAACCGTAAAGCTGCGACCGGGTGTAAATCATGTTTGTTTTGCGAAAAACGTCCATTATCTGTTTCAACATCACTTGACGCAAAACGGCATTCCGTTTCATTGCTTTGAATTGTTTAACATCGATTCATCACACTTTCTTTATCAATCGCAGCCGAGGGTTGAAAATAAATTTATCATTTTTCAACGTTCGCAAAAAAAACACCACAAATAGAATAAAATTCTTGGTAGGTTTGTTTTATCGATATTCACTTTGGTATTGTTCGGTTGCAGGGACTGATGGAAGCATGGTGCTGGGAGCGATTGCCGGACTGGGGGTCCTTATGTTGGTGGTGTTGCTTTACATAAGGAACAAGGGATGGTGGTGGGGCACGGTCTCTGGCATGAGTTGCTGCGACGAAGCGTGTCCTCCGGTTTCGTCGAGGCCGGTGCCGACGCCGCCAGTGCCTAGTGCCATATCGCCGGTACCCATCAAGAACAAGCTGGGTAAGTTACATAAAAAATATCACCCAAAATTAAATTTAATTTTTTCATTTCGTGTTATCAAGAGTCTTATTTTAAAAATTCTAATGCATTTATTTATTGTAATCAACTAAGTATACAACAATAATTTGCTCAAATAGATTGATTGCAATTGGTGTTAAGAAGACTAGTTTAATTTTGTTGAAAATATATACATTTTAACAAGCACTAAGTTGACTGTGACAACCAATGACTCACTAATTGATATTGTTACTTTATCGTTGGTTTAGTTGAACTAAAGTAATACATTCATTAGAAAGTGTTTTTTGTCTGATTAAGTAGCAGTAATTTTTATGTAATTTAATATCTACCCATTTTAAAAGAAGCTGTAATTCAATGAAGAACTTGGCTCAATCGTGGTTTCTCATTTTTGGTCTGTAAAAATGTTATAGTAGACCTCAATGGGATGACACATACACAGTTATTATAACATGAATTTCTTACTGCCTATTTTTGAAGATTTCATTAATTAAAAAAAATTGAATTAGAAACGAAAAAAGTCTTAAACAGACCACACTGATGATTTTTTTATTTAGAATTTAATTGTTCTTGTAAGTCATTAAGATTTTACGGATAAAAAATATTATTTTCAAGGGTAGATGAATATATTAAATATTCGGTTGAAGGTCAATCGACGACCTCTTAAAATATGTACGATGACCGCACTGACATATTTTCCGTTTTGTACACGCGAACAGTTCGAAACATTGATTTTCCACGTACATCTATCGCGATAAACGTCCAACGATTCCTATTGAAAACGCCACAGTCACCGGTTCTAAATTTCCTTTGTCCGAGTGAATAATCCTCATTATGTAGCCTAGCCACTTCAATTTGCATAAAAGGTATTGGCAGTACAGTTTTGCACGTTTTATGCACTTCTACAGCATTAAATGGAATTTGTAGACGGATAGAATGAAACAACTAATGAAGTGATGTTTTCAGTAAAAACATATTCGATAGAGGGCGGAGGAGGCGGCGGAGATTCCAGCTCAGAGTCGGAGACGGGCGGCGGATCTCGGATGAGACACGGATCCCTGGGACATGCGACTGCGCCGCTCCGCCCCACCCACGATCTCATGTCGCTGGTGGAGAAGGGCCGACTGGGCATGAGCAGTAACAGCTCCTGCTGCAGCTCCACCACGAGCTCGGTAGGTGAGCGCCACGTCATCGACAAAACGGCACCTAGCCGACTCAACGATACGACACTTCTTACCAGGTGACACATACATATATTCAGTCGCTAGTTTTTATTCATTTTGAATACCCTTTCACTGTTGTTTTGTCAAATATTGTTGTAGATCAACGGTAGATTTAAGAGAAACAAAAATTGACAATCAGGGAATAGACTATCAAAAAATAGAGGCGATATCTTCGTGCGATCAAATCGACATCAACAGCAATAGAGACGTAAGTACATCATAAAATTTTAATTGGAAGTAATGAAAGAACTTGACCATATTTAATATTCTGGGACGCATTTCCTTGTATTTCAGTGCTGTCTTTTTGTGTGTGCCGCTTTTTATTTACATTTTTGTTGAATTACAAATGTTATTTTAGTACAGACTAAGAAAAAGTCGAACATTCGACAGTCTGAAAAACAAGTTAAGTGTAGATGGACTTTGTAAATATGGCCTGGTGTGTTTTAGCAATAGGGTGAGTCTTTTATATAATAGAGATGTTTGCACCACTAGCAGTTACACACCATGAGTGTCGCACGTTAGTACCAAAGAAGGCCATGATGAAAACTAGGATTAGATGAATTGGGTCTAACTTGTCCGTTGTTTAAATTCTAGATACAGAGGCATAGATACAGGAACACTATTGCACCTTACCAATCAAGTGATCAGACTGTATAAATGTAACGCATAAAAATATTGCCATTGTTGTAAAAACTGAAGCAACCGATTATTATTAAATTTTCTCATCGTAGTGCATCGTGGTGATGAACACAGAGGGCGAAGACAAGAGCGAACTGATGTCGTGTGGTGGTGGTGTCCTAGATGAACCACCAGAAGCCCAAATGATCATTAGTAAGTGCGGTCATTTGGAGATAGCCCTACTCTACGACGCCCCCATGAGGAAGATGACGGTGCACGTACTTCAAGCAAGGGACATTCCAAGTCGTGATCGTGGACAACCCACACACACACAGGTACTTGTTCTTCTCAGAAAGAATATTAAAATATTCATGATTTTTTATATGGTTTAGGTGCGGTTGTTGTTACTGCCCAGCAAAAAGCAAAAACACAAAACCAAAATTCGACAAGGAGAAAATCCACAATACATGGAAAGTTTTCTTCTTCATCGAGTAAATCCAGGTAAATTAACATCAAATAATATCAAAAAGGCGTCCGGATTTGACGGAGACTTATTTCAGAGGATGTAAATTCCATGGGAATAAGGCTGCGGTTATACGGCTGTGAACGCATGCGTAGGGAACGACTAATCGGCGAAGCCGTTGTTAGTTTTGCCAATATAAATCTGGAACTGGAGAACAACTTCTGGTTGAACCTTGAACCAAGGTCCAACATAACGGTAGGCTCCACAAAACTAGATCATTGTTTAAATGAATACACTACATTCATGATTATTTTCAGTTGAGTGGTTGCACTGGTGAACTGATGAGTCTGGCAAGGTCAGATAGTACTGGATCAACGCATTCCATGCAACATGGTGGAGTTCCTGAACTGTTGCTAGGCTTATGCTACAATGCCACCACAGGAAGATTGAATGTGGAAGTGGTAAAAGGATCACATTTTAGGTAGCTTCTTTCACACATGTAAAAATTTATCAACTACACTTGTCAATCGTATGTTTACAGAAACTTGTCCCTGAATCGGGCACCAGACACCTACGTGAAACTGATACTAGTCAGCAGCACAGGTCAGGAGTTGGCCCAAAGCAAGACGACTGTTAGAAGGGGCCAACCCAATCCGTTGTTCAAGGAAATTTTTGTATTTCAAGTAAGCACCTTTCTAAACCCTAGTACACAAAATTTAGGCATCCAACAGCAGATACGTAAGTGTGACCGTTTTCGCAGGTGGCACTCTTCCAGCTGGCCGACGTGACATTGATGGTGTCTGTATACAACCGCAAGGGTGTCACTAAAAAGAAAGAGATGGTCGGCTGGTTCAGTCTCGGTCTGAATTCAAGCGGTGCCGAGGAGCTGGCCCACTGGATGGACATGAAGGAGTTCCAGCAGGAGCAGATCTGTCGCTGGCATGTCCTGGTGCAGTCGTAGCCGTGGAACGACCCCCGCCCCGTCCCCTTTTAGGCCGGTCCACCGCCGGTCTCGTCTCGTCTCGTCTCGGAACGCCGCTGCGTAAATTCTGCGATCGCCTTATTATGTATTATTGTATAGGTTAGTTAAGTATACTTATTATGAAACGGAAGAGAATGGCTAGTGATTGATAATTGTAATAAATTGAATTCCGTTTTTTGTGGGCCGGCGACTGCGTACTTGACACCATCGGCTTATTTTTCAATCCACTGACATACATTATACTTAATTAATCACATTCAAACATCTCAAGGTGTTACCAGTTCGTTTTATATGCAATTAATATAATTAACATATCGATGATTAAATAAAATTAGTTAAATCTTTATTAATCATTAGCAATACAATTTTAAAAATTGACTATGGTTAGACTGAAGAGAAAAGGACATATTTATATGGTTTATCGGATTAGTTAGAGTAGATACATATCAATTTAAAAACTAATAAAAATGTAACAACAATTAAGCACAATAATTTTCTTTATTCTTTTATTTAAATTTAAACTAAATCTGAAGAGGAAAATAACTTAAACATCTTTTAAAAAACTAAAAAACAGGTTCAATAATAATTTAAAAATTGGATAATCAACAAATTAATGAGAAAGGATTGTCGCCAAGTTAATTATTATTTTTATCCACATGATACAAAAGTCATCTAGTACGCATTCGTTGGGCCGATTCAACAGTTTTTATTGTGATATTAAAATCGAATTTGATTGAATAAAAATGAAGAAAACATGATCAAAAACACTGAATGTGTCCGCAGTTTTAACGTTATGTAGGTGTACAACGCACTTTTCGTTCTTCATTGAGGATCAGTGTCGTCGTTAATTATACAGGTGAACGCCAAAAAGTAAGCACAAATTAGGTTTAAGCTAAGAAGAAGTAATTTTACCTAAAAAAAAGTATGTAGGGATGGGTCACACATAGCTTTATACATTTATTCAAATAACTATGTATATATTAACGAGTTTGCAATGAAGAAGTAGAAATAAAGTGTGTCTGTCTGTCTCACTACACTTTATTTTTACGAAATCCTTTTTACACATTTATTGCGAACACGAAGAAAAATTACTATATTAACTGTTTTATATTAAAAATTTTTATAGGCATGTCAAAAATTGATCATAACAAGACGGTTGTATTTTTTGTGTCTTGTTACTATTGGGGGTCAATTCTTGATGGGCCGCCGTAGGCTTAAGTGTTTTTTCATATTCAAATTTTAAAAAATATACACTATCTAATCGATTAAAAATGATAACCCTATTGGATATTGAAGGTGTTATTTACGTTTGTTAAGAGTGATTATTGATTCGGATCCCTAACGAGCACAGGGTAATTAATTACACGGCCAATCGAAACAATGTTCAAGAACTTTGTCATTTTTCCGAATGGTCTCCTTATTCTGCATGTATCCGCAACTTATCAAATCAAACTGTGATTTTGCGTCTTTGACTTTATTCAATGATTGAGATCCACAGCATTGGAAATGTTGTGCAAATAGTTCATTTTGCAGTTGCATTTTGTAAATAAATGGTAAATCTTTGCGCTAATACACCAATAATTTTTTACGCTCTCTTGTAAAAAGATAACCCCGTACGTGTACTACTTTGTATAATACACTGTCAATTGAATGTGTTCATAAACAAATATAAATTGTTCAACCCTGTTTGAATGTGATTGGAGGTGATAAGAAATTTTTTAAATTTAAACAACCCAAACTTATGATTGATGTTATTGAATATTATTAAGTGAACAATTGATGGTAACTTAAAGAAGCGTTCACATATTAGTATCTATTTATTCGTAAAACGCTTATTGAGAAATTTTTCTAATGTGTGCTGAAGTGGTATCGATATGGAGGTGCCACTTTCCCACACATTTTCTGCTTGTAAACACCATTAAATCGAACATGCCAGGATGTCATTTGTTTCTGCATCCTGGATTTTTGTACAAACACAATTGTATTGAAAGAAAGGACCATGTATATATGACTTTATGATTGTAAGAGGACAACAAACAAAGGAACGGCGACATGGGATTGAAATAAATTTGTGTGGGTTAGCAGATAATCAACCACAACCATTATGGAAAGGAGTTTTTGAACGAGTCGGCAACTTCCTTTATTCGTTGGCCACCTGTCTTGTTTCAACAACTTTTCCCCATCCCTACACAAAAACTGTTACGTGAAAAGTTAAGAAATTATTGCCTTCTACAAAACATTATTAACGTATTATTTGTACGAATTCAGAAACTCGAACAAATTTTGTACCTTGTCCATTTTTTATGTGAAATATCAGTATTACATTTGCATGATATTAAAACATATAATAAATAAATATTGCACTGCTGAACACAATTGCACTAAAACTTGATGATGTCTTTTTAATATAATTGTATTCCAAACGTTTTTGTACAAAATAAATTTAAATTATCCATGTCGTAGCACTGTTTCATTGAAAACCCCTCAAAATATTTAAAACACAACTTTTATTTACTCAACTGTACAGTAAAATATATATAAAACACAACATGAAAACATATAGTAAAATAGTTCTCGGTCACGGATTTAACATTCAAACGATTTAATCGAATATAATATAGTGGAATGTCGTTGCAGGTCCTTGTTTCCCAACTTATTTCTTCTTCTTTTGTTGTTTCTGACGTTTCTTCTCTTCCTTTTTCCTTTCCCTCTCCGTCAGAGAGACGTACAGTTTATAGCCAATGAACACTGCAACAAAGTAATGACAAATCATTAATAAACTAAACAAATTATTGATGTAATTTTGGGGAACACATCATGGTTTAAATTTAACACTTACAAATAAAGCAAACCAGCAAAAGATAAAGAACAAACGAGAAAATGGAGAAACCCATGGCATACAGAAAGTGACGTGTCCTAGCTTGGGCAAACTCCTCTTTTACTTTGTCGAACTTGCCGGAGGCTGTCTCGAAGAAATCATCGGGAAGATTTTTTAATTTATCGCTTAACGACTCCAACATTTCTTCCACGCTACGATCACCCGCATACTCTTTCAGTTTCTGTTTTACCACGTCGTCTAAGGGTTTCTTCCCAGCCATTATCCAATTTAATGTTGTGTCAGATCAGTTGCACTTTAAACACTGCATGGATTTCAGTGATTATTGGTTATCATTGATAATGTTTTTAGTATTAATAAGTAAACAAAACCCTTTAAAATATTTATCTCTGGAGATGTGTAAACGGATTAGTGTGGTTACATAAGATGTACTGAATACAGGCTGTTTTTCTATGGAAATTACAAACGCAGACACGGTATAAATAAAGGAATTACTTATGAATAACGCTTATCAAATATTTAATTCGCAACAGAATATGAGGAAATATGTTTGAGTAAGTACGAACGTGTTATTATTGTAGGTAACTGTTTATCCACTCAGCACATTCGAACCAATTTACGTAGACCGTCGTTGATACCAGTGGTGAACTGAATTGAATCATTGCACCGTACTTACGGAAAATCAGAACCACGACCAGTACACAACCAAGAAAAATCAGTGAGGAGTAGATGGCCTGTTGCTTTTCACTGTCGATGGCATCGCGCATTGCCGCAATCCGTTCCCTGAGTTCGTCCGGGATCATGTCGTCGGGCATGCTCATCAATTTTTTTCTAATTTCGGCAGCGAATTCTTTTTCGTTTGGTGGCGGCGGAGGCGGCTGGTCTGCCATGATGGTACGTGCACACTTTTCAAACGCGACCAATTTAATAAGTGGCTGATTGGTAACTGCATGGGTAACTCGGCGTTGCGCCTCCCAGTTTCGTTGATACAGTATCGTGCGCCAGTGCGTTGATACTCAGTCATTTGGGGAATCAACAGAACGTTGGTGGTTCATGTCATCTCATTGTGCTGCGCCTTGCGCCAACACCAACGACGAATCTGCACTGGCTTGCGATTATTCCTTCGTTTAATCAACAAAGTGTAAATATATTATCTCACATTTATTTTCTTTTAATTGGAAAACAAAACGATTTTTGGTCGTCTGACTGCTAGTAAGAAAAAAAATCAAGAAATAATGGTATCTCTTTTCTGCATTGGAAAATAAAATAATAACACAAACTTAACACTGTGCCATGGCGCAATTGCCTCAATTCATTGGGTTGATACAGTGATATGCGTTTGAATTAATATATCAGTGCAGCAAATTCTGGTGAGTTACCCATGCCTACTTAATGGGCTCCAGAGATATTTAAGGGGTTATTTTTTAAATGATATGATTTTAAGGATTTCCACCTCAATTTTAAAAATTGAGAATCGTCAAACTCATATTAATAATTTATTTTTTTTTAATACAAAAAGGTTTTTAAAAAGTTACAAATTTAAAAAAAAAATCATTGACTCAAAAATTAATTAATTTTTGAAGGATTTCCGGTCTTCTTTGAATGTTAAGTATCAAATATTTTGATCCAGAAATAACTTTTTAAATACCACTGAGAATGGATATCTATGAAAACGAGAAAATAATGACCCGTATCGACACGTGGTGTTGTGTTGGCACAAATACGTGTATTAAAAGTTTAATAATTAGATTGTGGCTCACCTAATATCGACAAGATCAATGCAATCAATCCAAACAATACGGCAAATTGCAGGAACGGATTGTCTATTTCCAGCAACATGGTTATCAATTTTTATACGGTTACGTTTACTATCGAGTAAGTGCTCGACTGAATTACCAACAGTGGGTGCTTTCCGTTGTTATCGAAACTAATTAGTATGAAATATTTAAGTAGAATTTAAATGTGAAATTGAAATAGTAAATTAATACATTAATTTTGAATTAGGAAACATTATGTAAATTGATTTGAATGGCTAAATTTGCTTTAAATACGGTATGGCCCATTTAAGCCCTTTGTATTTACAACTAGAATCAGCAATAAGAATTTTTTTTAATCACTTAACTGAGATTTTCTATTTTATCCGTTTAAAAAATGAAAAGAAGCAAATTATTAAGACATTTGTTATGAAAAAATATAATTTCATTTAAATTATGATCTTTAAATGGCCTCATACCAAAAATTCCCTATTAAATATGATTATAGAGAGGATTAATCATCTAATTTATTTATTAGAAGTTTATGAAGAAGGAAAAAATGTATCGATTTGAAATTTTTAAAGCAATTTTAATGACTTGAATTATTTTTCTAATTTATTTTGAATAAAATTTTATTTCCGGTTTTGTCGAGTTATTATTTTCAATGGAACACACTGCATATTATTGTGTTTTAAAATTCTTTATGTAATTACAAATAAAATGGCAGTACTATGTCTTAATCTACACCCAAAATTTAAGTTATTAATTTTTTTCAAACAATTTTGACGTAATGGTCTAACTAAAACGTTTGTAAAGTCTTTAACTTGAATGAATTTTTTGGTATACACATTAAAAGACCAACCTATAAGTAGTCATTATTACTACTCTCAAATTTTATACAGAGCGTATGTTATTAACATTTAATTTTGGGTATTTTAAAACATCAATAACTTTGTTAATTTTATTGCAACATCATGTATGTTTTACAATAATTAAATTAAAAAATCTTTCAATTGATATAAACATTCCCTAAACATAAAATAAATATAAAAAAAGAAAATGAAAAAAAAAATAACACTCATTTTACTATGAGTACTCATAGTAGTATGTCAAGGGCGGTATTTGTTTTATATGTGATATCACCCTGTATATTGAATGGGACATCGAATAAAAACCGTATAAAATTAAATATAACTCAATTTTACCATACAGGGTGTATGTCATTAACGTTTAATTTTGTGCATCTTAAAACATCAATAACTTTGTTATTTTTATAGGAACAATGTGTGTTTTACAATAATTAAATAGAATATTAAAAAACCTTTCGTTTGATATAAATAGTCCTTATACATAAAATAAATATAAACAAAGATTTTATCAAAAATGTAAAAATAACACTTATTTTTCGGCGTACTGATAGTACTGTGCCAAGTACGGTATTTGTTTTGCATCTGACAACTTATTATATCACCCTGTATATTGAATGCGACATTGAATAAAAACCGTATAAAATTTTGTCAACATAACTCAATTTTACCAAAATGTACAGTACCATTATTTGGTACTTATGGGACTATAAACTATTTTTTTTAATGGAACAGGTGGCCTTGTGATACCTCATTTGAAAGGTATTATTATTCTGTATTCAATGTTATTTCACTGTGTAAAATCTGATGAGTTACTTAAAAAAATAGTTTAGAATTTATTGCTAAAAATATTCTTACAAAAATTAGGTATTATAGGTCAATATATACAGAACGGAAGACTGTATTATATATTTAGTGTCTTGTTTACATGTGAATTGTTGGTTGTGCATAAAATAGTTATCAGAGAGAAGGGTACAACCTCACTGTATATATTAATAATATTAAAATATCTTTAGAAGTGTATAAATAAATTGAGTCATGTTTCCAAGAGAATGTAGTAAACAAAAAAATTAAATTTATTAGAAAATGTAATTTTTAACTCTATCAGGAGAATTTAAAGAACTCATTTTTTTGTATGTTTTTCTCATTTTTTGATTGTAAAAAATGCTATATTAATCTTCAGCAGCATGATATCTTTTAAGCTATTATTTAAGAGTTGACATAACAATTTCTTATTGATTAAATAAATATTTTTATTAGGTTTTATCATAAAATTTGTGTGCAAAGTGAGATACCACATTTTTTAAATCTTATCGTGTTATATTTAACCTATATATTGCATATATCACTTGCTGTGTGGGCTTTGAGTATTTATTTTATTAAAAAAAACTTATCTTTAACATACTGACGAAGTTGCTTTGTTATATTTTATCTTTAAGAGTCGAAAGCAACATTACAGTTTCATTATTATACCCAGAAATATCAATCACTTATTCGAACACGTTCCCGCGTTATCAAAATGGTTATTGCACCATTTTCTAAAAACCCATAAAAAATTATTTTTAGAATAAACTCATTAGCCGCTCCGTTATCAGAAATCGTGCGATTCAATTGTATGAAAAAGAATGACGTGACTCACCGAGCACCAGAAATATCACCGACAACAGACCGAACAGCATCATCATTTCGACCGAGAAATTTTGCGACGTGACCGCCTTCAGACCGGCCGGATTGAAAAAGTTGGCCGGATTGCCGCCACGTTGTTCAAGCATTTTCATTAGCTTCTCGCGTATCTCCTCGTTGCCGCCCTCGCCCGAGGCGCCGAGCTCCTTCAAAATCGCCTCGAGCGCCTCGCCGCCCAGAGGTCCGCCCTCGTTTTTCGCCTCCTCATCGGCCAGAGCCCGCTCCGCGCCGTCGGTCACGCCTTGCAACAGATCCATGGGGCACCACGAAGAACTGTACACGTACTACTACTCGTGTTGCTGATTTGCGTGGCAAAATAGCTCGCGATTTTTAGGAATGTCGAATCATCAAAATGCATAGTTTACAACGATAACGACGTGTCGGTGCAATGCCGACGAGCAAGACGTCCATCCGAATTTATTTATGTTATCGGTCGGTTATCGTGTTTTTTTTTCCACGGTTATTTCTTAACGAATTGCGGCCCCATTATCTTCGACAGTAACCTTAATGTTATCTTGTAGTGTGGTGTGATTTTTTTTAGCAATTCCTTAGACCACCTGTACAACATGCCGAGTCCTAGAATTATTTTAGGAACATAAGTTGATGTTGAAACTTGGTTATTGATTTTCCAGCAGAGAATGTGGGAAGTGCAGTAAATAACTCATTCACGAGTTGTTACTGATAACTTGACATTAAAAAAAAATGTATGTTTTCATAGATTTTATAGTTTTTTGTAGATAACTGTAATAATAATAATTATTAATTATGTTTATTATAGCTACATATAAAATTCTGTCCTGAAATACATGTACATGAGCAAATGTAAATTAATTTTATTCAATCAATTTTATTTCAATACTATCGAAATGAAATTTTTCAACAAAAGAAAAATATGACTGAATTATTGCGATACCTTTTATTAAAACAATTATGCCATGCCAATTATGTGATGTTATCCAAAACAATAGAAATTTAATCGAAATCGCTGCCCAGAATTGTTTGACTATAATTGAGGATTTATAAATAGAATTTTAATCAAACATTTATGATGATGTGACTAATTAAGAAATATATTTTAGGTGAATTTAAAAAAAATACATACAGAAAATCACTGTACCAACACAACCTTAAAAAAATACATATTTATTAAACAATTGTATATCAGTTAATACATTTCCACTGGGAAATTCTGCCACACTCACCGGTTTGAAAAAGTAAGGAACAAGGACGATTAACCGACAATATTCAATGAATATTTGGTATACGAAATCCTATTCACAGTTACAATTAATCGCGTGATATCAGCATCGATGAATAATCGGAACCGAGTAAATTAAACAAACTCACCTGCCAGCGAGATGAAAACGATTCCTGGCAGTATAAATACTGAATTCGAGAAACCGTGCTCGATTGGACCATCCTGTCCTCCGCTCAAATCTACCATCCTATTATTCTGAGTTCTACACGCAAAACTGGAACAGTTTTCTCTGACGATTTCCCGCCTCAGTTTCCCACTGGTGTTTTGTTTATCCGGCTGACGCAGCCCTAGTTCATTTCCATGACAATAGGAAATTTTACACGAATTCCCCAGATTTTAGGGAAATACAGTTGTGGCGTTTTATGCTTTTATCTAGGAAATAAGTCAACATGCAGAGGTTACGGTGAACAGTTATGATGTTCACTTTATGGAAATATATTATTCGTGTTATATAATTACTAGTAATTTTTTAATAGCTCATCCAAACGTATAAAAATATAAAGTACTTTAAAAAATATTGTCTTAAGCCTAGATAACTGTATATCTTGATATAAAGAATTACTAAATTTTAAAATTGAGATAGTTATCTTGAATTAAGCAACTTAATCTTGTAGTGATGAGTATAATTGACCTTTACTAACAATAATTTGTAACAACATAAATTAAATGTTTCAATTGAATATATTTATTTAATCGTGGTATTAAGATAATTTAATTCAATTAAGTCTAATTACTTAAGTCACTAGTTTTATTTTCGTCTATTAAAGTCAATAATTAATGTATACATTAATCACTAATAACGTTAATAAATTCTACAAAACATTTTTATGAAAAATCAATTAGCCTCAGTAGTTTTTTAATTTTCTCAATTTGTAAGAAATTACACGAAACAAAATTATTTGTGAACATTTTTAAACCGAAAAATAGAGTTTTTTACACTAATGAATTGTTCTCTTTTACTTGGAGAAAAATACTTCAGAAAATTATATAATCTACACATTACCCAAAAAATGCAAAATGTTTTTGCAACTATGGTTTTAAATTATAAATAAATTTTATTTAACAATAGTTTTAAATCAAGTCTGAATGACAGTTGTATTTTATACGTCGTTGATTATGAACCTATAATTATGGAAAGTCACTTTAATAAAGATTTAACAGTCAAATCTGACCTAGAATTAAGTAACTTAGTAGCTGGAGATGTACCTACGGACATCCTTTTTCCCGACGAGTTAAATAGATATTTGCGAGAACAGATACAGGTAATAAACTACTTTCGGTGTATTTTATTCTATAATAATATGTCGTAGTATGTGAGACACGAAAATGTGATGCTCCAGAGGAATTTCTCGGAGCAGGAGAGGCAGTTGGAAGAAACACAAGAGAAGCTAAAAGTGTTGCTAAAAGAGCAGCAACAAGCCGGTCTAAAGAATTCACCCAAGAACGAGTATGTGACCGCCTCACAGGTATCAAATAGTAAATTTGTCGAACTATCTAAGAAGTTAAGGGAAAAAACCAGTGAAGTTGAGTGTTTGAAAAATCGATGTTCAAAACTTGAAGCAGAACTGTCGGAATGTCATTTTTCGGAAACTGATGATGGTAAACTAGGTAATAGTTTACAGCTCTTTTGTAATTTATTCAGTTTATTAAATTTGTCGCTTAGGACAAGAAGAGACAGTTAAGAAGACACCCAGCGATGATGACCAAACGAAGAAGCTGCAAGACAAACTTAGCATGACAACTTATAAATTGTTGGAAGCGAAAAATTCAAACACTCAGTTAAAAAATGAACTGAAATCTATGAAAAAATGTCTTCAACAAGAAATAGGCGAAAACTACGAGTCGTTAGTCAGCAATTCTAATTGGAGAGGACGAGCACAGACTATCTGTGACTTGACCCAGAAGAACACTGAATTAAAAGAAAAGTTAAAAAATATACAAGACAAAAGTAAGCATAATTTATATGACCTTCATACCACTTATTAGGAGCATTATTATATTGTAGCTGCTGGTAATGCAACTAACGTGGAAGCGATTGCAAAAGCTGAAAGCAAAATTCATACACTGACGCAGGAGAATGAACAAATCAAAAATGCGAGTGAAGATCTATTAAAAAAATTCAGCACTCTAAAAACAAAACATAGAACAATGGAAACCGATTTTTCCATAATGAAGTCCAAATATGGATTGTTGTCTGAACAGACTGAGCGTGATAAGGAAATAATGAACACTTTAACTGTAAGATAGTAGTTCTTATATCCAATCACCAATTGGTTACAAAGTTTATTGTTAATTTATAAAACATTTTAGTGGCAACTGAGCACGCTGAAAGAAACGCAAAACGATGCACACAGACAAAAGGACAAACAAATAAAGAAACTAAAATCTGAAGTTGATAATTTAACAGGCGAAATAAACAAATATAAATGTCAAATAGATAACATGAATAACACGATAATAGAAAAGTCTAAGCAAATTGCTGTCCTGAAGGCAGTTGAAGGAGGACCGAAATTAAATAACGTACCCCATTTTATAAACAATTGCTTTCCTCTCTCAATCGATTTTGTTTCCAGGAAATCATTCCAACGAAAAAGGATAACCAATTGGGTCGAATGGAAGCAGAGAGACTACGTTTGTTGGAGTTGCTCGAAATGGAAAATCGCAGATTACAGGCTGAACGGGACAAGCATGGTGAAACACAAAATCAACTCCGTTTTGAACGGCACAGGGCGGCCAAGTTAGAGTCTACAGTCGCACGCATGAATTTAGAACAAAACTCCACGAAGTAACCGCCCACATATCTTATAACTTTTAGACAATATTACGTATCGCATTGTAGGGTTGCGAGTTACAGTAATTTGATTGCGAATCGATCACAAGACACCATTGGTAGACTTCAAGACGACTTGGTTCTGGCAGAAGAAACCATTAAAGCACTTAAAACGAGAATCGATCTTGAGAAACAAGAGAGGAAACAAGATTACATCGAGTTTTCTCGAATTTTACAAAATGATGACAGGAAAAAGAAATAGTTTATAAAACTTTACATTATTGAAAATATACAGTATACACTTTTAACAAGGTTTTTGGTGGCATAAATGAGGGGTCGGGAAATGAGACAACGTTTAAATTTCTTAATACATTTTATTTAACATATAATAATGATGATTCATAAAATTAAAGCATAAGGGTATTGAACTATCCTAATTTTTATGTAATATTAATACATGCCAAAAACGTCGTATTGATATAAGAAAAAATTGGTCAGTGATGTAAAGGAAGATATAACTTTAGTTAAAACTTAGCACCGGAATTAGAAAGAATTGGTCCAATTTCAACATCAACCAATAACAAATTATGTTAACAATAATCGTAAAATTGGTATATTTATTTACATATAAGTCCTATATAAAACAGTATTGACTGAACATTATTAAAAAATTGTCAAAGGCACGAAATTTAGTCTTACGAGGAATGATTGATTACGAATAAATGCATTGGGAATGAACAATCGGAAAGAAATCTCGTGGTCGCGAAATAAATACTCTTTTTTTATCAGAACCAAAACGGGGGATGATGGAGCGCGAGATTTACGTGAATGGCAAGTCGTGGCCAACAGAGTACGAGTTGCACGGGCTATTTAAATGTTGGCCAGTTGCACGTAGTTCGCCGGCAACATGCCCACCTGTCCGGTCCTCTGCACCTCGCCCGTCATCCAACCGCCGTCGATGCTGCTCACGTTTATGATCAGATCTCCGTCCTGGAAGCTCACCTCGTCATCGTCTTGGGCTTCATAATCGTACATCGCTTTGTACACCCGTCCCAACGAGCCGTAGTTGTGGTTGACCGGGTCCATGTCCAGTACCGAGCCTGCATTACGATTTTATTTGCGTTACATACATTATGGGGTAGTTTAATATATTCAAATTTGTATTGCAATACGCACCGATATGTCTGGCGGGTGGATTGTTCACCGTCCCGACATCTGATGAATAGATGAGAGTTTGAGACGTTCGCGACGAATATGGACTGTTGAATTGGGACCCGCTCTGCGGATCATAATCGCTGATTTTGCCTATGTGTTGCAGTTGTCCTGTAATGTTAACAACAGTTCGTTTATTTACATTAAATGCAATATCATATCTATACAAAATGAAATGAATGAAGATTTCTAGATAATAATTTCATTCACGATCTTCACAAAACTAGAAAAAAAAATAAATGTCGTTGGTCATTTAAAATGCTAACAACATGTAACTATTTTGTTTGTTATTTAAAAATAATGGGTCAAAGGATAGGCGATAAAAGACTCTAGGTGTGCCATGAAAATAGTTTTCTCTTTAATTTTAAAATAATTTTTCTCCAATAAAATAATCACCGTTATAATTAACAACTTTTTGTTTATATTCTACCATCCAATTCATGCCTCAAGAGTAGAATTCTGTATTCTTGAAACTGAAGATAAGATCAACGTCAGTTTTGACCTCCCTTTCAAAATTAAATTACGTAAAATTTGGTTAACGACAAAAATAAATATTAATATGGTGGTTAAGGTAGCAACTATTTAACATTTTGAAGCTTCTTTTGAGTTTTTAAAGAATTTCTCCCTTGAATAAGTTTTTCATGAACTTGGTCAATACACAGTTATAATGATTATTTAGCACTCTTGGGCTAAGTCAATATACAAGGTGGGTGTTTCATAACTTATTCGAAATTTCTTAAACCAGATACACACTTCTAAATAATAAGTCGATTTCTTAAAAAAAATCTAATAAATGTCCAACAGAAAACGAGAAAAAAAATTGTTAAAGTTTGTATCAAACCTTTTTTTATGCAGTGTTTTATCTGGTTTTTTATTGTTTCAACGGTACGGAAGTACAAAATATCGGTAAACTGAGATAAGACCTGGCCCAAGATTGCTTGTAGGTCAATGGAGAAAACTTGGAACAGCTTTTGTAGAGTAAAGTTTTTCCAAACATTAACATTTTTCATGTCGTTTTCTGTTGGACTTATATTAGAATTATTTTTAAGAAATCGACTCGGATAAGCCCTGTATATAATATTCACAGCAGTCTCTCACAATGTCATTCACGTTTTCTTACATTTAGACATTTTTTAAGTAACGTTTCAACAGGTTTACCAGTTTCACCCATTGCCAATTGTTTGATGAAACGCATTGCATGAAAATAATAAAAATTTACTCAAACAAAACCTGAAAACTAAGAAAATAAATTACTTATTCTTGTAGCAAACATAACATCCGATCAAGGTACTGATTCTGATGAAAAAATATTAATTGTTAACAAAAATATTATTCTACATAACCACTTTTTTCTTTTTCTTTCTTGAGATCGTTTTAATTTTATATTTGTCTTCCGAATGATCCGTTATTCATTTTTCAAAGATATTTATGTCAAAGCATTTAGTGTTTATGAACATTACTTGCTGAATATTAAAATTACTCAATCAGCGCAATACCCGTATGATGATTAAGGAAAACACAACCGGAAGTATGAATCACTTATGGGCGAGGAATACCACTTAAAATAGAATGTGATTCCTGTTTCAGAGAAATTTCTAAATCAGATTAAATAGAAAAATTTGTCGACTTTACCAAGTATAATTTTCTTGAAACTGCGATAAATAATTTTGCCTTAATAGATGACAACTAACGTATAATCAGGCGACAAAAATATAAATTATTATTGAATTTAATTCTCCACGTAAATACTTTAAAGTTTATTAAAAAATTAAACAAGGAAATAGAAAATAAAAATTTACCGACACTCAGAGTTATCAAGAAACTGATTCATATCAAATAAAGACTTTCCTGTTTATTGAACTACTGATAAAAATAATAACAATCAAATAATAAACACTAAAAATGAGGCCCAAATAAGCATATTTATCCATTACCTATTGCTGTTTGCGGGGGCGGCGGTATAACCATCTGTTGCTGCGGCTGCTGCGCCGGCGGCTGATACTCTTTCACGTTGGCGTTCCTCTGATCCTCAACAGCTGCCGCTGTCGCAGCCGCCGCCGGCGCCGGCCTGTATCCGTTCTCGTTAATCTGGCGCCGTTGTTCCATCTGCGCCTTGCGCTGCAGCTCCCCATGATACGCCACGTTGCTGATGATTTTCGTGTTCTGTTTGATGCGCAGCGTCTCCGGATCATCTGCCACCTGTGTAAATTTGCCCTTGCTCCGTTCGAAATCGGCGTGGTACTTGACGTTTGACTGGATCTTGGTGTTCTCCGCAATTCGCTTCAATTCCGGCGTTTCAGCCATAGTCGTCGCTTTTGCCTTCGGTATATGTCTGTAAATTTGTGTCGAAAAGATTAAAATGTGGGCATGTCTTCTTGAAATTACTATTTTGTTCACATATATAAGTCACGGTCAGCATCTAATAAGATTATTGATCGTAATCAAAATGTGATAAGTTAAAACGATATAAATCATTTTTTTGATTATTATATAGTAGTGATTTATGATTTATATCAAGTCAAAGCACATATACAGTGATGTATAAAACATATATTTGTTTGTAAAATCCATGTAAATGGTAAATTACCGTTGGTAAAGAGTTCAATTACTTCTCTCATAATGTCTCTATATATGAAACGGTCCATTTTACTAATAATTTTTTGTATACCATACTAAGGAAAGGAACCTCAAATCAATACTCTTCTTCCACCATGCTTCAAAGTTTTTGTAGTGTATCTGGACTGAAGTACCCTTCGCCAAAATTCTGGATGATTTTGTGCAAATTTTTAGTCTTGTTCGAATATTTTTTTTTGTACCAATGGTTTCTTTACTGAAATATATCCTTCCAAGTTTTACTCATTCAGTCGACGCCTGATTATTTTACTAGACAAACTTATTTTGAATATTGTACTGATTTTTTCAATTTTCTGTGAATAAAAGGAGTCGTTTTTTTGTTAGGACATTTTCTTATTGTATTTTCAATTAAGCGTGTTGTTTCATAATTGTTAATAAGCATTGTAAACCATTTTTCGGAAGCATCATAACCTTTTAGCGACATCAGCAATATTTAGACCTTGATGTTTCATGTTAATTATTAATTTCTTCTTCTCTGGACAGCTGTTTCTTTCTTCTCACTAAAAGTGATTTTATTTAATAAAAAAATTAAATCCTAGTAAGAATAAATACAATAAATAACTATTAAGATAATTGTTAAATACATACAAAAACATACATTTGAATGTGCTATTTCTTTGGTCAACTAAATCAGAATAATAAATGTGTTTAAAATTATATTTATGGTGTTCGTAAGATGTATAACAAAAAAACAAAAAAGTATAGAATATTTAAATATATTTTTTATACTGACTGGACAAAATTTGAATCAAATCCTAATAAAATATCATGAAAAATGTGTGACTTTAAATTTTATGCTATTTCTTTGACTAGCACTATAACAATATTCTGATTCCGAAGACGAATACACACATATTTGCTTGTGGAAGTAGTAATCTGCCAAATAACCCATCAATAAAATGAGGCACTGAATTTTTCCATTAATCGATCACCAGTAAAACAAACATTCCGTGTTTTGATATAATTAATCGGACGCGGCAATTTTTACTACATTTTCCAACAACAATTATGTACTTTAAAACATGTTACATAAACTGTAGTCAGTTTATCCAAACAGTTACACGCAACAAGCAATTTTATTGTCCAAACAAGAAAATCACGAGGCCTTTTAATTATCTGTGATAATACTCGGCACGTTTAATTACCCATTAACGTTGACCGTAGTGCAACACAATTTTTAAACTGTTCTAGAAGATAATTTTCGGGGCGTTTGGACGTAACGACAGATACGGCCCTGGTCCCCCGTGTGATTTCATTCATCAAGTCGCCGCATATTTTCTTATTAGAGGAAACCCACATACGCTCCCTCTGCGTCATCCATTTTATTTATAAAGCGTTATTCATTTACGGCCGGTTTATTGAAGAACCGCAGATCGGGGCACAGGGTTTTCGTCATAAATGATTCTATTCACACTTCTTAAAAGACCTCTATTTAACATTCATCTTATCTAGTTTATCGTAGAGTAAACAGTTTTTTTGATTTTCACAAAAATATTTTGTTGCAATTCTGTGTAACAGGAAAAAACTAACTACTTTTATATATTGTTTCTTCTATGTTCCATTAACAGACGAACGATTTAATAATATTAAACAGTCGTATTTAAAGAGGTGTATTTGGAATTAATTCTAATTACATACTGTAAATAAAAGGTCAAAATTACTTGTTACATTTAAATGAAGCATTATGACGTAATATAATTTAATGTTGCATTAAAAAATAAACTAGAAACTAGCTACATATTAGTTTGTAATGATTCAATTTGTTATATTAAAACATATTTCACACATTATGTTTACGTAAATTTTTTTAAAATTATTTTAAGTGTCTAGATAATTGAGTTTAATTATGATTTAATTAAAATGATAAGAAATAAAATTATGAACCAATATTAAATAACAAGTTACATTTTGTTGGATATTTATTATAATTTATGGTTACTACACTTAAAATAATGCACATTCCATGAATAGTGGTTTTTGATGATTCAAAATTAGACGGCAAAAATGTATGTAGATAGATAGAATGAATGGATAAAAAATTAGTTTTTATCACATTGTATTAGTGTTCAATTATCACAATAAAGATTTTCGCATTCAAATTAATAATAGGCATTCAATTGCTTTACGTTTCTAATTGGTTAAAATAATGAGAAAATTGCAAATAAGTCCAAAAATGGTAATCCAAACACAGATTTGCTGCATAAAATGTGTGTCAGTAAAGAATTGGCAATTCATCTACAACAAAAGGTCATTTGTCTAGGTCAAGACCAACACACCCTGTATTCCTTATATAGTTATAAATTATAAATAATTTTTATATGAAAAATAAAATCAGAATTCGTGAAACAGATGAAGGCTTTCACAGACAGCAAAACGATTGTTGATACATTCAACATCGGCGATTTAAACAGTTAACGCTTGACGAATTGTATTTTGCGAGTATTCGGTTAAAATAATTGCAGCATATGTCCAGGCACAATAAAGAATGTTTTGTGCGACGTACAATGCCTCATTATTTTATTCGAAAACAGTTAAATAACATGACACTCACGCTTCGCAGTACGGTTCCTTGTCGAACCCCTTGTAGTTCCTCATGTTGAGGGCCATGCCGCACTCTTTGCACTTGAAACAGGGCTTGTGCCATATCTGGAAAAGAAAAACCGGGGAAAGTGAGAAAATCACACATTTCCACCAAAACACTGGTGAACGATCATTCCGGCCGCAGTTTCCGTTCCGGGCAAAACGTCCGACGGCTCTCGGAAACTGGACCCCGAAACGAACGGAAAACATACTTTGTCCAGACACTTGAGTTCTTCAGTGGGATAGACGGTCTTCTCGCACCTGGCGCACTTTTTGCTCATGATGGAAGCGTGTCCCTTGGCACAGCACCTTTGCACTAATCAAAACCGAACCGTTTACGTAGCTATTGCCGCGTGTTTTATCGTATGAGATGCGCCGCTTCGCAGAACCCAGCCCATCAACGGACCCCGTTCGCCTTATTCTAATTGTTCTTGTTTTCGATACGTTTGCTTTCCATTCACGCCAATGCTGCCAACCGCTAAGCTAATGTGTTCGGTGTAGCTACGCGCTGCCGAAGGTCTCCAACCGTGTGGTGTCACTTGTAAACAATCGGAACGTTTTATCGTGGTTTATTTTCTTGTGGCATTCTAAGCCGAATAAAATTGTAAAAACAGTAGTCCAAGCTACCATAACTTAAGATATGTGCATCTAAGTGTACGGTGCACTACATTTACAGGTAAACCACCTGTAAACAATGTAAACAAATCTAATTTAAGGTTATGAGTGAAGAGACTATTCAGTATAAATTATAAGTCTCTTAGTTTGAATATAAGAATATTTAACATTTAAATATTTTTGGTTTAAGTGAATACACGAGATCACACATTGACGTGCTCCCAATTAGGAAGAACCCATTTTATGTATTTAATTTTCTTTATATAATATTAGTTTTATCAAATAATTAATTTTGTCCCAAAAAAGAATGATAATATAATAATTATAGACTAGTACAGGGTATTTTTTGACTTGACATCTTTGACTTAAGTTAAAATTAAGTTACACAAAAAATAATTATTAAAAGTAAGATAGAATCTTTGTCAAATGTGTTATCTAAATACCTCTACATTAAATATAAAATAGTACAATAGATAACTAATGAATAATTATCTAAAGTACAATACATGTTCATCCTTGAAACTGACAAAAAATAGAATATTCATGTATCTGATTTAATATTGTTTTAGTACTAAATCCTAGGTTTTTGACAATAATTTCAGACTTTTTAGGAACAAGTGAAATATTTCTTAGAAATATGTAATTGAAATTATTTAATGTAATTTTTTGGTGCTGTATATACTGCATATATACAGTAGTAGCCTGACAAATAGCTCAAAATTGAAAACATTTTGTAAGATATTTCATAAAAGGATTTAAATCAAATTTTGTCCAGTCAGTATAAAAAATATATTTCAATATTCTATACTTATTTTTGTTTTTTTTTTTTTGTTGCACATCTCAACTTTAGAGAAGAGCAAAATATAATTAACATGAAACGTCAAGTTCTAAATACTTGATATCCCTAAAAAGTAAGATGCTTCCGAAAAATGGTTTACAACGCTTATTAATTATGAAACAGCACACTTAATTGAAAATACATGAAGAAAATCTTCAAAACAATTCATTTTATTAACAAATTGAAACGACATCCTTTCTTGTCTTTTAGATAAATAAAAGAATAATTAATTAAGTCACAATATAAGTGTCTCTAATACAATATGACGTCGATTAAATGGACAAAGCTTGCAAGGATATATTTCAATAGAGAAACTATTGGTATCAAAAAACAATATTCGAACAAGATTAAAAGTTTGTACAAAAATGTATTAATTATCCTCCAGAATTTTGGCGAAGGGTACTTTGTAATGATGAATGCATATTTAATAGAACAAAATCAGATGGTAAAAAATACATTCATCGTCCTCCTAATAAAAGTTTGTATCGCAGATACACTATGAAAACTTTGATGATGGAAGAAAAGTTTTCGTTTGGAGTTCCTTTCCTTGGCATTGCATAGGACCATTACAAAATATTAGTAAAACGAACCCTTTCGTACAAAGAGATATCATGAGGAATGGAACAATTTGCCAATGATAATATATCAATTATATAGATTTTTATGCATGATAATGATACGAAGCATGTATTCAAATTTGGTTAAAAGATAAAAATGTTCAGATTCTCGATTGGTGTAAACGTTAAAGATATTTATAAATTATTTAACAGCCCCATTTCAGATTTATATTGTTAAAGATTTAATTTAAATAGTTTGATTAAGGTACAAAATGTATAATAGTATAGTGTATACAGTAGGAAAAGCGTTTGACCCGTCTGAATTTAGAGAGATACATCATGCACGACAGAGACAGTAGAAGTTTGGCCCTTAGTAGACCTTCTGTCTCTATCATAGTGTGACGTCTCTTTCAGGATTCGGATGGATCAAACTCTTTTCATACTATATATAATAAATATATAGTACAAAGAGAATATAGCATAAATAAAATATAAAATATTTTAATTGTAATTAATTAGAGGCGTGCGTTTCTTAACCACTACATATTCTAAATTTTTAGTCTCAATTGGCAAACTAAATCACTTTCCCTAGTTTTCAGTGCTAAATCAAAAGGAAAATAATATTCATTATTAAGTATTCATTTATTAAAAATAAAATAGAAATTTAGTTTATATACATAAATAACAAAATAATATAAAAAAATCAAGACAAAATCACAGTTATAATTGAAACAAATTTGCTGTAATGTTTTATTTAGTCAAAAAATATTGCTATATTATACAGTTCACAGGCAAATAGATTTTCTTCATAAAATAACAAAAACAAAATTAAAATGGAATGTACAAATATAAATAAATAATATATGTATATAAATATTGTATTGAAAATAATACACAAAGGTTTCGATGTATATTGAAAAACAAAAACACTAATGTATCATGATATAGTGTATACATCAGATCTTGACATGTTTTTTTCTTTTATCCGAGACTCCAATCGTAAAAAAAGTGTTTTCAATTACAGCGAGTCCCACAACAAATACTAATTCACGTAAGTACAATGTAAAGCTTTAGGAATGTTATGTCTATGGTTTTCGGGTGTACGATCACACACTGTGCCAATCCAATAGAGAGCATCGGTACTACAGACAGGTACAAAACAAGATTCATCCGAACGACTAGAAAAACAAACGAACATTCGTTTACATCGAGTATAAAAAGTTGTACTTTTCGTAACGGTGGACGTCGCACAGGGTGTAACCAACTGAATTCGAGTAAAACTATGACGCGCGGTGCAGACTATCGTACAGTTTTACTTTTTCGGGTATGGCGGCCGCCTCCAGGGGCACCCTGACCATCAGTTCCCTCAACGTTCCCATGAACACTATCTTTCTGTAGAATTTCGAACTGTAACAATCAACAATCAAATTTTACTACTGCTCATTTCCTAGAGTACTTAAATGTACCTGATGAAGGGTTTGGCCATGAAAAGCATTGTTTTGATCCACAAACTCGGATGGACAAGGTACAAGTGACTCAAATTTTTGCGCAGTTTCCTGCCAACCAACTGGTAGCATTTCTTCAGCCAGCTGAACGACGGTAACTTGGTGGCACCACCGTGCAGGTAAACCAATACGTAATCTTCAGTTACAAGACGCTCCAAAGTCCACAATACATATCTGAAACAATTTCATACGTTGTCATAATTGAATAAAATTAATTATGCATGCTCAATAGTATTTTTCTTTATTACAAACGGAATGCATAACATACAAGAACAGGTTGTCCATGACGTAGTCGTAATCGACACGAGACTTATCAGGCAAGTAGCAAGCGGAGAAAAGCACGATGGCCGTGTGGCCGCCGGCGCGCAGATATCCACCATGTGACAGCACCCTCTTATAGGGCTCAATGACGCGCATATCGATGGTGCGCTGCTCCCCCGAGGGCAGTACTGTGCGTTGCCAATGACGAGCGTGTTTCCGCTCCTCAGCAGCCGACAGAGGTTCTATCGGCTCCGAGCTGTTGTTGTCTGTAAATGTAAAATCCAAGAGGTCGAGAAATTACAGACAATTTTAGAGTAAATGTACCGTCAGTTTCTACTTTCTCATCCGAATTATCTCCTTCTCCGGCGAATATCTCTTCCGACTTGACGCTGTCCGAATTGCTGGCGAGCGACGATTCATCGCTGTCCTGACTACGATTCGTCGACATCACCGATATTCGACGAAGCTTGTTGCTTCGCTTTTTGTGGGCCAAAAAATTCAAGTTTCCTGCAAAATTATGTTGAAATTCAACCGCGCATTTAAAATTGTTAAATGTAACCTTCTTTCTCGTTCATGGTGAGCGCCACGTTCTGTAGATTGGAACTCAAATGGGCCTCATATACCGACTTGTCGTTCTCGTTGTCACTGCCTTCGTGTGTTGTTTCTACCGGAAAGTCGAAGATAGCTTGACGCTTTAAAGCAGTCGGGCTATCCGGAAAATCTAACCAATACAATGATGTTAGTACATACATTAGTGGTAAGGACTTTGAATTAATTTACCACAACCGGTATGTAATTACAACAGTTGCAAAAGTTCAGGGTATTGTTCATGAGTCATCACATTATTTATAATCTATAATTACAAATTGATAGCATTTACAATGATTTTATCAATCTTTTGTACTAGTTTATTTAAAATGAATTTATAAAGAAATGGTTTATTAGTAGGAAACTTTAAAATTAAATAAATAAATAAATAACGCAATATATATAGTATGGCCCAATTAAAAACGGGAGAACCTCGTAATTTTTGTCAATTTATTCCATAGACTACTTGATTAAAATATTCATAAAAAGAATATAATTTTTATTATTCTTCAGAATTGCTTATATGCATATTTCTTTTATGAAATTCAGTATACACTCATTACAGGAAATTCTTAATCCAGTTGTTAAGTTAGATTTGCTATAAAAAATTGCTAGTATGATTTCCTCAATTGGTTTTGGATCAAAAAACGTGACATTTTGTTTAATAAGTACATATTTTCATGCTTTACACTTAAAAAAAACGTTAAAATTATTAAAATTGAACAAAAAATACAAATTTTATAAGGGTGACCCGCTTTCAAATGGGGCACACTGTATATGCCTCTTCCATAGGTCATCATAGAAAACAAACTATGAATCATTATTCAGTTATTTACAAATATAAAGGTGACTTTTCCTTTGAATGTGACCTTATTGTAAATAAAAAAGGGTGGAAAAAATATTTTTATACAATGAAATGAATTCAAATATAAAAGTTATAATACCTTTTGGAAATGTCAGTTTTAGTGGATATCTTTTTATTGTATTTAAAACAAGGAAAATCAAAATATGTAGGTATTGTTTTAAACTATATTTAACTTCTACAAAAATGGATTATTAACAGATAGTAAGATTGTAATAAAATAATTATGTCAATATTTTTTAAGTAAACTGGTAAATTACATGATGAAGGTTAACATGGGCAAATATTTGAAATAATTGTAATTTAAAAGGATTATTGTTCCCCACTAAAGACACAGATATGTGTATATATATTAGTAAAGACTATAGAAAATACAGAACTAAGTAAATACACAGTCATGATATAATAATTGATACCTATAGTTCTATATTTTCAATTTTTGAAGTGGGTTAGTAGTGATATTAGGACAACTGTACGAACCATTAATGGTATTTTTCTCTTCAAACTCTTTAATATCAATGGCACAGTCAAAATCTATTTGAGGCCATTCACACTCTGAATCAAATAATGAATGCTCGACTAAAATTTTTCTTTTCTGCCCACCTAAAATTTCAGTCCAATAAGAAATTATCACACCAGAATGCATAATTTTCCTTATCTTATCAACCATATACAAATAAACTAAACAAATTTAGTGGCATTAAGTGAGCAACCTCACCTGACAGAGTATCATCATATTCAGATAGAGGTTCATTCAGTTTCCTGACAAACGAATCATCCTCATCCTCAAGTGACACAGGTGTGGGGGTGCTGTGTGCCTTAGGGTTGAAATTCTGTCTGTCGTGCGTTGACTTGGCCTTCGGTTTTTCCGGAATGAGATCCGGATAGTCGGGAGAAACGGGGCTGGTGGGTGACATCAGAGGATGCGAGTTCGTGGCGTTCTGGCTGTTCGACAGGTTCATGAAAAAAACTGTGTTGCTTAGACGATCGCGGTTTTCGTTCACTATATCGCTTTGCAGCGGCAGCGTAGAGTTCTGACTAGAATTTAGATAGTCTTGACTAGAATCTGAGTTGTCCATTGCGCGGGCCTTTGGCACTGGCAGATATTGGTTTTGGTAGGTGCTCAGGAATATAGTTGTTCCTCAAATTGTTAGGCTAATTGTTTGAAATTATACTGGTTCTTACATAGTTTAGTTGACAAACTACAAATTGATTAGAAAGTGACGTTTCGGGGCCATTTTTTAAAAATCAGTGTTGTTCTAACGAAAATCCCCAGATTTGCTTAGATTCAGTAGTCCGGTGGAGGGGGATATGACGCTCCCGCCCACTCGATTTGAATTTTCAAATTTGAATAACATTAAAATAGTCCATATACATTCAGATATAAATAAATTTATTTTATATCACAAATGGTGTTTTCATATTATTAAAAGCTTTTTATTATTATTTTTTTTAAAACACTGACGACATTTAAATTTATTAAATTAATCTTTATTTTAATATTTTCTAGACATTTTTTAGTCGAAGATTAATATAATAAGGTATAGTTAACAAAAATAAATAATATAATTATTTTATTTTGAAGAATTTGTTTACAAATCTACATTGGTGGCCAGAGAAATAAAATAAACCCTTTCGTATATAGAGACATGTAATTTATCAATTATATGGATTTTTTTTTGTATGATAATGAAGCATACATTCGAAGTTGTAGTTGAGATTGGTCAGAGTAAAGTCCGGATCTAAATACAATTGAAAACTTGTGGAAAGATTTGTGATTTTGATTAACACGCCAAAAATCCTCAAATTCAGATGAAATGTGGTTATTAAAAAGTCGTGAAATTTAATTTCAAACGACCATTGTCGATATTTCATTGAATCTTTGATTCACCGTTTACAGGTAATTTTATTTAAAGTTATGTATTCATTATTTAACAAATATATATTTTTCAAAAGTGAACTATTTCTGTGACCAGCCACTCGTTGCATATATTTTATGTAAGATTTAAGTAAAATTATTTTGATTTAAGTACAAAATAAATAATGTGAAAATATAGTGTAATTATTTTAACTAAAATATAAGGTTTTAATTACAGGAGAGTGTTTCCTAATCAACGTCAAGATAGTTATGTAATGTATTTCTCTGTACGTAGCAGGTAATATAAAATAAACAAAATTAATAATGCATGTGGAAAGCTTTTTATTTGGATACAATATATAAAATGCAGAAAGGCACCTATTTAAAATAATTGAACAATCCTGTATTATCACATTCCATAACCTATTAAAAGTAGATTTTTTTTAGTATAATTTCAAATAACAAAGACTGTATATAAAAGCACATATTTATACACTATAAATATGCGACAAAACAACAATATGTACAGTTTATTCATAATATTGGGTAGAACAATATTGAATAATGTTGTTAATTTCTTATGATATAATTAAATTGCATCATATGTATACTGTCCCTCCTAAGTCAAAAGTGCTATAGAAGTGAGAAAACTGTTCGCTGTTTTTGGTTTAGGAGAGCAGTACGGCGAATTTTAGAAACTCAGGATCAAGAAATTGTCAAACAATTTTGATTATGTAACAAAGTTATAAATATTTTTAAAAATAATTTGCCCAGTAAGTTGTGAAAATATGTTAATTTGTAGTTATGTAAAACCAGATAATGCTACCGACACTCGAGCATTATCCTACTCTTTTGTAATCAACTGTGTGTCCTTCAACTATGATTGTTTTTCCATAAGAGGCCAAACATAAATTGATATGTTGGATACACCGGGTTTGTAGAATCTCACAGGTAAATTTATTAAAGGTCCCATAACTGGACAATTATAAAAAAACAATACACAGTTAAAAATTGTAAAACTACAGATAGATGAAGACAAAAACATAAATAAAAATAAATAAATAAGGGAGAACAACTAGAACTGTTTCGTATCTACCGACATTAATAGTGCTACATGAACATTACGTGGTCAGTCTTTATTTAAATGTAATAACGATTATTATTTGCATTCATAGGCGACAATATGTTAGTCTTTGCCACCCGAGTTCTCCACAAATTGCATTTCTCCGTCCACGTCCATTGGTGATTCATTATTCGAAAGTTTGCTTGAAAATACAAAACAGGTTACGTAAATTTATATTAGTTAGTGTTACGCATCCAGCTCACCTCTCAGGCGCCTCCTCGGCCTTGGATTCTATCGGTGAGTCGTTGCGCTGATCCACAGCCTCAACTTCTGTCGGTTTGGCACTCTCGTCCGAATCAGAACCCGAATTCTTTTCCGAATCCGAGTCCGAGGAGCTGGAGTCGTCGGCGCGTTTATTAGTCGCGGCTACCAACTGAGGCTGCTGCGGTTCGAGCAGGGGTGCCGCCGGTCTCTTCTTACGCGCCGGATTAAAAGCCGAGCAGTAACAGCAACGGAATGCCATGTACTCGAATTCTTCCTTCATTGCCATACCTGAAATAATTAATTCACATATCAGCAACACCTTCAGGGACATCTTGTGCAACATACCGTTGTGACTGCAGCACTTGGAGCAGATAAGAGCGAAGCGATTTTCGGGACCGTCACCTACCAAATAGTCCACCATTTTATCGAGAATGCTTCGATCTCGTGGTGGTATTGCAGCTGGGAGAGGTCTAGCAGCTTGTTGACGTACAAGAGCTGGAGACGCTACGTCGCCAGTTGTTGGTGGAATTGCCAGCATCGGTGTGGAAGTGGGACGAATGGCGATTTGACCCTCTGGTATTATCGGAGATGAAGGGATACCAAAGGACAGGCGGCCGCGTGTCTGAGGCACATACCTTTGACGCAAACCTATAAACATAATAAACAAGCTTCATACAACTGATTATATATCTAATTATACACACACAATATAAACTAGCTTTAGATAAAAATAAATTTAGGGATATTCACAGATTTTGTGTAAGAACTATTTCCAATAAGAAAGAAATCCTTATTGAAAATAGAGCTATTTATGTAACATATATTAATTATGATTTACAAATCATTAAAAATAATCAACAATAATCTTTGAACAGTAATCACATTTAATAAAACAGTTACTGATAACAATAATCTAAATCCATCAACTTATGAAGTGAATTTCTATTTACTAAACAAAAGCATAAGCTGACTTTCTCTCTCCTCTACATTTGCAATTTAATGAGCATAAAATGTATATTGGCAGGAAACAAGCATAAACTCTCCAATTATTTCAGGGTCGAATAGCAAAAGTGTGTTAATCAAAACAATGACCATATCAATTTAATTGAATCTAATTAAAAAAAAATACCAACCTGTATCCAGAACTTTGCTCGATTGAGGGATTCTGGGAGTTAAGGCTTTAGATGGTGTACTTTCAATAGTTGGTTTCTTTAGTTCTGGAGCAAATTTGTCTAAAATCGTCTTGGCCACTTTGTATGTCTCCTTTTCCATCACATTATCGAGTATTTTCTTTTTCTCTTCTTTCAATGACACCAATTTGTTTTGATTTTTTCTGATTTTCTTGTTATAGTACCAAGTTAAAATTCGTTTCATGAACCATATCCTTCAAAAGGTTTTCATGAAAATAAATAATAGATTGATTTTCTGTTGTACTTACAGGGGTGGAAGCACAATAATAGGAATCATACTCAAGAGACGTTGATTACTTGTAAAATAGATGAAATTGAAGTACAGATAAACTAAAAATACTACATAAGTGAGACCACCAAATACGAGCCATTGTCTTATTATTTTCTTCTGAGCCTCCTCTGTACTCTTCTTAAATTCATTAATTGAGTTTATTTCATCTTCCAGTTTTTCCAAAACTTCATATGTACTCTTGCTTTTCTGCAAATAAATTGATGCTCACTGAACCGGAGTAATTGATGACAATATTTACCCTGAATTTTGCCAAGATATTACCCATGTTCCTTGACTAAAATTTTGCCTCTCACAGATTAACCTAAAACATAGAATTGTGAAAATGACAAACAAATAATAATTTTTGCAGACGTTGTTAATAAAAAGCTACGTTGTTTTTAATCACCTAGTTTTTGTTCGCAATATTATTGTTCCATTCGAAACATCTCGGTAATTTTTTTAACATTCTTTTGAAATCGGCTGTCACTGCCATCAACATTGATGCCAGATTGGCACAGTTCTGCCAATATAAATGAATCAAATACGGGGTATCCCAAAATTGGCACACCTAAGGTCTTCAACTTTCAAGATAAGCGTGTCTTTATCAAATTTTCGAATTCGCAAAATTACGGGAGTTAGAGGAGTTTAATTTTTTAAATTTGCAATTTAAGGTCAGCGTTTCTGTTCCGTCCATATAAATGATTTATACTTATGTCATAGATAAACATATATTTGCTTATTTGGCTACAGATAATTCTTTACTTATATGTGATCCAAGTGGTCAGATTAAGCGCAAGCGAAGTCGTCAGTATGTAATATTTAAGGAACAGAAACAATGATTTTGTAAAATCTTATTTGTGGATACACCTTTAATTTTGGTCTTATTTCATATCCATTCATATAACAGAAACTGATCTCTTTTCTGAATCTGTTAGGAATACCATTATTTAAAAAAGCACGTTAAAATGTGATTATCAAAAAGAAAAAGAATATTGCATTTATTATCACGATTTATTTCTTACATTTTTAACAAAAATTCCTTCTCAACAATAGGAACGTAGATATGTATAAAAATAATTATATTATAATACAAAAACAAAAAACAACATTTTATGTAGTTGAATCAAACTGAGGAGGTGATAAACTAAGGTGTAATTTGCTGACGGCTGTTTGTACCATTCGCTCGAATATCTCGTCTGTTGGACACTTCACTTCCTGCAAAAGAAACGAGGTTTTTGATTACAGTCCATACTCAATACAGAAATATACTTACCAAACTATTTAAATCAATGTCGGCTCTATGTTCATCAACTGTAACGTACAGTTTCTCCCCTTTGAAAATTTTGGGGACAGAGTCTTCGCCGAACATATCCTGCAGCATTTCGATTAGACATTCCTGTAAACATATATTCGAAATGAATCAATCATATTGGAAATAAATGAAGTTCTTACTTTAAAATGCATCCTGTCAAGTTTCACGCTTGTGGTGAGATTTTTAGTAGGCATGTCAGAAGAAAGGTCAGCCTGAAGAATTGCGGCGAGAATAGTGTCCGCATACATATCGTTCACTGGATTCGCCTCCCACTAAAATTTTTGGTTTTTTAATCGTAATTCGTAGTTAATATAATTATATTACGTACCTCGAGCGACACTATTTTGTTTTCGATGGTAATATCTATGGCACCAAATGCTCTCATCTTCTTATCATCTTCCAGTGGTTCTAAAAGGCCCGCTACCGTCGACAGGTAGTACCTTAGGACGGAGAAGTTACCGCTATAGTGAATGCTTTGTCTCTGGATGATCTGATTCAGAGTCATATTTGTATATTCTGGAACAATAAAAATAGTAAAGCTGTAATTAGGAAAACACAAATACGTACTAGAAAGATCCTCCGGAGCCATTATGTGATAATTGAAATTGCGCTTCACCAATATGCCGGAAACGGTATGGCCTGGTCTTGGGCGGTTTACAGCCAGCGAACCCATCACTTTGGCCGTCTTCTCACCACGGAAATACAGCTCAACCGAGTGCGTGTTGCGTGGATTGTGCAACTCGATGGAAGTGTTGGGATCGTCTTCGTACTCCCGCTGTAATGCAGCTTTCAACCGGCTCATCTCGTTCTGTTCTCCATGTACTAACACCTGAATATTTTATATAATATAATGTTTTTATGGAAACAATTTAATACAATAGATAACATGCAATTTAAAATACAATGTGCAGCTCTGAAGTGTGCAACAATACAAATATATAATAACAGAAAAATACTGAGAAATGTATACAGAAAATTATGATAAAATAATGATAAACCTTATTAGAAAATTGTCATTCACAACACTTACAACATGTGGGGGCTTCAATATTCTAATGAACTCGCTAGTCTGTTGATAATCTGTATGAGCTGAAAATGAAATGTAGTCCACCGACATCTTCAGGGGGACTTTTTGTCCCAACATCGTAGTTATTTCTTCCGGCTCTGACAATATGGTCTTTGCCAACGTTCCCTCAACACAATAACCTGTAATATGGCAATAATTGTACATTTTGTTTTTATTAAGCAATAGCCGAGTGTACCCGCAATGATTACACCGTTCTTGGAATCTGTGCACCAGGATTCGAACAGTTCTCTGGACAAACCGCTCTGCATCATACCTGGTGATGCCATTATTACACAAGGTCCAATATCCTCAAAATGGTCTATTCCCTTAAAGTATAAGAATTTAACATGTTTAAACTGCATTAATTACCCTGAATCTAAATTTATTCAATGTGTTTAGCTTGTATGAATTTTTTACTGACTTAGTTAACTTTATTTAAGATATATTTATACAGTGGCCAATTTGAAAGCGAGACACCTTCATAAAATATGTACTTATAAACAAAACGTTTTTGGGCACAGAAACCAAGGCCAAATTTCTGTGGGAAAATTAAAAATCATGTTCTTATGAATTTATATTTTTGATTTTTCACCAATGTTGGAATTTTATACTAATAATATTACATATTATTACTATACCGATACTAATACTCTAAAAAATTACTCTGTAACTTTTGATTTTAGGTCCAAAAGACATTTTGTTTATAAGTACATATTTTTATGCTATATATATTTCAAATTCATGAGTATAAATGTAATAATATTATATTTCATATTAGTTAAGACCTATTAAAATATGATACATCTACATAGCAACAGAAATTTTTAATTAATCAATTTTACATTTTTATCTTCATTGTATTTTAAATAGACACTTTAAATACGTAATGAAATAAGTCTCTCCTAGAGATAATTGAACAATCGGCCACAGCGGCGGCGCGGTTAACTTGAATTTAACCTCAAAAGTAAGTAATGTATTGTTTTCTAAAATTCTAAATAACTATTTATATTTTTTTAACTTTAGAGATGGCCACTAAAACATGGAAGTCCAAATTCATTGAATTCCTAGAAAACAACCGGGGCTTAGTCGTTGTGTTCTTCTGTCTTCCTGCCAGCTTTTTGTTTGAGCTGTTTCTAACTTTAAAAAGGGAAATTTACAGGACTTTGTTTAGTAGTCCTCAGAATCATGACAATAGGGTGAGAGACATACAAAAGCAAATCCAGTCCTGGAATAAGTTACCCTTGACAGAGAGAAAATTATTGTGCACTTCTCGACCAAACTGGCTCAGTTTATCTTTAACCTTCTTCCAAAAGGACCAATGTCATCAAGTGCCAATAGATTTATTTGATATTTTAGAGTTGGATGAAAAGAACCTGACTGTACGAGTAGAACCTATGGTGAGAGTTGGTGATATTACCAAGTATTTGATTCCAAAGGGATACACACTGGCAGTCACCTTGGAGATTGCTGATGCTACACTCGGGGGTCTTGCCATGGGTACTGGTATGACTACACATTCCCACAAAGCAGGATTATACCAGGAAACTGTGGTTGCATATGAGGTCGTTTTGGGTAACGGCAGTCTAGTGAAAGCAACTAAGGATGAAAATGCTGATTTATTCAATGCTTTACATTGGTCTCACGGTAGTTTGGGTTTCCTGGTGGCATTAACTTTAAAAATAGTCAAGATAAAACCCTACATCAAACTGACCTATATACCAGTAAAGGGTCAAAAGAATTACTGTGACATGACTAGACTTTTGTCTGGCGACGATGGCACCGATTACCCAGTGGCCGATTACGTGGAGACCACCATTTTCAATCACGACGAGGCAGTTATCATGACCGGCGATTATGCAGATTACGACCCGTCTCTTCCCGTGAACCACGTCACCAGGTGGTACAAACCTTGGTTCTACAAGTATGTTGAAACGTTCATAAAACGGGGCAAACACACCGAGCTGATTCCACTCAGAGAGTACCTACTGAGACATAATAGAGCTATATTTTGGGTCGTTGAATCCATGATTCCTTTCGGAAACAACCCTTTGTTCCGATTGTTCTTCGGGTGGTTACTCCCCCCTAAACCAGCTTTCCTGAAATTCACCACCACTCCCGGCATCAGGGCTTACACGTTCATGAGACAGGTCTTTCAAGACATAGTGTTGCCCCTGCGTAAGCTCGAGGATCAGATTAGCACTTCTGATAAACTTTTCGATGCGTATCCTTTGTTGGTATATCCTTGTCGCGTGTATGATCACGGAAAACACGCTGGCCAAATAAGACCCCCACGAAAGGAGTATCTCGTTGAAGGCACCAATTACGCAATGTACAACGATCTCGGCGTGTATGGAGTACCCGGTTATGTGAAACGCAAAGAGAAATACAACGCCGTACAAGCAATGCGGGATATGGAAAAATTCACCAGAGACGTCGGAGGATTTTCGTTCCTTTACGCCGACATTTTTATGACCAGGGAAGAATTTGAAGAAATGTTTGATCTAACTTTATATGAAAAAGTTAGGGAAAAATATCATGCCAATGGGGCCTTTCCTCATTTATACGATAAGATTAAACCCGAAATTGATGTATTTGAAATAGGAAGACAATTTGAAAACAATAATTAAAATGTTATTTATATTAAGTTTTCTCAGGATATTATACTGTTATTCAAGTATTGTTTTTTATTGTTAATTTATGTATGTGTATTACAATCAATTTCTCTACAGTGGAATAGTTGAAATATATAAGTTCAGCATTAGATTTAACTTTGAATATAATTTAAGATCTAAGAAAGTAATCAGGTCTTAACTGCACAACCTAGTTAAACAAATTGCACAAACACTTGAAACAGTTTAAAATTTATAGATGTTAGATACAACTTACCTTTAGGTTGGATATATGTTTGAATACAAATGGATTATTTATAGCAATCTGCCTTTTAATTTTATCATTCATTGCATTGATGTAGGTTTGATAGACAGCCATACACTTCTTTGCCAATGATGAAGCATAATAAATTGGTATATCATGCAATTCTGGATGCTGACTCCAATATTCATCGAGAATCAAGAGTAATTCTTGAGCCCTTCCCAAGGCAAAAACAGGGATGAGACACCTTCCTCCCCTGTTCACTATATCATGCACCAAATTAGTGAATCTGCTTTCACGTTCCTCTCTCTTTTCATGAATATGTGTTCCATATGTAGACTCCTACAGAAATGTTTATATTAAACTTCAATATTTTTTTTTAAATTAAATTACACTTACAGTTATCAAAACATCTGGATGAACTGTTGGGATTTCTGCTGCCATCAAATGTCTATCCTCTTGGCGTGAAAAATCTCCCGTATATAAAATTTTAACACCAGCTATTTCTATCATAAACATTGCAGCACCCAGTACATGTCCTGCATTGTAAGCCCAGAATTTAATGCCCAATACATCTTTTTCTTCATGGAAATTGATTGTCTCAATTTTATCCATACTGGCTTCCAAATCAGACTCTGTGTACAGCATTTGCTCTGTGGCAATATTGCTGATATATAATAGAAAATCAATCAAACATAAGTAATAGTATAATTTCTTAGTCTTAAGTTGGGACTAGACACATAATTTCAAAAATTTTAGTGGAAGTTTACAAGATGACCATTTCCTTTTCAAATTAATATAAACAAAAAATACAAACCTAACTTTGATGTAATCTGAAAGTAACCATCTGTAGATAGCTTTAGTTGCATGTGTCATAAAGCAGCGGCCTTTGAAGCTTGTTTTAAGCAAAAACCATGGAAGTGCTCCACAATGATCCAAATGAAAACTGAAAAAGGGAACGTTGTTAATTTTTGTTATTTGTGAAATTTGAACAACTTACTGTGAAATTAATAACAAATCAATCTGGTCAGCATCTATTAAATCAACAAATGGTAAAGCGTCCATTCCTGAGAGACCTGGATGTATGCCACAATCCAACTGAAATTAAAATTTCAATGAATTTTAACTTCAAGAAGATCTAATAAAATTACCATAATGTTTTTTCCCTTGAACTGGAGCATAATACACGATCGCCCCACTTCTTGTCCGGCTCCCCTTAAAATAAATTTAATTTTCTAGTAATTAATTATAATACAATGAAATATATTATACAATGGCCTGATTATTAACTGGTCACTTTCTTCCGAAGGCATTTGGGTGTCTGCCTTCTTTTTCTCAGACATGTTTACAAATTGTTGTTGAAAAATATTTTACATAACCTCTACAAACTCGTCTTGAGGAAGCGGCATAGAACATAAACGTCGGCGTTGTAGGTGGCGCCAAATTTTTACAATAAGTATGGAAAAACTTAAATTAGTGGAGGTGTTTAATCAAGTATTTATGATTTAAATTTAAAAAAATAAACATAAGTAGGCATTAAATAACAAAAGAAAAGATTTTTAAATCAAATATTTGTTGTCATGGTGACATCTAACCACGGAGTACTCAATGTTACTTAAATTTGTAAAGTAGCGCGCTCTATTTAGCCGGCTCAGTTGACTTTTAATATGGTTGACAACCTGAAATTTTGTGATTTGTTTTTCTAAAAATACTTCGGGTATACGTATAGAAATTTCTGAGCACCTAAAAAGTTCCAATTTAAGTCCATTTCGGCAAGTATATGATAATTCATAATTTACAATAGTATGCTTATATTAAAAATTAATTTTCATTAATACGACGACTGTACATCAAAGTTGTTTGCAAACAATTGTTATTTTTTCAATTGTTGATACAAACGAGTTAATGTGATTGACAGGTAAAATGAGTGAACAGTGGAAGTTACTTGGTGAGTTCCTACGTTTCGCGATGTTTCTTTTATCAAGTGAATAGATTGTAAAGTTGAAAAATGACTACCCAGACAGACACAGAATCAGACTTTAATGTGTTACAATTTGAGAAGAGACTCACTTCTTTAAAAGATTCACAGGAAAGTATTAACAACTGCTGTCAGTGGTGTCTCGAAAACAGAGTACACCACAAGAAAATAGTAAATGTCTGGCTCAATGTGTTGAAGAGAGTTAAGGTGGAACAGAGACTTATATTATTTTATTTGGCCAATGATGTGGTGCAGTATTCCAAAAAGAGGAATTATGATTTTGTGGATAGCTGGGGTACAGCCATTCAGAAAGCCACCACAATGGTTCGGTAAGAAACTTTCTTTTATTAAATAGATTATTAATTAGATTTATACAGTAGGAAACGCATTTTACTTGTCTGAATTTAGAAAGAGACATCATGCATGACAGAGACAATAGAAGTCTGCCCTATAGTGGGAGACTTACTGTCTCTATTGTACATGATGTCTTTTTCAGGATTCAGATGGATCAAACTCTTCATACTGTATAAACCATATAATTTAAAATGTTGTACCTTTTATATTTGGAATAAATTTCTACTGAAATTCCTTTTATATGTTGATTAAACCATATTACCAAAAATACATTCTAATAGTTCTAATTACTTTGTTATATACGAATTTAAGGGATGAGAAAGTGAAACATAAGATTCTTAGAATATTCAAAATTTGGGAACAAAGAGGCGTGTATAATGAAGAATTCATTTCCGATTTGTGTGGACTAATCAGTGTAATACCAAGTGGCCCTAAAGGAGATGAACCTCATGAATTTCAAGTAAACATCCCTCATCATTAGCATTCACCTCATAATCTTATGTGTAACATTTTCAGCCAAATTACTTGATAAACAAAATTAAAACGTGTTCAAAACTAGAAGCTGAAACGGACACGAAACTACAGGAGCTAAAAGAACTAGATTCACGACAGCAGCTACCATTGGAGGAATGTGGCGTGGTTGCGCTCAAAGATCGCGCCCGTCTTGATGAAATGGAGAAAGAGATCGAGGAATATGCCGGACGTGCTGAGAATTATGTCAACGCGCTCAAAATCGAAATTAAAAACCGCATAGCCCTTATTTCGGCCATAAAGCAGGCGGCGACGCATTTGGAGGCTGATCGAAAGGATGTCAAGATGGTAGCTCATGTGAGTGCTGAACCAACCACTATCTTCATTGCCAATACATTTTATCATGAGTTAATACTGAGATTGATCATTTTAGGCATACAAAATGTTTGGTCTACGCGTGAAAACGTTTCAAAAGAAGCTGGATGAGCACATAGCAACGCTATCAAGTCCGATACCTTCGCCAGACGTCGACGCACCGTCTCCTAGTTCTTCCTCAGTAGATTCCATTAATTTGCCAGATGAACCAGCTGAGCAGTCCAGTAAAGTTGGTAAGAGCCTCAAAAAAATTGTATAATGAATTATCCTCCTTTTATTACATATAAAAAGTGGGGGCGTATAAATTGTGAACTTTTACAATAATTTTATTTTATTTCTAGAGTCTAGCTTCAGTCCCAAGATTCAATTTACGAATCCGGGTTACTACAACCCGGTGCAAAGCCGAGTAAGCGATTCATCAGATAATGGGAATTTCACCAACGGTTTTAGCAGTTTTATGGGCTCGAATTTCGGTTTCAGTTTACAGGTTAGCATTATAAGGTTTTAATTTTATTTTAATCGCTATGCTACTTTCTTAATTGGTTGCATATTTATAATTTTTCTTTATTTGTTTGTCAAATAATTTACGTGTTTTGTGTCGCTTTGGGCAGAATTCGGGACTGTTTCAGGGCGGCGCCGCACCTGCGGAAAGTTACGTACCGCCGCCAGTACAACCTGTACAGCCGGTACAGCCTGTACAGCAACCGCCACTGCCAATGGCTGTCAAGACTCCTGACCCCTACAGTGTACCATTGTTGCCACCGCCAATGCCGCCATTCACGGCTTCCAAACCAGATACGGTCAACTATGACGGCTACGGCAATCCAGCCCCCTATTGCCCCACACGCTCTGCCACCTATGGTAAGATTTAAACTGATTTATAATTGTACTAAACCAAAAAATACTAGTAATATATTAATTATTTTATTATAAACTAGTCGGTCAGTTCATATCATATTTACTATTATTTTCTATTAATTTTAACTAAGAATAAATTTTTAGGACCAACTTATGGAGATACATCATTCACGCAATCCAGTAGTTTCGATTCATCATTATACGGCGCCTCGAACGCGGACGCTTTCGGGAGCAGCGGAACCGTGCAGGCCGCTCCTGGAAATGGCTATGACGTCCCGGTTGACGAGTACAATCCCGAACAGGAGATGGAATCGTGGGACACACCCGAGAGCCCACCTCCTTTCGAGAAGAAGAGTTTCGGACAACCCGTTGAATACCATGATACTTCACAACACGATAACGATCATCGTTCAAGCATACTACCCTCAGTTGTCACCATTGATTTGGGTGAGTTATCTACATAATTTTTAGAATAATTGTTGTAATTTTCTTGTTCAAGTTAAAGAACTGTAATAACAATAGTACTTGTAATTAATAATGCATATTTTGGAGAGCTTTTGTACAATATAGAAGTATTAATATATTGAACTATGTTATTTAATTTTATGCGTCTGTTTAAATTGGATTTATACTCAAGACGACGGTATGTAAACACATAATCCATTAAATGAGGGTGTTATTAGATGTTTTTAACATGATATGTTTTGCAGAGGATTCATTAAGCAGTTTGGGTGGGAAAGACGTGGACCATAGAAACCTAATAAGTTTAACGGGTTCACCAGGTACTGAAACCAACACACAAAGTAACGATACTTGGAACAACTCCATGAATAAGGTTCGCTTGTCCTGATATTCTCTTCTTAAGCTGATAATATAAATATTTTTTTATTTAGGATTACGGATCTCAAAATAACAGCATCGATTCTAACTACAGACTGCCGTTCGGTATTGACCTAAAATTGCCGCCACCTCCGCCTCCTCCGAGCAAAAGTCAAGACGCGAACAAGGAATCGCCCGCCCGAAAGGACTCGGCGCTTAGGAAATTCCAAGACAACGTTGAGTGCACCGACATGGACATGAGTGATGATGATGCGGACGCAAGCTGTGGAGGTGTCTCCACTCCACTCTCGTCCAGCAAGGTCCACGAGAATTTAAGAGTGGGAACGGAACGCAGAGTCAGTGAACGGTTTTCTTTGGAACCGCCACCTCCATTGCCTGATTTACCGGACGATGTAGACGCGAATAACTTCCTCGATGATCTCAACAACGATTTGCACGAATTTAGCAACCTGTCTGATGACATGCCGGTGGGCCACGAGCATCATACTCACGGTAAATTCATATTTTCTCATTGTGATATATCAGAGACATAGATTGGAAGAAAGTGTCAGTGTCCGTTTTGGTGTTGCACATATAAAAATGATATTAATCTCTGTTGCAGTTCCAGTTTGGGACACTACCCGGTTACATTGTCCACCTTTTCCTTTCAAAGCACTAGCCCGCCAACAGCACCACCCTCAGCACTCAGACAATGGTCCCCATCATATGAGCCAGCCCCCTTCTCAGACATTGGGTATGGTGCCAATGTCCCCTCAATCAGGCAACAGTGGGTGGATGGGACCAGACGAACACAGTCAACATTTCCAGCAACAGCAGCCGCAGCAACAACAGCAACAACAGTCGGGCTGGAACGATGCTGGCGCCGGATTCTATAGGGGCGGGCCCCGTGGTAATCCGCGTCCCAGCGGCTTCAACGGTGCCTATAACAAAAACTCGCCAAGGGGTGGAGGGCCCTTGCCCTGGAGGGGTGGCAGGGGCAATTTTAGAGGTAGGTCGCCAAGGGGAGGCGGCAGTGGCCCCATTATGCACAGGGGCTCCCCAAGACACTTCAGGGGCAATTTCAGGACCAATTTCTGATAGGGAGACTAGAAACACCCCTCGCTATATAGCCAGACAATATTAATTTTTTTCCAGTTGCGTTTTTGTGTCTGGTTGGTATTTGGGATCGATTGAATGTGTATTACAGATTTATAGTTGACTTAGGGGCATATATAAACTATTTGTAAATTAATTTATTTGTCATATATGAAGTACGTTGACAGTAGTTAATTTTAAAGTCATTTATAAATCTTGTTTTGATTTTAAAAATTATACACAAAACTGTAAGTTGCAATTGATTTCAAAGTTGTTAATTAACTAAATTTAAATTTTCATTTATGTATATATAATGAACGTGTAATGCTGTAATGATCCCAAGTATTTTCCATATAGAGAAAACCTACTTTGGATGTATTCAGTTATATGTACATAATACATTTTTGGATATTTTCCTCAAAATTCGTTAATAATTGTACATAAATTAGGTCATACACAGTACCTGATATTTTTGATTACAACTATAAATTTTAAGCAACTCCACTGTGTATGAAAAAATATTTTGTTATTTTCTCAAGTTAGTTACATTTAGAATGTTAGAACTGTTTCATTAGACTTAAATTAAACAGGTATAGTTATTTAATAGATATTCAGCGTGATGTGATTGACTTTTTGTTATACGCCTGTGTGACAGTCTTATATCAAGCAAGAAGTTCAATCAAAAAACTGTTCCATCAATTTCTAGATGTTGTTGACCATGGCCAATAAATGATATAAAATGTGTATTTTTTGCTTTTTCTGCATTATGTTAATTGTTCCAGAATGTTATTCATGTTCATTTTATTAATACCACTAAATATTTTATTTTATGATTTCATTCTATTGTTTTACAATTATGTTATTGGCATTTCTTATTTTTCTTTATTTAATAATAAAAAAATCAATTTTTAACAATTCAAAAAAAATTAAAAAAATTAATTTACAATAATTATGATAAATTCAAAGACTGACAAATAACAGTGTAAAAAGTAATTGTTGGATAAAGTGAAATTGTTATATTGATTGTATATAGTATTTTTTTGTAATAGAATTCTAAAATTCTTGTAATGATTATATCAATTGTGATGAACGATCATATCGTTTTCATTTTGCCGTTTTACTTATATTATTGCCCTTATTTGAAAATCATTACTATATGGCAAAACCTTTAAATGTGATTAAAGAATCTTCAGTTTTAATATTAATAAAAGAATATTTCTTATGTCACTCAAAATAAGATGTATTTGGACTTAAAAATTATTAAATTACATTTTCAAATTATAAACTAACATATCGAAGAGATCATTTTAGAGTGAATGACAGTGAATAGGACAGTGAATGCATATAAAATATTATACGCTCTAAAATAATCTACATGTAATCTGTGAAAAAGATAAGAGGCGGAATTTTTGAAGGGGGTACAATTTTACCACTAATAACAGAATTTATTCGATTTTTTATCATTAATTTGAAATATTCAATTGATGATTATAAACACGAATTAAAAGTATCGTAATAAATATTCATATTTCTATATTTAAATTTTTTCATTTAGCATCATTATGTTTATTAATGAGTAAATTAAGTTGAACGCCACTTATATGAATATTTCATACGATAAAAATAAATATTTGTTTATAATTATTAATTTTCTGTATAAGTAAGAAATGACACAAAGTATATAGTTTTTTATGTTTTTTCTTTCTTATTTGATTTAAAATATTTTCATTTCACTAGGTTAAATTTACATATATTGCTAGAACTGAGGCCGGGTAATAACAATTTTGTAGATTGATGATTTATTCTGTGATTTTTATTATTGGTTTACCATATTATATATGACAAAATAAAAAATATATATATGAATTAATTGCCACAAACATTTTGACATAAATATTTTTTCATACACTAAATTAAAAAATGTTTTAAAATACATTTTATTAACTAAATCTACATATGTAATGCTTTTCACATTTGTACTTGTATTTACACCCCCTTGTATATAATTAGATACTGCAAATTATAAGATAAGACTGAAGTACCTATTGTATTTTGTTTGTATTTAGACAAAATAAACGAAAAATTGTGGTGTTTTTATAAACTTTTTCTTTTAGTGGGGACCTAAACATTAAATTACATTGTATAAACAAAAATATTATGAGGATTTAGTATTTACAATATAAATACAGTGAGGTGAAAATGCAATTATGACACTGCCACACTTTAGATTTTTTTATTAAAATTCTGGTATAAATTGTTTTCAATTAATAGTCTTGATATTAGATGTAATTTAATGGACGTTGTCTTTATTAAACACTCCACCAATAGGACAGTTCTCCTCATACTGTCTGCACCATTCCGGTTCCATAGCATCAGCATCTATGCCCTTCTGTACTAGGCGTTCTCTGTGCACAAGTAATCTGGGTTCGGCATCACGCCACGACGTCTCCGGTTCCGACCACAATACTTCAGCCATTGCGGCAGCCCGGGGCCATAACCTACTGTCGGTTGACGTCGAATCCGCCTGCTCCGTCCAAAGTGTCGCTTCTGACCCCAGTATCTGATTTTTCCTCTCGCCTAAAAATGTATCATATTGATCGAGAAAATCGATTGATTTGTATTAATCAAATAGGTTTTACCTGCAATTTTGATAGGTTTGTTTTCATAAATCTTCTGCCATCCAATGTACGGAGCACACCAATTATTACCATCGGTCACCCAGCCGGAGAACCCACAATCGAAGTATAATGCCTCGTAATTACTCAATATGAGTTTATATCCGTTTCTAAGTAAGTTGCTGACTTGTTCGTCATCACCTTTTGTCCAGATCTGTACAATGTATTTGTCTTTAGGCAAATAATGAACATATTCTTTTTGTGTCAAATGGCTCGTCCACATTATGACTGGAAGTTCACGTCCAGCTATTTTATAAACCTTTTCCAACGCTTTACTTTGGAAATAGTCCCACAGTTTTATGAAGTCAGCCTCGGTACGTCCCCAGTTCTTTTCTTTTTGCATCCATTCGACTATGGAAGTGGTACTGTTCCAACAGTTAAAGTTCACCTCATCACCTCCCATATGAAATATGTCCGGTTTAAATTGTTCAAACATATCGCGATAAATGTCTGAAAATATTTATAATATATATAAAAATTTATTATTTAGGTGATGACCATTACCTTCGATGACATCGTAAAGTTTGGATTTGGTTGGATCAAATTGGCCACATGGCGGTTCCACACAGTACTGCTGCCAGGGTTGCCAGTTGAAACATGTTACTAAACCGGTATCCTGCCACCCTTCACCTACATGAGCAGGAGCATCGAATTCAGGTAAAACACGGACTCCGTGCTCCAAACCGTAGCTGGAACGAAAGTTTAATTATTTGTTTCACTTTTATTTACTTCTTTACTCACTCTATGATTTCTTGTACATCTTGTGGCGTGTAAACTTTAGATGGACTGTAGGCTCCGTATTTTGAAAGATTTGGTTGTGATTTTGAAATATATGGGAAACTGTGTGAGTCTGTAATGTGCCAGTGGAATGTGTTTAACTTGGAGGCGCCCATCCCTTTCAAAGTCTTTTTTATAGCATTTACCGTTATGTAGTTTCTTGAAGTGTCCAATAAAATACCTAAATATATTAAATTGTTAGGATAAAATTTCTATAATAGTTACCAATTAATATTAAAGTTAAGTGTCTTAAAACAAATATTTTCTTTCTATCTCTTCATTTATATGATATATTCAATATTTTTTAATTTATCAAGATTTGAAGAATCACTAAGCATAGTTCGATTATATTATGAGTATTAAATTGTTATGGCAATAGTGTAAAGTGTTACAGACCTCTATAGGGGTACGCAGGCTTATCAGAAATGAATACGTCTCTCGGCATTTGAATTTGATCGCGGAGATCGTCAAATATGATGAGCTGACTGAGAGTTTCCAAGCCATGACGAGCCCCGAAATAAGTTTGAGCTGTGATCACAGCTTCGATTCTTCCGTCCTGTGTTTCAGAAACCTTTAAAGTGTAACTTTCGTCCGTTTCTAACGTAAGACGAGTCTGAGATGAATCTTTAACGTCTAACCAAACGTTCAGAGTTTTTCCGCCACTTGGATTGACATTCTTCGGTATTAGTTCTTTGATAGACTCGCTAAATTAAAAAAAAAAAAGATTAATACTAAGAAATAAAATAATGAAAATATTCATATTACATGAAACGTTTTCCCGCTGAACGGATGAGATCGAATGTTGGGGTCTCGGATTTTGCTCCGGTTATGTCGATGCTGTTCAGGTTGACTTTTACCAAGAAATTGCCAACTTGGACGTCACCGGTGGGTTTGGGCCAGATGGCTGCGTATTTTGAGCAGAAGAGACGGCATGCGGCCAGGCTCAGGGCCGTTTCTTTTTGTTCGGGTTTCAGGGACTTCTTTTGACAATACCCGTTATCGCATTCCCATCGCCACACCGAATTTAAAGCTCTGAAATATTTAATATGTAAAAGAAATTTTTTAAATTACAAAACTATTATTATTTCAATTGATTTTAATCTTATTTTTATAGAAATCACTTTATCTATGTCTAGATCTACAAAAACAAGACAATAATAATTATTGGGATTCTTTTATGTTATCAAGTTGATCAATGAATAACAAATACGTTTAATAATATTATTTTGATAAATCAGTATTTTCTAAACAAAAACCTTAAACACTGATTCACAAACAAATTCCAATATAAACTACAGATTAATTATAGTGACGTTGTTTAAATATAATATATTTACATATATGACCCTGTATAACATATACATATGTGTATCCTAGTAAAATTTGAGAAAACATACCTGATCTCTATAACGAGTACCGCAAACAATAATAAATGGTGACCCCATATTTTTAACATTTCTGAAAAAAAAAGTCCACCAAATAAGTCATCGAACTCATATGTTTGTTTATATTGGTATAAAAATACCAGTTTCTGGTTTTAAGCGTGACTTGAAAGTTGATGCTTGATTAATTAATTAATTGCAATAAAAACGTATCTCGTGCAGACAACATCTCAGACAACCATATATGAAAAAATGGCCTAATACAAAACTTAATACTTCGAAATAAATTGTTGTTAATGACTAACCTGCTTGATCAGCTGTGTCAATTAGTAGGTATCTTGTTGCGACCACTTTCACAAATATTCCCCTGGCACGTCCACGTATTAGTTTTATAGTCACGGTCAGAATTAAATTTCGGGTTCGCTGTAAAACCGGCTTTCCTTAAGTATCAATTGGAATGAACAATTCTGTTATGGAAGAAACTGATACTGATAATTGTTTTATGTTTTATCTGGTAGATATTTCCACAGCAATGATAATGGAATTTGGTTACTTATTAATCAGTCTTGAGTTTTGTGTAGGATTCTGATCACAAATCAAATAGTTATGTCCAAGTTATTTAGAGGATTACTTACAAATTGATATGTCTAATATTAATAATTATAAATATAATAATTAAGTTTATACATTATGTAAGTATACACAAATTTTACATTATTTATTTATTTATTATATACATTATAAAAATTGATTCGTCCTAATGAAATTTAATAGTTTATAATCATTATTAATAAATAAAATAAATTTATAATTTGAGTTTACTCAAATTGGTTATTAAAAATATCTAAATACATGAAATTTTCACAAGTAATTATGAATACCACTGAATTTCTGTTTTTTTTTTCTTCATAGAAAAGAAGACAATCTTCAAAAAATATATCTCCTGATGAGACTGAAGATGGTCGACTTTGGAGCCACAACCAGATAGAACATTATGGAAAACATACTTTGGAAAATATGAGCTCGGAAGGCAAAAGGCGAGATAAGGGCCTTCTATGCACTTCTATTCCCAGTTCGGAGGAACAAAACCAATTCGGAAATTTCCACTGGCTGTGGCAAGATACTGAACCTCAGGACCACCGCAAGGTGGATCAATCCCGGAGGTAAAGTTTTTGTCTAAATTATAAACATTTGTTTTAGTTTCAGATTTCTGAACACCTTCCGGCAACATCATCGTGTCATCACAGTCGATTGTTGGATCTACAAGTTGTTATACAATCCAAACAGTTTTAAGAAGTTTGAAAAGTGGTAAAAGAAGGTTTTTTTGACGAAAATATTTTTGAGGTTTACATGGACGTACTGCAACTATTAAACATTTTTTCTAGGACTCTAATCTATTTATTGTTCGTACAACAGATACATTAATACTTGTATTCAAATTAAATTAAATTTTTAACGAGCTTCTTATCCAGAAAATTTTCGAATTTCCCTTCTAATATTTCTTGAATAATTTGAAAAATACGGATCACAACTCTAAACTCTAACATCACTATAATTATATAATTGTCTTATTTAAATTATAGTGCACAGGACAAAAGTTTGGAAACTTTGCGATAATAAATGGCAAAAAATAGCTGAATTTATCAGAAAATTGAACAAAAGTTATGCAGTCACACAAGCTGATGGTTATGCAGGAAAATATTAATGCTTCTTGCTTTTGGATTATTATTCTAAAATTAAATTATTTAAGAAGGTTCACAAACGTATAACCAAATAAAAAAGTTTAATATCGTATAAAATTATATTTTATTTTATGTCTTATTAAAAGTAGATATAATTTCAAGAAGCATTTTAATTAATCTCTTATACAGGAGATAGAATAATTTTAATTAAATAATTCATTATTTATTAGCTATTCGAATCATAAACAATTCAATTTTAGGGTTTCCAAATCTTTGTCCAAAATTGTATCTTGACGTCAAATACCACTAAAGTTTATTAAGTACCATAAAACCTTTATCTTGCTTTGAAGCATTTTCTTTAATTTACCTGTATAATAAAAATATAGAATTATTTTTTATTGAAATTTATTATTTATAAAGTTTATATGCCCAAAATTAAAAGTGATAAATATAAAATTTTAATTTATACAATAACTCTGTATTAAAACTACATTCATTGCAATCATAGTTTTGCTGCAAACAAAGTTAAAATTTATACTATTATTTATATTAATGTAAGTAAAATATTTTTAATAAATAATTTTATAATTGTATTATACATCAGATTACTCAAGAAATTTTTAACGTGCCTCATCCACAATATGTTCGAATTTCCTTTCTAATATTTCTTGGATAATTTGAAGAAAAAATTACATATACTCTGAACAATTTTTATTTAATTATGAATTCCTATTATTATATACAGGGTGTTTCACTTATGAGTGTAACATCAATATTTTTATAATTATTTTCTTATTTAAGATAAATTATCCTGATGTCGAATATAAAACAATTTCAGGCTTTTTATTTAATTTATCAGTACAATAAAAATAATAAAGTCATAGGATGTGTTTTTATTGAAATTCAATTACAAAATTTACAGAAATTGATATGGCCAAAATAAAAAATTTTAATTTATCAATAACTTCGTACATTCACTGCAATAAATATATAAACATTATTTACTTTTATTTTATATACCATATAAAAACTAATTTGTTCCGAATTAAAAGTGATAAACCATTTTCAGAACTGCTCAGTTTACTTAAATGGGTCATTAAAAAATATATCTTGTTAAGTGTGTGAAATTTCCACAAGTAATTATGAACACCACTAACCTAAACTTCTGATTTTTTTCACATAAGAACTAGTGGAGTTAAAGAGAGGACTAGTCGAGTTTTTACCGATTAAAAATTCCATTCCATGGTGCCAACTATAGAACCACAACTAGTTATCGATAGAGGTTTTAGTCGATGGTTTTATCTTGCAGTCAGGCGGTCGAGTCAACGGAGATGAACAACACGCATCTCGGTATTGCCCATCTCCAGCCACCAACCGAAAGGTAAAAGACGAAATAAGGGCCTTTTGAACATATCTAAGTTCGGAGAAACAAAACCGATTACCTAATTTATGAATTGGAATGGATTAGTTGGGATCCGTTAGCTTCCCAACGCCACTTGCCTATGAGGTACTTTACTGAGTCCTAGGACCGCGGCAAGGTGGATTCATTCTCAGGGTAAACAAGCCTTCTTCATTTGGCCTTTTGTGCAGTCCCACATGTCCAGTTCACGCCATGAATAAGCGCTGTCAATCGAATGAACAAACTGTTTTATATGTAATTTATGTAAATAATTTCAATATCAGTTGACGCTAAGGAAACAATAACAAAAAAATAGATATTTTTTCTTGTGAATGTACTATAAGTCAGAGTTTGAAACAGTTGGGAGGCAAGTGGCAGCTGGTAGGCTCTTACGCCAGCGACCAATGTGATTGCAACTGGTTGTATTCTCCTATCCCGCTCATTTCAAATTCATCTACAGCTATTTCCGTCGTTGTGTAGTTGGGAAAACCACAGTCTTATATGTATTACTAGGGAGGGGTTTTTCCGCTTAGGAAAGGTTATCGTTTTATGAATAAGGCGCATGTGTGAAGGCGTTCGTAATTAAAACGATAATAAATTAATATTCACACAAATACTTATTGCGAAAAAAATAAATGGTTGTAAATCATGAATCACTTAGTCAATGTTGAAAAATTGGAAGATTTCTCGCAACCTGAACTACATCCAACTCTACATTATGTATATAATGTTGTCTGGTGTTATCTGAATTTTTTCTCAGCTGTCTTCCGTTGTCGGAGTTGCCATATGTAGCCGGCTTTAGAGTGTGGTTGATACTATCAGAAATTGCGCATGTAGTTTACACAGTTTATGACAGATAATCGTATCGTATGTTTGAATTAATATGTTTCGGGTTCGAAATAACATGAATCTATGGTATGTAACTAATGAAAAAGATTGCTTAAATTTTATGTGCCTTTTAAGATTTTATACCTATGTAAACACATTGATTATAAGCCAATAACCTTGAATAAAGTAATCGCTGTATTTATAGCTTTAAATGTTTAAGGCATACTTGTCCTGGTCATCAAACGTAAATAAATCCTAAACGTCTTTTAATTGTAATAACTAATTAATCACCAAATAATATAAAAAGAATCATCACTATGACCGTTTCCTCATTTTCCTTCTTTCTTGTTATCAGTGACACAGTGTATGTAATTCATAAAATATAATAGGGTAGGGATTTTTTTATCAACTTCATAATATGTAGTTGATAAAAAAGAATCCCTATCCTATCATTTTTATTTTATATAGTACATATATGCGTAATTATTTTGAATTGTATTTCTGCCTTATTCATTATTCATCATCTGACAATAGACTTATATTATTTATTTATTCATTAGCTGATTCATTTTCAGGCTGGTTTTATTAGTGTCTAGTCAGTTATTGATTGGAGAAATATGGGTTTGTAGCGTTATCTTGTAAAATTTCGATTTAATTTATGGAAAATACATGTTACAGGGTAATGTGATAGTGGTCAATCTGGAGCCAAATGAGGAGGACGTTCTCCCTTTTAATGTTCCCAAAAAACAAGCAGATGTAATAAAATCCATTTTGCAAATGTATAGAAACGTGAGTTCGAAAAAATGTGAATGTTGACTTATTATAATGTATTCTCAGAGTTTGATTGTTTTTCCAGAGTTTGATTTATCCAAATGGGGGATTGCCACAGATGGGAGAGACCATGTTCACAATTACGTAACGCCCATTCCTAAAGAAGAACTCTGTAACAATGCGCAGGTCTATACTATATTATATTAAACATATTGTATATATGTGTATGTATATTATATTTTAGGATTTTATGAGAGACATATTTTGCGCTCCAAATAATAATGCTATTCTATTACATATAATTGAAGAGAGTGGCGATAAATATTACTCTTCGATGGTATACGTAGCCAATTCAACATTGAAACAAATGTGAGTTCAAATCATTGGCATCAGTGGCAGCTACTCAGATGGGGCAAGTGAGGCATACAGTGGCGGTTACTCAGATGAGACTGGTGAGGCAGTGACTACCCTATCAAAATGATTTTATTGACATAACGTTAATGTTAAAAAAAAATAATGTCGTTGAACTAGTAGATTGTAATATAATGAATTATTTTGCTGGTCTTGTCTTTTATATTCAAAGGGTATTGAAGATATTTGGTATAAAAGTTAAGCTTCTTTTCAGTCCTCACAAGACGCCACTGAAAAAAATTTTCATTTTTAAATTTTTTTCTTAATATAATTTTGGTGGAAAGATAATATGTTGTAACACTTATAATTAGACAAGCAGTAACAGTTTATTTGCACAGGTTCTCCTCTTGGTTGTAAATAACTTTAATTAATCTCGACATTTATGTTTCTGTTCTATTTAATTTGCCTGACTAGACTCAAATCTCAGGAGCCGCCACTGATTGCCACATAATCTTAACTTATACATATATTATTATATATTTTTTTTTTTGTAGAATAAGAAAGAAAGAAAACTACCATAATAGTATCCTTGATCCATACACTGAGGCGCAAAATAATATAATTCAATATAATGACATGAACATTACAGTTATAATGGGATTTGACATTTTAGATATGAAAAAGCCAACAGATGATGTTATTTATATAAACAATATTTTTAAACCTATTTTGCCATTTTTCTTAGGTTCGTCTCAATTGCTACATTTTAATTAATGATAATTTATATGATTCCATAGTTGATACTGCATATTGTTACCATTTCGTTTATTTTAGATGTAAGTTTGATGTCTGGACTTTCAAAGGTTTACAATGTTGATGTCCAAGCACCAAATTACGATTATAGCGGCAGTCATAGACAGAGTGTTGTTCATATAAATGCAAAAACAGGCTTACAGGAAAATGAAGTAAGTAATTTAATTATAAAATTCAAAATTTGGTATTTAGTAAGTTATTTAATTATCTAAAAGTAAGTTATTTAATTCTAAAATTCAAAATTTGGTATTTAGTAATTGAAATCTTTATACGGGTCTGCGATTAGTATTTTTAAATCCAGTCTAAATTTCTATTAAAAAGAAATTCGGCAACATCCGATAGGACCCAAACAGCCACTATTTAAATGAATGAGGAATAAAATCCCCAGTTACTGGAATGGTAAAACAAATGCTAAATCATGGAAGGACAATAACTACCGTTAGTAGTATGTCAGGTATGGTATGTATAGTATGGTCAAAAGTAAACTGTGCAGGGGAACACTACTGTATTTTGAACCTGGATTGAACAACCCGCTGATATCGCCTGATAAGTTCCCTGTCTAATGAAGAAAACACAACTTTTCGGTTAAATTCATCAATATGGTCTTCTTCAACAGCATTTCAGCACTTCTCCAACATTTCCATTCCCTTTCTTTAAGAAACATTTTGAAGCCAAAATTGTTTTTGATCTATTCTTAGCAATACACGGCACTCTCTTCCAAAACAGTTATCTCATAGAGAAACGTTTTGGAAGAGCTATGAGCTTCCTTTGGTATGTTTAGAGTGTCAGTGTGAACTTTTTCGATGTTTTCCTGTGTAACTACCACTTTTGGACGACCAAAGCGTGGCGCATCACTGATGTTCGATAAAAATTAAACCCAGTAACTTTGAAAATTAGTACAAAAAATATTATGTAGTCCTGGAACGTCAGCCGACATGTAATGCTGTGAGATACGTAAATGGCATAATACTTATTGTCCAGCGCCATACAAGATATTGCCGGTGTGGAGAGTAGTATGATAAAAAAGAAATAATCAATGCATAATCAGAAGAGATGAAAGCCATTACCCAATTTATTTATCTGTATAGAAGTGACTGAACCGGATTTATGAGGGTAATATGGGAGAAACATTCGCAGTGCGTTATCCATGTGCTGCGAATGGTACAATCTTCATATCCTATAAAATTTATGGATAATAAAATTAATTTAAAAAAATTATTTTGCAGACCTATATAATCGAAAACAAATATTTTATTTAAAAAATATATATGATGTAAATATAGTATGATATAAATATAATAATAAAATTTATGAATACTAATTTCACAATGAAAACATTAATTATTACTATAATTAAAAGTGATTTATTGATTGTATGAAGATCCTAAGTCACTGACGCAAACATGTCTAGTTACCATGTATAATAATAGTATATTTATATAATATTATAAATTTATGATATCACATAATAATATAATTTCAATTGATTATTATTACTATTAATTGAAAATAATTTTTTAAATACTAGTACAAAGTTACTGAGGCATGTATAATAATAATATAATTTTATGATAATATGATAAATTCATGGTATTATCATATAATAGTATGATATTAATTGATTATTATTATTATTAATTGAAAACAAGTTACTGAAGAATTTTTTGAATTCTAGTACAAGGTGAAAAAAGAGATGAATTACTACGATATCGATAAAAATAATTTTACACTGCAGAAAATCACGGAAAATAGCGCAAAAATAGAGTCTTGTGAAGTTAATATTGAAAATGGTGACACAACCAACTACAGGTAAATTGTACTTATTTTGTTTGTAGCCTCTGCAGCTGTTTATTCCTCATTGACTTATATAAAATGAATGTTGTATTTTTTGTAATATATAATTGTAAATTGTATAAATGTAATTTTTCAGATTAGTTTGGTTCAGAGGAGAATACGAAATTAATCTTAAATTACGCAATTTAACTGTTTGTGCTCTGGTAAAAACTACGAGCGATAATGGTTCATTGACAATAAAGTTGGACGAACCCAAACCTAGTAGTTTTGGTAAAATCACTTTAATACTTAAGACAAGTAAGGAAGAATACCCGTTGCCGACTACGTTAACCGCTAACATGATGCCAGTCAAAAATTACGAATTTAAATCTACTGACACAGGTTTTGAATTATCTGCAGATGATGCAGAATCGTTAATAAGCTTCGGCTTCATATTGGGAAATGTTAATCACAGTTCTTATTTAGATGGACGACTTGGAGCTATATATTGGATTGTCCTTATATTTGTGCGACTTCTCATATAATTAGCATGTACATTTTAAATTGTGAATGAAAATTTTAAATTGTTATATATTTATAACTGTGTAAAGATTAAGACTTTCGATACCATTGTTTTCATGTCTATAGTTGTTCGTGTTTATAGGTCGACGTTTGTTGGAATTAGGTCTGATTTGGCCGTTCTTATCTGCTTAGCGATTTTGCTGTTTTATGGATGTTTTAATAAGATTTTTCTAATTCTATCGGTAACTTTACATATATATGGGACCAATCGTGGGTTCACCAGGTGCACTTTTCACTAGGATATCTAAAAAAGGTATTTGGTTTTCCTTCTCCAATTCCTGTGAATTTGATATTATTATGTTGAAAGTCTGTTGCTTTAAACGAAACAGCTTTCTGTAAGGTATATCTTATGATGATATTTCTGATCATCATCATCAGGATTCATTGACAGGAAACTGACAAGTCTATCTTCTACCTCAAGATGTAATTTGATAAAGGTTGGGGTGTTTCCAATTGTAGCATACTTATATGTTGGTGTCCCAGGAGTACTAACGATGGGTCGGAGTGGTACATTATCCTTATGTATTTTGGACAGACCATATAAGCGAGGTGGAAGCGCTTCTGATTTGATTAATTGTTTTTGGAAATCCGCTGGTAGGGATGTGTTTCTTAGCCTTCTGTATATTGGATCTTTAGCTAGTTCTCGATAGCCTGTCGGGATCAGTAGTTCTTAAATCTTGTTTTTGTAATCCTGAACACGCACTGAGATAAAATTCCAAGATACACAATTGCTTGCCTCGACAACTGGATATCACAATAGAATGATTAGGGCAGCAATTGAAATTCATAAACACGGAATCAACTTCATCAGAAAAAAAGAAGCATTGAAGCTTCACAAAATATGGCCACCAGTGTTTAAAAGCACCAAAATCGCTAAGCAGATAAGAACGGCCAACGAACAGAACGAAATTTCTAGAACATCAGTTGTCTAAGTTGTCATTTAGTTGTCAATAAGATTTCAAAGTGACAGGAACTGAATCAGACTGAAGATGCTACTCACTCATGCCAGCGAAACGTCAGGAAATAATTCCAACCAACGTTGACCTATAAACCCGAACAACTACAGATATGGAATTATAATTGTAATATAATATCTTAAAATTAATTATAACTGAAAATGCACTCATTTATAGACTTTAATTAATTTTAAAAACTACTATTAAACTGTAATATGTCAAAATAATATATAATTATTTTTTTACTATCCCTTTTGTCTTGATTTATGTTTTTTGAAATTTTGAAAGATAAAACAATCAAAATTCTTCCTTTTTGGTATTGTGATTTATTTAAAATTGTTCCTTGTTTCAAAAATAATTTAATTTAGTTTCGGTCATCAATAGGTAAACTACAAATTTATTAATATAATTATAATTTAAAGAGTATTAATATATAGGTAAGCTTACACGGTGTAAAATATAGAACAGGTAAATTTAATATAAAAAATAAAACGCTTATATATTATGTATGAATTGATTGTTGGCTGTTTATTATATAACAATATATAAACATAGGAAAAAAATTAACCCCATCATTGAATAAGTTTTTTATATGTATATTCAATTTCGTTGGTTTCAACTAAACTAAATTTAATTTTCTTGATTATGCAACAGTTAATAGAAAATCATGAGTTTTAGATTTTTTATTTTCCCAATGATACCACTTGACTAGAACAACAACATTGAATATGTATGTCGAAACAATTTTAATGCTTCTAAATATAGAAGGTACAGCAAGGTGGTGATAATATTGACTTGTCCAATAATGAAGAATTTTCAAACATTTAATACTGAAAAACAAGCATGTGTGTATTACAAACTGGTCAGTGCTACCCACTTGGTCTACCCACCAAAGATTAAATACCTCCTTTCTCCAAACGTACACATTTAATCTTTGGTCCAACCCTGTAACATCTACATCACAGTACTTTACAATATACAGTCTAACAGTACTTTGTGTTTCATTCATATATTCATGTTGAGCTACCTACAGGCACAACATTGGCAAAGATCATATAAAATTAGTGATTGAACTGGAAGAATTTTTGTGTCCCACATAGTTCAATTTATACAACGAAAATAATTTAGATTTCAATTGGATTTCCAATTATTTATCAATATTGAGCTGATATTGAGCCCACGTTGGTCAAGAGTCACTCTTTCAAAGTGTACCGGCAAGGAATTATTGAAGGGTCGATGGACATTTTCCTTGAAGGCCTAGTCACATCTGTCATCTCATGACTCATCAGCTATGAAGGGCAAATATTTATCAGGCCTTGTTTGTTGGGTATGTTTACATAGCCAAATTGAAGGCGTCTAGTTTTACGTTATCACCACATCATTCCAAGGAATGCAATAAAAATTAATTTATTTTAAAATATGGTGAATGGTTGCAGATCTAAAATATCTTGAATTTAATTATAATTGGCAAATTTGAAAGAAAAACTTTTATTTTTTTTCATGCTCAACGCCAGCGGTTAAGTATCGTTTACATGTACTTAACGTAACGCAACGCAGGAATATATTTATTGCATATAAGTGTTTGATAAAAATCTTAAGGGGGACAAAAAATATATATATTGTTTACATTAATTTAAAGTTTATGCCTTCAAAATTATGTGTATAAAGTCTTACGGCAAATATCCGAAAATTGACTGAGTTACAGTCATTTTAGATTCGTTGGCTCTCCGGCTGCCACGTCTCTCAGATCATTGCTGAAGTATATGTGCAACAGATGAAGCATTAGGGTATATTTTTTCTAGGAGTACTTAAAAAGAGAAAAATATTAAATGTGATAAATAAATATTACTTATACAATTTTTTTCCTGTTTTTACCATTTCGTGAAAAAATGTGAAGGCAATATAAATTTTACTAAACGTAGTATCCAAGGATTGGAATTGAAGCTTTCTGTGGACTGTCAAAAATGTGATTCACTGTAAAAAATTAAAACACTGCTGGAGATCTAGTGGAAGAACCATCACATGTCTCAGGACTCGATAGTTTCATGTAAATATAATTAGTTTAGAAGATACATGAGTTTATAGAAAGAATAATGAACTAATACTTTAAACGTGTTTGTCTCAAAACGACTTTTTTCTTTTATTAATCTTTGCAATAATCGATATTGAAAATTTTGATTTTTACTATTTTTTATGACTGCTTACATTAACTCACTCACTTTTCATGTTGGTTCTAATGCAATGTGATTTTTTGTCTTTCAGATAACCCGTTTTGGGAAAGCGATGCTGTAGTGGAAGGAAATGTTTTTAAAGACTCATCACTTTGAAATTCTTTAATATTTTTCAAAAAATCCGGATTCTGATATTACATAAAAAGGCAAAACGTGGAATCGGCAACCATTTTGTTAAAAAACAAATTAAAAATGAAAAATGCATTCATGCGGATTCTAACGTAATTTGATTTTTTTAGATAACCCGTTTTGGGAAAATCGATGAGACAGTAGAAAGAGATTTTTTTAAACGTAACTCGTAACTTTAATTAATTAATTATATAAACTAAATTGAATATTTTAGATGTACTGTAAGGGACGTCTTTCAGACGTTCTTTCTAGCCGACGTGGACGTTATAGAAACGTCTTCGGAAGGTTCTTAGATTATTAATACATTAGAAACAAAATTTAATTTTACTGATAAGTGCTTGTGGAGACCTTCTGGGTATTTAAAATTCAATTCAAACCTATTGAAGCAATTTGCAGTTATTACATTATTAACCGCTTAGTTATATGTGTTACCAACTTTTATTTTTTATATATCAAAATATTTTATTTTTTATTGTTGCCTACGTTACGTTTGTCAATTAATTGTTTGTCAGAGTCTGGTTGTGTCTGTTAGTCGGCCGCAATTTTAGTTCGGGTTATTGTGTTAATTTTTGTGTAGTGGTGTGTGTTTTCGGATTGTTCTACTCTTATTAAACGTTAATACATCTGGCTGTGCGGATGAGCACAGTATTTCCATGCACTCCATCGACCACCTTTTTTGATGGCATTTTTGTTGATCTTGGTGCGTACATCGTTTCCCAACGTTGAATGCCCAACACATAGAACAGTTATAAAACGTTAGCGCAATTATTTTCGAGCGTTGTCTTGCACGATGTGAAAGAACCTTAAAAACCTCTGTCATTATTTTGACATTTAGGTTAGAAGTGGGGTGACGTTGTCGCAGTTGATTGGTGGCCGTGGCCGAAAAGAAGACAGAACATCCGGCCAGGGGCACAAGTGGCGTCCTCCGCGCACTAAATCTACCATCTTGTTTCGTGTACAACCGTTTAGTGAATTGTGTAAAAGTGCAGGCGTAAGAAGAGCCAACGTATAACAAGTACACAGTGCTGTGTAGTTTTGAAAGTATGTTCAAGTCTTGTATTATATGTTAGTAATGCTTTGGCGTGTCTATAGCATTGGCAATGAGTGTTTCTGTATTGTGTTTTTAGGAAGGGAGTGCCGTGTCGTCCGTTGCCATTGTCCGTGTGTCCGTTTATCGGTGCGTTCTGTGCGTATATGATCGGCGCCGCAAGGGACAAAATCACGATAAAGATACACAACACGATGAAAAGAAGCAGTGATAGGGACACGCCGCCGAGGAGTAAACGGTCACGGTCGAGTATGGGTCGTTACGACGACAGCTCGGACGAGAGGATCACCCCGGATCGGATCCGGAGACGCGAGAGCCGCGCCCGTTCGCCCAGTCCGCGGGCAGCGCGCTACGTCTCGCCCCATCGCGACGATTACATGCGGGCACCCGAACGTTCTTATCCGTATAAAGTGTTGTGCGTGAGTGCGTTACACGCCAAAGCCAGTGACGAGGTCATAAAGGACACGTTATACCGCGAGTACAAGAAGTACGGTGACCTCAGCATCCGGATCACGCACGATATGGACGAACGCGTGGCCTACGTGTGTTTCCGGAATCCGGAGGACGCGCGTGACGCCAAACACGGCAAACCGCGTATCATCATCTACGACAAAGTGGCCATTGTCGAAGCGGTGTACGAAGTGCCGCGTTCCACCGATGTGTATCGTAGTCGACCACGCTCGATCAGTCCGGAATACGACCGTCATTTTTACGCCCGCTCACCGGACCGATTGCGTGCCGTGGACAGGTACGACAGGGCGTACGGTCCGCCGCCCGGCGTTCCCGTGCATCGGGAGTACAGGCGAGAAGCGATGGCGGCACCGCACCACGAGTACCTCGCCAGGGCGCCGATGCACGGGCCGCCACACATGCCGCCCGGTTACGGTCCGCCGCGGCAGCACGTACCCCGACCTCCGTTCGAGAAAACGGAAAACAAAAAAGACAAATTTCCAAATTACCTTCACCACATTCAGCCAGAGGACGACCCTCTGGCCACAAGGACTTTGTTCGCGGGTAATTTGGAAATTAACATTACTGAAGAGGAGCTGAGGAGGATATTCGGGAGATACGGTGTAGTGGAGGATATTGATATTAAAAGGCCCCCGCCTGGAACCGGTAATGCTTTTGCGTTCGTTCGATTTCACACTCTGGACATGGCACATAGAGCAAAAGTTGAGCTGTCTGGCCAGTATATTGGCAAATTTCAGTGTAAAATTGGTTATGGCAAAGCTACACCCACCACAAGGATATGGGTTGGGGGCTTAGGTCCGTGGACCTCAGTCACCCAACTGGAAAGGGAATTTGACAGATTTGGTGCTATTAAAAAGATCGATTATGTTAAAGGAGAAAATCACGCATACATTCTCTATGACAGCATAGATGCAGCTCAGGCAGCTGTAAAAGAAATGAGAGGTTTCTCGTTGGCGCCCGACCGTAGACTGAGGACGGATTTCGCAGATGTCACTCCTGGTGTGAGTTACAGGCCTAAACCAGCATATCATGGCGTCGATTCTGAAATAGAATACCGAAGAGATTATGAATATGAATATGAAGACAGTTATAGGTATAGAGGAAGGGCCGCTTACACGGAAAGGAGAGCAGGAAGTAGAGACCCTTACAGGTATCCCGAAGGAGTAAGAGAAGACGAATGGGGGCGGCGAGATGGTGATTATGATAGAAGACGTTCTGGTTCTAGAGGTTTGGATAGGTCAAGGTCCAGATCGCCAAGGCGATCCCCTGATTCTGATTCTGATAGTGGTTCTAGGCGAGCTGGACTATTGGCCTCAAGTAGAACATTACCAGAGGTAGCTAGAAAGTGCACTACTGTATGGCAAGGGGCTTTAATTCTGAAAAACTCTCTTTTCCCAGCGAAGTTTCATTTGATAGATGGCGATACAGATATTGTGGAAGGACTAATGAAAGATGAAGATGGTAAACACCAGCTTAGAATAACCCAAAGGCTTAGGTTGGATCAGCCTAAGTTGGAAGATGTACAGAAACGGATTTCTAGCGCTAGTTCACATGCAATATTTTTGGGGTTGGCTGGATCCACTGCTTCAGTCACTAACGAAGATGCCACTGTCCAAACACGGCCACTGAGGAATTTAGTATCCTATTTAAAACAAAAAGAGGCAGCGGGTGTTATATCTCTGTTAAACAAAGAAACAGAAGCAACAGGAGTTCTATATTCTTTTCCACCCTGCCCCTTCTCAACAGAATTACTCAAACGTACTTGCCCTAACCTTTCCGATGAGGCGATAAAGGAAGATCATCTAATCATTGTTGTGGTACGTGGTGGTACAGCATAATTTCTTTTTTTCTAAATACTTCAAATTCTTTTACACAATATGTAATTTATTTTATATCATATATCATGTGCAGGTATAGTCATTACTTGTAATTGTTAAAATCATTTATTTTAATTTTTAATGTGCTAAGGATTTATTATTAGCATTATTTTCTTTATATTGATGACTATGCTTTATATATGTACACCATTTTTATTAATTTTGTTACATGCAACCAACAAACATTTTACACACTTTATACATACATTTAGATTTCAAAGGTGAACAAACTCTTAAATTATATTGATTACTCTAACGAAGTTTTTTTTCAGGCAGTAGGGGAATGTCGTAATTGTTATTAAGTAACATGGTGTTTCTGAAGACCATTGTATGTAACATTGTGAAGTGGATTAGTTTTAGTGGTTGCAGTTCTTTCTCATTGATATGTTATATGATTTTAGTGTACTATTAAATGAAAAAACTGCAAGGATTTATCTAACATGTGAAAGAACTGTATTGTACTTTGTTCTAAAAACTACAGTGTAAATGTAGTGTTATTGTGTAGATTTATGAAAAACTATTTGATTTCTCAAATTAAATTAATATTGTGATGTAGTGTTAAGACAGTTATTCGGTGAAATATTAATTTGACATGTATTTTAAAATCAACTGACAATGTTTTTATAGTGCTTGTGAAATAGATAAGTTCTTTCAGCTACATGTGTTGTTTTTCAAATTCCTTGTGTGTAAGTGCCACTGTGAAAAGTTTCAGTTCATTAGTGCAAAAGTATCTCTGTTTTTAACATTCCTATGTGTTGAGTGACATTACTTTTGCACCTGCAAAATTTACTTAACTTAATCAAAATTTTAAAGCAACTGTGTTTCTGTTCAGTAATTTCAAACAACAATTCACAACAGTGTTATTAATTTATTCGAACTCTACAGAAAAAGTGCAAATAAATATTATTTTTTGGTGTAATCAATATTAAATTTTTTTTTTAAATAGTGTTCATTCGCGAGTTTTCTATTCTGGCTTACTTGTGCAGTGCTCAATTAATCAGGTTTCAAATGTGAATTTGGTGAGTTCAATTTAAAATTTGTATTTCAGATTTAAGTACTAAAAATAAAAGCACAAATCATAATGTTCTATTTTTCATTTCTTAATATGTATACATCCTTCAGCTGGTAGAGAGATATAATTGAAAGTAAGAATTAAAGGTAAGTAAATAAGAATTTGTACGAGTTTTATTCATTATCATTTAAGATCTATTAAAATAGAAGTCTAAAGATAAATTTTTGTCGTCTTAAATCATTCGTAAAAATATCGTTAGATTATTTTGATAATGGCTTGACCTCTAGATTATTAAATAAAATATATTATATTCTTATGAATAAAATATATTTTATTTAATAACGTTGCAACTTACAGTTAATGTTTATGTTATGTTCGCATTATTAAATAGATTTATTTATATAAATGAATATATATATACATCGAAAACCTTTCATAATTTATTTTCGAATTATTTCCCTTTATAGAATTGATATTACATTCCTAGTCCGTATGATAACATAATAATAAAACCAATAATTGATAATTTCAAACATCTCAGTCATTTGTTGAATAATGAAGTCTAGTTTTTATAATATGCATTTTATTATATTAACATAGATTAACATTAATGGGTGATAAATTTTACAATAAATAATATATAGTGATAGTTCGTTTTCTAAAATTAGAAAAATATTTATATAATGATAACTAGCTTTTGTTGACAGCCATAATTTTAAAATTAATCAACCTTGCTTTTGGTGTAGAATATAAAATATAAGCAAAATTCACTCTTAAGAAAATAAATTACATTCTAGAATATGGTGTAACTAGGTGGATTGCATCAATATCATTATTTCAGGTTTCAAGAATGTATTATTTCCAGATAAAGCAATATCTTCCTCTATTGACTTGTCCCATTTGAATATCAATATTGTTGCGGGAACCAACCGCAGATCGACTAGACTACTTTCTGCTTCTTCGTTTCCAAATTTCTGGCCTGTTGCGGTGCTCAATTCAAATGGGGCATCCATGTCCAAGTTTTCCCTAACAAATTCAAGCACTTCACTGAACTTTTCATATACAGAAAATGTCCCCTGAAATTAAATCATATGTTGAAATTGGTGTAAGAATAAGAATATGCAGCTTTAATTTTATGAAGTACATTTTGCTAAAGGAATGGAATTATTTTCCCAAAAAAGAAAGAAAGTGAACATTCTAAACTTTTTGATAAATCAAAATTAAATTAGAGATATAACGGTAAGTCGTGAATTAAATCAAAATCAGCGAATATTCCAGCGACAAATATATTCATTAATCTTAATATTTAATTTATGTCTCTATTTAAACTTAAATTACTAAACTACATAGAAGAATAAATTATAAATTACGTCACAATTTTGGCTGCAATCATGAGATTTTTTTACCTGTAAGTATAGTCCGTCGGGAAAACGAATCCTTATAAGGGCAAATTTGTATTTTCTAATTTCCCTCAATTCATCCTTTTCGCGCATCGCTTTGGTCCTTAACTGCAATTGTTTCTCTGCATTCTCCTTCCTAAAGATATAAATATAAAACAGTGTTATGAAAAAGTAAAAAACGTATACCTCAATTGTTGTTCCTTTTTCAATTCTTCAGGAGATATGGCAAAAAAGTCTTGTGGCAGTTCAATTCTGGATGTAGCCTGAACAGGAGATAGCACCTGGATGTTCCTATCTATCTCTAATTCAACTCTGTCGCCTGATGTAAGCGTCTCTCGAAGAGACTGTACATGAAAAAAAAAAAACAATTATTATTATATTATGACTAAAATAAATATTAATTAAATATATTGAATCAGAATTTATTTACCTTTAACACTTCTATACTCTCCACATTATCAAGGGACCAAAGCCAGAAAAATTCTTTGCTTCCATTATGGTCCAGTAGAGTTTTTCTAAACCCTGTAGATTCTAGAAATTCATCTGTCCCAAGTATAGGCTGAACTTTGTCTAGATAAGTCGCATTTTGACAACGTATTTTGTGATACTTGTCTTCCTCTGGTTTTGCAATGATGTTATCCAAGTAACGACATAATGTTGCTACACACTCTTCCACCTAAAAAACGTTGGTTAAGTAGAAATAAAGTTCACATCAAGACTATAGCCAAAATACCTTCATTCTATTGTAGTTACATGAATGGATGATCAAGCATGAAGTTAATCCTTTCTCGTCTTCTAATTGCTGGTATAAAAATTCTTGTATTTTTACTTTCCATTCATCTCTGCTTAGAACCTCTTCACTTACAAATGGACACCGAAAGTACACACCTAGATCATACAAATTGAATAAATAAAGTCAGTTGTGAAGCTTAGCACATACCCTTGACAGCCAGATGCGGTGAAGCCTCTAATTCAGTTTCTTCAGGTTTTCTCTGAGGGATGAAGTTCTCCTGAATGACAGATCCCTTTTCGTTCTCAAGTTCTCTACGGACTTGGGCCTGAATCGCCGCAAGAGACGTGTTAAATGCAGAATCTTTGACCTGGCTGACACGAGCCAAGGCAGCCTGCGCTGCTTGTCTGGTTGCTTCAGACGGATCTGTTCTAGGTGCTGGCTTCTTTTTATTGTTTTTGCTTGGTCCTACAATATTTGATGTATTATCAGTTAGTTTGTGACCTGGACCTGCCAGTTTAAATTTGGCGTCTGCCTTCTTTTTGGCAAAAAAGTTTTTTATCTTTTCCGCCATGATTATATTCTAGGTGTGTGTTCTTTGGGAAGTTTTAGTCTGGACACGCTGGCTTTAAGTTCCTCAATGGCTTTAGACGATGTGGCTAACAATAAATTGATTATAATTAGCACGAATGATGCTTACATCGTAAATTGAACATACTTAATTTCATAAAACGTTCGCAGATACTTTTACCGTAGTACGTCCACGCAAGTACGATAAGTAGAATATTCAAAAGCAAGATTACGAAAAATGTTTGAAGTAATTTCCACTGAAATTCGTCGAAATTTAGTAAATCTGGTAAACCTTCTACAGCCGACACGATGTGTTTCGTACGCAAATTTTGTAATACGGACAATGTGTCGGAGAAATGTGTTCCAAACTCGTTCCACCCCGATCTAAATACGTCGAAAATTGTTAAATTAAGGAAATAACCCCCGTTCATTACTATAACAAATAACACTTCATTTGCAACCTTAATTTTGACAGCAACAAATGTCACGTCCAAAGAAATCTCTTATGTCAACAAATGATTTAGGTGATCACCGAAAGATGGCGACTTTTGCGGTAAATTGTACAAGGAGTAGTCAATCAATAAAGTGTATTATATAAGGACTGATCAGTAATCATACAACATGTGCAACTTTGTGTAAATTTAATGAAAATTTTTCTTAGTTTCCATATCAAGCCTCAACCTTTTCATTTTTCTTAGTTTCTAACTTACGTAGTCCACTTCGTTCTGGTTTAGGTAAGGGTCTAGGAGCACGCGAATTTATTTTATTACTTCCATTTTGCGCCTCCTTTTGTAATTTATTTCCTGTTTTATTATACACACTTGTACTAGGTTGCTGCGTTTTGTAATCTGTAAACGGGTTAAAAATGAAAAAATAAACCGTCGTACTATGAAAATTATTTATAAATTTATACCTCGAGGTCCGGACTTCGACACCGGCTTTTGCAACACTTTTTCATTTTCATTTTTGACCATTTTTTGTCTGGCTTGTGCGTCTGCTTTTGATTTATTATTCAATGCATGTAGTCTGTTTAGCATAGTTTGTAGTGGCTTGTGGCCCGTGTCCCCTTCAGGTTGAATTACTTCTTTCATCTCGCAGGATTTTTCAACAGAATTCCTCTTTGTACGACTTGCCGTTGATCTAACAGGAATTTTTGATGTTGATGCGTTTTTAACCAAATGGAAATTCGTGGTTGTGGGTTCATTTTTAGCCGTAGATTCACTTTTTGTCCTAGATTCTTTTTTAATTAATTTCTTGTTTGTGTCAACCGGAGTATTTCTAGGCGTTCTTGTAGTTTTAGGCACATTAAGTTTTTGAGTTTCAGCATTTGAGGCAAGGAGAGATCTTTCTGTTTTTGAATTTCTCAATCCTATATGTATAAATGAAAGAGTAAAATTTTGTTTATATATTTTTTACATTACTTACTTCCTGGAGGAGGTTTAGTATTTTTGGAAGAAGCAAGGGCCTCAAGTTTCTTTTTTGCTTGTTGTTCTTCTCTTTTCGCACTTAATAATGTTGGTCTCGGCATCGGTGTATTTCTTGCTATAATATGAAATTGTGCTTTTTATTTATATTATATCAAATTATTATTATTTTTTAAATGTGTAGGGATTTGATGATTGTCTCTTACCAGTATGAGATTTGCTTTTCTGTTTTGAGTAGAAGTTATCTCCACTGTCACACACTGTTTTAGATATTTGATTTTCTGGCAACTCTAAAAGCAATATTTTTATTTTAAATTTATCTTCAATATTATTTTAAATGTTAAAGTGTTAAATACTGAGATATAACAGGACTTTAACAATAAAAATTGTGCCTTCAACAGTGAACATTGTGTAATTATAAACACGGTCATGTGTAATATAATTTAGGCAAATTGTCACTTACCGCTGTAGGTGGTTCTTGCACTATATATAGAAGTGTAAGTTCTGTCATCTCTTTGTCCTAAATTTAATTTGTATACTTTTTTATCGCATTTACTTGATTGGCTATTGTCGGAGGTACTGTACCCTAAAATACAGATTTTTGCTATTTTTCTATATGCTAAATATTGCAGCTCCAAATAAAAAAGACTAATTTACAGTAGTGGTCGTTATTAATGCAATTTTTTAAAATGTTAAAGAATTATTAATTTTTTACAGTATTATAAAAATTATATATAGTCCTATTTTATAAAATGTTTTAACTGTTTTAGTCTTTTAACCAACCCATCACAATTTTGAAAATTCGTTTAGGATAATTTACAAACATTTTGTGTATTTTTGTCCCTGTAGAATAATTAAAATAAGCAGAACCCTCATTTTTTATAAATTAAATTTAGAGACTCGTCACTAAAAACTGTTCGTTCCCACTGTCATGTAGTCCAGTGAATGTGATCCTAAGCAAGTCGTTCGAAAATTCGTGTAAGACTTATGTAAGACCATAGTAAGTTGCTTTAATTATGGCCACTACTGTATATAATTAATTTTTTATTCTGTCATAAAATACAAATTTGTTAAGGATAACTGCTGCTATAATATGTGAGATAAGAAAATTGAGGCTTACAGCTGCATGACGATCTGTCACTAAACAGAGGATTTAGATCTAGTTTGAGGTCTAGTGATTCTGGCCGTTTTAATCCCGAGTCAACTTTAGATTTAACTGTGCTATAGCCTTTTTCTGAAATTTTTAATATTTTAAATTAAACGTTAAAAACATTTAAAATTAGCCTCATCTCTGACTTACTATAATCAGTGTTTTGATTACCATACGGATACATCCTATTAGTGCTTAAATTTAATTTTAAATCTATAGATTCGGGTCTTTTTAACACAGAATTCAATTTAGATTTAGTTAGATTACGTTCACGACTATTGTTGCCATCTGTAATACAGAATTATACCATTAATAGAGTTAGTGAATGAAGTGGACTTTTAAGAGGGGCAACACAAATTTAGGAAAGAAAACGCTACTTGAAAATATCACAACTTACCACTAGCTGCTGATCTAGATGTGTAACTGGCAGAGTAACTTCTTTCACTGCTTTTGAAATTGGGAAATACAGATTCCGGTCTCTTGTTTCTATATTGTGAATTATTATTTGACGTAAATAATCTGTTTTCTGAAGTTATTTCATCTGAAATATTTAAGGATGTAGATCTTTGTATAACAAATTAAATGTTAAAATTTATTTTTTCAAAATTACATCGAAAAGTAAATGAAATTTGCTCTCTTGTTATGCCTTAAGACACGTTATGTGTATAAATTTAAGTTACTCACCACTACCGTATAATTTGGTCCTATATTTATAGTAAGTACCCTTATTTACATTGTTTCTTCGGGCATCACCATTGTTCGAAATCGAGTCAGACTGTTTATTTATATTGCTTTTTGACATATTTCTTGTTATTGGAGTTCTTTCTCTTGGGTCTGAAATATTTATTAATTGTTAAAAGGTTTAAATAAATACACATTCTTGATTATAGGTTTTTATTTATTATACAAATAAAAATAGTTTCTACGTAATATATTTTCACTAATATAATACTGATGGGATTTTCTATGGTCGATACAAAAATTACATTCATATAAATTACAGAATTTTTAAAAATACATTCATACATATATTTATTGGAAGAAATGCAATATTCGATGTGATTTGTCAATTATAAAAAAATAACTATAAAAAAACAGAACAAATATGTATGTTACTGAAATTTAAGAAAATACATATCTGTACAATTAAATCAACTATGCAGTCAGTTGTGGTGAAAAACAAATATTATAAGAGAAAACAGCACTTACGACTGTGATGCATACATTTCATTCATTCATCGAGTAAACCAACTGAAACAACTAATGATCTAACTATAATACGTTTGTTGTTAATCAAATTTTTGAAATCATGTGGATGCAAAATTGTTTGTGCATTGTATTGTAATTTGTGGATACAAACAACTGACTGAGATCTTGAATTTGTTCAATTATGCTGAATAATATATCACTAAAGTAAATTACATATGTATTTCTATACAATAATGGTCACTTGGTGACCCGTCAAAATAAATATTCTAAATAATAAATAAACATAAAAATAAAACAATAAGTACGTAACATCTTTACACCGCTTTGGAGTCCCGAATTTTGTGTAGAAGTTTTTACTACTCGCACTCAGACTACTCACAACATTGAAAATATCTTTCGATTATTTACACGCACTTTTAATTTCACTGACTGTTTGTTAATTCGCGTTTATCCATCTTCTGTGTAAAGTGAAGAAGATGTAAACCTATAAGGAGATACCAAAGGCATTGTTAGATGCTAGCATTTACAAATTGGGATATTATCTAGTATCTCATGACGTTGACCGTTTAGATAGTACCTACCATACAATATAAAATATATTTACCTATATCCTTGCCGGGAACAACGGTCTTTGCCGATAAGTATCAATCCAGCCAAAGAGAACCTATTTACATGTGTGTATGTCCGTCGATCTGACGCAAGTCTTGCACTCCACTTGGCAGCACCACTTAAATTTGCAGTGGCAACGCTCCCTTACGGTCGACTTTATGGTGTTGTACCCTCGGCCGCAGCATAAGAGATGACACCCGTCGATATCCTGCGAAGTGCGGTTACAGACACGCCCCTGTGTGCCAAGCGAGCCAGTGGTTTCGTCGCGTAGGCAGTAGTTCGGCGAGTCCTCTAGATAGACCAGATCTGAGTCCGTTGGTATTGAGACGCTCCTGTCACGACGATGCAGACGTCCGCGTCTTGTAATTCGGACCTCGGTTGCGCCGTCGTACTTGTCTCTCAAGTAATCTCCTGAAATTTTATTAATTTTTGTCACTTTACACATAAAAAATGGTCCGGCGGTGTGACTAGGTTAATAAAAAAGCAAAAACTGTCGCTGGAGAAGATTATGAAGTATGTGACATTATTGTCTAACGTCACAATATAGAGAAGAAAATCCAAAAACAGGTTTTAGTATAATTTTTCAAAAACTAATTAATGCTATCATATTTTTCTAAATTTAGGACGGATCGAATGCATAGTAAATTGTAGAAAATCATCACAAACAAAAAAGTCCAAAACAAAAAGATTTTTGTCTTAAATAATTAGTTATAATAAATAAGTATATTTCTTACCAATATTATGAAGCTGTCGTACAAAAAATTTTGGAATAATATAGGAAAAGCGGAGATAAAAAAATGTCTGACTGTGTAAAATTTATTTTGTATAAAATTTGTTTATCGTCAAAAAAATCCGTAGCCAAGTAACCTATAGAAACAGTTTCGGAAACTTATCAGACAGAAACATTAGAGAACTAAATTCACTAAATAAATGGAGGTGAAGAATAACAAAGCTCCAACTCAGGTGGGGCAGGCGGTAATTTTAAAATTCTGTAATTCAGAAATCGAGGGATTTCAGTTATTTATTTCAGAATTAAAGGACTTCATTTTGAGTTTTAATTTTAATTAAAATGTGATGAGGGGAAAGAACTAACGTAAATCAAGCACCCGGATTGGCAGGCATTACTGAATAACTCAAGTTACAAAATTAATAAGCATTTTTAATGACTAATGTTGCTTATTTGCAATGGATTTTATTTAGTACAAAATCGTAATCGTAGGTTTATAAGTAGATACGTATTTTTAGCCACAAAACTATTTAAGATTTATCTGGTCCGCCTAAGGCCCCGACATATCGACAATTGATCAATTTTTTGTCATAGATATTTTTTGTAGAATGTCTATTAATCGTGATATTTGAAAATTTCAAGTTAAAAATATTACTCTGTACAGTGTATGTACATACACTGCGCCGCAAAATTATGGAATATTTACTAACGTAAAGAAAACTTGGACAGGGACGAAAAAGAATAAATTCACCACAAGACGGATATTCAAGAATGCAAACCCTTAGACAGAGGTTTGTAAGTAGTACTTTACTGCAACAACAGTTTTCAAGTCAGGACATCATAAGAAGAAGACTAAATAAAAACAACATAATCCCGCATCTGCAACACATCGTAGGGATCAACTGAATTTACCTCCAGAGTACTTTCATTAGGGAGAAGCTGTTTAGTTTAATGATGAGTCTAGGTTTTCTTCAAATTGCAATGGTCGTCGTAGAAGAGTATATAGACGACTAGAAGATCATGGGACCACATGGAAAGATAAATAAGAGCAATCCATAAACCAACTAAAGGAAAAGATCATAGAAATTTGGGAGGGCATTGATCAGGATGTCACAAGAACATTAATTTTGAGTATGAGGCGACGTTGTCAAAAGGTTATTAACACACGTGGTGGAAAAGTGTTAAAATTTAGTCATATTTAATTATTTCTCTAACAGCATTGTATTTTTTTCTTTTTCAATAAATATTCATAGATTTTCCTTAAAACTGTAATTTTAATTTATTTAAAAATAATAATAATAATATGAAAAACGTAACATACTTATTTCATTTTTGTTAATTTTTAAAATTATTCCATAATTTTGCGACGCAGTGTATTTATTACAATAAATTAGATAAATAATAATAGGTTAAACCATAATTTTTATCCAAATACCAACTCAATGTTGTCGTAACGTTAATAAATGAATTTAAACAAGTCCCTTTGTTTTCAAATCCACAATTGTATTCCGATATTAAGAAAAAAATATATATTGTCGCGCACATTGGTGTAATTTAATTTTAATTGACATTTAAAATTGAACGGGCACAAAAATTGCAGTCCTGAAAAGGTCAGACCAGTTCTAATTTATACGTCCATTGAAATGTAAATCTACGTTAATGGTAATTAGTTGCACGGCCATTCAAACTATATTTCCCATTATGTTATTTGTAAATCTTTAAATTATTCACACCCTTTAATTATGATTGTGCGTGGTAGACTAATAAATATTTACAACGGATGATTAAACAATGGTTAAATAAATTAACTTTATCGGTCATTTGGACGATAAAGTATCGGGCAATGTGAAACTGTACAATTAATTTTGAGGATTATTCGCGTTTCCGTGCAAACATTTACAGAAAAGCTTTTTGTTGGGCTCGGAGGGTGGGCTCCGTTGAAAAATGGCCGCGATTTTCATAATTATTTATCATCAATTATGCTCCGCAATTTAACCGACGGACTGTATGTACATTTATATCCGTAAATTACGATTGAGATGAATTATTGCCCGGCTCCGTGCGCAATTATGGTAATTTTATTATCTTTCGAGTGGTGAGCCCTCTCGCCCGATTTGTGCCATAGATTGATTACAAGACGATTTCCGCATCTTCTAATTATTGAATGGTTATGATTGTTATTTCAAATAATTGATGGACAATATCGAATTCGAATCAGCATCGTCATCGAAATAAATTCTTGTTCAAAAGTTAGGAATATTAAACTTTTATGAATTTAAAATGTCCACTTCAATTGTATTTGATTGTATACACAGGCAATGATTATTTTATTAATTTTAATGAAATTCAACATAAAAAGATGCAATGTTGCAGAAAGACTCAATATTATTGTGTATGTGTTATTTTCCATGTCCAAGAATAATCCAATCTAGTTAATTGAAACTAAAGCCAATGTGGAGGAAATGGGATTTGCTGATATTAGTCAAGGACTGTGGTTAGTTCGGATGAGGGTTTGTTTGACCCCAGAACTACTAGAAAAGCCCTGGTTTCTACTAAAAGTCCAATTTTGACTTGCTTAGGATCACCTTGAGGACGGATATTTTTTAGTGACGTACATAATTTATAAAAAATGATGGTTCTGATTATGTTAAATATACTACTAACCAACGACTCAAAAGTAAAGCAACAAAATAAAATACCTAGGTTTTTAATATTTTTGTTAGTATTTAGTAGAATATCCATTATTTTTTACTACCTCTTGACATATTCTTTTTATGAAAGAAACAATCTTTTGCTTATAAACAGAATTCCAAATAATAGCTTCAAACAGTTCATTTGAGTTTTGAAATTTGCCTAAGTGAACTCTCCTCATTTTAAGATTTATCATGTTCCATAGATTTTCTATGGGCCTTAGATTGAGTCCTTGGGCTGGCCTCTTCATGCGATTTACAATATTGGAAGAAAAAAGTCTTTTATAACTTTGGCTGTATGCTTCGGATCATTATCGTGCTAGAAAATCCACGACAAAGGCACATTTTCCTCAGCCTACGGTAGCATACAATTGGTAAGGATATCAAAATATTGAAATCTATCCATTATTCCATTTATTTTTACCAATGGCCTTATTACAAACCCAGAAAATGAGCCTCACACCATTATTTCTCCATTCCATGCTTAATTGTTCCCTTGGTGTACTTAGGGCCAAGCATTTTGTTGACTGGACGTCTAATCCATAGAATTCCACCTTCCGTGCAAACTTGTGTTTGGCAGCTGTATTTTTTCTTGAAATTGCCTTAGCCTATGTCTTACGGTACTGACAGACATCCCCAAATGTGAATATTTAGTCTTAAGATCCTCAGCAGTTTTATTCGGGTCACTTTTGGATGCTCTTATAATCCTCCGATTATCAATATTGTTGTTTTTTTCGGTTGTCCAGGTTTAAGTGTCGCTGCAGTGGTGTTTGCAAGTTCGAATTGTTCTTGACACAATAATTGCGACGTAATTAAAATTTGTTTAAGTCCTGATTTGTACTTGAAAACAATAAGATTTTTAAGATTATTCGAAAAAGCTCGTCCTGCAGGCTTTTTTAACTAACTTTGCTTAGTATTAACTACTAAATACTAAAGACAAACTAAAATTACATGGTTTATAACGGCGTTACTTTACTTTTGAGTGTTCAGTAAATAAAAAAAAATCATAAAAACTTTATAAAAACGGATTATATTTAAATTCAAGTGTGACATCAATCACGTTATAAGATACACTATCTGACAAAAATATGGTTCGTTGATAACTTCCTATTGTATGTTTTTATTAAAAATATGTTTGTTGATTTATTTGTGACTGTAACTGTATGTATTTATTTATAAAAAATTAATATAGCAGTTTTCATAGTATAAGAAACAATAGTAATTTAATATTATTTTAACAGTTCACATTATACAAAAGATTTATTTAACATTTTAAAAAGTTTCTATAATAGTGTTCATTACTGTAGATTTAATATTCCTAAATACATAAGTAAGTACAAGTTTCCTTATTTATTCATGATATGGTGATCATTAAGTAACGTTTTCTTAGAGACTTCAACGAAAAGTTAGAAGACGAAACTCAGAATATGATCAGGAAATCAGCGTAAACAACAATCCTTTGTGCAGTTTAAACCAATAATAAGTTAGACGCGATTAATTGGAAAAATTCAAAAGTTGTTTTACCATGATGTGCGGTTGCTTGTCCACGTATAAAATGAAGACAAACAGTGCGCTTCATGTGGATAATGTAACTTAATACACGTTCGCGGACTGTAATTTCGTTATAAATAACAATTTTCCCGATCTTAATACCAGCAATTTACGGATAATTCTTCCTATAAGTAAACTTTGATGACAGGAAACGTCGACAAATTACGCCTCGCCTCAGTACATAAAACCCACCAAGTGGCAGGGTTCTAAATGCGAACTACAACATTTCTTTTTTAGGTTGTGTTAATTGTTGTCCGACCGCACATCTACTCATTAGTTTTGACCACACAATTATAATGGCCAGTGTCAACATGATTAGTTTAAAACATAACATAACACGTTGCATCGGTAAAAGGTGAATTATTCACTTTTAGAAACTTCTATTTGATCTCCTTGTATTTCTGAAAGCCACAGGGACTTTTACGTTGAACGTACCGAGTACGGAGAAAGTACAAAGCGGAAACTTGTCCGACAATAAATTTAATAATTAACTCAATTCGTGAACAAACATTGTTTAAAACTGTTTACATTTCCAATACGGACCGTGGCAAATGTGTTTGATTATTTCCAAACGATTTTCACTCGTGTGGAATTATAATTAAAATTGCCCACGTAGAAATTTGAACAATTAATACTAAAACTAATAGATTAATTATCATCATTTATGAAGATTTATACATTAGGAAATGCTAGAGATAAATGAATGCATGCAGAAACAAGACAAATTGATTAGGTAACAAATATAAATCTTAACAATGAATAATAGTGAAACAGCCAACGATATCTATTAGTTGACAATAATTTATTGTAGATTAATTAAAATTTATTGTGAATGAATAGTGGCCAAACTAGTCGAACTGACTGTCAGTCATTTTAATACTTAAATTTTATCGATGTGATAGATAACTTGAATGGAGATCGTTTACGTCAAAACGTCTTGGGAGGTGATATGAAATTCTAAAAATTTTTACTTGTTATCGAATAAAACTAAATTATTGAGTATAATAACGTGAATAGGTTTCTCTTCTTACGCCTCGTTGATGTCTAGTAGTTACTCATAAAAAAAACAAACTTTTTACTATTTGTAAATGATAATAAATAAAAAGGATAACGTAGAACCATTAAAAATAGGTGTCATTGATTAATTAAGTATATGTATCGATACATAACAGGTATCTGATCTATAATAATCATTATAATTATTATCAACAGGTGTTCAAATGTAATAAGATGCAAATATGACTGAAATTATGTTAAAGAAATATGGTAATAAATGTAAAATCACGGTTGTGTGTATTGCTATTAAATTTAACTGTTTAATTTATAAATTTTTATATTTTGTCTGTCTTTCTAACTGTTATATTTTAATATTTCAGCAACAACAATTGAAATGCCATTAAGAAAACAATTGCGTGTAAATTGCGAAAGAATTTAGCTTGTTTTGTCTCGTGCATACCGGGTAAACTTGTACGGCATGACAACCTGTCAATCAATCGATTGACGTGTATAAATTATTGGAAATAGAAAGGAGAGATGCATTAATATTTTTACGTCCCGGAAGAACTATGACATCTATTTGCGATGAGAATGGTAAAGAACTTAATTGTCTGTTAATAGTAATGAGATTTACTTTAAAAAATAAACAATATTTTAATGATGATAATACAGATGATATGGGTTTCTTAAATCACGAGCTAACGAGAGACAAACATAACGTTTTTCAACGTATGTAGGTAACAGTTCACACGACACAACCACACAAATATTTATCAAACACATACACGCACTAAGTTGCGACTATTATCATAACAGTGATAATTCCTTTTTGAATGGTCATGTTGAAACAAACTTCGAACACGAGTTAAAAAATAATCGCTGGATCGATTTACGAGACTATAAAACGTCTGCCAGTAATAAAACCTCTTAATTAAGACCGTCAATTAACACTGAATATTTCTCTATATATACCTTTATTATTGTAATCGTTAGTGTTTCGAGAAAACACTCGAAACATTAGAAAAACCGATTGTTTATGGGTATGTTTCGTGGACACGTGGGTGTCGTCTGACCCATGACCTGTCCACAATAACAGGCCAAATTTACATAAACATAATAAAATTCGTGGCCAAACATTCTCACCGATTTAACTACAAGGAGTGATTTAATTTCTAATAAATTTACTTAATCGTTTTATTTAAATTTATTATAATCAATTTCATTAGGGGTGTCCCATCGATGTTTTTGTCTTTTTAATTGATTGTAAAAAGACAATCAAAAAATAATAAAATGGTGTACAAGGTGGTCCCTATAAAATAGCTTAAACTTCTCCAACAAATTTTCATGTTCAAATGTTGTAATTGTAATAAAAAGTCGAAATTGTTTTAATTTTTTGGTTTATATGGAAAATTTAAAATCTACAATTTTTAGTAAAATTCTTTGGTTTTTACATATTTTGAGACTACTTTTCATTATCTTATTTATAACTTTTCTGTGCATCGATTTTTTAAAAAGAATTCGTCTTAAATGTCAGTTAAAGTTTCTCTGAAAAATTCTGTTAATGAAATATTAAGTTTTTAGCTGTTTTTAGAAATATTTTAATAATAAAACTTCATTACGTGGAAGAAAGTTGTTTTAACCCATTTTACATTAATGGGAAATTTTTAAGGTTTTTAAATTTAAACTTTTTATTTTGTAGTTTTATAAAATTAAATTCTGAGCTGAAGTACTTTTATTTTCTGGTGGAATGATAACATTTTCCTGGGAAACTATGAAGTTTTTTGTAGTATAAAATACTTTTTTTAGTTTTTATTATAAAAATTTAACTATGTTTGAGATAAACAATCGGCATACTATTAATGATGTAAGTGTGAACTTGCTAATTTTATTTGATATGCCAATGAGACTTCTCAAAATATGAAGTACGATGCTGAAACAACAACATAATCTCATGGAGTGGTTCTCGTGTTATGTCGCTATAAATGGTATTTTCTTTGAAAAGAGGTAATATATCCAATGAGTCAATCAAATGTTTGAGGGTTACATTGGATGCAAACTGTCTTGGGCGAAACATGTTTACCAGCTGTGTGGGAGGCTAAATAAATGAGTATTGCTGATAAGAAATTTGAAGAGAATGTGTGCATTGAATGTGCTTTTTATTGCTTATCATTATTTGTTTGTATCTGTCATTAATTATTCGTTGTTGAGTTGGGGACTGTCTTGTCGTTTAAAGAGGGTATATTACTTTCAGAGTAGAGTTCTTAGATGCATTTTAAACTGCAGATACACTGAAGATCTTAAAACTTAATTTATTTGTTACATATGTGTTTACCAGTTTACATAAAAGGTAATTTTAATTAATATGTAATATGGTCAGTTCAACATTGCCATGATACGTATATTGATACTTTTTTAAAAAGTTTATCACCCAAACAAGAGAATTGTCTAATACTAAATTTAGATTAGACCTTTTTAAACTATTAGTGGGTAAGAATTACTCAAATATGAATAATTTTTTAACTGATAACAATATTATTCAGTCTACTTGTATAAACTTGTCATTTTTGTCTTTTACCTTTTAGTTGGTCTACTCATATTATAAGAATCACTTGTAAAATTTTGGGCATTTAATCATAAAACAGTTAAATCGTCAGTTATCTTAACGATGTAAGAAAAATCTTAGAAACACTGTGGTAAAAATTTAATTGATATCGCATCGATTCTTGTACCATAACTGCGCTTAATTGTCGGTTAACCGATTGTGACGACGGCCATCGATCACGAACCTTTGTGGGTTAATGAAGACAGTTATTGGGAATTCAGTTGCTGTTTTGTGCAATATTTATTGTTTCTTTGGATTTTCCGTACTGGGTTAATAAAAAATGGGATGGCGAGAGTTCATGCCATTCAAAAATTATAGTAAGTACTTACCGATTTCCCTGAATGTGGCCAATTGCTGCCAGCAGGTTATTAAGGAACACGATCCTGAGACACCGTGACATTTACAGGTCACTTTCGATTTCTTTATGACCGCCTGAAATTAAAAAAAAAAACAGATATAAGTACGCTTATGGATCCGAAAGTACCATTACAAATTGCGCATTGTTTTTCGATGTTTACGGTTTAATGGGCCCTTCGAAGATTTCGTTTTCTCCTTCACATTAAAATACACATACGAATTAGGAGACGTACGCAATTCGAATGTTTTCAGTGAAACTGATAATGTATGTAAATAAGTGGCGTTTTTAAATTTTACTAAAGAGAATGGTGCGGAATATACAGCGTCTGTGACACTTTTTCTTAGACCGCGATCAGCCAGCCAGCGACTTTCGAATAACTGAGCAACGTCGAACGTTATGCCTCGTTCCAAATAAAGAACATTCCGCGTAAACGATTACTGCAGAAGTGCTTACAAGAAAAACACAAATTTATTGTAATCATTTCAGGAATGCGCGGTGAAATTCTTCTTCATTTTCTTTCTGTGGAAAACCGTGTAAACATTACGGGAGCATTTTGAATTGGTGCAGGATTCGTCAGCAATCTCGTCCTTCCAGGAACACCTACAAGTGTTGGAAGCGCTGAAACGACGCGAAACGCATTCTGTACGCGTTTATGGTCGGGTACACGTTTATGGCGAAACGAAACCATTAGATTTTTTGGAGTGGACGTTGCCGCAGTAGATCTCCAACAGGACAGGTTCTACTTATAAGACACGATCATTCGCTCGTTTTCTCGTTTTTCTCACATAATAGAGACATTCGTCATTCAATGTAATACTTTTTTTTTCATTATTGTTATCAATATATCCGATGAAGTGGGGAACTTTTGTGATTTGTATTTTATTATATATTTATTATTGTTACTCTTTCCTTTAATGCCACATTCATTTAATGTTGAATTAAATTATAGAGCACAAAAATCCAGTTTTAAGTTAGTAATAAAAAATTTTCCACATTTTGATAAAAGTGACATGTTTTCTCTTGTTTCCCACATAATGAACATATTCGTCATCAATATAATATTCTTTTTGATATTTTTATCTCTATATTCACAGTTCTTCTAATGTCACAAAATCAATCAATCGAATACCGATTTGAACACCACAAAAATCTTAGTTTAATGATAACAATAAAAATTTCATTTTTATTTATACAGTAGAGACCATAATTATAGCTTATTAAATTATATGAAAAAAGAACTATAGTACTTGATTTGTAAACCAGCACCTATATTATTTATTGTTTCTTTCTGTTCTTGTTGTTTTTACTATGCAACTGGTCAAGTTAATTTTGTTCTTTAAAAAATTGCGTACTTTTCTATTTTTCAGTGGATAAAATAGTTTTCGAAAACAAGTAAAAATATTAAAAAGTAAAACATTTACATTTGTCTTTCACATTATAGAAACATTTGTCATTCAATGTAATATATTTGTTATCATTTTTATCCAATATACTCAAATAAATTATGCAGTTTTGTAATTTTTGTCTTGATACATTTTTTCTTGTTACCAGAAATTTTTTAATCCGACAAAATATTGATTAAAATTAAAGAGTTAAGTCGACTTCAGAATACAGAAAAATTTAGTTTTAATGTAGAAAACGAAATTTGTATGTAAACCCATTTTGAAAAAGTAATAATAAGTAATAAATTTCATCTTTGAATATTTGTTATTTTTATCAGTATACTCAGAGAAATGCTGAACTTTTTGATTACTGTTATTTTGATTTGTTATTGATATTATTTTAAACACAAGTACTAAGTAATAAAATTTTTTATAGAAATCCATTTTTATATATAAATTGTTATAGAAAACTAAAAATAATAAAAAATTACAGGTTTTCTCTTGTTTTCCATATTACAAAATGTCGAACAAAATTTCATTTCCATAAGTACAAAAAACTTAGTTTTACTCTAGCAATAAAAATTGTATATAAACCCATTTTTATATAATGAAAGTAATAAAAAATGACAATTATCGATTCTACTAAAAAATAAAAAATATTGATAGCGTTGATTTTAATAAATATAATTTGGTCAAGGTACTAAAAACATAATTTATATATCATTACCGAATATTAACCTTTGTGAATGTAACAGAACCTGTTCTTCGTCATATTTCCATTTTCGAGAACCGTTTTTTAGTTACTTTTATAATAACAAAACATTTATTAATGTCGCTTCATTAGTGTTAATGAGCGAAGAGTCCAATAAAAATATTCTCAAATTAACCGTGGTGTCCAATACAAAATAAGTATTTCTCAGATGTCAGATATTATGTTTTACTAAATTTAATGGTACTTTTACTAATTTAACTTTTTTTTTAATTATATATTCTTTGAAAGTATCAAAAAACTAATCTCATTCAAGAGCTGTGAAATTGAAAAACATCTTCTTTGACAATTGGCATAAGTCAGCCAGAAAAAGTAATTAAAGGCCACAGATAAAGTAAATAAGTTGATTTCCTCTCTCACTGAAAATAAATTAACGTGACTGCAGCCTTATTAAAATAAATTCCGTGGGCTATTTTGAGAAGAATCATTAATACAAACCAGTTAATGCACCCGAGAAATATTATCTAATAAAATAATTAGTTATTATTGATACGGCCATTAAGTGGTGTGATACGTGAATACATTTAAATACATTACGATTAATCAGAATAATTCCGTAATTTTTCAATCGCTTTGAGCGCATTACTTTACGATTTTCACACCGCAGTGCTAATAAATAATTAATACGCACAATCACTAAATTACATTATTACCAACGATTTTCTTCCTTGTGACTTTTTTTTCTTATCCTGCTAATAGAGTCACGAGTATAACATGGTTGATCATTATCAGCAGATGCCTCACTGAATTTCTAGTTTCGTGGGAAGAAAATGGTAAATGACTACGAACATTTCTTCGTACAAAAGTATTGTTGAATTTATAATGAATAATTTCCCTTGCAGGTCGTACAAATCTGTGCCCATATTTTTTTCTAATCACAGAATTTTACAGTTTCTCTCTATGAGAAATGGCTTCTTGCGGCCGTGAGAAATCATACCTCACGCCTTGTGTCACTCCATGATAAATAAGCGGTTTTGTGCACCACTTGTACATTACACAATTATCGTATTTAATTGAAACGTTTAAGTTAATCCAATGGTCTTTGCAACACACCAAACAGTCCCACAAATAACTGTAAAGTACATTCTTGTGGGCTGTTAGTGCCGCACAACCGAGGAAACAAGCTTAATTGTATAATAGTAGGTTTCGTTTAACAAATGATTGTTTGAATTAAGTTTTTTTATTCATTTCGTTGAGCTTTCAACATGATTTCAAAGTATAATGTATGCAAATCCACACCGATTTCGAATCCCGCCTTGAAAGATGTTTACTCTTCTTCGGCTCATTTTTTGTTAAATTTTAAATGCTTACCCTCCTTCCTGCTTCGTTGTTGTGAAGATTCATCAGTGCCCTTCCGTGGTCCTTGGAGCCCCGCTTAAATTTTCGGTCCTTCTCCCTGACGTCAACGAAATTTTGGGTGAATCTGAAAACAAAATCACGGTATTATTTCCAATTTGAGACGGCAAACCGTGGTCCCCCGACTATTTGAAATTTGATTTACTGTGGCCGTTCGTTACGTTGATCGTCAAATCCTTCAAAATGCAAAAATCACGTGAATCCAGTTATAACGACCCGAAATCCGGGGATTAGCGATTCGTTCCGGATTCGGGACATGACAGATCGATTGGGGTGTTCGTGACGTTTATTATACAGGGCGCTCAATCCATGACGAAACGCGTCTGAGATCCTCCACTGGGATTATTTATCTTATCCTATGCTAGATTGTGCGGCCATAAAATCGACAATTTGCCATGAAGATTTTGTGTCGCGTGCATAAATCGCATTTATGTCTTGTGACTCAAGCACATTGGACACGTATCGATTATTATTAGTGTTTTCCATCAACGTTAACGGGAACTCATAATAAATTCAGACAACCTTGGGAAATGCATTTTCATAATTGATTACGTTAATTTAATGATTTCAAAAAATTAATTATGTATATGTTTTGAATACATACAGAATTGAACGTTTTCTAATTTTAAAATGTCGTGTCATATTTTATGTTAAAATAAATTATACACAATTTTTATTCTGATAATAATAAACTGCATGTTTTAATGTTGCTTCTATTTGCTCGTTATATGCTTCAAGCCATAATTGTTTATTAACAATATCCTTGTAATTATACTCGTTCTTAACCGCTGTTAATTTAAAATGTAATTAAAAGCTTGTAAAGGAATTTCATATTAAATTATATGGAGATTGTTGCAGTGTATTAAATAATAAATTAATCAGACAATAATCAACAATACCTATTTATATTCTCATATTCAAAAGTTAGTGGCAGTGATTATTTTATTAATTTTTATGAAATTCGACACAAAAAGATACGACAAAAGCTCCCTAAGTTTTCCAACCGGAATGTTGGAATCAAAGATCGAAATTGTACGTAGACTTAATGTGTTATTTTTCACTTGGGTACTCTATTTCATCAACCTAACTCTACTTTAGAAAGATGAAGGAGTCTACCTCAAAAGTTATGTTATGAAGAACATTTGTACGATTGCATTTGTCCCACGCCCATAACAAACTATGATTGACATAAGTTAGGTCTCATGTTCAGTGGAATAAAGAATGGAAATCTATACTTTTCAAAGAAGAAAATAGAATTAGGCTGTACACTGATGGCCGAGTTCGCATTTGGTCCAGACGATGTGTTCTACAAAATCGTCGAAGAGTTCAAGACTTTTAACATGGTAATACTACCAAATTTTCAAGCTGCTATCGTTTTTGTTGATGATAATGCTCGTCTGCATCGCTCAGGAATTGTGCTCGAACGGCTCGAAACGCTGGGTATTGAGACATTACAACTTCCGCCGAGGTCGCCTGACCTAAATCCTATAGAACATGCATGCGATATGTTAAAACGGCGGCTTTAGAACCATCAACCTCATTCTAATACTCTTCCTGAGCTTCGAGCTATTATTTCGCCAACATACCTCAAGAAAAATTGAATAACGTCATATAAGGCATCTAGAGGAGGTATGGTAGTCATCGATGTCCATGACGCTCATATAATGTATTAAATTTTATCTATGTAAATTTGATCAAAAAGTGATTTTTACAATTTTCATAATATTCTATTTTTGAATATGCCTTTACATATATTATCTATTAAAAAAGTCTTCCTCTACATTTGAAAACTGTTATAAACACAATCAACAATTCTGAAGTAAACGAGATACTAAAAATGTTTTCTTCTACTGTAAATATTTACCTAAACACTCATTTTTGAAGAGAAGATGATGAAGATAAGTTTTTAGTGTTTAATTAATATTAAATTCACGATTTTAAATAGCAAAATAACATTGAATGCACAATAAAAATATATTTCAAATGCATAATTTAGTTAGATTGATAACATTTTATAGAGAATTTTTTTATGTGGATAACTTCTTCCATTTAAAAGTTATCAGGGGGAGGGAACCTTTTACGACCTCACTGTACATTGATCGCTGATTCTTTAAATCAAAAATAAAGAAGCCCTTACAAGAACATCCAATAATGAGCAATAAATAACGGATATAACAGCAACACAAGACAAGACAAAGAATCAGGTAGCGTAAATATATTTATTATTGGAGATTTTAATTAGTGTATTGTAGTGGGCAGTTTCAGAGATATAGACATTAAAATGCTAATGAACCGCGATGGGAGTGTTAAAAGTGTACCGAAACAGTTTCAAGAGCCGCGCTCGTTTAATGAGATCTCGTGTAGAAGAGAAGAAAAAAAAAACGGAAGATTATTTATTGGCTATTAAGATATTCATTTCCATAATTAATTTTTAATAGACGTCCACCGAAATGCCTCCAACAACAAACTTGCATCACATGCACGTCTCAGTTCGTTTAATGGCATTAAAAATATATCCCAATTAGAGACGTTTTGTAATCTTAGAAAGTTTAACGTGTCCTATGGTGCCTACACATCAAAAATCACTTACTGATATCCGTAGTCCAGGTTGTCACCGCAGCCGCCCCAGACCCAGTCCTTTTTCAGGTCTTTGGGTCGTCCAATTCTGGAGCATCCGCAGGAAGACAGTTGACCGTCCCTGCAGGCCCTCGAAACTGCATGTGCCACACCTGCGGCGGCCAACGCGTGAGCAAATGCCGACTCTCTGCTTGCTGAAAATGAAAAAGTTAATTATTACGAAAGCTATTGTACAGAAAATACAAAATTTGCTTAAGAACTGATTAATAAATTTGCTGGAGCCAACGTAATTAGACTCAATTAACCGCAAGAACACCGATAATAAAATACTGACGTTACAGACAAAATACTATTCTCGGTTCTAATTAAACGAATGATCATTACGTGCCGTTAAGGAAACCGTGCATCAGGAACATATTCTTAATTTGTTCTAAGCTAATCACCCTGCACTGATAGCTTAATACAACTAATCTTCGTTCCATAATTGGAGACGTACTAATTTGAGGAATTGTTTCGGCGTGTTCGGCAACAGGAAACTGCAACTCGCAAAAAAACAGACTCCAATCGTGATGTCATAAGTTGAGGATCTGTTTGGGTTAAATCTGGAGAACAGTTGGATTCCCGTTGGCAGTTGCTGCTATCTTGATTTAATCAAATTTTATGCCAGCATAGATTTCGTTTAATTTTCAAGTAAGTAAACAGTTTTTCTCATTATAAAGTAGAAAATTATCTTTAATAGTCCTGGAAACTTACACAGGCTTCGTTATCAAGCGTTTAGTGTCTTATGTCAGATGTATTTAAATCGTCTCGCACCGAGTATAAAATTATCATTTAAATGCCCAGAGAAATCTGAATTCTTGTACCTTTATGTGTTAGATATATTATTTCTATGTCTTTACCGATTACAAGAATTCCTATGCGGATCGAAACAAGTCGGAGGTATTTAATTTAATTTTCAATGCGCATAGATTAACTAAACAGTTTATTCGTAGAAGAATTATTAAAATAAAAACCAGTGTAAAATAATTTATGATTTTATGTGAAAAGAAAATTTCTCCAAACCCATTATATTTTAATTGACTGCCATTATTTAAAACACACATTAACAACCGGATAATTAATCGAAAAATGAAATTACTTTTTATGCAGACTATAATATGATATTAAATTACAATAATCGTTGACCGTAAACTGTCAATCATTATTCATAATGTGAGTTTGTATACAGGAACAAATTTTATGTCTATTTGTTCACGATTTTCGCACGTATTGAGGAAGTAATAGATACCGCATTATTGTTACCTACTAAAAGCAAAGGATCAAGTTTTATACGCTTGCTTATTTCCATGCGAAACATAAAACCTTGTAACTACCTAATGGACTAACGCAAATTTTATTTTCATTTTTAATGCGATCTTTAATTTTTACTTATTGCTTGAAATTAAATAAATGGCCACAATTAATATTGTTAACAGTAGTAACACATGTATTACTTTCTAAATCAACATGAATTATGTCTCAAGAACATTAATTACAATTAATATTTGTTTGTTAATGTAGATTTTATCAAACCTAAGATTAAAAAAAGTAGAACAAATTACTCGATAGTTTCACAGGATATTCTTGATAATAAATCTCACAAATATCCAAATAAATCAACATTTTTCTTCCATTTTAATTATCCTTATTTGTAGTCACCTACGTTTTCCGATGACAAATTAATGTATGATTTATCGTATAAATTAATTCCCCATATGCATATGAGGCCAATAAATCAACAACACGCGAGGAAAATACAAGAAAATAATTCACTGGTAAAAACTTTTGAAAAAGGTTATGCCTAAAAGAGTGGGTAAGGTCAAATTGGTCACGCCCAACCCTCAATATTTTATGAGACGTTCATTTACATACAAATAAATTAGTTATTGTTAGGAATTATAGAACTGTAACAGCAAGTACTCATTTAAATAGCTAATACTGGGTGATAAGTGAGGGGTGCATGTATTTTTATGACCGATTGTATTCCTTTGTTGTCGCTGTTATGATCTGTACCAATTCATGATTACAATAAATCCATATGGAATTAGAAAGAAAGAATAACAATCATGTTCCACTTGAGTTTTTAAATTTATTCAATTTTTCTGTATTTAGTTCAATATTAAATACAGTAGTATATTTATATAGTACGTATAGCAACTTTTTACTTTACGGTTTATCATTGCTTTCTGTGAATTTAAATCGATTATATACTAACGGTTTTTCGCTTTTCATAATTATTTAATCATTACTGGAAATACAACAACGAAAAAATGGAAAGAAAATCTATAACTGGATTATTGAAATGTAATAAGCAATCCAATGTTATCCGCCAACTGAAATTAAAACCATCTTGAAGAAAATGGTACTGGGAAATCAGTTCAAGGACTGTAAGAAAAAGGTTAGAGGATATAAGTTTATTTCACCTCACACCTACCAGGAAAAACCTGGTTTCTACTAAAAATGTGAAAGTTCTATTTTGACTTGTTTAGGATTACAGTCACTGAACCACAGTTGGGGACGACTAGTTTTTAGTGACGAGTCTAAATTTGATTTATAAAGAAATAATGGTTCTACTTATGCTAAACATCGTACAGGGACAAAATTAAACAACTACAGCTTATGTACAGTAGGATCGTATTGATAAAAAATGTTCCCTGAAAATTTGAGCTCTTATTATTAACTCACAGATAGTCTACAGTTCAAAGTTTCTTACAAAAAGAACATGGGTAAAATTTCTTTCGTGCTTTAGAATTTACTCATAGACAAATAAATTTAAAATAATGAGATATACAATAATTTTTCGCTAATTCAATTGATTCAAAAGTTATTCGAGTTCAAAATTTAATTTAAAATATATTACATTTTTACGTTCCGTTTCCAAAATACCGGGAAAATTACAAATTACATAGTTTTCCAAAAGTTAGGTTAGGTTAGTGTGTGTGTGTGATAATAAATTAAATACCAATATCATAAATAATGAAACATATTATTTTTTGAAAATTAATCTGATAAAAATAATAAAATGGAATAAAGTTTAGTGAATAAGCATTACAATTTTAAAACAGTGGTAAGCTCTAATTTGTTAAAGAAATATATTGGTTCTAATATTAATATAGTTGTATCAATCAATACTGAACAAAAAAGTAAAACAGAATTTAATTTCGCATTTAACCTTATATAATTACATAAATTAATTTTAGGTAAAAAAGCTTATAAGAAATGTTAAAACATGAATGTTTATTTTATAAATGTATTTGATAATATTGATAATTATAAAAAATTAAAGTTTGAGCTTGAATAACTTTTGAACCAATCGACTTAATGAAAAATCAGAAGAAACTTTTTCGTAGAGCGTTAAATTCTCTATAAAAATGTATGTTTCATTAAATTTATTTGACCCCTAGTAACAAATTTCTAAAGAACGAAATAAATTTTGTCCATATTATTTTAGTTGGAGAAATCATTTGAGACCCTGGAAGCAAAGAAATTCGAAAACACCTCTACTAAGGACCACCCTAACATACAGAAATATATTAAACAATAATCTGCTTCCATATATTGAAGACATGATTCTTTTAATAAATGTGTTTCAACATGAAAACAATCCCAAACACAGATCCAAAATTTAAGAAACTTGAAGGAACACAGACTTGTCGAATATTCGGAAAATAGTCAAGTCTATGCTACAGTAATGGCCCAAAATTATAAAACAAAAAGGATATTGTACATAGTGTTAAGTTAAATTAAGTAACAGAACAGATTAATCATTACAAATCAAAATGAAGTTATATGTATATTTATATATATTTATGTCCTGCTCAATTCTATATTTTAACCGTTAACTTACGACTAAAATATTTAGCACTAGTTGCTGTAATGATGCCCACTACTGTATGTGTATTTCAATAAAAATTTTAAAAATATGAGGTTAGTGAAATGAATCCGGATCAATTGATGTCGAGTATCGTTGATGGTTTTAATTAAATCCAGAAATCAGATCGATTATATTTGAGGAGTGATGAAACGTGTTTTGTAATTAATTTTAATCTACGATGAGAAATTCTTTTCTGAAACACCATCTAGATATTAGTTGGCAATTAGTTCAACTTATGGGGATTATGTTCTTATCTAATGAATCGGCCTCTTCGTCTTACTTTTATGGACATGAGAAAATAAATTGAATGTGGAAATAATGTAGGATGAGTATGTACATATTTAACAAGGTGTTGGTATTAAATTGTCGTACGGTCGTTTAATTATTTCAATTAATTTTTTTAAAAATAGTACAAGGAATAAAGAAAAATTTAAATTGAAAGTTTTTTAGTATTATACATCAACATTTACAATTGAATTCAGTCAATTAATAAAACTAATATATCTTGGTAAGAGATCAATGTTTCAAAGGTTCACATCAACTGAACATCAAAGATCATTTGACTGATGGTTAAAGATCGAACAGATAAGAGAGATGAGTTTCTTTATAGGAAGAATAAAATAAAATTCTCCACTTTCTCTATCCTCTACAAAAAATATATAAAATGAATTCATCAATGTTCAACAAAATAAACATTTATTTTACTTTCATTAAGTATCTCTAAAACAAAACATACTCGGTTAATAGTATTTTTTGCCGTCTATAAGTTGATGAGATCGAACGTTAAGATTTCAGATTACTATCAAGATTTTAATTAATCAATTTAATTAATGAACAAGACATACTCGACAAAAACTCTAATTGAAGAATTGTCGACATCATACAGATGGACAGGTTCGCCGCATTTACATACATCAAACACGAATCGGAACACACTCTTCGACAGGACATGTAACTTTTAACAACATACTTTGGATAATAACAAAGAATAATGAATAATTTAGAGACGTTGGAACACACCGGAACATCTTCTGCTACAAATCTTAATTGAACCGATTGAGATTGGAGTGCTCTTCAATATCCGACGGAGCATGCACAATGTATGCGCATAAATTGAATTATTGCAATAATTGTATGTCGTAATAAAATCCTAGCTGGTCGCCCATTCATCAATGTACGATTACGATTAGCATAGATCGCACTTTTCTGACTCAGTGATTCGTAAAATGGATAAGGGATGTAATCTCATTTTTTGATAGGCATCGTACCATGTGCATCACTGGCTGGACTCCTGTTCCTGCTCGTAACCATATTGATTAATTTAAAACAAAAACGAGTATTTTAATTAAATACAAACTCAATAAATAAGGAAGCTAAAAATAGTCCACAAAAAGAAAACATTCAAAGTAAAAACCACTGATTGATGATTGTTTCAACAAGATTGCACGTTTTCAATTAGTGGTTTCATTAGTATAGGCGTTTGTGCACTTCGAAAGTATGCTAAAACTATAAATATTGCTCATCCCAATGCTTTCCCCAGTTAAGATAAGGTTCTAAATTGAAACGCACTTGGAATATCTGTGATACCGAGCCTGCCAAGGTCACGAGCAACTTGTTCCACGAAGACATCGCCGAGATGCACTTTACCTTTTTTTCCTGGCTTACCCGTGAATGCAGTTATGCAAAATTTATTCGAAACATTAGTCTCTAATAGAAATATTTGCTCTGCCTTCGCCGTGCCGGTGCCCCGCGAGCTCAAATAATAAACCGCAGGTTTACCAGACGACTTCGTGTCGAATAAATCGTATAATTGCGAGGATTTATGGCCGCAAGCCCGCCACCCACTACACACAAAGCTTGCGTGCCCGATTGCACAGATGCACTTTCAGCGCCGCATCTCCAAACGGACTCTTTCCGACGTGATTCGCGCACGATTATTTCATTAGGCGGAAATAGCGGTTCTCGCATACCTCTCACTGATGTTTCATTAAAAATGTATCCTACAATAATCCTGCTTTCCTTTCAGTTTTTTATCGGAATCCGATGCGATTTTCATTGAACTTACATTCCATGCATTAATACATATACGTAAGCTCTCCAGTGGTGCCAGAGGAAAACGGCTGGACTCACCGAAAGTTATTACGGGGCCGAAGACGTTGACGTCGTCCAGGATGGAGCAGTTCCACCGTCGATTTTGGAACTGGTGTTTGCATTCGGCGAGCGCCTGTTTGGCACCAAGTGCCACCGAGTTCATGTGGTCCATGTAAATGTGACATATCCTGTTTTGTCCTGGGCTCAAGCCGGGGAGGGCGCTGCAGGACATCGTCGATTGGTCGCTTTGCATCATCTCGTCCACCATCATACCCATGCGTCTGTAAAATTCATACACTTCGTTAGATCCTTCCAACTGTGCTACATATCTTATAAAACACTGAACGATAGACTAGATTTTAAATATGTGTTGCATTTTAAATAAATACAAACCATTCCTTTCGGCCGATAAATCTTTCCATTAAAACGGAAAATCATATTTATTTAAATAACTGTTCGTGGCTATTTGTTAAAATGAAAGACATTTTAAGCTCGATCGAGCTGCTCAAGGGCGAATCGTGCTGCACTTTGTTCTTCCGCCGTCTCTACAACTTTTAAAACGCAAAACTTTCCCAAACAAAAATCTCTATTTATGTTTGCGCAAATATATGAGTTCCAAGTTGTCGTCATCATGAATGTACAGTAGAGGTCATTATTATAGCAATTTTTTAAAATGTTAAATATTTTAGCCTTAACTTTTTTATTTAATATGAATTGTTAGAATAATATTAATTTACTGTTGCTGTGTCATATAGTCATATAAAAACTAGTATATTCTTATTCTATGAAATATTGCATATATTTTTTGGACTGAGCTGGGTAATAAATATAGCAACTTTAATTTTGAAAGGGATTTTAATGATTAAATCTGGGTTAATTAATATAACACTTAATATCCTTTTTGTTTTCGGCCGACCTCCGTGACATAGAGTCGACCATTTTCCGAATATACGATAAATTTATATTACTTCAAAAATCTTGAATTGCTGTCATGAGTTCATTTAAATTTGTTAAAGTTTTATGTCGAATTTGCTTATAAATGAGATCCCCTATATTTTCTATAGGGTTGATGTCTGAATTTGGACGAGGACGAGCATCGATGCTTTAGACTTTTAACCAATCCATTACAATTTTTGATTCGTGTTTGGAATGTTGAAACACACTTATTAAAACCATTATTTCTTTAAGCATTCCCATAGCATAATTGAATTGCCACCATGTTTCACTGTGGGTATAACAAACTTTTTGTGTAGTTTTGTTCTTGTAGAATATTTAACATAAGTAAAACCATTATTTTTTTATAAATTAAATTTATATTCACTTAACACTACTCGCCCCACTGTTCTGTGGTACAGTGAAGGTGATCCTAAGCAAGTTAAAAATAAAAAAGTACATAATTCTTTTACGGAATAAATTTAGATTAGATTGACCAATGGCACAGGAGACACAACAATAACAGAAAAAATTCTTTAGAATGACGGCTCCACCTATTTTCAGCCATAGAAAATCGAAAGATTGATATATCGACAAAAAATTTTATTTTCAAAATATTCTACTCTCTGACGCATTAAGTAATATATTTTGATCAAAGAAAAACAATAATATTTCTTATAGAAAAAATAAATTTGAAAAAAAAAAAACGATTATTACGGTTTTTGCGTGTTCATATATTTTTTTAAATGTTTTATTTTTAGATGTGATGAAGAACTTGTTTGGATCAAATGAAAAAAGTCTTAGAGGAAAATTAATTTTTAATTTAATTTTGAACAATACTGATTTTTTCCACATTTTTTCCTTGAATTTTTTATGAAAAAATTTGTTTATACTACATGCATATTTTTTCAGAAGGTCATCAAAAATAGAATATTTAAAAAAAAATAGAAACCTAATCTAATCTAACGTAAGTACATCAGTTTTTTTAAATACTCCATTTTTAAAATACTTGATTGACAAAAAATCAAATTTTAAATATTCTGTTTTAAACAATTTGTATTTTACCAATAGATAAAGTTATATACATATTTTTGAAATTTTATGATCTTATCTATTGTTTTTGTTAGAGCAACAAATTAAAAAACATTTTATAAAAAGAACAATTCTTTTTAATTTAAATTAATTTTATAATTAATAAGTGTCTAAACATTTCGTATCTCAATTTATATACGGATATATTTATTTACGTAGTTTTTATACATTTTATTTCGGGCAGAGTTCATAAGTAAAGCAACCAAACCCTATATTCAATACAATAGATTTTATAATTTATTTCTGTGTCCGACATCGTTCCTTAAAGTTAAAAATGTCTGGAAGTGCCCATTTAACTATACAAATTATACAACAAATTGTAGAATAGTTCTGAAATGGTGAAAAACAGAGTAAAATTGCAGTAGATTATATATTATTAAAAATTTTATTATTAAAATACTTACAAATTTAGAGTAGAAAAACAAAAAGGTTGAATTAATAAACGTGTTCATAAAAATTTCAAAAAAAAACCTCAAATAATCATTATTTTTTAAATTGAAAATTATTTTTCCTCTAGGATTTCATTTCATAAAAAAATAAAAAATTACGTTATTGACAATTTTTTTTTTAAATATTCTATTTTTGATATCTGAAATATCTGAAAAAATGGGTTAGGTTTTAATTTCTTTTTTTTTTAAATATTCTATTTTTGAAAAAAATAGACATACAGTATAAACAACAATAATTTCATACAAAAATCAGCAATTTTTCTCTAAGAAATATATATCTTTTTTACTTGATCAAAACATATTCTTTAATGCGCCGAAGAGTACGATTTTTTATAGCCAAAAATAGGTCGATTCTCAACAATTAACAATAAACATTATACATCCGGCATCCAATTCAAGTAGTACAGCTCACATTTTTGATATATTTTAATAAGTTGCTATAATTATGATCACTACTGTAGTTTTCTGATGATTTTCCCGAATCTTCGCGGCGTCTCCGTAATCACGTACAGTCAGTAAACAAAGATTTCCAAAATGAATATTTTGATGAGATCACGTAACATCAATTGACTAGATGTGCCTTAAAAGCCAATTCTCGATCGAATCTACGTGGGAACCTGATCGATTTATGCAACCGTAGATTTTACAATTAGTACTGGAGCCGAATGATTTTCTTTAAAAGGACAAGTGTCGCCCATTACCCCGTTTTTTATCGACTTGCGGACTTGTTTTCCCGGCAAACTGTAACTGCGTACTCGCAACATGAGCCAGCCAAAGTAATGTAAAAATGTCAAATGTACAAATATCTACTTAAATAATTATCATCGATACAGTGGTATTCCGTTCTGTGCCTTCGCACACTGATCCGTGTGGGCAGTGTAATTATACGAGTACTTTAAACTGTAACAAAAACTGCCCGCAGAGTTGTTTATTGCTCTACTGTTAAAACAATGGTGTTCCCGGACAATGGCAATCATAATTTCAAGTCTAGCTTTAATTGTGCTACATACTGTTGAAATACAGTTACATTTAAATGATGGTATCGTAGCTTGCAATATTCATATATTTATTTTGCTGCAAGTGTATCAGGTTATTGTCTAATGAGTCCAAAGTTATTTTCCCATAGCAATAATTTACTAAACTGTACGAGCACCATGAGAGATCGACCGGGAATGATTCGGTTTTATTGTAATCAAAGTAAATGATCTGTGGGTAAGTATACACTAGATATTTTGTTAAATAATGTCGGTCGGTTGCAATACATTGGATATCTGATGAAAGTATATCCTGAACAAATTAATAGATTGAACCCATTTAAAAATTATTTAATTTAAATGTTCGAAAGCTTTAATTATGATTATCTACATAAATGTATCACAATATCAATTGAATGTTCGAAAGTTTTAATTATATCTTCGTAAATGTTATCCCTCATAATTATCATATTTCATAAATTATATATTACACGCTAAATAACGACTCATTTTATTTTTTCTTTTTTTAGTTTTACACAACATCGCTATAATAAATTTATGAACTAAAACTAAATCTGTTACGAGCATTATTCATATGTAGGTATATCTTAATTAGTTTTTCTTATTAAGATAAGAGCCTTATCAATGAACCTACGACTAGTAAGAGAGCTAGTTGCCAATGTCGTTTTCTAGTTACCCTTGATAATGTCCAGATTACAGTAATTAGAAATTCAAGATTTTATGATTTCTCGGTAAACATGCACGAGCAAGTCCATCAATTAACGTTATTTATGAAAATATTCAAATAAGAAACGAGAAGTGTTGCACACAGAGCATCTCTTTTTTTGTTGGAAGATGACGCGGAATTCCACCACAAGCCACATACATGCGATGAGAATTTTCCGTCTTATTAACATTAAAAGGAATTTCCGACAGTCACTTTTAAATACATCCGCCGCAAAAAATTTCACATGTGGTTACGACTTATGGGCGGCATCTTTGATCCGTCGGATTTATTAAAACTGTTCCTCCACCGTCTACGCCGAGCGTAATTTTCTAAATTTTGATAAAGCAATAAATAAACCCAATAAATTTCATTGTGAAACAGAACATTAGAAGTTTATAGTAATAGTAAATTGCACAATGCAAATTTAGTGCCACAGATGTCCAGATAAAAATCTAATTGAAAATAATAACACCGGACATGTTTATAGTCGAGGAACAATAAACAAGAGAAACACGTAAATGTCTTACTCGAATATCCGAGAGCGTATTCGAAAAACAATAAAAACAGTTAGATAATGGCATTGCTTAAAGCTGAGACAAACATTGTAGGGATATTTTGTAGGTGCAGTGAAAACTAAAACAGCATGATTCATCTGTAAAGGAGTCCTCCAGGTGGTACCCCCTTCTGGTATTCGCCGCAGGTGGCGGCTAATGTATTCCGTTTTCTTTGTGGCCTTTGAAAACCTAGCCATTATTCGTGAGCTACTTCGCAGCGAATCAATATTGATCATCTGAAAGTTTCCTGTTACGATTTGTAGCGCTAATTTCGGTGCACTGTTACCCGCTCTTAGGTCTTTGTTTGTGGTGCTATGTTGTATTGTGAATATATCCTTTCAAAATTTTATTAGCTGATCATTAACGAGGCACTGCCGAATGTATAGTTGTGTGTTTTTAAATTGGCCCAAAGAATTTAATATTTCCTGGGTAATTATTTCTTTTAGTTGTTGACTCAATCAATCAATATTTTGTATGCTATGTGGTATTTATATTTTGCATCTGGCCAACTATAAAATACTATAATAAAATTTGTCCATGGTAATAAATAAATAAAATTATTTATTACATTCATTAAAAATTTAAAAACAAAATACACGTATCTTTAATGCTAATTCAGCTGGTCTTTGTTGTCATTTGAATGCACACATATGCATGTATATTTTATCATCCACCAATGTTTATTCAAACTTAATATTTCCAATTCATTTTATTGCCGATATAATTCCATCGAACTATCCCATCGATCTCAATATTAAAAATCCCGACTATTCAATTATGTAAGTCTCCTGGGTGGTTTTAATTCACCGTTTGTACTTCCACGGCACTAACACAATAGTCGTACCTGTAATCGGATTACTTTACATTTTAATGTGTCCAACACGTTACACGGTATTAGTTTTCATTCTAATACACTGAACAATAATCTTTATTTTACACGGTAAAATATTCATGAGCGTGTGTAGTCATTATAATAATACGGTGTTTAAAAGTGCCAGTACAAGAATGAACATGGTGTATGTTTGCTCAATAGATTTATCTCATTTAATGAAATTTTTGGATTTCGAACCGTCAACGAAAGAGATTTATTTAATTTAGAATTATATGTTAATTCAGAATCATATGTTAATTATGTTCTTAATAAAAATGTTTCTAATATTTTTTTTAAACCGTTTTGGAGTTGATCATTGTATCTAATTGGTAATTATGTGATAAACTTTTCATACTTTTCGTACGTCCATTATAAGTTTCCAAACACATACTTATCATAAGTTGTAACAGGAAAAAGTTTCTCCAACAGTTTTAATAGATTTTTTAATCAAACATCCCGACTCACAATTTTTTGGACACGTAATTTTTATATAATTTTGCACAAAATTATTTTCCAATTTGTGAAATTTTGAGTTCGAATATTACTTTACTGTTTTTCAAAATAGAGAGTCCTGGATTTGGACCTCGCATCCACAAGTATTTGACCAATTTGAACTTGCTTCAGAATTATATGTTAAATAAATAACTAACTGTAATTTCATGTTTGATAAAATTCTGTTGTAATCTCTAAGGAGTTTTACTAATTTTATTTAGACACCAACAGATATAATTGTAATCATTATACGACAAACTTTTCACACTTTTGTATGTCCATTGTAAGTTTCCAAACACATACTCATGAGTTTTAACAGGGAAAAGTTTCTCTAACAGTTTTAATCGATTTTTAAATAAAACATCCCGGCTCACAATTTTTTTGGACACGTAATTTTTATATAATTCTGCACAAAATCATTTTCCAATTTGTCAAATTTTGTGCTCGAATATTATTTACTGTTTTTCAAAATAGAGAGTCCTGGATTTGGACCTCGCATCCATCACTATTTGACCAATTTGAACTTGCTTCAGAATTATATGCTAAATAAAAAACTAACTGTAATTTCATGTTTGATAAAATTCTGTTGTAATCTCTAAGGAGTTTTACTAATTTTATTTAGACACCAACAGATATAATTGTAATCATTATACGACAAACTTTTCACACTTTTGTATGTCCATTGTAAGTTTCCAAAACGCATACTCATGAGTTTAAATAGGGAAAAGATTCTCTAACAGTTTTAATCGATTTTTGAATAAAACATCCCGGCCCACAATTTTTTTGGACACGTAATTTTTATATAATTCTGCACAAAATCATTTTTCAATTTGTCAAATTTTGTGCTCGAATATTACTTACTGTTTTTCAAAATAGAGAGTCCTAGATTTGGATTTCGCATTCACTAGTATTTCACCAATTTGAACTTGGTTCAGAATTATATGCTAAATAAAAAACTAACTGTAATTTCATGTTTGATAAAATTCTGTTGTAATTTCTAAGGAGTTTACTAATTTTATTTACACACCAACTGATATAATTTTAATCATTATGTGGTAAAATTTGTCAGTTGTGAGTTTTCTAACTTAATTATAACGAGTTTAAGCAATTTTTATTGATTTTCAAATAACACATAAAACATTGAGTACATTTTTTTTGGACATGTACATAATTTAGATAACATTGCATTCAATTCAAAGAAAAGAGCTTTGTACATACCTCTACAAAAGAGCATGTTTCCATAAACTCCTTATCTACTCCAAGAAGACAAATTAAACCGTACCGATTAGATAAGTAAGCTAATTTCTTTAAGTACTTGGTGCGTATGCAAAGGAGCGTAGGTAATAGTACTGATATGTATTAATGGATTTTTGATGGCGGCAAAAAGATAAAGGCTTTTAATTTATACTTTGGTTCGCAGTCAAAGAGAATCATAAACGGTTTAGATAAATTGAGGAAGCGCGTTCGCTATTTTTAATGTAACAAGGAGGATACATAAATTTTAACTGCGCCGAAATGTTTCTCAGTTGTCAACATACGAGTACGAAGATTTACTGTATTATTTTCAATCGCAATTAAAACTCGTACACACAAGACGTATTTAAACACGTATGTACGTATATAAAATACTTTCGATATATATATTTTCTTTAAGTTGTGCATGTTTCGCGTAATTTAATAAGTAGTTCCTTCGATTCGAAAAAGTGAACGTATGTAGACCACCAGGTGCATGAAACGGTCATTAATATAAAAATTTATCGTATCTCGCAATTCGCAAGACATAATCCATAAACTGTAATTACTGTAACGTCGCGCGTTTTGTTCACGTGATCTGAAAAAGTCCATCGTTGTGATTCCAGCTTTACCACTTACATTGTTGTGAAATTGTTTCAGGAGAAAATTTACTTTTTAACATTCTTCTTTGGCATGTTTGTTGCTGAATTAAAAAACAAAGGTACTTATCTGCACAATTATAAAAAAATAATGCAACACAATGTTTAATGAAACAAATTAAAGGGAATAAAGAGGATTGTGTGGCGACGTTAATGTTTGAGCGGCTTAGGCTGTAAATAAAAATTTATGTGATTTGTGTAATATATTTTGCTTGTCACAACGGAAGGACTATTTGCTCGGGCACAGAACGACAAACCGGATTACCGTGTAAATGATTTGTTTTCTTGGTAAAATGTCGGGCGGATTAGGCTTCAGCTATAAATCACCTATCAAAATAGAATGAGTTATTTCAGCGTGAAGCTGGAATGCCACGCCATTCAAATCCAGTTTACACATATATGTGTCACTAAAAAATTGTTTTTATACTTTGTGTCATCTAATATTTTTTTATTTAGAATAAGACTGGGGAACTCCAATTTCCATCAAAAAGTTTTTGAAAAAAGTATAACATTATTTGACATTGTTTGAAGTAGCAGGATGTGGAGGAATAATAAATTTTAGTTTCCCCGCATAAATAAAAGGTACAATAAAACGACACTAATTCCTAGTTTTATATCAGTGTCGGTATTTTGTCAAATTACCTTTACTTAATGTCCCCATAAACATCTGTAAGTAAATAGGTACTATACTTCTAACTTATACACATATGTTTTATGTTTAGTGGTTCTATTTATGACCAGTAAAAACTAAATTCTCTTAAATATTCTAATAGTTCGTGATTGACTTTAATGATTTTTTCAAAAAGAAACATGTAACGATGACGGTTTAAAAAAAATCTACATTTCAATATTATTGGTATAAAATTTTATAGCCCCACGTTATAAAAAACAGGTGCAAACGCAAACACGTTGTGAACTATTTTATGTCACATAAGTGTGATAAAAAAATGTTAATGACAACTTCAGAAACAATTAGAAGCAAGGTATGAAGAAAATAATTACAATTCTTAACATCCAACAACAGACATTAAATCATTGTTAACTGAGAAAGTTTAATTTAACTAAAGTTAATCGGCAATTATTTCTAAATTTTCCAATAAAATTACACAGTCACTTTCGCCAAGGATCAGCCTCGATCGACGGCGGTTTATTGGATTGCAGTACGCCAAAATTTTAACTTTCTATGGATGTTGTAAGAAGTAAATTGTCGGTTAAAATTTATGTTGTTGCAATATATTTCGAGCATTTAAACTTTAACAATTTGTTTTCCATATTAATAATTCTTGGCTGGTGAGAACTTTTTATCGAAAGAAAAAATATATCATTAAATTTTATAACAGTTTATGAATAACTAATTATGTTGTATGTGCTTGACAGTTAACAGCTTTTAAATGACAAGACTATAAACTAGAGAAAGAGCTTGACAATCCTATAAATTCCAATTTTCTCGAGGTTTTTATATTTAGTTTATCATATTATTCTTAAATTTTTGACATTAATAATAATTATTAAGTTTAACTTAATATATTAAATTAATTTTAATAATTAAATTAATTTAATTAATTAAATAATTTTCTCGAGAATTTATGAAATAAGTTAGTTCATTGGAACAGTTTCTATAAATATTTTTCACTCAAAAAATTATAAATAACTAGAAATATACAAAATATGAATTTTAAATTATAATTTTATCAATATTTTTTAATTTTTATAATTATGGTTTATAATAAAATTACATTTTAAAATTTTGAAGATTTTCAGTTATTGTTCTAATTTGAACAATAAATTTCATAGAATATATTTAAAAAATAAATGATATAAAAATCATCAAAGCCAAATTTTACGATGGTATCTTTCAAAAAATTTAAAATAAACAATAAAAAAGTATAATTTTAAATTACAGTTTCCTTAGTATTCTACTATTTTTTAAGTTAATGTTGGTAATATCATTTTATCACATTATTTTTAAATTTTTGACACCTTTTAAAATCATATATATTTTTTTGCAATGAATACTAACTTGTTAAATTGAATTAAGTTTTTTATCAAACTGAATAAATTTCATGAGAACTTATAAAATAGATTTAATGGATAAATTTGTATGATTTTAATTATACATATACATTAGTAATAAAATTATATTTTAAAATTGTTAAGCTTTTCAGTTATTCTTCTAATTTGAACAATGAGTTTTACAGAATATATTTAAAAAAAAATGGAGTGAAAATGATCAAAACCAAATTTTATGATGATATTATATTTACATAATTTTAAATTATTGTATTATATATATAAAAATATATATATATATATATATATATATATATATATATATATATAAAATTTATAATTTTAAATATTGTATTATATTGTTCAAAAATTTTTTTATTAAAAATGTCATAATTTTGATCAAATTCCGCATTAATAAAAATTAATAAAATTTTAAACAAATTAAATACAGTCGAACTTAAATAACTCGAATCAAATTGGTTCAGTCAAGGGTGAAAATTATATGTAATTTTTACTTGATAACTCGAAGTCTTAATAACTCGATTTTTTTCATGGCAAATCATGGTTCGAGAAGTATAAGTGCAAAACAATTTTCTCGAAAATATGTAAAATTAATTCTATTTGAACATTTTTACTCCAAGGTTACTAAGTAATTAGCTAATAACTGGAATATTTTAAAGTATAATTTTATTTATGCATTTAAATTAATAATAATATAATGTAATACTATTATAATTGCATTTATTTAGTTTTTCATATTGATGTTTTTATATTTAATACAAGTAAAGAATAAATCGTTTCTAATAAATAAATATCTGAATATTTAGTGTATATATAATAATATAAAGTTTCTCATATAAACATCGATAATTTCGTATTCTAGTCGAACAACGAATAAATCGTAACAACATTAGTTTAGTCCATTGTAAAATTAGCATAAACCCGGTGTATCGTGGAAAGCTCCCGTTCAACGTGTTTGCAAATGGTACGGGTCGCAAATGATCATGTGTCGCAATAAACGTAACTCACATCCATGTGCCGTTCGTCTGCGACCTCCGTGCGGCCTCCACGGTCGGATTAATAAACGTGAAGACTCCGATGATGCCGTACCACTGGAACAGCCACATCGCCGACGATTTCCTCCTGAACTTCTCGCGGAACCTCATTCTAAAACAAACATGGGGATTATTCGAGTAATACCATTAGTACACGCCATTTATTAAATATAAATATATAACAGGGGAAAACAGGTTTTTCGAAACGACAAAATAAAATTAAAACACCTGTTCAGAGACCGGCATAATTAACAATTAATTCTGGTGATTCGGCCACGTTAAAACCGACTAAAAGCCGTTTACGTATCAGTGACAGTAAAATAAATTTTCAAACCCGCGGATAAGTTACTTAGCGTATCACCGAATAATTTACATAACACGATATAGTATCAAATTCCAGATTTATGTCATTATTAAGTAACACTTAAATTATTAAAGTTTCCACATTCACCACGTTTATCTTCATGGAAATAATTTTTGTATATTAAGTCATAAATTTTTGGTGCATAATAATAAAAAAAAACTTGTTTCTATTGTGCTTTCCCGATTTGGTTTATGTGATTCCACTAACTAGAATTGTATACTATGTAAGTTATTCACATTGTTATAATTTTAATGTCGCTTTAAATCTATAATCGTATGCTAATGAGTAACTGTCATAAACTTTCAAAGCTTTAATGTTAAAGTATTGGAAACAATGTGTGGTTGGTTCATTTTTTAGAAGAAGTATATGAATAATTGTAATGTAAAATGCAAATAATAAATTCAATATTTATATTCTACAGCCAAAATATACACCAAAAAACATTTAATATGTAGATATAGCTTTCGAAACAGTTTTTTAGGTCTGTAATTTTATAATTATGTATTGGCATAGATTTAAGAACGACAATGTTTACATGCATTTACACAATGTTTGGTTAAGTGTAATAAATTATTTCCTTTAAAAATGATGAAAATGTAAATATTGAGTGTAATTTAATAGTTTAGTTTATCTGTAACCTATTATTTTTTAAAAATTTTCTACAAATATGACATTAATTATGAGAATGAGCACAAAATATTTAATTTTATGAAATTGAAGACAAATTATGAAAAATATAAATATTAAGACTATCTCTAGTTGATTATTATACTAGTAATACAAATAAACACATTTTGACATAAATTTAACTATAAGAACCCTTACATACAGTTACTCCATATTTGGCCAAAAGTAATTAATTATTTCCTTTAAAAATGTTGAAAAACGTGAATATTACCGTAAGTGTATCTGCTTGTAAAAAGTTAATCTTGTTACCTTTAACAATCCAATTAATTTTTAAAATTTTTATACAAATTTTGGATTAAAAATATACAGTGGTGGTCATTATTATAACAACTTTAAAATATTAAGTATTTTAGCTAAAATTCTTTTATTTAATGTGAACTATTAAAATAATATTAATTTATTATTGTTATTTTACACAGTACTATAAAATGTTATTCTATAAAATTTTACATATATTTTTCTGAACTAATATGGTCGGTAACTTTAATTTTGAAATGTTTTTTTGATGATTAAATCTGTGCTATTTAATATAACATTAATACTTTTTATAATATCCTTTTTGTTTTATAATTTTAACCCATTGATTTGAGAACAACAATGTTTACATGCAGTTTCACAATATTTGGCTAAATGTAATAAATTATATCCTTTAAAAATGTAAATATTGAGTGTAATTTACTTGAGAAAAAATAGTTTAGTTTATATGTAACCTATTATTTTTAAAAAATTTGCTACAAATTTGATATTAATAATTAATTTTATGAAAGTAATAAAAAAAGCTTAATATATGTGCTAAATTTTTTCTATAAGACTGCAATTATTCAATATTTGGTGAAATGTAATAAATTATTTCCTTTAAAAGTGATGAAAATATTGAGTGCGATTTACTAGAAAAAAAAACAGTTTAGATCATTCTATTATATTTTAAAAATTTGCTACAAAAAATGAGAATGAAAACATGAAATAAGTATTAAATTTTAAAGAAATCCAGAGAAAAATACGATACTAAATTGTGATATATTCCGAAACAAAAGATGTTATTCTATTAAAATAAACTCAAATTTTTATGAATATTTTCAATATAATATATTTTAATTAATTGGCCACTACCGTAGTTGAGAACACGAAATAATATTTTCTTGGAAAACTGAAAACTAATTATGAAAAATATAAATATCATTTTCATTTCATTCATACTCTTTTAATTAAAAAAAAATAGTGTAAAGTTGTTTAAATCAATAACTATATTTATATTTGAATAATAATTTATAAAAAAGAATGTGTATTCGCCGCACAAATAATATTCTCACAGTAACAAACCTCTCGTAAACCAACAATTAACAGTAATTTTTAAATAATGGTCGAAAATCGGTTCTTCTCGACGTTTCAGCGAGAGAACAAAGGAACAGTTATTTATCTCCCTTAAAAACGGACAATCCTTATTTGAGAAGCTCGCGTGTCCAAAACCGGACGCGTTTGATCCGTAATTATCCGATTACAAGTTTCGGATAATTGCCTCAAATCAGCATCATTTGTAACTATCAATGTCACCGTCGACTTTCTTGAATTGCGATGAAAAACTCGTCCGTCGACAATAATCCAGTGTTTCCAACGCACGCAGGAAGATGCAAACAATCTCTTCTTGCATCGGTTAATTTTAACCTACACTTTTACATTCTCTAGGCGCACACGATTTTCTATTGATCCGTTGCAACCATGAATCGGTGCCTCCCATAAAAAACACTAGAATATTAATATACATCCCACAAAAAAAATAAAACTCACACCTGTACGAGTATTTATCGTCTAAATTATAATTTATTATATAATTACGGGACGATAATATGCCCGTTGAAGAAAACTGCATGCATAAGTGAAACCTTATCCATAAAATTACCATAAGCAAGGAACTCGAAAAACGCATTCACAGAAACTTAAAAATTCTTCAATACAACTTGATTTATTTAAATTAGAAGTATATTTGACACGAACACGCAGTTTCCATTCAATTAAATCACCAGCAATGCCAGCCATCACGTGGAAAAAAGTGCGATACGTGTGATATTTTAAAGAAAAATTTCGTTATACTTCATAAATCATTTTACAGTTAAAAAGTCAATTATTCGAGCCCATTCCACGTGAAAGAACCAATTACCCGGCTTAATGGGCTATTAATCACATTAAACATTAAATAAAATGATTCTGACCTAATTTTGTGTCATTTACAATAAACAAATAAATGTTTAATTGTCATAAGCAACGCCGGATACATAAATCCACTTGCCAATTATCCGCAACACCGTTCGAAACAATGGAATTCGGTCCCTTTTCGCCTCAATATTGTTTACGAAAACTCATGAATCGTCTTTGAAATCAAATATCAAATGGCATCGCAAAAAGATTTACGCTGTTTGTGCAAAAATTATCTGTTCGAGAATTGGTTTACCTCTCCCACCCACTTTCGTAATTCGACGCAATCGAAAACGAAAACATTCGTCTCGGAAGATTTTTCTTCTTCCTTTCGCATTATTCATGCCCCTATGATTTATGAATACAATACGTATATCAATTACAGTGTAATCTAATATTAAAATGACACTGTCGGGATTCGTGATTTCCATACGTCCGGAGATGAATGGGTTTGTTGACTTGCTGCAATAAATTTAAAGCTTTAATAAAATTATTTGTCCACATTTTTTAAATGGGTTTGGCACCTAAACACTATTTTATATTGAGCTATAACTTATTTTTTTTATTAACATCCTGGATATAACTTAATTTTGTTGATATATTTAACGTAAATAAAAATAAATTTCAGGACTGTTTAATGTTAATAATATAATATAATATAATCTGTTATTTAATTATACCCACACATTAAATTATGTATTCGCAAATTATAAATAATTACTGCAATTTTTGCGCAGCTCTCACATTTTGTCCCTTGAACGACCGAACGGATGGATGGAAGCCACATCGTTGTGACAAAACCGAAAACCATTTCCAACTGATTAACATCAATATGCACCGATATAAAAAAAATTAAACGGAAACAACAATGGATAAATGTGAAAGTCGGGCACTTAAGACGATTACTATGGTTATGACGCTAATTGTGTTTTTAGTGCCGAAACGAAATCGTCGATGTTTCCTTTTTGACTTCTGAACTCATAAAAACGCGCTTATTGTACTTTAATGACAGGTTCCCATGGATTTGTGTTTTATTGTTTTCGGCAGCCATGAGAAAATTATAAGGTTGGGCGGGGTGTCCCAAATTGGTCGACTTCGGATGTTTCAGAGCAAATTGAGAAAATTTCACCCGAGTGTCCAGTGACTGAAATATTTACGAAATGTTGAAAGATTTTGAATAACTTTTCTATTAATTTATTTACTTTTTTTATTATATATTACATTCTATAGAGGCGTTTCTACGCCATATAAAATATTTATTTCAAATAGAAATCGAAATGTATAAATATGTTGAGAAAAATCCAAATTTAATATTTACTAATGTAGTAATCAAATTATCAACTTTTAAATCTTTTGTCAATTATGTATTTGTTAGCTATTTATTTCATATACAACAATATTAAATATTTCGAAATGATCAGAAATATCTTAGATAAAAATAATTATGAAATTAAGCTTTCCAAAAATATATAATATATATATATATATATATATATATATATATATATATATATATATATATATATATATATATATATATATATATATATATATATATATATATTAAATTATCTTCAGTCAAGATATTTTCTGATAAATTTCGATAATACAGTATACAAAATAAATAGAAACTGATATTTTTGATTAACATATTTTGAATAATTAAATTAAAATGATGTCACAAGTTTTAGGAGATTCCTAAAATACTTTTTTTATTATGACAAAAAAACTTTTTACCGGCATTTTTTATGTAACATTACCTCAAAAAATATATCTCCTCATAATTTCGAGATAATATGTGGATCTTTTTCATATTAAATAGAAAGAATAATTAATTAATCTCGTCTTTAAAATGCTGGAAAAAATAGAGCTAAATCATTTTTGATAAATTTAGTAATTTATTTATTATGTCAAAAAGCTTTTTACCATAAAAAAAATTACCTTAAAAATATATCTCTTAAAAATTTGTTCAACTTTTTTATATTAAATGGAAATTATAATTAATTAATCTTGTCTTAAAAAATACTGGAAAATTCGAGCTTTCCAAAAATATATCATTTGTGACATATTAAATTTTCTTTACCTAAAATATCTTTGATATATTTCGAGATAATTAAAATTGTTGTCTGTGAAATAAACTAATAACATATTTTGTTTAATTTTAAAAACCAAATTTAATATTTATTTAAATCTCAAAAACCTATTTGTAATTAGTAAATTGTAAATAAATTATCAATTGTTAAAATACGTTAGTGATATTTTAAAAATACTCTTTTTGGCTGTTTCATATCCGACATAAATATTTCGAAATTTACCAGAAATATTTTAGATAAAGGTATATAATTATATTTTTATATGTATATGAAACAAATAGAAAATAATATTAATTATCTCGAAATTTGTCAAAAATACATCATAAATTATATATTTTTGGAAAGATCCACTTTTTACAACATTTTAAAGCTCAGTTATAATTATAACTGTTTAGAAATGTTAAGAATTGAGAATTGTTTAAAATGCGTTAAAGAGATTTTTATCAAATGCTATATTTGATAACTTTAACATTGTCACTTTTGAACTAGATTATTTTCTGTTTATTTTTTAAATATAATATTTTTTTAAATATTCTCGAAATTTGTCAGAAATATTTTAATTTAAGATAATTTAATATATATCACAACTTAAATATTTTTGGAAAGCTTCATATTTTAATAGCAAACATAGACAATAAATATTTAATATTGTCATAATACATAGAAAATAGTATTTTTTCGAAATATTAACAAGGTATATATTTTTGTCATAATTTGTTATTACGTAAAAAGTGCCTATTAAAAAGTTTTACTTCTAAAATATTCATTTTCGAAATCTTTTAGAATATTTTGCACACCAATCAGAAACTTCAAAATACGGTTTGTGGCAAATAACGATTCAAAATAAAAATGGAGCCCCCGACACATCACACACATGAATCAATTTAGGACATTCCATACAGATTTGGATGCAACAAAAAAACATATAATTTAATTAAAATACAAATCAACATGAGAGTAAACCAAACCTATTTCTACATCGATTTATACTTGCAGACTCCATAAAATTATATTATTAAATCTTTCAATAAACGAAACTAATTGACTGGTGCAATAATTTATTATTAATAAAAATAAATAAACGACTTGACCTGAATTTTAACGTTTATCTTTGCTAAATTTAATGTATTTTGCAAACAATCAATGTTTAAGTATTTTTAGGGTTGAGAACAAAACAAGTGATACTAACTGTTTAGAAATATTTTCAGACTACTTCTATTGTTCGTTTGAATGCTTTTCCAGGAAGAACAACGTAATAATATCTCGAACACCGTTTGAAATATCATAAATTTGATAACCAAGTAAAATTACGGTATTTCCATTTATAAATGAGTTCGTTTATGTAGAATCCAGAACTAATAAAAACCTGTAATTCACAAAGAAAATTGCATTTTGTTAAAGAAATTTTTACATTCGATTTCCTGAACGCAAGATAAAATTGTGTAAAATTAGATTCACCACGTTTTTACTAAAAAATTAGTTAAGTACCACTTTGTTTTTACTCCGTAATTTAAACTATAATTAAACATCGCAGAGAAGCATGAAATAAGTCTCATTATTTGCTATTGACCACTTGTAATTCTATCTAAGCATGTCACGGTTCGATAAATTGACAGAATGATTTCAACTCATTATTTCGCTGTAAAATTAAATTCGATATCAAAATTTTAATGGTCTAAATGTTGTGCAAAACTGGGTCATTGAACAAATTCACCGCCGAATCATTTCTCTTATTTGTATTAATATTTTTTTTTTTCATTTTCGGTACAAGAATTCAATTAATAGAATACACGTAGCTAAGGCCAAGTTTACAAACACCGTTTCGAGTGGTGCATTTGTTATTGGTTTTTGCTTATTGAAAGCACATTCAAAGACAAAACAATGTATCGCGAATTTTATTCGTTCTATAAACTCGTTTTATGTTGATGACTTTAATTTTTTTCGTGCACACATAATATGTTTCATGTAAAGCATATAAAACACCCACGTGATCTATTAAAAAAATAAAATAATTTGCATATTTTTTAATTTCGCCACTCATCCGGTGGCTATTGAAGGGGGCTTTAATTCGTATATTTTTACGAGGTGTCCCATATATGGTGGAAAAAATAATAAGTATTAAAAAAGGTGGTCAATGCCAGGTTCCCATAAAGGGCCGGACAAAAGCGTCGCAATCATCCGGGCCCGATCAAAAAACCAACATTGCACCCATAACGATAATCAGATTAAGTGGACGACTCATTTTTGCTTGTTATTCAAATATTTATCAGAATGTACCAAATATGGTCAGACCACATTTCACGGGCACAATTCGCTCGCTGAAATGCGAATAATTATGCAAAATAAAGACGTAAATTCGATTTACGGCAGCGGTTAATCTTCTTACTCCAAAATGAAAACCGGCAGTCGATCCATTGAGTTCGTTAAGTTTGAAATTGGATAAGGATTTGTGAAAATTTTTCGTCAATCTAGGGTGGTCCACTTGCTGAAATCGGTTTGCAAAATTTATCATGTCACTGTCGGATTAACCGTATTAGTTAGTTTTGGCCGCTAAATTTGTCATTTGCTTGTCGGTCATTTATCATTGATATTGCTCGCATAATAAATCAACTTGATTAACAAATAAAGAACTCAATAACAAAAATGAAATGAAAAATATCTAAACCCCGTACAATATCAGTAAAAATACGTTGAAAACAATGACGAGCTGTTGATTCGTGTTTAAACTGAATGATGGGACAAATAAGGAGATGGCATTTCTTGTCCAAACAAATGGACAGTTTAATTTGTAAAAATGCACGAACAGTTTTTGATGCGTTAAGTAATAGTCGAAGTAGGAAGTCGAGTACAAACGTACAAACATCAGGTGTTTGTCGACGGTGACTGTGCTAACAGAACCTAATTAAAGAACAAACAAATTCCCATTGTTCAAAAAAATTACAAGTTTATGTTTATTATCCGGGATTAATCATATTGTGTTTTTGTGGATTATCAGTGGACAGTGTCAACCCAGATAATTTTTGACGCTTTCATTGTCAGCCACCATAAAACTGTTACGTGCTTCGATGAATATTTATAAGCAATTAAATTATTTCTCGCGGAAACAATTAGAGCGAAATTTCGCAGATATTTCGTACATCTGCAAATTGCGAAAACAATGTTGCAGTGTATAATCAAGATTTTATCTAGCTTACTTCTTAACGTAACGAGAGTATAATGCTAAGTTTAACACAGGTTCGTTGAGCTCATTTTACAGGTGATATATCAAATTTGTGCATTATAATTGTTGTTTTTTATTAAATGAGAATAACATTAGAAATTTTTAAATTAAGAATAAATTAATAATAATAAGACATTTTAATGTTATAACAGTATTTATTACTAATTTACTAACCAACGCAGTTGAAAATCTTTAAGAATAAAAATAAATTAAAATTTTTATTTAGAATATTTTATCAGTAAACTTTTGAGTTGAGTTTGAAATATTTGTACATTCACTTTTATATTTTCCTTAATATTTATTATTTTTATATTTTTCAAATAATAAAAAGAAACAACAAATTTTTTAAATAAATTAGATATACAAATTGTCTTTCTTTAAATTTATGCACACTTAAATATTAAATTTTTTTACTGATTACTGATTACACAATATCAGTGCCAATTTATAATATTGAAATCAATTATTAAATTAATCTAAAATGAAATGTAAAAGCATCTTTTTGTCTGTTTTTACCTTATTTTACATAAATATCTCTTGATAATAATTGATAATGTATATTGATAATCAATATAACATTAATTAACATCAAAAAATTTAAAATAAATGTAGAAAACACATTATTTTTAGAAAACAAATTTTAAAAAATAAATAAATAAATTATTATGAAGTGAAATTAATATATTGATATTTTTCAGGAAGCTTTTCAATCTTCATGAAACTCATATGAAATTGGTAATAAATAAATTTTAAATAAACCCAATGTGTCTTTAATATTTGATTTTCAATCATTTAAAATGAAAAATATTTTTTAAAATAAAAAGTATAAAAAAATAATTAAAAACTATATTTAAAAATAAACACGCAAAATAATTCAAAAAAATGTAAAACATTTATTTAAAAATGAAATATTTTTAAAATAAAACTATTATATGCTTAAAATACATATATAATAGTTTTATAATAATATATCAAAAAATTAAAAAAATATATTTGAAAAAATAAATATATAAAAAATATGTATTTTCCAAAAAATTGAAACAACTATTTAATTTTTTTAATTTTTTGGTGACTGCTTAACGCAACATTTACATCTATTATGAAATATATTATTAAAACAGATTAATTTTAATTATTAAAATATTAAATTAATCCGAAATGTACCGTAAAAGCCAGTTTTTCATTTTTGTCGATAATTTAATGATTTGATATTACATCTTTAATTTATAACGCATAGTTGAATATGTAACATATTCAATTTAATCAGTGTCCTGTTGAAACTAATTAAATCTTTCTAATTTTAGTATAATACTAAATATAATAGGCTTAATTGTCACCTAAACGACTTACGACATTAAATGAATACATTAAAAAATCTAAAATATATTTTCAGCGAACTTTAATTTTAAAATTTAATTTTGCCTATTAATTATTAACTGACCAAAAAGAAATTGATTCTGAAGTGACCGTTATAAAAATTTAAGTTCAAATAAAAAGCCCAGAACAATGTATTAATTAATACAGGCTTATTTATCTAATAATCACCACATTAATATTTCGATAGTTTTTTTTTAAAAAACTTATGTGTTGTAAAATTTTAATTAAGAGATATAAAAGCATAATTCGCATAAAATAAATTAAATTTGAAATAATCCCAATGTTAAACGTTTGTTCTTTGATTCTTGATTTACAATCCCTTAACACGAAAAATAAGATAAAAATAAAAATATTTTATGTTTTAAATAAATATTTAAAAAAACCTATTCATATTAATATTGAAAAATATATACAAAATAATACTCAAATATAATAATATTAAATATACATGCAAAATTAATCCAAAAAATTAATTAATTAAATTTTTAAATAAAATTTATTCTGAAGTAACTGATATAAAAACTTTCAAATAAAAGGTCTAGAATAATGTATTAATAATTAATTAAAGCTTTCCTGTCTAACAATCCTCATATTAATGTTTCGATAATTTTTCAATAAATTTTTGAATTTATGAAACTATCATTATTTGTTATGCTTTTTTAAAATTTTAACTAAAAAACATAACAATATTTAAAATAAAAATATTCTATATTTATAGTAGATTTTGAGAAAAATATATATAATATTTCAAAATAAATGAACATTTTTTTTTTTTGAATTTTAATTTTCAGGTTAATACAAATGCAAATGCAAAAAAAATTAAAAGGACTAAAAAAAAATGTAAAAGAAATAATTAAATTTTTTGGTAAGTCAAAAAAATTTATAAAAATTAAAAAAAATATATATGAAATTGAAAAGCTATTAAAACTGATTAATTTATTTGTTTGAATTCTCACCACTTTTAAGTTCAGTCAATTGATTGAATTTAAAATTTAAAAAATGCGACTGATAATTAATAATTAAAAACAAAAAATCATACCCAAAAGTGTTTTCGGTGTCAACTTAAATTAAATTAACAATATCAAGAACTAATTTTCGGTAAATATCGTAAATACTTTTTGAAAAAAGAAAACTTACATTTACGATTGGTACATAATCCAAAAACCTCTCACAAAACACCAAAAACCACAGAACCAAAAAGAACCGGAAGAGTTCAAATCAGCTTGTTAAAAAAATTAGAACCGAAGACAGATAGCAAAATTCAAGACAACAACATCGCAAAACGCAATGCGTCCAGCGTGCACTTCGCGGGCACCACGGACCAAGATCAACAAGATCCGCTGGGATCGCACGCTGCAAACAGACAACCAACAACGGCCGCGGACATCAACCGCGACGACTGACGTGAACGGCTCGGATCGACTGAAACGGCTTCCACGCCTGAAACGGCTTCTACCTCTTCGCAGTGGCACTACGGAGCTTTCGGAGACGGAACGTTGCGGCCCTTTTTGCCGCGTGTGTGCGAGTGTGTATGTGTGTGTGTGCGTTGCTCACATGGGGTCGCCCTTATTCCCGACCGGCATCCGCGGACAAAAGGCCCCGGCCCTTTTGTGCGGATTATGCACGCCGCGTTTGCCGGAACTAATTATCCGGCAATTTTTCGTGCAATTGTTGGTCCGGTGGTGATATGTAGATGTGCGCAGAGTTACGGCGGATTAGGCCCGTCGGGGCCTATCATGTGTGGGCCCGTTCCCCCCTCGGTACACAACAACACACCGCCGAACCGCCATTCAAAGCCCCACGCTTTTGTCCAGACGGAATGTTTGTTTGAAACTCGACCACTGTCTTGTTTATATTAATTTCGATCGCTACCCTTCATCGGCTTTCCTGTTCGCAACTCATCTGTTCAAATTGACAAAATCGGAATTTTAGGGTTGAGCACTGAGGGCAGGTATGTTTCTTTCCAACGCTGAAGCGATACGTTTGTTTCCAAGCACAGTTTTACGTGTTTAGAAGTTTTCAAATTATCATTTTTGATAATATGTTTTATTGACTTTTAAACTGATTTATTAAATTAAATACTTATATTTATTTCAATTTGTTATTTGGATTAATATTACAGTTCTGTTGGTTCCTTTCACTGATCTCCAGTGTAAGAGGATGTCGAGGATTTCACTTGAACCGAAAAATTAACGGTTTTAGAGAAGTTGCTCTTTCTATCAGAGAAATTTCAATTGGATTGTGTCTACTGTGGTCGAGCGATGGCGTGCATACTCTGTAGAAACCCGAGAATGTCGTACCAGCAGCTTTGGACGACCAAGAGGTACTACAGAAAGAAAAGATGGATACTTGTGACTGTCGGCTTTTAGAGACCGCCATATGTCGACGAATCGTATGTCAGCTGCTTGGTATAATTCAGTGAGTCCACCAATTGCTTTATCGTCAATATATTATCGTGCCAGGTACTTTTGTCTTGCCAGTTACCACCCTCTCTTGGTGCTTGTACTGTCGGCATCAAAGGTGATGGTACTACGATTGAAAGAGTTGGGATGGTGAATGTGACAAAGTTGACTTGTCTGAGGAATTTCGGTTTTACTCTCTGGCTCAAAGAGTGGAAGTAATGATTGTGGATTCTATTTGTTATAGAAGAATGTTTATACAGGGCACTATGAATGCACACCGGTATCTATAGGAAGTGTTAAGGTCTGTAGCCCTACCTAATGTTCATGGCATCCCAGAAGACCAGTTTCAGTAAGATAATGCTCGACACTGTCAGTCTTTCAATGGGAATAAGCTCATGTTACGGTTTTGCCCTGGCCACGCCGTTCTCCTGATATATCTCTGATTGAACATGAGAGTTATTTATTAGGAAGAGGACTAACTAATCTTCCTAATCAACCGGAGATTCTAGTAAAAATTGTGGTACCAAATTTGTGTTAAAAATAAATTGACGGTTTCAAAATTGCACAATAAAAAGTGTGTGTAAAACAACTATCATTCTCTGTAAAAAATTGAAAATATAAATATGAAATAAGAGTATAATAAAAGTGATTATCTGAACGGATAATTAAGAACACTTCAAAATAATCTTTTGGAATTTAGACTTATTACAATAACAATTCCAAATAAGCTTTTTTTCTTATTTTTTTTATTTAATTTAAACGTTTATTTATACATTTACTTTGAAAACTTCCAAAACATAAATTATTTAAAAAGAATGCTACATTTATTTAAATTTTTGTGTTAATCAACATAAAAGTGACATTTTTATTATCTACTTATTTTATAAATTTTATTTTTTAATTAACTTCATTAATTCACCTTAACAACAATTAACATTTTAATTGCATTTCTTAATCTTTTAGACATTATAATTTTAGTTACATAAAAAATTGTTTAAATTATATTCTGCCCTATAATTAGTTCTTAATGGTTGCTTAATTAAAAAGTTTTAACATTATTTAATAGCGTTTAACATATAAAATTGTACTGTTATCAATCATGATTTATCAAGATCAGATTCCCAACAATAAATCAGAGCCTACCTCTTGCAGGGGTTGCGTATTGACATGCAAAGCCCCCGAAACACGATACTACTTTAAAACGGGGAGGTGCAGCACCTTAATGAATTTACTATTAGGGGGTTGATAGTTAATAAATTACCACATGTCGTATTACAATCCCCCCCGTTTCGAGTATCCAAATCACGTACTAATCACTATTAACAACATCAAAAGGGCACAGATAGCCCGGAACCGTGTTTAGATTGGTTTCCTTAATAATCCGGACATTTTGTTGTTGAAACGTATCAGAACGGAATAGGTATAATAAAAAACACTCCGAAGCCACAATGGTCTATAAATTACTGGAGATTTGTGGCCACTTATTAAATAAATGTATCCTGTGGGTGAGTTTCTGTCAACCGCAGAAGAAAATTAATCTCGCTGTCGTACACCGCAGAACATAAAACACCAGAAGGGTCTTTTTTCACCTTTTTTTCCAAACATTTGTACAATTGAATGTAAACTCAAGTAAAACAATAAATATTCGATAAAAAGAAAGGCGACGCGTTTAATTATTCCGTGTGTGTAGCGTGCGCTTGTCATTAAATGGATATGTACAGAGTAATCCTTAGGGATTACGCTATTGAGAATTCCACACGTGTCAATCATGCTCAGACTATTATGTGTAATGGACATTCTAGCTACAACGCCGCTGTCAATTTTATTAATTACGTGATCAAAAGGACTAATTTATGGTGCTTAAGATAGGTATTAAAATTCATATTAGTGTTCCTGAATTTGTTGGCAAATTTTTAATATTAAAATGGGATATAAAAAATGTACAAGTGTGGGAAAATAATAAATAATAGTTACTAACAAATATGTTCAAACATGGCCAAAGAAAAATAAAATTTTCCGATAAATTCGAAAATGTTAATGGTTTTTTGAAATATGCACAAACAAGTAATATTTATGTAAATTGATACACATATTTGTAAAATTTATATTTTTTAAAAGAATGAATGAAGAAGAATTTTTTTATTTATAGAGAAAACAACTTCACAGAAAACAAACAAAAAATTTTTCATAACTTTATGATACAGTGGGCTTTTTTATAAACATTTTATTTAACTCAAAAAGTGTACCCCACTACTTTTCGAAGATTTAGTACTGATATAAAATGAAAAGAAAAGTTTGTCTAACAGTTTTCAATTTTAGTTCAAAATATTCTTTTACTGTTTGTACTGAGAAAAATGTGTATGCTGATTTTTTCGTACAAACAAACAGTTTATCGTCTAGCAACAATTACCTAGCATGCTCTCCTTCCAATAATCCTGGTGCCTTATTTCCGTAATAAATAAACTTTGTTGAAAATGTTCATTTGTTCATCAAGTTAGAAGGCATGGATATGATTTCTATAAATATAATTTTAAATACAAATTGACAACTATAACTTATTGGTTTTAAAAGTAGTAAATTCTTATCAATTTTAACATATTTATCAATTTCTCTTCTTCGTTTAATTTTTGTACATACTCATCATCTTTCTGCGGCAGTTTTCACAAATGAGGTTCTTTAATCAATACTTTAGAATTGACAAGGTAATATTACCTCTACTTGTTTCGATAAGAGCGAGATTACTTGGTCTACTTGGTTAATATACTTACTTGAAACTATTTTCTTACAGGCAAAATTGAAAAAGTATATACCATTCTGATCTTAATCATTATCAAACGTCTTTTAATATTTTAGAAAGTCAGATTCAGAAGAACAGTGATACTAACATTTAAAGTCTTCAGTTTTTTATTAGGTAGAGGTTTATATGAAGATGTATTATCAACATTCGTGAACTTACTTCGAACTTTTTTCTTATTGGAAAAAAATGGTCATTAATATTTTAGGAAGTCAGTTTCAGAAGAATTGTGATAAATTATCAAAATATATGGCTACTAATATTAAAGTCTTCAGTTTTTTATTAGGTAGAAATTTATATGGAGATAATTTTACATGTATCTAATTTCTTCGATAACGGATGGATTAGCAACATTCGTGAACGTACGTCAAACTTTTTGTTACTGAAAAAATTGTAAAAATAAAAATATTAAAATATGTATGTGGCTTCTAACATTTAAAATCTTCAGTTTTTTTTAGGTGATATAATTATAATAATAATTTAACATATTTCTTTCTTATTAGCAATATACATGAACTTACTTCGAACTTCTTTCTTACTGAAAAAATAAAAAAAAAATATATAATAGTTTGATTTTGGTCATTGGAGTAGTAATGTCAATGATACAAAAAGTTTTTATCAAACATCCTTTAATATTTTAGAAAGTCAGTTTCAAAAGAACTGTGATAAATTATTGAAATGTATGGCTACTAATATTTAAAGTTTTCAGTTTTTTATTAGGTGGAGATTTATATGGAGATAATTTAACATGTATCTACTTACATCAAGAAAATATGGATTTGCAACATTCGTCAATATACTTCAAACTTCGAAAAAATGAAAAAAGTATTTAATAGCCTGATTTTGGTTACTGGAATAGTAATTTCAATGACACAGATAGTCTTCATCAAACGTCTTGATCTTGGTCATTAAAATAGCAATTTCATTGACTCAGACTTAATATTTTAGAAACTCTTATAAAGTAAAAAATTGCGGAACACAAAAACAAATTGGACCAGTTTTAATTGATACAAAAACGTGAAAATGATTTATTACATCGGTTTTCTGTATCATTCCCTTTTTTCGAGACCGCAAAATAAACGTTCTTCAAACCTATGGCAATAATTTCGCAATTTTCCTCATTCTCGATCTATCTGCTCTCACCTAAACGGTCGAACCCGCTCTTTAAGTGCCCATTTTGCCACTCCACGGTGCAATATATGCAGATGATTCCCAATAAAACCGTACTAATCTAAATGTCAACATCTCTCAATGTAAAAACCGGGATTAAAGCACCACACTCGCATTTAACTTTATTTATAATCCGTAGTGCATTTTTTTTTTTGCTTTGCGCATTTACCAGGTGTTCGTGCCTTTCATTCGCTGATTAATGCGATAGTTTTAATTCAGCATTATTACAGAAATGTACTGCCGCTGCGATTTTTTATTTCAATTATGCCATTCTGTAAATTATGTTATTTGCTCGGCGGATATCACTCGTTAACATATCTGAGTTATTTATAGTGTATTTTAATTATTTCAAATGGTCTTATCCAATACGAATTATTGGAGTTTTATTTCTGGATGTGGTTCGTAAACCTCGTTAAATCAAATTGCAAAATAGTGAATTTATTACTTGGTGCTTGTAATCAACATTATGATCGGATGTTATAAGAGGATACACGACTGTGAAAGATATATTGTAGAAATATTTTATGACCATTACATGCAGGTAATTTTAAAATATTTCCTGAATGGTTTGTTATAATTATTAATAAGTTACCCAATTAGTATAATACTAATAGTATTTTTTAATAGCGGAAACGCAAACAGAGGTTGTCTAATGCAGTCATTAATACTTAATAAATTTACAATTTCAATTTGAAACATTAAGAACAGAAAAAAAATAATTTTTAGTTTCAGGAAATCTGTGATAAAATATTAAAATATGTGGCTACTAACATTTAAAATTTCCAGTTTTTTAGGTAATATAATTATAATAATAATTTAACATATTTCTTCGAATAGAGATGGATTAGCAATATACATGAACTTACTTCGATTTTGGTCATTGAAATAATAATTTCAATGCTATAGAAAGTCTTTATCAAACATCCTTTAATACTTCAGAAAGTCAATTTCAGAAGAACTGTGATAAAATATTAATATGTGGTTACTAACATTTAAAGTCTTCAGTTTTTTATTAGGTAGAGGTTTATATGAAGATAATTTAACACATATCTAATTCGATAAGAGATGGATTAGTAACATTCATGAACTTTCTTCGAACTTTTTTCCTACTGTAAAAATTGGAAAATTATATAATGCTTTGATTTTGGCCATTGGAATAGTAATTTAAATGATACAGAAAGTCATTATCAAACGTGTTTTAATATTTTAGAAAATCACTTTCAGAAAAACGGTAATAAAATATTAAAATGTGTGGCTTCTAAGCCTTCAATTTTTTCTTAAGTATTAGGAAAATAATAAATAAATAAATAAAATAATTTTACTGCAACACATTGTATTTTTGAAACTACTGACCTAAGGGAGTTGGCCAAATTATATTATTTAGCACGACGATATTTGTAATATATTACAGTAAATTAATTTCAATGACAAATTCCTACTACAAGTGCAACGTTTTTAACAAAACGATGAAAAGCAGATTTTCCGTCATGTTCAACTCGATTTAATCGGTCGCATCTAAGGAATATAGTGATGGATGTTCGCGTCAAACTTAAATTATAATTAAGTTGTAAAGCATGTAACTAATTAAAATACAGTCGATTACTATCTTCCGAGAAGTACAATTAACCCGTGGGCGTGTTATTAATTGACTGCGATTTAATTTTTTTACGCATTTGATGGAAACATTGCTCTCAGGCTCTTTCTGGTGACTTTTGATTTTCTCCATCTGGGTGTCTTCGTAGGTGGTATCTCGCAGATATTTGCATTGATGTAAATCTTTATTTACGTGAAATAAATTACCAGTCTTCACTATCTATACATATATTTTTTTTATTATACCCTCCACACGTTTTAATAAGATAGTAAACATATACACGAGATGTTTCTAAAATAGGTGGTCAAAGTCTGGAAACAGCTAAAACACTTATGAAGAATATCTAAATAAATTATTTTATAATGTTTTTCCTGAATGAAATAAAGCCCCCTAAATTTAAGTTTTAAAAATTGTTGTTGTAACCTTTAGTCGAATCGTTTTTTAATTTGGTATGTATTATCCCAAAATACAAATATTTACAATTAAATCTAATAAACTTCTTTCATAATAATACAGTAGAGTAGATTCTGGAGAGTCCTCATTTTTTCTTGTTCTATTTTCTACTACACTGAACATTTTTTAAAGCTATTAATCTTTTTTAAATTCTTTTCTCAATATGAAAGAAAAGAGGTACTCTTGATTAATTTTCCATACAATACAAAATCAAGTAGTATGATTATAAAATATTTTCAGATTCTATTTATGTTTGTATTTGTAACAAGTAAATATTTCTACTGTAGCATTATGGAAAAAGTTTATTGCATTGAATTGTAGGTATGTATTTCAAAATAATACATACCAAATTGGACCGCGATTGGAACAAAGGTTACGGAAATATGAGGAAAAACAATTTTTGGAATATAAATTTGAAGAGCTCTATTTTCTTCAGGAGAAAGTTTAGGAGAAAAAATATTTTGATTTACTTTATTAGTGGATCTGTTCTAGTTAGTCCCACTTTTTGACCACCACAAGATAGAAAAGGTCAGTAAATTATGAAAATAAAGTTACGTTTATACTATATTTTGAAGACATGTACTCAGTAAAACTAAAAAATATATGTTGGAAAAATATAGAACATTTATGGCAAATTGGACCAAAGGTTACGGAAATATGAGAAAAAAAAAACAATTTTTAAAATAAATTTAAGGGGCTCTATTTTCTTTAGGAGAAAGTTTAGGAGAAAAAAATTGATTTAGATTTTCTTCATTGGTGGACGTATTCTAGCTACTCCCAATTTTTGACCTCCACAAGATAGAAGGGGTCCGTAATTTACGAAAATAAAGTTATATTTATATAATATTTTGAAGACATGAAGTACTCAATAAAACTGAAGAAAAATATATTGAAGAAATATATAACGTTTTTAACATTTTAATACTTGAGCTCATCTTGTATGAATATACTACTAACAGAAAAAAATACTATAAATATACATATATTAATTAACAATAATAAGTGTAAACTGTGGACTATTAATTTTCTTGTAATAAATTTCAATTAAATATAAATAAAATTATTTATATACAATATAATTAGCATTATTCATCAGCTATTATTTAAAATAAAATAGTTTAAAAAAATTAATAATACAACATGATTATGATAAAACTTAACAAGATGATCGATTCGAAAGAAAGTAAGTGAATGGAAGATCTTCATTGATTTATTATGCCAATTGAAATATTTCGACTTGTCGAAATAATAATTTACAACCATTCATCAGTCAATTACCGATTATTTCAAATTGATGTTCAGCACCTCCGGCTCTTAACTATTACTTCTGTCATCAGCTCGTCTCGGATTGATTACAAATTCGCTTGGTCAATCCACTTTGAAGTATATTTTTGTAAAGGTTTATTCACCACGCTAATTCGACTCTTAATTAATCACGCCTCCGGTATTGTGATCGAGGTGATTTGCATAATGTTCAGAAATTATTTTTTTTATTCCTCCTCATCACCTGCACACATTTATCAATTTACAGTTTAATATTTAATTGTGTGATACCACTATCGCATTTAAGTTAATTAAGATTTCAATTTTAAAATAAATTGAATCGAATTAACATTTGCAATTATGAAAAAGAGCAAAGTAGAAACAGATTAACCTAGAACAGTAATTACCGGCTAAAACCAAAAAGAACAAGTAGAAGTGTCGAGCAACATGTGCAAAGATCAAGCAGGCCTTTCGTCACATTTTCAAGAAGACAGTTGAGTGACGCGTGTCTCGCAAGTGCCATAATAATTAATGGCGACATGGCATAAGGAACAGGGGGACATTCCTCAACTTATCCGCGGATTGCTCTCAAGTGCACGTCGATGGCTTGACCGTTTAAGAAACAGTCAGATTTAACCGCACGACACGTCCTGCATATCTAATTTTCATTCCACTTCGCCTTTTGCGATTTGGCGACCATCTTTGCTCGTCTCGACGATGAGTTACACCAGTTTTGCTCTACGTTTTTTTCTATAGTTTTACTTCTATTTTCTTGACACGCACATTTTTTAGGTAAACGATTTATGGACCGTAGTGGTTTAATAACAATAACTTTAGTCCGTTCGTTCGGTATGAATTCCCCCCCAAGAAAGGTGTAAAGCGGTCACATTTATTAAACTACACACCCTGTGTCGGAACGGAATTCGCCGTCAAATTGGTTGTGTGCCGGTTTCGAGTTTCGCTCATTCATGACATCAAATTACCCAAACAAATTATAGCGTTCGGCTGTGATTCGAGCGCATTAAGGACCCACGGCGGACCTTGTCGTTGTCTGAGAGTCGGCCAATTATTTTCCTTTTCACGTTCGTGAAGATGTTATCGTACGGGTAATGGTGGATGTAAAACGGACTAATTTATAATATAATATAATGTGGATTAAGTGTGGCGGTGGAATTCAGGCAAGGCTTTGTAATCACCCAATTTTATGTGATACTTTTAGAATTTTTGGGGCTTCCGTTGTTTTTTTTTTGTTATGAGAGAATTGAAAAATTATAAAACGTTTTCTTAGCGACTTAAAAATGTAAAAATACTTTTCTGGTAACACCTGTTTCAATGTACTGGCGTAATTCCAAATATATAATATTTAATTTTTATTAATTAACTCGAACATTTTGATAATTTGAATAAAATATTTGGTACTAAATTTGATTCAGACGAATTTTTGAAGGGATTTCCTAATTTCGCAGGTATTTAAATAATAATTTAGAATAACTTATAATATGATTTTGAATATATCTTTGAAAAGACAACAAAAAAGTTATGTAAACATCACAAAATCAGTTAATTTTATGGAGTGATCATATTATATTATAATATAATTATAGTATTATATATAATTATATAATATACTTATAATCTTAGATATCACTTAAATGCTTATATATTTAATTAATGGCTATTATTGTTTCTGGTAATTTCACTGTATTAATTACTTGTTATTTGTTTTTATCGTCATTTCGTTATATGGTATTCCCATATGGTATGTAAAATAACTGCACGTAATATTTACTCTAAAATTACTCTTACTAATAACTAATATACTATAAAGTGTATTGGTTTCAAACGCATCATGAAGAGGTTTAAAAGGGAGTTAATACATGTCTAGATTACAGTGGTGAATGTTAACATTAATTTTCTGTAATGATACTACACTGTGCCAAGAAAACCAAGAACCTCTAACGACCTTTCCTTCACAAAAATTACTCGTCCCCTCTACTTTCTGATTCTAAGCAAGTCAAATTTAAATTTTCATATTTTTGATAGAAACCGGAGTTTACATTTGACCACATTTTTTAATAATACGGATAAGATTCGGTCTTGGTGACGCTGAATTATATTTTTTTTACAGTTTCACATCAAACAATTAAATGATAATTGAATTAATTCACAGAGAGCAATGAGAGACTCTAAAGTAAAAGCTATAATTTTGTCCATTGGAAAATAGGACGCAGTTTTTTAAAGAATAAAATTATATTGATTATATTATAGGTACTGGATTCAAGTCAAGTGGTATAAATAATATAGTATATTTGAATGTGCTATTTCTTTGGTCAACCAAATCAGACAATGCAAAAAATATATAGAATACTGAAATATGTTTTATGTATTCCTTGGACAAATTTTGAATTAAATCGTTTTATGATATATCTTACAAAATGTTTCATTTTAAATTTATTATTATTTTTGTGATCACCGCTGTATATAGAAATATATATTAACTTTTAAATGAATATTTATTTTAATTTATTCTATATTTGATATATTATTTTATTTAATTTTTAAAATGAGAAAAATAATCCTCAATGGTTTTCATATATTTAATAAATTATTATTATATTTTAATATTAAAAAAGGGTTAATTATTAATTCACTTCTCATAAAGATTAAATATATAATTTCTTTAAAAAGATGCATAATTAATCTTTTTATAGTTTTATTTCAGTAACTCAATATTACATAACACTAATATATTTTAAGTCACTGAAATTAATCCTGTAAAACTATTTTGGTTCTCTATGCATTTAATTATGCAGAAACCTGTTTACTTTACATGGTGTAAGAACTATAGAGAGATGTCACTACAATAGTCATGACTAATTTGAATGATTTTAAATAACATTATTAAACAAGTAAAGACATTATTAAAATTAAGTTTAAATTAATTAAAATAAATTGTTTCAGATAAATAAAAAGTATGCTCAAGTGTAATGTGGGTTGCTTCATATAGTAGTTCACTGATTCCATCTAGTGGTCGAACTGTAACTAAATACACATATAAGAGAATAAATCTGTATAATTAAACTTCAGTTATATAAGACATGGCTAGATGACGCCACGATCTCATTGTTCGAATATCCATAATTTATGAATACAATTACTGTATACGAATTTGATATTGTATAAAGTATACTTGTTTTATAAGAATTTTATATATAAATAAATATTAATTTCAGAATTTCTCAAAACTGATTAATGATCGTATATTCAAGTTCAAACACGTTCTTTTTTTATTAATCAGATTTTCATTTTAATTGTACGCTCTCTAAATCAAATAAACATATATCTTTAATTAGAAAATAAAGGAAGTATTCGAAAACGTTCGAATTATTCAAAACTTTCTAATCGCATCGAATTATTCACGTAATTATCAATTATATTATATTGCCTATATGCTTATTAACGTTAATTTTTTTAAATGCTTAAAGTCGCACACCGGCTTTAAAATTCAAAAAGGTGTTCATTGAAGTTGATTTTATGTAATATAAAATTAATAAAACTAGACAAACCACTGATATGTGAAATTAATCTTCTGTAAAATAACTTGTTTAATTAAAATACTTCAAAATAATCAATTTTGGTTTTACAGTTACTGCCACACTAATCAAAGGGTTACAATTAAATAGTTCAATTTGAACACACTTTATCAACCTGAACATTTTGGTGAAACTATATTTAATAAACGATATAAAAATTACATTAAACCCCATTCTACATCACCAGATTAAGTAATAATTTTCACTGTTTCACTTATTTTGTTATAAAATATTCATTACTCAAAATACCACATTTTGAATAAGAATTTTATCTATCTTATTTATTATTAAAACGACGATAATATGTATAAAAATTATTCATTCATAAACATATTCTATACATTTTTATGTAGAAATAATTATAAACTGACAATGGTTTTCCTAAAATAACTCAAAAAATGCACAATTAATATTTTATTATTTATTTTTAACAAACGCTGAAAACTACATTTTGCTATTTAAACTTGGCGAAAATATTAATCATTTTTTGACGTAAATATTTTATATTAATTTTTAGAATATTCCTCCAAAATCCAGCTTTTTCAAAGAGTTCTTTGTTCGTACCTGCTCGCAACAATATAATAGCTTTTATGTCGCTTTTCCGGTCCTTCAATTTGCCCCGACCGAAATATTGCTTTATTAGATACAATTCCAATCGTTTATGATTTTAAAATTAAAAATTATTAGTGTCTGTAGAATGTATAGAAAATTTTGTCTGTCGGTACTTGTTATATTACACGCAGATTTTACAACTGCTATTTATTTTACTGCAAAGTAAAAAGCATATAATTTTAAAATTAGGAGGTATAATCGTTTAGTTATTGCTGAACATTATTTACGTGAAAGTACCTGGAAATGTTTATTGTATTATTGCACTTATTTATTTGTTCGGACGTGCCCATTTTTTGTTCTCAGGCATCTTAACTGTAAGCAAGCAGTTAAATTTATCAAGAACTACAGATAATACCCATTGAACTCTGGACTTCATTCTTAAAACAATACATCTTTTTTTAATAAGGTGCAATAATAATTGTTTAAAATATATTTTCTATAAAACATTTTACAAAAATATTTTTGTATTAACTATGTGTAAGGATTTTTTAAAATTAATATTTCAATAAGAGAAATCAAAAACCCGAATGTAACTGTAATTGAAAGTACTTCTTTTATTTTGCCTGCCATTTATCAATACGTTACTGGTAAAACTAGATACTAAAATATCACGTTTTATATCGCAGCTCCAAAAAATGATATTGTTGAAGGATATTTTATTATTAATTTTTTACAAAAATAAAAAAAAATAAAATAATTTTACTTGCAAAATTGTTATTATATAATAGGGAGTACTTTAATATCCACGACGATATAAAAATTGGTCGTGGCTTACTACTTGGGAATTCCCTGATACTATTTCAATTACCATAATTTTATTGTTTAAGATAAATGTGACGTAATAATTTAGCAGTAAAACTATTTGTACGATATTTAGCACATTATGCAAGGGGTGTCCCACATTATGTAGGTACTTCCTTACTTTTAAGGAAACAATACTTGTTTAAGGAAATATATTACATCCATAAAGCAAAGTAAACGTTTTATAATCCGATTTGTATTAATCATAACATAATTTCAATACACAGGTATTAAGGATAATTTTATTGTCAGGCAATTAATCCGCGGTTATTACGTCAATAATATTGTAAATAGGTAATTCTTGTAAGTGGTTGCATTTTTTAATTTGTAGAATACCTTTTTCGTGTCTATTTTTCAATGTTAATATATGCACATATTTTATGACTTACACCGTCAATATTTGCGGATCGGTGATGCTAAGCAATTTTAAATATAAAATTTAGATTAAGTAAATAATATAGATAGCAGTTTTGGTACAAAAATTCAATTACCATTGTTCTAGATATTACATTTAGACAAAGATAAGACTTTTTAACAAATGCACTAATTAGTTTCGACCCTTTGGCGTTTGTTTCCATAAAGTTCGTGGTTTTTGTCAACTTTTAGGAAGGAATATTAATTTGTTGATTATTTTCATTTGCACAGGAACTGAGAATATGAGTCAGTGAATAAAGTTGCAAATTAATTTAAAACAAATATAAATTACAGAACGTATATGTTTTTATAAAGCAAATATTGTTTTCATTAATTGTCAAATAATGTAATAACTAGAGTTACACTCAACTACATAATTGTCGCAGTTGCTAATTGGGGCAGTAAACTATTATGAAGTTCTAATTTTCTAAATTTTCTACAATTTCCATTTCATCGTTATACTGTTACAGGATAGAAATTATATTTCAACTTTGCATATGTTAAACTGGGATTTAACTTTAATATTTAATACATGATTTGTGAGGAAAAAAGTTCGACTTCCATTTATCACTTCAAAATAAATATGAATGTGTCAGGTGGCCAAATAGTAGAGGTCATCGGCCATATGTCACTACTCACCGAATAGCTGTACAAAAAAATATTATTAACATTGACCCTAAAAAAGTATTTAATATTTTTAATCTTATACTTATGAGAAAAATCAATTTCTATTTTTAATATACCTATTAAAGACGAATTTGAATCATCTGATTACTGATCTCGGAAACATGTGCCATATTTTTTATTAAAAACTTATTGCCTTATCTCTTAAAATACAGTGATGGTAACACATTAAACATAGAAAAAGATAAAACTTCAGTTTAACCGAACAGAAGTCGATAAACTTAGCTTCAAAAGAAAGAGTTTTCTTTGATCTATCTTCCACATTTTATACCTTTTTTTACATCAGCCTTTAGAGAGACTAATATGATTCTGACTCCATAAAATTAACTAATTTTGTGATGTTTACATAACTTTTTTGTTGTCTTTTCAAAGATTTCTTCAAAAACATATAAATGATTCTAAATTATTATTTAAATATCTATGAAATTAGAGATTCCCTTCAAAAATTCGTCTGAATCAAATTTAGTACCAAATATTTTATTCAAATTATCAAAATGTTCGAATTAATAAATAAAAATTGCACGTAATTCTCACTCTTGTTGCCATTGCCAACCAATTACATTCAAGATATCAAAACTTCAAGTTATCGAACCGTATTTTTCACGAATTGTTCAATAATGTAACAATTATAGTTAACTACATAATTGTATTGTACATAAAAATTCAGCGAGTAAAAATGTACACTGGCATTTTCTACAATTTTCATTTCATCATTAAACTACTACAGGATAGAAATTATATTTCAGTATGCAATGCATATGTTAAATTACATGGAATTTAGTTTGAATATTTAATACATACCATTATTTATTAGTAATAATGGGTTAGCGAAAACCTATAAATAACAATTAAACCAAATGTAGCCGCGTTTTTACTAAATACACGAACGAACTTTGATAACTCGAATCAACAATTCATATCATTATTGATCTTGAGGACAATTATCATAGTTTTTATTATCGTATTTCTAATAGAAGTGGTGACGGTAACTCGTCAAACATTAAAAAAGATAAAACTTTTCAGTTTTGAACAGAAGTCGGCAAACTTAATATCAAAAGGAATAGTTTTCTTTGATCTATCTTCTGTATTTTATCCTTTTTTACATCAGCGGTTAGAGAGACTAATATGACCCTATCCATAAAACTGACGAATTTTGTGATTATAATTTTACCACAGTCGTTTTTTAAAGTTTTGATTTCCTCAAATGAATAGAAGCTGTTCTAAATTATTGCTGAATATGTCAAACATTAAAAAAGATAAAATCCTACAATTTCAGTTTGGTTGAACAGAAATCAATAAACTTAGCTTCCCTCAACTGAAAGAGTTTTCTTTGATAACTCTATAAATTTGACGAATTTTGTGATGTTTTTATAATTATTTTGTTGCCTTTTAAAAATTTCTTACGATAAAAATTTACATTGGCATTTTCTACAATTTTCCTTTCATCATGAAGCTATTACGGGATAGAAATTATATTTCAGTACGCAGTGCATATGTTAAATTATATGGAATTTAGCTTGAATATTTAATATATACCATTATTTATTCGTAATATTGGGTTAGAGAAAAACTATAAATAGCAATTAAACAAAATCTAGCCTCATTTTTATTAAATACATACAGTGGAACTTCGGTAACTCGAACCAACAAGTCATATCATTATTGATCTTGAGAACATTTATCATAGTTTTTATTATAATCTTTCAGTCGTATCTTTAAATTGTAATGATGGTAACTCGTCAAACATTGAAAAAACTATCCAGTTTTTTTGAATAGGAGCATTCTTTGTCGAGATTTACACAAAAAATATAAACTTATGGTGTTCGAACAAAAATTCGAGCAATTAACAACGGAATTAGGGATTCCCTTCACAAATTCGACTTATCGAGTTGACGTATACATGTTTATTAACATTTTTTTAATATTTGATATTGTATATTTTTCAGAAAATTGTCGAAAATACAAATATTTTGGATTTACCATATTTATTTGTGATTTACGACGTTTCAAATAATATTTCTATTCCGTATCTAATTGTCAATTAGCCACAATTATTTTTAATTTTACAACGTTTGGATAGTATTTCTGCTCATTAACGTAAAGCTCAGTTAATCTAATCTTTAACTTGCTTAAAGCACAGTTGTATAAACTTTGCTATCTAAGAAACACAACAGCAGATGTATGTATATATAAAAAAACTGTCAAAAACTGTAAAATATTCTTCATTTTAAAAATTTCATTGGTATTTACTTAAAATATTTTTAACTAGTGTTGGTACATTTATTTGCAATTTTACAACGTTTCGAATAATATTTTTATTCGTTATCAAATTCTAATGCTTAAGAAATATGTTTAAGCTCAGTTAACCTAGTTTTTACTTTCTTAAATTGCATTCAACTTATAAATACAGTTGTATAAACTTTGCTATCTAAGAAACACAACAGCAGATTTGTGTATATTTAAATTAGTTGTCAAAAACAATATTCTTCTTTTTTAAATTATATTGTTATTTAGTTAAAATAAAATAATTTTCGCTAGGGATGGCACATTTTGTTTGCAATTTGACAAGGTTTCGAAGAATATTTTTACTCGTTATCAAATTCTAATGCTTAAAAAAATATGTTGAAGCTCAGTTAATCTAGTTTTTACTTTCTTAAATTTTATTCAACTTATAAGTACAATTGTATAAACTTTACTATCTAAGAAACACAAGAGCAGATGTATGTATATTTCAAAAAATTGTCAAAAACTGTAAAGTATTCTTCTTTTTCAAAGTTTAATTGTTTATTCATTATTATTTATTTAAAATAACATATTTTTGGCTAATACTGACACATTTTGTTTGTAATTTTACAACGTTTCGAATAATATTTTTATTCGTTATCAACTTGTATTGCTCGAGAAATATGTTAAGGTTCTGTTAACCCAGTTTCATTCAATTTATAAAGACAGTTTTGTACACACTCTACTGTCTAAGAAACACAAGAGCAGATTTAAAAAAATAATCAAAAACTGTGAAATACTCTTCTTTTTTAAATTATACTGTTATTTACTTAAAATAAAACATTTTGGACAGTGCTGACATATTTGTCTGCAGCTTTAAGTTTCGAATAATATTTTTATTCGTTATCAAGATGTAATGCTAAAGATATATGTTGAAACTCAGTTAACCCAGTTTTTTAATTTCTTAAAATTTCTTCAACTAACTCAACTATCAAGTACAATTGTATAAACTTTGATATCTATGAAACACAACAGTAGAAGTATGTGTATTTTAAAAAAATGTTTACAACTATGAAATATTCTTCTTTTTCAACATTTGAATATTATTTACATAATATAAAATATTTTGGACTTGTGTTGTCATATTTATTTATTTATTGAATGCTCTATATAATCGGTGTCAAGAAATATGTTAAAGCTCAGTTAATCTAGTTTCTTACTTACTTAAATTTCTCTCAACTTGTAATATAATATCTAAGAAACATTTATAATTTTATAACTTTTCGCATAGCATTTTTTTTTTCTTTATCAAATTATTGTGCCCAAGAATTATGTTGGGGCTGAGTTAAGCTAGTTTTTGACTTTCTTAAATTTCATTCATCCAGTAAGTAAAAGAGTGTATGGGGTACCCAAATATATACATTCCAACTTCTATAATTCGAATGGAGATTTATGTCTTCATTATTGATCTTGAGAACATTTATCATAGTTTTTATTGTAACATTCTGATCGTATCTATTAAAAGGTTGTGTTGGTAACTAGACAAAAATTGAAAATGATACATCTCTTCACTTTGGTTGAACAGAAACATCAAATGAAACATTTTTCTTTGATATAAGTTCTGCATTTTATTTTTTTAACATCATATGTTAAAGGAACTACTATAATGAAACGAATTTTGTGATGATAATTTTTTATTGTTTTCCTCAAAAGAAAGCTGTTCTAAATTATTACTTAATTATGATGCCTGAACACATTCATAAAAATCTATCAAATTATGAATAAGGGAATTAGGAATTCCCTTCGAAAAATTCGACTTATTGCATGTAGTGTAAAATAATTTATCAAGGTATTCGAGGAATCATATATAAATTACACAATTTCATTCAATTTATCAAAACTTCGACTGATCGACGATTAAATTACAACAATCCAGTGAGTAAAAACTTACTTTACCATTTTCTGCAATTTTCATTTCATCATTGAACCACTACGGGACAGGAATTATATTTCAGTATGCACCGCATTTGTTAAATTACGTGGGATTTAGCCTGAATATTTAATACACACCATTATTTGTTAGCCATATTGGGTCAACTAACCTAACCTAACCTAACCTATAAATAGCAATTAGGCAAAATGGACCTGCATTTTTAACCAACTACACATCTAGCACAAAGAATTGCACGTCAACGTTTCGCCCTTTGTAAACAAAAAAAAAAAAAAAAAAAACAACGTACGTCACATTCAAGAAGCACAGTCCGCGCAGACAGTAATCGCGACGGACGTGAATATTAAAATCTTTTTCGTTCCGCAAAACAATGAACGGCAAGGGCCGTGGGGGCCACGTCGTCGTTGCCTCGTCCAAAAATGCACATGTAAGCGGACCGCGACTCCGCACGGAACGCGGTTTATTAAACGAAAATAGTGTTATACATTAAAAAAAATATATATGTATATTCCGTGCGTGCGTGTGTGTGTGTACGAACGTACGTACGAACGGGCTGCGAGCGCCGCGCCGCCGTTCCGTTCTATCCCCTTGAAAATTCAAGGGAACGTGCCCATCCACGAGCGGGATGCGTCCGTCTCTGTCGCGCTCGCGCGTCGAGCCGCCTCTCGCGCCCGCCCGGCTCGCCTCCTTTTATTTGTTCTCTCGAAAAGTTTATATTCGAAAAAACGAAGTAAAAACAATGCCTTCGCAGCGGTGTGTTTACACGAGACGACGACGACGACGGCGACGGTGACGGTGTGGGATTCGGCCACTGCGACGGGCAATATGCACCGGGTTCTGGCGCTGGACGGCCGTGTGTACCAGCGCCGGGACGACGGGAACTGTGCCACACGAATTATTATTTGATCGGCTAATGTTGGTTTTTTTCTCTCCTCGTTTTTTTTTTTTATTTTGCTTTCAATTTCTCCTCACCCCCGCGTCCGCCCCCCCTCCCCCCGTCGAAATTGGACGCGGCAACGAATTTTTGCCGTGAGGAACGACGTCAGAAACGACGTCGGAGCACGTGAGACGCCGTTCTCGATTGTTGTCGGTTCGGGTAGACGAGAGATAAATTCGACGGAGTTGCAAAATAGATTATCGATTTTAATGTGGTCCTGTCGATAACTAATCTTTGGTGAATTGGTTAGAAAGAAAAAACTATGCGAATAAGTAATTCATATTCTGTGAATACGTGCTGTTATAGAAGTCTAATTGTTAGGCCATTCATTAGTATTTATGGAACGATAGAGGAGTATTGTGTTGAATGTTTTTTCCTGCGTTATTTGATAAGTAAAACGGATCTTTTTAAAACATTATTCACACCTATCATTTTAATTACGGAGTGATTTATAATAACCGTATCAATTTTGTAGATTATAAATTATGATTTACGATTTATTGAATGTTTTATCATAAACAATTATAAAATTTATACTTGTGTGAATTGTATCACTTAATTTTTACATTACTGTCAATTAATTTATCATATTAATGAAATGTAATACTTCATTACTGAAACTTTTTTACGTGGGCGTTGCAGATCCAGCAATTCAAATGTGTTTTAGAACTGTTTTAATAACAAGATGGTGAAATAATAAAAATAAGTATTTATCGTTGTTGTGTCTTCAAATTATTTCAACTACATTTGTAGTTATTAATTAAAATACGCTCACGTCATTTTATATAAACTACACGTTGAAATTTGAAACATATTTCAATCAATCTTTCTACTTTTAAGGGTATATTTTTAACGTACATACATTTATTAACATTTTTTATTATTTGCTATTCACTTTGCGAAAAAAGTAAAAACTTTTCATATCAAACTTCTCCCTTTAAATAAAATTATACATATTTTAACATCTAACAAATATATGTAGTAAGCACATATAAGGGCGTAATTTTGAGAACTTTGAAAAGAAAATATAATAAATATACCTTTGTTGTCATACTTATTTGTGGTTTCACAACGTTGTGTTGAGATTCGAGTCTTTATGCTCAAAAAATATGCATAAGTCCAGTTTATATAATTTTAGGGGAATGTGAAATGTTCTTTTGTAAAATTAGATTGTTACCCACTGGAAATTTTGAACTTAAAATAAGATATCTGGGACTTGCTTTGTCATATTTATTTGTAGACATTTTCAGTTCATTATTAACCCGTTATCTAGTTTTTGAAGCATTTTCTTAAATTTTATTTACGCTAAAAGTAAAATTATTTAAACTTGGATATCTATCAAATCAAACAACAAATGTATGTATATTTTTATGAAAATTGCCAAAAACTGTGAAATATTCTCTTTTTTCAAAATGTGATTGTTATTTACTTAAAACAAAATATTTTTGACTTGTATCTTTATATTTATTTGTAGTTTCAAAATAATTCCAGAAGAATATCTGTTCGTTATTTGGTTTGTAAACATTTTCTTAAATTTTATTCACTCTAGAAGTAAAATTATATGAACTTGAATATCTAACAAATAAAACAACAGATGTATGTATATTCTTATGAAAATTGCCAAAAACTGTGAAATATTCTTTTTCTTACAAAATTTGATTGTTATGTATTTAAAATAAAATATTTTGGCCTGGTATTTTCATATTTATTTGTATTTTCAGAAGAATATATGTTCGGTATAAACTCGTTATGCTCAAGAAATATGTTGAAGCCCAGTTTACCTAATTGTTGAAGTACTTCCTTAAATTTTATCCACGCTAGAAGTAAAATTAGACAAACTTGGGTATCTAACAAATAAAACAACAAATGTATGTATGTATATTTTTATTCAAAATTTGATTGTTATTTACATAAATAAAATATTTTTGGCATGTATTCTGGTATTATTTATAGTTTTACATCGTTTCCAGAAGAATATCTGTTATTAACTCGTTTTGCTCAAGAAATATATTGAAGCTCTAGTTATCTAGTTTTTGAAGTAATTTCTTAAATTTCATTCATCTTAAAAATAAAATTATATAAACTTTGATAAGTAACAAATAAAACAACAGATGTATGTAAATTTTTAAGAAAATTAACAAAAACTGCAAAATATTTTTTTTCTTCAAAATTTGATTATTTACTTACTTAAAATAAAATATTCTTGACTTGTGTGATCACATTAATTTGTGGGTTTACGACGTTTCCAGTAGACTCTCTCCTCATTTTTAACTCGTTATATTCAAAAAATATATTGAAACGAAAATTATCTAGTTTTTGAGGCACATTCCTAAATTTTATTTATTCTAAAAGTAAAATTGTATAAACTTTGATATCTAACAAATGATACAGACAACAGGTGTAGGTATATTTTTAGGAAAATAGTCAAAAACGTTGAAATATTGTTTTTTTTTTCAAAATTTGATTGTTATTTATTTAAAATAAAATGTTTTGGAACTGTGTTGCCAAATTTATTTGTAGTTTTACCACATTTCCAGTAGAATCTCTGTTCGTTATTACCTTGTTGTGCTCAGAAAATATGTTGAAGCACAGTTTATATAGTTTTGAGATTTTTTTCGTTAACCTTATAAGTAAAATTGTACAAACTATAATATCTTAGAAATACATAAGCATTCATATTTTTGCAAAAATTGTCAGAAACTATGAAATATTCTTCTTTTCAAAATGTGAATGATAATAAAAAATTTTGAAAAAATATTAATTCTAATTTTTCTATTTAACAGGTAAAATGAATGCAATAATGATAATAATAATAATAATAATAATAATAACACATGAACATTCAAGGAATTTTGCTTCCTCCTAATATTTCGTTTCATATTTTATAAAATTCAATAATGAAGATATTATGTATTCAGAAGTCTTACTAACTAGTTTTAAATTAAAAACGAGTTACATATGCTTATGTTTAATTTTTTTATGTGGGTACATATTGAGATACGCGTTGCACTTTTATAAGTGGATGCGTCGAGAAGCAAGAGGGTATCTGTGCATGAGCAAAGAACAAATAAAGAAAGATTTGCTTCACGATGGAAAGAAGAGTGGAGGAGAACGAAGGAACGGACCAGTATGTGTGTGTGTGCGGTCAGGAAATTTTTCCTCGACCGTCCGTCCGTCCGTCCGTCCGTCCGATGTCGGTAGTTTCTACGTTGATTCGGTCGGGGCGCTTGCGACCGGTCGAAAACCGCCCTCGAAGTGGTGGGGGACCGGCATCCTCGTGCAACTTAAAAATGCCGCCGTGAGCAACCGAATCGATACGAGGCCGGGGCGTCACGTGACGCGCGCGCCGCCCAATCAGAGCAGAAGGCAGTCGACTGTTGTGAGTCGCACCGCTCCGTGATCAGTCTGAAGTGAGATGTCGCCGGGGTTGGGTGTCGCCGGTGCGAGTCAACTTCCACACGTAGCGCGCTGTTGAGTCGTGTGCAAAGCGGAGTACGAAAATGATGGAGGATCCGACGCAGGTGTTGTACACCGAGTTACCAGTGCCCCTGCTGTCCACTGCGGCCCTGCTCAGGCACCACCACCGCTACCAGCCCTACGGCAGGCTGCACCAGCCGCAACACTTTCTTCCACATTCCGCCGTCCACGAGCTGCACGCTCTGGCCAGGACCATCGAGGAGGAGGACGACCAACTAGACGACTATGATCTGGGTAAGACGCACATTTCCTGCCTCTACCCGGAAATACTGGCCATCATATTCAGTTACCTGGAGGTAAGGGACAAGGGTCGGGTGGCACAGGTGTGCACCGCGTGGAGGGACGCAGCTTATCTCAAGTCCGTGTGGCGCGGCGTCGAGGCCAAGCTGCACCTACGGAGGACCAACCAGTCCGTGTTCGCTTCCTTGGTGAAGCGCGGCATCAAGAAGGTCCAGGTGCTGTCGTTGCGACGGTCCCTCCGGGAGGTGGTCCAGGGTATTCCCAACATTGAGTCGCTCAATTTAAGCGGGTGTTACAGCGTGGCGGACGTCGGCATCTCGCACGCCTTCGTCAACGAGGTGCCGTCGCTCACGCAGCTCAACCTGTCGCTGTGCAAACAAGTCACCGACAACTCGTTGGGCAGGATCGCCCAGTATCTAAAGAACTTGGAGGTGCTGGAGCTGGAGGGCTGCTCCAGCGTGACAAATACTGGCCTGGTGCTAATCGCCTGGGGCTTGAAGAAACTCAAAAGACTGAATCTCCGCTCCTGTTGGCACATCAGCGACCAGGGCATCGAGCATTTGGCCGGAGGCAACGTCAATTTGGAGTACTTGGGCCTGCAGGACTGTCAGCGGCTCTCCGACGAGGCGCTTAAGCACGCCACCTTTCTGCCCTCGCTCAAGTCGATCAACCTTAGTTTTTGCATTAGTATTACGGACAGTGGACTGAAACACTTGGCCAAAATGACGAGTTTACGCGATTTGAATCTGCGTTCTTGTGATAACATTTCGGACATCGGCATGGCCTATTTGGCCGAGGGTGGTTCGAGGATATCCTCGCTGGACGTGTCGTTCTGTGACAAAATCGGTGATCAGGCTCTCGTGCATATCTCCCAAGGACTGTTCAATCTGAAAAGTTTGTCGCTGAACGCCTGTCAGATCTCTGACGAGGGACTGTTCAAGATCGCCAGCACCCTACTCGATCTGGAGACCCTCAACATTGGTCAGTGCAGTAGAGTGACGGACAAAGGTTTAACAACAGTGGCGGAAGCACTGCAAAAACTCAAGTGCATAGACTTGTACGGCTGCACCAGGATTACGACTGTCGGACTGGAACGGATCATGAAACTACCCCAGCTTAGTCTCCTCAATCTGGGACTGTGGGTTAGGTGAAACGTATTTAATATGTAGGATTTTTTTATGTACACACGTTTATGAAATTTTGTGGTTACCCCCGGACTGTTTCTAATAAACGAGCTGCGAATGCCTAACGGCTAAATGAATCTATTATATTGGAACCTTTGCTTTCGGATACGCTGCCAGTTTCGACTGAAGTTTTCCGACATTGTTTGAATTTACGAAATTCCCCGCAGACTTCCAAAACGATGCTTATATACATTTGCTGCTTTAGACTGATTTGTATACTAATTCTTTTTTTCTGTAATTAATTAATAATCATGTATGTATGTTCAAAAGATGTAAATGGAAAATGGGATCTACTCAACATATGATGTTCCATTCACGCAATAACCACCAAATTTTAAAAACGTGCAAAGAGCTGTGATAGATATTAAACGAATGACGTAAGTGCGACTAAGTGAAATTACCGATAGGCTAATATATATTATATTATATATTATTCAATTTAACCAATGAGAATAGATCATATCGGCGATGCAAATTTTTTTTCTTCTCTCTTCTTGCAAAACCAACGTTTTTCAATTCAACAATTGGATCTAGTTTCATGAATATTAGGCAATACGTATTAAAAAAAAAAACTCATTCCGGGCATGTGTCGTCTGACGTGATCATTTTTTAGACATTTAAAAAAAAAGATCAACAGGTCATGTGTGTTTAGGAGTTGTCGTTGTGAAAAAATCTTTTGCTGGTCGATTGATTTATTCAAGGGAAATCACTATATAGGCCTATTTCTTGGCGACCAAAGCATCATATTGTTTATGGAAATAAATGGTATCGTTACGTTTGTTCTAAATTAGAACTATTGAGTAGATTTATGGCCGATTGCAACAAATTATTTAAATTTTTACGTGTCCCCCCGCCTCGCAATTCGAACAGTGACTGTCGTCGGATTCGTTGGGGTTGTTTTTCGGGGATTTTTAACGAAATTTTCATAATATTGTATAATTTCTTGTGATAGCGGATAACAATCGATGTTGCGGACTTGGGTTTGCGAAACAGCATCATCATTCATTGAATATTTGTTGAAAGTTGTTTTTTTTTAAACGTTGTTTTCTGTGTAAAGATGTTATTCCGACGGATTACGCTTTAAATGTAATAGTTTAAGTTTTGACTGACATTATTACGTTGAGAACTAAGATGCAATTCTTGTTTGCCTTAATTTTTTAGATACATTTTTGTATTAGTTTACCGGCCATATTTGTTATAAAGATCCGATGTGTAGCAGGCATGCTCTCGGGTCGTCTGTAAAAATTGTACAGTGATAATTATATTGTATATTTGAACGTAAAAGTTATCAATATTTGTTACTATTACGTTATGTTTTTATAAATTGGACAAATTTAAATAAAATAAAAATGTAAATCATACTACTTGTTTTATTGAAGGCCACCCACGCTTCGAATAGTTTCAATGTTTAACGTGAATTCCGAATTTGCAACGTACAACGTCAGAAATAATGTGAAAAAATTGGTATCGAACAGTTTTATGGAGGCGATACTTGACACATTCAAAATTTTTCTGTTAAAATGGGTATCGATATTATATTTGAACGGGGCGATACCCATTTTACGTTTTGGTGACACGTGGTGATTTACACCGTAAAGTTTGAAAGGTTAATTTTCGGCTAGATGCTTAATTTTTTTTTTGGCCACACATAATAAATTAAACATGTCTCCTTGTTAATCGCAAAACCGGTACGGCCAAAAATATGTACCGGTTAAAGTCTGTTTTCGAAACGTTTTAATCTAGCCGTAATTTGTGTTTTATTTTACGTGTGCCGCTTTATACTTTTAAATTTGTGAAATTTGTTCCACGAACGAAAAGTGGTCGTTTACTTTTTGACCAAATACAAAAGCTTTCGCAGGTCGTTTTATACCTGGAAGTCGTACCGCAACAAAATATGTAGTGTTATTCGTCAGTTTCCAACTAAATTTTAATACCTTTATTTGGGAACTTTGAACCTTTCAGTTTTTCGACATTAATCGATGTCCACCTCTAAAGATAAGTACATTTATTCTTATAATATTAATCTATTAATTAAGTTTACTTGAATATTTTTATAACCCACTTATAATAAAAACATTTCACTTTTTGTAAATGTGTAACAACATAGAAGACATTATTTAATAAACAAACGATGGTACGTAATTATATCAGATAATTATGAATTTATTAAAGTTTACTTCATTTTATGGGGCCAAAAATCCTGTCTAAATTAATCCTAATATTAACTTGTTCATAAAATGGCTCAGCCTTTCAGTTGTAGCTTTCTTGATTAAACATTAGTTGTGAAATGCAATTTTCCGCAAATCTCAATTTGTCCCAAATTTTCGCAATTATCCAGAAGAAAACGTAATGCCAAAACAAAATAACGTTTTATCAACAAATACAATCAAGTTAAATTTCATTGCACACAAAATATTATTTCCATTTCTTGATACACCCTAAAAATTAAAAAATCACATTGGAATAACGTACAGTGGGTGCAACAGTAGTCGGATAATTAATTGCAACTTCCACATGCAGGAAACCTGATTATATTACAGTAAATAAATTCGAGGTTATGCCTTTTTTTATTCACAATAGCTACAAGGAAGAAATCCAGTCGCTAGTCAAGAATACGCATCGAATTACAGCAGTAATCACCGTAATTATATTTTAAATGTTGTATGGTGATACACATTAATTTTTCAGCGTGATGTGTGTTATTACAGGTAAATTGTTGTGATTAAAATTGTGTTTGAATGAGCGAGCAGATATTTCACAAGAAGAAAATTACGATTTTTATGGATTTACAATGGCCGTGGTGTGAGAAGGGAACAACAACAGCAACAGCAACGTTGAAATTATGTTATCCGAGGCGAAAAAATATTATTTAAGATGTATCTATGTACTATGTATATATGTTGTATATGAGTGAAACTGCATGTGGGTAACGTCGACGTAAAAATCTACCTGAGAAATCGTCGGGCGGCTATTTATATTTCTACCTGCTTTCCACAAGTGTTTTCGTAAAAATGCCACAAGAAATTAGGTTTCTTGCATACCTGAGATATGAATTCTCGTTTCCGAACGCGCTCGAAACCGCTAAACGATCGTCGATGTTAAAAACTTGTGTAAACGTTTCTGGTGCTTAATATTTTATTTTTAACTGCGCCAAATGCTAACCCAAAAATTCAATTTTTAAAAAAATATCCGTTTTATGATTTTAATAATTAAGCTGTTTATAATTTTGAATTTCTGTAGTAATACGCACATGATCATTAATCAATAATGTGATTTGTAAATTTCATGTGGAAGGTAAATGCAAAATATAATACAAAAATATGTACATTTATTTATGCAAAACATTGTGAAACTGAAATATACATATTCGTGTTACCTAACGTGTTTTAATATAAAATATGGTATAAATTTGATAAGATACTTACCGTGTATTTGCTTATTTTAAAAATAGAATCGACATTTCTATGTGGAAAGCTTTTTTCCATAAATCATTTATTATTCGAAAATGCGTTGTAATCGGTAAGAAAAAATGGTTTTGGTTGGATGGAGAAATTAAAATTAAATTAGTACGTTTCTAGCATTTCTAAAAAACGACCACGAATTAAAATATAGTGTGGCCCATTTCAGTAGATTAGTGTGCTTGTTAAAATATCTTTAAGTAGTGCCATTAGTTGTAGCCAGTATTTGATATTGTCATTGGTTTTTGAAATATTATTCCATGGTTTGGTTGATCAGAATGTAATTTGTAACTGTGACACAGGCTTATTAATATGCAACATATTTATGAAATTTCCTATGTACCCATTTTGAAGCCTACTAAATTCGATGATTCATAATAGTGTTTTTTTTTTTTGATACCAAAAATGTTACAGTAGACCTCCATTGGATGATTCAGAAAACTTTTTTATAGGATGCTTAGTGGTGTCGTTATGATGTATCAGATAAAAGTTAACTTGTAGTCTTGTTGGCACTAAGAATTAAACTGTTTATAAGAACTAATATGTTAAATTACGTTAAATTTATTCCACGATTTAAAATTTAATTTAAAATTTTTAACCACGCAATTGACTTATTAATATGAAATTTCCTATGTATCCATTTAGAAGCTTAAGAATTCAATGATTCATGCTTAATCAATTTTTCTCAATTTTTGATAATAAAAGGTGTTACAAGATACCTCAGTTAGATGATACAGAAAACAATTTTATATGATGTTTAGGTCTTCATAATTTGGTTAGTTCTTTTTAAAATATCTTTAAAATTTGACAATGTGTAACTAGGTGGTGTCCTTAGTTTATCAGCCAAAATTAAACTAAGAATAAAACTGTTTATAAGAACTAATATGTTAATTTACCACCATATATTTTTTATTTCACGATTTAGCTGATTCATGAGAAGAACGACATTTTTAACCATGCCATAGACTTATTAATATGAAATTTCTTATACACCCTTAGTAAATTCAATGATTAATGCTTAATCAATTTTTTTCATTTTTTTATATTAAAAAATATTACAGGATTCATCGATTAGACAATTTTATAAGATGTCTCGTTCACACTAAGAATAAAACTGTTTATAAAAACTTATATGTTACGTTACTCATATATTATTTATTCCACGGTTTAGCTGATAAGAAAAAATAAATTCATTAGAAGAATGACATTTTTAACCATGCTACAGACTTGTTAATATGAAATTTTCTATGAACCCATTTTGAAGGTTAATAAATTCAATGATTCATGTTTAATCAATTTTCCTCATTTTTCGATACTAAAAGATGTAATGGGATACATCGGTTAGATGATATAGAAAACAATTTTATAGGATGCTTAGAGAGTTTCCATAATCAGATTAGTCACTTTCTTCAAAAATATTTTTAACATTTTAGAATATATTTGATACTGTCTGATCTTTTTCAAATATTATTTTATGGTTTGATTGATCAGAATATAATATTTAACTATATCACAGACTTAATTAATTAATATTAATAATAGATATTCTCACCTTAAATTCTATATTTTAAAAAAATCAATTTTTCTTATTTTTCATTCCAGTGACTTTAATTTGATGATACATAAAACAATTTTTATAGCACACAATAGAAGTTTTTATTCACCATTTTTTGAGCTATTATTAATTAAAATCGAATTATAAATAAAAATGTTACGAGGGCGTGTGCATCTTAAGTGGGCTACATCGTACGCATATGGCTGAGAAATTCACAAAACCATTACATTTATATACTCGCTGTAATTTGGTATAAATACTGGACTCAAAAAAACCCATTGTGCACCCATTAAACTTTCAATTCAGCCAGTTTTCTTCTCTTTCAAGTTCAATTAGCGCCTGCAGTGATTTTTTTTTCTCCAACATTTAATTATTATTAATTACCGTCGACTGCTTTATTCAATAAATACATCGCGTCCGATAATACAATGAGAAGGAATGCGTCAAACGCTTTGTGTTCCATTCTACGATCGTTGCATAATAAATTAATGACTTTTTTTCTCTCGACGAAAGGCCCCAAGGTTAATGCGGTTTAGGTATGGAAAAGTGCCTAGGAAAAGCGCATGATTTCATGAACGAATCATTTTATGTGGGATGACTCGAAGACAACAACGACAACAACAACTTTATATTCAACTGGGTGTATTATTAATAATAATGATAAAACTCATTGTTGCACACTAGCGTACATGGAAAAAAATTAAACGGCGGATTTACTTCCAACATCCAATTGGATGGTAGTGAAAAAAAATGTTCTACGTATACTGTGAGTCAGCGAAGTGGCTGAACGTTGAGGGTCATATACTTTGGTACAAATGCACCGCACATACGTATGTACACGACTGGATAATATTATATGAATGGGTCTCTTGTCAATTCAGTATAATTTAAGTAATTTGATACATCGTTCACGCACATTTCAAACGCAGGAAGTGGCTGAATTATTTATAAATTCGACGCTCCAACACAACACCGTACAAGATATTCTAATTTAACATGTGTTTTTATATTCAAATTGTGTGCCGTTGTTGTTGTTGTTGTTGAAAATGGCATAGTAACAGAAAATATTGTTAATACAAATATTTTCTTTGAACCTATTGTGTGTGTGTGTGTGTGTTTTACATTTTTCCTGGCTGTTATAATAAAAATGTTTAATATCCTGAATTTACAGTTCTTCCTTTTCTATTTGTATCGATAATATTTTATTGGTGGAAACGTAACGAAACATAAATATGCAATGCACTTTTACGGGGTGGGTTTCAGTTCTTATTGCACATTAAACGCCTTGTTTTTATTGAGACCTCCGCAATCAAATAACGTCTAATAATAATATGTAATTTGCGATGTAAAGAACAAAATGGGTTATGAGTTTATAAAATTTTTAATAAGACTTTTATAATATTTTTACGTTTAGGAATATGGATGTTTATGGCCGGCTTATCATGGTGCCTAGAAAATGATAAAACACAAGGCATGGCAACCTGTTCACGTTGCGCCCATTTTGTGCGTCATTTGCTTTATCTTAAAAAGGATACGGACTCGCACACACACATGCATACACATCACGAGAGAATCTTTTGTGAAGTGCCTGGCTTTCTATACATTATGTACTTCGCTATTAATAAATGATAAACACCGAATTAGAAAAGTTAACTGCTCCTAAGTAGTATTTCGAGTTAAACTATTTACATTCATTATAATAATGATTTCTAAGTACGGAATGTACGTAAGGTATTTGTGTTACGAACAGAATTTGTGTTTTAGCTTTACATCTGCCTTTTTTCTTTTTAATCACGTGTCTTATCAGTTTGGGGAATCGTATATATGAAAACATGTTTTTGACTGATACTGTCCTTTCGTTTCGTTTTATTTTTTAATGGGGGGGAGACATACGAACCACAATATTAACGTAAATTACCTTATTCCTGCATTTTTTGTTTTGTTTTGGTTAAATCGTGCACCTTCCCCGTACGTTTCCACGACGAGAGGCCCGCAATTATGCGATGGGGAAAAAACAAGAGAGAGAAAAAAATAGACAAGATAAAATTGTCCTCCTACGATTAGATCCAGTTTGACGTTGGGTACTCCCACCCACCGTCGGACCGTTCCGTTTCCACATTGCACACAAGAACGTGCAACATCTCGACGGCATAAAATTATTAGCAAACAAGTTACCTAATTATAATTTCCCAATGCTCTGAGATTTTTCCGATCGGTACGGTGGAGAATAATGAATGCGTAATGAAGGAATGAATATTAATTCTAGGAAAAGCACACGTGTATGTATCTACGAGGTGAATTTATTTGTTTATCGTACACGAAAAGTCTTATCTCCTATTTGTGCACTCATATAATTAATCACATGTTTGAATTTTGTGCTCGGATAAAAATATCGCCGTACCCGCTACTGTAAATACGGACCACGAACGCGATCGGTGACAAAATTATTTCGTACTTAACAATCATTATGGGATCATGTTCTTGAATTTTTTTTGGTTTATCTCTAGATTCTATTCGTTTATGTAAATAGTAACAAATTATAATTATTAAAAATATTTTTTATTGTATATTCGTACTTAAATAATTATTTTTCTCTAGCTCGAAAAATGGATAATAAAAAAACAAAACAACTATAAAAGCAATTTTCTGTATCATTCAATTTTTTTATGTATCATTAAATTTAGTGAGCTTCATAATTTTATTATATAATATATTGCATAATAATAAGCCTGTGACGTAGTTAAAAATTACATTCTTTTAATAAATTTATTTCATCTGATCAAATAAATTTTTTACAATGAAAATAGAACAAAAATTGATTCTGGCATTTTTTATTAAAAAAAAACAAATTCTTAGAATTTAGCCTACTTCAAAATGAATACACAACTAATTTCGTTAAAAAATTAAAAAAGGCATTTTTCTAATGAATCTTTTCTTCTGATCAAATAAATTCAAGAGATAGAGAATAAAAAATCTATCGAGGTATACTATACATTTTTTTAGAAAAATTAATTCGGACATTTTTTAATAAAATAAATAAATAAATAAATTCTCATTAGATTTTAGCATACTTCAAAATGGACATAACAAATTTCGTTAAAAGATTAAAAATGGCGTTTTTCTAATGAATTTATTTCTTCTAATCAAATAAACTCAAAAACTAGACAATAAAAAACTTTATCACGGTAAATTATACATATTTTTACAATGAAAATATAACAAAAATTGATTTTTTAGTAAAACAATATATTCTCCTTAAAATTTAATCTACTTCTAAATTATTACATCACAAAATTTATTAATAAATTTAAAAAAGGCATTTTTCTAATGAATTTTTTCTTCTGATCAAATAAATTCAAGAGATAGAGAATAAATAACTCTATCGAGGTATACTATATATTTTTTACAATGAAAATATAACGAAAATTGATTCTGGCATTTTTTAATAAAACAAATAAATAAATAAATTCTCCTTAGAATTTAGCATACTTCAAAATAAACTCAAAAAATTAGATAGATAAATTTCGTTAAAAAATTTAAAAAGAAGGCATTTTTCTAATGAATTTATTTCTTCTAATCAAATAAATTAAAAAGATAGAGAATAAAAAACTATCGAAGTATACTACACATTTTTTTACATTGAAAATATAACAAAAATTGATTCAGGCACATTTATCATACTTGAAAATGAATATATAAGAAATTTCATTAAAAAAATTATAAAAGACAATGAATTTATTACAATGATTTATATAATTTATATAAAAACAAATGCTTTTTTCTGATGAATTTTTTTTGTCTGATCGACTAAAGCCAAAAGATGAACAATAAAAAACCCATCAGTATATACTATATATACTTTATATACAATAAAAACTAATAAAACAGCATTATTCGAAATAAATACATAACAAATTTTGTGAAAAAAAATATAATAAAAATGGCTTTTCAAAAAGAGTTTATTTAATTTGATTAACAAACCGCGGAATAAAATATATTTGAACGAAACAAATGGTATTATAACACAACAACACTTGATGCCAACAAAACCACCAAGTTTAATTTTGTCTTATTAATATGCAATATTTTTTCATTGTACAACTTTTCAATCAATTTATTCAATGTTTAGTATAATATATGTTACAGTGGTTTTGTGTATTATAAAGTTTTTATTATCATTTGTATTGTTACGTTATTGTCCATTAAAAACGAGTTATAAATAAGAGTTACGGGGATATGTCCAAAAATTATAAAAATAATGTGCATTCAATTGATGGTTTAAATATTTGATTCTTTGATAGTTATAATGATATTATTATCTAAGAATCTTTATATTATCTCACTGTTAGATCTCAGATTAACGCTTCTTGAAACATTTTTAAAGAAAAAATTAAAATTGGGCATTGATTAGAAGATGATACTTTTTGATGGTGATCAAAGAAGTTTTGTTGATTTGATTTGTTTTCATCAAAGATGCCCTAATAAATTTTTCTCAATTTATCACTGAAAAAATAGTAGATAGTAGTAGTTGGACTCAGATTTGATAAACTACTCGTGTTATTAAATTAATCATAGAATATGTCCTACTGAACTTAGTTATTTCAAAGTAATAAACAAAGCATTTTTCGAAAATTTAGAATTTCTCACATGTTATCGTGGGCATAAATTTAAAATTGCCCAATCAATCGGCATGTCATTTAGTAACGCCCATCGAAAATAGACAAATTCGTGAACAGCAACAAAATAATGCTTTTCTGCAGTGAATACATGTCTAAAAATACCCGGCAATTATTATTAAAGCTTATCTGCGTATCGTGAAAGCATGCGTTGCATGTGGAAAATGAATTTATATATTTTTTATTCCCGCATTCGTCACGAACCAAAGACATACTCACAAAGGCGTCTGAATCGTTCAGCAAAAGAAATGAGAAAAAAATTAAATAAAATAAATAAATTCATAAACAAAGATGTGTTGGCTGTTTGAACGGAAAACGAGTTTAGAACAAGGTCGATTATATGATTAATAATAAGTCGTAATATTTGTGGAATTTTATCCGCACAACGTAAGTGTTGGGAGGAAAAATTAATATTATTGAAAAATGCAAATTAATCGTTGTTACAATGAAATTTATGCACCTGAAACAGTCGCTGGTTTCAATTAATTAACCTTGCGAATAAAATTTAAACTGTTCAAATTGTTCAGTTCCTTCTAAAACACTTTCAACGGGGGTGAGTGTTCGCTTCACTACGAAAATAGTTTATTATAATTTTGACTCTAGGATCAATATTTTGCACGGATTCATTATCGGGCATAATGTTAAAAATAGTTGTTTCAAAGTTTAATATACATTCATATTTAGTTACGATAGGATGGAGATGATGGAAAGCGGCATGAGCGGCATATCTGCTTTAAATAACGATAAGATCCGATGAACAGTTCAGCTAGTAGGCCTAGACTGAAATTTCAAAAGCAACTTGTCAACTGTCACGGATTAGAACAGAGTTTCTCAAACCGATAGTCCCTTTTGATTTTCATTTCACTGAACGCCTTATCTTGGCATGTTTTATTTGAAAAAAAACCTCGTATTCATTCCGACGAAAGTTTAAACGGTTTCAGTGATCTCTCTCGCAGTCGTCGTTCATTTAAGTTAGCAATTAAAAATAAATTAATGACACCATTTTGAGTTGTTTTATTTAAAAACCCAAACAATACCCTTTACAATCGCACACACGAATCGTTCTTCGTCCATGCAGTTGGGGCCGTTGGGCCGAAAAGTTGAGGACCGCAGACGCAGACAACGCACAGCATCCCAAGGAGTTCTTTCTACGTGTGTGTGTGTGTGTGTATGCGGAGGCAAAATCCAGGTAAGTCGACGATACCAGGTAGAAAACCAAACAAAACGCCGACCGTCGTATATTTTATACGCCGAGATTCGTTTTAATTAAATGGTTTTATCCGAAAACAATACGGCTTGATTGTGACCGTGAATCCGAAATTTATATCGAAAAAATTACGAAGTTGCTCCGCCCGCAGTTTTTCACTGTCTACGGGATAATTTGAATAAAATTTTTTTGAGCAATCGCCGCTTTCTTAATTGTCTAGGTCCTTGGGGAATTTTACGCATATTAAAAAGTACATAGGTCAAAGACAGATCAGTCATACATGTGTATGTATGATAAACATTTATCTAAGCGCAGGATGTCCCAAGTTGGTCAGAAAAAAACTAAATTAGGTGTTGTCTCAATCAATTTTTTGAATTTGACGTTGATTATGACTGTAAAATACCCTTCAAAATATCAACCAAATTTGGAAAATTTAAAAATGTATGGGTTTATTATCATTTAACAAAACTTAAAACAAATATACATATATTACATTAAAATTTTGAGATTATATGTGTATTTTTATTTCAAATAGAAGGTGTAATTAAATATGCCTTTAATATGTTAACATGAAAAAATCGAGGTGTCCAAAAATATATGATTTGTGATTATCACATTATCTTTACTTAAGATATTTCTGACTTATTTCAGGATAATTAGTATTGTTGACTATGAAATATTTAGGATATAATTGATAACATATTTTGTTTTGTTTTTATTTAGTCTGAAAACTCGAAGGTTTGTTTAACTCGAAGCAAACTGATTCAGTCCAGGGTGAAAATTATGTGTAATTTTTATTTTTTTTTTTTCGATTGTAATTAGGAATTTGTAAATAACACTGTAAAATTCGTTAACGATACTTTTGTCAAATGTCATTCATATTCGGTAGTTGTAACATGACCATGTCCCAAAAATACTTTTTTCTATATGTTTCATGAACGATAAAATTAAATAACTCAAAATTTACTAGAAATGTTAGCCAAACATAATTAAATTTAATCTTTTTAAAAATAAATAATTTGTGTAAATTATCTTTAGTGGTGTGGATATTTTTGTCAAATTTCGAGATATGTATTTAATATTGTTGTATATGAAACAAATAAAAAATAATATTTTTTATAAATAACTATGGCGAAGCTACCAGATATTTGACAAGTTTTATTAATGTATATTAATAATTGATAATTTGTTTACATATAATAATTATATACAAGTTCTTGAGATTTAAATAAATTCAAAATTTTATTTGATTAAAAATGTGATATCTATGTTTCATAAACAACAATGTTATTGATCTCTAAATTTATCAATCAGTTAATATATTATTTGTCATATATTAAATTATCTTTAGCTAAAATATAAATGAAATTTCTGATATATTTCGATATATTTAATATTCATAAAATACATAAAATATAATATTTTTAGTGTCTATGTTAAAGCTACTAAATAATATTAATATAATAGTCAACAAAATTATTATTGAAGTACTTTATTAATTTGTCGAAAATTAGTTATTAATGAAGACATTTAATTTTTAAATGGACCCGGTAGTATGTCAAAACAAAAAATTGAGATTTCAAAATTTGGTTTGTGATATAAAATTTGCTTTTCAACAAATATAAACATAAAATAAATTATCTGTTCCACCTTCGTTGTTCCATAGATAATGTCATTTTATAAATGACAAGAAATATTGTTACACCTTAGTTACAAATTATATATATAATATTGTTGCATGTGAAACAAATAGAAACTTATATTTCTCTAATGTGACCATATCAAAGCTACCTTTGATTAACTAGTTTTGGAAACTTAAATCATAGACAACAATGTTAATTTTCTCGAAATTAATTAAATTATAAGTTATAAAATACAACTAAATTTCTAGTGAATTTCGAGATATGTAATATTCTCGTATATAAAACATAATAATATTTTTCATAAGTGACTATATTAAAGATGCCAAATATGATATTTGATCAAAGTATTATTAGAGTATTTTATTACTTTGTTTGAAAATTAAACATTAAGAATGTATCAATTTTACTATTTGAAATAAAATTTCTTAAAATTTTCATGAAATATATTACCTAAAAATGTGGAAAGTAGAAACGGTAGTCGATCAAAATAAAAAAAAGAGTTCTCAAAACTTTAATCAACGTTAAAAAATATTGCCATTAAAATTCTAAAAACATAAATGAAGTAAATTACGCCTCTTTGTTTCATATAAAACTGATAATGTTATCTCGCAATTTACCAGAAATATTGTTATGTCTTACTTAATCACAAATTATTATTTTTTTTATTTGAAAAACTTGTTTTTTGACGTAAAAAAGGCAAATTCGATTATGGTTTCCATTAGAAAAAAAAAGTTGCCATCTCGAAATTTTAATTAAACATTTTTGAAGTAAAAATCTTATACTACGTAAAAAAATTTTACACTTAAATACACAAAACAAATCTACAAAATCTCTATATATTTTACAAATGGTCAGAAATATCAAAATACGTTGAATTTCGATTCGATGTGGTATTTCAAAATGGTACATTGTTGCAATATTTCCATTAATTCGGCTTTCTAAAAGCAAATTTCCTTGGCAACCATTAATTTCCTGACAAGCAATAACCTTGTCAGGTTTATCAGAATGACAAGCAGTGACGTTTCCTTTGTCTACGGATTTTGTTTTTTTTTAGAGCAATCGCCGTCTTAATTGTCGGTCAAAAGATGATTCATTTGTACACACACACACATATATATGATTTATATTTTCTAAGTAAACTTCGAAGCCAGTTTGTTTAATTTGCAATAAAATTTTCACATTGAACTTAAAACACATGCAGTATTAAATAACACTCAATGTTGTTTGTTTTGACTCATGTCGATAGGTGGACCGAACCCGGACAAATATTCATTATTTATTTTATTAAATGTTTATTCGAGAAATCACTCTCGACGAATCGTGGTCCGTCGCCTCGATAACAAACAACCAAATCAAATAAAATATTTAATTGCAGATAAATGTTGTCACGGTTTTTACTGTTTTAATTATATTGTTAGTTAAGTCGCATTTATTGCAACTGTGGCCACCAGCTATTTTACATTTACTTTGGCATTACACTAATAAATCTCATTAGTAGTTTAATTTATGAAAATTTCATACATCTTAAACGCAGTTAATTGCCGTGAATTTTGAATTTCGAAAGGTCGAAATCTGCAGCTGACGACTTCATCATCTGAAATTTTAAACTTCCACATGTCCCATAAAAACGCACTTGCGGCCATCGAAACGACATATGTTTAAGGCCATGAGACCAGTTACAAAAATGGTCAGTCGCACATAAACCTGACAGAAATATAGTTAATAAATTTATAGATTTGGACAAAGATCCTATACTAATATAAAAAAACGCCGCGATCCGTTGCATTAGGAGTAGATAAAACAAGTATAAATCTCGGTTACATCAGACAACTTGGTTCTTTTACGTTTTTCATAATCTGGCTTCGATGCCGATAAAATTCACACACACAAACACAAGTAAAATATGACCGGGGCAGTAAAAGTTGTAAAGTGGCGGATTTAAGATACGATATCTTGCAACGTCCCATCAAAATTTTAATGGGACCGTTTTACGATGGGACGTTTATATTTCCAAGGAGATATGACACACTGACATCGTTTAAAAACCATTGATTGATTTAGATTACCACTAAAAAAAAAAATTGGTGGCTTTTCCAAACAACAGTTCTTCGTCATGTGTCGAAACCGAATGACTCCTGTAGCAGTAGGAGTAATAAAGTTTTGCTTTGTTCATAAACACGTTTTTCAAAAAATAGTTGTGCCCCAATCCCGAGAAAAACGCTAAATCAAGGCAAATTAATTCGTTGGCCCATCGATAAACGTTTCGGAAAGGTGCCGGACCAGTTTCTCAAATCGTCCCATTGTAAAAACGTCCCATAATAGACTTAAAGTAACGCACATCATAATTTATAGGGAACCATTTCTCAATTACGGGCGACAAAGTGCGTTTTTGTCGTCGTGACCGTCGCAAAAATGGCCAGTCAAAACACCGATGATGACCCTACCTACCGCAATACAATTGCACAATCGCTCGTCCCCGGCTTACAAGTGACTTCGGTGACTTTCTTCGAAACAACCGAAAGAGAAAAATCGGACCGGCCCGTTTCGGCGAAGCGACGAAATGAATGGGGATCGGGGATCGGTTTTCGAGCGGTCCACGATGAAATTCATCGAATCCGGTGCACCGAGATCCTGTCAGATCTCCTCCCCTGCCTCGAACCCATGTAAACTGTCACCGAACTGACAAGTCAAGGGGGAGTGTTGGAATTGTTATTCCTAGAATATGAATACGGATAGCTGAAATTCCGCCGCTCTGCGGTCCGTGTCTGGGAACCTTCAGCCACATGTGGTTTTTCTCTCTCTCCGCCGCCGTCGTCGTAAACTTTCGTCGGTGCGGTCAGATTTTTCGACGGCCGACCGAACAACCGTGTGCGAGTTCATAATTTCGGGTGGTGGTGGCGGCCGTGTCGTTCGCAACAAGTGCACGGAACGCAACTACCGTGCCCTCTCTCCCCTTGAATAAATTTTTTTCCATTCCCATGTTCTTAAATCATTTTTAATTGGTTAAATGTGTCTTTCAAATGCCGATCTGGGCCCACTAAATTCGCTCATAATTTTCATGGTTATTTACGGGGAGTCTCGTCTATTTTGTTTCGCACGCAATAAAACAATTTCTAAACAATTAATCGATAATTGATTTGGAGTTGGATTTATTGAGTAGGTACCGTATTTGTTGGGAATAAACTACATTTCCTATGGTAAGAACTTGTGAATATTTCTTTGGTGTTTAACAGTCTAGTTACCTAATTAGTAATGGAACAACCCATAAAAATCTCATTAATGAAGTGGTTTACCACGTTTCCAAACGGCATTTAACATTTTTTATTATAAATGGGTCGCATAACGGTTTTTCTCGTCATGAAGCGATCGATTTTGCTACTTTTTCCGTGGGATTTCAACTATACTTAATGATTATTAATTTTACTAATTAATTTCGACCAATCAAAAAAGCAAAACAAGATATAATACGTTAATATGAGAATCGAGACGAAACCAAGTCAAGCATTTGTTTTTTACATATATTTTTTTAATTTTAAATTGGTTTTTGGCTTGGAAATTTATTAAATTGATCAATTTTGGGATTAATTTCACATATATATTATGCATATTAATTAGAGAGCTGTTAAACGTGTAATTTCTAAAAATTGTTTATCTAATTATTAACATATTAAATTACTCAAGACTATTGCGTTACACGGAAGTATACTTATATTACAACGTATTTTAATATCGTATATTTATTGTTGATAGGCACTTAAACTTTAATTCCCGTAAAAAAAAATTGTAGTTTTAACTAAAAATTTACGGGAATAAAAAAATTTAAGGTTTTATGGACAATACTTTCGGGGGTAGAGTATGTTTCCACCTTAATAAACAGATTCATCTTATGATATCTGACATCTATTGGTATTTTAAACTCGTACACAACCTGACACCGAACTGTCACAGGACATTAAAAACCTGAAGGGTACACTAAAAGTGTTTTCAATGGTAAAATGCACGTGTATAAATGGGGGGTGGCAAAGGCAAAGGCAAAGACGAAGGGACGAATTTTAGGGTGGCCTCAACGGCGGACAGTTTTCTCAGAATCGGAATTTACTGGCACTGCAAGAACACAAAACGGGACCATATTTTATACCTGCGTCTTTATACTAAAAAATATATATTCTTTATGCCGTCCGAGGCCGCTCTTCGGTGGCCATTATGTATGCCCGCACAGGGACGTGCTTTGTCCACGTTTACGGGATTTCTAAGCGGAAGTCCTTGATCGCTGATAGTAATTGATTTTGTTTTACTTTAGGAAGATTTTTGGTCCAACGTCACAAGGCCCGGGAAAGTGGCAGGCGGCCCGTACCACCCCGGAGTTGAGGAGGAATTTTTAATATAAATCGTGTCGCTGTTTTGCAGATGCATTTCTGGGACATAACTTTTGTTATTAACGGACGTTCGGGAGGTCGGGATGTTAAGACAAGTCTGAAAAATCTGGTTGCATTGAGAAAAAATTAGGTTGTAAGTAAAGCGTACGTACATCCGGATCTCAATGTGAAACTAGAACGTTTTCTCAAAGAATAATCAACTGACGTTCATCTGTGTTGTATCCTTCGACCATAGTTAAGCATAAATTTGAGTATATCTTTCGATGATCAATGACGAACTTTTATTGTGCAATTAGTCTAAAAAAAATTGAACCGTGATACGACGTAATTCATTCATCCTTGAACCAATAATGGAATAGACTTAATTCGTTGTATCTGACAATGCAGTGACATGATGCAATGGGCCAGTTCGGTGTTACAGGCAGCTTCCACGACGACGTCGAGGCGATTACTTTCTTGGACGACCGGACGCGCAGTTTTGAGCAGACAGTCCCTTTGAGGTTCACATGTATGGGCTCTCTTTTTCTTTTTTTTTCGTTGTTGTTGTTTGCTCTGGTTGTGAAAATATTTTCGAATCTGAACGAACACTTTTAGATGTTCGAGAAGTTATCTGATGCGACACGAACGTTTATTAAATTTTTTGAATTAAGTTATTGAAAATTATTAATCAAAGTGCATTATGTAGACGGCTTTGAAGTTTTCAAATACGACAAATTCCGCAAATATTGAATATAGAAATCGGCTTGGAATTGCAAACTGATCCATTTCAAATGAGCGGGTAACGCGATTATTAATTTTTTTAGGGAACTTATATTTCAGTAATGAAAAAACTGTATTTTGTTTTGTGGAAGGAGTGCAGATCTATATTGAAATATCTTTGTAATATAGTCTTCGTTGGATATCGAAATTTCCGCCTCATTAAAATAAATAGCTGTGACACATTTGCGAATTGTAAATATTGAAACAAACATAAAAACGGAAACGAAGTAAATTATCCATGATATATCGTTTACTGTTAATGAGGACGTAAATTATTTTGAGTGATTAATTTTCCAGCTGAATTTATTACTATAATTGTTCTGATTGAAAAAATTACCGAGTCGATAATTATATGAAAAATAATAAAGATGTGCCGGATCACAAAAAAAATAATAATTGGCCTATGGTACTTTCTAATCAATGACGATGTTAATTGGGCACAATTTTAACGATAATTTTCATGGAGTTGCACGCCGTATCTTTTTACTATTTAATGGACTTTCGTAGTTGTTCAAAAATGTATTAGCATTCACCCGCAAGTATTATTATAAATGTTATAAATTTTTAAGTTTAGTAGTTTTTAACGCAAATTATAAAAGGAAGAACGAATATAAACCTAAATTATTAAAAAAATGTTTAGTTACACGTTTTCTCTGTGGATTCCCTTTATACAAATCTGAATTAGAAACCATAGTTTGAACCACAAACCGGAAAAACCGTGAGTTATCACAGAACGTTATACAATCTGGAATTGTCTTTGTCACATCGGGGAATTCCGTGAATATTAATTCATTTCAACTTATTCACTGTCTCTAGTTTTAAACGAATTACTATTAAAATTTCCGATAATTATCAAAATTTGGTAATCGTCAAGATAATTATCAATTTTTAATATGTTCTGAATTATTGTTTTACTACATTTAAAGTTAAAGATTGTTTATCAAAAATAATTTAAACAATTATTTAATTTTATATTAATTGTGATTTATCTTATTAATAAAAACAAGCTATTATTCTAAAAAACATTACTAATTTAATTAATTAAGAAAATAAAATAATACAAGTAATAAACAAAGTTTTCTTTAAAGCGAATAATGACAAGTCTTTACCGAGCTTTCTTAATGGTTATTATACATTATAAATTAAAATGTATACATTGGACCCAACTAAAATATATTTAATAAATTTTGTTTTACATACATGTACATGGTGATGAACGTTATAAGTATTTTCTTTAAACATTAATTGCAGTAAGCGGTATTTTTATATCTCTAAGCATATCTGAAATGTTTACGAAAATTGGTATGGTATAAGATACTTATGTAACTTTGTGTATCTTAATTTTTGAGATAGTATATTTTCAAATACAAACCATAATATGACAGAAAAAATCATAATTTACAAAAATTTATAATTTGTGATGCAATAAATTATCTTAAGCTATTAATTACTAAATTTTAAGCAAATTATCATTGGTTAGACAAATATTTTTGTCTAATTTTATATTTGATATCGTTACCATAATTATCTATAAAATTACTGTTTTTCGTATACAGTAGTGGTCATTATTATAGGAACTTTAAAATGTTAAATACATATTTTAACCTTAATTCTTTTTTTTAACGTTTTTTATAAAATAATTAATTTATTATTGTTATTTTGCATAGTATTATAAATACTATTGTATTCTTATTCTATAAAATTTTACATATATTTTTCTTGATTAAACTAATAAATATAGAAATTTATTAACTTTGACCATTTTCCCAATATACAAGTCTATATTCCTTCAAATTTCTTGAATTTGGTTATAAACGTGATCCCCTATGTTTTCTATAAGGTTGATTTCTGGAAATTTGAACGTGGTAGACAAAATATCGATGGTGTTTTAAACAATTCGTCACAATTTTGGATTTGTGTTTAGGTTCATTTTCATGTTGAAACACATTTAATAAGAATCAATATATGAAAGCAAACTGTTGTTTAATATATCCCTATATATAAATCAGTCTAAGGAGGCGTACTCTAAAAGAATTGGAGCATCCCCATAGTATAATTGTACCGCCACCATATTTCACTGTGGTTATCACAAACTTTTTGTGTAGTTTTGTACCTGAAGCATGTTTATCATAAGTGGCACCAACATTTTCTTATGATTTATAATATATATATATATATATATATATATATATATATATATATATATATATATATATATATATATATATATATATATATATATATATATATATATATATATATATATATATATATATATATATATATATATATTTAATAATTTAGATTCATTACTAAAAACTACTTGTCAAAATTGGAGTATCACTCCCATCCATTAACCACATCCTCACAGTGCTTGGACTAATTGGAGCAAATCCCATTTCCTCCAGGTTGGCTTTAATTTCAGTTGATGAAGAGTGGATTGTGTTTTAATATTCAAATTATCCAGTTATCGATTTTTTTTTCAACTTTTTCGAACTCAGACCATTTTTTTCGTAGCTACGACTGGCCATGTTTTTTTTTTAATATTGAAACTATTGACTTAAACTCTTAGTCGTCTCTTCTTATTTCTCTCGGTCTTGATAACTATCAATTATAATTATTTTTACAGTTTCACTTCACCCAATGATTAAATAATTAGAATAAGCAAAAGACCTCTAGTAAATAATAGTTTTAAATTCACACAGAGCAATAAAATATCACAAAGTAAAAAGTTGCTATAATTTTGTCCATTTTTAAAGAATAAAATTAGATTAACCAGCTGTTTAGTAGACAAAACAATTACAGAAATCAAATTCAATTAGTATATTAAATATAAATATTAATGAACAGACTATGTCTGAGATTTTCTGAAATTTTCACGTAATTGTTTTAATAAAACTAGATAAAGTTATCACTAGATAACGAATAGAGAGAGATATTTGCCGAATATTTACGTCTTTGTTGGAAATGACGCGACATGAAACAATAAAATCATTTTGACAACACATATGCAAAATCCTTCGACCTTAAGACACAAAGAATCATTTAAAAAATTACAAAAACGATTTAAACATAAACAAATATATATAACGATAATAATTGAACTTGATTGACGCAAGTGGTCTCATTGTTACATCGGCTGTGATCTTTTAACTCGTGCACGTGCATTTTCAGCTTGACCGTATCCAGCGAGCAAACGATATATAAAACGCTGCAACGAAGTAAGATACGCCATAAAGTCGGCCAGACGCGGCCAAACGTGGATAGAGCGTATCACGGCGAAAATAAAATGAACGAAAAAACAAAAAGAATGAAAAAGAAAAAAAGAAATAGGGTCACGTGACCGAACCGCTAGCCTCCCAGACATTATTTATATTACGCGCGCGATAACGCCACAGACGAATTTGATAACAGGAAATCCACTTTTTCCACTTCCATCGCCCCCGATGTTTCAGCCGCCGTTTCCTCAAAGGAAAATTGCAACGTTACGTCAGCAGCGTGCGACGAAATTGTAACCTGTGTGTGACTGTGAAATTGGACCGCGAAAACGTGAAATTTTCGCCCAAAAAAACCATCGGCCAACGTAAATTAAAATTCTGCAGATGATTGCCCGTTATTTCGGGACGATCCGCCGACGCATCTAATTTAAATGAAAATCGTATGTGTGTGTGTGTGTGTGTGTATTAATCACAATTATTGTATTGTATTGTCACAACTGCCAACACACACACACACACATATATTTACAAAATGGTTTCCTCATACTGCCTCGGTACGGTGACCAAGATTTAAAATCGGCCTCATTAATTATGCAAGTATATAATTACATGTAAATAGGCGACCGACACCGAAAAAAAGTAAAAAACACACACACACACACACACACACACACAACGGTTTGAATGGAGTTCGAACAGGAAGCCGAGATGTACGGGAATATTAATTTATTTGACGACATATTTTTAATGTCGGCCAAAATAAATACTTTCTAAAAATAATGCCGGTAAATTAAACGCCGCGACGTGACGCAATCACGGCCCTCCCTCGCTAATAAACACACACCCGGCAAGTATTTTAATAATTGTAGCAATTCCGAATAAAAGTGATGAATTTTTACATGGAAATTAGAGGGATTTTAATAAAACATATGTTTTACGCGGAACAAACAATTACGGTAGAAAATGCAATGCCGAAACGACAAAACACACGGATGGCAGTAAAAACGGGAAAATTGGCAAATAAAAGGGCGATGAACGAATGACGGGTATTAAAATCGACTTCATTTCGAAATTTCTGAATAAAGGGAATTTCATAAAAAATTTACTGATTGAAAACTCGAAAAATACCCATTCGCATTGAACCGTTTCCTATCATTTGGTGGTACATCATTTCCGCACTTTAAATATCTACATGTGTGTATTAATAAATTTATTTATATTGAAAAATTCCATAACTCTTTTTGAACGAAAGTTGATGGGTTCGTTTGTTAGGAGCTGAAAAAAAAAAGAACGGGAAAATACGTTTCATTTTAGAATGTCTCTGTTATTGGAAATATAAATCTATTTTTAAATGAAAACCCGAAAAATACGTATCGGTATTAAATTATTGTGGGTTTTCAGTTTCCACCATTTAATTATCTACATATGTATATTAATATCTTTATGTACTATGAAAAATTTCAGAACATTTTTTAGACCAAAAACTGATGCGTTCGTTTGTTAGTAACTCAAAGAAGAATGAAGGAAATACGTTTTATTTTAGAATGTCTCTATTAATGGAAACATATATCTATTTTTAAATGAAAACTCAAAAAGTACTCATTCGTTAAATCGTTTAATGTAATTTAGTTTATTCAAATATCTATATCAGTGGCCATTGTTATAGAAACTTTTTAAAATTTTAAATATTTTGCCATAACTTTTTTTTTAATGTGAACTGTTAAAATAATATTAATTACAATTATTGTTGTTTATCAGTATTATAAAAACTACTATTCTCATTCTATAAAATGTTACATATATTTTTCTGAATTGAACTGAACATAAATATATATAGATTTAATTCTGATTTAATGATTAGATCTGTGTTATTTAATTTAACAGTAACACTATAATTATTTTTGTTTCATAATTCTGGTCCATCTCCGTGGCATAGACTCAACCATTTTTCGAATATAGGACAAGTCTATATTCCTTAAAGTTTCTTGAATTGCTGTTCGTTTAAATTTATAAAATTTTTATGTCAAATTTGGTTATAAACATGATCCCCTACGTTTTCTATAGGGTTGATGACTGGAGATTTGGACTAGGAAGACAAAATATCGATGCTTTGGTCATTTAACCAATCCGTCACGATTTTGGATTTGTGTTTGGGATCGTTTTCATGTTGAAACACATTTATTAAGAGCATTATTTCTTCAATATATGGAAGCAAATTATTGTTTAATATATCTCTGTACATAAATCAGTCTACGACAGAAGAATTGAAGCATCCCCATAGCATAATTGAACCGTCATCACGTTTAACTATTTATAATTATAAATTAAATTTAAACTCGTCACCATTGTTCTGTAGTTCAGTGAATATGATCCTAAGCAAATCACAATTGGACTTTCAAATTTTTAGTAGAAACCAGGTTTTTTTTGCGTAGTCTGGGGTCAAACGAACCATCTTCTCACTGATCTTGAACCAATTTCAGCAAGTCTCATTTCCTCCAGGTTGGGTTTAAAATCAATTGGAGATAAGATTGGATTGGTTTTTGACATTCTAATTAATTGTCCAGTTATCGATTTTCTTTCAAGTTTTTCGAACTCATTTTTTTCGTTGCTACCACATGGCCAATTTCTCTCGATTTTTTAATAATACGAGTCATAAACTCTTAATCATTTCTACTTGTTTCTTCTATCGTAATAAGCAAACGACCATTAGTACAAAATCGATTTAAATTTACAGAGAGGAATGAAATATAAAGTAAAAAGTTATTATATTAATATTAATATTAATATTAAAACATTGTTATGATTATGGCCATTTTGTATATATATTATCAAATTTATTTATTATGAAAAATTCCAGAAGAATTTTAGAGACATAAATCTATTTTTAAATGAAAACTCAAAAAGTATTATTTCTTTTCCTATCAGTTAGTGGGTCATTATTTCACATTGTTGAAATATCTGCTATATCATAAAATTTATTTATTATGAGAAAGTTTAAAACAATTTAAAAAAAAATTGATACATTCGTTTGTTCGTAATTCAAAAACAAAAAAAGGAAGAAGGAACATGGTTTTATTTTATCATTTTTATTATTGGAAACATAAATTTATCTTTAAATGAAAAAATACCCACTCATATTAATCTATCCCTTACTGGACAGCATTTTCAACCTTTTATATATCACATGTGTATTATTAAATTTATTAATTATGAGAAAGTTCAAAACAATTTTTAATAAAAAATTGATACATTCATTTGTTAATAACTCAAACAAAAAAAAAACAGAAGAAGGAATAATGTTTTATTTTATAATTTCTATTATTGGAAACTTAAATTTACTTTTAAATGATAACTCAACAAATACTCATTCTATTAATCGATCATGTACTGGGACATTATAATTATAATTATAAATTTATTTATTATGAGAAAGTTCAAAACAATTTTTAATAAAAAATTGATACATTCGTTTATTAGTAACTCAAAAACAAAAGTAGGAAGAAGGAACATTGTTTTATTTTATAATTTCTATTATTGGAATCTTAAATTTATCTTTAAATGAAAACTCAAAACATCATTTTCCGTCCTTTAAATATATATGTATATTATTAAATTTAGAAAATGAGAAAGTTCAAAACAATTTTTAATAAAAAGTTGATATTCGTTTGTTAGTAACTCAAAAACAAAAGTAGGAAGGAGGAACATTGAAATTTTGTAATTCCTATTATTGGAAACATAAATTTATCTTTAAATGAAAACCCATTCATATTAATCTTTCATTCACTGGGACATCATTTTCCACCCTTTAAATATATACATATGTATATTATTAAATTTATCATTATGGAAAATTCTAAAAAAATATTTGACCAAAAATTGATAAGTTCGTTTGTCAGTAACTCCAAAAAAAAGAGAATGGAGGAAATTCGTTTTATTTTAGAATGTCTCTATTATTGGAAACATAAATCTATTTTTAAATGTAAAATCTATAAAATCTGGCAAATATATTCACAGTCCACTGCAGGTTAAACCGCAAAGTGATAAAACCCATACAGTTTTATCAGAACAATTTTCTATTGAAAAACCACTATCTCCATTAAATGAAGTTGTGTGAATAACGCAACCACATATTACGACAATTAAAATACAATAATCCGTCACTGGTGTTATTCCAGCATAGAAAATTGTTTAGCTCGGACGGACATTTCCTTTTTAATGCCTTTTAAATTTCATTTAATACACGCCAATCAATTTTAAATGAGTGGTGCCACATTTTAAAAAATGTTGCAAACAATTTTTTTATCCAGGTCGCGGTAACGGTGGTGTGTATTAGCATACGAGGGGGGCGACGGGGTAGGAAGAATTGAATTAAAAGTGGCGCAATATCTATTTTAGAATTTTTCGGTTGTCGATAAATTCATTTTGATGATGATATTTTATGTAGAAGAGGCATGGAGTGGAGTACACACATAATAGAGTTATGTGAGCGTATGAGAAATTTTATTACAAAATATATTACCATATTTATGATTAAAATTATTGTGTTACACATTGTCGAGTATTTACAGGGAAGTTTCATATTATATTTTTCGACTTAAGATCAAGGGACCGCCTTTGAAAAGTTAATAACAACGACGGGAACACCGTCGAAACGTGGGTACGCGATGCAGAGTTTTGCTTTTAGATGAATTTACACAAAGAGAAAACGTAATTGCGTTACAATTTGGGCAGGGCTTAAGTAAAATAGAGATGCTCCACGTAATTCACACATTCCTCGGTCCAATTTCCCAATTGATCCGTCACAAAAAAGTAATAAATTCAAATCGTATTCTCTGCTTGGCTTGGCAAGTTGTCCATCGGAGATCCACATTTTTTTATAGAGCATATCGGTCCGTAACACTTGACTTGTCCGGTGCTGCATTCTGTCTTAAATACAATGGACCAGAGCGGTGCTGTCGGTTTTCCAAAGTGCGGCAGCCGACAGTGTTCGACCGGTGCCACTGGCCGACGACCGTGGCTTCCTACGACGAGAGAAACCCCGACCGATCCGTTGCAGTTTTAATGTTCGGGAAGATATCGGAGCGGTTCTCCTAGGCTTAATGAAGTAATTTGGCTTGGGATGTGCAATAATAAATGTGATTTGTTGGAGACTAATTAAATTTTTATGGGACTTTCCAAACTAACCCCGAGCCAGCGACACGTTTCCGATGTGCCGGCCCGGGCACCGCTTTATTAAAATGCGTGCTGAAACAATTTAAATTTTCGGGCCGAAGTGTGTTTTGATATTCGCATAAACTTGCAATTTACAATTATTTCCGGTTTAAATTGTATCGAAATGGGAAAATTAAAATATATTTATGTCGGTCCACATAAAAATTGTTTGGTTTATTAACGTTTAAATCAATATTTTATAAAATTAACGGCTGTTACAAAATAAAATAATCTAATCTATTAAAGCCTAGTTACAAAAATTTGTTGTTCAACGTTGGTCCACATTAAATTATCCGGTCTGTTAACATTTAAAACGAAATTTTAGAAAATTACATCAATTAATCTAATCTATTAAAACCTAGTTACAACAATTGGTTATTAATAAAACGTAATATGTAATCTATAAAACAAAAATATCCAAGCTCAATTAATTTTATTACAAATAAGATAAAATTAATAATTATCTCCAAGAACGTACTATGTATTTTAGTAATAGAAACCAAGTGCAGTACAAATAACTATTAAATATTTTATTGCCAATAAAAATTTACAAAACTGTTTGCTTTATTACGTGCTTATTTATGTTTTTCCATTGCACACGTGATTATTTATTCTTTTATTGAATTGCATATTTAAAAATTATTAGTTTTTATCTAACATTTATTAATGAATAATGGTTCCGCTTGCCTAAAACTATGTCAAGGATCTGTTTCAATGCTTCATTTTGGTGAGATTTCAATTGAAGGAAGACAAAAACGAGCAACAATGTTTACTGCGAAATACCGCAATTTTCTCATTTGTTATTTTCAATTTCGACCTTCGCACGGTTATTAACTATCTTTTTTCTTCTTGTAATTTATGCTGCCATTGCAAAATTATCAACAACTATTTTGTTTTTCTTTTCAGTTCTATTTTTAACACTTGACACTTAAAAATTTTACAATCGTTGTGTTCGTAATTTGACGAAAATCGATGCAATAACACATTTAGAAACATAATTCGCTGCAGGCTATTGCACAGCAGAATAGCCATGGTTAGAAATAAAGATCTGTGTTATATTGTATTAATTTATTTAATTACACGTTTTAATAATCGATTTATTATTACAGCACTGTATTATGTTGCAATTGTTCAGTTAAATGGGCAAATCGAAACAGTTTAAAGATCTCAATTCATATTTGCTTTGGGAATGTATAAATTTATTTGTGTGTTTACTGTATTCACTAAAATGCTTTATGTTATAATTGTTTATTTGTTATATTATTTGTGTGTATTGTTCGAACAGTTCGAACAATGAATGACAGAAAAAAAAACTGAAATTCTTATCAAAATGTAAAATAACTTTGTTATCTATTTACATTGAATGTTATTAATTAAACCAGTCTTTGAAGGAATAGGAAAATAAATTTTGGCACGTTCCGAATGTTTCACTAATTTTACAATAAAAATGAACTTAACTACTCATAGAAATCTTACTTACCTCTTCCTAAATTAAACAATTAACAAGTAATACAGAATAAAAACCGACAAATGAGACGAATATGATACAATAGAGTAATTTATTGCAAAAACCATAATCAGATAAGTGAGAAAACTGTCGTGCCAGTGTTTATTTTTTCGAGATGCGACCGGACAATTTTACAATTTTGAGTGTTCAATTCAGGAAATTTGTGGCAGAAGTCTAACTGTAATATCGTTGAATAAAATAAAATCGTCGAGAGCGGAACGAAAAGAGCGAATAGAAGGAGAGAGAGCCTTGGGCAGCGGTGGTGCCGTTGCATCGCGTGCAAAGGGGCCCGACCCCGAGCGACAAGAGTTGTCTCGGACGAGGTACGCCGTCTCGTCGCCGCTTTTTGCGCCTCGTATACCATGCGACGATCGGCCGCCCGTGTGCATCATGCTACTACTCCAAAATGTCGACTTCGTAAACTCACAATCCGCCACCCCGTCCTTATCTTTGCCATTAAATCCGGCCGACTGTTTTAGAATATTCGGGGCACACGTATCTTCATGGAACAAGGTGTTAAAACAATATTCGAGTGATCATTGTCGGATTTAACGGCGATTAAAATGCAACTTTTTAACTTTAACGTTTATGTCATAGTTAAACTGAAAAAAGTATGACACGATAATGGAATTTCCAATCTTTAATAACAATTGATTTTGCCAATACCACAACATATTGCCAGTGGAAAGGTATTTATTTATTTTAATCAATTTTATCAGTGCTAGTAGATTTTTTCATATGTTTTGATTTTGTTCAGTGCCAACTAACTTATGAACAGTTACAAACATTTTTATAATATTGATCAATAACATTGATACGAAAGATATTGTCACCACCATCATTTAATGTCAATAAAAAGAAATTTATATCTTTATCAATATCAGTACTTTTATATTCTTTTAAGTAATTAAGTCGTTCTTTCTTAGAGTATTGACCAATAACATTAATATGAAAGATATTTTCACCATCATTATTTAATGTCAATAAAAAGAAATTTATGTATTTATCAATTTTATCTATACTTGTAGTTTTTTTGTATATTTTCTATTTTGTTCAGTACCTAACTCGTTTTTCAATGTGAACTTATGAACAGTTACAAAAATTTTTAGAATATTGATCAATAACATTAATATGAAAGATATTTTCACCAACGTCATTTAATGTCAATAAAAAGAAATTTATATCTTTATCAATTTTATCAGTGTTAGTAGATTTTTTGTATATTTTCTAATTTGTTCAGTACCTAACTCGTTTTTCAATGTGAACTTATGAACAGTTATAAAAATTCTTAGAATATTGAACAATAATATTAATACAAAAGATACACCACCGTCATTTAATGTCATTAAAAAGAAATTCATATCTTTATCAATTTTATCAGTACTAGTAGATTTTTTGTATATTTTCTATTTTGTTCAGTACGCAATTCGTTTTTCAAGTGAACTTATTAACAGTTACAAAAATTCTTAGAATATTGATCAATAACATTGATACGGAAGATATTGTCGCCACCGTCATTTAATGTCAATAAAAAGAAATTTATATCTTTATCAATTTTATCAGTACTAGTAGAATTTTTTGTGTATTTTCTATTTTGTTCAGTACTTAACTCGTTCTTCAATGTGAACTTAGGAACAGCTACAAAAATTCTTAGAGTATTGACCAATAACATTAATATGAAAGATATTTTCACCACCGTCATTTAATGTCAATAAAAATAAATTTATATCTTTATCAATTTTATCAGTATTAGTAGATTTTTTTGTATATCTTCTATTTTGTTCAGTACCTAATTCGTTTTTCAATGTGAACTTATAAACAGTTACAAAAAACATTGATCAATAACATTAATTTTATCAGTATTAATAGATTTTTATCATTTCTCTTTTGTTCAGTACCTAACACGTTTTACAAAGTAGAATTTTGAATAGTTAAAAAATCTTTTGACCAATAACATTAATAGAAAAGATACTGCCACCACCGTCATTTATTCTCAATAAAAAAAGTTTATTTCAATTTATTTCATTAGCTAATACGTTTTTTAGAGTGAAACTTTTGAACAGCTATAAGGAATCCTAGAATTTTAACCAATATCAATAAAACAACACATATTGATACTACTGCCACTTGTTGTAATTAAATATTTATTATTTATTTATCAATTTTATCAGTGTTAGTATTTTTTTAGATTAGATTTTCGACTCCGTTCAGTATCTAATAGATTTCCGAATTGGAGCCATTAGAACAGTTACAAAAAATCTCAAAATATTGACCAATGTCATTAATAGCATCCCCGTACAGAACGAATTAACCCATTTATCAGACCCGAACGCATCGAATCCTATGTCTAAACTAGCGTACTGCGAATTTCAAAAGTCCGTTTTCAAATCGCGAATTTCGCAGGAATGATGCAAGCCCGCAGACCTGACTGCTCACGGCAGTTTTTAAATGTGGATTGTTGTTTTTTCTTGCAACGGCGAACAGCGTTGAGGAAACCCGACCGACGGAGGCTAAGCAACAAACACGACGAAGGTTGCTGTAGAAAGCTGGCCTGCCTGGCTCTGCCCGCCTGCAGTGACGCAACTGGCTGCAAGTCATTTCCCATAAAAACGCCGTGTGTAGTGTGTTTGAGGCACAACGTGTAAGAGTACCGTTAAAGTGTCACTGATTGTACCATGGCGACGCGGATTATCGATAATAATGCGACTGTGACAGTCGTACCTTCGTTATTGATTTTTTTATTGTTGTTTTCTTTAAATTGTTGCTCGACGTTTTGCAGGATGCTATAAATAGATACAATGTAGGTACTGTTAGTGGATGGGAGTAATGAATATGTGAATAGTATCTAAATAATCTTCGTGCGACTTAATAATTATTATTTCTCTACATGGATTTAATTATCATTTATCGAGCATAAAATAGGACGAGATTTTAAACGTGTAAAGTATTATAAATCAGTGACCGCGATCCAGTAAACCGTCGATGGAATACGGCGGATGTCACGCAATGGCAACATCGACATTGTTAGACAACAAGGCTCTGAGTACCATGATTTTAAAATTTTCTAAATTAAGGTTACCCAGATTTAAATGACAAAAAAATGCCTTCAAATTACAACGGAAAAAGTGAATATTTATAATCGAATGAGATAACTATGGTACTAATGAAAGAGACACCTTGTTTTAGATATACAGATAACTAGTTAGGATAATTTAAAAAGTTTTGCCATCAAAATTTTTAATTCAGATAACTTTTCCAATACCGAGGTGCAATTTATGCGTCGGCAACGAAACGGCCAAAGTAAAATATTTCTGAATTAAGCTCAACATTAAAACTTAATAAATATGTATATAGATTTGAGGCATAAAAAGTGTGCAACTTTGTAAGTTAAAATAATGTTTAATATAAATATAGTCGTAGCAAATAAAACGGTGAAAATAACATCATTGGAAAGGTGAATTATAATTTTATAAAAAACAAATTAAAATCAAAAATAAAACATACTGATATCTGTTTATATGTATTTTAATATAGATCAGATAAATTTCTAGTCTCAAGTACCTACCTACTAATTTTAAATTAAAATTGAAGTATACATTTTTGAATTATGTTTACTGTTTACGAGGTTTTTGAATTAAAATATCTCCAAGTAGTGTAAATATTGTCTGACTAATTTATTATATTAAATCATTTTAATTTAATTAATTTAATGCTAGTCCAATTAGATTTATATACTGATTAAATTTTATTTATATGTATTTTTATTATCAGTTTTATGAACAATATGATAAATTTATTCTTTAATATTTTTTTAATCAATCAATCTTCTCCAACTTGGTCGAATTTATACTAATCAATTTATTACTTGAGACATATTTGCACACAATATTTAAGAAATAATATGTAAATATGTAATACACAAAGTGTTGATAAATTTATTCTTTAATATTTTTTATTTGCATTTGCACACAACATTTAAAAAGTAATAAATTTGTTAATAAATTTATTTTTTAATATTTTTTTATCAATCAATCTTCTCCAATTTGGTCAAATTAAAACTAATCAATCTGTTACTTGCACACAATATTAAAAAAATAATAAATTATTACATTTTAATGGCCAAAAATTTTATTTGTAATGAAAATTTATTGGTAAAAATAATCAACAATTTACTTACAATTAGTATATTAATAACACATTTGTTAAATTTATTTTTTAATTAATCAGTCTTCTCTAACTTTGCCAAATTTAAACTAATCAATCTGTTACTTGAGACGTATTTGCACACAACATTTGAAAAATAATAAATTATTACATTTTTAATAGCCAAAAATATTCTATTTGTAATGAATATTTACTGATTGAAAATAATCAACTATTTACTTGCAATTAGTATATGTAATAAGAAATTTATTGATATATTTTTTCTTTAATATTTCTTAATCAATCAATCTTTTCCAATTTGGAGAAATTTAAATTAACCAATTTGTTACTCGAGACACACAATATTTGAAATATACTAAATTATTACATTTTTAATAGCCAAAATTATTTTATTTATAATGAAAATTTATTAATAAAAACAATCAATAATTTACTTAGTATAGTAATAAGAAATTTGTTGATAAATTTTTTCTTTAATATTTTTTAATCAATCAATCTTCCCAAAATGACCAACTTTAATCTAATCAATTTGTTTTTTGAGGCGTACTTTAATACAATATTTAAAAAATAAAAAAATATATTAAATTTTTAATTGCCAAATTGTTAATGAAAATTTATTGGTAAAATTGATCAGCAATTTACGTACAGTATATGTAATAATAAATTTGTTGATGAATTTATCTTGATAAAAAATCATAATAATAAATAAAAAGATTTTTTACTTAACAACACTAATTCAATATATAATCAGAAAATATTGTACATTTCTTTAATATCGTTAAAATAATTTAATGAGGGTAAAAAAAATCTGGAACGCTAAAAATGGAGGGAAACGGAAAAAAGAAAATAAAACATAGGCGAAATAAATTTGAAAAAATAGTCTCGTAATTTTCGGAGAGTGTAAAAATCGCATTTGTCATTTGAATTGTTTATCAATTATTGGAATGAATGAAATAGTAGTCTGGGCATTTATCACGCGGGCAGACCCGCCGAGCGAGACAGATGCACAGCATCGAGTGCGTGCCCGACCGAGACGCCGAACGCGGTAAAGTGCTGCCACCACGTCGGCGAATCATGCGCATGAAAATAATCATGGCGTCGGGAGCACGGCACACATCTGACATCGTGTCAAAATATTAGTTTTTTGTGGTGTTCTTGGCCTAAAATGGACAACAAGAAGAGTCCAATACGTCGGGCCAAGCGTCAGGCCAAGGTGCTCGAAGACAATTTCTGGGATTGTAGCGTGTGCACGTACAGGAACACCGCGGAAGCGTTCAAGTGCCTGATGTGCGACGTGCGAAAGGGCACGTCGACCCGGAAGCCCCGCATCAATCCGCAATTGGTGGCGCAGCAAGTGGCCAGCCAGTTCCTGCCGGCCACCAGTAACCAAAAGAAAGAGAAGAAGGACAAGAAGTCGACGAAGAAACGACGGCACCCGCCCCGGCTGAAGAACGTCGACCGGAGCACCGCGCAGACCCGCGAGGTGACGGTCAACAGTGTCACGGTGACCATAACCGAATACAAGCCGAAAATCAAAACGGCAGAGACGATTTCCAGCAGCAGTTCCTCGGACCACGGATCCCATTCGGAGAGCAGCATGGACGCGCGATGAAAACGCACCGGGGGACCCGGGGGGGTTGTACGAGCGAAGGGTGTTTTTTCTATGTGCTGTTGTTGTTGTTGTTGTTTTCTGTGCGTGTGTCAATGACTCGGCGACGACGCGAATCCGCGATACATGGGACATGCGGGGACTCCTCTGCGAACGAGCTGCCACCCGACTGAATTAATAAAAATGGGGGGGTTTTTCTGTTAAACAAAAAACCCGACCCCCATCGTACGTCTGTTTCTAGTGTTCGAATTCCTAAGTGTCCACTGCCTCGACCAAATGTTGTTCAGGTTAATCACGGCAAAACAAAACAAAAAAAAAGTTAATACAACGTTTCGTTTTTCTATATAGAGCATCTATCTATTTTCAAGACTGTCTGCGTTGAACTATCAGTTAACGCATTAAATGCATTTATATGATTTGTTGATGAAAGTGTGTGTGACGTTAGAATAAATAAATTATTTTTAATTTAAGGGATGTTTTATTTGTAACACAAACATGGAAGGTAAGTTTGTAAACACTGAATCGGCTGTCGACTGTCGAACGCGGAAAGTTAGGTTATGTTTGTTGTGGTACACATTGCTCCTTGTCATTTGTCCGTCGACAACCTTGTATTTAACAAACTAACGGTATATTTTTAATACTTTTTAATAAAGTCAGTCCTACATGAGCTAAAAATGTATTGGGCACTCATTAGGACTCTTTGTAGTTATTCAAATGAAGAAATTTAAGTTTATTTTTAAAATAAAGTAGTTACTCACATGATTTTACCAAATATAATCCCATAATTTGAAATAAAAGTTTTGTTGAATTAAATATTGAATTACTAAAAGTATTCTGAATAATGTTACTCGAATATACTTCGTATATTTCTATATTTTTTTCTATTAAAACGGCAAGTTTAATGCGTGGCGTTTGTTTATTTATAATTCACTGGCTTTATTTACTTAAACTGATTTTATTGACTGTAATTGTGCAAACTTATACACATACACATACCTTTAAGACCAAATATTATTTTTACGTATATCTGTACAATATATAGGAAAAATGTCTATTGAACTTTTGAACTTTGGGCAGGTGAAAACTTTACAAAACAAATTACGTACTTTTCATACGATTAACTAATTCCAAATTCCATGATTTTGATAGATTATGACGAGTTCCACTCCACTTTAATATCTGTAAACATCAGGACATTCTTATTGGAAAACTATTGCAGGAAGTAATTTTCTATAATTTATGTTTTGATTATTCTATTTGCTGTTTATTTATAAAATTTAGTACCAATTAATTAATACCGTCACGGAATTTCTTCACTTTTCTGTTAATGACTTTGGTGCTTGTTTATTTTACAATTTAACTTCTTCGATTACTGAAACTGATTTATTGACTGTAATTATGAAAAGTTTTCGAATTTTCTTATAGACTTTTTTCCTTTTTGATTGATTACAACTAAGTGCAATCCTCTTAAATATTTGCAGAATATTCTTATTGGACAACGTGATTGCAGTGAATAATTTGTGTTTGTGTCATTGTTTTTTGATGTTTGTTTAAAATATGGAATCTCATGGTCATGGAATTTCTTCATTTTTCTGTTAACGACTGTGTAATTTACTTAAATTAAATATTTAATTATTGGAACATATAGCTCAATATTTTTCTCTACTAAAAACAGGTTATATTTATTATTATGTTTATTGCATGGTGCTTGCTTATTTTAAAATTCATTCAGTCTTCATTTACAGAAACTAATTTATTAACTTTAATTATGAAAACTTGCCCACAAAATATTATTTTTTATAATTGTACAAGCAGGTGTAAAACATGTCAAGCAAATTACTTACCTCTTTTGAATCTTTGGCAGGCAATCATATTTTTTATGAAAACTAACATTTAAGCACAAATTGCGTAAATAACAAATCCCCAATTCCGTGATTTTGATTGATTGCAACGAATTGCAATTTTATTAAATATTTGTAAACATCAGGACTCTTATTGGAAAACACTATTGCAAAGAATAATAACTTGGTATAATTTGTGACTTTACGTTTATTTAGACCAATTAATGAATACCGTTATGGAATAAATTAAATATTAAATTATTTAATATTTAAGCCTTTTGAATATTATTATTGGAACATACTTTGTACATTTTAATATTTTTGTCTACTAAAAACTGATTTTTATTATTATGAAATTGTTTAGTGCCTGTTTATTTTACAATTCTTCTCCTTCGTTTACTGAAAATGATTTATTGACTGTAATTATGATAACTTATCCACATTTCCTTTAGGCAAAATATATGTACATATATGATAATAGAAAATATTGTATATTTTTCAAGTGTTATATTTATAGATATCTGTACAATCGTATGTGAAATATGTCAAGCAAAATACCTACATCTTTTGAATCTTTGGCAGGCAATCATTTTTTTATGAAAACTAACATTTAAGCACAAATTGCGCAAATAGCGAATCCCCTATTCCGTGATTTTGATTGATTACAACGAACTGCAATTCTTTAAAATATTTGCGAACATCAGGACATTCTTATTAGAAAACATTATTGCAGTGAAAAATAATTTGTCGTAATTTGTGTTTTTATTATTGTTTTGCTGTTTATTTATAGAGAATTTCGTACCAATTAATAAATGTCGTCACGGAATTTCATCATTTTTATATTAATAAACTGTCTAATACTCAAATTAAATGAAGTCTTCTGAATAATATTATTGGAACAGTTTGTATATTTCAATATTTTTCTCTATTAAAAACAGAGTATGTTTATTATTATGTTTATTGCACGGTTTATTTTATCATTCAACTTCGTTTACTGAAACTGATTTATTAACTGTAATTATGAAAACTTTTTCATATTTCTTTTAGACAAATATGTGGTAATAGAATATATTTTTCAAATATTATTATTATACATATCTGTACATTCAGGTGTAAAATATGTCAACCAAATGATCTCTACGAAAACTAATATTTAAGCACATATTGTGCAAATAACAAATTCTAAATTCCGCTATTTTGATTGATTACAACGAATACAATTGTCTTAATTATTTGTACACTTTTATTGGAAAACACCATTGCAGGGAATAATAACTTGCTATAATTTGTGTTTTTATTATCGTTTTTGTTGTTTACTTAGAAAATTTAAAACCAATTAATTATTACTAACATGGACATTCTCCATTTTCTATTAATGACTATGTAATTTTAATTAAATTAAATATTGAACATTACCAAAAATAACCTGAATTGAATTATTGGAACGTACAAAGTATATGTAAATATTTTTCTCTGCTAAATACAATAATTATTATTATGTTTATTATGTTGTGTTTATTTATTTAAACATTTAGCTTTTTTAGTTTATTGAAACTGATTGATTGACTGTAATTATACAAACTTTATCATATCATTTTACATTAGACAGAATATGTTTTAAAAGAAAATATATTTTTCAAATTACATGTGAAAAATGTCAGCCAAATGACTGACCTCTTTTGAATCTTTGGCAGGCAATTACTTTTTGGTGACACATAACATTTCCGAACAACTTGCGTGTACAAAGAATTCCAAATTTTGATTGATCACTACGAATTCCAATTCATGGAATTTCTTCACTTTTCTAGTAATATTAACTATACCACATTATGTGAGTAGATTTTCCTCACTTTTTTATCGTTATGTCTCAAATCATTAAAGTAATTGGAACATTAATCATTTAATAATGTCAATTATATGCTATTATATTAGACAAATATTATGCACCACATGCATTGCACACAGTCTAATAAAGTGTTTTAGCAGATATTTTATTTTATAGAAATTCCTATCTTCTGATTTACTCATTTTTTAAAGTTTACATTGGAGTGTTTCAATTAAAATATAGAAAAAACTATTACTTATGTACCATATTTTATGTAAGACAATTATTAAATATTTGAGTTTTATGACAAAACTTTTTGAAATTAAATATCACACTATTTTTCATAAGGAAATATCAAAACAAACTACCTTTATGACTTTTTGACAGGCAATTATTTTTTTTGTTAAGTTCAAATTCTCTTACTTTTTGCACATTGTGTCAAATAATCATTTTAGATTTTTTGCACCGTATAAATCATTTAATATCCCGTATTTCTGTTGTAGGGAATAGCTTTAATTTATGCTTTTTTCATCATTGTTATCTGAACTAATTTGAACAAAATACCACTTCCGATATTACCGGAAGTTACATCAACTTTGTTATATCATACACGACACAGAATTTTTATTGAATTTAAACATGTGGAAGTAAATAAAAAGGGGTGTTACATTTGAAATAAAAAAGAAGTCCCATAACGGATCAACGTGAATCACCCCCTCTAGTAATTTGAAATAAAACATTAATTTTAAGTATTTAACCCACAATTTTTAAATTCTCGTTAGTTGTTTGACCTACCTAGTTTTACAAATCGTTTAAGATTGAATTACAGAAGTACATAATAGAAAAAGGATTTAGAATAAGATATATAAACTAGGCCATTTCGAGATTATTCTTAATCAAATTTAATGTACTAAATATTTTCCAATATGTTCATTTGTATTTACGTAATGCATATGTATTTGTAATTTAATTTTATGTCCCTGGATAAATTTTGTTTTTCTGTTTATTGTGGTTTATTTAATATACCTCATACTAAAATTATATTGTAGTATATATTGTACAAATAAACTATATGATTATTATTGTTATTATATAATTAATTATAATTTCGATTGTTGGACCAATAGTATTGCAAGGTAATTGAACTAATTTAAACTAGGTTCATACTCATGCATAGTCAAAGGTAAGGAATTAATTTAGCTTAGCTAATTAGTTCACGTGTATTGAATAAATATTGTTTCGTAATTAAAAAAATAAAAAAGTTAAATTAAGTTGTTTTCGTTGATTAAAATATCGCACATTGTTGACGATAAATTCGTGATCAATACCATTACAAATATTAAACATTCAGAATCCCCAAAATATCCGTATTAGAATTTGCACAAACAAATATTTTTCAATTAAAATTTATTAACGTGTGTACATATTTGCGAAGATTTGAGTCGATGTTGTTACAATAAACTCATGCACAATTGAAATTTGAACTGATGAAGAATGGCGAATATATTCATACAGTATATTATGACATAAAACAGAAGTGACACAAGTGAGGAACATTCAGGAAAATTGAGAACTGTAAACAATCATTGACTTCCTGCAATTTGCTATTGCGACCACTTGCAACGTGAAAATTGCGAATTGTAAACAGGCTTTTAAAGAGCTGCTGTTAAATTGAAAATATAACTACTTACATAATTTAAGTTTGAGAAGTCGCAAATATTTACCAACGAGTTTCGAACTTAAAACCGTTCATTATATTGTTTACGGTTAGCTAACTTTTTAAATTTTTTACCTGAAAATAATAAATGCAATAATATGAGCCCGTACATTATAATTAAAATTTCACAACGGACGTAATTTTAATGAAAATGTGCGGGCGCCAATACATTTTTGTGGTTATTCTGAATAAATTAAACGGTGTGCGAGATTTACATCGGTGGCACTGTGTATTAATTAAATCTACATAATTTTAATAGTCGCATTTCGGCGTCTAATTTTTCGAAGTCGCACCACGTAGGTGCATCATCGAATTATGGATGATTAATATGTGGACGTACGTTTCGCCATTAAGAAAATATAAATCCATTTTTATCGGAAAATAAAGTGGGATATAAAAAAGTGGCGAGCACGCCAATGTCGGGGAATATTTAAATTTAACATACGCCCGGAATATTTGCGAAAAGAAGAAAACACATTACCATAAATTAATAATATTAAAATACATCACATCGAAGACCTCAATTTACTAAATTATATATATTTTTAGAATGTTTATAGGGTCCGCATTTGCATGTCTGGAACATGTTGTCCATTCATTGCAGTGTTTACGTACTTATAATGGTCTAGACTTAAAGGTGTCATGTAAATTATGTATTTAATTCAAGTTACATTATCCAGTCGAAGGTACAATGTAAACATATTAATTTAAGTATCAAAACAAGATCAACTTGAACGGAACCAGAATCTTTGGAAGTTCGACGTAAGCGTATGGCAGTTTTAACCGTGTTTTAATTCGTTCCTAACGTCAACAAATGAATTTTACATCGAAACATATAAAATTCAATTTCCAACGCATTCCACATAATTTCTCGATTCCATTCCGGCGCGTAAAATCGATATCTAATTACGCGAAATTAGAAATTTCCCAATACTTCACAGTGAGAGCCCGAATAAGTGTCGGCGAAAGGGCAAGTGAAAACGTGAAACGTAACATAAGTCCAGAAGTGTAATGAAACAACAATTAAAAACCCCTTTAAACCATGCCATATTGCAAATTGTACTTTGTGTGGAATTTCATTTTGGAAACCATTAATATTAATCTAGTACCATCAATATAGCGAAATTACTTTACTGTTGCCCCGCTTCGTGCGAACCAGACAAATACTTCTCTTCGTTCGGTCGCAATTCACCGTTGGATGCTGCGTCGGCGAACTATTAAACTTACAATATCCCAGAGCTGGGAAGTTATTTCGGGCACTATGTATGCAAGTAAGATTTTCGTTGGAAATTCGTAATTTGAAATTTTAGCAATTTGTTTATGTATATTGCATCCATTTTTGCTTCTTTGGCCAGTTCGCTTTGTAATTAGACTGAAATTAGATATCTTGCAACCGTGTGTTTTAAACTTATTTTACTTTACATAGGGAGTGTAAGTACTATTCTTGGAAATTTACATGATGGTTATAACTAAATTTTTATTTTGAACATCTCACTGAATTTTAAGTGTAACATCAATTGACTGACTACGCCCTTACTATTTTTTTTTTTTTTTTGGTGTTTTTTCATCGTTTTTATTGTTGGTTTATTTGTTAATAAACATCAATGCAACATCATATCGAAATGAGTGTTTTATAATTTTATATATATTTGAAAAAGAAGAAAACTTTTAATTTGTCAACAAAATAAGCAAAAAATAAGAGAATACAAATATACCAAATCTCAGTTTTCGGGAAAATACAAATGCTTCTTTTGGCAATCAACACTTAAAAAACAGAGTTTACAAGTGTAACTTAAGTGTTTAAAGCTTTTTCAACTAGTCCGGAAATACTCGTAAAGTCAAAATTAACCAATTTGAGACATCCTGTACAATATATACAACTTTAAGGAGGCATAGTATGGTTTAAAGTATGAACAAAAGCCTTAATTAATATGGATATTTAATTATGGTTTCCATTTGATATAAAAAAGAAAAAAATAAGAAAGAAAAATTGTTAATCAAAATGTATAAGGCAATCAACGATTTTTTAAATGAACCCAGAACACTTAAAGTGAGTTTTTTTCTATCTGGTCTGGAAACAACCAATATCAACACACCCTATACTGTTGTATTATACAGGTTGATTCACTTAACTTATTCATTCTAAATTTATAGAGAATGGAAAAAGATATTGATTTATAGCAATTATAACTTGCCGAACTTCTTTTCTACTGTTGCTTCTTTGAACAAAATTTCATTTCCGGTTTCGCTGTTACTTAAAGTTTAAAGGAGATATATTTTTCTTAAATAAGCGTCTTATGTTAAAAAGTACCTGTGACAAGTTTTTACCAAGAAAAAAGTTAAACAAAAAGTTTAGTGTAACCAACAGTTTTTTAAATGAGCCCTGAACACTTAAAATGAGTTTTTTTTTCAAATTTGGTCAGGAAACAATCAATATCAACCCATTTGAGACACCCTGTACTACTATCATACAGGTTGATTCACTTAGCTTATTCATTATAAATTTATGGAGAATGGAAAAAGATATTGATATTGTAGCAATTATAACTTGACGAACTTTTTTTATACTACTACTTCTTTGAACAGAATTTCATTTCCGATTTCGCCGTTATTTTCAATGAAACTCCCTGTATATTTTTGAATTTTTAAATTCTAGACCAAATTATAAATAAAGCGATTAAACCATATTCTATATCTATACCCAATAGTTTTTAAGGTATTAAATTTTTTCCAAAAATTTTGACAGATTGATGGTCTGAATAAAATGCTTGCAAACCCACCAATTTTGATGTTAGAATATGATAATGGCATTCATGTTAACCAAGGACTTATTAGTAATCCCAAATTTTAACAGGGTGTTCGTTATTTACGTGTCATTTTGTGTATATTAAAAAATATCAATAACTTATATATTATATAATTTTAATTGGTATAAACATTCCCTATACATAAAATGAATATTACAAGAAATTTATCAAAAATGTAAATATTAAGCTCATTTTCCTGTGTACTGTTAATTGCCATGGATGTCATGGATGGCATATTTATAAGTATCAAAATTGGATATTTTAATAATTAAACCTTTTTATATTATTGTTACACTCATATAGCAAAACAATTCTAAATATAAATTTTAGATTAAGTAAATTGTTTATTAGTCTTGATAAGTCTATATCATTCTTGTGGTTTATTTTAAATTTATTGTTTTATTGTTCAGCAATAATTGGACACCAAATTCATACAAAAAAGATAACTTTTGTTTCATATATTCTTTAAAATAAGTTATCTTGTGTCCCAAATAAAACAACTAGGTTCTTACTTATTCTATCCTGCAATTCGTTCAATATTCAGTATCTTTCAAATGTCTCCAAAGAAAATCTATTTTCATGACACTCTCCATAGATGAGCAATATGGTAATATATTCGACATTTGATTGTTTGAGAAGTAATTATTTTTTTGCGTAACATTTAAGGACAACGTTTATTGGTCTTAAGAATTTTGAGACGTTTCAATTGGTGTTGTATCTCAAGTAGTTTTCAAGCTAATGACAACACTTTCAGTTTAGAAACAAGCTGCGCAAACAACCCTCTATCGATTTGCAACAAATTCTAATATTTTGCACAATTCTACAGTGAATTTCAATTTTTCGTTAACTTCTCTCTTATTGCAAAAGACTACTGTAAGGATTAGCGTTATTTATGGTTTTTCATCGTTTATCTGAAATAATTTGAATAAAATGCCACTTCAGTTTTTACAAGAAGTTGCATCAGCTTACATAATATAATATAAGGGGAGTCCTAGTTGTAATGGGAAAAACAATGCTATTTTTGGTATTATCGAAAGTAACATCAGTATATGATAGAAAAATAGTCTAAATCTAATCTAATCGTTCTCCGTTGCTGTTTCTTAGAAAGTTCTAAAGAATAACAAACGTGAATATGGACAGTATCGTGAGTATTTCAATTGTAATTTAAAATATAAAATTATAGATTTAAAATTTGTGGCATTTGTATTATTGTTTCCATTTAACTTCTTTGGAGTCTCAATTTTTAATAACAAAATGATTTTAAATATTTTCTAGAACTTACATGACATGGATTGGCTTAATTTTGACTAATTCATACAAAAAAATGGTTTCCTATTGTTTCATGTATTCTTTAAAATAAGTTGAATGTAAATAACAAATTTGGTAACATGCTACTGTACACATATTGGGTATATATTGATATTTACATCAAAATAAATATCAAAATTCGTGAAATATGCATATTAAGTCACTACTTGTGTCCAAAAAAAAACTATAATGCTAACTAGTCTATTCTGCATTTCTTTCAATATTCAATCAGTATCTTTGAAATGTCTCCAGAGAAAAAACAAAAACCAACACTCCGTAGATGAGCAATATATTCGACATAACTCTTTGATTGTTTGGGAGGTAATTATTTTTTATAAAAGATTTGCATAACATTTAAGGACGTTTGTTGGTCTTAAGAATTTTGAGATGTTTCGGTTGGTGTTGTATCTCAAGCAGTTTTCAAGCTAATGATACCACTTCTCAGTTTAGGAACAAGCTGCGCAAACAACTCACTATTGATTTGCAACAAATTGTGATATTTTGCACAATTCTACAGTAATGAATTTTAATTTTTCATTTACTTACTTATCATCATGTATTTCTCATCTCTTATTGGAAAAGAGTGATGTAAGAATTAGCCTTAATTTGTATTTTTTCATCGTTTATCTAAAGTAATTTGAATAAAATGCCACTTCCGTTTTTGCCAGAGGTTGCATCAGCTTATATCAAATGCGTATTATAAGTTGAATTTAAAAATTTAATATAATATAAGGGGTGTCCTAGTTGAAATGGGGAATATATTGCCATTTTGGTAACATCAATATATTTTTGAAAAATGGTCAAAATCGAATTAACACCATTAAATATCAAATAGTTCTCCGTTGCCGTTTCCTAGAAAGTTCTAATGAATAACAAACATGAATCAACCAGTATATTGACAGTATCGTGAGTATATCATTTGTATAGTAATTTAAAATACAAAATTGTAGATTTAAAATTTTAGTATTTGTTTCTATTGCTTCCGTTTCAGCTTCTTTGGAGTATGAATTTTTTATAACAAAGTGATTGTAAACATTATTCTTACGTGATGGCGTGGCTTAATTTTGAAATAACGCACTAAATTTTAAATGTCACAGCAATTGTCGGAGGATGAGTGTTCTTCTGCCGGCGTGATCATTATCCTCGCCATTAAAAAAGCATTGTAACTTCTCATTTGATGGAGGCAGTGGACGTATTGAAAAGAGAAATTTCCACTGATTGCGTGTGTAGGTATATACATTTTATAACTAGCTGTGTATTTATAAAACTTAAGGAAAACAACATGGTAGTTAGTAGCATTTTATAAGGTGGCTGGTGCATAAATAATGACTAGACCCCATTGATTCTACCATCTCAGCATGAGTTCTTTCGTCATGGTTACCGAGACCCGTTACTCGGCAATACATTAAAAGGAAACCTACATATACGCGCGATAAATTATAGTTTTATTGCTCGGAACAATAATTTATTAAACATTGTCTTAAAACGTATTACCTTTATTACCCCCCGAGCACCCAAGTAACACACTTGCAACAACCAAATTTTTCGGACAGATACCCAACAAAACGAACGGGGCGCTGGACGTTGGCGGATGAATTTTAATACTCGCTCCACTAATACGTTTCGCTCCGCTCTCGCAGTCCTCGCGTTCTTATCTCGAGACTGGATTCTTTACCGTTTCCATAGAAACGTTATGTCTGCGTTGACTCGAGAGCACAGCTCTGGGACCACTTTTTACTTCGCCAAGATAACGTACAGCGCTGCATCCACCAACCATTGTTTATAAACATGTTTTTGTCCAAAGTGTTCTCCGGTCGAAAATTCCGCAAATGCGATTGCGTTCGTTTCTGCCAGCGCATCAATTACAATCATGGTTGTTGCTTGGTTCATTTTGGGTACGCGATTGCCGACCGACGAGACGGAAACGTAAATGAAAAAGTTGTAAAACGTAAAAAACGCAAATGTAGATGGTAAAATAAAATAACAAAAATATATATATCTGATAAATATTAACCACCGACATTGTCTGAAAATATTGTGATTAGGGGACGTAATTTTTTACGACTGTATGTTTTATTTAAAACATGGCATCAGCCCCTGTTTATAAACCCGTACAGACTAGTGTTTTTACTGTTAAATAATATTTCTCTATTTAATAGCACACCAGAAAAATATAAAACGGAGCTTTATTGCACGCCATAATAACCGGGACAAAAAGAAAACTTCCTTCCGCCGAGCGACATAAACTATTCCATTGATCAAACCGTTTTAATATTCAAGATATATTTTATGTATCCATGGAAAATGCAGTAATCTCTGTTGTCAAACGGCATTATGAATACTGCTCATTCGCATGTTATACTGCCAGCAATAAAGATTAAGACCGAATTTTAAGAGATATTGCACGATAAAACGAACGTAAGACGAATGAATACTGATAGGGTTGGGGGCTAAAACATATCGGTAAATATTGAATAGTCGAGTATGTTCAACAACGATAATGGCGAATTTAACCAATTTTTAAATGTATTCGTCAATTTATAAACATTGTCATCATCGGCAACCAACAGTAGTGACGTTACCATTGCGGATTGTATTTATCCCGATCAGATTGTGGGGATTTTGAAATAATTACCATTTATTGAAACTTCAATTAGTTTTTGGGGGGATCCATTTGCGTTTTAATTTTACAATCGCAATCTTGACATTTTGCAATTTGATCAAGGTCTCGTTGCCCGGCAACGTTTTGCATATAAAACACGGCGGATTTTTTCGATCTTATAAATAAACTAGCAATAAATTACATCGGAGGATGGAAAACGAACTATTTTTACAATAAAGGCGACGCCAAAACGGCCTTGGTCTATTTTGTAACAATAATAGCGTTGTGCATGTAAATCTACGGGATAATGGCCCAGTGAGTTTGTTGTTTATTGTGTGCAACGCCGCGCCATATGACTACGATAACCTCCAGAAAGTCAACACTGAAATATGTTAAATAAATACACTTTATCTGTACGAGGATAGTCTTGCTAATGTTTACATACCCTTGTTTGAAAAAATGTTGTCGGAAATTGTGTTTTGAAACGTCACTAAAATGAATGTTAACAAGTGAACATGTACCTTTCTGTTCATTTATGTACATCTAATAAAAACCAAGTGAACTATAAATATTTTACAACAATTATTAATCATTTTTTAAATTTAATAGTAACATTACAGGTTGGTTTTAGTTGTTACGAATATTTCTAGACCGGATGGAGAAAAACTGACTTCCAGAGCTCATTGTTTTTAATGTTTATTGGTGAAAATCGGGTTTTCATATCTCTTACCGTTTATAAAATATCTAAAAAAACTCATTTGACATATATCTCCTTAAAATTACAAAAAAAAACTTTCAGAAAATAAACTTAAAAGAAAAACTCCTTAAAATTTTGACATATTTTTATTTATTTATTTATTTATTTATCAAATGGAAACCATAATAGAGTTATTAATATATCAAAAAATTAGGCAAATATGTACAATTTGTCATATATTTAATTAATAATTATTTTTAATTAGATATAATGGTAAATTTCGAAATATTGAGCATTGTCGATTATTAATAATATGGAAAGTGTTATTTTTGATAGGTTAGGTTCAGAGATTGTGTTAAAGCTACAAAATATGATGTGATAAAAATATAATTAATTACCTTGACCATTGATAATTTGGTTGAAAATTATTAATTAAACTACAATTTTTACGATTTTAATGAAAATTTGAATTTTAAGTAAAATAAAATATCTGTAATATAATATTAATTATATACGAGGTGTTTCTAATGTAGGTGGTCAAGGTAGGACAAGTCCAATAATGAAGAAAATATCAATCCTTTTTTACTAAAGTTTATACTGTAGAAAATACAGCCCCTAAAATTTAAATTAAAAAAATATATATTCATATTTCTGTAACCTTTGGTTCCAATTGTATTTAAATTTGGTATAATAAAATACATACCCACAATTCAATGTAACAATTTTTTTTCATAATGATATAGTAGTGTAGATTCTGAATGTTTCTCTCTTTTTCTCATCTTATTTTTTACGTTACTGAATATTTTTTAAAACTATTAACCTTTTCATATTCTTTACATAAATTGAAAAAAAGGCAATTTCGATGATCACAGCTGTTACACAGATATTACAGTTTTAATGTTTGCAGAAAATTAAAACCATTTTCGTACATTAAAAAATCACGTAGATATGATCAGGTACTTCTGATTAGTTTTGATAATTAACAAATAAAAAAAATATGAAATATCTCAAAAAGACCTGTTACAATCAAAGTGGATCAAAAGTGCTTTTTTTCTCTATTGAAATTTTGACCACATCCTGCATTAAGATAATTTAATATACCAAAAGTTATATATTTTAAGACAAATATTTGATATTACTTAAAAACACAAAAATAATTTTTCTCTTTATCAAAAAAATCTGTCAGTTATTTCTGTCTGATTTGGAAATACTCTTATCAGTTAAAATCAACCAATTTGGGACACCCTGTTCTAAAATATACACAAACTTTGAAGGGGTGTTGTATAGCCTAAAATATGGAGAAAATTCTTAATGAATGAGGGTCCGTAAACAAACAGTTTCGGAAATGCCGAGGATTATTTCTTGCTCATCTACGAAACCGTTTATTTGCGTATCTTAAGCTTTTCTTCAAATTTTAGGCCATACTACCCCTAAAGTTTGTAACACTTTATAACACCCTGTATGGTACCCAGTTGCATTACATTTTAAACTGCATTATAGGATTATATAAAACAATAAGAAAATCTGTAACTTCTAAATAAACTGCTCAAGTAAATAACCCCGTGATTTTATATCATTATAAAATATCCAATTATATTTCAGTAAAGTATTTAACGAATAAAAAACCGTAATAAATTGGTATAAAAAGAGTAGAGTAAAGAAAATTAAGTTATCGTGAATTTTGTCTTTATTTAGTCATTTTCCATTTATTAGTCGTTAATGAGCAATATTTTTCTTATGGCCGTAACCTGTTGTTTTGTGAAAAAAAAAGAAAGGAAAAAGGAAAATAAAATGAGGCAAGAAGTCCCGGAGAATTGGCTGCTCGGCGCGCCGCGGAAAAATATTCAAAAACTCGCACGGAGCGGGAGCAAAAGACAAAAAAAAATAAAGAAAAAAAAGCGGGAGATCCGATAGTTTCCTGCGAGACGTGATGGCTAATGTGGAGTAGAACGGCACGAAGAAGAAGAAGGAACGACGACGTCGCAGGGAGGCAGGCCAGAAGAGTTTGCACGACGTCGTTCGTAGCCGTCGGCGGCGGCGGTGGCGGCGGCGGCGGCGTCGTGCGGAGCGAGCGGCCCAGTGACAAGTGAGGCCCACCCTTCCGCGGCACCGGCGGCGGCGCCCCTTTACCCGCCCCGCCGACAACTGCCACCCCCGGCACACACGCCACCCCCCGACCGGGTCCCCCATCCAGCCCCGACGGACAACTTTTTATGTTGTGTATACTAAAGGGGATGTGCAACGGCGGCGGCCGCTTTAACGGATAGACCGTTCCCGCGGTTAGTTCCCGTTTCGAGCCGCCCGGCTCTCCGACCGGAGCCGTTTCGCGCCAGCCAGTTCTTGCCGATTCCCTTCAAGAATTATTATGTTTACTATTCATTGCATCAAATTTACATGTAAATTATAAATTGTTTTTATAACTACATTATTCTTTTTAATAAAATCACCTTGTCAAATTGAGTATGCGATGAAAGGTACCAGTTTAGCATATAATTTAGCTAAGCCAAATTGATATTTGTAGTAATTTACAATACTATTTTCGTTTAAATGAATTTCTTTAGTAGTTTACCATCATTAATCATTTTAATATCATGTTATATTATATTATATTATATTATGTTATATTATATTAACGCAATTTTAAATAAAAATATTGAATCCTGTTGTAAACATATTTTGTAATATATCATATTGGTTAAATTTTAAAGCGTTTTAAAATAATAAATATTTAAAGTTTAGAATTTCATACATTGTACAATAAATAGATTTAAAACTAAGGATTCAATTCGATATATTAATATTTTGTATTACATCATCCATTTTAGCAGAGGTATTTTTTACATATTTTTATTTTCAAATAAAAATCACTTCACTGCTATTTTTAATTATTTTATATATTTATATAGTTAATATATTAACTTGAAGTTTCTATATTTCTAATAACAAATTCGATTGAAAACTTATTGGTTGTTATTAAACATCGAACATCAATTAAAAATTGAAAAAAATCAGTAATAAAAATGACTAAACACAAATATCCAATAACAAAAATATAATTCAGCATGTACTCAAAATAAGTAAACATGTAGAAAACAAATATAAAACGGTTAAAAATAAAAAAAATTAAAATTTAACAAATATTTAAATACTTGTAAAATTAACCACCAGATATTGTTCTTTGTTCTTACAAGAATTAAATATGTTATAAAAACATGGTTACCCAATTTAATTATCAGTTTATATTCCTCAAATATCCACACTGTTTAATTTCGCGTATTTTTTAGATTTATTGTTGGGCTCTTGTCCTCAACTTAGGTACGAATTTTTGTAGTTCACTGATGTTTTTATTATTTAAACTACTATTTTAATTAATTTATTATTTAAACCTCGTATTTTATTTAATTTATGTAAGAAAAATCACCAATTTTTGTTGCATTTTTATTATTTTTTTACGAACTAGTAAAAATATTATTTAAATTATGATACATCTTGTCCAGTTTTTGTTTCACTAACAATTTTTACTAATTTTACTAATTTATACAGATAACGTTTTTACTATTTTCCAACAATTTTTTAATCGGATAGAGGAATTTTATATATTTTTTAAATTTTCTACATTTTTCCTACTTATGTATTTTATTAACTTATATTTATTCTTAAAAATAACAATGTTTCTATTTTTTAATATATTTTATGTTCTTAGTATATAAGTATTTTTTTTAAAACAAACTAGTAAATTTCTTCTATTATTTAAAATATAATGTAATTTATTATGTTCATCTATTTTTCCACATTGTTTCTTCCCATTTTTTGTTGATGTAATTTTTTTTTAGTTTATCTAAACTTACCTTTATCTTTTTACTCTAATTGGAATATTTTTTCGAACTTATTTATTTTATGTTCTCATTATTTGAACTACATTTTGGTTAATTTCATATAGAATATTTGGTACATTTTATTTAACTTAAGCCAAATTAGAAAATTTTCCACTTTTTCATTAATTGGTCAGTAGAAATCACCAGTTTTTGTTGCCTTTTTATTGTATTTCTTAAACAAACTAGTAAAGTGTAATCTATGTTATGTTATAATCTTATGTTATGTTTATGTATTTTTCCATATTGTTTCTTTCTATTTTTTGTTGGTGCATTTTTTTTTACTTTATCTAAACTTATCTTATCATATCTTTTTAGTCTAATTGGAATATTTACCATTGTTCGTTAATTTTTCAGTAGAAATGTCATATTATTTAAACTTCAACACATTTTATACTTCTACTGGCAATTTCTGCCAATATGGATTCATTTTATTCTAATTAAAATTTACAGTAGAAATCATCAGTTTTTTACTTTTTTATATATTTTTAATAAACTACTAAATTAGTTACTTTGTTTAAACTAATACATTTTTATAAAGTTTATTTACTTGTCCAATTAACGATTTTTACTATTTTTTTTTTTTTGACAATTTAGTGATAACCTTCAGTTTTTATTTAGTTTTACTCTTTGATAACTTGTTTTTGTTTGTCCTTAATATTGCTATCGTTTTTTAATAAAAAGAATAATCTTCTAATTATTTGAACTACTTAGTAATTTAGTAAATTTTAAATAATTTGTGTAATTAGTAAATTTTTTCCATTTTTTTATAGCAGAAATCACCAGTTTCTGTTGCATTTTTGTTTCTTGTGTATCGGATAATTTTTACCAATTTTGTAATAAACTAATTATTATGGAATACTTTCTGTCGTCAATATAAACTATGATAAATCGGGACTGCCCACTTCTAATAAAGAATCGTTAAAATCAATTCACGAGGTCGATAAGAGAACACTGTTGGTTTTCTGAATTGTACATATCTCACTTTTTAGAATTATTTTAAACAATCATATTTCTAAATAATCTAAACGTAAACCTTAAAAATATAAACTTGCCAGGAATTCAAAGTATTCATTCTTATAAGGGAATCAATAAAATTATTGAAAATGAACAGTAAAATTGTTATTAAAGCTCAATAAACACATAATAAACTTTATTTCGTAAATGACACATCCGTAACGCCAGTGTTTTAATTCATATTAAAAATGCAAAATGAAAATAATAAGTTGAGCTGTAAATTTCTAAATATTTATAGACGAACATAAAACTCTCCAATAAATTCGGGTTATTCTAGATCAGTTCCGACCGTTTTCGGGATATTGCACGCCATAAAATAAATTACAGCAATTTTCATTTAACAAAACGACTGTGCAATTTACGAAATGCATTACTACAGTTATTACACGCAGCATTTCGGGATCTTTTACGACACTTTGCCGCACTTTCGGAACTTTTCATCTTTTCCGTTTTGGTTCATCGGACGTCGAATCAAAAATTAAGGCGACGAAAAAAAAAAAAAAACAAGCAGAAGCCGGAATTTTTTAATCTGTAAATTGTTCCATCGCCAACCACTCACCCGCTTCCCTCCCGTTTTTGCCGAGTACTCGTACGGGTCTTTCGTCCGGTGGTTCGTGGGCCCCACCTTGGCGGCCGCGTTGTAATTTATGAATATGTCAGATCGGTATCTAAAATTTATTTTTATTTCTATGCATTTTGTCAGGTCCAATTTGTATATTGCCGATGAAAAATAATTTATCTGCCACACTTGACCATGAAAACCCACGTCACCATTAAAGTTGCGCTATATGGATGGAGTGGGAATCGGATTTAATACATAACAATTCATAAAATTAAAAGATTTTTATTTATTTATTTTTTTTTTTTTTTTTCATTTTTGGTTGGTCAAATCTTTTTCGCGGCAGGTTGAACGGTCGCAGTAAAATTCCGAATTTACGAATGGCAACGTAATGAATTGTAAACAAATTAAAAGTACAAAACAAAATTGTATATTACGAATGATTCATGTGATAAAACTGTCAGCGGAATAACTAATTGGACGTACTTAACGGTCTATTAAAATAAACTGAAAAATTAAATGAAGTTTATTATTTTAAATATCTCAAACTGTAATTACCAGCTGATGTAAAAGGACGTATCGTTTAATTGCGTTAATTCTTGCCCTTTCAATAATTAATTGGGAATTATTTGCCATACATTTCAATGATATTACTAGACAGTAACGGAACAAATTATGAAACGTTATATTCGACTTTATTTAAATATCTTTTAATTGGATTTTGAGTCTGTAAATTAAAATTGTGCAATTAAAATTTCCGGTGAAAATATATACCTATTAGTAATACTAAGCACGTTGATAATGGAGGATTTCAAAAAGCCAATTTCTGTATGCAGCATTAAATTATAAATATGTATTCCCAATTTTGAAAACTGAATAATTAAATTGTCCATGTAAAATTTGTTGTATGGCCTCCTTTTGGCGAATTAATATTGTTTCTCATTTAGTGTCCAATTTGAAACTTCTGAAACCAATAAATTCAATAATTAATTGATGTAATTACTTATTCAAATAATACTGGGGGAATTTCTTTGGCAAGAACGAAAGAAAAAAATTAAATACTTAAACGTCGGTTTCATCGATAATGATTTATATATAAAATGCTTGTTTCCTTGGTGAAATTATTCTCATTATACATATTAACATCGATATAGTTGCGTTTCGAATTTGAATGCCAGCAAATTGTTATCTGTCAGACGCCAGAAGTCGAATTAAGTATAATAGAAAATTTGATTTATTACCCGACGCATAAACCAATCATTAACGAGAACACCTTAGTAGTTGCTAATATTTAATAGATTCGAAATTATTGTCTCCCACTGGAAAATCTACATATATTTAAATGAATCCATTTTACCGTCGTGGTAAAAGAACTTTTCGGGACGGGACATGAGCGATTCGTTGCGAAATTTTATTTAAAAAGCCATTCAACAATAAAACGCTAGTGGAAATGTTAAAATAATATCGACCTGTTCGACCTGATTTTCGCATTTTGCATATAATCAATTGCATAGTGTGCAAATGCGTAATTAATTGTGAAAATAACCATTCTTCAGCAATATTTTCTTAACAAGCACCGGCTTTTCTCTAATTATAATTGTTAATTATGCTGCAAGAGAATTTGGGTTGAATGAATTCCCAAGATAAGCGTGTGCGCTTACATTTTTAACTAATTATTTTTTCACGGACTCTTACACCACTTTCCACGATGAGAATACGAAACGACTGGTGCCCATTGTGATCGGGAGGATTTATTAATATTGTTAAGCAGATTTGCATTTGTTCAAGTCGTATAAAATGTTTACAGCCCGTACACATTATTTACTGTTACTAAACCAAGTTAGGTTTCTAAGGAGAGGGTACGAGAGAACAATAACAGGATCATTATGTACTTTAGTAAAGTGTTTGCGGTACATTCGTATATGAAAATTAATAATAAAATTACTAAGTAAATACTTACATACATTCAATTTTAACGGTGAGAGCTGAGGCTTCTTTGTTAAGACTTGAAGTAGTTTATAACGAGTGCTATTATTCAATATCACTTTAATTTCAAAATGTATATTATTGGTTTGTCATTAAATTTGAAATATTTTCATTATTTTTAACAAACTAAATAATGTTTTTATTATTTGAACAAAATTTAATTTGTCTAATTAAAAGATTTTTACAATTTTTTCGGCACTTTTATGGTGCGAATAAACATATTGGTGGCATTTTATTATATTTTTAACTGATTAGAAAATTTGTCCCGTTACTTATACTATCACATATCACATACTGTTTAGTTTCTTTTTAAATTGACAATTTTTACCATTTTGTTGACCTTTTTTTACGTTTTTCTGATACATTTTCACTATTTTCTAGCGAATCAATAAGTCGAAAATTGATATTTGTTTGTTCTTAAAATTGATATGGTTCTATTATTTTTGGTGCAGTTTATTTGGTGAAGTTTACATTTAATTGCAATATTTACTGGTTTTCGTTTTGCAATAGAAATCACCGATTTTTTTTAACTAATTAACAAATTTGTCATATTATTTAAATTAATTCTTGTCTAATTTAGAAATTTTACAATTTTTTCGACAATTTAAAAATAGAAAACTATGACGAAATTTAATATTTTTTACAACTTTTTACCAAATTTGAATTTGATGAATTGTATTTGTCGATAAAATTTACATATTTATAATATTTTTTAACAAATTAAATAATGTTAATTAATTTACTACAATGTTTGATACATTTTATTTACTTCTCAATGGAAATCATTGATTTAAAGCATAATATGATATGTTTTATTTTTGGTCTAATTTTTATTTTCAAACTAATAAATTGAAAAATGATTTCTATTATTTTCTACCATATTTTGTATTTTGAATTTGATAACTTATATTTGTTTGTTTTTATATTTTATATATTTTTACAATTATTTAACAAACAATGTTCCTATTTTTTGATTAATTTAATATAAAAATTTTTTGCATGTTATTTTGTTTATGTGTAATTGGAATATTTTTTGCCAATTTCAGAGTAGAAAAGTCTTTGTTGTCTTTTTATCATTATTTTGAACTAACTGGTAAATTTCTATTCTTACTTAAACTTTATTACATTTTATATAGTGTATTTTAGTGTCTCAGTCATGTTCGAATCTCAATCATTTTTACCATTGTTTCAACATTTTTTCTTTTTGATATTTTTTTCTTTTTTCTTACCAATTAATAAATTGAACAAACGGTTTACGGTTTTTATAATTTTCTACCATATTTCATACCTGAATTTAATAACTTGTTTTTTATATATTTAAAATTGATAATTTTTTACGATTTTTTACCAAACTGAATAATGTTCTAATTATTTCTAAAATAAAAAAGCTGTCGCAATATCATTTTTTTTAATAAACTGCTTATAAAGTACACCGTTGTATACTTCTACTATTTTTAGAATTATTTTAAGCAATAATGATAATTTTAAACAAAAAGGATAATATAAAAATACTGGAGTTACTGGAAATTTAAAATATATATTAAATTATTATAAGTGTATCTATAAAAATATTAAAGTTAAGTAAACACATTTCAATTTTTAAACTAATAAATTGAACTAGTGGAATTTCTTCTTCCATTTTTTTAATTAGAATTCATTTTTTATTCAAACACCTATTAAAATTTTGTAACAAATTGAATAATTACAATTATCTCACAAATTTATCAGCCATTTAAGAAAATCACTGCAAATTATAAATAAATAAATATAATTTTGAAAATGTTTAACTATTGAAACACGTTGCATGACACGTTATTTATTAATTTTGTCAGGATCAATAACAAAATTTTCTGTCCGTGTAACAATTGTTCAATTCATATTTATAACTGGTGTGAACAGTTTGCTAGATCATTTTGACTGGTGCAAATTAGTTTTTTTCATTTTTCTCTGCTATAATTGAATTATTCAATATTTTTTATTTATATTACATACAAACAAAAATCCGCTTGATGCTCAAAAATGTGTTTGTTTTTCGTTCCGATTTTTTCTTTCAGATTCGTAAACTATGACAGAACAGAAATGTTTACTTCTTGCACTGTATATTGCTGTATGTATATTTTAATGCAACACTAATTGCTTCATTTGAAATAGGAATCCCATATGGGTATTTTGTAAACATCTGATGAAACTGGAGTTTTGTAAAATGCTCGCATTTCACAACACGATCGCATCTCTTGTGAATTCTTGGATGCTAATTTATATTAGGTCATGCTGAATAAGAAAATTACGAACGTACTGGCGAGTAGTGCGGTGCATTTGTGCGATTGAAAAGTTGAACAACGGTCCGGTCGGTTGTGATGCTGCGAAAATAGTCAAGTGCTGTTTTAATTAAGGGAAATTGTTTATGAATGTTTAACAGCAATAATATCCCAGAACTGTGCAACACATTATTTTAGTTCCAGTTTTACGAAATGTCGCTTCGTTATAAACATTTATCGCAATTTGCAAAAGGTCTTCAGGTGTTCATAATTTCAATTATGTGTGCAAGTGTCTAGAAAACACGACAACGACATTTTCTTATAATTTCTTAGAACGGGTATTGTTATAATTGTTTGTGTTTATGAAATTTATAAATAATTTATTTAATTGGCATTGATTATTGTAACATGACTGACTGACTGTTTGTAAGTAGTTCATGCCTGTATAATATAAATTCGTTCCCATTATGCACATGTGCAAAAATATTTGTGCTAACAGTCCGTTCGTTATGCCTTGAGGATTGAAGACACAATTTAATGTAGCAAAAGTTTGTTTAAACATTTGTAACATGTGATGCGGCTACAGAATAAAGAACCTCAAAATTAACCTGTTTTTCTTGTCACGAACATCATTAAAAAATGGTTTGAAATATTATATCCTAATTGTGGCAATAGAAGAGAGGACTTGTTATTTTTATGGTTATTTCTGTGTGGTCTAGTCTGCGGTACAAAGATCTCGTATACTGATTAAATTTATGTATAAAATAATGCTAGCTTTATTGTCAAAAAAATATTAAGTAGAATATATTTTTTTAACTGTAACTGGATCCCTCAGTTATATATATATATTTCAGTAAAGTTTCCCATCATCCAAAAATTTGACAATTATCCCAAGAGATTAACTGTCAAATAGTTCTCTGAATATATTCGGTTACGCCCCTTCAGGGTTATTTTTTCAGGGTTATGATTGTTTCTAGGAAAAAGTCTGTAAAATATTAGGAATAAAGTCGTAAATTGAACGCAGAATTCCCATGCCTTTCTCGTAAATCATCGGAAGTGTTTGTAAGATGACTGTTGCATTCTCGCAGTAAAACCCACTGTATATTATAGCGATAGAAGTGGTTTTTAGAATTTTAATAATGTTTACCCTTTGGAAGCTGGGTGCAGAGAATAAATGACATGGATGGGGATTAAGTGGAAACAGGTAATGGAAAAACTATGGATAATTCGAAGGTGATGAATGCATGTCGGTTATAAAAGTCACAATTGGTTTTGTGTTTTCAAATATTTCATAAATACTTTCAATTGTGACAGTTCATTTCAAGGGACATAAATTAGATGCAGATTAATTTGGTAATCACATTTTCAAAATAATAAATTTTATATTTCTTGAACAATGTAGAAATGTCTCAATGTGTTTGTATTCTTTAAAATTAAAATTGTACAATATTTTCCGGGGGGAGGGTAGGTCAAAGCCCCCTCTGGGTGAACGCCTATGAGGACAGTCATCTCCTAAATTGTAATGAAAGTTAAATCAAGAATCTTTACACAAAACATTTAATTATAAACATTGTAAACAATGCAAAATGTTTAATTGTCAGTCTTTAGTTCATTTAAATATATAAAATTAAAAATATTTTGTTAAAATATATTATTATAGTTTGTATTGTCATTAATTACATTGAGTTAAAATTTAGTAGCTCTCTTGAATTGGTATTAAACAATTTCGACTCTTTCGACTTAAATTATTATTTATTCGACGACATCGGATATTTGTTTACAACTTCTAGAATTAGTAAGCCGAACATAGAAACAGAGATATTGGCATTTTCTGAATGCGATAGCGTAATTTGAATCGGTATAAAATTACAATTACTCGCGGCCCCCGGTGATACGTTGGGTCCCCCGGTAAGACCTTAATAAGGAATCTTGGAGGGTGTGTGGGGGAAATATCTGTAGCCGGGAATATATAGCGTCATATATATAAAGGGGGTGAGAATACGGGAAGCCGGCACCTCGGCTCTCCCGATAACAACTCCGAGGGGCGCACAGCCGATCAATTTCGCACTGGACTACCCCTAACGGTGCCCACTTCGATTAATGCGCTGATCGACTGGCTTCTTAAAGCGATAGACTGTAGCGGGATTAAATTTCCTTCGCGGGGATGCAATGAATTCGATTTTAATTTTACTTTGTCCTAGTTTTAGTGGCGTGCACGTCTCACGTGCTGAAATTTTACTAGATGCGCCTGCTTTATCGGAACACATCCGGGTTTAAAACCGATAATTAAACATATTTACAGTCTAAAAACAATTCAGCGATTACGGGGATTCTAAAAATAACGGTTTGCACGAATAATTAGCTACAAAATACATATTCAGCGAAGACAAATCCTTCAAACAATTAATGATTTTCGATTATCATACGGGGTTTCAAATGAGTTTTGTTTAATGAAACGTTGATTGGCTCAAACCGCATTTGAACCGTTTCAGAAATATCTACGAAAATTGAAATTTAGCTGATTTAGAAAAAATGTAAAGTAACTTTTTTATTTAATATTTCCCTTGAGAAACGGTAAAAAAATATATACGGGCATTTTAAATGCTTCCTCCTTTTTGTCACACATCTTGAAAACGACAGAAAAATATATATGAGATTGATTTGGTTAGCCAAAGCAATGGCACACTCAAATAAGTATATTCAGAACACTCTTAATAGAAAAAAATATTTTTAGTAGAATTTATATTATTTTATTGAATAACATAGTTTTAGTGGGAATAAGGAAATGTGGCACTCCAGAGAAGAAAATATAATAATTGACTGAATCATATTGCTGACATCATTAAAAACTTAAGATGCTCACTGAAAATGGTTTATAATGATATTATTGTATTTGTTTGTCCTTAAAATTTACATATTTATAATATTACAAATTAAATAATATTCTTATTATTTTAATTACTTATTTACTAGAATGTTTACTACATTTTATTTACTTTTTTTTCACAATGGAAATCATTATATTTAAAGCATAATAAATGCGATATATTTTAATTTCTTGTCTAATTAACAATTTTTACATTTTTTCTAACCTACAGTTTTTGATACTTTTTTCCCTTTTCAAACTAATAAATTAAAAAATGATGTTTTTCTATAATTTTCTACACTATTATGAATTCGACAACTTATATTTGTTTCTTTTTAAATTTTATATATTTTTACATTTTTTTAACAAACTATATTCATATTATTTAATTAATTTAATATAAAAATTTAATGCATGTTTAATGGTTATTTTTTCAATAAACACATTTCTAGTTTTGAAACTAATAAATTGATCTAGTAGAATTTCTTCCATTTTTTGTATTTGAATATGATAACTTGTTTCTGTTCATCCTTAGAACTTAATTTTCTATTATTCAATATAAAGGGTGTTTCTTAAATAGCTGATATAGTCTAAGTAACCATAGAAATATTTTGTGTCGAAAATCCTAATATCAAAGTGCCGTGAAAACAATATGTTGAAGATAGTAGTCAATAAATAAAATTTTCCAAAACATTAAAATATCGAGATATGCTCTTTTTATTTCAAATAGAACTATAGTTAAAAATGGCGTAAAACTATCGGGCTTTCCATAATGAGGACCAGAGTAATAACAAAAACATAAAATTAGACAGTTTGTAATGAATTCCACAAACGAATTTGATTCAAATTTTATACGGAATATTAGGCTGATTTGGTCAAAGAAATAGCACACTCAAGTATATTCAAAATACTCTTAATAGTAAAAATATATTTTTAATAGGATTTATATTATTTTATTGAACAATTTAAAGAAATGTTGCACTCCAGAGAAGAAGAAATAATAATTGATATAAATATTGCTGACATCATTAAAATCTTAAAAGGCTCACTAAAAATGGTTTACAATGTTATTGACAAATATGAAACAACACACTCAATTGAAAATACAATAACAAAACGTCCTAATAAAAAATAAGTCCTTTTATAAACAGACAAATTGGAAAAATCAACTAATAAAATTCTTAATTATCCTCGAGAATTTTGGTAAAGGATCCTTTAAACTGATAAATCCATGTTCAATAGAATAAAATGATAAAAAATACATTCATCGTCCTCCTAATAAATGTTTGTATCCCAGATATATTACTACTTTGAAACAAGGTGGAGGTGGAAGTTTTGGTTCGGGGTTCCTTTTCTTGCCATGGCATAGAACCATTACAAAAAATTATTAGTAAAATGAACCCTTTATGTTATGTTATATAGAGATATCATGAAATCATTTGTCAGCAATAATTTACCAATTACATGGATTTTTATGCACGACAATGATACGAAGCATATATACAAAATTGTTCGAAGCTTGCTTGCTTATAAAAAAAAATTGTTGAGATTCTCGATTTGCTAGCGTAAAGTCCAGATCTAAATATAACTGAAAACTTGTGAAGCGACATGTAATCTCAATTAAAACACCAAAAAGCATCAAATTTGGATGAATTGTGATTATTAACTAATGAGTCGTGAAATTTAATTTCAAACAACTATTGCCGATATTTCATTGAATGGTTATAATTAACAAATGGTAACTAACAAAATATTAACAATTTTGTTTAAAATTGTATATAAATTATTTAACTAATATATATTTTTCAAAACTGTACTATTTTTGTGACCAGGTACATTTCGAATATGTTTTGTTTAAGATTTAATTTAAGTAGAATTGATTGATTTGGGTTCAGAATAAATAGTGGGGAAAGAATACATTTTATAATAATCAATGTTTAAAGAAATGCTCGCAACGGTCAAAATTAATCAATTTGTGTCGCCCCGTACATACATTTTTACAATTAAATACATTCACGATTTATTAATATTTTATAAGAACGATTTGGAATATTGAAATCCGTTTTCGTCGTCTTTAGATGTTTACGTTTGTTTGATTTGCGACTTTTATTAAAATAAACGAATTTTACTGCACAACAATTTCAAAGGAAATTGTCTCGGAACAAAGGAATGGCATGATAAATTGAAAGTACTATTTATAGAATAGCAAAATCCCAAGCTTGAATTAGTGTTTTAGGCATTTCAGATTTTATTAAGTTCTTAACTTACTCATCGTAATTAGCTTTTTAATGTTGTCATGCATCAATTATTTTATCTCATAATTAATATAAGTGGATCGACCTAATTCCTGTTTAATTTTTAAGGCACATACTACTTTTGAATTCAGGCAAACGAATATCTGTAAACCGATGTAGAACGTTCAAACAAGTTAATAGAGAAAACAAAAAAACATAGGCATGATGTAATTGAATTAATTTTCCATGCCAAGATAAACATATGTAAATTTGAGTTTGACGTTGTTTTTAAATGCAAAATCGTGATTCAAGAGCACCAGAAGCAGAACCCATATTTTAATTTCGAATGTAAGATTCTTCCCTGGAGAAATATTGTTAATGAAAACTTGATTTTAATACAAGCAGGTCCGTAGAAATTTCCTTATCTTATCGCGTTTAATTTCGTTTCATCGGAGAATTTAATTTCTCCCATTTTACGTATAAATTGTGATGAACTTGAATAAATTCAGGCCTTAAACAGTACAACCTACGTCTACGGTCTTAACTTTGAACTTTACATCTTTTGATATTCACGATTTTGAGTGTTTCGGTCGGGCACAAAGGAAGAAGGAGAGCCTTGGAAACACCGCAACCAGCCAGCAACTTTCAGCCGTTTCATGTTTCAAAGACCGAACGAAAATCGGCCCGGCCAGTTTTGAAGTCTCACATATTAAAAAGCATCGGACACACGGGGGAGGGGAATGGATGGACGTGCACCTTCCGTCAACGGAACGAAACCGGAATTCACAATGACGATGTTACGAGGCACCGGAAAGACGGAACCGACGTGTATTAATCGTCGACACGCCTCACGTTTTATTTTTACCGTTACGTTTCGCGTACGATATACTCGGATTCACTTGTGAAAAATGGCTTTTGATCGTGGAAGAAACTGCCGCATTTGAATCGTTTTGTGTAATCATTGCGAATATGCAGCCGGCCAGTGTGTGCGGTGGTAATTAGGCTGGATAATTTGTTTAGGAATAAATCGGATTGTGTGTTGCAATTACTTGGTTTTGTTTAGGTTTTGTGCGAGATGCTCGTAAAATCACATTTGTTTACGTTGGGGTAATTGTATTTACTTGGCTTCTAAATGTCAAGGTTAATTTATTATATATGTGCAAGGGTTATTTATCTAACGCATCAACTGGATTCATTTTAGTTTCAAAAATCAAACACTTTTTAATTCAAATGGAAAATCATAATTAAATCCGCATTTAAAAGGTCCGAAAGAATTCAGTTTTCCAAAGATTATATAATTTATGATTAAATTAAATTATCTTTGGCTAAGACATAACGATATTTCTGAAAAATTTTGAGAAAATTAATATTCTTTTCTAGGAATGTATTATTCTAAAATAGATATGTATAATACAGTATAATAAACTTTCTCCATAATGACAAAGTATCGTAGATTCTGGGGGTTGTCCTCTTTTTCTCGACCTGTTTATATTGTATGAAAATCTCTCAAAAACAGCTATGATATTCGAAGAGAATCTTATTTTAAGTTGTGCTAAGAATAAAAAAACGAATAGATTTACAAAATATTCAGTCGTTAATAAATATACAGCCCGTATAATAATCTAAAATTATTAAGTAAAATTTGTCTTCGTTGAAACCTTTGTAACCACGAAATTGTATTAGAAAAGTAATTAAATAAAAAAGTTATTACACTTTTAGGAACATGGCAAGATTTTTGGAAATTTGTTTACAATAATTATTGAAACAATACTTTAACATAACATGTTAGTGCTGACGTAATAAAAATCACATTAAAAATTAAAGTTTTTCCATTTAATAATTGCACATAGTTACTCCATTATTTCCTTTTTTGTTTAAAAAATAAACGACTGACTTTCTCTAATAGACAATTTATTCCAATTATTTATTGCATTTCTCCTCTAGTAATATACATATGTATACAATTTTTCCTACACTCAATATTGCAATTTGAATATGCAATTCATTGAACAGCCTTAAGCGAATTATTTTATAAATTTAAATTAACTTTTTATATAAATTATTCAATTTAACTTTGTCACTATTTCTAACCACAAAATCAAATTAATTGAAGTGAAGGGAAATGAACAGATTGATTTTTTATAAAACTGCAATATATTTTGTGAAACACTTTCATCTTCAATTTTTATAAATATTTAATGTTTTTGTTTATTATTCATATACAATATGTAGGGTTTCTAAAACCAATACTCCACGCTGCACCAAATAAAGACTGGATTTAGATGTCAGTTGAAATGATTATTTTAATAAAAAATTCTTTAGGATTTTATGCAATTTTAAAGTTACAATTCTAAAATCGATGTTTTCTCTAATATGACTTTCTCCATTTCGCTAAAATTTGGTGAGGTGGAGAAAAACCATCAGTCATACAATAATTAATAAAGAAATAAAATTAGTATTCAGTCTTAAAAATGATCATTGTCGATGGCGTAAGAAAATATTCATGTTGAGTAACTCATAGTTCTTTTATGAAAATTTTCTCTGGTTATTCTAAATATATACGTTAATAATTGTCTAAATCTTAATCTCTTATTTTCAATGGCATAACAAAATAATCATTTTGGGTGATTCACAGTTTTTTTTATGAAAATTTTCTCAGAATTTCTAAATCTAAATTTTCATTTATTTATTGTAAGAAATAAAGTCATTGTTTTGGATTACGCTGCACCATATAAAGACTAGATTTAAATATAAATTGTAATGCTACTTCAGTAAAGAATTCATTAGGATCTTATGCAGTTTCAAAGTTACAATTCTAAAATCGATATTTTCCTGTGCGTTTAATATGACTTTCACCATTTCGTTAAAATTTGGGGAGGTGGAAAAAACTTACATCAATCATACAATAATTAATAAAGAAATAAACTCAGTATTCAATGACGTAATAAAATATTCATTTTGGATGGTAATTCATAGTTTTTTATGGATTCTTAGGATTTTCTAAATATATACGTTAATAATTATCTATATCTAAACTTTTATTTATGTATCTTAAAAAATAAAGTCACTGTTTAGGATTAAAAACAACACTCCACGCTGCACCAGATAAAGACTGGATTTAGATGTAAGTTGAAATGGTTACTTCAGTAAAAAATTCATTAGGATCTTATGCAGTTTCAAACTTGCAATTCTGTTTTCTTATTCATTTAATATGACTCATCATTTCGCTAAAATTAGGGGAGGTGAACAAAAACCCACATCAATCATACAATAATTAATAAAGAAATTGTCAGTATTCAGTCTCTCAACACACAACAATTTACTTAAGCCAAAGAAAAATATAGAAGGGTTAACGATTTTTAATTTTTGAACATAAAGGAAACAACTTTATTTTAGTATAAGATTGGCTAACTTAATATATCCTGTTTATAATTTAGAAAATACAAAAACGCAGTTGTTAAATCGAATTCTTTTAAATGGGGTAATTAATTTAAGGCTCTATAGTAGAAAAGTTCTACTAAAACTTTAATACTGTAAATGTCTATGTCTATTACAGTATTTTTAGGTCGTTAATGACATAATACACTTGTAACAAAAAAAATGTGTCACATAAAAAGTGATTAAAAATGGAAAACGAATAAAAAACTGATCGTTACAGCTAAATCATAGACGGCATAAAATGCGTACTGTGTGACGGCTTTAATTGCAAAGTGGAAAGTTCTTACGTTTCATGATAAATTTTACGGTTACATAGGGCCGTTTCGGTCCGTATCTTATCTTCCCCGTCATTATCGGGCCAATGTCGGAAAAAAAAATCAACAATCAACAGATGGCCGACAAACAACGAGTTTTAATAACTCCGATCCGCCTCCCTCTATCGCTTCACGGCTGTGCCCTAAAACGCGACGACCTGTAATGCACTACTCGGCTCTCCTTTCTTATCAACCCTTTATTTCGTCCCATATGCCCCATCAGTCATTCGGTCCGTGTTTATATTCGCCTTATTTTCCTATTTTCCCTATTTACGTTCTTCCCGCACGGGATTTTACAGGTCGTAACCGAGATACTGTTCCGCGGGCTGGAATAAAACAAAAAAAGAAAAAAATATTACGTGTAACGAAATTTGGGCCCGAAAAACACGTGTCGCGTCGTAAAAATTAGTTTCATTCACTTCGTCGGTGCTTCCGAATGGCGATAGGTTCTCCGGCTGCAATTCACAGTGATACGCTTCCATACTATAGAATTTAGAAATCGAAGATATCGTGATATTTATAAAAAGTATCAATATTACAATTATTATCTGATAAATTGATACATGTCGATCTTTTTCGTCTCTGAAAAAATATTAGTTTTCCAATATGTAAAAATGTTAATTGATGTATCTGAATAAATAACACTAAATACTAATATAAAAATATTTATTTATTGATGGAAATCAATAATCACATTTCTAACGAAAATAAAAATAACTTTATAAAACGGAGGTACAAATAATAAATATTCGTAGCTTTTTACTTTGATTTTGTAATCCGTACCAGGAGCAAGTCATTATTTGGAATACCCATTTCCGTTACTGTAGTGTGCAAATTTTCTATTAGTTTACCGTTGCTGTTGTTATCACGTGACTCCCAAACATTATTATGTCATTAATTACGATAATAACTATTAAAATTGAAAAAAAATTTGGTGGGTCTATATATATCACGAATTTTGATATACGGGGTCCTCACGACTTTACGTCAGAACAATATCTGGAAAAAATAAAATGATTTAGAGGATCTATACAGGGTGTTTCATAACTTTTCCGAATTTTTTTAACTAGAAGTGCATCTAAATAGTTAATTGATTTCTAAAAAAAATTCGTCCAGCAGAAAACGAGATAAAAAATTACTCTACAAAAGCTGTTCAAAGTTTTCTCCATTGACCTGCAAGCAAACTTGGGCTCGTCTTATCCAGTTTCATCGCACTAGTTCCAATGTTCCTCCTTACTGCTATTCCGGAGACGCAAATTATAGGCAGCCGTTGCGATCCGTTCACGCAAAAATAGAAAAAATTGTTTGGGTATTATATTAAGAAGTAAAGACTGTATGAGAAAGTATAAAAGTAAGGTTTAATACAAACTTTAACAGTTTTTATCTCGTTTTCTGTTGGACTTTTATTAGAATTTTTTAAGAAATCGACGATTTAGTGCATATCTGGTTAAAAAATTTCGGATAAGTTATGAAACATCCTTTGCTATACAGAGTCTCCACAACGTTATGTCAGAACAATATCGGGAAAAGATAAAATGATTTAGAGGACCTGTATACAGGATGTTTCGCGATTTAAAAAAATATGATCGACTACTTAAGCAACAGTGAGCATGAAGTTAAAATTTGTCGGATAAGTTGCGAAACACCCTGTATAGAAGGTTAGTATGCTAAAATTGGATTAGGCGAGCCAAAGCTTGCATTCAAATCAATGGGAACAATTTCAAACAGCTTTTATAGATGGATTGAATTATTTTTTATCTAGTTTCCTGTTGCTCTATTACCATTTTTTTGTAATGGACTTCTTATGTAACAGTATGTGGTTAAAATTTTTCGAATAAGTTGTGAAACACCTTGTATAGGGGGTTATATGGAAAATAATAAAGTTACTGACAAGATATTATAATATATAATATCGTGAATTTTGGTATTTATTTAGATAAAAAATAAATAATATAAAATGATGGGAATCATTTAAATAATTATTATATACAAAATCCCAAAAATCTTTGATTTAGATAACATTGATGATTCATTAAAAAAGATATTTCTTTAGTGTTAAAAAAATTAAATAAATTAAAATTTTTTAAAATTTGAAATTTATGGATTAATTATAAAATTAACAAATGTCAAACAATACAAGTTATTTACAGAATTTTTAAAATTTAATATATATATTTTTAAAAGTTCGTAATACCTAAAATAAAGGTATTCTGTTATTTCTTTTAACTTGATTGATTTTGGATTGAATAAAGAAAAATTGTCTTTTTTTCTTTTGTATTTTTGAAAAGTTTATTTTTTCAAACCGCATTAAATAAAATGTTTAAAAACTAAATTATAAACATTTATGTCATATTATTTCTCTTGGTTCATTTATGTCCAACACATTTTTCACGTTCAGTAGCAGAGAAGATGTTTTTATTTAATTATTTCTAAAAACCAAAAAAATGTACACAACAAAATTAAAGGTGGCCTCATTAGAATTAACCCAAGGATGTCCGGAACTCAAATTTTAAGAAATTTAGGAGATAAATCAGTCAGAGAACAATTCAGCGTCGGTTGGTGGAAGCAGGACCGCCAGTAAAACGTCCAACAAAAAAAAGCTCAAAAAAGAATCGAGAAGCAAGACTTCGCTTTGCTTATAATCATTAGAACTGGACAGCCAGAGATTGGAAAAGGCATTAATTTCGGACGAATCAAAGCTTAATATTTCCGGAACGGATCGTGGGCAGCTTCTTTATCTCCCTAAAAAAAATAATTCGAAATATGTTACAGCAACTATAAAACATGGAGGAGGCAGTGTTATGGTTTCCGTTTTCGGAATGGGCCCAATTGACAAAATAGAAGGCTGGAAAAATGGTTCGTTTTGTGTATCGTAACATTTTAGATTAGAAAATGTTAGTCTATTGTGAATGGAAAATGCTCTTAAATTTCAGCTTAACAATAAGCCCAAGCACACTGCTACGCTTGTTGAAGAATGGTTTGATCAATAAAAAATCAATGTCTTAAAGCGGCCAGCTCAATCTCCCGACCTTAATCCGATGGAAAACTTGTGGCCGATTGTGGTTAAGAAGAATAGAGAAAATTGTGTCACAAATAAATCAAATTTGTTTGGACAAATTAAAAATATTTGTAACAATATAAAGAAGAACTAATTTCCACCTAATTTCGTTAATGCCAAAAAATTGTTAATTTTCTGGTTTTGTTTTTTTTTATTTTCATCGTTAACGTGACATATTTCATAAATAAACAACATAATTTGTATATGTGTATATTATTATTTAATGGAACAAAAATCAGTCTCGTAAATATATATTGTTTAGCATTTAACACAAAGAAAGTCGGACCAATTTTGGCCGATACTGTATCTGATGGTTCGTGCAATACCTACGAAAACTAACATTTGTGGCAACCAACATTTTAATAAAATTGAATTGTGTCCTCTCAAGTCAGTTTTCATTACGTGTGAAAATACTCGTAACAAGCAAAATCAACCAGTCTGAGAGACCGTGTGTCTCCAGTAGAGCCTATGATTGTAGTCACTTATTAAAATATATTAAAAAATGTACTGTACTATTTGAGTTGAATGCCAGTACATATAATGTTTATTGTTTTTTTCTGCTATTGTTGTGTCTACTATGCAATTGTAAATTTAATTTTATTATTTTTTGTTTTTCAATGGATAAAATTATAACAAATTTTTACTTTATGATCGTCCATTGCTTTCTGTGAATTTACATCGATTATTTACCAGCGGTAATAGTAATTTGTCGAAATTATTAAAAAAATAAATTATAATTCAGTTTTACCAAAACTGAGATACACAAGACTTAGAGTTTACGGCTAAATAAGTCAATCTTTTCCTATATTATTAAAAAACTAAAAACTGGCCAAGAGATACCTACAAAAAAAAATTAGAAAAAGTTGAACAAAAATCGATAACTGGATAATTCGAATTTCAAAAAACAATTCAATCTTATCGTCGACTGAAATTTAAGCCAACCTAGAGAAACTGGGACATGCTCAAGTTAGTTCAAGGACTGTGTGAAAATGGTTAGTGAATGCGGATTTTTTTGACCTCAACCCTTCAATAAAAACCCTGATTTCTACTAAAAATGTGAAAGTCTAATTTTGACTTGGTTAGGATCACATTCAATGGACCACAGAACAGTGGGGACGAGTAGTGACGAGTCTAAAGTTAATTTACAAAAATATCATGGTTCTGCTTATGGTAAACATCCTACATATACTCACAGTGAAACATGGTGGTGCTTCTATTTTTCTGGTGTAGATCCTCTTAGACTGAATTATGTACAGGGATATATTAAATAATGATTTGCTCCCATTTATGCAAGGAATGCTTTTAATAAATGTGTTTCAACATGAAATCCAATACAAATCCAAGACTAAACTTTCGATGATTTGTCTTACCCGTCTCAATCTTCAGACGTTAACACTACATAAAACATGGGGATTACGTATATAACCAAATTCGACATAAAAACTTCACAAATTTAAATGAAGACATTCAGCAAATTAGGAAGCTTAAAGGAATATCGACTTGTCCTGTATTGGAAAAGTGGTCGACTCTATGCCACGGAGATGGATCAAAATTATAAATAAAAAATCCCTTTAATAAAAATTAAAGTTACTAATTTTATGCCCAGCCCAATTCAGAAAAATATATTGCATACTTCCACACGTCAACCTAATAAAAGCGGGTTTACAAAAAAGAAAAACAATTGATAGAGCGTACAAAATTAAATAAACCCGTTTCCCTAATTGCAGTAATCGAAACGGCAGAAAATATATTAAAATCATTCGCACATTGTTGAAGCGATAAATAATGAATCGCGGATCGTATTAAATTAAGCGCGGCGATTTAACGTGTTTACTGAAAAACGTAAAAAAAATTAAAAAAAAAAAAAAAAAAATGATAAAAAGTAGGTACGCGAAACGTTCGTGTTTTTGATATATGATTAAAAAACAAACTTGTGTTTATAAAAACAAATGAATGCCACTCGTTGAAACAATAAAAGACAAAATCAAACATCACTTTTACCTCTGCAAAAATTCGCGTAAAAAAGCGCGAGATGCCAATATTAGCGGTCGTTCGTCCTGTTCGCTTTTCGCGAATGTAAATCCGCAGGATGCAGGAACGAAAGGCACATCCCCTTTAATAATGCGTTGGACGGGGACGGAGCGATGCCGGTGCCCGATCGGTGCGACCGAGAGGGACGATTGCAAGGGTTGAATTTCGACAGAGCGGGCTGTTTCTGGATTATATAACGGCTGACAGAGACGGAGTGTCCGTGATCAGGGGGGGATTACATGGACTTTTCCATATATTAACAGGTTACTCTTATGCGAGTGTACATATTAATGGTGTGATTTATACGACTGGAAATTCTATAAATTAGTCCGCCTCACATGTCGACATTATTATCGCCGTCTCGTCGCTCGGAACGTTCTTAGACCGGCCGGGTGACGTGGGCACCGTTTCGTGTTGGGACCCAAACTATTTTCATCATCATATTCCCATATTTGAAAACGTCCCGGGGAAACAATAAAGTACAATATTTCTGTGGCAATTTAATGCGATATTGCGAGAATTCTAGGACTTTGCCATAAACAATTTAAGTTGTGGTGCTATTATTTGACAGGAGATACAGAGAATTCCTATTAACATTGCAAGCTGAAAGATAAAATAAAAAAAATTATAGAACCGGATCTGGCCACGGCAAGTCTCTTAAAATACAACCCGAACTACGTTTGGCCAAAGCGAGCGAAACAAGGACGAAATATACGTTCAAGAAATATAATATTATATTGGGTCTGATGCAAGAACAAAACTAATTGTAAACATGTTTATAACACTTGATAATTTATTACATTCCAGGGATGTGAATATTAATTAAAAAAAAGCGAAAACATATATATTTTTTTATAATTATCACATCCTTATTTATTTTATTTTTTTTCACACACGTTTCTTCTGACTAATGTACTCATGAACGTTTAATATTGTTTATAAATACATGTTTTGTAGGTACCATTTTGTAAAATCAATTTCACCTTTTAGACTTTGGAAATAGTTTCATTGGGTCTGTATTTTATATAAAGGTGAAGGGTTAAAATCAATAACTAGGTACACGTTGCCTAACAAAGTTGCTGATGCTAAATTAATTCATTTGTCATGGTCCTTTTCGATTCCTGTTATTAAAGTGTATTTCGTCAGATATAAAAATAATAAATTGTATCGAAGAAAAACTGATTTAAATGTCCAGAGCTCAACTTTCTACGATCACTTTTTTATGTAGTATAAGATATTTATCTCAACAAAATATATTATTTTAAAATTTTGGGATAACGTTCAACTTATGTATTTTAAGAGGAAATTGTAGATGTGTTCATGATGTATTAAATTATCTCTATTTAAGATATAACAATATTCCAAGTAAATTTCTGGAGAATTGATATTGTTATTTATGAATTTACCAAATGACAGATTTTCATAGATAGTTCAGAGGTGCTCATAGGTAGCGAAATATGATTTGCGGCAATCTGCTCATCAAAAACAGAAACCTCACCTTTTGGTCTTTAGAAGTAGTTTCATCGTGTCTCTATTTTATATAAAGATGAAGGATTAAAATCAATAACTAAGTACACGTTGTCTAACAAAGTTGGTGTTGCTAAATTATTTCATTCGTTAAGCACCATGACGATTCCTTTTATTAAAGTGTATTTTGTCAGATACATAAATTTTGATGAAGAAAAACTGTATAAGATATTTACCTCAACAAAATATATTATTTTAAAATTCTGAGATAACGTGCAACTTATGTATTTTAAGAGGAAATCGTAGGTGAGTCTGCTTTTAAAATAACAAATTCCATTGTATTAAATTATCACTATTTAAAATATAACAGTATTTCTGATAATTTTTTGGAGAATTGATATTGTTGTCTATGAATTTGCGAAATGCCAGTTTTCCATAGATATTTGAGAAGTGGTCAGAGATATCAAAATATCATTTGCGACAATCTGCCCATTAAAAACATGAATTTCACCTTTTGGGCTTTGGAAATAGTTCTGTTTCACGTTGCCTAACAAAGTTGTTGTCGTTAAATTCTTTCATTCGTCATGGTCCTTCTTTTCAATTCCTCTTTTTAATACACACTTCGTCAGACTTATAAAAATAATAAATTGTGATGAAGAAAGTGACTTAAGTACACATAACTCAACTTTCTAAGTATTTAGTATAATATATTCACCTCCACAAAATATATTGTTTTAAAATTTTAAGAAAATGTATTTTATTGTATTTAAAAACCCTTGCAATCACGGATAAGTTTTGCCCTTAAATCGACAAATTTGTGATATTTTTAAATTATTTCTATTTAAGGTATAAGGATATATCAGGTAAATTTCAAGATATTTGACTTGTTGTCTACGAATTTACCAAACGTCAGTTTACATAGAGAGATATCAAAATGTGGTTAGCCGCAATCTGCACATTAAACAACTTGAATTTCACGTTTTAGACTTAAAAAATAGTTTGATTGGATCCCCATTTTATATAAAGATGAAGGAAGGGTTAAAATCAATAACTAGGTACACGTTGCTTAACAAAGTTCCTGTTCCTAAATTATATCATTCGTCACGGACCTTTCCGGTTCCGGTCTTATTAATATGTATTTCGTCAAATATATAAAAATAATAAATTGCCATCCATTCTCGCTCGTTCTCCTTTATTTCCTTTTGACGTTTTCTTCTTCCTAAAATCCGACGCGACAATAAATAATACATCCCCGTTTGCCCGGCCAATACCAGATGAAACTAATTGCTTGCTTCATTTGAAAAACAAAACCGCAAAATTTCCATCCGCCACGGCGGGGAGTTTAATTTTTCAAAGTGCACAAGAAATCTCAATTTCGGATCCGGGGTAAAGGCAGTAAAAGGGCCGCCCCGCTTGATTAATAGGATCTCCGGGTTTTATTTCGCCAATAATTTTAAAGGATAACGTTCCGCCGCACACGAACGGATTGACCACCCCTTTCTGTATCTTTTAGGGAGAAAAATGGCCACAATAAACCTAATGATGGACATTAGTCACTGTGGTAAAAGCCTCCTTTTTTATTTTTCTCACACGGAACGACGTTTGTTTATGTGTGGGATAATTGTAAGATTTTATTTTTCGATTTCATTACGCATATTACAGTTCGATTCGCAAGGGAAACGTGCCTTTTTGATTTTTTAAGACCACTTTTAACTTTTAAGGTTTAAACATTATTTATTTATTTATTATGCTGTTTTTTCTTCACTCACTTTTATTCTTCAGTTTCGGACAAAAACACACCCGATAACGCTGATATGGAAATACAGAAAAATAAATTTTCATTTAGCTGCAAACGGGAAACACAGAAAAAGGCAATGTGTGAGTTTGAAATTTCATTTAATAATTCAGTATTAAATGATGTAAAAAGCATGAAGTGCGATTATTTTATCTAAAACGAAACACGAACAAAGTGAATTTTCATGTTTCTCTAAGTAACAAAATCGATTATTCATGACAAGTACAATTTTTATTTTAATAGCAATAACACTTCTAAATCTGATTTGTACATTTCAAAATAAATTTATTTTTCGTTTCAATTTATTTTTTTTTACACGAACCATTCTAAATTCATAATAATAGCTCTTTAGCTCTATTTTTAGATATTATCTATATGTTTGGCATTTAAATAATTTACTCTATGAATTTATACAATCACGAACACTACAATTTTATAATCAAAAAATAAATGTATTCTAAACGAAAATATTAAACCATTTGTAACATGCACGTTACCATCACGCAAAAAAACATGCATCATTATAGAATTAATTTAATACTCAGGCCTGATAGTGTCATACCATCAATTAACTTGATCATTTAAATTTATTTTTTATATTTCTCATTCTAACAAGGTTTTAAAGTGTGTGCCATATTAATGGTTCTTTTTGCCACAATTATTTAATTGTTCAAAGACAAATTACACTTTTTTGATGCATGTTATTTGGCACAATTACAATTCTGTCAAATATTTCTGTTTAATTCAGTTAGTGGGCTTATTTTTGGATAACAAATGCAGATACCCTTCAAGGAGAGATGACGATTCTTGTATGTTATTTATTAATAATCTATGTAAACAGACCAAAAATGAAATTGAATTCGAATTCCATAGAAAAAATTGATTTAAACCAGAGATTCATTTTGGTAAAGTAAAAAAAAAGGTCCGCATGTCTGTCCGTCAAGCCCATCCGGAGCCGGTGTCAAGAAAGGCCGGGACAACGGAGTAACCGGAGCGCGAACGAAAATATAGAGTTACGGGAGCGACATTTGTCGGCCGGGACCCGAATCAAATTACGCCGGTCCGTCACTGGCAGATAGGGCGCCCCATACGGCGGACGGGCCCCCCTATCCCCAGCCCCCCAACTCACGGCACGCAGTTTCAGGAGGTCCGGGCACGCTCGCAGCACCAACCCGTCAAACAGACGAACAGACGGACAGACGGACAGACAGACGTTAGCGTGGCCTGTTATGTAACACGCCACACCTGTGTCCGCTGCAACTCGCCCGTTCGCCTAAAATTTCTCTGAAATTTACACGTGGGTCTGTGTGCCTGTGTGTGTGTGTGCAAGTGCCAGGCCGGCGGATCGGGGCGTGTGTTTTGGCAGGATAACTGTTAGTCCACGACACCCTCCTGCCGACCTGGCCGCACACAACGTTCGACGGAGATGCACACACATTCACCTGAAACTGTCTTCTATTATTCGGAAACGGAAACGGGAGGGCGAAAGAAATCGGGTCTAAATATAACGTGCAGGCTCGTCGCCGCAGGTGCTGGATATGTACAAGAAAATTTGACGATCTCCTCTTTTTATCTCTTATCTTATCGTATCAGTGTTTTTTCGTACACGTTTCTTTCCAATCCTATAATTATTGAGTTGGAAGTTTCAACAAAGTATTCATTTATTCTTATTACTTCTACCGGTTATTCTATCACTCTCTAGATATAATAATAAATAGTTACCACCGTACAGGGGATATATACTTTTCATTTATTTTTAATAAATAATACGCCAACTGTGGAGTATGTTTGAATGAAACCAAATTTGTTCAAAATAAAATGTCTCACACCTATTTAGTGATGATGCTACATACATGAAACTTTAAGAGCTTTTCCTTTTTATAACGAAGAGGTTCACTGAGAAGGCTTTTGTGAAAATTCAAATGGCAAAGCTTTGAATGAGTAAACTTCATTTCATTCATCTTTTCCTCTAAACCTATGATTATTAAGTAAAAAAATTTCACTTACAATGAAAGCTTATTTGTTAATTATTCCAATGGAACCAAAAAGAAAAAAATTCCTTATTGACGAAAATTTTAGTCTTTTCTTTGTATTAATTGTTTGAAACATCTAATTCTTAAGTAGAAAATTTCAACAATTTGTGTCCAATTTGTCCTCAAGATTTCTGATAATTTAATAGCTTCTCCTAGAAATTGATGCACCACAACTAAAAATAATAAATAGTTGATTATTATTATCATTATTTAAAAAATGGAAAATATAAATATATAAACTACTTATATTTTTACATAAGTGTTTTCTTCCTAATTATCCTAAAGAAAACAAAAATCATTTAATTCTAAAAAAGTGGAAAATTAATTAAGCTCAATTTTTATATAAATTAATGAAGTTTATTTAATATTGAGCATTTCAAATTTCATTTTGATTAAGATTATCCCAAATTTTAACCAGAAGGCTCTCCACATCCTCTTGGTTCTGCGTCCCTTAATAGTCTCCCAAGTATGTCTCAGATATGTTTGATGGGGTTAAGGTATGAACTAGGGGTTAACCAGACCATAATACCAATTCCGACGGAAACAAGATAATGTAGGACCACAAGGGCATATGTCACGACATATTCTTCCAGACTATCCAAAGTGTGACGCTCAAGTTATTATTCATCACAACTAATTTGGTACGTGCTGTTAAAGAAATGCCTCTCCACACCTCTACTTCAAATAACGAATTTAGAAAGTTACTCTGGGTATATCTCTCATTTTATCATGGAAACATACGAACCCGTCTATCGCAAGTGAACAGATAAGTCCAGACTTATCCATAAAAAGAAATTGTTCCCAATCTGCTTCTACCCAACTGGCATGCTCTCTAGCAAAATTTAACCAGACTCTGGGATGTTTCATCGATGCAGGAACATGGACACCTAACTGCGTCTATTGACAATTGAAAATCTCAGAAAAATATTGTGGGTAGGAGTTGTAGCACGATGTCTACCCTGTCTTGGTTTTCTGGTGTTAGCACCAATCTCCAAATACAATCGTATCATTCAGTATATTGATTTGTGAGATACACCAAACCTTTCTGCTATCCTGAGGTAACTTCATCCTCCTTCCACAAACAAAACAACCTGAGCATCATAAGTCAATTTCCAGACTGGTGTTAATTTTAACAAACCTAGCCTTGTTTCTTCTTATAACAATATGTTGGTTATGATTTACTCTGTATATTTTATTAAAAATTCTCTTAATAAATACGAGCCTGTAAATTTAATTTTTCAATTATTCGTTATAAACACAAGGCAAACAGCGGAGTATTTTCCAATGAAAGCCAAATGATGTTTGGACAAGATCATAAAATGTGCACCAGGTTTAAAACTTCGAGGCGGACCTACGAATCGGATGCCCAAAGCAATAAACAAACTTTAAATTAAAATCGCAGTTAAAGTAATTCTGTGTCAATACCAGAGTTCGGCCCCAACAAACTACCCTATTCGGAATTATACAAATTAGAAACCGAAAGGAATTCGGGATAGTTCCCCGAACTAATTATATCGTGAAGAAAAATTCCTGATCGTTCCGTGGCGGACGGAAACAAATAAAAAAAAAAAACGGTTAACGAACTACGAACAAATCAACGTGGCAGTGAACTTAATGCAGCGGAAAACTGATGTGAAAACTTTCAAAAAGTCATTGAAAAAGTCGTGGGGGCATGGCGAGGGTGCGGGCACGCGGGCGGGACCCGTTTACGATTTTCTCTGCCTGTTGAACATCGGTTTATTATTCGGCCGGCTCTTTTATCTCGCGCCCGGATTAAACCGAAAATTTACTAATGTCGAATTTGATAGAGCCCCAATCGGTTATATTTGTTTATGAATTTCTGATTGATGAGAGAGTTTGTTCGTCTTTTTTAATTAACACCTGTTATTTTTCGGATTCAACTAAATTCTGAGTAACTGCTGATAATTTTTAGTAGTTCAACAGCATATTTTATAATTTAGAAACATTTTTAACAAACAATTCTTGATGGTTTATGTGAAATCTGCAAAGTTATTACTAATGAAGTAGTATAACAATATAATTTTTGGTTTTACGACAAGAAGAAGATTTAGAAACGTAGGGTTAAGGGTAAATCAGCTATTTTGCAAATTACCCCCATTGGGAGCACCTGTGTTAGAGTAAAATTAAAATTTATAAAAAGAAGTTTGGTAACGTAAGAAAGGTTTCCGGTAATACTTTATTGCATTCTTAATTAAAAATCAATGTGCTCGGCGATGGCGTACACTAATCAGTCGTCACGTGTAATCAATTGTAGGCAGATAAGCGGAGCGACGATAAGAAATCCCCTTTTCTGGTAAATTGTGATGTTCGTATATTCGTACGTTCGCAGTGAAGAATTTCTGGCGCGATATCGTTGAATTGTGGACGAGGACCGCGCCTGGTAACGTGAATTTCGAGTCTCGGGGCTCCAGATAAGGAGCACACGTGACGCGGGACGCGCCACAGGGTCCCCCGGCAACCCTTGCAAAGTGTAATTTATGTTTACAGGGGGCGAAAGTAATGATTGTATGCAAAGCGGAATTCGCCGGAATGCACTGGGCCCACACAATTGCGGTTTTAATTAAGTTACATTACGATATTACAAATTTTATTTAATTTCAGGTCCTCCCCTTCTCGAACCGCGATGGGCTGGGTTCTTGCTATTAAGTGTTTGCAATTTTCAATGTCTTTCTTGATGTGTTTTGGACAAATCAAGTTCACATATTCGAATTTTATTAGCTTTGAGTATATTTATTATTACCTAAATATAAACATAAATAAACGATTAAATTATAAAAATACATTTAAAAATATATATTTTACATTATATTACATATGTCATGTATACAATATTATGTAAATAAATATTCAATTATATGAATAAATATGCAATTAACATATAACAATAAACATTGAGTAAGCTTACGTTTTTGTGACATTATTATATTCTCATCGTTGTATTTTATTCGGCTATACCACGTTATCGACCAACAATTTTGTATAAAAAATGTAAATTAAAATTGACTATGAATTTACCGTTAATAAAATTATATCACACAAGATAATTGAAATTCAATTTTTTGATTTTTTTAATTATTGTTTGCTTCCTTGACAAAATAAAACTCTCAATTGGAAACAGCTTACATAAAATTGGTATGGTTTCACCCATTTGATTGTCATTGAATATTACAATATAATAATATTCTAAAATATCGTATCTGTTTGCAGAGGTTGTTTAAATAGCTTTGCAGACTATTTAATTTTTATTGGATTTAATGAAAGAAGATTCTTAACTTATTCACTTTCATATTTTTGTTTGTTTAATTTTTAATAAGGGACATGTTATTCTAATAGAAGTAAGCTTAAATAAAATTTTTTTTACCCATTTGATTTTCATTGTAGAAAGAACCAACCTACCAACTCTCGACCATGAATTTTCCACCAATAATTTTATAAAACTGCTATTGTAATGTGATCAAAATGACATCCGTTTATAAAAGATGTTGAAATAGCTTCGCAGGTTAATAAGTTTACATACTCTCCCGCTTTAAGAAAAAACAAACACCCTCCAGTTTTCGTCGCCATTTACTCCCTGTTCAGCTTTCACAAGTATCATTTTAGCTTTGTTAATTGCCTACCTTGACACTATTCGATTGAATGGGCTTTGAACTACAGGCCAAAAATTCAATTCAAAATTTCCCCTAGCTGAATTTTTAAATCATTCGCCGAATCCGTTTACAACTGTTTGAATTATGGAATTCAAGCGTGTCAACGAATTGTAGTATTCAAAATACAAAGACATCAATGCAGGAAATTAACAAAAATAATATAATAGTTATGAGAGATGAACTTGGAGAAAAAGACGACGAAATTTTGGAAGGTGTCTAGTTGTTTTGTACAGATGGAACTGCCGGAGGTAAGTGATGCGGCAAAATTGTCATCTCGGTTTGCTACTGATGCAATTACTAAATTTACATCACCGAAGAAACCTGCAAGCTTTTGACCATTAATTTATCACTAATAATTTTAAAAGATAATTGCAATTAATATTTAGTTTTTTGAATTTAATGAAAGTAGATTCTTAACTTTATTATTCACTTTCGTAATTTTGTTTGTTTGGTTTTTATTTATTGTTTATCCCCTTAGAAAGGGACGTTATTCTATGAAAAGTAGTTTAAATTAGAGTTTAATCATTGTACTCATTTGATTACCATTGTAATATTATGTTTCAAAATGTTTGGAGAGGATGATGAAATAGCTTTGCAGGCTAGTAAGTTTCCATCCAAAAGCTCGAAGAAAAAACAAACAAACCGCCCCAGTTTTCATTGCCGTTTCCTCCCTGTTCAGCTTTCAGAAGTATCATTTTAGCTTTGTTAATTGTCTACTTTTATGCCTTTAGACTGAAATTACTACAAGTCAAACATCCAATTCAAAAATTTCCCTAGCAGAATTGTTATAATTTTTAAAACATTCACCGAATCCGTTTAAAACTATTTATGGAATTCAAGCGTGGAAACGAATTCTACGTCCATCCCAAGAGATTTTAACAAATTAAACATTTAGTTGTATTTACAACCCAAAGACATCAAGGTAGGAGATTAACAAAAATAATATAATAGTTATGGGAGATGAACTTGGAGAAAAAGTTACGAAATTTTGGAGGGTGTCTAAATGATTTGGACAGCTGCAACTGCTGCAGCATTATTGTTAACAGTGATATTAGATACAGTTAATAAAATTACATCACTGAAGAAACCCGCAATCTTTTTGACTATTAATTTATCACTAATAATTTTCAAAGATAATTACAATTAATATTTAGTTTTTTGCATTTAATGAAAGGAGATTATTAACTTCCTAATTCACTTTCATAATTTTGACCCTTAGGAAAGGGACCTTATTCCAATAGAAGTAAAAAAATTGAATTGTTTTAGCCATCTAATTACCATCCTAATATGGTCTAAAATGACGTATTAGTTTGGAGAGGATGATGAAATAGCATTGCGGGCTAGTAAGTTTACATGAAATAACTCGAAGAAAAAAACAAACACCCCCCAGTTTTCGTCGCCGTTTCCTCCCTGTTCAGCTTTCACAAGTATTATTTTAACATTGATAATCCCCTACCTTGTCGTGTATAGATCGAAATTATTACATGTCCAAATCGTATTCAAATCTACTCCTAGTAGAACTGTTATAACTTTTAAAGTATTCGGCGAATCTATTTACATCCGTTCAAACAATAAAATTCAAACAGATTTCTGACAAAAGAAAATTTTGAATATACTTTTACATGTAGTATATACAATCCAAATACATCAAGGTAGGAAATTATCAAAAATAATATAATAGTTATGAGAGATGAACTTGGAGAAAAAGACGACGAAATTTTGGAAGGTGTCTAGTTGTTTTGTACAGATGGAACTGCCGGAAGTATGTGATGCGGCAAAATTGTCATCTCTGTTTGCTACTGATACAATTACTAAATATACAATCACCGAAGAAACCCGCAAGCTTTTGACAGTGAATTCACCATTAATAATTTTACAAGATAATTGCAATTAATATTTAGTTTTTTGCATTTAATGAAAGGAGATTATTAACTTTCTAATTCACTTTCGAAGAAAAAAACAGACACCCCCCAGATTTCGTCGCCGTTTCCTCCCTGTTCAGCTTTCACAAGTATTATTTTAACATTGATAATCCCCTACCTTGTCGTGTATAGATCGAAATTATTACATGTCCAAATCGTATTCAAATCTACTCCTAGTAGAACTGTTATAACTTTTAAAGTATTCGGCGAATCTATTTACATCCGTTCAAACAATAAAATTCAAACAGATTTCTGACAAAAGAAAATTTTGAATATACTTTTACATGTAGTATATACAATCCAAAGACATCAAGGTAGGAAATTATCAAAAATAATATAATAGTTATGAGAGATGAACTTGGAGAAAAAGACGACGAAATTTTGGAAGGTGTCTAGTTGTTTTGTACAGATGGAACTGCCGGAAGTATGTGATGCGGCAAAATTGTCATCTCTGTTTGCTACTGATACAATTACTAAATATACAATCACCGAAGAAACCCGCAAGCTTTTGACAGTGAATTCACCATTAATAATTTTACAAGATAATTGCAATTAATATTTAGTTTTTTGTATTTAATGAAAGGAGATTATTAACTTTATAATTCACTTTCATAATTTTGAACCTTAGGAAAGGGACTTTATTTCAATAGAAGTAGAAAAATTTAATCGTTTTAGCCATCTAATTATCATCCTAATATGACCCAAAAGGACGTATTAGTTTGGAGAGGATGATGATATAGCATTGCGGGCTAGTAAGTTTACATGAAATAACTCGAAGAAATAAAGAAACACCCCCCAGTTTTCGTCGCCGTTTCCTCCCTGTTCAGCTTTCACAAGTATTATTTTAACATTGATAATCCCCTACCTTGTCGTGTATAGATCGAAATTATTACATGTCCAAATCGTATTCAAATCTACTCCTAGTAGAACTGTTATAACTTTTAAAGTATTCAGCGAATCTATTTACATCCGTTTAAACAATAAAATTCAAACAGATTTCTGACAAAAGGAAATTTTGAATATACTTTTACATATAGTATAAACAATCCAAAGACATCAAGGTAGGAAATTATCAAAAATAATATAATAGTTATGAGAGATGAACTTGGAGAAAAAGACGACGAAATTTTGGAAGGCGTCTAGTTGTTTTGTACAGATGGAACTGCCGGAAGTAAGTGACGCGGCAAAATTGTCATCTCGGTTTGCTACTGATGCAATTACTAAATTTACAATCACCGAAGAAACCTGCAAGCTTTTGACTGTGAATTCACCATTAATAATTTTACAAGATAATTGCAATTAATATTTAGTTTTTTGTATTTAATGAAAGGAGATTATTAACTTTATAATTCACTTTCATAATTTTGACCCTTAGGAAAGGGACTTTATTTCAATAGAAGTAGAAAAATTTAATCGTTTTAGCCATCTAATTATCATTCTAATATGACCCAAAAGGACGTATTAGTTTGGAGAGGATGATGATATAGCATTGCGGGCTAGTAAGTTTACATGAAATAACTCGAAGAAATAAAGAAACACCCCCCAGTTTTCGTCGCCGTTTCCTCCCTGTTCAGCTTTCACAAGTATTATTTTAACATTGATAATCCCCTACCTTGTCGTGTATAGATCGAAATTATTACATGTCCAAATCGTATTCAAATCTACTCCTAGTAGAACTGTTATAACTTTTAAAGTATTCAGCGAATCTATTTACATCCGTTTAAACAATAAAATTCAAACAGATTTCTGACAAAAGAAAATTTTGAATATACTTTTACATGTAGTATATACAATCCAAAGACATCAAGGTAGGAAATTATCAAAAATAATATAATAGTTATGAGAGATGAACTTGGAGAAAAAGACGACGAAATTTTGGAAGGTGTCTAGTTGTTTTGTACAGATGGAACTGCCGGAAGTATGTGATGCGGCAAAATTGTCATTTCTGTTTGCTACTGATACAATTACTAAATATACAATCACCGAACAAACCCGCAAATTTTTGACAGTGAATTCACCTTTAATAATTTTACAAGATAATTGCAATTAATATTTAGTTTTTTGCATTTAATGAAAGGAGATTATTAACTTTCTAATTCACTTTCATAATTTTGACCCTTAGGAAAGGTCCCTTATTCCAATAGAAGTAAAAAAATTGAATTGTTTTAGCCATCTAATTACCATCCTAATATGGTCCAAAATGACGTATTAGTTTGGAGAGGATGATGAAATAGCATTGCGGGCTAGTAAGTTTACATGAAATAACTCGAAGAAAAAAAACAAACACCCCCCAGTTTTCGTCGCCGTTTCCTCCCTGTTCAGCTTTCTTCACAAGTATTATTTTAACATTGATAATCCCCTACCTTGTCGTGTATAGATCGAAATTAATACTTGTCCAAATCGTATTCAAATCTACTCCTAGTAGAACTGTTATAACTTTTAAAGTATTCAGTGAATCTATTTACATCCGTTTAAACAATAAAATTCAAACAGATTTCTGATAAAAGGAATTTTTGAATATAATTTTCCATGTAGTATATACCATCCAAAGACATCAAGGTAGGAAATTATCAAAAATAATATAATAGTTATGAGAGATGAACTTGGAGAAAAAGACGACGAAATTTTGGAAGGTGTCTAGTTGTTTTGTACAGATGGAACTGCCGGAAGTATGTGATGCGGCAAAATTGTCATCTCTGTTTGCTACTGATACAATTACTAAATATACAATCACCGAAGAAACCCGCAAGCTTTTGACAGTGAATTCACCATTAATAATTTTACAAGATAATTGCAATTAATATTTAGTTTTTTGCATTTAATGAAAGGAGATTATTAAATTTCTAATTCACTTTCATAATTTTGACCCTTAGGAAACGGACTTTATTCCAATAGAAGTAAACAAATTGAATTGTTTTAGCCATCTAATTACCATCCTAATATGGTCCAAAATGACGTATTAGTTTGGAGAGGATGATGAAATAGCATTGCGGGCTAGTAAGTTTACATGAAATAACTCGAAGAAATAAAGAAACACCCCCCAGTTTTCGTCGCCGTTTCCTCCCTGTTCAGCTTTCACAAGTATTATTTTAACATTGATAATCCCCTACCTTGTCGTGTATAGATCGAAATTATTACATGTCCAAATCGTATTCAAAGCTACTCCTAGTAGAACTGTTATAACTTTTAAAGTATTCAGCGAATCTATTTACATCCGTTCAAACAATAAATTTCAAACAGATTTCTGACAAAAGAAGATTTTGAATATACTTTTACATATAGTATATACAATCCAAAGACATCAAGGTAGGAAATTATCAAAAATAATATAATAGTTATGAGAGATGAACTTGGAGAAAAAGACGACGAAATTTTGGAAGGTGTCTAGTTGTTTTGTACAGATGGAACTGCCGGAAGTATGTGATGCGGCAAAATTGTCATCTCTGTTTGCTACTGATAAAATTACTAAATATACAATCACCGAAGAAACCCGCAAGCTTTTGACAGTGAATTCACCATTAATAATTTTACAAGATAATTGCAATTAATATTTAGTTTTTTGTATTTAATGAAAGGAGATTATTAACTTTATAATTCACTTTCATAATTTTGACACTTAGGAAAGGGACTTTATTTCAATAGAAGTAGAAAAATTTAATCGTTTTAGCCATCTAATTATCATCCTAATATGACCCAAAAGGACGTATTAGTTTGGAGAGGATGATGATATAGCATTGCGGGCTAGTAAGTTTACATGAAATAACTCGAAGAAATAAAGAAACACCCCCCAGTTTTCGTCGCCGTTTCCTCCCTGTTCAGCTTTCACAAGTATTATTTTAACATTGATAATCCCCTACCTTGTGTATAGATCGAAATTATTACATGTCCAAATCGTATTCAAATCTACTCCTAGTAGAACTGTTATAACTTTTAAATTATTCAGCGAATCTATTTACATCCGTTTAAACAATAAAATTCAAACAGATTTCTGACAAAAGGAAATTTTGAATATACTTTTACATATAGTATATACAATCCAAAGACATCAAGGCAGGAAATTATCAAAAAAAAAAAAAATAGTTATGAGAGATGAACTTGGAGAAAAAGACGACGAAATTTTGGAAGGTGTCTAGTTGTTTTGTACAGATGGAACTGCCGGAAGTATGTGATGCGGCAAAATTGTCATCTCTGTTTGCTACTGATAAAATTACTAAATATACAATCACCGAAGAAACCCGCAAATTTTTGACAGTGAATTCACCATTAATAATTTTACAAGATAATTGCAATTAATATTTAGTTTTTTGCATTTAATGAAAGGAGATTATTAACTTTCTAATTCACTTTCATAATTTTGACCCTTAGGAAAGGTACTTTATTCCAATAGAAGTAAAAAAAAAATGAATTGTTTTAGTCATCTAATTACCATCCTAATATGGTCCAAAATGACGTATTAGTTTGGAGAGGATGATGAAATAGCATTGCGGGCTAGTAAGTTTACATGAAATAATTCGAAGAAAAAAACAAACACCCCCCAGATTTCGTCGCCGTTTCCTCCCTGTTCAGCTTTCACAAGTATTATTTTAACATTGATAATCCCCTACCTTGTCGTGTATAGATCGAAATTATTACTTGTCCAAATCGTATTCAAATCTACTCCTAGTAGAACTGTTATAACTTTTAAAGTATTCAGTGAATCTATTTACATCCGTTTAAACAATAAAATTCAAACAGATTTCTGATAAAAGGAATTTTTGAATATACTTTTCCATGTAGTATATACCATCCAAAGACATCAAGGTAGGAAATTATCAAAAATAATATAATAGTTATGAGAGATGAACTTGGAGAAAAAGACGACGAAATTTTGGAAGGTGTCTAGTTGTTTTGTACAGATGGAACTGCCGGAAGTATGTGATGCGGCAAAATTGTTATCTCTGTTTGCTACTGATACAATTACTAAATATACAATCACCGAAGAAACCCGCAAGCTTTTGACAGTGAATTCACCATTAATAATTTTACAAGATAATTGCAATTAATATTTAGTTTTTTGTATTTAATGAAAGGAGATTATTAACTTTATAATTCAGTTTCATAATTTTGACCCTTAGGAAAGGGACTTTATTTCAATAGAAGTAGAAAAATTTAATCGTTTTAGCCATCTAATTATCATCCTAATATGACCCAAAAAGACGTATTAGTTTGGAGAGGATGATGATATAGCATTGCGGGCCAGTAAGTTTACATGAAATAACTCGAAGAAATAAAGAAACACCCCCCAGTTTTCGTCGCCGTTTCCTCCCTGTTCAGCTTTCACAAGTATTATTTTAACATTGATAATCCCCTACCTTGTCGTGTATAGATCGAAATTATTACTTGTCCAAATCGTATTCAAATCTACTCCTAGTAGAACTGTTATAACTTTTAAAGTATTCAGCGAATCTATTTACATCCGTTTAAACAATAAAATTCAAACAGATTTCTGACAAAATAAAATTTTGAATATACTTTTACATGTAGTATATACAATCCAAAGACATCAAGGTAGGAAATTATCAAAAATAATATAATAGTTATGAGAGATGAACTTGGAGAAAGACGACGAAATTTTGGAAGGTGTCTAGTTGTTTTGTACAGATGGAACTGCCGGAAGTATGTGATGCGGCAAAATTGTCATCTCTGTTTGCTACTGATACAATTACTAAATATACAATCACCGAAGAAACCCGCAAGCTTTTGACAGTGAATTCACCATTAATAATTTTACAAGATAATTGCAATTAATATTTAGTTTTTTGTATTTAATGAAAGGAGATTATTAACTTTATAATTCACTTTCATAATTTTGACCCTTAGGAAAGGGACTTTATTTCAATAGAAGTAGAAAAATTTAATCGTTTTAGCCATCTAATTATCATCCTAATATGACCCAAAAGGACGTATTAGTTTGGAGAGGATGATGATATAGCATTGCGGGCCAGTAAGTTTACATGAAATAACTCGAAGAAATAAAGAAACACCCCCCAGTTTTCGTCGCCGTTTCCTCCCTGTTCAGCTTTCACAAGTATTATTTTAACATTGATAATCCCCTACCTTGTCGTGTATAGATCGAAATTATTACTTGTCCAAATCGTATTCAAATCTACTCCTAGTAGAACTGTTATAACTTTTAAAGTATTCAGCGAATCTATTTACATCCGTTTAAACAATAAAATTCAAACAGATTTCTGACAAAAGAAAATTTTGAATATACTTTTACATGTAGTATATACAATCCAAAGACATCAAGGTAGGAAATTATCAAAAATAATATAATAGTTATGAGAGATGAACTTGGAGAAAAAGACGACGAAATTTTGGAAGGTGTCTAGTTGTTTTGTACAGATGGAACTGCCGGAAGTATGTGATGCGGCAAAATTGTCATTTCTGTTTGCTACTGATACAATTACTAAATATACAATCACCGAAGAAACCCGCAAATTTTTGACAGTGAATTCACCATTAATAATTTTACAAGATAATTGCAATTAATATTTAGTTTTTTGCATTTAATGAAAGGAGATTATTAACTTTCTAATTCACTTTCATAATTTTGACCCTTAGGAAAGGTCCCTTATTCCAATAGAAGTAAAAAAATTGAATTGTTTTAGCCATCTAATTACCATCCTAATATGGTCCAAAATGACGTATTAGTTTGGAGAGGATGATGAAATAGCATTGCGGGCTAGTAAGTTTACATGAAATAACTCGAAGAAAAAAACAAACACCCCCCAGTTTTCCTCGCCGTTTCCTCCCTGTTCAGCTTTCACAAGTATTATTTTAACATTGATAATCCCCTACCTTGTCGTGTATAGATCGAAATTATTACATGTCCAAATCGTATTCAAATCTACTCCTAGTAGAACTGTTATAACTTTTAAAGTATTCAGCGAATCTATTTACATCCATTTAAACTATAAAATTCATACAGATTTTTGACAAAAGGAAATTCAGAATATACTTTTAGATGTAGTATATACAATCCAAAGACATCAAGGTAGGAAATTATCAAAAATAATATAATAGTTATGAGAGATGAACTTGGAGAAAAAGACGACGAAAATTTGGAAGGTGTCTAGTTGTTTTGTACAGATGGAACTGCCGGAAGTAAGTGATGCGGCAAAATTGTCATCTCGGTTTGCTAGTGATGCAATTACTAAATTTACATCACCGAAGAAACCTGCAAGCTTTTGACTGTGAATTCACCATTAATAATTTTACAAGATAATTGCAATTAATATTTAGTTTTGGATTTAGTGAAATAATATTCGATGCTAATTAAATTTAAAACATGGAACTAAATTTCACGGCAGAAATACTCTGTAGATTTCCTATTTCCAATATTCATATTATTCACACAATATTTGAATGGACTAGCAGTCATCAATTCGATAATTTAACTTTAAATTTAAATTCGCAACGCCTTGTTTTAGACATAACATTCTTACTTCATAATTTACTTTTGCAATTGTTAAAATTCGGTTGTTTGGTTTTTCTAAATTAAATTTTCTATAAAACGCAAATATTTTCTTTCCACTTGTAAACCAATTTTTATGTAAGATTTCCAGTCAGAAATTATTAAGTCCAAGAGTGAAATAATTTAATCTCAGTTTCCTCAAACAAATGTTGCTCTCTTTCAATTTTTTTTTATTTTTAAATAAAATTCCACTGGACTTCGATAAAACGAAACATTAATTTATATGTCAAATTAATTTACTTTTTATACAAATTGTATATCTCCAATTGGGCAAGCCTAATATTATAACGCATGATAGATTTATGCAATCACAAACAGTAAGTAAGCTTACCCATCCCAATAGCAACTTCTTTTGTTGAACCAGCGACAGACTAATAGATTACGGGTGGATCGTAATAATTGCTCTCAACTGTAAAAATAAAAAAGAAACTCAGTTTCCACTTTTTTTTAGAATGTAAGGTACATCCGCTTCTAATTTTCATGTGTAATCAAAATGTCGAATTCGTCATTTTTCTTGACATACACAGTTATGATGATATATTTATTGAATGGCTTCCCTGACATAATCAGTGTGTGCCCACAATTTGATTATACCTGGGTAACCATTCAATAAAGACATATCCTCATAACAGGATATGATAGAAAAATGAAAATTAAGACAATTTCAAAACACATGAGAATTACGAGCTGATGCCCTTAAATTCTGAAAAAAAGTGAAAACTGAGTATTAATGATTGTCACCCGTGCATCTTCATTTTCTAAACGTCTCCACCAGAGTTTTCATGTTTCTCTATTATGAACTCGGATTTATAGAAAAGCCAAAGATTTATTGTACACCATAGCATTGACATTTACAGTCACATGTAATCGTGGTGTATGGCTATGGTAATTGAAGATGCTCTTCGATCGGGTAACAATCACCGCTTTTAAATAAAAGCGTACCTGAAACTGATTCGTGTCTTCTCAGTGTTCGAATGGTTCATCTTTGCCTATGTGATCGACGACTGTCTATTCCATTTGCAATAGTTGAGTCGATGGTTTTAAGATATCTGGAGCAAATTTACTATGTTAGAATGTGAATAAAATACACCAACTAAAACTACACATAAATATCTTAATTTAATCTTGAAGTAAATATATTTTATATATGGGTATGACGGAATATAGTTTGTGGTTGCAACAGGTACAGAAGCTGTTTAAAGTACGAGTGGTGCCATATTATAACAAAGTTGAGCGTCCTCAAGCTAAAGAGCAATCTCTTGATGGGGAACCTCCACTGGAGTTCCAGTGGTTTAATTCAACTGTTTCAAATAAACCTATGTATTTATGGACTAATTAAAAATTGAATGTATCAGAAAATGATTCCATCAATTTTATGGTAAACTGTGTAATAATATGCTTCGAGTTTACTATTCCTAATACATCTGGCGACTATTTTTATTTATTTATTCGGAGCACACCTTGTTTCGAACTACTTTAGAATGATTCCCCAGCGTGCGATAAAAGAAATTTTCATTCTGATGAAATAAATTCGAACTCCGTCCGCGGACTAAACTCGAGCAAACGAAATTGAAAATTTGTATCGCCAAGTTTATTCGAAAACCTTAGAATTATCATAATTAACAAATATATATTTATAGCGTGGAGCAAAACGTTTTGGAGATAACCCGAAATTTGAATAGTCATAAAGGGGAAAGTCTATTCCCTACCTACGAGTTTTGGGAAACTGGAAAATACGCGGTTTAACTGATGAAAATCGACCATTACAGTTATCAGTTATAATGCTAAATAAAGTAAATCATAAAATATGCGACAAAAGGAAGAAGAACAAGGTAGAAATATAAAGCCTCCGAATCACCGATAAAGAAATTTGTAATGAACGGTGGAACATTTTAAAAGTTGTAGAAATCTCGATTCGCGACATAAACAAGCAAAGGAAAAAAAAATCCCATGAAATTCATCTCGTCAAGAATTATATCAGACTTCATCTCGCAATGAAAATAATACGTCCCTTTCCCGGGCAAGACTGAACACAACTTTTCCATCTGCATATTTTTTCTTGTTTTCATTGGATTGTTAAAATTCATTTGGAAAGCAGCGCACCTTTTTCATTTGGTAAAAAGGATGAGGCCGCAGTAAGCAGGAAAGAAAACTGCAGGACTGGCTGGCACATCCTTTGCTCCGCCAGTCTCGGCAGTGAATCCTGCTTTTGCCCCGTTCCCGACGGGATTCGTCAGCCCGTTTCTCTCGCAAATTTACAGGCCCGGCACATCAGAAATTTTATTATACGTATAAAATAGGGAATTCGTACATTTTAAGAAAAAATATGTCTAGAATGGAATTAATAATTGCTTAAAATTGATTATAAAAATAATAGTTACACTTTCACCGAGAATATAGAAAAGTAAAAATACTACGAGCTAAGGCCAATGACCCCTCAATTGGAGTGAACCATACGTTTGTCACATGCTTCTCTTTAACGACACAGGCGCAATTTATGAAATAAGACTGGAATGATTAAGAAATAATTGACAAAATAAATACTTAACATAACAACTTAATTGTTTATTATTAAGTGTCTAGGTGGGAAACTATACTATGTAAATTTAGCACTTAACATTTAATTGCTCTTATTATTGTTGCTGGTTCAGATGATAAAAGCATAAATATATTAAAATCTAGAAGAGGCTGATTGATGATTCTAGTCAAGTGATGTAAAACGAAAACAGAACAGTGTACCATTTAAACCACAACTTAAATACAATAATAAATACGAAATCCCCCACGACTCTTAATATTTACTACCCATATTGTGAGCAATCCATGAAGTCGGTTCCTCACAAAGACAGCCGGACAAACTTCAACGGCATTCGCTTCAGTAATTTATTCCGAAATTTAAATTTAAACTGATGGTGGTAGCTTATGGGCTTAATTGTTTGATGGACAACACAGACAGCGAAACCAATTTATTTGCCTATTTAACCCTTGCTTCTTGCGTCATTACTATTTATTTACTTCGTCCGTTGCAATTGATGCACACACATTTATCCGATCTTTGTACCATCCGTATGTACGCGTTGGCCCGTCGCGGCGGACTTATTTACTCAATTGGCAAACGGAAAAAAGTCGGTTTCCGCGGTCCGTCCCCCCCGGGCGTTTCGGGTCCCGGCAAAACGGTGAGCGACAGACCGCCACTGGGTGTGTGGAGGGTCGAGAGCGCGGGTCCGGGGCCACGGAAAGGGTGTAATTTATATTCTGGGGTGCAGTTTCCCCCGTCAGCCGCCATCAATCATTGCGGCGCTGCACCGGGTCCTCCGACCGCCCGAGGAGGGTCGCAAACACTGTGTGGCGAACACCCCTTCTCTGCGCCCCGGGTACAAGTGCAACGCATGTGACGTTGAATGGGACCGGGGACCGGCGCTTCTTCTGGTCTCCCCCTCGTGCTCGGACATGATTAACACTTTTATTTACCTACACCGGGGCCGGGACCAGGCAAACACATTTTTTTTTTACTGTTTAGAGCCGTTCTCTCTTCTACGGCCACGGATTTCGTGGATTTGTTTGTGAAATGCGTCCGCCGTTCGCATATTGGGTCACTGTGTTCCGGGAATCCGGCGACTCGTGTTAAATAATTTAATCGACTGAAGATTATACCGGATTTTTTTTTAAGGTTGAAAATGTTCGATAAAACACGATCGTTTCTTTTTCGAAGGGAATATTTTGAATAATTTTTAGTTAATAAGGAAAAATTAGACCGGGGGCCCCGTCTCACTGAAGTTCACTAATAACAAAGCAGGCAGGTAGCATCACAAAACAAAATTATAAGGCATTAAATTTGGTTTCAGTTTCCATCATTCCATCGGATTTTTTACAACGTGTAATTTACTCAAAATGAGCGATTTCGAATGCCGACATTTGATTGACACCTTTAAGGATTTTTTAAATGTAAAAATTTTCCCAAATGTACAATTTTCAGATTTATGATGAATTGTTTTCCTAATAATAGTTGTTCGAACCTATTATTAGAAGACTGGGATGAAGTTAAATATACCAATTTCAGGTGTTTGCGGTTTAAAATGTTTTATTGTTCCGAGGAATTTGAGTTTTAATGCTTTAATGTGGGATGGGGGGTTGTTATATTCTTGTTTTATATAATTTTATAAAACTAAATAATTTGAGATCATCAGAACTTTGAAATGGGGGTCAAAAACAATTCATTAGAAGTATCATTAAAGTAAAATCAATTATACATTATATATTTTTTAATAACTAGGTGGCATAAAACATTTTATTATTTAAACTAGACTTATTAATAAATGTATTAACATTGTTCAATTCAATTAGATAAAATATTATACACATTGCAAAATTTTGTTGATGGTGAAATAAAATAAACTGAAAACTGTGAAAGTACGAACGAAACAAATAAAGATAGTAATAAATTTGAATTGGTTTCGGCCACAAGTACGGTCCCCAGTTGTAGAAATAAAGTTGTCAATTTCGCATCCAATAACGCGGAATTGTTCATAAATTAGACGGATATGCAAATTTAATGGACAGATAATCGTAAACGTTTACGCGGATCGACAAATGGAATTAACGCGGGCCATAAAAGAAAGTAAAAAGAGCGAAACGCCGGCTAACGGGCAGGCGGGGGCAAAACGACGATTTATCATCGCACGTTTTTTTCCCCGTTAATAATAAACTCATCTAAATGAGAGTGGAACCTGTGGCGGCGATGTGCATTGCGGGGGTCCTAATTTCGACAATATATCTTGAATACCTACAGAGTCCCCCCGGTGCATTGTCCGTCCGTCCGACCATTCCAACCGGAACACCGACTACGACGGGGACAATATCAGTGGCGGCACGTTAAATTTAAACAGTAGGAATTCTCGTAATACTTTTTTAATATTAATAAGATACAAAAAAAACTCTAAACGTGTGTTAATTATAAATTCAACTTACGGTTTACAAGTGGAGCTTCATCCCGATGGATGCTGCAGTGAGAACTCCCTATCACAATGGTCGCTGCGGCGTGAACTTTTGCTATCATAATGGTCGTTGCGGCGTGAACTCTTGCTATCACAATGCTCACTTATGCGACTGGTTGCTTCTGAAACAATTTAAAATTCTCTATGGTGAACATATTCTTAACAGACTATTCCTATGACATTATTACTGTTGAAGATTCTTGAGTTATCCAAAAAGTCACCCAATAAATTTTTTCTTAACATTAGTATTTTGGTTTAGTTTTAAAAATTACCATCTAACAAGGAGCAAATCCCACGAAAAAAAAATGTCATGTTAACATTAAAATATTGTTGACAAAAAGAAAAAAGTAGTGGCCATAGAATATTAATAGAACCTACCTTTATGAGAGTTCACAGTTCTCAATTGTTGGTAATCCTTAAGTTTGGCTCTTCTTGGTTTACTGATTATTCATTATTATTATAATGGGTACTTCCAATAATAATTAGTAAACTGAATCCACCAAACAGGTGAAACAAATCGTTACTACTGAAAAACAATGCAACTCCATAGCAAGTTGCTACAGCTTACTAATATTATTGTTAGCAACCATCTATTGTTATTCAAGTTTCACTAGTATTATTAACAAATACGATTTACACGAAACAATTATAAAAGAAACTATTGAGACTCACCTTCAATGAAATAAATACAACTTGTTCTTCAATTGTTGGTAATCTTTAAGTTTGGCTCTTCTTGGGTTACTGATTATTGAGTCAGAGATAGAATAAATTTATAATGGATTCTTCCAATAATAATTAGTAAACTATGTAAAAATATCGGAGTATGCAAAACACGTCCGATATGGAACTGAAAAACAACATTGCATCTCTATAGTAAGTCACTTCAGCTTACTGCTATGCATAACCAATCAAACAATCAATTTTGAAAATAAACGAAACTTGCTCTTACTCAATTGTTGGTAATTCAATGCACAACAAATGTTCCAATAGAATTTTTTTAACGATAGTTGCAGTACTTCAAAGGGGCACGTTTTACTAAACACGTCTGAACGAATGAACTGAATCGTCGCCATTAAAAAATAACATTTCCATGGCAACTATCAATCGTGTTCCATGACCAACTAGTGTAATTTGTAACAATTAAAATTTTTAAGTCAAATTACTGAAGGTATCGCATTAAATGAAAAAGCTACTACCATAGTGACTAACCAATACTACTAAAACTTACCACAACCAGTTTGGAAATACTTTAAGTATGGCTCTTCTTTGCTTACTGACTATTCAGTCATAGATGGAATAATTTTTTAATGGATACTTCCAATAATAATTACTAAACTTTATAAAAATAGTGGCTACTGAAAAACAACAATGCATCACCATAGCAAGTTACTACAACTTACTGATACTATTATTATTATCAACCATCTATTGTTTTTCTAGACCCACTAGGATTGAGACTCACCTTCAACAGAACCAACCACTTTTAAAAAATGAAACTTGCTCTTCTTCAATTGTTGGTGGTAATCTTTAAGTTTGGTTCTCCTTGGGTAACTATTATTGAGTCAGGATATGGGATAATTTTATAATGGACACTTTCAATAATAATTAGTAAACTGTATAAAATAATCGGAGCATGTACAACACGTCTGAATAGCTGGAACAAATTGTTGTAACTGAAAAATAACATCTCCATAACAACTTACTACAGCTTACTGGTATTATTGTTAGCAACCATCTATTGTTTTTCAAGACCCACTAGCATAATTAACAAGTATGATTTATACGAAACAATTATAAAAGAAACTATTGAGACTCACCTTCAACAGAACCAACCACTTTTGAAAAATGAAACTTGCTCTTCTTCAATTGTTGGTGGTAATCTTTAAGTTTGGTTCTCCTTGGGTAACTATTAGTGAGTCAGGATATGGGATAATTTTATAATGGATACTTTCAATAATAATTAGTAAACTGTATAAAATAATCGGAGCATGTACAACACGTCCGAATAGCTGGTACAAATTGTTGTAACTGAAAAATGACATCTCCCTAACAACTTACTACAGCCTACTGATATTGTTGTTAGCAACCATCTATTGTTTTTCAAGACCCACTAGCATAATTAACAAGTATGATTTATACGAAACAATTATAAAAGAAACTATTGAGACTCACCTTCAACAGAACCAACCACTTTTAAAAAGTGAAACTTGCTCTTCTTGTTGGTGGTAATCTTTATGTTGAACTCTTCTTGGGTAACTATTATTGAATTAGGATATGGGATAATTTTATAATGGATACTTTCAATAATAATTAGTAAACTGTATAAAATAATCGGAGTATGTACAAGACGTCCGAATAGCTGGAACAAATTGTTGTAACTGAAAAATGACATCTCCATAGCAACTTACTACAGCTTACTGATATTGTTGTTAGCAACCATCTATTGTTTTTCAAGACCCGCTAGCATAATTAACAAGTATGATTTATACAAAACAATTATAAAAGAAACTATTGAGACTCACCTTGAACAGAACCAACCACTTTTAAAAAGTGAAACTTGATCTTCTTCAATTGTTGGTGGTAATCTTTATGTTGGATATGGGATAATTTTATAATGGATACTTTCAATAATAATTAGTAAACTATATAAAATAATCGGAGCATGTACAACAAACACGTCCGAATAGCTGGAACAAATTGTTGTAACTGAAAAATGACATCTCCATAACAACTTACTACAGCTTACTGATATTATTATTAGCAGCCATCTATTATTTTTCAAGACCCACTAGCATAATTAACAAGTATGATTTATACGAAACAATTATAAAAGAAACTATTGAGACTCACCTTCAACAGAACCAACCACTTTTGAAAAATGAAACTTGCTCTTCTTCAATTGTTTGTGGTAACCTTTAAGTTTGGTTCTCCTTGGGTAACTATTATTGAGTCAGGATATGGGATAATTTTATAATGGATACTTTCAATAATAATTAGTAAACTGTATAAAATAATCGGAGCATGTATAACACGTCCGAATAGCTGGTACAAATTGTTGTAACTAAGAAATAACATCTCCATAACAACTTACTACAGCTTACTGATATTGTTGTTAGCAACCATCTATTGTTTTTCAAGACCCACTAGCATAATTAACAAGTATGATTTATACAAAACAATTATAAAAGAAACTATTGAGACTCACCTTGAACAGAACTAACCAATTTTAAAAAGTGAAACTTAATCTTCAATTGTTGGTGGTAATCTTTATGTTGGGCTCTTCTTGGATAACTATTATTGAGTCAGGATATGGGATAATTTTATAATGGATACTTTCAATAATTAGTAAACTGCATAAAATAATCGGAGCATGTACAACACGTCCGAATGGCTGGAACAAATTGTTGTAACTGAAAAATGACATCTCCATAACAACTTACTACAGCTTACTGATATTATTGTTAGCAACCATCTATTGTTTTTCAAGACCCACTAGCATAATTAACAAGTATGATTTATACGAAACAATTATAAAAGAAACTATTGAGACTCACCTTCAACAGAACCAACCACTTTTAAAAAATGAAACTTGCTCTTCTTCAATTGTTGGTGGTAATCTTTAAGTTTGGTTCTCCTTGGGTAACTATTATTGAGTCAGGATATGGGATAATTTTATAATGGATACTTTCAATAATAATTAGTAAACTGTATAAAATAATCGGAGCATGTACAACACGTCCGAATAGCTGGAACAAATTGTTGTAACTGAAAAATAACATCTCCATAACAACTTACTACAGCTTACTGATATTATTGTTAGCAACCATCTATTGTTTTTCAAGACCTACTAGCATAATTAACAAGTATGATTTATACGAAACAATTATAAAAGAAACTATTGAGACTCACCTTCAACAGAACCAACCACTTTTGAAAAATGAAACTTGCTCTTCTTCAATTGTTGGTGGTAATCTTTAAGTTTGGTTCTTCTTGGGTAACTATTATTGAGTCAGGATATGGGATAATTTTATAATGGATACTTTCAATAATAATTAGTAAACTGTATAAAATAATCGGAGCATGTACAACACGTCCGAATAGCTGGAACAAATTGTTGTAACTGAAAAATAACATCTCCATAACAACTTATTACAGCTTACTGATATTATTGTTAGCAACCATCTATTGTTTTTCAAGACCCACTAGCATAATTAACAAGTATGATTTACACGAAACAATTATAGAAGAAACTATTGTGACTCACCTTCAACAAAACACCATACAATCGATTTTGAAAATAAATGAAAGTTGAATTGTTGATACTCCAATGCACAACAAAAGATCCAATAAAATTTGTATAACCATAGTTGCAGTACTTCAAAGTATTAAGACTGATTATTCAGTCAGAGACATAGGGTCATTTTATAAGCGCTACATCCAATAAATGGTAAACTGAATAAAAATATCGGTGTAAGTAAAACAGGTCCGATCAGGTCGTGGCCACTGAAGTACAACATTGCATTTCCATAGCAAGTTGCTACAGCTTACTGATCTTATTGTTAGCAATCATCTATTGTACTAGCATAATTAAGAAGTACAATTTACACGAAATAAAAATAATAGACTCACCGTCAATAAAATACCATGCAGAACCAACCAAATAATTGATTTTTAAAATAAACGAAACTCGTTCTTCTTCAGATGTTAGTTATCCAACAGAATTTTATAACGATGCGACGTTTCACAAAACTTGTCTGAACGAATGAAATGATATTGGAAATTCTCCAATTATTGTTCTTTTTGACTCAGTTCATAACTCTGACCAAAATTAAATAATTTCATCATAGTACGTCAAATACCCAGTAGGTGCAATAACTCCATCCGTCAGTAACCTTCTAATTTGTTGCCAACTTTAACGATACTTATAGAACCATTTTAATAGAGGAAATATTGAAATTATGAAATAGCAAACCTTACCTATACGCTTTAAAAAATCGAACAGTTTATTGAGGAACCAAAAATTCTAGTTGATCTAGCCATTGAGAGCACTAGTATATTACTGAATGTATTGCCCAGAAAGATGTATTCATTTTTAGTAACATCTTCTACTTTGCACCAGGAGTTTATTCTGCCTGATCACAGGTCATCCAAACATTAGCTTCCAACGCCATAAACCTCGTGTCATAAAAGGAATCATCTTATCAGATTCTTTCTTAGTCATATATTTCAACATTCAACACCCTTAATATGTTGTCGCACTTGATTAGGTCAATGTCGTATAAATAGTTCAGTTGATGTATGTTACTTTGCCCATCGCCTGGACCAAGCCCAAGCCACCATGTTTGAAGTACATCACCGAACAGATTGGCTGATTATGTTATTTGGAATGGACAGATGCATAAACTGGGCCACATTGCCATTCAAATGTGCGAGCCGCGTCAAACGGAAACTTGTGTCCAAGTAGTGGGCTACCGGTACGAAGGGTCGTAGCAGTGCCGACGAATTCGGACTGCTCCGTAACTCCAGCTGTACAGAGTCTAATGCATCCTGCTGAACACCTGCAACTGATGGGTAATCACCCATACCTGCTATTTGTATATAACACCGTGAAGGTACACTGGTACTACGGCGTTAAATGCACTTGTTCAGTAGAGTTTTGCATGCCAATCTTATGACGTTTGTGAAATGGCACTCAATGATAGAGAAGGTAGGTGGGCGTAGGTTGATGGTACTATTAAGAAACAACACTTCATATTATAAATATAAAATGTTTTTAATGTAGAACTTATTCTTAAAAGATGATTTTGAGATCTACAAATAAGCACCAGTTAGATCTATAACAAATGTAAGTTCCTCTTTTTTCGGTGCTGCTTATTCAAAGCATTTTTTCACATAAATATAAAATATTTAAAAATATAGGACTACTATGTATTTGTAAGTAAATAAATCATTGAATTTGAAAGTGAAATTATATATCCACAGTCTATTGTTATTATGACTGGCAGACATTGATTGCCCAGAACAATTTTCAGCCATAATAATAACAGAAAAGTTTTCGTACAGCAAAATGTAATCAAAACGGAGTTTTAGTGGAAAACGACTACCTCAAAACGATTAAATTGTCAAAACTTTAAATAGAAATAAAATTAAGCACACTAATAAACCATTTAGGAATATGTTTTAGTCATAAAAAATATAATGATAACAAGAAATGACAAAGCTCTTCTGAATCAAAATAATTTAATATTCATTCTCTACCAAACATATCTTTCTTTGTAGCTATTCATTTTTAACATATTATTTCGAATAATAAGTAGTCGAAAAATATTTGTTCGCTTCTGCATAATTCATTAATTTTATTATTACATACTTGTATACGTACAGGACACTAGTCTAGCAGTGATAGTATACGTCTACGACATATGTATATTTGTCTTGATAGTAAAAATATAAGATTTATCCATATGACCGGCAAGTATCTTATTACACTTTAAAAAAATCTTCGTTATCATAACAGTATTAATAATAAAATTCCTCGGCGACATCGGGGCAAGATGAAAGGAGATTACCGGCAACGATACCGTGTTCAAACAGGTTGCGACCGTAGATTCACAATTTATCGCGGCGTATTTTTTTCCACGGGAGGGGAAAACTGAATACGGTTGTCTGTTTGTTCCTTTTATACCTTTTATACAAACACATACATATGTATAAGCAAATTGTTTGATATATGCGTAATATACCGGATCCAGATGTGCACATGAATGACGGGGGTTGCTTCGTGAAGAATTTTAAGCATGAAATAATCAAAAAGAAGTACAAGTAACAATGTCCACCATTATAGTTTATCAGATACACATAAGGATATTTATAATGTACTCTAGTATCTCGGTTTTAATAGATTTATCTAAACCACCGTTCTACTCAAACATTACGTATTTTGTATTTAAATATTTAATATATTTTGTATTTTATACACATACATAAAACCGTATGAATTAGAGATACGAAAACAATAAAACAATAAGTGTCTAATTTTTGTTCATTTTATTATTTGGTTACTAATTGTAACCGTCAAATAAATATCACATTCTCGCTTTCCGTTTAATCCAGCATTAAACACCAATTAACGACGAATAAAAACTCAACAGGTAGAATTTTTGCGCAGCCTAATTCACTTAATCAATGGATAATGGATTTGTTTGGTTTTAATAATTATAATTCATTTCATTCATTAATTCTCACTTTATTTGTTGGAAGTTAATTTAATGAAATATTGCAAAGCATTTTATTAGCAGGTAATGAGTTTTTGATTATATCGTTTGGTTTTTATTTGCGTTTATGTAACCGATTATTATACTGTTAATAACAGCTTTTATTAATTGAATAATCATATCAACTACGTGACATTTATCTTTATTCATTCATATATATCAATTACACTTTTATTAAACTCTTTTAACGAATTGTTTTACTTAATTTGATGTTTTTATTTGTATCAATTTATTTCCTATACAATTTTATAGTCATTTTAAACGTGTTACATACAATATTAAATATTTCATTTCATTAATTGTTGAAATGAAAGACTATTAAATAAACAACAAAATGATGAAGTAGTTTTCAAAATACTTTCCTAGTCACTGCAATTTAAATAATTCATGACGCAACACTAGGCAACCCAGTGTACATTAGTAAAGGGTTTGAGCAACTGGTTAAATTATAATTCAAATATTTATTTATCATAAATATAGACTGATAAGAAAAGCAAATTAAACTCTGGTCTATTCATCAGCTTTAAACTACGCATCAATTAAGATATCAAGAATAGTTTATTGCATATTTAAGTTTTTAATAATTAAATATATAATTTTTAGACAAGCAAGATATATTTTTTTGATTTAATACAATTTTATGAATGGGGTATTATTGAAGTAGACTTCTTTCTACAATTAAGGGGAAAACAGAGTAAATAAAAGTTGGTTTATTGTTAATATAATAAACTTTATTAAACTCATTAATAAATAACAGGTATGTATGTAACAAAAATACTCTACATTGTTACTAAATTCACCTATTATCACAAAATAAAAAAAATCGAAGACGAATCGATTAAAACATAAAAAAACCTCTCTTAAAAAATGCAACTATATAACATTAAATATTATATCAATATTTTTATATGTCATTATCAGATATCCACAACTTTCGTTATTAAAAATTAAATAAAAATAAATTCTGCAAAACGAAGAGTCAACATTTATTGATTAATAAAGCCAACGAAAGTGTGTTATTTACAACTGAACCATCCCTCACCTTTTAGTTAAACAAACGGCGCAATCCTGACGGCATAAGAACGGCCGTAGCAGCCCAGTAACGTAAAAGGCGAAGGACAACACCTGGTTATCAACAAGGAAAAAAGGCACTAATGAGCTTCCACAGGTTCCGTCTTTATCTCCACAGTGGAGGCGGAAACCTCTTCTTGGTTCGTTCCCGGCGAAGTCTCCGGATTTTCTGGGCTTGATTCTGAAATCGAAGTCTTTGGTTTGTTGAACGACCTCCTGCGCGGACCCCGATTGTTGTTGTTGTTGTAGGTGGGCCTCGCCTTTGGCTGGATTGGCTTCTTGTCTGGGTCAAAGTAACAATCCAAAATTTCTAACAGATCCTGTATCTCATTTTCTTTGGCATTAGCAATCTGAAAAAGAAAAGGCAATTAATCTAGAGTTTAATTGTTTAAATATTGTGATTTGAAAGTCATTTAGATTACAAATTTATGTATTTTAGGTTACTTAAAGTTACTAATAGCTGTATTTTGAAAGTTTGGCAGCATTCCAAAATACAAATCTATTAATTACCCATTAAAATTTAAGAAACATGTGAAACTTTTAACTACCTAGTTATAAGAAATGTTGTAAAAATTAATATATCCGTCCTTTATTTGAAACTACTTACTTCTGTATTAAACCAGTTATTCATATATTAATTCAAATGCCAAATGACAAATTTGAATTAAATGATTTGCATATTAAATGAGTAGCGGACTTTATTAAAAAACTTGTTTTGAATCAAAACATAAATAACATGTAATGTTTTTATGTAAGAAAAATAGTTGAATTGAAAATAGGTAATGACTAATATGATGGATGAAGTTCAATATCACACATGAATTAACGTCTGTTACAAGTACATGTGGAACTAAAAACAAGTACATACCTCATTCTTAATCAGTTTCTCTAAACCTTCTTTTGCATCCTTTTCATATGCTTCCTTGGATTTGTCATAGCTGATGTTATTCATAGCCAACAGCCTTCTCAAGTGGCTGGCTTTCTGTCTTTCAATTCTGCTAGCTTTCAATAAGGCACCAAACACAGGTCTGTAGGTATTCTGCACTTCCAACAACAGCTGAAATATTATTAAAATAATATTATTAAATAGGGAAAAGCAGTGAATGAAGTACAACACATTTTTGGTTTGATGTTCAGTTATTAAAGATATTGTTTCTTAAATTAGAATTCTACTAAATAAATACTACAAATTTAGTTTTTGTAGTTTAAATAAATCTTTTAGATTGATTTATTAAATATATAGAATTGGATAAAATAATACGAAAATTGCACAGTACACTTTTTTTATAACTTTGAAAAAATTAATTGTTGTATGCAATTCCAAACTTTTTAGGTGACCTTGAATTTTTACAATTTGGAAAAAATTTAAAAAATGTTTTCTAATTAATTTATAACATATTAACTGAATTTAGCCAATATAAACTTGAATTGATAAGAGCATAATTGAGTGATTTTAATTTTGATTAAAATGATTCTATACACTGTAATAAGTCATAGATAAATATAAATGTTACATATAAATTTTTCTGAAATTTCTGACAAAGCAAACCATATAATTTTAAAATTGTATTTTTTATGAACATTTTTTACTGTGAAAAAATTATCTTACCTTGAAGGCTGTAATTTCTTCTTCCTCTGCAGATATGGAGTTGGTGTAAGGGCAAACTAAATTAATGAGGAGGGGCATCATGTCAGTGTTGTCTCCGTCCCCTTTTCCTTCTAGTTCCTGTCTCTCACTTTGGGCCAGATGTTCAGCGATTTGATATGAAGCCCTGGCACGGTCAACAGCACTGCTGTACACTTCATCTTCCTTATTTAATAATACTTTGGACATGACCCGTAGACTGAATGATTTTGTGGTGTTTGCACATTTAGCTTGAGCAATGTTAAAGCTATTTGCAAAGCCCTTGACTAAATTGTTGAATTGCTCAAGCATGTTACGTCTTCTGAGTGCCTCGAGAAGCATGCCAGGTGATGCCTTTCTGAACTCGTGATAGACTAGGATGACCCCATCACTGTCACCTTTAGCTTCTTCGAGCCATTGTAGGAAGTCTTGTAGAGCGGACAATTCACTCTTGGTCTTAACATATTGGTTGGTCTTCATATCTTTTAAGCGCCTAAAGCGCACTGTGTTAATAATCCGAATGTTGTGTTTCTGGCTGAATATTGGGTTTAAGTCGGCATGGGGCATGATGTATTGGGAGAATTGGCTTTTGGGGGTGTATGCAGCGATCTGGCATATTTCGTCGATGAGTCGTCTTCCGGTAGTGTCTATGCTCCATCCGATCAAACAGTAATTTCCACTTTCGATGCCTTTTGCGGGATTAATGAACGCAGGAGCACTCTCGTCACCCGAATTTGAACTATCGTTTTGTACCATCTTTAATTCTATATATCTATAACAAAGAGACAGGTTTTGTAAGGAGTTAATCACTGAAAAATGTCTAAACACTAAACACGTGGCGTAAAATGTAAGTTAATGTGATTTTTTCGCCCCGCCCAAACTTTTTCTAATCTAAACTATTCGAGTTATTGAACAAGTAGTTCTTACCACAAAATAATTGTTTCTGGATAAATAAATCTATCTGTCAATGAGGCTAAGGACTAGAAATTATTCCTCCAACTACACCTTTCGACTTATAAAGCAGCTAATTGAATAATTCCTGCTTAAAGTAGAAATAGAAAATGCATTTTGCACGTGTGATCGGCCGTGGGTGGGGATTCTTTTGTATCGACGCGAGCACACGGGAAAATACGTCAAAATCTTATGCGGGCATTTTAAATGACCAAAATAAAAAAACACACTCACCAATCCGTCACGCAGGAATGACTGATCAAAACTGAATGATTGTTTTTCTTTTCCCTCGTTACTAATAATCAACTACAAACAAGCTCATGAATGTCTAGATTATTTATTATTCGAAGGGTCGTATTTTCCTCGATAAAACTTTTGCTAAATAAGCATTTCTTGTTGTAATGTTGGCAAATATATGTTTTCTAGAACCTTCTATAACTGTTATCAGCGCAAACTAGATAGTAAACTTTGATAAAATCATATTTTAAATAATAATAGATACGTGCAGATTTGCTCATATGGTAAAATTTTGTACAAATAAAAAACTTTTTTTGTTGCTACTTCACTGATAAAACACTAATAAAATAATTATCATAAGTAATCAAATTAAATAAACAATTCTCGAAAACTAATTCATAGTGGTTTGTAATATTAAACACAGATGGCGCTTCTTGGAGAGTATGTACAAGGTGACTCTAAAATATATACACGACATTATAAAAATACAGGGTGACCCATCTAAAACGGACCACGAAGTGTCACAGCCTGGGAAAAACAAAATCCAATCAAACGTAATATTAATATTTCAAATTCCTACAGTTTTCTGAACGAAAAAGAAGATCTTTTTAAAAAAGATGTTGAACGTATTGCTAGTTAACCCCTGGCAAAGAAACTTTGCTTTTGGATTTTGAAGTCGAGAAGTAATTTCCCAGACTATAATCTCTGGGCCACCTATAGATCACCAAATTTAAACATGAATAATGATAAATAAATAAATAATTAAAAAATCTAAATAAAAACTCTATTATTAAATTTAATATATTTTGAAATGAAACAAATTTATTTAAAAAAGAAATACAGCAGAGTTGTCTGTGCAAAAAATAAATAAATTTGTGTCGAAACATTTTTTTAACCCATTAATAAATTTAAATCTATTAATTGTTAATGAAATATATAAAATAAAAATTTAAATTAAATTTGGAAAGGTACTTTGGACTTTAGTTGTTAATTGTATAATATTTATATTTTATAAGCTGCAACCAATTATCAAAAATATTTTATGGTTTGTTGGTTGTCTATGGACAACTTTCACAATCAGCTGTTGTTGATATAGTGTATGTTTCCTTAACCTTTGTTAATGACGGTACACTTTCTCGGGTCAACGTTCAATTGTCGGTACACACATAAAACAACACAATCAAGTATAATCTATTAATTCGCTTCAATTAGGGTGCAGAAATGGGTGATTTAAGATTCGACGGAAGAGTTGTTGTGGTAACTGGAGCTGGGGCAGGTCTAGGTAGAGCCTATGCCCTGCTATTTGCTTCCAGAGGGGCCAAAGTTGTTGTAAATGATTTGGGGGGTGGAAGACATGGAGATGGAAGTTCATCGAAAGCAGCTGATACAGTTGTTGAGGAAATCAGGAAGAATGGTATGATGTACTCTTTTATTTTACAATTTGTTACTGATTTCAATATTTTTTGTTACAGGAGGAACTGCTGTGGCTGATTACAACTCAGTTGTGGATGGTGATAAAGTTATAAAAACTGCCTTAGATAATTTTGGTAGAATAGATGTTTTGGTAAACAATGCTGGAATTCTTCGTGATAAAAGTTTTGCAAGGATTTCTGACCAAGATTGGGGTAATTTTAACAGGAGTTTTCTAGAAACATTTTCATGTAAATTTTTATAAACTTACAGATTTGGTACATAATGTCCATCTAAAAGGCAGTTTCAAAACAACCCAAGCAGCTTTTCCTATATTCAAAAAGCAAGGCTATGGAAGAGTGGTTATGACTTCTTCAAACTCTGGGCTGTATGGAAATTTCGGACAGGCCAATTACTCTGCCGCAAAAATGGGTTTGGTGGGTTTAGCAAGCACAATTGCAATTGAAGGTGGTCGTAATAATATTCATTGCAATGTGATTGTTCCAACTGCTGCAAGTAGATTGACTGAAGACATTCTACCACCTGATTTGTATGCTGAATTGAAGCCTGAATTAATTGCTCCTGTTGTAGTAAGTAATAATATAAAACTTATAAAAACAATTCTACCTACCTTGGGTTTGTTCTAAGGAAATTTATTAGTTTATTCAAGAAAAACATTGTTAATTTTATACATATTTTGACACCTTTTGACATTTGCTATATTTCAATCATTTACATTGAAGTTCCCATTTATATATTTATTTTTTATTAAGTTCCACTGAAGAAATACTTAAATGGCAAAGAAAAGTTTCGCCAAGATAAATATGGAAAAAATATCTCAATATTATATACTATATACAATATATAGAAGTTACATTATTGTAATTTATCAGGCATATTTGTGTCATGAAAGCTGCGAGGAAAACGGTGCAATAATAGAGTCAGCCGCCGGATGGGCCGGAAAATGCACCATTGTAAGGGCACCAGGAAACCTTCTAAGAACCAAAATTACCGACAATGTAACAATTGAGAATGTCCGCGATTGTTGGGATAAAATCACCGACATTTCTCAAGCAGAGCGTTTGAATTCCATTCAGGAAGCCACCGCCGCTCTCGTTTCCAGCTTGGAACGTTTGGGTAATCCAGAAGAAGCTGCATCAAATCAATTCTCGTACAACAGCAAGGATGCCATCATTTATGCTCTTGGAGGTAAGTCTACATTTTCAGACTGTTCAGAGCATTGAGGACGGAGTTTATTGTTGCAGTTGGCGCTTCCACGGCAGTTGCTGATGAATTGAAATACTTGTACGAAAATCACGAGGATTTTTCAACTTTGCCATCATTCTTTGTACAACCTGCACTTATGGCAGTTATGATGTCACCTACCAGTACTCAGGCAGTGCCCGGCAAGGAAATCGGCCTTCAAAATATTTTACATGGGGAACAATACATTGAAGTTGTAGGTCAGCTGCCTTCTGAAGGAGTCCTCCACTCCAAGGTTTCGCTAGAAGAAGTTTTGGATAAAGGATCCGGTGCCGTGATTGTTAGCAGAAGTAAGTTTTTGCCGTAAGTCGGGCGTTATGGTATTAATTTTATAACGTTTATGTTTAGTTGAAACGTTTACGGAATCCGGTGAGTTGGTTCTGGTGAATCAAACGGTCACATTTGCCGTAAGAGCTGGCAACTTTGGCGGTCCAAGAAATGGCACCAAAATTATTCCGTGCCAAACTAAACCCAACAGGAACCCTGACGTGTCCGTATCGCAGAAAACATCCGTTGATCAGGCTGCGATGTTTAGATTGTCTGGTAAGGAATTCAAAATATTACTAATATTCTAATTCTATTACTAATTGTCTACATGGAAATTGTCATTTGTTCATAGGAGATACAAATCCTTTGCATATTGATCCTAATATGGCTGCAGTCAGTGGATATGACAAACCAATTCTGCATGGTTTGTGCACCTTGGGCTTCTCTGTGAGATTGGTGCTAAGAGCTTTTGCTAATAATGATACAAGTCTATTCAAAGCTTGTAAAGTAAGTTGCATTTATTTTGAATTTTATGAATATTTATTCATACAAATATATTGTTATAGGTCAGGTTTGTTAAGCCTGTTGTGCCTGGACAAACTCTAAGGGTTGATATGTGGAGAGAAAACAACAGAATACACTTTGAAACGGTTGTTGTTGAGACAAACACTCCAGTTATTACAGGTAAGATATTAAATTCCGTTTGATTATCATGTTATTGTAAATGGATTATGATAAGTTATCAATTATTGCACATAATTGGCCAGTGTTTCATGATATGATTGTTGTCATTATTCACATAACAACAATTTGAGTGTACCATAAACATTAACAAGATTCGTTAAAATTTATATATTATGTTAATTATTGTATGTATACAATTTTAAACAAAAAACTAAAATAGTACATTATGTTTTTTTTAATTATTTACATATTATAACGTTCTTTTAGTGTATTTTATACCTAATTAATTCGTATAATTTTCTTTAAATTTGTTTATAAACTGATACAGTTGCTTTTTAAATTATTATATTATTCATTTATTTAATTCCATATAAAGATTAACAATAATCTTACTGTTACATACTAAAAATGTATCTTTTGTCTATGATTACATCTCAATGATACTCGATAACGTGACAAACAATTTTGCCACGTGATGATCGATTCAGATGATCAAAATCTCATCTAAAATAATCACTTAACTTATAAAACTGTTTATAAATATTTACTACATAAGTGGATGATATTTTTTAATAAGACATTGACTTATGTAATAGTTATGAAAGCAGATGTAAAAAGTGCATTGGAACATCTGATGATATTTTATTAAATCTCTTGGAAAAGGATCACAGTGTATCAAAATTGATTAATAATGAATATTGTGTCATCATAAATAATTTATTATCTTCACTTTTCAACATTAAATATTTATTAAAATTGGCCTTGATTTTTAAACTGCTTTATTTTCTAAAACAAGTTATCACAATAAATATACACAAACAAGTATACAACGATTTTGGAATATTATCTTGACCTTTACAATTTTTAGTATAGTTTATTTTGATTGCGCACAATGAGAGTTTAATAATAGATTTGTTTGATGATGTACTTGTTTACATTTTTTTAGCAGGCTTATCAGTTCGATTGATTTTAAGCAGTGGCACCTAACTTCTAAAAACTATTAATTAAATTTTTCTAATTACAATGTCAGAGTAAGAGTCAATTTATTAATTATGTAATGAGTCAGCAAAACGATTGTTTCTGAGCGGATATGAATAAATTTTGGTTCAAAAATTTCGGGGCATTGAACATTTAAATAAACTACATTCTAGTTCTAGGCTGATGTTTTTCATAAAAATTTAAATTAAATTTGTTGTTATTTTAATTTGAACATTATCGTGGTGATAAAACTAAAAAAAGCACTTGAACTTTTGTATTATGTATTAAACTTTGGTACCTCTTGTCTAAGGTGCGCGAGCATCCGTCTAATATCAGGCTAGGCCAAAGTTCTAATTTGTCGTATTATTATTTATAGTTAATCTTGTAACTGTTTAGTACAGTTTTATTTATTGAAGCGGTAAGTACACTCCGACTTTCAGTTCCAATAATTTAACGTGTTCTCAATATAAACAATCCAAATATACAGTTAAAAACCGCAACGCCCATCTACTTAACCTCAAATTAATTTTACCGATGTTGTTGAATTAAAACGTAATAACTGATTTAATTTCAAACAAATATGAACATGAACTGTGAATGACTTTTACAAATTTATATGTTACATTTGCTGGTTTGTTACAGGAGCTTACATAGACCTAAAAGCAGTAAACATGCAACCCCTTGCTAACAAATTGTCGGCCTCCAACCTAAAAAGTGATGCAGTTTTCGAATTCATCATTGACCAAGTGAAACAGGATCCCAACAAGGCTAAGTCTGTTGGGGGTGTGTTCCTTTACAACATCACGAAGGATGGCAAACAAGTCAAGCAATGGAGTAAGTAAAAATTTGTACATAACTTACAAGTGTTTCCATAATACATAAGTAGTTTTTGTTTTACCTTTGAACTGATAGGATCAGTTCAACATCCATAGAAACTAAATGATTTTAAAACTTAGATTCCTACTACAATAATTAGAAATGTCATAATATCCTTTTGAATTACAATTTGATATTCATTTTTCACTATTACTTCTGAAGTGGCTAAAAACGAACACTACTATAATTCCAATATTTTAATTAATTATTTTTTTAGCCATGGACTTGAAAAATGCTAAAGTGTATGGTGGCGCCCCAGAAGGAAAACCGAACACCACTTTGACCATTTCAGATGAAGACTTCATGTTATTGGCAGAAGGCAAACTAAATCCCCAAACTGCTTTTATGAAGGGAAAACTTAAGGTCACTGGCAACATCATGTTGGCCCAAAAATTGGCACCATTGCTCAAAACTAACGCTCCTAAACTGTAAATATTTTAGTATTTCCTTAAACCTCTATGGTATTTTTGTGTTTATCACTTTTATTCACAAATTATGTTTTCTACGGCATTTATATTTTTATATGTTTAAATATAGATGGTGACTTGTTATTTTTATACACGGAAAAGGAGTGATTGTTAGATGTTTACACATTTTATTTCATGTCTTTGTAAAGCTATTGAACTGTTTTTAAATAAAATTATAATTTTATTTTCTGTTTATTCTTTCATTCTTCCACACCTAAATGAGCATGTTTGAGGTTTAAAATAAATATTAAGATATTGCAAGCTTTAATGTTAATGTTAACTAATGTCCTAAAACACTTTTTCCAAGTGAGTATTGTATTTTATAAATAAAGGCTTTACTTGTACAAAAAAAATTGCTTCCAAAGGAGTATATAAGCCTTTAAAATGTGCAATATTTTAACCATCAACGACTTTAATACCAGATTTAGAACGGCTAGAGGCTTTGACGCAAACTGATTTGTTATAAAAAAATTAATAAAGATGCTTTGTTATTAACATGTTGAATTGCGACAAACTAATCAATATCTTTAGTAGAAGACACATTATAAGAATTTGACACAAAATCAGTGTTTTGAAGGTAAGTAGTACTACTACTGAATCTGGCATTAGAAACGGCAAAAAAATATAAAACCTGAGATATTCATTTGGCAGGGGAGTTTCTGGACAAGCTATATGCCTGGATGTATTAAGATTAATATACAACATAAATAATAAATGTATTTAATATGATAGACCCGCATTAAGGTAAGGAGAAATCAATTTTAAGCAGATTTTCGGATGATTTATGTCAATTAATTTTCTTAAAATGCCCAAAATAAAATATAATAATATTATTTGAAGTTTCAGAACAACTGAAGATGCCGCCACGTCCAAAGAAATCGTAGAAGACGATGTCGGTGAAGATTCATCTTTAAAACAATTTAAATAATAAAAAAATTCAACTTCTAATGTATTCTAATGTACTGTATTTTTGCATCAATAAATACGTCTGTGTGAAAATATTCACCTACCCAATTAAATGTTTTTAATTGCAGGGAATGAAGTGTTCCATCTACTATTTTAAATACTACCTTACCAAGCTGGTTTAATTATTATAAATTAATTTTCAATAGATTAAAATAATTTATTTTTTTCCATAATAGAAATGATTAATTACTTTAATATAAATTAACGGACATACAAAAATAATTCTTTACAACATTGGTGTTGCTTACGTACAATTTAACGATATTCATTATATAACTAAAACAATAATAACATATAAAAGAAATTCAAAGTTACTCCTTGGCATCACCAACGCCATCAGGATTGATTGCGAACATAGCCTCTGACTCTGGCAAACAAGGAGAGTCATATATCTTGCACATACGTGTTTCGCCACGGCCTTTTCTCAAATAAAGTCTTGTAGTTGAAGAGTGAGCCATGACGTGACCACCGATTGGCTTTTTGGGGTCGGCATTGAACATGGCGGCTCCATCTACTTGGGCCACTACTTGGTTGGTAATCACCACTGCCACTCCAAACTAAAAATAAAAAATATATAATGATGTTACATATTGTATATCAGAGTTATAAATTTAAAATATGACATTTCACACATTTCACATATTCTGTACACTATTTCATCATCTACAGAACTAATCTATATACTAATTATTTTAAATAAGTTAGACTTTGCCATAATATATGTAAACCCCATTATTTAAAGTTGTATTTACGTTTAACTAGTCCGCACATTGATTAAATATTTGGTCACTTTCGTTTTTTATCAAAAAATTACAGAAATTTAATTATGGTTCTGAATGATTTCATAATTGCAGAGCCTATTCAGTCGTAGATATGTTCTTTTGTAATTCTTTTGAAACAATAACAGCAAAATTCGTTTTTAACTCAGTAAAATTCCTTTTAACTGAATTCTTGCATTTATATAGTGAATATAGTAATGTTATTACTAAATCTAATTGTAACTATTTTAGTTTTTAACAAGTTTAAAAAGGATATACTAGGCTCATAAGAAAAGATGCACTGTAAGTCTTTTGAACTGGATAATTTGAATTTCCTAGATTGAAGAGATTTAAAAATATTTTCAATAGGTTTTATTTTGACCAGTAGTATTATTTGAATATTTATTTTATATTCATATTTTTAATAAACATATACATAAATAAATAATACTTAATTTCTTGTAAAATTTTTATTTCCAAAAAACGCATTTTGTGGATCTGAACACAGTTTATGTTCATTTCTATTTTATCTGTTGTTTAGTACTGTAAAATATGTCAAAGAAAGATTTTGCCGCTGTAATTGAAATTTGGGGACATAGCAATCTGAGTCAACAACAAATAACCCAAATTTATGTTTCACAAAGTGCCATGCCAGAATATGACATGGTGATGGTGAACAACGAGCTGTGACCAGAAGACAGGGCCGTTTCATTATTATTTCTGCTAGACGAAATCACACATTCTCTATATACAGACTTCGTACAGACGTTAGAATCACTATAAGTCTGTCTACCATGAGAAGAAAGTTGCATGATCTGGTCTTAAGAGTCAGAAGAGAGATAGCAATGGGCTGCTCACTGTGCATAGGCCAACGATAACCGTATATGCCGTATATGGATAAAATTGTTGTTGGCAAATCAAGACATCACCCGGTACAGTGACCCCCAGAATGCAATACAATTGAACACACTTCAAAGAACAATTACACTCCAAACCACTGGTTCCGAAAGTAGGAGGAGCTTGCTAATGCTTCTAGAGAAGAATTTTAAAACTAATTTTGAGTATATCAAGAAAGTGTAAGCTGTTCATACTGCAGGGAACAACTAAGTACAGATTGAAAAACTGTAATGGTTAATATTATTTTGTTTTAATTAATTTTGTCTTATTGATATTCCAAAGAATTTGGTGCTATTAGTTTTATTACTTACTTTAAAGTTCTGTTATTGTTGGAATTTTGTATAATTTATGTAGAAGATTACACATCAACACTTATTTGTTGTAAATCAAATTTATTACATCAAAAGATGTGCAATGTAGTTCAGAAATGTCTTTGAATGAAATGGAGTATTAAGTTATTTAATAGGATAAAGTAAAGAGTAAGTCTCAAATATTACAAATCCCTTGATTTGATCTTACATTAGTTTAAATTTAAAATAATTGGAATATTTCAATGACAATGATTATTATACCTCTTAATATGAATCCATATTATTTTCAAAAGAAAGTTAAAAATAAGTTTACCTCATCAGCCAGTCTCAGTAGCATTCTTAGAAATCTGGCAAGATGCTTCTGTCTGTCAGCTAATTCAGCTCTACCAGAATAATCAGTACGATACAAGGCTGTTGCACTGTCCACTACTAATAGGGCATATCTGAAATATACTAATTAGACATATGCCTTGGACATTTACAAGTTATTCACCTAGATTCTGTAAACATTGCAGGGGCATTCATTAATAATTTAGTCTGATGGTCAGAGTTATAAGCTCTGCCAAAGCAGACATTGTTGAGGACATCCTCAGGATTCATTTGAAATCTTTCGGCTACAGCTAAAAGTCTTTCTGGTCTAAAGGTGTTTTCTGTATCAATATACATGCATTTTCCTTCTCCACCACCTCTTTCAATTGGAAGCTGAAAATAATACATGACAGGGAAATTGTAATAATGTTAACAAGTTCTTACTTGGCAAGTAACAGCAAGGGTGTGACATATTTGAGTTTTGCCAGTACGGAACTCGCCAAAGATCTCTGTGATGGATCCTGTTTCAATTCCTCCACCTAATAACTTATCTAATTCAGTGGAACCAGTTGTCAACTGGATAATTTCAGATCTTTTCATGTGAAACTCTGTAGCGGTGGTGAATCCCATTGGCACCAATTTGAAGGATTCAGCCAGAAGCTTTTCTACTTTTGCCTCGGACATTCCTTTAATGGACACCAAGTTTTTTTTTGGGGTGAATGCAATCGACTCAATGGTATGAAAACCAGCTTCTTCCAATTTCTTAATATCCCCAGCAGAGATTCCATTGCCCTAAAAACAGAAGTAGTACTTTCCGTCCGAGCTAACAGACATTTTGATTAGTACCTCAAGTTTTTTGATGGACTGAGGTCCACAATCGTCTTCTTCCACAACAGTTGCAGCTGATGCTTCGCTGAGACTCATCGTTCTTTTTGAGATTCAAATATTGACTGGACAACACTACGACACTTCGTGTTGAGGTTCCACAAGTGTCACCGCCAAAATTTAATTCTGGTGAAAATATTTTTTTATCAGTGTAGCCAACACAGAGTTGCAGTGTTGCAATTACAAGAGCAGCGTTGTCAATTTATTAAGCGTAGTTTAATTTAAATAATATTTCAATAAGTATACATATTTTTGGTGGTTTTATTCATAAACATAATTTCAATTGAGCTAAAGAAGTATTTGTCTAAGAACGAAATATCTAAATATATTTTTTGCTTATTAACTTTCAAGTGTAGACTATTAATTATGATTTTATTAAACAATGATTAAAATAGATTATATTTTGATATATTTGCAACTAATTTGTCGGTAACATTCGGGACCATAACTTGTTTCAAATAATCGAATCTCTAAATTGTTTATCAATATTTCAAATCGACATTTATATCCACTTATTATTCAGAACTCATGATTCATTTCTTTACCTTTCATTATGCATTAATTTTATTTAAATTGTTAATTTTTCAGATTTATTTCCTTACCAGAATCCAAGCCACAGCACACTACAATATTCAACTGTTACTAAACACTACAGTAGTCAAATTAATGTCTGAAATGTGCCATTAAATACTGCGATAGTCAAATTTTAATAATGCTATAATAAATTAAAAAATATTGATAATTTAATTAGTGGGAGTGGAAAATCAAATTTTAAATTATACCAAACCAAAATTTTGTGTTTTTTAGTTATCACTTATTACATACAGGAGTATTTTAACGTGACTTAATGGAAATAAATATAATGTATTTGTTCAAATGTCTCTATAGAAAAAATAAGTGGAAGTAATTTCATAGACAGAGATGGAATTTAAATTTGTCTAAAATTTATGAAAATATTTTTTCATTATTTCTTAAAAGTGTAAACTAAGCGTGGCAACCAACGTGGCCATTCGGTAATCTGACTCTGTGAAGTGGTTATTTTCACTAGTCACTTTCGACACCATTGGCACGGTTCGGTTTCTGAATCGGAATGCAACTGCTGCGAACTCACAAGTGTTCTTATAGCATTACATAAACTTGGGAATAAGAAACTCGGTGCGAATCCCCAACATTGTTGTTGATATATAATTTGAAATTAATATATAAATATATAAATCGCGAAATTCACAATGGTTGATATTTTTATTACTAAAAATAATTTTATAATGTAGTAAGATTTCTTTTAGTCAGACCTATTTTCAAACTCTCAATGAATTATTAATTTTGTTTTAAGAAACTAATATCCATAAAACGTTTGTTAATTTACATATATCATATCACATATTAAAAGTTATTTAAGAAAGAATATTAAATAAAAGTAAAATAAAACAAAAGTACCACTAGATGCATGAATACTAGGATTAAAACTAACTCTACATATATGTTATATTCAGAATATTCTTATTGCAAATACGTCAATTAATATAAACACTCTAAAAATGATATCAAAGAATTGGACAAATATGATAACAAGACCGGCTGAAGATAAATAAGCTAAATAAAAATAAATAATTTTAAAGATTTAATATATATTAGGGTGAAACAAATTAATCGACTATTTTTGTTTAACTTCCGACATTAAAAATTTGGTTCCTATACGCACCTTTACAAATGCTCTTCAAAGATGAGTTCTGAATTTTATATGGAAAAATTCATATCTGGACAACGCTTGATCGTACAGAAAATTTCTATTTACACTCCTTGTAGGAAATTGAATGCTCTACAAAAAGGGTATCTTACAATTTATTTACAACTCTTACCCTTTAAAAGATATTGGATGTCAAAGATTGAAAGAATTAACATCAACGAATGAGTTTATTTTAAAATATATTTTTTTATAATGTAAATAAATTGAATAATAATTCATACCTTGATGTATCTGAAATTATATTGGTCGACGGTGGACGAAGAAATTTTTAATTTTGGTTAGAATAAGACGTGTCTCCTGTCGCTTAGATTTTTGATATTTTTCCAATTTGCATTTGTCCCCGCAAGAGTGAAAGAGAAAGAAATACATAATCACGAGTGTTGGAGAAACATGAAAGTAGCGATTGGCGGATGCGCCGTCAAGTAAGCTCTGCAAATTTGTGTGGCCGGCACTCTCAATTGTTATATTTAAGAATCGCACTATTAGAGAAGAGAAGGGGAAAATTGGATTTTTGTTGTTTGAGAATGATTTCAATAAGGTTTGCAGTGACGATTATTTTGTTCCGTTTTTAAATTCCTTTAACATTCAAGTATATATTAGTATCGTTTTTATTAATATTAAATTTTAACATAAATTAGTTAATGCTAATTAATGTACTTAAGTGTAATTTCGTATTTTAAAATTTCAATTTTAAAGTTTACAAAACAATACTACTTAACTACTCATTTAAAAGATTATCCAAATGTATTCAATAAAATACTGATTACCATTTTTAATTAAATATTCTACAATTTGACTAGGAATTTGTATTGCAGACAAATTTCATTTTATAATAAAATAATCAAACAAAAATTTTAAATTAATTTGACCTAATGAAAACACACTTAAATTTACTTTATATTTTAAATTGTAATTTTTACTGATACAGTTCAAAATAATAGCAAATAAATTAAATAGATCACAGGTGCACGAATATTTTTCACGAATCGCAACAACTGCTTTTTTGTGCATATCTGTTGGTCGTCGGTGCATAAAGCAATGTTTGCTGTTTAAACGGTTTTAGATTTTGGTATAATTTACTACAAAACAAATATTTAATATTCGTATAAACCTAATTATAACAATTTTTTATCAAAAACCATTGTTTTAACTTTTAAATCACATATAAAAAATTACATAAATCTTTAATTTTGAAAAGAATAAGACAAGCCTCTGTTTTTATTCGGTATTTAGTAAATTTTCTTGAAATTGTTATTAACTTTGTTAATAAGCACTGTGATCTTTTATATTACTTTTGAGTAAACTGCATCATTTTAAATTAAAAATGTTGAAGATGTTTCATTTAAATTCCTTTTTAGGTTAATTAAAGAACAAATTTAATTTTGAATCACCTCAATATTATTACTATCACACTAAAGAGTATTTATTTTCTAATTCTTAAATCGATTGCCTAACTAAAATTTGAATAATAAAGAAAACATAATTTCATAGGTTACGGCCGAACAGAAATTATCTGATATAATAATCAACATTGTTTTTTATTTAATTAATATGTTTCTATTCGATTCAAAACTCGAACTTTTCATTTGTCTCTGTAAATGTACGAGAGGCAGATATTAAGGTGAATTAGAGAAGAAGGAATGAAGATGGGGCCAAATCCCGCCGGTCAAGTGGGCTGTGTAATTTTGTGTAATCACCACTATTCAATTGCTTCTCATATAATTGCAATTTCCGATAGGAGAAGGGGAAAATTTGCGATTTTGGGATTTTGCGATTTTTGATGTCTGAGAAGCATTTAAATAAGATTTGCTGTAACAATTAATATTTTTATCAACTTGAACAAGGCGTTTGATAAGTTGAGGAGGAAGGTAAGGTAAACTTTTAATCAGTCATTAATAATTCTAACAAAAAAATATACATATTAATAAATGTTTTAAATATATAATATTGTAAAATACCCAAAATTATATTCCCGCTTGTTTCTGCATTTCGTGCGTCATCAGATAGGACATAATTCAAAATTGTAACACTGCAGTAGAAGTACAATTTTGAAAATCCTATGACAAGCCTTACAATTTAAAAATACAATTTTGGATTAGTAATTTGTAGGTGAGCTTGTCGCTGCATTTACGGCGAAAATACTAATCCTCGCTGAGTAAATGCAACCTTACACTAAGTTACAATTTACTAAAATCTAAATACTCTATTATCTGTAAATAAATTAAAATTATTATTTATTATGAATTCCTGTATATAAAAAAATAATTAAAAAATGAACAAAAAGAAAATTTGTTGACGAATAATTTGACGAACAAAAAGGGAATTTGTTGGTCTATAATATAACGAGCAAAAAGGGAATTTGTTGGTCAATAATATAACCAACAAAAGGGGGAATGTGTAGACCAGAAATTTTGTTCAATAAATGTGAACAAACTAAATATTCTTTTATTTATTTAAGCTGAAAGAGAGATCCTTATTAGTATTATTTAAAAGGCATATAAATGAATACAATACTCCTGAAAATCATACCAAACAAACATTTAAAAACTGTATCATTAATTTATTTGAGCTGAAAAGAATGTCGATTAGATTGGACAAAGAAAATAAAAATAAACAATTCCTGAAAATCATAAAAGATATCTTTCTCACATTTTTCAAAAACATATTTATATATAAATCAAAAAATTATGATGCAAGAAAATTTGGAATTAAAATCAATATGTTCAAAAACTTACTTTGCGTTTAATTAGTCTCGTTCTGGACCTATCTGAAATTAATCAAAAACCTTCAATTAATATAGTTTCATAATTAAAATTATGAATTATTACCTTTAATGCCCTTTCTCTGTTGTCTTATCGTCTTTCCAATAGTTGGGTTGGGTCATCATGGTCCAGGTGTGAGAAGGTTTTGACGATCAACGAAGAAAAGAACAAAAAATCTTTTCTCAATGTTTTTACCAGAGAAAAAACTATTTAAAAACACAAATTTGATAATGGAAATATGATACCATGCATTTATTCTTATTAACTAATCGATGCTATACTTATCCGTGCAAAGTTTTATACATGCATTAATTTTTAATTGATCAATACTCTACTTAATCCAAGTAGAGTTGAATTATAGTCATGATTTTATCATTTAAAGCATGCATTGATTCTTATGAACTAATCCATGCAAAGTTTTAGGCATGCATTTATTCTCAACTGATGTATATTCACTCTAATTAATCCAAGTAAAGATGAATTACTGTCATGAACTTATCATTTAAAGCATGCATTGATTCTTATAAATAATCCATGCAAAGTTTTATTCATGCATTTATTCTCAAATGATGTATATTCACTCCACTTAATCCAAGTAAAGATGAATTATTGTCATGAACTTAACATTTAAAGCATGCATTGATTCTTATAACTAATCCATGCAAAGTTTTAGGAATGCATTTATTCTCAACTGATGTATATTCACTTCACTTAATCCAAGTAAAGATGAATTATTGTCATGAACTTATCATTTAAAGCATGCATTGATTCTTATAACTAGTCCATGCAAAGTTTTATTCATGCATTTATTCTCAACTGATGTATATTCACTCTACTTAATCCAAGTAAAGTTGAATTATTGTCATGAACTTATCATTTAAAGCATGCACTGATTCTTAAAACTAATCCATGCAAAATTTTAGGCATGCATTTGTTCTCAACTGATGTATATTCACTCCACTTAATCCAAGTAAAGATGAATTATTGTCATGAACTTAACATTTAAAGCATGCATTGATTCTTATAACTAATCCATGCAAAGTTTTAGGCATGCATTTATTCTCAACTGATGTACATTCACTCTACTTAATCCAAGTAAAGTTGAATTATTGTCATGAACTTATCATTTAAAGCATGCATTGATTCTTATAACTAATCCATGCAAAGTTTTATTCATGCATTTATTCTCAACTGATGTATATTCACTCCACATAATCCAAGTAAAGATGAATTATTGTCATGAACTTATCATTTAAAGCATGCACTGATTCTTATAACTAATTCATGCAAACTTTTATGCATGCATTTATTCTCAACTGATGTATATTCACTCCACTTAATCCAAGTAAAGATGAATTATTGTCATGAACTAAACATTTAAAGCAGGCATTGATTCTTATAACTAATCCATGCAAAGTTTTAGGCATGCATTATTCTCAACTGATGTATATTCACTCCACTTAATCCAAGTAAAGATGAATTATTGTCATGAACTTATCATTTAAAGCATGCATTGATTCTTATAACTAATCCATGCAAAGTTTTATTCATGCATTTATTCTCAACTGATGTATATTCACTCCACTTAATCCAAGTAAAGATGAATTATTGTCATGAACTTAACATTTAAAGCATGCACTGATTCTTAAAACTAATCCATGCAAAATTTTAGGCATGCATTTATTCTCAACTGATGTATATTCACTCTACTTAATCCAAGTAAAGTTGAATTATTGTCATGAACTTATCATTTAAAGCACGCACTGATTCTTAAATCTAATCCATGCAAAATTTTAGGCATGCATTTATTCTCAACTGATGTATATTCACTCCACTTAATCCAAGTAAAGTTGAATTATTGTCATGAACTTATCATTTAAAGCATGCACTGATTCTTAAAACTAATCCATGCAAAATTTTAGGCATGCATTTATTCTCAACTGATGTATATTCACTCTACTTAATCCAAGTAAAGTTGAATTATTGTCATGAACTTATCATTTAAAGCATGCACTGATTCTTAAATCTAATCCAAGCAAAGTTTTAGGCATGCATTTATTCTCAACTGAGGTATATTCACTCTACTTAATCCAAGTAAAGTTGAATTATTGTCATGAACTTATCATTTAAAGCATGCACTGATTCTTAAAACTAATCCATGCAAAGTTTTATGCATGCATTTATTCTCAACTGATGTATATTCACTCCACTTAATCCAAGTAAAGATGAATTATTGTCATGAACTTAACATTTAAAGCATGCATTGATTCTTATAACTAATCCATGCAAAGTTTTATTCATTCATTATTCTTAACTGATGTATATTCACTCCACTTAATCCAAGTAAAGATGAATTACTGTCATGAACTTATCATTTAAAGCATGCATTGATTCTTATAACTAATCCATGCAAAATTTTAGGCATGCATTTGTTCTCAACTGATGTATATTCACTCCACTTAATCCAAGTAAAGATGAATTATTGTCATGAACTTAACATTTAAAGCATGCATTGATTCTTATAACTAATCCATGCAAAGTTTTAGGCATGCATTTATTCTCAACTGATGTACATTCACTCTACTTAATCCAAGTAAAGTTAAATTATTGTCATGAACTTATCATTTAAAGCATGCATTGATTCTTATAACTAATCCATGCAAAGTTTTATTCATGCATTTATTCTCAACTGATGTATATTCACTCCACATAATCCAAGTAAAGATGAATTATTGTCATGAACTTATCATTTAAAGCATGCACTGATTCTTAAAACTAATTCATGCAAACTTTTATGCATGCATTTATTCTCAACTGATGTATATTCACTCCACTTAATCCAAGTAAAGATGAATTATTGTCATGAACTAAACATTTAAAGCAGGCATTGATTCTTATAACTAATCCATGCAAAGTTTTAGGCATGCATTATTCTCAACTGATGTATATTCACTCCACTTAATCCAAGTAAAGATGAATTATTGTCATGAACTTATCATTTAAAGCATGCATTGATTCTTATAACTAATCCATGCAAAGTTTTATTCATGCATTTATTCTCAACTGATGTATATTCACTCCACTTAATCCAAGTAAAGATGAATTATTGTCATGAACTTAACATTTAAAGCATGCACTGATTCTTAAAACTAATCCATGCAAAATTTTAGGCATGCATTTATTCTCAACTGATGTATATTCACTCTACTTAATCCAAGTAAAGTTGAATTATTGTCATGAACTTATCATTTAAAGCACGCACTGATTCTTAAATCTAATCCATGCAAAATTTTAGGCATGCATTTATTCTCAACTGATGTATATTCACTCCACTTAATCCAAGTAAAGATGAATTATTGTCATGAACTTAACATTTAAAGCATGCATTGATTCTTATAACTAATCCATGCAAAGTTTTATGCATGCATTTATTCTCAACTGATGTATATTCACTCCACTTAATCCAAGTAAAGATGAATTATTGTCATGAACTTAACATTTAAAGCATGCATTGATTCTTATAACTAATCCATGCAAAGTTTTATTCATTCATTATTCTCAACTGATGTATATTCACTCCACTTAATCCAAGTAAAGATGAATTATTGTCATGAACTTATCATTTAAAGCATGCATTGATTCTTATAACTAATCCATGCAAAATTTTAGGCATGCATTTGTTCTCAACTGATGTATATTCACTCCACTTAATCCAAGTAAAGATGAATTATTGTCATGAACTTAACATTTAAAGCATGCATTGATTCTTATAACTAATCCATGCAAAGTTTTAGGCATGCATTTATTCTCAACTGATGTACATTCACTCCACTTAATCCAAGTAAAGTTGAATTATTGTCAAGAACTTATCATTTAAAGCATGCATTGATTCTTATAACTAATCCATGCAAAGTTTTATTCATGCATTTATTCTCAACTGATGTATATTCACTCCACTTAATCCAAGTAAAGATGAATTATTGTCATTAACTTATCATTTAAAGCATGCACTGATTCTTAAAACTAATTCATGCAAAGTTTTATGCATGCATTTATTCTCAACTGATGTATATTCACTCCACTTAATCCAAGTAAAGATGAATTATTGTCATGAACTTAACATTTAAAGCAGGCATTGATTCTTATAACTAATCCATGCAAAGTTTTAGGCATGCATTTATTCTCAACTGATGTATATTCACTCTACTTAATCCAAGTAAAGTTGAATTATTGTCATGAACTTGTCATTTAAAGCATGCACTGATTCCTAAAACTAATCCATGCAAAGTTTTATGCATGCATTTATTCTCAACTGATGTATATTCACTCCACTTAATCCAAGTAAAGTTGAATTATTGTCATGAACTTATCATTTAAAGCATGCACTGATTCTTAAAACTAATCCATGCAAAGTTTTATGCAAGCATTTATTCTCAACTGATGTATATTCACTCTACTTAATCCAAGGAAAGATGAATTATTGTCATGAACTTAACATTTAAAGCATGCATTGATTCTTATAACTAATCCATGCAAAGTTTTAGGCATGCATTTATTCTCAACTGATGTACATTCACTCTACTTAATCCAAGTAAAGTTGAATTATTGTCATGAACTTATCATTTAAAGCATGCATTGATTCGTATAACTAATCCATGCAAAGTTTTATTCATGCATTTATTCTCAACTGATGTATATTCACTCCACTTAATCCAAGTAAAGTTGAATTATTGTCATGAACTTATCATTTAAAGCATGCACTGATTCTTAAAACTAATCCATGCAAAGTTTTATGCATGCATTTATTCTCAACTGATGTATATTCACTCCACTTAATCCAAGTAAAGATGAATTATAGTCATGAACTTAACATTTAAAGCATGCATTGATTCTTATAACTAATTCATGCAAAGTTTTATTCATTCATTATTCTCAACTGATGTATATTCACTCCACTTAATCCAAGTAAAGATGAATTATTGTCATGAACTTAACATTTAAAGCATGCATTGATTCTTATAACTAATCCATGCAAAGTTTTATTCATTCATTATTCTCAACTGATGTATATTCACTCCACTTAATCCAAGTAAAGATGAATTATTGTCATGAACTTATCATTTAAATCATGCATTGATTCTTATAACTAATCCATGCAAAATTTTAGGCATGCATTTATTCTCAACTGATGTATATTCACTCCACTTAATCCAAGTAAAGATGAATTATTGTCATGAACTTAACATTTAAAGCATGCATTGATTCTTATAACTAATCCATGCAAAGTTTTAGGCATGCATTTATACTCAACTGATGTACATTCACTCTACTTAATCCAAGTAAAGTTGAATTATTGTCATGAACTTATCATTTAAAGCATGCACTGATTCTTAAATCTAATCCAAGCAAAGTTTTATGCATGCATTTATTCTCAACTGATGTATATTCACTCCACTTAATCCAAGTAAAGATGAATTATTGTCATGAACTTAACATTTAAAGCATGCATTGATTCTTATAACTAATCCATGCAAAGTTTTATTCATTCATTATTCTTAATTGATGTATATTCACTCCACTTAATCCAAGTAAAGATGAATTACTGTCATGAACTTATCATTTAAAGCATGCATTGATTCTTATAACTAATCCATGCAAAATTTTAGGCATGCATTTGTTCTCAACTGATGTATATTCACTCCACTTAATCCAAGTAAAGATGAATTATTGTCATGAACTTAACATTTAAAGCATGCATTGATTCTTATAACTAATCCATGCAAAGTTTTAGGCATGCATTTATTCTCAACTGATGTACATTCACTCTACTTAATCCAAGTAAAGTTGAATTATTGTCATGAACTTATCATTTAAAGCATGCATTGATTCGTATAACTAATCCATGCAAAGTTTTATTCATGCATTTATTCTCAACTGATGTATATTCACTCCACTTAATCCAAGTAAAGTTGAATTATTGTCATGAACTTATCATTTAAAGCATGCACTGATTCTTAAAACTAATCCATGCAAAGTTTTATGCATGCATTTATTCTCAACTGATGTATATTCACTCCACTTAATCCAAGTAAAGATGAATTATAGTCATGAACTTAACATTTAAAGCATGCATTGATTCTTATAACTAATTCATGCAAAGTTTTATTCATTCATTATTCTCAACTGATGTATATTCACTCCACTTAATCCAAGTAAAGATGAATTATTGTCATGAACTTAACATTTAAAGCATGCATTGATTCTTATAACTAATCCATGCAAAGTTTTATTCATTCATTATTCTCAACTGATGTATATTCACTCCACTTAATCCAAGTAAAGATGAATTATTGTCATGAACTTATCATTTAAATCATGCATTGATTCTTATAACTAATCCATGCAAAATTTTAGGCATGCATTTATTCTCAACTGATGTATATTCACTCCACTTAATCCAAGTAAAGATGAATTATTGTCATGAACTTAACATTTAAAGCATGCATTGATTCTTATAACTAATCCATGCAAAGTTTTATTCATGCATTTATTCTCAACTGATGTATATTCACTCCACTTAATCCAAGTAAAGATGAATTATTGTCATGAACTTATCATTTAAAGCATGCACTGATTCTTAAAACTAATTCATGCAAAGTTTTATGCATGCATTTATTCTCAACTGATGTATATTCACTCCACTTAATCCAAGTAAAGATGAATTATTGTCATGAACTTAACATTTAAAGCATGCATTGATTCTTATAACTAATCCATGCAACGTTTTAGGCATGCATTTATTCTCAACTGATGTATATTCACTCCACTTAATCCAAGTAAAGATGAATTATTGTCATGAACTTAACATTTAAAGCATGCATTGATTCTTATAACTAATCCATGCAAAGTTTTATTCATTCATTATTCTCAACTGATGTATATTCACTCCACTTAATCCAAGTAAAGATGAATTATTGTCATGAACTTAACATTTAAAGCATGCATTGATTCGTATAACTAATCCATGCAAAGTTTTAGGCATGCATTTATTCTCAACTGATGTACATTCACTCCACTTAATCCAAGTAAAGATGAATTATTGTCATGAACTTATCATTTAAAGCATGCACTGATTCTTAAAACTAATTCATGCAAAGTTTTATGCATGCATTTATTCTCAACTGATGTATATTCACTCCACTTAATCTAAGTAAAGATGAATTATTGTCATGAACTTAACATTTAAAGCATGCATTGATTCTTATAACTAATCCATGCAAAGTTTTATTCATTCATTATTCTCAACTGATGTATATTCACTTCACTTAATCCAAGTAAAGATGAATTATTGTCATGAACTTATCATTTAAAGCATGCATTGATTCTTATAACTAATCCATGCAAAGTTTTATTCATGCATTTATTCTCAACTGATGTATATTCACTCCACTTAATCCAAGTAAAGATGAATTATTGTCATGAACTTAACATTTAAAGCATGCATTGATTCTTATAACTAACCCATGCAAAGTTTTATTCATTCATTATTCTCAACTGATGTATATTCACTTCACTTAATCCAAGTAAAGATGAATTATTGTCATGAACTTAACATTTAAAGCATGCATTGATTCTTATAACTTATCCATGCAAAATTTTAGGCATGCATTTATTCTCAACTGAGGTATATTCACTCTACTTAATCCAAGTAAAGTTGAATTATTGTCATGAACTTATCATTTAAAGCATGCATTGATTCTTATAACTAATCCATGCAAAGTTTTATTCATGCATTTATTCTCAACTGATGTATATTCACTCCACTTAATCCAAGTAAAGATGAATTATTGTCATGAACTTATCATTTAAAGCATGCACTGATTCTTAAAACTAATTCATGCAAAGTTTTATGCATGCATTTATTCTCAACTGATGTATATTCACTCCACTTAATCCAAGTAAAGATGAATTATTGTCATGAACTTAACATTTAAAGCATGCATTGATTCTTATAACTAATCCATGCAAAGTTTTATTCATTCATTATTCTCAACTGATGTATATTCACTTCACTTAATCCAAGTAAAGATGAATTATTGTCATGAACTTATCATTTAAAGCATGCATTGATTCTTATAACTAATCCATGCAAAGTTTTATTCATGCATTAATTCTCAACTGATGTATATTCACTCTACTTAATCCAAGTAAAGTTGAATTATTGTCATGAACTTATCATTTAAAGCATGCACTGATTCTTAAAACTTATCCATGCAAAATTTTAGGCATGCATTTATTCTCAACTGAGGTATATTCACTCTTCTTAATCCAAGTAAAGTTGAATTATTGTCATGAACTTATCATTTAAAGCATGCACCGATTCTTAAAACTAATCCATGCAAAGTTTTATGCATGCATTTATTCTCAACTGATGTATATTCACTCCACTTAATCCAAGTAAAGATGAATTATTGTCATGAACTTAACATTTAAAGCATGCATTGATTCTTATAACTAATCCATGCAAAGTTTTATTCATTCATTATTCTTAATTGATGTATATTCACTCCACTTAATCCAAGTAAAGATGAATTACTGTCATGAACTTATCATTTAAAGCATGCATTGATTCTTATAACTAATCCATGCAAAATTTTAGGCATGCATTTGTTCTCAACTGATGTATATTCACTCCACTTAATCCAAGTAAAGATGAATTATTGTCATGAACTTAACATTTAAAGCATGCATTGATTCTTATAACTAATCCATGCAAAGTTTTAGGCATGCATTTATTCTCAACTGATGTACATTCACTCTACTTAATCCAAGTAAAGTTGAATTATTGTCATGAACTTATCATTTAAAGCATGCATTGATTCGTATAACTAATCCATGCAAAGTTTTATTCATGCATTTATTCTCAACTGATGTATATTCACTCCACTTAATCCAAGTAAAGTTGAATTATTGTCATGAACTTATCATTTAAAGCATGCACTGATTCTTAAAACTAATCCATGCAAAGTTTTATGCATGCATTTATTCTCAACTGATGTATATTCACTCCACTTAATCCAAGTAAAGATGAATTATAGTCATGAACTTAACATTTAAAGCATGCATTGATTCTTATAACTAATTCATGCAAAGTTTTATTCATTCATTATTCTCAACTGATGTATATTCACTCCACTTAATCCAAGTAAAGATGAATTATTGTCATGAACTTAACATTTAAAGCATGCATTGATTCTTATAACTAATCCATGCAAAGTTTTATTCATTCATTATTCTCAACTGATGTATATTCACTCCACTTAATCCAAGTAAAGATGAATTATTGTCATGAACTTATCATTTAAATCATGCATTGATTCTTATAACTAATCCATGCAAAATTTTAGGCATGCATTTATTCTCAACTGATGTATATTCACTCCACTTAATCCAAGTAAAGATGAATTATTGTCATGAACTTAACATTTAAAGCATGCATTGATTCTTATAACTAATCCATGCAAAGTTTTATTCATGCATTTATTCTCAACTGATGTATATTCACTCCACTTAATCCAAGTAAAGATGAATTATTGTCATGAACTTATCATTTAAAGCATGCACTGATTCTTAAAACTAATTCATGCAAAGTTTTATGCATGCATTTATTCTCAACTGATGTATATTCACTCCACTTAATCCAAGTAAAGATGAATTATTGTCATGAACTTAACATTTAAAGCATGCATTGATTCTTATAACTAATCCATGCAACGTTTTAGGCATGCATTTATTCTCAACTGATGTATATTCACTCCACTTAATCCAAGTAAAGATGAATTATTGTCATGAACTTAACATTTAAAGCATGCATTGATTCTTATAACTAATCCATGCAAAGTTTTATTCATTCATTATTCTCAACTGATGTATATTCACTCCACTTAATCCAAGTAAAGATGAATTATTGTCATGAACTTAACATTTAAAGCATGCATTGATTCGTATAACTAATCCATGCAAAGTTTTAGGCATGCATTTATTCTCAACTGATGTACATTCACTCCACTTAATCCAAGTAAAGATGAATTATTGTCATGAACTTATCATTTAAAGCATGCACTGATTCTTAAAACTAATTCATGCAAAGTTTTATGCATGCATTTATTCTCAACTGATGTATATTCACTCCACTTAATCTAAGTAAAGATGAATTATTGTCATGAACTTAACATTTAAAGCATGCATTGATTCTTATAACTAATCCATGCAAAGTTTTATTCATTCATTATTCTCAACTGATGTATATTCACTTCACTTAATCCAAGTAAAGATGAATTATTGTCATGAACTTATCATTTAAAGCATGCATTGATTCTTATAACTAATCCATGCAAAGTTTTATTCATGCATTTATTCTCAACTGATGTATATTCACTCCACTTAATCCAAGTAAAGATGAATTATTGTCATGAACTTAACATTTAAAGCATGCATTGATTCTTATAACTAACCCATGCAAAGTTTTATTCATTCATTATTCTCAACTGATGTATATTCACTTCACTTAATCCAAGTAAAGATGAATTATTGTCATGAACTTAACATTTAAAGCATGCATTGATTCTTATAACTTATCCATGCAAAATTTTAGGCATGCATTTATTCTCAACTGAGGTATATTCACTCTACTTAATCCAAGTAAAGTTGAATTATTGTCATGAACTTATCATTTAAAGCATGCATTGATTCTTATAACTAATCCATGCAAAGTTTTATTCATGCATTTATTCTCAACTGATGTATATTCACTCCACTTAATCCAAGTAAAGATGAATTATTGTCATGAACTTATCATTTAAAGCATGCACTGATTCTTAAAACTAATTCATGCAAAGTTTTATGCATGCATTTATTCTCAACTGATGTATATTCACTCCACTTAATCCAAGTAAAGATGAATTATTGTCATGAACTTAACATTTAAAGCATGCATTGATTCTTATAACTAATCCATGCAAAGTTTTATTCATTCATTATTCTCAACTGATGTATATTCACTTCACTTAATCCAAGTAAAGATGAATTATTGTCATGAACTTATCATTTAAAGCATGCATTGATTCTTATAACTAATCCATGCAAAGTTTTATTCATGCATTAATTCTCAACTGATGTATATTCACTCTACTTAATCCAAGTAAAGTTGAATTATTGTCATGAACTTATCATTTAAAGCATGCACTGATTCTTAAAACTTATCCATGCAAAATTTTAGGCATGCATTTATTCTCAACTGAGGTATATTCACTCTTCTTAATCCAAGTAAAGTTGAATTATTGTCATGAACTTATCATTTAAAGCATGCACCGATTCTTAAAACTAATCCATGCAAAGTTTTATGCATGCATTTATTCTCAACTGATGTATATTCACTCCACTTAATCCAAGTAAAGATGAATTATTGTCATGAACTTAACATTTAAAGCATGCATTGATTCTTATAACTAATCCATGCAAAGTTTTATTCATTCATTATTCTCAACTGATGTATATTCACTTCACTTAATCCAAGTAAAGATGAATTATTGTCATGAACTTATCATTTAAAGCATGCATTGATTCTTATAACTAATCCATGCAAAATTTTAGGCATGCATTTATTCTCAACTGATGTATATTCACTCCACTTAATCCAAGTAAAGATGAATTATTGTCATGAACTTAACATTTAAAGCATGCATTGATTCTTATAACTAATCCATGCAAAGTTTTAGGCATGCATTTATTCTCAACTGATGTACATTCACTCCACTTAATCCAAGTAAAGATGAATTATTGTCATGAACTTATCATTTAAAGCATGCACTGATTCTTAAAACTAATTCATGCAAAGTTTTATGCATGCATTTATTCTCAACTGATGTATATTCACTCCACTTAATCCAAGTAAAGATGAATTATTGTCATGAACTTAACATTTAAAGCATGCATTGATTCTTATAACTAATCCATGCAAAGTTTTATTCATTCATTATTCTCAACTGATGTATATTCACTTCACTTAATCCAAGTAAAGATGAATTATTGTCATGAACTTATCATTTAAAGCATGCATTGATTCTTATAACTAATCCATGCAAAGTTTTATTCATGCATTTATTCTCAACTGATGTATATTCACTCCACTTAATCCAAGTAAAGATGAATTATTGTCATGAACTTAACATTTAAAGCATGCATTGATTCTTATAACTAACCCATGCAAAGTTTTATTCATTCATTATTCTCAACTGATGTATATTCACTTCACTTAATACAAGTAAAGATGAATTATTGTCATGAACTTAACATTTAAAGCATGCATTGATTCTTATAACTTATCCATGCAAAATTTTAGGCATGCATTTATTCTCAACTGAGGTATATTCACTCTACTTAATCCAAGTAAAGTTGAATTATTGTCATGAACTTATCATTTAAAGCATGCATTGATTCTTATAACTAATCCATGCAAAGTTTTATTCATGCATTTATTCTCAACTGATGTATATTCACTCCACTTAATCCAAGTAAAGATGAATTATTGTCATGAACTTATCATTTAAAGCATGCACTGATTCTTAAAACTAATTCATGCAAAGTTTTATGCATGCATTTATTCTCAACTGATGTATATTCACTCCACTTAATCCAAGTAAAGATGAATTATTGTCATGAACTTAACATTTAAAGCATGCATTGATTCTTATAACTAATCCATGCAAAGTTTTATTCATTCATTATTCTCAACTGATGTATATTCACTTCACTTAATCCAAGTAAAGATGAATTATTGTCATGAACTTATCATTTAAAGCATGCATTGATTCTTATAACTAATCCATGCAAAGTTTTATTCATGCATTAATTCTCAACTGATGTATATTCACTCTACTTAATCCAAGTAAAGTTGAATTATTGTCATGAACTTATCATTTAAAGCATGCACTGATTCTTAAAACTTATCCATGCAAAATTTTAGGCATGCATTTATTCTCAACTGAGGTATATTCACTCTTCTTAATCCAAGTAAAGTTGAATTATTGTCATGAACTTATCATTTAAAGCATGCACCGATTCTTAAAACTAATCCATGCAAAGTTTTATGCATGCATTTATTCTCAACTGATGTATATTCACTCTACTTAATCCAAGTAAAGATGAATTATTGTCATGAATTTATCATTTAAAGCATGCATTGATTCTTATAACTAATCCATGCAAAGTTTTATTCATGCATTAATTCTCAACTGATGTATATTCACTCTACTTAATCCAAGTAAAGTTAAATTATTGTCATGAACTTATCATTTAAAGCATGCACTGATTCTTAAAACTAATCCATGCAAAGTTTTATGCATGCATTTATTCTCAACTGATGTATATTCACTCTACTTAATCCAAGTAAAGATGAATTATTGTCATGAACTTATCATTTAAAGCATGCGTATTTATTAATTTAATTGTTATTAACCATTCAATTGTTTTTTCAGTAGTTAAAACATTGAGTGAGAATTGAATATTTATTTATATTATTATCGACTTATCATAATTATAAAAATATACCATTAACTAGTTACCCTGTATGTTATTCTTAATTATGGTGTCTGTTTGAATTATTTTCTTAATTTTTAAGAGTTTATTTCCCAATAATTGTAATTAAAATTAATATAAATTATTTTAATATTTTAATTATTACTTATATAACCCACATTATAATGAAAATTTGTATTGATTATTGTTTTTAAGTTTCAGTAGAATTAACTAAATTTGTATTTCTAGGTAAGTATTGGTATGAAATAATTTCAAAATATTATTGAAATTAAAAAGAAAAACATTAATGTGCCGATCAAATAAACGAGTCACAACACAAAACCGAACAGCACCACATAATTAACTTGAAGGGTATGGTGTCGCGGGCCAACACCGCAGCCCACCCAACCACTCGATACGAAGGTCGATAACAGACTGACTGGTGTGACTCAGCGGCGTCTTATATAGCGGCTAATGTCGGCTAATGTCGGCTAATGTCGGCTAATGTCGGCGACTCCTCCCTTGCGTCTGATTGGTCGACGTCGAGTGTTTGTTAAGTCATGCGTATCGAGAACGTTTTCAACCGAATTGAAAATTTTCCTATACAATATTTGAATTTTAAACAAATATCATCTATTGTTTTATAATAAATAATTGTTTATATGTTATTATAATCATTATATTTAATATAACATATTGTTAAAGTTAAATTAAATTTATAATTGACAATTTATAAACAATAGAATCATTTCAATGGAAAGTAAATAATAAGAAATAACGAAAATACAACAATTTGGAAGATACAAGTAATATCCAAAATTTATTGTAAAAATACATAAATATATATGATTTATATACGTTAATCACCCCTTGCGTCACTTTCTCAATTAATTGACAATTATAAGATTAATTTAACTTTAACAATATATTAAATTAATTATAATGATTATAATAACATTTGTAAATTTGTATTATTATTAATACATATTATTAATAATTAACGTATTTAATTATATATATTTATGTATTTTTGCAATAAATTTTCGATAGAAATGAGTCTATTGTTTATAAATTATCGATTATAAAATTAACTTAACCTTAACAATATGTTATATTAAGTATAATGATTATACTGATAATAAATTATAAACCATTATTTATTTACAAAACAATAGGTGATATTTGTTTAAAATTCAAATATTGTATAGGAAAACTTTCAATTCTGTTGAGAATGTTTTCGATACGCATGACTTAACAAAAACTCGACGTTGACCAATCAGACGCAAGGGATGAGTGGCCGCCATTAGACACCGCGTGAGTCAGACCAGTCAGTCTGTTATCGACCGTTGTATCGATCGGGTGGGTGGGTGATGTAGTGTAATTGTCACCATACCCTCCAAGTTATTTCGGTAGTGCAGTTCGGTATAGTGTAGTGACTTGTGTGTTCAATTAGTGTTGTGATTAGTGCCCTATTGGATATACTGGATACGACCATGGATTGCAAGGTAGGTTTCTTTTTGTTACAAATCAATTGTTTACGGGGTTATTCAATTATTTTATTTGAACGGCACATTAATATTGTTATTTTATTACAATTATATTTTGAGATTATTCCTACCTACAAATATAAATTTAGTAAATTCTATTGAAATTTAAATAGACAAATCACTATAATTTCTTTTTCATAATGTGGGTTATATAAGTAATAATTAAAATATTAAAATAATTTACATTAATTTTGATTAAAAATTTAAGAAATTAAGAAAATAGTTTATACAGACCCTCACCATAATTAAGAATAAGATACAGAGTAACTAGTTATTGGTTTGTATTTATAATTACAGAAGTGGCTGGTAATATAAATAAATAATCAATTCTCAATGTTTTAACTATTGAAAAAACAATTGAATGGTAAGTATAAATCAATTAAAAATAAATGCATGGATAAAACTTTGCATGGATAAGTATAGCATAGATTAGTTTATAAGAATAAATGCATGCATTATATCACAAGATTTCAGAATAAATTAACTCTACTTGGATTAAGTAGAGTATTGATCAATAAAAATTAATGCATGGATAAAACTTTGCATGGATAAGTATAGTATAGATTAGTTTATAAGAATAAATGCATGTATTATATGACAAGATTTCAGAATAAATCAACTCTACTTGGATTAAGTAGAGTATTGCTCAATTAAAAATTAATGCATGAATAAAACTTTGCATGGATAAGTATAGCATCGATTAGTTAATAAGAATAAATGCATGGTATCATATTTCCATTATCAAATTTGTGTTTTTAAATAGTTTTTTCTCTGGTAAAAACATTGAGAAAAGATTTTTTGTTCTTTTCTTCGTTGATCGTCAAAACCTTCTCACACCTGGACCATGATGACCCAACCCAACTATTGGAAAGACGATAAGACAACAGAGAAAGGGCATTAAAGGTAATAATTCATAATTTTAATTATGAAACTATATTAATTGAAGGTTTTTGATTAATTTCAGATAGGTCTAGAACGAGACTAATTAAACGCAAAGTAAGTTTTTGAACATATTGATTTTAATTCCAAATTTTCTTGCATCATGATTTTTTGATTTATATATAAATATGTTTTTGAAAAATGTAAGAAAGATATCTTTTATGATTTTCAGGAATTGTTTATTTTTAATTTCTTTGTCCAATCCAATCGACATTCTTTTCAGCTAAATTATACAGTTGTGTTAAATGTTTGTTTGGTATGATTTTCAGAAGAATTGTATTCATTTATATGCCCTTTAAATAATACTAATAAGGCTCTCTCTTTCAGCTTAAATAAATAAAAAAAATTAGTTTGTTTTATTTTCTTCACATTTATTGATCAAAATCTATATCCTACAATTTCCCCCTTTTTGTTGGTTATATTATTGGCCAACAAATTTTCTTTTTGTTCATTTTTTAATTATTTTTTTATTTGTAATAATTCATAATAATCAATAATTTTAATTTATTTACTGATAATAGAGTAGAGATTTTAGTAAATTGTAACTTAGTGTAAGGCTGCATTTACTCAGCGAGAATTTAGTATTTTCGCCGTAAATGCAGCGACAAGCTCACCTACAAATTACTAACCCCAAATTGTATTTTTAAATTGTAAAGCTTGTCATAGGATTTTCAAAATTGTACTTCTACTGCAGTGATACAATTTTGAATTATGTCCTATCTGATGACGCACGAAATGCAGAAACAAGCGGGAATATAATTTTGGGTATTTTAAAACATTTATTAATATGTATATGTAAGTTTGCTTATCTTCCTTCTCAACTTATCAAACGCCTCGTTCAAGTTGATAAAAATATTAATTGTCACTGTGAATCGTATTTAAATGCTTCTCAGACATCAAAATTGCAAAATCCCAAAATCGCAATTTTCCCCTTCTCCTATTCGAAATTGGAGTTATAAGAGAAGCAATTGAATGGTGGCGACCACACAAAATTACAGAGTCTACTTGACCGGTAAGATTTGGCCCCATCTTCATTCCTCCTTCTCTAACTCACCTTAATATCTGCCTCTCGTACATTTACAGAGACAAAAGAAAAGTTCGAGTTTTGAATCGAATAGAAACAAATTAATTAATTAAAAAACATTTTTGCTTAAAAATTTTATTATTAAATTAAATAATTTCTGTTGGGCCGTAACAAATTGACAACCACCTATGAAATTAAGTTGTTCTTTTTATTCAAATTATATTTAGGCAATCGGTTTAAGAATTAAAAAATAAATACTCTTTAGTGTGATAGTAATAATATGGAGGTATCTCAAAATTAAATTTATTCTTTTCTTCTATTAATTAACCTAAAAAGGAATTTAAATAAAACATCTTCAAATTTCTTAGTTTAAAATGACACAATTTAGTCAAAAGAAGATCACAGTATATATTAACAAAGTTAATAACAATTTCAAGAAAATTGTCTAAATACCGAATAAAAACAGAAGCTTGTCTTATTCTTTCCAAAATCAAAGATTTAAGTAATTTTTTTATGTGATTGAAGAAAGAAGGATGTTTATTTTAAAAATTGAAACAATGATTTTTGAGAAAAAATTATTAGAATTAGGTTTATACGAATATTAAATATTGTTGTACATTATAAATATTTGTATAATATAAATACTTTCCTAAAGATTTACTTTATAAATGACTTTATTTCGTATTATACAAAAATTTAAACTATATTGTTTCATTATTAAAAAAATATATAATATATACGTATAAGTTTAGTTACTTTATTGATAACAAAATTTTTAAATTTTGTAGTACTTTTGGTGGGTTTGAAACAATTTTCTAATTACCGTGCATTCGCAAAGGAAGAGATAATAACAAATTCAAAAATATATAATTATAACTATAAACACCATAAGTTATATATATATATATATTAAAAATTGTTTAAAATAAATGTAAAATATATTATTACAAATTTCCTTTTTTGTTTTATTAATTGTAATCGTATTTAGATATATTTAAATGATTAAAAATGTATATAGAACAAATGTAATTACATCGATGTGTCTCAAAATGTAATTAATTTCAATTCTAATCTAAAAATTTGCAATAAAACATACCCAAATATAATAATAATATTCTTCGTTAAAATCACAAAAACCAGTTTTAAGAAACATGGAGCTCCACGACACACATTTACAAAGTTACCTCGACGAACAATTTGTGAAAAATATTGAAAACCTGCGACTGATTCTCACCAAAATCTAAAACCGTTTAAATAGCAAACATTGCTTTGTGCACCGACGACCAACAGATATGCACAAAAAAGCAGTTGTTGCAACTCCTGAAAAATATACGTGCACCGGGACCTATTTAATTTATTTGCTATTATTTTGAACTATATCAGTAAAAATTACAAATTAACATATAAAAGTAAATTTAAGTGTGTTTTCATTAGGTTAAATTTATTTAAAATTTTTGTTTGAATATTTTATTAAAAAATGAAATTTGTCTGCAATACAAATTCCTAGTCAAATTGTAGAATATTTAATTAAAACTGGTAATTAGCATTTTATTGAATACATTTGGATAATCTTTTAAATGTAAATTGTAAACTTTATATTTAATATTAATTTTTTTTTTAATTTTTTGGTTGAAATTTTAAAATACAAAATTACACTTAAGTACATTAATGAGTATAATTAACTAATTTATGCTGAAATTTAATATTAATAAAAACGATACTAATATATACTTGAATGTTAAAGGAATTTAAAAACGGAACAAAATAATTGTCACCGCAAATCTTATTGAAATCATGCTCAAACAACAAAAATCCATTTTTTCCCCTTCTCTAAAAGTGCGATTCTTATAGATAACAATTAAGAGAGCCGGCCATATAAATTTGCACAGCTTACTCGACGGCGCATCCGCCAATCGCTACTTTAATCTTTCTCCAACACTCGTGATTATGTATTTCTTTCTCTTTCACTCTTGCGGGGACAAATGCAAATTGAAAAATGTCGAAAATCTAAGCGACAGGAGACATGTCTTATTCCAACCAAAATCAAAAATTCCTTCGTCCATCGTCGACCAATATAATTGCAGATACATCAAGGTATGAATTATTATTCAATTTATTTACGTTATATAAAATTATATTTTAAAATAAATTCATTCGTTGATGTTAATTCTTTCAATCTTTGATATCCAATATGGTTTAAAAGGTAAGAGTTGTAAAAAAATTGTAAGATACCCTTTTTGTAGAGCATTCAATTTCCTACAAGAGGTGTAAATAGAAATTTTCTGTACGATCAAGCATTGTCCAGATATGGATTTTTCCATATAAAATTAAGAGTTCATCTTTGAAAAGCATTTTTAAAGGTGCGTAGGAACCAAATTTTCAATGTCGGAATTTAAAACAAAAATAGTCGATTATTTTGGTTCACTTTCAAATTTTTATTTTTATTTAGCTTATTTATCTTCTGCCGGTCTTGTTATTATATTTGTCCAATTCTTTGATATCATTTTTACAGTGTTTATATTAATTGATGTATTTGCAATAAGAATATTTGTGTATATTACATATATGTAGAGTTAGTTTTAATCCTAGTATTCAGACATTTAGTGGTACAATTTTGTTTTATTTTACTTTTATCTAATATTATTAGTAATAAACTACTTTATATAATTTCTCATTTTCCTTAAATAACATTAAACCCTTGTGATATATGTAAATTAACAAACGTTTTATGGATATTAATTTCTTAAAACAAAATTTTTGTTAAGAACAATTCAAATAGTTTGAAAATAGGTCTGACTAATAGAAAGGTTACTACATTATAAAATTATTTTTAATAACAAAAATATCAACGACTGTGAATTTCGCCGTTTATTTATATTTATATACTAATTTCAAATTATATATCAACAACAATGTTGGGGATTCACACCGAGTTTCTTATTCCCAAGTTTATGTAATGCTATAAGAACACTTATTTACTTCGCGACTGACACCGCCGTTTTCGGAAAATAAGACACTGTCTTACTTTCTTTTTTGGTCCAAAATACGCGCTAGGGCTTATTTTCGGGGGAGGGCAAAAATAAAAGTATATTTATATATTTTTATTTAATATTTATTTTACACAGAATACAGAAATTTAAATTTATTCAATTACAGTCATGTCATCTTCTTCTGGAACATCGTCATAAATAAAATTCTGAATTATATTCTAATTTTCTACCAAATCCATTTCCTGTTGAATCATTGGTCCGAATCTCTCATGTCTTGCGATATAACTATCGTTAAATGAATACTTTTTGTCTAAGTAGTGCATTGAAAACATCATCATTTTCAGAGGATGTCTTATTTTACAAAAAGTTCCGAAAATCACGATAGGGCTTATTTTCGGAGCATGTTTTATTTTCGGAAAAATACGGTATGTGGGCCCACGGCAGTTGCGTTTCGATTCAGAAACCGAACCGTGCCGAGTCCAAAGGTGTCGAACGTGTCTAACGAAAATAATCACTTCACAGAAAGTGGGTTTGCTGAATGGCCACACTGGTGGCAACATGGTGCAGAGCACTATATTGCTGAAATATTAGTTCCTTGGACCGATTAAGGTAAGCAAGAACATATGGTTCCACTACTTTCTTAAGATAACGTTGCACTGATATGTTGTCTCTAATAAAGACTAAAGGTGACCTACTTCCATGAGCAATAGCACCCCATACCATAACGCCAATTGTTCGGTGTACATGTGGCTCAACATCAAACTGAAGTTGACGTGTTTCTTCCCGACGTCTTTTTCGCCCGTTATGTCCACCCAAATAGAATCGGGATTCATCAGAGAAGACGACCACATTCCAATGTTCTGTTATTCTTTCTCTTCGATGCTCGGTGGTCAGAGGTAACAAAAGATGGGTCCGATAATGCTGTTTTCCAAATGATCTTATACGGCAGTAAACCGTAAACCACTCAGCAACCAAAGATCTAGTTGTCGAAAATCGATTTCTGAAGGCCATAAGACTTAGACATCGACTTGAACTACATCTGTGCCCTTTCGACGTCCGGTGCCTACTTCTCCGATTTTGGGCATCATAAAACCACATTTCACAACATTTCAATAGAAGTTGGATATCTGTGGAACTAATTTCTGCACCTACAATCCAACGACGACTTGCTGATGCTAATTTAATTTGGAGGGAATCAGGACGTACCACACGACTGGCTTTTCTCATACAAGTTTCAGGGAAGCACTGAAATGTTTACGCATGGTCGACGGTCTCCAGTAATTCATACATACATTAACAGGGAATATCTATCTCCAAAATGTTATCAGACCAACCCATGAGACAAAAACTGGGAAACATTTTTTTATGGCCAATAATGCTCAACCCTACTGCTGAAGAAATCCAAAACGAGTTAGAAGAGGTAAATGTACAAAGATTTAATTGGCCAGCGAACTCGTTAGACATTAATCCTATCGAGCAAGTGACAAGCAATTTTAAGGAGACTAAATCCACCCACAACTCCTCAGGAGCTAATTGTAACAATTCAAGACGAATGGGCCAACATTTCACCAGAAAACATCAATAATTTAATATTTTCAGTCACCGCGGATTAATTCACTGCTTCATAACAGAGGAAGATATTCAGAGTACTAGAATATCTGTGTTCCTTTAAAGTACATTATTTTGTAAATTTACAAATTTCAATAAACTACTTATTTGGTTCTAGTTTCTATTTTTTCCCTTTCTACCAGTTTTACACCAAACCAAACAAACAAGTATGCTAAAAACCTTATTGCAACAAATTGTGTAGAATTAATTATAACGTGTTCTGCCTTTTATTCCCAAAAAGTTTTGATGGTATGTATGTAACATCTTCATAATAAAAAACAAATAATACTTTTGGGGTTACAAATATAAAATATTCGACACACAAAGTAAATTTATGTAATTTATTATAAAATATCTATAGATTTTCGATGTCTAATGTATAATATATAACACTAACACAAAAATATTAGAAAACATATAATTGAAAAATTGTAAATAAATAAAAAAAAATTTAATACTGTTAATATAATTTTATTCATTCAAATCATATACAATAAAAACATTCATCTAAAGCTATGATCTTTCATAAATATATATTATAAATTAAATTTTTAAAACAACGAAATGTATAAGTTCTGTATAAAAATAATCTTCATATTGTAAATAAATTTTGTTCTTCAGAGAAGACAATATACACGTCAGTAAATAGGGATCTTAAATTTTTTTGGGCCAGGAATCATTGTAAGCGGTATATTGTCATCCTCCTGATTGAAATATGAATAAATATCACAATAAATCAGGTGGGACTAGTGCAACATACACCCGACGATTTTGTTTTGATTTGCGATCAATCCTACAAAAAAAATTTGTAGTTAACACACAACTATACAGCACATAAGTAGATACATAAAATTTAATTTTGAGCTCTGTTAGTCAAGCTGTTGGAAATCGAACTTTGAAACTTGAGCTTCACATTGTCAACATGAGCGCTTTATACCGTGTTTATCACATGTATTCAAGTACAAATGCCTAACTGGTTATATGAAGTACATACAAAATTAAATGCAATTTTAGTACAGGAATATATAGCGTGCAACTGTGGCACGTTTACAAACAGGAATGACTATTCTAGATCTCACACACAAGATTTTTATCTGTAAACCACACATTGATCCACTAATACTGACAAAACGACTAGCTCATCATAGTGAACTTTACACATGTAAACATACATAGATAGAAAGCTAAATGGGTCGTTGTGTTTATGTCGGCGGCATTAATTAAGCTTTAATTATGCTATCGTCGTGGTTCAACACCAAACTACCGACTAGAGCTACAAGGGCTCGATCCAACCAGGTCACTGGATTTGGATTAATCAATCCTCCTTCGTAAAAGCCCAGATGACCACCATGGGCAACCTCCACATACATAAAGTTGTTCTTAGTTGCTGGAAAAATTTTATAAATAAAACACGTATTTATTAACGATATGAAAGAAAAAGAAAATTACATACCTGCCAAATTCTTAACAGGATCGAGTAGAGGTTCTGGCACAATTGGATCATCCTTAGAGTTGATGAAAATCATAGGTAGTTGAATGTTGTTAAGGTAGTTGATGCTGGAGCTCCACGTGTACAATTCACTGATTGAACTGAATCCATGTACTTTCCTGGTGTAAGCTTCATCTAGTTCTGGTAAAGTTGCGGCGGCTATTATTTCATGTTCACTTAAACCATGACGTTTCTTGACTTCTTCGGAGAGTAGTACATTTCTGTGGCGTAAGATGATACCCTTCATGTTCTCGGTCATAATGTATAAGTAGAATCTGCGGAAATTCTGCCAGTTTAGCAGTAATTTTGTACCACTGAAAAAAAAATGTTTATATCAGTAAGAAAAGGGAACATGTTTTGTATAATAACAACATAGGTAATAGAGTTGTAAACATAAATTTTGCGTGTAAATAAATTAATAATTTTAATTTATTTTCCATTGTTTTCTATATGGGTAACTTCACTTAAATTATATATTGCGTATAAAAACTAAAAATTATTACTCTATAGCGTTGTAGCCTTGGCAAACTGATATTCCACCGATAATATGTTGAGGTCGGTTTCTATCCATTTCGCCTAAATATTTTGTTACCAAGTTGCCACCCAAACTAAAACCAACACAAATAATTTTTGTGCTTGGGTATCTGGCTATAATGTTCTGTAACAACTCTTCGAAATCGTTCGTGTTCCCTAAAATGATACAAATTTATTATTTTTTCAATATGCAAATTTATGGGTATTTTACCATAGCTGAAAATTCTGGGGGCAGTTACCGGAACGCTTTTGAGGGCACCCACGTGATTTAGAACTGCACATCGGTAGCCGTGGCATTGGGCCCAGTGAACAAACGTACGGATGTACACGCTCTCGGATGTGTTGCCAATTCCAGGACAAATTGCAATGCTGATGTCATCTATAATTAAATTATTAATTAGTACAATTTAACCCACCTGATAAATGATTGTATGGAATAAATTATTTACAATATTTTTGTATCAGTGTATGTTGGTTATTATAATATAATATTTATATATATGTATATATGAAAAAGAATAGAAAAAATCAACCTTCACAATGGAACGAAGAGGAGGAATTGCAATGGTGATGTCATCTATAATTAAATCATTAATTAGTACAAAAATTTATGAATGATTGTACGGAAGTTATTATATACAATATTTTTATCAAAGTGCATTGATTATTATGTAAATTGTTAAAAATAATGGAATATTTATATTTATGCAAAAACAAATTTCATAATGGGACGAAGAGGAAGACTCAAATATCATATGATCAAATAAAGACAGACATAAATAAATTTATATGTAACTATGCAATTAAAAACTAGTAATTCGTTTTAATAAATCTAATGTTATTTGAGTCATATATCTGATAGTTTCAACCTTGGCCATCAAAACTCATCTGATCTTTAATAACAAAATCAACAACTACAATTATTCATTCTGAGAAACAATTGAATGAGTGCAATAATGTTAGTTGAACAATTATCAAATGAATGCGGTATTTTCTTCCACAAAATAACTATGGTACATATATTTTTCTATAAATGTAAGTCGACGAACTGATTTTAGTTAAATACCCAAATTTCGATTTTTAAGTATCTGTCAAATAAACTGTTTACTGATGTTTATCTAAGTCTTTATTTGCAAGTTTGTATGTCTAAAGCATGTGGGTTCAGTACAGTAAACAATTATGTTTAGAGTTACCTAGAAATGAGAGTAAGTATTAAATTTCCTTTGTAAATAAGAAATGATGCCACACCGAATTAATAAATGCATTTAAGTAAAAAGAAAAGCTATTAAAGTTGATGAATTTGTTTCTTTGTTGTAGTTTTAGATAGTTGCAATTTTATTTTTTATTATTGGTTGTTGTTTTGTCACAAACATACACATGAAAGGTGCCAATTAAAATTGATAGATCATATATGTTCTTTACGACGCAAATTGCAATTAGACAAAGCATTTATAAGTTCCTCTTCGCTGGTCTTCACATTTACTTTCTATTCACTTTCGTTGTTATTTGACTGTGTGTTATTAGCAATTAATTACTATGGACAGTGTCCTGATTTACAATTTAAATTTATTTACTTATTATAACAGTATTATATTTATAATTACAACTATTTCCGTATAATAATTATAGTAAAAACCATGTGTGTACTTTAACTTAAACACGGTAAAAATGCTATTTTAATATTAAGTGGTTGAAAACTAATCATTATCGATCATTAAATAAAACTTACCGGGAAAATTCGTGTCCAAAGGTTGATAGAGGTCGTATGTAAGGGTGGTGCCATCCTTAAGGTTAAGCATCACCCTCTCGCCAATTGGCCAAGGACATCTAACTCTTCCGATAACGCTGTGTAAAATCGTTTGAACGTGGCCACTAAATCCCCACAATCTGGTTGGCATGTACCTAAAATAACAACAAAAATTATAATTAATTAAATGTTGAATATCATAAAATTAGATCTTATAATAGTTATTTAATATTTTAATTCCTTGAATTGAATAACTCAAATGAATTAGTTTCAGGAAATTAATTTATTAATATGCCATTTTGAGAGTAATTTTAATTAAACATTTTTAAGATTAAAAAACTAAATAGATGTCCCCAATAATTTATTTATCATCCAATTTAGAATTTCTTAAGGAAAATTTACAGTGAAAACAAAATGAATTACTTAATCATTTTTTCCTTAATTGTAAGAATAATACATACATATAAAGTAATTTCAATTATGTTACTGGTTGTTATTCTAATTTTATTTTATTATTCATGTATATATTATTTCTAATAAATTTGTGTGGAATCAGCATTATTGTTAGAATTTATTTATCACAAGTGCTAGTTTAATTTTAGGATTAATCTTTTATGACCAAATGGTTAATAAATTACTCATTTTGATAACAAATATAATTACATATTAACAATTTTTCATTTTTTCTAATAATGAATTGGATGCGAGTGTCTACAACTGTATTTTTGTTGTGTCTACTATGCAACTGGGTCGATCTAATTTTACTCTTAAAAAAATTCTGTAATTTTTTTTTCAGTTGACAAAATTATAATAGTATCTTTTTGGTTTCTGAATGTTCATTGTTTTCTAGGAGCTTAAATCGATTATTTACTGGAGGTCTTTTATTTAATATGAATATTTAATATTTTGTCGAAGTGAAACTGTAAAAAAAAATATAATTCAGCCTTATCAAGACCGAGACGAACAAGAAGAGATGGCTAAAAGTTCTCAATAGAGAGATTAAGATGTTCTTAATAAATTTGTTTCAACATGAAGACGATTCCAAACACAAATTCAAAATTGAGACGGATTGGTTAAAAGACCAAAGTATCAATGTTTTGTCTTGCCCGTTCCAAACTCCAGACTCCCTATAGAAAACATGGAGGATCAAGTTTATAGCCAAATTCCACATAAAAAAATTACAAATTTAAATGAACTCATAAACAGCAATACAAGAAACTTGAGGGAACGTTGACTTATCGCGTCAATGTTAAATTAAGTAACACAGATTTAATCATTAAAAATCTCTTTCAAAATAAATGTTGCTATATTTATGTCCAGCTAAAAAATATATACTGTATAAAACAACAATAGGCAATTAATATTATGTTGACAGTTTACATTAAATAAAAGAGTTATGGCTAAAATATTTACTTTTTAAAAACTTGCATAATAATGACAATCTAATGTTAGAAAAAATTACACTGTCGATATAAATACAATACAAACTTGATCGTTTAGTCGTTGCACTCAATTTAAGTATATTTAAATTTATTTAAATCTAAATTGAATTTGCCTCGGGCAATTGAAAATTAATTGATCTTATAGGATCTGCAATAGTTGATTTTCAGCGTCTATACTATACAAACTTATACAGAAGCTGTAATAATAATATAATAAAAATCAGCGTTCTACCATAATGAAATTGTGGAAAATTAATTAAAATTAAACTTTGCGTAAAAGTGGCTGTCCACTGTTCTGCATTTTAATGATGATACCGACACGTAGATTCAAAACATGTAATAAAGAAAGTGGCATTTCTACTATTGTAAAACGATTTATTATGCCCCGCTCGCAATTTTATTATACAATTTAGTATTATTACATAAACAATTCGCTAACAACGAAGTTTTATCAATGTAAAGATAAGGTGAAATTTTTTTGCATTGTTATTGGGTTACAAATGTCTTTAGTCCGCATTATTTTTAAAACAAACATAGGTACGATTAGTTTGCTTAATAAGAAACAGATAAAAATAGAACATGAGTTAGTTCATGTTAAATAGTTGTTCACATTTTTGTCACATGTACAAATTTTTTGCCAGGTGATAAATGTGTTGGTATCGACGTTAAGTATCCTGTTTTTCCAATCGATCGTAGGAAATTGTGAGAAAAATATTTACCGGTCCCATTACTTCCCTTATTCAAGTCGATAAATTTGTTTTGCCGTTTCTACGTCACCATAAATAGCACACTTATCAGAGATAACATTCATGTGTGCCGTGTCTGTACGAAAAAATTCTAGAAACTGTGTCCACATTTCTATAGACAGAACAGCAGAATATTCTAACATTAAATTGTTGTAATTGAGGTTAAGGATGATAAATTATTCAGTCTTGCTGCTTTCAATATTTTCAAGGTGACGGAATGCTACTTAGGGGTGTTTTTAATCGATAATTCACAATTGATTTATTCAAATATTTATCGTTAAGTTAATGAATAATTTACTGCCTCTGGCATAAATTGATTTCTAATTAGAATTTGTTGGTTTGCTTTCACTAAAAGGCAGCCCCCCTGTAAATATACACAATTATCAGTAAAAACATGCATTTTAATGACCCAACTCCCTTGAAAAGTTTACTATTTTGCGTGAACAATACAAGGCCAAGGTGCGCTAAAGTCTATTGTAAAATTTTGTGTACCTATTTGAATTGAAGTAAAAGTCCGTGACTAATAATAAGTTTATTAGTAATTTTCAACAAATTATCATAAAATTTATAACCATTTTGTAATAAAATAATAATAATTTTATGACATGATTCTATGTAGTTTGTGGCCAAGATATTGATCAAATTTTATTGGGACGCAATTTTTTCCGACAAATTCCAATTTAAATTCGTAATAAAGTCAATATTAAACGCAAATATTAATTCATTGATATATTCCCACACAATGTTTTTTCGAATAATTTATCTTGGAATTGAGGATTGTAAGAATATTACGTCATATTGTGACTCACACAGATTAGTTTAGTGTTCTATGGACAATATTATAAATGTTAATGAAAACAACTTTGGTGTTAGTTTGTTTATTTTTAAAATCATTTTGTAATAATTCCTTTTACTTTTTAAGAAATTAAGCTAAACAGTGGAGTCAATTGTTGCTGTTTAGTTGTTTGGGTTAATAAACTATTCTTGTCATATTGAGGACTTCTTTATCTATTATTTATATTTTAAGGAACTGATAATAGTGTACGTATAATTTAAGAATTAGTATGTGTAACTCAAGAACTTATAAAATGTGAAATGAATTTGGAATATCAAAACTTCCGGTCAATGTGTAAATGACATCATATTATTTATACTATACCATAACCCATTGTTTTTATTTTAATCAATTATATACAAAAAATACATCTTTAAATATATTTTTAAAAAATGTCAATATTAATCAAAATTCTATGATAATTAGCACAGTTGATATTAGTAACAATATAATATACACATTAAATTTAATTCTTATTTCTTTAGAAATAAATTTTGAAATATCAAATCAGTAAAGAGGATAACAAAAACGCTGATCCAATTGGTATGTGATAAAGTTAAGGCACGTTAGCCCAAATATGATTGTTTAAATAAAACTTTGCCACAACGAAAAATGTGTCGTAGTAACAGGTGGATTTACAGTGAGTGTAACGGACCTTTCTTGTAGAAAACTGAAAGAGTGTATGTACTCCTTCTAGGTCTGCGAATTTTTGTACAATATAAGATTTATGTTGAAGACGCTCTTTCACTGGACATTTCAGTGATAAAACATCCGTAGTTAAAACGCTCCAGTTTTTAGAAAGTCATCTATTAAATATGTTTGAATGTTATTGCTATTTTATTACTGGAAATAATTTTACTAAAATCGGCAACAGTTCCATATGTATTTGTGTGTTCATTTGGTATTTCGGATAATGGGCGTAGACCAACGCGTGTTCTAAAAAAAACCGAAACACTGAATTTACTTACGGTTCATCGAGGAGCGGCGAGATTTTTAATATGTTATCCAAAAACTTGTTGTCGGCGCATAATATGGATGGTTTCTGTGGCTGGCTGTTCACATTCAGTATTCGGAATAAGATGCATAAAATAACAGCGAAAACAGCTAACAATGCCGTCGACATCGTGCCGCCGAGACTGCTCACAACCGATAACAGGACGCAGATTCGCTCTCTCAGAAACTGCCGCTGCCAGCGATAGCTGTCAATGGCATTCAACAATTCACGGATTGTGCTCGCCGCCTTTTTCGACGAACACTCGCGACCATCCAACGAACGCACGCCGTTCGTCCGCAACGTCTCCCGTTTTGAGTTTCGCTTTGTTACTTATTTCGTTATTTTATTTAACAGTTTTTTACCCGATGTTTGAGCACTTGCAAATTTGACTAAACTTGACACTGAAGGGCCTAGCCCAACCATCAGCTGATTGAGTTTCACCGGCGCAGGTCTTGTGAACTTGAAATGGACGCGCTTGTTATTTGAGGTTTACATTTGTTGTTGTGGTGTCATCTGCCGTCAAGTTTAGTGGGTACCGTACCCACAATTCGAAGTGAACTCGTTCATTGTTGTACGTTTCTCTATTCTCTAACAGATGGCGCGGTAATAATAAGTGTAAATCACATGAAAGTATGAATTGTTAATATAACTACAATAAAACTAACAAACAAATCGACTTGTTGTAATTATTGAATGTAAATTAACTTGAATAAAACAACTTTAATTTTAGTTATAGTTTTCTGTAAAGTGCTTTCTAGTGGAGAGTAGAGGAATGTGGAATTTAATAGTTTTGCTATAATCACTTATCCGAAAATTCCCTGGCAATGAAAATTGAAAATAGATGTCATCCAGATTCCAATGTAAAGCTTAAATAACAAATGTGTCGAGCTTTCTTGAGTTCGCAAGATCTACAGGATCACAAATTGTTGCTGTATTTCTTTCAATTACACCCTGACAATGTCTTGCAAAATTTATTAGGGTTTTGGAAAAGCAACATAAAATACAGAGGAAAAAAAAAATTTCCTACAATTTTTGAATATTTTTTTCCTATCAGCTTCTAATGATTACATCATCAAAAAATTGTATTTTAATAAATAATAATAGTAAAATTATTTTTTTAATTTAATTAGGTACTGAGTATCTCAAAGTATGAATAGTTCTTATATGATGCAAAATTTAAATTCTTTAAGAGACGAGGAGTGGTACTCCACTTAAAAAATTCAAATGATAATAAAGTAAATGGTTATTAAACAGCATAATATTCTTCTTCTCTTGAAAAAATGAAAATATATATATATATATATATATATATTTTTGCTAATATTTATACAGGTGTATATGCAATTTTCAAATTATAATAATATGTAATCTTCTAAAGGCCTCAATATTTTTGTATCATCCCCCAAATGAATCAGACCATGTGTTATATAATATACCCATCTAAAACTTTCAGTATCCTAAGTGACAGTGTTATCCTTAAATTTTTTCAATTAAGAATGGGGGTCAAAAACGATATCCCATTAAGGGTTTTTAAATCCTTGTATTTTTTGTGTGTTTTTCGAGTCTGCTTATTTTGTTATTTATTTTTATTATTGTACAAAATTCTCACGACTTTACTTATCAAAGTACACTATTAAATACTTTTATTAATTTAAACTAAATAAATGATAAATAGTTTTATCAAAATATTAAATATGTATTCAAGTAAAGTATTAAATATATTAAAATATTTTTATCCATTTGTATTACTAAAAATTCTCACATTGTTACATATTCAAGTAAAGTATTAAATACTTAGAATTTATATTGAAACACAATAATTTAGATAATGGATAAAAATCTTAGGAGTCGATTGTTTATTTATATTCATTAATGACTTCGATATGTTTTGTAATTACAATAAAATAAATCATTGATAGGATAATAAGAGATAATGATGGAAACTGATTTAAAATATCAATTCTAAAAACATAAGGATATATTTTGTCACATAATTTTTAAATTTTTTAAGAAATAAATGTTCTATTAAATGTTATTTAAATTTATTTAAAAAAAATAATAATAAATAGGTGAAGTGAAGAAAAAACACTGTATATAGTACTTACATTGATTGTGTCAAAGTAAGTTGATATATTTTTTATTAATATTTGATTATTAAATAAAACTTTAAATTATATTTTGTTAATTTTGTAGTTAAATATTATTATGAAAGTGTTTTAAGAAATATCATTTTAATGATAAAATCTGGAAACTTGAAATAATTTGAACAAATTTTAATGAAATTGAAATAAATGATAAACAATTAATAAATTATCGATTTATGATAAAAGCCAACTTCCTTGAGGTACATCCAATAAATAGACTACTACTCACAATACTATTAGGAACTGCACCAAACTGGGCTGCACCACCGTACTAATTTAGGCATCACCATCACTTGACCGATCGATAAGCAGCTCGATAACACCCTGTTTATGACGTGCATGCCGCATGGGTGATGGGGGTGTCACCCCATGTCTGCCATTGGTCAACGCTGGCGTTTAGTTTTCCATTAAAACATCTGGTTTTATGCTAACAATTTTTACCATTCGCTTTATGATAATTAAATAATTGTTTACACATTACTGTAACGGTTAAATAATTATTATTAATTTCAGATATTGTCGAAGAATCATAAATGTCCTGTGGTGTTAAAAGACAATCTTTAAAGAAACATACATTCAGCATAGTTTCACTTTATTACCATAAAGAATTAGAATGTTCTTAACCTTCCCTAAATATATGATAAATATATTTAAAATATGAATGTGAATTTAGGTTTTACCATAAAAAATTAATTCAAATTGGTGCCGTCACTTAAGACCTATAGGGAAGGTAATTGCAATTTCAGGAAACGTTCTTAGGGATCTGAAGACAATGTTTAAAGTATGAATGTGAAACTATGTCTAGTTTTCGAGAAATTAATTAGTGACAATTTGTCAAAGCTGCCACTCCAAAGACTTAGGACCCGCCTGCACCTAATTGAATTATATTTGTGCTAAAGTTACTAATTCATTTTAAAATTGTGGGTTCAAATAATATTTTGCTATTGACAAAATGCCATAGTTTGTTGTATAAGGTGCAATCTTTATAGTTGACAAACTAGCTTGAACATTACATTCAACAGGACCACGAATCGAGATCTCTACTTACCTTGATTAACTTATGGTAACGTTTACCCAAGAAAGTTTGATCGTTAGGCACGGTATGCTGCCATCACCCTTATTAGAAAGGGAAAATATAATCTGAAATTTTGTACCAACCCTTGAACTGGAGAGTGTCTGCCCTGAAATTGACTTGTACTTAAAATGATGGATTTGGGTACGCGCACTAAATTTATTAATACGTATTTGTTTATTTTTGTTTTTTTTTTGTTAATAATAGTCCCTCGTAACTGATTCTCTTTACACCGAGATATTATTTCTACTGTTCCTAATTTCCATAAAATAAAAAGGGCGTAAACTTAATAGACCAAAATTTATACCAACAATAGATTTGATAATCAAATATTTAATCAGAACCGTTAAATAAACAAATTTGAACTAATTAATGTGCGTATATTTGAGAATGTCGTTTTTATATATTCAAAAGTAAATAGAAATAAATTAAACGGGTCGGTTGTGTATCGTTTCCAGGAATCCGAACAATTCAAATGCCGCATTCTTATTGGCCGACAGCAATCACTTGTAGTTTTGTCGAGTTTTGACGTGCAGAAGACGCGTCGGTTTTCACGGATTTTTGCGTTGCGCTTGTAGTGTTATCTATTTCCTCAGACTGAACTATGTGACTTTGACGAAGGATTCTATGAAAATTTGTTGTATGTTCCATTAGTCCGTTTATTAAATTAAAAATTTTATCTTGAGATGCGACGGTATTATTTCAGTTATAGTAAAATATCATTTTTCGGTGTTTGAGTCAATTTTCTATATATCAAAATATGTGATAAATAAATTAAAAATTCCCAATTTGAGACGAAATATTTTTAAAGTTGGCTGTGAATTTGCAATGGCGGATACGAATTGCGGCGAGAACACGACGCGTTCGCGATTTTTCCGTTGTGTTTATCCTGTAAGTGTTTCGTGTAGTGCTTTATGTTTCCTCAGACTGACCTGTGAGATTTGGATTCAGAATTTTATGATAATTTCGAGTATGTATTCGACTATTATTTAATTTAAGAATTTCATCTTGAAATACTTGAAACGGTGTTATGCCAATTGTACTAAAATAATATCTTGTCTTTTTTGTCTCTTGAGCTCAATATCTGAATACCAAAATATCTAATAAATGAAATAAAAACGGCAAATTTGAAACAATACATTTTTAAAGTTGGTTATGAATTTGTAATGGCGGATACTGCAGTTTGATTAAAAATTAAAATTTATATTTAATTTAATAACATTACAATAATTTGAATCAATTAGTTTTATTAAATGTTATTTTATATTTGGAAATATAGATTTTATTAGCGTACTTAAAAATAAATGCAAATACATTAAATAGGTCAGGCGAGTGTCGTTTCCTGGAATCACAACAACCCGTATGCCACTTTTTATTGGTCGACGGTTACTAACTATAAGTTTAACATAATTTACAGAGTGTAAGACTCGTCCGGGATCTTTCACCGGTTTTCACGTATTTTTCACTTGTGTTTATTATCTAAGTGTATTGTGTGGTCTTTTGTGTATTGTGTGTTTTATTGACTGATTTGTTTAATTAACGAAGACTGAAAATTACAGGTAAGTATTGCGTACATTAGGATTTTAATCTTGTCCTGCATAGAAATGGTTATATTAAACAATAATTTATTTTACTTATTTTTATCCTTGAAGCTCATTTTGGAACATCATTGTTTTAGTAAATAAAATAAAACACATCAATTTGTATTAACATGTAGTTTTAAAGTTGGCTATGAACTTGTAATGGCGAATTCGAATTTTGGCAAGTACACGACGCGTCCGTGAATTTTTGCCTGTTTTCTTGAATCTTTCTGTTGTTTTTGTTATTTAAGTGTGTCGCGTGATGTATTATGCTTCCTCTGACTGCTGTGTGTGAATTTGACGAGGAATTTTATGAAAATTTTGGTATGTTTTATTGGACTCTTTATTAAGTTAAGAATTTCATATCGAGATACATCAGTATTATGCCAAACATATAAAGAAAAACAACCTGTGCTTTTTGTATTTTGAGCTTCTTTTCTGACTGTTTTTATTCTAATAGGAGAAATAAATATATAATAGGTGAAATAAATATATAAATTTGAAACAAAATATTTTTCAAGTTGGCGATGAATTTGTAATGGCGGATGTCGTAATTTGATTAAAAACCAATATTATGTTTAATTTAACATTAGCATATTTAAATAAAAACTTTATATTAATTGAAATTAATTAATATATTTAAGTGGTATTTTATGTTTAGAAATGTAGTTTTTGTAGTGTTTCAATAAATAAATAAAAATGGAATGAATATTATTAAAGTTGGCTATGAATTTGTAATGGCGGATTCGAATTTTCGCAAGTACACCACGCGTCCATGATTTTCCGCCGGTTTTCATGCACTTTTCCGTTGTGTTTATTATTTAAGTGTGTCGCGTTGTGTTTTATGGTTCCTGTGACTGATCTGTATGTAGATGACGAATAATATTTTGAAAATTACGGCAAGTTTTATTGGACTGTTTATTAAGTTAAGAATTTCATGTCAAGTTACAGCGGTATTATTCTAATTATACAAAAAACAATATGTGGCTTTTTGTCTTTTGAGCTCTTGTTCTGAATGTTATTGTTCTAATGAATGAAATAAAAATATCAAATTTGAAATAACCTATTTTTATTGGCTGTGAATTCTTAATTCGAATATTATAATTTTATTAAAAGTCAATATTTATATTTAATTCAGAAATAGTCTATTTAAATAGAAACTTTAAATTGATTTGTATTAATTAATATATTTAAATAATATTTTATATTTGGAAATATAGTTTTTAATTTTGTATTAATAAATAATAAATGGCAAATTTGAATCAATATTATTAAAGTTGGTTATTAATTTGTAAAATTTCGGCATCTTTTATTGGACTGTTTATTAAGTTTAAGAATTTCCTGTCGAGATACAGCAGTATTAATAAACAAAAACTAATTTTATTAAATTTTATTTTATATTTGTAACTATAGTTTGTACTATAGTGTACTTAAAAATATACGTCAATACATTAAACAGTATGGTGTTTTACGTTAATTTGACTAAAAATTTTATGATAATTTCGACTATATATGAGCTCAGTATTTGAATATCAAAAAATCTAAATAAAATAAATATTTGATTAGGAATACCATAATTTGATTAAAAACTAAAATTTATATGTAATTTTATAATTAAATATTTAAACAGAACTTTAAATTACTTGGACAGTTTGTTATTTTATATTTGGAAAAATAGTTTTTATTAATATACATAAAAGTAGAGGTCTAGTTCACAACAATTCCAGGGGTTACAACAATTCGTATTCTGCTGGTCGATGGTGACCAAACGCAGTTTTCATGGATTTTTTCTATTGAGTTTTTTATGTAAACTTGTTTTGTAATGTCTGATTTAAAGTTTTATTAGGTCTGTTGTTTCGGTTTTATAATAACACAAATAGAATTTTTGTTTTTAGGTTCATTTTCTGAATATCAATTTTCATAATGCTAATAAACAATAAAAAAAATTTGAAATAAAATATTTTTGAAGTTGGCTGTGTAAATGTGAAACAATATATTTTTAAAGGTGGCTATGAATTTGTATCGACTGTAAAATGAAAAGATCACAATTTATATTTAATTTAATAAATAGTAAAATATTTAAACAGAAATTCATTAATATGAAATAATTATTGTACTTGAATGTTGTTTTATATTTGAAAATGTCAAATGTAATACACTGTTTTACACTTTACAATTTTAATCATGAATATAAAATAAGCAATTAAAATTTATCACATAATAAAATAATAATTGAAGGTGCATATTAAGATATTAAATTAATTAAATATAAAACAGGGTCTTGATTTTCTGGGGTCAATGGTAGCACGTAGAAATGCACGACTAACTAGCGATAATTTGTAATTTTCAAATAAAAAGATATGAAAATTTTGTTTTGGAATTTCCAATCTCTATTGTATTCAACAAATCGGAGTTCCCAATATATCGAGTTCACAACATTTCAACAGGTGTTTCGCCACCCTTACCCTTATGAATGATGTCGAAAATATTTACTAAGGAAAATAACAACCATATTTTATATAATTTTATTAATTCAGTTTAACTTGTACAATTTTCTAATTACATTTTCTCCAAGAGTTTACTTTTAGACAACAGTTTGTTTTATTACAATATTAACTATTTTTGCATACATGTGGTATATTTTTCATATTAGTATCATATAATTTGACAGGATATTTACTTAAGTCTTTTGATTTAGAATAACCATGGGATGCTCCTATTACTGAAACTGGATAAGCTTACCCTGATTATTGTTTATCTTAGAATATTTAAAATTCTAGCATATTTTGTAAGATCTTTGTTTCAAATTTGTTTAATAAACAATTAAGAAAGTTGTAAAATCCCATTTTTTCCAGTTATTAAGATATTAATTAAAATTTTGTGATTGTGATATCTTTATTTGTTATCTCTTTATAATATTCGTATTTGATTTTGCAATATATTTAAAGTGAGTCGGAATTAAAAGTGGAGTGTGTAGTTTCCACAAATTTGTTTGTATTAATTTCTGAATGTTTTTTTTTAATATCACATAAACTTCAGCTTTTTAAACATCGACCATAAAGTATGTGAAATTAATTATTATATTAATATTTTCACAATTAAAAGTTTTTTTGAGAAGATTTTGTATGATTTGATGACATTGTGCAATATTTTCACAAATAAAGAGTATTATTGCCAAATTGAAATATTAAAAAGTAGAAAAAGTACATAAATCAGTCTAAAGAGGTCTACACCTGAAGAATTGAAGCATTCCCTTGGCATAATTGAATGGCCACCATGTTGTACTATGGTATTTCAATTTTTTTGCGCAGTTTTGTTCTTGAATGTCTGTAGAACCATCATTTTTTATTAACTAAATATATACTCGTCACAAAAACTACTCGTCCTCACTGTTATGTAGTACAGTGAATGTGATCTAAAATTTTTTGTAAGGATTTTCTTTTAGGTCTGGAGTCAAACGAATCCTCACCCATCCTCTCAGAATCTTTGAACTTATTTTAGTTTCCATTTCCACGTTGACTATAATTTCAGTTGACGATAAGATCGGATTGTTTTTTGACATTTCAGTATTTTTATTTCTTGGTCTTGGTAATGCAGAATTATATCTATTTAAATTTAAGGAGAGCAATGAAGGGTTATAATTTGCTATAATTTTATCAATTGAAAAATAAAAGAGTATGCAATTTTTTAAAGAATAAAATTAGATTAACAAACATTATATGTACTGGCATCCAATTCAAGTATAAGTTAATACAATTATGGTCACTACTGTACATATTTTCAGTGTACTTCTCTAATAAAAATACTGATTTTAAGCCATACATATTATTTTATTGATTATAGTTATCATTATTTTTATCATCATAGACAGATAATCATTAATATAGGCAACACATGATAAAATATTCGTTGAAAATATTTTACCAAAATAATTAAGAGATTTTTGCTGTATATTATTTTGCTAAGGTTTCATTTGCATATGCATAGTCACGTGCTAAATAAAAAAAAAAATAAAATGTCGCTTACAGTGGATCGAATATTAAAAATACAATATGCCCGATATTAAAAGTTAAATGGAAATACTGCAATTTGTAATTTAATTTAGACCTAAGCCGTTATCCTTGGTGGCGAGAGTCGATGGAATTTAAATTAAAATCCGTATCTACTGAACGATTAAAAAAAAAACGTCAACGTTGACACCCTTATGAATACAGATGTCGGACTTCCGTTTCAGTAAACAAGCCCTGTTTTATTTATCGATTCTGGTGAAGCGTTTGCTTTGTATTCGTGTGGACACTCTGCTCAGTTTTTAATTCGGACGCAAATTTAGCAAAGATAATGCCACTTTTATTCGATTAAGTGATTTTTCAAGTTTTTTTGTGTTTTGCAGAATATGGAAAAAATCAACAGCTCTTTAGTAAATTGTTTGATTGATGGCAGCAGTTATTATATAGAGATTTCTAAAAATAAAAACATATTCGTTACATTCTTGTAAAATAAACTTTCAATATACTTAAAGCATTTAATTTTTATTAGGACAAATTAGTTTTTAAAAAAGTCAATCGCATAAAATTGAAAATTGCATAATTGATGGAAAGTTTGTTATGTCTAATAATTGAAAATTTAGTCATATGTAAATATAATAGTTGAGTTTCATTAGACGTTTTTTGTGAAACAAATAGGACAGCGGACTCGGTAACAAACAGGGAGTCCCGTATACGTAATAACAGTGCGCGGTAAACCGGTTTCGTTTAATTAATTAAACTTAATTAAAATTTAATTCAAAAGTTGTCGAGATCAGCATGGCACATGTGTTAACACATTTCACATCTTTCATTACGGAATAATTTCATGGCGAAAACCTTTCCCATACAGCTTTCAGGATAATGATGCTACTGGCAACAAAAAAACCATCTCAGGAGAGACTAACGTACAGGTCCGTACTGCAGATGGGTTCTTAATGAGGAAGGAGCCTTCGTTCCAATTTTACCGTGTCTATGTTACTTTGGCCAGATCCAGATACAGGTCTGCCATGTACATAAACTCGAAACGGTAAAAAATTCAATCTGTTTCATTTAATTACCCGCAAAGAAAGGCCGTTGTCTGCGAACTTCAATCGTAACAATGAAAAATTCATCGGATTATATTTAACTTACCTAACTCACTTAAACTTTTGATCGGGACAGGGCAGACTTTCAACGGGCGAAGTAATTAGATATTTTTATGGCGGAAAACTTTACGTCTCGCCGCCCACACATACACACAACCAACGACGGATTGAATTAAATTCTAATTCAGCAATTAACCTTCAATGGCTTCAATGGACGATTAGGGCGGTGCATAGAGACCTTCGGATTACACTTTCGGCATATCCCACCGACAACGGGAATTCGAAAAGGAGCGGATTCTAATAATCCCCGGGGAAGCACCGATCTTACCGCATGTTAGTTGTCTCAATCATAGACTAATACTGTGTTAGTCTATGTCTCAATTATAGACGTGCGTTTCTGTATGTGTCTCAAAGTAAATCGTTCCACACTAACAAATTTTTGTCGACTATCAATTTGAATAATGTACAAATTTTTACATCGATATATTCGACTTGAGAATTGATAGGGAACAAAAAGTAAATAAATAAAGAATTTACTTCGTGTTATTAACCAATATCTCAGAATATGAAATATTAGACCTCTAGTAAATAATCGATTTAAATTCACACAGAGTAATGAAAGATCAAAAATTAAAAAGTTGTTAAAATTATATAAATTGATAATTTTTTGAATAATAAAATTAGATTGATCAGTTGCAGAGTATTCAAGAATAGCAGAAAAAGAAATAAACAAGTAGTACAGCTCATATTTTTAATATATTTTGCTATAATTATGGCCAATACTGTATGTCACATTTAAAGATATTTTAACAAATCTGATAAGTCACATATTTTTCACATTTTATTGCATTATATAATTTGATTGGGTGATAATAAGACATATTTCAGTAGAAAATTGTGAATTTTAACTGACACAGACTTATTAATGTACAAAATTTTTTCGATAGAAAACTTATTTTTTAATAAAAAATGTTGGTCCTTTATCGTCAATAAAAAATGATATAATGAATCTCTGTCAGATAAATAAAGAAAATGTTTTCACTCTTCAGAGTTTTGCCTTTCTTTATAAGTAAAAAGTTGTGAGATATGTATATCTCGGGCCACACTGATAATTTTGAAGAAATGAAATAAAATAATTTTGTATTAAAAACAAAAATTTGCATGAATCAAATTTATTGGCTTTTTTGCTATTATTTGTTTAAATTGAGTTATAAATAAAAAATGTTACAGGAATGTTTTCATTTTAAACACATTTTCCCTTCGATTACAAAAATAACCAGGATAGGATTTTTTAGGTATTTAATTGATTACTTAAAATTAAGGAGAGTATATTTTTACAAGTATGTAATTATTTAATATAATATATAATTATCAAAAGTAAAAATAAACTATATAAATAGGCAATATTATTTACATTATTTTGTACTTATTTAAATCAATTCGGTTATAAAATAACTTAACTTACCTTTTAGTTCTCATTGAATAGTTAATGTCATCGATGATTTACCTGACTTTAAAACTAAAAAAATGTATTATTTATAACTTTGTTTATTTCATGGAACATTTTAGAGCATTTATTTTCTAGAAAAAAGACTGTAAAACAACTCGCTCAATAAAACCTGCACGTTATTTAACATATTTCACATCGAAAAACGTCACTAAAACAAACACAAAAACGCATAAAAAAATATTTATCATCTTGAACTTTCCCGCCTATTTATCTGTTTGGGTACCGTGAAAGCGTTTATCAAAGTTTTTTTTTATTTTAGTTACGTCCGTGATGAATGATGCAATTGCTTTTCCGGTGGCGCTCTCCCTCCATAAAAACAATTGTGTACTATTTTGTACGTGATAAAATAAAGCGGCGAACTTTCGTCGACGCTTTTTTTTTCAGATGTGCGTGAACGAACGAACTTTTGCAATTTATGCGGTGTTTTAATGCAAATACGTGGATTCCTTGGAGATGTATAAACTCGATAAGTTTTACACAGTTTACACGGTTATATTATGTTTATCGGGAACAATATATAGAAAAACAGGTCGTAGATGAATATCGGTAGGAACATTCGTTTCAACGTTGGACCTGCCACAAGCGATTTAATGCGGGAGTTGGCATGACATAATTATGATTTTCCTGATAGTCGATAACTTTGTTGCAGCTTTTAACTCCTTTCGTTTATAGTTTTAAAGAAGAAAATGACATTAAATGTATGAGATGTATCAAATAATTTGAAAGATCTGGATGTTGTCGCCAGCAGCGACGGCTCTTGGGATAAGTTTATGGCACATAATTTAATATGTGCGAGAGTCTGAGTGACTGGAAGAATATTTCTATCTTTGATATTTTTTTATGTGCGTTGTGTAGATATAATTTTTACAGAAAAGACCTGATATGCACATATTTGATGTTAAATTGGGAATCCTGTGTGGGAGCGTCCGCTTTAACTACTTAAGTTTTCAGCCCGTGTAGTCGTTGCCACTTAGAAAACGTGACGTTTTCGATAAAGGCGCATTATCAATGGCTGTTGTGTATCACCTTCGTAATTTAGACACATAAATCATGTTCCGTGTTTGTTATTAAACTGTCCATGCAAATACGGTACACGCGTTTCGTGGAAATCCTCCTTGGAATGGTACGGGCCGTGTTCAAAAGTGAATAAATCAACAGTTTTTCTAAGTCTAAATGTTGCAAATGAAAAATCAATAGCACCTTTTCATATTTCAGCAGCCAATTTAAACAATTAAGAATCCTATGCCTTTCACAAGGGCGAATTGGAATTGCCTAGCGACGCAGACTATTTATCAAAACAACCAACTACCGACGATGATTTTTGCCAATCCAAAGTAAACAGCACCCCTTTAATTAAACGTCACAAAATCATTATATTAAAACCGCAAATTGAAATTCGGTCTGTTATACCGGAGCACAAATGTTGCCTTGATCTAATTCTATTGTGTTGCATTGTAGAATCACATTTGTTTATTGATTAGCATCCATTATACGTAATTATTAACTGGCTTAATTATCCTAGGAAATTAATAGTTTCGTTTCGAGTAAGTTTAAATTTTAATACCTCTATTGCTCGTATATCCAGTTACGCTTCTCATAAACAATTATATGTTTCATGGGGAATTAATTATATTGAGCTAGTGAACATTTACTCCTTTGAAACGCTTTTAATAGACTTATTTTTTTGCTATTATATTTCTTTTAGAAAAGACACGCATTATGTTACAATCGATTATATATGTTGAAAATTTTAAGAAATTCGCTGCTAATATATTTCCCAATAATTAACTCTATAATTTATATTTTCTTTGATTGGCACGTAAAAGTGGGGTGTCTAAGACAAACGTCTGTTTAATAAACAAGTAAAACAGTAAAAAAGATATATAAATATAATACGGTGTGTGGGCGTTGGCAGTAAAGTTTGTATTTGCATTTATTCCTAGAGTGGATGTTTTCTTTGTGCACCACTATATTTCATAGATGTTCGTTCCACTTTTATGCCGTGGATAATGCACCGGTTTCAATAAATTTGCTGAATTTACGATTTTCCGTGTATGAACCAGAGCAATGGGACTGTTCTCGTGAAATATCAAGAAATCGATAAATTTGATCGAGTGAATAAAATTCCCGTCAAACATGTAGTAAAACGCGAAAGCAAAAACTTGTAATAAATCTAAAAATGCACTGCTGTAATATTGCGTGAAGTTTCAACAAAGACGCGGCAATGGTATTCGTTCTTTGCAGGAGCAATTTCAGTGGCAGGTAGTTTGTTTAATTGCTTGTTTAGCTCTATTGCTGCTGACTGTACCGTTGATTGTAGGCTGTTAGCTAAATTTTACAACTAATCTCGAAGTACTAATCATTTCAAGTGCCCACAAAATACTTTACCGTTTATCCAATACGGCACTGTTGTATATTTCATCCAAGTCGGATTCGTAAAATATAAAATTTTGCTCCGAAATGATGTTTTGAACGATACGCAATACATACAAATGATGTCGTATGATATATATTTATTTTCCCTTTATTTATTCTTACGTTTCAATTGATAACCGTGTAATACAATTTTTGTTGTTCCTAGAATGTTTTCCAATTCGCCAACTACGGATTTACTCCGGTTGAATTTTAAAATTTCTCGTTTATAACACTATCGACAACCGTTTATTTAGATGAAGGAATTTAAAGGAGGGATTTTGAGAGAATGTAAAAAAAAAACAAAAAATAAATATAAATAACTTAAATAAAGAAGTCGAGTATTGTCGACTGACAGTCCGATTTTTATTTTTGTTTAAATACATTAATATAATACATGATAAAAACAATGACACAATTATTTATATGCAACTTTCTTGTATTCTATTCGAAGTCGTGACAACTTCGGGTCCCCTATATTTGTGCGTCAGAGTTTGGGTTCCGGGAATGCTGGGAACCACGGGGTTTCGACTTGGCCTTTGCAGACTCCGATACACCTAAATAAAAGAAAACTGTCTTTAAAAAGTGCACACGAAATGTTTTTCACCGTACAATTCCAGTTAATTGTGATTAGATAAAATGACAGAGAAATAAATATCAGTTATATGAAGACAATGGAAGGAAACGTTGTATTATAATTCTCTAATTAATGTTGTAATATTCCGATAGATCGGCGTGAAATGATAGTGTAAGGATCGTTAATTTCGCGCGAGGAAGGGCGGCAATTAAGGGTCCGCTCAATCGGTCCCAACTCACCGTCTGATTCGGGATGTGAGTTGTTTCTTTGGCAACGCGTCTAAAATCGTATTCCTCGCCCTCGTCGTCGATCTCGTCCTCCTCCCTGGACACGGGCGGCTCGTACACCTTCATAAATCCATGAGTCGGTCTCCTTTCTGCAACAGAAAAAAACACACCGGCTCTTGATTTATACCGTTCCCATATTAAAATAATTTTTGAGATATGAAGCGACGACCGTGTCTCTTCGGTACTTATTTACCGTGAAATTATTGAGGTCGGAATTTATTTTGAACCGTAATTTTACTTTTTTTTAGGGGGGATATTAAAGTACGGTGGAGTGGTGAAAAGTCTGCCCGGTCTGTTTGGAAATGCAATTCCATGGGACGAGATAGATTATGTCTGTAATTTAGCATTTTTCTCTATATAAAATTATTACGTTCATCCCCTTATTATTTTTATTCTGTGTATTCAGTCATGTAAATTGTGCTCTTTTTGTGCACAGTTTTTCTGGTAATCGGATTAATTTTTTAGTGTCGAGACTTAAGTTTTGTTTAAATTCTTATATGTTAGGTACAGGAAAAAATAATTTACGTTCTTAACGTTGTACATAGCTTTCTTTAAAATAATTTTTATTCTACAAAATAATTACCATTATAATTAAAGTTTTACAAGCAAATTCATGCCACGTTAAAAAAATTGGGATGATCAATCTCTGTTTTGACCTTCTTTATAAAAATAAGCCGTTTATTAAATAAAACATTGAAGAGAGACAATAATAAATAATGGTCTCAGGAATAAATATCTGAACTATATGATGGATGGAGTAGAGCTTCCCATTTAAGATTTAAAGCTTTATTTGAGTCTTTAACGTGAATTGAGCAAGTAATGCGCTTTTCTATTAACTAAAGAAGCTTGTCTTTGAGTAAGTTTTTCATGAACATCAATTTGCAATTAGGTCTATTGATCGTTTGGTATCTTGGTAGGTAGTTAATATTTAAAATTTCATGTACAGTTCTTTGTTGGCTTAAGGCTTTTTTAAGTGCTGTTCTACTAGCTTCAACCTATTGTCCACACTAACGTGAATTTTTCATAGCCTGTAACAATATAATTAATAAAATGCTCATTTGAGTTGCATGCAAGGAAAGAACTGGCAATTGTCAAACGAATAATTTTGTTATCTTGCGTTAACTTAAATGGAATCCATTTGTTCAACTTTTTAAAATTAAATTGTTTATTTATCGCAGTTTAGTAACAGATATATTTCCAAACATATTGCTTCAATATTTTGCACAAAATGTTGCTTCATTTCTTTGTTGGTATAAGTTGCAGGACGACCTTGACGTTGGTCATCTTTATTGCATTAATTGCTACTTTTAAACTGAAGGAATTACGCGACTTCATATAGGAAAATATAAATAGTATATTTAAAAAATGCATATTTTCAATTAGTATAAACAGTTTAATAAAAAATGCCAATATATAATAATAAATTCAACAAAATTATGAATCATAAACGTAAATTACTTTTTCCGGTATCTAATACCATATAAAGAATAAATTTTCATCTGTATTTTACAATTAGAGTCATACAGAGTACCGGAATTGAAATTATTTTTCAACAAAAAATGTAAATTATATTATTTATAAATAAATTAGCCTGTTTTTAATTTTAGCTGATGCTTGTATTCAATGGATTATAGTCACAAACAAGCAGATTAAAAAGTGTGTTCAAACTCGTAAAAGTAATTACTGTGGCTTATCTCCCTCTAATTATAAATTATTAGGGTACTAATTTGGACATGTTAAACCTAACAGTGCGATTAACAAAAATGTGGAGGAAGTAAAAAAAGTCACGGGTGGAGAGTGAATTATTAATGTAAAAAAATTTGAAGTTATGTTTATAGTTTTTATAAAATTGGAGATTACATTATTTCTTCAATAAACGAGAAATACGGATAATTATTAATGGAATGTACTCACCATACTGATTCCTAATAATATCCGGATCGGTAGCCTCAATGGAGGATCCATTGCGAACCGCCTCAGCAGTGAAGACATGATCAGTCGAAACGGGTGTTCGCACCCCAGTTACCGAACCATCCACAATGAGATCGTCGGCATTGATAACCGCCTCCATTGGTACGTGTTTAGTACCACCGTCATTACGATGGCTTGGTCTAGAATAGTGTCTGCGACACAAAGCTGCCAGTACCAGACAGACGCCAGTAGCCAGAATACCTGCGGTGCCTAGCAAGCCCATGATCAGGGGACTTACGGGCATGCTCGATGTGGAACCTGTAAAAGAATTGTTCGAATTTATTCTCTGCAATTTGTATTTGTTAGTTGCATGCAACATTTTACGAAGTGAAACCAGAAAAGTAACAATCGAATCTGTCGACGACCAATATTCAATACAACATAATTTTAAGGGGTCACTCAGGTGTGTGCCGTTTCATTGTAAATAAATACGGAAATAGCACACGGCCCGTTGAATCGTTTCAGAAATACGGGGCGGTATATTATTTGAGTACACACGTAATTTAACGTGGAATAGTTATTTATTTTGCGGTTTTGCACGGTAAATTAGCCAAACGGCTTCGACGCAACGTTACCGCGGGCAACCCCGGCTTTGATGCAGTCCGCCTGTTTATCCGGCTAAATCATATTAAGTGTGTCTGGAAGTATACGCGGAGAACTTTATTTTATGACCAATTACGTTGGAAATTACCACATTGTAGAAACGCTTAATGGTCACCACACAGCTGTAATGTTTGGTTAGTACAATGAAGGCGTCCGTAAAGATATCTTTATGAAACGGTGTCTCTATTGTTCCATTAAAAAGTTGTCAACTGTTTAATAGCACGTGTGGTTTGTGTTCGGCATAAAATCAACTTTATCCGATAAATGTGGCGGATTTACAGCGTTATATCTTCAAGAAATGAATTTGACCTCCTGAGAAAAAGTACACAATTTAACTTTTGAACTTAAGTTCCAACGGAAAATTGCATCCACGCAAGATGTATTGTTCCACACAGTATATAAATTTGAAATGTGTTTGAAATAAAACAACACATATACATATTACGTGCTAAATCAGGTGTGTATGTGCACAGTACTCTGGTCTGCTATTCTAAAATGGTTCACAATGTGGATATTTATTTAAATTGAGGCAATATACACCTGATTAGCTTTGGTCAATTGGACTAAATTTACTATTGATCATAATATGCAATTTATTGAAATTATGAAAATATTCAACTGACCGTTTATTGTACTTGTACTGTAACCGAATGTGTTTTCATGCAACTGACTGGAGATGACACATACATATCTTCATATGCATACATGTTCTGGCCACATTTCGTAAGCTCCTTTTATAGTGTTTTTGTGGATTCCTTGAACTAGTTAGTAGAAATTTGATGAAAATTTAAAAGAATGCAAAGACATAAAACTGTTCAAACATGTATATTAGACCTAGTAACCATAAAAACAAGGGTAGGAATCTGATGCAAATAGTCCTCGGTGGATGATGCAGTTTCTGGGTTAAAATCCCGTAATTGGGCCTAGAGTACAGCGAAACACCGGAGATGACTCTCCATTATGGCACTGTTTCGCAGAAGAAGCGTCACTTTCGAGCGAACTGCAGGAAAAATGCACGGCCAAATAGCTTGGCAAAGACAGAAATGCATTTCGCCGGAGTCTCGGGGCGCGTTTAAAGAATGGGTCGCCGCAGTCGGGATGACATTTTGATATTGTTGAATGGCGTGCAGGAGTAGAGCGGCAGGAACGCGGAGGAGCGGGACACAATGCATACTTGTACATCAAGCCGGAGGAAGTGCTTAGTTAGAGCGGAATAGTTTCGTTCCGATGCGGAGAATTCGTCGGAAAACAATTCTTGCGTGATTGCGCCGTGTTACTTCTGCTAATTTTAGGATGCATAGAATAGTTGCGTTTTAAAACCGCTACGGCTTTGTCTCCGTTTTGTGGTTCCAAGAGGTGTGGGTTTGATACAAGAACACTGTTGATGATACAATATTGACAAGAATTTATACAGGGTGATTTAATTTTATTACAATAATATACTAATATATTGAAATGAAAATATTTAAGGTTTATTCCTTCTTGAAATGCGTTAACAGCAAATCAAAAGTGAATTTAAATTTCAATATGTTCCATCATTTACCAAAGACGCCCACATTTATTTCACCTGTCAGAAAGAGAGTATTATCGGCACTAAAGACGTCCACACAAAAACACAAAGCGACTCGGAAGTTCCCCACGAAAAAATGCAAATGCCCCGAGATCATCAATCATCGTAACAATATTCGGAATGTTCGGGGTGGGCCCAAAAGCGAATGAAGCACTATTATTTTTTCGCGTCGCCGATTCCGGACGCCTTCTTCGCTGCCAATTAATTCCCGAAACAATTGGACTCATTAAATTTTCCGCTTTGTAAAGTTTTGTTGCTCAATTCGTCCGTTTCGGCGGATTCTGTTTGGAACTGAATTAAACGTAATGACGTGTCATTATTTTGGGGCAGGAATGTCCGTTCTTTATTAGTCAAGGACATTACTTTTAATTGGCGTAAGTTTCATAATCTGAACGTTTGAAAATTGGAATCTGTGAGCTTAAATGTAAACAAACATTTAAATGCATATTTAATTAATAAATACACACGTGAATAATTTATAAGCTGATTTTTAAAATAAATTTTACCTATAGTATAACAGGAAATATATGCGGAAAATATGGTATTTTGCATAATTAATAAAAAACAGAGTAATAAAAATCGTATCAATACGAAACATTTATATTAAACAGTGTAACAATTCAGTGTTTTGCATTTAAAACTTTTCAACTTGTTTAACGAGTTTGGTAAATTAACGCTAAAACATTACACATGAAATCATTCTGGGAAAACAACAATCTGCCTGAAACTCGAAACCAGGTGTTAAACACATATATAATTTAGTGATGGTGTAGTGTTATAGTCGGCATCCTGCCACAGCGAACTCGTGAAAAAAACATTAAAAAAGGGAAATTTTTCGCGTACCGTCCCTGCCCGTTCCCTTTTCGACCATATGATATAATTCTGCGATAACGTTAAAAGTTAGTCCCAGGCTTCATCCTTTCGCAGAACGCCGGGGCCCATAATGAAATGGATGTTAGTGAAAATTCATTTAGACCCCAAAAAATAATACGGAAAAAGCGAGATAAAAAGTGGAGGAGGGCTTTAAACGTCCTTTCAGGATTATATTAATCAACGTTCATTATCGGCCTGCGGTATTCCGCAGTGTGGATCCCCCGGACGATGTAAGTTTATAATTATGTTTGTCTGTCCGGATTCAGCCGCATTGAAAAAAGTAAATCGAAACGCGTCGGGATTAAGTCCGGATTTCCGGTAACCCTGTTTCGCATCCGAAGACGGGCTCTTATTCAAAAACCGCTTATATTTATCCGAAAGGATTCTGATAACACACTGATTGGCTCCAGCTGGGGCACTGAAATAAAATTAAATCCTAAATAACAAATTACTTTGCAAACATAACATAAAGGAACAAGTCCAACGTAAAACCGACAACCAAATATAATTTGTCCTTGGATTCAAGCATAAACTTTATGTCATAAAGGACTTACAGGGGAATGTCTTTTTACATGAGAACTAAGACTAAAATTGAAACATTTTTAAAGATAATTCCTTGTGATAAAATTGCTAAGGAAAAGAGTTTAAAACATTATTTTAAAAGTAAAACATTTGTTACTATTAATTGTCACAACAAAGTTGAAAAGTTCTAATAGTTCTAAAACGGTCTAATTGAAATCATCCAAAGAGAATCGATGGAAGACGGAAACGTGGAGAGAAATCCGTTCTAAATCGAATACAAACTTAATAATAGTCCCGTGCAGGTTCTTATTTGACATCTTCCGTAAATACTGATGATTAATTGGTATAATCACTCCGGGCTATATTAAATCGACAATAATCGGAGCGAATATTTTCGTTGAAGTGAACAAACGGGCGGGCGGGTCCATTAATAACGAAAACTGACCGGACTCCGGGGTCCGGATTTGTGTACAAGATATAGAACTGGGGCCAAACAATGCTGGATGTCGGTCGGCACGGGGAGGAGGAAATCCCTGGCGATTTTACAAGACACGGCCACGGCCAACCGAAGACGCAAAAATGAATTTTACATGAGGACTGAATAAAGTATGGAAATGAGACCGAAGTCGCGGTCGAACGAATCGGGCCACGCTGACTTTTATTAAAACAATAAATACTTTTTAATAGGAAATTATGAGACGGATGATTTAAACCGAGGGGATGGAGATTTAAAGTTTCTTTCGGACGAAATATTAATGGATCACATAAATTTAATGAGTGTTTATGGTGTTCCCTCTTCCGTTACGTGCCGAGCAAATGTAAAACATTAATAACTTATATTTGTTTAATAAAAGATATTCGATTTCTTTTCAGAATACATTGATAAGAAATTAAATATGAGAAAACAATTCTCATTTAGGTCAAGTAAAAACGAGCTAAATATCCAAATTTCCTTTTAAGTAATCACTTCCGATGTCTGCAGCACTCATCCTCCAAATCCTTAATAAACCGTAAACCAGCAGTCCGATAACCGAAAGTTTCCCGCAGGATCCAGATTGACGATAAGTGCACTCTCGCGGAATGAAAACGGGAGTGCAGGGCGCGATGCACCACCCTGTCTAGGTACTAACCCTGCAATTTGGCGACTCCTTTGAACGTGACAGGATCGATCACAGTTGCATCGCTCCGGCCCTTCGCGTTGACCGCGTACAGCATGATCCTGTAGCTGTTGCCCGGATCGAGACCGTTGGCGGTAAATGTGGGTGGCGTCCGGTACGTGGTTCGGTTGATGCGGGGTCGCAGACTTGGTAGCTCCAAGACCTCCATAATGAAGCTCTGGGGGAGGCCGCCATCGAAGCCCTCCATACAGTCCACCTGCAGGGAGTTCGAAGTCTGATTCATTAGGGTGCAGTTTTGGAGTGGCGAAGGACGACCTGAAAAAAATATCGTTACTCTGGATACTTTGGACTCTTATAATTGTAATGAAGAAGAAAAAACAAATAATCAATGTAATGGGAATGATGGGAAGAGTGGAAAGACCAAAAAGTAATGGAATGCTGTTTGTAGTCTAGTTTGTGAATGGATTGCGACAATTTGGACGAAATTGCTCTTATTCAGTGCACCTGTTAGGAATGTACTCGAAAACGGACGGTCCTTTGTGCTATAGAATACAATACGGACCATAGTTTGAAATTCATCAATAACCCATCAATGCCGGGTTAATATGTACGCCAAATTGATATGTTGTATTCCACTGTAATCATGTCAACCTCTCAAATGAACCCGAAACAATAAGCGGACAGTGCATTAAACGGCATCGATTCCGGCAATGTTGCGACACAAAGCAGATGTCATTCTTACGGAGATGGAGCTCAATAATTATTGATGATCACTTTGTTAAACGAATTGAAATAACATCCTAACTAACTAACTATTCGGTTTCCTTCTATTTTAATGAACAATTGAATTCATGTTTGTGACATGCTTCAGATATAGCTTATTGTTTGTATGATGGATCTTTGTGATCACATAATTACCAAGAAGACTAATTAAAATACAATTATTTTTGGATAATAATTTTATATTTTAATAGTTATGTTATCGCTGTTTTAAAATTATTGCAGTATATTAGTAGTATGTATAATTTATGCACTTTTCTTTATTAAAAAATATATACAAAACTCAAATAGTACTGTACACAAAAGTTTCTAACGCATCAAAGCTATAAAGTACAAGAGATAATTTTCAATTTGGAGTCACTATGATCAAACGGAAGTTACCAGTTATCTAAGGGAATAGTTCGGACGAATTTATTCGCAATTATTAATTAAATTATGAAGACAATTTGCATCGGTTAAACGTATAAATTTTGACCTTTGTAAAAAATTGTGCTTTATTAACAGAAGTCACAGGAACTCAAATAACAAAAACATAATATAATATAGAATACTAATAAATATAAAGGACAATCATTCGGAGGAAACTAATAAAAACAAATGGATGCGAATAATGGATCGTAAACACGACGAAGTTCCCTCAAAATAATTATTAGCCATTGTATTTTATTCATTGATTACTTTTAATTAAGCGTCCGAAGTGTCAGTCCGTCATCCGTTAAAACGGCGTATTTAAAGCGTCTTTTCAAATGCAAATGCCGCCTCGTAATAAGCGAGGACACCCGGCAAATTTCATATTTCAGTCGGGAGATAAAAAACACAATCAAAATATTTATTCAGGACAAAAATTGCGGGAGAGTGGATATTGTGCGCTGGAGTATCGTTTTTGAATTCCGGCCACGGACGGGCGCAAAGCCCACAGCCTGACAAAGATTTGTGTCTCGATTTGTAAAAACACCAGTTTCAGTCCCACACGTTTAATTGTGATCGATTAGTTCATCTACGTCCCGGCTTTCGTGGCAGCCGAAACGGATATCAAACAGCGGGCATCGATTCAACTGAAATTTATTCGAAACCCGTCCGGATTAGAGCCGAAACGGAAGATTTTTGTATGAAAATTGCACAAATTTGCAAGCAGAAAATAATGTTTAAAATCGGTCAAAATACGGAAAATTGTTTGTGACAATCATATTTGCCACCCGACACTTTTTTCCGGACAATGGTAACCCTTTTAGATTGATTGTTTCTGTTTTTTTTTTTTTTTAAACGGTCGCAGTAATTACTGGCAAATGCAATTAGAGACGTGTTTCATGGTTTGACATTGCAAATGTGTTACGTTAAATTTAGGGAAAATGTAATTGATTTTTTTTTAATTAACAGGATTAAAAAAATGTTATTACGATAACAATTTTGGTGTTTATATTTTCCTTCGAAATATATATATATATATATATATATATAATGAAATGAATGAATGTATTTTTTAAAAAATTAAATCAGATTTATTTCCTTAAAATTCTTTATAGCTGTTTTCCTAGTGCATTCACGCCTGACACAATTAATCGTGCATTTCGTTTGAAAAGAATTTATTTGAGTGCAGACTCAAAATGATGAGAATATATTATTTTATGCATCGATATCCACGTCAAAGCCACTCGGAACATTCTGCAGAGCCAAACCAAGGTTCCAAGCGACTTATGAAATTTCATGTGCAAACCGGGATTTATGTTTTCTTAGACAATATTCCAGCGGTTTTATTTGTGCTTCGACCGCGGTCCCGTTCGAATTTTTACAATTTTATGAAAATATTTTTACTGGCGCTCTTTGTTTTCTTTCGGTTTTGTCGGTCACGGCGTATTCTAACTCGATCGGGCCATCAGTGATTTTGATGCGAAAGCGAACACTGTTCCATTTCGAAATTACAATTTTCATTCTGGTGTATCCAGGGGGTTTTCATTACAACCGTTTATTTAACGTTATGAAAATTTGTACTTTGATATGTAGTCAGTCTGTAATAGAGCTACTGGCTATCGATATTGGGATTTCCTTGGTCGAGTTCTAATTATTCGGTTTTCAAATACAAGCTTCTCGATTTTAATTAATTTCTATAAATTACACAGTAAAAAACTGGTTCAGTTTAGATAGATTTTTCATAATTATAAAGTTAGTTAAATGAGGATAATCAAACCCGAAAAGTCAAAACATTTGATATTGCCAAGGGTAACATTCGGAGTATGTGTCCGCTGTGCACATATCGATCATGTGTAACACGAAAGGACTGAATATTCCATGGAATATGTGGAATTCCTCGGTGCACCCGGCTAAGTGAACAATTTATGAGACGTCGTCTTTCCAGTTTATTCTCTAATAAACAGTTATAAACGTTTCTTACATAAATCGGAGTCAATTTAAATAAATTTGCATTAAATGAGTATTTATGAGTGTTCTTGAGGCGTTCTCTTCTTGTGATGTTTTAGATTTTCGGAGTATTTCGGCTTGTATATGTAGCATTATAAGTTATAATTAATAACCACTTTTGAATAAATTTGGTTTATCTTGTTTGTTAACAAGTTTAAATTTATAAATATATAATTAAACTTTAATTATGTTATTTTAACTAATAATAATATATTGTTATTCTTAAATTCAGGAAAATATTTAATGTACAAAATGATGAACTAATTCAAACAAATTTTAAATTAGTTGAAACGATTTAATTGCGTTCAGGACATATTAAAAAAATTATAACAAGTTGTGGAAAATATATTAATTATTAAGAGTAACATCAAATAAATAAAAGTGTGACCTGATTCAGTCAAAAATGGCGTGAGAGATTGGTATTTGCTACATAGTAAAACGTATAAGATCACAGAACAAAAGGTAAAATGTCTGGGTTTTCATCCATGCTTTAATTATAAGTCAATGCAATGTTCATTGTACGTTTTTGTAAAAAATAGATTTTTTCTGAAAATCCTTTAGAGAAGGCTCAGGGCAGTATTAGTAGACGCTAAGATTATTATATTTCATCGGTAACAAGGCAAGATCCGACTTGGACGAATGCTCAAAGAAAGCCGACAAAAAATCGCCGGCCGCACTTCAAAACGTTTCGGTTTTAGGAACAATAAGCTTAAATACTTGAAAAAGTTTAATTTTTGGTAATCGCTAAACGACTCTCCTAATGAAAGGACGGAAAGCGAGCGGCAATTAGAATTCAACATTCTTTTGTGCGCTCTTCCCACTTAGCTGATTGGAAACAAGAAATATCAAGCTCGTTAACTTCAATAGAATTAAATGAATTTCGTCGGTTATTTCCCCAATCGATGAAGTTTTCCTAGATTTTGAATAATTTTAATTAGTGGAAGTTTTTTATTTGAAAAGTTTCCCTTGAACGTAACAAATTTGGGCCAGTTCGTAGAATGGAAGTCGATTAACTCCCAATTTGTTGGCTGAACAGTGTGTCAAATGGGAACAACGTAACTGCCATCTGCTATGTGGGTCACAAAAAGTAAATGTTAATGGAAACATTGCAATTTGCGGATTTTTAACAATTTAAGTAAAATTTCGTTTTATAATTACTGTATCACATATGCAAAAATTCATCTCTAATAAAAAATGGTAATCTTAATACTGTGTCTGCGAACTCAACAGTTACACAATTGAAAGGCAAAAGCATCACAGTTCAATATATTTTTAATGAAATGTTCCACGTAATAGTCGTCCATTAAGGGTTTCTTTTTTAAATCGAAGTGTGGTGTTTTTCCCACTCGCGTTGCCGAAGGCGAATCCAAGTATCCAATATCCTTCCCTCATTAATATGTAAAATCCCGACAAAATGCCGCGCATTCATTCATATTGAATTGTGTCGGAGATATCTAATTCATTTCTGTTATCTTTTTGTTTTGTGGCACCGAAAAAATTTAATGAAAACACCGAAGAATGCATAATGATTTAATTGTTCCATTTTACATGGGCGAAATTATGCATTATACAGTTTTTAAAATTTAACTGTGTCTGCGAGGGTTTTGATGAATTTATTTCTACTCCATAAAATCGCAATTGAACAAAAATCGTTACGAGGAGTATAAACGGGGATAGAGGGGTAGCATCTGGTCAAGTTCGGTGACATAATTTGAGCATATAAAATTGACCGCTACTTACCAGCAATGACCACCTGAAAGACGCAAGGCTCCTTCTGACGTCCAATCTCGTTGACACCATAGCATAGCAACGTGCCGTACTGAAGATCCGTGACGGGGGTGTAGTTCAGACGCGAGGAGGTAACCTCGTTCGTGAACAAGCTGGCCGGCACGTCGCTCTGCTCACCGGAGTTGTTGAACGTCCAGTGGAATGTAGCGACGGGAGGATTGGCGTCGACTTGACATCGCAGTGACACGGTCTCCTGTTTCAGCGCTCCGTAGAGTTCCTCGCGATCTTGGATGCATACTGGCACATCTGGAACGAAATGGTCACTTTCTGAACAAACTATTATAGTTTCTAAAAATGGTTACGTAACAAACGATTTCGAAACTCTTTAGTAAAATCAAGAAACAAACTTTTTGAACCATGACATAGAAAATAGAACACATAGATCCAGTGGGCAGAAGTAAATGATTAAAAACTGGAACAAAAATATTGAGTATATTGGTATCAATTTTTTAAACTAATAAAGAGATGAACCTCCGCGGTGAACCAGACACTCATTGGTTCGTTTGATTTATTCATGGCATCTTTAATTGACGCTGAAAGTATGTGGTCGTATTTCGTTTTTCTTTGCCCACACGTGTTTAATTTGTGAAATTAATATCGGAACGTTGGAAGTAGATTTTGTAACTGGTCCTAAGGTAAGGCAGCAAATGAGGTTCCACATTATTTATTTAAGTTTCGTTGGGCTGTCAAATTACCTCTAATGAAAATTAAAACAAAATCGGAACTAAGGGAGTCCTCATTCCATTTCATATCCCAAAGTTAGTTACAACATCAATCAATTCTTTGACGACGATGTAACAATGTGTGAGTAAACACAAACTGGGATTAGTAAGAAAAAAGTTGAATCGGATTGTGCGGTAAACAAATGGCATGGTAAGAAGTCTGCTTTCTTCTGTAAATCACTTGGTAATTGCATGACTTGTCACAAAGAGACTCGTAGATCTACAATGCGGTCTTAACGTTCGTTTGTCGCTTGACATTTTACTGAGCATCCTGCATGTCGTTCACGACTTTCTTCAAACCATGCTTTGCAACGATTCCAGACAGTGCTTTGACTCCGGCTCATTGGATTGGCAATTTCCACAAACGACAGTCCTGCCTCTTTTAATCCATTAATTCGTCTTCTGTCAAACTCGCTTAAATGAATCAAATTTGCACGGCTTCAAATTAACGAGAATTGAAATGAATAAAGGAATTTTTTAAACACAACAGAAGTGAAATGAATACTGAAGTGCAGTACACAAAAACTCTTCGGTCACTTTCAAAATCTAATCATTTTATGCTCCTATATGGAGTGTATATACCAAATTTTGTTAAATTTCGATCTCTGTTTTCTTATTTGAATTTATCCTATCATCGTCTAATTTTGTTAAGGCTGATCTAAATTTTTCATTTACTTTATTACATTGTGTTGTAATAATTAGAGAAACAAGGAATGTTCTAAGGCCGAATTTTCGTTGTTCTCCCTTTAATTATTATAAAAACTAGAAGAAACTTCATGCCCGTAAATAACGTATTATATTCGTTAAACTGACAATGCAAGGAAAAAAGAGATAAAAATTGCATTTCCAACAAATAATACGGTTGACTTTTTAAAAATACTTTTGTGCCCGAGCGTCAATAAACTAGAGTCACGGTCTCTTGCTTCGGTGGCTCCACTTTTTCCTGAACGTACACCGATGCATCTGGAACGCTAAAAAACCATCCCGTTTTACTTTTTACCCTAATTCGTCCCACTGCTCCAATTAAATCGGAAGCTTCGTATATTCACGCCGAATTACAACCCGATATAACGAACGGCCAATTTAGTTTTAGACAATAAAATTAAAAAAGAAAAACATTTTCTAATTTGTCACATGCTGCTTCATTCCAAATGCTGCGATTTTGTTACAACGATACGATAAGTGTTTTTTTACTTTAAATCGAACTATAAGTGAAAAAGATTAAATTTATTAGAAAGAAGTCAGAATTTTTTATTGGATACCGATGTAGGCATGATTCTTCTTCAAGAATTTCTCTTAACACTAGTGTGAAACAATATGAATTCTACTTTACGTTGATCGGAGAAAGAAGCTGCAATTGGACACAGTTCTCCTTCGACAAGGGCTAGACGATGTGTCACACAAGACTCTTTTTTCTTGGTCCGAATGGTAAAAAGTATCATCCCGCACAAATTTTCGTTTGACGTGCGACGTAGGTTTTATTTCGGCTCGCAGGTTCCCGCCTGTCCCGTGTAACGCACTCGAACAATGGCCGCTTTACATCGGAATATATGGCTTTTCATTTTGTTCATCTGCCGTTGTTGCGCGCACTTTAATTTATTATGGCCGTATCAAATTTAAAACTCTATTATGGCGCAGTGTTTATGGTAAATTAAAACTGTAAAACGGTTACATTGTTTAATGCAATTCGGTTTTGATTAGTGGCGGATTATTAATCAGTGGACGGTGTGGATGACGTTCAAGCCGCCATAAATTATATTATATGTTTATTTTAAAACTGTTTTTAAATTAATATATTCTACTGGATGCTCTAATATATTTATATATGTCAAAAAGTAGAAATACGCTAGGTGCAGTCCCTATTTATAAATTAATGTGTTTATATATTAAGCGCAAACCTCTATACTGTCCAATTTCTGGCTCCATCTCACAAAAACTACGGTCTAGACAAGCCTAATAATACCCCATAAAATAGTCTCGTTTTTTCTACGACCAACCAATTACCATCATGAAGAATATAAAATTTGATTCATCATTAAGATTAATTACCTCAACATAAAAGCCAACGTGTATATGTACCAATTTATGTTCTAAAACCATTTTAATAATTGAATGGCCATATTATGAGAGAATAGAAAACAGACCCATTTTATAATACAACCCCTCTTTTGTTGGGCTAAAATTAAGTTGTTTTTCTAATAATGTCCCGTCACTGATCAATAATTGCTTTTACGAAAATGAACTGTAAATGTCCGTTATCCGTCACAGAAATAGGTCAGTATATGTGCAACAATATTTGCTTTCACACCTTTAACAAATAACTTCCCGACTGAATACATGCCTATTATTTATTTATACATTCATGATCCTTTATTAAAGCCATCAATAATATGTAATAGTTATTTCATTGAATAATAATAACAAATTATTCAGGATGTACTTTTATTTATTCATAATTACATGACTTTTTTATGCAAACTTGAATCCTTACTACAATTTCATAAATGTCTTTCCTCATTGCCTTTTTGGATGGATCTATTAACTTCTTATGTAAAGATATCAAGTTCGTTATTGCCTGCTTCAGGAAAGTATATTTACTCATCTCAATATTTGATACTGTGTATAAGGAAAGCTTTTGTCGCCATTTTAACTTTTGCACATGTAAAATTGCCCCCCTGATATATCTTTTCAATTTTTGGTCCTTTTGTTCCTGACTATTAAATTCTTGTGTTCCCAACATTGATGTTTTAGTTTTATTCATATTATTAATATTAACCATTGCAAATTCAATTACTTATTTGTATTATAATAGAGACTATTTATACTTCGCAATATACCTGTCAATTACCAGGTACGATGGAATTATAAGTGAATTAGCAGAAGAAGAACAGTGAAAATTAAACGAATCGTTAATTCGATTAAGGTAACTCATTAGCATTGATCGAAAAAAATAATTCCATTAAAAAACAACATTACCAATTAGGACGTTTTTGGAGTTTTTTCAAACAAAATTACGGTAATTATTTTTGCTGTTCGTCTCGGGTAATATAATTCAGCGGAAACTCTTAAATTACTTAAAGGACGGAAATTATAAATTATGAAAAACTCCTTAAGCACGAGCGCCGGTTAGCAAAAGTTGCAGTTTTTAACAAAATTAATAATTTAATTACCCCCTGCGTCTTTTCTCGAATTTATAAATTATGCTTTGTACAATTGTTCCAAGTAGCTTCTGCAATCGTTCATCTTTTTTTGCGGTGTTGTTTGATTTTCTTTTTAGTTAAGAAAATGTAACAAAGTTTTTATTATGCTAGGGATTTGTACCAACACTTTAGTCCCAATATAATTAATGAGCTGTAAGTTTATTACCCTTCACATATAAATTAAATTTATATATTTTTCTAATCTTTTATTATGTAACTTTTACTATAAACAGTATTTTATGCACCTAAACTGGAAACACATTAATCACACGTGTGTTACTGTATTTTTTGTTCTGTCTAAACAGACAGGAAATAATATACATTATGTCACTAAATCTTTTATTGACACATAATTAAACAGTTCATTAACCTCAGGTTCCTATTTAATTTAAAAACTCATCTAGTTACATGGACATTATTTATCGAATTGTCTATCACTTTTACATACTTTTTTTAAAAATACTATATTAATGTTTATAATGACCATACAATACTTTATTCTTGTTGAATTACACAATTTTTTAATTATTTTATGTGAATTATGACGTAGCCATATTGTTTGTTCTCATAAAAACATTAATTTTTTCTACTGTTAAACCTTATCTCTATATGTTAAATATAAATTAAAAAAATCTATAAACCTGTTTATTGTTACATACATAATTTATTAGTTAACTATGTTTACGTGTTTTGATTTCTTCTTGTTTAGTGTCAATAAACAAGACTTTATAAAAATTCCACCTAACTGATATATAAGTGTTTCCCACGTTGTTATAAACTGTTCTGTCCATTAACCTTAATTTAATTTGGCAAATATTTTCGTGGTCTTTCTACAACGAGGTGGAGCCAAAATAGAAATAATCGCAAAAAAAGAACTAAACAAATAAATAGTGGTGCCATCATTTAACCACTAAAGAACAACTTCCACACGTCGCCGCCAGTTGAATTAAACGCGAGCAAAACGACAACGGCGTAGTCGGCAACTGCAGGTCCGTTCGGAGAAGAGGGACCCAAATAAAATTTGCGCTGGGATTATGCGAGTCCATTCCCGTGCAATTCCCGAATTATCCCAGGAATTCCTGTCCTGAGCGACTCGAATAAGTTTCACGGCGATCGCTAAAGTCGGATCTGTTTATTCGGGTCAAACTAGGATAATAGGTTCACTAAACCAGTCTACAATGAATAATATATCAATGTCTTAAGCCAAATTAAGTGATAATAAGTGAATTATTTTAAGGTGACAGCCAAATTCATAACGTTGTTTAAATTAAAAGGGAAATTTGATTTTTTAGTATATTTTTCATTACTTTCGTTGTTTCATTATCGTCGTAATTTAACTCTACTTTGTTCTTTTAATTGAATCGAAATAAATTGGTAAACTTGAATTGGACACCCGAAAGTTTATTCAACGGTCCCCGGTCAGAAGCGGGACGCATTAACGTCATCCTGAACGGAACACAACAAAGGTCGACGGCATCACTCGATTTTGCATGGGGGTTTCCGTACAGTGAAATTAAAAACCCGGATGCTCGTGAAATGACATTACCGAGTGTGTCCCGCACACCGTGCTCTATACTGTACGAGACTGGACGAGCATTTTGCCAAATTAAATTCCCGCATCCCTCCATGTCCGACGGACCCTTTGACTCTTTGCACGATCGACGGACGGACGTACAAACCGCGGGAATTCACGCTGCAATTTTCGAAATTGCGCGAAATAGACTAACAATACTGGTGAAAATTTTATTACCGGGCCGGCATAATGCTTGTGTCACGACATTGACATTTTTTGTGACACAAAATGGAAATGAACATGTATTACATGTAATCAAAACAATATCAATAATTTTTGAGTGTAATATGCCGATATTAAATAAACATGACTTATGCCGTTACATATTTAATTGTTATATCTCATTAATTATTAGAAATTTGAATCTATTATATATTTATTTAACTATGATAATATACAGAATACATTATAATAGTACTAAAAGGATTTACTAGTATTAAGCTATGATAATCATATAATTATTACATTATCAGTACATTCGATTATATTATTTAACGGTAGAGTGCAGATGAAAGGATTACGTTGCGAAATAATATCAATTCGGATCGCAGATGCACGATAAATCCCCTAAAACTCAATAGTTTTCATCGATGAGCAGTTTTATTTTGTTAAAATGAATTTGTATGTTGCAATTTCGCAGAAGCCTTTTTAATTACAGTCGGCAATATCGGATGGGCGTCAATGCATTTGGTATACGATAATCTGTTTCACCATTCGGTAGCAATACATGATCTGAACGTAAAAGAATTAAACGTTTGCCGATACTGTTGTTTACTGGAATTACACACAAAATTTTATTTGAATTTCAATTTTTCATGCAAGGAAACATGCAAGTCGACATTTGAGCAAATAAATAATTTACAATGAATTTGCTCTGTTCGCGACAATGAAATAAAGGATCTGCAAAGTAGCGTTCGACAAATAAAAACGGCGACCGGTGTTTTTGGCTTTCGAAAGCCAATCGATTTGTCGAATCGCTTGGAATGTAAAAAATGTCTTCGAGTAAGGCAAAAAAAGAGCTCATGACCCGAAAGGAAATTTTTCAGTAATTTTAATTAACTTTGTTCTTGTCCGGGGGAAATTTATGGCCGAAGAATTTTCTCACATTGTTTATTTCATTCTGCAAGGCTTAATGTAATTACGGATCGCACAAAAAAGGAGAAACGTTCCGGGCGAGGGATGAGGAAGTTACAAGTTATTTGCGAAGTCGTTTAGCACTTGGAATAAGTAATTACATAACCACAACGGAAGCTCGCTGTTAGAACTTCGGTTTCGGCCTAACCAGTTCCCGACATGGGGTTATAATCTCTCCAGATAGGGCCGTTAACTTGCGACGTTTTCATTTATATTATTTATTTAAACGGATCCTTCTTCAGTGTGCTACTTTTATTTCCGGGGCCCCGGTTCCAGGCTTTAATTGTCACTTGCAAAATCAAACTGAAAATTCATTATGTCTCCGGTAAATTTGACTTTCGGCGGCGCAGGAAATTTCAATTGATGCGAAGGGAACAATAAAAGTTCCAATTCGATTTAATAACCCCAAACCGTTCCGTTTGATACGTTTATTGATAGCAGTGATCTTCAAGGCTGATTTTAATACTGCAGACCGTACCTTTCATATTCATAAAATATATGAATTTTCGAATTCATTTCCCTAGATAATAAATAAAACATTTTTTGAGGAAAATAATTTTACATTCTTCAGAATACAAATTTGGTGCCATTATAAACTAAAATTTTTTGTTTCACTGACAGTAATTGTCTGGCAAAATAAAACTAAAAATCCATTACGCTCTGGTTAAATTTGCCTTTCGTCAAAAAAAAGGAATTTTCAATTGATGTTGCGAGTACGGTAAAAATGTTCGATTTAATAACCTCGAACCATTCGATTCATGTATTAAAGGCCATAATTACTTCAGGATTGGTTTCAGAATTTTAAGCGACAGTTACATACTGCTATCGTGTTGTTTTTAATCACTTTTTATATCGATTATTTAGACATAGGTACGTGAGTGCATCAAAGCTGCTAATAATAGAAAAAAAAAACAATGATTTACGTAAAAGTATCTGTAAGCAGCTAACAATGGTTATGAAATAACCGTTTGTGTTGGAAATTAATTAATACATAAAATATAAGGCAGTGATTAATACTAACATGAGTTCAATTTACGATAAAACAATTACTAGGTGAAACATTAATTTAAAACGTTACATGAGTATAAACTATCTTTCTTTAATCGATTAAAGATTTAGATTGTTTGACAATATATTAAAACTATAAAGAATAAATAAATTTTATTTTTAAATATTCGTAAATTGAATGTTCTCTTGAGTTTATTACCAATGTAAATGATTAAAACCGTAGTTATTATTGAAAAATAATGTTGTAATAAAAAAAGAAGTTTATAATAATATAATTTCTCCGTCGTCACATTGACATAAATTTATTGAATATATATTTGCTTAAATCTCACAATAAATTATTGTTAAAATGGGACATCGTTGTATTAATCGCCATGGACTACTTCTTGCTGCCGTTAGTTAACGGACGTAGGTACTCTGGCGTTTCCCCACCTTAATTTATTCATCTGAATATAAAACAGTTTTTTCTAATTGGCACAGAAGAAATTGATGGCAAAGTTTTAGGCGTTAAAGAACCATATGATAATTTTTGGCAACAAACAAGTACCACCATTTCGTTCGCAGATCATTAACATAATCTGAACAGTATAAATAGTCAAAATCATCAGAAACGGCATCAATCCCATTCAAACGTTGTCTTCTAAAACACCCATCCAAAATGGCGTTCAAGGTAAATAATTTATCCTCAAGTACTACTAATTTGTTGTCTATTCACGGTTGAATATTTTTAGGTGGTAACCATTCTCTTAATTGCTGTATTCTGTTTGGTCCAAGCCCGTCCTCAATTTGGTCTTCCGCCTTTCGGCGGACCTGGTTTTGGAGGACCAGGTTTTGGCGGAGGATTCGGACCTCGCCCCCCATTTGGTCCCCCAGGTTTCGGCGGACCTGGTTTCGGTAGACCCGGCTTCGGTCCACCCGGTTTCGGCGGACCCGGTTTCGGTGGACCCGGTTTCGGTGGGGCTGGTTTCGGCGGAGGCGCTATCGGTGGTGTCGGTGGTTTTGGTGGTGGATTCGGACGTCCCGGATTCGGAAGATAGAGATCACGCTTAATTTATTTGTTCCGTAATATCAGGGTATAAGATTTAATAGTTGATGTACAAAATTTCTATTTATTGTTTTTTTCTGAGATCTAATATGATTGTAAAATTTAAATATTTCTAATAAATAATTAAATAAATTTTGTGATTTTTAATGAACCTAAAAACTGGGGAAGCGATTTTGGGCCACGAAAATACATTACAACAAAATCGCAACTTTTATAAAATATATTATATTGATTTTAATAAATATTATGAATTCAAATAAAAAAAGTTAGAACGTAAAAATACAAAAAATGCGATTAAATTTGGTCGGTCTTAGAGACGTTTTTAATAAAAATATACAAATAACAAGAAATCCAGAGTTTCATAAAACGCAAGTCCCCTCTAAATCAAATGCACTTCTTTCCAAGTTCCAACGGTTTACTAAGTTCGTTGGAAATAAACCAATGAAAACATTTCTTCTCGGCATTCATCAAAACATATTCCGACAGAAATTAAATTATTTCTATATTTCGCAAGCGGCCATTCGGCGAAGCAGTTTTTTCGAATAAAGAAAAACGGGAATATTAAGTATGCAAAGTATTCCGCAGCGTTTCCCTTTGGTGTTTTGTGTTGCTGATGCTTCCGCGCCACACGCGGGAATATGTAAATGATAATCCGATTTTTAAAATAAAACTTTGCACTTACAACTATGCACGGTCGAATTGAGGGGAGAATTTTGGGGACGCTTTCTTCCCCATGACTGGCATTTTACAAATTTACGTTAAAATTGTTTTGGAAACAATCAATTAAGTAAGAAACAACAATCACAAGAATAGGTTTATTAAGAGACAAAGAGACTTAACCGGCAACCGAGTATACGGAAAAGGTAAATTGTACAAAGGGGGGATTCCGTATGCCGGGGCGTTTTATGTGTTCCGCCATAAAGGCAAAATTATTAAATATATGTACTTACATCTGACTATAAGTTTCACCGGATTACTTGTGCCCTTGCCTTCTACGTTCGCAGCCATACAAGTGTAGTCGCCCGCCGTTGCACGTGCAATGTTCTGCAACACCAAACTCTGATCGCTCATTATTATGCCTCCGGTTACGTTTTGGTAGATCTCCTCTCCCTGAAATTATTATATTAATTATTACATTTTCCAAATATTAATAAATAATCTGTTTGTTAATTAACTAATTGATCAGTTAATTGGACATTGTCAATTTTATATGTTTGTATGTCACAAATTAAAAGAAGTATTTCATGTTTAACAATGTTGAATTTCATGAATCATTACTGAAGTGTCAATTAAAGGCTTCGTTCAAATAGACATACATTAATATTAAAAATTATTGGCGTCAGTTTTTTGCGTGTAAATTACCGACGTGTTCCAATCTATAGTTGACCGACTTTAGTTGAACGACAAAAATTGAACGGAAATACCAATGCGAAACTATAATTCAATAGAAAAGAAAAATGTTCAATTTTTCTCCTATCAAATAAAAGTCAGCTAACTAAAATCACTTGTGAAAATACCTCTTGATAATTTATAAATTCTATAATAATATATCTATGTTGGAGATTTATTGTTGTTTTATGGCTGAATAAATTAGTTTGTAAATTATAAATTAGGTACGAAATATTATATGATTATTTTATACTGTTTTACAATTTAATGAAAAGGTTTACACATACAAAATTAAAAATTCTGTTTACTTGTGTCAACATTTACGTGTGCATCGTATGTATATTATTTATGTAAAAAAATGTTTTCTGTGATATCGACATTTACCGTGCTGTTTGAAAATTGAAGTAATTTAAACTAACATGATTAACATGTGTATTATATATATTACATAAAAATTATGCAAACAAGTTTTAAACACATTGAAATAAAATTAGACTGGTATCAGTAAGTATGAATATTTTTCACTTGGTCTAAATTTGTGAAAGTTACATTTAATTTTAGTACGGAACGTTGAAAAATATTTGACTTCAATATTTATAAAGTAATAACGTATAATTGCAAATAAAGATGATTGAGAGCAAATCAAAGATTAACTCGAACAAATCAAAGCAGAAATCGAAAATACAACGCGTTAAAAAGGAATCCGGGAACAGGAAGGGGAACGCGTTCTGTCGAAACGGTCGATTCAACAAGTAATCCAGAAGTGTGTTGAGAAGTTAGGATAAATAGAAGTTGAAAAGTTGTCGGTTTAAATACTTACGTTGTGGAACCAGGAAAGTTTGTAAGCCTTCGGGTTCGCTCTGATATTGCACTCGAAGTAAACGTCGTCGCCCTCCTTAATGTCGCCTGGGTTCAGGGTCGATCCCATTTTCAGCGTCACCACCGGCACATCTAGGGAACGGATTAAAACAATTTATTGCCTAAGAAAACTCTTTCGCGCACTTTTAACAAAATAACATCATAAGGGCATTCGCACTACTCGAATTAAACTTAGACGGCGACATAAAAGCGTATTCTCTGCTTGGTGGTAAATCATAACTTTTGAAATTAGATTAGTTTAAATAATTTTTATTATGTTATTATAATACAAAATGCAAAGTAACTTTTATCAAATCGATTGAACGTAATTCGAGTTCGTTGTAAAATGCGTTGGAAAAATATTTCATTTGGTTGTGTTTGCAGGTAACCACCCGAAACCCAGTAACTAGTGGATACGAGTCGATTGTTCCCAAAACCCACCGCCCCCTGGTTTGTTCCCCCTTTAAATAGATCATATAACGTTTGCAGTTAATTAAGGCACCGCCAATAATTCTTTGGTTGCTCGTTAAATTGTTGAGTTACGCGAAATCGGTTTGCGGTCTATCGATTCGGCAGTTTCGAGCACCCTGACACACACACACACTCTCACACACAATGAGAATAAATCCACATTGGAAGCGGAATCACAATCACGTCAGTTTCTGATTCTGATTCCTTTTATTAATTCTAATAAAAACGGGAGATCCTCCGTGTCCGCCATAAATAAAGCATTTTCTCCGGGAGTGAATAAAAAATGCTTTTGTGGACGGACCAGTCCGAGTAATAGGATTTAAATCAGTGGTCGAAGGAGATATAAGAAATATTGGCACAGTTCGGGTAACATAAAAAGAATATTAATTTTAATGGGCCCACAGTTTCCATTCAACATTTTCTTTTGCATCTTGTTATGTTTATATCTTCGGCGAACTTCCAGTGTAACTTTGATTAAAAATGTTGTTAGTGTATTTAAATTTGTGGACAGAATTTTATTTTATAATAACTTTGTAAAACATTAGAAACACCAGGATACTACAAAATAAATAGTTTTTATGGAAATACAAGATGTATTGGAGAATATTAGAGCTTTGTTGCAGAAATTTGTTCTAAAGTGACGCAGCCAAACTAATTTAATTTTAATACAGAAGCCGGTGAATCTTTGAAGCAAAATTGTAGCTTTACAGCCGCGACTATCACACAGCACATATAAAATACAATTCTTAATGTTGATAATTTGCTTGCGGAGCCATTCCGAGGCACTGTTTACGAACTTCATAATGTAAAAGGCGGGTTAACACAATTTGTAGTGGCCTCAAACAAAAGTTTATGCCATCTGTACGTTAAAAGGTTTTCTACTTTACGACCCAATTCTTATCTTATACCTAACGTCGAAAAAAGTTTTATTCCGTCTCGTACCGTTAGCCGAGTTAAGAAATAATCCTCATTCACTTTACTGCCCGTCGCGGTCAACTCCTTTGTATTAGTTATGGCGAAAAATCGCCCCGAAACTCGAGTGTGTTGTAACAATGTTATTAAGTATTTGGATTTCGGTTTTATTGTCCTCGTTTTATTTTACCTTCTCTAAAGACGTCTTTTTTTAACGGGTAACCATTTTATTACAATGGAACCATGATTCATATAAAAACTTTTTAGCTTTTCAAACTGACAAAAACACGAGTTTGCAAAGAAAACGAACTACAAAATGTTGAAACAACCTGTTATTAACAGGAGATTAGAGATTAATTTAGTTCAAGCTAGGGAAATATTCCCGTTTTCTCAAAAACGACTTAATTAAATAACATCGTCTGTACGTATTGTATTTGAAGACTAACCCCAATCTCATTAAATAGATGAGATTCTCTCAAACGCAAGACCGGTTTTGAATTTATTGCCGGCTTGTTATTTGAAATTGGTTTTAACTACAATATTAATCTATTAATTGTGCGACGTACGGGGCGCACCTTAAAAAGATTGTTAAATTTTAATTATATACACGGATTTCAAAGGATTAAGTTAACACAAAAACGAGATTAAACACAAATACGAAATTATACAATATTCTATTGATTCTGTTGTGGTGTGTTTCATCACATAAACGGTTTAAAGTCAAACATAAAAATGGAATAAAGAGAAAGTGTAGAGATAAGACAAAGGGATTGAAAATCGTGTTATTTCAAGTATACATCCAGACACACGCAAAAAATTAAAGGGAAACAATGTGAAAATAGTGGAAAGCTTAAAAATTGATTTATATATAACTTACAATGGACATTTAATCGCCACTTGTCTTCGAGTGCGCTATCGGGGATAGACGGGTTCTCGGCTCGACAGGTCAAGTATTTGCCGTCGTCATCGATCACTGGAACGAAATTCAAAATGCTCAGGCTCTGGTTGTTCTGCTCCGAGAACTGCAACAAAAACAAACATGTCAATTATCGTACATCTATCAATAAAAGCCTTTAATCCTAAACTAAATTACTTTATAATTTAACATTGTTCTTTTTTTTATTTGATTACATTTTTATGAGGATAGTAAATTTTTTAATTATATTTACTAGTTTTTGCTTGTAGAATAAATACGATTCAAAATATGGCCCGCGAACAAAAGTTGTATAGTGAAAATCAACAGAAAAATTTAAAATAAAGTCGTAGCGAAAAGGTTAAAAGCATTTAAAAAGTTTAAAATGCAGTCAAAGTTTTGAAATTCTTATAGATGGTGTTTGCTTTAAGAAAAACTTTTAATTCGAAAGATGGCTAATGGAGTTTTAAATTTATTAAATATCAAAAGTAAATAATTGAAATGTAAATTACATCTATGGTTACATTAGAAAACTTTCATATAAAACTTGCTGCATTATTTTTTAGCATACTTTTAAGACCTTATTTACATTATAAAGAAAACAATATATGTAATTTTATAAAATGGTGAATGCGCCGTATAATAGAAGCTGATTTTGAAAAGAATTGGTAAATGAATGTTTAAATTTAGTTTTAAACAATTTTTTAAATGTGAAATTATTTTCAAATAATTAATTATTTAAACAAAGTTGGATAATTAAACATATAAAATGATTAAAATAATGGTGGATGTTGTAAAAATTATAGCTAGATAATTTTGGAAAAAATATTTTAGTATTATTGCGTAATAAATTTTTAACACATAATTATAGAAAATATACACATAAATACGGTCAGCGACAGATCTGCAGTTACACTGCGGATTCAGAATCGTTCGCATTGTTACTCTATATTTTATAATTTTTGGTTTGGATCTTTTTAATTTTATTGCTTATAAAAAATTGATTATATAATTTATTTTGTTAAAATAGACATTTATTGTTTAGAATGTTTTGTTTTTGTGAAGTATATTCTTATTTTTTAATTTGTTTATTTTACTTAGATTATAATTTAACTTTTAATGACGAATACGATATGGTGAAAAACTGTAATATTTTCGTACGATATGAATATAATTCTTAATTACCAACATATTATATCATAATTGAGTAAAATTTCTTTTAGAATAAATATATTAGAAATAGCACAACAATTAGATGCTTTTATAGGAATTAAACAATAATAACTTTAATTATAAAACAGTTGTATACATTAATATCCAATTCAAAATACATAATGTGAACACAATATTCTTAATTTGTCAAAAATTATTCATGCGAGTCTGTCTCAACAATACCCGAAAACATTTAATTACTATTGTCGCATTTGAACATTTTTTTATACACTTAATCTGTCGCTGAGACCGTACCTGAATATAATTTTATAAAATGGTGAATGCGCCAGTATAATAGAAGCTGAATTTAAAAGAAATTAATAAATGAATGTTTAAATTTAGTTTAAAACATTTTTTTTTAATTTAAAATATGTGAATTTATATTCATATAATTAATTATTTAAACAATGTTGAATAATTAAAAATATAAAAAGTTTTAAATAATGGTGGATGCTGAAAATTATAATTAGATAATTTTGGAACAAAAATTTCAGTGTTATTGTATAATAAATTTTTAACACATAATTACGGACAATATACATAAATAATAAATAAATACTTTGTCAGACAACAAATATAACAAAATAACACTTGTTTAAATAAGGACGAATGTACGACCGCAAATATTAGTAACAATTTATTTCATATTTAAATTTTTTCTGCATTTATGTATTGAAAAGAATGGGTTTTTTAAAATATTAAAAGAACCAAGTTTGTGAATGCATATGGACTTAATGATAATAAAAAGCAAAGTTTTTATAAAATGAATTGAAATATCAAGGGAATAACTCAATCCGAAAAAGTCCTAACAAACTTTAATCATTATTTACGAGCCACATTCGAATATAACTTTCATACCGTATTTACAAGAAATAAACACACTGACTGGAAAAACTGAAATAACTTGTCCGTGCATTCATTTGCGCTCACTCAATTTTATGTGTTATGACTTCTTTGCCTGCGAACGAATCGCGTCGTGCATTTCATTCGGCAAACAGGGCAAATGGAATATAAATTAAGTTCGTGTCTGAAACAACGACGTCCCCCGAACTGCAACTTATTTAAAGCGTGCACTTTTGCACGCAGTAATTTTCTTTTTGAAAGGCTTTTCAATTATTCGCCCAGTCGGAGCCGTGCCGAGAGGGAAAGTGAGCGTAAACTTTGTAATGCAATGGCCCGTTATCCTTTTGTTGAAACCACCCCCGCATAATAATGTTTTCCTTATTAATTAGGGGGCCGAAATTGCAAATGTGTTATTATTTTCAACAAACACGCCACTGTTGACCGGACCGATTTTAATGGAATTCTTTACTCACTCTATTTAATGATTGTTGTTTACAAGTGTATGTTAAGTACGTACATGTTCGTTATGGTGTGTTAAAGCGAAAGCTGACTTATTCTACATAAGCTTTTAGCATTGCTTTTAATGTTCTGACTGTCCACAAATAAAATGTATTATAGTTATTTAACTAATATTATCGAAAATAATTCTGGTTTTATGTTATTGCAGATCTATTTATTAATGGAATTGTAAATTATAAGTTGTCAGTCAACCACTAAATTGTCCATTATGTTACACTACATTTTCAACAATAGGCCATTCAAATTAGTTATGCCCACGATCATAAATTAATAATAAACAATAATTTTCCTTAATGGCGAAATTATGTTTATTAAAATAAATTAATCCTGTTAATTGTGTACACGGAAAACTATTTACCGCCTTTTCAAATAGGACAAAGATTATGAGAGAACGTAAAAAAATAATATATATATATATATATATATATATATATATATATATATATATATATATATAACTGGGTCGTATAAATTTTATGGATCCAATTACAAGCAAATTATTTACGCGAAATTAAATTACTGTTTATAATTGTGAAATTTCCATTTTGATATTCCCAATATATGTCACTATAAATTGGCCGATAATATTTCACAAATTCGTGTTTAGTTTAATCCGCACATTTCAAATGCAGTTTTAAATGTACATTGACAAATGCACGGCAGTAATCTAAATGAAATATTAATTTTTTAATGGATAATGTTGTTTTATAATAAATAATCTACATTATGTTGTGTTACGCTTGTAAATTGACGCTCTGAAAACTCAATAAATCACGGATTGTTACAGTAATTTTACAACATTAATTTGTTAGTCGTTATTCGAAGCACTTACTTAATTAACATTAAATTATGTAATTTTTCGCATTTTGTGTAAAATACACTAAAAACAGGCGTGCGTTGAAAAGTGAGAGTGTAAAATAAAACTATTATGGTAATTTCATAACGAATCTCTGTTAAACTGTTAAACAATGCTGTTTATGATTTAAATTAAATTTTAAAACTTTCTCTAAGTTTAAAAATGGCAAATGCGAAGAAAATATACAAATCACTATGGATTTATCCGGTTAATGACGTTCTCTCTTTATTTTTTTTTCTTGCAAATCGTGAAGCGTTTCCCCCGACTCCGAAACGATTTTCATTGCCCCGTATAGAAAATTTATCACATTAAATAAAACGCCGCAACCATTAGAAAATATGGTCACGTCCAATGGATTCCCCCCCGCAACTAATCTGATTCGTGTTACTTACATTTTTGGCTATTTTCCTCACCGGTCTGCTTCCCTTCCACCACGTAATCACCGCGTCCGGTCTGGAACCCGACGTCCGACACTCGACCTCGTATCTTTTCTCCGCCGACACTTGCTTCTCCTTCGTCAAAATATGTACGCTTTGGGGTTTCACTGCGAAAAGAAAAAGAAATACATGTGTTAAAGTAAATGGTGCCACACGCGTGAGATACATGTTTTATCAAAAAGGTTTAACACGATTCGGTCTTTGGAGTTTAATTGTTGTTAGGGATCGTTCCGTTAGACCCTCATCACCATGTTTTCAATTACACTTGTGTTTGTATTGAAAAACTTATTTATTAAAACTCATTTTATTATTAAAAATATGTTTTTCTTAAACCACTTGCTGAACAGTGTAAGGTATAAATAGCAAAAACCGTAACATTGAAATCAGAGTTCCTAATATTGACAACCTCTAGATTTCCTACAATATATTCTTCTATTGGCGTACTTTATAAAGTAGACACAAAGTAATATGTTTTTTACCGTAGTTCGTTTTTAAGCTTCAACAAATCATTTAGAAAAAGGCGCGAAATAAAAGAGGCGAGTTATTCGACAGACACGTTCACCACAAAATGATAATCTGAAAGAATGGAAGATTTAATACCTTCACAGAATCACTTGTTATTAGTAATCTCCCGCGGATTATTGGAAGTTATTATTTCCACAAGGACTCCTTGACACAAATTGATTGTTCATTACTGTAATGGATGGAGGACTGAAACGAACAATATTTAACAATCTTTAGAAATTCAACTCAGCGGAATTTTTCACATTATTTCTTTTCAGTCGTTCCATTTATACCTTTATTTAAAATCAATTCTTCTTATAAATTGCCGTAAATACAACAACAAATCAATTTTCTCGAAAATTTATTGTAAGACTTTAAATATTTAATAAGTTTAAAAATTCAAATTTCCAAATAAAAGAACACTACTCGACACTTTTTATGTATGCATAATAAATAGTTTAATATAGTGTGTTCAATATGTGATCGGGAATTTCAATTGGAAATAAACATTTCAATTGCCCGTCTACAGACATCTACAATAGTAAAGATCCCTGATAAAAAGAAACCATCTGCCGATTCCCACTCACAGGGACCCATTCCACGTAATCATCTCGCATCTTTGAAGTGACGCTTTTGTGTGAAATTATAATTGATTGCTAAAATTGCCGTCGAGCTCTCTATTTTGCGCTTAAGTAGATGCGAAATTTGATATCTCCAATAAACGAAACGAACACATTTTACATTTGCAGAGCGCAGACACTATAAATTACATCAAATTGAATCGAATCGAGTGCGATGTTTGTTTCAATACTGTTTCGGCTATTTAATTTACGCAAGGTGTCTTTCTTTTAGACTTTTAACAGCAAGAAATGTTCACATAAAAGGTCTCCCTTATTTAAGAAAATGCTATTTTAATTCATTTCTTGTTTAATGCTCAATTTTTGTCACAAATAATTTCTCAATTTTATAATGTATATGTTTGTTTGTTGACTATACAGATTTTTAATATACAAAGAGACATTTTAAACAATCTTAAACTAATACGATGGAACATTATTTTATTTGCGTGTTTCTTTATCTGAGAGTTTGATTACGTTTTGTATAAAGAAGCCAAGCAACATCGTGAAATTGGAAAATAAAAAGCTGTTTTCCAGCGTTCTATTCGATGATGGAAATTACGGCGAAAGTTACGATTCTATTATTTTGTTATTTTAGATCGGGCTGTGTCGTAAAAGAAGGTATTTTATAATAATATTCAATCGACTTCGGTATTATAGAGACATTCTTGTATCGAGATAATATGATTCTAAATTCTTTATCTAGAGAATTGTGCAAATGTATAATTTGCAAAATATGTAATTATTCCTTATAAATACAAAAGTTCTATAAAATGTCAGTTTATATTTTTAAAATTAAAGATAAGAAGAGGAACATAGGAAAGAAGAATAAAATTAATATTAATACTCTTAAATGGTACGGTTTGGCCTCTCGCGACCTCACATTTTCAACGAATTTAATAAAGCAAAGTGTTGGGGAATTATTGTGCTTTCGCCATACATACATCATCGCTTTTTACCCAGATTACTCGAAATTTTAAAAGAGCCAACCGAAATTATTATTCATGAGTACGATTCAGGTACCTACATTAATCAACGGCGAACACTGTCGGACAAAATCTTCCTGAGGGTTCAACACTTTTAAGCCACAAAGCGAAACTCATATTAGGCAGGTCGCCGGTGCATTCGGAATCGGCGGGGCAGGATTTGTTTTTAATCCGGTCAAGGTTTCCAGTTCGTAATTAGGGAGAGGCGTTTTGTTGTGGTGCTCGTGCGAAAATCCCGGAAACTTTGTATGTCAAATTCGCCCCCAAAATCACCGCAATCTCCGAATTTCACGATTCTGTGCAGTTAACAAAGGGCGACCGTTTAATCGTTTCCTTTTTATTACTTAATGTTGCTAACAAATTTTACTGTCGTATCTAGCTCATCATCACGTTTTTTTACAACTTTACTGAATAATGGTTTAATATATTTGAAATAAAAAACTTGTTGAATTATTTTTTATGTCATCCAATAAAGCTTTAGTACATACCATTTTTTTCAGACGAAAAATGAGAAGTCTTCATATTAAATGTCGTAAAACATATTGCATATTAAGTCCATGACAGAATTAAAATCAAATTTTTGAAATAAAATTATGTCTTCTGATCAACTAAATTGATTAACGTAAAATGTGAAAACTGTCTAAAATATTATATATCGACATCATCAATTTAATGCTTTAAAAGTGTACATATCAATGTGTGGTGTCAATTGTTCATGTCATGTCATGCATAGTTTTTGATTGTTCATCTTTTGAGCTCTTATCGATTAAAATTGAATTATAAATAAAATTTTCCGGCGAGATGTTTCCATCTGTATGCTGATTTTTAATGGAAGTTTAGTTAAACTAGAAAACAAACAAGTAACAGAGCACAACAAACAATACAACCCAGTTTGTAAGCAGTTATTATTAAAGTGACTTCATAAAGAAAAAGTTAAAAGGATAATATTTTATCTTGGCAAATAAATTTTTAGCATTAAAAATTGAACGTGGTGACTATGACACACATTCACAATAAAACCACTTAACGTAAAATCAGATAAAAAAAACTGACTAGACGTCTCTATCCGATAAGGAACTCAATTATTTAGAATTTTATTTATCCTTTCTGTCATTTCGAACCGATTAGCCTCAAATATCAGTTTGTTGGGCCGTGAAACTCGGCAAGGGTCAATCAAGTTAAATAACCCTCATCGGTTTTAAACGGTGCTCAACACACGGCGTTCCAACGACAAACATAAGCTGCTTTAATTATTGAATTGTCCGTGCAAGTGCATCCCCGGTTATGGCGACATCAAAGCGAATTGCTCTTAAAACATACTTAGTAATTTATATGGTACCAAGCGATTATTGGACTAATTGTGTTTACTCTGTTCCGTTCCTTGAAGCTTACCGTCCCACATATGCAGTTTGATGTAACGATCAACATAAATTAATAAAATTTTGCAGTAAACACGGGCAAAACTTTAATTTCTTAATCCAGTCAATGTTGAAGTACGGTAATAAAAAAATTATACGCTGTAAAACTAAAAATGATACACAGTAGAAATCAGTATAAAAGTTGTCTTTGTATAATTGAACATAAAAATCTAGATATTACATTCATTTTTGATAGTTTGTTGCAGCAAGCACTTGAGAAACGACTCGATCCATCCTCGAAGTGTTACAAAGCTGAATAAAACCGGAACTTGTACAATTTTATTGTATCTCCGAGGCACGGAACGGATCGATCCCGAACTGGTATTTATGCTACTCAGTTGTAGAATCTGACAGGTTCAATTAATCGCTCGAAAAGTCCACGCCTTCGCCATTCGGCGTACAAGTGTTAGTGCATAAAGTTCAAACTTTTCCAATGGATTTTATCTCGACAATAAATTATCCGTAAGTCTGGGGCTATCTGAAATATGCACGTCCAAGTTTTCAAAACGCCCCAAAACATCGGCACAAACAAATCGCTAGTCTGATTGAAATTAAATGTGGAGGCTCATTAATTTTTAACGTGCGGTCAGCCAAGTTTCTTGTTCTGATTTATAACTTCCCCAAGTTACAGATTATTAATGAACAGCGCCAACCGTCGAAATAACATTAAGTGGTCGTAAATAAACTTTTGAATTTCTGTATCATGGAAACGAAGATACAAAAATTATTTTCTTAAGGTGTTTAAATATTATAGAGTGCAGGTGGAATTTTGATAATTTTTTACAACTTAAATGCTACTATACTTGGTAACTAATGACCTGAATTAATCTTTTTCAAGGCTTATCAACATTTTTAACATGGCGTATCTAAAAGGTCTTTACAACGCACTAATCTTTATAAATTTATAATGACTTATCCTATTTGGCTAAAATTATTTGAGTGCGTCGTAAAAATTATTGCTGCTCCAGATATTCTTTAGATAAAAATAATATTTTTAACAAGGATATGACACCGATAGAGTGCAACTGTTACGAAGAAACTAGGCGAAGAGTATGCTCCAACTTTCTTTGTCGTATAAATCTTTACATGCGTGTAAATAATTGGCAATTTGCCAGTTACTATCAACATCTATTTATTTGCATTCACGTTTTTGTTATCAGTAGAAATATGAAAGGTGTAATTATTATAATAAAAAAGCTCTAAGACACAACCACTAAGTTATGGAAATTTAATTTTAAATTATGATAAAAAACTGATTTAACAATTGAAAGTACAAATAACTTTGTAAGTTTAGCTAAAGTTAGTTTTAGTCGCACTCTACCTGGCGGTACACTGTGTAGACTTTCCAGAGATACCATGTATATTACATATGTAATTAACAAGAACAATCCTTGGTTGTGACCTTATAAATTGCGGAGGTAAATTTAGTGTGTAAGCAGTAAAATATTACCTAACCGCAAGTCATGATAAATCCCTCATAACACAGTGAGAAGACATTTCTTATTAGTACACGCTTACATGAGAAATAAGTGGAGATTACTTACAATTAATATCTAACACAGCAGCTCTGGTCTCTGGGGGCACGAGATTATTGTTGCTGGCATGGCATGACAGTCTTGCGTGTAAATGTTGTCGACCGACTTTCGGGAACACGAGATGATTGACGGCGGTTCCGTCTGACCTGATCTCGTACGAGTCGTCGATCACTGTGTTCTCCAAGTACCAATACACCCTTGGTCTAGGACGGCCTGAAAAATATAGAAATATGGGAAACCTTAATTAGTTGATAGCAAACACAGCTGCAATCTCTCAAAACTCTAATTGATGATCAAAAGTGCTGTTATTTATTCTGTTGGTCTCTGATATTTGCAAAAGTTGCATTTTAAACCCGACACGGTAAAGACTACGCCGTTTTAATTATCATTTAGATATGTTCGCTTATAAAGGCCGTAATTTCTCGAACACAGGGAAAATATCACAAATTAAACCCATTCCGGCGATCCAACGTCAAATATTTATCTACGTTATTGTTATGGTTAAAACGACCGGGTTTTTGTTACTCTTTCGGGAACTTTCTGATTTGCGTTGGTGCTAATTGATTAAAGCAAAAATGAATACCGACAATCGCTGGTATGATAATTAATATTTATTCTAACGATTTGCATTCTTAACTTGCAATAAAATATTCAACTACAATGCTCAATAGGCTGTAATTTATGCGTAAATCAAATTTGATTACGGAACTCGACTTGGGTTTGAAATTAAAACAAATTCAAAATTTTCGCAAGTATTCAAATTAACTGCATTAATTATCTTTTAGGAACATTAGTAGCATACTTTTTTTATAATAGTTGTATAGTTATTCATGGTTGGTAATCAGTAAAATTTAACGGCAACCTACCTCCTTTGACTTCGCAGAGAAGATTCACGTCCGAACCTTCATTGTATGGGCCTAGAATTATGGTCTTGTCCACTCGTTTGTCATCGTATATATGAATTTTTTCCGGGGGTACTGCAAAGGAAATAAATATACATAAATATATCTTGTTTACTAAAATATGATTTCCTACTTTAGTGTATGCAATTAATCTCGGGACAGTTAAATTCACATAATAAAATTATTAAATCCATTTTTTATGTTTTAATTAAAACTTTTACTCTATGTACGAACTGTTTATTTCATTGTTTTACAAATAATAAAAGCATGATTTATGTTAAATAAATTAAGCAAAATAAATGCAATTTAAATTAATTAAAAATAATTAAAGTTAAATTAATGACTAAAACAATGAACAAGAGTAAATTAAAAGTGTATTTGAAATAAATAAAATTTACGTTGCAAAAATAAATTATAAATGTTTCTGGCCTTAGCTTTAATTATTGTCACTGGGATTCAATAGAAAAGTTTCATCCATACAAAATACCGTGTCTCGAAGTCGGCAAATACATTTTTAAAACTACAGATGGTTTACAGGAAAGTTTGCTGCGTTTAACATTTCATTCTTTTTGCTCGGCAACTAAATGTTTAACTTTCTCATTGTTTGGTAACATCAGAAAAAGTTTTGATGGCTTCGAGCCCGACTCCGCCGAGATATTTTCGGTTTATTTGGAAAAGAAATTGGTAAAACAGGGTCAGATTAGGGTTGATATGGGAAAGTTTATATCAGATATATGTGGCAAATATGTTATGTCAACAAAATGTAAAACCGGGATGGGGCGTTGCGCTACGTGTAAATAACTCCGTAAAATCTTTTAAATTATTCAAAGATATTGCGGTTAGATTATATACAGTGTTATATTTGTATATATATGTCGGTAATATATTTTATATAAAAAAAATAAATTTTTCAAGAAAATAATATCTAGCAATAAAGCTTAGAACCATTTAATTTATTCATCCAGAGAATTGGTTATCAAATTTCTAATCTTGGAAATAATCTTCAATTAATAAATTACAATAAATAATCTGACAATAAATAAAGATTAAAAACAATGGATAAGCTTGATATGGTTTAAAGACCAATTTCCATAAAACACGAAATTTCTCACTCTATGCCTAAACACAAAGTAAACCGGCGAATCCGATTTATTAACCGTAACGTAAATTTCTGTAATTTACAAGTCGGTATTGAAACCGTGGCATTTCATAAATCAAACCCACTCGAAAGTCCTCCGCACGGTATAAATATAAAACAGTTTCCCGTCGAACTTAAATTGCTTTTTAGAAAATGAGATGATACGCCGCGATTTACATTTTATCTATATACACGGCGACGAGACACAAAGGAATCCGTGGTTAACTTATCATTTCGGGTATAGTTTTCAATTCAGTCTATTTAGGTGACACTTTTCGTGACCCCAGGCAGTATATCAGACTTTTCAATTATTTATCTTGTTTTGTTGAATGTCAAGTTTCTCCTTCATTTATTTTTTTTTCCTTGAGACGGCTGATTTTTCTTGTTTCCAATGAATTCGAGTGTGGGAGTTCAAGAAATGGATTTGTATTTGGCAACAGTAAACTAATCTCATTAATTTATTTAAATGTAATCTAGGGTACTTTCAAATGAACTTATTATCAAGGAGTCATTCATAACAGTTGACAGATCAATTTTGTAATTCTGAACTTCTGGAAAGTTGACATCGGGAGTTTTAATGAAACGTATATCTTAAAAATCTTATCGGAATACATCAGCATACAATTAACAATTCTTGGTAGTTCAGTCACAATATAAAATTTGTTCTACATTAATTAAAATTTTAGAGAATTGGAGAGTTTTAATTTGATAAAATGTAGTTACACATTATAATGGAAGTGAAGCGCTAGAACTGCATTTGAAGTAGATGCACACAATTAAATCAGACTTGATTAGCCAAATTTCCCGTTTCAATTAAGGTCATGAAATTGAGTCCGAAGTTTTTCTGGACGAGCTTTAAAAGTTTCCAATTCGTATTTGTCTTGGCGTGGATCCGGCCACTATTCTTGAATGTATATCCAGAGGGAAAATATCTCACTTTAAGCTTTAGTAATTCATAAGGCCGTTTTCGCTCTACGAGCCGACGCTAAAGATTAAATTTTAGGCGGGGAAACAGCGCCATAGTTTACATAAATAAATGAATGTCATAATGGGAATACATTTGTTTTAATTTAAATAACAATTAAGTTCTTATTAACAATATTACTTTACCTTTACGAGGTTAGAGTTGAATTTGCAACTTTTATAATTCAATTACTGCGCCGACTGTAAAACGGGCTTTTACGTTTTAAGATAAATGTTTCGTCTCAGTTTTTCTTGCCTTCATTCAAAATATTAAATGTAATTTTCCGAGGATGATTTATACCCATGTCTAATAATGGAAACTCCAAACCGCCAGATTGTGTTTTTCGTCCATTTTACATCCATTGTAATAAATTGCTGCTAGTCGTGTAGTTATTTGAAGAATTTTAAGGACATTTTACACCGTACTTTAAACTGAATCTCCAGGAATAACCAATACAGTAACTGTACTATTGAAGGTAATATATCATTTAATTTTCAAAAAGGATAATGGGATATTGTTATTAGATCTTGTGTAGCTAAAATAGTGGAATATTTCTTAGTGGTCGGGTCTGCTAATCAATTTAATTAGATAGCATCGCCAATAAGCGTCGATGGGCCAAATTCGGGGTAGATTAGGGGGCCGGAGCGCTGCATAAGGTAATTTTATTAGTGCAGGGGGAGTCGGGAGGGGCGCGGCGCCCACTCTAAATGCGACGGTGCACTTTGAAGATGAACCTGCCGCTTATCCCATCAGATACCGTCGATTTCTCCGCCGCGGCGTCTCCTCCAACAATGTGCAGCCCTTATCTACCGCCGTTACGGCCCCATATTGTTCGCCCCACCTGCTTCTTGCTTGCCACCGTCAAAACGGACCGCGCGCTCGAACTCATTGATCGGAAATAATTCAATTAATGTAATTAATTACCGCGATGGCTGTGGGGAGTTTAATAACTGGCTTAACCTTTCCGCATAAATTATTGTATTATCTTTGGATGTGTGGCGTTCTGTGAATTCTGATTAAGGTACTTTTCGTAGAGATGGAACTTTGATTTATGCAGGTTTCAAGGTGCATTATCTTACATTTAAAGAGTTTTATTCAAACAATTCAATTGCAGCCAAACCTTTTGTTACCGAAGTGTGGAAAAACTAAATTCAGAATTATTACAAATAACAAAGTTGAAATTAAACAAACGATTTATCATTTGATACTTAACCGTTTTAAGATAAAAAATGGGGCAAGAGTGACACAATTCCAATTTAATGGCGACCCTTGTTTTTTTTTTCGCTGCGTCCAGTTTTTATTAACAATAATTTTTATGCGAACCGTAAAAAGAGCGAAACATTGCAAAAAAAAACGGCGCATTATATGGCCCATAAATAAAAACAAGCGGGCATAATTTCGGCAAATCTTAGATAATATATATCCCGACGGCATTTGTTGCATGCATGTTTTGCCATTGTGAAGCCGAGCACATGAGTTGTGGCATCGGCCCAGGCGATATAAAACGGAAAGGGGAAAGCCGAAGTTGTATATCGGCCGTTTCCTCTGCGGTCCGTCCGTCCCTTATCCGACAATTTTTACTGTCATCATTCTTCTGCGAACTCGAAACGTCGTCGTCTTATTCCAGCAACGATCCCTCGCACCACCTAAGATCTCCACTTAAACTTTTTTACTTTTCTGCCACGATGGAGACGAGAAGACTCTTTGATATAAGGTGAACTTGAAACTCGAATATAAATCTCTAAATGGGGATCAAAACAAATGATCCAAAATATATTTAAGGTAAAGGTTCAACAAATTCTTGATATTTATGTATGGCAGTTCTTACTGATTTGAACTGAAAGAAGTGCCAAACTAATTTTCGGTTGGATAAATTAGTTTTTTATTATATTATTAGAAAATTTAATAATGATTTTGAGACAGTTTTTTCATTCTTGTTTTTCTTCTTTAATTTTAGTGTTGTAACTAATTAATTAACAAACAAATTTCAATAATAGTTTAAATCTCTAAACAGAGGGAGCAAATCTAAAATATATTTAAGGTAAAGATTCATAAAATTCTTATAAGTGAAAGTAGTGGCATCCTATTTATTTATAACAGATTTAAGCTTCTTTATTTTTGAATAATATAGTATAATATTTATTATTTGATACTTATACTAAATAACAAACTTAAAAAATAATTAATAATAATAAATCTGAAAATTCGGTTGAAAAATATCCAAAACTTTTTAAGGAAAGACTCCATCAATTATTTATATTTATGTATATATTTTTCACAGATTGAAACTGATTGAACTTTAATTAATATTTCCCATTTATTTTAAATCAATTAAATTTGAATAATAATTTTGGGAAATAAGATTTTCATTCCTTCTTCATTCTTTTTATATTAAATTTTACTTTCTTAAGCAATTTACATATAAATGATACTAAATTTAAATTAACTAATTAATTGACAAACCTAATTAAAACAAATATTCAATAATAAAAATAATCTAATTTAATATTTACGGGGATTTTGTTAACATAATCCCTAAATCAATACCTAATTTTATTACTTTTTGTGTCATCTAAGTTAAATTGTTATCGCACTTCCCTCCTGACCCAGGATCTTGATCCACTTAAACTTTTTTGCTTTCCCGCCGCGATACCAACTCGGAAAATTGTTTAGCATAGGTAAAAATTGAAACTTTGACTCGCATAAATACAATTTAGATAACATTGGAAATGGGAAATAACAAATCAGAATGTTGTGCATACCATTTTACATTTTGTCGGCACAACAAAAAGGATATATAAAATGGCAATTTCCACTGAAACCTTATACGTAACAGTCATTTGAAATATATTCTGTATATCGATTCAAATTCAATGACAATGAACGTATCAATTCGTGTCAGTACATTCATTTCTCCTACAGAATGATAAAATTAGTGCTTAGTTAATTAATACCTTGGTAAAAGAACTTTTTCCTAACCAATTCATGGAAGAAAAAAATCATTATTTATTAAAAGCTACAGCGGAGCGCTACTTCAATTAAACCGAAGGAAAATGTAATTAAATAATTAGAGGCAGTCAAATCGCAGGATATGCAGTAGAAACCGTCAGTTGTGGAATCTAATTTTACAAAGTTAAACAAAAAGTTTGCGAGGCCTGTTAATTTTGTTCTCCGAGATAATTTTCTAATTATAAATCAACAGTTTTAATAATATAATAGAAGACTAAAAATACATGTCCGTTTAATGTAGCTCCTTGATTCTAAGACACGTTTTGTGTTATAAATGCAAAACACACCTAAATTGACTTAAAACGAGCTTCATGTAATCTAGGTTTTCATTTTTGTTAGACAGCCATCAATCGCAAAATATATTTATGTAACTCTGACAAATATTTGACGAAGATTTTATAAAAACAAAGGCGATTAATTGAATAACGATTCAGTGAGAATATTTTATTATTGGATGTATATATTAATTATTCATGCAAACTGAATGAAAAATTTTCATTAAGTATAACTGGAACAAAATGTCCCAAATTCATTCAAACATCTGCAAAATGTATTCTAATTTATCCGTTTTATATTACGGAGGGAAGCTGACTAAAGGATAACTACAACGTTGTAGTGAATTAATTTTTGATTAAAATTTTTCCTCATTATAAACATAAAATTTTGGATAAAAATTCCTGAAAAATAGAGTGTAAACATTAACGGGTTCTCCGTGCAGGGATGGATGTAATAAAGTGTAAATATTGGAGGAGGAAAGTTTAGTAACAAAGCTGAAGGTTAAACATCTCGAATTCAAAAACGTTCAACAACGTCTCGGGAGCGCAAAGAGCAGTATTTGCATATCTAATTTACATGATTACATTTACGTGTTGAGCAGATGACGGAATTGCGGTTTCAGGGGTGGAGAAATGCACCATCTGGATTAATCAACACATGAAGAGGTGAACTTTTATCATCCTCCGGCACAGGCGCTGCCTCTCCGTCCCTTTTGCCGCGCTCGCAACGTTATTAAATTTTATTTGCTACGAGCGAAATGAAATTTACAAAATATTGCACAAACAACCGAGTCGTATTATTATTAAGTATCGTAAGCTCTTATTAGGATCTGCTTTGTTTGTTCGGCGTTTCTTACCAGGAATTCCGGATTTATTGCGTCGTTTATAAAAAGTCGAGATCTCATAAATTAACCTGGTGTTTGTTGTTACCGTATAATTAAATCTGAAACGGTTTAATTATACGTACAGGTGAACGGAGTTTTCATAGACGTGTCCGATATGGGGCCACACGAGTTTTTTTTATGCGACGTGGTCCTTTTATCAGGAAAGGATCTTCAATGTGCAATAAAAGTCCCTCTTGTGTACCGGCTTTGGCAGATTTTTCCTTATTGATTTATCAAGTGTGTCCACTCAGCATCCCCGACTAATTTATATAAGGGCACTACACTGTCGCATCAAACCAACATATTTCGTCAACATGTCACTTCTGTTTAATTTATTGTTTATTAATATTAGTTTTTATAGCTCAAGTTTTTATTCAAGGTGCTTCGAGAATGGCTCAAATAAATAGTACGATATTAAGAATTCTTCAGTGGGTTTTAATAAAGTATTATAAAAAGTATATCGCGTTCACGGTTATAGGTACTTAAAAAAAGATTAATGTGGGAACGATTTTTATCAGTGTTTCATATTTGTTCGTATAATATTTTCATGTATAAAGAAATTTAAAAATCATAGATTTAATTAATAAATCAACAAAATTTTAAACCGAATAAAAAACAATAATGTCAAGGACAATGGTGTGTAATTAAGATAAATCTTAAATTTATAATTCATATTTAATAAGAGGTATTGGTAGTTTCTTTTCTAAAAAGACATACACTTATCAATATGCAGTAAAAATAAATAAGATTTTAAAAAATCCTTCGTATTTGCAAAATCTTAATATACATTTAAATAATTTTGTTTTCAGGAATATATGAGAAAATTACGAAATTTTTTAATAAGAAAGCAAATATGTGAATATATAATATAAGTTTTAATATTTAATTTAAACGTACCAGTAAAGCTTTATTATGTTGAAATAATTCAAAACACGTAATTCAATTTAATTTATTTATATACATATAAAACGAACATGTATAGTAATTGAGAATGATTATTTAAAATGTATATTAAAATTCACGCACCATTGTATGAACTGATAAGTGTGCGTCCCGCATGAAATATTATTAATAAACGACCAAACGAAAAAAAAAAAACATAACCCGAATAAGATAAATGTTGCATCTCACACACGAAACACAATGCCGTTACGGGCGGGTAGTTTTTCAAAACGGAAGCCGATTCCGTCCAAATACTTATAAAAGAAAGGCCTCGATATTGCGCTTTATCTGAGCACTCTCAGGGAGGACCGGGCTTCAATATCAATGAGCCAAGGAAAACAAATTGTCATTTCAGACGTTACATCTTTTAGACATGTGATAAATGGTATATGGCTTTTTGTCTCTGACGCGAGAAAAAAAGAAAAACCGACCAATAAAAATCTCTCGCGTTGATGATGTTACAAATATCGATTCGATGATTCGCTTCATAATCATACTTTGCACATCGGTGAATCGAAAATGTCGGGGCGATAAAGGATAAGTGCCCCGTATTGATTTGATGTATGTTTGGAAGGAGCGCGAGAAAAGTCGTCGTACATAATCTGATATGTACTACTTGCGTTCAACATGAATGATTTCCTGTGACATAGCTGGGGAAACAGTATAAATATGTTTACGCTGGAGAATACACTAGAATTATTAAAAGAGTTACCTACTCGACTCTGGAAATTTTGCTATGCAAGTATTATGGTGTTTGTCACGTAAAATAACCGTCCCTTGAAAGTTGCAAACACATACTTACGTCGTTTGTTACACGTATCTCTACATTCTGACTCAAAATAATAAAGTTCGATGAACAATAGTTGTTGGCGCGCTTTATATTCTTGAATATATAACACAATAGAATTATTAATATTTACTGTCCGTGTAAAATTTCCTCGAGTTAGTTCAAAACGTTCGAAATTCTTTATTCACATGCAGATAATACGGACGAGCATTTGTAATAAATGCACGTATTTATTATTTGTGTAGTCTATAAAAAGCATTTTTTTTGGTAGAAGAATATTGTTGTTTGAATTTACATTTAATGCATCTGGAAAACAACAATAATAAATGGTATTTTTTTAAAATTTCGGTATAAAAATATATTTATATGTATAATGCAGATTGTCTTTGCCAACGTGAAGGATTTTCTCTGTTGTATTTGTTTTTCATGAAGATAAGAAAGGATTTATGTATGTAAACGTGTTGTCCCACTTGAGAATTTATGTTTCCTACATTATAAGTTATAACGGTCTAGAAATTTTCATCATAAATGTATTTGTCATGAAAACCGAAAATAAATTCACATTATTTTACAATGGAAGTGTTTAACATTTTCTGTGCCTTAGGGAGAAATTAAAATTGATAGTCGTTAAATTCACTTTTCATAGGAAGGTACGAAATCGTTTTGGTTTGCTCTTAATTTCATTTATGCTGCTCCTATTTGTTCTTTTATTAACAATGAACATAAAATACTCCCATAATGTATACCGATTTATGTTGCCTATTTCATGTTAACAAGCAATATCTGTTTTAATGCTTCCTATATTCATTATATATAATAAATCAATAAACAATATTTCTCAACGAAATAAAAGAATTAAATGATATTATTGGTTAACAGAAATGATTTGATTGATTTACAGTTGGGCTGAAAAGTTCGTAGGCTAGCATAAAAAAATCTTTTTTGATAGAATTTGATTTTATTATTCAATATAGTTACCTTCGAGGGCGATGCAACGATTATAGCGGTCATACAATTTTTCGATACCATTTTTATAGTACCATTTGTCTCAAAATAGGCTTCAGTCCACTCGGCTGACTTTAGGTTGGACTGCGGTGTGAAATGATGGAGCCATGTTGCATCCATTGTCACATATCGTCGCAAAAATTCAGGTTTATTACGATTGAACAGCGAGATTCCATTTTATCCAACTAACAAAAGTTACTTCACTCAAAATGTATAGTACGACAGCTGTCAAATTTATACACGTATCTTTTGAAAGTTAGGGCTAACTGAAAATCATATGGATTTAATACTAGTAGCGCCGTTTATGTGAACTTATCAGCCCACCTCTTATGTATTATAATAATTGTAACATATATTTTACGATCTGTTGAAAATGTATCAAGTTTTCCAAAACTGTAAAATATAAACAGCTAATGTAAACCGTTCTTTGTAATTTGATTTGTTTACAACTGCATTATTGATACATCAAAGTGAGGTAGTTTCGATACTTGTGCTCATTGTATATGTATTAATATGCTTTTAACAATATTTACTCGAGATGGAGAAAGGCTATCGAGAAATTTCGTTTGATGTTTTTTCTTTCAAGTTAAAAATTAATTTCCGGCTATTAGGTCTGGTAAAACGTTTAACAAAAATGAATTCATATTAGTGTATTTATAAATACTTATAAATAAATATTAAAATCATTTTAGATTTTTATAATATTATGTAATTTATAGGTTTTGTTTCTACTTAAACTTGCTTAAAATGTATAATTATGTTATTTTGTTAAATTGATGTTTACATGGTTATTTAAAATTATTGATCTTCATTTTTATTCATTCATTTTTTTCTGACAAGTTAGACATCATGTCAGCCAGATATTTACAAATTTATTCATAATATTTTGTTAGGATTAAAAGAAATTAGAAAATTGGGTATGAATTGAAACAAAAAAATATAAAATTGATAAACTTATTGATATTTTGTAATATTTCTTCGACGAGAAAGTTTTATTTACTGCTGACATTAATTTGTTTTACGTTGGCAGTTTTTATTGTCAACTTCCCATCAATTTAATTTCAATCGTCAATTAATACTGCTGCACGCATCGAAAACCGCTCCGACAAACTTAGAATATTCAGTCAGTTTTCGATTCGAATTTTGGAAGACCTATTTGTAAGCGATTAAACATGGCTGCATCGGGCAATTCTACCGTGCAGTTGCCAAACAAAGGATTGACGCCCCAAGAAATAGAAGCTAATAAGGTTGTTCATGTCACAGAGGACCAAGTGAGTGAAGGGACGCAATGTTCAATTTGCCTTGAAAAATTTATCCTGAACGAGGAATGCCGTGAAACATCATGCGGCCACTTATACCACGGCCATTGCATTGGTCATTGGTTGACGCTGACGACAACCTGTCCCTTGTGCAGAACGGATTTGAGGGATAGTCAGAGACCATTCACCCCGGTCCGTTTGGATTTTTGGTTTGAAGACGGAAGCGACTACGTTTCTGAAGGCTTCGTCAGCGACACTAGTGACAGCGATGGCGACGAAGTAAATATCCAAGTCAACATTGATAGACGTTAATGTAAACCATTATAAATATATTTGTATGGCCCCTAACCATAAAATAAAATTTATTTAAAATGTTTATTTGTTTATTATTGTTAGGTTATGTTAAGTAAGGCTAATATAAAGTGGCCTTTGCAAATGGGTTTGTAACTATTATTATAACTAAATGAACATGCTATGACATTTTATTTGAAATTTCTACGGTTTTCATTAGTTATACTTACCGATGACTGTAAAGTTAACTCTACTATTTCTGGTGGGGGAGTCCTTGAAGTCCACCCGGCATCGGTAGATGCCTTCGTCGGATAACGCTATACCATCTATAACTAGGGTCGCTGGTGATGTGGTAGCACGAAAAAAAGCTCGTGTACCGAACACACTCGGCGATGACCATAATTTTGCCTGGTTAAATTGTCTACCTCTCACATCGAAACTGAAAATATAATTACTAATTAACAGGAATCAAAAATTTGTTGTTTAAATTGGGGCAGGGCATGTTATGTGGCCACTTTGGTAATTTTCACAAAATATGCCCAAAATACTTAGTTATTTATCAGGGGCTATTTGCAGCAAAGTCAAAGCCGAAACTTTCTTGTTTTGAAAGTGAAACTCATTACACAAAATATTATCTTTTGAAATAAAAGTTAAGTTTAGGTTAGGTCTGACAGTTTGCTAAATTAATAGACAAATGTGGTCTGGACCAGACGCTCATGTTGACGGGCCCCAAGCGAGTGCTTGATTACAAGTTATATACATTTTGTTTTGAGTTATTTTTTAAGAAAATGTACGTTTTGACATAATATAACGTGACAATTAGGATTAATACCAATAATTAATTATTATTTAAGGCATTAGTCAAAGTTTTATTGGTTATAAAATAAAGTGTCAGAAACGGTGAAATACCGAAATAGAAAATTTGCAGCCTAGTTTCGTTTGACGGTTTTATAAAGTAATTAAAAAACTGGTGCGACCCAGTAACAACGTAATGATGTAGCAATAAAACTAGATTTTTACACGTACTTGGTAAAATTACCGGTTTTAAAGCCGGGTCGTAACTCGCAGTCATCATCGCGTGAGTAAATCTGTTCGCCGCTCACAATCGTCCTTATTCCTCTTCCAGTCTCCTTGTCCTTTAACTTGATTTAAGTATTTTATTAAAACCGCCACGCGGCCCAGAAAACTCGAGATCGGCTTTTCTACGGAGGATGAATATTCATTACTGCGTCCGCGCGCCCCGACTCGGTGAGACAATAAAAGCTTTTTCGGGCTCTAATGTTCAACTAACGTTGTAATGAAAACGTTTTCTAGCCGTAAATTCCTCAACCCGGCTTGACACACAATTAGTATCGCGTATTTATGGCGTCCCGCCAAGTGCGTTTTGCCTCCGGCTACCTCTAATTTCTAATAAACCAAATTGATTTTATCCTTTATTTCTTCTAAGTGCTTTTAAGATTTATAATATTGTAATCGGTATAATGTTTCTATTATTTTTTTTTTTTCATCATCGGAAATTTATTTGTTTATTATAAAGGAAGATTTTAATGGTTTGATGTACCATAAATATTTTTGTTATAAAATGAAATTGTTTCTATAAATTCTTACTTTAAAGTGGAAAATTGGTATTCAAATACAACTGCATACTATAAAGAAGAAGAATAAAAGAGCTTTTTAAAAAGTATTCATCAAGACATAATTAAAACACTGGTCAATTCGTACTGAAATCGTCAATTAGTCAGTTGTTATCCCAAGCCGAAAACCATTACTTACTCACGTTTCCAGTGGGCACCCATGAGTAGCCGCAACGGCCGTGCCATCTAGCACGCTCCACAGTATAATACGGGATAAGAATCAACAACGAGCACAAAAACGGTTCTTTGCTACGAAACGATTTTATTAGTCTAATCCGTATGCAGTGGGAGAGCAATACATCATCCAGTCTAGTCTGTAATGGGTCATAAATGTTCCTTAACAGCCAGACAGTAAAACGATGATATGGACCAATAGTGTAAAACGCACGTGAATAGGACTGGGCGAAGTTTATGCCTCGCAAAGACATTTATGTGCCTTGACACGTTCCGTTTAAATTAATTCGACGGATTTGTTTGGCCGTGGAGTGCATTTAATTTACTGCCGTCTTTGGGGTTATCGTTTCGGAAGGTTGCCGATACTGCGGGCCAGTTTACAATGGCGCAGCTTTTGAAACTGACTCGGTCTCGGGTTTGGTCGCCGGCTACGGTCCAGGGGCATAATGGAAACGGACTTGACTGGGTAATAGGAAAATTAGGAGAAGTTTCTAATAACTATACAACAATGGTCACTAGCTGTATGTCTCCATCTCTTTGATGGTATTCTGCTCTTGTGAATCTTATGAATACGGTCTTGGGTCATTTATATTTAATGTTAATTTTTGAGTTTTTTTTCGAAGCTTCCTTTTGTAGCCCGCAGGAAAACATCGATCCAACGCCAGAGCCATAAATGTAAAGTATTACCGCTACGTTTTATGCATAGTATCCCATCCAGACGACCGCCGTATCCTCGAAAATTTCTTAAACATGAGATACTCAGTGGCTAAATGCATTTTTATTCCATTCCATTGTTGCCTGGCCGCATACGAATCGCTCTATATTTTTCAATGTCTTCACCGTATGCCGCTCACTTTAGGACCAAGATTTTCTAGGATAAACACTTTATTTTGTATTAAACATAATGATATTGTATATAAAACGTACATGTTTAAATAATTGTTTACAACAAGAAAATTACATGAAGTGTACCGAATAATTCAAATTTGTGAGATGTTACACTTTGGTACTAATTGCAAGAACATTTTAAGAAATATAAATAAAACATAAATTGTTAAGAAATTGGAAATAATGAGTCATTTGAATAATAAAAAATATATATTAAAATTATATTATTATTTGCTTTGAAAACTGACATTTAAATATAGTAATAATCTAATTAATTAATAATCATAATTTTTTAAAATCGAAAAATATATATATTCCCTAATCGTTTATATTTGTTTTCCAGGTGCCAGTAGGCCATCCATTGTAAATGTAGCCAATTACTTTGATGTAAGTACAACCAACAAATTAGACTAATTAAAATTATTAATCCTTTCTATTTTAAAGAATAACATGTCGTAACGTATTACATTGTTTTCAAAACTTAAGTAAAAAAATGAACTAAGTTGAAATTTTATTCAGACGTTTTAATGCTTTTAAATATATTACCAATAAAACTGAAGTAAGAGTTAGAATTTTATTCATTGGTCGTTAATATCCTCGGTACCGAGAATTTATGGATCCTTAAAACACACGAGGTTTGTATTTATTTCCATGCCCGATGCAAGACGTTCGTATGTTACAAATAATTCAGCAATTTCAAAATTGTGAAATAAAAGATGCGAACGTGAGGGAAGGAGCATCATCATCCAGATTATTCCCGCGCCGATGAGTTATAAAACAAAACAATGGGATTTATTTTCCCCCATGTCAAAATACTCTGCCCCAGTGGTTTACCCATACATCTATCTAGACGGTAACTATTTTTCAGGTGCCCGTTCCCACGTATCTTAAACTTTCCCAACTGTAAAAATTAACTTCCACCGGCAAAATTGGCTATAAACTCGGCTCTAAGTTTCTAAGGTAGTTTCTTTGGAGCGAGAAATCGTTGTGAATAAAACTCAAAATTCAATTTATGTAATTCAAATATTCGAATATTCATAATTCTATTGGAGGGATTTATTCGTTTATTCGAAAATTCGTCAAAATGAATTAAATTGCAGTACCTAGTATTCGAATATTTCAATATTGGAAAAATTCATTTAAATAAATGAATCAATATTTGAATCTCCCCATTTTAAAAATTCCAGCAAATGATATATATATATGTGATTTAGCAATTAGATACTCTAATTTTCAAATCAATTTATGAACTCGTAAATTAATATTTACAGAAATTTTGTTTTCTCATAATTTTATGTATTAATACCGTTATGAACTTTAAAGAGTATTTGATAAAGATTAACAGTAAAATGAAAAAACAACGAAGCAAAATCAATATTGTATTTTGTGCGTATATCAATCAGTTGAAGAATATGATTGGCGACGTAAATTTAAATAAAGGTTGATTTATTGTTACATATAAACTACAAAAATTTTGCTGCGCACTCTTTAAACCAGAAATGTATGGGCAATTTTCTTTATTCGTTAAGTTTTCACGGATCTATCTCACATAGTTTTACATACCGAGATGCAGCACTAGCTCAGTATTATAAACGACAGCGAGAGCCACAAGAAGAACGTGACCTCGTCTAGAATTTTTATGTCATATCAGATAGAAATCTAAACGGCTTTTGGTCAGAGAAATTTTTCACGCAAAAGCGCCGGGGAAAAGGCGCCGGTATGCATACAGATAGACGCGGAGGTGTCGGATGTTTAAAAAGATAACGGAGCCCGAAAAGCGAGGAAATTTAAGGAAGCATGTCTTAATTTACGGCGGTTACAGGGAAATTTAAGGTAAGCAGTTAATTGAGCATTTTTTTAGGTAGTATCCTTATTGTTTTATTTAATATTAAAGAACTCCAAAAGAAATATTGATTATGATTTTCATTCAATAACATATCTACCAAATGGTGTGATATAATTAGATTTCTCTTAGAATAAAATCTACTTAATTATAACAGAAATAAATTCGATAGAGAAGCAAAATTGTACAGATATTCAACCACGGTCGCAGTAATTGAATACATTATTAATTCATGAATCAGTATAGTCACGATTACATGGAATTAATGACGCCTCTCTGTTAACGATACAAAACTAAAATCCACCGTGTCCGGATTAATTACAGTGTAAGCTAATTGTCTTCATGATGTCTACGCGCAGTTTAAATGCACCATTTTTGTTGTAAACTAAGCAACAACTATGTAATTTAATTGTTGTTTACGTGCAGAACTATAAACTAGCTTTGTGCCGTATATAACTAATATCACGACGTTAAATTTTGCTTGCATATTATCAAGTTATGAAAGGTGTCGTCATCTGTGTTATTTTACTTTATGTGCTGGAACAGATGAAAGATTTTCAAGGCGTATTAAATTTCCGTCGTGAAAATTATATTTGTGACGCCGGAAAATTGATTGATTATAAAAGTGAGCCTATTAAAATGCTTCTATCAACAAAAACTTTAATAAACCAAATTCGAATTGTAATAAACGTAATATCAATCATATCATTTTCATATCATTATATATTTATGACGAAAATATTCGTCGTAAATATAAGATCATAAAATGTGAGGTTCACATTATTTAAGTTTGAACGCTGCAGTAACTGGTACATTATTACTAATATTATATATATATATATATATATATATATATATATATATATATATATCAGATAACTTATTGATCATAATGAAACAAATACTTCAGCCTAACTTAGCATGGGTTGGTTGAATGAATGGGGTGAATAATGGAACATTGTCTTACCTATATAAGGGTTCTCCGATGCTCTCCTTGAACCATAGCACCATGGCGACGGCGTCGTCTCGATCTCTGGGCGAAATATCGCAGGGAAGACCGATCTTTTTGCCAAGAACACCGTGAACTTCCTCCATCGGGACTGTAACAATTATACGTATTACAATTGTTTGAATGCCTCTTGTTAGCCGAACTTTCGTTTCCAAGACAAGTGTAAACGACAAAGTTTCCCGATTACGATAGTTATCAGCCCGGGAGGTTGCAAAAGGGAAAATAGTCGGTTTTCCACGGACGTAGAACGTTTCCGGGACATGTTTCATTAAATTTATTTTCTTTTCCACGACAACTTCATATATAATGTGACTTATTAAGTGACTTAATTTTATATGGTACTGAAGGCCAAAAGCAATAAAAACGTTCAAGAAAATCACTATTGTTGTTACATTGTACACTTATTAGATGATTTATTATTACATTAGCATTTTGAAATAATTAATTGAAATGGCACATTCTTTCACAGTTGCAATATAGTTTTAAAAACGCATATAATACAATTATGTGAATACATCAGATTAATTTAATTTTATATTGAGTTGCTCTCGAGTTTTAATCAAAATACAAATTAAATTATAAATTATATATAATACGTATTATTCAAATTGGAAAAAAATATATATCATTTCAAATTAAAAATATATTTATAGCCATAATCCTTTTTTATGTTAATGCTAAAAATTTTATATAACAAGTTTTACAAAATTGAATAATTCATTTTTATAAATAAAAAATTAAATTTAAATTTAATTTTGTTTTTTCTTTTTTAGTGATGTACAATTTATTTAAATTTTAAAAATAAATATAACCATTTAAATTTGATTTCTTTTGCATTTGTGAATGCGAATTACTGTTTATAAATGTAGCTGTGTTACCTAATATGTTGCATATTGTTGTTAATCATTGTGTTTGATTAATGATTTTAATGTTAATAATAATTAAGATAAAAACCGAAGATAAAAGTAGTAGTGTATAATAGAAAAAATAAATATTGTGGAAATAAATTTTATGAACAATACGTTAATAACAGACACATCATATTATTATTAATTTTAACTGTTACTAAAAATAATATGCTAAATTTTCTTTCGTAAAAAAAGTCGTTTGTTAAAATTATTTCGTATTTTAATTATTACTGAAACACAATTTTCCTTATAGTTACAGAAAGTCGAGTTAGTTTCTTGTAAATATTGTCGAAAGTTAACACAGAAAGTTTCTATATTTAACCAAGTCCCATATTATTACATTCCATTGTAACCGAGTTATAATTTTTCTCATAGAATAACTTAACAATCCGCGAACAGTCAGTTATCTCAAGGTACGTATAGCAAGTTTCGGGGATTATCTCGCGAAATAAGTTCGTGCATGTCCCGGGCACTAATTAGAATACGACTCATTTAAAATTTATTCGAGGAGAGTCGGTAAAACGACTAGGACCTTATGTTAACGTTTATATTCATTGTTGAACTTTCTGTCCCGATATATACATTTTTAAGATGGAAAGTTTCTGCCCTCGAAACTTACAATTTTAACTGCAGTCTCAGGCAGAAAGAGAGAGAAAGAGAAAGAGAGCATCCTTCGATGCGGAAAATGCCACTTGGCTCCGAATCTGAATAATTTATACAAAGTTTTCGTTACTGCAAGTGGGTAATGAATGGAAATAGAATGGAAGAATTCACCACCTAAAGTAATACATATACGGCATATATGTAAAGCAGTAAAATGATTTTTAGTAATTTAATTAATCCAGTTTAAAATTTACTATACTAGGTTTATTTAATAATTTGGATTTGATCGATTGATTAAGTTATCTAGATTTAGCTGGATGGAATACGTTCAAATATCTTATTATTAACAATAAGAATGGAAGGTAAATGGACTATAATACAAAGTTGAAATACAAACAAACAAATTGGATAGTTAGAAGTAAATGTTAAATTACTAAGGCACGAAGGTAATAAATTGTAAAATAAAGCATGATGAAATTATTTAGTTATTTCATACTGCCTATCTTCCTACCACACTTTGAAATTTTAATACTGTTTAATATTATTATCAAATTTCACAAACTGATAAACAGTGGATTACGTAAAGCTGATCTTAATAATTAATTACAAGAGCCGAGAAAGAAAAGGAATGAAATTCCAGCTATCAGATTTCAGGGAAGTTTAAAATGATTCGAAACGTTTGCAGATCCTTCAATATTTCGATATCAAACAAGGATTTACGCTTCAGAAATTAATCTGACATGGCCATGATCCGGATCATAGAACTAAAAAAGAAATTTAAATGGAAATTCAAGAGGAATTGAATGTTTCACATCAAAAAACTGAATTTCATTCGAGATTTAAATCGGATTGTTTAAACATAAGTAATCCTTTGTAAGAGATGCGTTTGCATTTCGTTCGACTTTAAATTATACAAATTCTCTCGTATGATTCGAAATTAAAACAGAAAAGTCACCGTAATTTATCCTACGATATCCTAAGATAACACGACCATAACCAAAATGAAATTTTATAATGTAATTTGACTAAACGGGAGTAACGATAATTCATGATGCATCTAATAGAGTTTTGTTACGAGCCGTAACTTTTCCAATTACAATGTTTGCAAAGTAACCAATTTAGATAATCTGTTTGCTGATCGATATTAGGGTTAGGTGTTGCTGGCTTTTCCGAATATTAAATTTCGTAATTATAAAGTTGAATTTTGAATCGAATCAGCCGGATATTTGTTATATTCTTAGCTCTCTGATCCGTCCGTTCGAAACGGCCCGCTTTTCCATCGTTTTAATGTAAATATTTGATCTTTTTCGGTACACGTTACAGAGGATTAAATCTTGATCTACGCATATCGTACCTTGTGTTTCAAATTATGCTTAAATAAATAATCATTTTTTTGCATTTATTAAACGCGTGTGTTTCGCCGTACCAAAACTCGTTATCTTTTATATTAAATCTCTGCTTAGCGCCTAATTATATATGTAAAGTAATTACTTGTAAATTGTTTTGATGCTCGTTGATTGCAAATGTAAGAGGGTTATGGCTGTATAAAGTATGCGATTGTGTTCTACATATAATATTAACTTTAGAACTCTCGGTCAAATAGTGGAATTACATTACTGCAATTAATTAATGGGTACATGTTTATAAAACAATTATTTGCTTTTATAGGAAATTTAATATTTATTTAATAGATAGCTTTACAGATTTCAATCAAATTATTCTCTGTCGTCTTGGTAATAAACTCAGTTTTGGGGAGCCCTTCGAATTATTTCCCCTTAAAACACACTTTTTATTTTCAATTATCATAAAATATGTCCCCCTTCGATGCCACAGCGAATTACTTAATTCTAGTGTTTTGGCCCCTGAAAGATCCGTATCTTATCAAGGTCGAGTCACAACGGGGAGAAGTCCTTTGTTTTATTACAAAAACGTCTTCTTACATCAAAATATTATTACGCACATTACTTTTTATGATCCTTTAAAACACTTTTGTGCACTAATGCACACATTAACATCTTCAATAATAAAATACAATTTTGGTTTTGCATTTAAATATCTGATGATAAATCCTACATTAATTTTATTGCAATAGCCCCCAAAACTAATGCAACTCCCAGCATTATGTGACGTATTTTACGATTGCCATTAATAATGGTAAAAGCTATCGATTCGTCTGCATGAAAGAATATACATATCAATGTTCATTAATGTTTTTTTAGCTGAACCGAGTACTGTTTGTTAATGTTTGTTGTGGAATAATTTTCGGGTTAGTTGTGTTCAGATATTTTTTTTAATTTTTTATGTAAGTTATAAAAAATAAAGAGCAAATTTTCCAGGATAAATTTAATTGAATTGGTATTTTGTACATAAATTCATATAAACTAGAAGAATACTTCGAAAGAAAGTTAATAATCAGAAAATTATATGTAGATTGCTTTTTAAGTTAGGCGACATAGATATAAAAAGTAAAACTTTCTGGGTTATTACTGGTAACTGAGCCTTTGATGTTAAAATTATGTGAAAAATTTTCATGTTTGTCAGTTATATCTTTACGAAGACGGGTATATGATAAAAATCCCTCGCTTGATTGCTTTAGTCAGACATACCGTCAATTCAAAATATTTTCTCGTGAGTATAATGTAAATTTTATTATTGTACCCTTGATAATATTTATACATTTTTTCCCATAACGTTGTTATGTGCGATTTACATATAAACCGCAGTCATTCCTTTGGATACAATTTAAATAGATTTTTTCATACAGGCTTGGCCCAGGATATTCACCACACCGTCAATAAGAGTAACAATTAAAGTTAAAAAAAGTACACGAATATTTCTATGCATTTATACACGGATTGTAAAGTTTAACAAGAACAAAATTATCTTAGTTATTTTTAATTTAACATTATGGTCTGTAATTAATAAACTACGGTGGAGAATGACAGGATTTATTGAATACTTCAGATTAATTTTATTTTGAATTAGTTTTATTCGATTGCCAATTTCGTTATGGCAAGATCGTCCTTGCAGCGAACATTCATTGAATAGGTGCGCAACGGTGTTTATAAATCCCAGCCATCGCTGGCAAACTTCTTTGATCCAACTAATAAAAGACCATGTGCGACACGAAATTCATTCATTCGCCTCGTTTTATTTTATTTCGGCGGTCGTTGAAAAATGAGCAATTTCTCATGGAAGGCATAAGTGGATTTCCAAGACGTTGTGCCGTGACTGGCGAAACAAACAGCGCCGGTTTGTTCTCCACTGCCAGCCATTATTACTCCTGCAGGACGCGAAATTTAAACCCCAAATTAAACATGAATCTCCTCGTGTCCTCATAATGCCGCCGATGTTGCTTTGGGGCCATAAAACAACGATTTTACTTTAAATTACCATCGGCGCATTCGATGTTTTAGGTCGATGGGGCGTTACAGGAGGATCATGTTTTGCATTGTTGGATTTTTGTTAAGATATTCACATCTTAAGCGGTGTTTACGGGACAACTTGTTATAATTTAAAGGGAAATATTGAGACAAGCAAGAATTAATGTTTTAAATTGGACGTACTTTCGCAATGATATTTTAATAATTTGGAAGATATCTCCATTTCCGCGTGGTCGTCTTTAAAACCCCGATACGGATTAATTCCCGGCGTACCTCGATATCGAAATGGGGAATGATGTTCCGGCATCTGGAGCGGAAACAACATTGATCCGAACAACAGACGAGAGTATTTCGGCGGTAATTTAAAACGTGAACGTTCGTGATGGGAACGTATAAACGTCGGACAGACCTATTCCTGTCCCACATACTCCCAGCCACTGTTGCCAACTTATTACAAAGCTGAGCGATTTTAATCTTTGTAACATCGTAATTTGAGCCAAGAAGAAAAGAAATTTCGAATTTTTAAAATTTGTGTTCTGTATCTGATAGTTTTAGTTTCGGTGTCAAGATTTAATTTTCAGTTTCCACAATCCCAATTTGAATGTGCAATTTCAATAGTTGAGGTGTTTACTTTGAAATGTTCACGATGAAAAATAAATAGATTCTATTGGGGTCTCGGGACAAATCTGGTGGATTTATTCAGTTAGAGTTGGCAACGCCACGTACACCATCCGCCCGACATCTTGCTCATAATTCCCCACAAATCCCCTCTTGATCCGGGTACGGATCTGTCCTGCCTATTCGTCCGTTTTAATTCCCGTCCGATTTGCCGATTGCCACGAATTACGGGACAATAAGAAGTTTATTTGGCTTTTTTCCTGTTGGGTTTTTTTTTGTTTCGCCGTTTGAGGACTTAATGATAATTGAATTTGTTCTGTTACTTGACTTTTACTACGCAATGAGGTCTGTCAATGTATCCAAAAAAATTTCGACAACTGAAAAAATTAATGATGTTTTTAATCAAATATGTATGTGTATGGATGCCTGAAGAAAACATACGTATATGATTGAATACCTGAAGTATTAATAAATAATGTAATCTATGATAAGTGCCTGTGAATACACCCAAATGAAATTTAAATAACAAATTTCCTGAATAAAAATATATATTTAATATTTTTGTTTTATTTTTGAAACAATTTGAACGGAGACCTTCAGAGAAATTACGAAGCAAAATGTTTATTCTACTTATCCCTTTTCATCACAGAATATTCTCGTTATTTTCTACTATATAATAAAGCTAAAATATTTTTTTAAATTAAACCCAATACTTGGAGAATTATGTGCCATTTTAATTGGAGAGCACTTGAACTGTGAAATCGTAACATAAGAAACACGACTATTTGCTATATACTTCGCATTGAGCTGAATTGTCGAAAAAGAAAAATTATAAGGCACAGTAAAACATTACCTTCGTTTTTTTTTCTTTGATGGAACAAAGTTAAGATTTAATATTCGGAAATAAAATTAATTTTGTTGAACCTTTAATAAACGTACATATTTAACATTTTATGCTCACAATGGAATTAAAAAAAAAAAAAAAAACTAATGACAGTATAATTCAAAGAGATAGATGAAAACATCGAAATCCTTTGATGAAAAGCCTCTATGCCGATGCTATTGTGTCTGAAGCTGAGAAGTATTCCCAACTAAATTGTTAAATTTCAATTCAAATTTTATACGCTTCCATAAATCGACAGTGGATAGATCAAACTGCACATTTTTTAAAGGTAGAACGAAGAAAAAAGGGGACTTAATAATGCAGATCGTTTATATTCAACAAGAAAAAGGTAAGCGTTTAAATTCGTTAACAAAGGATCTTATTGAAAAGTTGAGTTGCCTCTTTACACATTAATAGGCTTGAATTAGGTAACTTCGTGTAAATTTCAATTTGGCCAATTTGAAAGCAATTCACAAAGTGATTCATTACATTTATTTATTCCTGTCCATTTCGACCCATGTAACATTTAAATTGAATAAAAATTTATACTATCATCCAATTTATTAATTTTTAATACAAATAGCGTTAATATATCCTGTTTACGGTTTTACGAATAAATAGCGAATTGCTGTGTGAGTTAACTGGTAATAAATATTTTTATTGGCGTTGCGTGTTTTTAATTTTGCTATTTATTTTAGTGCGTTTCAATAATTAAATTACAATTCAAATATGTCCCAAACAGATTTATATCTAATAAAATATATTATAGCAGACATTTTTTTCCGAGGTGGGATGGAGACCCGTTTCCCCGTCTACGTGCTTGATTTATAACATTAAATCTATAAAAGGTCAATAAATAAACCTTATAGATGCAGATAGTCTTTTATTTTTATTTGGTTATTTATAAAAAGAATGAAATGAGTGATAAAAGACGATTTTAAATTAGGAAAATAGAATTTAGAATAAAATATTTTAAATTTAAAATTAGTTCTTATACAAAATACACGCTTAATAATACAAGTACTCCCAATTTAAAAGAAGTATTCGAGGATAAAGGTAAATTTTGAATTAGATAAGCGAGAAAAGAAAGTTTGTTCGCATGTATCCACTCGCATTTACAGTGAGGGCGTTCAGTAACCAATCGTTATAGGAAATAAGTTAAACGGAATCGGCTGAGTAAATTTAATTATATTTTCAAATACGTATAAGGTAGAAGGCGTTTGACGTAGGAATTGTAATAAAGGCAAAAGTCAACTTGATTAAATTTTCCAGTTGTTCTGACATCTCCGATGATTGATGATCCGGATAAACAAACGGACTTGGCGGGGGCAAAATAAAATAATAATAAAAAACGATACCAGATGAGAAAGCAATATAGCGCCCGAAAATCTTTTATTAAAACTTTTTGCGGCTTGGACTTTTTTAATAAACGCGCTTTTTGTTGTGAAGTGCGCGCCACTCGACGACACCTCATGACTAATAATGAGAAATTTTCGGCGTTGACGTCGCAGAATGCGTCGGCAACACCCCGACGGAGACGGGCCTTAACCAAATCTCCTATTATGCCCGGAAATTAACGAGCCTTTTTCTAAGATGTGCTTTCTGAATTTCATACACGCACTTTGTGTATCGCCAGATTAATTTTCTTTGGTTACTGTTCCCTCCTCCGTTGACAGCGGAGGAGAGTCCTCTTTATGTTCCCTTTGTGTGGACAAATGTTTCGCTCGTCCTTTTCCTCCAGCTTTATTATATTTCTTGTATGATACGTATATCCAACAACGCTGGATTATACCATGCCGTTTTCTTTCTTCAAACTCACGAGTGTTATTATATCTTATTTGATATGTACAATGAGAAAATTATTTAATAAAGGTGCGGCGGTTTGAAATTAATGTTGCAAATACAATTAAAATTTTTACGTTGATCCATTAATGCAGCTGAACATAACTTAAATCCTGCGAATGACACCATATTCCCCCAAGTACCTCTAATCGGGTCCCCTTCAATTACAAATGTATATTCAAATACGTCATTACGTCGTCAGCAGACGTATTTCTTTTTTATGGCTTAGAAAATAAGTGTTATTGGTGTAAGGGAAACTCAGGGGGATGTCCGAAAAAGCGATTGAATATCGCGTTGGGGTCGCAGCCGAAAGGCCGCAGTTCATCGTAGACGAGTAACTTATCTTGATCCTATTCTCGGCTCCGCTTTCGTCAATTAAGCACCGATTGTTGACTTTCTCCTGCCACGTATTGATTCATCCTGTACTTTATTATTTACGAAATTGTATGGCAAATCTGTGCTCAAATTGAGTAGTTTTGTGAAAAGAAAATGGGGACGAAAAGAAAATTAGTGTCATAAAATTAATCTTAGTATCATAGTTTATTTAAAAGTTACAATTAAACTATGATTAACAGAGTTAATTATGAGATTAATAGATTTTCTTATAAGCTATGAGACTGATCCTATGCTATTAGTTTTTTCATTCATTCATTTTGTATGTCAGGTTCTAGTAAAACTGTACTTGTTTAATAAAAAATTCTTCATTTTTTCACTTCTTCAGATTCGTTGAATATGAAGGAGCTTCATGTTCTTCACATTCTTCGAGTTCTTGATATTCTTCTCTTTCTTCATAATCTTGATATATATTCATTCTTAATTTTTTATCAATATTAAGTATTTACAATCATCAAATTATTACCACAGCTTTTTTATGCACTTTTCTTAATTCTAAACATCCAATTTATGAAGCTTTAATAAAAAGTGGCGCAACCTGAAAAAAATTTAATAAATGTACAAATTGAATAATGTTTATGTTAAGAAAATATTTTTTAAACATTTAATTACTTTAATTTATTAAATTTGATATTTTACCCATAAATTATTCTAAACAAAATTATAGTTACGATCATCCAGGATTTAAAATAAAACCATAATTCGATTTTGGTTTTTATTTTAAGAATTAAGTACCATTTTTGTACAATCGGGTAGTTATAATTAAAAATAAAAGTTTTTTCGCAAGAATCGTATCCAATATCCGTAATAGCAATATAAATTTTTCATGGTACGAACCTAAGAGGAGACATGTATTTTTAAATTATTTATTTATTCACGTGATTTTATCGTCGAACATGAGATATCAAAAATAATTTGTAGGTACACGTGCCCACTTCCAGATCTATAACCGGAACCCTGCAATAATTTCCTATATTTTATGTCCCTTGGAACGTGGAAAGAAGATTATATTCGAAACTGCGCCCTATCACGAAATCCCTCAACATTTTTGGTAAGCAAAACAACGAACGGGAATGTCTTTACACGGGAACGATATTAATAAAACATTAGGGCTGTGGAAAACATGCTAAAATAACATTATTAAGGAAATGCAACAGGTGTTAGTTTTATTGAATTTACTTGTCTGATAAGAGGAATGGGCCTTTTTATGCATACCTATCGGTACACAACATAACTTCACAAACAACAACACGCTTGTTATTAATATTATTGGCAATACCGACAATTACAGTTTATCCGACACACAGTTAGAAACTGCAAAGTTTAGTTATTAATTCGTCATATTGAAATATTAATAATGCACCTTCTCGATCTCCGTGTTATTCAAGCAACTTTGCTGTAACTTGACAGAACTTCCAATGTATAATCTTAAACTCGGGTATGATTTTTATTTGGAAAGTTTATCTAGTGCATGACAATTATTTAAAATAAGAGACGTTATTGAATTTTGCATTCATTAAAACTCTATCGTTGTGTAAATTTGCCATAAAAAAAATGATAAACTGAAATACAAAACGCATTACTTGAGTCCGTAATTTATTTAACCGCCCATTTCGGTATGTTAGCAGCGTTTTTTCGCTGATGGCAGTCAACTTAATTTACAACATTTCGGTAAACATAACTAACAACACAACCCGTTTTGTTAAAATTCATGTTTTTTATTTATATTTTAACGTAGAAACGAACTTGATTGTCTTTCAGTTAGAATTTATTGCAGCAATGATCGTGTAACTGAATTTAACTGATTTTTATTTCCAGTAGTTCAATAACAGTTTTGTTTTAGTTCGCCTATTTTGAAGACCTACTGCAACACTATGTATATATGTTGACTATGCTGTTATTATTTAGTTTATTTTGAATTCAAAACTAGAACATTTTTTGGCTTAGAAGTACATTGGTCGTAAATATCTATCGATATTATAATTATGTAAATAAAATTGTTTGTTACATCGTTTTAGTCAATTATGAAAGGTTGAAAAGATTTAAGTGATTGGTCTGATCGTTTTCGTAAAATTACTACTTTACTTTAATACATCCTCTATTATGAGAACAAGAAGACAGTGGTTTAAATTATGAAATAATGCCAATATAATAAGTACAAAAAAATTTTAATTTTAATATTGTTACCATTATTAATATTATAAAACCAAATAAATTTTATAAAAATAAAATATTGTATAAATTTTCTAAAGAATTATTGTCCTACTTTTAATACACACAATAAACTGATACATAACAGTGTGTTGGCGGTCCATATTTAATTTTACCAGTCATTTTGTACACATAATTTGTACAAGAAATTTTGGGTCAGTATTTCGTGTGTCAAACCTTTATCAACGCATCAATCAAATTACTCCCCAACGTCCAATTTTAATAAAATTCCATAAGGTTTCGTTAATTCTCTCAGTATTAAAATGTTTGATAATTAAAGAAATTTGGCGTTTTCAATTGATTGGCTATTAATGGTGCTGCGTTAATGATCAGCTAGTAAACATAAAAGTTGATTTATTTACTTAAAAAAATGTTTGAAAAACGTGAGAAATTATTGACTGGCATATTTGATAAAGTACGTTTTTTATTTGTACTTTTTATATACAATATTTGTTTGTTTTATTTCATGCGGATAATCAATAAGTAAATTAATTAATAATTAAAAAAACCTGTATAGTTAATTACTTGACGTTTGTTACAATATATATTTGGATGATACATATATTTTTGGATGAAAATTATTGCACCTAAGTTAAGTGTTTTGGTGAGAATGCAGAAAATTGGTGGCGATAAATTTCAAGTGATTCCACACAAAATTCGAAGGCAACAGGGAAATTAACGTAACGTATTAAATTTCCTGAGAATAGGCGACAGGAGAGGTCCGGGGCGTCCGAGGCACTCTTATAACGTTTATTTACATTTACGAGTCCCGGCAAAAGGTCTTCAAAGGCCTTCGGGGGGCGTAAAGGTGAAATAAATTCAACTATAAATATAATAGAGTGCACGGTTCTCCAATTTCCGTTCAATCGCATCTCGGACGAGGGATCCCATTTCGCCCGCAGAGCGGCAATGTATGCTCATCAAACAACTTACCTCCGATAACTTGAAGAAAGAGATATCGATCTAATAAATCTGTCCCGGAATTAACTTCCACGACGAAAACCGACGCACAACATCCGCCAAATTGCACCGTTCGTCAACACTTGCTGCATTATTGATGGCGGGTCTTCCTCGCTTGACCCTTTTTTAGATCTACCTCTACCTTCTCCGTAAATAGTGTAGTGGATTGCCCATTGAGGTTTGCAAATTGCTATTTGCTCACTGTAGAAATAACAGTTAAAGCGCTCTTCACAAAACACGAAAGTAACAGCATTATTCAGCTTCAGCAAGGTTTGGCTGAGAAATATAAATCACATCAATCAGACAGATCGTTTAGTTCTTCTCAATCTACAGATCTAATAAGTTAATAAAAAACAATACACACTGTACTGTTCAATATTTTCATTTATGAACATTTGTGAACTTAAACGTATTCATGTCGATATAATAAAAAAAAAATCGTGGCCAACTAATTTAATAGAACTTCAATTCCCAAAAGCGTGTGCGGCCTACGCAAACTTCGTAAACTACGTTGAAAAAATGTTTTAATTCCAAATTAAAGTCGAAATTCATCTGGCAAAAAAACCAAAGTTATATTAGTCCGCGACTCCTGACGCCCATAAAACCGAATTAAAAGGTTCCGTGGAATCTTTAAAATCGAAAAAGCCAATTACTTGTTTACGGCCCCGGGTCGGAAACTACGTCGGCTTGTTATCTATTTATCTTATGTGCGGTCTGGGACCGCTTTCCTTTAAATTTAAACTATGCCCCAACTTCCGAAGGTGTTTATTCCACTGTTTTCGTGGGAAATCGTCAAATATCATGTTTTGGGGACAATTATGCCGTTTTATAGGCGTTGCGCCACGCGGGGATTACGTGATGACCTCTTAATTGTTATAATTACTGCTTTATTTTTGTACGACTTTTTAATTAAATATGTAGAAATAATATAAAATAAACTTTATTTTGTTTTATATAAATAATTTAAAATAATCTAAATATACGTATTTGTCCTTTAAATTAAACAAATTTTATGAGATTTTGTTTATATTTATATAGTGGTGGTCAAAAGTATGAGATGAGTAAAAACAAATACACATAAAACTTGAATGATACTTTTTACAAATTTTGAAAAAAAATTTGCATACAGAGCAATATGAAAACACATAAAAACAAATCTAAATGACGATAAACTCAAGAGACAGATATCGATAGACAATCCAATAAAATCATCAAGACAAATTAAACTGGAAGTATCCCATGAATTCGGTGCATATGTTTCTAATCGAACTGTGAGACGTCGGTTATGTGACTATTTTGGACATAAAGCTGTGAAAAAATCAATAACCAATCAGAACTGTAAATTCCGAATGGAGTTTTTCAGAAATTGTATGGAGAACCAGACGGTAGGCAGTTGGAACCAGATACGATTATAAGTACCAAAAACCAACAGTTAAAAACAATAGTGGATATTTTCGGTATCCGGAACTAGTCCCATAGTACGAATTGAAGACAAAATTGATCGTTTTGTCCATAAAGATATCTTGGAAAATAATATGCTGCCTTTTGCAAAAAAAAAAAATTACTTGTGGTTTTGAAATATCTCACTGTAATGATCCAAAAGACACATCCAGCCTTGTAAAAAATTGAATTTTGGATCCAATGGTGATTGTTTTCCTACGGCCCTCAAAGAGTCCAGACTTAAATCCAACTGAAGATACCAAATATAAAATAAATCATTTCAAAATTTATTTCGTGTAGATGATATTATTCCATTATCATTTTCTTATTTAAATGTGTTTAATTTTTTGTGGCATACTATCATTTACATTTTTAACTACATGTATGTTTCTATTCAATAAGAACAAATATACAAATAAAATTAATAAAACTGACTATCATCAATTAAGGTCCTTAAAAGTAATATTTATGTAAATGTATGTTAAATGTAGAACATTTAAAACCATTAATTCAATAATAATTTGACGAAAGAAAAATGTCAATTTTAAATAAATAAAATACTTATTTTTTTCTATAAACATGTGTGTTTGTATAGTATATATAAATAAATATTTTAAAATTTTTATTATAGTATGAAATTTGATGTGTACTTCACCATTTTTCGAGGAGGAACTTACCTGAAACGGAAAAATATATAAAATATAACTAAACATAAAATTCAGTTTTATTGGTGCATTCTATATTTATTTAAACTTTAAAAATCATAGTATTTGAAAAAATGAATGAAAAAAAATCTAACCAAAATCGAACAAAATTAAACAGCTACAAATTAAATTTAACAAACATTGTATAATTATACTTTCAACAACGTTATTATGTTTGCAATGGGAATATCAAATAGTAAAATATTTTTCACATTTTTTATGCTGCACAAGCTCTTCAAAATAGTAAATTCATTTCCCCATATTAACACAAAACATTATTTTAATACTAATTTGAATACGGATGACCAGTTTTGACAACAATAATTTTGCAGTTTCATTAATATATTGTTAATTTCAACATTAATTGACAATTCGGCCAAAATAATTATCACAGAATTTAACAATTTGATTCAGTTTAATAATTCAATAAAATATTATTATAACCGTAATTTATAAGGGAATATTTATTATTTAAATATATTATATTTAATTCTGTAATCGAGAGACCACAATTTTTTACCCCCAGGTTGTTTTAAATATTCACTTGATTTGATTATACCGTACGAAAAATGCTCTTCGTGTCTGGATGTTGTAAGAGATGGATGCACGACAAAGAGAGAAAAGTTTTGCCCGGTAGTAAGAATCCCTACTCTCAGAGACAATGCGCCGTGCTGGTGCGCGCCGGCGCACAATGTAAATTAATCTTTGCGAATGCATTTGTAACTCTCCGTATGCGTAGGGTTGTAGTTCGAGTTCTTCGGATGCTCCATTTAAATTCCGTAACTTTGTATAATTTTCAATCTGTAAAATGAAATATTTTTTGAGGGTATATCAAAAACAAAAATAAGTATTCTAAAAATAAACTACTTTTTTCAAAATAAAAATGTATCCCAAAAATTAAATAAAATATACTAAAAACAACGTCTGCGGAGACGAACCGCATGCTAAACGCAGCAAAACCAAATGATCCCCTCCAGTCAGTTCGGCCCGCCCACATAATTGCATGTATATCTTTCCTTTTTGTTTACAAAGGGGTATTGATGTTCCGTCTCAATATGCGAGTAGACACGCTCATCATTTTTGATACGGTATACTGGAACCCAATTGTTTAAGACAAATATATTCGAATAAGTATATTATTTCAACTAAATATATAATTTATCTCGGTTTTTAACGGCATATTTTATTTATCACATGGATTAGGTACGCTCAAAGTAACTTAATCCACTTCCATAGAAACGTTTTTTGTGCAAATACTGGCAACTAATTATTTAAGCAACAATAAACTGCAGATAATTAACATGATATTACGTATTTTTATAACCGAGATATTGTAGTTGATCCATTAGCCTTATAATGATACAATCCTTGTATATTTGTTTAAAACGGCGTAAATTTGTACGGGATGTAAATCTGGTACCATTCTGTTTATTATTCAGTAATTTAACTTTGGCAAAAAAGTAGATATATCAAAGATAATAAAACCACAAGGAAAACTTTTCTAAATGAATAATAAATATTAGTTCTGTAAATTTTTATTCTGGTTTCAACACACAGCTTCAATACGAGCGGCGGTGACATCCACATGCAGGAAAAGACTGATCTCGGTACCGAGCGAATTTAAAACGCTACCCTAACCAAATACATTTATTTGCAATATGTCATATCGAAATTGAATTTCAGGTGCGACGAATAAACGAGAAACATATATAAAAGTTTTGCGGGATCGATACGGGTGTAAGGTGTCCGTCGAATTTTTCTCTCTCTCGGCGAGCGATTGGCTTCGCTTATCCATCCACGTGTTACCAACGCTGTCGCGTCTTGTGTTACACGACTCTAATAAGTTATTTATTCGTTGTCGCTTTTTTATGGCGATATTATGTTATTATTCCTTATCGATTTTATCTCCCCCTTTTATCGAAATAAACCAAATTTATATGAGAACCCATACAAAAGATTTTAAGTATGCATCTTAGCACGCCATTCAAGGATAATCATTTATTTTTTGAATTAATTGTTTTATTTTTAATCTTGATGATTGTTTTTTATTGTTGATTTATACTAACTGTAAAAAAAACAACACATAGAGCGGTATACGAGTAGTTACCTATTGAAATAATAAATTATTAAAATTTGTTAATCGGAAAATTTATTATCGGTTTTCTGTTTATTTTTTCTCTCAAACCAGCGTATATATATTTTTTGTCACAATTTGTTTTATTCAGTTTAACATGACTAGAGTACGAAGAAATAATTTTACCCAATTAAGCGAGTTTGATAGAGGTAGAATAGTGGGCCTGCATGAAGCAGGGATTTCGTTCGGAGTAAATAGTGAGGCGTTTCAACAGAAATGTGAGTATTGTAATACGATGTTGGCAGTCATGGAGTAAAGAGGACAGAAGACGTAGAGCAAGAGGTTCCTGAAGAGCCAGACAGGAGGAGCTCAACGCGGGTGATTGCTGATGAATTTTTTGGTGCTGAAGATAGTTCAATTGGTATTCGATCTGTTTACCTCTGTACAAGGTCTATTGGCCTACAGATTCTTCACTCTTTTTTGGACTTACCTCTAACAGCAAACCATAGGCACCAAAGTTGTGACTTGTCTATGGAACGTCAATAGTGAAATGAAGAATGGAATCACATTTTGTTTAGCGACGAATCATGTATGTTTAGGCATACACGATGATCATGCGTTAGTGGAGGAAGACGTGATCCTTGCTTTGCTGTGGAGAGTCATGTTTACAACAATATGGAACTAATTTCTCAGCAAGATAATGTCCACCCACATATTGCCAGGAATATTTTCTAGAAGTCTTCCATGTGAATTTACTACCTTGGCCACTCAGATCTACAGACCTTTCTTCAATCGAAAATGTGTGGGACGCTTAACGAATTTACGGCGCCCTTCACGGACTCTAACTAATGAACTAACACGTGAGATTCACGTCGTATGGGATGAGATGGCATAAGAAGATGCCGACAATGAGAGTCTTAATCAAAGAGGTGGTCCGATTCATTATTATAATAATTTATGCTCTAAGACTTTTGTTTAATTCTTTGATTATTATTGTTCTGTAATTATTGTTCTAATTTAGTATATATTATAACATAGCCATGTAGGTATAGATTATAAAAAACCCTTTCTAATAATTTAATTTTTTTTGGAAACGTTAAACCCATGATTAATGCCTATTCTCAGCAACTAAAAATTTAGACGGTGTAAGCTTCTTAAATATTTGTTATTGAAGTTTCGAAGTTAAAATTGCAATAACTTGGAATTTAGACAATGTATTGATATATTCATTTTTCTAAAGTATGTTAGTACGGTAACACAAGAGTATAATCTCAACACTACCATCTATCATGCCACATCATATTAACGAACTAAATTTTGAAACTTTGTACGCTTATGTCTCGAAATTGCCAAGATCAATTTTACTAAAAATGTAGTTTCAGTATAATTATTTTAATAGAGTTTCAAAGTTATATTGGAAATATTGGGTTATTAAAAGTAGATTAAAAACTTCTATAATAAAATTAAATATTTTAAACAACATTACTATAATAAAAAATAACATTTATTACTTTGTCATTAACTATAAAACTTACAACTAATAAAGTTTGTTTATAAAAACATTACTGTTAAGATTAACAAAGCAATAAAGCGTAAAAGTATAGTGCTGAAGTAGTCCTTAAAATATAAATGGTAACTATTAACATTACAGAAATCCCTACCGTGAACAAATCCTTTAAAATATGAATAACAGCACAGGTGTTTTGTTGAAATATCATTTAAATTAACCGTAAATGATTGAAATGAGCAATTTGCCGACATAATGAAGTTCGCATTTATATTCCTAAATATTTCACGGTTTTATCTTTAATGGTCATGTAAAACTTATGTAAATGAAAGCCGCCATATTCTGTTAAATGATAAAAGTTCGCGGTGGAAAAGTACGTCGATGTGCTCCGGAGATGTTCGCCAACGATTTACGGCCGGAGCCAGTGGGTTAACCTATGCATATAACAATAGTTTAGGCAGCTTATCACCCTATAAATATGTCTCGGCCAAAATGCATTGTCCACATTCTCGAAATATTAATTTTCCTTAACGCAGATATGCACTACGTACCAGTAAATCCGAAGCGAACACACTTACCCGAGATCCTCGACCAACACACATTGCCAGGCATTAATAAAACGACCACGCTTGTGGTGTTTTCAGTTAGACCTGTACAATTTACTGAATGATTTGTTTATTAATGCGACAAATGGCCAATTATATTGGACGTATGGAATTCATTTCTGAGAAACATTTCAAGAGAGACCAAATGTGTTTTCTTGGCATTTCCTCCAACTTGTAAGTAACAATAAGTTGGATAGGTTTAATTCGATTTTGTGGTAGTTCAGTTCGAGTAGCGGTTTGATTAAATACGAGTAATTTTTTAAAATACGTGTTTTCTATAAAATACATGTTGGATTTTATGTCCAGGGAACTGAGAATTTGTTTGAACGTTTTGTTAGTGATAATACAGTATTGTCCTTTAACAAATCTGTTTTGGACACATTACAAGTCGCACATATTTAACGTTTAAGTCGCACCATTAGGAAGAAAAATGTCAGACCAAGAAGCAACTACACATCCCTTACACGGGCTCGACTCATTTTCCGGTCCGCGGGGGGCAGTTGTTCCACTTTGCTCTAAACTTTAGAACCTGAGAAGCGAGAAATACGTGTCAGCGGTGTGTGTTTGGAACACACCTCCGTTTTACCCTGGCCATTTGTTCGGCCAACAGTTCAAGGTCCATTGTGAAAATTAACTTTGGGTATGAGGCTGTAAAATTTTATGGGCTACAGTTTAACTCACAATATATTATTAATTACTGTAATTTGTGCCCTGGAACTTATTTAGTGCTGTTAGACAGTTTTCGGAATGTTTTAGAACTGGGGAGCTTTTTTAATAATAAAAAAATTCTTTCTCAGAATGGCAGAAATTTGTTCCAAAAATTTTTACTTAAAGAATTACACAATTTTTTATTACATTCAAAGTCAATATGTCAATTCGATTTTAAAATGCCATACTGAGTGGTTATTTTACTACTATTTTAAATTTCTTCTTCCTTTTACAGTATTTTTATTCTGTATGAATTAAAAAATCCCTTGAACTTCAAAATACTGTGAATTCTCTACATTGAAAACTGTTGAAATGCCTTAAATTCATTTTACTCCTTTTTTATGAGTGCATCCACCATATTTTTAAACAGTTATTGAAATACAATGTGAGATGTATTTTAAAATTTTCTAAATAGTATTTTGACCATTGAATATAGAAAACATAGGTTTTATTTCCGTTTCAAACAAATCTGGTTCATTTTATTTTTTAATCATTTTATTTACTTGAGTTACAGACGAATCTCGCGTTCAAATTGTGTTATGTGTATAAACCGTAACGTACCTAAACAAGATTGTATCAAATGAAATGAGTTTTTTAAGAAATAAACAAAGCACTTGTGGCAGTGGAAGCGGCCCGCAACTTCCGAGTTTTCCATTCCATTGATATTCCAGTGAATAATCGCGGTCTATTCTCCGCGCGGAACACTTGCAAAGTCAACGGGGACCGCAAGTTATTGTTTGCAGAGGTTAGCTGACAATAGATAAGAAACTGGTCTTATATCACCGAGTTTATTAGAATTTATGTCGCACAAGGTGTGTGTCTATGGGCGCCGTTACCGTAAAAGTGTCCTTCGATGCTCCACATCCTTGATATACAGCGTGCTTATTTATTTACCAAGTCGAAATTGTGCGTTTCCAATAATCATTTTTTCTTGCCCTATGACCCTCCGCCGCTCTACGAGTGCGAGAACTCGGAAAAATTTTTAACGTCAGTTTTAAACGAATCGCTTTAAGGAATAATTAGCGTCACAAACAAATGTTAAAACGCAACGGGATACAGGTAACGTATTTTAATTGTTTCTATAAATCAGGATTAGGATTTTTTTAAATCTCGCCTTACGTTTGAAATCCGGCACGTTCGGATCGCCGAAATTAGGAATAACGGCAATAATTCACGGTTAAATTTAAACCGCCATAAAGTAATCCGCCGAAATGCGCTACTAAATACATTTTCCGGCGTGCGGGAGGCGCAGCACTTGCAAACGGCGGATGCGTAACACTAAATTCGCCACTCTGCGGCTTATTTATACATTCGAATGGTCATAGCCAATTACCGGAAACGTTTCGTGCGGATTACGTCTTCGGCAAATTATTGCCTTTGCTTAAACGACTATTAATTTCCTACGCCGTGAAATTGGATGTATTTATTTAAAAGATTTTTTTTTTTTTTTAATTTGAAATCGTATCAAAATAAACTAGTTAAAATAGAGATAATTAAGTCTCAGACTTGATTTGTTGAAAGTGAGCAACTTAAATTTTGCGCATCTTTTGGGTATTTTAAAACGTATTCTTTATGACCATTAACGAAATTTATGACTAGAATTTCATTCCACATAAAAAACGGTGTATTTTACAAGTTCTTCGAGAAAGACATAGAAAGATATCATTAACATAAATGGGCAAAGTTGAATTTACGAATTCCAAGTAGTAAAAAAAGTTATTTGGTTTGAAGCAAAATATACGAGTGTTGTTTTTAAAACAACAGTTAATAAGATTTACAACTTGATGTATAACATGGCCGCTTTTACTTATATCTCTTTTACGTGGAAAAATTTAATGCCACATTAAAAAAGTAATTATATACAAAGTTACAATGCCAACATATTCATCACGAATTGCAATTTTAAAATTTCGTTTTATCTTTATGTTTTCGCTGTCCGAAACAGACTAATACACAGAACATAAAGTGTTTTGTTCTTTTTGCGTTCCTGGCCGCTTTTTAAGAATATATTAAAAACAGCGGCAGGATTTTAAAAGGTCTATTTATTATCAAAAAATAAAGTTCGAGGATTAATTTTTCACTCGGAAAACGTATTGTGGAATATATGGCGAATAATTGCGGGCATATTTCATGGAGCTTTCATTCAATTCTTCGCGAAATTATCTTTAAAACTAGAAAGTTTTCCGAAGTTTTTTTCGCATGAATACAAGAAAAGCCACCTGGATATGACAGCTTAAAATTACTATAAAGTTCTCTATAGATGTGACAGCGGAAACTGCGATGATAAATGATAAGTTGAATTAATATAAGCGCCTCTGAACCGTTTATTGTTTTTATATTTATTATTTTCCATTCGCGCGGCCTTTCCGTCGCATTAATTCAATTTGAATTGCTACTTTTGACATTAATAAATTTATTCAGGAGCGATCTATCACGGCTTATGAATAAAATCGATGCTTCATCTTTTTCGCCAACAAAATACCACCTGTATTATGTTTTGTATATTATCGATAAGAGTCGCCATATATAATCACATTAGAGTAGCTCGTTCGAAAACAAAATATGTTATGCTCTTTAATTAATCTTCGGCGTGTGTTCTAGATGGGGCGTGTTTCTTTTTAAACCTGAACGAACACCCGAACCGATGCGGACCACATGGAAATTTATCTCCTTCGCACGCTACACTAACCTCACATTCATCTTGTTACTCTTGCATTATGCATTATTTATGCATGCATATGCATTCGGTGCACTTGCTAATTTTTATTTACGCTTATATTCTCAGATAATCCAATTTATTATGAAGTACTTTGATTTAAATATTCGGTTTTCTGTGGGGGGAAACGAAACCGTCGCCGCAGCCAGCTAGATTTCGAACAAGTCTAAAAGAGCAATTCGAAGATTAAAAGACGAAATAGATATTAACGACATGGCAATTGATAAGGAACAGGCCTGTTGAACTTGTCTCATTTAGAAACAAGAGTCGTAAAAACGGTTTAAAGGGGAAAGTAAGAAATGACGATAAAAAAACTCGAAAAAATAAGATCAAATAATCAAGTTACACAATAACGTCGAGGCTCAAATATATTTGAAAATGTGTACCGTCATTTTTAGTCATGCTTAATTTGACTGTTTCTTTTTTTTTTCGTCACTGTATTGTGATTTTTGCATTTTTCTTTGCATATTTTTTTATCCGTGTTTGATTTGTCAATTATAATTGATTATTAATTTTATTAGTAATTAATTTAAAATACGTTTTGTAATTTTATTCTTGTTTTCTTGTCGTACTTTCTTTTACTTTTAATTGCATGGTTTCATCATTTTACGCATTAGATCTTTTATTGTTCTTTTTATAATTTGACATCAATGTCGTAACACTATTTCACAATTCAATTAATATATTTTCATTTTAGAGATACTTGTTTATTGTTTGCTGTTTCATATAACATTTAAAAAAGATCCATGACGTCTTATTCAATTTTATTGGTTATCAGTCAAAATCTATCTTCGCCACGGCCATGACACGTTTTCAATCAATTCAACACTTTTATTATTATTATTGTAAATGTGCGAATTTCATTATGCAAAAATACAGTTGAACTAAAATCAACACATGTCAATGTTACAGCAGTTAAACAAACAAGGGTTCGCAAATTGAATATTCACGCGACCATCTCTCAAATAAAATTAATTTTAACCTAATTTAGATGAACAGTATTCTGAGGTTTATTTGTTAATTCGGGTACACATTTATATGCATAATAAGCATCAATACGCCGAAATTAACATAAATCTGTCTGCGAGGGCTGTCACGAGATATTGATAAATAAGTTTACTTTACATACGACACAAAAATATGATAAGTCGATGTGTTTTTTGTGTGTGTGTGTATTGCTTTTTTACTTCGCACCCTTCATACGTCATCTGAGCGGGATTATTTATTCAAGAATTCTGTTGACGACAGCCAGCGAGAAAACAATTCAATTGTCTAAGTATAAAAACCGGGGTGTTTTATTGTATTGCGTAATAAAGAATTCTTCTGGAAAAAACATTCAAATATTTCAAGCGACCGTCTATGCATTAATCTCTAAGCCGTCCGCATTAAGATGTTCCGAATTTAATTTCAGGAATATTTAACACATCTTTTAACATCAACATCCCCCTGTCGGTTTTTGAGAAATTGGCAGTAAAACTAGTAAGTTGAGAGGTGTTAAAGTTTTATTTGCTTTAGTGTGACAATTTAATTTGAAGAAATCGAATGTCTATTTAACAAGAATACGTCGTCGTGTCTTATTAAAAAAAGGCCAAAACTGAACAACACGAATTTAATTAAACAAAATGTCTTTCGAATAGTCGTCTCTCTAAAATTCTAATTTAGTCACTTCGCTGAAACGTCGTCTAGTTTATGCCCTTTGTGCCAGACTCACAGACAGATTTCAAATTAAAATAATTAAAAGTCTTGTAATAAACTTGTGAATGTTGATCAATATTGAGCTGCCATTGTGATGTCGACAACGTGAACAATCTGGAATTACTGGCCAAAGTTTAATTAAAAATAGTCAGCGGAATCGCTGACATTTTTTACTAGGTAAATTTAATTTGCTGTGCCGTTTAATGGGGAAAGATTGGATAAAAATCGCCAATGAAATTAGTTGCGAATACCGCACAGGCGCTTGCACACAAATGCTTTAGATTTTAAAGTTGAGAAGAATGTCGGTTATTCATTTTCTTGACTTATTCTGGACTTACGGAATTCTTGTTAATATATAATTATGTATTATGAACTTTAGTTGAAATACTATAGAGTTGTTATAACTGTTTCAAAGAAATTTTAATAAGACCATTATATTGGGTGTATAAAATAAATCCGGGGGTGTATTATCAAAATTTACTGGGTCGGCGTGACCGAGGAGAATTTCCCTGCAAGCACAACAGGTTTGATCCGCATAATGACATAAATTCGTTAAAAATAATTAAAATGTGAATGGCGTCGTGAAGTGCTTTGTATTTTGGTGAAAGACTGGCGTATAATGGCGGCCTGGAAAATTAAGGCGGAATGGAAAATGTTGCTCCCTCATATCTGGCGGCGCTTCTAAAACAAAAACGAAGATACAAATTTCGAGGTGACCTCACACGCTAATCGCAATTAATACGATTGTGTTTTTGAGACACAATAACCCAAAACTCTAATGGCTGTATTTTACTTACTGCAAGTATTGCCCTTGTTTCTATATGTCTTCCTCAGATATGTCTTTAAGTTTACACTCTAGACAGTTACTGTTACGACCAAAGTAATTTTAAAATTAACAATTATAATCAGTCAAATGGATGAAATAAATTTATTGTAAAATATAATAATATTGTCACACAGATTTTTATATACTCATTATCCCCAGAAAGAAAGCACTTAAAACATTAATATATACGTGTCTTAAGAATTTAAATTAAAAGTAATATATGCACCTTTCATGTTATCATAAAATAAAGGATACAAAAGCACGATACTAATTTCAGACGAATCCGGTTTATTTTAAAATAATCCCGGACCATTATAAAATAATAACTGGTAGCGATTAATTAAATTTTTTATTTCCGTCTCCAGTACGTTGTTTTCAGTTTCATGGCGTTGCAAGTTGATCTTGTCATCGGTTTCACGTTTGCGTCAAGAAGCCGAAGGACCGCGTCCTGTTCTTGCAGCAATTAATTTAACAAGCTTCCTGACGACCCAGCGACATGTCTAACTCAGGTCTTCACTTTATGACGGCCAAATCCCGCCGGATCGACTGCTAACACTTTAGTGTTAGACCTCCTACCTGTATTGTCGTCTTAACGGGGATTTTGTGCCGGTGGAAACGGATAATTAAGTTGGGCGGTGGAAAAAGGGAGAGACGAAAACTTACACTTGATCTGTTGCTCGACATGACTTGAGGGTGAAATGCGTGATCCAGTCAAAAAGAGCAAACAAAAGGAAATCAATCAATAATATGGTTTGATGATCTGTAGGTAATATAATCATTTTATGCAGATTTAATATACAGTGGGGTCGTAAAAAGTTCCTCTTTCCGTTGTGAACGAAACAAGATATCGACCTCAAATAAAAACAATGCGGGATGTTGTCAATCTAGCTAAATTTTGCTGTAATATATGCCAACTGTTATTATTTTTTTTAATGGAAATGTAATACTTCATTTGAAAGGTATTTTTATTTCCTATTCAATGGAAGCTCAATATTTACACAACAGAACACAGTATTAGTTAGTTAGTTATTAGGTTAGACTTGCCCATTTTATTTATTATTATCGATTTGAGTTTTTTATCCTTATCTATCCATCTAACTGTAAATTTTTTCAATTGCATTAAATCTGATTTTATTAAACGTTGGTAAAATATATTTTCGGGGTACACTCACCAAACATTTCAGAACGTTTTTGTTACACATGTTGAATAAACAACAGACATCGTATAAAAACTTAAAAGATCATTATTTATATTGTTCTGAAAAGTAAAGAGAAAAAACTGTAGAAAATATTTCTACAAAACTAATTATTTTTTATGCTTAGGTCTGAATATAATATGAAGTTAATACAAAAATACTACCTAATTAAAATTTTATACTACATTGTTCTGGAAGCAATGTAGGAAAAAACTAAATCAGTTATTTATGGGACATCAATTAATAACTGTGATCTGGATTGAGTTTGATGCATGGCTCACGTAGGTAGCCTGTATACATATGTACATAACGGCACAAACGTTTTTAATAAATAATGGGAATAAACCGTGTTGTTTAAGTCGTACGTTCCACTGGCCAGAGCATTATTTCCGGACCGATATTGATGACATATTCCGACGGAAAACCGAATGCTTATTTGAGGTTTCGAATTATTGATCATACGCGTACATAAATTTGTATTTATTTCGTTGCGAATGGCTGACGCCGAAGCATATTTTCAGGATTTTATGCCACTTTCGGAAAAATTACCGGTGTTCAGTTTTATATTGGCGGGATTATTCCACCGATACGCGAACATTTAATTGATATTTCAAATAATTGTCGGTTCAAATACCATACATTATATAGCCTGTTTAATAAAGGATACAACATCGCAAAACATGTTGATAAAACGGTAAGTTTTGACTTGTTAATAAAATCTAATAACAGTTTCCTGTATTTCTAATTTTATGGAAAATTGTACATGTTAATCGCTTTAATTTATAAGCATATATTTAAGTGGGTATACAATTGCAAAAGGAGAACACATTTGAAAATGGTAACAAAATTCAATTAAAGAGAAACCAGAATTTTATTAATCTATTTTAAATTAAAATTTAATTTCCATAAACCAAAAGGAAAACAAATACGGAAAATTTTATTCATTTATTTATTTTATTATAAAATTGGATAATTCAAAATTTTAATTGATGTGGTTTAAATTGAATATATCAAATTATTATTTATTAAAAAACAATGGAACAGTTTTAATTAGTTATATATAAATCTTTCACGAATTTTTCTGTACATTCACTTTTAAAGAATTTTATTTTTATGTATTTTTAAATTCTAAGTTGTTGCAATTAAACATTTATTAAACGATATTTTATTAAATTTTAATATTTGATTCAGTGATAAATATTTAGTTCGTCCACACAAAATATTTTCAATAATTTCGAATATTTTAACGTAATCTAGTGACGATCAAATATATTTTTTGAGATAGGAATGATTTATTAAATAACGCATTATAAAATATGTTTTCATCGAGGCTTTCATAATATAAATTTCGCAAATGTAGTAAAATAATTTCATGAAATATTTAGATATGTCAACCCAGTTTTTGTTAATTAAATTAATTATACTATTATGAAAATTAATAAAAAAATTAATTGCGGAAATTAATATAATATATGCATACTAGGAAGCTTATTTTCAAATTTAACACAAATATATGATATAAATACATATGTATATAAATGAAAATGTATATAATTTGATTAATATATTAGTCAATTCACTAAAAGTAATCAATATTTGTAAAAATTTCAAATTATTAAATTTAATATATTAAATTCGTCAGTATCGCGTAACCACTGTAAACAATTTTAACGCCGGTAATAATGAAATTCAGTCCGTTTATTTGGATTTGCAAAGATTTCGTAACATTCGGGATTACAGCCGTAGAATTGACCATTTTACATTTACAATGCAATTCTCGTAAAAAGTTATACCCGGAAATCCGGAAAGCGGTGTTCTCGCGCCGGACTATCGATGGTTCGTTCGTCTGCCCGGTCCCGCAGCGCTTTTGCCATGTAAATAAACGCGCCGAATGCAAAACGATAATTGCTTAACCCAAATTGTCGGACACTTCGCGGAGACGTATCGCGTAACGGCCATATTCCGCTTTATTTGCTTAGAACCTTGTGCGGACTGCAAACGTTCCGGCGGATAGTTGGTAGTTTGTGTTTGTCGGGCATATTCCCAACGCTCGGATACAGTTTGTATCTGGCGGCGGGATCGCGTCGCGACGCCGGGAAACGTGCAGCGCGGCGTTGCACCGCCAATGCGGAAGCGGAAGTCCCCGGCCGCACGTCCTCGGCCATCTTCGTCGGTCCAGACGGTTCGGCTTAGCGCTAAGAACTGGCTCCGATACTGATGCATCCCCCCATAAAAATAATGGGGCCTTATGGCCGGATCAGTGCGAATCTATTGCGTTGTTTCAGTGAGACGGCCGCACCGAATTGCACAGTCGACATTGCGGGAGTCCGTGGATTTTGTGCGGCTTTGGGACGACCGGACTCCGGTCAAATTAGATTTGAGAAAAATTACTTTTTTATCCATTACGATTGCGAAAATATTTGTTAATAAAAAAACATGTCTCCTCAATAATATGTAGATTTCTCAGTTTTCAGCAATGACGGAACATGTCTTCTCAATAATATGTAGATTTCTTGGTTCTCAGCAAATATACAAACCTAAACCATATAAGATCTCTCTTTGTTTTATCGTTGCCAGCAAATTCTTTTTTTATTGCTTCTCCAGAAATTTCTGTCCTTTTTTTTATTTACCCAGTTTTCCTTCTGAACAGTCTGAACATTTTAATAAAATCGTTTTTTATTACAATATTCTTATACATTTTTTCTGCAGTTAATAATTTGCCAATAAAATAGTACATCTTTTCATATGATCACCTTGTAGAATGAAATTGGGAAATTTCCAAGAAGCAATGCCTCGGATGCGCCATTTAACCGGGCCAATATCGCATGGAAACTATCAAATGCATAACCCCGACCCAACCGGAAATTGGATACACATCGCTCAAGGTGAGAACGTCCGTCCATTCAATCGGAACACACGCATTTCCAGCAATTAAACAATTTTGATAACTTCGCGGGGCGGCATCTGTTCGAAAGCGGATAAACAGTCCCTGTTATGTAGTCCCGTTTATCCTGAAGCGGTCGAATCTTGCGGCCCCAAAACATCGGTTGGAGTGGGTTTCTGTGTCGGTTCCAGGCTTGCATATCGTGCCGCCATCTAGTTGATGTATTGTTCTGTGTCCCACACCCGTTTATTTTAACCAGCTACAACGTTCATCAGGGACTAAACAGCTTCCCGGTAACTGCTAACTGCAGAGGTACTACAACAATTATTAACGTACCAAATTATTTGCGATGCAACGGAAAAGTTCTTCTTTCGTCCGTCCAGTTGTCTGTCTAAAATTGATTCCTTCCCACTTATTAAGCAAACATGTACAACAGTTGTCCATCTATTTGGACGTTCCGGGTCCATGCCAGGAACCGTAATAAATTATCGCAAACGAAAATATCGTAATCCGACGCTTTCGACTGACGTGGATCGTTTGCTTTTAGGAATATGATATGGGTCCATTCCTAAGTTGTTTTCTATCTTTTCCCTCCCGCTTTATCACTGACAAATTTTATTCTGCGTTTTGCCCCACATTAGTCACTGCACCGACACACAAGGAACGTTTCAGATTCTCGCAGTAAATGGAGTGCGAGTAGATAAACATACACATTTCTGGTATCTCCGACGTGTACATTTGTTGGAAATTTGTATGTTCTATTTCGTTTCGATAGAGAGAGTAATTTATACAAATTTGGAACTTACGTTTATATATGTCTGTATTCTATATTCATCACTGGTGAAATGCTATATATTTTTATGAACTAAATTCTTCTGTTGTCTAAGTTTGTGCGGCACTGAGTATTTTTTTTTTTAAATTAGCGATCAACGTTTGAATAATGTATTTAACCGACAGATTTTTTGATTGCTTATGATATAATAAGTTTATTAGTATCAATATCAGCGAGTAACGTGCTAATTTATGCAAAGGTTGTTGGTAACAAGGGGTTAATTAAGTCATGAAATGAATAAATTAGTAATTAATAAAACAGTCTACACAAGCATATTCAATGCTTCGCAATGTCTTGTATTGAATTTGAATTCATGTTAAGATCAGTTTGGAAATAAATATGTCTAATAAATATTTATTTTATATGGTAGTATTGTAGTTCTTAATTTATACCAGTTTTTTGTGTTCAATCGAAATTTGTCTATATTAAATTTTCGAGAAATATTTTCATTTAATTGATGGTACTATTGAATTCATTAGAACAATATAAAAATAATATCATTAAGTTGATGACACTTCGTCGAAAATGGACACCGAGAAAAAATTTAATTATTCGGGGAAACAAGCCCTTTTTTATATGTAGATTTTATTTTTACAGACAGAAAGAAAAAAGTCGTAGTATATGGAAAAGAGGCAATTAGAGAATTTAGTATTTAAAGCCTCTATTTATTATAGTATATGGTGGCGATATTTGTATAAAATCCATATCTTAAAGTGCGCCGATGATCATAAAACGACTTTATCCTCCTATCGTTGTATTCATCATACAAACTGAATTATCGTTTGATGCGGAGCCGGGCGACGTAATAAAACTGATTTATTTAGAACCCAGTGATTAATTTATCAAATTTGGCTTTCAACCATACATTCAACTGGAGAAGCAAATGGAGTGCAAACAATAAAATGGAAATCCTATATGCGGCTTATGTGATTTTTCTCTTTATTATCCTCGGCTAATATTCACCGCTATTCTCGACGAAACTGATGATATAATCACTTTATTGGACCGCGAAACGTCCCTTAATTTTTGTGTGTTTCAAAAAAAATAGTACTGTGCGAATCATGCAAAGATTGATCATATCACGGGGTTAATTGAGCAGTAAAACGAATAAATTATTAATTAATAAGATAACACCCAACTCGTATCAAGTATCGACATTCCGTACTCCATTAAACAAACATGTTATTTCTGTAATTAACTTTTCCCAGCGCTGAAACGCGACGTAAAGCTGTTTCAAATATTAATTGGCCCCTAAACACTTTAATGACTATCAATTTCATTTAAATACGTTTTTAAGTAGTTAATAAAAATGCCAATATAATCCTATTAAAGCCGTTATCAGTATCCAGTAAATACTGTAAGGTCATTATGGGGTGTTATAAACGAACTGATTGATAATAAGGGATAATTCACGCAACGCTATTTAATTTGAATTAAATGCATAAAATTAAATGTGGGTTAATAAATACAACACAATGATTACTTTAATTATTAATTTACATAGTTGTTTCCACTAATTCACTAAATATCTCGACCATGGATCATTGCTCGTGTGCAAAATTTAAAATCTAGTTACAATTTAGTAATTTCTGCATAGTTTTCCTTTAATACCATTTTAAATGTGTATTTTGATGTCCCAGAGTAATTTAAAAGCCATTTCAGTGTAAAAATGCATCTTTTATGGGCATCTAAAATACCGGTTCTCATATGGTTATTTAAAATACACCCCGACTCGGTACATTCATATAGATTACGGTGGGTAAGACTTTTACTGCAAGGGAAAAAATAAAAACCGATAGAAAAAGCGTTTAAAAACGGCACGGGTTACATTTATGGCTGATATATCAAATAGACTGTTGACAGACACTTTATACGTCGCTGAAATATTGTAAATTTCTCTGGAGGATTTTTTTATATTTTTTCATTCGCCACATACTGATCACGAGGCGGGGGAAAGTGTTTCTTTCCATTTAACTATTGCCCGTGGGAGAGATACGTTTTACATTAGTAGAATAATGCCCGGGTATATTCGTTCATTTTTGAGTTTGGACACAAAGACTGCTCGGCGTCGCGCTCATTTAACAATTACCCACTCCGATCGTTGGACCAGGCGGAAAATTTCCTCTCGAAAATCGGGAGGCGTCCTTTGTGAACTTTCAGACCGGTCCAAGGTCCTTAACTTACCCCCGCAACGCCGAAATTAATTACTGCCGACTTACCTGAAATAAAGAACGTTGTCATTAGAATTGATTCTGCACCGGCGAAGGTAAATTAAAATGTGTAATCAAAAACAAACTTTATTTTCTGCCGCAAATTAGATTCTTATTTTAATTAAATTTCGTAACCGTTGATTGGCTTACAAAATTGATACTTAAAAAATAATAGGCACAATAAAAAATTATATTAACTTAAATATTCTGTATCTTCAGTGTTTGTGTTCTTTTGTTAAAAAAAATATTGCTAATTATTACATTGCACAAAAAATATTTTAAATGTGGTTTAAAATATTTCTCAAGTATCTAATTTGTTAGATTACATTTCTTTTATATTTCTCCCAAAAATTGTTTTGATTCTTAAGTTGTTGAAACTGAAAATTGAAACTTCTGTTCTGTTTGATACAATTATTTACTTTGCTATCTCCAAATATAAGATACTGGAAGCAAAATTGTTAACTTTTATGTAATTTTCTCGTGTACAAATTTCTTATTTAAAGTGATTTTTTTAAAATGAGTGCAAATATTACAGCAAATGAAAATTGGAAAAAGTAGGAACTGCGAACAAGAATATAGACATAATTTTATATCTGAGGTGAACATTGGAAAACACAAAATTTGAAAATGCACATTACCTCAAATAAAACTACGATAGACGTTTTAAAATAATTTGAAGAAACAGAAATACTTAACTGCCACAGAAGCAGTACAGCATGGATGGAACTTTTCCTGTTTATAAATTATTTAACGAATCGATAGAATGAACTTTTACACATTTGATTTCCCTGCAGGATTTTAAAGAACGATTTATGGTGGTTCCTCTTCAAAATTGGAATTGTCTTATTATTATTATGTTTTTAATTTTTTTCTAAATTGAATTCAAGGTAAATTTGTCGCATTTGTTGAAAAAACAACAGAGCTGGTTTCTCTGAAAGCGTGAAACTCCGGCAATTCTCTCAAACACAAACGGCAGTTTTAACTAACAACAGGAAAAATTTAATTCGACACAATTACAGTGTATTTTTCTAAAAAAGAGTGGATGTGGGTTGGCGCTGTCCGCCGCATGTTCCAACGCGATTTGCATATTATAGCACTTCCAAAGTTTAATTAAATTCTTACGTAACAAATACACAAATAATACACAGTGCAATATTTAATTCGGCTTCGCGCTAGCTTTTGTTCTTCTGACAGTCGTACAGTTTTGCAATTTTAAAAACTAAAATTCCGTCCTAACAAGTGTCTTTTTACTGTAATATATTACTCAAATAACGAACAGCTGCTACGATTATTAATTCTTTCCGCATGTGTAATATAATTTTTCATTAAAAGCCGGTATTACGTTGCCTGCAGTTCTGAAATTGCATACTCAATGGGAATTGAATTTTTGATATTTTTGGCATATCCTGCGGAACGTTTTTATTTTCTGTTTCTGGCTTTAAATTAACAGACTTCGTGCTTAAACTAGAAAATTCTATTTGCCCTGGCTTCGTTTTCCAATAGCAGTTTCACCTCTTATAAATTATTGAAAATTTATTACTTACTCAAAATTATTGTTTTGACAAACTCCAAGATACATAAAATCTTTTGCTAATTCAGTATTTTAGTAGATTTAATGAAGGCTAAATCGTTTTATCCTCACCAAATCTATATAAATTTGTACACGTCTATTTAATTCGAGACGTTTCTAAGAATTTAAATGTAATTTAATAATAAAGCTCGAACACTCCTTAACGAAACACGCCAGTCGAAATTTAAAAAAGATATTGTTTGTCTATCGAGAGCGTGACGCCATTTAGAAGCCGTACAAGCGGGTGCGAAGCGTCGGGCTGCAAAGCGCGAATTGAGCGTCCCATTAAAAGTCACGTGACAGTGGCAGGTATCCTTTTAAGAACGTCGACGTAGATATACGCCTCGCGAATACGTGGATTTCGTCCGCAGTCGAATTTAACTCGGAGGAGCGGCGTGGAACGGCGAAACCGGGGCGATAACGACAGAATGATTGCCGAGGGATGGCATGGTCAGATAAGGTTTCCACGGCGAAATGGAAAGGATGATACACGGAGCCGGTGGCCTCCTCTTAAATCAGGTCGCCGGGGGATGTAGGGCTTTATTTATATTTAAATATTTTTCCGGAAATTTTAGTTATCACAAAGTAAAAGGTTCCAGGGCTTCGTCTAATGCATTTCGAATTGGACACGTCTTACGTAGATCCCCTAACGCATTTTTGATGGGTGGATTTTTTTCCTTTAACAATGCTTACTTTGTACTTACTTTACTTGCGAATTGAATCTAGTTTTCAATTTTTCATGCTGATGTCTTGGACAATTGGATTTTATCTATTTGAATAATGTTTGTTCTGCATTTGAATAACGTAAGCTTGTCACAATTTTAATGTAATTTTAATAACAGCAAAATTATATTGGTGTAAATTATTTCATCACCTTCAAACACCTATTATCTACATACAATAAACAGGTGAAAGGGAAAAAGATGAAGCAGCGAAGCAAATTTTCGTAATGTAGTTAATTTTCGGCATGCCTTCCCGGGAATTGAAAATCATATTCCATGCGGCAATTTTCCCAATTAAACGTTTAATAAGTTAGAAGACAGGAAAATGAAGTCTGCACTACAATAGATGACGTCACGGCAAAGTTTGATGTTTTATTGCACGAATTTAGAAATGTCAGTGTGATTCAGTTCGCGTCGCATTTAAAATGGCGAATTGTTCATTTTAACAGGAACCGTGAATTACGGCCATGATTTAGCAATTTCAAAATAATGTTATGTTGCTATAAATTAGAGCTTGATGTACAACTTTTCGAATAAACTTTAATCGGGCATAAAATTTACAGGCTGCAACAATAGTATCAATCTACTGTTTAAAGTTTGGGGTGATGAGTTCTTAAGCGAAACTAATAAAAAAGCTTCGACGCTACGTTTTTTTTTTTTTTTTTCTTGACTTGTAGGAAGTTAACGTTGCAAAATTACAGTTCTTGAGTGTGCTCTGTTGAACTTTTCTTTTAACAATCAATAAACAAAATTGTTAAGTCACGCGCGAATTATTAATTTTTTTTTGCCGTTCTTCGAGTTTTTTATAAATCATGCAAACTATGTAACGATAAAATAATAATTTTTTTGCATGATTTAATAATTCGTTTCAAACACCAATTAAATTAAAAAAAAAAAATGGAAAATTCTATTCGCAAATTGATAATTAATTTACCTACCACCGGAAAATAAATCACAATGAATTTAAATAGACTGAAAAACTGATTGCGCCAGCACTGCAGTTGGTTTTATTTTAAATTACCAATTATTACAAAACAATGTGACGTAATACAGTGCAAAATTACAATTTCTATCAGATGAACAATTTACCACAACGCTTTATAATTTTTTGTTATTTATATTTTGAAATAACTACCAATAGAAACATTTAATGTAGTTGGAGTTCATTATTATTATTATTATTATTATTTAGCCGTTGGAGTAGTAGGAGGTAATGTAATCATAAATGCACAACAGCAATACCGTTAAAATAAATTCACCCATTTTAGGTATAAAACAGTTTTATTACTCGGAAAAGTGAAGCTTTCAACGGTTAGAAATACGGTCGTGTTTGGTGGTGAATGCAATGAGTGTTCGAGCTGTAATTTAGTAAAACTAGCAAACATTTTCCAGCATTTAACCGATACTCTTTTCAAATACCACGTTCTGTTCTTAAGCATTCATCAGTGTGCAAGATTTATTTGTACTGCCTGAAAGGCTGAAAGGCCCGACAGACCTGAAAGCATCACCGGTGCACAATTTATTCACGCCAGTGCCGCTTCATATAATAAATTTGTCAATTTAGCAGTCTTTAGAAAAATAATCCTTCACCTCGGGCACCGCGTTCCGTTTCTAGTCTCATTAAAATGCGTCGATATACATTCCGCCTAGGGAAAACCAAAGGCACATCTTGCTATTAAACCGGAACTAAGTGTACGTACCAAGTCCGTATAAGCTATACAGTAGAGGCGCAGACACTCCCTTTATTCAGGTTTTGGTTACTCCATTCGACGATCAACTCGGCAACATTCAATGAATATTCTCACTGTTTTGTGACAAAACTTTTGTGTATCTGTTGCCGTCGCGGGAAATACGTTAATTAATTATAAAGAAAAAGCTAGGAACGTTTACGATGGGGTATGCCGTTTACAACAGAAAAATAGTCGGTATATGAGCATTTGCAATTCAAATTTCTAAAAGGCTTCTGTTTAAAGGCAAGAAATTAAGGATAAACAAGGATATGGTATTGCAGTTAGTACAGTTACCAGAACAGGAAACCGCCTGAATATTATTAAGTGAAATTTTTATTAATATATTGTTGCCACCGTTGTTTTTTATCGTTAATAGAGACATCATTGTGACAAACGCATCAAGTGAAATAACCTTTTTACTTACATATTCCTTAGGCAATCCCCTCAAAGCAGAAACCGCAGTTGGCACAGTATCTGAGATGCGAAACGCTTTCCCGGAAACTAAACATGCTCATTTGCTGGTACCTATCCGGGAAATGTGATAATACTCCATTCCATGTAAGTTTCCATTAAAATTTATAGAATAAGCGGAAACATATGCATAGACGGCATACGAGACAGTTTCAAGGCGAGCTCTCCGAATATTACGGCACACTTTCCGGCTAGAAATTTTTAATGGTGGCGAATAAATGTATACGAATGTTTTGCATTCAGCATCTGGAACTTAGAAATATCGTCACATTAGGTATGACACCGGAGCGAAATTTCTTTCGATGCAAAACTTTTTCATCCGTGCATTGTGCGACGCAATTTAAAGGATGGATGGGACAATGAAATTCATTCCGGCACTTAGTGACACACTAACAAACTGCAATACCGCTATGCTGGAAATATAGAGGAATTACCAAGACGCCCGAATGAATATTTAATTCCATTAGCTCAAGCGCATTACACGAACGCAAACAGCTTACAGACATTTCAAAATTTATCAATGGTGTCACATATTCTTCTTGATTGGAACGATGTTGATAACTACCAGCAAAACTTCAGATACGTAATGCGAGTTGTTAAAAATGGATTTTGGAAGCATTTACAAGTTTTCAAGGAAAAAACCCAATGGAATCAATTTACACTAATTGTACGAAAGGGCTGTAAAAGGCGATGTAGAAAAAACAATTGAGACAAAATAATGTTTGTGATTGGAGATTAGAAAAAACTGTATCCGTTTAACGATACGTCATTAAAAACACTGTATCGCTTTAACGGATAAAACGTCGCAGGAGCACAAATAGAAGTGGCAGTATCAATAAACGCAAAGGGGCATTTTTGCAATGCAGCTAAGAGTAAATTTAAAATTACGTTGAAAATTGAGCTGGAGTGCTTAATGAAATAGCACTTGGCCGTTGCCAATACGAAACGAAACGGTTTTAATAAAAACAAAACATGTATTTTTCTATTGCTTAGGGCCAACAATTTGTGTTCCTTTGTGTGTTTTAATTACTACGAACGTATTACGGGCGGTGTTTTTAATCAATGAATGCCCGAAGGAAATCTTAAAAAAACGAGTATTATTTTTTATTAAAACGCACTTTCCACGAAATAAAGTATTAATATAATTTCAATTTAATCAGTTGCCGTCTAGTAAAATGATCGATATGGTGTTATTCATCCATAAAATTTTTATAAAAATACTTTTATTAATATGGAAAGCTCGAAGACACCTGGAAATAACAGCTCCCGAGCTAAGACAAAAGCTTCTTAGGACCTACGATGTGATTGTGACATCTCAAACCGTCAGAAACCGTGTCCCAGAGCAAGGTCTATTTCACAGGCGACATTTAAGGGTTTAGCTGTCGCACAAGAACATGTTAATTGGTGTCCTGATGGTTGGAGCCGTACTCTCTCTTCTGATGAGTCAAGATTTTCTTACCACCCAGATTCTGAAAGGATACCTACCTGGAAAGAACCTGGAAACCAAGCACTGTTACACGGGCTCGTGAGGTGGTGAATTTTGCAGGAATTTGCAGCCCAAATTCCCTTTTCCGGCAGAATAACGCTAGTCCACATATTGCGGGGATCGTTCGAATAGCATTCCAAAAGAATAACATAAGCGTCTTACCTTGGCTAGCAAACTCCCCACACCTTAATTCAATAAAAAATGTATATAATGCTATGAAAAGAAGACTTTTGAATCGCCAAAATCATTATGGAAACCAATTTTGGCGGTAAATCTGTACCAAAACTTACTCGATGTAGGGCGATCGTAAACAACTGAGAAGCTCCGTCTGAATATTGGTTTTTAATAAAAAAATAAATGTGGCACGTTTATTACAAATAACGTAATAATAAATATTTAGATATTTGGTGTGTTATTATTTAAATTTTTGAAGGGGTGTTAAAATCATTTTTCTATATATTTTTTATTTAATTAGTAAAAAACACTTGTTTTTATTAGTTTATTATATGTTCACATTAGTTTTTTTGGTGGTTATTGCAATAATTTACAAATTTTTAGGTGTTTCCTACATCATTTTGACTGTGTTTATTATTATTAAGTTAAGTTCAAAGATAAATTTGGCTCATTGGAAAAATTCCCAAAAACAGTTGAAATATACTGGCAATACCTCAAAGGTCTTTACAATCTTCCACCATGTACCATCAATTAATAATATTTGAAATAAATCATAATCGTAAAATGATGGTGTAATTACTGGAAAATCTCTCAATTGAGCCCTCCAATACCCAAAATGAAGTAATTTTTAACTGATTAAAGTAAGTTTGATTAAATTGATGAATTGAAATTTTATTAGGAACCTTGTAATGACGTTTTAAGGACACTCTGTATTATAATTTATAAAATGTTATGTTGAACTCTCGCTCCCCCCTAATGAGTTACTTTAAAGCATTGTAAACATGTTTTAAAGGATTATTTAAGTGCCACCTCGAGGATTAAATAATGACCCTTTTTAAAAGCCACGTTGTATTTTTAAATATTCCTCAAATGAGACCATTATTTTTTTTGTAATTTTCATTGCACTGTTTAAAAACAAACAATAAAAAAATAGTATGGACGTAAAATTTGTGCGAATTACTGGCTAGTTTAATTTATAAAGTGGAGGCCGCGAGACGTATAAATTCTTGGGCCGTTGTTTTGTCCGCGATAAAATAAAACCGCCGTAAAATAAAAGCAATGCGTTAGGTTTCCTATTCGGCAAATTGAACACGGGAACCATATTCAGGGGGAAGTTATCATAAAAGACCCGCTGGACACCAGTCTAAAACGACTGCAGACGAGGCCAATATCTGCAGAACAATCGATTTTACACCGTAACCTGCCCGTTCACGATACACAGTTTCAGTTTTCACAAATGAATTGTTTTTAAAAACGTCTGAACACTTATTTCGGACATTTTATGTCGCCGATCCTGTTCAATAGACCACTTCTGTTTTACATAAACTTTATCCGATACGGTGGACGCGAATTCGTGCATGTCTGCAAAATAAAACGCATTTAGGACAAAAAGGGACGGGGAGAAACGGACTGTTTTCAAATAAAAATCGCAATTTAATGTGTTCACTGTTGTTTTTCGGAATAATTCCAAAGTTCAACACAACGACAAAACACTGTGTACACACACACAGTCGCATCTTTTGCCGCTGGGCGAGACTCTAATAGGAATTTGTTGAATTATTTTTTAATTTTCTTTTGGGGCTTGAAACAGAGTTTATTTCGTTGTGTTAATTACAGGTAATGTAAAACTAGAAAATATAGCTATTAAAGGAAATTAATTTGAACTTGTATAGAATGCTCGCTAATAAATTAAACTCGTCCCAATCTATTTTTAAAAGCTGGAACAATTAAAGTTTAATTACAACAGTGGCCGAAGAAGTTCCATTAAAATGTGACCGTGCATTCACAATAATTTGGTAATTATTATGCACTGGCGGAGTTTAATTTCGTCGATTAAATAGTGAACACCGTCGTGTTTAACATATAAATAAAGGGTAATATTTAATATTAAACGAGAAGAAGCGGAACCGCACAAACTAGCGGCTCGTCGTGAATAAATATGTCGGGGACACCGACTACTGTTCTAATTAAATATTAAATGTTTTACTAGTTGATAGATATAAATGTTCTACGGGCTTTAGTTACGGCGGTGGACGCGACGCGCACGTGATGCTCAACGTAATTAGGCGATGCTAAATTATGGAATTACACGGATAAGATCTACGTAATTGTATCCATTCTTCGATGGCTAATGGGTATTAAAATGGAAATTTGTGGACGACATACCGTTTTACACTTTTCCGATAATTCATTAATTAACGCACCGTAACCGTTTGCGGTTTGCTACCAGAAGGCCTATGGTTGTGAAACATTAAATTTCAAGAAAAAAGAATTAAATGCCAACTTAAAACTTTGCATCGGATTTGTTTCGCAGAACAAACAATTCGGCGTGTGTATTTGCGGCTTACATAATTTCAATGCGAGCACGTCAAAGGCAGTTGATGAAAGTGCCTACGGGGAAATGTGGGATGTGTTCCGTAAGATTTTCCAGACAAACAACCACATGATGTAAGATGTAACTAAATATGTTCGTTATTTATTCGCCGAAGAACCGTTATAGTCCCAGGTTTCCGCGTATTACTGATATTGATATATAGCGAACGTATATTATAATATGTACGTCTTGCTGTAATTGAACACCATTTTATATTCAATATTAACATGTTAATTATGTTATACCTTATTTTATATAACCACTCCTGCTTAATCACACTTCATTAACGCAGTCATTTGCTCTAAAGTAACACTATTCATGACAAACTTAATTATTATTGATTTGGAGTTCAAAAGTATTTTCCTGCTATGATTTTATTTTATTTCAGTACCTTACATGTTTCGACTTTAGACCATCATCTGTGTCTTCATAAAAATCAAGTTAATTGCTAACGAATCAAAGGTTAAAATGGGGAAACACATTATTACACATTAAATCTTAGTGAACAGTACAATTAAAATAACAATACTAAAATTGTGTCATACTTCTACTTACTTACTGTTACTTATTAATATATTGTTTTATTTAATCTGCGAGACTTCATTATTGTAGAGCCCTAGTTAATGATCCCGGAACGAAACAGAGTAGAGGTTAATAAAATAAATCGTAGTTTTTAACTACAAAATAATAATCACTAGAAATCATAATTTATCAATAAATTTTTTAATTTAATTAATAAGTTTAGTACTGTGGTCAAATATTTTAATCTATATAGTTTTCATCCTTTATTTTGTACCTTATTTGTAATTTGTGACATCCCATCATTGAGGACCCTGATAGTAACTGAAGAAATATATATATACATTTTTACAATGACTCCCAAATAACTGATATTGTTGTTAATGTACCAAAAACTATTATAAAATTTAAAATACTAATTATGATTCAATTATAATGGATTTATTAACAACAAAGACAGGTATTAAAAAAGTATTTTGGTTCTTATTCTGTGAATTTCATTATTGTAGAGCCTCTGATGATGATTTACGATCGAAATATGTAGAATTTTAAAATAAAATAAAACGGTCCCTTAATAACTTCAAATCAGCATCAACTATTGATAATGTGTGGAAGGATAAAATATTAATTATTAATAATTTTCTATTATAATTAATTTAACAGTACATATTAAAAAAGTATGTTAGTGTTGCTTTGTAAGACTGTATTGTCAATCCACTTTCAATGTTTAATAATAAATAAAAAAATTTTAAGACATGATTTTTTCACCTTTTGTTTTTTTTTCAACTAAAATACAACTAAAAAATATATTTTATATTTATATAAGTGGAATAATATTTTACAGAAGTGTCTCGATGAAAACGGCGTTCGCCTCCGAGTAAATTAACATTTAAATGTACCACAAACAAGAAAATCATATTAACGAAAATAAAGCAAAACATCTCGAAACTGTACAAAATTGCGAGCATATGCTTTATGCAGTTTAATAACACGCGACAAAACAGTGGAACCGCGTTAATTAGTTCTGAAGTAATTATACCTCTTCACGGTTGGCCACACAGTATTGTTCATGTCCTCCTGTTTCAATTTGGAATTACCGCCTTCCCTATTAACAGAAGTTCTGTTTCGAGCATTAACTAAATACGCGCAACGCGGATATAAGTTACACATATCCCCGGTTATGTTTGCTCTTACTTAAATTGATTATTTGAAGGAGGCAATCCTCTTAGATGGTAATTGAATCGATTTCGTGTTAACCTCAATACAAGCCGGCCGGAACACTAAAACGCACTGCGTCGGTTCGATACTTTTCTATTAAATATAAATTTGAAACGATAGTTCTTTGGTCGCATCGTTTCTGTCCTTTTATTTATTTACCAATGAATATTCCGATTATGTAGGGGAGTTTAAGTTTGATCACACCAACTGTTTTAAATAATACCGGCTGCTTTATATTCATAAAGTTAAAAACTTCTAACATAGTTGGGAATGCTCCGTATTGATTATGCTTTAAGGCTCTTTCTACTGCCATTATTTTATGATTGTTATATCGTGTCTAAGAACAGTTTATAATAATTATATGGAAATAATTTTATTAGGGAAAAAATCCTAAGCAATACAAATACAATACACGTTGACAACATATTTATTTTAATCAAACATTTGTCACGACTATGATAATATCATATTAATTTCAACTAATTTAGAATATAAATTAGTCAATTTTATTGCAATTATTAATCTCCCGCTAATTACAATGACAATAATCATGTACAATTTCAATAATTTGCACGTATTATTTGTGTGGTGTGAGCGAACATAATGCATTACAAAATTTATTTAGTAATTTGCAAATCCCACAAAATTAAAATTAACAAAATGGTGAAATATGCAATTTAATTAAATTATAAAACAATTTTCCGTGTCGGCGCAACCTTCATGCATTTATTATTAATTACATGATGAACGCAGATGCAAGGAACAAAGGTGGTGTGATGTGTTTGCAGGCAAATTCAGCACGTGCCAATAAAAAATGCTAAGGCCAATGTCGTTGATTTTAATTTCGAACGCATCCGTTCGTATGCAAACATTCCCGAATTCCATTAAAACTATTGTGTAAAAGTGCAAACGATAACGGCAAACTGACATTTTAGCATTTTAAATGAAAGGCAACAGGCAGAAATTGAATTCCACGAAATTCCCAGCCCAGATATTTAAATGAATATATCAATAACCATTCGCATACAAGGAAATTGCTATCTTGAAGCACACACTGTCGTTCTTTTATCTATAATTGAATTCAGTGGATGGTTTTTTTTCGACGTGTGTGGAGGATTGCTGGCTCTTTGTCTCAATGCCTCTGTCTAGACGCAACATTTAAACATAGATATATAAAAATTTCATAGTCGCAGACTTGAATGTTCGATGTGTTCGCAAGTTTGACTTGTTATAATAAAATTTAGTGCTGTCGAATGAAATATAGAAGAAAATAATAGTAACTATTATATATATATATATATTTTTCGTAGCTACCACTCGACCAGTTTTTCTAAATTTTTTAACAATACGAAAAACGACTGACTTTTTTTAGCAGTAATCTGTTAGCTAGCCACCTTGTCTTGTTTCTCTGTCTTGTTAACGGTAAATTATAATTATAATCTTACAGTTTTACTTTGACCAGTGATTAAATAATTATAATAAGCAAAAGCCCGCTAGTAAATAATCGATTTAAATTTATAGGGAGCAATGAAAGACCATAAAGTAAAAAGTTACAATAATTTTGTACATTGAAAAATAAAAAAGTACTCAATTTTTTAAGGCATAAAATTAGATTCACCAGTTATATAGTAGACACAACAATAACAAAAAAATAATAATAATAAACATTTGAGGTACTACCTTCCAATTCAAGTAGTACAGCTCATATTTTTAATATATTTTATTAAGTTGCTATAATTATGGCCACTACTGTACACAGATTTGTAAAGAATGATAATTTTATGTATCTAATATTTAATTAAAAAATAAAAATCAAATAATATGGATCACTTAAATTTTTAATTTTATTTTAATTTCAATAATTCTAAAAGTAATCCAGTTCAAATCACGTAAAACAAAGAAACAAAATATACGAAGTATCAACTAGTACCTAATTCTTCATTCTTAGAAAATTATAAAATGAATAATACCGTAATTTATTATTTAAACTCAGAAGAGACGTTTAAATATAATATAATAAAGTTCTAGCATGTTCATAATTTAACAAAAAATAAGTACATTTTGAGGAATTGCTATAAAATTGTCACATACATATCGGGCGAGAAATAATGTTATTCTTATTGTTAATTGCCGCCCATTCATAAAATGGCCTGCGCAAATTAGAAACTGCTAAGATTTTACGATGCCTTTGTCTTATTCGACGCGTCTAGACGAAGCGGATACATTAAAATTTCTTAGTCAAAGCAGTGAATATTTCATGTATATTTACTAAAGTAATTACAAATACAAACTAAGTTTGTTGAGTTGCAGTAACTTCGCGCATCTTATTAATTACCGTGATCAAATTCAGAAGTCCCGTTCGGTCTCAATGTGCACTAAACTATTTCAATTTAAAAAAAAAAACCATCAAACACTTTCGGGTATTAAAAAATATCCGACCCGGAAGTGTATTTGAACTATGAATGGGCCGCCATTTAAAAAGTTCGAAATATGCCCGGTTTAGCAGGGAAAAGTTCGCGAAAGTTGTATCTGATAGGAAAATATTACACGGAAAATGATCCCTGTTAATTTGAATGGCGCAAACTTCGCGAAATTACTTCGAAGCGAAATGTATCTCCATTTATAATTTCAAAGGAAATTTCCCGAACAAAAACTCAACTCCTCTCATGGAATAAAGGACCGGAGAGGAGAGATTTATCACTTAGAAGTAATGTAAATAACTGATCGGGTATTAATATATACGTTTAGCAATTAAAAAGTTAATAGTGTTTGTTTTTGAACGGACCTTAAATAGAAGTAAGACAACATAAAATCAGTTACGGCCGGCCATATTTTTAACACATCCAAAGCAGATGGATGGCAGTAAACTAGGATCGTAAATGACCTAATAATAGTTCTTTTCCTAAATAAATAAAGTTTATCGGGTCTGGAACCGGTGTAGAGACATTTTTGTAAAACCGTATTGAATCTACAATTTTCAACTAGATACGGTCATAATTTTTTTTTCTACTGTCGACAGGGTACAAATAATTAATATTTTACGACGTGATAAAACGCGACATTATTCCGTAAAATGGCAAAAAGAGGTGACATATGGCAAGGATAATTATGGAACAGGATAAAGGCGAGGAAACAAGATCACGTTTTATTTGTCACGATAACATATTTTATTTTCACGTTACGGCCCCGACAATGTGAGGTGGATGATACGTTTTTCGGCGAATGTGGCGTTTATGTCGAAAGTGGCTTTATTGAGCGGATTATGAATTGCACTAATGCGTTTAACATAGGGAAATTATTAAAAAACATGCACAATTGACTCAACCAACTTTTTTTTAATTTTGCAAAATCCGCTATGTGAATTTTACCTTGTTTAATTACACTCAACTCTAGTTTACACAATTCTAATGAAAAAAAGTTATTTTTTTATTACGTATAAATGTGTTTTTAATGCGAAACAATTCCTCAATAATTGCGTTTTAAATACATGTCCGGCTTTTATAATAAACCAATGTTACCTTAACAACAGGGAGGTAATTAATGTCGTAATTTATGTTTAAACTCCATTGTAGACTATCTCATTTACAAATTAATATCGCTATTGATTTCATAGGATAGGGAACAATGGAAATAAAATTTGATCGATATTTATGGGTTGCCGCTGTTCATCGTTTTATGTTTAATTGCTAGACTTATTATATAGAGTACTATTTATTGTTAAAAGTTTATTTAAAGTTAGTTGAAATATAAATAATAAAATTGAAATAAACAGAATAAAGAAACAAACATAAAAACTGTTGCGGATTATTACATGTATTTTTGTATGTTAGTTTACAAAAATTTCCAAAAAATATAAGGTGAAAATATATGTTTGAAACTAGACTTACAAAGATTGAATTCATAAGATGTTACCTTTTTACAATTTTAATTTACGTAAACAGAAAATTTTTGATATACTACCTAAGTTAATATTATGTAAATAAAAAGTAAAATACACTTGGCGATGCAAAATTTATTACGTTCTGAAGAGGTAAAAGCTGCTTTAAAAGTAGTAATTTTTTCATTAGCCTATTCTAAATCTACTGACGTTTTTATATGTTTCTTTTGTTAAGTTTATAAGTTAATTGGCATGGATGTATTAAAAGTTAAATGATTGTAATACATTGTATATATTTATTTTAATATTTCAAGCAAGCTGAATGAACAAATATGAATAGTAAATTCATCCATGTCACATTAATATTAATTTGTTCCAATTTTCAGTAGTTACGAAAACCAATTAAATTTAGTACGAAATTCTGAACTCGTGAACCATTCTCAAAGATAACGTCAAATTATTTTTATTAAGGTTATAAAATAAACCTTGATGCCCGATAGCTGTGTCTTATATGTTATAATTATCACTGAACGCGAAAGTTTTGAATACTATGTTTTGAGTAAATTACAAGATTACTAGAGGTGTTTAACACGCAATAACAAGCCCGCTGTGAGTCACTTATTTAGATAAATCAGATGAACTGACAGATTACACAGTAAGTTTATTCACGAAACAATTAAGATACCATCACAGATATATCACCGACTGCATGGCAATAAATAATAACTCCCTTAGATTCAAGAAGCCAGAAGAGGAGGACGTTAAAGCCATAAAATATATTTTTTATCATTCAATTATGTTTTCGCTTTGATTTTTCTTGGGTAAATCAAATATTTCATGGGAAGATTAACCTATTTTATGTAAATTAACGTAAAATAGGGTTTAATACGCAATAAAACTGTTATCTGCTGGAGTATAAACAATGAAGTCGGTTTTGTTGTCTCCCCTCCCAAATATCTTCCCGGTTATGGGTTTAATAAAACTTTATTACATATTTAATGAAATTAAAGGAGAGTCTGTATCCGAGGCTATTAATTTTGATAAATTACTTAATTATTTTGTTGGTTTGTAGTCTGATCGTAAAGTTGGAAGGCGCACAGTCCTACAGAATAGTGCATTAAACCTAAAAGTAACTTTCGGAAATTGTAAAACCAAATATCATGGGAACAGTAACATCGGAACCCGGAACAAAATAAAATGTAATAAGATTCACCAATGGTAATGAGAGTAATGTGTGACAATAATTTTTTAATTTTTCAATTAAGATTTTGCGTTAATTGTGTACCACTTTGGCATGTACTTTAACGTACGTTAAAGATGCTTAACGAATTTTCTCGGAAACTGGGCGCGACTTAGCAAATTGAGTAACGACAGGTGACTAATCGTAACAAGACAATCACCGTGCGTCGGCAGCCCGCCCGTCACCGATACATCGTAATTTATAGGGCAGAAGTGCAGGCATATAATGACATCAGAATTAGTGGCAATAATTTGCGGCGCTTTTCCCATCTCGCAGATGAGAGAACTAATGCCAGTTCCCCGCTCCGTTCGCCGTCTAATTCCGAACGGAGTCACGGTTACGGGGGCCCCGGATGTAATGGATGTACTTATATAAAGTCGTTTTAATCAAGTGTCGTGCTTCTTCCTACGTTCTTAATGGTGAATTTTCATGTCTGACACCGTCACTTCTCCGTCTCTCCTGGGAACCCCACGCCCACTAATGCATCGGTCTCATGCCACCGAATCACGACACCATTGCCTGTGTACACGATATTTTGGCAGCGTTTGAGTAATTGTCTTTTTAGCATTTAGTCCTGTGCTACACAATGGACGTTTGTTCGAGTTATTTGTATGCTCACAATTGGAGTTGTTCCTCGGAAAAATGGTTTCGAACGAATATTCAAAACGATAAAAAAAATAGACGCAGTGCTTCGAAATAGTACATTGAATGAAATGGAGTGAAGTGAAGACGGGTTCGTACGCAATAAGACGATAACGCAGGGCGACACTCCAGTTTCATTTGCGAGAGGTCATCATATCCCAGGTGTGCGAAACGCCCGGGTAACCGAGGGCGAGAGAGAGAGAAGATTATTTTGCAATAAGTGGCAGTTTAATAGTCGGAATGAATCCCGGGGGCGTGAAATGGATGCTTGGCAAGTGATTGCGTTACGGGAAGGCCGTTTTATACTTGTTAACATGGCGGGCGCAGGAACAAACGGCTCAAGATTGTGCCAATGAGTTAATCTCAAGGTGCCATTACTAGTGACCGCAGCGCCGTTACGGTTAACGGCCCATATTCAATTTTGGTTATCTTAATTGATTTGCACGGTTTTGCTAAAATTTAGATCGATATCGGGGGATGTTCCGGATTATGGTCTGTTTTTCCGTTAGCTCCGGTAATTTATTTAAACGGGTTTTCGAACTTTTAATGACATAAGCCAAATTAACAATTACAGTTTTCCTTTTTAAGAACGAGAACTCGAAATAGGCACGTATCTAGCAACGCAGAAGAAGTGAATCGCCGCTAATAATCGCCGTTGTTCCGTAAAAACGCTGATCTGTTGTTGCTCGCATAATTTGCATCGGTTGCGCGGAGGTGCCTTATGCATAGCTGAAAATTTGAATAAACATGCAAGGGTTGACGAGGGTCTTACGTGTTTGGTGGCTTCCAACTCGAGCCGCATACTTGATCCGGATGCTGCAGTTCCGTTTCCTCTAATAACGGTGCTGATCTTCTCGTATGTCGGACCGAAGTAAGGTTTACTTACACTCGCAATTAGCACCCTAATGCATGCAAAGTACGTTCTAACTGACACTTTGATTGCACCTATTCGATGCCTTTTCAGGCGCTTTTTATGCTTTGCATGGCAATCGCACTTACAATTTATTGCCGGCAAGGCTTAAGCTCATTAAAAAAGAATAAAAATTAAAACTGAACTTGAAATCGCAGAAATTAAATCACCAATGCCCATAGACAACAGTAAATTTCCATTCAGGACGCATTCAGATAAAAAATAGCAGTTTTTTGCGTTTTTTTTTTTTTTTAAACTACACAGTACAAATTGAATTGCAATTGAATATAAAATACGATGAATACAAATCAATGTTTTGTTAAACGCAATAGGTTGATAACAATATTGTCCGCTGGGCAGCATTATTCACGCAATTTGTTTACGTTTCATTTGTCCGTAAATATGGTAAAGTCAGTCTACAGAGAATTTTCAGTAATAATTATACAATGCACTTAAAAACAAAATTATATGGATGAACACTAATGAATTTTTGATTAGTTCCATTTTTAATGTATTTTTGATCACAAAGAAATATTAATATAATAAATAATATATTTTCAATTTTATGAAATAATGTGACAACTATTTTAAAAAATTGGTTGATGGCTTTAAAATGTTATTAAATGTTTTGAAATAATGATTGATAGGTTTAAAGTGAACCTTAAAAATGGAGTCTGTTGTATTAAATTTTATAGGTGGAAAAGATACCAAACTAATATGTATGTAATTTTCATTATTTATTCTGTTTGTTTTACATTTTAAATCGAAACACTGATGTGCTTTATCATTTTCCAAATTCACATAAAAAAATTGCTAAACAATTTTAAATATGTAATAGATATTAATTAATTATTATGCTTCTCGCATATTATACTATTGTTTTGATTGTTTTATTTTTTAATGTTTCATGTATTTCTTAGTGTTGCGAAAACTTGGATTAATATTGCTATTAATTATGTGTGAATGAATCAAAATGCTCTATTATTTAATTCCCGGAGTTGAACAAAGACGGTTTTTGCCATTTATAAAATCCATTTACTAATTTAAATTTACTAAAATCTAATTTACTTGGTGTTACAATAAGTATTGATATAATTATAAAGCTTTGTTGATTAAATAAAACCTATTTTATGCAAGTTAATTTAAACCCTTCAATTACAGGAACAAACTAGATGTAGTTTATAGAACATTTTCTGCTACATTAACGTAATTAATATTGATGTGTTTAAATACTATTACGACTTAAACTAAAATTGAAAATTAAATTACTCAGTGCCTTATAATTTAATAAAATCACAATAATACATTAATATAATTATCAACGTGTTGACCCACGAAAACTATGTTAAGTTTCGATCAATTTGCTCAACAGTTTTCCTTAAATTGTTTTTAGCATACCATAATGTTTGTTAATAAAGTTTGTTAAATTATTAGTACAGAGTAAAATGTACATTGAGTTTAAAATGTAATTTTGTGTGGGATTAAATTCATAACAAACTTTCAAACATTATATTATCCAAACACCACAGCATAATGTTTTATTATTTGTGTTAAGCGTATAGTTTTAAACATTTTGACATTAGAATTCCATCATTGCTAAAACTTTCAAATTCAACAAAATACCATAGAATTATATACACATATAAATTATAATTGGATTGGAAGTTCCCTTTAATTAGACAAGAAAAAAAACCGTTCGTGATAGTTGGTTGTACCTTAACGAACCCTGAACTGTAACTGATCACACAATTGTAAACAAAACGTCCGGCGATTCTCAAGATCAATGCTTATATTATTCACTACAAACTAACTGATAGACAGGTATTCCTTTATATTTCTATATATAATTACGGTGATTTAGTCCCCGGAGTACTTTGAAGTCTCGATGATAAAGCACTTGCTTGTTATCTTCCGATCCGGCTCAGTTTACCATCACGACGGCCAAAATGATTTCGACGTCGAATTGCCGCGCTTTATGGCCCGATCTCTGGTTGCGCCATCTCCAGCTCTGCATTGCCATTGTCAGCGACGTGTTTACCGAAATGACACATCATTATTATTGCGCCTATTAAAACGTGCCATTGATTTCCAATTCCTGGGGCGGCCACGCAATTTTCTCTCGGCGTGATTAATTATGCGTGCGGTGGACCAAATACATGGAACGATCAGTTAATTAGCTGGTGCCGTCTTTATAAATACAATATGAGGATTTGGTGTAATTTATGTGTTTCATAAGGGCTTATTTAGTGTAGTTTTTCTGTGTATTTATACAGTTATATAAAGATTTTTGAATTCTCAGTTAGTTAATAAACAAGAATAATTATTAAATACAGTTTTTCATTTGCAAAATACTACAATTTAGATGCATTTAGGTGCTTGAAAGTTTGAAATATTATGTCGTTGACATTTCTTGATTAACAAAAAAATTCCTGTACCTTTTATTACCGGGATAAATGGATGCGTCATGCAAATAGTGCCGCCGCTAGCCATATCTTGTTTGCTCACTGAGAGATGCGAAATAATTGTTATTGTACATACATGTGTTCGTGCATCTAATTACCCCAAGTATTTGCACTGTAATCATTTTATTTGTTTATTTGTTGAAAAGTTTATGCACGTCTTGTACTTGCTCACACTCACTAACCGTATGAAATTGAACATCAATCATTTTCACTGATGTGGTTTTATGCATATTTTTAAGCAATTACAGTATTAGAAACAAGAATACAAATATGGGTTTAAGTAAAAGCCGCCTTTGATCAATAAGGGTGCTTAAATTTGTTTACAAAAGATATATAGGCTTTGATAAAAATATCTATTTTTACCCATACTCTATTTATATAAGTAACTAAATAGTAAAACCGATTGTCATATATCTTATGTATTTGAAAAACCATCATAAATATCTCCTTGCACAACTCATGTAAGTAAGAGTAATTGCATAATCCATGAACAGTTTCCAATGTAAAAGTTTTACCGTAAACATATCACACCCTCAACCTAGATACATGCATGGTTGTGTTGTTAAAATTAATTACAAGAACATTAATAATTTCCAAAGGCGGCAATAAAAACAATTAGTTCTATATGAGATTTATACCACCCACTTGCACGTATACATTAGCAGCAGGTAGTTAATGACCTACATAATTTATAAATGAAGATATTCGACCGTTGAAATTAAAAAACGGGCTGATATATAGGCCGTATTCAATTATTACCATATCAATTGAATAAATCAACAGTGCTAAATAAATCAACCTCAAATATCAATATCCATTAATCTCATTGGAAAATCAGAGCAAACATCATATCCTCTTGTTCAAATTGTATTATTTCAACATCGATTCAGTTATTACAGCAATTGTAATAAGATTAAAATTCGTGTTCGGTTGTATGAGGTACGTTACAGGTAAATGCATATGTAGCAAGATGAACTGATTCACTCCGCAAAAGCATTCATGTACAAATATACAAACTGTAAATTAAGTTCAGTTTGTTGCTTTCCTGTGTTTATCGATTAAATGCATAGCCGTATTATTTACGTTGACGTCTGAAAAACAACAATTTAAAATTCTGGTACGTTAATTAAACAGTTCTGTTTTCCCTTTGAAACAAAATTCTATTATTAACACGGGATCTGGCGAACAGAGAAAGAAACGCCGTGTTTATGAATGCGGTTTTAAAAGTGAGCAACGAAATTAACATGTAACAATATACTGCGCTACATTTAATGATATTTATAGAAGGCGAATAAATCCAATTGCGCCACAAAAATTATATGTAAAAACTAAATTAATTCTGAATCAAAACCCATTTTGTGTTTTAATGTTGAGTGTTTTAGTGTGGTAAATGTTGTTTCACAAAAGAATTTTTTCTTTTCATTACAAAGTAATTTATCCTGTTGTCGGTGACATTTTTGTCCTTCATTTTTAATTGCATTATTCCAAAAGCATGTATCCGTTATACGATTTGAGAGAGAGAAAAAAAGTATATATAAATTTCCCGGCTCGTAGACAAACACAATAAGAAAATAAATTAATCAGACGCGTTTTATGTGGGCATCCGCGTTTATCGGAGTGTGCGTTTGAGGTGTGAGGTCTAATGGAACCAGCGACAATGTAAATGAGAACTGAAAAAACACCGAGATAAATCGTTTATTTTTTAACGAGATAACATTAATCTTTACTATACAGATGGCTCTGTGTTTGTAAAAGCATCCCGAATTTACATGAATTAACATAATAACGACTATTTCAGTGTAAGGGATAAACGCGACGGCCAACCATTCCGGCCTGAAAATTCAAGCAAATTGTTAATTAGCAGGGAGTGTCCATTATTTCTATAAACACGCGGGTGTATGAAATACCTTGACGTTTTTCTGTAGAATTTCGGCCGCTTTGCAGTTTTGAAACAATATTTAATTAGAAAAACTTGTTTACCGGACAAAGGCGATGCATTTACAAAACGTTTTTTTAAACACGACTGTCCTTTTGTAAACTTTTTGTTGAAAAAGATAGGTTGAAGTAATTTTTAATAGTATTTTTTAAAAATTCACAGGGACAAATACAGTATTTTTTAAACTGAAAACACGTTAAAACTGTTGGCTTTTGTATCATAAATTTTAAATCCGTCGAAAGTTCATAAAGATTTTTTTAAGTTGTTGTAAGAATACAACAATGGATGACATCCTGTATTTATAAGTGCATTGTGAAATTTTCCTTTCCATTCATTATAAATTTATCGTGACTACTTTAATGCTTTCTCCAACTAGCAGTTATTGATCACACTCAGCCAGACATTTTTTTAATACAAAACAAGCATTTCGCGATTATATCTCACCATTTATAGTCGCCAAAGCAAACAAGGTACAAATTGACTAATTGAGCATTATCCGCTATCCAAAGCAATTACTGAAATTCCAATTATTTTGCATAATTTTAAATCAAGTTTGTTTTATTGGTGTATGCTATTCATTTAAATTATCCGACTTCCCCATCGAATCGATACAATTTCACATATGCCACAAACTCTGTAATTTATATGTTTCACAAAGAAGTCTAATTACTCCAGTTAAAACTGAAATTGCATAAAAGGTATCAACAGGTGCAATTAGTTGAAAACATTTGCTATTATACCGATGCAATTAGACATAAGTGATAAAAATATAAATACAGATTAAAATTCATAAAAACGGTTGCGTTCATTTGAAAAGAGCAATTTTAAACCGAATCCCCATTAACAATTCATACCGTAATGTTACAGTCAAACTGTTTCGCATTAGTACAAGATTAAGTGAAAATTAAGATTTATAAGCGAATTAGAATAATCTCAAAGGACCACACGTATTTTATTAGTTATTAAAAAATCCGCCTCCACAGTTTTCGCATAAATTAAAGCAAATTGTGGGCTCAGTTATGGATTGTTGCCTTTTTGTATTTTAGAAGATTGTATAAATTATCTGGCGTTTTGTTGTATTCATGTTAATATTAAACGCAAATTTCGCCGAAACAGCAATACGAATGGTGTAATCAGTAAACGAATTAAACGAATGAACGAAAGAAAATGAATGGAGATTTTTTTATTTCCTCTACGATTTGATTCTTCCTGTGCTTTGTACAGTGAATGAATGAATTTACTGGAAATATCGTAAATACAAATAACACAATTATTACTTACAAAGTAAATTGATTGTGTAAATAAAACGTATATAAATATTTAATTGTTTAATATAGCTAATTTTCACTTCTAAAACGTTTATGTATTATATTGATTAACCATTAAGTCTATTCAAATATTGATATACTCTTTCGTATACAAGGTGGCCCATAAATATGTTTGTTGAGAAATTATTATGTAATCAATCAAGTAATCAGATTAAACAAAAATAGTATGTATGTTTTACCAATACCACTTTACCGTTATTTTATTTCTAATTTTTTTGGGACTAGCATTTTGAAATTTGAAAATGTTTAAAATTTAAAAATAATATCTTAAAAAATAATATAATTATTATAAAAATAAAGTCAGTACCCAATATAAAATATAAAATTACATAAAAAATGGAAGAAAAAGAAAAAATTAGACCGACATTTATTCTTCGATATTTTCTGCCTGCTATAGGCTCCAGCTATCCTTTGATAAGTTTCACTTTTCAAGAAAATTACAATTTAATATTTTGATTCTGATATATTTTAATGTTCGTTTTATAAAAATTTCAAGCTTATCTGAGCTTTCATACCCGATTCCTTATGTAAGAAATATAACATAGTAGATACTCGAAATGTTGATATTAAAAAATACCAAATAAATAAAAAATAAATTAATAAATAATAAAATTAAAAAATAAAATTGAGTATTTTTATTATCAATTTTTGATTTAAAGTTAGTTACATCCACTAATTAAATTAATTTAATTAAAACGTAATATTTTAGTGTGCTGGTGTGTGGTCCATTATATAAGAGCCGTCTTGTATACCATGAAGGAAAAGCAGGAGAAAAAATATTGAATTATAATATCCGATCACGTTCACATATTTTCACCAACAACCAACAAAACCAGTTACACAATACTTGTAACAATAATCATGGTAATATCGAAATAAAGTTTTCCGATAAGAATCGACCGAAACTGTTTTTAAAAACGTAGACATCCGAGTTTTATTCATGACCCGAAAAACTTTACGGGATCCTGAAACGTTTCAGGATTGTTCCGCATACGCCCCCAGGCATATAAATCAACCACATTGACTTTGTGTATCTAGGAGCGAGTTTCTTAACGTGTTTCCTATTAAAATGTGCCTTTTATGAGTTTGGTTTTTTTGGTTTTTGATTTTCATCTTAGTGAGGGGATGATCATAAAAAAAGAATAAGATAGATAGATAGAAATCTGAGAAGTATTAGTTAGGAAGTTAGTTTCCCTTTAAACAAAATCATAAGAAATCTACATGGAAATTGACTACATTAATTCACCGTTGCTAATAGAAAGAACTTCCACCAGAATGAAAAGCAACTAAAACAGAGAGCTATATCAATCCGATAAGCATCTAAAATGGAGCGATACAAACCGCCTTCAAACATGAAAAATCATAAATGAATATTACTAAACGGGCAAGTGTTTGTTTCATGTATACGTCACCGTTTTAACACAGATTACTATCTTCAGTTTTAAAATTATTATTGCAGTCGTTGCACGGTGGGGATCCTTGTCGTATTTCATAACAAATGCACGGACATAACTATATGCCGCGTTTGTTTGATTTTCTTTTATTTGCGAAGATAAAGGACATAATTAACCTAGATTCTATTATTGTGAAGGGTAAACATTATGGCCACTTCCGGTAGATTATACCCACAATTAATTCAATTTCCTATTGGGGTCTATCCACTAATTTCTCCGTTAAGCTTTCTTAAAATTTGACGAAAAAATTAAAGAATAAATCCTGTTGTGGGGAAAAATGCTGACAATGAATTACACAGGTGAAAAATGTTCATTAGCTTAATAGAAATGAATTCGGGTCATTTTAAATTAAACGTGCAAATCGTAAAATAAAAGCCTTACATGTGGTCAATTTGAAAAAGCTTCATTTTAATTATGTGGTTACTAAAACTTGAAGTTTATTATTTTGCTTTTGTTATTTATTTTGTATATATTTAAATATATTCTAAGGTTTATAAAAAATGTGTATGTAACTTCGGGGGTACTTGTACAAAACATCATGTGGAAACATTAATTAGACATCCATTGAATGTAAAATTTTTCCCTCAGCTTGTTTTACATTAATTAGCACAAAATTAATATGGCAGAGAACAATGTCACTCTTAAAACAAATAGCATGTCTGTTAATAATTACTGTTTACAAATACCCCGAGATAAAATTTCCAAATAATTAATCAGGATTAGCTATCCCGTCCCGGTAAATGTCGACATTTGTAGAACATTAATAATAATTACTTTTGATGTGTTGATGATGAAATGGCCGAACGGAGCTTTTAATCAATTTTACTTGTCAATGCGTTATTGAATTTCATGCTTTTTTCCCGTGTCGTCGTATCAGATTTTGCGTAAATACGTCACACGGATTTAGTGCGTTCAAACAACGCCATTTATTAATAGACTGGATGCTTGTGCGCTTTGCATTTTTCCTCAACGTTTTATACTCGACAAGATTAATCGCTTTAATCGGACAATGTAAACCACTTCGAGTCGAGTTTCGGAAGCACGCAAAACAACCCTTAGCTGTAATTTTCCGTGGTGGTATTCTATGCTTATTTAAATATTTCATATATTTCACCGCCTGTATTTCAGTGGGCACATTTTTTTGTTTAACTTACTTAATGGTCATAGTAAAAGTGGTCGTGTGTTAACCGCGACAATGTTTGTTTTAGCATATTATAACGCATTAATTATATGAAAAAGGGAATTTGAAAACTCATTTGTGATATTCGTAATCTACCTTTATTAGTGGCAATTATTTTAAAATTTTTAGAGTCTAAAGCAAATAAATTGACAAATTATCTTCCTGATCTTGATAGTATTAGATAGACTCAAAAATAGTGGTAAATAACATTTGCGGATGTAGAATTTTGAATGTATACCCAAATTCCTATGTTTTTTGTACGGACTAAATGTGATAAAAATATTACATTTTTTTAATAGCGCCATGTTAACCATAACGATGTTGCACAATTACATGAAAAAACATCATTTATCATATTCGTAAACCACTTTTAATATTGGTTTTAATATTTATACCACTTTATGAGTGTAGAGGAAATGGATTGACATAAGGAACAGCACTAAGAATTTTTGACTTTCCATCTTATTTCCTGCTTTTAACATATCCATTCTTGTAGAGACAATAAAATGCCATTTCCTGCAGTTCATGTATGTTTTTCTTAAACCGTTTTTTAACGTCTAATCACTATTTTGGTATAGAGTGAATATATTAAGCAAGGAGAACAACGTCGCACAGTGCCGATTCCGCATTAGCGCCATTAAAACGATAGAAATTTACATACAAATATGAAGTTATAACTGGAACTGAAGCTCAGTTGCAATCACACTTCCCGTAAAGTTTGCAATGTATATGTATTACTCAGATATGCATACCGTTAGTTCGGAACATTTGTCGACAATTTAATATACTCCACCTTTTGTTTAGATTAAACTGTAATCCGAGATGTCTTGAACTCTTGGCGTCTTCGTAAAACTCTAAATCTCACAAAAGACGTCCGTCTTTATGAAAGATACTTTTCAACTCGGCGGGGAAGTAAACTTCGCGCGACAATTGAACTGCGTTATTGTCGGGCGGAGTACTTACGTTGTGATTATGAATCCGTCGAGTCGACTTACCTTAAACAAAAATATAAAGGCTGTTAAGGCAGGCAATTTTCGGATTACGGCTTTTGTTTGCACGCACTTTGTTCTTGATCTTTTAAGTAGGTGGTATAATTTAAAAAAAGTGTTTTTCTCATTTTAGAATTAATTTTATAAATGAACCGTCGGAGATTGGCACACCGTAAAATTGATGGTTTCATGGACATTTAAAGAAGGTAATTACAAAAATTTATACTAAAATGTAAAATTGGACAATTATACTAGTGTAATAAAATGGCTGCACAATTTTATGGAGTATAAAAGAAAACAATTAGAAAAGTTCGATTTGAATAAATCGGAAACATTACCTGGATGGTGCAGTTGTACCCTCTCTATTTGCATGTGATTGGAAAATACAACGTCTATTTTACGAGTTAATTAAAAAATCAATCTGAAAAACGGGCCCGGACTTAGTATTCCTGTGGGCACCGCAAGCCAATTTAAAGTGCCTTTTATGTGCTAAATAAATAATGGTATCTCTGATTGCAACAAGATACTTAAATTTATAGTGATACGTGTTCCGATTATGTTATTGAAGCTTATGTCAATAACTAACAAAGGAATAATTTATTAACTTCTCGAAGTAATAGGACTGTACCTGAACTGATTTGTCAATTAAACTTGGGGATTGGTTCAAATAATCCAATTTAACTTTGGCAGTTCTTCGCTCTAGGAGTCGTATAAATAAATAGAGACAAGTTCGATGGGTACGCCGTTAATTATAAATAAGTTAAGGGTAATCACGTGTTAAGACATTCAATCCGAATGTTGAATCCCATTTAATTTTGGCCGCTTCCAACAGGACTAATATTTGGGCCAAAAGATGATTTTCAGTTGACTATTGAAAATTTTCAAAAATCTAGTTTAGTTTTCAAGAAAATTACTTTCCTCCAGCTCAGCTTTTTTATTTTAAATACACTTTACACATTTTTAAACGCGTTACAAGAGGTTTTTATCCAATTTATTAAAAAATTTGTTTTGAAAAACTTTCCGCAACAATTTAGTTACAAAACGGACGGCTTCAGATAAATTAAGGCATTAATTGTGATAAAGTGTGGGGCTTAACAATACAACTTCTAATCTATGATTTTTCAAGATTTCGTGAATTTATGGTCATGAAAGTAATTAATTATTTTATGTCATGTGCTATTTTGTAGACACGCTATGCATTTGTGTCAAGATTTATGGACTTACTACTTTTAAGAATGCACTCTACATTGTATTTCACCCGTAAATAAAGGACCGAGTGTATTCTAGTTTAATGGATTTATGTTTTCATGACTTTTTTTCTTATTCCGGAAAAATTATTTTATTTTACTGTTGTGGAATATTAATAGCGCAGCCTAAAATATAATAAAAAGTCGGCGGATGTAAAACCATAAATCACTTCTACGTTTTTAATTTATAGCCGGATTGTTCAATATACAAAACACAATGTAATAAATTTTTATTTCTTCTTTCCTTTGAATAATGTATTGAACAAATTGAAATGTGCTTCGCCACACACATCCAATCTTATTTTATTTTCCGGCACATTTGAATACAATAGAATTAAAAACAAAGTTAAATTACTCGAAATCTCGGTATTAACGTCAATTTCATATTTATATTTAGAACGACACTTATTTGAATGCAAATTTCTTTAAAATTTAATTATGTTTCGGAAAAGTTTGCATAACAAATGTTTCATAAATTATCCTGTGGCCCTTTAAAGTATTTGAGTAAATTTAAATATGAAATTACCCCTAAACAAATGAGATTTTTTTATGCGAAAAGTTGCATCCAATTAATTTAGTTGTTTCGACGTGGAACTTTTTAAATTATAAACTAAATTGTTTTTAAAGTTTAAAACATGTCAATGGTCAAAGGTAAAATTGGAACGATTAGGGACTTTTTGTGTGAAGTAAATTAAAGTCAAAAAGCTGTAAAAGCAACATTGTAAAATAAAATTAAACACAATGTATTTCATTCAGGGAGCAGACGAAGGCAAATATGAAAACTTCATGTAAAATGTGTTCGTAGCGGAATGGATACTGAAAATTGAATTCTCTTTTATGTGACTTTATTTAATTTTCAAATTTGTAACCCAAGACGTTATGACACGTAACTGTTCTCCGAATAAAATATTACAACGAAAGTAAAAAATAAATAAATAAAAAAATAAACGTCAATAAAACTTAATTCGAATTCCCGCTACACGAGATAACTTGATCTCGTTTGGAAAACGATGGAAATGAAAAGAAAAACGTAATAGATTTTTACGAACCTGTGATTTGCACAGAATTTAATTACATCCTCCAGGACTTGAGATTATAAAAATTAATTACACACTGTAACCAAATAAGTTGGTTTAGATATTTTAAGGAGATTAGAAAAGGAGTTTATCGATGCACAAAATGAATTAATTACGAATTTCGGCAAAGCTATTTTAATATCGTTTTAATATTTATTAATTAAAATTGTAATGATAATGCCGGTGTTTACGGTAATTAAAGGTTTATGAAAATTATACTCCCGGCCTGCGATGTTTCAAATTCCTTTCGCTCAAAAACCCGAATTAATTGTTTTTTCACTCATTCTGCGTGGATATGTTATGATAAATATTTCACTTTTGGCGCTGCTAAAATGCGGCTCAACATTTTTGGTTAAAACAATTCATGTGGGGCTGCTAACAAATATTTAATAGTGGAATTTTAAATATTAATTTAGCGCTGTTCCTTTATTTAAATTATGTAAAAGGCTTTGTTGGAGTATATTTTCTATGAATATGTATTACATATTTATGAAACCTGGAACTATTGAGATCATAATCGGATAAAATCCACTGATACGTTGTCAATTACCGCGTGCATAGTGCCGCGATGATTTAAAATGGGAACCAAATACGAGATTAATTCAGCATCCCATTATACCATTAAAGCTGGTGATTAGTTACAAACAGTGATGTCATTATTTTGCGATATTGCAATTTCCTGCCGTTGAGTATGTATAATATATATAACAATGTTTGGTTGCGTTTTCATATTAATTTCCTTTTACCAATGCATTAAATTACTTACGCTCCATACTGAATTATCCACAAACTTTGTCGTTATCACGCTCAAACGACTATTTAATATAATTGGGGGCTACCGGACGTGTCATCAAAATTGCACATTACAATGGTAATCCTGCAGCCCTTTATGTGTTGCCTCCAGCTTGATCCCTTTTTTCAATGATTACAGTGTACAATACACTGTGTTAATGTCGCAAAAATGTAACAACGATTCCGGTCACGTCCAAAGAGAAATTTTAATTTAACCATTAAATATAGAATTAAAAAATTCCTTCCAAAGGTTATATTTTAATGATCCATCGATTAAGAATTTGTCCGTCATCGTAAAAAATACGTGATGCGGTATAACCAAGCCGTTAAAGATGGATTTATTGAAAAAGTATTTCGAGCATCAATTTTTCCGCATTCTCAGACACGGTGTTGTGGGTGAGTGGGCCTGAAGATCTCGTGCCCGATCCATCAATTTATCTTATCGCGGCAAAGGCATAAAGTAGAAGCGATAAATACAGGAAAATAAAACCTCAAACATAACTTCACGTACAATAGTATAAAAAACAAAGGCTATTTATCAGGCTGTATCGAAAATGGTGGTTTGTGGATAAAGGATCCCGGGATGTCTGCGAAAAGACGGCCGGCATTTCCGGGCAATCATTCGAACCTTCGGCGAATCCGGTTTCCCGACTCACTTAATAACTCCGGGCCATCGCACAGTACCACAACCACTTTCGTTTTCCCTCTCCCTTCAGTTTATTTCATACAGAATTAATATTATTGCAATAACTGGCCAACTCTAGATAATTACTTTAAGAACAAACGACATAAAATAAATCTGTGCTTATCAGTTTTTTAATGAAAGTTTGAAGACAAAATTTTGTCTTCTTTCATTTTTGTTTAAAATTATATACAGTATGGCCCAGTATATATATATTACAAGAGGTCAAGTAATCTATGGAGTTATATATAATGAATCGTTAGTTATTCATAGTAAAAATTAAATGATTTGATCACAAACATTATTGATCTGACATTTGTTAAAAGTAGGATGTACAAAATATATTTTTTTATTTCTATTTTACTTCATGCTGAAAGAACAATTTTTGTTACTAACACGATTTTTTACAGGCCTCTCACATTAATATTTTAAATCACTAGTAATTCCATTAATTAATCATTTAACTAAAGTCTAATTGTAAAAATTATCGGCAACTCCGATAATTTGATCACGGTGCGGCGATAACTGTGATAAAGCTGACGGCCGAGTCGAAAGCCTCCCCGTTCCGGCCCTTCATGCACTATCTGCTTTATTTCTCTTGTTTATTGCGCACTTTACAAAAGAAAAATAAAGTGGCCCTGTTAATTACGAAATGTTATTAAAAGCCCCGACGAAATTCGTGCCACACACGATTGTTTTTCCCAACTGCCGCGAAATTGCCACATTCCGAACAGTTTTCTCTGTTCTGCTCAATTACCATAACAATAGGAAAGTTATTTATTGTAAAATAATGATTTTTTGCACTGTTTTAACAATTATAGTTGTTTCTTTGGAAATTTTCAAAATTAAAATTGAATTGCCTAAATTCCAGTGAAAAAGCATTTTGGAATTTTCAAATAAAAACAATATGTGATTTATCTAATGACATGATTTTCAATTAAAGTTTTAGGATCAAAATAATGTTATACTCTAATATAAACATAAAGTAATTAAAAGCGTATATTTTTCAAAACGGAATTTAAATACGAAAAATCTACAATAAATTAATCCCCGGACCAATTTGCAAAAGCCACGAATTCAATGAATAAATGAATATAAATAATATTTATATTTTATTAATCATAAAAGTCTATAATAACAACATAGAGTGTAACTGCTAAATTGAAAGCTGAAGTTCAATAAATTTATTTTATTTGCTGTACTTTCAAGGGTTTAAATTAAAAAACTTTAATATTTTTTATGTAGCATTATACCCACGTTTATACAATCGGATATGATCTTTATGAGACATAATTACTTCATTTTGACCGTAATTTTGTATGTGCATGTGTATCGTAAATTATATTTTATTCCTTTATAACTTTGTAGCATATATTCCTTTTGCTCCATAAAAACTCGTTTAAAAACTATAATTTAGATGTCTGATATTCCTTTTAACAATATAGGGTCTCAATTTCACAAATTAGACATTGAGTATAATTTTAAGAAATGTTAATTGTGAACAAAAAGATATTAAATTATTAGTTAAGTACTTGAACTGCTAACCACCTTTAAAATCAAAACTGAGAAGAGTTTCCATTGTAATCGAAAACCAAACAATATTAATTGGAGAATACCTTGCTTGAAGTCTATCAAAAATATATCACGCTGGATTCCAAATAAAAGTAAGGTATTTCTCGCAGTGACAATAAACTAGAAAAACCTCTTTGAAAAGTAATTGTCGTTTAATTAACAAGTTTTACTCAATCAACGCAGGATTATAAGATTTATTGATAATTCGGCCCAGTTTATTGCTCAACATTTTATGGTTATTCCTCTATTCCACTCTTCAATAAATTGTTATTACCTGTCAATAACTCTCGTAGTCGGGCCTTTAGTCCCAATAAAAAAGTCGCTGTACACATCATAACGTTGCGACCTTATCTAAAAAATTCAATAGAAGTACGTTTCCAATTAATTAAAGTTTACCTCCATTTTATTTATTTGGTTTTATGAGGGCTAAATAACATTATATTTTTTATTGGTTGTTTGTAACGAGGTTCCACTGTTTGTATATTTCTGGTGAATTTAAATATTATTATAGACAGGTAGCGACAATAAATACTGCGTAACTAAATTTTATTGAGTAACAATTATGCAGCGGTTTATTGAAAATAAATAAAGATTAAAATATTCATTCAAATAATTAATAATAATTACCAAAATAATGAACATAAAGTGCAGTTTTCATCGGATATTTTATTACATGCTTATTAATTTATATGTAAAAGGGAGACAAAACATGTTTATCCAGTTTCGAATTAAAAGTCCAACGATAATATTTACATAAAATTCATTTATTTGCGCATTAAATCGAAATTGATCGTTGCAAAGTACTTTTTGTAATATTCGAGACATGCCTCTTGAGCCAGGTTCGTTACGAACGATAAAGGATTTTCGAAATTTTAGCACGCCATCAGCGAATTACGGCACTCTATCTTAATGACATAATGTAAGGTTAATTAATATACCTTTTACAATGCAAATTACTTAGTAATTGAATACAATTAGTTATGTTTTAAGAGGGCATTATAATTACGAAGCAAAGTTCTAGTGACACTGTCAAAATGATTAATTTGTTCCGTGCAAAAATTGCCTAGAAATCACAATATATGCACGTGATTTTTCTTTGAGAATTTTTGTACGGTATTCATATTGGAAATGTTTTAACATTAATTATGACAACAAGCGTTCCGTGTACATTTGATGTGAATTTGAATTTATGATGTGACAAAATGATCTCGGTATTATTAGTGTTAATTCAATGTAGTTTCAGTGAATTGCATTTAATTGTGATTGCTTATTCGCATATCAGAACTAATTACGAATATTTTGAGCAAAAACTGACATATTAATACTAATCTACGAGTTGTATTCGAGAATTAAGGCCAGCAATAATTTTTGATCATGTTACTGCATAATGTGAATTTAATTGCTACAAAAATAAATGATTGAAACTATAAGAATTATAATTCTATATTTACAAAGAGAAAATCCATGAATACAAGTTAAATAAAAAAATCAGCTTTGGTAAGGAGAAAATTTGATATTACAGGTGCTCAGAGCTTTAACGGATGCATTAAAATTAAAATTGATGATTTACTCGACTTTTATTTTTTGTTCGCCGTCTACTAGATGCCGGTTAATGAATTGTCTAGAATCCCTACGGGTTTAAAGGTTGTAGGATGTTATTAAAACATTTCAGTTTCCAGGTTCTCCCAATATAAGTTGTTTGTATTTGGAAGCAGCGCCGTACTGAAATTTATTCCAATATGAATTTTGTTGTGCAAATCGAAGCTTAATTTGTCTCGTGATTTCTTTATTTTCATGAGCGTGGTGGAGATTTTATAATTTCGCTGAGGATTTGAAACAGGAAATATTCATTATTGCACAGTGGGATTATTTTTAAATGCGAGGAAATACTTTTACCTACCTTGCAAAAAATTTATAATACCCACATTATTAACAGATATTTTGTGGTGAAATATAGGATTTAAAAACGTACAATATTTATTAGAATATATATTTTTTTATAATACCGTATATTTAAATTTTAAATTATTTCTATACCCATTTTAATACTGGATTAGAATTTAACATAAAATATTAAATAATTAAACATGTACAATATATACATGTATAATTACTTTAACGGGTGTAGAAATTAAACCTAGGAGAATGATTTATTTAGGATGTTAATATTTTATCAGTTCTAAATTATCCCATTTTCCAAAGCTACTATGCAACCGAGTAATGTTATTAATAACGTCTTGTCATATTATTAAAACCAATTAATACGGTTTAAATTCCATCACTTCCCAACGAGATTAAATCCATCAGTGATTAAGCATCCGGAATTGTTCCGGTGATTAATATGTTTTATATACAGCCTCGGCAAATGCTTATATGTTTTTCAAGCCACTATTTATCTTCGAATCCGCATCCTAATTCAATTTATAAGATCTCGCGAAATATCTAATCCGCATCGAAGCAATAATTTGTCATTAGATTCCTTGGTAGCGGGTCCCGCAGGATGGTGCATTAATCATATTTTGACATCAATGTAACTTTCATAATAAACATGCAACAAAAAAATGCTGTTAACAGAAAGGGTTCGGCGGAGTTGCTTGTCGCTTCTGCCCGGAAAATATGTGACGGCAACTATGTTAGGAAATTAATTGCCCTGCCGAAGAGACGCTGGCACAAAGAAAAATAACTATATTAAACATACATTAGCCGCAATTCATATTTTTCCTTTGATAAATTCCTTTGCCCACGATAGATGTTTCACTTTGCACTCATCGATGTGTGGAAAAAATCGATCCTCCTTTTCAAGAGGTTGCCAAATCAAAGTACTCAACAAAGTACATTTCTCCACACCCACAATGAATTACACAATTTTGTTTACGTCATACATAATTTTGAATGTAACTTCATGTTTGTGCCAAAAATATGTTATACAAACATTGTTAAAAAATCATAGCGATTCGTATTTTTAAAACGAATTACGGAAACAATAAAAAAGCATCAAAATTTAATAACTTTATTCGAGTTGAACATGTCCATAAACATATCCACAATTTCAAAGGATATTAAAATCATCCTCTTCTCTTTGCTTTACAAATATGTTAGAGTTTAAGCGCGCGGAACCGTTTAGAGAAGAATTTTGCTGAGACCCTATGTATCCATTATTTTTAAATTTAACATTTACAAATTACATCCGTGTACTCGCTGACAACGGCCATTATTTTTCAGAGCAATTGTTGTCCTGCACTGTAAATCTTTCCTGAAAATCTAGTTCATTTCAGGCTCTACCTTTATCTGCTAATAATACAAATACACCGCGGCGAAACAAAATCTATTTTATTAGATTTATAAATTGTCCTCGATGTGTGTTTTTCTTTTAATAATAGTACTAACCCAAATGACAATAAATTTTACAGATAACACAAATCCTGATATTAAGTGCCGCTAAAGATAATCTGTTTCTCTTAAACGTCCTTAAACTTCCTCTTTTACTTGCGCCGTTTTTGAGACATTAGGTTTATATTGGTTTTTAAACAGCTATATTTTATTGGAGAAAGTTTTCGTGAACTCCATTTAAGTGTCCAATCGTAAAAAATATATTTGTGTTTTATGAAGTCGTTCCGGTTTTTTTTGCAGATTAAAGCCAACATTTCATGTTGATAATGTTTGCATTTTAGATTTATGACGTAGTATTTTATTACGTACAAATGAAATCTGATCCATTCGTCTTTTTCATCGATTAAAATATAAAAAATTATTACGTAATTATTAGGATATACATTTTGAAATGGTTTTGTGGATCCCTTACTAATGAGAAGAACGAAACTAACACCTGCTTAAATAATTAAATTTGCAGCTATATTTTATGGTTTTTATGCGACATTGAACCTAATTTTTACGTTTGTAAGGTAACGCTACATCACAAAATTATGTAGATGGCTTGCGAAAAGCCTGATTTAGAACAATAAATTATGAATTGTGCTAATTACAAATATCTATTATTCCGTTTATCTGTTCAAAAATTAATATATATATTCCCAGAATTATTTGTGGGCAGTATGAGTTGAATCTATTAAATTTTAGTGAAATTAAAGTTAAATAATTGGACTGACATTCACCAGATAATGTCAGTCAATTAAGTAACTAAAATTTAATGATGAGATAAAAGCCATATCCTATCTATGAATTTCATTAACATATGTGGATATAAAGGTGGTTAAAGTTTAGCTGCCATATTAAAATGACAAGATTACAAAAGTATTCGCTTTACTTATTAAGTTTTTATTGAAGTCATTAGTCCACCAGTCAGTTTATCAATTTTATTGATCAACATTATATTTAAAATTAAATCAAATAATATTAGTTCATGGTTATATTTAAGACAAATATTTTCAAATTCTTCCTTACAATACAGTTAAAAATTTGGTTGACTCTTTTTAGATTTAAAATATTAAAAAAATAAAAATCAATATTATTAACAAAAAAATGCTTGATTTTATATGAAAACATATTTTTATCAACCTTATGTAAAATAAAAAAAGTATAGCGTGGAAGCGAGCCAAACATAAATAAGACAAAATGCAATAATAGTATCATTATTTTTCATTATTATTGGGTTATTCTTGAGCGTTTGCCCGCTAAGCCCCCAGTTGTTATTGGATACTGAGGCTGCGACGATAATGATAACATCGATAATAATATTTGGCGGTCCATTTTTTTATTTTAGCATAAGCGAGACCTTTATTACAGGCCCGTATTTCCAAACTAATCGTTTCATATATTCTCGTCTATATTTTCCACAAGCCACGGATTAACTTCCGCCAATATTTGTACAATAAATTTAATATGCGTCTTATTTACAATTTCAAATATTAATTTTCTTAATGAAATAAATGCTAGGTAAATATTTATGTGAAAACGTAACCTTAAACTTTTTCATTACTTGTCATTTCCCAACACAGATTACGAAACGATTTTCACAATTCGAAATCCGACTACGCACAACATTCGTACCCAGCATGAAAAGTAAATCTGACCTTTTCGGTAAGTGACATTTCAAATAATAGAACGTGAATACATTTTAACGAAGCTGAAATTACATGACATATAAATGTTTCATTAAAAACATTCATTATGCTCCCGCGATAAGTCTTTTTTGGTTCTATTCGAATTTACAAACGTCACGATAAAAAAAAACGTGGGAAATGGAAATAATGAAATTTGTAACCTGAGACTCGACCAAATTTCCGAATGTTGTCCGTCACGTCAAGTTTAATTGAGAAAATATTCAAAATCGATAGTGTTTGACTTTTGTGAAATGTGTGTCGACATTTAACCCTCTTGAGAAATCATCGTTCTCATCTCATCGATTATCGAATTATCTATCTTGTGATGTACTACTAATTAGAATTTGTTTATTAATTGTAAGAAAGACAACACACTGGCCTTAAACATCGGATATACCTCAATGAAGAAATAAAACATAAATACTTTCTGTACTGTCTTCATAAACGGGAGCAATCGGTTTAAGAGGCTGTTCCCATTGTGGGGCGGACATTATTCCTTTTGTAATAAATTTCATTCAGTAGCCATACTTTAAATTTTCAATGGCATTCCAATAGTGTCCCAATCGGATCGTAAACTCCGCAAGTTATAAATTTTAAGACCTGGCCACCGGGATTATATCCCACTACATCTTTTGTTATCGTTATTTATCTTTTATTTCCATCGTATTCTTTGCTGCTAATAAATTTTCCATGATAAACAAATACATCGGATCGAGAGTGAATTATTATTTTAATATATTCAAACTAGAGTTGGGCACGGTGTCATTTTCCGGATGAATGCCTTGCTAAAGTAATTAATGACGATTACATAACCAAGTAAAAAGAAAGCATTTTTAAAAACGATCTCTTCTATTCGATATGCCAAAAGAATTGCAGTGAGAAATAAACATTTTTTCTTATATATTTTCTATAGAAAAAAATAAAATTTTAACAATGGTGAATGTGATTTTTTTTTAGAAAAATTTCCAAAAGCTAATTCAATCAAAAACAAGTTCATTCAAACACCCCTTGACAAACAACATATTATTTGGTTATTTTTTTAAGAAATAAGAGTCGTATTATTGAAAATTTTATTTACTGGTTTAGATAAAAAATGAAAATTAGCTTCAAAATTATTTAGTAAACACAGTTTCATTTTTAATTTTAACCATTCTTGGTGGCCAGTAATAATAATTTCGAATATTTTTTTAATCAAATTATTTTATTATTTTTTCAATAAACTGGTAAATTTCGAATTTTGTATTTTGATTTTATAATAACCTGATCTGTAAAACAGTTGTTAAAATAATTATATCAACTTAACTTAAAAGAAAATCTGATCAAATTTTCTGGCGTGTTAAAGTTTGTTAAAAGCTCTACCCCTTGTTTTTGACTCTTCCAAAAATAAGTTTGTTCTGAGGCGCTTGTAAAATATTTCAACATTACTTGGAAAACATCCCGTAGCGAAATCATATTGTTTTAGGTTTATAGAAAATTTAAGCGTGAAGTTTGCAATGTAATTGTTTGAAACCAAAACTAATACAACTGATGCCGAGTTCTTCGACGTATAAAATCTGTGCTTTAGTAAATAATAGTTTGGTTAGCTTCATTAGCATTATAATCGTATCTTTTATCAATTGGTAGACGGTAAAAGGTCACGACCATCACCAAGTATTGTTCTGGAAATTCTTTCCAATCTAGATTGTATCGCTTATTTCCATTAAAATAATGAGTGGAATGCTAATAACTTCCATAATGCGACCATTTACATGGTATTACATACACAATGCGCCTTTTAATTTGAGCACATAGATTCTCCTTGGCCCCCTGTAATTTTTCTATTTTCCTTCGCGTGATTGGCGCTGATTACTATTTAATTTCTTTTATATCGCGAAACGTATAGTCGTCGGGAAGGCGGGTGGCCGGCGTTTTCTCTAATATTAAGTGTATTATATAAAGTCGGTTGGCACGCAACATATTTAAAAATATGAAAACACATTCACCCAATTACTACAACTTCATTATCGACGCGAATATAAAATATTCAGTTCAACATGATTTATACGGTAAACGATGGCCGCGGTTGTAATTTACCCCAAATCACTGCCGCCACTACTAATTACTTTATTTATGTACTGGATTGTAAATATTCTTGTATCGGCAACCCTGTGTTTATGCCGCCACATACATGATAAATAAATTACTGTTTAAATACCGCACTCCAAATAATATTTATTCGATATAAAATTGGGGGTGTACATGAATATGGATGAGATGGATGTTATTTGTGTGATCGTCGAAACCGATAAAAATTCCCGTTTAAGAGTTTGGGGATGTTCGGTTTATGCAATTAGGCCTACGGTGATCGCTCTTTCGCCATGTAACCGACAACTGTTTAGTATAATCATGGCGAACAGGGGTAGTAGATAAAAATTGTCAAATTTTCACAAACAAGAACTACCCTGTCGAAAGCTCACAGTCAGTGAAATAATATTTTGATTCAAGCCAATAGCGGGTTAAAACCGTCACTTCCATCACAATTAATAATAGATTGAGGAACTGTCCATTGTCGACAAATGTAGAGCTGTTGAAACTGTAAACACAATGGCAGCGTTCCGCAAAACTCTCAGCTAAAATCTTTTACGAGTGCCAACAATACGAGAAAGGGCAGGTGTTTTGCAGCAACATGTTTGCCGAATTCATACGTACTGCATTACTTCATTAAAAACCTTAAAACGTTGCAGTGTGTCTGACAGAGGCTTATAAAGCGACACCATTCGTAGTATTGTATTCTAGTTGTGTTTTACTTACTTGAAAGTAAATATTTAAGCTAGCGCATAATAAAAGAAAAAAGGCGAGACAACTCTCTAAAGCCCCGTCCATTGTCAACAAGACTAAAGCCAAACACATTTGGAGAGTCACTACATAATATTACTGATCCATTTAATATTATCGTTCGGGACCTTTTCAGGCTGAAACGCGGCCCGGCCAACTTGCAGACACAGCATATTGTATTACAAGAATATTATCGCCATAGTTCATAAACTGGTGCGATCGATTCGGTCTGGAGAACTCGCGGAACACAATTAATTGAAAACACAAGAACTTTTGACATCTACAAGCAATAAATAAGGTACGCAATTAATTTATCGGCGAGCTTGGTTATGGGGGAGGAGTGCACGAACACTGACCATTTAATCACTTACGATAATTGTAGTTAGTTGGATGTATATGCTTTGATTCGATTTCGGTCCATAAAGTCCATATGTGTGCGTTCGCCCTCCAAAGTTTGCCACGCTTATCGATGAACCGGTCAATAAACATGTGCTAAAATCTTTCATACCCTGTTAATTCGATGACTATTTGCTGTTTACTTTGACCCACTGTGCTTCGTACTACGTTAACAAATATTCGACCTCAAACTGTGTGTCATTTCGGTAAGGAACGTTATCACATATATTGACAGTCAGTGATGTAAAATATTAGTAATTATAGAAAATTGGACTAAAAATTACTAACAAAATATGTATTACATTTTAACCACATATTTTACACAATATTGATTGTAATTTATTAATTTTGCCATACTTCTTTCAGAACCATGGTTAAATATTGCTGATTACTATAATCTTTATGTCTTATTTTGTTGTTCACTATCTCCCATAAGTTTTCTATGGACTTTAGATCGTGGCAGTGTGCTTTGGGTCATTATCTTGTTGAAAATAAAGTTTTAGTGGCATATTTTTATCTGAATACGGTATCATGTTATTCCTCAATATTTCTTTATACATAAAACGGTCTATGATACCTTCTATTCATAGCAGAGGACCCATTCCAAATCCCGAAAAGCAGCCCCATTCCATTACCAACCTGTCGTCGTGTTTAACTGTGAGTATGGTAAACTTTCGGATAAACTTTTCATGAATAGGTCACCTTACATATAAAATCCCATCACTATTAACCAGATTAAACTTGACTTCCATCATTCCAGAAAGCTCGTTTAAAGTTCTGTGTAAAAGGGAACTGGTAAACTAAAATCTGGCTCATTTGTTCTTCTCTGATAGTTGTGTTTTTTGGCTCACCTTCTCGCATGAAGATCCCCCTATCTTTTAAGGTACTTGAAGAAACATGAATTCCAAGTTGTGTCTCAAGTACACTTTTTATTTTGCTGGAACTTAGAAAAGCCTCTTTTTTGAAGTAGGATAAAATTTGTTTATCCTGAAACCTATTGTTTTTTTTTGGTTTTGGTTCTTGAAAATTGTTGTAAAACACGCATTACAATCGACCGATATTGATTTTTCTCTCATCGAATTGAAAGAACGATACAATCCGTGATTTTAATTCGGAAATTATTTTCTTTCCACGAGTTGACTTAGTTTATTTTGGTGTATACAGTAAAACTAAAAATTATTGTGAATTTTGTAGAGATTAGTGACATTTAGAAAAAGTCCGAATATTTAGTTAGATTTAGATTTGTAACTAACAGAATTATTTTTAATACAACAAATATTCACTAATACAGTGTGTTCATAAACGGTATAAATTATATCAGATTTGCTTATACAGAGCGGTAGCAATTTATATATTTTTAAAGTTGCTCTACTTTCTGCCAATACTGCATATTAACTTAGTAACAACTTCAGTATCAACACGATTCCCTGGTTGCTAAACAAACTTTGAACAATTGATGAACGAGCATGTCGGTGACGCGAACCCATAAGATATTCCCCTACCAAAAAGTACCAAACGTTTAAAATTAAAAATTTGTTTTTATACAGAGTGGGCGTTGTCAATTATAATAAGACATACATCTAGATCTCTGATTCGAAAATAATCTAGTTGCATTTGTAAACATTCGTTGTCGTGACAAAATGTATAGAAACAATTGATCATTAACTAAACAAATTGTTACTAGTGATCATTTCATAACATTGCTAGCATCAGTCTAGTACAGTACAGTAGCACAACTTCACCCACTACTACACTACACTATTTATATTTCAGCTGCTGACTAGTAATTGGTTCAATTGGATAAAGGTATGTGATTTATTTCTTTTACATTTTGATTATATCTGTAGAAATCTATTAGAAATGTAAACTCACTCACTTAGTGATTAGTTATTAGATACTACAGATATAATCGCTTTTTCAATATACAGGGTATTTCATAACATCCGAAATTTTTTAACCAGATATGCACTCCAATAGGAAACGAGATAAAAATGTTTGTAACAAACCTTACTCAACTCAACTACAACTTTTTTATGCAGTGTTTACTTCTTAATATTTTCAATTATTGTAACCCAAACAATTTTTAACTTGTGCTGTTTTATTAGAATTTTTTTAAGAAATCGACTTATTATTTAGAATTGCATAACTGGTTAAAAAATTTCAGATAATTTATGGAACACCATGTTCACAGTCGAACTTGTGTAAGTCGAACTTCGGTAACTTGAATTTTTGACAACTCGAACTAAGTTTGTTCAGTCCAGGGTGAAAATAATTATTATTATATTTTTTTCTTGATAACTTGATTTGTTCCTGGCAAATCATGGTACGAGTTATTGAAGTTCGTCTATATTTTTTTAGTTCAGTCACTTTATAGTAAAAGTATCATAGTGTTAAGCTGAATCTTTCGTTTAAACAACATGTATTTTTTGGGGAATGTCTTTTAAATTACCTAAAAGGTCGTTTACATTAAGGAAATAAAAAATGTTTTTTTTTAAAGAATACATATCAAGTAGCACTTGTCCGTTGACATCCGTTGTCATGTTAAAACATAACATATTTGTTTATTAAATAGTTGACTTCGTTGTTGCTATTGGTATTGTCTATTAGTTTCATCAAATTGATTCAGACACTGCATTTTTTGAGAACGATACAAACAATTACTTGCCGTAATAAGATCATCGCTAACAGTAATCCAGTAAGTTATTAGTAGAAAACAGGTATGTCATTTATTTTTTTACATTTTGAACACGCCTATAAAAATTTATAGAAGTTCTGAACTATCCATTCGCTGGCGATTTATTGGACGATGTTGAACTAAATTTTACATGTAAATTACTGGTAATATTGACTGATAAGTACCTCATATCTCGAACTTCTGTAAGTTGAACTTCGATAACTTGAATTTTTGACAACTCGAACCAGGTTGGTTCAGTCCAAGGTGAAAATTATGTATATTTTTTTCTTGATAACTTGATTTTTTCTTGGCAAATAATAGTACGAGTTATTGAAGTTCGTCTATATTTTTTAAAGTTCAGTCGCTTTATAGTAAAACTATCGGTGTTAAGCTGAATCTTTCGTTTAAACTACATGTATTTTTGAGAAATGTCTTTTAAATTACCGAAAAGGTCGTTTACATTAAGGAAATAAAAAATGTTTTTTTAAAGAATACATATCAAGTAGCACTTGTCCGTTGACATCCGTTGTCATGTTAAAACATAACATATTTGTTTATTAAATAGTTGACTTCGTTGTTGCTATTGGTCTTGTCTATTAGTTTCATCAAATTGATTCAGACACTGTATTTTTTGAGAACGATACAAACAATTACTTGTCGTAATAAGATCATCGTTAACAGTAATCCAGTAAGTTACTAGTAGAAAACAGGTATGTCATTTATTTTTTTACATTTTGAACACGCCTCTAAAAATTTATAGAAGTTCTAAACTATCCATTCGCTGGCGAATTTATTGGACGATGTTGAACTAAACTTTACGTGTAAATTACTGGTAATATTGGCTGATTAAAGTACCTCATATCTCATATTTGTAGTGCACATCATCTGCTTGCTGCTTTTGACATAATTGCGGGAAATCTTTCAGCCAATTCACAGTTCCCGTCAAAGGTATGATTTTAGAATTACATCTGGGAAACTAATCCAATTAAGCACCACCTAATAATAATTCAGGTAACACATAATAACATACTGGAGGATTTATATTGTTTGTCTTATTGCTAGGGGGTAGATTAAAATCGAATTTCGATAAAATTCACAGCCCATTCAAATTATTTCAATTAATTAATGTGAGTAGTATATTAATATTAACAAATAATTTGGCGCAGGCTATTTAAAAATTTCATAATAACTGGCGTTACTTACCGGTTACCAGGCATAAAATGTAAATTCGGACTTACCTAAAAGACAAAAAGGCATTAAATAAATGTTGGAAAACGACAAATACCTAAACGTCATCGTGTATAATTGAATATGCATCTACGTGACAGCGAAAATGTAATTTGTACACGGACAATCAGCGGATCCTTTTGTAGAAAACTGAATGCATTCATTGTGCTTTAATTAATAACAAGCTGTCGGGCCCATTGTAATTCTTACCGTAATCAGCGGGTAAAGTAATTCGAACACATGCCGTTGTGTTTCGAGAATTTCGCATAATTAGCATAAAATTTATCTGTGCAAGGGAATTTAGCAATTGTAATTGAGTGATAGAACCCACAATTTTATTTGCTTCCGAATCTACCGAGTCTATGTCCGCTTATTATTGCCTACTATAAATTAATAATTATAATGGTACACTGTAATAAAGATTATATAGACGTGAAAAACAAAATGAAAAAATTGTTGTCCAATTAACAAAAAGTGATTATGGTCAAGAACCTGGTGGAATTTATGTTGTACTCAAAAGCGAGTTGGCATTTTCGTTTTATGAACAGTAATTTTGGATGGCGTGATTCTAGTCCATATCGCGAATATATAGTTTGCTTTTAAGTGTAGCTTACGCTAAATAACAACCCTTATTTCAGACTGTTTTTACAGCACTTGCCTATAATACGTAATGTATTCTATACCACATTTTATGCCGCTTGAAATTTCGAAATATAAAGTTTAAAACACAATTTGTGTAGTAGCATGGCGGCATAATATTAGTGGAACTCTCTTCCTGTTGAGGAGAATATTTATGAAAGTATACAATGGGACAATTTATGATTTTTTATAGTTTATTTTTGCCGTGTGTACCGCAAAGTTCCAGAGGAAAGTGCAAACAAGCATTTTGATTACGGTTTTCACTTACACCCGTTGTGTTGGTTTATGCGGGTGTCCTTCCTTATAAAGTCAAAGTTATATTTACATTTCCGTGATTATGCACTTTTATACCTACACGAAAACGCGTTTTTATATGAATAATTAACTTTTATCTAGGAAAATCAATATAAAATGTTAACAACATAATGTGATATTTAATAACTGAGCAATTACGTATATTATGTTACAATTACGTTCCCTAGTAATCAAACTGATTTGTTATTGTCAAACATAACATTATCTGATAAATTACCTTTATATATCCTAAATATTATATATGTAGTTTTAACAATTCTTGCTATTTCTATTTGCAATCTATTTCAATGAATGAGTGTTTAATATTTAACTAGATGACCATAATTATACTGCTGCTAATATCGAACTTGTAATAAAAACGTTGACAGTAATAATGTATATTGGATATTAAACGTATTACCTTAATAATAAATAATTATTTCAGTAAAAACACTATCCAATTTAAATAAATTATCCAGATCCATATCAGGAACACGACTTGCTTGTACTTTTAGTGTAAAAGTAGAAAGGCAAAAACTGTCCGTACGTAAATTACACAGGACGAAAATATGTAATGCAAATTAGAAAACGTTGGTACAAGTAACACGCCAAAACCAGAATTGTTGCGGGAGGAGGTCCAAGAAGTGGCTCATTTTATTATTTTTTCGTTTTTTTTTTTCTTTACCGGTTGTTTGAATTTTAGTCGCACGGAATCCTATGGGGGTCGTTAAAACTGGAACACATTACAACTGGAAATATTTTATTCTTATTTCAGTGTGAAAAAAATTATTATCTGTTTTAACAGACGGCAATTTTTACGGCGTAATCTGACTTTAACTGCGGGTTTAATTTGAAACGACCGTATTGATTACATACTGTTTTGCATATCGACTGAAGCATAGGGAGTTTCGCGTTTGCATGGATAAATTTAACAAAAAATAAAAAAAAAGTATCTAGAAGATTCCGGCACATCTAAACAAAAAATCTACGCAAAAAAACGAATATTATAATTTATCCTAACGGAAAATATAATAAAACGGGTCGACAGAAAAACGATTTCGAATTTCGAATTCAAGATATATTACTATTATATTCGATGTAGTGTGTTCGCGTTCGGATGTACGTAATATATGCATGTCATCGAATTGTACGTCCCACGAAAAAATATAATTCCATGAAACGAAGCCAATAATATTATTTGAAATACATATTGAATTTTTAAGTGCAAAGAGGTTTTCTATTTCTGCCGTTGGCGTCTTGACACACTTTTACCTCGGGGTGATGGTTTCCTTTGAACTCTGAAAATTTAATTTTTCCAATTTCGCCAATACCGGAAAAGAATGAAACAATGTAAAATATTACCTCTAGGCATGTGTTTAAATTGTTTTAAATAGAATTATTGATCATAATTAAAAATATGTACAAGGGAATCTTTGATTGACTGACTAATATGTAATAAAAACGTTGGCATGCATTTTTTTATTGCCCCTTTAATAATTTTTACTATATTTTTTGTAGCACAATGGACCCATACATGGCTCTATACGTTCAAACTCTGAATCGTTTTTTGAAGAGACTTAAAACTCTTTTCAGAACAGAAGCCGCGGAATCAAACGAGGCGCAACGCGGACAAATAATACAAGCGTACGTGGCAAGCGGAGGAAATTCCGCGGAACTAGACGAGTTAGTAAAAATGTCCGAGATATTCACAAATATGCAGGGGACAATCGAGTCGAATGTACAAAGATGTGATCAAATTTTCAACACCATTAAACTACTCTTCCCCATGGAAAACTGGGATGATGATGAAGAGCCTGATGGTGAAAACAATAATAATGGTGAAAACAATGATAATGGTGAAACTATTGATAATAGTGAAATCTATAATGATATTGGAAACAATGATGTTGGAAACATTGATGTTGGAAACAATGATGTTGCAAACATTGATGTTGGAATCATTGATGTTGAAAACATTGATGTTGTAAACATTGATGTTGGAAATAATGATGTTGCAAACATTGATGTTGGAATCATTGATGTTGAAAACAATGATGTTGAAAACAATGATGTTGAAAACAATGATGTTGAAAACAATGATGTTGAAAACAATGATGTTGAAAACAATGATGTTGAAAACTAATAATGTTGAAAACAGCTGATATGTTGTATAAATTTGTTAATAAATAAATTTAATTAAACAATGTTATTTTCATCTAAGGAGCTGTACTAACAACAAATTATAACAAAGTTTTTGAAGAGGCATTTTTCCATAAAATTTTCATTGTGTTTTTTTCTTTTTAAACTACATGTTTGCTTACATAGCATAATATACTAGCACCTAGTCTTATTGTAAATTAACCAATTACTAACGGATTAATGAATTAGTTAAATTTATTCCTGTTTAACATAATTGAAACAGTTTTCGATAAGCTACATTAAATTCGATAAAGATCTAACGATCACGTTTGCATTTTTATTGTTTGAATTAACATTTTAAAACTAAGTATCCAATATAAATATTTGAAAAATATTAATTCATAAAATCATATTAAAAAACAATTCCACATCTTTGCATAAATGTATTTTTAAATAACATGAGACCTTAATTAAATATTCGTTCTAAATATTTATATATGTAATTTTTGGATAATTAAAAAATATGTATATAACAATTTAATATGCAAATAATAGTTTGTTAGAGGGACTCCATATCATATTCATATCTACACTTTATGGTTAAAGTGACCACATTTTGCCTTTTCTCTCACACAATTATCATATATTAGATTATCAGATGTTGATTGATTGTTGCGTATTTACACTTATGAATAATTTACCATTACATCAAGGACATATTTGAATTGGTTTAGAAAGAGCATGGATTTAAATTTACATAAATGGCTATTATTTAATACTATCAATACAAAATGCGCAACGCGTTATAACTTACAAAAGTGTCAAAAATAATAATTAATAATTAAATGACAAAAATAAAATAAAATACTTTATTCTGTCTAGGTCGCAATTTTATGATTTAATTAATGGATCATCTCCCGTGTGTAATCCAGAACAAATATCAAAGGGCGTTCTACCGACCGACTCAAAATCCATCATACTTTTTCTATTCGCCGGAGACACATCGCTCGTCAAAACGTTTTAACTTTTTTTTTTGTAAACTTTTTGTGAAGTCATGACGGATTTAAAAGTGTCCTGATGTACTCTTCTTCATTGCAGGGTTAATTTAGTAGATGAAACCGTTTTCATCAACATATTGCCGCATTTTCATAAATCGCAATCTGGCAAACTGTTGGAAACTGTTTTAACTGGATGAATAAAGTACGCAAGTTTCTAATAATATGCTTTTGAAAATTTAAATAAAACAGAGCGTTGATTTAGCATAAGAAAGTTTGTACAGGTAACTTTTAAATCCTGCAAAGTGTTTTATCTTTAACACATATCTTACTCGCGCGAACTTTGCTATTAGTGTCAGAAAGGGGGCGAAAACACACGTTAACCAAATATAAATACCGATAATGAATTTTCGTTGGGGGTTCGTTTAATCGTTGGTAGTTGTTTGTTTTACTTTTATCTTGTAGCAGGTGCATTATTAAAATGATCTAATAACATGTTTGTATTCACTTTGTGCTGAACACTTTTTTGTTTGTTGCCTGCGAATGTTTCCACGATTTTGCACAATGTTATTTTAAAATATCCGACGAACTGCACACATATTTGGTACAGGTGGAAACTTCGACTTTTATCGCTTTTATTAAAATTTCAAATGGGAACTTGCTAAATTATCAACATAAATTCCGTGTGTTCGCAGTGGATGAAAATTCCCACTGCAATTTGTACGATGTCGATGGATTGTTTGATTTAGTTTAATTTTGTTTCCAAACATGATCAAGACGAGTATCAATCTACGTATGTATACGATAAATGTTCGCTAAAATATACCTATTGCATGTTAAAATTATAATTTAAATTTAATTTATCCGTTCTGAAAATTTACTTGACTGATTAAATTAAAAAATTATTTCTAAAACTGTTAATTTTCTGTCAAATTTATTCTATTATAAACAAAATCTGACTCCAATTTTTTGTGGCAAATTAAAGTTTGTAATTGTAATTACCGTTGGCGTCAATATTTTTGCATTTACGAAGTGAATAAATCTTGTATTTATAAAGGATTGAAATTAAAAAATTCAGTTCTAAATATAATGATAATTTAAACATGATTGCATTAAAAGTGATATAAACAACCATTGTAGGGGGCGTTATAATTTACCTGCTGCATTTACGACATACGAGTAATTCAAAATCCTAATACTCGTTATCATAACAACACGAACTACTCTCATTAAAACTTTTGACTGTTGTTGAATTCAACTCACTTCGACTTTAAAATCATTTTAAATATGCGCCCTCTCATGACTGTTTCTTTTATTATAAAATTTCCTGTTATAAATTTTTTAATAAGAATCATATAATTTAACTATAACACCCTAACTAAATAACCAAGTTATTTCTAAATATTACGTTTTAATTATATTTATAAAACTTAATTTAATTATTAATTAAGGTTAGGATATTTATTAAAATAAACAGTGAGTTAAACAATATTTTATTCATATATTTTTATTGTAATAAAGAGGCTAAAAACAAAAATTAAAACCAATTCTAAAACTTCTTTAATATAAATGATCTATTAAGTGATTAGAATAGAAATAAAATGATCATATGTTATATGATAATCTTAAACTAAATCTTAAGGTTAACTTGTAATCATTGAAGATGATTAAAAAATATGAATTTTTCTTCAATTTGTAGAAGATAATATTTATAAAATATTCTTAAATTTTGATTATAGACCATATAATACCATAATAAAAATTTAAATGATTTTATATTGTTTAATTATAAAAACTAATACCAATGTAGGTGACATAAGAGAGATTATATCAAAAATGAAAAAATAACATGTGTATTGATAGTAAATTGATAAAATTCATTATGCTAAAATATACATGGTGTTCCGTTGAGAATTAAGTGATCTATGTTTTAAGAAAAAACAAAATTAAAAGTAAATAAAGAACACCCTGTAGAAAATTTGGGAGTATTAGTAATTCCTTATAGCAATGGTCCTCGGTTAACGTCTATACCTAAAATGAACTTTCTAGCATATCAAAATTGGTGACTTTACATACATTTTTTTTACTTAGATCAACAATCTGTCAAAATATTTGGAAAAAAATTTGCAATTACATATAAACTGTAAAAATATAAAAAATATACAGGGTGTTCCATTGAAAATAACAAAGTTGGAAAAACCGAAAATGAAATTTTGTTCAAAGTAAATTGAAAAGCCAAATTATAATTTCTAAAAAAAAATTAAATCAATGCCTTTTTCCTTTCTGTATAAACTTCCAAAGAATAATTTAAGTGAATTACTCTGTATATGCTGGTAACAAATGTTATAGGAAATCATAAATAAATTTAAGAATAATATTTGATATTTAAAAGTGCTTTTCTAGCCAATACTATACAGGATGGTTAATCTAAAACGTAATGAAAAGCATTACAAGCTGGGAAAAACTTCTCCACAAAGTTCAAAGACATCATTAAAAAGGTCTTTTTAATTCCCTTTAAATTAGTTTGCTTAATTTTTGAAAATTCCACCAATCGTTTTGAAAGGCAATATAATAATCAGAAAATATCCAAAAATTAAATACTCAATGCATAAATTCACACACCTAATTAAAATCATATCATAAAGTAACAAATAACATGATACACTCGCATAATACGCGTACTTCAAAAGTTGAACTTAATAGCGGTTGCTAGAACAACACACAACACAGTCTCATTAAAAACTTTTGGTAGGAAATGCTGCTCAGTTCTGCACTAAAATGTTCCTCAATGTGCGCCCACGTAACAGTTTCACTTATTACAATATATTTTCAGCGATACCGTCTAAAAATACTCGTTTTATATGTAAGTTTTCTTATTTAATAAGGTTTTAAGTAGGTTCGGTTCTTTATGTGCGGCGAAAGTTGGGAGAGATCACTTAAAATGAAAACACGGGAACTTGGAAGTATACCACTGTTTCAAGTAGTTTTACAAGAAAGGATAATTAGATATTGTATTCCAGAGTTGAAAATAAAGTATCGCGTTAAACTCGGAAGCTCATATTAATGCGGTTATAAAGTTTTATTGTTCATTACTGAAATTTTAAAATTGTACTTTTTAATGTTTTACTTCTAATAAAAGACCAACTTCCTTAATTAAAATTTTTACCCACTTTCTTAGTTAATTTATTTCTTTTTGATTTTTAATAAAAGCCAAGTTTACTCAGTATCTCAAAAGACAGTAATTTAAACTTAATAATTTGACTTTTGTTTCGCACAGAGTTCTCGACTTGTATACAAAATAATATCGCAAATTTAATAATGTGATATTAGCTTTTGCAGCCTTGTCACTTTTATGCAATGAAGGTTTTAAAACAACAATATATAATAAGCTAGTACAACTTTTAATTATACGTCAACAACTTTATATTAACAAGACAATATCTTGCCAAATCTAAATGTATAAAGTTTATACCATAACGTGAGACTTCAGATTTCATTTTAAAATGAAAAATGGCATATTTTATCTGGTTGGAATATCCTGAAAAATGTATTAAGAAATAATTTTAATTTTCGAATGCAAAAACGTACAAAATTACTTTATATTCGCATAACTCAGAATTTTTAACTGAAAGACTAAAGAAAACGAATGGTAAAAAGATTTAGAGTTGGCTGCAAATTTAAGTATTTGACAACGTAATTATATTGAATTACAATCGTTTCAAAGTTTAATTATTTTTTCACACTGTAAATATGTTCATATTAACTGCAACTTACCATAATTTACAGTCGACTTTAGTTCTTAAGTAGAATTTATCGCGCAAGCAACTGTGTTAAAATGGCCCGAACACAAAACATTTAATCATCATTAAATGCATCTCCTATGAAATTATTCGAGACTTAAATTGAGTTGTTCTGCAGCCCGACATCTGGATATTATTTCTGCTTTCGGGAACGCCTATAAATCGTCACGGACGATTTTAAAAATTAAAATTTTCCTCGTAAAACGAATTTATTTGTCGTTTATGAACACTTAGTTTCCAACTCGGAGTTCATAGTTCTACTCAAAGCGTTCAAATCGATGGCTGTCTTCGATTCAATGTCTATAAATTCAGATTATCAGAATTCAAACAAATATTTTATGAATCGAAATTTTATTTTTGTTTTTTGGGTCGAGTCCATATTTATCCACGCCCCCGTACCTCGTGTTATATAATAAGCCAATGAAGTTTTAATTATAATATTGTGACAAGATTTCAAGAGTAATATCTGTGAAAATAATTTGCATACGTTCTTTGACTTCTGGCACTTATTTATATATTCCTTTACTTTGTGAATTTCCAAAGTGCTTTAATCTTGTATTCAGATGTATGTATGTAGAACGTCTCCTCTGAAAGTTCACTAGGAAACCACTTTTAATATCTGTATGAGATTCAGACGGGGATTTTGCATTGCATTTTAAAATCTTAACGCAATTTGAATATAAATTCGGCAATAAAAGTCTGTGTAGTATATAAAACGTAATCTCGATGCTAACTAAAGTAAAGCACATTTATAGTATTACAATTTATACAAATAAATTTAACTTGTCGATCTTATACATATTGACAATAAGGGTAACTTTGATATATGTTAAATCCTGACTTGTATATTTATCGAATTATGTATAATCAGGGAGACAGTATTTGAATTAAACATCTGTGCATGTTGACATGAAAATTATATTTCAAATCAATAAATACTGTTACTTAAACTTGATATAAAAATTATATATAAAAGTCAATCAACGTTACTGATTGTTAGTTATTTTTTAATAACCATAATTATGATTTATTTAAATCTAATGTTTACTATGTACTCACCAAGTATATTATGCATATGTATATTAATGCGTTATTACAAAATAGATAGTGCATTGAGTGTTTAATTTTTCTCATTCGAATGCAAATTAAATCCTAAATTTAATTAAAGCAATGAAAGATTTATGACTATATTTGCTTATCGTGGTCATTTCAGCTAAACGCATACCTTATCAAAATGCGCAGTGATTTTATCAAAATAATTCGACATCCAAATTATGGATATTTGTTTGATTATAGCATTAACTTTTTAGTTAATTTCGACAGTGAAATGTAAAATAAATATTTCATGCGTTAAACAAGTTCCGCATATAAATGGGCGGCTAATTAAATAAACTTTATTTTATTTTAAACGAATTATACTGTCAAATATTTTAATTAATGTTGTTTGTTATACGGAGAAATACAATAAATGCTTTAGAATGTTACGATGGAACTTTATAAAAATTAAAAACGTTTTTTTATATACACTGAAAAATATTTGTTCAACTCGTCGGTATAATATGAAATCCGTATTCTCTTTGGTTGATTTTCCTGGTTTTATTTATTATGGCGGCTCCTTCGGTTCATTCATGTTTCTTGTGTGGCCAACACAAAGAACTCGACAAAAAGTAAATTGAATCCGAAGTCAGTGATTAAAGAGCGCCATAAAAGACGCATAAACATGTAAAGTTTAAACCGGCAAAAAACACTTGAAATTGAAATTAATTACGGGAGAGGTCGGCATTAAAGACTATCAAGTAATATCCTAATGACAAAGCAAGGAAGATGGTTATCTGGACGATTTAAATAATAAATTAGAGTAAAAGCTGTGGCGAAAATGACCAACCGAGTGCTAATTACTATTGGCGAAGTGGACTGAACAGGACCAGACATAAATTCCACTAATCATTCACACTATTAGGGTCCCTCATGACAAAAAACTACGGCTGCATTTACAATGCTGATTACGAGTCGTGTCATTTTTGCTTGAAATTATAGTCATTAACTTTCGTGTTTCCATGGAAAACCTTGGGGAAATACCCTAATTCCTTCTGCCTTTAATTAGACACATCTCACGTTTGATGTGACTTCTTTCGAGTCATGAACATCGTTTATCAGGAACATTATATTGTTAGTTACAACTGTCTTATCACTGACTTTAATTTGAGAAATTACTAACTCTTGAAATAAACATTCTATTGAAGTTTGCTAACTTAGAATTATCTTTTGTGCGTATTTCCCTCGAATATTAATAATCACAATCTAATAATATTCTAGTTGAATTTAGTGTCCTTTAAATGGGTACATATCAAATTTTATAAGGAAATATTGCATATTAGTTATATATAATTGATATAAAATAAAAAGAATGGGAACTGTAGTATTATAAATTAAAATAATGAGTCAAAAATAAAGCAACAAAATAAAATACCTAGGTTTTCAATATTTTTTATTAATATTTACTAGTATATCTAGTTTTCTACTTTTTATTACCTCTTGACACCTTCTTTTTATGAAAGAAGGTTGTCAATCTCTTGCTTAGAAATAAAATTCCATAGCGTCAAATATGTGAGTTTTGTAAGTTGCCTGAGTGAGCTTTTCTCATTTTAAGGTATATCATGTCCCATAGATTTTCTGTATATACTTAAAAAATTACATGAGTGTTTCCATCTTAAATGATACACACAGTATATTATCAAAATATGTTAAACATTCGATTTAAAATATTATTAATGAATAATGTCCTAAATGATCACATCGTGTGATAATCACTAATATGACTATAACTTAACGGTCAATACCAGTTTTCAATTAGAATTGAAATAACAGAATTCTGAAACAACCTTTATGTTAACGCTTGAGGCAGCAATAAAATATTACAGTGTAAAAAATATATTTGAGATAAAGAATTATTTAACAAATTAAAGCAGTTTAATGTTAAGTTAATTAAGGTTTTTGATGTTCATAATATTTATTAATTATATACGGTAAACTTACAAAACGTAAATATATAGTGACATGCTGGTAATTTTCAATAAAGAAGCACAAACATTTTGCGCCGTGATTTATTTATGCACCTTGCAAATGAGTGAACTGCCGAGCTGAATGATGAAAAGCTTTAAAACGTACACCTGAGATCATTATGATGAATAGTTGCGACCTTTTTATGTTTCATTACAAACACAATTTTAAAGCCAGCAACTGTCAGAAGTAACATGGTTTTACAAATGAATTATCCGCTAAGAAGAACACGGAGGGATTTAATGTGAAACTTTCTTATAAACAAGTGTCAAAAATGAAATTTATTCGCGGGCAACTAAGTTTCCAGTCAGGTACAATCCGGCAATATAAATATGCAAGTAACATTAATATATTCAGTCTTACGAAGAGTTACGAGATAATTTAATTACAATTCTATGTAAAACAGCACACTGTCCGCGTGTTTTTCAAATCATTGGAATATTAATTGCTAATAATTTGTATTAAATATTAGGTAAGAACAAATTCATAATTGTCACATAGTTTACCGAATTTTTTATGTTAATGTTATGTCAATGATGTAATTAATTCAGGCTTATACAAATCTAAATAATCCTATTATTTGTTTACTAATGAGAGTAAAATACAATATGTGTCAATAAAAGTTGTCCGTGTTGTTTTTTATAATTTTAATGTCAACTCTAATCTAATCGTAAAATCTAAATCTTTACATTTATATCGTGTATCTCAAAAGTTGTAATATGCAAAAATTTAATTTTATCAAATATGTACCAGCCGAACTGGATTTCCTACTATGTCACCGGAGGGAAATAATTTTATACTTGGATTGAATGTCTGCTTGGAACAGATCAATTGCAAATATATAAATCCATTGCATAAATCGAGCACAGTGAAAATCAATGCAGGTAATTTCGGAGAAGAACTCGACATGTCTTTGCTTTATTAAGGACGAGTGTTACGGACAGGCTCTCATATTCAGCATCCTCTTGCCATGCAGATTGCTTCTCGGAAATTGCGAATTATGAATTTTTCATGGAGCTTTTCAAGCGATTTTTAACATACTTAAAATATATACACACTAGAATTATGTCTATGAATTTTTAATTTTCATCGTGGCACAAATTTTAACATTTATTTATTTAAATTTGTTAATTATTTATAATAACGTTAATTGCTTAATATTTCCTTATTGCTAATGTATGAGTCACAACAAAAAAAGAATGAAAGATTTTAACCAACTCGAATTCAATCAAATAACTTGTTATTACGTTACGCTAATTTGTTTTATTGTATTTTAATGCCACCGAGTAAATTTTCGGAAGTCATTAAAACGTCGATTTATCATTTTTTTTCGTTGATGATAATTTAACTACTATGTACAAGTAACCCCATTATATTTTAAACGAACAGCAATATCGATTATAAAACAAATTATAATTATCCACCATTACTTCACTTTTTTGTATTTCCATAACCGGCAATCAAGTGAAAGACGAAAACAAACTAAACACATATTTTTACTTTGAAACAGAAAAAAATATACAAGGGAAAAAATCACTGTCAATATTCGCGCACTTTTGTACACGCATTTAACTTATTAATTAAAAATGTATTTGACTCTTTTCCAAATATTTGCCCTTCTTTAAAGCACAATTAATTACGGACCTTTGCTCATTCCGATTCGTAAACAGATTTAATTAAATTTTAATCAGTGTTATTAATTAGAAGAGGCGATTGGTCCCCGAATTATACCCAAATCCACGTTTTTATTAATGTTTCTAGCCGATTGGTGTCCATCGGGTTTTTATAACATAATCGCTAAGCTTACAAATGTTATTGCTTAAAATACAAAAACATTATTGATCGAAATGTGGCGTGAGATTTGCTAAATGTTAAATATTGTTTCACAGAAACTCATATCGCTAGTTATTATCGACTAAGGAAACTGTTATGTTTTTATGCATTAGCAAAATCTACCAGGTGAAATTAGCATGTTAATTTTTTACCGGTCAAATGAAATAAATTCATTATTTTAATTATTGGGCATGTTTATAAAAAATTACGAAACACGTCAACTTTAAATTATGAAACTCACGAAAAAATTCATCGCTATACTGAACCCAATCCCCATGGAATGTGGAGGTAGTTGTAACCTTCAAGTTTAGGTCCCCTCACCCTCTATTCAAAAAAATTTAAAATAAAATTATTAGATTTGATTATGATTTAAATTATTCACTCACTAAGTTATTACTTTTATTTCTTGATAATTGGGTATCATTAGTTATTGCCTTCGAAGGGGATTCATTTTGATTATGGTTTGGTTATTTTTATGTTATGAAATAAAATTGAAAACAATAATAATGATTTTATTTTATTTTTAATGACAGTTTTTGCTATAAATTCAAAAAACAGTAATTACAGTTTTATTTAATTTTCAATATTAATTTGTAGTAAATTTGAAATTAATAACATTTTTATTAGAAATTAAAAAAGACCTTTAAAACGTTGAATTAATTTTTATTCAAAAATTTTAGTTACTCTCACTTATATTGAATGTAATGATAATTTTGATAATCTGAAATATATTATACATATTTAATATGCGATTTTTAAGGACGAAACACACTGACGCGAAAAGGACGCGATGAAAAATCTACATCGAATATAAATTTAACGTTTTACGTCAAATTAAATAATGAAGACGTCGTTTGCAACGTGATTTTTATCAAATAATAAATATAAAAACGTTCGCAGGCACTCCATTAAGTTGCGCCTAATCGAACAGATCATGCAAATACATAATGTTACTGGAAAGTAAATCGATTATTTAGAGCAATTAAAATCATTCCCATCATTAATCTGTCAGGCACAAATCCCCCTGGTACAATACTAGATTAAAATGATTGATATTGTATTGGTCAAACAAAAAAAGTCGCCACAAAAGGCACAATCTGCAGTTATAGGGTTCAACAAAAGTTGATTTATGTCGAACCATGTTATTGCCCTAACGAGCAAAATTGTGTAGCAATCATTGTTCATGGAATTCGGTTTAAATTCGAGAACGAAACGCATGGTATTTTTTATATTACTTACATGTGTACATCTGAACTTACCTAAAACAAAAATAATATGAGTACATTGCTACTATTTATTTTGTTGTTCTACACCAAAGTTATTTTTATTTTGTTTTATGTTACCTCCACCGGTGAACATAATTAAGCCCACCGCATTGGTTTTACAAGTTTATGAATATTCAATTATGAAAATAAACATTCACAACAATTTTAAAACTTTGATGATTAAAAAACAATTAATTATATTTATTTATGTACTATTTTTAAGTGTATTGATATTTTAACAGTATAAACAATTCAATTGAACAACAAAATCAACAGTGGTACATACATATGTATATAACTTATCGAATATTGTTTTTGCAATTTAATTAAAAATATGCTTACATTCCAAACTGATAATACCTTAAATTTATTGAATTTTAATTAAATATTTGCCTATAAAATAAAATATTTACAACACACAATATAGAGCACATATTTTCATATCATCAGAGCGTTCAAATTTTAAAACTAAACAAAATTTAGCATTAATGAACAAATATATTTGTTTATTAAAGTGAATGTGTTGTTTACTTTGATAGTAAACAAAATATAATTACATCTATTTACATTAATTAAACATTTTTCTGTTTTAATTAATTAATGTGACATCGGGGTAATTAATAATGCCACTTTTGAATAACAATAATGAGTGATTTATATCGAATTTTAAGAATGTTCTTACTGTTGTATTAATTATCGACACAAAAGCCACAGTAGGTACGCAAGATGAGCGTGGAAAAAATGCCTGATCATCCGACAATAAATTTCCTGTGTTCACAAGAGATAACTAATCCATTATAGATATTCGACCGGTAGGAGGGTATTAATAAAGCACGGGATTGAAAAAGACATTCAATAAAACTTAAATATATTAAGGTCGGGTTGGTCAAGACATTGACATATTTCGCATTCACCTCCCCGGAGGCACAGGGACCGGTAAAAAAATGTCGGCTATAAAATACGAATTTACTACTTCTAAAAAATATATATGGCCCCGATACGCAACAATTTCCCTTACAGGTGCTTTTATCGCCAGTAATAATTTTTGCTTGTTTAGGACTTATTTAATCGACGGGATTCGTGAAGAGTGTTCGTAATATGGGGAAAGTTGCGATGGAAGTTTTATTAGTCTTGGAAATTTGCAAAAACTCGTTCCGGAAAAAAAATAACACTTGCTGTTTATTAACCAGAATCAGAAAAGTTCTGTAGCATCAATTAGCTAAAAATACACGTGTTTACGACAAATTTTATTTGTTATATTAACGTTTATAATTTTTTTTATGTGTGGAAGTGTTTTTACTACTAGTCATATGAGAATAATGTTGCGTTTTGATTTTATATTTGACCTTATAGTTTGATGATGGAAAGAAAATTTATATTTAAAGAGTATTTATTAAACATATTAAAATTCAATTTGCAGTATTGTAGTGAAACACTTAGACATGTTGCCTAGTTGGACATGACCTTTAAGATCAACAATAATTTATATATAATAAAAATTAATGAAACAGATATATGTAAAGTTTATATATATCTGCAGCACGATGTCATTTCTAGGCCAATTTTGTTCATGAACCAGCCTGTAATTTTATGATACGACTACATTTATTGGTGTAACAACAAATAAAGTTTATATCTCACAACATAAAAACCCATTAGCTATATTAAATTATGCGAATAAAACGATCAAACACCACGCATTCGTCATAAATAAATTTCGGCAATAAATCATTAATTACATCGAAAACATTTTAAGGTTTAGAACGCATGGTCGCGAGTATTAAAACGTTATTGTTTGTGAAGGTTTTCAAACAAGTTTCGTTGATGGCTTGTCATGCTTGATTTAGCCATACAATTCCAATCAGAGGCAACATTTGCGTGAAAATGCCACAGTCAGGGTACTCGACGATTCCTGCTAATACCTCCTCTAACTCATTTAAAAAAAAATAAAAAAAAGGAACTGCTGCCTTTGTTCTGTCGTCATCCGGTCAGAACTTTGTAAAAAACGTGACATTTTCGACGGTTCAATGAAGGTTCACTTTTTTCGTCGATTGGTCCTCGCCTCGCAATTGTGAAATCGATATAATAACTTAAATGTGGATGCGAGCTGTTTACGTACATATCGCATGATACTGCAGTCATATGTAAAGTGTATCCGATAGTGTTCCTTAATTATCATCATCTCATTGAATATTCATCACTGGAACATTTACTAGATTGTTTACCAAACATACTTTATAATTATATATTTAACAAGTTTGCTTGCATAAACTTAGTGCAAATATCGGATGCCTTGCAGACAAACAATTATATGTTAGGCAGCACGATTTTACCTGGTAAAGTAAAATATTCATCTGTAAAATCGTTGTTTTTACATGTTTCCTACAGAGACATCAAAAAGTCATCAAGACCTAGTTTGATGTATTAAAACCATAAAAAACTAGTCTATCTTTACAAAAGTATTATTTAATAGCAATCAATAATCGATTATGTAAAGTGTTAATAAAACATTATATATCAAGTTCACATAAAAATGAAGTAAGTAGGAGATATGAGAAAATAATTTCTTTATAAAATTTAATATTTACTTGTAATATAAAATATATTTTAACAGTTTATATAGTTAACCAACATAAATACCAGTTACTAAAAATTAAACAGCTTAACTTCTAACAATACGTGATGTTATTTATTGTGACTTTGGAATAAAAATTAAATCTGAAAATGAGCACATCCCTGAATAATTATAAGCACTGCTTTTGTGGAAGATACTTACTGTAAGGACGGGTTGGAGGTTTAAGAATTTGAAAATACACTTCTTCAATTTCCAACAGCAATATTTTTACAAAAATGATATATACCATCTTGTGCCTAGATTGGAAAGGGTAATACTTGCTGAGGGTGATTATTTTTCAGAACTATCTTAACCCATTTTTTGTGCTACTTAACCTTCAAAACTACACGAACTTTTTATATTAATATTTGGTGAGAGAAACGGGCCACGTTCATATATAGTCAAGACATTGCCTGGATAAAAACATCGTGGGTCACCTTATATATTAAAGGCAATTCTAGCATCATCATATTAATGGTTTTAGTACTTTCATCGTTAATATAATATAAAAAGTTTCTTTTAAGTTAATCGCTGATTTGAGTAAAAACACGAATGTTTATCGCCTCCTCGAATCGATAATCTAAATCAATTACGTCCACAATGTTTAGATTCAATTAATTATTAACTGTGCAAACACGAGTTGATTTTTCAAACAAATCCAATCAAGCAAAAGTATTTCCCAAACCCGAAGTTCATAATAAATTCACCGAAACGTAGCAAGAGCGAAAGTAGTCAAGTAACATTTCATTAAGAGGACGATTTCAAGTTTCGTACGCATACACATAGTTGGAATTTATGGGGATCTTCAATTAATTTAATATTATGCCATATGCTTGATGCTGTATTATTTATGCGGTTGACAAACACGCATGGCATTCGGAATTGTGCTCAGGACCGATGAAACGAGAACTTTCATGTCGACAGACTGTTTTCACGGACCAATAATACGGTACTTAGGTATAAATTCACCGTGTTTGTTTTATGATTAAATAATAATGCGAAAGTTTGGAAGTTGGGAATTTGTTTGGTTTTGCGCGCGAATGGATCGCAAGTAAATATTTTGACCAACTTTTTTGTTTGGTTAGGTGGGTAGGCACTTAATTAATCGTTAATGGGAGCACACATGATGACTAAAAGAAATAAAGTAACATGTGAAGAGGGTGGGCAATTTTTGTTTTGTCAAGATTTTGTCAAGAATTTGAGTGTGCTGAACACGAAAAATATTTTTATATCATTACCTAATGATTTCCGGCCGTTTTCGTCATTTAAGTAGTTTGTTTCCAAATGAAATAAGTCGAATATTCGATTTTTTTAATCAACTTAATTACAAGACCGATGATCATTTCCGAATATACGACAAGACTACATTCCTTCTTTTTGAATTGTTTTCGTAGTTACCGCTTGGCAAGTTGATCTAAATTCTAAATCTAAACATCGGAAACGATTGACTTATTTTGGTCATATTTCCTTGTTTCTATCGTTTTTGATAAGACTGAATTATAATTTTTCTTAATAAGCAAAAGACCGCTAGTAAATAAAGTAAACATTGCCATAATTTTATTCATTGAAAAGTAAAAAGCAGCATTATAGGTATTGTTGCTATACTTATGGCCACTACTGTATGTATGAATCAAGAAATCAGATATTGTATATTTTTATATGAATGTGTCTTAGAATGAATGAGAATTAATTAAAATATTACGGATCATGCATTCCAACTGCTTTGCATTACTGTAGCAAAGTGTCGATATTATTGATTGATAATTAGTATATTATTATATCTCTCAATTCCCTAGAATGCTTTTAAGTGCATTGTGTTCAAATATATATTGAATTCATTGTTGTTATTCAAAGAGATGATCTGAAGACCAACACAAATATCTACGCCTACTTCACTTTTTATTAATATCGGAAATTTATTATTCGGGAAGTACACTCCATTGTATAAGTATATCTATACCCATACTATTAAAATGACAAGAAATTTCAATAAGGTATCAATTTACACAGTTCAAATAAATATATATATTGTGTATATATATAAATGTAAAGATTTATCCGACTTTTTTTCTTTCTATCACAACATTTTGATATTTTATTGGTTTATTAAGGTTTGAAATGTTTATAATGAATAAACTAACAATTAAAATTGTAAATCTTTAGAAGTTCGAATAATTATTATTGTTTAATTTGATCTTTCATCAACAATAATTATTTTTTATTCGTTTAAAACAAACTGATTACAGTTGAAAGCGTAATTTCACTCTATAATTTATCTCAATCGGAGTTGTCGGTCAATCTGAACGCTAACTAAATAAAATCGCCGATAGAAAAACACAAATATACCGTTATCTATGAGAATGGCAGATGAAAAAGAATAAACTAACATAATTTATACCACATGGTTTATTTCGATACATAGTCATTTAAATATCAAAAAGTTTTAAACAGTGCACTGAAACAATGTACCCTTTGATGTATTATCGTTTAGCTAGGTCTACGAAGATAAATATTAATATTAAATACCCGAGCGAAAAACTGAGAAGCATCATTTGGTCGATTTCCTCACACTCTCCGAAACTCATGAAACGGTTCGAGTTTGTGCGGCGATAAATTACTGTACGACATAAGGTCAACAATAATGTGCGAAGGATGAAAAGCGCCGAAGATAACTGAGGCCTTTGTTTACATCGCCGTTACTCAAGTTTGCATTCCTTTGAAAATATTTTCACAACGTGTTAATTTGCAGTGGTGAGGTCCGGCGAGAACCCGTTCTTTTTATCGATTCACGTCGCTTCTGGAAAGTTATAAAGGCTCCTGCATTTTTTAAAAGCCAATTCGGAGCCGAAAAATGTGTAGGAATATTTAATTGAGCGCATGTACTCGGAGACGGGCTTGAATGACCGGTTAAATTGAAGCGCGACACATTAAAAAACTATTAACGATTAATAACGGACGATTTCTGGAATGAGCTTGTGAATCTGTAATTTTATCGGCAGATAATCACGTTAACAATTAAAAGCTAGTATGTACGCTTAGACCGAACGACCTATAAAGTCAATCAATATTTCAACGCAATTTTTTTTCGGTAATAATCTTTTTCCTATTTTGCAAAAATGTGCAAATTTTAATTTAAACTTCATTAAAATGCATATGCACAGCGCGAAATAGCTGCAATTTATGGTAGATTATTTTTTTTTTTTTTGCACTTTTTAGGTTTTACTGAATTGCAATAAGGTTGCAACAGAAACAAATTGTTTGCATATTTGAAATTTAATAATTCATTTTTTAGCTATTTTTGATCAAAGTTTGCGCACGGATAAATCCAGTGGGGAAGGACAATTTGATGTGTAAACACAAATTTAAGCATCATACATATTGTTTTCATTTCATGGATTTGATAATATGGATTATTGTGTTTAATTATTTAAATAAAAACGTTATTGTTTAACGCGAGTGAAGTCTCATTTTTAATATTAACAATATTAATATTGCTTATTTTGATGTAATATTAAATTAAATATATACAATACAGTACATATAAAGCAATTATTCGTTGAATCAATGTGATTTTAAACAAATGTTGATTGAAACAAATAATAATATTAAACAAAAACAAAAATATACATACTCTTATTATAATATTGATATTGTTAAGTTGATATTTTGATGTAATTATTAATTAATTAAATTAATTGTGCAAATTATTTGTGTGAAAATATTTTATTCAGGACTTGTAAATACTTTATTAGGATTTCACTCGATAAAATAAATTAAAGGTATATTTAATTAAATAATTTATAAAAACTTGTAGTACTACTAAGATATCATCAATCATGACTAGCATAAATTTATTCTTTCCTACTTGCAATGTTTAAAAAATGTACAATTAATAATTTTGAAGACGCACAAAATTTGTTCCATCACCAGCGAATAGCCTTGTATGACCTTGAAATATTAGAGATTGATGAACGCGAAAACAACTATGTCAAAATACAAATTAGCATAAATCCTCAATAAAAGTAACATTAAATAGGATTGAGAAGAAAGGACACCTGTTAAGATTTTAACGTGTTTTAAATATCACTTATGGGAATCTTAGTAGGCTAAATTGCTTGTTACTTCTTTGAATAAATTTCGTATTTTACACAATTAATGTTGGCAAGTGCTCTCAGCGAACATAAGACACAAGTGTAATCAATTGTCGGTGTTATTAAAACCAATATTAGAATTGTAAAACGAGTTATAGTAATTTATTATGCAAAATAGTGTGAACTATCTTTAGAATACGGGTTGTTGTTTCCGAGAATCCACTAATATTTACGTTATGAGTTTTGAGATAAATTATAGCGGTTTGAGAAGTAACATAAAATTAATTAATGCGACAATTATATTCTAATGTACACGTTATTAAAAACTCGCAAAAATATATCGGCCTGATTACTTTCGAAAGCCAAATTTCTTAATCTTTTAAACTCACATTAATTAAATTGTTATCAAAATAGTATATGTAAAAGGCAAAAATTTTGATAAAAACATAATTGTTATTTTTTAAAAAACTTTCGTATTTTACAAAATTAATATTTGCAAGGATTGGCGAATATAAAACACAAGTGCTTTGTCGGTTCTTTTAAGACTAAAATTAGATATATAAAACGGGATATAGTAATTTAATATGCAAAATGGTGAGAACTATTCTTTAACATTCCGATTGAATTTTTTTTCCCAAGAATTAACTAATATTTACGTTCTGAGTTTCTGGATAAATTATAGTTGTTCTCCGTATTACATAAAATTAATAAAATTATTAAAAAATGTAAACATAATTAAGTTTTTGCCCAAGTAAATAAAAATTCTTGATGCTGGCGTTAATAACAGTAAATTTCGAACAATTAAAAAATGTTCATAAACGTGAATTGTTTGTGTGGCGGCGTTCTTCAAAAAATATAAATGCTTGTATGAAAGCCAGACATACAGATAAAAACATAACGACTTGTCTCAGCCATTTATTCGCGTACAAACAAATGAACAAGTGTGTGCCATTTTCGCTAAAACAAAAACTAAAATCGCAGGATATAAATTTTTGCACGTTCGACTGATGCACCCGCAACGTAAATATTATAAAAAGCAATGTAAACACACATTCGCCGTAAAAAAGTGAAAAGCTCACGGCAGCGTTTCAGATTGTTTCATTTCAAAAGTGACAGTTTACATATGTCCGCCAGATTGTGTCGATAAAGGGCCTTGTAATGTAAACAAACTTTCGAGGAACGGCATAATATTTTTCTCCGACCCTAACGATGCATTCAAATTTATGGGATTTTGTTTTCTACAATGGGGCGATATTTTAAATATAATGGCTGATTCCGACTTTTATTTCGCCTTTGTTATTCTAATTGTTGCGCCGTCTGAGCAAACCTGCTTGTTTCCTCTGGCTGTTTACTTTAAAAAATCGCTTGGGAATTAGGAAATGTAATTAAGAAATTGGGAAAATAAAAAGGCGACACTAAAAGCCTCTCCATTTTAAATTTGTTGCATTAACAATGTAAACAACAATCTCGAAATATAATATGTTCCATTGTAATGGCGAGTTACAAACAGCCAATTTAATCATCACAAATTATATAGTACCTCGGTGAAATCTCGAGACGAGACTCTCTAATACAATGCATCAACAACATCCAAACATTCAATCATAAGGAGACAATAAGAGTTTAAAATAATAAACCCTCGTCAGTCGCTGAGAAATAAATTAACCGTCTATTTAAAAGAAAATGATTATTCCCAGAGATTAAAAGGTGCTGTTCCGTCTAACGAAATAAATACTCCTCTTATCTAATTCTTATGCCTTTATTAAGTATGGCAGTTCATTCCGTGAGAGAAAGGACCAGACTCATTCTGTTTGGCGCTCAGCGCGAAAATAAGGCCGATATTTGAATTTGATTTACCCCATTTCTATTTATGCGGGACAAAAGTTCCAAAACAATTAATTTCTTCACTCCGCCGAACCTCACTGGGACCTAATTGTCCCATTGACTTATACGCCATTCGAGAACAATGTATTAAATGAACGCAAAAACTTTGAAAGTTATTGTTATTTTATGTCAATTTAATTTTAGTATTATTATCATTTTCGTATTAATTAAGAGCTCCGTTACTTTTCGCTTTTGCATAGAAATTCCTAGAATTATTGTCATTAATTCGCTTTTGACTTTTATTCGCGGTGACGCAACGCTAGTGCGAATTTCAACCGGATTTTTCATCCCACGTAACTCTTACCTGCTGATTAATATTTGTAAATGATGATCTTGTATAGACGAGTTTTTGACAATACGTATTTAGTCTGTTTTTGTGTTTTTTACCAACATTTTTTTTCACATCTTTTGTGCTATAAAATAATGATATCATAAATTATATAAATTATAAACGACAGAAATTACATTGTGACACAAAATATAAGATGTAATTTGTGAAGTACATTAAAAAAACATTTACCTATTTGTCCAAACATTATTACATACACATTAGTTTCGTAATAATAAAGAGATATTTGTTTTCACAAAAAAACTAAGCTATACAAATGTAACTCGATATGTTTAATATATTAAATAGGCGGCGGTAAATAAAAGTCCCGATTTTAATTTTACAGTTTAATAGATATAATTTTTAATAAAATTTAAATGTAAATACGAAAATGATTAAAATTTGATATATAGAAATGTTAAAAATACATATATTTTTGAATATCGTTTTAATTTAATAGGACCAAGCAGCATTTGCAAACACTGAATAATTCATTTTTTCACAAGTTTACAATTTTAAATAAGGCATACTGGCATATTACAATTACATGAATATATTTTCAGTTTTTGAATATTTCGATATCAAATTTCCCTCGACAATACCCTAATAGGTAATTATGAATTTTTTTGGATTTTTTGATGCATAATTCAATTAAAATTATGAACGTATACATTTTGCAATTTAAAACGTCAATTTGCATAATTAATACATGACAAAATAGGTTACACATTACACTATGACTATGATCAAATGCATTAATATATAAGTTTAACGTCACAATTTACTAAATAAAACCAGCGTAGCCTATAATATAATAAGCAATAGATTAGAAAAAACAAATCGATATAAGGTTATAAACCGATTGCCGATGAAAAATTAAACGGATTACCAATTGCACCAGTGATGAATCAACTCACAAATAGATAATTGCTCGGCGAAAGTAATTATTGGTTTATTGGTGAAAACAACCGTCTTTAAGGTCTTCTGGCTTTTAAAATGTTCTTAATTGGTGCGCGCACTAATGCCGCATTAATTAATTAAAAGGAAACCCAACCGGTTTTGTTAAACGTAAAAATTACTTTGCGTTTTAAGCTATTTTAAAAATCTCACAGCCAAATTATTAATAAGCAATAATCTCATTAAAATTTTGTCGTTGTGGAAAATACGTTTTATAAGATTTTAGTAATTAATTAAAGTCGAAGGTATCTTGAGTTTGAATTAATTACTTGGGCAAAATCGATTGTTTGACAAACACACAATCTGTAATACATAGTAATCGTCATTTTAATCGAAAATTTATTTTTGCTTTAAGAATGAACATTTGATTTATCAAATAACGGTTGGTGAAATCGATGGACTTTAATTAAATTAAGATCATATTTTGTGTTGTCGGTTTCATTAAGGCTGAGCCTTTTTGCCGTGGGTTGATAACCGGGTAAAACACAGATAAAGAATACAGTAATGTATTAGGGACGGTTAGTTATACGATCCGTTTGTCCTTTGATCAGGACCGAAACGGTCCTGCGGGAGAAAGAAAAATTTCGCCAATTCATTTTCGCCGCTAATCTATCGGACGACACACTTAAAATATTTATTTTCCCTGTTACTTACCCGAATTAGGATTATTGAGATTTATTATGTTCCTGTGGGTAATTAATTTTGTTGGGGTTCGTTGAAAACTTAATTTTTTATTAAAGTTACTGCGACGGAACGTTTTATTTTAGGCGAAATTTAAATTGGTTGATGCATACACGGTTTCATAAATTATTATAATTTCGTCCAGAAAGTGGTTATAATAGAAAATTTATTATTTGTGTGCGCATTTTAAACTAATTCATTTGCATTTGACACAATTCTCATGGATTACCATTTATTGCAAAACTGATCGATCTTTCGGACGGTGGTATACATTATCATTCATATTTACCCGTATTGCCGCCGTCTAAATTTAGAAGAAACAATAAAATTCCATATAGACGTAAATTCATGCATACGTAGGAATATTTTATGATTATTGCACTCCGCCATATATAAATTACGGCCCCGAAAGGAACTATTGATTTACATATTCCCGCCGACAATTTTCAAGCTTTCCTCAAAGCGTTTTATTTGGCGGGAAAGCAGGAAACAAAGAATTTATGCCTAAGTAATATTAAACCGTTAAACATGATATCTCGGAATACATTCGAGAGGTAATTTAATTTGCCGGGCCACTTTTCAATGCAGACGTTTACGGAGGAATTTACCCATACTTAAGGATATAGATTTTTAAGTATGAGTGAGTACACTCTGTGGTCCGTCCCTTTTTATATATATTTTATATATCACTCTTTCTATTTACATTTTAGGTCAAATATTTTTTAATTCTTGCCAAATCCTAAAAGTAGTATATTATCTACTTAAAATATAGCAAAACTGAATTAAGAAATATAATTTTTTGAGTAAATGAAAGCCACAAATAAAAAATTATTCGTATATTCAGGGAGGTTAAATTTTAGCAAATCATTTTTACTTACTATAGTAATCTAGTCAGGCAAACTATGATAAATAATGGTCGAGATTAAAATAATAAAAAAATATATTTTAAATTTTCTATGTCAGTTCCCACAATTTAGAGAAAATTTTAAAAAATTGTAAATTTTGTACCGTTAATTTATTTATATAATAATTTATTTCTGAAATGAAATATAAAATAACTCAAGATATGTCAAAAGTGAAAATTCTTTGAAGATTAAACTGATCTAAGATACTGGTAAAAAATTATATAAAAAATGATTTAATTCAATGTTCCACTCCAAAAATTTAAACTAAAATAATACAGATAAAATTTTTAAATAATAAATAAAATAATAATAAAACACGATTTTAATAAAAATTTCAGAATGATAATTAAAAATATTAAAATAAAATTTTCAATTGAAACAATTTTTATGTATAGCCAAAGATAATTTTAGAAAAATTGCTCACCGAAAAAGAAACGAATATTATAATTAAAGGGTGAATTTCATCATTAAATATTCGATATGCTATTTTTAAAGGTCTCGTAATTACTTTAATTTTAAGCACCATCGAAAGCTCCTGTAAATATGATTAAGTTCAATATTTTATCAGAGTCATATTACAAAGGCTAAATTATTATTTCATTCCGCCAATTTTGTTTCCTTTGTTATTTAGCAGTTTTTTATTGTTCTCTTGAAAATCCAAAAACTTAGAATATAAAATATTGAAATTGAATAATAAATATTTATAGAAAAGCAAAAGGAATAATAATGATTTGAACTTTTCCAAGAAATTCGATACTATTGAATAACCAAACAGAAATTCAACCGGTGTATAAAAGATTGACTTGTGCTGTGACTTCCTTTTAAAATTATTTTAAATAATTCATGTAGAAAGTATATTTTGTCACAATACAAACAATTTATGGTAGGTATATAAATTTCTGAAATAAAAGCTAATATTTACAGAAGAAATGTCTATTCAAACAGTAATTATGTAGTTATCTAGATTTAGATAATTACATATAATATTGCGCTGAAAACGTTGATTATTTATACAATTGACTTTTATTATAATATAAGTTAAATACAAAAATAATAACTATCTAATACCGTAATATACAATACATAATAATATCGTGCAACTATATTCACATGAACAAATACATTTAGTTTATTAATATACCCACAAACACATAGTAATACAATTACATGATATAAAAATATTTGTATTGAGTGAAAAATTATCTTTAATATTGTGAAAATGTATTGCGGTTTGTTTTTTATAAATATTTCTATTTGTTTTTAATCAATTTAATTTATAGGAAACTAACATTATTTATGTATTCCCGTATTATTGTAAAGGTAAAAAGCATTCATAATTTCGAGTTATTTGTGCAATCATTCGTCCATAGCTGCATAGCGTGTTCAAAAATGATTCACTGAAAAATAAATATTTTGCAATACCATAATTTTTCTGTCATCAGACTATTCTATTGTTTGTTTTCGATGCCCAACTTAATTAAACACCACTGCGACTATATTAATTACTTAAGAATGACGAATTGATTTTATACAAATTTCGTCGTTTTGCGTTAAAAAGGGTCAGAATCGACAATAATCAATATGTATTTAAGTATTGATGTATGAAAAACCGGACCATATCGAAAAAAATATCGGATATATTCCAATACAAAACCATATTTATTATTTATGCAGAATTTTATAAATTTTATAAAATTTTCGATGTGTCAAAAATAATATAGAGTAATAGACGTTCCATTATTGCAAATAAAATAATCATCAACATGTATCGGAAATCCGTAGCTTAAGCGGAACTGAATTTTTCCTAGTTCAGATTCCAATTATACCAATAAACAATTTATTTCAATTAATTAGGACATTATAGATCGCCGATGTCACTGTGTGTATTGTCAGCCCTCCGAGATGATAAATTATTGTTTATGTTTAATTATATTAGCGCCGTGACTGCTTATTTCATTTACTACATCATTATCAGGAAATGTAAGACGTCTTAAAATAAACACACAATAGATATAAATTGCTTGTTAGCGTGAAAAAGGGACTACTAGGCTATTGGTTTGCTATTAAAAGGAGCGTCTTGACAGAACGCCGTGAATAGCTCTATGTTTATTCCCGAAAATGATTTATTGAATTTTCGGATTCGTGCAACGATAAATGAGTGCGTCTTTACAACCAAGTTAATTTATTCGGCGGTTATTAATTGTTGTTACGGTAATTGGGCCATAAACAGAAGCACGACATGGTCTTTATTTTCCGTGGCGTCTCACTTAAATGCAGAAAGCAAGTTCATTGATTGAAAAGTGCATACGATACGACTGCTCGTTGAAGTCGAAGGAAATGGAATGCGTTTCGTCAGATTTAGCCCAGAGATATTCGCGGCGAAGTATTCTATATTGATGGAAATATTGTAAAACTAACAACCATCTGCTTTAGTACATTCGTATTGTTTTATTTCTCGAAGGTTCCTTTGATTCAGTTTCCAATTGAATCTACGGCGATTTTTTAACAAAATTCACTATACTATTGTTATTTCTATCAAATGTGTCAGTCATATGATTTCTTGTTTTATAAAAAATTCCAATTTTGTTTCTCCGACTCTGTAATACGTTGTTTGTATATTTTACTGATTTCCTCAATTTAATTTTTAATATTTGTACTTGTTTTCAAATATCCAGATATATTTTGTAATAAATCAAATATAATAAATTCCAATTGTTCAGAACCAGAACAGCAATGTATATTCAACATTTTTGCGGCTACCAATTGCTTTTACCAATTTATTATTAAAAATACAAATATTTTCATTTGTGATTCAGACAATAAAGCTCAATATAAATTTATTTTAAGATTTAAAATAATGAGATTAAATCTTTCGCTTAACTAATTTAAAATTTTACTGTTATAGGGACAACTTTGAATTTTTTTAAATTATTATACACTGCGCCGGAAAATTATGGAATTTCTTTTTTTAACATAAAATTTTAAACGGTCTGTATATTATATTTAGATTATTAGCTTTGATAATTTAGCCATACGGTATCCTAAAATTTTCAGCAAAATATCTGTTTTTGTCTCTTAAACATCGACATTTCTTGTAATTTTAAAACAATTAGTTTCGCACTTGTAAAATCTTTAAAATGAACAACAGAGCAAAGAAGGAAAGGAAACTTAAAATAAGATATCAATCCGGCTAAATGTGACACAATTGGCAATTTCAAAAGTGATTAAACGATTTTACGAAATGCGTACCAACGAAAGAAAATCTGGACAGGGGCGAAGAACAAACAACTTCACCACGACAAGAACAATATTTAAGAATTCAAGTACTTTAAATTAACTAAAGGAAAAGGTGAGAAATTTGGGAAGGCATTGATTAAAAATATAATACTTAAACTTAACTTTAAAAATGTTAAAATTTTGTTATACTTAATTATTTCTCTAATAGCATTGTTTTTTCTTTTTCTATAAATATTCATAGATTTTCCTTAAAAGTGTATCCTTAATTTAATTTGTTTAAAGTATCGATAAACAATCTAAAAAATTGGTAGTATTAATTGCACATAATTACTTAAACAAGAACTAAAATAGAATATTTATTAATAAAATAAAGTCAAAATCATATTATATAAATTATAAATAACTAATATTTTATATGAACAAATTGCTTTACATTTATGACATTGAATATATTTTATGCACAACAACGTATCCACTGAATCAATTATAGACGTTTCATATAATAGAAGAATTAGGTATCGCTTCATACCAATTAATTTCTTTGATTGGAAGTAGTCAATACACCCACCACATTCATTAAATCTGAAGAACATAATTAAATCATTGCTATTGATAATTCAGATGAATTTGTTTTAACTCTTGTGGACAACATCCATTCAGAATGGAACCGTGTAAAATATTCAATAGAAGTCGTAAAAAGTATACGAATATGTCGTTTCAAACTTTAGTCTGATTCGCTTCCAATCAATTCGATGTAGATGCAAGCCGATTAAATTTGCACACCTCAATTAAATTTGCATCAACTAAATCTTTAGACAATGTACGATACAGCGAAATGCTGGTTTATCCGCTCCATAACGGTCATCTAATTGCCTAGACGAGTTGTTTGTGTAATAATAAATTGGGGTCTTGTTAAATATATTTCCATTTAATCGACGGACTATCAAAGCACGATATCTGGCTGCTAAAGTGGATTTTCTTGAATTGGTCGAATTAATTATGGATGAATGTGTTACAATTAAAACGTAAGTAATGTAGAGTCAGTTCGAGCTAATTAACACTGACCTCTGCTGTTTATGCACGTATATAACTTAGCGTTGGTTTAATTTGATTTATGAAACTATAATGTCAATATCAATCGACGGTAATTTTCTAAATGGGTTACTCCTTCTGATTATCTTGTGAGATAACAATTAATATTTTCTGTTTAATTCGAATGAAGATATTTGTTACGATATTTTAACTTGACTAATTTGAATTTACACCTCCATTAAATTTGCGTTAATAATTCTTCAGATACTGATATATAATATCGACTGTTTAATTGCCTTGTTGGAATGTTACAGCAGTAATAAATTGGAGCCACTTTAAATGCGTTTTTATCACAGACAGATATCAACAAAGTATAATAAGCTTAATGCATAAGTTGAATTAATTATGTCAACATAACAATTAAACTGTACTAAAATAAAATAATCTACATTAATAATACCGGCTAGATTAAGCTACCGCTATGAATTACTGATAAATTGCATCTCGACTGGTGTTCTGTACAGATTTGATTTATGATATTCAATAATTATTTAAAGGTAATTTATGCATTAAGTACCCCAGATTTACGATCTAATCTAATGTCAGTAATTTTTATAATGTTTCAACGTTATTTTCTACATGAGTTAGTTTTCTGCCATTTCTCATTAGCAGTTAATAATCATGGGATTATGGGCTTAAAACAGTTGGACAAATGTTTACAAGTCGTCTCATAATATAACAGTTTTGATGAAAGTCTGCTTTGGTAAATATCACATTATGGATTATTCCAAAAACTACCACGTAATAAAATAGGTTTATTAAGATAATTTACACAAATTATTGGAATTAATTATTCATGCACACACGAAACAATGATACTAAACTAAAATTGAATCATTTACGTTAATGAATTAATAGTGTAGATTTAAACATAGCCATGAATTATTGATAAATCTCCATTTGTGTAACACCAGGATTAGATTTATGTCGCATATTTAATAATTATTAAATGTATACAACAAACTGTAGGAATTAGAACCTATTAAATTATGACACCGTAATTTTCTACGCGAACAAATTTTATTTGCCGTTTCATGGCAGTGCCAGATAAAAGTTAAAGAGTTTTTTCGATAGTCTCGACCAGTGATTTCATTAAAATCGTTTTACAGTTACAAATATAGTCTTAACAACCACAACCGGTACTGTACTTAACGTCTGAAATTTATAGGTCTCAAACAATACATTAAGAATTTCCCGAGTTTGTATACGGCCATTGGGTAATAAAAAGCTTAAATTTAGACCGGATTTTATACAGATGTAGCAACATAATTAATTATTGTTATTACGTCTGCGCAATATCAATTACGTAAAGGTTCATTTAAAAAGGTCGTTGTAAATATGTTCGTATTCTTCGATCACTGTGATTAAGAAACTTGCATATTCATCGAACATCAGTTTGAATAAAATTTATTCGAATAATACCCAAATAAAAATGATGGCCGGAAATTCCTCGGACTTTTAACCATTTACTAAATGTTGTAGACCGGTCAACATACAATAAATAAGTTTATGTTTATTTAACATATTTTTTTTTTTCGATTTTATCTGTTTTTGTATAAAGTAAGGCATTACGTATTTAAACAAATGCTCATGTTTGTTCATCTGTTAGGACATTGGATTTTCGATGCAATTTTTAAAAGAGGATTTGTTCCTCGTCTGGTAATCCGCGTTTCAATTTAATACATATTTGATTGGCCCAGGACCAGGTGTCTAATAAAATCACGGAACGACTCTCTAAAAACTGTTTACAATCTGTAATTGGAAATATGACAACGAATGTATTGTTTAAATATATCCTCTGTCAATTCTGTTATTGAAATTAACAATAATAAATGATGGTGGTCAATTTACGATTTTCTCTCTTAATTAATTATTAATGTTCAATTGAAAAGTACACGTTTATAATGCGCGCTTCTATACATGAATTAATATATTGATTATTAAATTTAATTAAAATACAATAACTGTTAATTTTAGTAAATTAATGTTTTTAACATATTAATGTTATATTGATTGTATCTTAGGATGTTCTTAAAGAGTAATAAAACATCAATACACAGTTTAAATGATTGCAAATATTTAAACAATTAAATAATGTGTATAACATACATAATAACTGAAAGTTATTTAAATTATTTGTGAAAATTTGTATTCGATTTTTCATAGATATTTAATTTTGTGTTTAAAAATGAATACATATATAAATAAATATTCTAGCAATTAAATTTTAAAATTCATTAAATAATAAACGTTTAATTTTAAAATATTCGAGCCACAATTCTAATTAGAGTCAGAATTTAAATTTAATATAAATTTTATTAAGCTTTAATCATTATATATTATTATTATTATTATTAATAAATGAAATTTTTTAACTGTGTGAGTATCTTAAAATATTCTTCAAATTAATTAAACTTTATTACATATTTTATATTCGTTTTCCTATAAAATAATTATTATTTTTTAAATAGAAATTCAATTTTATGATTGCTGTTTAAAAATAAATACCTATGTAATAAATTATTAGCAATTAAATTAAAAAGTTAAATTTGTTTAAATTACTATTATTATTAATAACTATTAATTTTAAAAAGGATATTTTTAAAATGTATTAATAAGTTATTACAAAGTGATCTCAAACATTTAGATATTAAATAATGTTTATAATATCATTCATTAATTTTTATAATTATTTAAGTTAATATGACATATGTAAAAATTGTTTTGGTATGAAACAACCATTATACTTTTAATAGGCATTCAATTCTGTAAATACCGTCTAGCTATTAAACTTTAAATTTATTATAAGAAACATACATATTTTAAAATATTCTACGCATACTTTTGCATTAACCTATTTATAATAGAGTTAAAAAATATTTTTATTAGATAAAGTTAATTTACGCTTTTTATAAATTTTTCAGTCTAACATTTTAATTTTCACATTTTAAATATGTTCAACAATTTTAGAAACTTCAACTTTATATGTTTTTTAAACCTAGTTTTAATATAGTTGGCGAAATCGAAATTATAGAATATTACGATATTCTTACATTACATTTTGTGATTGAGACAAAAATTTACAACAAAAATCGTTCAATTTTGGGTTGTTTAATTTAATTACATTTAAATGAATGAATGAATTTTAATACGATATTGTAAAAATAATTTAAATTAATTTTTACAATTTTTTATAAGTTGTGTCTAACATTTCCACTTAAGAATCCTGGTAAAAAAATTATTAACTACTACCACGAAAATAATGTATGAAAGATCCCCAATATCAACATTTAATTAATATATGTAAAATTACTATACGCATTATTTTATTTGAACTGTTTAATATTAAATTTTATTAATTCTTAAGACATTCGACATGATTCAAATATTAGGAGTTTAAAACTTTATTAAGGTTAAGATAACAATCTAATTAGTCAAAATCAACATAATTTAAATTTATCTCGTTTAAAATAACACAAATTGGAAACCCCGCTCTAATTATTAAGCCATTAATAATTTTATTATTTTAGTTACATATTTTATCTATTATACACACTTAATATTATAAAAAAATTATACCACAAATATTAAAATATAACATTTAAAATTAAATTTTGAAATGCGATCGGTCGCGACTTGAATGCACATGCAATTTTAAAGTTATTGATGGCAGGTGGTCTCGAAAAGCTTACTCTCCAATAACTGACCATCTCAACTGACCTGTCGATAAAAATGATTTAAAAAATTTCCATTTCGTCGTTTGACATTTAACAATATAATTTTAATAAATTCTTACTTGGTCTGTCGAGTTCGTTAAGCGAGGAAGCATCGTCCAAGTTGTTGAGGAACGCATCTTTAGGCACGACCACCACGAGTATGGCCAAAAGTAGCCAGCTCGTCCCCCGATTCATTCCCATATCATCCTTTTAATTTTCAACACATTTTCAACAATATAATAAATATCGCCAATCACACACTTCACTTATCTAGAAAAAATAAGAACTCCGGCAAATTCCAGTCACAGTCACGTTGACGATGGACAAGTACTATAGGATTTCTTGCACAGTTTAAATGTTATTTATTTAAATATACACCAGTCTTCAAAAAGTGCTTATGAACAATTAATTATCCATGCACACTTACGTAAGTACACGAAAGGACACTAATCAACACAACTACATAAAACATTTATTATTAAACATTAATTGAATTCAGTGATCGGTTTACAATTCGAATAGTGGTGAAATTGTGGGGCGACACACGGCCGGACACTGGGATCTGGTGTTCCTCGGCCGGTCACATCTTCGACGTCAGAAGTCCCTCTGTGCGGGAATCCGGTGCGAAGGACGAGAGATAAACGCTCTCTGTCGCGGTCGCCGGTACACTAAAGCGCGATATCGTTGTGTGCTTTTACTGCGCTGCTACTACTACCTTGTCCGACCTAGAGTTTCGCGCTTGTACTCGGGAGTGGAATAGGGCCTGCATCCGCAGATTCCGATTCCAAAAGCCGCCCTTGTGTTTCGTGTAAGCCGCCGATTTTGGCCCCCGCTTACGTATGTATTGTACGTATTGCGGGATCCTGTTCTCTTTCTACAATAGTATGCCGCCGATATGTGATATTTTTATGCGCCGTCCCCCCGTTTTAAAATCGGTTATCAATAAAATCTTTATTTGTTTCTATTTGTTCGTTTATTGTTTTTTGCTGTTATGAATGCGAAATGTTTCTTCTCCTTTTGGAACGCTGATGGCTTTCACGATCGTAATTATTACGGGCAATTATTGCTTTATTATTGGCGCTTAACAACTTCCTTGAAAGTCTTCTTCCCTTCACGCATCTTACAATTTGTTGTCAGAGATGGTTTAATATGAGGTTAATTTTAAATTAGATTACACAAATAATTTATGTTAAACGACGACCCTTAATTTTTTAACATTTATTATATTATATTATAAGATATGGACAAAAATATGTCGGACAAAATTAGAGCGACATTCTTTTTGTTTACATACTAAACTATATATACTTACTATATAGACTTATTTTTGTTCCATTAAATTATAAAACACCCATATATAAATTATGTTATTTATTGAGGAAAATTAACAATATTAAAAAATAAAAGTAAATCCAACGTAAATGATCTGATATTTAATATTTTATCCCGTATCCCTTATTGGCTATAACTATATAATTGAAGAAGCTTGGCAGTGTGTTTGGTGTCATTGTCATGCTGAAATATAAATTTTAACGACATTTCCCAATCACATGACATCTTAAAAATGCTATTTGTATCACATTTATTGATGAAATTAGCATTCAAAATTTTAGTTTATTTTATTTATTAATTATAACAATAAATTTGAAATTGAAAACATTTTTGAACTAAGATCTTCTCACTTTCGGGCTTAATAACTCAAAGGAGTTTCAATGTTGCGTTGAAATTTCGTCGTTGCGTCATAATATTTTATAACTTTGTTGTCGTGTTTCGGTATTTTTTATAAATATTGAATTTATTTCATTTGGTTGTTCCACTCTGTATGTAAGTATTTTAATACATTAATTAGTGAGATATTATAATTTCAATCAGAAAGCTCCAAAACATTTTTTCGGCACTGCGACACAAAGATAGTCTAAATTCAACACCAAAATTACCTTACACACAGTTAAACAGAACATAAATGGTTAATGTCTGTAAAGAAGCCTAATCAAAAACAGCAAAGGCTCAGAGGCAATGTTTTTTCCCAATCCTATCGTAGCTGTTCTGGAAGAAAACGAATGAAGTGTCCAATGATTTTCCGACATTAGCAATTTATTCATTTTAAATGTATTTACGTGAAATCTGATTAATACTAAACACATTTCTTTATTCTGCAAACTGTAACAATTGTGGATCCCCTTTCTGGTGCTCACTGATATGCGGCATTTTTATGCCTGACCTCGTTTTAAAATCGGTTACCAATAAAATCTTTATTTGTTGCGATAGAGTCGTTCATTGTTTTTACGTTATGAATATGAAGTGCCTTTTTATTACAAACTTTGACCACAGTAATTGGTTTATCATAGAGATTGAACCGTTCATTCAAGTACTATTCCCACTTTTAGGAAATGTTGAATATTTAGTAGTTATTTTTCAAAACAAATTTCTTGATTCAGTGAAATCAAATAATTCTAATTAATTAATTTTTTGAATTTTTTGTACCTTTAAAGCTATAATTTATAAAAAAATCTAAATGTTCAAAATTTAAAAAAGGAATTAACATGATTATTTCCTCGATTGAGCAGGTTTAAAAATTGTTGTAATAAATAAGCAATAAGTATAAGTATAAGCTGATTTTTCAAAAGTCTTAAGGGTTTCAAACAAAAATGGAGAGGGAGAGAAAGTAAAAACTTCATAAGAATATTCCACGATTGAATCAGGCTTAAAAATTGTTGAAGAATAAACTAATTTTTGGGTTTTAAACCGAAAAAATAACATTAAAAGGAATGTATTAAAAATGTACAAAAAATTGTGGATTCGAAGATATAGAATATTTGGAAATTCAAATGATGTGATCCAGCTAGTTATCAGGTGTAATTTATCACCTACTTTCTCAATCTCAGTCTAGAGTTCAATTCGTTTTTGTTTCCTTTTTTCATTTGATTCATCAAGTTTACCTTTGATGTTTTCACCATTTTGCCCTGTTTTAGTATTATCGACGCCTTCCCGTATTCTATGCTGTCTCGTTGTAGCTCTCCAGTTTATCCCGAACGTCTCTTAATTTAGAGCATAAACTTGTACTCGTATCAGTGACACAGAAAACTCATGTAGTCAGCAAACGATACGAACGAAATAAAATCGCAGTGGTGCCCGGAAATATTGTCAGCATTATCGGGGCAATAAATCAAAAACAATATGCACAAAATCGAATTAAAACTTTTGCGGAGTCATAATTCACTGGTAAATAAAAGCAAGAAGCAAGAAGTTAAGACGAGCCGGCGACTTTGAATAAAAACAATAAGCAAGTTCCATTACCGCGAATCGTGTCTTGCTGTCGTTACCGACGTCCTTTCTTTTTGTGACCGTTCCCTTTTGTGTAGCGAGAGATGAAATGTGTTACGTATTATCATGCATCAAAAAGCGTCGTTCGAACCACGCAAATTTTCAATCTGTCAACAAGGCGACGGACGCCGCGTTCAAACTCGGACGCGTGAATGCTACCCGATTCCATGATATTTTCCTAATTGCTTTCTTTGTTCTTTATCGATGCGTACTCGTAAAGTATGTCGTCTGCGTTTCAGTTATTTTAATTACGGAAAGATATTTTGTAAACGGTCATGCGACCATTATGCCACATCAGGACGCTCATTCACGACACACTCGTAGCTTTCGAGGATTTTGTAATGACTTAATTTAGGCGCAATCAAAAACATATCATGTGCATGAGAATAATGGCAGTCATTAGGATTTTATGGCTCTCTATGAGAGACTACACATACAAAGTTTTGCATTTTGTCGACGATTGTATTATTTATTAGTTAGCTAAACAGTTTTGACAAACATTTTGTTAAACTTTAATTAGAGACTTTGTTCTTTATAATCTGGAAGCAAGCATTAAAAAGGGGTAAGAAATTATAAGAAATCTTCCAATTAACTAATTAATATTATATTTCACTTTGATAACTACATACAAAAGAAAGAAGTGTAAAATAGATAAAACAGCTTTAGAGTCAAAAGATTAAAAAGCTAAAAGAAAAAGCTGTTTCATATCAGAATCCAAAGGGTTTGATAGAGCAGCGGCCTTAATTATAGAAACTTTATTAAAATGTGTATTATTTTTTTCGATGAATAACATTTCGTAAAATAGAGATATAGTAGTGTTTATAATACTGTATAAAATTACGATAGTAAATTAATATTATTTTAACAGTCCACATTAAATAAAGGAGTTATAACTAAAATATTCAACATTTTAGTTTCGTTAATTTCTGTTCTGTTATAGCATATTTTTTATTTGAATGAATATTTTCAGAGACGTTATTATAAATGTGAGAAAACAAGTATTTTTAAAAACGAACTTTAATAATAGTTTCTTGTTAAAAATTTGAAATTAAAAAAAAAAACTCATTTAAAATAAATCACTGAATACGTTGATTACTTGTGAATAAAAACGTAAAAATAAAAATAATAAAACTTTAGAGGTCGAAAAAACGCATCATGAGTTTCAGTCAGTTTGATTTCAATTCTTTTCAAGAATTAAGATCCAAACAACCTATTTTTCATTTTATATATAGGAACAAAATTTTTTATTTATTTTGCAAAATAAAGTTGCCCTGGGTTTCATTTCTTATTGATATTTTTTTCTTTTATTATAATTCTACTATTACAATTTTAATTTTTAATAAATAATCATATGGAAAAAACAAATTAGGTTAATTAAAAATATATAATTAAAAACAGCAAAAGAGATATTGTCTTATTATAAATTTTTAAATAAACAAAAAAATTCCATTTATTAATCAAACTTTGTCTTCAGGTATAAGTTGCAACGAATACGCCATTTCCCATTCCGATTTTCTTAGAATATTAGAACATTTTCGGTCGACGTTTTTCAATTAAAACAAAACTAGAGCTAGAAAATGAAAACTTTAATTTGAAGGTATGAAAATAGTGCATCCCGTTCATTATGTAGTTCGTACATTATTGTTCGGGACATTTAACGGAAAATGGGAAAGGAATTAAAGTGCTACGAATCTGAGTTTTAATATATCTCGCTGACAAATTTGGAAGTTTTAATATTTTAGGCGCGACATGACATGTACTTTATACACTTTTAGCTTAAACTTCGAGTAATTTATAAAAAGTATGTATATTCGCGTTTTGTTCTGGAAAGTTGTGCAAATTTTATTTAAAAAATAAAAACTGCAAGAAATACGACACACTAAAAGCCAAAATGATTCTTTAAAAATTAAATATTAACCGGTTACAACGATATTCGCGACAACGCGGAACAAGGGCCGTTAATGTTTCCCTTTGTTTTCGAATTACTACGCATTTTTGAATAATTAAATTGAAAAGGTACGGACAAATTTATGTTTTAATTTGATTTTCGTGGCCGATATTAACTCGTTTGTGTCATAAATTGGAACCGTGGCGAAATTATAATATTTCGCTACCGAAACGTATTTACATGGTACAAATTGTACCGTACAATTTCAATTCGTTCTCCAGAGAAATTTACGGCTTATTTTTCTTTTTCCGGGATGAAATTTTCCCGACTCGTTTTATTTGATTTCATTGATCTATCGTGCAAAATAAAAAGCGTGATTAAATAATTTGCGTTCTTTGAAAAAATGGCCCCGTTTGGCCTATAATTGAAACAATAGGAAACTTAACACTCACCAAATTGATGAATGGGTTTTATGTCCATCCGTTTAAATAGAACATACTTAAATTGTTTGTACTTCGAAAATAAAGTAGATTGAACAAAAGTACTCGACTAATGTGTTTTATGTAGTTTCTAGAGGAAATTTAAATTTCATTTAACTTTATTATTAACGCAAATGAGACATGATTAAAATTATACCACAACTGCAGATGTTTCCTAAAAGCTGTGAATTTATAATGAAAGAATTAAGATTAATTAACGTACATACTCTTGCTTCGCTTTAAAAATATCTGCAATGTATTTACTTAAAATATCGATTCAAATAACTCTGTACGTTCCGTGTTTATTTTTATAATTTGCCTGTATATATACAGGCAAAATTTACATAGTAATTTATTATTTAGCTATACGTTTCTTGCGGATAAAATAAGATGTTGTCAGTTATTCTATTACTATTCGTATTAACTATTAAATATGCATATTAAATATTGAATATTCATATTTTATGATGACGGCTTAAGAAACATTTTTCAATTAAATATACTAAATAAAATTGTTTAGCAGGCAGTTTGTTAAAACACAGTTTATTTTAATCCACTCTGAATTTAGTATAAAAATAATTTCAGTTTGTGCCATATATTTGAGATTTAATTAAAAATCTCATACAGAAGCAATTAATTTTAACTAAAAAAATTGTAAAATATCACCATGAAATTGATTTTCACATTCGTTTATTCGGCATTCAGTTTATAAAAATGTAGTTTTTATTTACGTGAAATAATTATGTCTAGTGAGTTGTTAATACGTAAATATTATTATTTAAATATAGAGAGCTCAAGTAGTATTAATTAATATAATAAATTATTATTCTTTCTGTCAAAGTGTTTTTTCCTTTGAAAAGCTGCTCTTGGATGTGATTATTAAGGCCTGATAAAACACAAGAAAAATATCCCCTCGATATAAATTGTGGTCAATAAAATTCGAAACGAAATGACAGTTGGAAGATGTCGTAAAACTCTTCGCATTTAGTGGTGAAGTAAAATAGAAACGTGTATTATTAGATATGATTTCACATTTCTCATAGTGTCGCCGGTGAAGGAATCAATTATTTATCCGAACGTTTCGACGATTATTTCCTAGATTTCGTACGTAGAGCGAACACCTGCCCAAAATAAAGTAGGAGTATTTTTTATAATGATCAATTTAAACAGGCCTTGGCCTTAATGAACTGAAAAATACATCATCCTTAATTATTCAATCTGAGCAGCATAAAAGTTTCAAATGAGGAGAAAATAATTTGTCTTTTGAATATGCGGTAATTAAGTCATAAATATATTTTTTTTTTTTTGCTGTATATGTAGGCGCTTTGTTCCCCATATATATAAATTCATGAAACTAAAATTAAAAATGTCTACAACAAGGCTGCATCTGAGTAAACCCAAATACGGACATTGTTGTCACTTAAATAAGTAAGCGCAATTTAATTAACATTTTTATAATTAAGCCATGTCCGAGCGCATCATAAAGCACAACCAGATAGTAAATAAATGTTTTATAAGTTGATGCGTTGATATTTTATATTCTTATCTTACAATTAGTGACTGTTTCATGTTTTTCCTCTCTCCACTGCGATTACGTAATATTATATTGCGGTCCATTTTCTACCTAAAATGAAACCTATTATTACGATTTCACAATTATATCCTGTTGCAAGAGGTAGCACGTTATATTTTCAAACCGTAATTGAATTCTGGAAAGTATAATTATGATTTTTAATGTCTAGCTTTTTTCTTATTATTTCGGATGACGTGTCCGACTGAAATTGATATGTTAATTAAATTTTTAATTTTCAATCAGATCTGTCCGATATATACAAACATGATGGAAATCAATTTTAAATTAAATTAATTATTAATTTATGTTCGTATGTTATTTATGGCCTTATACATATACACATCAAAATAATCGAAAGAACGCCAAATTCAGTCTCTTGGAGTGGTCTGTGTGGTGTTCAACAATATGTGTCAAAAATGGGAATTAATATAGAAAATTTCTAATGAACGATAATTTCGAATAAAATATTGGATTACTGTTAATTCCTATAAGTAAAAAAGTCAATTAAACAAACAAAAACAATTTGTTGAAGCTGTAGTTAAACACATTCGTATGTTAGAATTCCGACAAAATTATAGCGAAATAACTTGGGGCATTTTGTGCACAGACAAGGTCATATAAATCCTGCTAATTAATAACCACACTAAAATAACTTCGTATTTGTCCATTACAGCCATCGGAGTTTACAAATTATTTTGGTTGTAACCTCAGGTGGTATCCAAATTATATCAGATTTATAATTCATAACGTAAGTTGAGTAGTTGGGGAAAGATTCCACTACATGCTAGTTTTGAAACAAGATATGTAATTTATGAAAATTGAAAGTTTGTTTGGACTTAATACAGTGTCTTTTGAGTGTAAACAATATCTCGGGTTCATTGATACAGATGTTTCAATTTAAACAGTTTTGTATATATAAGTTACAATACATTTTAATAACTGGTACGGAACGTATTCCATTACATCCTGTACGAAACCGTTTATAAATCATTTAGATTAAAAGTGCTCTAACAAATTACAATAATTTAATTTGTTAATTTAAATTTTAACACCATCAATTTTACTGTCTTTTCTCTCATTTATTTGGCTACCAAGATTATCTCTATATTAAACCTGTCTGCGACTTAATATGTTATATGGTAATTTCGGGGATTGAAACAAAAGCTCATAACAGGTTTCGATTGTTCCGCTTCGTACCTTATCTACGTCTAGATAATTTGTTTATTTAATATTATGATTATGCAGTAATGAAATATTTTATCAGATGTTCCTTGTGAAGTTATAATTTCTGCCTCTTTAAAGATCTTAGTCGTGGAAAAAGAAACTTTACAATTTTAAATTCCAAGCACAGTATAATGGATATGAAAGCTTCCTTCCATGTCCGCTATACTTTTTGAAATACATAATTTGCATTTTTTTAGCCGTGCACCTTTCCAGGACACAATATATTAAGTTGCACATAAAAGTTTTCGTACATCCAGCCACTAATTATTTAAAATAAAGCCTCCACCGTCAAAAGAAGGAAGCAGATATTTTTTATTTGAACCTCTCCCGGTAAATATAAGAGTTTCGAGTCAGTTGCTATTCACTAATTAATAAATTTAATTAATACCTTTATTAAGAGCATGGTTACAATTGGAATATTTAATTAAGGCATCAAAGGGAACAGTCAAAGTTACTTCTCGTCTATTAACTTTCTTATATAATTTGATATAGGTATCCCTTCCTATATCTACAATGAATTCTGTCCTTTTATACTTTATTGAAGGTTACCCACTGAATAAAATCGAAAACCTAATATATTTAAAACTTTTCACACATTTAAGTATTTAAAATATTTTAATAAATATCAAATTTAATATTAACTGTGTGGCAATTAAAATCCAAATGAAATATAGATTTTGAAATTTTAAAATATTTATTTATTGAACCAAGAAATAAATTATATATGCATATATTGTATATCAAATTTTACGTTTACAAGTAATAAAACAAATTAAATTCAAATATGAATATTTTTCATATAAAATATGAGTCAAATTTAGAATTAATTAAAACTTCATGACAAATTAAAAAAAAAAAACACATTTAAAAAGAAAACTTAAAATTTTTTCAATTACATGTGAAATTTAATTAATTAGTAAAACCTAATAAAATTCTTTCCCAAATGTGGCAAATTCGGTTTAAAATTTACTAAATTGTTAATCTAAATCTATTTATTTCCGTTCGTTTTATTTTTATCGAGCTCGATTTCATTTTGCAACGCAGAAATTGAATCCAGCGAATTATGAATGCCTAAATCTGCAACTGACATAAACAGATAAAATAATTTGACAAGGACGCGCTATAAAAAAAATAATCCCCAAACTGCACGCGTCTGTCGGATTATAACTTTTTTAAAATGTGACTGATTGAAAGAGTTCTATAGAAAGTAATTTCATAAAACTGATTAATTTTAATTTAGTTTTAAATTAATAAAATAAAGATAAGATTTTGTTGGTCGCAACTTCTCCCTGGTAGTAATTACTTAATTAGGATATTTTTTATTTATTTTGTTATCTCAAATACAATTAGTTACATATTGATACCGAAATTTATTAATTTAAATCAATTTGAATATTTATAACGTCGAGGAAAATATTCGAAAATATCGCAATATGCTTATAAATTGAATTTAATGATTTAGATAAGAGTTTTATTTCAGCAGGGAACAACAAATTTTTAGTGAATTGGTATGATAAATATGCAAATTATGCCAAATGGATTACTATTTTGGGAGAGAGATTAGAATAACAAAGTTTAAATTTTAATAAACCCAGCGGAGAATTTAATTATCGGTTTCATTGTCAGTCGAATTCATCAATCAGTTTCATGTAACAATTTTAATCGTTGCGTTTTTGTTTAAATCCGACGATGGCGACGATACGTTCGAAGGGTGGCCAATAAAAAGAAAGCAGCCCCGATACGGCATCGAATCGTAACATTCTCGAGTCCGGCAAAAATTTGTGTAACTATTTATCTCAATTTTCGGCGGGTCAAAGCCGACGGAATGGACCGGGCAACGGGAGCACGTAGCATTCAGAACACGTACGGCCCAACTCCGACAGAATTTTCCTTTGGAGGTCCACTTTCGGGTCGAGATTTTACTATTCGCGTTCCCTTAAATTGGTACGTAATGGTCAGACACTATTGACTAACAATCAGAAACGACTTAAAAACGAAAACGAAAGGCACCGCCGGCGCCCGGACACTTTTTTCTTGTTCAGAGGACGGACACGAGTTTGTTCACGTGAAAAATTAGGCTTTATTTGAATAAAAAGCTTATTGTGTGAGGTCCGTTGGCCAATTTGCCACGATGGTCTTCTACAATGTACTACACACGTAAAAATTGCATAGTAATAGGAGCAAAAAAATAAAAAATAGGTAATGGAGCTTCTTCGTCGTTTTTTTGTTTTTCTTTTAAATATTTTGTTATATTTTCTTTTAAATATCAGTCTTGTCTTGCGCTGTTCTCCGAATAAGTTCGTCGATGTTTTCATTTCCCTCAATAATGTGGGATGGAACCCATAGAAATACAACTTCCAACCATCCAGCCTTAGAGGGAGGGTCCTATTCAACGTAGAGATTAACTCGACTATGTATAGAACATATAAAACATACCCGTACTTAGTATTTGATGAAACAAGAACATCATCAACTTATAACCACTATAATGAAGATTTCACGCTTCAATAGATTGTAGTACTACGTGTGAGATATACCAGAGTCAAGATGAAGAACACCAAAGATAATTCCTAAACTTTTTTTTTAAAGACTGCGTTCTAACAGGTTCTTTGCACATATATATTTTTTATTTTTAAATTCGAGGGCTTCCTTTTTAGTAAAATCTCATCCAATTTAATTGATAATTACAGGTATTTGATATTTTCTAATATAAAAGCACAATGTATAATGATGAATCAGTTTTAATGAAGACCTGTGAAACAATTTAATTAGTAATATCAAAAAAAGAATAACGTAATTTTAATAAACCATTATAAAAAATATGGCTAATAATATCATTATTTTAATTATTAAACAGGAAGATTTTATATTAAAAATATTCATATTTAAACAATTCTGTAAAATGAATAAAAATTTGACAATAATTATATTGATTTTTAGTGTTAAAATCAAATAAATTCAAGAAGTTTGAGTCGTAAATACAAATAGTCATACAATTTGTTCCGGTTCTTTGTAATTAATACACAAATAAGCGTGGTAAATCCGGTTATTAAAAACTTTGTTAAAACGGCAAACCCATTTAAAAAGATAAAGTAATGGTATGAACAGTGCACATATTAATTAGGAAAAAACCCGCCAAAAGGGCACTTTTAACGCAAACAGTGATTACACAACTCGACACAATAACTTCAATTTAGACGTTTTAGTTAATGAGAAGCCTAGAATTATATAATGCAGTAATGTAAAGCAATTTGTATTCCTGTACCGAGGGTTTCTGCTTTGCTGAAATTGTATTTAATAAATAAACAAATCTTGTTGGTGCAGAGAACACAGTCGTACAAACAATATAACGAAAATGTATTATGCTATCTAGATGTTTCCTTTGGCAAATTCAATTATAACTAAGTCCAATATGTTTGTTGAGTTGCGGAAAAACGCAATCGTCCCGAAAACTCGATTTTGAATTAAATTAATTTTTTACAGAGCTCCACTTTTTACTTCCGCTGTTTGTTTTCGCGGAGTTTGCAAGTTTCCGCAATTATTATTTACCTAAAATCTCGTTAAAGGATTGGAAATATGAATTATCGGACTCTGTTGAAAAATCCAATTTCGATTTTGTGCTGTGTAATTTAATATTTTTCTGCTCGAATTCGAATAAAAACAAACATAGTTTTAGATCGAATATTTTATTTCAATCATTCAATAATGTGCAAATGTTATCGTTTGATGTACAGAATTCTAACTTGTAAATTTCCCAAGCAACGAAATTATTCAGTGAAGCAGAACTACTAACGGGCCAATTTAAATTTCCCTCTGAAAGTCAAATGCACAACACTATTGTAAAGTTTATAGTAATTTCGAGACTGTAACAGGACTCGATGACCATTGCTTTAATGACAAACAGGCAACATTGTCCCAGTTTTATTTAATTAAACGTTACGGAAATCTATTCTATTTAAAAACATAGTATTTGTGTTTAATTATAACCAAACGCTGTTATTAATTAAATGGTTAAACCTCAACCTCAACATCAAATAGTAAATAATTCGTTCATTTTATAAAATCAGTTTATTAACATGTTACAGTAAGTATTAATGACAATTTTAAAATTTTGTAAAATGAATGCTTCAAAAAAAAGTGTAAAATTATTTTGATGAATATATGTCGAATTTGATTATAAACTTTAACCCCTGATGTTTTCTATATCGATATTTGGATCTTTTAACAAATCACACTTTTGGATTTGGACATAAATTCTTCAATATATGGGAACAAATTGTTATTTAATTTACCGCTGTACATAAATTAGTCTATGTATCGTATGAAGGAGGCATATGCCTGAAGCATTGAAGCATCCCCATGGTATAATAGAAACTCTACCATGTTGCACTGTGATATAACCAACTTTTTATGTAGTTTTGCCTCTGTAGGATGTCTAATATAAGCAGTATAATATTACTTTTTATTAATTAAATTTAGATTCGTCACTAACAATGACAACTACTTATCTCTACTGTTGTGTGGTTCAGTGAATATGATATTAAGTAAATAAATATTGGACCTTTTACATTTTTAGTAGAAGTCAAGGTTTTTCTTGTAATCTTGAGGTCCAAACTCCATTATCAAATTATTTAAATGTAAACTCTTACCCATTTCTTCTTGTTTATCTCGGTCTTGGTAGTAAAGAATTATAATTGTTCTTACTGTTTTACTTTGAACAATAATTAAATAATTATAGTAAGCAAAAGTTCGCCAGTAAATAATCAATTTAAATTTACAGAGAGAAATGAAGTACTATAAAGTAAAAAGTTGCTATAATTTTATTCATTAAAAATAAAAAAGTACGCAATTTCTTAAGAATAAAATTAATTCCAATTGACTAAAATTAAGTCCAATTCGAGTAGTATAGCTCATATTTTAAATATATTTTAATATGTAGCTATAATTATGACTACTACTCTACATGTTTTCATAAAAAATCAAATTTTACTTGTCATCACAAGTTAACCGAAAGTGGTCACAAAATAATATTTGTAAAAGTAGGATGTTCACTGTAATTGTTCACACTATGTCTAATTTGTTTGACTAGTTTATATTAATGGCCAATATTTATGTTATTGTATAATACAGAATAATAAAATAATTGGATAAAATTTCACACAGAACAGTTTTATTTGTTTTCTTACAGCATATTTCCTCATTTACCGTTATGTACATTTAAATCCGTCGGGTAAAAGTTTTATTCGTTTTTCACCTTTTTTGGGTACACAACACAAGATAAATTAGCCGTTCGGTTCAATAAACCGATGTCGAAATACCGCCATTATTTGTTTAACATTTGTTCGGCGACTTCTGAAGACAATTAAAACAGTGGGAAAGTTTACTGTTTTTTTCTACTAATGTCGCTGTGTATTTTGGTTTTAATGTGCATCAAGGGGCAAATATCAACAGTGAATCAATGTCAAACGAATAATTTGCATTCATTAACAAATGTTTGTCTTCGGGACGCATGCACTCCAGCAATTGTAAATACAGGCACAATCTCAAAAATCGGCAATACCTACATTAAATATGATTTCTAAATATTGAACAGATAAACAAATAGCAATTAACGGCATCACTAAATCAATCATCTGATAATAATTAATTAAACATTTTACGATACTCAACCTAAAAAGTCAGGTTCCAAAAGTTACACCTAAATTTTTCATATTCTCAAACATCTTGCATTAGTACATTATTAATAACATGGTAGATCCACCCACGAAAACAACTATAAACTGATATTTCTAATTTACATGAAAAATACATAAAATCATATAAATTCAACTGTTTATGCAGAATGGTCATTACATATATCTTGGAGCAAAAGGTATTTAACCATTGAATAATTCATTACAAATTAATTACTTATTAAAACAATATAAAAGTATAAAAGTTAACCTCAGCAAAATTAAGCAGGTGGCTAACAAAGAAATATATATTGTTACTTTAAAAAGCTTAATAATTAAAATAAAAATATTTTTTTATGATTCTAAGAAATAATTATTTTTACTTTATTCAGTCATATAAAATCATAAATTCTATTATGAAGTGTTAAATTATTGTTGTCGCGTATGTCTATTATTGTTAATTCCAATTTTAACTATTAGACTTATATCAGAAGGACTATAGATATTTTCTTACAGTAACAATAAAAAAATCTGAAGGATAAAAATACATTTGCTATTTTTAAGATGTTTTTTATATTAGTTATGTTAAAAATAAAATAAATTTACAATATACATATTTAAATTATAGGAAACACAATGTGGTAAAATGGGAAAAGTATAATAATTACGCACACACTACTATAGTACCTGATAAATATTTTTATATGGATTGTTCAGACTTTAACCGTTACCGTAAAAAATTAAAGTAATAATAGTTATCGAGAATGAAATATTGATTTACCGTGCGATTTGAAAGGTGGCAATTCGAATAATCGAAATTTAAATAACTAAACACTATTTTCATCTTTGCTTCGCAATAATGACCCAGTAGAAGTTGGAGAAACTGCAAAGAGTTCGCGTGCATATAAGTTAATTAGCGTAGGAGCGAATGTGTATCGAAAGCGTTTGGAAAAGTCGATAAATTTTAATGGTGCCGTTTTCAACACTAGCTACGTCTCCGTGTTATCTTCATTTCAGATTTGGCTAGAACATTTAGGGAGTGTTAAAATTACTGGGACATTATCATTTTGATTTCCTTTTATTGACCATTGACTTCTGAAGATGAAAACGATGTTATTAGTTCTAGTTTCACCAAAAAACACATCACTTTATTATTAAACATGAACATATAAATTTTGCACTAAATTTTTATTTTGTTGGAAAATTTGTATAGGCTTTACACTCTCTGCACATTATTCCAGCATGTTATGGCAATTTTAAACAATAATTTACAATGTTTCCATGTAAAAAAAATGTACAAAAACAAACCAATGGGGAATCAACACCATATTTTATTAAAATGGTTGTATGGAATTAGTTAAAAATTTAATTTATTATTTCATAGATATTTCCCTTTCAAAATGCAATTCACAGATAAAAATTTCGACGAATATTTTGACAAATATTAGATTTCTTATGTTAAGCAATGTTTTTGTTTAATTGTGATTTGTATAAAAATATGAGGTTAAAATATGGTGGTCACTTGAATAAATGAAAAAGTGATGTCTGATCTGTGCAAATACAATTCGACACTTGCCAATAGACATTATTGAGCACCTGAATGGGTATGATCATCACGGATCAGCCTTTGATTTATAGCCACGTCATTTACAACGATAATTGATAAAGACATTTCTAATTGTTGTTCAGTATTGCGATGAATTTATGCATAATTTATAAATCACGACGCGCACTGTTCCACCCGGCCAGTCGTTCATTTGCGCAAAACTGAAGTGGGTTGACTGGCGTCAACGAAATTGCCGCTACATGTTTGCTGAATTTTTCAAATTTTCTCTTATGACATAGTACAATAATAATAAATTTTTATTTCCTGTCCTTATTTTTTCTTGTTATCATTATTGACAAATGATAATTATGTTACTTAATCAACTGAATACCTTTTTTTATACATAGAATTCTCGTTTATTTAGTGCTCATTAGCTATCGAAACAATAGTAGAATGTTCTTCAATATGATCATTGGTGTGTTCAAGGCTTATGCAATAATTTCTTAACTACTGGTTCTACAGATAATTATTTGCCTTGTCGATGAAGTAAACGGAGGTCGTTTTCTTATAAATGTTTATGTCGGCTCTAGGTTTTATCGGTGTGTTTTATTACATTGATAAAATATTCATTCTTATATTCAATATCAATTTATGTGTTACGCCTAGAGGGTTTTTATGCAAAGAATAATATTGGCGAACGGATTCACTGTTAAAAATGTTATTAGGAAATTCAATTTTAAGAAATCGATCAGTTTTTTTTTAACAAATAAGTACTTGGATAGGTTTTTTTCTGTGATAAACTATAGAATGTAGGATGTTGATTATGAATTGAAAATGTTTCTTAGAAAACACTTTTAAAGTAAAAGTTTTAAATTACCCTATCGAAAAATTGTTTCACTTTTATAACAAAATTGTAAGCCCTCATTAAAGTGCCCAGAGTGAATTTAACTTGTAAATAAATAAATAAAAGTTGTTCAATGTAAAATTGAGGGATTATAAAAGTTGCTGTATTTGCCATACAAAATGGATAAAGGAAATGGAACATTTAAACATATAATCTGTCAACAATTTTATAGCAGTATATCTTGAGAATAACTTTTATAAATAACATGATATATTGCTCGTATTTCAGCCCATTAAACATTCTCAAGTAATATTACGCCGAAATTGCACCCTAAAATAAATAACATTTTAATGCGGCTATTTTACTTGCGTGTAAGTTAAAAGTTTCTAATACACCCAACTTTACTCGTTGAAAAGTTTGTTGCGCCGACTTTCGCAGATCGATAAACAAATAAACATACGGAGATTTTTGTTCTAATGGCAGGTATTTTCAATTTTTACACATGCAAACCATAATTGAAAAAACATTTGTAGTTTTCGTTATTTTTTTTTTTATTCTGCCTAACATAAAGTCGAGAACATCGTTATTTCATTACGGAACTTTTAAATCTATTCAGCGCAGTTTTTTACTAAATTAGCATCAAAGGGAAGCAAAGTTGGATAGTGTATCGTTAATACGGGTTGCATCCAACTGGGTCAGCCAGCTTTCGGTGAAAGAAAAAAAAAAAATCCTTTTGTAATTCGGTTCGCCGAACCAGAATCAGCTACTTCATTGTCATCTGTATAAATTACAAGATCTGACAAGATTATGGATATATACGGGAATTGCTACGTTTATAATTGATTGGATCTCTGCGGCGTGCATGTTAGACGATTGAAAAGCGCATCAGATCAGATTTTTGCAAAATCAAAACTGATACAATTTAAACATGTTTTCGTCATAGATGTTAATTCTGAATTAAGTAAAATTTATATCTTTTTAGAGCAGTTTTTTACCAAATTAGCATCAAAGGGAAGTAAAGCTAGATAGTGTGTCGTTAATACGAGTTGCATTAAACTGGGTCAGCCAGCTTTCGGTAAAAAGAAAAAAGTCTCTTTGTAATTCGGTCTCCCGAACTAAAATTTGCTACTCCATTGTTAACTGTATAAATTACATGGCGATCTAACAAGATTATAAATGTATAGAGGAATTACGCTTTTTTCTACGGGATACAGTAATTGCAAATTTAGGGGCTATAAATTTTATAATCACTCTAAAAACATACGTAATTCCTTTTCACTGTCTGCTCATGAATATTTCTCGAATCATCATTGCATGCATGAGGACATTGATAAGTTGTGCACTTTTTTTAAATATCCCATGAAAATAATAAAAATTATAATTTTTATGATATTTTTGATCCGTCAGACGTATTATGAACTTAAATATTTTCGTGATTCTCTCAGGTAGTAAAAGTGAAAAATTTGAATCAGTGGTTAGTTTATTATAGTTATAACTTTATTTTATCTGAAATCTAATTTAAATTGGTGCTCCAACTTCGATAACATCTGTAATTCACTTTTCCTAAAAATTCTTGTTTGATCGTTGTGAATGTGAAATTGATTCTTGTTAAAACTTTTAGACTGTCCTTCTGCATGACGTTATAACTATGATATGATGACAAAAACACAATAGTCTAAATACTCCATACTGCGAGCTTAATGGTCTCTTGAAGGAATTTATGCAGTCTAATATGGGTCCATAAGTGCATATCCATTTGAATCTGTCAACTAATTACGGAGATAGAAGTTCGCGAACTAGTTTGTGTTAGTGTGCTAAGCAATGCTAAGTTATATAATCTGATATTCCCTTGTTATTTCAAGTTTGGACAAGTAGAAAATAATCTAGCCTGAATTACCATGTCGTCCGTGGAATCAGCAATGAAACTTTGACTGCAATCGAGAATTTTCTTTTGTGAAAGTCTATCTCGGCGGCAAACGCTCTCGAGACTCGAGAGTACTACTACGTATTCTTGGAGTTGTTAAACAATTTATTTAATTAGTAAAATGTCATTTGGGATCCTAATATTGTAAATGACAGTTTAACAATACAAATTTATACTCATAAAAATGTCCTTTACAGTTGATTAATTAAAAGTTAGAGGATAACTAATAACTAATAATTTATCCACAACAATACCTATGTATGTTTATAGCCAATATTGCAATGGTCCCAATTAAGAAATACATAAAATATTTTAAATGGTGTAGCCTTGCTTCATCACGTTTCTCTCACATTCCTTACACAGATTCTCCTGCAGATAAGTCGCATTATTTACATCTAATCCCCGAAGATAAAGACTATCACATATTATACACCGATTAAAAAATAGTGCAGTAAATTACTTATATCGAATTAAGATAGTAAGAATTTCGAATAGTGAAACGGAAAACGTCTTGGATTATAAACTGTTGCGGCGCATTTCAAAACGGGTTCTCAGAACGTGGGCTCGTAATTTGCCCAAAGGCTTTTTGTCACTATGGCCAAGAATCTCTCGGTTTTTTGATTGATTATAACAAACAATGTGTTATTAAAGTAAATATTGGGCAATCGTACCTGGGAATGTATCTTTCAACACCTTGGCGCTGTCACATTATATCTCGTTATCTACCTCGTTAATGTTACTGAAAAAAAATGTGGGGAACATTAAATGAAACTGTTATATGTGTTATAATTTAACATAACGAACGCCCTTTTGGGTATAACCATTATTTATGAAAGTAAAAATAATTAATAATTACTATTTTATATTATTATCAAGCTAGATTTAAATTTAAGAATGACAGACTTGATAGTTTATGTTTATAGACAAGATATTTAAATCCAGATTTCAGATAAAGTGTAATACTCTGAGCTTAAGGGTGATTAAATGTTATTGCCTAGATGTTGTTGATGCATCAATTTATTTTAGAAATAAAATACTATAAATGTAAAAACACAATAATACCGATAATAATTATAAATAATTTTTAGAAAATCATAATTAACAGGTTTTATAAAATGACATTCCTGAACATGAAATAAATTTATACTTTACAGAAAAAGCAAATGAATTATATTCATATTTGAATTTAAAATCTCATTTGAGCAATAAAATATATGGCTCATAAATATTGGAATACATAGTTAATTAAATATTATTTATTAAATGTCCTGCATTAAACAAATATTTAATTCGCTGTGTAAAATAATTGCAAACAACCCTAAGGACATATAATAATCAAACTGCGGATAATTTTTCAATTTGTTTATAAAAACGTTTATTATACCCATGTTTAATTGATATTAATTGCAAACTATGTAGGTGGTACAAATTTTTGTTAGTTCAAGGTGTAAGCCTAGTACAAATATTATTTAATCTCTTAGTCCCTGGGGAATAAGGGACGCTATCCGAGACATAAACTGTTTTGGTTATACTCAAACTTTAATTAATTAAAACAATATAGAAACAATGCAACTGGTCTCCGTGCCATAAGGACTTAATGACACACAAATTTGAGCAATAAGTGGTCTGTTGTAGAAAGAAATATGCCCTTGTAACTAAGTTTTTGATAACCAATGTAGTTGTTGCGATTGAACTTTTAAAAGTTCTACACTTCCCAATATCGACATGTAATTTACCAAATTATGGTAATTATTGCACTGACACGTATTTAACATTAAATAACTTTTAGTTTACCTAACAGAAATTAATCTTTTTTCCACACACAACAAAAACTAATGAGCCCAACTCGAAGTGACTTTCCTTCTAAGTGATTTTATGATTGATTGCCGCTGCAGAAAGTTTCCTTTCTTGTATACAAGCACAACGTCAGCTAATACACATGTAATCAGTTAATATGGAATATTATAATTATAAAATAATCATGTTCGAAGGAACTAATAAGTAAAAAAAAATAAGATGCGGCTAGTTAATGATGTGCAGGTAGACAGATTACAGAATCAATTTCATAAATTTTCTGGAATCTATTAACGTAGGAACTAAAGGAAGCACTAATTTCATTCACAATTCACATTATGTCGGTAACTAAAAAGGTGTAAATCAAATAACACTTATTATATGTCGGTTCGAATTTTTGTGGCCGCCAATAAAACGAGATGATCACGTAGATTCTTTCGAGGGAACAAAAACTTGACCACATTAACTTAACATTTCATTTAAAGAGTTGTTCCAGAAACGGCGTATTTAACATGCTGTTGAAAATAAATTGAATTTACTAACAATATGCATATTTTATATAAGTCATATAGAAAGCAACAAATTTATATTTCAGAAAAATAAATATGAATACATTTGTATATTTAAATTAGACCATGAAATTAAATATTTATATTTACCTTTTATCAGCTGTATATATAATTGATTAAAAATAAATATATTATATTGTAAATTATAAAACAAAGAGTCAATAGTACAGCAACAAAATAAAATACCTAACATTTTAATATTTTTTATTAGTATTTTGCAGTAATGGATATCATTACTTCTTATTACCTCTTTGGCATCTTATTTTCATGAAAGAAAGAAGGATATCAGTCTCCTGCTTAGAAAGAGAATTCCAAAAATATCCCTTCAAACAATTTTTCTGAGTTTTGAAATTTGTCTTAGTGAGCTTTCCTCATTATAAGATTTATCATGTCCCATAAATTTTTAATAAATATACTCAAAAATTAAATCAATGAATATAATTAATAATTTATAAATACTAGTACTAATAATTAACATTATGTTACATATCTCTTTATTTAAAAAAACGTATGTAACATAAAAAAAATTGCATTATTAACTTAAAACAATTACGTTTGTAATTAGAATGTAAAATATTAATAAAGATGTTGAATATTTTAATCATAAATAAAAATATCACTTGATATAAAATAATTACCTTGTTGCTCGTAACATTTACTAGGTGTATGCTGTATTCATTAATAAATTAGGTTATCATAAAATGTAGCCATAGCCAATTTAAAACAGTAAAACTGGGTATATTAATGTGACATAGAGATGTGGCGGTAGTATTTTAACTGGTCACAAATAAATTCTTATGCACACGTTTCGTTTCCCGAGAGCCCCCGATATATGGACAATAAGTATCTCTAAAACCCACATAATATTTACACTCTTGTTTATTACGGTATAAATTATTCATCGAGTTCGGCGCGGAGCACCGCCCCTGAACGCATTATGCCGTAATCAAAACTAAGTTTCGTGTGTATAAGTTTAATGCATGTTGGTTTTATAAAATGCCCCGGGCCGTTTTATCACTATGCCCGCGTTTAAGATTTAGGCGTTGTTCCAAGTAATTCTTACTTAAATTACATGAACCACAACCAATTTAAACCAACTCTGTTAATCTACATATATATACTTTAATAATATTATGTATGTATTTTATTTATGATCCAAAACTGGATGTATTAAATTTTTAAATACAAATCCTGTAATTAATCCTCTGTCACATTATAGTAAAGTACCATATTAATATTTACTTGACAATTTATATACATGTAATATTAAATATCGAATTCCTCCCCATATATATTTATACATTTCAATCGATAGCTATAATCGTATTATAAGACAAACTCAATTTCTGAATAATTAATTAGTTTCACAGGTGTTTCTTCCTACACAAAAAAAATATAAATAATTGTTTGTTGCACAAGGAAATGTATTTATCGACTAATTAATCAAACTCCCATATAAATTCTGCGAAAACAGCATAATCACATTATTCAAAAAATTTCGTTTAAGATAAGAGAACAAATGTACAAGCATTTTTATGGTCATGTGTGTTTTAAATATGTTAATAAAACTTGCATACATAACATACCGGCATATATCAATGGCCGGTTACACACGAGATAATGTCAGGTGAGATATTTATGGTCGGGAATATTAAATCAAAAAATAATTATCGGAGATTATGTACTTGTCAAAAGGTTACCCACCATTTCTTTGATTGATTATTACAAGTTCTTTAAATAATATAAATAATTTTTTAATATTTCAAACTTGAAAACGTACTGTCCAAATATTTTTAAATTAAATCGTTTCATTGAAGCGAAAGTTTTAAGCTTATTAAGTCAGGAAGCATCTGTACATATTTTCAATTAGCATTAATAATAGGATGCTAGCTAAATGGATGTTTAAATTTTAAATAATTTAAATTATGTAAGTAATTATTTTTCATGACAGATGAATGGTAGGCTATTAAGTAACTTGTTGGAAAACTTTAAAATTTAATTATAAAATAAAATTATTAAATATTTACCGAAGTAAATCGGTTTAAAAAAGTATACTTTCAATTTACTTGTTATTATTGAAGTTAATGTGGGAGCTGTACTGTAAATTAATAATTTGTAACTCCATATAAAAAAGCAGTTGGCATATTAGCAATAATTAATTCCCCATTTAGTGATCAAAATATAACAAATTTATCAGTTCTAACTCTGAATCGTAACGTTATTATTTAATTTTTTGGTGTCAAGTTCAGTTAAATTCAACATGCAAATTCTATTTTAAAATTTAATCGGCTCCTGCACACCGTCCCATTTATTTAAACAATTCAGTTTCATTTTGTGTCAATAACAATGAATAGGTATGTTTGGAAAATTGCCTACATTATTGAATAACAATTAACGAAAACATCCTGCAATGTTTTTTATTCCATTTCATTAAAATCAAATAGATAACTAAAAAAAATAATTAATTTCCATTTTGACTTTTCTATTTTAATTTTACTTTTTTTTTTAACTGTACACAGATTTAATGGATCGCCATGTCTAAATAAATTGCAATTTAGATAGGATTTATCTGTAATATGATGCAATTTCGCACCGGGTCCCTTTCGGCGTTGGTCATATACACAGCCATATTAAAAAGTAATTAAATTTTACATTGGCAATTATACAGACGCTGCGGGAAAAGAATCCGGGACAAAAACACAGGGGATTCATAACGTTATTGCAAAGGACTGTAACCGGCGCGCTAATAGTTTTATAGTTGGGGAGTGTTCGCTAATTGAGATTTGTAGACTAATAGAGGTCCTTTTTATAACCGTAGGAGAGTATAATTTTCACTTTGATCCGGTCGGAGTTTTGAACCGGCCGTATCGGGACTTCAAACGCGTTCAGATAATACAATGCCTTTATTTTGTGTGCACGAAATTCAAACAGCAAGGTCCTCGCAATAAAAGATTGAATGGCGTGCTTATGGTATAGTGCACGGTAGCATAGGGTGAGCGCACTTGCGGCTTCGAATCGAATTTCGGACTAAATCAGTCTTCATACTGCGCCAAACTCACGAAACAGTCGGCAAATATCATTTTACAATGGTCCGGAAGATCCATTTTTAACCATTCCACCATACACGATTCACAAATTAATGGAGATAAAAGAAATATAAACTATAACATATCTGAAACTCGATAGAGACAAAGACACAAAGACAACTTTCGATATTGAAACTGTTTTTAAACGAGTCACTATTTTTATGGTGAATGTGGATTCTCTGTCAATGAGTTACAATTATTTTTCAAAGATCCGGTATCGTTGTTGTTTGTTTTAAGTTGCATTCCGACAGTAAACAATTCATCTGACAATGAGAAGAAAAAAATTCAACCGGTTGTTTTCATTAAAATAATTGTTTAAGGAAATTACGTTGTAATTGAAAAATCCGCTACAAAACTACAAGGTTAAATGGGTGGATATATATATATATATATATATATATATATATATATATATATATATATATATATATATATATATATATATATATATATAGTCTTTTAGTGTCTTTGTGACTGGTCCACCAATTAATTTATGGTGAACCAATAAAGACAGATTTGTGTTAGACCTATCCTTCCCTTTGGCGTCGTCTTAGAAAATGCGACAACGATAAGATATACTTAATAACATGTTACAACATGTAGGGTCTCCATAATGGACCAAACAACACCCACTGATTTTTCTGTTGGAACGTTGATAATAGATGAGATACGTGGTGTTAAAAATGTTTTTTAGTTTCCCTGAATTATATCTTGTACTATTAAATTTTCATAAAATATGATGGTAAATCAAATTTGGAAAAGAGTATACTAAAATGTTTGTTTTGTAACGAATATTCGTTATTTTAGTTTTACTTTTACGTATCGACCGTTTTAAAAAAGCATACTTCTGTTAAATAAATAGCCTTTTGGAAAAATATAGTTGAATTATGAAATTTTCTAAATATTGTCCACGTTATGTCAAAATTTCTTGAAGGTAAAAAGACCATTGATTCTTTAAAATAAGTCAATTTAAAATATTTAACGATAAAAAATAAAAACTAAAAATAAATTTTTTAATATATACTTTTGGCTATTGCAAATTAATTGATTTGCATATATAAAAATGACGAAGCCCTTTCCTCAAGAAATTTCAGATACCATGTATTTAGGTACAATGGAAATTCAGGAATTCTGAATAATCACATTAAATTACTTGTTTCAGGAAAATTGTATAGGGTGTCCCACCGAAATGGTCAATGGCCTTGTTTTTTTCTAAAAGAAGAACATGCAAGAATTAATATTCATTGTAATGTAAAATATTTTTATTAATTAATTAAATGTTTTCCATTATTTTGTCGACAATAGTAAAGGTGATTATGAAAATCTTGTCTTACTTTTTCAAAAGTTTCTGATGGGTTCCAACATGCTTCATCTATTCGATGCTATAGATCTTGTAGCGAGTGTGTAGCGGTGGAGCCTGATGAATGAACGAATGAATTCTTCATAAACAAAAGTTGATGGGACTTAAATGTGGTGATCTTGCTGACCATTCTAACGGTCTTCTTCGACCAATCCATGTACAAGGAAGCCGTAAGTTAAGCAAATTTTTGATTGGCAACTCATAATGCGCTAGTGCGTCTTTTTCTAAGTGAAAATTCTCCTCAGAAAGTATCAGATTTCCATCCCTATCTCTCTGATCATCGAGTTCTTATGTAATTAATACATTAATGTTATCTTTAAGTAGTTTACTTATTCTGTTTTCACATCAACATTGCAAGTTACTCCCGTTCTATTTTTTTTACAGAATTGTAAAAGAAGAACAACTTATCATATGGTCCATAGTGCCTCTGAACATTTTGAGGTTAGGGTGGTTACCTCTCTCGGGATAAAACTAGTGAGTTAAAAAATGCTCTGTTTTTGTTCCCTCTTTTAATATTCGAAACCGGTTTTTCAAATTTCGTTTATCGATAATTCTATAGATAGTGATATAGGGTACTGACAGTTTTCGGTGGAATAATGTAGATTCTATTAATTTATAAACAGTAAATGTTTTGTATATTTTGAGTTTAAATTTTAAAATTGGTTTAAATATATTTTAAAATTTTTTTTTTATTTCGTTTTAATTTAGTATTTAAAATTTATATAGGACTCCAAGGCTGACAAACGAAGCGTTCAACAAATCCAATTATTATAGGATTGGAATGATAAATGTAAAAGATAAAATCGATAATTACCTTAATTAATTAATTATCATTTATTTAATTGTAAACAACTTTAACATAGTAATCAATATAATTTTTAGATAGTTGGAGTAAAGAGATACGCAATAATGGTTTTTACATGTGCACTAACAGTAATAAAATAGAGTAATGATAACTTTAAAACATACAATTATTATAATCTATTCATATGTAAGAAAATATCAAAGGTAAATATTAATATTGCAAATGGCAGTAAATAATACATTTTTACTACAACAATAAATCAAATTTATATTAATATTCCTATTGTAGTAACAGACTGGATTGTATTAACTTGTAGGAGTAGGTCAGGGTTAGCCACTGCAAGAAATCTGTTTTAGTATAACCAACAATTTAAATATGATATTGTTAAAAATGTATGCAGCGATTTTCGATGATAATTAAAGGGCGGTTGAATTTTCTTTGGCATGCATTCATTGTCAGTCATAAGAAATTAATTATGCCTCTATCACGATTATAATGACGTACAATGCAGTAAAAACGTGCAAAGTTATATGTTAGCAAACAAGATATACTGTAATTTTCCAACTAATTATAACTCCCTACCTCTCATTCTCGTTGCAAGCTCATTTAATATTTGTCATTATTGTTTTCATTAACTTTCAAAACATTGAACGAAATTAATATTTCACATTTATGCCATAATTATTGCCGATAACGGTTGCTAATTGGAAATTCAATTCCATAAGCAGAATATGGACAATTTAGATGGCCGGTATTATGTTCCGAGTGTCCCAGTCTTCGTAATAACTAAATGACCGCAGGTAATCAAATATCTACCGTAAAACTAACTTCACTCACTCTACTCATTATGCAAGCTATTATCTGTATGTAAATCCGTTAACAAGATATGTAATATAAAATGAAATAGAACATTAATATTCAGTTATAATTTCATTAATGTCTGATGAATAGAATTTAATTAGGAACGAAAAACGACAATTTTGTTACAAACAACAATATACGTCAGAACCGCTTACTACATATTTTGTTACCAGATAAATTTGAGAACAATTTAACATATTTAACTAATAACAAACTGTTAATTATTATATTAAATGCAATTAAATAAACATAAATTGAATACCTAAAACAAGTTAAATCCTACTCAAAATATTGATGCTCCACGCTCCCCGCACTGCGAAAGCAACAGTGCATGTTGCATGTGCAATAGTCCCTTAAAATTACAAATTAATAATGCAGGTGTTCATCCTCTGTTATTAAAACAAACATGAGCTTATAACGATAATAATACCCGCTTGTTATTTATCGAAGACAATTATTGCCGGGTGCAAGAGCTTATTGTGCTCAATGATTTTTCTGTAAGACAATAGAGGCCATCTTTCAGGGAATTGAAATCTGATACTTGTATGAATTATTCATAAGATTATATGTCTCAATTATCATGTGAATGAAATAATTAATTGTTAGAGTGAACGAGAGATAAACATGAGATCTAAAGTAAATAATAAGGCTAGACTTTTATGTTGGTGGGTGTGACGATAAGATCTAGATAAATATCTTCGAAACGAACGAAATACAGAGTCTTTCTTGTTAACAAAACTCTTTTAACTGGAAATAAATTAATCAAGATTTAATTGTTCCGAAAAAAAAAACAATTTCGGTTATAATAACGCCATAAATAATTCGTTTAACTCTTATTTGAATCCTAATGTATGGAAATTAATAGAGTATTTATCTTGAATGGTTTAACATACTCATGTTCTGGTTTATATTTTGAATTTATTAAAATATTTATGGGGATATTTAAATTTAATTTTTGATGCATATATCCTTATTTCTCTAGTTTAAATATCTTAAACAAGTTTTATGTGTGTTTTATAGAATACACTGCTGTGTTATATTAATGGATATATTCTTATTTTTAATTTACATATGTTGATACAGATGCATCTACTCCCACAAATCCCCTCCTGACCTAACTGTTAAAATCCAGAAAACCGTATTCCATTTCAACAAAAAAGTCGCCGTAAATACACGAAAACTGAATTAATTTCCCTGTCATCTGAAGATAAGCCACATAAGTTTATATTCTTGATTGTGGGAACAAGGAAAATTAACGAACACAACGTGGATTTATTTCTTGCACACACCTTATCTAACTTAATGACAAACGTTAATTTATTGTATTTCAGTCGGTTTACGATTACACTTGGGCGCAGTCGAGTACACTTGTTTTCCTATTTAAAGGCTTTAGCTCGAGAGCCCTGAGATTACGAGAGAAAGTCATCAGCAGAAGAATACCGTATCTGTTTTATCTACAATGGTTCCGTGACTGAAACGTCTAGTTAAAATTAAAGTAAGAAATTTTTAATTTCCAAGTATCAATTTTCGTGTCTCGTTATTAGATCACCTTAACAATCTGTTTAATTTTTTACAATGAAATATCAATTTTAGTTTGAAAGATGATTTACTTTTTGTTAAAAGTGAGAAGTTACTTCAAATCCTATCAATATTTAAAGTGTTGACTTTACAGCGAGGGTGGATTCAGGAGGTCTTAAAAATTTTGTGTAGCGAAAGCGACTTTGTGAAATTTTGTAAGCTTTATTGTTATGGAGATTTCTTGTTGTCAATGTCAAGATTATAAATAATATTCTTTGGCTTCGTTTTACATCTTACGAAAATATATTAAAAAAAGGAACTTTAATACCATTTTGTGTGTATGTTTGTACATAAATTTAATAAACAGTAATTAATTTTAGTAAATAATTATTGGCATTCGATTTGAAAAGAAATTTTGTTCCCCTTTAGCGTGCTCTAAAACCCAATTTAATTTCAAACTGTCATCCTTTATTAGGGGACCCTTAAGAAGTGCTTGTAATCTATTAGCTCCTACTTATTTACTTTGTGAGGCGCACTTCTCTGCTTACCAGACAATAAAACTATCCAATGTATTACAGCAAAGGAATAAAGTTACACTTCACAGAACAAAAATGTACGTTTCCGACCTTGGCTCGGAGTCATGCCGGATTAATGCTAACTGAAAGTCGAGTACAAAATTGTCTGAAAACTAGTTAAGGGCACGAGGCCGGGCCCGAGTAAATAAGTGAAACAGAGGTAGGGGATTCTTTCAGAAAGTAATTTCACACAAGAAAAGATCGCATAATAAGCTGAAAGGCAACACGCTGATGACAGTAATGTTTCGCACAGCATGTGTAGGTAAGTATTGCGATACTCTGTCTGTCGTGATGCGAATTTTAGAGAACGCAAACGTTTCAGATGGTGGTCCTAATTAGAACCCGTCGTAATTATGTACGACGTAATTAGCGGGTATTAGGGCGGAACGACTTAACCTGTATTTATTATTATTCTTTTTTGTGTCTAGTTTCAAATTTTGCTTCCTAATATGTTTCAGAACTGTTCTCGGTTTCTGTATGAATGGAATTTTGTCAATAATTGAAATTAACAATTCTACTGAATGACACATCATTAGAACAAATACAAAAAAATATAGAATTTAATGTTAAATATTATAGCTATAACTTTTTTATTTAATGTGAACTGTTAAAATATTATTAATTTACTGTTGTTAATTTATATTGTATTATAACAATTACTATATTCTTATTCTATGAAATGTTACATATATTTTTCTGAATTAAAGTGGATATAAATATAAAAATTTAATTGCCTTATATTTATTTACCAAAAGTATTAATATAATTTTAATTTGATTAGTTGTTTGATAAGATTGTTTTCTTCAAATCGTTTTAAGTACATACTTGACTATAAATAGTGACTGCATTTTAAAATTTAAATAACAGTAATAAATAATGGATATCATGTAACAAAATATATTATTTTTACTTGTATATATGGTACAATTGTTTTTTAATTTATCATTTCAATATTACCTCAGTTGATCTCAGCATTATTTATTTTGAGGAATTTTTATTTTGTTAAAGAAACGACCATTCCTTTTACTTTTTGTAAGCACAATGATCAAACAACAAAGAGACTCTAAGGCAAAGGAAAAAGGACTTTGAAGGTAACAAATACAAATGATGACACTAATTAAATGTTTTTAAATTTCCGAAACGATACGGTTAACCATTTAACTGACAATGGAACATGACACATATTTTTATTAATTATCTTGAGATTAAGATAAGTAATATATTATTAATTACATTTCTATGTAATTAAAAATATTAAAAAATAAATATGTATTATTAAAAAAAGAGGACTAAAATTCGAAAACAAAATAATTGATATGTAAATTAATTGAAGATATTAATTAATTAATGAAATTAACTGATTCGAAGTAGAGTTTGGAGAATTTGAAATATTGGATTGTTGCTTAAAAATTCCATTTAAATTAGCTGCAATATGTAAATTAGGATGTTCCAAACGTTTTTAATGAGTTTGTTTTTGATACGCAATAAATTATGGATTAATTTTGCAGTATTAGTATGTTTTGCAGTATATCAAATGAGTCAACTCCGACCATTTAGCAAATGAATCAAAATATGTAGTTAAACCGGCAAATGCGATAAAATGTAAATAATGATTTTATGTTATGCCAGAATAATTCGGTTTAAATACGATTTACAAGTGTTACATTATTTGCGAATTAATTTTCTTTTTTAACTCTGATTCATGTTCTGCCAGACACGCAACCTAGAAGTACACTTTCCTAATATATTGTGTATTGATTTGATAAAAATATTATTTAATGATATTGGTGGCAATATATAAAAATCTTTAATATATGTACTTACATATTTTTCTAATCTTAGCCGATATAAATTTGTCTATGTTTGATTCAATATGACCGCAGGGATTTGTGTACAGAGAATGTGACAAATAACATGCAATACATTTTTAAATTTGCATCCACTTTTAAAAATGCCCTGTGATGTGGCCGTTCAAATTTACTATTTTACGTAAATTAACATGTTTCGGCGTTTTTAATGAGTTTGTTTTTGACAGGCGATAAATTATGGGTCAATTTTGCAGTATTAGTGTGTTTCGCAGTATATCAAATGAGTTAATTTCGGCCATTTAGCAAACGAATCAACATAATAAAACCCATATAATATTAAACCCCCGGAACCAGGATAAAATATAGACGATTTTGTGTAACGCGGCAATTATTCAGTTTTAACCAAATTTTATGAAAAGGACCGCAACACTCGCGCATAATTAGAAGACAGGAGGTCCGCCTATTACATTGCGCCAATATTTACTCCCAATATTTACTATTTGTTCGCGTCTTGTCGGTCGTTAATAGGGCAATAAATTGCTGCATTCATAGTTGATTTATCGGCTGATATTATCAGGCACGGTAATGAAAGCATTGCTCCGCTGCTCACGTTCGGATAGCTCACTGTGGAATTGATTCCACGTACTTGCTTTTTGCTCGCCGCTGTTACCCTCTCTATGTGTACGGCCCTGGACCTGGACACTGCCGGATGTGAACTGGCCTGAAATTCATTGAAAGTGTGAAATGTCGATCTTTCTAAACGGTTTCTCTCTAAATTTTCGGTCTACAATTCAATATTACACTTTGAATAGACAAATGTCATTCCCAGTATGAATTGCAGTGGTTTAAATAATTACTTAATATGTATTTTATTACAACAACATGGATATGCTAAATAAAAGATATTTTAATTTAACTTAAAAAATAGGGCTTTCTACGATGGGTGTGATAATTGTGTATTTTTTGAGAGGATCAAATTTTCCTGTATATTACCATTTGATATTGCGACAACGGCAAAGTCTGATGTGTGATATTCCAAAGGAACCTTTCATCTGATAATGTGAGCTTTGATTTTTGATGAAAGCTGCCGTCCAGAATACAATAGGGTCCGGATTTTACACAGAAGAGACTCATTCTTAATTCATAACGATGTTTGTTACCATTATCCCAATGGCATCAAAATAAACTGCGCCCGGAGACCAGGGGTTATGAAAGAAAATTTATTTAATGTTCTTATTATTGTTGCCTTTGAGCAGCTGTACGGGCCCTTAGTTCCCTTGTTAGCGCTCTTATTGTTCTTAATTTAATATTCCTAATTAGATGGCGTATGTGGTTTTTTCCAGGGGTCCGTTGTTAATGGCGAATTTTCTTTGTTTCTGACTCCGTACTGTAATTAACTGAGGTAATGACATTTTTTAAAGAACTAGTAAGGCGACAGAAAGAGTAAATTAACAACGAATATAATTTTAGCGCCAATATACTGTTAACTATGTTTTAATATTTGAAATATCTCATATCAGGAATATCGATTAGAAAATACAATAAACATTAAAAATGTCTAGCATGAAAGGAATTTTATAAATTGCATTTTTTATTATTTTATTTGAAATTTTAATAATGAACCTATAAATTTTTATTTGCAATTTAATGAATAATTAAATAATTTCACAAATGTTTAAGGAGCACAAAATTTTAAATTTTCTAATTAAATTATGTGAAAAATGTCTTTCATTAATCAATTAACCAAGAGTAGATGTTATTGCCTTTTAACGTTGTTTAATTTTAATAACCCTTCAGGACATTATAAATCTTTATAGAAGCTAGCTGCGCATCTTTTGTTTGCATTGTGTAAAGTCTATATTTTATCATCCTTAGTTGGCTGTATGTATCTAATAATTTGAATTTAATGACCCTCGAGTTATTGCTTCGTGCGACTGCTGCCTAAGCAATTTTTGTCTAATTGTAAGAACAAAAGCAGAATAAATTAGGGGTGGCTAATTCCTGAGGATTGTAGTGAAGGCAGGCCACCGCGCTTCTTAAAAACAAACTCCAGCGAAAAGGACGGAACGGCGCTTCCAAGTCGACGGCGGTTTTATTTCATTAAATGCATAACCATATTTCATTCACAACTTTTCAACTTCCGAAAATATAAATCACCAAGCGCGGTCTTTGTCGGCGCATTTAGTCATGCATATTGTTCCACGGCAAAACGCTGCAGCCAAGCAATCTTGTTGCATCACGGCAATCGCAAAATACAACCGCAGGTAAATTCGGTACTCGGTTTTGCGAAAATTAATGCCTATTTTCTCGTGCGGTTATCTCCGCTAACTACGTCTCACATTTGAATCGCTGTTAACAATCATAGCAACGGTTGTACTATTCTGGTATGTGATCGTTTGATGTACTACATGGTGTTTTGTTTCTTGAAATGCAATATGTTAATTGCTATCAAACTATCAGTTTATTATTTACATTTACAAGTTCAGATTAAATCTAATGCGGCTAGAAACTATGGAAATTACTCCCTGATGTATTTATTCAAAATATACAACAGTTATCGTTTTTTAGAAAAAATATGTGGTGTATCTGTATGTAAATTGTACTGTATCAATTCAATTGAATTAAAATACAAAATACGATCGAAATTCGAGTTGGACCACTACTTGCCATAAAACAAGTTCAATTTTTCAAAACTTCGAGTTGTAAATAAAGTATAAAAAGTAGTAAATAAAAGTATTAGTATGAGTTGGTGTAATTCTTCCCCGAAAATATCCTAAATTATTTTTTCGGAGTCATCGATAATACCTTCTTCACCTGAAAATTCCATATCAGTTAATTACAATAAGTTGAATGCTTTCTTCATGTTATTTTTTTATTTTCGTCACGTTCTAAGATTTTGCAAAAGACTACACACTATCTTAAATTATTACACAAGTGTAGTCGGTACCTGTATACATAATACAGTCACCAGAATCCATTCAGGTTATCAGCAGAACTAGAAATTCACAACAGAAAAACTGATTTATCGAATATACCATTAAATATTTTTTTCGAATCATATATTTGAGTAATATAGTATAAATTATATGTAATTTTCAATTTTGATGCTATTGTCAACCAATTTCACTCCAGTTATCAGATCAGATAATCGAAATTGAACTGATTAGATTATTAAAATAATTGTACGACTTGAATTGGATAGCAGTACTTACAATATTTATTGTTTTTCTTTTATTATTATATCTACTACGCAACTGGTCAATCTAATTTTATTCCTTCCGTACTTTTTTATTTTTTAATAATAGCAACTTTTTACTTTATCTTTTATTGCTCTCTGTAAATTTAAATCGATCGATTTAATGGCGATATTTTGTTTATTATAATTATTCAAAAGAAATCGGCCAAGTTGATTATACAAATTTTGACTGAGATCTAAAAACTATATAACATTCTATGGAATAAGAATACAGTAGTTTTTGTAATACTGTATAAAACAACAACAGTAAATTAATATTATTTACAGTTCACTACTATAGGTTTTATTTAATCTAAATAAATTTATTTCCGAATTGGCCCGATTTAAGTAGAAAAAGGGTCCTGTATTTGATTTTTCTTTTATCTTTACACATTATAATGTGTAAATGTGTAAATAATTAAGTATACTTAATATCAATCGAAAAAAATATTTTTGTTTAATAAACATTCTGTTAAAAGTAATGTCAAAACAAAAACTAACTAACCTAAAATTTATTTATAAAAAGCTTTTAAAAAAGCAAAAAATATTTTCGCTTGCCATAGTTCATAAACTCGTAAAATAATAAAACAGAAAACAAATGTATGTGAAATCTCATTATAATTGTATCACATATTAAACAAAGAAAACAATGGACGACATTGTTTTTTGTTGTAGTTTTACTAAAAAATTTAATTTTTAACAAAAACAATCTAGATTATTTATTTATTCAATAGCGAATAAAAAACAATATTGTCAAATGTTCCAAAAGCGAGTTTGCCTTTTAAATTGTATGTTTCAATAAAAAATAGTTTAGACATATAAATGAATATAGTTAATAGTTAAGTTAATTCGCACACGAAGAGATCAATTAAACAAAGATCAGTAATTTTTCAAGCCATTTTCAGGCTGATAATTGCACATAAACTATAAGTAGTTGTCTACGTCGACCTGTAAATGAACAAAAGCAATTTATCCTCACAATGTAATCCTGTATAATCTTCGTTTTGTCCAGTGACTAAACGGGGTTATCTGGACCGGCATAAAGCTGCATTTGCCCGGAGCCTCCAAGGACAGTTCGGGACGGGCCAAACGAGATATGAACATCTCCGAGACCGAGAGCACAGAGCGGCCGGTCATTTTCTCCGCAAAAGGAATAAACTTAATATAGCCCCCGCAAAATAGCTTGTTTGTGTGGATATTATTGCGTTAATATTAACTACTTCGACTAATAACTGGGCGCTTTTAACATTAATTAAGTGCATGACGCCCATAAAGCTGTATTTCAGTTAAATTTAAAGCGCAAAATAGTCAGGACGAGCATATAAGGTTTAGGGCTAAAACTAATTAGTTCTCTTTCATCATTTCCTTTCATTATCTTGTTTAATCAAATAGATTTTTTGATTAACAAACCAACTATGAATCTCGACACTTCTTTTAATGAATTTGAAATTAAAAGGCTTTAAAATCTCGAGTAATTCAATTTTAAATTTGTTTAATGAAAAAGGTCGTTTTACTTCAATACCCATTGAATTAAAAATAATTCCTGAATCAAAATTAAGGGGTGCACTTAATTTCCAGCAGACTAGTAGAGACATTCTGGAACTCATTAACATTTGTCGTGACCAAAATTACTTATAGTTTCCACAATTCTATTTACAGTCAAGGATTTATAGATGCTTCCGCACTTTCGTTCTTATGTTAAGAATGTTACTTTAAATGAGATATTTAAATAAAACATCTCTTGTAGTACTAGATAATTTATTCAGACAATGCCTTTTGCAGCTTATAAATAGTAACAATTTTCGTTCAAATACAAAAACACTGGATCGTTGTCTTCAAAGAAAATAACCTTTTCTTCTTTAAAAACTTTTCCCTTATCACTTTCAGTTTATCTAATGCTTTCTTTTGCGCCTCGTATTCGTTCTTGATATAAACATCATCGCAAATTCTTAACAATTGTCTCCGTTTCTCGTTTAGAGTCTCCACGTCCAGGATGTATCTAGTCAAAGATTTCAAGTATTGATTGTGCAGTTCTTTCACTCTATGTTTTTGTATCGACAACAGATTGTCATAGTGTCTGGCGATTATCATTGCGTTCCTTATGACTTCCTGTTCGCAAGCGGCCTTGTAATTATCGGAGGCCGGGTGCAAAGTTGCATCCTCAAGTGTAAACACTAGGTCAATGTATGATTCAGAAATGATATCCATTCTCAAAGATGTTGGATACGTTGTTGCAATTATCGTATATGTAAGCTTATACCCAACATAGGTACAATAAGCTACCTGAAAATCTACAATGGATTCTTGGAAAGCGGGAGTTGTTCTGGAATTTCCGTCTAATTTAGTTATTATTATATACTGAAAATAATTAGCACGGCATAAAGGATGTTGAAACTTTCCAGGTAAGCTACATGTTGGAATGCCTCTTACAAAAATAGTATATTAATTTCATAGAAATTCCTGATCCTGGAACATGTAGGTTATTTCATAATTAACCTACGGAATACCTAGGAACAATGTAAAGAAACCGTATATGATAAGAATATACACTTATATTCACTTAAGATACTAAGTTAATAAAGGAGAAGACTATGCTGAATTATTTATTTATAATAAAATTTACAATTGTTGTTATATTTGTTAATCGAAAGGGAAATTACTTGCTACCAACTGAGAAAAAAATGTTTAAGTTTTCGTTTAATCAGTTCTATTTTTGAGAGGTTAGTCCTCTCAAATTTCTCAAAGAACTTGACAAGCGTCTTGGAAGCTTGCAGGTATTGCAAATAAATGCACTCGGACTTATCGTCGTTAGTAAGTTGCACATGGATTCTCATTCTTTCTGTTGCATCCATAATTTCCTTGATGTATTTTTTCAGTTGCTCCTCGCAGCCAGTTTTTAATACCTCCTGATCGACTCCCGTATTAATTTTGTCGAAGAAATATTTCATAATCTCTGTTGCCCTCTCCAGTAGAATGAAGTCGTGGGGGAAAACACATTTTTTGTTTTGTTTGTATTTCCTTCTCAGTTCTTCTAAATTCAGAAGCATTTCTACGTAGCCTTCAGTTATTTTATCCATGATGGTGTGGGTAATACGATAATGAACTGCATCCACCGACTTTTATTATTTATTTTATACCTATATACACTAGATTATTATTAATAAATAGGATTTACTACCTTAGCAATAAATAATCAACATAATTAAAATATGAAATACATTAAGGTAGATTATTAATCTTTTAGTTCTGCGAATTTAAAAATTTATTATTCCTATAATTCGTGCTTGCTTATTTTTATTTTATTATAGTAAATTCGTTTGCATTCAGTTCGCTCGCTGCGGTAGCATAAATAATTCGTAGATAATTACATTTCCGAAATTGTTGTACTTCTGGAGCTTCAACACTTCACCCTGAAAAGGATTGGATTAGTGAGAGCTTTTTCTTCGTTATCCGTGTTGAATACGATTTCGGTGTTAATTAAGCAAAGAACGATAAAAAAGATTACTCGACTGGGAAGTTTGTTTCTGAAAGAATGAGCGCGCAGTTAATTTTAATGGCCGAAAATATAGAGCGATGTTTTAGCTTTTAAAAAATTCGAGCTGAAATTATAATGGTTCGAGTGCCTCCTCCACGTTCCGAATTGTGATTAATTAATTGCTTATAGTTGTTGCCATTTGATAGACGGGTTGCTACTACTATTTTTATTTGTTACATTAAATTGTTCTAATCTATTATAGATTTGATTAAATTAAAAATTAGTGTTTAACTAACTTAATAATAAAATAAGTCTAAATTTTTCTAACTTTAAATAGTTAGAAGATTATGTAAAAGTATTTTATTATTCGCAGAATTGTAAATATAATACAATATTTGCAGTAATGCTTAATAAGTTGTAAATAGAAAATTCCATCGTCAGGAAAATTATATTTAATAACACCAGTTTACAGAGAAAATGTAGAAACTTACATTTTTTATTGTAATTTGGGTCTTTTCACATATACTGTTGAAATTATAGGGTATTTCAATCAGCCATTTTTCACCGGTTTACACAGTTGCATTGAATGAAAAATTTAGAAGTAAATTTAAATAATAGTCTTTTCTCCTTTATAGCATCACATTATCCAATTTTGCCCTCATTTAAAATTGACTATCAATTAAATATATTACATGTCTGAAAATCATAAAAAATTGAAATTTTAATTTCCATCCACAGCTACTTTTAGTCACCTTAACTCAAATTTTATTATGGCGCTAGCTTAACTTAAAATATAAATGAAAAAACGAATTTATAAACTAGTGTAACTTTATATTAATTTAACGTTAAACTAGTAAATTATTAATCTATGATACAATTTCTCACTAAATTGGCTTAAATTGAATATACCGGATAAGAAATATTATCAAGCTAATATTACAATATACATTAATATGATGGATATTTAACTGGCCGTATCATTATGTTGTGTATGTACACACATTCACTATCGACGTCTTGTTGAATTATGGTCTTCAATGTGTTACTAGATAGATGGATGACACAATAGTCACAGTACTGAGATAATATTAGTACAGAACATCGGGATGGTGTTAGTTTGGAGTGCGGGCGCGGGAATCACTCTTAATTAGGGCTAATTAAACGCAAACTATTAACTGGCGTCGGGTTTGGGTTGATTAATTAATTTGATAGAAAAGAATTCGTGGATGTGACATAACTTTACAAATAGGGTAGAGAATTCATGTACAGGGAATTTATTAGCAATAATAAAATTTAGTACTATTTTATTATATTGGTACTATTAGTAGTAATTTTCTGGGTAATTAAAAAATCTTCTGATTTTTAAAAAGTTTATTTATAACAATAACACAGTCAGATAACAAGTAATGATATACAAATTAGATACATAAAAATTTACGAAATCCGGCTGAAATACGTTCCGGCAAAGTTCGGGTCTTTCTCTTAAACACTAAAGTAATTTCAGTGGCGTTTTCAATCCCTATCTCAATAATTTTGCAAATATTTTCATTTGCATTACCATCGCCAGCTACGTTTTCATTATATTCTTTTAATTTTCGTACGTAATTTTCCATGCTTTCTACACATCTGGTGTGTATAATTCTTTTATCCATTTTTGTGTCTAGGGCTAAATTATAGTAGAACTTTACTATATCGGTCAGTTTTTTGTATATCTTCCACAAAATTGCATCCTCATATCTGTTGTATTTCATAAGCCTAATGCGTCTACTGTCCAGAAGCAGTGTACATTCTACGTAACAACTTCGAAGGTTGTTCATTTTAACGTGGTTTGTATGATCTTGTTGAATTTTATAGCATATGAATGCAGGTAGAGTAAAGAAAAATAAAGATGGAGGGAACAAGATTTTTCTAACAAGTTTAATCGTTTTTAATTTTAAATACCTGTATAATTGTATGGATAATATCCATAAATTAAATTATTCTAATGTTATTATGTACAAATGTATTTATTATATTATTATTAAATTATAAAAGATAAAGCTGATTAAAATTAGGTTGCAGGATAAATTTTAAGTGGACAATTGAATTTATTTAAATTAGAATATAATTGAATGGCCGGTCAAATTCCGATCACATGTGATTTCTCATGTAAGTCAATAATTGTTGTAGATATTATAAACGCATTTACATATCTCCCAACGTGGAATTTAAAATGTAAATGTTTATCACTTTATCAACTAAATTACTGCGTATTAATACACATCATAATCTATAAAATAAACTTTACCGCATCACAACAAAACCAGTATTCGCCGTTCTGTTGGCGGATGCAGCATACTAGTAGTGCCCGGGATTAAGGTAACTACTGGCGTGCAAACACAATGAAAGTGATTTTGTCTGTGATATTGTTCGTTGTTTTTGTGAGTGATGTTTGTCCAGCTCGAATATTATGCGTGTTCAATTTCGCGTCGACGAGTCACTTTATCCTGGGAAATACTTATGCTAAAGCACTAGCCGAAGCAGGGCACGATGTAACCATGATTAGCCCTTTCGAAGATCTTGAGCCACCTAAGAATGGAACCTACAGAAACATCGTGCTCACGGGGTATTTAGATGATCCCAAAAGTAAGTATACAATATAATTATGACTTATTATGTTATTTAGACATTGAAATTTAAACTATTATTAGAACCATAGTCATAAGCATGATAGTAATTGTCATTATTTTATTGACATTCTATGTACATGAACATAAATAACACTATAGCTGACATAAACCAGAATTATTAATTTTTTTATTATACTAGCTAGATAATTAATATACTGTTAATGTTGAAAAATTATAGAAACATTAGTCAAGCATGTATGTGTGTGTATGTATGAATTATTTTTAGACATATTTATAAAAATAATAAAAATTCAATAAATTCCTTTTATTTAGATAAAGTATAATTTCCTACTAAACATTAATACATTCGAAAATTAGTAAGCTGATAATAATTCTGAAAACAACTTTTCATTAGATAATAATGGAATTTGTTTTAAATCATCACATCCAAGTATATTATACACTTATAAACTACGTTGTGGTATAGCTTATGATAAGGATAAAAATGTCTAAAAATAAAATAATAAGTTTAAATTATCGTATGTAAATATTTTTTAAACACAAATATTTTATTTTTTAGAAACAAGAGATAAGCGTAATTATTTTGAGAATATATATAGGAATCCCTTCAGACTTATGTACATAGGTAACTACATAGGACTGACGCTGACAAGAAAAACTTTGGAACATCCCAACGTCCAAAATTTAATACATTCCAATGAGACTTTCGATGTAGTAGTAATTGAACAATTTTTCAACGATGCGCTTAAAGGCTTGGCAACGCATTTTAAAGCCCATCAAATAATCATTTCGCCCATCGGTACCAACACTTGGGTCAACAACTATGTGGGCAATCCAACAATGCCATCCTTTTCCGCTGAATTTTTCACAGGTTATTCGGATAAAATGAACTTCTTACAAAGATCTTACAATTTATTCGTTACCGGTCTGGTTAAAGCAGCACATTACTTGTGGTTCAAACATAAACATAACCTGTTGATGAAAGAATTCATTCCAAACGCGCCTGATATCGATGAAGTTCTGTACAACGCCTCCATGGTTTTGATGTGTTCGGATTCCAGCATCGGACCGGCTATGCCAAGTGTTCCAACTATGGTAGAAATCGGAGGGTTTCATATAAAAGAACAGACTTTACCGGATGATCTTAAAAGGTGGATGGATGAGGCTGAACATGGGGTAATCCTATTTAGTTTCGGTTCAACTATTAAAGGATTTCATATGCCGAAAGAAAAACAGCAAATATTTATAAATACGTTCAACAAATTGCCTCAGAAAGTTCTCTGGAAATATGAAGATGATGTATTGCCTGACAGACCAGACAACGTAAGGATCATGAAGTGGTTGCCACAACAAGCAGTACTTGGTTTGTATAACAAAGTTTAATATTGTTCTTGTTTTTATTGTTGTATTTCTAGATCACCCAAATATGAAGATGTATATATGTCATGGTGGCCTCCTGAGTATTACTGAAGCAATATATCACGGAGTCCCAATGATTATTATGCCTATCTTTGCTGATCAGCCAATGAATGCCAATAATGTTCAAGCGAATGGCATGGGTTTAACATTCGACTTTAATGATTTAAGTGAAGAAAAGTTAAAGAATGCCATCGAAGACATCTTAGAAAATACCAGTTACAAGAACACAGTGATGATGAGAGCCAAGGCTTTTCAAGATAAGCCTATGACCCCTTTACAGTCTGCAGTCTACTGGACCGAATACGTTATAAAGCACGAAGGAGCTTTACATTTAAGGGTTCACGGCTTAAAGCTTAACTTTTTCCAATACTTTATGATTGACGTGTATTTGGGACTATTCTTGTTTATATATTTATGTAAAAGGATCTTCAATTATTTTTGGGTTAAAAGAAACAGAAAACTCAAAACTGAGTAGACGTTATGATTTGTCTACGTATATACTTAAAATGTTCTGTGATATTTCCACTCACTATTTCATATGCTAATTCAATATACTAGTTAATTAAATAAATTCATTTGAAATATAATAGTATTTTTGTAGAATTTAGTTTTTTTAGTTGTGTTGCAACCCTTGTATTATAGAGCTCACATAGATATCAAAACGATCAATAGTCTGATCGTATTGTCTCTTTTAAAATTGTGTTTGTTTAACAAAAGAATTAAATGTAAACATAGAAAATGTTTGCTGGGCATGTCTAATTAACTTGTAAAAAACTGTTGTGTCTACGTCTAACGATGTAATTACGTTCGTCCTCCTCCGGGTTATTTAGGATAAGTCAACTAATTAGCTGACGATATTTTGTTCAAAGGGTTTTTCAGGTATAAATTAATAATTATGGCTAAAAATTTTAAAGTTGGAGGTAAATGTAAAACAAAAATTCTTTTTTAAGCGAAATACATTCAACTTCTATTTTGTGTTAATTTTTAATAAACCAATTAATAAAAGTAAACGAACATCTAGAGAATATATGTATTTTGTTATTAAATTAGAAATGACCCATATTTATCGATCAACGTCAGTTTACTGTCTCACTTCCAATTCAAACGTTAAATGAATTTAGAGACGACGAACTTGGCTCTGCATTTATTACTAATTGCCAGATCCCGCAGATACAGTTCTGCACATTATACGTGCACTGTTTTATGTGCGAAACTGCGACAATCGAGAACGTAAGCCGGTGATACACGGATCGAAAGCAGGCCTGTTTGTGTCATTAAATCCTTTGTAATTAAAACCATGCAACGAGGTGATTTTGTATGTGCCGCGGATGTTTCACGCATCAGATTTATCTCATATTCAAGATGCGTATGTGCATAAACGTGAGCGAATACGCGTACTGAATGACGATTAGTGACGGAACTAGATGTTTTCAAAACACTTTTTCTAAGAAAACCAATCTGTCGACTTGAGAGCAATGTTAGTGTAATAATTTACTTTTGCATTATCTTGAACAAATGATTGCTTGGTTTTTTATATAAATTATTCTTGCATATGCATATATTATTAGATTAAAAGACATAATTTCTATGAATATTAAAGAACACTATTTGTTGATAACCTTAGTAGAAACTGAATATTTGAAAACTCATCATCTAAGTTAATTCCAACACCTATACGCAAAGGTTGCGAATGAGGAAATCAAAAGTATGATAAGTTTAGATTAAAGATATATTTTAAGACGAAGACATAAACTTATATGATTCAAAATCCATGTTTTTTAAATGACAACCCAAAGTTATTTCAAGTCCTCAATAAACCAACTCCGAAGGCGCAATTTAAAGAAACACCTGTGTTTCGTTTTAAATGTGATCAAATATATGTTATTGGTGTCAAAGTACGGTCTCTTTAAGCAAACTTTCGCAAACCCACAGTTCGAATTGCGGTAATAAAATTGTTATCTATTCGAAAACCACCTCTAACAGTTTAAAACTTTGCCTATATACTTTTTATAGACAGTGTTCCCTGCCTAAAAAGCAGATCTTAAATGATAATTCTGGATTAACTTTATTTTGAGGGCTGCAGAGCCGTAATAATCGTAAAATGTCTCTTTAATGCCTACAATTCAGCTGGATGAAAGTAACAGAATATATATCTACCATTAGATCTTGTACAATATTAAATTTAACGATTTCCATTTCTTTAGGTCTATTATGGAAGATAATGAGATGGTTTATTAACTTACTGTTTACTTCCAACTTTATTGGTACTCAGGAATACAATCTTTTTATTATAGCAATTTTTTAAATATAAAACCATTTTACTGGAAAGTGATCAAAGAAAATGTGAAAAGTGTGTTTAAGATCTATATTTTATTTACTAGTGTTTTATTATATAAAATATTTATAAATACGAATCTTAATTAGTTTATTAAATACTAGTATTAAAACCCAGAAATGTGTAAACATAGTTGTATAATTTGTTAGTAATGGTGATATATTTAAAGCAGGAATTCTCACTGATATGCATTCGCAAATGTCGGATAAATAATTGATTGATAACTGTGAGTCGTTCCAGGAATTGGTAATTTATTGTCAACTACAAATGCAGATAAATATATACAGATGTCCATTTCTTTACGACTATTATGGAAAATAATGAGATGGTTTAATTATTTATTTACAACTTTATTGTTTGTGTACTCAGGAATACAATGTTTTTATTATACCAATTTTTAAATATAAATCATCTTAATGAAACATGATCAAACTAAATATGAAAAATATGTTTAAGACCTCTGTTTAATTTACTAATATTTTATCATATTCATTATTTATAAATACAAATGTCAATTAATTTAAATATTACTATGAAAGATCAGAAATTTATATTAATTTGTAAATATATTTGTAAAATTTGTTACTAATATTACGACATTCTTAAAGCAGGAATTTTGACTGATACGTTTTATAAGTACTTAATTCATAACAGTTATTCGTTTTATGAAATATGAACTATTATGGAGTATAATAAGATTATTGGTAATACATGACTGTTCATTAATTAAAATGTTGCTATTAAAGATTATAAATGTATATTAATTTGTAAATATAGTTGTCTAATTTGTTACTGATATCACAATATCTTTAAAAGAGGGAAATTCTGACTGATATGCATTCGTAAATGACGGATAAACAATTGATTGATAAGGGTGATTCGTTGCAGGAATTGGTAGTTGTGTCATTGTTTATTGTCAAATACAAAAGGTAATATTTGACGTGTGGATAAAATATAAGCACAAAATGACATTCACATATAAATTATGCTCCTCCTAACTCATCACCTGGAATTCCAGTTGCAATATGTATTTGCATCCATTTATTTCGCGTGCACACTGATTATACCCACTGTCGTCGCGAATTCAATATTGTAATCCATTTACAGAATTAAACTTCGTTTTGTCATGTCCCATGTTTAAAATTAATGACGGATTACTTGAAACCGATAATTAATTTTGATAGCTTTAATTTTTGGTTCATCGTCTTTTTTCACACACATTTCAATTCAACGATTCTTGAGACTCTTAAGACAAAATAACGTGTGATATTTATGTGATGTGTTACAAGTTTAGATGTAATATTTTGCAACTGTATATTATCACTTAATTAACCACAGTGTGGATATCAAACGTACTTGATTTATCGATGGACATTAATTTACACATACTTTAAACAGATAAATATGAATACTGTAACTATTAACCCTAAAAAATATCTCTATCTTATTTGAGAAAATCAAATAAAAGATGAAAGTACCAACATACCGCAAAACCCCATTTAATGTCTAATAAAAGGTTTCATAAAATAAATGTTAGCATCGTAAGTAAGCGCACAAGAACACGACCATACGTTACTGGTTCCATTCAATTTGGTACAGATGTATTTTTCGCTTTGTGCTACTCACGGACCCGACTTTGGGAGAGACATTTATCTGTCCGACGATAAATGGTGGAAACTTTTAACAAGGTTTTCATTACGGAACTCACCTCCGACTTCGTTATAATGTGATCGTGCCTTTTATTTTAAATTTACAACTTTCTAAATCTTGCCGGATTTTTTCCCTTATAAATTTGATCGTTGAATTTTGCGAGAGCGCGGCCCAACTTTCGCACAAGTTTCAGCGGCTTAGCTAATTACCTGGAGTATAAATATTTTATAATATATTTTCAGGTTCAAGCTTTACAATTTTCGTAGTCGTATTACACTCTAATTAACTTAACCTTATAATATCTATATAATTAACTTAATCTCTTTAAATTAATTTATTTTATTTAATGTTTGTCACGGTGGCGTACACAGCTATAAGCTAGATACAATGAGGTTTTTATTTTAAAAGGGATACTGAAGATTGCAGTATTGATATCCGAGACGTATATTTCTTCCCGTTTGTGTGTTTAACTAGTGTTTATTTAGACTAAAGTTAAATTACTTGATAAATTGGTTGGTAAGTAGTAATTATCAGTGAGCCAAAGTTAACATAAGCCGAGAAATTCAACACCATCGCCCTCTAAATCCCCACATACGTTTCTCTAGCACACACTGTTGCAGACAGTGCAATTAGAGCAACTCGAATATTTTACAATGATTCCAGGTAATAAGCTCTAAACATTCTGTTCCAGTTACCTCTTGCCAGCCTGCCCTCGCAACGTCTTAGAAAACATCCGGAAAGTTTTGCTTGTTAGTAAATTTATGTCATACCTACTTGTTGCCCTAACAAGTAATAGTAATTTTACGGGATAACTTTTCCAAGAGCCTGCTCGAGGATCTCGTAGTACATAGACGAGATGGTTTATAGATATGGGATAAACGAGGTTAAAGTTCTATTTGTCATTAACCAATATTGGGCGTGGACCTTTAATTTTTGAAAAAATATTTTTTCATAATACAAGTTTATTGTATAATTATCAAATGTAATCATTGATCATAACATTGGAACGAGAGTAAACATTATAAGATTACATTATTATTGTTATCAAATACTTGTATAGTTAAATTATTTTGGTGTAAATATAATAATAACAAGAAAATAATTAATTCAAAATATTTAATTAATTTCTTTGTTTTACTTTGAAAGATTATTGGATTGTTAGGTTTAGTTCAAACAAAGCACAACATTTTATTAAAAAAGAGAGTTGTTTTATTTTTAGTGTGACACACGTTGCCATTACACCAAAGTGCACAATTGTCGGCTATTGATAAATGCGTTCGAAAGTCCTTGGTCGAAATTACATTTCGTAAGAATTTCAGGGCATTTCAAGCGGCGCGTTTGTTTTAAAGGGCCCATGAAATGAGGGCTTTAAATTTACCAAGGCACAAATGCACAAAAGAAAGATTAGGCCAAAGTAAATAAGTGGAGTGGTTTAGAAATAACCGTAAAGTGTATATATATTTGGAAATGTGTACGGAATCGAATACTTTTGGCGGGCGAGGCAATAAATAACATTTCAGTCCGCGACTGCGATTTGCTTCATGCTATATTGAGCTTCCACACTAAATAAAATAGAACTCGATATACAATCATTCTTTTGCTTTCTTTTTTTGAGAAACAGTGACAATATTATTTAGTGGCATATGTGTTATTTTTCTATGTATTTATGTATTTGATTCGTATGTGACATATGTGAAATATAAATTCTTTATATTTAAATATATGTTTTAGTGGTGCGCTTCGTTAGGTCGCGACTGAACGATTTTTGTTATTTCGGTATCGGTGTTTTGTTTAACGTTGCTCACATGCAAATGTTGTTTCGCCGGGTTTTACTATGAATATTTCATAAATCTTGATTTGAGAAGTTGCTACTTTCACGTTATTCAAGACGCCCACTACATTACAATCGAATTGTGACATAAAATTATCGATTAAGTTATAAAATAAGTACTAATTTCGACTTGCGTATTACTTCGCTTTCATTGTTTTTCATAGAAATAATCACAATATAAAAAAATGTTAAGTAATTTACCCTGTTAACTGACTGCGAAAGAAAGCCCAAGGAATAAGAGAGAAACGTCAAAGGGTTGTTAATATAATTAAAATTCGCTATTTAACAAGGAATATAATTTCCGTTTTATAAGTACTCCGGCATGTTTTATATTTCAGTTCCCGGTAGAAACAAACACAGGAGCTGAGCCATAAAGCAAAAGTGTAAATTCTCAAGTCCGATAAAAGGACACGACTGTTCGTTTGCGCCGGTGCATAGTTTAATTATACCGGTTAATTTCTTTAAAGCCTTAATGACTTAAATGACAGAATACACGACTAAGCAACGTTAACAATCGTGAGTAATTTACAGTTCCTTAGAGACAAAGTATAATTATGAAGATGGTTGAAAAGCACATTAAAGTGCACACGTTGAAAGCTCTAGTCTATAAAACAGTTTACGACTGTTTAAACTGAGCCTTTGCTGTAAAAACCGAGTGCTCCACTCTAGTCGTCGAATAGGATTTTTTACAAATACACATCGCCAGGAACCGGGACTGCTTTAGCACCTATGGTAAACCCCACTTTACTTCGGGCATAAGAAAATATTTTTCCAACGCAGAATGCTAATGGATTGAATACCACTTTGTTGCACGTTATGAACTTTTACAGTTTTAATTGAGACTTTCATCACCTTTTATAGTCACTTTTATTTTTTTTATTCCCGCAGCATAATTTTTTTATTCGGGTCTTTAATTTTGTCACTTTTGTTTATGTGCTATTATGCGGTTAACGTTTCTCCGGAGCGTTGTGACGATATGAGATTAAATTGTAGTTCTATTGTTTACGATCCAACTATAATTAGAGCAAAATAATGTCTTCATTTCGCATGTGTGAGTGTTATTTATTTTTTTTTTTTTGAACGGAAGCAAATGGAATTTCCACCCCAGAGACTCCTAATCCACTACCGCTATAAGTTTTCACCGTAAACATGCATCAAAAACTTTTTGTACACAATTTGTCACGAGTAAAATAAATAAAAAAGGGCCGTTTTTGTGTGTGTGCGTCAAAAGCAATGAATGATATATTATCGCTTGTTCGGTCGGAACGAGAAGTTGTGAAATGTTTTAACGCTTTAAGAGGTTGTAACATATGCGTCCTTGTGACGACACATCTTGAAAACCCACCCCTTTGTCGCCGAATGATGCTTTTATATATTTCACACACATGCAGCGCCGATATATCCGTACAATGTATCGTTTCAGCTATTTCTGGAGGTTTGTATTTACCAAGGCGTTTTGGGATGTTGTGAGTAGGTACGGTTTAAATTGGGGATGACTGACTGAACTTGGAATGAATGACGTCATTGTTTTGGGTTGCTAATATTAAACTTGTAGGAAACTCAGGCGCTTACAAATTGTCTGTGTCGAATTATTATTATTGTTATTACCTGATTTACTTAAAGAAAACACCATATGTAGAATATATCAAAGAATGCGATTTCCAGTGAATGTCGTGAATATTATTTATGGTCAAGCCATACATTCGGAGGAAATGTGTTGGGCTTTTCTTTTGGTGGGAATTTTATAGCAATTCCCGAAATGTATGAATATTTTTTTCGTAGAAATGGGAAACGGTTGTATATATTACGCACTAAAATTCAAATCATCATATAAATATTATTTATTTTGCGTATTTGTGGAACCGGACGAGATTCTGAATAGTTTTATGAAAAGTTTGTGTAAATCTATAGATCCTTGCACAACTTTTAAAAAATGTTATTTATTATTGGCAAATCATTATTTGATATTGTCACGTAAAGTTACTAGTACTAATGAGCGAGACAGATTATGCAAGTCACTTAATAACACGCTTATCAACCTTCACATAAGTACTATAAATAGTGTCGAGTGTACACGTACAGACAATACATCTATTCTCTTATAAATTTGATCATTCGTGTTTTAACTATAGATGAGTAATAATGTTTGTACGTCTGTGCCTTATCTTTATTGTTACGAATTGTTTATATACACACGGCAATGCTTCCAAAATTCTGTGCGTCTTTAACATGGCTTCCCCTAGTCACTACATTCTAGGAAGTGCTTACGCCAAAGCATTGGCAGAAAAAGGACACGATGTTACGGTTGTGAGCCCTTTTGAAGAAAAAAATCCACCCAAAAATGGCACTTTAAGAAGTATTGTGTTAACTGGATTTAAGGAAGACCATGAAAGTAAGTAGGTAAAAGTCTGTGAAATCATTAAAGTCCAACATGATTTATAAAAACTTATTTTTCAAATTAATGTTTCTTTCAGAATTATTGGAAGAAGCAGATCATTTTAATAATGACAAGCCTACTTTTGCCAAGGTCGCACTCATTTTATCAAAAATAGTGCATATGACAGAGAAAACACTGCAACATCCAAATTTTCAAGAGTTGATTAACTCAGATGAAAAGTTTGATGTAGTTGTAATAGAACAATTTTTTAATGATGCACTTAAAGGTTTAGCGTCACATTTCGACGCACCATTAATATTATTTAATTCGGTTGGAGCCAATAATTTTGTTAATCCTTTGGTTGGAAACCCTTCACCGCCATCCTATATTCCGGATATGATGCAAGATTTTTCTTCAAATATGTCATTTTTCCAAAGAGTGAAGAATACTTTATCCATTCAAGCCTTATCGTTGGTAAACTATTTTTATATATATCCCGCCCACGGAAAGTTAATGAAAAAATACATCCCGAGAGCCTCAGATTATACTGAGGTCATATACAATGCATCACTAGTTTTTCTTAACTCCGATCCAAGTATAAACATGGCGGTTCCCAAGGTTCCATGCATGATAGATATTGGAGGTTTACATGTTCAGCAACCAAAACAACTGCCTGCGGATTTAAAGGCTTTTTTGGATGGCGCTAAAGAGGGAGTAATTTATTTCAGTATGGGTTCTAATCTTCGAAGCAAAAATTTGCCTATAGAAAAAAGACAATCTTTATTAAACGTATTTTCTAAACTGAAGCTTAAAATTCTTTGGAAATGGGAAGATGACGTTTTACCCGGTCAACCAAAAAATGTTAAATTAAACAAGTGGTTGCCTCAACCAGATGTTCTAGGTGAGTGACTATCGTTATGTGATCTTCCAAAAATCTTATTGATATTGCGATTTAGCACATCCAAATGTAAAACTTTTCATAACACATGGAGGTTATCTGAGTACCACTGAAGCTATCTATCATGGAAAACCAGTTCTGGCTATACCAGTGTTTGCGGATCAGTTTTTGAATTCAAAAAATTTAGAGTTACAAGGCTATGGTAAACATATTCCGTTTATAGATCTAAATGAGGAAAATTTATCAAGAGTGCTTGATGAGTTACTTAACAATCCTGAGTATGTTAATATAACATATAAAAAATCACCATCACATTACAGTTAATTTAAACGTTTTAGATACGCTAGGCATGCGCAAAGGGGCTCTAAAATTATGCGTGACAAAATAGTTAATCCCAAAGATGCTGCTGTGTATTGGACAGAATATGTGATACGTCATCAAGGAGCGTCTCATTTGAAAGTTGCTGGAGTAAATTTGCCGCTATATAAATATCTTTTACTAGATGTTTATTTATTTTTGACTGTTGTTGTCCTATCTGTGATATATTTGCTAATACTACTAAAAAGAATTTGTAGGAGATTACTACAAAGAAAAAGTAAAAAAGATTAACTATAAGTATTAATTTTGTATGAGATTTTTGTTTGTACAATTTAAAAATAAATTAATTTATTATTACTGTACAAGTTTTATTATCAGTGTACTTAAATATGCAGCACTTGATAAATATGTAAATTTTAGTTTTTTAACTGTCATTGATCTGAAAATTGCAGTATTTGTTTTAAATTATTCTAATTAGTAGATATGGAAGTGGAAATTCAAGCTTATTAGTCATATAGTCTTGAACCATACGTTGAAATAATTCGCATGTTTTGAAGTGTTGTTTAATATAAAAAAATGAAATTACTTTTAAATTTAATGTTATTATATTGTTTTGTAATGTTTATAAACGGTGAGAAAATATTGTGCGTATTTCCCTTGCCGGCGCGAAGCCATTTTATTTTGGGAAATGCATATGCTCAGGCGTTGTTAGAAAAGGGTCACCATGTAACCGTGATTAGTCCTTTTGAAGAAAATAAACAATTGAAAAATTATAGTTATAGAAATATCCTTTTGACTGGATATGATGAAACAGGTAACGATATATTTCATTATAAACATACGAGAGTAAAAACTTTTTCCGTCATATACATATTGTTGATTTTAGATTTCATAAACAGTAAAAAATTGTTCAACGAAAATACAAATTCGTTATTTTCGATGATTGCGTATTACAGAGTAATGATGGATTTGACTGAGTTGATTTTACAACATCCAAATGTTCAAACATTGATTCATTCTGATGAAAAATTTGACGTGGTAGTGGTCGAACAATTTTTAAATGATGCACTTAAAGGACTTGCGCCACATTTTGGAGCTTCGCTTATAATATTTAGTACAGTAGGAATTAATAACTGGGTTAATTCTCTCGTTGGAAATCCTTCTCCACCGTCATATATATCCGATGTTAGTCAAAACTACCCCACTAATATGACATTCTTCCAGAGATTACAGAATACTTTGTTGATTCAGTGCGAAGCCTTTGTTCATAGGGTTTTTGTTTATCCGGCACATGGGGAGTTAATGAAAAAATATATTCCAAAGGCGCCGCACTATTCTGAGGTTTTCTTCAATGCTTCAATAGTTTTACTCAACTCAGATTCTAGCATTACTGCAGCCATTCCAAAAGTCCCGAGTATGATAGATATTGGAGGTATTCATATTTTGACTCCAAAAGAACTGACTGGGGATTTAAAAATTATTTTGGACACCGCTAAAGAAGGTGTTATTTATTTCAGCATGGGTTCTAACCTACGTAGTAATGATATACCAGTGCATAAAAGACAAGCAATTTTAAACACGTTTGCCAAGTTGAAACAGAAAGTTCTTTGGAAATGGGAACAGGATGTTTTACCAGGTCAACCAAGTAATGTTATATTAAGTAAATGGTTTCCCCAACAAGATATCTTAGGCAAGTTTTCATTGATACAATAGGAAAATTAATATAACTATGTTAGTTTTGTTTAGCCCATCCAAATGTTAAAATATTCATTACACATGGTGGTTATTTAAGTTTAACTGAAGCAGTGTTTCATGGAAAACCACTGCTAGCTCTTCCTGTATTTGCTGACCAATATCTAAATGCTAGAAATATAGAAATGTACGGATTTGGAAGGCAAGTACCTTTTCATGATTTAAACGAACAAATCTTTAGTGAATTGCTCGATGATCTTATTAAAAATCCAATGTGAGTAAAATAAAATATATGTCGGTAAATTATCAGTTTAAAATATTAATTTCAGATATGAAGAAAATATTCAAAAAAGAAAGCAAATTATGCACGACAAGCAAAATAAGCCTAAAGAAAACGCAGTGTTTTGGACTGAATATGTTATTCGTCATAAAGGCGCACCGCATTTGAAGGTTGCTGGTGTTCATTTACCTCTTTACAAGTATCTTTTGCTAGACGTTTATTTTTTTCTGATTTTAATAATTGTAGTTGTGGTATATTTATTATTTTTCTTATGTAAATTATTATATTATAAAAATAAATCAGCAAAATTCAAACAAGTTGTAAAGAAGAATAAATAAATTGTATTAAATTTATTATAAATATAAGTAATGTTGTACTTTGTTTTATAATTAATAAACGGTAAAAAAATATTGAGCCAAATCATTTTTCGAAATGCGTATGGTCAGGCTTTTGTGGAAAGAAGGCACAATGTCACAGTGATCAGTATTAAATTTGTTATGAATAAAAGTAAATAAGCAGTCATTTCATTTATTAATATATTATACGGATTAACACAAAATTGTGGCATACTGTTAAAATAAATTTTCTGTAATATATGCAATATAAATGCAAAAGTAATATTACATAGCGTAATATTTCGAGTAAGCTTACTGAAAAATGTTCATAATTAAAATTTAATTATTGCGAGAGGGAAGCAAGTTACTGCTAAAATTAGTTCCCCTTTCCTTTCTTTGTATATTTAGTGGGGAGGAACTTTAAAAACTTTTTTATTGCAGATTTGGATATTTAAAATTTGTCTAAAACATTTTTTACAATATTGATAGATGGTGCGATGAAATCGATTATTTTCAGTCTTATTGGAGAGGACCTATGCATTTGATTTTGCACCAAGACAAATTAATTAATTTCATTGAATCTTGATTAATTTACAACACCACTCATAAGTAAAGCAACAAATTTATTTTGAAGAAGAGAAACATTTTGAGAAATACATTTGTACATTTCAATTAGTACATGAAATTAATTGTTTCAAACAATTCATCTGAGTCTTGAAATTTGCCTGTGTGAGCTTTCCTCATTTTAAGATTTATCATGTTCCACAGATTTTCTATGGGATTTCGATCGGGATGGCCATTTTGGCTGTATGCTTCAGAACATTATCATGCTGGAAAATCCATAACATAAGCATATTTTCCTCAGCTTATGGCAATACAATTGGTAAAGATGTGTAAATATTGAAACCTATCCATTATTCTATTTATTTTTACTAATGGTCCCATTCCAAACCCAGAAAATTCGCCCCACGCTATTATTCCTCCACCCCACGCTTAATTGTTCCTTTGGTGTACTTAGGGTCAAACATTTTGTTGACTTGATGTCTAATCCATCGAATTCCTTCTAAGGAAAATAAATTAAATTTAAAAAACAATACGGTTTTCCATTTTTTTACACCAGTTGACCTTAACCTACGTCTTATGGCACTGACATATGTGAATATTTACAATTTTCCGATCGTCTGTATTGTTGGATTTTCTCAGTCATTCAGATTTAGGAAGTGTTGCTATAGTTCCTCCGATGTTAGAAACTCGAATTGTGAGCATTTTTATCGAACTTTACTTGGTTTTAACTAACCATTGTACCCATAAACTACAAAAGACAAACTAAAATTAAATGATTTATAATATTTATATCTTTACTTTTGATTAGTACTGTATATATCTCAAGAAAATGTTTTATTTGCCAGCTTGATACTATTATATTTTTACAGTTTAAATATATCAAAAACAATCCAGAGCAAGGGATCAAATGAAAAACTTGTTTAATAAAGCATTTAATATTGAAATTTATAAAGTTTGAATAAAATATATACTTATGTCAGATTATATTTAGGTTTTGGCAGCGTATTTTGTAAAACAAGTCTACGGTCAACGGTTTGAAAATTAAAAGGTTCTTATGGATAATCGTGGTGGGGGGTTAGTACGGTTAAATTAATAATTAACTATTATTAATTAAAAAAATCATATTAAATGGACTAGTTTATTTAAAGTAAGTCTTTAGTACTGCAAAAGAATGTATTTTTTACTTGTTTACATTTTGTCTCTAGACCAACTGAAGATAATATATTGCGTACTTAGCTTATCCTACAATTAGACATTATCTTTGAATTAGACGTTACTAAAAATATATATTTATGTTGTGTGGGTCGTGATTTGTTAAGCACCCATCAATACTCACATTGGCTCCTTATCAGAGACATAAACTATTATTATGTTTATTCGGACAATTACGTAATTTATCAACGAGTGATTGCATCCGTTTAACTCATCATTGTCTGTGTTATTGTGAATGTGTCGTCATGTGTACGCGTTTGAGTTTTATTATACTCTTAAGCTGTTTGTGGTCAGTTACATACAGTGCAAAAATTTTGTGTGTTTTTTATCTGGCTGGTCCAAGTCATTATATTTTGGGTAACTCGTACGCCAGAGCTTTGGCAGAAAGTGGCCATGACGTCACTATGATCAGCCCATTCAAAGAAAATAATCCACCAATAAATGGTAGTTATCGGGATATCGTTCTGACTGGATTTAAAGAAGAACACGAGGGTAATTTTTACTTGTATACTTATCTAGACTAATTTTATGCTTATAAATATTATTTTAGAATTTATGAAAAAGTTTGACCTTTTTAATCGTGATTCAGCTACATTCATGTCACTGATTAATTTTATTAAAAGTACAATAGAATTAACTGAAAGAACGTTGCAACATCCAAACGTGCAAAAGCTGATGAACTCCGGTGAAAAATTTGATGCTGTAGTGGTGGAGCAATTTTTAAATGAAGCTCTTAAAGGACTTGCTCCACATTTTGAAGCACCTTTAATAATATTTAGCTCAGTTGGTGCGAACAATTGGGTGAATCCTCTAGTTGGAAATCCTTCACCGCCGTCATATGTGTCGGATATGAATTACAATTTTCCAAGCGATATGACCTTCTTACAAAGGTTACAGAATACCCTTATGATTCAAGTTGGAGCTTTAATGAACTACTTTTATGTTTATCCAACACATGGGGAAATCATGAAGAAGTACATTCCAAAAGCTCCTCATTATTCTGAAGTTATATATAATGCTTCTTTGGTTTTACTAAATTCAGACTCCAGCATAAACGCACCTGTACCTAAGGTTCCCAATATGGTTGAAATCGGAGGATATCATGTCCAACCACCAAAGAAACTTCCTGCTGATTTGAAAACGTTTTTAGATGATGCCAAAGAAGGGGTAGTTTATTTCAGTATGGGCTCTAATCTTCGGAGTAAAAATTTACCCTTGGAAAAAAGACAAGCTATTTTAAATGCGTTTTCTAAATTAAAACTTAAGGTTCTTTGGAAATGGGAAGACGATGTTTTACCAGGTCAGCCGAAAAACGTTAAACTTAGTAAGTGGCTGCCTCAACCCGATGTTTTGGGTAAGTAAAAGCAATATAGATTTTAATTATGGTATTACTAATTGCTGTTATTTAGCTCACCCAAATGTGAAGCTTTTTATCACACATGGCGGATATTTGAGCACAACTGAGGCTGTTTACCACGGGAAACCAGTAATTGCTTTACCAGTATTTGGTGACCAGTTCTTAAACGCTGGAAACATAGAGTTAAGAGGAATGGGAAAGTATATTCGATTCCGAGATTTGACTGAAGAAAATTTAACGTCAATGTTAAACGAGTTATTAAATAATCCCATGTAAGGTTTAAAAAGAATTATTTAACTAATTATTAACTAATTCGATAACATCTTACAGATATTTTGAAAATGCCCAAAGAGGTTCCAAGATTATGCACGATAAGCAAGTGTCACCTAAAGAAAATGCTGTCTTTTGGACTGAATACGTCATCCGCCATAAAGGAGCTCCACATCTTAAAGTAGCCGGTGTTAACTTGCCATTGTATAAATACTTATTATTGGATGTTTATGGACTTTTGGCATTAGTTGTAATTTCTGTGGTATATGCACTTAAAACTGTATGTAAAAAATTGTGGTGTCGGAAGAACCAACTAAAATCAGAAAAGATATGTATGAAAAAGAATAATTAAAGACAAATTCACTGTTACATATAGTTAATAATAATTATTTAAATAATTTTTATTATAAATGTATTTAAATATTAAACTTAGTATTCACTTAATAAAATAATATTGAATTGTTTGAATTTGAAAGCATACAAAACCAGTGTTGCTTTCAGTTAGTTTATAAAATTTCAATTAGGCTCACATCGAAAATAAAGACATCTGAAAGATTGAATCTGTCCGCGGGGCCCGCCTAGAAGTATGTAATACGATACAGATAATTTGGTAGATCTATCAACGCCTCAGTTCGCTCCATCAGAGAGTGCTCGACACATTTACCACTCGTCTTGTCGAGTTCCGTGCGTCGTAGGTAACAGGCCGCACCGATGCATCCTCGTTATGCGGAAACCCCGAAGCTTTTCTCTAGATTGGTCCATCAATCTTGCCCCGACTGCGGCCCAATACGCCACTTGACATCGCTCCGAAGACTCGCGTTCGTTACCATGCGATATCAACCAGATCATTCTCAAAAGCTTGCTTGCTTTATTGTTCATTTTTACTTTTTTTCTGTTTTTACTGACAATAAATTGTAAGAATATGAATGTAATGAATTTTAATCCTTGTTCCAGTGTTTAGGTTTGTTTTTTTTGAAATGAACTACTGAATATTCTTTATATAAAGTAATAAAGTATGAAAATGACCTACTAACATGAATGATAGTAGGAAAAAAAAAAAATTAAAATTACATGTGTCTTTGTGATTGAAATTTATGAAAATCAGAACAATATTTTACGATCTCTAACACCCAGTTGACCTGAAAATTTTTCGATAGAATTGCTGATGAGCTTTGCTGGGTGCAGGACACTCCAGACATATTGGCCGCTGTCTCTTTCAGCCCAAAAGAATTTCAAATGCGCGACAAGGAAGGGGACTTTTTCACATTCTTAAATTTAAGATTGCTTACAAATGCCCCAGGCCAGAATAAATATACTTACAACGGAATAAAAGCGTATACATGGAATTCTACGTCAGAGTTCACTGCGGATATTTAAACTGATATTTGAACAGATACACTTTACATAGAAATGTTTAAGCACTGCGTTAACGTTTTACTCCGAAATTTACATTTACTCGGGATTATATCGATAATCCTTTTTCTCCGGGAAATTCAACATCAAATATTAAAAACATATTCTATATCAGTTTAAATTAAATCATATTGATTTTATTTAGTTTCTGCTGTTAATTAATCTTTTATTTGCTTTGTAAGAATTCAAAGGTTCGTTTTTTATACAAAGTGACTGGACTGCGCCGCCTGCGTTTATTACGTGTGTGAAGTAATTATGTTTTACTTAAAATTCTTGGAAATATTATTTGTCAGTGAAAGTTATATCTGTTATATTTGTGGCCTAAATTTCAGTAACAAAAAGAAATAACATACGATGAGGTGTAAGTACGTTTCTATGGAAAGTGTTATGAAAGAATATCTAAAGTCATGTTTTCAGGTTTTTGCAGCGGGGCAACAGAGCAGAACGAGCTTTAATTCCCTCATTCAGAATTTAGCCTGGCCCAGGCAGAAAGCTCATTAATATCGGCTTATCAATGTGTAAATATGAACTTTGACGTTCAGGAAGATATAATAGATCAGATTCGGGGTTAGTAAAAGCCAAACACCGGGAAGAGATAGACGCTACTGACCGTACTTCATTTATCAAAGTCCGATAACTTACGGACCTCCATACTTTGCCCATTACTCGTACCTATACGGTTTATACCGCATACCTACTTTAAAAATGAAAAATGATGTTCGCTATCTGCACAGGGCAATGCAATAAATGTTTATGGGCTACATTCCACGCAACCGCTAACCATTGCTTTAACATAATTATTCAATTTAGAATTCGCCGTTTCCCGTTTTGGTTTTCTTTCACGATGTATTGCACAGCGGGCTAACAAGTACTCTTGACATTGGGTTTACAGTGTATTTTCAATTTTAATAATTTACTTAAAAAAAACCTGAGTACAATTTCAAGACATTGTACAAGATCAAGAGACATGGGTCTTTTAAATTGTCAAATTGAAACTTCAAACCAAGTTGTCAACGTTTTTCGAGCACACTCAAGCAACATTAAATAGGAAGAATAATTTGCTCATTAACGGTTGCAAATATTTATAAGATATTCTCCTGAGTATACTACACTGAATGTAATGGATGGTAAGTTTTTCTTTATTAATTATACACTTGATAACTATCGATTCCTAGGTGTAAGACGCGTTGCTCTTACGGTGTGGGGAATGTTTTGTGTACTTTTGTTTCTCGACGCAATTGAAGACGTAATTTTGTACATTTGGCCAAACAAACCTGCTACACCAACAATGCTAGCATACGAAAAGGTACAGGAATATTAATTTGAAATGTATTTTTAACCAAGATGTTTTAGATTCAAAGGATAATCACTTATTATTTTGGAGGTGAAGAGTAAATATAACCGGCCCAAAATTCAAAATCACTGTTACATTTCAGACATCCGTATCTATGTATTTTGATCACTTTATACAAAATTATACATATTTTTAATCTATAAATTTTAATAACCTTGGAAAATTGTAACCATAAAGTATTCATTAAAGTATATTACTTCCTCCTACCTGTTATTTTTCATCTTTTACTACTCAATTTTTTATCAATGTATAATTGTAGTTCTTAATTACTCCATGTAGTTAACAATTAGTATCATATATGTCGAAAAATTGGGCAATAATCTTGTTTTATATAGTATAATTCTGCTCAAAACTTTTTGGTATTTTATGATGGCAAATGTATCTACATGGTCAGTAATAGAACATTTTTTATACAAGACCTTTTGGTCAGTTTGATTAAACTAAAATTTGAGTTAATTGACATTTCGAATGCAGACTTCAAACTAAAAAAATATAATTGTTTGTTTGTATGGTACCCTTAGATATTTAGAATGTGTGTGTATTTTGTAATCTCTTTTCTGTAATTCTGTAATTTAATTCAGAACACACATAAAACGTTTCAGCTTGCGCGGTCAGCCATGGTAAAATAAAATTCAAATATTTTCGGACCAGAAGGATATGTGGCGGAGTTCGTTTTAGATTTTAATTTGTATTTATGAAGGCACCGCTAAAATTAAAGCTGCTAGACACAAATGCAAATGCATATATAATTGAAACTAGTTTGTAATTTGTAAAATGTTTTAATATAATAAATTGTCGAATAGCGGTACCAGCTGCGCAATGCACAAAGCAGCTTTTAACTACTATGGTCAGATATTAATTTATTTAAATTGTATTAAGAAACCTGTTCTGTTTTTATAATTTTAAATGGTCTGTTTAGAATGTAATGCCTGTTGAAACAAAACTAATTGTGTTAATATGACTGATTATTTAATTTTTGTATAAATACTAATGGAAAGTAAAGCACAACAATAAAATAATGTGTAAATAAAATATATAAATTGAAATTGATTCTATTGTATTTAATTAGTAACAAATATCTTTATGTAGTCGCATAATTAAATTGAAATTCACTTTGGTTCATTATGTTTAATTATATTTTGCTCAACTAAAATACGTTTAATTAGTTGTAAATATAAACAGTTTCATCAATATATCAATCACAGAACATAATTTACATATAAATATTTTTAATTACGCCAACATTGAGTATTGATTTATTTTTTATCGTATTTTTTGTACGAACGAAATATACATATTTTACAAAATTTTTAATTGGAATGTTTTATTTTCTTTTATTCTGACTTTTAAAATTAATAATTATTTTCTGTGTTGTTATCTGTTGACAAATCATAAACATTTAATATGTCAAATGTGTTCGTATAAACTTTCCATTATTCTTGTTGGTTGCATAGAAGGCTTATAAGAATATTCAACTGTTTTGGTTGTCAAAGAAACGTGGTTAACAAGTTTTGATAAAACTCAAATTATATGCCAAGTGACAAACTATTATAACAGTCGATTATACTTATCCTTGAATTTTAGCAGAAGTGAAAATGGCGACTACAGGACAGAAATTGAAAGACAGCACGAAAGTAAGACCAACAAGAAAAGTCATTCCAACAAGTGCAGAAACGCAAGGAATTAAAAATATCAAGCCAAAAAGAAGGCAAATGAATCTTCTTGAGAATGACAGTCTTATATTATTTTGCGAGGATTGTGGTAAAATTTTAACACGAGAGAATTACGAAAATTTTGATGCCGTCAATGCTTGTGTCGCACAAATGACGAAGAAAAAGACCAAGAAGGTTAGAAAACCGAAAACTCAAACGAAAGTCACCGCTGTAAGAAAAGCTGGCGTCAAATCTACAACTTCTGCAAGTTATACTCGAAAATCTATACATTAAACTGATTGAATTTATACAAATATATTATACAATATACACTTTATTGATGAAAGTTCTGTGTTTTATTTGAATGATTCAACTGGCTAAACTTGAATGAGTTGCGAGCATGTTGCTTCGTATGACAGCTGATGCGAATTGGTTTATATAATGCACAAATGGGTTGATTTTAAGACCTTAATTAGGAATAAGAGTAATAATTCTTTAGTAATGCGTTGACACGGCGAAGGAGAAGCGGAGAATGGCGTGCGTCAGTGTTGGTCCAGGAAACTGTAAATATGGACTTCGAAAAAGAATTCAGTGATGAAATGTACACACATTTTTATACTCTTTACATTATATAGTCACTTTATTCATCATCGTTTGTCATGAATGACGCATAGTGCTTACTGGCGGTGCTGCATGATTTGTATCACCAATTTTATTCCTTGTTGAGGTAATATAAGCTTTTTTTGGGGTAAATATACCGGTAGTACAATATGAAGAAGATTTGATGAGTAAGTTCCTCGAACTAGTCCCACATTACTTTGGTACTAACAATGTTTATATAAAATAGTACAATAGGTAAGAATTTTGTTTATTTAGGAATAAAACTATTTTTCTGCTGAAGTCACTACGTATCTTGTAAATTTGGTACGCACGATATTAATGTATTAAAACAACATTTACAATTTTAGAGAAAAATAAAGTAATAATTGTAAAACGTTTATACAGGCCTTATGTACTTATTTGTAAATTAGAAATTGTCTAAAATGTTTAATATTTTCACGAGGCCACTAAAGACCGAAATAAAATTAAATTTTACGCCTTCCTGCGACGAACGACAAAACCAAATGTTGCCTTAATAAATAACGTAAAATTCTCGAACCAACACTGGCGACGTTTTATTATCTCCGTAAAATTCCGCATTAAAATATACAGCCTGGTTGCGAGTGCTGATAATATATTTCAATTCGGACGCGGGGAGACTATAGACTGACCATCTGTTAGAATTACGAGTAATTAGAATCCCGATGCCGGTGAAACAAGCCCCGTCAGAATCTCGAAAGAGATAAAAAGCCATTCAGTTTGGGTTTGTTCGAACAATCCGGTTAAATCTGCTTGAACTTGCCAATCAGCCCTTTCGAACATGCTGATTGTTTTATGGAATGTCTTTGGTCACGTTTTTACTTGGATACAACTAGTTCCATTGCTAGTTTTACTCGGTCTCTTTCTCCGCAGAGTTCAAATTATACATGAATACAGAAGTTCCGAATTGGTTGATTTTTACTGTTTTGGATGTCTCCAGACCTTAGTTTTCTAAACGGTTTCGTCAAAAATACGTATTTGGATATGTCACGCTGTTTCAAAAACGCCAACAGAAACTGATATTTGGCAGACTTCGACAGACTGTAAAACATGATTTCAACATAATTTCTCACAAATTGTTATTTCAAATAGAAACCTCAATGGAATTTATCCTTAACGTGTAGAAAATCCTATGCATAATGTTCCAATTTTATGAATTTTTTTTTATATTTATATTTTCTGTACATATCTTATTTTATTTTTAATTGCACGATTATAATTAATTATTTATTTAATATATTATTTTTTTCTGTAGTATAATTATATAATTTTATAACAAACAAATTTAAAAATATTACAAATCCTTCTGGATAAATAAGGCATCAGCTTCGTTCATTATATGATAAATATTACGAAAATCGGCAAAAATGATTTAAATTATACGCATGATTAAGCACGAATTTTAATTTAATTTAACGAATAAATTTAATATGTAAATAATATTTTTGATTGAAAATAACTTAAAATGACGTTAAATTAATTTGTAAAATAAATATTTTCTATAATATAAATGAACATTATTTTAAATAAAAAGTTACAACTATTTAATTCGTGCAAATAATAAAATTAAAAATAAACAATATATATAAATTAATTATTTATTTGTAATTTATAAATTTGATTAAAGCAAATGCGTTTATGAATAAATTATACACTTTGGTAAATACGTCAGTATGTACATTATATGAATAAATAGTAATTTATTTTAACATTTTTGTAATTAAACGTTCTACCTAGAAGAATCAAAAATTAAATTATTACTGTCCATAATTAGAAAATAGGTAAAATAGTGTTTGCACACTGTATTTGATTTTATTTTAATTAACCGGCATGGATATTTCGCATGTAACATTTTATTTTTGATGGAAAACAATATAAATCTTTAAATGACGTTGAATTAATTATTCATAATTGCAAAATAAACATTTAATTATATTTTCTGTATAATATTATTTTGAATAAAAAATTACGAATCGTGCCAAACTATTAAATTTGCGAGTGCATGTGCAAATAATCAAATTAAAAATAAATAACAAAAACAAATTAATTATTAATCTGTCGTATATGATTTATGAAATATGATAAAGTAATTAATAAATTACACAATTTAGTAAATATAAATTGAAGGTACGAAAAAATGGTCCATTAATTAAACAGCATTTTAATGGAAATAAAAAATGAAAATGAAATAATAAATTTATAACAGAAAAAAATTAAATCTATCAATAAATAAATTGGTTTTAAAAATTTAAACTATAAATTAAATTTTAAACGATATAATATGAAAGGCATAAATACTGTAGCAAGTAGGGTATGTATTTTCTGCAGTTTGAGTTCGTTAAAGTTTAAATTAGTCAGCTAATTTTCCCAATCAAAATCACCGAGATTAGCTTCTCCATTTAAAATTTATAACAACTCTAAATATTTACATGCACTCGATCCTTCACGAAAACTACTTCGGAAAATTTAAATCAAGACAAAAATTCCTTGAATGCTTAATAAGGTAAATGGAAGTACACTTCCGCAAGGATCCTCGGGAATTGATTGTACTCTCGCGAACACCAACTTTCTCCGTGGAGCGAGCCTTTCTGTTTACACTGCTGATTTCGAAAACACGGTTGACGTATTTCAGGGGTATAATGAAAGTACTTGACCATTATACCCGACTTCTTATTCTGCCATTTACGAAGTATAAATACACATTCGAACGACTCTCTCGGGACATCCCGTTCTGCACGGAAACACCCACATGTAATTAATGCTATTTGTAGATTTGTACATAAAAACAATTGAATGTTTACTTAAAATTGGTTCGGCAATGATACGAACACTGTTTAACATAGTGATAAAAAATAAATAGAATTGCAGTTTCTTTTGCGTAGCATCTGGTGCCCGCCCGAGTGGTTATACAGAAGGATCTGGATTTGTTCGATTAGTTAATTTACGAAAGCTGTACGAAATGTAATTTCTTGAGTGGAATTCTGGAAATGATCCCCTCAAGAATATTTATTAAAGCGCTTGTCGAAGGAGTCGCAATTGTGGAGGAGAGCGGCAAAGAAAAGCAAAATAGATGTGCCACGATAAAGGATTTAAGTGGACAATATGTCAGGGATTACCTCTTGATCAAGCAAGTAACTGTCTAACTCGGAAGGCGATTACTGGAAGCAATCGCTAAACTCCAGGGCCAGGCCCGGGTCAGAAAGTGGCGCAGTGGTCGGACTTTGTTATCGCCCGGGCATAGATACGGTGTCACGAAAGCCGCGACATCAAATCTTAACTATTCGGCCCTTGTCACACCGACTACTGACAGCAGATGGCTTTGTTCGATGTCCCGATATCCCCCCGACTTCAGCTCCGGATCCTTAAAGAGAACCTACAATCAGGTACACGTGTTCAGGTGACTCACCCTTAAACTTCAACCCCGAAACTTTTCATGGCCTGCTGTATTCGTTGAATATTCAGTTTATACGTTGAATGTTATCGCACTTATTCATAAAATTATTTAAGTTTACGTACAATTATCACTATAATAAATCTTGAAGACAATTTTCTCAATTTAGTTTTAGTTAAAACAATGCCTCAACGTTATAAACGGCATTCGAAATTTTGTTCAGTAATCTGATGCAGTGCTTAGGGTTTAAAAGCTGTTTTAAAAAATTATACATTTATTTTCTGCTGCAAATGCATCGTAAAACGTCACAATAGATCATCCAGTTTAGCCGTTTTGTACTCGCAAACTTGATAATGAATACAGTAGTTTAACCAGTAAACACTTTATGCGCCGAATGAAGCGAAAATTTATACGGACACTTTAAAACCCATATTGATGCCCTCGAAATAATATTCACATTTTTGTTGCGCTTATCGATTAATTTTACAATTGTTGAAAAATTCAAGACCATTCATAGCCGGTTAGAGAGCTTTTATGAATAAAATTGGTATAATCAATCTATGACCGTTTTATTTTTATTAAGTGATTTTATTTTTAATATTGAATGAATAAACAGTGAACTGAAAGAACTAGCATAGAGATGTTTTTTTCCTTATACTGATTGGTACAGGTAATAATGAAGAAAAATCAATAAGCCAAAATTGTGAAGCACATTCGCATAATGGTGTGTGAGGAATTGTCAAGATAAATGAATCATAATTTCCATTCAATAGACGTTTTGAGAGGGCACTTTGCGAACATATTATTTTACACGGGGGTTATTTCCATAAATCAACCCTCACGCGGCGGATCCCCATCTAAGATCGGGTATCGTGTGAAACTCGCTGTGTCATTACTGGCGTAAATATGCAAATTGTCCTTGCTGATACCGCGGCAACTCGAAACTACTCTGTATTGGGACAGGCTGACTTTAAGAAACCCAATCAGAGACACCTGCGACTAAAAGCCTCTTTAGGCCTGCGATTAACTCGGGACAGGTTAAAATTTTCCACCCGGTCTTCCTTTACCTCACGCTTTATTAATTTTATTCTAATTTTCCTATTTCTTATTTTGAATTTCAAATTTTTAACAGGTTTAAGGTTAACCCTTGATGACTGTTCAAACGCCACATCTTGATTTTAACATGATAATCTGCCATTATACAATTTAGCATAGTATAAGTAATGTAGGCAATCAGTCACTTCTTATAATCTAGCGACAAAAATTAAAAATATGCAATAGTAATAATTAGTCTTTTTTTAAAATTATAATTATAAAATTTAGAAAAACTGCCTACGAAAAAATTTGTTTAAGTTCGAAAAACTTGAAAGGAAATTCGAATGTCGAAAAACAATTCAATCTTATCGACAACTGAAATTAAAGCCAACCTGGAGGAAATGGGATTTGTTGAAACTGAAGGGCTGTGAGAAGATGGTTAGCGGATGGGGGTTTGTTTGACTCCATACCTACAAGAAAAACTCTGGTTTCTACCAAAAAAGTGAAAGTCCACTTTTGATTTGCTTAGGATCACATTCACTGGACCATAGAACAATGGGGACGAGTAGTTTTCAGTGAGGAGTGTCTAATTTTGATTTAAAAAAATGATAGTCCTGCTTATGTTAAACATCCAAGAGTGACACAAAAAGTTTGTTATACATACCCTCAATAAAACACAGTGGCAGTTCAATTATGCTATGAAGACGCTTCAATTCTTCTGGTGTAGGCCTCCTTGAACTGATTTATGTACAGGGATTTATTAAACAACAAGTTACTTCCATAAATTGAAGAAATGATACTCTTATTAAATGTGTTTCAACATGAAAACGACGTATTGGCTAAAACACAAAAGCATCGGTGTTTTGTCTTTCCAGTCTCAATCTCCAGACATCAACCCTATAGAAAATGTGGGGTGTCACATTTATAGCCAAATTCGGCATAAAATTTTACAATTTTAAATGAATTCATCACAATAATTCAACCTTGAAGGAACACATACTTGTCGATGGGCTAAAATTATAAAACATAAAGGATATTATACAAAGTGTTAATGTTAAATTGAATAATAGAGATTTAATTATTAAAAGTCCGTTTCAAAATTAAAGTTGCTTTTCAAGAAAATATATGTAACATTAACAGTAGTACATTAATATTATTCTAATAGTCCATATTAAATAAAAGAGTTAAAATATTTAAAATTTCAAAATTTTTTTAAAATATTTCCATCATTAGTGAAAATATATATAAAGAAAAAATATGTATAAAAAAGAAGTAACAATGCAGTAAACATAATATTAAAAAAAAATATGATAAAAAATAAATTGCTGATGCTTATAGAAATTATTAAAAGAACAAGTGGCACATACGCAATACAAACCAGCCTTTCATATTTTATATTTTATTTTTGTTTGTGACAAATACAACAATTTATATTAAATATTTTATTTAATCTGCTTGAATTTATTAATTCCTATAGACTTTAAAAGTCTGACAAAAATTCAAATTAAAACTTTATTACTGAACACAAAAAATGTAACACTTTGTTGAAAAATATATCTAAAAGGCAGGAACTCAAAGAAACAATTCCGCAACCGTATTCGAGTTATTACGTGAAACTTTTGCAGTATTTGCAATCCCGTTTTACTTTCATAGTGCCTTTTTTCTTTTCCGAGTTTATGGCAAAGTTTCTTAATTTGATAGATTAACAGAATAATTTATTGGATTTTGCAATATTGCCTACATAGCATTTTTGACTTTATAGCCCGGCCTTATCGAGATTGATTTCTCAGTTTTACTTCGGGATTAAGGCACTTACAACTTTAAAATAATTGCGCCTTAAAATTTTATTTTTCAAAGATCCAATTTGCTCACGATGAGCCTTAAACCACTACAATTGTACCACAAACGGTCGAGCAAATTAATTCCACCATAATATACGTAGTGATAATAAACGGAGATAATCGGATGAGTTGAGGTACATATTAGTTGAGTAATGAAAATTTAACTTAATCCATTGCAGAAAGAAAATGCACCGGGAAGCCCCTCGAGATTCATCTCCAGAACACTGAAGCGGTAAGTTTATGAATTTAAATAGCAGAACTCTTGTTTGCAAGGTTCCCTTAAGTGGTTGATACATCGATGACGCGGTAGTTAATTATTCGCGAGTGCCTAATTACCGGAACATGATAATCATCTCATCGTACATCTTCCTTCTCCTGGATGGATGATTGATCGCTATTTTGTCACTAACTCGCCGGATTATTATTACGTAATTGAGATTATATTAATCGATACACGTCAACATTAATTAAATTATTCAATCTCTGTCAATATAACGGCCCTTTGTCTATATTAGTTATCTTAATAGCTGTTTTAAACTATCGCGTCGAAACACTACTAAATTACTTCGCCGCTCTATCCATTTGGCGGTTCATGCATATTACACAAATAAAAATTGCACTTGCTGTATCTATTAAAGTTCTATTATCAAAATATGATTAAAATTGTATAAAAAGATTCAAATGCACATACAATATTGATTAGAAAATTATTGAGATTAATATCGATTTAGAAACACATTTAACCTTAATATAAAAATTCATAATCGAAAGGAGGAAAGCTGTTGGGAAAGCGTTCGGAGCTAAAAGTCCTTGATACAATCAATTCAGAATCAAAAGTCTTCACACGTCCCTTTTATCAGATCGCTTTTATATGGCCAGTTGAGACAATGTTTAACAAAATTACCACTCATCCGAGATTTTATAGAATCAGCAACATGCTGCCTGCTTATGTAACCCTTCATATTAAAACGCCTCACTCTGCTGACTGGAATTATGCCATCAAAATGCTAAACCTACCCCCATAATATTAAAACGTCGAGGGAGCCAGATATATATAAAAATGCCCAGGGAGCTAAATTATTTTATATCTAAATAAATATGCAGAAGTTCGGGTATCAACGCGTTTACGATGCTCTCTACTCGAAATTTACAACATGCGTTAACGTATTTTAATAAAGGTACGCGTTGAAATACCGCGGCGAAACGGCTTTCGACTGTGTTGTATAACTAAGTGGATACAGTTGTAAATTCTTATGAAAGACTACCAAAGTCACATTGGTTTAATATTGAGTAATTATTATATCACTCTTTAAAATGAAAATATTTATAAATTAGTTGCTTTTCTTTCTTTATGATTCTTTTCTCATCAACTGAGATACATTGAAATTGTAAACTTGATTTGAAAATTTATGGGATTAGATTTTTATCGCAAAATAAATTATATTAAAATTGGAAAAGCCAAAGTAAACTCCTTAGCTTATATTGGAAAATAAATGATATTTGTACAAGTTCTCGTCAAAGAAATAATTATAATGTTGTTCTCAGGTAATTTATATTTGAAATGAGACTTGATTCAGAGGATATTAAGTTTTTATTTACCAGATAAGACTCGCTTGTAGATAGTGACGGTACGATAAAGTTAAGATCAACTTGCGTAATTAACAAAAAGAGAATAAAGTAAATTTGTTTTCGAGAGAGGCAATTAAAATAATTAAGGATTCCCGGCTCCCAATAAGACTTTCATTGACCCATTTTAATATGTTTACACTGTTTAGTTACGTTGCCGATACTGTTTTATATCCGAACCCTTTTCAGTTTTAGACACTCGTCAGGCATAATTAAATCCACAATAAATGTAAAACGTTCGCCGGCCCGGGGAGGTAAATGAACTTGATATTTGGAGTTCGGCCCTTATTTTAATATATAATTAAAACTGGGGTTCCAGCTTACCGGAATGACAGCCAGGGAGCTTACAGTTATCTTATCGTGGCCGAAACATTTTGACTTAACGCTCTCCACTTCGATGCAGTGACAATAAAGAACCATAATTCTTCATAATTCGTTTTGTCATAGAACTAGTTAGTTTTAATGAAAGACTGAATAATAATAATAATAATAATCTTCTTTTATTTTTTCTGTTTTAATTTTTCCTGAACTCGCTTCTCTTTAGAAATTTAATCTACTAATTCTTTTAATGCAACATTTTGTAACTTTAACGAAGAGGATAGTTTCTGCAACTTGATATTTCTATGTTAGAGTATGTAAGTTAAATAAAACTATATCTACTAAATGTAGTAGTGAAGATAGAATTGTGCAAATGAAGTAAAAATACTTTATTACTTCATGAGCCAAACTGGATATCTACTCCAGAAAGATGACATTGTGAAGTTTTATTACGGACTCAGGGGATCGAAATTCAAATACCAAGTCAGACGGCGGGATAACTACGAATAGCGCCACTAAAATAGATCACCCTTCATTCAAGCATAATCAGATCGTTTTAGTTGTTGAAGTTATAAAACAGTTAATAATGTTACGGTACATATAATTTCGTGATTAATAAAATTCGGTAAATAAAATGAACAAATCTGGTTGTGGTGAGTTTTGGGTTTTGTGTGTCAAGTTGCTGTAGATATGGTATGGTATATAATAGTAGTGAATGTCCCAACAGAGATCAATAAAATAGATGATGGATAAACGCGACAACAAAACAGAGAGCGGGCCGTAAATCCGTTTGCATAGTCGAATTATGAACGCAGGGAAAGCTGAAAATCTGCCGATAATTACGTGGAAAAACAAGAACAGCAAAAGAACAAATTCAAATGATGTTTGGAATAAGAGGAATCTTAACGCCGGTAAGCGAGCACGAACCGTAAATCCCATTGGGCGCTGATTTTAATGAGAGTTTGAAAAGCCTATCCAATATACACTTGGTTGAATAATTTGCGAGAACAACTAATAACTAGAATATTAAGTGCTATCGGGACCTTCCGCTCATTGCGCGATGTCGCCCTTATCGCGAAGAATTCACCAGTCTGGCATTCTTTATATTTACGGCGCGATATGATACTATAAAAATGAAATTTATTTTTCTTCGCCGAAAAGTTTTTCGGCCAAGAATAGTGGTTATGTGCTAAGTAATCTGACGTTTCTCGACGACCGAGTAATGATGAATAAATTATTAGGCTCCTAAAGTTTATCAGTCTCGGGGATTTGTCTTCAAACTACTTAATGGTCTTGAATTAAGTACGCGAGTAATTTAAATTATGCGCTAAACAGAAATTTACCAGGGTTCAAAAGATTTATAACTAGTCTGAAACAAATAAAAATTCTTTATTATCGTACTCCGTTGAGCATGAATTTTATACTATATTAACTTTTATATGGGAAGTAGATATTTTAAATTAAAATTCATAAGTTCATGTTGTAGATAAATCCAACCATCGGTAATATTTCTATTGAAACTCAAACATTTTGAAATATACCGGCTTATAATCTCTTTTAAGACGTTTATATTATATTATCATCACCATTTTAAAAATATAAACCTCTTACATTTTAAAACATATTTACTGAAGTAAAATTTATGTTCATAGTTTGTATTTAAATTTCAAATATTTCAATCAAATAATATTTTATTACAATACCTCCTAACTGTGGTTCTGCAATATGGAAATTGTGACGATTACTTAGATTTCTTTTGCTCCAAGGCAACAGTATTTAATATCATAAATTTATTAGTTTTCTAAAATATTTGCTTTCGAAAAGTTTCACGATCGAACTTTATTTACACGAAGTTTTCATTTATATTTGTGTCTGTTTCATTTTGATTTATGCCTCCTTTGAATGATTTACCATTTAAGCGACCAAATTAAATCAGCAGCCACAAATAATGAACACTCCATCCACAACGGTAATTAATCTTTAGTTATTACAAATATCACGTCATATTATGCAAATTTGATCAGATAATCTAAGGCCGACGCAAACGAGATCGCAAATCAATGAAGTTGTAGTAATGTGATTGCGTTTCATCGGGACTGACCAATCAAGGACATGCAAGGAAGGCGGGCACTTTGCCCATAATTTATTGTCTACAAACACCAAGCCAACGATCCCTATCACTAATTTTCTACCCATTAACATTATAAAGTATTCATTTAATAGCGGTGTATGTATATGCAAGTCCGGTCGTAATGATTTAATGTTGGTACTAAGTATGCTTGGACTATTTTAATATTTGTTACCGCATTATTTATGTGTGAATTACATAGTTTCAAGGATGGAAACAACTCATAAACTTAAAGTTCACTCTTTCGCGATGTGTTCATCAATAGTTATTGTAATTAACCAGACTGCGATTATGGATATCATTAACAATTATAGTTTATGCCTCGATAATTATTTGTTGATAATTATATTAAGATCTATCAAGAATCCAGTTTGTCTAAATAGATTGAAATAAAATAAAACATATTTGTTATTAAAATTACATACATTAAACCTTAAAATAAAAAGATGTGCTAATTAAATGATAACGTTTTGTAAAATACTTTTTTTGTTTCATAATTTTTAACTGTGAATGGACTCGACCATTTTCTGATTAAACGACAAGTCTATATCCTTTAAATTTCTTTAATTGCTGTGATCAGTTCATTTAAATTGTATTTTTTTTTTCGAATTTAATTACAAATGTGATCCCCCATGTTTTCTATATGATTAATGTCTGGAGATTCGGATGGACAAAACAAAACATAGATGCTTTGTTCTTTTAACCAATTCGTCACAATTTTGGATTTGTTTGTTTTTTGTTTGAGCAAATGTAAGTACCTTAATCAGTCTTCGCTAGAAGAATCGAAGTAACCCTACAACATAATTAAGACGCCAGTACTGGCCAGTACTGTATTTATAATAAACTTTTTGTGTAGTTTTATCTCTATAGGAAGTATTACGTAAGAAGAACCAACATTTTTTTATAAAAAAGTTTAGATTAAATTAATTAAATAGAAAGTACTCGTCTCCACTTTCCTGAAATCTAGTGCATGTGGTCCTAAGCAAATTGGACGTTTACATTTTTGTAAAAATCTATCTAGACAATTCAGACAAATTTTGATACCACGGGGCCAGTTTCTCTAAAATTAATATTATTAATATTAATAATATGGTAAACGATTATTTAGCTAACTCTTCTTGAATTATAATTTTTCTTAAAGTTTCACTTCGGTCAATGATTAAATAATTAGAAGCAAAAGATTGCTAGTAACTAATCCATTTAAATTTAAATTTTGTTCATTGAAAAGATGCGCAGTAGACACATTAATACTAGAGAAAACAATAAACATTATGTACTTATAGGTACTGGCACCTTATTCAAGTAGTACTTATATTTTTAATATATTTTAATAAGTTGATATAATTATGGCTACTACTGTACCTATTTATATTCGAGATTTACACTGATTCCCGATAATTATATGATATTAATTTGAAAATTATGCGTCATTTATTATATGTAAATATTAATATATAATTTTGTTGATATAAATAATTTAATTTATATACAAGTATACATTTCAAAAGTTATTTACTAAAATACATATAGAGCAAAGCTTTAATAAATTAAATTAGTATCGTGTTTTAGTTCAGAGCAAAATTCTGAAATAAAGTTAAAAATAGGGATCTGATTTCTGGCAAGTGTGTCCGAAATAGAACTCAGGACTAGAAAAATATAAACAAAGTACATAATTTAAAAGGCAAAAGAAGTGTGTATCACAGCTGGATGTGTAACTAAGCGAATCCTGCTAGCAAATATCCTGCTGAACAACAGTAAACAGCAGGACTCTGCAGCGTCAGCGTTGGCAAGTTAAGCTGTCACTTATCAGATTGTTTATGTTCTTTCTTATATTCCGTCGCCAAATAGAATATACTTTAAAATATATACAAGCGTTTCGTTCTGCTCTGTTTTTAAGTGCTTTGTGTGATGGATTTACGTTCTGGCACAGTTCATAATAGAATAAGCATAACAATAATACATCAAGCGCTTTTTTTTGATTTCGGATAAACACGATATTATTTAAGATGTTGTTTTAATAAATCTATACAGCTTCAAATATTTGATGATATTATGGCTGCTAAGAAGTTTTTTAATTAGTTTATTTTTTATGTAACGAATAAAAATTAATAAAAATTTTTGTAATTTTTCATCTTTAATAAGGTGTATTGTCGTAAAACTGGGTTATTTATCAGCACAAATGTTTGACTATACAATTTTAAACATTCTATTTATCTTTGAGAAGAAACTATTTATCAAAGTGATTAAATTAAATTTTGTATTTAATAAAGGCTAATAGAAATCCCATTCAAAGGTGGCGAATTTTCATCTTGGGTGGAATTGTTCAAATATGCAGTTTTGAACAGAGCAGAGTAGATAAATCTACTGATTAAAATGTTTAAATTTATTCAAATTGCCGGGTTATTTTTTATTTAACGGATAAAAGCTTATAAAATTTTTATTCAAACATGGTGGATTTTCATCTTCAATAATGTGTATTGCCGCAAAAAACTGACGTATTCATTGGCGCAATTCTTCGGGTATCAGTGTCACCCATTTATAAAAAAACACATACAGAAGGAGACAGGCCGAAAGGCGGCGGTTCCAACATATGAAAAAAATAACGTGTTGCGAATGTAACCGTGTTTGTCGCGAACAAATTCCTGCTGAATATTTACGAGCGTTTGTTCAAATGAGAAAAACATCTGGAAGGTCTAGTGGAAGCCACCACAGTGGTTATTTCTACTTGTTTGTGTGCCGTGATTTATCGCGTATAACACTATATTCTTATTCGGGAATATTTAACAATTCTTACATACGATACCCACATGTGCTGTTTAGTGTCACTGCTTTATTAAACTTCATATTTTATCGCGACGAGAAACGCGCAATTTGTTTGGATTTATTGGCGAAAGATATTAGCCTTTTTAAAGCTCGTCTAATTTAAGGGCGCCACAGTAATTTATGTGTGCATTGTGTTTATACAAGGCTCGTCTTCATTTTCATACATTTAAATTACGTAGAGCATAACATTTTATAATTACGCTGTCTTGGATAAAATTACTTGATAAAATGCACTTTTCTTCATTTAATTTACAACCAAATTAAAATTCAATATCCTTGAGATATCAGATTTTACCATTTAAGTTGTTTTGACATTCTTTATGGAAGTAATAACAGCTAAATATAGACTGTGAACAATTTCAATATATTATTTTTTAATTACTGAGCTTAAAAATCTGTAGATGGAAACGAAGCTACTGAATTATATTAGGAAACTTAGAATAAAATATAAAAAGTAAGTGAGAATATCAGTGGTGTGATTTAACGTATTAATTCTTAATGCCAGCAAGACATTTTACTCAGTATTACGCTAGAAGCACTTAACTGATAGAAGTAATGAATTATATGTGATATCTTTATGAAATTGGAAAAGATTGTGTCACACTTATACAGGAATGTTTGTCTTTTCTTCTTGTGGATCTTTTATTTAAGATTAACATGTTTTATTTTTAAATACACGTTGTATTTAACTTTTAAAATAAATAAATGTTTGTTTTATGCTCGTTTTATAAATATGTATATTTTACCTTTGTAATTAAGTAATATTTTTGAAACATTTGAACATATATTAAATACTTGAAAATATCCTATTTCATAAATATTTTTTTTTGATTAAGTCCATTAAGGCTTGGGGCACTTCACTCCCGAATTTACATCGAAAATTCCGAGGAAGCGAAGGCATCATAATTAGCGGTAGATAGTGAAACGATGCAATAAAAGGTATGTTTTTCTGCATAAAAAGATTATATCTGGTAGCCATTGGCAAGATTATCACTGCTAATGTCTTTTCATATCCAAGTTTCCGGTTAACTGACTCTGTACTCTCTCTCTTTTAATCCCGGCGAATATTGTAAGAATACATAAAATTTACATAATTATCGCTAGGATGTTGAAATAATAATGTCCCGAATATGCATTTCGGGACGTGATACTATTTCGAATTTTATTGTTGGAATGAAACTGCACGGCATAGGTTAAGCATAATTGGAAGAGTTCAACATACGGTGAAAGTCTCATAAAAAAATTTATACACTTAACACCATGTTCTGTTTAAGCACAGTTGAACAAATTCAAATTACCTTGCAGATTATTCTTTTTATGCTCAATTTGAAAAGTTTATCGAATGCGATTATGTTTTTACGAATTATTGAGGTGGACGAAAGAGCTTAAATTACAATATGGGACCGCATCTCTCATAAACGTCCCTTGGCAAAATGGACAAAGTGCAAGGTCCTATAAACGATAGATACGTGTGAGGAATCGAGATCTATAAAGTAGAGAAACTTATACAACTTATTTAGGTAATGAATCCCATGACCGCCTTAGATCGTAAAACAACCGTTCGTCCGTACATGATGCGGATGTATTTGGGGTTTATTGAATCGGACATTTTATTAGAGTGTGGCCATTTTTGCTTTCGTGAAAAATTTATTGGACCCGGTACGAAAGTCTTTATGGTTGTACTTATCTTATTCCCTGTATTTTGGTGTTAACTAAGTAATGATTTTTCGAAGCAGAGATTTTAAATGTAAATTTTATTTCAAGAGGATCTATATAAAAATGGTGAATGCGCAACGTTTTTTTAAAAAAAATGGTGGATGCACTAAAATTTTTAAACTGGCGGATGTGCAAAAGTTTAAAAAATGGTGGATGCGCACATTGGATTTATATGCAGTCGATTTATTATAATTAAGTCAATATTAATAGTTAATAAGACAAGTTCAGCTCAAAACAATTCTTATAATCAGTAAAGAAATTCAACACTGCTCTATAAAATATACCAAAGCACAACCAAAGATTTAAAATATTTACATCGAAACACATACACACATGCATAATCCCGTCGCGGCATTAAAAGCGAACAGTTCATTGGACTAAATTTTTAATTAACAGAATCCTCTTACAAAAGACGGCCGAGGCTTTCCGACAGCACACAGTCCCATGGACCGCTGTTACTTTAATAACGTAAAGCATAAATTGTATTTTATTGTAGCACTAATTGTATTTATTTGCTTTTGTATTATCGTCGCTTTTTCACCAAAACCGTTTGCAACATTTTACCGTACACTTTGTAGTCACCTGCACAACAAAAGCCACTTGCGTAAAAAAGCCAGCTAGTTTTTGAGCCACTTTTGTGAACGTGCATGTGAATTACCAATTTAACATTTATATGCATTTAATTCGTAAATACTTTCATAAACTTCTTTGTTATATCCATGTAACTGGAAAAGATAGACTTTTCAACTAACGTAATAGAATGTAACAGATTCGTACAATATAATAGGTTTTAACACCTCAGGTTACCATCAAATATTAACCACAGCAAAAATGTAAATGTATTTATTTCTTTTGCCTTTATTTCCAGTTTAGTACCAAACGATTAAATATAATTAATTCGTCATCAGTTGCGACAGTTTTTAATTAAAAATGGTTCATATATTGTTACCCTTATTTGTTATGTTTTCGATTCCATCTGTTTGCATATTCACGCAATATTGTCAACAAATTATGTTTGCTTTTAAAGCGAAATTCTCTTTTGTTTGAAAAATAAACAGAGTTTCGGCGAATTATAATATAAACAAAAATATTATTAAATGCACGCGTTCGGTTTGTTTTCCTGAAATCTTTATTTTTGATTGTATTCGATCGCCAACGTTCCGTATCCTTTATAAAAGCAAAAAATAAATTAAGGAATACATACAAAAACTAATAAGGGGTGCGTCATTTTCTTTATAAAAAATTAAACAAACAATTTTGTTACGAGATATTTATTTTGTTAATTCCTGAGACCAAAAGATACAATTTTTATTTATGTTACTTATAACTGATGATACAAAAAATAAATATTACTTACTATGTCTAAGATAAATCAAGCCTAATTTACAGCGAAACTGTTGTATATAATAAAAATAAAACATTTTTTGTATATACAGAAACAAAAGTACTAAATATTATATACATTATGGTTTGGTATTATCACGTATTATACTAGTCTAGATGGCACTTTATAATTAAGTGGTATTTCAAAACAAACTAGAAATTGGGAAAATGTAAATATACATTTTTTGGATATATCAGAGGTACATAGTATGAATATAACATAATAGCTAAGTGTAAATAAAACTAAAATAATCATCATATCACTTCTAAATAAAAGAATTGTAAATTTTAGCAAAACTTTTTGACGAGGAATATTTGTAATGCTATAACATTTAGAGAGTTCGATTAATAGTCATATTGGTTTAAAAACAAATAATAATTTAACAGCAACAACTGCAGTATACACGTATCCTATAAACTAGTGTAACCTAAATGTAGATTGTAGATATTCCTAGTAAAATAAAATAATTACATAAGTTTTAAAATTAACCGTCACAAAAACTAAAACTTCTATATACAATCAATACTTGTGGCTATCATGCACAACCGAGGACTAATATTACGCGCTTTAACCAAGAGAACTCGAAAAAGAGTCATACAAGGAAAATATTAGAAAGGAGACAAGAGATGAAAAAAAAAAGTAATGCGAAAAAGACGAAACTTATAAGACAAAAACACAAACAATACAGTGAGAAGTCGTATGAAAGCTGCGAACAATCGTTGCGAAAATATGCCCGTCGAAAAGGGCCTTCGGGCCTTAACTTCATATGCTGCGGGATTTTAGAGACGACTACTGTTTTACAACTAATGTGCAACGGAACACATTCAAATGCTGGTTTATTAAAGTTTTAATAATGCTTTGTCGCAGTTTTCAAACATATTTTCGCAAGACCTAATTAAATGTACACCACGGTTCGCGAGTTGATCGCGAACCAATGTTTGAATTGAACAGAATGATGAGTTAATTAATTATTGCGCATTTTGTCGGGCCCAGCGAGTGACAGTGGAGGCCAAAAATGGTCGGCTGAAACTATGAAATTATATCTAAATTGTGCGGTTTTACGTATTTTACATAAATAATACTGTTTATCTTTTTTGAAGAGTAACATCTATTTTTTGTTAAATTGTACTATGGTGTAGATAAAACTATGAACACATTTTGTTTGTCTCTTTGTTGTACAGATGAATTTTAGTAATCGGAGCTTTGGGGGGAAAAGCTGACTGGAGCAAGTATCAAGTCGGGGCCTGAAACAAAAAAAAATGTATAAATATCAAAACTCTAGTAGGTACTCATTTTCATTGTTATTTCTTAAATGCCACAAGGGTGTTATAACAAATTGCGTTATGACAAACAAGTGTTGAAATTGTTCAAATTGATAGGATATTTGTCTCGTTGTAAATTGGGCATAATGGGGCTTTAGATTTCATGTTAATGGGAATGTGTGTCCTGGTTATGGCCAACAATGGCACATATCACAGTGGGATATGATAATACATACGAATATGGTTAACAATTGGAATTTAGGCTGACAATTTTACCTTTTTCATACTAATTGTCATATCGTTCCGTGAATAAAACCGTGTAAATCGGCACAGCAGTGACGGGCAAAAATTGGGCACGGTATCGACAAAAGCGCATCGGCAAAATTTCCGGTAATTAAATGATGGCGTGGACGTGGGTCCGTGTCGCACCCAAAGATTTTGTATTCCTGACTGGCTGCCGGTTATTCGAAACGTAATCAGGAAACTAAATGCCGCCGGTCCCGAAGCCGGAATCGCACACACGTGGCCATAACCGCTGCCGGCGCGTCAGCATCCTTTAATGCCGAGGCAAATCGCGAGACCTGCATACAATGCGCCCCCCCATGCAAACACACACACAACTATTAAACTGTTAAAGGCGCTTATTTGCATACGTGCACTGCACATTCGACGCCTTTGTCCGTTAAATTCGACAGAGTATTAATTTAGTTGGGAAACCGCAGCTGAATGTACCTCAGGGATCGGCACTTGACCCCATACTGACCTCACCTGATAAGTAACCAACTCGTGATTAGTTGCACCGGCTTTATGCTCGCCCAAACTTACCACCAACTTAATAAATTTAATCACTTCATTAATTACTTCAAGCTGATTGCTAATAAAATAAAACAAATTATTTTATTCACCGTTAATAATGGTTATAAAGAAATAGTAAAATTAATGATTATAAATTGGACAAATTTTTAAATTTCAATACGTTTTATTAACAATTTTTAAAGAGTATTTATTTGATCACCAATACTAAGATTTCTATTATTTTTTATGTTCTTGAATTATTATTTTCTTCATGTTTCAACTATGTAAATGTATAACTGCGATGCAACTTATATGGCTGAAAGTGAGGGAGAATAAAAAACGTGTTCATTTGATTGCCACAACCAGAATTTTTATTATCTTTTATATGTTCTTGAATTTTTATTTTCTAAATAAAAATGTAATTGGTGAAACAGAAATTATAAGTGATAATTCAGAATATATAAATTTATAATTCAAAATTATAATTGTTGTAGAATGTAGAAAGCACAATTATAGACATGGAACTGAATGTGAGAAACATTTTTTTTTATTTTTTACTTAAGAAAGCAAAGAAAGATAAAATTCATTAAATAATATAAAAAGCAAAAGACTGCTGTAAATAATATATATAAATTCATTGAGAGAAATGAAATACCATAAACTAAAATGTTTGTCAGTTAAATAAATAAAAAGTAAACAATTTTTTAAAGAATAAAATTAGTTTAACCACAGTACACATAACAATAATATACAAAACAATAAATTAATTCAAGTAGTATGGTACATATTTTTAACATATTAAGTTGCTATAATTATGGCCACTATTGTATTAGACTAATTTTTAGACTTTTTTATGTAATTTTATGTAATTAAAAAAACTACATAATGAATAATAATAATTTTAACTTTTTAGCATCACAAAAAAAAAGGTTAAAATACGCAGTACAGTCGCAGTCACTTTTTAAAAATGTACTTACATTTACGGTCGGAGTTTGAGATTTTCCTTGGAGGAGGGACGATTAATTTTTCAGGAAACCTTTAAACGGGCTATTATTTTAATTAAAAATACGACCACGGTCTCGAAATTATTTAGGGCCGAGCAGCCCATGAGACTGGGAAAACAGAAACTGGCTCCCATCCCCGAGGAATCAAACACGTTCCAGGAACAAGACGTATGGTTTGTTTAGATGGTTCTGTCTACTTCCCACGATTTGTGAACCCTGTACGCAATTTACTAGAGAAATGGAAATTTTATTCGCCCTCCACTCAAGTGCTCTTATTCCGAACTTATTATTTTTATTTGAATAAAAGTCATATATTTCGGCTCATGTTTTATACATACGACATTATGTATAATGTATGAAATAATACAATGCGAATATTGATCAAAAATAAATTCTTGTGCTTTGCACGGGATTTCCTAATAACTTTATTGGACACGTCGAACTTCATTGCCATACCTGGCTTTATTTAAATTTTTATTACAAAATTGTTCGCTTTATACATAAAACCCATATTTTGTTTTAAATAATATTATTTATACTAATTTAATATTCATCTATTATATATTAATTTGTCGTAGAATAATTTATCTGTGCCTGGAATGAACACACGTGTAATTTGTACCTTGTGCAGAAATTTATTCATTTGTAAAATAATGCACAGACAGCGCAGTGCAAAATTATATACATTGCTGCATTCGATAATTAAGGTAATTGTACATGTATATGGGGCGTGTCATGACAAATCGACCGCAACTAACAGGTCACATCGTCTGAAATACTAGAAGTAGAAAATTATTCAAAATTTTGTGGATGTACCGGATAAATTTACCTAATGAATCACCCATTTACTATTTTTTATTAATTTCATTCTGATTTGTTCTATAAAAAATGTTATTTCATACATTTTTAGTGACGTTATAAAATAGAAGTATTGTTTCATGAATTCTTATTAATCATTAGTAACTTCAGAATAATTAGTTTTCTCCATCGTTAATATGATTTTATTTTTGTGGACATGCGGATCGTCTCATATTAGAAAATTAAATTCTAGCGAGAACTTCTGAGTGCATTAATTAGATTTTTCGGTCAAAAACCGTCAATTGTGATTGAGGTTGTTGGCTGTTTCAAAATGCGAAAAAATCTGGCGCGGTTTCCGAAATCAGCACAGACGTCTATTAAACACCGGAATTCAAATATTTGTCCGCAGTAATCTGTAATTAAGTTTCGCAAAATATCAACAACGTAAAATTAACTTCCTAATTAAAATACAAAAGCGTGTGCTACGAATTTCGTGTTGGTACAGTGTTACAACACAAAGTTGGAATTTATTAATTAAATTCGTTGCAAAAATGTTCCCGAAATTTAATTTTAATTTGCGGTCCCGTTCTTGGTCTATTCGGTTTGATTTTAATTTGTCTAACTTTTAATTCGATTTCTTTTCAAAGCTGCCGCCTTCGGGTATAATTCCGTTAAAATGTTAGGGTAGTAAATAATTGGAGCACATTTTGATTTTAGTATTTACATAATGTTATAATATTAATACAGTCCTTTTGGCTTATTACAAAATGGATTACCAGCAAAGCAATTGAGGTGAAGATTAATGAACAAAATTTCAGTTCCCATTACGTTCATCTTCGGACTAAGATTTGACATACGGCAAATAACTCAGAAAGTAAGGAGTCCCCCAGATTAAATCGAATAATCGAAATACGAACAATATTTCGTTCGTCGAATTAAAAAGACAGTGAAAATAAAAGACTACCGTTTATGAATGCTCCTATTACCTGATGAATAGTTGGATCGGAGTAATTTTTTATGGAAGGAATGTGTTTCGCATTTACGTATTCGGTCGGTAAATCAAACGATCTTTAAGCGATGCCGGCGGAGCAAATGAAAGGCCACGTTTTATACCAGAATGGATCGAGGGTAAATCTTTCGGCCTTATCGAAGGAATCCACTCGGCTTGTGCAGCTTTGTATCCCGCTAATTCCGAATACGCTGCAGTTCGCCTGCGGTTTACTAAAGAAGTCGCCGATGTTCCGCTACGTGTTTTATTCGCCGTTTCCTTCAACATCAAAAACTTCACTTGCCGTAACAGGTAGGTAGCCCCCCGATGTTTATTTACTCGATCGTTCTTCAGTTCTTGGCTGTTGTGACTGCTCTTTTCACAACTACTCAAAATATTTCTTAACTTTTCAAAGGCTAAGATTACAAAGGCTCAATTTTTAACAGTGAAATTTATTCTATTTTATTCTTATATACACTATGACTCATGTGCAGAGCAACTTTTGAAGTATTCAGACGTCTGAGTCTGAGAAATAAAAGTTTGAGTATACATATTATTATCTGCATATTTGACACTTATCTAATAGGTTTTCGGTGGTTTATTAAGAATGGAATAATATACAGTATCGGACAAATTTAGAGCGGCTTTCCATTTGTTTAAATACTAAACAATATATATACTGGCTGTAACATTCTCACATCTTTTTGTCATATACCAGATTAGACTGGAAATTCTCAGGAGATTAAGCTGGCCACTTTAAGACATTGATTTTTGGTTGAACAAACCATTCTTTAACAAACTTGGCAGTGTGTTTGGGGTCATTGTCATGCTGAAATATAAATTTTAATGGCATTTCCGATTCACAACAGGGTAGCATGAAATCTTCTAATATGTTACGATACATGAGACGGGTCCCTACCGTAAACGGAAAAACAACCCCACACCATAACACTGCGACTTCCATGCTTAATTGTTGAGGTAACATATAACATAACTATCCACCGCCAAATATTAAACTTGAATTCGTACTTTTTTCCAATCTCCTGCTGTTCAGTTCCGATATCTATGAGGGAAAAGAAGTCTTCAGATTCTTCTCTGAAATACAAGGTTTTTTTGCTGGACGTCTTCCTGGCCGCCCTGCCTTCTCTAACCGACGCTGAATTGTTCTCGAAATAATTGATTTATCTCTTAAATCTGTTAAAATTTGAGTTGCGGACATCCAGATTATTTCTAATAAGCATTTTTATGCGACGATCTAATGCTCAGGAGATTTTTCTGTTTCGCCCACCTCGTTTTCGGTTCTCCACACTTCCATGAACTCGAAACTGTTTTTGATACCACTTGTTTCGATGCAAGAAACAGTTCATTTATAAAATTTTTTGCGATATTTCTAAATTAGAGACCACAATAATTTTATTTTTTAAATCCGCCAACAAATATTGATCATTAGACAATAATTTTAATGTAAACACAATATTCATGTAAGAAAGATATAAATACGACTGAAAAATAGTTGAGTCGCTTTAAGTTTGTCGTGTACATTTTTTTTTGTTTTTAGAAATAATTGAATAAAAACAGTTTCTCTCCTACTAAACGTGAAACATATGAGGAAATGAAAAATGAACTAAGAGAAATAAAGTACCGGGCCTAAATAAATGTTTTATAATTTAGTTTTTAAACGTTTTACTTAATATTTATGAAAGTCGCTTTAATTTTGTTCTTATACTGTAAGAATGCGTTATATTTCTAATATATTTTAATAAGTTGCTTAATTGTGGCCTCTACTGTACATAAGATATAATCCTGACCTGTATTTTTATTTAGAATAATAATTTTTATAGATTAGCTGGATTACGTGAATACATATGCAAACATATACAGAAATTCCGATAAATCCAGTTGGCAAAATAAATGAAACTTTTAAAAAGTCACTCTTCAATTTTAGAGCAATAAAGTTAATTAATCTAAATATCATGTGTCAGTACAAAAAAATCACAGGTGTTCGGGCTGAAAGCGCTGCAATTCCCGCATAAAAAAGGACGTTAAGTTTAATACGGGATCATAAATTAAATACTCGAAGCATGACACGAATAAAATTTAATTGGTTCAGCGTATACAAAACGGGTACGGATTGCTGCGATGTATATCTGGCGTAATACGAGGCATAATATTGCCATTATACAAAGCGATTGAAGGATATCCTTCATCGCAGCAACGTGAAAATTTTATGCGATACATATCTGGGTCAATAAGTATTTCAAATCTGTCATAAATACTTCATTGGAAAAATATAGATGATTTGAGTTGATCACACGGACTAATTACGTGACACAGATCCTTGTAATGACATCGTGTTAATTACTATAAGTGTTCATTGCAGTTCAGTTGCCTGTTCTTGAGTGGAAAAACTAGCAGAAAGGGAGATAAAATATCAGCAGAGATTTGTTATAAATAAAATTTCTTGTACCGATCAGTTAAAAGTACAATGAAACTAATCAGATAATCCTAGAACAATGACGAAAGAATACAAAGGATAAAGGATGTGTGATTAATAATGAAAACCATGGCAGTTAAGCTCGCTCTTTTAAAGTGTTAAAATCCAACAAAAGGAGATAAAATACTATCAGGAATTTCTTAGAGTCCACGATCTAGTTCTCCGTCGACTTAGACCAAATGAAGCGACGTTAATTACACGGAATAGGAAACGTTTAACCGTCTATTCTACTTCTTTGGGTCACACTTCCAAACAACTACTACTTTTATTTGTATCTTCCTTTAATAATGAAAACACTAAAAATGCGTGACGCAAATTCAAAATACCATGCAGCTAATTTTCTTTCTAAATGTAAAACCATTAAACTTCGCCGTAACTATGATAATTTTGAACTTTTCGAATCATAAAGGGACAATCAAGGGAATTCTGTTACGGTGTATCAGTCACCTATGCATTTTAAATTCCCCATGTATTTTAAGCAGCCGTTCCAGAAAAGCACGACCTGCTAATCTTATCATCTCTTTTCCCATCATCTCCGCAACAGTTAAATGTACCAGATAAAATGGAAAACACAATACTTTATAGTGTTTTAAATTGGATTAAATCGTCTACTACGGATATGAGATCTTCTTAAATATGTCAAATGCACGTTGGTAATTTCACTCAAGATGAACGTTTTTTTTTGTAACACTATTTTGTGAGCTCGTAATGTTGTGACATTATGTTGTTTCAAATTATGCTTTCAGTAAATGTAGCATTTCGTGAAATCTTCTTTAAAAATTATGTTTAATTATTAAATATCAACTACTCTGTTAAAATTACAACAAAAATAATAGAAATTTCCCTTTTAAGTAATGGGAAATTCATGGAAAACGAAATAAGCTATAATAGAGGTTTCCCCCTTTTTTTCGAAGCCAATTTTCTTAGTTGTTGCAAACCACTCACAATTCTTAGCATAATTTTCACCTTAAACATGTCCGATCCGAAAATAAGTCATAAAATAGCATATGTACGTCGGGATCTGATACGAGTCTGGCCCACCCTAGAATCAGGGCTGTAATTTCCAATTCAGAGGATATGAATTTACAACACTTTCTAAATGCCTAGTTATAAGAAAGTAATGCTTATCTGATAAGGGTGCGTTCGTGATCTAATTTAAGGTGGCGCTGGGGAAAACCAGTAATTTCATTATTTATCCCCGTGTATATAGTAACATATATAGTACCTGTGCACAGTGGCATTACATTAAAAAAGTATTGTCGAATCAGAAATCGTAAATGTTCTCACAATTTTAATTTGAAAATTACATTGTTGGAGAGAAAATACCACATCAAGGGTGTAGATTTAATAAACTGTTAAGCATCCTTTATAAAGCATAACGCTTTGTAAATTTAATGAAATTTATACAATGTGTTCAGTCGATTTAAATATCAAAGAAGTGGCATAATACAATCGTTTATGAGAAATTGTTCTATATTTCAAATACACACAACTATGTTAACGAAATGGACACATTGTTTTCTGTTTATAAATTACAAATGTACATATTTGTAGAAAATTTTTCTTGCCGAAAGAGAGAAACGAGAAAAACGATACATTTTCGTATTGGAAACTTTCCTCTTATTAACCCTCGATAAAAACTAAGTGGAAATCGAGTTCGCCACTGTGTTTTATTGTTTGCATGTTCAGCTTCTTGTGTTTTCCGAAATAGAATCCCTATCGGCGAATCAAAGGTCATTAGGTAAACGCAATATCATTATATTCCACTCCGAAGTCGACGATATCGTTGCGATTACGGTGCCATTCAATTGAGACATTTTACATATAGTCCAAATTATTGCTTCAATCGCTAATGCAGTCCAAATTTTTCTACGATTTGAATAAATGGATTCAAAAATATATATTCGCAGCCGCTGAATGTATAAACATTAATTTTTATTTTATTTCATCGATTAAGGATAAAACAAATCATAAGAAATTATTATTATTATTATTATTAAAGGTTGAAAATTAGGTACATTTAAAACTTTTATTAATATTAATATTTATATCGTTTATTTTAAATTAAGAATGTTAAATATATATAATTTTTAACGTGTTGAACAGTTCAAATTACGAACACTGAATGTGATAATTAATTACAATTTCGCCAGTTAAGCTTCGTGACAAAAGGAAATAATGCAGACTGTATTTAATTTTAAGTCGAAGGAAAATTAAAAAGTAGAGTAATTTGTGGTAGTTACAAGAAAGGAAATAAAGGCAATTATCTTGGATCAAACTATGGAGTAGGTACAATGAATAGCATTAATTAAACAAACTTGGGTTAAAGTTGAAATCTAATATAAAATAATTGTGGAGCTGGGCTGAATAAAAAATAATTTTTTTTTCCTCTAAGTCGACTGAGAATTCTTCTGAAAAGGATTAATAAAATACACGTATAGAAATTAAAATACCCACTGTGTACCTAAAATAATGTTGTTAATGAGGAGAGGTTAAATGGAAGCAAATTAACATTATAATTTCGCATAACCATTTTACATTAGTATTTGGGTCCTGAAAACCATGTCTCCTTGTACCATGCTGAAAACTAAGTTTGCGGAATACTCGCCTTCAATTAGCCTAGATATCCGTTCCTCGGCCTCCCCGTACATGCTCATCCTGTATTGGGCGCTGCGCCTATGGAAATCCTCGCCGAACCCCGCCTCGGAAAGTTCGCCGTCGTCCGGAGGTTTCCTGGTGTTCCTCGGACGCCTTCTGACCGTCGCTGGAGGCTTCCTACAAGCTACGACTGCGGCGGCGACCACTATTCCCACTATGAGAAGTACCGCCGCAGCGGTCAGACCGATTATTATTAGGGTTAGGCCCCTTCTGCTAGAACCAGAGCCGGATTCCTCCGGTTTATCGCCGCCGGATTCTGCAAAACACATTTGTCACTCTGTTGTTCGTTCACAAATACTACTGGCTGGGATTTGTGGATGAAAAAAGTGCGGAAGCCGGTCTGAGCAGTGTGACACAGTTTCGAAGTAAGGGGCATTAGAAAGAAATTGGAAGTTTTTTTTTTTTGATTAGATGTGGGTCGACTCAAACTTCCCTTTTTGTGAGATTGTTTGACTGACGGAACTAAATAATCTTCCACTATAAATATACCTCTATAATAGCAATTAATTTGATTGATTGACATTTTAAATAAAACGTTTGTGTTGGTAGTTAATCACAAAAACTACTGTGTACAACGTTCCTAATGGATTGGTTATGTTATCAATATTTATGAATAGGTAATATTATTTACATTAAGTCAATTTGGATCAAAAAGACATTTTCTTACAAACATAAAAGCTTTGAGCTAGTCTTGTAATATTAAAGTGTTTGAAATATTTCTTATAATATATAACAATATTCTATTGTTATATTTAACATAAACATTATTTTCTTAAAATTCGGAAATTTGCATTCCCGCATCAAAAAAGCGATTTCTCATCTATTTTGTACTTTTTTTATTTTTCAACAATATTATATATTAATTATTAAAAAAATTAAACTAAATATCTATACCACTACTGTATGTACTGATATATGTATTTAATTCTTTAATTTTAACATTATCATTTATGATTTTTAATCAAATTCAGTAAAAATATTTATAGATTCTTTTATTTCATGGTATTTTATTAAAATTAATGTAGATAATAACAGTGTATTAATTTTCAATATATTGCCAATTAAATAGCGTGAATTAATGTTTGTAACATTTTAATTTTAATTAAAATAATAGTCGCAATTTAAATTGTAATTAAATTAAATAGTGATGAATTTTATTGCATTTACATTTAATTTGAATTAAATATCCGTTTAATTAATAATCCAATTACTTTGTGAAATAAATTCTTACAATGTAAAACCGGACAATTCGAATAATACAATTTGCTCGTGTATATTACATGTAGAAATTTCAAGAAATCGCAATTTTCCTCAGTATCCGTATATTGGACAATTACTTAGTGGCAAACGTAGTTAATAGAGAGCGGTGCTCCGATTACTCTTTGCATGTGAACATCCATTTTATAATATCGATGGCCAATAAAGTTAATCTGACCCGGAACTGTAATAAGCAGTGGTAATACAATTAAGTCCATCGGTTCAATCCAATTATTTCAAGTCGAGCCGAACATCATCCGACATGCAATGCGTGCAACATCCTCTCCCACCGCCCACGACTAATGACCAAACTGTTGCAGGACGAAGACGGTAATTAAGACGGATCTCGAAGGTTTTCCGAACAATAACATTCATGGACAAAAAATGCTTTATTGTTGTACGTACGAAGGAGCAATTTATTATACGACGTCGTAATTGTCTTGTCATGACAATGTGTACACATGACCGGCCGTGTTCTATTTGCAAACTCGTGTTTTATGTGCAACGGGGAAAATTGCTGGGGACACGAGTTATTTTTCATTGCACCCCGACGTCGGGGAACGAACGTATTTTGATAAATAAATGGAAAAATTGCTAATATTTTGTTTGCCGGCGATTCGTGACGTGTATAAATATTTCGTAAGTGAACTTTGATGTTTCCCATAAACCACGGATTATCGAGTGCATCATCTATTTCCACTATTTTGTCAAGTGATGTTATACAATGTATAAGAAAAATGTTCTACAAGATATATAAACATTTGTAATCCCATATCTATTTTTTTTTAATATAGAACTAACATAATTTAAACAAAAATACGTGTAGACGATGATTAAGCCAGAGCTAGCCAATATTTATAAAACAATGCTTGAAAAGATCGCTTCCGATTAGTTTCAAGTTCTATAATATTTCTGCCTGTCAAACCTAATTTTTCAGTTATATTTTCAGCGACTATGTTTTCTAGTGGTGCCTTTTATTATTAATTTGTTTTAGTGCTATATTTAATGCAATGCATTTTAACATGTAGCTTACAACACAATAAATAATTCACAACTGACATTTGCTTCAATGGTCAAAACTTCAAATTGAAGCTTTTGTGAGGTAGGTATGTACTATTTATTGCAATTGAAACAAAAACATTACTATAAACTATTTGTTTATGTAAAATATGAAATGAACTAACTTTTAAAATCTGATTTCACACTGTTAATAGTTGTTTTTAAATATTTTTGTTTGTTTACAATTTTAAAATGATAACAGTCATAACGGTGAATTTAAATTTATGAAAAATTTTAAAATAATAAGTTTATACAGATCTAATTGAACATGCCATTTTATAACTGACTGTAATTTTTATTCATTATTTTCTTACACTTATTGTCAAACACTAATTAAAAAGTAAAAATACTACAACGGTTACCTAAATAGATTTATGAAAATATAGTAATAAAATGTCTTAATACATGTACGAATGTAAAGGGGTTGATTATTTGCTTTTTCATGTATTTAATAGTAAGAGCTTCAACAAACATCAATTATTATTTAAATTTTAATAAATAGTTAAGGAACAAATTAGGAAAATTATTTTTTAAGTAAATTCTTAGCAGTAATAGTTGCCTTAGGTATAGTAGGTACCTCAGAATTTAGTGTGATCGTGAGACACCCATAAAGTTCTTTCCATGTGAGAAATTTCAGGCATTTGCTTTGAATTGATAAAACAGTCCGCTTCCTGTTTTTATGTGCCCGAATGCTTCGCATTTCGATCTCCCAAAATTGTTACAGAATAAATTTTCCACACTTGACAAATAGTTTTGATCCTTCAGTAAGTAAGCAGAAAGTTATTTTATAAGCTGCAAATCGGTGTCAGATTAATTTTTCCTTTCCACACTTTTCTAATTAATTTCTAATCAACAATACAATATTTTCCATTTCATCAACGGCAGCAAACATAACGGAAAGTTGGCAAGTTTGGTGAAAAGTTTTACGAAATTATCAAAGAAACGATATCAGCCAACAAAGATTTAATTTAATATTTCAGTAAATAAGCGAAGCAGGAAAAATCTTTTTAGTCGACCCAAGCACACTAATTTACTGTCACTGTCAAAATTTTCCAGACAACTTTCCGTTTTTATGTTTTTTAATACTATAATGTCACCCGATGCCCCTGGGAATGTGAACATAACGAAATTGTATATGAAATGAAGAGGATAAGAGAATACGAAATTAATGTAATCAAATTATTTCGACTGAGATCGTTCTAATGTGTATTTGTGAAAAAACGGCAGAATGGGGAGACTGTTGTTTTTCAATCCCCAATTTGTACCGCACTCTAAGCGTTTCGTAATTTATGCCACACTCTATGTTATTTTATTTGCTTCTCATTTATTCACCAATTTAGGTTACTTTACTACTTAACGCTAATTTGTAATATAAAAAAATGGGATTTTAGGTTTAATAAATAGATTATTTTGTATTAATTTATTAGTGATTTGATTTAATTAACTACGTTTTAGATACGTTTTAATATAAATGTTCAAACAGATAGTCTAATCTTAATAACTAACGATGAAGAACTTTGTGAAGCGTAACAAGTGTTCCTTTTAAAATAGCGGAGACAGGTATGCAAGGTTACATGTAAATACATCGCAAGGTTATAACCCTTACGAAGTTGTACTCGTGTCCTACTTCTGAACCGTTATTTTGTTGTAACAGTAGAGTTTTATTACAAAACTAACTAAAACCTGCAGTCATACCGGTTCGTTCCCCAGATCTTACACGGTCACGAAGTGAGTCTCTAACCTGTGCAATTCTCTTTAAAACGATCTCCGCACTGCTAGACATGCAGAGCGCGACCCCGCGTTATTGTCACCGTCTTCCGTTAATTAAATAAGGGGCCCGCTCTCACGGGAACTACTCACCGCTCTCCTGGAGTGGCTCCTCCGATGGGACTCCGGGACCACCCGTTCCTTCGACCCGGAGGTTGGGCAGCACGACGGGTGGGTCGCTACGGCCCTTGGCGTTCTCCGCGTACACGACCACGTGGTACTGTCGGCCGGATTCAAGACTGTGAAGACGGAAAACCGGACGCTCGCCTAGCACCCGGTACATGGGACCCGATTTTTCGCCTGAAATTTTCGGGACTAGACACTGGGGGCTGTAGTAAGCTGTCGGGGTGGTTGGTCAATATTATTGAGTTATTGCTGTTGTACCTACATTGGATTAGTTACGTCCGTTTGGTTTTATCTTTAACTAGGTTAAATTTAAACAATTAAATGATTAAAGAAAATCGTTATTAAATTCAGATTCAATATTTATTAATTTTATTTTTATAAATTATAATTAAATTTGATTATCTAAAATATTCGAATATTTAATGAAGAAAAAAGATTTTTTTTTTTTTGTTCTTATAAAATTTTTCTTTTCAGTTTTGAGGTAAGCCAAAAGTCAACGTCAATGATTCAACTGTTGAATACAGACTTAGTTGCTACTTGAATAATGTATTTTAAAACTTACAGGAAAGCTTATTAAAATGTTTTCCTTTTTTTTTAATTTTTAAGTTGCTACTTGAACATTTTATTTTTAAACTTTATGGGATAGGTCACAAAATGACTTCAAGTATTAATACCCATTCTAGGCCATAATTTTTTTTTCTTATTTATTTTTAAAACTTGTGGGAAAAGTCATTAAAATGATTCAAGTATTGAATATTGACTGATTATAATACAAATCTATAATTGAAATTGTTATTTTCTTTTACCTTATATAAAACATCAATAGTCTATTTTTTTAATGGTTATGTTGCAACTTGAATAATTTATTTTGAAACTTATAGGACACGTCATTAAATTGACTTCTAGTGTTGAGTATTGACCCATTTTAGGACAAATTTATTTTATATGAAGCTTTTCAGTTTTATATTTTTTAAATGTTCGGTATGATTTGAACAATTTATTTTTAAACTCACAAGACAGATCACTAAAATAACCAACCAAAAATGTTGTGAATATTGTCTCATTATAGGACAGTTCCATAATTGAAAATTTTTTTAACGTTCTAAAAAGTTGAAACTTAAATGATTTATTTTAAACCTTCTGAGAAAATTCACTAACTTGATTTGACTCACACTAAGACAATTATATAATTGAAATTGTTACTTTAAAACCATAAATGCTTTAGGAATAATACGTTCACCCTTGTCCCTTAATTTAAACTATTTACTTGAAATTACGGCCAAACAAAGTTCATGCGTTGCGTTTGTTGGTAACACTATTAGTATATTAGTCGACAGCGAGCGAACTCCGTCACGAATTTCGCTCGAAAACAATTAGGAAATTGAATTGCACACCACGTACACTCGCAGAGATTTAATACCAACCTTGATCGCTGAGCGTGGTTATCCCAGGTGGAAGTGTGGGTATGGAAATGTCGCTAACTTCCAGCACAAAACTTTGGTGCAATCCGCCGTCTTTGCCGGCGATGCAGGACACTTCGAGACCTCCATGTGACGCGTTTCGCAGCATACAGTTCTTCGGAGATTCCGGCGCCGCTGAAAAGTCAACGGAAAACTTTCAGTGTTTCAGGACAACTTTCGTCGTGCCGCAATCTAAATAAATATTCGGAATGTTCTCTTAAGACCGACGCGCACAAAAAAAAACGAGCCAAACTTATAAAATGTTTATATGTTGCATTATGCATGAACGTGTTGGGGGATTTTAATATCAATGGAAACAAATATAGTTTTTTTCTTAAGACTTGGATGACGAAGGATGCGGAGATTAAAAACAACTATGACTTGAGAAATGCTCACAGTTTCCAAACTGAATTGGACAAAATACATACATATTTATGTGTTTCAAAGTGGATCATCACATCAGAAATCACAAACTTTTCATATTTTAATGTGGAAAAATTCTTTACGTGATACCGTGTTTCTTTGATTTCAAAAATAAAGTAGTTAAACTACGTCATAATTGACAATATTTAAATGGAAATTACATTTTTTGAGAGGAGTGTCATCGTCTACAACCCAATTGTAACAAATTATGAACGTTTGTGACATTACATGCATCTATGAACCTTTACAGTGCATTATTTAATTTAATTTTGGCCCGTAATACGCGATAATACATTAACTTGTTAATTGCCAATACGCTGATAAACGGAAACTGTATGAGACGTAATGAGAAGTTATTTATCTCCATGTAACAGTTCATCAGTGAAACAGGTTGGCAAATTGTTCGACAGTGCCGATGCAGTTTCAACTGATGCAGGAATAGCGCCCGGTCGACATGTGGATATGGAACGAGCTGCAACGCCGAAATTCGGCGGCCGAATGCAACGTCAAGCTTTATGTTTTCCAGCCGGTGCACCGCGGTGTGACAATCGCGTTGACTGACAACCGTTCAAGAATTTCATCCCTCTCCCTAAACCTGTAAAATTGCTAAATAGATTTCAGTTGAGGGAAATAAACAATTGGAATTCAGTTGACTGTACAAATTCGCGACGTGTCAATTAAGTGCACAGAGACGTCTGATGAATTACCCGAGTAGATGAAAACAAGAACACTACTAGTGAAGGTATAAATTTCAGATTGCATAATTAACTTTAAAAATTCTGCAGGAAGACTTAAATGACATTTTGACAAGTCTTTGTATACAGAAAGTGACAGCTACTTTTGTTGTTCTTTAATATTCACAGATGGGATTTAATATTTTCATGTTATCTATTAAATTTTTATAGGTTATCATAATCCTTTTGTTTGAAACAAAATTTCATGCTAATTTTTAATCTAAACCATCTAAACTGAGCAAAAATAATAGTAGAATTATGGTACAATACAATAAAAGAAATAAATATCGATAAGAAATTTTGGTAACAAAATTTAATTTACATTTAATACACATAATAAATAAGAAATTTTGTTCCTACATATAAAATGAAAAATACACATATTTTTATATCGAATAATGCCACCTCTGTTTCCTACTACAGTTTGTACTCTACGTGACATACTTCTTATCACGTCATCCAGATGATTTTGATCCAAAGCGTCCTATAATGCTGGAAAAAGTTGTCTTAACCGTTGATAGAGTCTATACATTACAGATTGGTCAACATTAAATGCAGCGGCCACATCAACTGAAAGATTCCTATTCCTATAGCTATGTCGGTCACCTACTGATAAATGACGTCTCTGCTTGATTATAAGAAAAGGCAGAGTTAAAATCGAACTGAATATTTAAATGTCGATTGAAACTCATTTCTTGTTTGATGTTTTATTGTTTTTATTTTTACGTTTTCATTCACTAATAATCAAAGTATACAAAGCGTATAAAAATTTGTGTGCAAATTTATATTTTGGATGAAATATGTTAATATGCTTCGATCAGTTTATTCAGACATTTAAGCCAAATTTAATAAATTATTAAAGACTAAAAAACTGCTTCTTTAGCACTTCCCACAAACGAATCTTATTCATATGTATTATTATGCGTGCAAATTTGAAATCGATACGTTCTTTGGTAAGTTATCGGAAGTAAATACGAAAATCTTGTTCCACGACTTTAACGTCTCAGTTTCTCCAAAAGTAACGTAATAATACCATATAGAACGAACCCTAAAATTAATTATTTGATGAGATCTTTAAAGTTGGGAGAAAAGTAAATCCCGTAAAGTAGCACTTGAACCGCACAAAAAAAGACGTGGGACAGATATTACTATTACTGTAGCAGGAAACGACATCACCAAGGCGGCCATAATCGTAACAATATACGCAAATTTATTTAAAGCGATCGGCTCTCGAAGAACTAAAAACATATTTCACCTTTCCGGTTATCCTTTAACAGTGGCTTCTCCTCGCAGGACTTCGGAATATGGGTAGGTTTAGTGCGTATAAATTTTGAACCGAAATGGACATATTGGTAGGTTGCACGCGTGCCGTCGTGCTTTTAGTTGCCTGCTTCTTACAAGGATCTGCACTCAGGATTGACCATTAAAATTTTCCATTACTGGCCTTACGGGAATGCGATTTTACTTTTGTAGGACGAATTCATTGTGACATCTGTATTATCTCTATTAAGATATTATTTATCACTTTTACGTACTTTATTAAATATAAATTGTCTTTTATTACTCTAATTAAAATACAAAATACTATAAATTAATATTATAAGTTATAATAAGTTGAACAACGAGAAAATGCAGGAAATCTTAAATAAATAAAATTTTAAATCTAGCAAAGCTAATTATTATTTTTAAACGATGTGTTCTGATCCTTCTTCTAAAGCGAATAAAACTCATATGTCACCGTTTTATGTATGTTTAAAAAGTTCTAAAGTTTTAATTATAAAACAAAAAGGATCATACATTGCATGTTTAAATCTGTCTGAGGCACTAATTAAACTTTTTAATTAAAATAATTAATTTTGTTGGTATAAAGTAATTTGCCAACATTAACTTCATGATGCGTAGTTAACTTTAAGTATAAATTTTTACTATATAGCTAGCTAGCTATAAAAATTTCCAAAGAGTATTATCATTCTGAGTTGACCCAATGATAAACATTATTTTAATTAAATTAGATTTTGATCCGCTGGTATGGATAGATAATTTAGTAGGCAATCAGGTTCATTAAATTTGTAAAATCCTTTATCTGGTGTATGTTCAGCCGTGTATTTTAGGAATATAAATTATTCAAGCTTCTACCATATTAATTTCATAGATAGGGACGCAACCCAATGATAATAAATTAAATATTAGCCTTTGTTCTATTTAAGACTTATTAGTGAACAGCTTAATTATATTTTGTATTATACATATATTATAACAATTTTTAGAATTAAAATAGTTTTTGAAACAGAGCCGTTGTTTAAAAATGCTTTTGTCATAAAATTATGAAAAAAAAATTAAACTAAAAAATTTAGACCCTGATATATTGAATAACAAGTAGGCAAAATGCGAAAATCGCGATGAAAATCATCATTAAGCAAATAGATACAATTGAAAAAAAAAGGGGCTTGATTTGCAACACTAAATCGACACGTATTTTTACAAATTACAAGCCTGTAAATAATACCAAATCAAATACAACTAGTTATTTTTTACAAAACAAACAAAATATTAGGACCAAACAGTTTTGCACTACAAAAAATATTACCTTACTAATATTTTTATATCGGCAAATTTTAGAACATGATATAATTTATTTTGTAAACAAGTCATTGCAATCGATGATAAACATTGTGTTGAAATAATGTATTAAACACATAGAAAATATTATAAACGTATTTGCTAATTCGAATGAAATAAATAACCATTGGCTTCTAGTAAAACGTGATCATGAAACAATTTTTCAACGCATAAATGGACCTATCAAGTTAATGAGATTTCAGCGTTGGGTTATACTTTGAATATATGGCATGGGTTTTAACGATTTTATAATATGATAGTAATTTTGATAACAAAGTGTTTGTCTAGTTATTTTCTCATAAATATATATAAATCAAATATTGATTCAAAATTATACGGGTATCTTTAACAGAGAAATGTGAGGAAAAACTTTCAAGATTTAGATATTTAAAATTCGTTGGTGAATTGAAATGAAATAGTAAGATTAATAGTCGGAGTCGGATAGTTATTAGATGGCAAAAACTGGATGGAAACATTTCGAAAAGCGTCGAAATTAATTTGGACTAAGGGAGTCGAACCGACGGATGGTCCTTGGGGCAAAGCAAATGATAAACGTCGATATTTTTTCGTTAGATTTACACATCGAGGTTTGAAGTGCTTTCGCAAAGTAAGTAATTAACGGGTTAAGTAGTTTGAATATTCATAAGCTCGGATGAGACTTCGAGATGCGAATATGGTAATGAAATTACTCGTAGTTATATTATCAAATTTTGCGAGGTGTATAAACTTTGCTTCATTATTAAACTGGCTAATTTAAAATATAACGAATTCAATTTTAATGCGGGGTTGGAGGGGCTTTGCGTAATGCCGAATGACGTTATTTGTTGAACACATGTGTTCCCGTCTAAATTAAATGTAAATTTTGCACGAGGTGTTCAATTATTAATATCATTTAATGAAGTAGTTGTATATTCCGGCATATAAAGTTTTCGCGGGCTTAAACTTTGCATCTTTAAATAAGTACTTTCCAAATAATGAGTAGTTTTTGATGCACAAAATCATGTCGCAATAAGTATGAAAATTAAATTCCTCCTCCTCCGTACTTTTATAAAAATAAGATATATGAATTAATTCAAAATTAATAGGGCGCATAAAAAATATGTATATTAATTTATATTCATAAAATGTCAAGAACCCCTTTCCAAATTATTTACGTCCAAATTTATTACGTTCAATTTTTGAATGTGAAAACTTTGTGATGACTAACAATGTCCAAACAATTTGATTCGAAAACTTTAACATCAATTATTCGGAAAGTTCGCGGGAATTTCCCATGAAATCCAATTTGCAACGTCTAAAACACCTCATGCACTCCCACGCATGAGATAAACAACACCCCATAATAAATTGGCTCACCTGCGGGCACAATGTAGAACAAACACGGAGTCTGCTGCCTTCCGACGTCGTTCGTTGCCCAACAGGACAACGATTCCAGATCCTCCTCGCCGGGAGTGAAGTGCAGTATGGAAACGTTGCCGGTGTTTTGCATTTTGGCCCCCTGGACGGGAAACACACCCCTGGTTGTGTTGTAAGTCCAGGAAAAGCGCGTCACTTCCGGCACCGAGTCCACGTGACACTGCACCACCAGGGTCTTGTGGGGCAGGGCACCGACTCTCATTATTTCGTAGCCTTTGGAACAGCGTGGTGCAACTGAAATTAAAATTTATTAGTTTAGTAAAACAACTCAAAAGGCACAATCAACTTGAAAATTTTCCGAAGATCGCCTTAAAAAATTCGTATAAATTTAATGATATTCACCTAATAGGAAGAGAATTATCATGAAACATTAATCGATTGTATGATAATAATGGAATATTTGAAGGAGCCTAACTCAAAGCTATACACACAGACGGCACTCGAAATGGTTCGAAAACTTTGGCCAAGATGCTAAAGATAATGAAATGTCTAGATCCCGATAGTCGACATCTGTTCCCCAATTAAAATTGACGGTCGTTATTGTTATCACAGTAATTTCCCAATCGAACCATTGTAATCCGTAACTATGCAGACTATTGGCAGTCATGCACTTTGTAAAACACTCTTGTACGTCTGGAGGCTGCATTGTGAAGCCATTCTTAAAGTAAATGATTTATCTAATCATTGAAATAGAAGATTGAGCGAATAATCCGGTTTTAATTTGAAGTTGGTCTGGATGCACCTAAACTTGTGAAGTGGAAACAACATTTATAAACGCAAAATTAATTTAATCTGATATAGAAAGAAGTTGAATGCAACGTGAAATTAATTTTCACTGTCTACCAAAAGACACCTAATATTATTACAGTAGCTTTTTCTGAAGTTGAACGAAAACTTCATTTTAACGCAAATATATTTTATCTATCCCTTTGCAATAACAATAACAAAAATACACAACATAATTCAATATTATTTGTTCTATTTATAATATATATTTCCAATTTATTCCACAATATTGCGTTGGTTTTTATTTAATTTACGTATTGTAAGCAAATTATTTTAAAGTTTATTTTGTAGCCCATAAAACATTGAAATGTAATAATTATTTTTGTTCATCCGTGTACATACATAAATTTATATTGAATTTCCTACAAAATAAAAATAATTTTTATGAATTAATTATATATTTTTTAACATTACTTTGGGGGTTTTTATTTTTATTGCCGTTTTTAATATTAATTCGTTCAGCACATTCAGTTTAAATACGTATAATTAAATAAATGAATTGCGAACCAATTTTCAAGTAAATTAAACACGATGAATGGGTTTTTATTAAATTTCAGTTTGTACAATTCACATTATGCCCACATAAAAATGCACACTCCCGGTGAACATTGTAATATCAGTAATGTGCATTTGAATTTTGCATTTCGACTATCTTCCATCTCGTCCGGTTCGTGTGGGAAAAACGCGGCGCCGACTTAATTGAAAAAAATTAAAAGTGGTAATTTTTAAAGCGAAATGGCAAATTAACAAAGGCACACATGTAAAATAGATTTTAGTCGTGCAATGTGTTGCGCCACGGGATGGTGGTGGTCGTCAACCCTTTTAATTCGTCGCCGCGTTATCCGGTACCAACTCTTCCGCAAATTTTCACTAAACACAATCTGTCGTTTACTGATAACCAGTTTTTGTTGGTCTCACTGAACTTTCCTCGCTTTATTCAATTTATACAAAGGGAAGATACAAATACCAAAATCATCTTATGTAAATTATGGGTCCTGGTGCGTTAGTATTACACGTGCCTATACAAATGTTTACTAACCTTTATGTTATATTTGTTTGGTTTACCTTTCATAAATATACTTAGACATCATTTTACATAAGAATTGAGTATCTAAGTTTAAACCAATTTCGGATTATATTGTTAGGTCAAGTAACTTTTCGAAATCAAACATGTAACTTAGGTGAAAGAAGCCGTTTATAAATATTAAAGTGATGTGTTTGCCATCATAAGCTATATACGGAAATCTTTGGGCTGAGGGGGGTGTGTTTGGCTTTAGTAAAAATGAAACTTTTCTGTACAGATACAGTCATTCTGCGGTTTTCTGGGGCAATTCTCGGAATATCCGACCGCTATCAGACGTGTCCTCGGAGTTTTCTGGTTTCATAAATAAGTAGGATTTATTGCGACATGCACTTCGTGACTCTACTTTTCAGCATCACTCCGCTGCAGATGATGGCACCTTGTCACACACCCACTTTTACGGCATTTATCATCTTTTTATTTCAGATGTATAACTGTAAAACCATAATTCAAGAAGACACCCATTTAGACATTAAATTATATTAGAGACTAAGAAAAAGCGTAAAACTTGGACGAGATAAGAAGATTTGCATACTACAAGGTTCTCAGTAAAAAAAAAGGAACAAAACACATTAAACGAGATAAAATTTAAGGGCAACGTGATACAGTTTCCGAGACTACATTAAATAGATCTTTATTGTTGCTGTTTTATCCAAGATACTTTTAAAATCGCATCTCGATAGAAAATAATTTTAAACTTAATTACAAACTTCTTCCTTTAGTCACAATAAATTTCTTAACTCCCTTGTGAAATATTATTAAATAATAATGTTAACAGTTGTGCACTTAAATGAGCTGTTTCTCTCTGTATAATATTTTAACACTATTATAAATAAAATTGTAATTAAAATTAAATGTAGAAAGTTTGTGCATTAAAAGTAATGAAATCAATAATTTTAATCATAAACTATTATTATTTTCTTATAATAAAGTTTGATACTCCATTGAATAATCAGTCAATCAATTTTAAATATTGTCTTTTTGATATATAAATTATTTTAGTATTAGTATTTTCAATATGCTGCATTTTAAATTCAATTTATTTTTTGTTTATTTAATAGAAAATAAACATTTTATTTCTTGTAATATTATTGATATTCTGATTTTCGAGATAATTCAAATCGTACGTTTCAAAAGACGCGTATTTACTTAAAAACGGATATTTTTAGAAATAAATTTTGTGTTGTGATAACAAAGAATGTATGTAGGTATTTATTACTTTTTACATTATAATCTTTTTTATATGACGTCGTAAACAGCCTGTTTTTTATTAATTATTACACGCTTTCATGAAGCACTAAAACTTACAAATATGCGATATTTTTTTACGAGTGTATTTTGCCGAGAGTTCAAATTTTTAAACAAGCATGTGAGCAAATAATAAAGTTGTCAGATGGCTTTAATAGTTTTGTTATTATATTACATGTTTATTTCAAGTGTTATTTCTTTATATGTTATATATTATATTAATAAAATTATGACCAACATAAGTTTATAGAATACCATGTGAAGTTATAATGAGTGCATTAATTTAAATCATCGAGTATTTTCGCCAAAATAATTGTAACTAGTATTAACAATTTAATAACGCCGTTAAAATATATTTTACTCGAATAAATATATAAATTCGTCAAGTTAATGAGTATCATGCCAGATTGATCAGAAGTTATTAATCATATATTCGACATTGAACTGTGTTGCACGTAATCAATGAGGACAAAAACAACCGATCCTTACACGAAGCTAATTAGCTGCGACATCGGACCCACCCTCGGCCCATCCGAATGCTCTTCACTCTCCGCGTAAACCGCTCAGATTTTGCCCGACGATACAACGTCCGCCGAACACGCATTAAAACAATTACAGACTGGTGTTGTTTGGTTAATTACTGATGTTTTGCTTGATTGTGTTTGCCTTATCAGTCACCATCTTGCGTTGAATGTAAAACAGCACCGGTCCGGGCCCCCGTGTAGTGCATGCTTTTTATCTGATTCCTTTCAGAGTTGTTTTGCAATATGTTTTTAATTGCACTTATCAACGACCATCGACGAGAGTTCAGGCCTATGTGCGGCTACTTGTTAATTAGAGAATTTGCGGCAAAGTGTGATAGTTATTAGGCACCACCGTTTTTCCTAATCTATCATTTCTACAGCTCACTTATGTAGTAATGCGAGTGTTTAAGACTTCGTACGTATTTATTAAAATATTTCTATTTTAAATCAATGAAATATCCATAATTCATACAAATATAATTTCATTTATATACAAATAAATCATTATAATAATAACATAGTTAAACTTTAAATTTTAATGTTCGAATTAAATAAATTCTGGTTTAATGCATATATAATTCCTATTCAATTTTTACAATCACAGTTATTAATAATTAAAATGTTTATTGCAATATTATTTTATATTAAAATTGTTTATAATCGTCGAAATTTATGTTATCAATTAATTCAATTTCAAACTCGCAAAAACTAGACCATCAAAACTCTTAACCATTTATAATTGATTAAATAATAGAGACGTATAAAAGCCACGTATAAATTTTTTCTTTTTAATTAACAACAATTATACATTTAACATACATCCAATTTCCGTTATTGGTGCAGGAACGATGAACCAGACATGATTAGTTTTAATAAAGGTATGGGGAAACGGCGTAATATTTTAATTAAGGCCCGACACTAACAACATTATCAACGTATTCATCCCTGAGACAGATTAGTAATTGAGTGAATTGTGTAATGGCAAGAAAGTTGTAGTTATACTCGTCAACTTGTAAAACGTGACGTCTCCCAGTCAAGGGAAATTGCTCGCCATCTTTCTTAATTAAATTGACCTTGCCAGTTCTCTTTTGCTAGATAAAACTATGACTGTTTTCTTTGCCAATTACGTTGCAGTAGACGTTCCCGTTTTAATTATCTATATAGAATGTGAGACTGAGTCGTAATTTATTTCAAAGGACGTTGATAATAATAGAAGTCCAAAACTCAACGTTTAATATATATGTTATCGAGGTTATTTTGTAATATATTTTTTTAATATTATCATTTTTAAAGGATTTCTAATTCTAAAAAATAAAATATGAACGTCGCAAGTTCTATTATATTACAAATTTGACAGAAAAATGGAACTACATATTTCATTTTATCCCATGTTCAGAAAAATCTTTCATAAAAACTACAAAAACTACATGTATTAACGTTTTTACAAAATCAATATCATATCACTAAATTAACCTACTGAATTTTTTTAATAAAAAAGTATATTGATTTGTTAAGTGATAAATCAGTTTTAAATTTCACAATAAAGCAATTTCGTTAAAAGCTCAACTTCCAATAAAAAGCCGACAAAACTTAATTACGCGATTTATTTATTCTAAAAGTTTCAATTAATCAAACGATTTATTCCATAGTTATATCTTTTAATTTCAAATTGACTATTCATAAATCAGTTTCAAGCTTAACTATATTAAAACAATGGTTTTATCTGTTAATTTTTTATGTCGTATATTAGAAAATAATAAAAAACATAAATACCAGCAATACATGATATGAAATCAGTTGCACAATAAAAAAAATATTTAATAAAATTTTATTAACATTTATTTATGCTATTTTTGCCAATAAATTTTAGTATTTTTGGGTTATTTTTTTCAGGGAATTTTATTATAATAAATTAAATTTTTAAAGCTATTTTAAATTAATATTAGTTCAATAAATATTGTCACATATGTACAATAAGGCATTCCCGAATATTTATTATTGTTTATAGCAATATTATATTTGACGCTGGCTCAGATTGTATTACATCCTGAATAAGGAAATCATCGGGATCATGTTTTAATAAACATTAGTATATTGTTTAATTAAATAAAATATAAAAGTATAACAGTTGTGGAAGATAAGGAATAGTGAGATAGAAGGTGGATTAGGTACAGTCATGTATTGGTTTGTGTGCAGTATTTTGTATACCGTACGAAAAATGCTCTTCGTGTCTGGATGTTGTAAGAGATGGATGCACGACAAAGAGAGAAAAGTTTTGCCCGGTAGTAAGAATCCCTACTCTCAGAGACAATGCGCCGTGCTGGTGCGCGCCGGCGCACAATGTAAATTAATCTTTGCGAATGCATTTAGTAACTCTCCGTATACGTAGGGATGTAGTTCGAGTTCTTCGGATGCTCCATTTAAATTCCGTAACTTTGTATAATTTTCAATCTGTAAAATGAAATATTTTTTGAGGGTATATCAAAAACAAAAATAAGTATTCTAAAAATAAACTACTTTTTTCAAAATAAAAATGTATCCCAAAAATTAAATAAAATATACTAAAAACAACGTCTGCGGAGACGAACCGCATGCTAAACGCAGCAAAACCAAATGATCCCCTCCAGTCAGTTCGGCCCGCCCACATAATTGCATGTATATCTTTCCTTTTTGTTTACAAAGGGGTATTGATGTTCCGTCTCAATATGCGAGTAGACACGCTCATCATTTTTGATACGGTATATTTGGATTCTGTGTTTATCTGAGCTACTCTCAAACTCCAATAAGTCATAGATCTGACATTATTATGACGATGGCATTTGGTTAATGAATTGATTGTTCAAATCAAAAATGGTGTGATTTAAAACAGTAACAAAGACTTTTCGGAATATTGTTAATTATCAAAATGTCTAGGGCTTTATCCTTTTTTCAAAAAATTAAAATAAATGAAAATTATATTCAGTAAAAATTTCGATGAATTTATGATACAAGTGTAAATTACTCTAAAAGAAACCATTTTTGATCAGATTTTTTTATTGAATTTGGAAAGTCTTTTCTATTGCAAAAAAAGATTCTTAAGTCGTTGCCATGGTAGCTGGCTTACAACATGGGTATTCAATATACACGCGTGAACTGCAAATAGGATAGAAAAGCACTTTCAGATCATTATAATCAAATTCTATGGGCCAAACAGATTTGTCGGTCCGAACAATTTTCTGGTTCTTCACTCCTTTAGATCGGATCAGCTTTATACAGGTAACTTTTTTAATCTTTAAAAGTTTTTTAAATTTTTAAAAATATGAAAGTTCTGCTAAAAGATAAATACAGACAGTACATCCCTCAATTCAGTTGAAGTAAAGTTGAGTAAATTTCATAGAATTTATTTTCCTATTTTATTTGTGTATTATTCTTAATAATCGTGATCATCTTAAGGATGAATTGTTTGGTTATACAGTCTTAGAAATTATTGTTTAATTTCAATAATCCCCTTCAATTGTTGAGCACCAGACACACCAGTACAATTTTCATTTCACCACTGTAATTTCCATTCATTTTCTCAGTATTAAGCCCGCCCCTTTGCGTTATGCGTTGCTGCATAATATAAATTCTCATGTATGCCGATTTTTCAACGGCTCGGCCAAAATTGCATTTGGGAAACTTCCCAATTCAATCGTATTTTTCTTAAACTCATAAATCGAATGTTCAAAACATTACTTAAATTTGCCCCCATCTTTGGCAGTGATTGTGATTCGTGGACGGCATCTTTCAGTCTGGGAACTGCGGGATTATAACTAAAAGGGCGCCACCTCTCACCACATAAATATTGCGTGTTTCTTCCGACCGGGCATAAAATGTGGGTCATTCTAATATTGTTGGAAAAAAGCTTAACCACTTATTGGGGACAACCCACCTTAACTACGTTATTTGTAAAATAAACATGGTATGAACCAGACCCAATATTATATCCCTTATTATGCATAGGCGAATCAAATTTTGTATACTTACATTGCACCAGAAGTTCGAAGGGTGGACTGTAGGTTTCGCCTTCGGTGTTTGTTGCTGAACAGGCATATTGGCCGCCGGACTTTTGTTTAATATTCTTTAGTGTCAGGATGTGGTCTATTGGCAGAACACCAGCTGTGTCGTTGTACGGTATCAGGTAACCCTAAAACCAATCAATAGCCAGGGTTAAATGCGGCCCAGAATAAACTACAACAATCTGAACATCCTGTGGATCAGCAGTTTTCCTGTGGTATGTTTTAATAATATGTAAATTTTTGGATTCCTTTAGTAACATTTAAATGGACACTTTTATTGGTCGGTGTAATAAAAATATTGCACTGAGTTGATTCAAGTTTTCTAATATAAAGAAGCTTTTAAATAAAACACCAGTTTTAATAAACCGTTCTTCATAAATATAATAATATATATTTAACTATAATATTAATTTAACAAAAGTCATCTTATGCCACAGTAATGTTATGAATAAAACACAAATTCTCTCATATATGATTAAAACTTGTAATATCTGGGAAAATTCATTAGTAAATGTACATTTCCTGGAACTAAAAGGTCTCAAAGGACTGCGTCAATCCTTGCCGGAGGACCCTCACATAAAACGGGAACGCATTAAAAGTGCACCCGTTCTTAAAAACTGAACAGACCGAAGAGATAATATTTGGTAGACAGCTCTGAGCAAGGAACACATAATTCTCAGGGCCGCGTTTTCTCTTTCTTATGGAACGTGTACACACTTGGGAAATTCGTAATTTCTTCTCCGCCACTTTTCTATTTTCTACCAAGATAAGCGTGTGATATTACTTTCTTGTTGCCCCGTAAAATATTTCGCCTCTGCAAATATCATTCTGCCGCAATTTTATTTACATCTATGGAAATAATTCTCTATCTTTAGGGCGGAACAACGATTTCAACTTTTTTCTATTACTTAAAAACAATGTCTGGAGTTGAGAAAATTTACGTGTGCAATTGAATTTAAATTAACGAGGTTTAATGCTTCGCTTTTTCAGTCTTGTTTGATGCACTTCTAACTGACAAAATCATAATTGCCTGTTTGTATTAAAACCTCAAACTGCAAATGTGAAACAAGTTTTCAATACTTCATATAAATATATTGAGATGTATGGAATAAAATTAATAAATCAAAAACACAAAACATTTATATGTTACAACCACAATACAAATTTCAATAACAACAATAAAATGGTTTCATTCGTGTTTTAATATTTAAATTCTTTGACATGATCATTATTTTATAATAATCAGAAAAGCGAAAATAACTTGATGCATCATTTACAACTTTAGACAGTATAAATCATACAGGGATGGACTGTTAAAGTTTCATAAGTTACAAAGACCCGATTGATGTTGCCGTTGTTGCATAAACAATATATTCGAAAATATAGTATAGCTTAAACAATTCATGATCACACAACCGCCAATATTATGTACTATAGCTTTAATTAGTTGTGGTCTCATGGCAATCTAAATTTCAATTACAAAATTTCCACTAGATGACAGTTTAACGTTGTCATAAGTGCAAAATAAAACTTCGTCGACTACTTTCGTTCTCCAAATTACATAACAAGTTAATTGATTTCCTGCTATTGACGTATGTGCTTAACTACTAATTAGTCATTACTAATTACACATCGATTGCAAGCAAATAACTTTTTTTAATGCCATAAAGTGCTCCCTCCTACATAAATTACGTGCCGGTTGTAAAATTTACAGTTTAAGTAAATTAATGTCTTATTCTGTTTGTGAATTATTTTCATCCGTTTTATGTCACGAAGTAAAATAATCTATTGCAATAAAAAAGGACGCTTTTCGTCTCGGTATATCTGAACGTAGGTAAGTTTTATACTTGGACAATAACAAAAAATGCATAATTCATTGCAACATGATACAAGTTTCTGTCATAATCTTAATTCAATGAGAACTCCTGCAGATTCTTCAACAAAACAAAACTTTTTATTACGGCTAACGAAGTTAATACTGCTTTCGTTTAGGACTTATTGGATTTAAGAAGTTCGTTGTCAAAACAAGAAAAAAAAAAGTTCTAGGAAAATGTTTTAATAAAATATCTAATTTTAAAACTGCACGGAGCCATATCGGAAACTAGATTCCTCATAATTTCTGACGTTTTTAAATATCGCCCTAAAACAAATTACTGGCAGATAAAGAACAGTTAAAAACAAAAGTTCTACTTTATCTCGGCCAAATCCATCTTTAATAGAATCCCAGTAAATATAATTGTGGCAATCAGAGTCTCGAAGATTTATCTCGGAAGAAACGAGTAGGAATTAACGTAGTCAAAACGATATAATCATTAGTGACATGAATGTCACAAAGGGTCGCGAAGTTTTCAAACTTCGCAGCGGCAATTCTGATGAGTGTATAACAGCTGCCGGGCCTGAATCGATGTAAAACGAGCACACCGAAGGTTTCATTTCTGAATGCACGCCTCCGTCGAGATAACTACGTGTCTGAAAGAAAACTTTTTCATTTCGGCCCGTTGTACTCAATGGGATTCAATCAACTGACGCCGTTTAAACAGACAAACATTGTTATTAATCGATTTTCCACCTACCTCCCTACGCAAACGGCCTTCAAATCGTGCAACATTTGAGTTTGGTCCTATATAAGTCCTGCGATTCCCCCATTATCATTCTTTTATAAGCAGCGGTGGAACAATAAAGAAACAAAATCAGGTGGAATAATAATTTTTTTATATCAAAATACCAATGGTATATATTGCTTCAATTATTTTATCGAAATAAGTCTTAATAAACCAGGTAATATTCTGCATAAATGTCGTCTAGCAAGAATAATCAGAAAACGGTCACTTCTTTTAGTTGTAGCTCCTTGTCCATCACCATCATACACACATCATACAGTATCGGACAAAATTAGAGCGACTTTCATTTTTGTTCCGTTAAATAGTAAGACACGTATATATAATAAATTATGATATTTATGGACGAAACATATCACGTCCTCACATCTTTCTGGCATAGACAAGATTAGATTGGATTAAAATCTGGAGATTGAGCTGGTCATTTAAAATATTGATTTTTTGTTTACAAATCAATCTTTGACAAGCTTAGTAGTGTGTTTGAGGTGACTGTCAGACTGAAATATAATTTTTAACGGCATTTCCCATTCACAATACGGTAGTATCACATCTAACATATTACGATACACAGATTCATATTGCTTCTATTTTGATGAAGTCTTCTGTTTTTAGGGCGATGAGCAAACTGTCCACCATTACTTCCGAAAATATTAAACTTTGATTCGTCCGAAAATAGCACTTTTTTCCAATCCCTTGCTGTTCAGTTTCGATGCCTATGAACGAAAAGAAGTCCTGATTCTCGATTCTTTTTTGAAAGACGGTTTCTTTGCTGGACATATTTCAGGAAGCCCGGTCTCCTCTTACCAACGATGTTTACAATTTTATTTTTTGTATCTGGCGACAAATGTTGACCACGAGACATTGTTCTTAATGTAAACATAATATTCATATATGAAAAGAGTCAGATCACCATATTCCAAAGTTGCGATTAACATATATCAATAAATCTGCAGAAGAAATGTTTACAAGAAATGCAACATATATTTCTACATATAAAAAGTAAAATAAATTTAGAATGCAGACCGTTTAGACGTACGTATAGAACGCACATACTCAAATAATATTACTGGCCAAAATAAAATATATTTAATATATTTTTAAATTTATTTAATCTGGTAAAAGTATCCACTTGAAAAGATACGAAGCAGCAAAATTTCTTTAAATATTTCTATTGCACAATTTTCCGTAAAATGTAATGAAACTATTCGTATAGACCTAATATATTCAAATTATTGAATTTAATTATAAAACATATAAATTTAAACAAACACCAAGAATCTAATCAATTCATATCCAATTACATATTGCAACATTCCTATTAATGTAAATGTTCAGTTTTGACATTGCACTGTATAACTTTTCAATATAAATTTAAGTTGATAGCCACGACTAATTAATTTCACAGTTAGTCATAATGAAACATAAAACAGTTTTCAGTTTGTGATGTATTACTAATTAAAACCATATTACATATTATTTTGACAATTTGAAAATAGTTTTTGTATAAAGTGAAATAATTTGTCTATATTATTAATAGTAGGTAAAACTACAACTCCAAACTCCTTAAAATTGATAGGTCTAGACCGATTCGCAATTTTTAGACAATCGGTCTGGGTAAACTGCCAATCTGTAGATACTTTATAAAAGTAATTCATTCTTTTCACGGCCAATAAGAAACGTTCACTTTTTGTTTAGCATACATTTATCTAGTTACCGCTTTCATCGATCACTATGACAGTGGATTTGTGTTATCTATGTATGTCTTACTTGATATTTATCTCCCGATTCTTTTTATCCGTTTTCGCGTCATTTCTTTTATTCGACTTTTTCCGGCCCCGATCACTAACCGGATTTTATGCTTAAACAAACGCTTTTAAATTAATATTTTTAAACTGGCTGAACGCATCTCCTTTGTGCGATCTAATACGATATTCGTACATTTGATGGATTGGTTCAATACAGCCTTAAATATACGGAAGGTGGATTATATTGGAATAAGAGAATGAGGTAATACACATCATTAAAATATTTACATCACAATTTAAAAAGCAAAGTCGGATTCGCCAACGTTAGTTTTGTGTATGTTAGAAACATAAGAATCCTTCTATAATATGTAAAAATATTTATGTTGGTTGCAATTAGAACATGTACCACATTACAAAATGACCAACCGAATTTTGGTTAGATCTGACAGTAACGCGTAGAAGAACAATGATAAACTAAAATAAAAATATATATTACAAATAAAACTTGACAATTGCAACAAAAAATATCTACATTATACACAATTAGATGTAAATTCAGATTGACGTGTAATTATGTTATTATTTACCTACAGCAAAATTATATTACGACAACAGTTACGCAAATTTGCAATTAACAGTTTATTAATCTTGATTGTTTGTATTTAATAATTAAAAAAATCACCCCATTAATTATATCATTCATTTTAATCTATACATTTATTATTGAATTTGTTGCATAAATATAGTATGAATACCCTTATGGGGTAATTTTTGTTCACTTATTAAAATACTATCCGAATTAAATTTGAAATATTTATCTCATTTCTATGTTTGTATTAATATCTAGTCGTGTAATATAAAATTAAATTTTTCAAACCTCGCTTCCCAAGTCATACAGAAATGTAAAACATACAAGTTAAAAAGTTTATTTTAATTTTGTTTTCTTCATCAAAGAGCTTGAAATATTATATTTTATTTTTTACTTAAAACATGCTTGATCAAAATGGAGTCTATAAAAATGGAGAGAAAGCTGAAAACGAAATTTCTTTAACAGAGGGGGAACCTTAAAACCTTTTAAACAATTTTTATTTAAGTTACGAATTTTAGGGATCTTATTTAAACAAATTTTAGACGTTTAAAATATTAAATTAAATTATTTAATATATTAATATTATGAATAGAATATTGGTACTACCATTACGCATGAATTGAAAACCTTATTGATTTTATCTAAAACTACGTCTTTAACAAAGAAATATATAATTTAATAATATTATGATTTGGCGTTAAAATTAATTAAGGCTAAAAATATTTTAACTTACACAAGTTGTATAAATTGACTTTCTGTGAGAAAGTAAGTATTTGATAAAAGTTTATTTTAAAATATTGATTAAAATTAATTTCAAGCGAAGTGTAAATTATATTGGTGTTGAGAGTTGACAAATATTTAGTTTAACAGTACATGAATAATTTATAATTCACCCCTCTCCTATTAAATCTTGAATGTAAAAACGAAGACACCATTAGTAATCTTGTTCGGGCTATAAAACAGCCATAAAACAGGAGCACAATTTAAGTAGCCAATTCGGCGGATACATATTTATGAAAAGAAAACACAAGTACAACGAAAATATTACAGCGAAAAATATAAATGGGACTTCAGTATGCGGAAAGTTAATTTCCATATTTTCTTCGATTTTTATTTATATTGGACCGCTCAGACTTCAACAGGGGCTTTTGCATAGCTTCCGCATATATTAGAATACTTTTACTTTAAACTCTAAACATACAATGGACTGAATAACAATTGCGCATTTTGTTTCTCCACAACATTCAATTAAGGGTTTGTTTATGTAAATAATTTTTCGGGTTGTTGTTGCGCGAGTGCCCCGCTCATTTTCCATGCTGAAATTACAATTCAATCCGACGGATTTCGCTACAATTGATTTTTGTTTGCGATCTCATTAACTTCGTTCTCCCCTTCTAGTTCTTGTCCATGCTTAACGTATTAATAATTATTATGATGGTTATATGTTAAACAATTTAAATATGCTGTTTTATGCATATAAACTGTACTAGGAATTATCGTGTGGGTTGAAACACTAGGCTAAATTTAATAAATGGTTTATGTTTGTATGCAGATCGATCTAATTAAATTCGCAAACAAGCCATAAATCACGGTTATGTTTATTGTTGTTATAAGTAGAAACTGTTTTGCCATTTCTATTTTAGAGGCACATGAATTAATAATTTTGTGTGCTCAGGCTAAAAAGAAGCTCATATCAAAATAACTGAAAAGATTTTCAGGGTTTTAGGTCTTTATTTTTTCACACTGTTCCAAGTAATATCTTCAAGGATTACGCTACTCGACAAATTACTCTTTGAGATTACACACCACACGGAAAAGAACCAGCCAAATTCACTAAAAAGATTATTTCGTTTGACAAATATAATAACTGAGTGAACAACATGTGTGACATAAAGTATAATCGAGCAAACATAAAAATGTATAATTAAATTGGACAGTAAACGTTTGATTGGCGGCATAAACAGGTGCTTAGTCCACTTGAGAGGCGGTCGATGGTGTTTAGGGTTATGGTTGCTAACATCAACAAGTGTCCGGCAGTTATCTTAAAAGCAACTTTGTCTCGAACGGTCATAAAACAAACTTTGGGTCTTGTAAATATTTAACGGGCGAAATTAATTTTAATACGACTTACATTTTGATACCAGCTGTAGCTGAGGGGCTGAGGACGGGCCGAAGTCTCGCACCGTAGAATTATGTCCGTGTCTTCGTTAATGGGACCCCCGTTCGCAGAGTCCATCTTTACAGCAACCCTGGGAGGGTCTGAAACAATCACACATCAATTAGTCCTTTTAGTGAGAGCTGCAGGAATGTAGACCGGAGTGAACGTCGACTTGGGGATTGGTTATTAATGACACAATAGTGTGGCTAATTTACGAAACCCATTAAGACAAATAAGCAAAAGCGGCGGAATAACAATTTCGGGGTCCTGTGTGGTTCGCGGGACGGATTCCAAAGTGAAATGTAATTGCCCCGGTTCGAATAAAATAACAACCTTCGGACAATGCAATTATAATTGGATTGTTTGTGTTCCACGTTAGGGCAATATAGCCAAACACACATTAATTAGCTTAATAAACACTGAGTAACGACCGTCAGATGATGATATTTATTTTTGCGAACACTTGACATATCGATATCGGTATTTGATAAATAAAATTCTAGCCGGTATTCCCAATCCATGTTCTTTGCAAATATTTCAGCAGACACTCGCACTTAAGTAAATATGACAAACCGTTTTACTGACACCGAATTGAAAAGGTTAAGGAGACAACACGTGAAGTCGAAAAGTTTTAGTAATAGATAAAACTAAGACGAAGATAATTGGAAAGAAAGCAAATGTAATTAGTTTGCTGATGAGGTATTTCTGGAATTCGGATTGAACTGAACGTCGATCTGGGAATTGATTATTATTGACACAATAGTGTTGCTAATTTGCGAAACCCATTAATTGCAAGGCAAATAAGCAAAAGCGACGAAATAACAATTTGGGGTTCTCGGGTTGGTGCGGAAGTAATTGAACCGGTTCAAATAAAGACAATTTTCTAACACTGAAAATTGGACAGTTTGTTTTTAGAAAATTAAAAAATATTAATTAACGTTATAAAATACCAGATGCTGATAATCAGCGACGGTTTTGAGCCACTGGCTTTAGAGAGATCATTGTTCTGAATGTAGAAAATATTTTTTATGTACCCAATAATTTTATTCAATTATGGGTAGTTAATTGAATTTTTCTTAAAGTAGTCGAGCGACTCAAATAACATTATGAAAATTCTTTTAATGTTTTATTTTCACATAACTTTCCTATGTAATTGAATGAGAGTTTCATTATAAAGAATATTATCGGACGTAAACTTGTTCCAAACTATTTAATAACATGAAGCTTGAAATTTTAAGATAGATAATGCAAAATGCGCTTTGTATTAAAATGTACTAATTATATTTAGTTGGAAGCTAGTAATCTTATTCACAGTAACTACGTCGTTTGTTTGTAAATAATATTTGGAGAGAAAGGTAAAATAATATGTCAGTTGTTCCGAGCTCTAATTGTTTCAATAATCGTCTAATTATCTTCAGCGAAACAAACGGCGAAATTTAATTCTTGAATGGGAGGGGGGAGGCCGTAATCCAGTTTGCTTACATTTTATTAATAATAACGGAAAATTTAATGAAAGTTTACAAAGAGCTCAGCAAAATGTACGGTCTTTCTATTAAAACGGCAAGAGTAACGTTGCGGATGTCTTTAACAAAGCTAACTCTGGGCTTTTTCGTTGGCGAAACATGCATAGAATTCGGGATGATCCAGGTTTTCGGAAACCGAGCAGCACAAATGGGGCAGTTTGTATTCGGATCGCTTGTCAGCCAAAGTTTTGTATCTTCTTAACTACAAGATGGTATGTAATCGCTTCGGAGGTGGGTTCCGGCGCAGCAAAACAACACTGATTAATTTATTGCCGGCACTCTTTATGCTTTATTAAATTTCTCTCCGCCGATTTGTTCGTAAGTGCTAAAGTATTAATTAATTAAAACTTTTTTACGTTCGGATTACTTGTTATGTACATTTTATACACTTTGACCCTACTGTTTGTACCCATTTCCGATTATTATTAATACAAATTTATTGATTTACACGCCATATTTGGTTTACATCCGCAAAAACCAATCAAGTGGGTAAATAAATATTAATTTTAACGACTGTCCTTGTGGTAGGTAAATTACAAAATTATACTTATAATCTGAAAATTAATTTATATTTTATGAAAATTTTCTTAAAAGCTTTAAAATTATATTCAAAGCATGTATTTTTGCAAATTTATTGGTGTGTAATTCATTAATTAATGAGTTACAGTTACATTTAAATACGTTATTCTTAAAGAAAAAATATCCTTATATTGCAACTTATTGAAACATGTTAAACATATGAGCAGCTCTACTCTCTGTTGTGTCTACGATGCAAAACTATAATTTAATATTACCAAGGCCGAGAGAAATATGAGGAGGTTGCTAATAGGCTAAATAAGTTAATCGTTTCCCATATTATTATGGTAAAAAATTTATAGAAAATGGTCAAGTGGTAGTTATGAAAAAATTTTTCTGAGAAAACTTGAAAGAAAATCAATAACTAGTTAATTCGAGTGTCAAAATCCAATCCAATTTTGTCAACTGAAATTAAAGCCAACCTAGAGGACATTTGACCCCAGACCTACGAGAAAAACACTGGTTTCTGCTAAAAATATTATTCAATTTTATCTTGCTGGACCATAGAACAGTGGAGACAAGTAGTTTTTAGTAACAATGTTAAATTTAATTTATAAAAAAATAATGGTTTTGCTTATGTTAAACATTCTACAGCCACAAAACTAAATAAAAATTTTATTAAACCCACATATGGGTGGTTCAATTATGTTATGGGAATGCTTCATTTCTTCTGCCGTAGATCGCCTGATTTATATACAGAGATATATTATGTAATTTGCTTCCATATATTGAAGAAATGATGCTCTTAATAAATGTGTTTGAACATGAAAACGATCCCAAACCAAAATTATGAAGGATTTATGTTATTAAAATAACAAAGCATCGATTTTTTGTCTTAACATCAACCCTATACAAAACATGGGAGATCACGCTCATAATAAGTTCGACATAAAAATTTTATAAACTCATCACAGCAATTCAAGAAGCTGGACTAAAATTAGTAAGTAAAAATGATGTTATAAAATGTTAATATTAAATTAAATAATAAAGATTTAATTATGAAAAATCAATTTTAAAACTTAAGGCTTATGGTTAAAAAATTTAATATTTAAAGTTCCTATAATAATGACTACTATTAATAAATAATATTTTTTTTAAACTACAATTAATAAATAGGACGACTTCCGATTAATGTATTGTACAAATTTAATTAGCGATTATTTCCGCTTTCTGGCGAAATTTCCGCGATAGTACGTACTCATCCAAAACAAAAAGCAGATTTAACCTTATAAAATGAAAACTGGTGATTTTAATTGAGAAAACAAACCTAATGAGTTGGTCATGGGCGGAAAACTCGTTAATTAAAACTTCCAATATTGCCCCCAATTAATGAGCAATAAGCAATTATACTTTAATTTCCTGCTTTTTGCGGCCGTTTCGGCGGTGTGTATTAGTTAGAGACCGAATAACTGGAATCCTAGGAAAACCGTTTATTAATACCACAACTGGCGAACACAAATTGGTTCTCACACATTTATTACTCCGGGATAGTTCGCTATTACGTTTAAGAAACGGACCATCTGATTTCACCGAAGGCTTCTTAGTGGAAAATGGATATTTAATTAGTTCATTCGAGGTAACTCCAATAAAAACATTAATTTAAACTTCGTGAGTGGTTGGGTTTTACAACTTAAATATGAAAACTAAATTAAACATTGGCTTCCTGAAATTACATGGCGGGATGCCCTTTATGTGTAATTAGGTCACGGATTAATATCTTATGGGAATCCAAATACTTTTGGGACTTTCACTCCAAACTCTTTAATAACAATAAAATTTACGGATTTTTTTTACTAAAATGGCGAATGCGCCGGTATTGATTTTCAGTTCCTTAAAGATGCATTAGTAATATGTACTCGAGTACTCGTAGGAGTCTAATCCGAATCCAGAGTACCCAGAGTCGAAGTAGTCGAATATTTTAATTAATTATTTTCTTATCTTACATTTGTTAATTAATAAACTGTTCTGTATGTTTACTTGTAAAATACGCCGATATTGACTTTAAAAGTATGCGAAGGGTACATTTTATATAAGAAGGAATATTAAAGAAATATTTTAAAGAAAAACAACAGACAGGTCAAACAATTTTTACGAGAAGCGCGCATCAAGTTAATTTGTCAGCTTGGAAAAAAGCGGGTGTTAATTCGTTAAACTGTTTCACAAATAAAACATTTTCGGTAAGGTTTTGCGGTCGACGGACGTAAAGCGAATTTAAAGCATGACTGGGGGGACGGATAGGAGACAGAGGAGCGTAGGTAAGTAAGGCCGGGGCTGTAGTTCAGCCTTTTGCGGTTCCATTTCGGATCTTGTGACAAATGTTAGGTCAGTCCGTGTCTCGGAATGGCGACCGCAGCTAACGGGATTATAGGAGGTATACGTTACCAGTGCTTTTAGTCCTGATTTCGTGCATGACGAGTTTATTAAATAAATTAGTCGAGTCCGTTGTACGGGCAAATCCCCCACGTGTAACCCCCCCTAAAACGACGCCAATAAGCGATATCGTGTATCGTTTTCGGACCGCGATTCGTATTCTATTTGCACGCTCACGCAGTATTGCGGATGCTCATTTTTTATCAATTTACCATACACGGCGTGGTTTAATTAAAAATTAGAACAAGCTGTGCGTGTATAAAAATAAATCAAGTAAAAATTCCGTAAACAAACTGACTTGTTACATTGAAAACTCATCATTAAAATCAGTAGATTGCAAATTTTTGTGTAGGTGTTATACAATGTTAAATATCATAAAAAGCTGGCTCTGGTGACAACTTATAATTGTTAAAAATTTCGATTTCCTGTTAAAATCAATTGCCTTTTATGGTTAAATTTATTTAATTTCAACACTGATTCGAGGCAAAAATGTTATTTAATTTTATTTCAACAGGTTACAAAATAATATAAATTTTCATTTTAAATTAAAAACCCACTTTATATCGTATTTATTTGACACACGCATTATTAAATGAATTCATACAAAACACTTTAAAACAATAACAATTATATATATCCATAAATTATGAATATCGAAAGTTAACGAAACAACAACAGTTGTAAGAATAATACCCACATATTTATTTTACTACGTTGATTGTAATGAGAGTTTTAGGAAAAAGCAACAAAGCGATGGGAAATTTTGTTAATAGCATCTGCTCAGTGCAATATAGTTTGCAAATAGATAAATTGTAAATATACAATAAAACAAACGATATCATTTACAATAGAAATTAAGACATAACCGTGTTAATGGGAGACGCAAGTCCGCGTATTAGATGCTGCAGTGACACGTTAATCCACCCGAGGCGCAATTCCTTTCGGCGTGGCAAAAAGCGAATTAAAAAGCAAAACTCCAAAGACAAAGTCGAAGCCGTGGAAAAAGAAGGAGATGGGTCCTTACAAGCAACATGTATCTGCCTGGCGTCCTCGACGGTTCCCCCAGGAAAGCGTGGATTGTCAGCTCGACAAACTAATTCCTTCCCGTCGTCTTCTGCCGCGACGCTCAGCGACACGATACTCCCAGTGAAGGTTTCTGTCACCTCTTCCTGCAAAACAACACAATTTTACGTGCATATGGAGCCCGGCATATATAAATATTATTCGCGTATACAGCAAACGGAATGGGACTTTTTTACAAAATGAAATATGTCTAATATACTTATACACCGTTATTTTATTTTTTTGTTTTCGGTTTTTTATTTTAATCGCTATACATGAGATGAGATACTCTGGTTGTATTAAAGAACGAGTATATTAAACTTAAGTAAAACTCTCTGAGGTAAAAAAGTTATTTTAAACAAAATATTCAGAAAAATTAAGTAAACATCTATATCACAATGTATTTTCAAAGTGATTAAAGCTTAAAATGTATTTTAAATAAGGTAGTTTTGTTGATTTCATAAAATTATTGTACACCAGTTTAAAATAGGTTTTCAGGTTCACTTGGATCTTGATCTTATCTGACCAAAGCCCGTTCCCAGTTCTATTACAAGTCTTAGTGGTCATTTGCTTTCATCCAAATATTAACCCTTGCAAATTCTCGTAGAATAACTGATGTTAATTCGTTCCAACTCTGATAAGCTATAATGTGTCTAATTAAATACAGTCGGTTGAATTAGTTAGGAAAGTTGCTAATGCGTTGTAACTTACTTACCGTAACAACAGCGTTCCTAATAGGTTTTCCATCAAGTAGCCATGTTAACTTGGCAGGTGGATAGGAACCGGAACTTTCGCATCTTATATTCTGGGATTTTTGCGTCGATAACAAACCATTGGCCGTAACGATTTTTACTTTGTTCGGTTTCACTGGAACAAGTATATTTAATTAGTTGTACGTATTAACGGTTAACTTTAACCGAGTAACGGACCAACTTTTTAATTCAATTTACACCAGAATTGAGACGTAAAACCTTTGACTAGGGTCCGGGCAACTAAAAAACAAATATCTTCCTTATTTTGAATATTTGTCACAGCCAGACACTTACTTCCAGTTAACATCTACAAAGCATGATTTAATAATAACTTCACAATAATATTAGTTTAAAATAAGAGAAACTAAATTCGTTTAATGATGAACAACGTTTCAGCTAATTTAATAAAAATAACCTTGTGCATTAGTTATTTTGCTTTGGTAAAAGATTTCCGTAATTTTCATCTTGCATAATGTTGTACAGGAAAGTACGGAAATTTTGCATAGTATGTATTAAGAAGACTTAACTATTTAATAAGCATTAACTTTCTTGAATAATAAAACTCCATTATGTTTCAGCCTTTAGCAACTTCACAAAGAAAACAAAAATCCATTTTAATTAGGTAAAATAAATATTCGTTCATTGAACTTTACCGACAATTAGGATCAAAGTGCACAAATTTAAAGCATTCTTCTTTTTACAAACGCTATAATTTTTTATTTAAAAGCCAGTGAAAATAAAATAAACGTAAATTTCTCATTGTTTCTTTTCCCTGCGGACTAGTTCAACAGCAGACATGGCCGTAAACGTTCACGTGAAAGGAACTGTATAAAAGTTAAAATACACTTACGAGTCCGAGATCTTTATAAAAGTAATATGGTGTTTATGTGTCAGAATGCGAGGAACACTACGTGATGTTCTACGTTATGTTACGGTAATTTTACGAAAGGCTGGTTTGATTTTCGTTTAAACGTTCAAAAAAACAAATCCCGTAATATTTTCGGCGTTTTTACGGAAATCCACGTTTAATCCGACGGTTGCTGGGGGAAAGCAATTCCTTCAGTTCGACCGGGATCTCTTTTTTGGCGTGAGCCGTCAGTCATGATTTCCCGGGCATCGCTTGCACTTACGGAAAACAGTGATCGGGACTTCTCTGACGACGTGGCCGGCCTTCTCGTCAGACGTGGCGCGACACTCCAGACGGGTTCCCTTGAGGTAACGAGGAACGCTCACGACGGTCAATTGGTTTACCGTCGTGCTCGTCGCCCTGCCCGAGTCCACCAGGCTGTCCAGGATCGTTCCGTTGTGCCACCACGTCAGCGTCGGTCTGGGACGACCTGCGAAACGAAATAATTCAGGCCGTGCTTTGCCTTACGAATCACTCGTGTACTGTCTGTTTTCCTTCTTCACTTGAATTCAGGATGATTGGTTTGGTTTTCGAATTGTAATAATACATGTGTAACAGTCAAATAGCTAGGACAAATATTTAAAAAATGTTACCTCCAGAAACTTGACAGGATAAAAATAATTCGTGCCCTTCAAAAAACGGTCCCGCAGACTCGTTCACCTTTATCTCTCTGCCCTCAGCGTCGAAAATCTTAGGACTTGAAGGTTGTTCTGTAACAAATCAAATTTACAGTTCAAAATTTTCAAACTTAATGCAACAAATATTCTTAAAGGCTTAGCATAATGTATAATGATGATATATAATGTGTAATATATTTTAATTAAAATGGTTCGCCCGAGTTGTGAAGTGCGTCTCTTAAAAGCACCGCATTAAAGATATTACGGACGCCCCATTCTTAATAAAAAAACTTAATAAATCAAAAGCGGTGACAAAAACACGAAATAAAATAAGGAACTGCCAACTGGTGTTAAGTTAAGGTAACTCGTTTCGTAACATATTATAAATTGCTAAATTATTAAAAAGAATTTTTTTTTTTTTTAATAATATTGGGAAATAATGGGCCTGACCTACTAAGGTTAGATTGATCTGGTAGTTTTTGGTAGGTGAGTTGAGGAAATCAACGCGACATCGGAAAAGTCCCTGGTCGTGGATGTGGACGTTGCGTATCCTGAGGCGGGCGGTGGAGGGGTTGTCGTCGCTGATGAAGAAGGACCTTGCGCCGAGGTCGTCACTCATCGCCAGATGCGAGGCGGCGCTTAGAGGACCACCGCGGGCGTCCAGGCTAAAATTAAAAATTTATTTTAGTCGATTTTCATGCTCCACAGACAACTTCGTTTTTTTATGTCTGTGGGCGAGGGTTACCTGCGCATTCGCCATTTTTAAGTCATACATGCAGTAGTAATAATTATTATAGGAACTTTTTAAAATGTTAAATATTTTATGCATAACTCTTTTACTTAATGTGAACTGTTAAGTAATATTAATTTATTGATGTTGTTTTATAGAGTACTATAAAAACTACTCGTTCTTATTCTCTACAGTTTTAATTTCGAAATGGATTTTAATTTAACATTAAAACTTAAAACATTTAAACTGTGTATAATATCCACTTTGTTTTATAAATATGTCTCCGTGGTATAGATTCGTCCAATTTCCGAATATACAACAAGACTATTTTTCTTCCTGTGATTCGTCACAATTTTGGTTTTGTGTTTGGTATCGTTTCCATGTTGACACACATTTATTAAGAGTATCATTTCTTCCATATATGGAAGCAAATTGTTGTTAAATATATCGGTGTACATAAATTTAATCTTGTCAAAAATAGAAAAACTTAAACATCGCCATAGCATATGTTACTTGAATCGTCACCATATTTATATTATATTTATAGCAATAATTTCATTAAAATAATAGTTTGTAATAATTTAATCATTACAATATTTTCAAAATAAATATCTACAAAATCTACAATATCTGTAATGTAAATGTGGCTTTACTTTTTAACAATTTCATGACGTTTTCATTACTGTCACATCATCAGTTAACATGGCATAAATTTAGATTTTTCTAATCTAAATCAGTAATACGATCTTCATCTGATGAATCTAATCATCTCCTATTCAAGCGCAATCTAAATCATTATTATACATTATATAAACTCCGTGATTCCATTGGAAAAATGATAAGATTAATTTTGGAAACGATTTTGAATACAGACAAGTTTAGGAAGCTAAAAAGACAGCTGGACCTCTACAGGGAGATTTCACGTACAAGATTAAGGCCAATAGACTTAACTTATCAACATGTATATGAGAAAGTAACAATCCCAGATACATATTGTAAATACGAAGAAAAAGGTCTCGTCTTCATATGGCCCAAACGGAAAAATATTAGGCGCATTCAGCAAATTACTAACTTTTGGTGGTATGTCTCTCACATATTATTCTGGCTGTATGTCACAAATTTTTTACCAAGTGGGAGTGCAGTTCCTATAGAGCAACCGCCGTGGATATACGAAAAGGTTATAAAACCACCCAAGCCCAGAGATTTTATCATTGAACCGGATTGGTAATAACTAAATATATTTTGTACTCAATAAATTTTTATAGGAACTATCTAAATAAATATGTCTGAAACTACAATGTTTATATTTAATTTTTAATATATAATATCTGAATTCTAAATAAAATTCCAGCATATTTCAACAGCTTTGAAAGTTTCCCTTAATTATTAATTGTTTGAGTATTTAGGTATGTCTGAAATAACTACAATTTACAGTGTAAATATTCGATAATTTATAAAAAAAAAATATACAAGATGTACAAATTATATTAAAAAAGATGTTTATATGTATGCATAATTAAAAAATTAAATTTTATTTAATTACTTGTTGTATGTTTGTATATTAAACTTTTAAAATCAGTAAGAATCTATAATGTATTATTAATTAAATTATCGAAATTTGTTAACTGATTTTTAAATTTGAATTAATGAAAAATAAATCACATTAATAAATAAAATTAAAAAATATTGAGTCAGTTTTTTGTTCTATTCAAACAACTATCGCTACCCCAATATTTTTTGTGATTAAATTGTCAATTTGAAAGCTTTTTACACTACACAAAAACACAGTATTTTTTTTAATTACAAAGTTAGCGAAATACTGGTTAATATATTTAAAAAAACGCCCCTCTTGCTCAAAGTTGGCGTCAAAACTTGAACGATCAAAAATAAATTCTATTAAATGAAACGCGATAAAACATCGGGAGTCGAGAATTTCTCTTATTACATCCACTCAACACAATGTATTCACATTTCTGGTTTAATATGCGAAGCGATGAAAATGGCACTCAATACTTGATGGTTTTTGCACGTTCAGCAAATTATTATTAAGACGCATCGGTTTTTTGACGGCTTCTTATATACAGGGGAACGTTTTCGTAGTCAGTTAAATAATCCATTATGTTTGCATCTCTCTCCGATTTTTAAGGGTTGTCCCTTTTCAAATGCGGAAGCAACATTAAAAACTGAAAACCTAACGAATGTTCCGTTCCCCGAATGGATTTACATTAGAAATCTGTTTATTTTATGATTCATTTTTTTCAACTTTAAATGCGTTATTCGATTTGATTTTTATCTTTCGTTTTAATGTCTTCTTGTTATGCTTAAACTAAACCTTAGGTACTTGCTTTTAATTAAATGTTTGTACGTTTAAGATTTTATATGCCTGTAAATACATTCTCACTCCGATGCAAAAATAAACACATCATAAATTCGTATACTTATTTTACGGCGATTAATGTTTTATGTTTTACTAAGATTAGCACCGTCTCATACCAGCATTTAATTTGAAAGATTACAAATACGGACAATGTTTTAAAATAGAACATTTATTTAAAGTCATATTCAGCATTATCCTGGGATGGTATTTTTATGGCTGTTGAGATAAATATGCTGGCATTCGATGGTCCCGCCGTATAGAATTTATTTGGAAAAATCGCGAACCGATGAGCATACAGGAAGTGAGATGTGGAGAATCCGGAATACATTTCGGCGAAGTTCAGGATATATAAATCAAAGTCCGGGAGCAGCGGAACAAATTGCTGAGCTCACTACTTTTATACCACAATCGCCGTAAGGCACCCGGTCTACGGTAGTGTGTTTTGCTTTGCCGAATAATCAACCTTTATTTCAAAACTATATAAAACTGCGGGATTATTTTAATATATGGCGGCGGACTCGTTCAACGAAATTGCGCACCAAGGAAAACCACTCCCGGATTTTTATTAAAATTGAAAATTTCACGTACAAACTTCATTATTCCGGAGAGCGTTTATCGTTCGGCTTCATTGTTTTCCCGATCCAGCAATTTGATAACTTAAAACGATGTTTAAATATATTTGCCCATTTTACTGCCTATATAAAAAGAACAACAATTAGAAATTCGGTTTGGAAACCTTTCCTGCTTGCAAACATTACGTAAATAAGTTGTGTAGGCGTCTAATTTGAATTAATAAGAAAATTAGCTCTCTCAATTGGTTGAGCAAGATTATGGACGTTGTTAAGTAATATATTTATTCCAATCTTCGTTACACTTTGTTGCCCATCAAAATTAACCTCGTATACACAAGTATTTAACATTTTAAGACAATATTTATTCTATAGCATATTTGTAAGGAAGCTAATATGCTTAATGGCTATTAGTTTCTAATTATTACCTATACAATGGTACTTTGATTTCGTCCTTAAACCAAAATATCATTGTTACACTGCTGTTGGCTGAGACATCACATGGTAAATCTACATCTTGACCTGGTATACCCCAGATAATAGTAGCGTGTACTGAAACAAAAAATCAGTAAATTACGTAGTCAAATCGGATTTTTTTTTAGTGATTGTAAATTATAAATATGTTTTGTATTTCTTCACAATTGCTAAACGTTTCTTTTAGGTTAAATACTATTTATCTGATATATAATTTTAAGAAGAGTTTCCAACTGATAAGGTTTGAATAAAACTGTTCAAATAAAATTTTTACTGTTGTAAAAGGAACAAAATAAATTGTTTTATTTCAATTAATAATAAATTAATCTGCAAATTCATACAATTTTATTTATACCTATATTTAAATTAAATCTTAAATTAATAATATTTTTTTCAAAACCATCTCAATTACAAACGATTTAACAAACAGTCAGGGTAAGTGATTAATACACATATGCGTATCCTAGGGCTATTGATCATTTACGTGTTTTGATGTAACGCCCCAAATAATTAATCCTAAGTTGATTTCTATTGTTCCAAATTCTAAAAGCCGATAATTGTAAACTTGAAATTGGTTGTTATAATTGACCAATCATTGTGGAAACCCTCAATTAGTAATAATTATCATATAGTATCAAACAATCAGTATATTGAGGGGCTAAATTGCTCCTGTCTAAAAATATTATTATATTATATTTGAACTTGTTTGATGGAATCTTAAAATAATTAATATTTATGATAAGACAAACACAAAAATGTTTTAAATCGATTGCGATTGAAATAACCACTATTATTTATTAATATATAGAAGTCAATTTCAGCTGTTAAAAGTCATAAAAGGCAATAATTTAAAACCCATACAAAATGGTCGTAGTAATAATTGACTGATTATTACGAAAACTCAACAATAATGGACACATACATTTTCCCAAATCCATTATCAAATGAGCGATTGGATTATTCTGCTGCGTAATACAGACATAAAATGTATTCACTAATTTACGAAGTACTTTTCGCTGCTGTGTACAATTCGCTCGTAAATTTTTTTTTTTTTTTGGTATACGGTTTTGTAAACACGAAGATGAATTTTGTTTTTGATAGGCAGTAAAATAAAAACGACGGATTGGACAAAGGGGCGTGTGCGGTAATAAATTTTGGCAAAAATTTACATCAAAGGGTTTTTCTCGTTAAAAAGTACGACAACAGATTATATCAAGGTAATTACACATGTGTACATATATGAGTTAATCTCATGTAGGTTTCACGTTTTCCAGAATAAATTCTTTAAATCTGCTTCATACTCTCCGTGCATACTTCAGTGCGCGTAAGAATAAAGCATGGGTTGGATATGAGATATTTATTGACAGATAAAAATATCTCTCATTTTACCCTTTGCTGTATTTTGACGGAAAATATCGTATACATATGTGGCTTCGTTTTTTATCTATGTACATCATCATTTAGAACGTTTATTTTCTGGCCCAGTGATTTTTCATCTCCATACAACCATGCAGAAATGTTGAAACATTTCTATAGGAATATTTTTACAAAGGCGAAAATATATTTTTTTGTAAATTCAGCTAATAAATTTGAAGGTACACGTGAATAAATACTTGGCAAATATCATTAAACATTTTTGTTTGTAATGCTGTGTTACACTAATATATTTATTTAAGTTCCAGTAGCAAATATGTGCTCTTTCAGCGTTTAAACAAACTAATTTGATGGGCGGCACATGTACCTGCACTTCACTGCGCGATAAAACATTCTATGCCTCCTGTTAAATTTACGACTGTTTAAGTTTGTGGTGAATCAGTGCAAATAATTGTACAAAGTTTACGTGGCAAGTGGTACTAATGTAAACTAAAGTTTGGTCAAGTTCGCAAGATATGAATCTGGTTTGGTATTCAGATCTTTGCCCGGCATTAATCAAACGCAAGTGCATTATTACCGAAACCTAAACTAATTTGGATAGAAATACACGTTCCCTGGACTAAAGGAATGTCAGGCGTCAGAAATAAATCTCGTTGTTACAACTTGGCGCCATTGTAAGTAATTCGAACTTATCTGGGGGGATGGAACGGGCCACGCGTGCCAATCTCACCATCTCCCGTCGCACTTTCCCTCTCGGCTGATGCACTCCGGGAGTCGGGGACTCTTAAAATTTTGATAAGAAAACTTTTATGGGGTTTTAGTTTCCAATCATTGTTTCATAGACTCCTATTAAGATCACTTCTAATTTGCCGTCATCATTTGTTAAATACATTTCTTAGGTGCTAGTTCAGAATGTATACGTATTCAGTTTCCGAAGGTATATTTTGAATAATACTGTCACTTACTACCTACGTATGTATTTTAAACTCAATGTCATATTTTAGCTAAAAATAATCTTCTCAGAAAATATGTCGCTCCTTTCTTTGATGATGTCCAATTATAATATATTCACATTATTTTGAAATGGGGACCGGAAACAGATGCGTTTTTGTGCAAACAAACAATTTTCTAAATTTAACTAACAATTTTGCATAAAAAAAATGTTTTTAATAAAGTCGCACAAATCCAAATTATCGTAATCCTTCTTCGAGCTTTTGAAATTGAATAACAATGAATAATTCATAGTACCAAGTTGAAACAAAATGTTTTATTAAAAGCAAAGGAAAAACATTGAGAACTCTAGCATAAGAAGAAATGTAAAATGGGCTAACATCCATATTCACATGACTAACATACGTTTCTCTTGTTGAGAAAAACTCTTTGATGGAGATTTTTTATACTGATTTATCACCGCCACGCCCTTTTGTACAATCCACCATCGTATTTATTTTACTGCCTATCAAAAACAAAATCCCTCCGTACATGTTTACGAAACCTTACGCTGAAAAATATTTTTAGAGGTAAATCATACATGGAGGGAGTGCCAATTATTATAGCAACTTTTTATTGTTAAATATTTTAGTCATAACTCTTTTCTTTAATGTGAACTTTTATAATAATATTAATTTACTATTGTTTTTTATACTGTATTATAAAAACTACTATACCTTTATTTTATAAAATGTTACATATATTTTTCTGAATTGAGCTAGACTAGAACTTTGAAAGGGATTTTTGATCTGTGTAATTTAACATTAACACATTCTGTAATTTACTTTTTTTATAATTTTGGCCCATTTCCGTGGCATTTCCGAAATCATAAAGTAAAAAAAATACATTACAACATTATATATACTGGCATCAAATAGTATAGATAATAATTCTAATATATTTAAATAAGTTTCTATAATTATTAATTATCAGAGTTATTAATATAATTTATTTTTTTGCTTTTATATATGTGATAAATTTAAATTGCAGTTTGTTTATATTAAACAACTAAAAATAGCGTACGAAAAAGTCAAAATATATCAATTTCCAATTTGTTTCCATTTCCGCAACAAGTATGGAAAAATGAAAGAAAATATTTAAATGTCTGTGCATCTGTTTGAGTAGAGTTTTAAATTTAAATAAATAAATTTATAAAATTTACCGGTTGAGCTAATGTTCATAATAAAATCGATGGGACTATATCCCATAGTACTGGTCTCGTAATGCCCAGACTTTTTTTTATTCCCGTCTCATTTTAAAGCATTCCACATTAAATTCGCAATCATATTCCCCGTTCCCAGGGGTATCTCAACGGATCGGTATATAATATTTTTCCATTTTATAAACAGAGCTTGATACCGACGAAAGCAAATGTTTAAGATGGAGATGTCAGATCGTTGACGTAAATGTCCGTGCATTTGGAACGAGAGAACGAATCGTTTAACAGCAGCGCATCTCGCTATCATCCTATTCCCTCGAGTGTTTCCTGGGAAAATAACAATGAAAAGTGTGTCGTCGAAATTCTGTATTTTTTTCTGTAATTATCCTCCCCCTTCTAATGCACTGTCTTGGTAGAAGACCGAACTGTCAAAATTTTTTTTATAATCCCGCAGACACCTTCTCTAAATCACTCAGATCACCACAATATTTTTTATGATTACTTAAAAAAAAACCCAGATGAATCGAATATTTTTCTTGTCCATGCTCAGTTTCGTTTGAAAAAAACCCCATCATGAAATACTCCGCATTTAAGCTTTATTGTATTTTAGGCAGTTGAGTTGTAACAATCCTCTACTAAATGTAACTAAAATTGATGGTGTACACGCCAAGTTGCGCTGTGCAGATTATAATTTTGCGAAAGACGAAAGTCCCGGTAGGATAGCTAAATTAAATGAAAAGATAAACAGCTCAAAGCTGTTCAGTCCCAGAGAGAAGATTTCAAGACAATCCATTAAACACGTACATATAGTTTTTGCCAAGATATCACCCCCTAATGTACATATTTATTTCAACCGTAAAACCGTGCCGTACGTCATCCGTTCCGTGAAATAATTAAGCTCATGCCATAATCTGATATTAAAATAAATGTTCCACAGAACATGCATATGTGCTTCAGACAATAAGTTCCGATGCTGCTCACCCTCTCCACTATCCACCATTGTTCTGGTGCTTATACGGCACAATGCAGACGTTTTATTCATTGTTCCCCTGATGACTTATGACGTTTTAACGTACGGTAAACACAATGACAAAAACCTCCGTATCTGATGTTACCTGTTTTATATTCAGCTGTGCGATAAGTTTCTGCGATACATACGTTACAATTACCAGATTAACATCTAACAAATTTGTGTATGGATAATTGGTGTCAAGAATCGAGAACAATTTCCTCTGGGGACTTAAAATGTGGAGAATTGCAGTAACGTTGGAATTGTAAAGCAATTTTTTTTCAATATGAAAGCCTGTTATTATAATAAAAGATAATCGAGTGACTCATTTGACAATAACCACAGTTTTGAACCATCCGAATCTCACGTGCCAAATTTTTCGCTTATGAAACACCTACCGGCGCCTAATGCGTTTTATTTCGGGAAATATTTGGCCCACTTCGAGGAGTTTCCTAGATCCTATGACAACTTAAACGTAAAAAATTGCTTGCCTGACAAACACATAGAGTACAATGCTCTTATTATTCCCAGTTAAATTGGATGATGTATTTTTAGTTGGCTTCATTACCCAGTCGAATAATCATTTAAATATGAAATTTTGGCATTCTGCTTGTTTTCCGGTGCGTGCACGTACTTCTGGGAATCGTGTTATTTCAGAACTGTTCATAATTGTATCTAGTACTCTGGAAGATACGAATATAATATAAAATAACTAATTCAGATACGGTAAGTGTCTCCGACTTAATTTATATATTCGCCAGTAAGAAGATAATATATTATACTTGAAAACTGTGTTAATCTAATAATTGTTTTAACTATATGTAAACCGTAGTAAAACATTAAACACAGAAACGATAACATCCTTACACAGTGGTTGAAACCATAAGCAACAATCATTCCATTTGGAGTTTTCAAAGTATCGAGACAGTTCAGAAGTTCACATAAATTTATGACAGATATACGACGGCTTAAAACTTATGTCTGGGCATTTTGATGAAACCTTTTTTGTCGTCGGCTTTTTTGCTAGTCTACATACATTCGTCATTCAAAGATTTGCCTGGAGAACATTCAACGCACACATTATTCACCGGTGGTTAAATACAGTAATAAACGGTCTAGTCGTTTTAATTATGTGTTTGATTGTACTGCTTACATGTAAACTTAGTTTAGGCATGAAATTAAGTTTCGCCATCGTTTTCTAAGTGCAAATTTGTTATCAAAACATCCATCAAAACTAATATACTATGCCGACTTTGAAGCACTTAATGGATTCAGTTTTAATAAAATTCATGATTTAATCCAGCATATTAGAACTAATCAACCTCGTTAAATGTTTAATGTATCTATTTTCAGAAAACTGTATATATGCTAAAATTGGATAGTGCCGCGTTTGCTATTTCTTGGAAACTGGTGCTTTATCATGTAAATGTTTTTATTAAATGAGTCAACATTAATTAAAATGGTCAAATCTGGCGCCTGGTGAGTAATTTTTAATCCGCCATGGCTACGACAGATAAATTCATTTATTTCTCTTTAGAATTGCAAAAATTTTGGTTTTCTTCAAAGTTTGAAAATATTATTAAATTATCAACTTCATTCATTTGAATCAGATATTTTCCAGTAGTTTAAAATTCTATTAATTTTTAATCCTTAGGCAAACTATATGTACTTAATTAAATTTGTCAAGTTCTTAAATGACAATTATCCTTTTTTTAAAAGACACTGAGGAACAAATCTAATCTAAGTTATCAGGGGGAGAATAGATAAGCGCACTTGCCACGAACTGAATTAAAAATAACGAAAAACTCCATAAAAGTTAGTTAGTCAGTGAATTAAGTCTTTTGAAGTTCTCGACCGCCAGTGCCGTTTTTAGAGCGTCGTCGGAATCCGCACCCACATAGATATTTTCGTTCTTGTGCGAAAAGCGGGCGAAATGCCAAAAGTGGCACACGACACTTATGGAACAGTCGTTGCGGGGGATCTACATTTGTTTTCCTTGTAATTACGACTTCATCATATATTCGGTCGCATAAGAGCCGTAATTTTGTTTTCTGATAATAGCTTTTTAGTAACGACCGCGGATTACAATTATGTAGTTCCGTATAAATTATCGTCGGCCAGAACTATAACGAATTCATAATCTGGTAATAATGTTCTAAAATTTATTGTGGGTTGTTTTTTTTTGGTTTCTCGTTCGCGCAAACTGCTCCCTTATTGATTTTCATATCCATTTTAGTTTTACTTGTGCCGTTTATAACCGATATTATCTCTCTTATCGTTGACGGTGGAGCCCATTAAAATGTAATTCATCATATTTTTTTGATTTTGTTAGTTTCTTTAAGACTCCCGTCGCGCCAACTTTGCCAGTAAATTCATTAACTTTAGTTTTTTTCTTATTTTTGTTTATGTTTACACAATTTGGGGGATAAAAATTGGAACCCGAATCATCTGCACTAATAGCTTCTAAAGCAAATTTTCATGTGACAACAAAAAATTATTTATTCGTTTTTTTTCAAACATAAATAGAACGCCTGAATTACCTTGAACCGAGACTTAAACATTTATTTCTCTAGTTTCAGTTAAACCATGTTTACAGGTCACTAGACTTTCAGTAATTTCAGCACGGCCTGCCTCGACATTCTACATGCACCTAAACAATCTCGAGCACGAACAAGATGAAAGGTGAATCCCACCGAAAATGTTCAAGGCCGAAATTTTGGACAGAATCCTAAGGATATTTATATTAAAAAACATCAAACACATTTATCAAATACGTAATCTTTTTCCCCTGGAAAAGGTTAATGACGGCCTTTGTCTCGCGTATTTCGACGGATCCCAACGAAATTTTATTAAATTCTGCGCCACATTTTTCGACATGGTCACCTGCTCTCTTTTAATATTTTGAATTAGGATTATGCGAAATACATTCCAAGTTTTGTTATTCTTCGGGCGAACGAATGCTAAATTGTAAATAATCCAGACCAAAAAGATAACTCGGAGTATTTACATTTAAATTACGAACACGCCGGAGGCCGTAATCGTAATTGTCTTCGCTCATTAATAATAATTTGCTGGTGTTTAGTTTAGATGATGCCAATTATAATTTAAACGGCCATAATCCTAAATATGTACACAGCTCTTTTGAGAGCTCGTTTGCCTGGTCAACGTTATAAAAGGTATTATTTAATTTGGATTATAATGTCATGGTGCGAGGGACCACTTAAGGGCCGTAATTAACGAGGATTGAGAGATTATATAATCTCATTTAACGCGTGACCTATAAGCCGTTTGCAAGACATTCCGCAGAACTCGCTAAATCGTGATTTTCGTCCAGGATTACGCCGTGAAATCTTCGTCGCACCAAACAGGATAATGAAATTTCCCCATTAAAATTATTAATATTATATTAATTACTGTGACGCGTCTTGTGGAAAACATTCCGTTATAAAATGATATTAGCATAATTTGAATTATTTCGAAACCCACCGATATAACTGAACGCCGTAAGATATTTGCCCAAAAATGTTTGATGTGTAATTTGTAGGGCTTGACTGATTCATCGGCGTCGGCTCCGGTTGTTCAAAAATTCCACCATGGGCGCCGCGATGTTTTGTTAATGTTTTTTATTTGATAAATTCCTGTCTATTACTGTTTTCTGAGTTTCTTCAGCGATTAACTGAAATTTATTAAAAATTTAAATTATAGTAATAATTCCACGGTCACAATAAATTGTTTTCTTCTACATGTAAAATGTAGATGTACAGAGTAGCCCATCTGAAACTGGGGGCCTTCTCGGGGCATTACATAACGTTCAACATTTAACACCTGCCTTATGAAAAAGGACTTCTAATTGCCTGTATAGTTGTAGTTTTTGAAAATTAATTTACTCCTTTAGAAAATTATAGGGCTTTGAAATACCAATAGTATACTGCTTGCAAAAAAAACGCAACACCTAGATATAATTGATTTACTTCAATTTTTATTTAGAAAAATATTAAACTATTACAAACAATAATTGATTAAAAAATAAAGCATAAATTGACGCATCGTTACATGCATCGAATGAGATTATCTATATCCTAGACGAACTGTATCTGACGTCTTAATTCACTAAGAGTCCGAAAAGAGCACTGTAAAGTCCTTAAGAGTTGCCCTGTCATATCTCACACATGTTCGATTGAGGAAAGGTCTGAAGATCTGGGTGGCCAATGTAGTGAATTCACATGATAGGTTTCTGGATGTGTGGACGGGCATTATCTTACTGAAAAATTAGTGCGAGACCTCTTCTTATGTAGAAAAGAAAATAAGGCTCCACAACCTGGTATATCGCTGGGACGTCATATTGCCACTAATAAAAAGTGACGGTGACCTGATACCATAAAAATAGCACCCCATACAATTAAACTCACTCTTCACAGCAGAGGGAGGATCACCTCTTTCTCCACGTCACCGTCTAACTAACGGGTGAGCATCGTGCATGCCCAAGGAAAAGAGTGATTCATCACTAAACACAATGTGATTCTATTCCTCATCCCAATGTTTCTTACACCAGTCACTAGTTGGCGCCTATGGTTTGCTCTTAGAGGTAAGTCCAAAAAAAGGCGATAAATCCGTAGGCCAAAAGACCTTATATGGAAATAAACAGACCGAATACCAAGGGGCCTACCGCTATCGGCAAAACTTTAGAAATCACTCGCGTTAAACTCAACCTGCCCCTTAAGGCCCTTGAGCTAAGAGGATGGTCTTGCTGCTCAGTGGTAGCTCTTGATATTCCGGAACCTCTTCCTCTACCTCTTCTGCCCTCTTCATTCAAGAACTATTACCGTATTACAATACTCACATTTTTGTTCAAGCACTGCGCTATTTCTCGAAACGAAACTCCTGCTTCACTCAAGCCCACTATTCTACCTCTATTCAATAGGTTAGTTATTCGTATACCTAATTTTATAAAAATATTTTAACACGTTCTGGGTGTTATGTTTTTTTTTACAGAAAGTATACTTTTGAAGAAAAATTCGAAAATAGATTTAATTTTACTAAATGCTCGAACTGTTGTCCGCCAACATGATTACAGTGATACAGATTATCTTCAAACCGGATGCCGTACATTGTGGAGTACTTGCGGTGTCATTTGTTGGAATCGTTTTCATGTTCAAACACATTTATTAAGAACATCATTTCTTCAATATATGCAAGCACATTGTTGTTTAATATATCCCTGCACATAAATCAGTCTAAGGGGGTCTACACCACAAGATTTGGAGCATCTCCATAGGATAATTGAACCGCCCCATGTTTCACTGTGGGTATAACAAACCATATTTAACATAAGCAGAGTTATCATTTTTTTATAAATTGAATTTAGACTCATCACTAAAAACTACTCGTTTCTACTGTGGTCAATTGATTGTGATCCTAAGCTTGTCAATATTGGACTTGCTTATAGATGTGAGGTCAAACGAATCCACATCCACTAAGCATTTTCTCACAATCCTTGAACTAATTTTAACCCAGTCCTATTTCCTCTAGGTTGGCTTTAAGTTAAGTTGATGATAATATTGGATAAATAAATTTGTATATTTTATAATATTGTATTACTTTCTTTAAATAATTTTCCATTAAATAGTAGTATAACTAATTTTATGTATAAATTATATGTAATATAGTATATAGTTTTCTGTTTTATACCCCTAATAATTTGTAAATAAATCATTTAAATTCTGAATAGTTTTCCTTCCAATATTTTTCTTTCTTTTATTTCTATCAATTTTGTCAATCGGCAATAATGGCCAATACAAACAACCATTTTACTAAAAGCTTTACATTTATTTATTCAAAGTTATTTATCATACAAATGCTACATACATTAGAGAAAGTGTTTATAAGAAATTTTAACATGAAATGCCAGTTTCACGTATTCATTTTAATAAAAATTTATTATTATTTATTTGTTTTTATTTCAGTATGTAGAATGATGTGTTTTGCTGACATTCTATTCCCATTTTTCACTTGAACCAGTCAAAAAATACGGCCGACATACCTGCAATGGCCGCTCGTTATAAACACCGAGTGAACGCTAAAAATAAAATTGTTCGGATGTAAAGGAAACGGGCACGGCTACAACTATTACAGACGGGTGACTATCTCTTTGTTCACCCCATCTCTAGGCGTCCAAATTTAACTGCAGGAACTTTCGAAAAAAGGTAAAACTAAACGTGGCACACAATAAAACGGCCGGCTTCAGCGTTTTCCAGCGTTGCAGCGTTACAGGAGCGGTTGCGGATTGCACAAAAGACGCGTGGTACCAGATGCACTTCTAAATTAAAAGGCTCTCGCATACTGCGTTAAATTAAGATCGTCGGAACAATATTTCAATAGAGGTTCGGTTATTGAAAGCGTATTTGCAAGTGCATTAGCGCCGCGTTTTTAGCACGTCACGCACCGAGCGTGAAATAGGGCCAATATGGAAATGTCTTCGGCGTAATTTTATTGTGCACAGCTGTTTGCCGTAAGATTACAACCCGTTATGTCTGGTGGGTTTTATTGCGCGGTTTTTATTTTACGGTGGATGCGGTTGCTTGTCGCTTCGGGCATTGATTTATTTCGGACGGACAGCTGAACTAAAAATTTATTTTGGCCACGGACATGTACCGGGTGGCCAAATGGTGGGGTCGACAATATCTCATAGACTATCAACTGAATGGATGTAGAAAAAACTATTAAACATATTTTTAAGATGGCTAACACCATTAATTGATCAGCAAACTCAATTTTTCTTTCAAATTTAATAGTTAAAGGTAGATTTAAGATATTTTTTCTTAATTGTGAGCCATATTTTTAGCTCCTCTTTGTCTCAATCAGAATTGATAATATAAATCAAATTAAAGAACTGATTTGAGCTCTCCATATAAAGTACCGGATAAAATTAAAGCGACTATCTTAAATATTAAATAAAATGTTTCAAATCTAAATTATTAAACATTTATTTATGGCCGCTACTTTATTTCTCTTAGTTCATTTATGTCTCAAATGAAAAAAATTAATGAAGATCGCAAAAAGTTATAAGTAGAACAGTTTTTTGTATTAATACAAGTGGTATAAAAAACAATTAAAAGGTTTGTGGTTCATGGGAGTCTGGAGATTCGAAAACGAGGTGGGCGAAACAGAAAAATCTCCAGAGCATTAGATAGTCGCATGAAAATTATTATAAATAATCCAAGGATGTCCGCAACTTAAATTTTAAGAAATTTACGAGACAAATCAATTAGTTCGAGGACAATTCAGCGTCGGTTAGAGGAGTCAGGGCTGCCAAGAAGACGTCCAGACATAAAACCCTGTCTTTCAAAAGAGAATCGAGAAGTGATCGTGGACAATTTGTTCATCGCTCTAAGAACAATAGATTTCATCCAAAATATGTTACAACTATTAAACATGGAGGTGGCAGTGTTATGGTGTGAGGTTGTTTTTCCACTTACGGAATGAGCACGATTCATAAAATAGAGGACAAAATAGATCGTTTTGTGTATCAAACAAATTGGAACAATATAGTCGAGGAAGTCATTTCCAATCTAATCTCGTCTCTGCGAAAAAGATGTGAGGACGTTATGGCCAACAAGGGATACTGGAAGAATTATTAAATATTATGCCATTTATGTTGGATTTACTTTATTTTAATTTTTATGAAGAGTCACTCTAATTTTGTCGCGATAAAAATTGTTAATTTTCTGGTTTTATTTTTTTATGTCATTGTTAGTCAATTTAACAAAAAGAAAGTCGTTCTAATTTTCTCCGATACTATATATAAAATTTAAATTTTTTTTCGAAAATGAAATTTTATATATAAGGTGTTCTGATTTGCTCGCGCCATCTTGAAGGGAAACGTATCATGTAAAATGCGGATAAAAAATTGTAGTTTATGTTACAGGGGAACTATAAAAGTTGACTAATAGGCATGTATCTTTGGACAATATCCAGTGGTCAATATGAAATGTGAAATGTTTCGGGTGAATGTATTACTGTCAACATAGTTGACATCCTCGACACCTGTTTAATTGTTATATTGTTAAAACTTTGTACTGATAAATTAGAGAGTAACCACAAAATACATTAACCTGTCGGTGATGACAAGTATATTCACATAAAAAAATCTCACATTTGAAAATAGCCTATTTTACTTTTGCCCATTGGACGTTGTCCAAATACTTCATAGTGTATTAAGGACCTCCAGCTCTTGAATCTTTTTTTTGGAGGATAATTAAGAAAACTATTTGTCGATCAACTCCTTTTATTTCTTCTGTTGAAATTAAAAATGAAATTTTATCTACTACACTATATTAATTAATTTTTTTAGAATTATTTCTAAAATACACCGGTCCAACAGATTCAGGTATAATCAATATTGAAATATCTACAGAGTTAACATAATTAAATAACGTTTACATTTCCTACATTGAATATGTTTTTTAAAGCCACTAAATTTAAAAATGATGTTATGGATGAGAGTTTACCATAATTTTTTTTTTATTTTTTGTTTATATTTCTCTTGGAAAAAAGGATATTAAGAAGCGACTTTCACAAATTTCTTTGATCACATTTAAAAATATATACGGTTGCAGTTGAAATGTTCGATAAATTTTTCAAACTTTGTAGAGAGGTCAACTTAGTGCTGTTGTCTAGCGATTGAAGTAAAATATTTAAAACCTGAAATTTATCGACATCTGTTCAGACAAATTGAAGTTATCGAGTTTTACCTTTTCCAGTGTTTGCCACCATATTAATTTAATACAGGGAGTAAACAGAAAATATCTCAAATGTTCTTAAAATGTCCTAAATACACCTTTTATTGGTAAATTATATGTCAGTCCATTTTGTTAATATTATTTTTTATACATATATACATTCGTTTAGTATTTTTTGAGATATAGTCAATGAACTCCCCCATTTGGTCATCCAGTACAAGCCGTTATATTCTTTTGGATTCGAAAAAATTAATATTATTTTACAATGTAACTGCATTGTGCATTGGATCAAACGGCTCAATTACTTTTTTTACATGCGTCAAAGTGACTATAAAAAGTAAAAATCCAATAATGCCCGTTTGTGCATAGTCTATACTATATAGATGGCCAAACCAATTGTATTTGTAGTTTTGTAAAACACTGAAGCCTTACAATTAATTAAAAGCAACAAAAAAAGCCGTAAATTAATTTTCAATTTCAAAGTGAAGAGTTACCTTGGTTCGCCGACATAGTTGCGTTTATTTACGACCGTTCAAATGAATTTTTTTCCAACTAGAATAAATGGATATGTAAAACTTCGTAATATCTGTGTACGTTTTTAGAACTTAATACGGGAGGGTTTTATTATTGGAACACATAAATCGCGGACGAATTAAAATTATTTATGGGTTTTCTGTGGATTTGCCCATTGCAAATGAATCCATTAACAATGCTAAGCTGTAAAATACACATGTTAGTTGAGTTATTTTTATACCAATGTTTTAATTTATATGCGCCGGTTTGCTTAATTAACGAAAAAACCGTACCGCAAATTATCTTTTATGCCATTACATCGTTTTGCAGTGCAAATCTGAAGTTATTGGTCGAGGATTATTCTCAAATGTATCCGCAATCAACTAACCGATTTAAATGTGTGCAAAATTTTGAGTCGATTGTCGATCTATATTTATGTTTTAATTAAAAAAAACGGCTTAAAAATCGGTTGTTGCTTAATTATTTTATTGCATGATTTATCATTTCTATTGGCAAAAATTTTGTTTAATTGAATTGTTAATTTTTTTTTGCCAATAAATAATATTCTGCTTTATATTGACAGGAATATGATTACTTCAGCGAATGTTATGCGGAATAATATTGGAGAATCCATAAAAGCCCGAATAAGCAATTAAAGAATACACCCACATCCTCTAAATTTAAACAACGCAATGTAAATTAGCAAAAATAAGCAATTTCTCCCGACTTTTCCAAATTTATTTACCCGAATTCTTCGTTTATTTGTTAGGGAAATTCTCGACTGTAATTACGTGATAAGCAAAACAGTAATTTAGTTTTAATTTCGATAATGTTTTGTTTAAAATATATGAAACGTAATTAAGAACATAATTCGACTTTGTTTTGCTTATTCCACTGATTACGGGCGTATTCTCATTTAAAATAGCTGACAGCTGATTCTTAGGAAGGAAAATAGTAATTTAATTTTCCTTAATAGAAGAGAGCAAAAGAGAATAGAAGAAAATAGGCTTGATAACGACTGTTGAATCGATAGGGAAAATGTTACAGATACAATGTGCTGTCGTGTTTACTTAAATATTTATTCAGGATACTTTACTTTTCCACATTCTCACTGTCTTTATATTGTGGGCAATTCTCCTAAAGTAACACATCTCATCACAATGTATAAAATATGGAGATGTTGTAGCGTCTTTGTTTGGTTTTTGATACGTAATATGATATTTGATAATAATTTGGAGGGAAATTCGCTACTAAAGAATTTTGATTAAACTAGTTCACATACAGTTTCATTTGCCAGTTCAATTTTACACTTCAAAGATTCAGATTTACATTGATTTAAGCTCCACGTACGAATCAATTGGAAACTAAGAATAGTGTGTGTGGGTGACTCACTATGTTAATATTCCACCAATATAAAATTGAATATTTATATTCCGTTTAAGCGAAATGCGACAAGTTTTAAAATAGAGCCCACCTAAAATAGATCAGGTATTAATAGATGGTTCCCTGATGTCAGCTCAATGCAACATAAAATATGACTGTTTAAAATAAATATAAATTCCAATGTTTTGTAAGAGAATGACAGTAAATTCTAGATAATTCGCTTTTTCATGGGACAATTGACCCATTATTTATTATATACGCATAGTCCAGTTCAAATTGAAGTTCAACTAGTGCCAGTTATTTTAGTTAAATACTAGTCAAACGATAATAATCAAGATAGTTATAATTTATTTATGGTCCTTTGCGTTTCGGGCCAGCTCAAACTAATTGCAAATTCCGCAAATATTACATCGGTGTTCCTTTGAGTGTTGCTTTTGGATTTTGCTGAAACAATATTTCAGCTTTTCACGGATCAGGACCCGATATAGTTTCACAGGTACTGTCAAAACATCCACGTTTAAATTGGATGTAGGAAATTTAGTTGTTTCGGGATCTACGTATTTGGTCTAATAATAGAACTAACGGGTAATTTAAAAGATAATTTAAAAATTGTTTACCTCTCACTTCAAATGACCTACAATAGGGAAGTTAAATATAAACGAAGCCAGCTTTTAGGTGCATAAATTAGTTTGAAAATATCAAAACATTTAGAAATTGTTAATTAGAATTTCCTTTGTTTTACCTAACCAATAATCTAAAAATATAAAAAAATGTAAACTATTCAGTTCTAATGCTGATGACATTAAATTTTCAATACTCTCTCAGTCCAAGTCAAAACAGTGATAACGTCTTGTTACCGAGCCTGCTTTTAACACAACCCAAACACGACATTCCTACATGACATCTGAATATTTTTCTTTCACTGTTCGGTGAAGGCAATAAATGACACTGCGGAGTCATTAAGCGCTTCATCTGCACTCGTGCGCAATCAACATCAAACTAAAATTTATTAACACACTAAATCTAGACAAGAAACCCCAAACAAAATCACAACACGTACAAAAATAGCATTATAATTTAATATAGAGTAATCCATTGACTTTTTGATTTAGCCTCGTCGCAGCATCACTAGTGTCACAGATAAACGCCATTAGTTTAATGCACCAAAAAAAACCATTGCACACAAATATACTGACCGTAATAAATCAATTAAATTGCTATGATTTATTTCAATTATCGAACAGAATTAGGCGGGATTTAAAATTAGTATAAATTAATTATATGTTTAATCGGCATGATTTTAAACTATGATGTTTTAAACTTTGATTTACTGCGCTGGTCATAATTGCACCGTGTTAATTTGCATAATGCGATTGATTCAGTGTTGATTCTGGTGCAATTATTATGTTTGTGAAAAAATTGCCTAATTGAGATTGACTAAGCGAAATTATTATAAATCGAGTTTTAATTCTTGCATTTGTGGTATGGTGATTTTTTCGTACTTAGGCGTTAATTGACTTCATAGCTAAACAGTGAAATAGATTTTAATTGGATCTATTACAATATTATTGCATGTAATATATCCTATTTAATTGTTGTTGATTATTAATTAACATATAAATTAGTATCAATAGAATAAGAAGGCAAGTTGTGTATGACAGATAAACAAATTTCAAATGTGAATGTACAAAACACATAAAAAATAATATAACCGTTGAATAAACATGTTAATTGAAGCTCTTTGATTTTAAGCTGGATTAAGTCTGGTTGATAGATAAATATTATTTGCAATTTATATTGACATAGTGCCAAGTTCATATACATACACATTAAATGTGAATTCTGAGTGAATAGATAAGTTTCTCTCTTTATTTGCCTAGTCATTTTAATCTGTCTATTTTTTAGAAATTGTATACCGTAGTTTATTTAAAATTTAAAAGAAACTGGATTGCGTTGTATATTTGAATAATTTATGAATCTATATTTTTAGTGAAAGGAATATTCTGTCACGACAACAAAATTCAATATTTAGTTTAGTGACCAACATAAAAAATGTAATTGTTAACATTACTGTAATGTTATTGTATTTAAGTAGTTATTATATAAATTTACGTCAATATTTTCTATTTAAATACTAAGTGAGGTATTGCGTAATTCTTTTTACAAATTATTATATAAATTTACGTCAATATTTTCTATTTAAATACTAATTGAGGTACTGCGTAGTTCTTTTTACAAATTAACTAATCATTTTACCATACAATTTCACACAAAAAATCAAGTTATATTTAATTTGATTGTTTTGTCATAATCAAATTATAATTGCGTTTATTTCAAAATAATGTTTAACAAAACGTTCATATTTAATTATGTTGTCCTACACAAAAACCGTCCATGAAATGGTTAGTTATAATTATTTTGTCAATGTTAAGTTAATCCTTTGATATCTAATTAAAATTTTGACACATATATTAAATTTGTATAATGTATAATTATTGTATCAATGTAAATTAGGACTTGTTATTTTTCGATTCCTTAAACTAAATTATAACTGAAAAGTGTTATTTAAATATAAATAATTAATGGCAATTTAATTTTCTCAGCAACTTGAAATGTCATTCAGACTAGATTGCCATGCCCAAGAGAAACTAAAATTATTTCATGAAAACCTAGAGTTTTTGTTTCTAATGAAGTATATATATTTAATAAATTATATGAATAAACTTTTATAATAAATATTATGAAATTTTATTCAATTAATGTAGATTGACATAAAAGAAAATTTAAATAATAGATATGAAATATTCAATTTTCAACAATTTCTATGACCATAATACATTTATTTTATGGTTATAGGAACATCTAATATTTTTAACATTGACATTGTCGTTTAATAAATAAAACTTACAATTTTTTTGAAATTCCTTTGTATCCATGGATGTCACAACACCAATAAACAACAATACAAAAGCCACAAATCCTTGGCACCGCATGTTTCCTGAACCGATATAACAACACCAGAGGATCGAGTGATTCCACAAAATATTACCCCATAACTTAGTCGAAAACCCCTTTAAAATCCCTCACATTTCCACCGAAAGTACGATCGAGAGTACGTCGCGTACGCATTCTAACAGTCGTAATTCACACGTGCTTCGCGCTAACTTTAACTCGTCACTGCGCATCCAAGACTAAGTCCTAAGCTCCGCTCTACCACGTAAAACATATAACATTTAAATCGTCCACGACTCCTACTCGAATTTTTTGCGTGCAACTTTATTTACGGCCTTTTAAATTCACTTTTCTATCCATCATTCTATTACGGCAACAGGATTTATTAGATTATTGTCATCGCGGCGCTTGCATTCGGGACTGTTTGTTTGAATACGTTTCAACGCTCGTATGTATTTACGGCTAAATATGTAAACATATCGTACATATGTTTGTAATGGTAAATATTCCCTTCTTTTCATCATAATTTATGGGTACTCTTCATAAGACCGGTATTTTTAGATGCCTTTAAGTACTTTGATGTTTCTGGGGGCAGGTCTTAATTAAATAATATTTTCCTTTTTGCCAATTATATTCCCGAAATATAAATCTTGCTGTTCAAAAACTATTATTAAATTAATCACTGCGCAATATCATTTCGGTAATTATGAAAAAAAAAAACATTTTAAAACTTGCGTTCGCGTTGCCAATTGAAACTAATTCATTTATAATGAAAGAAAATGACACTTTTTATTAATGAGTATGTACTTTACTCGTATTTTTAACTTCCTGAACAAACTGAATGCGCACATGTACAAATAATTGATTAACCTGCATAGTTTTGCTGCGAAGAATATTTTAATTAATGGTATTAATTGTTAACGTCAAAAATAAAATTAAAATTAGACGAGCTGAACCTATTTTAATTATCCACGACAATATTTTAATAATTATGCAGATTTTTAATAATATATGAGTTTTATATGACAGATAAAAAATCATAAACCTGCTTTCGAAATATTTATGTGTCTTAACTGCCAAAATATTGCATATTTTTTTAAATGAATACCCACTACAAAAACTTTTATTTTCCTTCTTATCGCAACCTCTAGCAATAAATAATGCTTTTATCTATTCCCGAGGAGTCGTTACACTTTAATTGCCTAAAAGAGCGCGAGTTGGGTTTGTTATGATGACTATTATTAGATCCGTAGTGTAGAAAACGGTCGCTCCGAAAATAATTCACATTAGAAATAGAATAAAACAGCTGACTATTTCGAAATATATCTCGCGGAGATATGTTTAATTTTATAAGAAGTTACACGGCGAATATGTACTTATTTCGCTGTGTAAGTGTACAAATTGGATACGGCCGGTTTAGAGCATTAACGTTAATGAGTTCAGTCGTAAACTTTTGGTGTAAGTACTATTTTTATCGGTTAATGTGTTATAATTCGGAACGGCCGTAAAATGAACGGTAAGGGTTCAACTAATCATTGATGGGGTGCATTTCAAAACAAATTTTCAACGTCTCACCTACAAACGGTGTCAAGGATCTAATTAGATTAATTGTTGTCCAAACGGCAGGATTCTTTTTATGAAATATTAGGGGTCTGAATGCGAACTCGCCCTCGTTTAATGTGAATCGGGACAATAATTCTGGAAGAGAGCAGCGGAGTTTCCAGTCAGACATCATTTTGTGTCAGATTTACACACTGGATAAGAAACTAAGAGGCAATAAATCCTTGATATTAGAAGATAAGTCACGCACCCACTAAGTTTACGGAAGCCATTTGTTACCTTAAGTAAACATGAAGTTCCCTTTTGGAAAAACCACCGCGCCAGAAAAAATAGATAGTTTTAATTATTGTTTGTGGAATTTTAGGGGGCTCGGCTTTATGGGCCAAGGGATATTCGATTAATGGATCACTGATGATTGGATGGAAAGTTCGAATTTTTTTTTTCGTTAGAAAAATCATTTAGAGCATCAATGATTATTAGTAGAAATACAAATTTACATTCGAAAACAAGCGCACACCCCAAAATGGAAATCCAAATGATTATTATTAAATATGATATCAATTTAATTCATTGTTAGTGTTTAAATTCTAAACAAAATCAATTTGGTTCATATTTATCCACAAGCTTTTTGTCCCATTCCACTTTTCAAATGTTATTCTTCCAGTCATTTCGTATTAAAAGGTGACATCTGGATCCAAAAACGTCATATAATATCTTAAAGAACTTCCGGTGCTGTGATCCACCGACATAACTTGAAACGTTATTTTTAGTGTAACAGTGACTCACACTTTTTAGCCTTAAAAAAAGCATCTTCCCGTATTCAAGGAAAACTTTAAATTTCCAAATATCACTACAATCTAAAACAACATCATTAATAACCCCAGTAAAAAAGGCTTTAGCCGACATCAAACAAAGGGCTCGAACGCATAACTTAAATAACGAAAGCCTTACTGATAACACTGATAAAACCGCAAAATCCAATTAAAGTTAAAGCAAACGATTCAACCCGTAATTTTTAATATTTATAACCAAAGTATGAAGTTAATCCTCCGAATAGTCTCTCAGGCGTTCCTGCTGAATTTGATGGATGGATAAGTTTTTGCAGGAAACTGGAAAATTCCGTCTGAAATCGTGAGCAATTCTAGCTCAATCATCCTTATTACTTTCTACATCTGGCAATAAAAATTGAAGGAATTCCTAACAAGATTATAACATTTCGGAAGAATTAAACGATATGTGTTTTTTTTTTGTATGTACCTATTATGATGTTCATTTAATTATATATATGAATATTTTTGAATACATTAGGTTTCATAAAGGGTGTAATTTTGATGAGGATGTCAACGATGAGAAGTGAATGTTTCTTCTATGCAGCCATCGACGTATTTAGATTGTATTTGACTTTAACTCCCCTTTAATTGATGACGCCTGTCTCTCGCTTGTTTTTCTTAACAACGCCTGAAACGCACGTGTATATGTCACATTTTTCGAATGACAATGTACAACCAGCCACTGTGTTTTGTATCTAAATAAATACAGCCACGGGGTGCTGAACAGTTGCGGTTCTAAAGAAATAAACATTAATTTATTAGGTGAGCAACCCTTCCTAAACTTAGAGTATTATGCAAAACATTTTAGGTGTTTTTAAGGGGTAGCATAAACTATTTTTACGTGTATCATAACGCTGAATATTACATAAATAAAATTGGCTTTTTAAATAATTCAGTTTACGTAAAATTGTTTGAAATAAAGGAAGTTTACAGCCTTATTTTATAAGCATCCCTTGTTTCTCGAGAACGCAAGATTTTTAAAGTAAAATAAATATGGTAGTTAATATGACTTTCATGCAACATTTTAACCTATTTATCTTTCTATGAAGTGAATTTGTTTCAGTTAATTCCCATAGAGGCAGGATGCGCGGTCGTTACCGACGCTATGGCGAAGGACGTAATTTTAAAGTGGCCGTGCAATCGGTCTTTTGACAGGAACGGTCCCATCCCCCCGGTCGTCCGTGTTCATCGGGCTTTTGTGCGTAAAGGTACGTAATGATATGTGCGTAATTAGCAAGAACTGCCCTAATTTATAGGAGACATTCACTGCTACATTTACATTTTAAGAATGCCTCGCATACTAGTTGATTAAACATATTACTGGCTGACAGCCATTGTACACGTACGTGTATTAAACTGATATTTTCGTGAAATGGCTTGATACAAGCCAGCAATGTTCAAATAGCAGGCAAAACCTCAGCCGCTCTGCGAGGCAGTATCCATTTTTCTTTACCCCGTTTTTAATAATGATATAAGATATAATTTATGGGCATAAAGTAATTTAAGTACAATCAGAGACAACATACAGCGAACATTCAAGTTTGTCTGTGCAATGAGGTCCGTAACATTCAATAAACTTTGGCCTTTTATATTTTCAATATCGAACCATCGGCCAGTATGAAAAAGGTTTGGTGGCTTCGTTTCATTAAAAGTTCGTGAGTGGTGTAAAAGTGACGTGGGTTTGCAAATTCGTGTTATATCTCAGTGCGGGATCAGAGCTAACAAAAACTTCGCGGCCCCTCCAATTATTTTTTAAGAACTTCTCGTGTTATTTAGCAAATATGTACGAACCGCGATAGTTGCTTGCCTTGTGAAAATTAATTTAATATTTTTCACTATAAATTTATATATAAATATTTTAAATTGTTTTTGTATATTAAATTTTATGTGTTTTAGAATATACTGTGCTCATTATTATATTAAATTTTTAAAATGTTAAATATTTTAATATTTAATGTAAAATAATATTAAGTTACTATTATTGTTTTATACAAAAACTTGTTTTATAAAAACTATAATATTCTTATTCTATACAATGTTATATATATTTTTCTGAATTGAGTTGGGCATAAATATATTAACTTCCAATCCGTCACAATTTTAAATTTATGTTTAGGATCGTTTTCATGATGAAATACATTTATTAAAAGCATAAATTGTTCAATATATGGTAGCAGATTGTTGTTTAATATATCCCTTTAGATAAATCAGTGTGTGGGGGCCTACGTCAGAAGAATTGAAGCATCCTCATATCATAATTGAACCGCCATTGGTTTTGTCCCTGTAGAATGCTTAACATAAACAAAGCCATCATTTTTTATGAATTAAATTTAAATTTGTAACAAAAAAATAATCGTCCTCACACTTTTGTGGTCCAGTGATCCTAAGCAACTCACAATTGGACTTTCACATTGTTAGTAGAACCAGGGTTTGTCTTGTGTCTCTTATAAGATTGGATTGTTTTTTGACATTTGAATTATTCAGTTATCGATTTTCTTTCAAGTTTTTCGAACTCGGACAAATTTTTTCGTAGCTGTCACTTGGCCAGTTTCTATAAATTTTTTAATACAACGGAAAACGATTGACTTATTTATCCGCAAACTCTTGACCATCTTTCCTTATTCTCTCGATCTTGATAACGCTGAATTATAATTTTTCTTACAGTTTCACTTGAAGCAATAATTAAATAATTATAATAACCAAAAGTTATATAATTATTATTATAATATAGTATTAATAATTTTGAAATTTCCATTGTAAAATATATGTAATTTTTAGAAAAAATTAAATTAGTTTAACTTACTGGCATCGAATGAACTGAACTCATATTGTTAATATAAACTTCGTCGCAAAACTATGGAAAGTCTGAATATCTTTTTTTAACATAAAATTTTAAACATTCTGTATATTAAATTATTAGCTTCACCACTTTTGCCATAAGTAGACATTTCTTGAAATTTTAAAAGAATTGGTTTTATACTTGTTACATTTTAAAATATTTAAAATGAACAACAGAGCACATAATCACAATATTTCAAAAGAAAATTGTTCGGTGGCCGTTGCTCTTTACGAAGAAGGAAAAAGTCAATATGAAATATTGACTTTAAACCAATTAAAGGAAAAGATCATAAAAATTTGGGAGGACATTGATCAGGATGTCATAAGAACATTAATTTTAATTATGAGACGATGTTGTTAACGCACGTAATGAAAATACTCTATATTAGTGTAAATAAACTTAACTTGTTGTTTTATTAGTTTTTTAATAAATATTCATAGATTTTTCTTAAAACTGTATCCTTAATTTATTTTTAAAAATAAATTTCAAAAAATTTTTGTCATTTTATTGTAATTTTTAATAATTGACGTATTCAAATTATTAATATTCTAATTTTATACATTATGTAAATGCAGAATAGATATATTAATGCTTCTCAAAAAAAAAAAAAAAATAATAATAATAATAATAAAAAACTAACAGGAAAGAAACGAGTGACAGAATAATTAGGTAAATTAAATTTGTAATTAAAAGTAATGCGGTAATTGCCTCGCATTACAACGAAAATCAATCAGTGATTTTTTTGCTAAAAAAGACGGAGTGAAAGTAAAAAGGGGCCGCTTGTTAATTACCTTAAACGTTCTTGATAGTCCTGGTCGTAAATTACAAATAGGCCTTAACTGATATTATTTATAACCGGCTTAGAGCGGCGTCCACAAGTGACGTCGTGGAAATTTAATGGAAAATTATTTAGGAGCGGACGCCCCGAAAAAGTGTGCATTTTAAGCGTAACACTTTTCTCGGCCATTGTTTTCACCGAGACGTTAATAAATTACAATATAAATGTGCGGGATTAAGTGCGCTGCCCAACGATAAACTCGACAGATTACTAATGTTTCCCGGGCCTATCCGGCTCGAAGCTCTGCATATATCTTTATGGCGGCGTGATTTGTTTAATTTCGAGGTTAAATCAAGTGTAATCTAACACCGACCTCGGGTGTCATACTATAAACTAAACAATTTCCCTTTTTAACCCAAAAAAAATCTCTGAACGCTCTTTTTTTGTAAGATTAAATACATATTATACAAAAAATAAGGCCTTACGATTTAAAGGCTTGGAAAAAACATAGTAATACGTGTATCCTTCCCATTTATTTTACCAGAACTACATCAAAGAAGAGCAGATGTGGGTCTTTACAATGTGTTGACACAAGAATTTATTGTATATTATTTTTAATACATTAAACCAACCATTAAAATGGGTAATTATAACAGTTTACAATGTATTATTACATATCTATGTTCTCAGAACATAAGTAGAACGAGCTTTTTACTAAACAGTTTCTACGAGTATACTATGTCAATGTCAATCACATTATGGTTCCTTCTTTTATTGCATATTTTATAATTCCATATAATAAGGAAAATGGTATTATGTATTTATGACAGAAGAAAAAAGTGTCAAATTACTTGTAGAATTCGAAGTACATAAATTTCCTAATTCTTTTCCAAAAAACTATAAAAATGTAAAAAGCCCATTAAAAATTTGTGAGTTTTTATTTACATATTAGCAAGCACCATAAACGATCAATCTATAATTGGTATCATTTTGGAATTGTCCTATAAATATTAAAACAGCTACAACTGAAAACATCCTGGCAGCAGTTTTGCATTGTACGAACTAATTAACGTACGCAATAAATTTACAGTTGCAGTTATTTAATCTGTAATTTGTTTTTACGTCACGAGTGTAATAAATAAAAATAAAATATGAACGGTAAACCTTAAATTAAAGTAATAAAATATATGAATAACTTGCATATTTAGTGATGCATGAATATGGACAAATGCCAATTTCAGTAAATATAAATATAAAAATTGTTTTTATGTACAAAAGCGTTTTTGCATATTTATTACACGATATTGAAAAGTCCGTTAAATCTGCTAAATTAACTTTTTTGTAATTATAGTTTCTGCTAAAGAGTAATCAATGTTCTTGTTTATTTTTGAAATATTACCAAGTTTATATTTACAATTTTATTATAAAATAAAACGTAAATACGTAAAGAAAATATTAGTTTAAAAATGATGAAAAATATTTGAAAAATATTAAATTTAATTGTATCTACGTACCGCAGAAATTGTCAATCAAATTGTTGTAGGGGCCCAACACCACCAACTTCACCAACAATTTAGTTTTCTTTACTTAATGTATGAAATAAATTTTTATTTTCATTTATTAGATTTATTTGTACATTTTTTTTTAATGAGTAGAAACGACAAAAGAAATTAATATGAATGACAGTGAAAAATAATAATTTTAGTATGGAATAATATACACATGAAATAAATTTGGAAATAGTTCATTTCTTTAATATACTGTGTGTAAACTCTAATTCTTTTTAGAAAAATATTAATCTATTACAGAATAATAATTGATTAAAAAATTAAACAAAAATCTGAAAGCAAAAATATTCTATTTTTTTTGTTCAACGTTAAAAATCTAAAAGAACAATGACAATATTGACCACTTCCTAAGCATCAGTTAATTCTATGGTAACTTATTATCAATAAAATGAGATTAACAAAAACTCCATACTTTTGACCACTACTGTAAGTGTTAAATATCGTTGTATGTATAGTATAAACATAAAAATATAATGTTTCACACGTAATGAAAATTTTGATGATCGTCGTTGTAAAGATAGAATAATATACAGAGTCTCTTTAACTATCAACACTTTATAAACACATCTGTTTTCTTGTGACTTTACCCTATTAAAACAAGATAGTACATATTTCATTTTAATTATTCCCATCTTATAATTATGTAATCAATTAAATTTACGAGAAATAAAACTATATATGCATCAAAAATTTTTTATTAATGAAGCGACACAAATAAAAACCGAAGACGCATTTCTTACATTAGAGTGTCAGACTACAACACGCACAACCATTTTTTTCATCACATTCAAAGAGATCTAATGAAGCCGTTGGCACTTTTGTTCGCACATGATAATAATTAAATTGGCCCCGCCATGCCAACGAAACAAACGGAATAATTAATATTACATAATTAAAAACAAAGGGCCGAATTAATGCGCGGGTGCAAAGACAAAAATCCCCGCCATTAGTATAATTAGGTTCACACATCAAATAGACGTAAGTTGGCAGCGTTCGTGACGTAACCGAATACGGTTGCCGTATTAGCCGCCGCCAACATATGTCAAATGTTTTGTAAATTCACGGACCTCCGCATTACGAAATCCCATTTTATTATCCCCAGATATTCTGCATATGTAAATTTGCTAAATCGTATATAAACCTATGTAACCGTGCGTTATTACGTACACACAAAGCGGCACAAGAACTCGTTCGGTGTTATTATGAAGATGTTCAATTTACCGTTTGCAATTTCCCATGTTTTAAACATTTCTCCGTGTCCGAGGCTGGATATGAGTCCAGTTAACTTATCTCGGATGAAACGTTTATGTTCTGGTACCTTTATTACTTACTTCACATATAGGGTTTAAAAAATGGCTCGTACACAATTAAATTTCCTATTTACGACCACAACGGTTTTGATTAAAACAAATTTATATTCTTATTAAACAATTACCGAAAATTTTCTTTGTCTCACATAATACCAAATTTTCTTATAAAAAAGTACACGATTAACAGTGAGCTTTTGTTCGTGGTTCTTGCTTATTAAGTTGGTTCGGATGTTAATTAGGATTGTATAAAGGAATCAACCCGAAAATCTTATTAAATTCAAGTATTAATTAAAGAATTTCCCGAATAATAATAAAACGTCTGTATTATAAATCGGAGTTGAATTTTTCTTTGGTACATAAAAAAATCGTGTAGAAGTGATGGCTTTGGGGTGTATCGGTCTTGTCTAGGTTTGTACTGAATTATTAACAGTCATTTAGCAGATATTTCGTAAAAGTTTGTGAGGCAGGAAGGTTCGTTTATACTTTATTGAAAAAGAAGCACAAGCGGTGCTTAAAATTTACGGTTTCCCTTCCACGTAAATCCCGAAGTTGTTGGTCCGGAACGCAAGAGTTTTTAACAGATAGCTCATTTGTCATTGATATCTATACCGTTGGACCGGCAACCATCAAATGCCGGAGTAATTTCGGCAATTTTACCGGAAATATTGGCCCCGATACTTACCCCTTTGAATTTCGTATTGATATGTGGCATGTACGCATCCATAAATAAAATAATACGGTATAATAAATGCGACAAGAAAACATTTACCTACGTTTAAATTAGGGAAATAAGAAAATCTAGTTAAAGTTTATTAATAGAGCGGTATATTGCTATTCTTGAAAAGTATGTATATTTTTATTAAACTGGATATTAAAGTGGAGCTCTGTTATAAAGTTTAAGTACTTCAAAAAGCAATAAACTTTAAAATTTTATTTTTCTAGTTACATTAGTTTATAACATTCTTTAATATATCCATATATGCCTGAACAAACTTAGGCAGCAAGTAATTTTTAATGTTTTAACAGCAAATATATTTTGAAGCAAATTATTTATTGAAACAATTTAAGTACAAATTAAAATTCATTATTATTTTAATTATTATTAATTAGACAAATATTAATAATATATATATATATATATATATATATATATATATATATATATATATATATATTATATATCTGATATTTAATGGAATATATTTGTAAGTTGATGTTTTAACATGAATTGAATTTTAATAGTTTAATATAATGCTTTAGATGTTGAGGGTTAATGTAGTAATAAAGCATATTTTTGTAAGTTGTGTGCCTTTTAATCAAACAAAACTGGACGAAATTAGACCGACTATCTTAAATATTAAATAAAATATTTATTTATGCCCTTTATTTCTATTAGTTCATTTATGTCCCACATTTTTCACGTTCAGTAGGAAAGAAACTGTTTTTATTCTAGTATTTTTTAGGCGTATTTATATATTTCACACATGAATATTGTGTTTACATTAAGAACAGTGCTTCGCGGTCCATTTGTGTGATTTAAAAAATAAAATTGTTTTGGCCATTCAGTAAGAAAAAATGGTATCAAAAACAATTAAAAGGTTTCGAGGTAATGGAAGTGTGGAGAATCAAAAACGAGGTGGGCGAAACAGAAAAACCTGCAGAACTTTAGATCAGGAATAATTCAAGAATGTCTGCACCTTAAATTTTAAGAGATTTAGGAGATAAATCTATTAGTTCAAGGACAATTCAAAGTCGAGGGAGGGCTGCCAAGAAGACGTCTAGCAAAAAACCCTCTCTTTTAAAAAAGAATTGAAAAGCAAGATTTCTTTTCGCTTATAGCAATCGAAACTGAACAGCAAGAGATTGGAAAAAAGTACTATTTTCGGACGATCAAAGTTTAATATTTTTGGAAGTGATGGTGAACAGTTTGTTCTTGGCCCTAAAAACAGTTGACTTCTTCCAAAATATGTTACAACAACGGTTAAACATGGAGGTGGCAGTGTTATTATTTGGGGTTGTTTTTCCGCTTACGATATAGATCCAATTCACAAAATAGAAGGCAAAATGGATCGTTTTGTGTATCATAACTTATTAGAAGATGTCATGAATGAATTGGAAAATGCTGTTAAAATTTATATTTCAGCATGACAATAATCCCAAATACACTGCCAAGCTTGTTAAAGAATGGTTTGTTAAACAAAAAATCAATATCTTAAAGTGGACAGTTTAAGCTGCCGATCTTAATCCAATAGAAAACTTGTAGAAGATTAGATCAAATTTGTTGGAACAAATCAAAAATGTTTGGAACAATATAGACAAGGAAATAATTCCCAATCTAATCTCTTCTATGCAAAAAATATATGAGAATGTTAATCAATAAGGGATACTGGACGAAATATTAGGCCATTTGTGTTGGATTTTTTTGTTAATTTTTATGAAGTTAACGTCAAATATTTATATATGTGTGTTTTATTATTTAATGAAACAAAGTCTCGTAAGTATTATTTAGTATTTAAACAAAAATAAAGTGCTATAATATAATATAGAATAGAAGAAGGATGGAAATATAATAATTTTTGTAACACAACCAAATGTTTCGGGCATATCGGGTATAATTTAATTAAAAAAAAGTTGCGTGAACGTAAATTAATCGTCCGGCATCTACTAACATTTGATCAGCAAAGGAAAACAATCATCACCAACAAATTAGCATTTTAATGAAATCATTAAACAATATATATTCCATAGATAGAAACTAATCTGTCAGTGTCGGAACGCAATATGACACAAATCAAAAAGACATCGACACGGGTCGAGCTCCAAAATTGAAACATAAAATAATTTAAACAATAATTCACGCCGCGCAACAAATCACCGGGCTTATGGTTTGAATTGTATGAGTTCTGCATCTAAAATTTGATTTATTATCTAACAAATATTTATGCCGCGACGTGCAAATTCGTCCGTTTTAATTCGACGCAAAGTACGAATTTTTTTGGCGATGATTGACGACCGGAATTGTAAGTTATTGATGTGGAAGATTAAAGTGTGAGATTGCGGTTATGAGATTCCATGGGGGTTGAGACAGTGTTCTCGTTTCAGCACGAACTTCAACAACGCCAAAGACAATAGTAATATTTTTTGTTGTGGCATTTAGTTTTTTGTTAAAAGTTAAATTTATGCAGTAATTATGTAAAAAGTTGGCGAATAATGCAACTAATAGCTCAAAAATACTTAACGGCTTTTATTGCTCTACAATCCCATTTCTCCCACGTTTACAGCCATTGACTCATTTATACTGAAATAATCTGACTCAAAAACTCGGCCAATATTGATTTATCTGCGAATTTACTAATGCGAAAGTTCCTTGGACTTTTTGACGCCAAAGAATAAACAACATCCTGATTGACAGAATTTTAATGCCGGGAATGAGTTGCTTACGTTTTATCTTAAAGTTAAATTAAGTCAATTTATTTATTTTTCCGAACCAGGTTTAATTAAAAACGTTTGAAAAGTTTGTAAATAAGCAATCTCGTATAATTAAAGGCTAATGAAAAATTCTTGTAATTTTTCAAACAGTAAAAGTATAAAACTAAGCAACATAAAAAATGCAATGACTCGATTCGGAAAACATGTGTAAAAGTTTGTTCGAGTCACTTAACCCTCCCTAAAATGACCCGCGTTTTGTAAATACTCTACTAATAGCTTCCTTATGTGGTGACAAGGAATTAACTGCACAAGAACATTTCAACCACTTAAACTCACTTTATAAATTTTCCACCCCTTAAAACTGTTGTCATGAATTTGTCAACTAAAGCGTGAATTGATTTTTTTTTCATGTCAGTCCGTGGGAAACTTCATAATTCTTGAATATTAGATGTACACATTTATATTAAATAAACATTTCAGTGGCTGCAGAGAAGTGGTTTCGATTATGTGAAATATGATATGTTTATGAGCCATCTTTTGACACATCTCTAGTTCTGAGAAGCCGTCATACAGTCAGCTTTTTGTTGCGGGAAATACGAATAATCAAGAAACATTCCAAATTGTAATACTATGTGCGTTGTTTAAAAAATATCAATTTTTAATTTTTAACGAAGATTAAAATACTTCGTGAAAACAAATTTGTTATTATTTTTTCCGCGTTTATTATGTGTATTTAATTTTTGATCTAGATTTTCTTAAATTATATAGGAAAATAGTAACTAACAAACAATATATCTAATTACGTACATTTATAAATAAAATCAATAATTCACAACGCAACATCCATTAACGAATATTACACAATTTTAAATTCTGTTATTAGTGTTTATCCCGTCTGTTACATATTAATTGCATGCCCACGTTTAAGTTTTGTATTTTCATTTTTCCGTCGATCATTCAATTACAATTAAACATGTACAGTGGCGTAACGAATGTTGAATAAATCGAAGGATAAATGGGTATTTAGGTACCCCTGTATAATTGTCAGACACAATACTAGAAAAAAATCATAATCTAATAATATCGCAAAAAAAGAGAACAAATTACTGAAACACAACTTCGGTCCGTCTTTTATAAGTCTACCTTTAGGAATTCTGCCATTAATTTATTAATTTTAAATTAGCCTGAGCAGTGGCAACTGAAAGTGCTAGTAAAATTGTTATACTTGTTATGAAAACTGAAAACCAACTTGATCTAGAGAATTACCACACTTTAAAATTTTCAAAAGATCCTCGACATTAATGATAAAATTAGTTATAATTAATTAATTTTGCTTTGAAAGAAAGCAGCTGAACAGAATTTTTTTTATTAAATTCCTCATTACATTTGTTGAGTAGGATTATGGCTTGTTCAAATTGCTCTTTAGTATCCATACTGATGAGATACTGTATTTTAAACGTTATATATGAGTATTGCAATAAAATTTATAACTGTTTGATATTGGATATAAAAATATACTGGTATGGTACCACCTTTAAAGTCAAATTTATACTTGAAACCACGAGCCTCAAAATTTTTACTATTGCTCTTAAAGAAGAATGGACAATTTCAATAATTTGTTCGTTTATTGATTTTGAGTATGGTGGAGGATGCTATTCATAGAATAAGGGAGACCGACTAAATACTAATTGGAAAAATGTAGTTTTTTTTTTTAAATTTCATTAATTTTTTTAAATTTATTAATTTCCCAAGGAATTTTTTGTGATATTAGTTTAATGATTAGTTTAAAAGTTCTGTAGTTAATGTAATTTTGTTTAATTTACGCAGAAATTTATATTATATTATTATATTATTTATATTATTTATTAAAATATGTCACATAAATTGTTTAGTTTTTATTTTAGAAATTCTCTGCCACAAATTGAAAAATGTGTATAAATAATATTTAATTATTTCAAGATTATTAAAAAAATATTCAATTTAAATTTAAATACCAATTTCCAAACATGATGATTTTTCCTTTACAAAAAATATGCTTTAGATATATTTTTAAATAATACTTAACTATAATATTTTTTATTTATTTCTACATACTCATTATCTATTTTTTTTATTTAAATTATAATTATATTCAGAGTTAAGAATTAATTGTTACTCACAAATTTATTTGTAGAGTATTCCCATTAAGTTCCTGGGTAGGTTAGGTTCCTGTCCCAGTGTGAACTACGCCCCTGGGCGTGTGGTTGTTGTAAAACAAAACCTCTTTTTATGAAGAAAAGTGATACGGATTTTCTGGTATCTGATTTATTTCGATTTAATTAAACGGCACCGTTAAAAGTTCATTATACTCGTGAAATTTGATATTTTGTTTGAAAAAGTCAGGCGCCTAGTCCGAACGCGTTTTGTATATGTGATGAGTATAAAAAACTGCGGGAACATGTGGTCCCAGGAAATCTAAAAAATTATATCATGAATCACTTTCTGACATTATATTATTTTCGGCATGAATCATAACGAAAGAATTTTATTTTTTTTTTTTTTTTTTCGTGTAGCGTATTTGGCGAAACAGCCAATTAGCGTCGTAAATTAAATTATAAAGACGGAAATATTAATTACCGTCGTTTGAAAATTTTTAAATACACTTTCTTTGAGAAAAGGACCGAAGGTATGTTCGTACGACCTGCGTAACAATTTTATAGAGCTGCATGAGAGTTTCAAAGGATGTGAAATTTGCATTTTGTGATTTAACTTAATGGTATGGCACGAAGGAGGTCGGGTCGTTGAACATAAGACGTCGGCTCATTTTGAAAAGTGCAATTTCTATAAAACCGCTAATATCTCATAACCAATCTATTGACAATATACTGCCCCTAATAGGATATTCATGTATGCATGAGGTTGCTTGTTGTGTATTGTGTGTGCGGGTAATCAGCGCTATCATTAATGAAGACGTAATGAGAGGCTCTCGATCAAACATCCTGGTGGGGGAGAGAACGGGGACGCCAACTTTACAGAACGGCTATCGCTGCTCTAAATCTGTGCTTCTTGTTAATTTTTGATGGCCAGGTCGCATCCTCCAATGGCCTGATCTCTGTACAAAAGATGCGGTTTTCAAATCTTGCACGCAAATAACGGCGCATATGGAAACTTAATGTTTCGCCGCGCTGTTTACTCAACTGCTTTACGTTACTACTGTGTCACTGAACTTGGATTTTTGACTGTGTTAACTTTAAAGAGAATAATTCAAGTATGATTATCATATTTATTTACTGGAGTTTAATAATTATCATTTTTATTTCAAAAATTCATAAACAAAACGTGTTTTTTGGATGTTATTAAGGGGATTTGTCACTGCTAGTATTTAGCCCAACATAATAAAGACATTAATGATAATGTCTAAATAGTAAAATTGTTAAGGAAACTTATGCCACATTTTGAGGATTAACGTTTCACATAACAGTATCATCACCAGTTTGCGAACGCTGGACGCTCAATTGGATGTGAACAGAACAGTTTAAATCCTAAACTACCATACACATATTTAAGATAATTAGATAAGTAAAACTATGCACATTAACCGGGCTATGGAACTCCGAAATACGTACTATTGGAAAACATTTCTAGACAACTGGAACTGATATCAGCACCTAGAGCGGACTTCTACGATCCTTTATGTCCACCATTTAACCGAAAACAGAACATCATTGCGACCCTTGTAATCGCCTAATTCAGGCCGTGATGCCTTCCAAATTATTTCACTGATAGCAGTGCAAACTATTTACCAATTAAAATGTGCATTTATGTTGGCCCGAACCAAACAAATTATACCCCCAGAGTGGTATTTTAATTGACGAAATATTTTAATTCGCAAGTCGTGGCGCGTCGGCGTCTTAACTGAGAAATTGTTTCTGGAACACTGTTCCTCTTGAATCTAATAATCCCGCAATAATTAAGTTTCTATTGCGCCTAAGCCAGGTTATAAGGCCAGAAATTCATTGTCGTGTAACGTTTCCAACCTGTTTTGTACTGAATAATTTCTCAATAAGAATAATATCATTGGCTCAAACTTAAATACCTACCCATTTCAATTTATTTAATACTTAAATGCGAGGTAGTCCTTACGACAATTTTAACCATTAGACAAAATCATCAACTTTTTACTAAGTCCCTGACTTAACAAACAACTTCAACACATATCCTGGTTCATTATAACAACAATTAAAATTAACTATTCCTATCTCCTGTCCAATATAATTATTTTGTGAGTAAAGATGTATATATCTGTATAGGCAACCGCAGCTTGTTCACTGTCAAGTATAGCTTAATGAAATCTATAATTGATCTTAGCTAGCTTAGAGTGTGGCCATGTACAAGCTCGGTTACTGTCAATGTCTTTATGTTAACAGTGGCCATTGAAAGGCGGTTTGGTACTAGAGACTGTAGCATTGTTTTGTTCTTGGGTTAATTGAGATAGAACAAATGTGTACAAGGAGGACATTCAAAAATATAAATTTAGGTTTAATTAGTATTTCCGGAAATCTTTATATTCACCTACCTTAATGTTTTTAACTCTCTCCTACAGTTTAAGGTAATACTACGACATATTCTAAATTATTTGCATATCTACACATATATCGTAGTGCTATAAATATAAAGCACTTTACATTTCCCAAATGATTTACATGAAAAATGAACGCATCTTGCTAAACAACCAATGCCAAAGCATACGACGAATATTAAGTAGTACAAAATTCATTTTAAAATTGGCAAATGCAAATGTTTTTCAAACATATTTCCTAGAGCGATAACCTGTGCGATAATACTCATGTAAATCGTGAGTGATTTTTCATGACACCAGTTCAAGTTTACTCACTCTGGAAATTTGCCATTTAGATGAGATGTGTAAATCTATTGACAAGACGCGAAGTGGAAATACTAAAACGTTCATGTGCCAGTGTAATTTTTTGAACGGACACAAAAACTCATCACAAGGGATGGAAAAAATATTTTATTGTGGTGCACGTTTTTAATATTTTACTATCCAGGTAAAATATGTAATATTTAAAGAGTTTTATATATATATATATATATATATATATATATATATATATATATATATATATATATATATATACAATATAAGTTATTAATATTTTTGCCATGATTACAATTAACATCAACTATTCGAATGTTAAATAAGTTTTCCAATAGACTATTTTGCCTTTTAGTTAATATTAATTTTCGGAGAGTAGTCCTTAAACTAAATGTATAATCGATACTTAATAGATCCCATAAAAGCTGTTCCCCGATGACCACCAAACATCCCAACAACTAATTGAGCTAATAGCTAATTGAATTTTTCATCGTGCTAAAATCCTTAAATATATCGTTCGGTCCAATGGCTCCATCTGTGGCTTCAGTATGAAACAGTATGAAAGATGGATTACAGAACTTTTCTGAGGCAACAATGCTGCGATCTCTTAGCTTCGTAATCAACTGCAAATACCTAAAAAATACTGCATCTTAATTTTCAATATTTAATTAATATTGTAAGTGTCTTTAATGATATATTTTTTTAAATAAAATCTAATACGAAAAAATCAAATCAAAATTAAGAATAATATTTAGACTTGTTTTATTTTGAGAATTTGTATAAAGGAACATTATATGAATAAAATATTTTATTCATCTACATTTTTACAATACAATACAATAAATTGTATTTATATAAACAATAAAACATATAGTTAAAAACATTTAAAAACTTTGTACTCTTTTCTAAATTCGTAGTATTGTAGATACACTAATAACATGTAATTAACACACATCATGTATATCAGTATTGTAAATTATCGTTGGTTGACGATCCCCTTTAATTTCTAAGAAAAAAATCATCTATTAAAATAGATTACAGTATACTACTAATACACAAAACTAGGCATTCACCAATTAAATCGTTTAACGTTAAACCAATCATTTTGTAAAACTAACTAATACCATCATAACAATACACCATTGTGTAACACAAATACAGTTTTTTAAATACCTTTTTGACGTTAACAATAACTTGTCATGTCATGGTGTTAATTAACTTAACGGAGTAACTGTGAATGAAGTGAGGCTTTCAGTTAGCCGTAGTGTTCTATAGATTCTTCATTATAATTTTAATAAGTTATATTGAGTTATTTTATTCGTTAATATTATTTCTAGTGATGGAACAACTCGAGAACAAGAATCGAGTATCCCTATTAAAAGTACTCAGTATTAGAATGATTGACCGAACATATGCCGAATTTGTAAATCTGAATATTGGTACTAGAGTGCGTAATCTATTCGAATTCCATGGGTTCCTATCAATTGCATGAACCAGTACTCGAGTATAAAAACCTGAGTAACTTTTCAGAAAAATTCAAAATACGAATAAAACTAGAATTTCGTATTAAAATAGATAAATATTTTTGACAAAGCTGAATTAGGTATGCATCAGATCAATCGTTTACAAATTTAATTAATAAAATATAGTACCATAACGTAAAACTAGTATAATTGACTGTATTATACAAAAAAAACTTTTTTAACGTTAACATAACTTTTTTTACATCTTCAAGATTCTATCTAAATTCTATAGTTCTTTAGTTATAATTCTAATCAACTGCATACTTATATGTAATCAAGAATTCAGTATTACTCAATTCTTGAATGTACTCAATGTACAATTGAGCGGTTTTAGTTATTATTATATTAGTGTGATTCTGTACTAGAATACATGAATAATAGTTCTCTCGATACTCTCGAGTATCAGACTATTCCTACATTTGATTACCCAGTAGTATTCGAATTACTGCCTTAACATATGTAGAGTTTATAAATAAAAATTAACAAATACTCGAATACGCGATATCTTTGGACAACATTCGAGAACAAGAATCAAGTACTACTTTGTTCTTATATTTCTACACTTGATTACTCATATCAGGAGTACTCGATTACCCATCATTCGAATAACCTCTGTCGAATTTATAAATCCGAATGAATAAGTATTTAAATACATAGTGCTTCTAAATACTCATGTTCTCGCATTATTAGTAACCCTGTATATGAGTACACAGTCATGAGTTAGCGTCATATGTAACACATTTGAATCACTTTATATTTGACACTTAGACACTCTAGTGATGGGCAACACTCGAAAACAAAAATCAGGTTCTACTTATTTCTTAAATATATAAACTGTATTTTAAATGAGTGCCCGAATAACTATCGAGTTTATAAATCCGAGTAGACAGGTACTCAAGTGATCGGAGCTTTCGAATACCCATCATTAGTGCGATCCTGTACTAGAGTACACAGTCACGAGTTTGCATCGTATGCGTCACATTTGAATCGCTTGTACTCGGTACTTAAACAAGCAATTATTCAGAAATACATGAAATGTGAATGTTGTGTACGTAGTACAGTACCACCGATTATAAATAAAATTCTTAATAACAAACATTAAAATCTGATATCAAATTTCGTTTTTTCCCAAATATACAAAGATTACACCCTATATTCACTAAAGGTGATGCCAATCAGGTGCCGTACGTATAAATGAATGTTGACGTATCTAACGGAAGTATTTAGACCTTTCGGCACATTATCTACATCACCCCATCCTTAACTTAACACCTGAGTAATAAATATTAAAGATAGGTATGTATACCTCCAATCGATCAAGGTTGTATCGCGTGCATTCAACCAGACATCAACTATAGAAAAATCTGTCCAACTAACACAATAAAAAACTAATAGATAACCATTTCTTAAAGACCCTGAAGTACATCATGTCTTTAAATTATGTTATTATCATATTAGTGGCCTATATTGTTGGCGTTGCTGATATCCATACTTTTTGAATTCTTAATTAATGTCAATTAGATATTATACTTCTATAGTTTCTGTACTTTTGCAACTGGTTTCTTTGAAAATGTTATACAATAAGACAATTAAAATTAATTGAAAATTTGCATTTATACCTATACAATATTTGTCTATAAACCAGTTTACAAATAAATATTTTAGTTTTCTTAAATTATTAGTATAATATTAAGAATATAAAATTAGTTTTATTTTAATAGGACTATTTCATACTACACAATTTTAAATGTTAAAAATAATACAACAGAAATATTAAAAAATTATGAAATAATCTTATTAAAAGAAGATGAATATCGGCAACTTACATCTCATGAATTTTTGTTTTAAACTGTACACATTTTTTGTATATCTATGCAATTTACTTGGTAATTTCGTGGAATATGTGAGTATGTATGTAACAAATATTTGCGGATTTATAAAAAAAGTAGTTCCTTAGTTTCTTAAGTCTTTCTTCTTTAACATGTGTCGGCAAGAACGTTGATTTGCCCATTTGTAGATTTGTTTTAATCAGAGAAGACATTGAACGACCTGAAAACATATTAAGCATTACATTTTATTCAAAAGTAGCTTTTTGGACAGTTGCATGATGAGATCTAATTTAGCTTACAATATATCTCATAAAACAGTAGTTTAATTAAAAATATAATAACCTTATTTGTATTATTGTGATATTATCAAAAATGATATATCAAGTGCAAATATTCAGGGGAAAATTGTGTTTTACTAAAATATAAAATTAGTTCATTGTATTGCAACTAAAACTTAGATGTTAGCACAGTTAATTAACACTGCTCATATAATTTAGTTTTTAGTGTTATTAACTTTTGCACAGAATTATACAATGTAGGGTAAATGAAAAACTTTTTTATTATTATATTTATATAACCAAGTTGCAGTTTTGAAAACCTCAAATGTCAGTTCTTTTAGTTATATAAAGATTACTAAAGTACTATTCATTTTACTATTCCTTATAAAAAATTGTGCTTCCTGAGAAACTCAAATAAAAATTAAAAATAACTGGCAAAAAAATATTGTCAGAGCAAGATTGAGTAATTTTTTTTTAATTAAAAATTCTATCTATCTATTTGCTGTCAAGTTAAGTAGGTACACAATATGATTTAATATTTGAAACTGTGAAATTATAAACTTTGATTGCTAACTCAAAATATTGAACATTTTCACATAAAGTAAAAATAATGTTTATTTTTTAAAAAATTAATAAATTTGCTTTACCTAATATATTGCATGATCCAGTTCTTATAGTTACATGTTGTTTATGACAAGTCCAATAAAGACATGCACTTATTTTCACTTAGGAATAGGTTTTATTTTCAATAATGGCATTATTTCTAAAAAATAAGTATTAGACATCTTAGCTTCTTCAATAACAGTAATTATTGTTGCTTTTATAATAATGATCCCACCTAAAATATTAATCTTCTGTATCTTCATTTTAGCTGTACAATTACTTGGATCTTCAATTGATTGTCTTCTACAAAATGATAGGAATTAGTGGCAATAATTAGTTGGTTGATTTTTATTAAATTTATAAATAAATACCTCCATTTTTCATTTCATACTAGGGTGTAGTTTCAGTTACTTCAGTATCTGCTTGCGTCTGTGTTTGTTGTTCTGAGCTGTCTGCCTTATCAGAAAATAAGTATATCCATAACATGGTAAATCCCAGTCCACAGACTACCAAGTAAATCATAACAAGTAACCAGATAAATCTGAACGACAACGCGCGTAATGTGCACAATACGCAATTTGACAGTTTTAAATACCAAGCACCATCTGCCACGGTTAACAAGGAACAACCCTGTTTAGTTGTATTTAGGAGACCCTTTCAGTGAAATCGATAGATTACGTCTAACCTTCACAGATGTCACCACTCATACAAATTTACCCCCGGATTATCTGCTGCAGAAGTATTTGAATTTTACTTTATAGAAATAAGTAATTTTATTGTTTTCCTTATTATATAAAATAAAAAAAAAATAAGACAATATTCTTAACGTGAATAAAATATTTTTATTCAAACATATTCCTTTTGTAAGATTATAATCCTGGTTATTCCGCTAGTTTCGAACAATTTAGCTAATTACACTATTTCTCTCTCTAACCAGACAAACACAGTTATTTGTTATTTTATCTTACCTACATCAGATTAACGGACAATTTTCCAAAGAAAACCACCATAATCCCACTTAAATTAAAACAAGGTCGCATCTGTTACACAACAATTTAATTTTAAAAGATAGTCTAATTAAAATAGTTTAGCTCACGGTTTATCTTAGTTCGAAGTAATTAAACTTGTAGCAACGAATTGTGTTCGAATTGTGCGCACCGTCAGTGTGCATCGTAAAAGATAATGCTGTTGCTTTATGCAAATTTTGACGATGTATAAACAATTTTCCTACAACTGTTTTCAATACGCCTGTTAAATGCTTTGTAGTAGCTTAAAGTACATACGCTTGATTAACCCGGCCTTGCCAAAGGTTAAAGAAGTATCAAATATGAAATTACATGAATAATGAAGAGTTGTTTATTAATAAAGAAGCATAATATATTGATGAACAAAAAATCAGCACAAAGCAATGAGCATTTTTGTAATCTATTTTGTAATTATTGTATACATTCTGACTATGTTACGTGGAGATAAATTACATTATATCTAAACAATTAACTGTAACCTCAGTTATTAAAAGACTCTATATATTCTATCTCATTTGCTGCGGGGTAATACTTCTAGTTAAATAATTAAAATTCATACACACTACCACCCGTGTATATACCACCAATCTATAATTCTTAAAGAGATGACAGTATGCAGTCCTCCCCAGGATGGATCCACCTTGTCGTGGTCCTGGGGCTCAGTACCACTCCACAAACCAGTGGCAGTGAGAAGCTAACGGATCCAACCACAATTTCAATCCCTCCGAATCTGTCCCTGATTGATCTTGTTCTCCCAAATTGAAGATTTTCCCCTCTTCATTTCAACAAAAAAAGTATGCTGTTAGAATACCGATTCCAATTTGAATTTCTGTACAAATAAACTTCACGTGTTTTTTTGATTTGGATAGGCCACCTTGCCACCTTATTGTAGCATAAATATCTAAGATGTTGTTTTGATTTTTCTTAACCCAAATTTTATTTGTTATCTATTATTTGTTCATTTAATTAAATTAATTACCAAATTTACATTTTTTTTAACCAATTTCTATATGAATTATTATTATTATTATTATTTATATGTGAACCACAATTAATATGGTCAATTGGTCAATAAATTACCCGAATAGATTTTATTAACTCCCCATAATTTATATCCGCATCATCTTGTAATATATTGCGTCATATTTATTAGAAGAAAAAGGTCCTTTAGAGACCGTGGTACACGATGACTAGAATATTATACGGTCATATCGATAATACCAGCGTAAAGCGTAATAACTGAAGAATTACTGTGGATTTATGATCGCGGTTATGCCAGAATGCATAAGGGTATCCTTTTATCTTAAAATGTTCATGGGTACTAAATGGAAAATTTACTGGTGTTGTGTATATCAAGTATATTGTCTCGTAAAATCTGCCACATACATTTTGCTTAAATATTATTTTTATTGCGTTTTGTTTTTATTCCTGGTCCATAATTCATGCACATTTTCCTGCAATAAAACCATATTCTATGATTTACTTAAAACGCGCACTTCGGAAGAGTGCTTCAAGTAAATGTGTTACAATGATTTCCAGCTCACCGCTCCAAATTATGGTGTTGTCAACTTTGAAAATGAAGCTTTTCTTTTATTTATATTTTTATATGTTTAATATTTATAAAAATACTGAGAAGTACAATATTACAAAAATTTAAGCATCTAATCTTAATCGAGAACGTCATTAAACTGTTCAAACGGTTCCTAATAATGTGTTTTACTTACAATTAGCGTTATCTTCGGAGAATCGAGTAAAATTACTTAAGGCCAAAACATACCAGAAATCTAATGGTTTCAGAACGATGGCTTATATTCCACGTAGGAGCTTTTAAATTTCTCACAATCGCTGTTTGAAACCGATTTCCATTAAAGCCATTAACTCAAGCTCGATATGTTGAGAACTGTATGCAGGTCCGTCGTCACTAACGCAGATACAATGCTTATACCTAGACTCTACGTCATGGTTAAAGCGAATAATTTGGCACGTATTAAATTAGCGTTACACGTAATTAGAGTAAAAGCTGGATAATCCGAGAAAACAATGCGCAATACAAATCGTTTTAATCCTATTTAATAATTGCGTTCCGGATAATATACAAAGTGATTGTTAAGTAATTGGTGGCAGTGCGCAGGTCCAGTATTAATAATATTGGTTCTGATATTATATCTAGTGAATAAAATACGGGGGATTAGTTTCCAATTCACAATGTGATTATATTAACATTAATTTAACATATCCACGTCTACTTTAGTATTACAATTTTAATTTAATTTTAGTTCATTAATTTATGTTGTATCTACGGCAACCCTTTGTAATATTTTTAACATTTAATAATTGAGTGAGTCTGTTCTAGAAGCTTTGATAGTAGGCTCTATTTTAATGATTGTAGTAAATTGTCATAGTAACAATTTAAATAAATTTAATTTACATGTCATTTTAACTTGTCAAGTAATACGTGCCATAAAATGGATGTTGTTAGAAAAATTAAAGACTTCATTATTGAAAAAGCTATTTTTTTGCACAGAGAAGTATCCATTTTAGAGTGCATCATTTTATGGTCTTCGACATACGTTTTGGAAGAAGCATGTTGGAGACACAAGATTTCTGCCACAAAATTCACTTTAAAAATGATTATTATACCGCTGACGTTGATGATGTTGTTTAGTTACCTACTGAAGCAAGGTGTATTACACATGAAATGGAAATGGACTGTACCGTGGATCATAATTATGCTTCTTAGCATTAAATCACATTTTCAAAACTTGGGATTAATAATAGACCATTTGGAGAAGAACGAAATTAATAGTTTTCCTTTGGCCTGTTTCTCAATATATTTTGGTGGTTTTACCACAAAAGTCTACAAGCTCATAAAGGTAATCAAGGTGTGCATGCTGCTTTATAATTACAGAGATGTACAATTTCAAGTACACTTTCAAGAAGTCTACTTCGATTAACACTTGTATCAAAATAAAAAAACTTTACAATATGTTTTAAAACCATCGTAAATATGTATTTACTTTAGAGAAATTTTGTACAGCGGACATCTATGGAATAATTGGAACTGTATTATACACAATCTGAATATTCTGAATTGAATAATGGCTATGGATGAAGCCTTTATATTCACTGTTATGCTGTTATGCTAAACATATTATACAGATTTATACTGAAGCAAATTATTTTGAACTAAATTGGAAAGTGACGTACCTTTGGATAATGATAAGATTTTCCAACAATAATGAAGGAAGAGCTAGAGCAACGCAAAGTACATGATTTTCCTTTGGTGTCCTTTATATTTATATTATCTAAGCGGATATTAGTATTTTACATGTCAAAGTAAAAAAAGTCTAAAATCTTCATTTTTCTTTGTCATTTCATCTTGTCATATACATACCATTATAATAAAATGAATATCGTTCGTGAAATCAAAAACTACATTGTGCAAATATTGCATTTCTTGTACAGAGAAATCTCCGTGTTTCAAGTAATGAGTGTATGGCTGTCGTCATCTATTTTGGAAGTATCACATTTAGGATATAAAAATCCCTCTTTAAAATACAGTTTTTCATTTGCTATTCTTCCGCTGGTGATGACGCTTATATTTACTTTTCTATTGAAGCAAGCTATTTATAAGGTGAACTGGAAATTGGCTTTGCCGTGGATAATGATAATGTTTTTTAACATTTATCTACATTTTCGAAGCTTGCAAATGGTAAAAGAAGAAATGGAGAAGGATGGACGTAATAGTTTTCTGTTCGTGTTCTTCTCAGTGGTTTTCGGTGACCTTATCACAAAAGTATTCAAAGTCTGGAAAGTAATCAAGTTGTCCAAGCGATTATACCATTATAGACATATGCGTCCCCGCTAATATTTAAGGAACGGATATTTTATTAAGAAGTTAGGAAATTAATTGTTTATATATTGCTTAAACGTACTGGAATATGTATCAAAATTTATTTACTACTTTATTACATTATAAACATTTTATTGAATATTGTGTTTTCTTTAATCTTTTCTAGTAAATCTTATATATATATATATATATATATATATATATATATATATATATATAAGATTTATTATTGTAAGACATTATGATAGATATTACTTAGGAATTAACTGTAAACTGTTTAATATACCTGAAGTCAACCCAAAGGCAATATCATTGCACGTCAATCAATAATCCTGAATAAAGTTTTTGATCCGGTAGGAAGTGAGATAGCGGTGAGTGAACGTACATCAATCAATAATTACACATGCAAAGCTCTATTCAAGGAACAATTAAGCAAATAGATATCCTGCCGCACCGTCGTGCAACTGAAGTAGTAGGCGTTATACCGAACGTAACAATGTAACACACTAACATTCAAGCCGTGAGCTATTATAGTACGCCAGAACAATTTTATTCATTTACTGCCTACCGGCAAACGGGGCTTAACCACCCGCTTCCTACATCAACTCCAGGTCAAACTAAGAATCATCAATTCACATGAGATTTTGTTTGTTCCAGTCATCCTGTAGGTGGCATTTTGGAATTTTTATGTGATTTTGGGAATATTTGAGCACTTTTAAGGTTGAAAAAATCATGATTCATAACCTCCAAAGATGAACAATGTTTCAAATCCTGTGATATTTTTTGTGATAATGACTAAAAGCTATTTACTTTTTTTATTCTCAACGAAGGGTGACTTTTATTAAGGAGGAAGTTTGAACGATAATATTGACTTTCATGCAGTCGCAATCATGGCTAACAATTAAAATTCTCCTCATCTACATATAGATAATCTAAGGGTGTGTGAGAGAGTCTTGTCTTGGGAATGGGAATCTTGGATCTATATGCCACTCAATGTTAACTCAATTAACGATTGGTCTATAATTTCCATGTCCTACTGTCGGGCAAACAACAGACGACCAGAGCGAATAAACAGTATCATTGTCGATTCAACGGTCGTAGGCAAGCGGAGCGAGCTAGTGAGATCCTCCGGTAACTTATCGAGAGAAACCTCTAAACTAATTCATGTTGATATAGGTGTAACTCCATACCTTTACTCCGACTATAATTAGGGTCTGTGTGGTTCGGCAATTTATCTCGTTACACGGGAGCGCTAATTAACAAGGGGAGCTAATGAAATAAGCCCTGATTGCGACACCGATCAAATCGTATATATAATAAACCGACATCTAGCAGGTATCCCGCCGTGGACCGGCACTGTCGTAAAGGAAGTCTATAAAATCGGTTCTATTCGGTATAGGGCAATTAAACAATATCCTACCGCCTATTGGTTTCAAATAAGTATCCACTTCATGATCAATAACCGTTTTCTGAAAATAAAAATTTGATAATTATACACTTCGAAAAAAAAAAAATAGTTATTTATATTTATTCTTCAAAAGTGATATAATATTTATTGGAATTTTCACTTTTATTTTGAATTGTTTTCTAATCATTAGTATTAATTAGTTAATTTTTTAATTGAAATCTTCAATTATCCTGAAATGGTTGAACCGGCGAATCCACCATTTTTAATAATACGTTTAACACATTCGCTTTTTATACAAAATATTGGTGGATGCGCGTTCCACAAACGATTTAAAAAATATAGTATCATTTCTACTGGTTTAGTAGTATCTATCACTTGTTGGTAGTTAAAATGGTTCTCAACGTATTTTCTTCAGAATAAATTAAAAATAATAATTTGAAAAATGCAGAAGAGTAAATACAGAGATATAAATGGATAGAAAGTGCTATTAAAAAATGCACTATTTATTAATAAATATAATAAACTATTACTCTTCGTGTTTATGTATCATGGCTCTCAATAATTACTCTTCATTAGTGGTAATAAAATCGTAATTCGCAATAAACTAACTGCATATAATTGTAAGATACGTAATTATAATTATAGTCTATACATGTCAATTATTATTCGTATGCATAAATTAGCGTTAATAACACCAATTTAGTAAAATCTAATTAAATGGGCATTATACATTTAATTTTTCCTGTAAAACTAGTGCTTGATCAAGAAATAGATATTAATTGTTTCCGTATTTACTACTGCTATTACTAAGTAGTTCGGATTTATTGGCATTATATCAGGTAATTAAACTCGGAACTGTTGTCCTTCTCCATATTACAGAGTTATTTGTTATTGGCAATTAACTGCGTGGGACCTCTGATGTACAAAGTCATGGACGTAGACAATATCCGTAAACGTAGGCAAACCAATTTATCCATCTATGCTAATTTCTGATTAATCATGTTAAACATCAAAAAGCAGGCACTTAATAAAGTTTTCTGGTTGTAACTATTTTGGACTAGATAGTTTGTCTGTGTATTCTTTCCTAATAGAAAAGACTTTGTCAAATCTGATATTAAAACCAGTTATTTTCATTTAATTTAATAGAACTGTTTCAGGGAACGTGTAAATATTTACTGGCTACAAATTGTTCATAATCCAAAGAAGTCACCGGTTATAAGAAATTTAATAAATCAAAATCAATAAAACAAGAACGTACCGACAAAATGAAATGCCCAAGAGATTATGGAAAAAAATTATGATAGACAATTCCGAAATGAAGGGGATTTACTTTTCATTTAGGTACATAAGACTGTAATGAAAGTTTAAATAAATTACGCCAATCAAAACGACTAAGTTAATACAGAAGTATTTAAAGAGGAAAGTCCATTTTAATTACTTACCGGATTACAATAAAAAACCGTAATTTATCATCAAACATGAATAATACAAAGAGCTTTTCTAATTTTTCATTAATGTATGGGGCGATCGTGAATGGAAATATAGGAAAATTAGACTGGATGATAATTTCAGCATTATTGAAATAATAAAATTCGCAAAGAAAATAATTGAGCGCGACCGTACAATTAAGTCCGTAATGCAGTTTTCTGATTTAAATTGTAGTTTATTCTAATAGGAATTGGTTAAGTAGAGCATTAAATTCATTTTTTAGGGTAAGAATACATGTTCTTGTAATCGGGGTAGATTATGGAAAATATATAGCTATTTAATCCAATAAACTTTGGTATTTTCAAACAAGAACTTTGAGAATATCCTGCGTCACTTGAACATTAAATCATGTAGGGATTATTGAATGTCTATAGCCGGAACATGCTGTTAGGAAATCTATCTAGGGCAATACGAGATGTTTGATGGGACGGTGCGATGGAATGATTAAATACAAATAATCAACCAAATATACTTGAAGATGCATCGATTATTCGTAATTCCTGACGCACCAAATAGAAAGCGAGTATCTAAACTAGATTGCTTTTGCATAGAGGTTTGCGGGTCTTGTCGGCGGTCATAATTAGAAAGAAGGGTGGATAGTTGGCTGCGAAAGGAGAGGGCGCTTTAGTCTGTCGGCACATCAGTACTCTGGTGTGTCGTTAGTGACCTCCATTTGCATTTACATCTGTGTTAGAAACTATAGAAACCCTTGACATGGCCAAGGCGGTGTGTTAAGATTGAAACTGAGATAAGACGCTCCTTTAACTATTTAATAAGATCCCGAAGGGTCGCCGTTCACTGCATTAATTCCTTCCCGAAAACTAATTTATAGCTGTTTCTTATTGAGTGCCCAGCAAAAACTACCAGACGTTTATTCAATATTAATGCTGGTACATTACTCCTTGATTTTAATCCATTATCACTGCCTATATTTACCGGCTTATTTAGCCAAAAATTTTCGAGTATTCGCAATTTGCAAAAGGATTTAATTAGTAAAATTTAATCAATTAATATACATACTATAATGGGAAAAACATAGTTAAACGGTTTTATTTCATTTTTATGTATTAGTATAGTTGTAAAATGGCCCTACAATATTGGTATTTACTAAATTTTTATTAGCCATAAAAATATTTATAATTTATATTAATGAATAATTATTATATTAAATGATGAATACATTCCTATAATATTAATAAAATTTTATTATATTTATTGCAGATATAAATGACGGTTTAATACAGACTAAAAATTAAATTTGTGTATGAGATTTAATGTTTATAAATACATTAAATTTGGGATCAGCACGAAAGCTAAATGCACAGTTCATAAAATCTGTTAGCTATTTTAAAAAAGTTTATTGGAAATGTATTATTAATAATATGTTTCATATGACACGCAAAAAGACGATTAGGATTCTCCTTCAAATTCCTACATGTAAATTTACTTATACATTAATAATGATACAATTTGCCAAAATCCGTTTACAGTTTGTAAATGAGTTGGCTAATAGTTATCATCAGTGACATGATAAATTAATAGCATTAATTAAAGATTACATCGAAAAACACAAATGTACAACATAAAGAGAATTTTTTATTAAAACGCTTTTAAAGGGAGGTATTTAACAACAACTATTGTCAACAAAAACCGTTGCCAATTTGCAAATAAATGGTATTGTAAATACATCACATCAGTATAGGATATTAATAAAACCAGTTTCATTTATATTTAGTTAAATATATTGTAATAGAGTGTTAAATTTACAAGTTCGCTTATTTGTTATATGTACAGATATATTAACACAAAAATTATAATAATTATTAATTTGTATTTATTATATCTACATATTTATGCTATAAAATCAAAATTATTTATGTCTGATTTATATTGACCTCTTTTAATTATTTATGCAGTATTTGATATTTATTTTGGAGTATCTAACCAGTAGATATTATATTGAAACAATTATTTGTTATAATTTTCTACCTTGAATATTAACTCCAAAATACCCTGTACTGCAGTAAATTAAGGGGTCAACCAAGACCTCTTTTTTCTTTGAGTCCCATCTCACAAACAGCAATGTGAACTGTTAAAATGTTACAGCACTATAAAAACTAATATATTCTTATTCTATAAAGTGTTATATATATTTTTCTGAGTTGATCTGGACACAAATATAGCAACTTTAATTTTGGAGAGGATTTTTAATGATTAAATCTGTGTTATTTATTTTAACATTAACAATTTGTATAATACCATTTTTGTTTTAAAATTTTGATCCATCTCTGTGACATACACTCGAATCTTTTCCTGATATACGACAAGTCTTTCTTCAATCTTCTTCAATTGCTGCGATAAAATCATTTAAATGTGTAAAATTTGTATGTCTAATTTGATTATAATCTGTAATCATGTTTTCTATAGAGTTGATGCCGGGAGACTGAGATGGGCAAGACGAAACATAGATGCATTGCTCTTTTACAATAATCAATCGGTCACGTTTGGATTCGTGTTTGGGATCATTTTTATACATGGAAGTAAATTGTTGTTTAATATATCCCTAACTATAAATCAGTCTAAGATGGGAATCTCCATTGCAGAATTGAACCTCTACTATGTTTCACTGATGGGTATGTCAAACCTTCTGTGTAGTTTTGTCCCTGTAATATATCACTAAAAACTACTCATCGGTGCTGTTCTGTGGTCCAGTGTTTGTGATCTTAAGTAAGTCAAAAGTTAACTCACATTTTCAGGTTTCAGGGTTTTTCTTGTTGGACAAACGAATTCCCATTCATTATCCATCATTTCACGGTTCTTGAGCTAATTTCAGTCCTATTTCCTCCAGGTTGGCTTTAATTTCAATTGACGATAAGATTGGTAGTAGCTACCACTTGGCTAGTTTCTCTAAAATTTTTAGTATTATTGGAAACGATTAACTTATTTAACCGTAAACTCTGAGCTATCTCTTCTCTTTTCTTCTTGGTAACGCACAAGAAAATGAATAACCATAAACTGAAAAGTTGCTGTACTTATGACCACTACTGTATATATAGAACAATTGAAACTCTGCAAAAAAAGTAAATAAATACACAAAATAATCATAAAAAACCAACAAAAAATAATCTTAACAGGACTTCGCATAGGTCACTCGAAATTAACTTGAAAAAACAAAACTTCCATTATGAACGTTTACGATAAAATTAACGTTTCAGAAATGCTTTAATGTCTTCAAAACATCTTCAAATTTCGTTAAGTTGGAGTATAATTATTTGACTTCCGTTCGTGTAATATCATTACGTTTGACACATTACACCCATATCGATAAAACGTTATCAAAACACTGACACTTTCGTAGCCATCACTTTGAACCTAACGGGAATAAATTTAATAAGACAATTTATTTGACACGCCCCCGGCTTCGTCCAAAATCAATTTAGCAGAGCCGCCTCCTATTTGTACTTATCGAAGGTGCAGTATCTGAAATGAGGCTCGGCGAATGGAAAAAATAAAGAAATACACAGAGAGGAGGAAAAAATGGGGCTATCGTGGATCGGCCTCTTATCGTGTAATCAATTACTTTGAAGGGCCCCTCGAAGTCCATCAGCTTTTACAGACAAGGCCACACACGACTAAACTCTAATTATATTGTAAGCAACGTTCAAGACGGTTTTTAAATTACGTTGTTGCACGTTTTCAATTTTTCTTTTGTTTTTTGCGTCCCCCCTTATACCTCAGACGCGGCCGAAAGCAGTAAACGAAATATGAAAATATCACTTAAACGCACACAAATCAATGGACCAAATCAAAATCAGTAATTAATTCGTTCAAAACTCCGGCAACAAATAATTGAAATTCTGGCGGACGCAGCAAAAATAGCCGACAAGAAACAGGACGGAGAGCCGAATCATAAAACAAAATTTACACGCTGGGTCGGATCTAAGCCAGATGTTAATTGATAAATAAAAAACACGGGGTCGCAAAGCGACCAACTAAACTATTCGCAGTTGCATAGGAAGTTGATTGTAAATTTCAAACTTGCCTACGTCCGGTGGAATTGCTACATTATTCCAGTATTTCTTGTGCAAATACCATCGACTCGGTAACATTGTTTGTAGAACTCGCACCGGTGTTGGGGTCGTGTATTAAACCAGTATTATCTTTGACTAACTTGATATTAGTTGTTATGTATGTACAGGTTTGTGTAGTTTTGATTTCTTTTATTTGGTCTCATAAAAAAGTATTTGTTCAATTTTTCATGATTACTTATAAGTCTAGTGAAACGAGCTTTGAAGCAACACCTATTTATAGTTTTTTTAGAATAATATTACCTATTAGAAAATAATAAGCTAATAATGAACCGGACCTCCTCTTTGATTAAGACACTCATTGACGCGTCGGACGGACATGTTCTTGTCTGAATTTCTTGATTTGAGTCTGATATCTGAGTTCATTAAAAACCTGACGAGGGCACTGTAAATTTGTTAAGCGCCGCCCATCCTACACATGTTCGATTGGGGAAAGGTCTGAAGATTTGGGTATTCCTGGCAATACCACAAGCAATAGCATCCCATACCGTTAAACCCACAGTGACCCATATGACTTTCCACAGCAAAAAGCAAGGATCACATCGCCGTCTTATTAACACGTAACCATCGTGCATGCCCAAACAAAAGCGTGATTCATCACTAAACACTTTGAAATTCTATTCCTCATTCCACTGTTGACGTTTCATACACCAGTCAGTACGTACAGTCTAGAAAAGGCGGTAAATCCGTAGGCTAAAAGACCTTATATGGAGGTAAACAGATAGAATATCAATTCGTCTACCTTCATCGTCAAAAAATTCATGAGCAATTATCCGCATTGAACTCATCTTGTCCCTTAGGGCCAATAATCTTATGGTTCTGTGGTACCCCAGGGTCTTCCGGAACCTCCTACTCTACCTCTTCTGCCCTCTTCACTCCATGACTGTCAACAGCGTATTACAATACTCACTATTATATACTATTTCTTCTTCGTACCTAAGCATGTTAAGGTAATCACTAAATAAAACAAATTGTGACAAAAACTAAGTACACGCTTGTTTGCGAAATCATTTCTTATTTCAATAGGTACTTATTTGTATTTTATGAAAATATGTGAATGCGTACAGGGAGTTGCGTTTTTTTATAATCAGTAGTAGAACAGCAAAACATCTCAACAATATATGTGGTGATTTATAAATGTTAGTAAAGGAAAAAGACAAAAGCTTACAATAAATACTGGCATTAATATATTTTTTTTTTTTCTAAAAATTCAAAGCTCTTCCTGCTATTATGCAATTAGTTTAGTCTGCTTTGACTGACCAAAAAAGAGACACATTCAAATATATTTCATGTCACTGTTTAACAATACTCTTATAGTAAATGCGAAATCATTTCTTATTTCAATAGGTACTTATTTGTATTTTATGAAAATATGTGAATGCGTACAGGGAGTTGCGTTTTTTTATAATCAGTAGTAGAACAGCAAAACATCTCAACAATATATGTGGTGATTTATAAATGTTAGTAAAGGAAAAAGACAAAAGCTTACAATAAATACTGGCATTAATATATTTTTTTTTTTTCTAAAAATTCAAAGCTCTTCCTGCTATTATGCAATTAGTTTAGTCTGCTTTGACTGACCAAAAAAGAGACACATTCAAATATATTTCATGTCACTGTTTAACAATACTCTTATAGTAAGAATAGTAAGAATTTATTCTTAGTATGATTTATATTATTTTATTGAATAATTAACTTTCAGAAGGAAGAAAAAATTGTACTTCTGAAAAGAGGGAAACAAAAATAATCATGAAACATCAAGTTCTAAATATTGGTGTCAACGTTAAAAACTTAAGATTCTCTAAAAATGTTTTACAATGTTATTAATAAATATAAAACAATACACAACTGAAAAAACATACAAATTTAAAGAAACAAAAATGAAATTCTTTCTTGTCTTATAGAAAATATAAAAATGAATTAATTAAGTTAAAATATCTGTTAAAAATAAAAACCAATGGTTTGGACATAGGATCATTATAGACAATTGTTGGACCGTTTCTTGTATAGACAAAATATGAGAGATGTAATGTAATAACGATAATTTACCAGTTTATGTAAGATAATGACATGAAGCATCCACAATTGTTCAAAATTGGTTAAAACATAACCATTTTGCAGTTCTCGATTGACCAGCGTAAAGTCCGGATATAAATCCAATTGAAAACTTATAGAACAACATGAAATCCCGATTAAAACACCAGAAACTATCAAATTTAAATGAATTGCCGAAATCTCGTTGAAACTATGATTGGACATTGAATGAACAAAGAGTATCATTTTTTTTTTAAATTACTTAATTAAATTACTTTATTAAGTGTACTATTTCTGTGACCGGTCACATTGGGTACAAAATAAATTATTTTAGAATTAATAATACTGTAATTCTTTTAAATAAAATATTTAAGCGAGATTTTAGGGAAGCTAAATTGTTAGCTTTTTTCACGGAAATAAAAAAGGAAGAATTATAATTAAACCAGTAGTTTTTCGTAAAGAACGAAGCGTAATGTTATGGAAAAGTAAACAAAGGATGTGCAATTTTAGAAGCGCGTGACTTTAATATTAATTTGTAACGATTATTACGAAAATTATATCTCCGTCAGATACTAGAATAAATAATGCCGCTGAAAGGGAACGAATAATGCATGAACTTATCCATAAAGTATACTTAAAACAGTTTTAGGTAATAATTTTAGGGCAATGAAAATGAATTGATGTATAAATAATGGCAATAATAAATATTTAAATTAGTTTGCAAAACTAATAAAAATAGACAAATTAATTTATATTGTCTAATAACAGAAAACATGGACTAGCTTTAGATCTGTAATTGAAATAGAGGATCTAGTAATCCCAATCACTCTGATCCAGTTTACCATAGTAACATCGTTCATAACAAACTTCATTACGTGATTTTACTTCCTGTCACTAAATCGTGTCTAGCCGAAAAACGTGAAAATGAGCACCATTTCAAGATTCAGTTTTAAGGTAAAACAACTGGCTTCTGATACATTCTCACGTACGATCCGAGCGAATTGTCCCTCATTTTTGGCTCTCGTGTATATCTGGATGTGCACCGCATTCTTGGACGTCGTCCATTTAGATTTCCATAGGCACCTCACTATAAAATTTGTGCCGTATCGCGTGGTGACGACAACGCTGTATAGTGTGTTGGTGAATCAGGCGCTCATTAGGAAGAACTACCTGCTCGTATTACCCTGGTGTGTGAACAAGCTGTCCAACATGTACGATCATGATTTTCAAAACCTGAAGAACGCGATGGCCGCAATGGATTATATATGGGAGTCGAGACTCTTGCCGTGGTTGTGCGTATTCCTGGTCGCCTTTATGGCTACCGCAAAGATAATCTTGATGTGGAAGGTCATTAGAGTATGCATACATATCATCGCACGTAGAAGATAAATTTATGAAAGTGTAAACTTTATTTAATAATCTACACTCTTTATTAATAAATTTATATATATAATTATTTTATGTATTTTATTTATTTAAATTTCAATTGAATTTGTTTTTCTTTGTTTAGTGTAAAGGTAAGTAATACTATATAATTTAAAATTATAAAGTAAAATTCAATTTAATATTTGTGACATATCTGAGGTTTTATTTTCATTAGTGATTAAAATAGTTAGTAAATAATACATTACAAAATGAAAAGCTTAGTCATACATTTACAAGATTCAGACTCTTTTGTACTTTTATTTCATTTCCATAAAGGTGGATAACAGATAAGTTTATAAAACATATGCTTTGCAAAGTAGATTTTTAATTCTCGTTATATCGAGATGGATGTTGTTACAAGCCTGTTTACAATCACTTTGAATAAATAGTAAAGTTTACATTCCTTTTAAATAAATCTAATAATAATTAATATAAATATCCATAAAAAGAGAGCTAAAATATTTCTATCAAAGAAAAACAATGTCAGAATCTCAGTTATTAATAAAATATATCAATAGTTATTTTATGCCTTTTATATATTTAATATCACTTGAATATAACTTTGTTTATGGTAAAGTTAAGTATTATTACATAAGTTTATATTATACAGTAAAATTAATATTAATTTAATGTTTATGACTTAAGAGTGATTAAGATAGCTAATAGACAATACATTACAAAATTAAAAGCTTCATGACATACTTAACATTTACAATACAGCACCATATCTTTTGTACTTTATTTGATAAAAAATTTTGGTTTTCATATTATTGTGAATCTGACTCTTTATTTATTGTAAGGGAAAGTATTATTATATAAATTTATATTATAGAGTGATAATCGTATTCTATTTATTGTTTATGACATATCTGATGTTATATTTTAAAATATATATTAAAGAATTTGATCCTTCACCTTTATAACTGCTTAAAGTCATATACTTAACAAAATTAAAAGCTTTGTTATAACTTCGTCAACATTTACAACATACTGACTCTTTTATATTTTATTTCACTGCAAATTATAATTTGGATAATGGTAGATAACATAAGCCCTATGGATTTTGCTAGAACACTGTAATTGAATATTTTACAACCACGTTGAGTTATTAAGTTTTACTTTATTTTCGTTTATAGATATACATAATAGTTCATTAAAAATCTGAATCTCACTGGTTATTCATGTTAACATTTCTTAATCTAATTATTCGTAATATCATATCGTAAATATATTTTATTATTTTAGTTTTTTAATATTGTTATTATTTCCGTCAAGCAACGAACTTCTTTGACACTTTCATTATGCTACAATTTTGTTATATACATTGTCTTATCACTTTACTTAATTTCCACCTGACGTAAAACTGTAAAGAAATTATATTTTCCTTTCAACCAACATGCTACTTGTTTATACTTCAAAACTTGTAACAAGCATTAAAAAGAAACCATGATCTTAAACCAAAACAAATAAAAATGTTATATTTGATTAAAGAAAATATTTTACAAATACGAAAAGTATCTAGGCAAGTTGTAGAGGTAGTTTAAACTTTACGAAAACATTATTAAATTACATATATCAAATTTCTAGCTTTTAGCAATATAGGAGAACATTTTCATTAAACAGTAAATGATTATGATATATCTGGGAGTTTCAATTGAATTCTGTTTACGGAGCCGCACAGAAAACACGGAATAATAAAATAAATATCTCCCGGAAAGTTATGAATTTACTGGAGTCCTACATTACAGAGGGATTAACCGTGAAGTAAGCAATTTCGTGGCCGGTCGGCATTCAATTTATCCACGTATTACGGGAAAGTTGTGTAAGTATTTCAGGAGCGATCCACAACTGGAAATATCAAAGCAACAAACTTGGCAAAAGTAAAACTTTACAATGCTTTGATGATAAAACCAAAACGACGCAGAATTAAAATACTTTACCGTCAATGTAATCTATTTGGATTGAAATACAGTTACATCGAATGAATTTTAAATTTTCAGGAATGGTTAAAAAGTCGGGAACGAATGGAGGTCTGGAGACGGAACTTGGCCCAACAACATTCGTTAACGAACATCAATATATACAATTATGCAAATGGATGCAAAGCCACCGTTTTCGCGAACCGCCTCCTGGATTTGAATTCATTAAGGAAACAATAGGAAGATAGATAAGAAGTTCTATGATCCGGTCAGGACGACGTTGGTCGGGCTTTCCGATTGTTACTTTAACGAACTCTCCTGTTTACATATTGCCGACAATATTGCTGGACTCCCGGAGATAATTAAACACAGAATTCGGCGCTTGGATCCAAAACCCAGTAATGCGATCTCTGTGCTCATGCGGCCACAAATTCGCACATATACATTCCATATCGTCCACTTTTGCTAATCCACTCGCAAAACACCACGTTCTCCAATTTATGTATGTATAATTAGCTTTGGATGCTTATTAACAATCATTATTCACTCACAGGTATAATCGTCGAAACCGAACACAGTTTCAAACTCCATCGCTACCTGGAACTTGGAACATTTTGTAATGTGAGTTTCCTGCTTTAATTTATCAACTATTAAAAATATAATTAACTCTAAATGGGAAAAATTCTATTGGTACTAACATTAACAATTATTTATCAAATACAAACTGAATCTATCAATGTCGTAACGCAAATACGTATAATTTATGTAAATTATGTGTATGCATTATTTGGAAAATCTGCGTTGAGGATGCGGAGATCATATCAGTCGTTATTTACACTAGTTTGCAACAGATTAATTGGTACACAACATTACTGTTTCAATTAGTCAATATGACGGCTGAATAACTTGGTCGTTAATTTAATTATTTGTGTAATTTCATGGTTGACTGTTATACCTATTTGCCGTACTATCTTACTACTGCGACACAAGTAATTATATTTTATTGACTCTCGATTTCGCCGGACAACACGATATAATCGTGTGTATGTTGGACACAGTTCAATATACGTATGTGTATGTACACACTCATTTAATTATTACATGACACACTGGTAAAATAATGAATAATAGTTTATCAGTTATTAGGCTTCACAAAAGTTAATACTTAAAAATTAAAAAGTGAAAAAATTAAAATTTTAATTAAATTATTTCAAAAAAGATTATAAAATATTCCACAATATTAATTTTAAATCTGCTTAATTTTAAATTTTCAATTAGATAGTTAAAAGTATATGCACAGGTTAGTAAATAAATCAATATGTAACACAAAATCCACGACTCAAACCTTCTGTAAAAACGGTTTAGAAAAAGTATTTTTATTAAAATTTACTCAAAAGAAAGAAGTTTTAAAATGGCACGTCTAGACTAGTAAGGTAACAAACTACAAATTGAAATGTATACGTTGGCACTTCTTGAACAGCCATCTGCCCTCGACTGGGTTCTATTCGATAGTAGATTTATTTGGAAAATCCACGTATAGCATTATTAACATGTTCATTCGCTTGGCAGCTCGTTGAAAGTTTTAGTAAGTAATGAGCTAACTTTTAATGGTATACACAATAAAACAGGTAAAGGAGGATACATTTTATATACTATCGTTGTTAAAAAACAGAACGATTTGAAAATTCGTATTTAAATGGAATACATTGTTTAGTTTTGTGTGGAAATATTTTAATTAGATGGTCGAATGGCGGAGGACGCGCAATCTAAGCCCAAGAGATAATTATAGAACGCGATAAATAAACGAGAGGCGGACGGAACAACGGTAATTCCTATTATTCATTTCCTTTAAAAAGATACAGTAATTAATTTATTTATGTTTGTGAAAACAATAAGCTGTAAGCTCTTCGCCATTATTAGGAAACACCGATTATCTTAAATCTGGAAGCATCTTACTGCGAATTACTTTTGTTCGGTAGCATGGAAATCCTCTTGTTTTCGAGGGATTTATCTGAATTTAGAAAATATATTTATTTGAAGCGGGGGTTTTTAACCATTCATTTTCCTTAGGAATTAATTGTTGTGTTGTAAAGGTATTCATCAAATGCTTAAAACACCTTTTATTGCAACGTTCTAAGCAGTTCACGTTACAAAAGACGAATTAAAACCTATAAATTTCTGTTGCAATTCTAAAGGTGTTTCTAAAAAGATCGTACAAAACATAAACATGTAATTAATCTAACTAGTCGAAAAGAAACTCGAGAACTACAAGATGATTTATTATGCGAAAAAGCTATTTTGTCTACTGTTCAGTTATTCAAGCCGCATAAAAAATTAATAGACACTGTTGGCAAAACGGTAAACACTATTCCATCGAAATGTATGTTGTCAGCGTTGTCTTTACATGCGATTTTAAAATGCCGTGCTTTATGCAAAATTTATGATAATTGAAACTAGTAACTGTTTGCTTTTTTTCCCATGCCAGTACATACAATATAAATATCAGCGGACCAACATTCGCGTCGCATTTATGATGTTTAGCATAAATTATTGCTACATACGCGATAAGAGACACATCGGACTAATGAATCCGCAGACTACAAACCAGTGAATGAAATCTATGTGGCGTCCAAAAATAAACTTGGAAATTTCGATGCAAAACAAACAACATCGAATGCAAAAGTTGTGGGAATATTGTACGTCTATTTAGACAATAAATCTTTTCAATTTGCGCGCATTCCGAAGTGATATACGGCCGGTTATTTGCATGGCGTATATCAAAAACCGTTGCCATAATTCCGCTAATTTAATATTAAAATTTTGCCAATTTAATGAAGCTAATTAGGGCGGACACAAAATTCGCGGGTGTAATATAGATAATAAAGTTATACGGTTCTCAAAGTTAAAATATTTGTTATTCGCCTAATTGACTATAAAACTATGAATTGAACGGTAACGTTGTGAAAATTTTATCTGACCCGCCAACTCTAAAACTTTTATTGCCTGAATATATTATCCTTTCAAATTAGTTAATAATTAGTAGTTTAAGTTCGCGACTTATAAAATTATTACTTACATTAAAAATCTATTTTCGAAAATATCCATTATCATAATTAATGGAGTAGTTTTGTGAGATGGACGAATTATTTTTTATAACCGTTACGACGTTTATCAGTTTACTAGCCTAGTAAAATTTATTGGCGTTTTCATAATAGAAAGTTATAGATAGAGGAAATCTGTTGCGAAAGTTTTCAATGTAACAAAAGAGATCAAAATGAAATCAATTTTGGGAATCAGGCGACTTAAATGAATGTGTTACACTTAGTTAAAGTATTACCTTGAAATCCTTTTTCGAACAGTACTTTAAAAATCACAAAACATTAATTTAGAGTTAACTTATGCGCTAAAAAGCTTAGAGTATCCATCTTATAAATCTGTCTTCTAAATTCTCTAAAAAACCCACAACAATATTTTTTCTCAGAGTTCTATAGTTTTAAACTTCAATTAATCATTGTACAGGGTGGTCTATCTAAAATAGACTAGTGGTTATTATTATAACATAGCAACTTTTTAAAATGTTAACTAAGCTGATCACAAAAAATTAAGCATATTGCTTTATTTTAGAACTAAATGAATATTTATTAAAAATTAGAATTGTAATAAAAGAAATAAATCCTTTTTCGAACAGTATTTTAAAAATCGCGCTAAAAAGCTTAAACCAAAGACAACTTAAAATTTATTTTACAAAATAAATTTTAAGTTGTTATTAAATTTTCTTCCCACATATTAAATAAAAGTATACAAATTTCTAAAATCTAGTAATTCCGCCTCTGCTTTCTATTTCAGCCCTACGTGGCATACTTCTTATATATCATCTAGATGATTTTGATCCAAAGCAATTCTGAAAGAAGTGATCTTAATTCACTGGAATTATAAGCACGGGGCTGGTGACCAATTAATGATCTTCCAGGCATATCCCAGGCATGTTCTATGCAATTCAGATCTCCTGACAAAGCTGGTTAAGGGCAGACGCTTAATTTGAGCATTTCCTAAGTGATTAAAGACAACCCTAGCTCTGTGCAATCTAACTTTGTCGTCTAAAAATCGAAAATTTTGTTCCAAATTCCATTGATAATGTTCAACAATGTTATCGACAATGTCTATTGCATAAATTCCACCGGTCATGCTACGAACGCAGTTGTAGACTTCCATCCTAAAAAAATACCACCACAAACCATTATGGATCTACCTCGGTGTGCGTGAACTTCTCGCACATAACATTGATTTACTCTTCGACTTGGAGGCGTCCAGGCTCGTACTGACCTTCTATCACTCTATCATTTGTAAATATTACAGTATTCCACTCTTCATGCCCACTCTTCATGCCAATCTCGCTGCATGATGGGTAGGCTGGAGGGGTAGTCACCTTATGGGTCTCCTACAACAGAGCCAAAATCAAGTCTTGTTTGAGAAGTGTGCAGTTTCTTATTGGGTCCGCTCGTGCTTCTCTGGTAAATAATCTGTCTTCCCGGTCAGATGTAAGTTTTGGTCCACCTTCTCTAGGCTGATCTCGTACATGTCCAGCCTCTAGAGACCGTTGATAGAGTCTGCAAACTACGGATTGGTCAACAATAAGCCAGTGTGAAACATTCCTACAGCACGATGACGGTCAGCTTCTGATAAATGACGTATCTGCATGATTTTAAGAAATTTGTTGCTAATTCTTGAACACAGTTAAAATCAACGTATACGGGGCGTATAAAATTGTATATTAAAATTTTTTTTGGATCAGTATATTTTAGCCTCAACTCTTTTATTGATTAATGATTGTTGATATAAAAACCACTAAAAAGTTACATATAGTTTTATGAATTATTAAATCTGTGTTATTTACCATAATTTAACAATATTACGAATCTACATCCACTAACCATCTTCTCCAAGTCCCATTTCCTTCAGCTTGACTTTAATTTTAGTTGACGCTAAGATTGAATTGTTTTTTGACACTCGAATTATCCAGTTATCGATCTTCTTTCAAGATTTTCGAAATCAGACAAATTTTTTAGTAGTTGTCACTTGGCCAGTTTCTATAAATTTTTAAATAACTTGGGAAGCGATTAGCTTATTTAGTCATAAACTCTTAGCCATCTTTACTTGTTTCCCGCAGTTTTAATTCGGCCAATTATTAAATGATTATAATAAGCTTTTCGCCGCTAATAAATAATCGATAATTTTGTTCATTGAAAAATAACTGAAGAAACAATAAACATTATAGGTACTGACATTCAAATCAAATAGTACAGCTCATATTTTTAATATATTTTAATAAGTCTTTATCATTATGGTCACTTCTTATAGTTATATAATAACATATCATAATTTGTTAGATGTCAACGATTAGTCGCTTTAGGTTAAGATCATTTCAACATGTCCACCCATGCACGGCTGCCCTAAGGCTAGTCACAGAACAACTTTGAACATGTTCGAAGGCGTGGTTCGACAAAACTACATGATTGAATTAACGAGCAACAATATCAATTAAGTATCAGATAGAAGAAACCATTTACGTTTATTAGACCGCACAGGAACGGCGGCCTGTAATTATTTCGCAATAAATTTAACAGCAAATTTCCAATTCTTAAAGGAGGCAAAAGGACTTTATCTATAACTCGTTGCATAATGCATTAGGAACGAATTATACATAAGCGCCCGCTAAACTTGTTAATTGGGTTTATTTTCGACTCAAATTCTATTTAGTGGCAAAATAAAATCCAAATAATTAATTAAATGGAAGGTTTTAGTTTTAGATTTATTTGCGGCGTTGTTTAAGTGGATTTTTATGAGCTACTTAAATCAGGACAGTTTTTTTTTTTCATTTCCCCTAAACAATGAGATACAAAGATTAAACCAAAAATCTATGCCGACAATTACTTCAGAACAATTTGTGAGTAGTTAATGAGTATAATAACTAAAAATGTAAAATTGAATAAAAAAGGTATGGGTTAAAAATTGGTGCGACCCTGGCAATTTTCTAATTTCTCGGGGCCATGAAATCAGGTGTTAAGACTGATTTGTAAGTGGTAGGAAGTAAGCGCCAGTCCTTTTAACTCATACCTATAATTTGGGAACATATATCTTCCCATAATCGATGCCGCATAAAAAATCTAATCCATTAAAATGATGAAGCGGAATTAATTTTCCTGTGGAAAGTAGCGAATCGGAAAATTACGGCGGGGCATAAAATAATATATTATTATCTATGAGTATGGTGTTAATAGAAATCACACCATTATGAATTTTTATGTGCCACTTATATTGTTATTGGTGTTGTCATTAAAAAACCAATCTTGTAACTAAGGCGTTTCAATGTGTCAAAAACAAAGCCGTCTAACTGTCAGATTAAGAGCTTACAGTCTTCTTTACTATTTTATACAAGAAATTTTTTAATTTATAAAAAGGCCAGATGAATATGTTTAGTACTACGTCCTTAAAGGACGGTTCAGAAATTAATAAAACATACTGCACTTCTGAAACTTTATATCAGGCATTAGAAGAATACGATTTATTGACAATTCTTGAAGCGTTCAATGAAGCACCGGGTAACTCTATTAACGCAAGAAATTTGAGGGAACTGTTAAGTAAAAAAATACATATTGAGTTTGAAGATGATGAATATGAATCAATTTTTAACAAAATTGATGTTAGCAGGTAAGTTTGAGAAATGTTGCGTTACGTAAACTCTTAAAATTTAAGGTGATGTTATTTTGAGATGAGTTTTTCGTAATATCATTTACAGTGAGGGAGCAGTCACTTGGGATGAATTTATATCTTTTCTGATACTGGGTTACGAACAGTCAGCCATCAGTTTGGAATACAAAAGTCTTGAGCCTCCCATTCCAGGCAAACCAAAGATGAAGCAAAGCATTCACAGATCAAACGTGATCAGAATAGTGTTTTGTCCTACTTTGAAACCTGATCGTGAAATGTCGTGGGCCTTAGGAAGCTATATGACTCTAAGTAAAGATGGTGTCATCAACTATTGGACTTTAGACATGGAATATCAAAAAACTGTGCATTCGACTAATCCCGATTTAAAAGTTACCACCACCTGGGTTACGGATATGGCTGTGATGCCGGACGTTAGCATTATTGTGACGTCCAGTAGCGAAAGAGATTTGCGGTTTTATGATACCTCAGCTAGAAAATTCGAACTGCGTGTCCGTTTCATATCACTGGATTACGCAGTATCCACGATGTACTACTACTATCCAAGAAGTGCCTCTGAAGAATCAAAATTGATCATGGGCGACATGGGAGGAAGTGTTATTGTGTTACATATTGAAACCGAAGAAAGAGGTCCTTTTAAAAGTGCCTTAGGACGTCCTTTGCTTCAATGTCCAATTTTACTCGTAAAACAAGGTTTGCAGTCTGGTTTTAGAATGACTACTTTCAGCGCTATACATTCGGATTACGTTAGACAGGTTTATTATTATAAGTCATTGAGGAGTGTAGTTTCTTGTGCCAATTGCCCTGTGTCTCCGTTCGTTATCACAGATCTTATAGATTTAACAAAAAAACAGGATCCAAAAGCATATAAAGTATATATTATATAGAGATATATTAACAAATATTTACACATAATATTTATTAGGTGTCTACAGGAATTTGGTGTTTTGATATAGTTGAGTCATTACATATGATTGCTACTGCTGGACCCGACTGTCTCATACGCATTTGGAATGCTTTCATGCCCACACGTCCTACCGCAACCCTCTACAGACATCACACTGGAATTATACATATGACGTTCCAGGATAACGCAAAACTTCTTTACTCCTTGTCCAAAGATAGAAATATAAAAGTATGGGACATGCAGACGCAGCAGTTGACACAAAATTACATCGATTTGCCGTTGGCCCTGGGTGAAAAGGAAATGTGTACTTTGTACAATCCAGATAGTAGAGAATGGATTCTTGGCAGCGCCATGGTAGCAATATTACCCCTGAGTCCTAAGCAAAGTTCTGAACATACAGATGGAAATACCCATTCAAGTGGTGTTTCTTGTGTTCTCTACAATAAATTGTTTAAGGTTAATGTCGATGTATTGTATCATATTTAATCTAACTGAAATGAATTATATTAGCTTATCGTAACTGTGGGTATTGATAGTTATATACTGGTATGGAATCCTTGGGATGGGAGAAACATGCTAGTAATTAAAGAAGCACACGTTATGATGCTGCACGGACTTCCAATTCCCGTTGAAATCACTTCAGCGTCATTTTCTCAAAACTACCATTTTTTAATTACTGCAGCTCATGATGGCTCATTGAAAATCTGGGACTTCCACAATGGTAATTTTTCCAGATTGTATTCTTGATATATAGTATACAACTCTTAATAGGAACGTGTTTGCGAAATATGAGATTCGCCAAACCTGCTGAGATCTGTCAGGTTTTCTGGATCGGAAACAGAGTCCTTGCCACAGGATGGAACCGCAGAATTACTGAATTCAACTCCAAAGGAGAAGCAGTTGGCCACGGTCGTCATTTTAGCAAGAACTGGGACAAAAGACACACAGACGACATCAGTTCAGCTGCAGTAAGAATCCCTCAAACTGTTGTAACTGCTTCATTCAACGGCGAAATTGTTATGTGGAGATTAGAAACGGGCCAACCTTATAAAAAATACAACGTGGCTAATCCCACTGTGAGAATAAAAATTGAATATAAGATGCATAAGCATTCTGAAATAGAGGATGAAGGAAAACAAAAGACAAACAAAACAAACTTGCTGACGAGAAAAAGCCTACAAGCTAGAAGGACTTCTGTTCTCACTTCGGACAAGCGAAGAATAAGTGTTGCAACACCTACGGTGGAGATTAAAAGAAAAATTTCTCAAGTGGTAGGTATACTGAAAATCTACCAACTGTCACAAATAAGAAATAGGTTTTTATAGGATTTGCCAGATGAAATCTTATCATTGAGAAGACTGGCTGTACATTCCATGTTGTTTCTTAATTCGCGAAAAATGGATGCAAATAACGGAACGCTTTTGATATCATTAGAAAATGGTTATATTCAAGTTTGGTCACATGACGTACACGGTGGATATATAACATCCTTTTCTTCAATTCACAAGGGGGGTGATTATGTTATTACAATGTGTACTGATGAAAACAATGAATTCTTATTTACAGGTGATATTACGAACTTATAATATTAAAACAGACAATAATTTTATAAACAATTCAAGGACACAGCACAGGTTATGTAAAGACATGGTTAATAAAAAATTACTGTACAAGAGATCCTGAGGAAATTTCTTTACCAAAGTATAGGCTACGTTTTCCATTTATGTGGGGCTTTGTGGTTCAAGGAAGAGCATCTAGGATTAATAATGGACAACCAGAAAATCCAATTTTGTTAAATTCGTACAAAGGACATTATCTACCTATTTCATCTCTAGTCTATATAGATGAATCCGAAATACTCGTGAGGTATCTAGTTGACCTCAAAATGTCCACATAGATATTTTTTATTTATATTGATTTGATTATTTATAGCGGAAGCGCTGATAGAAGTGCAAGAATGTGGACTTTGGGTGGAAGATTTATTCAGACTCTAGGAAGTTTTAAAGGGTGGAAAGAAATTGAAAAAGGGAAACCACTTAGTAAAGACTTTGAGTTCACTGTTCCTGCCGATTTAAAACGACTTCTCAGTAGTACTTCTTTAAGGGTGATGATTAAACTTATTTTAATCATCTGATAATAGTGTGAAAAATTCTTTAGGTTTTAAGTGGAGGGTATTTAGACAGGACCTTGACCCAGAAGCAAGTTACACGAAGGGCAGCAAAAGAACGCGTTGGGGTAGATGTTACCAAAGTGTATGGAAAGGCACTGACTGCACCAATTCTTGGAAATTATTACAAATTACCGATACGTTCAACTACTTCAATAGACGTCACATTTGATACAAGCTTCCCTTACGTAAGAATAGATATCTGTTTAAAATATGAACCACTAAAATAACGTTTACAGATTCCTGTATATCAACACTTAATAATGCCCGTTCCCAACGAAGTTATTCTTCCAGAGCGAAAAATCACTCCATTATCAGAAGAAACTGCCGAGAAGAAAGATGAGAAATTTTAAAAATCATTCAAGCTCAATAAAAAAAAAAATTTCCACGTTAATCTGGAAAAATAGTCGACATTTCTTGGAGCAAACTTTTATAACAAAATAATGAAACAGTTATTATAACATCAGTTTCAATAATTAAAATACAGGGACTGTAAAAAAGGAATGTATTATTAGTATTATATATCAATGAGAAAAGTACTTATAATTTTTTTATTTACAAATACATAATATTTAAAGAACATTTATATTTTACATTATCTATTTGAAATTAATTATTTTTTCTCTCAGTACGTTACTACAATCCACTTAAAAATAATTTTAATAATAGCAAATTGTTGCCATTCATTTCAAAGGGATACATAACATTACCCGACTAAGGTGGATAATTGATTGCACTCATAATGTTGCTTTGTGTTACCTCTACATTGTTCCAGTAATCATTTAACAGAACGGAGAATTGATTAACTTTTAGGAATTTCAAGTTAAATTATTTCACTGGCTCATGAACGTTATTTAGAGGTGTGTAAGTAAAAATACTTGTTAAATTAGTTTAATGGTTCAAAATTGATTAGAAAAAAGTATTTGTTAAAAATGATACCATACAATAATCAAAACTAAAAACTTGCCAAATTAGATTTCTGTTTATATAATAATTATTAATAAATATTGTGACATACAAATTAATTATTGCAAATTGTCTATAATGACATTATTTTTGGTGCTTGTCTAATATTTCTATTTTTTTCAAATTTCCCTCAAAATTCGAAAAAACAATAAATCTTCTAATTCAATGGCTGCGTATGAGAAATGCTTACAAGAAATCAGGAATTTGCAGCAAGCAAGAGAAATCCAAATATTTAAAACTAAATCATTTCCGGAATATCTTAGAAACGAGGAGAATTCTCCACCTGAAGATCATCTTGTCGCTAATATGAAAGAAGACGAACAAATAGTCACTGAATCACAACCATTTAGAGCACTAATGGACGACAAACTTTCTGACCGTCAAAATAGTCTAAGTGATTCAATGCGGAAGCCAATGAAACAATTTCTTAGAAAAGGATCTGGATTAATTAGATTTAATCGAAAATCTAGCATGAAGATCAAAAATGTGGATAATTTTGATAGAAGTTTAAAGTCATTAAAGGTAAAAAGAAGGATTAAATTAGAAGACGTGCATGGCTTTGTAGGCAACTGCTGCATACCAATTAGTACAAAATCGTCGAGGCAAATAGGTCTAAGCAAGAATTTGGAAATGAAACAAGAGAAATTTCACGAAAGCAAAACGCCCCTGACTGATTGGAGACAAAAGAAGATTAACTTACATGAAAACGTTAAATGTAAGAGAGTTACTATTTTCAAATCTTTTCAAAGAAAGGTAGAATACAGGAATTCCGAAAACGAATGCTCTATGCAGGGAAGTAGTTACAAACCAAATGATGACACATTTACAAAAAATAAAGACTATGAAAGTGATACTAACACAGAAGATGAAGTTACTTGGTCGCCTAGTTGTGACAATATTAGATCTTTGTCTTGTTGTGAAACGAGAACTTTGACTAAAAAAGAGTCGCACAAAATCGACACACTGCTAGATACCACTAGGAGAGAAGAAAATCCCCGCAGACTAAAAGAAAAGAATTCCAAAAGAATTGTTGATATGGACGCTAAAATTAAATACTTGGAGACGGAACTCAAGCAAATGCGTAACGAAAACTGCGATCTGCGGTGGCGAAACGATGCACTGCGTAAGAAATTGAAGGAGACAAATATACAGCGGGAAAATGAAAACATTAACTTTAGTAGGGAAATTGATAGGTTGAATTCAAGATTAGCTAAAGAGAAAATGTTCATCAACAATTTGAAAATTAAAAATAACTCACGAAACGACGACGATGATATTGTATCATTAAAGAAAGAAATTATTGAGGCAAAGGAGCTGCTGAAATTAAAGGAAGCAAAACATAATTCCATACAAGAGCGAATGTCTACAGAAATTAATAATTTAAAAAATAAAACCCAGTTCTATGAAGAGTTACTTAACAAGTTCACAACTCAAGAACCAAGCAATGATGACAATGAACAGTATACGACCAAAGCAACACATAATTTCAAATCAAACCCTCAACATATAGTGACATCCACAAGTAATAATACGCATCGCAAATCTTGGCATTTAACTTACAAAAATGGAACTTTTTACGCAGATTTTCCTACTGAATGTTCTGCAAGACGTAAAAGTCATTATTCACCGCAACCCCATTGTAGTTGGCAGAATTCTCCGAGGATTTAAAAATGAGGAAAAATTGGGATAACTAATTTTCAAAATTAGTATTAATGTAAATATGAATAAATATTTATTTTTCATATAAAACCGACTTTAAATCACTTGCTACTCTCCACTTCATACACTATGAATCGATTAATATTTCTTTTAAAATGTTAATATCAATAAACTACACATATTGGTACCAGTATGGTAAAAAATAAGTATACTGATGTCTGAGACTGTTCTAATTTTTTAAGAGATAACACACTGTGTAATAGTGTTGACTAGTTCTCCAAATAATAGGACGATTAATTAGTCTTTACCCTAAAGCCTGTAATTTAATACACAATGTAACCGCACTATTACTCGTAAGTACAACAGAATCATGAAACACGAGATTATTAACCCCGAAAAATAAGACAAAAAAGAGGTCAATCTGTGAAAAATACTCAAGTGAAGAATTTTCAGTGCGATTATTATTAATGTTTCGCTATTAGAAATAGTGTCAAGATACCGTTGCGTAATTATGAGCAAAAAAAATTATTGAAGGTTAAACGTCGTATTGATTTCACATTAATTCAGGGTATCACAAAATGAATTCATTGCTTAATTTTGAACAAAAAACGTTCTATATAAAATTTACGTAGAGTCAAATTGGCTATATTTATTAAAATGACTTTATTTTCTTATATTTTCAGTTATAACAAGAAAATTTGAATTTAACATCCCTTAAATCAAGAAAACTTAACGATGACTCTAATTTATATTCCGTTCATGAATAATTAATAAGCGAAACAATATTCTATAACGGGCCGTACAATGGATGACTGCAAATAAGTTTTTTTACAGAGACAGTCATATTTCTAATTAGTCGGAAGTCGCAGCGAGCTACAGACATTTGTCATTTAGAAGAACTCATTTAATAATGCTCGCAATTAATTTACTAAATGAAAACTTCCAGCTGAGACATGTGTCGTCAGAGAGTCTTGAAATTGAGTCGTCGCTTGGTTCTAACTTGCTTCGTATCAAAAATGACGTTAAAAAATTTACTGGTAACATTATTTTTCTATTGTATTTGTTTCAAGTGTATCAAATCAAAAATTAATTAGGTCATAATATGCTTTTTAATACTACATTTTAAGAAATAAATTTCCTTCCAAATCATAATCCATAGTTATATAATAGTATACTGTTAGTGCGTAATGCGCCGTAGTACTCCATCTGTTCGCACAGAAATCCCCAACATTTACTTAATTAAGATTATTATAACCTAAACTTACTTTACTTGCATTATGTTTTCAATTAGAGCACATGTTGAATATGAAAATTGTTCCGAGAAGTTCAAGCTAACATTTATGGAAAGCAGTTCTATTTCGCATTAGTCGAATTTATTTGAGTGGCTTCGTCCAACAGATCATTAAAAACGAACGTGGCGATTTTCCAAGTTCCGACCAACAATATTTGTTATTCCCTCATCATATTAAATTTATGGGAATTTAAGTTTTTGTTTTTTGAAAATGGTGCTGTTAGTTATGGTTGCTTAAACTTTTTTTTTTGTTCACGAATCGTATATTTGTTTAAAATGTGTGTTGTTTTAGGAGAAGCATTAATAGGTATGGGTTAGATCAACTAATGTTGTACTTAAATTTTATTTTTTCTATTCACACAATGAATATATACCGTAGATGTATGTTATGTTTGCTTAAATATTTTAAACGTGGCTTCCTATACAGCTCGATCCGATGGCAACGTTACAATAGGAATATGTTCGCTTTTTCCAAACGAATAACTTCCTAAATTAAACTTCACGTTAACATATAGAGTTCAAACATCCGTTTTTCCTTTTCTACCGCCGGTTAATTTTGACATTTGGATAATTAAGATTACTGTAACTGAAACTTGGTCTGCTTGCATTATGCTTTCAATTAAAGCACATGTTGAATATGAAAATTGTTCTAGGAAGTTAAGCCGAACATTTATGAAAAGCAGTTATATCTCCCATTAGTAAAATTTATTTGAACCGACAGATCATTAAAGCCAAACGTAGTGACTTTCCGTGTTCCTGCCAATAGCATTTGTTTCTAGATTGGACATTATCGGTTGGTTATTACAGTTTACAATTGAGAAGTGGTCATACAAAGTATCCTAATATTTGTAAGATTACTTTGTTAATGTAGAGGCATAAATTGGCTATAATTAAAATTACTAAAACGTAATTATTAAGTCAAGTTTAACACGGAAAATACGGTACATAGATCCAATAGTTTAATTTTGATCAAATGTGGTGTATACACTCATTCATATGAGGACAAAAAATAATTGTATTTTATTATTAGATTGTTTGTCAAAGGACTTTTTGTACAGTTTCATTTATTTTGTTATTCTTTCTTTAATTTCAACGTATAATGCTGCGAAAATTAAACGAGGCAAAAAAATATAAATGTGAATGACAGTTGGCAAAAAATTAATTTTTCATTGAAATATATTTAAATAAAAAAATGGTCATGGACATAAATATGGAATAATAAACTTATCGCAAAAAGTTAAGCATATTGCCTTATTTTAGAACTAAATGGTTATTTATTAAAAGTTAAAATTGTATTAGTAGAATTGTAATTAAAGAAATAAATACCAATAAGAAATTAAATCAAAGACAACTTAAAATTTATTTTACAAAATAAATAAGAAATTTTGTTTCCATATATAAAACGAAAAATACCCCATACTTTTTAATATCTGATAATTCCGCTTTTATTTATATTTATAAACAAAACGATCCATTTTATCTATGGAACCAGTACCAGTTGCCGAAAAACTCCCACTTACAATGGTGTTTCCACCACTGTGTTTAACTGTCTTGTTACTTAAAATATTGTCTCGTTCTAACTGGTCTCCTTACATATTGCCTACAGATTATACTAACTCCATTAAGATTTTACGGTTTCGTTTATAACATTTTTTCACAGATATGTTCCAAAATAGTCCCGCTTCACATAACCGACGTTTCACAGTTCAATTAGAAACATCTGCACCGGAATCTTTAGATATTTATGGATAATTTGTCTTGATGATTTTGTTAGATTCTTCACCGATATCTGTCTGATGCGTGCAAACTTTTTTTAAAAAGTCTTTTGATAAATATTTGCTTTTACCCATCTTACATACTGAAGACTTCGATGTTTAATGAAAGCTGAATTTTCAGATGAACTTAAAAAGTATTCCATTTTTTGACCACTACTGTATGTGTTCCGTTTTCTATACATCACTAGTATATATACAAGTAAACTATTCTTTATAGTTTTAATGAGTATATTACTGATGAATTATTATTATTATTACATGTATTCTATAAGTTATTATAGATTATATTAATGTACTCATTATTAATGACCAAATTTACTACAATTATTTATGATTAGTTAATTATCTAGTAGGACCTCGAGTCATGACGTGACCCATTTGATAATTTCGTATGACCTAATGTAGTTATAAATTAATAAAGTAAACGAACAATTATATTTGTTTTAGAGAACGTAAAATTTTAATTATTATAAAACAGTATTCATTATCTTAAAGATATATATATTTTCCACTAGTAAAGCTGTTTATTAATGAAAATTCTACTAACCAAGGATGTTTTTGTGACGCGTTAGTTTTGGCCATTCAGATTTCTATTAGATACCACGACAAAAATTGAGGAATTAATTCATAGGAAATACTGGGCATTTGCAGCAAATGAAAGGGCCCATAACAGTAATAAAACAATAATCTCATCGGGCCTGGGGCCGAATTCCCCCGGAAACTTCCCGGGCATCTTATCTTAGAGGATAAAGGGACACTTTCCGTAATGAGTGCCATTTAAAATAATGATTCAGCTTAAACTAGTAACCATGCGTCTGCACTCTCTCCACCTTTCCTATAAAAATACGGGAGCAATTTTGTCTGCGAAAAGGCCGCAGTTATATATAGATTTAGAGAGGCGTTCCGCTAAAAGGCGCGCGTGTTGACCATGTTGTGCCGTTGATAACGCAAGAATTGCCATTATCTGCGGTCAAAGACTGGCTTACGATCTCCAATAATGCGTCTTGTTCCTAATCCGCGATATCTTCGGGCTCGACGTGACGCTGGAAGAGGCCTACCCTCATAACTTCCTACCTAACAATCTCATTTATCCATATTTGATGCCGCGAAGATCCCCCGTGATACAAAAGAACATTATTCACACGACCGCCCGACTCGATGTTCGTATATTTCGGCCCACATACCAGATCGGGGTTCTGTCGTTAGTGGCTTTTCCTTAACACAAAATAAAATCCACGTCTTGCATACGAACATGGTTTTTCCATCCATTAGTTCGCCTATTACATTATTAATTTATGTCAACTAATGTCCACTTTTTTATTTTTGTATATTATATAATTTGTTATATTCCATTAAAAATAGTATATTCAATAAACAAAATGTACGTGGATATGGGTATAAAATGCACAATACACTTTACAGGAATTTTTAGGCATGTGACGTACCTCTTGTTATTTAACGGTTAATACTTGAAATGAAAGAAGACCCTCAAATAAAAAATCGATGTGTCAGGAACTTATCACAATATCCGTGGCGACGTATGAGCCACTCAAAATTTATGAAAGCCGCTCTGGTCGCGAAAAGACAAAGAGTTGTTTGCATCGTCCCGAGAGAAGCGATGTTGATTAGAGTAGAGAATCGTGTTTTTAAAATTTTTATGTAAAAGGCAGGCGACGGGTAGACGGCGAAGGAAGGAGCATTTGTGAAAATGGTAAATTACCCGATGTCTAGATCCCGAGATAATCCTGCAGGAGAGAATGAAGTGGCAAATGCGGCGTCGGCCGCAGATTCCGGCGTGAGACATGTCCCCGGGCCTCCGAAACCTCCACTTCGCCACATTACCATGGGGAAGATGTGTTACACTGCTATCCAAATACCCTGGAAACTACCACACTAACTCACTAATTGTCGCGCCGAATTACTTATTCATGAACATTCATTACGCCTCCGTATTTATTATTTCCATTAGTATTGCAAAATCACCCGCGCTACAACTTGTAATTGAGTTTTCACCCACTATAAATAACTACGTTAAAGATCTCGACTTCCGCCCTCTCGGATGATTGAACAGTCTAACACCATTACGTTTTGTTAAACCACATCCGCTAGCAATTACATTGAAATATTCTAAACTAATCAAAATAATGGAACCAAAAAGCCGCTTTACAGAGTTACAATTTAATTATAATCATTTAACTATTTAATATTAGCTAAATTTGTATATGATACAATTTAACAGATAAGTTTTTGTTAAATAATAATTGTGTAATTCTAATTGTAAAACAATTATTTGAAAACCAAAATCACAATTTTAGTATCATCATACACATACATTTTGTTGTAAAAGTTCAAAATAATACATTTATGTAGAAATAAAACATAATTCCTTTGTTTAACAGAAAGGAATAAATTATTCCATAACTATTCTGAGACGGATAAAATTAAAATAAATCGAATAAGTTTGGTACTCTATAATCACCACTTAAAGAAATCCGTGCACGAGTTGTTTAACAGCTAATCTTCCTGGCCTAATTAACTGAAACCGTGTAACTGATCAATACGAAGGTAGTTTCAAAGTTGACAGTTGCTTGAGCATCCTGTTTAATTACTCAAACAGGTATTTAATTATTGTTATGACAGCAGTTTTAGCTCTCTCCTGCATTCAAATCCTTGCGCTGACAACTAAAGCGCAGATTATCAGGATACCCTAATACGCTTGCTATTATAACGATTGGCCGATAACGACAGAGTAATCAAAATGTCACTGTTTCAGACCACAGTTTGTGTAATTTATATCTCCAGATGACTTTTGGTGAAATGTGTAAAATTACTTTTTCTGTCTGTGCGGCGAAAATTTTTGTTGCACTTCATTCCCGATATTTGCAGCAGGAATGTTCTTCCATTCAAAAATAAATTCCAGCAATAACTACACATAACTACAAGCACACTCACACAACATACAAGGTAAATTGCAAATACCGTTTTGATTTTACCGAATTGGTTTAGGAGAGACAAGTATTGATGGAATTAAATTATTCGTGGCATTTGTTCAACATTCTCTTCCAAATGAATGTATTAATAGTCTAGACATATTGTAAGCAATGACGGTCGGAGTAATCTTACAAATGAGTTTAATTATGAAGAAGGTCGGATCGTCTGTTTTTCATGTTTATTGTTGGGCAACGGTTTTGTAGAAAAATCAAGCTGAATAGAAAAAGATAATGTTTTGGTTTAACCAAGGTATTTATTGATTGTGCTAGTGTTTGAGTGGAAATGGTTTGTTGAATAATTTAGTGACACAGTGACATGTGTGACTTGTAAAACAATAAATTTGGTTGCTGGATTAATCGTACTTTAGATCAAATGAAACAATATTTGTATAAATAGAAACAATTCATACAGTTTGTTATGTTATCAGAACATATTTATTTTTGTTGACGTATGTTTTCGATTTCCTTTTTTTTTTCGAAATACAATGAATCAATAATAATATTACAAAAAATTATGTTATCATAAATTGGTGAGGGATGTGACAGAATTCTTATATTCTTTACTGGCTAAAATGTGATTGCAATTTCATTGTGGCATTTAAGGCGGTTAGAATACTGAGTAAGCATAATATTTATTACAAATGACGTATAAAGGGGTCCGTTTTAAACTAGTGTGGAAATTATACGAAAGTGGGAGTGTAAAGCCAGTATCAACGGTATCTTATTGATAATCAGTGGAGTCAGTGTGAAAAGCTTTAGCGAGAAAAATACGAAGCGCTTCGGGAATGGAGGTGTCATTTTCTTTAATGGAATGTAAGAGACATAAAGACTGGTCTTAAGCTCTGGAGCACCGGGGTTTAACCGCAATTCTGCGGCCAGAATACCATATGAATATGTTTGCTTTCTACAAATGAATGACTTTCTAAATTAGACCTTATACATTAACGTCGCACAAAGAGAATTTAAATATGCGTTTTTCCTTTTATACCCCTAGTTGATTTCGACATTTAGATAATTAAGATTAGTGTAACTGAAACTTGCTCCACTTGCATTATGCTTTCAATTAAAGCACATGTTGAATATGAAAATTGTTCCGGGAAGTTGTGCTCAACATTTATGGAAAGCAGTTCTATTTCGCATTAGTTTAATTTATTTGAATCGCTTCATCTGACATATCATTAAGCTAAACCAAGAGAATTTCTTGAATTCCAATTACATATTTGTTTCTAGATTAAAATAACTTACTAACTAAATATTTGTGTTAACGTGCTATTCATAGTTACGAATATTCACAAATAAGGGAAGTCAATATTAATAATATTACAAAAGATATGTACGGTGGTGGTCAGAGAAATAGCATCATAAAAACATTTTGTTACATATTTTATATAAAAAAATGTAATTCAACATTTGTGCAGTAAGCACAGCATCGGACAAAATTAGAGTGACTTTCCATAATATTAAATAAAATGTTTACTCTTCTTAGTTCATTTGTGTCCCACATATTTTTCACATTTATTAGGAGAGAAACTGTTTTTATTCAATTATTTCTAAAAACCAAAAAAATGTACGCGACAAAATTAAATTAAAGCGACTCGAGTATTTTTCAGCGGTATTTATATTTTTCACACATAAATACTGTGTTTACATTAAAATAGTGACTGGTGATCCACATTTGTCGGCGGATTTAAAAAATAAAATTATTGTGGCTTATAATTCACGAAGATGACAAAAAGTTATAAGTGAATAGCTTCATGTATCACAACAAATGGTACAAAATCAATTAAAAGATATCGAGTTTATGCAAGTGTGAAGAATCGAAAATGAGGTGGACGAAACGAAAATCCTGCAGAGGATTAGATCGTCGCTTAAAAATACTTATTAGAAATAATCATAGGATGTCCTCAACTCCAATTTTAAGAGATTTTGGAGATAAATCAATTAGTTGCAGACCAATTCAGCATCGATAAGAGAAGGCAGAACTACAAGGAAGACGTCCAGCAAAAAAACCCTGACTTTCAACAAGAGAATCACTCATAGACATCGGAAAATATGTTACAAAAACTATTAAACACGGAGATAATAGTGGTTTGGTGTTATTTTTCCGTTTACGGTATGCTCCGATTTACAAAATAGAAGGCAAAATGGATTTGTGTATCGTAACATATTAGAAGATATGATACTACCCTATAGTGAATGATAAATGCCGTTAACATTTATATTTCAAATGAAAATGACTCCAAAGACACAGTCAAGCTTGTTAAACAATGGTTTGTTCAACACAAGTGGCCAGCTAAGTCTCCCGATTTTAGTCCAATAGAAACCTCAGATCAGAGCAAATCGCATGACAAATAAAACAAATTTGTTTAAACAAATCAAAAATGTTTAGAAGACGAGGAAATAAAAAAAGATGTGAGGACGTTAGCTAATAAGAGATACTGGACAAAATATTAAATAGTAGACCATTTAGGTTGGTTTTCGTTATTATTTTTTCAATTTTTATGAAGAGTCGCTCTAATTTTGCCGCGAAAAAAAAAATGTTAATTTTCTATTTTTATTTTTTTATGCCATCGTTAACGTGACATGTTTCGTCAATAAATAATTTATATATGTTTATTTTATTTTTTAATGGAACAAAAATCAGTCTCGTAAATATATATTGTTTAGTATTTAAACAAATAAGAAAGTTGTTCTAATTTTGTACGAAACTATATATAAAACACATTTAAATATTCTATACATTTTTTTTACTTTTTGTTAAATATCTTAAAAATGACGGGCATATTACTTTAAGCTCACATACGAGTCTTCTTTGGTTGCACAAAGAAATAGTATATTCAAATGTATTTATCTTTTGTGGCACTGTTTAACAATACTATTAATAGTAAGTATTTATTCTTTGTAGGATTTATATCATTTTATTGGATAACTTACTTTCAATGGGAAGAAAGTCACAACACTTCAGGGAACTGAGAAATAATAATTCACATGAAACATCAAGGTATATCAATATTACTAACATCGTTAGAAATTTAAGATATTTCCTAAAAATGGTTAGCAATGTTATTAACAAATATGAGACAACACAGTTTATTGAAAATACTTCAAACAAACAAAAATCAACAACGCCTTATATATACAAACAAATTGGAAAAATCAAAAAACGAAATCCTTTCTTGTCTCATAGACAAATAAAAAATTAATTAATTGAGCCTTCAGTGTGACTAGTAGAGCAATCGGATGTCGATTGAACGAAGAGAACTAGGAAGGACGTATTTCCGTAAAAAAACATTCGTATCAAAAAAGAATATTTCAAAAAATTGCACAGAAATATATTAATTATTCTCCACAAGAGTACTTTAACTCCAGAAGTTTAATCGTCGTCCTCCAAATAAAAGTTTGAACCCTCGTTGCACCAAAAAACTTTAAAACACGGTGGAGAAATCGTTGATTGATTAAAAGACATTATGTTATGAAGAAATTCATCTTTGTGAAGAAGTTCATGGTAAAATATTTTAATTTTACGAGAATGGAAAATTAATTACTGCGATGTGTGCCAGATTTGCAGAAGTGCCGACTTTTCGACGCACGATTCATATCTATTTGCATACAAATTTGTATATCAGTAGGTTATGAGTTGCAACCAGAGTGCTGTTCCGTAGCTAAGGTTAACAACAGATATTAAGTTTCATGGTGTTGAGTGCCGCGAATTAACTAATTTCTCTTAAGACACGAAGCATTGCGGGATCCGAACAATGAACATCATCTAGGAAGCCTGTTTTCGGTATAATGAGGGGAGCGGAGCGCACTCGATCATGTCTTTGTTTACCGCAAATGTATTCCGTTATATTCTATATTTCATTTCTATGGCGGCATTAAGTATGGTTTTCGAATAATATTTGCGCCGAACTTCTACGGGATCTGTCGCTCCGTTCGAGCGGATCATTCCGCGGGGTTAATTAGTGTAAACTTTCATTACGATAATTACCGCGGTGTATCGATCTTTGGATTTCATTCGACCTCCCACTGTGAATGCCATGCTAATGAAACGCCAAAATTAAAACTATTGTTACTATTTCTAGCCATATTCCAGATGGAATTCATGCTGAAACTTACCAATATTGTGTGACTAGCCTCAAAGGGTTTTGATGACTAATAATATTAATAGAGTCAACAATTATATTTACAGTTTACAGTTATAAGGGAAAAAATAATTTTCTCCCATTATTTTGTTAATTATTTTTAATTAATTTCAGTACACCTATCGGTATTTCCCCCTTAACAAAGTTATTTCGAAATCGCGAATCCAGTAACCTCAGCAGCCCTGTTTAAAAGTTTAAAAACGCTTGAAATTAACCGGGATCCTATATAATTAATAGTCCATTCATCATTGTGGGAGAGTCGGGTGCATGAAGTCATCAAAAAGTCCAATTGATTGCCCAAACGAGTTCAGAAGTTATAATCTAATACATCTTGACGTTTTAATAAAGTGTGAGCCGAGGTTAGCGAGCTGTCGGGCTGTGTATTTGTGTGGAAAGGCGATATGTTAAAGCCTCCTGGATTTACCATGTCCCAATTTACGTCTCTTGTTGTTTAATTTAGGTAGTCTAGGAGTAATATGTCAAGAATATATTAATGTGCATGATTTAAATGCCTTTAATGGCTGAACCAATTTCATGGAATCGAATTTTCATGTGAACTTTTATGTGGAATATTGTAGTGAAGTTTCGATCGTAACTGGTATCGAGTGTATTTTACATCGTTTAGTAAACACTTAATACTCAGAATGGTGGCACGTTTTGTGTACAATATTTTTTATTGTTTAGCCGATGTTTATTTTAAAGCAGACACGTAATTTCGGCGGTTAAAAGGAAACTAATAAAAATATTGTTAGATAATTTTTACGACCTTTATATAAAATATATGGTTAATGGTAAATTGAAACACTGGAGGCAAAAAGTCTAACTGTAAAGAAGTAGCTACTTGACAAGTTATGTATGCAATTTAAAACTTCGCCGAATAAATAATTGCAGGAAATACTCATTCCTGAAAGCACCGGTTCTTCTAAAATGTAAATAAAAGTTTAATTCTTTGTAAACAGTTTTAATAAAGAACATTTTTGAGAAACCAATATTTGAAATTCTTTATAAACTTTCCTTAATAATGTTACAAGTTCCGTGCACCTAAACTTCAGACGGTTACTCTTTTAAAGGTGCGGTGCTTAAGTCTTTATTCGTGTCATTGTTTAGAGCAGGAAAGTTACCTGAATAATTGACATTGTAACATTTCCGTGTTCTCTAAAGCTTCTGATCAAACTACATTTTAAGTTTGGTTTTTATTATATTTTTATGTCAGAAATAATATATATTAAATAAGTCATTATAACATCTAATAGCTTAATATCTGTGTAATACAAGACATTAAATGAAAACGTACACGTGACATGGCTTTGTAAGAATACGATATGGGAAAATAAAATTTCCTTAATGTAGTCGAAGGAATGTCATGCATAAAGCTAACAGAAAGTTAAATGCCTCGTGTCAGACTGTCAGATAGTTTGTTGTGAAGAGAGCTTCTGAATATATATCCCTCTACATGCTAGTAAAAATGTTTATATCCTAAATTCGAGAAACTTGCATACGTTTCGGGTAAGCTTTTGGATTACTTCAAATTTATCAGGGCTGTACAAACACGTATTACACGTTTCGTTGACATTCTCAACCGAGAATATGAACGTGCATATTTCATAATTTTCCACTTTTAAATTTCTTTTCATTATTAAAATAAACCTTACAAAAAACATAAAAAATATGCATGTGGTTTTCTTTATTATATTTATAGACGACGGACTTTTAATTTATGTTTTGGTTTTTCAAAGGAAAATAATGATAATAAAAAATTTAATACGTTAAATAAACGAATACATTTTTCATCATTCGCTATTGTGCTAAACTTTAATACTGACAGACTTACGTTGTCAAACGAATAAATCGATAAACCAATCGGAGAATTTTATCAAAAACTAAAAATAAGTAGAAAATAGTATTGAAAACATTTCGAATAACACAAATGGATTTATAGAGAGACTAGATAGATACACGATATATGTAAATCTATATTTTAAACAATAAAAACTTGGAACAAATTTAAATTTTGATGAGAAGAATGTATAACCTTTGAAAATGGGGTGTTATAAAAGTTTAAAAAGTACTCATACATGAAAAAGTTTCTTTATGCAAATCAGAAACTTCGTTTATACTTGCAATCTCAACACCGAATATATAAAACGTAAGAGTACAAAATATAGGAACGTTAAAGTAGCATATTTGAACTTCACAATACTAATTCTTTCACCTCTTTATGATTGCGAGTTTATTTTATTAAACTTTCCTTCCGCAAAATTACAATGTAAATTATATTTCAATATTAAGTAACTTTATCGGAGAAACTTTTCCGAAATTAAATATGTAAATGAGATGCCGAAAACAATTTTTAAACACGGTAAATACGAATTTCACCCTGCTTCAGGAAATTTTCGGCCTCGTTCTACGCTTGCAAGTGGCAGCAATTTTATTATCTTTATTTCCACTTTAAAAGAAACGAAAATTAATGTTTATTAAATAACACGATTATTGTTGGGAATATATGCATTAAAATATTTACGAACGGAAAGAAGTTTAATAATCTCATTTGCCGCGGCTAAATGGCCTAGCTTTATTTAATATAAAAGTAGCTTTTGCAGTTTTAGACACATTCAATTTATTTATTTTATTTTTTTTTATTTCATTTTTTGGTTCAGCTGTTGGAAAAAGTTGTTTCATTCGGTGCATGTAAATGCAATTTAGACTGTCGTAAAAATACAGAATCAATAACTTACATACATAGCTAAGTTTTATTAAGAAATTGAAGTATCAGATTCGTTCCGAACAAATAACAAAGTTATGGCAATAAAAACGCAGCGAGAAGAGGAAAAGAAATTTGTGCCCAAATTACAAAACGAGGAAACAAGTGTAAGAAAGTTCTGGTATTTTTGCAAGACACTTATGGCTCTGAAGTATTCGGTCGTATCCTTTATTGTTTTAAGAAAACACAGAAGGCCCAATATGAACAACTTTTTACCTAAGTGGAGAACGGATGCCAGATGCGACTGATATATTTTCCGGCGCAAAAATTTCACCGTTCAGTTCATCTATATGCAAAGCTCCAATTCGCCTCGTATTGACGATGAGCAATTCAAAGTTAAATGTGTAATTCGATTGTGTTTTACACTTTCCTTTTTATTTCAGTTACTTGATATGAAACGGAGATATTTTATATGTGTTTAGTGTTCTTAAGCTGCGGTTTACATTTGAATAATTCATGGCCCGAAATGGGGCTGATTCCCAAATCTAAAAAAGGAACAATTTAAATAAATTTATTTATTTTCTTTTCCACAGTACTTGTAAAAAAATCGTTATTCACTTATTTTTAATCATGATAACATTGTCAGAAAAGTAATATTTTAAGCATTATTAAGACTCTTCAAAAGAATTGGATTTACATAATAATAAAGCAGTAGAAAATTAAATGGGAAAAGCTCTGTAATATCGATTGTTTTATTATCATCAAGTTACTAATGAACGTTGAGTTGAAACATTATTCCTCTTTACCAAATTTATGTACTTAATTAGAAAAGATTTATGATTCACATAATTAAAAATGCCTCATAAAAAACGGAAAACGCTGGCAATAACTTTCATGTGGTAGAACGGTGCAATAAGAATATTCGGGGTTCTTTTAAAAATTAACTTCTGTATTTGTTTCTTCTTAAACAGCTTAAAAACACAAATTATTTTTGGGCACGTAGTAGACTTAATCCAAAAATCCCTTAAAATTCCAGAAAATATTCAAGCCAAAAGTTTAATGCCGAAAGTTTAACCAAAACACAAAATCCCACCAATCTAAAACTTGAAATTGAAACCTGCATAAAACAAGTCAATGCGGCTCATTAAGTGACTTTCAAAGTAAATAAAAAAGTTAATAGATACTTCAGACAACTTTCACATTAAGAAATTATTAATTACGATAACAAAAGGAAGGCTACAACTGAATGAGAATGTATTTATTTTAATGCTGATATTTTAAAAGTGCATAATCATTTGTCATTGTAACTGAAACGATTACAGAAATTTAAAAAAGTGTATTTTTAAATGCAAAAGCATAAATCACTCGGCACTTCGCTCAACGCAAGTCGTTGGTTTTGGTTTATCTATTACTTATGATGGAAATTTACCGATTATTTAACAATTTAAAAAAAAAATGACAATTTGAACCTAACAGTTTTCGATAAATTATAAAGAACCTTCAAAATATTTTTAATTAAGAGTACGCAGCTTAATGGCTGAATACTAAAAGTTTCGGAAGATATGAAATTTTCATAGTATGCATATTTAATTTAACGAAAATAAAAATTAAACCAAATTTAAAATAAATTACGAAATAAAAGTTTTATTTATTAAAATATTGAGTTAACGGTTTACCTGTTTAATTAAATGAAATGCCTACATGCGTATATATTATATGTTTATCAAAATCATTATATGAAAACTCAAATCTAAAAATACATGCAAATTATACGCTTAAATCGAAAATATAATTTAATAAATATCCATATTTGATTAATGTAAATAGAGAACAGTGGGTACCTGTCGTAAATAATTAATTAATGGAGTTTATGCTATAGGTATTTGAGGATTGAAAAATTAAATATAATATTTACATTGATAATCGTATTCCAATTTGACCTTGTAACTCTTGTAACATATAAATGATTGTGATTGCCGAAAATAAGTCAGGGAATAACATTATGAATTTGTCATGGGAATGGATAACAATGACGTCCTAAATAACTCTAATAACGTTAAAGCCTACATAGGAAGATAAATTAAGCGATAAAGTTGTCCTTGTACAAGAAATCTTCTGTTTAGTTATTCTTTTCTAGTTTAAAGTGAAGATTGCGATCATATATCTTGGAAGTTAAGTCTTGTTAAAATTCAGAGCGTGTAACTTTTGTTATATTATTTCTGGGGATTATATTTATAGCGAGCCGACTTTATTTCGTTACATTTTTTTTATTCCGAGCCAGATTTATAACAAACATGTAATAAGTTACTCCCCGTTGTCGGGGCCAGTCGTATATCAAATGGGCATATGAGTAACGCCGCTTCTATCGCTTTTTCCCGGTCGGAACTCAACACGCCACACACCCTCCCAGAACTTTTTCTTTTTGAATATTACCCCCCGAGCTTTATGATTTTTATGTACAATTTATTATCCAAGGCTCTGAAACGGTCACGTCACTTTTATTAATATTAATACCGCCATTTGGTACACACATCAATTTTCTATTTATTTGGCTAATGGACATAGACAACGGGAGTAACAACAGAACTGTGTGTGAAATAATAATAATAATAAAAAATATTTTAAAACCAAAAAACCAACGAAACAATAAAAAAGCACGTGATAAGTGATCGGATAATTGTGATTATGGACTCCCGGATTTGCGAACGTTTAACACTACGGGCCTAGAAATTGAAACGAATTAATACCGTTTCCATTTTGTACCCGATACATATTTGTATATATTTAATTAAAATGCGGTCGGGTGTTTCGATAATTTCACGGTGTAATGCCATATTTCCACAAGCTCGTTGTCCGGTTTAATTATTTTTATGTTAATTAATATTGCGCTCGTTGAATTTTGCAAATTGTGACCTATTAGCATGTTGGAATCGAATGTTCGGCGCAGAATTTATTATTTTTGCTGCTGGCCTTTGAAGATGACAGAAAAATGTTTTTAGCACAGTAATTGTAATAATTAGACATATGAATGAGTAGTTTCCAGAATTCTCTTCGACATTATTCGTTGTAGAACATAAACTATCGTTGTTTTGGTGAAACATGCGAATTGCGGTATATTTATTATTAGTTTTGTCGTTACCAAAACATTGTGAACCCTGTATCAATCCTTGTAAACGGCCATAAAACATACATACAGACATTTATCGATAATAGGGTACATACATTTTTAACTTGTCCAATAGTTTCATTATCAAAGTATTATAACTTTTTAAATCGGTTTTTTAATTTTGTTTGATTATAGCCAGGATGCAAAAACAAACTTTGTAAGATTGTTACTTACTTAAAAATATTTTTTACAAAAGAAAATGTAAAATTCTAAACATAATCTGTCAGGAATTGTGCATTGAATAAAACCAAGAACCAGCAGATCATTACCCAGCACTCCTAACACGTTGAGAACCCTTAAATATCAACATTAACTCCGTACCCAGTCTCCACTTTAAACTGCAATAGTATTCTCAAAACCGACAAATTGAAATTAAGTAAATATTTTCATAAAATATAATCATCTTAAAGAATCTACAAATAAGAAACAGCAAAATATTGGTTTTCAAATAATATTTTTGATAGCAGCGATAAAAAATAAATTTTCGAAACTTTTTTTTTACTTTTTAATATTTTTTTCAAAAAATATTGCTATTAAAAGTTGTAATACAATCATAATTTATTTGTATAATAAAGATAAATTTATATTTTGTAAGGAATTTATAGACGGTATGCAAAAACAAACTCTATTCTTACTCTCTATTCTAATAATAACTCTTGAGGAATTAGGGATTATCTCTAATAGAATAAAATCAAGAACCGGCAGATCATTATCCAACACTCCTAACATCTCAAGAACCCTTGAATATTAACATCACCTCCGTACCATTCTCCCCTTTAAACAGTATAGTATTCTGTAAACCAACAAGTTGAAACTAAGTAAATATGTCTTTAAGTAAAAGATAATCATCGTAAAGAATCTACAAATAAGAAACCACATTAATATACAGTTTACTAAGAATAATTATTATTGAATTAGCACATTCTGCAATGCCACTAATAATTAAATTCAAGAGCATCGAAAAGTGCAATTTGGGCATGAAACTATCATTATTGTTTGGAATTATGACACATAACTGTCGATTAGAGCTCAATTAATTATAAATTAGGCCAGGATGTCGTAGTGGTGTCGGTGCGATTATCCTCTCGGCCAGATTACAATGTTTGCGTTTCGATGCAATCTTTCCAGGATTAAGGCAATGCCATTGTCTCCGAGCCCGGAGGCTGGTGAACTGGACCAGACCATCCAAAGGATATGACGTTCATGGAAATAAAGTAAGTTGTTCGGTAAAATGAGGAGTCAGTGTCAAGTGCAATACTCGAGATGTTGAACTCTCGGTTCAAGTAAAGGACCGGAGTTGAACGATGACGTTTTTGAAGTCTACCCCCGATAAATATAAGGAAGGGAATTGATTTATGGATGGTACTTTGTAATACCTTATGGGTTTAGGGGATATCTTAAACAAGATCTGTGTATTTTCTAGGAAAGTTTCTCGTTTCAGTATACATATACACTTATATGATGTTTGTGGTGACGAATGCACATTTTATTTACATACATTATTTTAGTGAAAATAATATGGGGCCTTATGCGAACAACGGGAGATAATACACGAATTAAAATTATCCAGTTCTTTAGGTTAACGAACAATTTTATAGAGATCCTGCATAAATGGAAATCCCTTCATGGGAGCAGGGAATTAAATCGTCCTACATACAGTTAATCCATCTATGGCTTATGTTTTGTAGCTCCCCTTGTAGGTTCTCTGCGCGTCAGCCAAAATTAAATAGATCGTTGTCGAGTTATTACGATCTGTAATTAATTAAATATGATTTGCTATTGTATTTGGCTGTATAATGGTGTAAAAGGAGCTTGGCCGGTGACCGTGCCGTAGATCACATTAACCCTTTATTACATATAGCTTATTGACCCTCCCTTGGTAATTTAGATTCAATTAACCGAATATAATAGGATCACGTTCGTTATAATTGCTCCGAAACTAAATTTACTTGAAAATCCTATGCACATTGTTTTTGTAGCGCGATGATTATTGTTGTACGGTATGTGGCACGAATTTTGTGCGTTAAATAACATTATTGGCTTTTAATTGCGAACATGTTCGATCATGCAATGACCATAGTCTTTGAACAGCAATGCGAATTCTGAATAACAAATAGATATTATGTACTGTAATGGAATTTCAGTACTGAGTGCATGCCAAAATGTTAACATGCGGGAAGCAAATTGAAACGGTGTTTAGTGTTGAAGTTGTGAGACTTTAGCTCTATATTTGAATGTTTTTACGAACGATTTAGCTAAATATCATCAAATGTTCTGTTCAATTTTATATTACTGGAGATGAAATATTTACCACAAAATTTTTGTTTAACATTCTTTTGTTAATTTATGGTGTAAAATTTAAATTTTGGAATATTGTTGCAAGATTATGTAACTACTTATTGGTGGTACCTACCCTGAATGTTTAATGCAAGAACAACCCAATTTGTTTCCTTTACCGTACTGGAAACAAATGTATAAGATCGAACAAAAGCATTGAAAAATCCCGATAATAATAATAAAATTCTCCCCTAAAGTTAGGCCCGTTCATTGAGACTTAGTGGGTTGGGTTCACATAGGGCATATAGAGTGGTTACCCCCAATAAGCGTATCACACTGTATTTTATATTAATATAACATATAAGTCGACCTCCAATAAACTAAAAAAAATATTAGATAAAACAACTTATTGCTCCAGTTACAAACTGTGGCATAACATACGCGAATGTTGTCAACAGCTCCTCTCAAGTAGATTAATATCTAATGGGTAATTTTCAAGATAACGATCGTCACGTCACGTTTTGGGTCTTCTGCGACCATATGGTCCAAAGTCTCTAGTTGCTAAAACGTTTCTATTAAGTACAAGTCATATAACAAATTGATTTAAATTACATTCCTAATTATATTGGCCGAATACAATGTTGGAAGTTACTTTGTTGATTGTGTGCCTATACGAGGTGGAGCAATAAGTTTTTTTCAGGTAGAGTTCAAAGTAAGGCGAAATAGAAATGTTAAAATATATGATTTGACCGACCTCCGTTTAATATTGTGCGAAACGACAAACATTTCATTGTCCCTATTTCAAATATTTTTTACACGGTCAGAAATAAAGGGGATGTATTTTTTTCGCAAATAAAACTGTCGTGTAAATAAGCCTGAAACATTTGTCCCGTTTCACAATTGTGTATCCAGTGTTCGTTTGAAATGTAGCACATTGTAAAAATTTCAAATGTGTCAATTTGTGGTCTAATATCATATCGGTTTACTCTGAATTGTTCGAATAATATTAAATTTAGCAGTAATTGTTCCGGTAATTATTGGCAAACAAAAAATAGACCGGTAGTTTGTATCAATATCGACAGAAGTGTTTTCATTAGGAAAATAAATTATAAATAATATTAAATGTGCGTGTTTCAGCGGTGCGGTTATTTTATGCCATATTAATATCATTCAATAAAACATTACATTACTTTACAAATGAAATAAAATGAAATATATTTATTGAAATAAACAATTCAACAATTTTTTTTCACATTTTATTAACACAGATCAATAAGAAAGATTCAAAGCATTGTCGTTTACAGTATTCCTCTAATGAACTATTAGCTTAATTACAATGTTGCCGTTGTAAGCAAGAAAAAAGAAAGGGCGACGATAAAAAGCCCGTTAATTGGTTAAATAATTGAGAGCAATGCGAATTTTCGAGAATTGAAAAGTTCTGGTTTTACATTGCCATCTTCACCTGGTTAACTCCGGATAACTTCCAATAATTAATGAAGGTCTTTGTCGACGAGCAACCCCAATCATTTGTCCTTTCTACCTGATTAATTAGGCAGGAAAATTCTTGCCGAGTCTATCCGCGAAAACAATTCAACCGATACAACTATTGAATTTTCATTAATTTGATTAATAGTCTTTTTTCCGTCGTTTATAATCATTTCTTTCCAAGGATAAAAGTATATTTTCCACCAATTTATTTGGGGAATTAAAAATGTTATAGAAACAAAAAACTGTCCCTTCTTTATTAGGCATTGTTTTAATCCACGCTAGTTTCACAATTATTTCGCCACGCAATTGAAAGCAGGACTGAATACTTAACAACCTTGGGATTGATTTTGTGATGATGTGATTAATTGTTACTAAGTTCTTTTCCAAACATAAATTATTGATGCATTTCGGTTAGTTTTTATGCACCGTAATGAATAACAACTAGAATCACACCCTGAACTGATTTATCACTCAACTTGTGTGTGATGTAATTTATTTACAAATTAACACCAGATTATATTCTCAAACTATGATTTTGTAAGCTGATTTTAATGCGTTCACCACCCCGACCAGTTTATTTAAACCATCCAGAATATATCTATAAAGGTGGAAATGCTAATTATTTAGAGGCAATGTCATTATGCCATAATTACCAAGCCGAGCCATTTATCAAATTAATTAGTGTTATTAAATAAGGTTTCAAAGGATGTTTACATAATCGTAAAGTGAGTGCAAGTTGTTACCGGTCTTTGCAGTATTGCTTATCAAGTTTATGGCTGCGCCAAATCTGTAATGATCATTTATCACCGGCTGGAATGGTTAAGATAGATCGGCTGTCTTTATTCTTAAGTGTCGACTGCTCATCGTTCACATGTATCTGCAAATCTGATTTCTTTGCGCCGTTCTTCTACTTGATTTATAATGCCGGACGCCGCGGTCATTTTTAAATTCATTGTAATGTGATTTAGAGCGGTCTATTCATCAAAATATACGGCCTTTCTTGTACGCAGGGGTCAAAGGAACTGTTCTTGTGAAACTAAATTTCATCGCTCCTCCAAATCGTTTGTTCCTAAAACCTTTTAATCATCGACAACATCGGCAAACATTTTTTTTTTAATTTGATGTTTGTTCAAAACGTCACAGAACTACATTGTCTATTGCAGCTGAGCAGTATGTAACATTAGCGTCAGCCCCACGAATAAGACAATACAGCATACTTCCGGTGTATCCAGAAGAAAACATAATAAATTTGAAGGCAGTCCCACCACTTAACAACACTAAAGTTTCATTTGGAGTCATCCACATCCGTGAAAAGGTCGAAATTTGCCGGAGACGATTACGTTTTCTGGAGGCATTGTCGTCGGCGATTTGTCGGCATCCGAGCGCGAAAAGCTTAGTTCTTAATTTCTTTGTATATTACAAAGTCGAGGAAAAAGAATTACTGGAAAAACTTAACTTGTCCTTCTAGGCGATTATAAGAAAACACTTATACTTGCTGCCACAAAATTAAGAGTCTTACTTTAATAACATTAAATATTTTAAATGGTTTTAATTTTAAAGCTCGGTCTGGTGAGAACAAAATTTTCAGGAAATTTATTAAGGAAAAGAATTTATAGGTATTGTGTTGTACAGCGAATTATTTTAAATTGTTCTACGACTTCCTCCTACCTTTAAGTAGGTGCATTAAATCTGTAACAGAATTACAACATTTGTGGTTTGGTTTATTTAAGTTTATAGTATTTGTTAATAAGACGATTCAAATTCGAAGATTGCCGTTCAAATCCACGAAAACTCACCAACGCCTTAATTGCGTCCAAAGAGGCTTATCACCATAAATTAACATATTAAGTATATTTGTTATTTCGAGTGTAGCATAATACCTAAATTATAGCCTCTGCTATTACGGCGAAATTTTGCGTGTTTGTTTATACCATAGTCAACACAATCTAATTTCTCAATTTAAATGAATTAAGCAGTCGTGATTGATGATGCTCCATTTTGGCGCTCTAATTTGCAGGTGGAGCTCTTTATTAGTAAACAACGTCTCGGGGAAAACGGGGAGAGCTGAATAAAAAATATACGTGTGGGAAAGAAATTCACTTAGCAAGCTCTCCGGTTTAATAATATATTGAGTAATGTTCGCCGCCGAAACGGCAGCAATAAAAAATAATGACAAGAAAAATATTCGTTCGTAACAGGAAATAATGCATTTGTCGGAATGGCCGGGGCGTTTTCATAAACTACCGATATAATTTGATTTTCGAACACGACCGCATATTTTTCTTCGAAGATTTGAGTAAACGCTGTGAGGCAGGATATTTTTGTAAATCGTCGTCTGAAAATCTAAATTACACAGTTTAGAACTGAAATATAATTCAATTAATATTCATTATGTCTGCTGTCACATTACCACATAATTTTGAAACATCGTTCCGCATGTATTTAACAACTACTCTATCATTAATTTTGTAACACCATTTCACGTATGTGCTTAAGAAAAAGTAATTAATCACAAACGACTCCCATATATGAAACCGTATCCAAACAATATATAATTTGATTTAATAAATCTATCCGAGTTTATAACAAATACAGATAAAAAATCAAAATAGAAGACCACACTAAAAATAACTTTTGAATATATTACTGTGGCTATATCACAAATTAACTAGATCAATTAAATTCAATATGCATGCGCTTATCAATTTTAAAATGCAGGTAAATACACCAGAGTTTTTTCAATAGAGTAAAGCAAATAGGTTTGGTTTCGAATGAATGCAAATTTCATTGTATATTATACACATCCAGATGTAAATTAAACTTGTAATCTTTAGCGAAACACAAAAATTCATTTGTCCAAAAAACAACGATCCAAATAAATGACCGTTGCAAATGTAAAACGCCACCGTTGGATTATTTATTTATTTAAAAGTTTAATTAACAAACTAGTATCAGTATTATATGAAAATAATGTTGTTGTCTGCTCATATCATCAAGGCAAATATGCTTTTCCATCAATAAAATTTAAATATGCACGTTGGGTTGCCTAGCCTATTAAACTTTGATATTATAGTACGTATAAAAACTAACAATGTAGTAAACCTATATTCTCATTTGAGATTTTTGCTAATCTTTTTTTGTCAATTTTTTCATCCGGCTAGCAATATTTAATAGTGTACGAATATATTTAGCTTAATATATGCGTGACTCCCCATTTTTTGCTCCTAGTTAAATAACAAGCGTATAAAATATTCAAACATTTTATTTTTAAAATTTAATTTAACCATTTATTAATATTCCATCATACGCTGTGGATCCATAAAAGGTAGCAGACTATAAAAATAATCTATCAAGAGATAATAAATGTTAATTATGCATTATTTTATACAGGGTGAACCATTTAAAGTTTTATGTTAAACTTTAAATGGTTGTCTTGTAGTAATTTGAATAACGAAAGTGTCAGCAAATTTGAGGATGTAATTTTTGGTTCACTGGAAACTTTTTTATAATAATAACGGAGGAGGAGCTTATCCTTAAAGGTTAAAATGGTCCACCCTGTATGAGTTTATGCATAATATTCAATACCAAATCAAATATTCAGTTTTATAAAACACTGATACAAAAAAATAATATAAAAGTAGCAAACTTTTCGTATTAATTTTGAAACACTTTTATACATGGCTCTTGAAAAGGGTATAATATAAAATGAGAGGTATATTGTTGGTTCGTATATACTCAATCTGAACCAGTCTAGAAATTTAACTCGTGATGAGTGTGTTCAAGTTATTTTGTCTCTGGAAGGACTACGGAGCTGCCCCAGAATAGTCGAAAAAGGGACTTTAAACATTGAGACAACTATTTGTAACCACAAGAGTGTTACGGTTGCAATTAGAAACCGTAGAAGATATTTCAATAAGTAATGAATCAGTATTAGGGAAGATAATTCACAAATCCGTGTTCTTCTGCTTTAGATCCGACACTAACCATGGAGAGTACAACAATTGGAACAAACTCTATTCATGGATGAGCCTAGATTTTGCCTGTATAGATAGATGAGTTGGTGTATTTTGACGACCAATGAGAGATATGCCCAATGCAATTTACTAAATTTCACCGTATTTGACATAGGCAGAATTATGGTGTGGGGAAGCATGACCAATTGTGTTAAATAATGCCAACCTAAATGAAGAACGTTACATTTTAGACAGTACCAGTACTTACTAAAATGTAATGTACTATAATATCAGCAGTTTTCATTGACCTATAATGTAAGAATAAGCCAGGACAAGACTAAAAGAAGACATTATAACCCCGTACCGTGCTCTAACAACAACACTTTGTAGATATTGATTGAATTTCGCTCGAGAATACTTTCAGTGGGGAGAAGCTGAGTGAAGTAATGTGTGTTTGTTTAGTAATAAGTCTAGGCTTTCTTTAAATAGCGATAATTGTCAATAGAAGAGTGTATAGAAAACGTTACGTTCAATGTAATATGGCTTAAACACTTGCTGGTTGTCATTGCTAGAAGAAGTTTAACGACTGATATGTATATAAGGGAAATCCTAGAACCACATGTTGTACCCATGATAATGCTCGACCTCACACTGAGAGAATTGTCAGAGACTACCTTGAGGAGGTAATATTCCGCTGGTACAGCTAGAAGTCCAGACTTAAATCCAATTAAAGATCTATCGGACCATACGGGAAGACAAATAAGAGCACTTCAACCACCACCGAACACTTTAAACCAACTAAAGGAAAATATCAAAGAAATTTGGGAAAGCATTGATCAAGATGTCTTAAGAACATTAATTTTCTTTTTCAATAAATATTTATAAATTTTCCTTAAAACTGTGTCCTTAATTTATTTTAAAAAATACTATTAAAAAAGAAACATACTTTCATTTCATTTTTGTTAATTTTTAAAATTATTCCATAATTTTGCGGTGCAGTGTACCTTATTATTGATGCGGTGCGTAAATTTATTGGAGTAGTCTAATTTCATAACCAACTAAAAACTGCGTGGGATGATTACGGAATGGGATACATCGTGAAGGGAAAAAACTTTTAAATATGTGTATTTAATCAAAGTCCTTTGAATCGGATCAAAAAGGGTATAAACGGTCCTTTTTGACATGGTATACTGTTATATAATTTTCCGCAAATTGTGCGGTATTTATTCAAAGCAAATCTGGAATAGATAAATGTTGCGAAAGGCGGTGTGCAAATACGGACCATTTCGCTGTCAGTGAGAGCGCGGAATTGTTTACTACAACACGGAGACAGAATAGCACGGCATTTGAAAATGAAAGAGACGGCCGTACGGAGAGCGTGGAGATGAAATTTCGTGATAAATACGCATCAAGTTGACGTCAAAATGACATATGCCCTTAGGAGTGATTCATGGCGAAGCGAAATAAACACATGTCCGTAAAACCTATGCCGGATTGTTTAAAGTAATAGGATTTGGGGTCCGTAATACAGATACGTAAAAATTACGCACACACTTTATTTGGGAATTTATATATCGCGGGGAATTTATTTATCGGGACGGATCCACCGACGCGTGTGTTTGACTTTTTGGATATTTATAAAGTTCGGCACTCCGCTTCACGTTGGACACTTTTTAATGGTCTGAAAAATTAATAAAAACTCTGCGACGTCATTCAAAAAGGCATAATTTTTTATTGGCATTACAGTTTAAAAGCGTAATATGGGAACAGAAGATGTTGCACCGTAAATAAAATATTCAATGGATCTCACTGCATATTTGAACATAAATATAAACTTTCAGTTTTGTTTAGAACTAGTGCACCGCCACTTGCTTATTGATAGACCATTTCAGTATGAATTTATTTGGCAAAAGTCTTATTTTTGTAAGAATACTTCCATAATTTATTACATTATCCGAATTCTATCCTATCCTCAACAGACATTCGCGAATATTATAGAAGTTGAGAGACCAATTCCTCCCCCGTGAAACATTCGGAATTAGGTTAAGCGAGTAAAACTTTCTGTTACATATTTTATCCATCACTCACTTAAATACAGTTTGCAATCCCATTGGCGCATTTTATATTTAAATGACACAGTAAACGAAAGGTAACTTTGGATTTTACTGTCGACTCTACAAGTAATATTTCTTTATTGAATTACTATCAAGGATTAGATTTTACACACGCTCGAAACAAATAATTTTAGTTGTGCACAGTTAAATCACAATGAACAATCGCTTTGAATCCGTCAATCAAACACAAAATTTCATAAAATACACTCAACGAATTAATTACGACTGCAAGTCATGAACAATAACATTTTACAAGTCAAACACGCTAATCAAAAATGCATGTCCGTAAATTCAAACCAAATCGCATTGATTGATATTGTGGTTGACGAAATTTACATTTTCCGGATTATGTTTGAGCTACGACAAATATTGGACCAGCCAATACTAAAAAATTGATTTTAAATTGGACCCGGAATCTACAGGTACCAGCACAGGTCCCACAAGTCAAGATAGCGTCAACGAAGAGTAAATTCATGTGAACGTTGGTAAATTGATTTTAATCAATTATATTCAGTCTTTAAAAGAGAGCGTCGAGCATGTTGGATGATACTTCTCACGTTTATAAATTACTAAATTTGATGTGTAGGTGTTGATGAATATGTATTAGATTAAGTATTGCTTTGGATTTATCAAGTGGCTATTATATTATAATTATTAATTTTATATTACTTTAACTTTTTCTTATATTGAATTAACAATAATGGGTGTGTATAATTGTTAATAAGTTTCACAAAGGAGAACATTCTTTTCTACACTTTTTAGTTTTATACTTGCTTAAAAGACATTTAACCTTTTAAATTACCATTGTAAAGTTCACAAATTAGTCATATATTATAGTAAAAACATTTATTTTATACATAATACATATATAAATACAAGCCTTTTGTTTAATATCTGTACAAGAATTTTGAAAAACTTTTTTATTTATGTACATAGGGGCAATCAAGAAATTTGAAGTTATGCACTTGTAGTGGTAAAAGGAAGATTTTCCTGCATCTCCATTAGTTGCATTTTCGGAGTCCACGGCATTTCAGTATTCAGAGTGAGCTTTTCCCTCGTGGAAAAATGCAACAGAAGGCTAATGTTGTAAATAACTGACGCTGAAATATAATTGCATATCCGAAATAAGAAATAGGTTCATACTGATCTAGTATACACACATTACAGTTGGACAATGGGCTTTTTGATAGTAATCGAAACGGGAAAATGCGTATTTACCATAAAGCTGGTTCGCCAAATTCACGTTGAAATTTATCCAGCATCAGTTCGATGCAAACAAAAGCATCTTCAATACTATCGTGCCCCCGATCACTAGTTTGAATGTCACGGCTCAATTTTGATTGAACAAGGAATTTTAATGGATATCTCGATTTACGACCTCTGGGGTGTCCGAAGCATTGTGATGTATCGATTACATATGAGTGATACAATTTCAGTCCACTTAAGTCGTTTTCTAAAGCATGACCTATTAAAATTGTATCTCTGTGAATGATATTCAGAAGCTGCCTTTGCACCACATGGAAGGGTAGAGATCTTTTCATATGAGAGGGTGTGATTCCCGAAAATCTGCTGTTGTAATCAATAATCCTGTGCTCAGGTAACACGAATTCATTATACCTCACATTTCCATACACATCCACTAAAGACACTCTAGCTACTTCTAACCCTGCAATAGTATACACCATCTCGCAGTCCAGCCCTAAAACTGAGGGTGTCCGAGCACGGGTTGTGGTAGGTGTGAAGCCATTGTGGGAAAATCTCTTTGGACATTGTGGCACATGAGTTACGGCAAAAGTACAACCTGGAGAGTTCTTTCTTCCATTACAGCATGTGTATAATCGTTTACCAATGTCTGCAAAATATTGATACTTTCCACAATGATAATAGCAGGCTTCTTGTTGTTTAAAAGAGCAAACACGACCACATCTGCCACACGAATTCTTTTTTCTGAATCTTGTGTAACATCGCAATCCCAATTCGGAAAAGTAAATGCATTGCTTTCGTCGCATCGGGTAGCCCAGACGGAACATGTCTTCTTGGGAAAGAAGATGGTTCACGAGGTACATTTCAAAATTGGGTGAGACGCGCGACATTGTACTCCTGACCTGCTGAAGCTTCCCAACCTGAAGTTAATGACAAATTGTAATTGTAAGGGCTACTGTTAAATATCATCGCAATATTACCTTTTGCGCTTTTGACTTATTTAATCAAGACTCTCTTCTTTTTGTTCATCAATTAAATGTTATGTGGAATATGAATGTATTCCTAGTATTTTCAGAAATTACTCTCTGAGTTTCAGTTCACACAAAATGTATAAAACGTTTGAATGGTTACTCGCAATTTGACATACAAACACGTATATATATATATTGTCAATATTAGATTGATTATGTCAACAAATGAACCACAAGACTTCTATACAGGGTGACTCACCATTTAAAACTTATGGAAAAGGCATATTATTAATACTAAGTTTTGGTGCAGCAAAAGCCTCATGTTATTAACATAATTAAAATTACATTTTTCAATTGTACCTAAAATTAACTATTTCATTTTGAATATCCAAGTATTTGCTGATATTTGGCAAAAATGTTTGCTCCAATGTATAAAATATAGTTTCAAGTTTCCAACAAAAGTTTAATTTACCTTTTGAACCGTGGTAATAGATAAAAAAATTCTAATAGTCCCTCCCTGTAGGAGAATTTCTACTAGATTGACATTTAAGATAGTAAATTGTAGCGCACTATAAATTTGTCATTTACATGGGTGCTGAATCATCGGTTAAACTCTATTGTAACAAGGTAAAGTGACACGTCATAAATTAAACTGGAAAAAAATCTATAACCAGAGATATTGTATCGCGGAATAACAACAAACGTCTAGGATGAGTGGGGCACAAGCGTAGCACCAGGCGTAGCACACGCTCCGCAGACAAATGGGGCACAGCTGTAGCATGTGCGGGTGTCTAATAGAAGACCGGTTGAGAATTAGTCATGCTACGTGAGATCGATGGCGTTAATGGCACCCCCTTTAATCAAACACAATACCATACACACACTAGCACCTTTGAGCACAATAGACAGGTAAACAGGAGTTATACACCCACGCGATTGCCTCACGTGTTAATTACCGCGATTTTTCGTTTGCGTTTCGCTCTTGGCGTACCAAGAATTTTGATTCGACAAACAAGGGATTGCCAATTGCCTAGCTAGCAAATTGTCCTATGTCGTAAGTTATTTTCCTGGTTATTTAATATGCTAATTCCTCAAGAATTCTTCATTTTTCCGTTCCTCTTCTAGATTTTTTATTCTGTGTCTTAATTATTTTCTTTAGTTCCTTTGTTTTCTCTATATTCTTTAGTTTGTTTAGTTTGCCCTACCTCATTATTTTTTCTCATAACTTTTAGTTTAGTTATATACCATGCATCCTTCCTTATAAAACAAAAATATACTATTACCATAGGAAGTATCTAAAAATATAAGCAATATATGATACCGTCAGTTCTAAATATTTAACCAATTTAAAGCTTTCAAAGTGTGGAAGTAAAATATATGTATGTATTTCTCTAGAACATTATTTTTCATATTTGATATGTCAAACCCAGTTTACGAGTGTAAGTGTTATATTACGATAATAGTTTTCACATACGTGAAGGGTATACACTTCACGTATGTGAAAAACTAAAGTAAACAATAAAAATATTTATTTTCAGAATATGTCACAAATACATACAAATGTATATACTTATAACATATTTTGTTTGTTGAGTCATTGTTATAAAACTACCAATAAATTAATCTTGGTTGGTCACGGTAACTTTAAATCATGATGACCACACATTGGATTCTAAACTGGATTTCTACGATATATTACCTTGTTTCTACGGTATGCATATGCTTCGGTCTGTATTTATTTGAAATTAATCCGTGACAGGCTAGAGATTAATTACAATAAATATTTTACTAATTAATTTACAAAAATTTAAATCAGAATTTATTTATAAAATAAACATTTGCATCCAAATTACCGAAATTTATTTAAACAGTAAACCAATGTGGCAAAATGTTTTATAATGAGTACAGAATTTTAAATATTAATTAGGTAGTTCTCTGACATGTGGATATAAATTAAGTGATTTTAGTAGAACATATGGAAAAATTAGCATTTCTTGTTTTTGTACAAATTTTCCAAGAAAGATATTGTTATAATTGATTGATTTATAATATATACATATACCCTTTACCAATATATATATATATATATATATATATATATATATATATATATATATATATATATGTGTGTGTGTGTGTGTGTGTAGTATTTATTATACATTTAGTTTATGCCCAGATTTCAGTTTAAATCACCTTTGAAAATCCATAATTAAATAAAGCATAGAACCCTTGAAACACGCTTAAACGTTAATTAAATTTCGATATACAAACACGAAAATATATTCATCTTGTTAATTGCTCACTTATGTAAACTGATATCTATACTAATTAACAAAATACTTTAAATTTTGAGTAGTTCATCTATTCGAAGTTTTAGGCGAACAGTTGCGCAGTTAATATGTTTGGATAGGTGAAGGTGAGGCGTACATGGAAGGCAAACACATTAATTAAGAACATGAAAGTCAGCAGCCATGAGCTCTCTTCATTCTCGAACCCTCAAAAGCACCGCGAGACTTCTCTTTCATTTTGATTGATAGCATGTGCATTTTTTATGCGACCACTATACCAACTAAAGTTACCGCAGGTATTGAGCCATACTCAAAAACTTGCCTAAATAAAGGGTGATTGATTACCCGATTTACCTACCTATGCGATTTTGAAAATCTTTGAGGCGTTTGTCGTAAGTCACGCCGAATTATTTTAATTCCCGATTCCCCATTGACCGAGTTTTTTTTTCTTTAGGAACGATTTTTCTCCGTTGATTGATTACCAAGTAATTAACTGTCAGATTTAAGAGGTTTTTTATATAACGATCTGTCCACAAAACGAACTCTAATTATTTCATTATGAGTGATCTTGTAACGTTCATCTGATTCAATTTTTTTAATGGGAGGAACATTGCTATTATCATCACGAAAGTTTCAGTCAATATTAATTGACACGATTATAAAAAATAATGTCAATAAAATATTCTGTGACTGTTAAATCCGAGGAGGGTTAGATAAATTCTTTACAAGAAGACATCTTCAGTTTCTGTTTGTTTTTTTTAATAAAAAAAACGACCTCGAGTGTTTGATTGATTAACAAATAATTAACTGTCAGATTCAAGGGTTTTTATATTAATCGACGTGTAACTTTAAATGAGTACACACAATTAATTCAATAAGTTTTTGCAACTTCTCCGACTCTTATGTTCTCTTTCGAATTACAAATACCGTTTCGATATTAGTTACGTATTATTTTAAATATGGACTAGAGTTTTTTGAAATTGGATTCGTACTTATTATTTTTTAAACAAAACTTAGTAAAAGTATAAATATAAATATCTACACTGAAAACCTATCACAGCCATATTTATTAAATGAATTTTTTACTCAAAAGTTTTAGAAGTATAAAGCCGAAACTAGTTTGGAGATTAAATATAGCACTAACAGAGACGTGTTTGTTGTCAAGTCTTAAAACATGTTTTGTTAATATTTTTTATCTTTACAAATTGTCATTTATAATTTATTGTTTAATAATTTTCAAACGAAATTGTTACGCGAAACATTTAACCATTGTATCAATTATCAACTTATACGTATCATTAATCATTATTAGGTGGTTGAAATTCGCACCGAACTAAACATATTACCGTCATAAACTCCAAGACTGAACTAATCATTGGGAAGTTATGCGTTCTACTCTTCCTAAGTTGTGCAAAAAGGGATTCAACGTTACAATCACCATGACTGCCGACCGCATCGACCGCACAAACCAAATAATTTACCAGACCGAATTAAAAATAACCAAACCCTGGATCCCCCAAACGTAAAAATGCACACAGACATTCCACAAGTGTTTATAGTTGAATGGATGTCTAACAGCCACGGCAAGAACATGATTGAATAACAACAATGATTACTTTTTCCTGTATTTTCTTAAGGTAATTTAACATTTACTGACGACAAAAAAGGACTGCTTCAACATATTTTAGATTTCTATTTAAAATGCTTAAAAAAACAATATTTATTTTAAAACAATCTGTGTCCTGATATATAACACAATCAATTACCCCCATTTTTTAGACCGATAAAACCGCATGTCTTGTCTAGTATTCATCAATTTTGGAGTAAAACAATTTATAGCGGCTATTAAAACAAAAACACATCACCGTCGTTCGTTATCTATGATGTAGTGGTGTCGCATGTTCTTAAAGCTCGTTATTCTAAAAATAAAATGTGCCGCATATCCATCTGAAAAAGGGGCGAGAATTTTACATACGCTCTTGTCAATAATATGATATGTCAGAATTCGCACTTGGATCTGTACGTTACGAGTTTATTCGCAGCTTTTGGGGACGAAAGTGAACAAAATAAAAGTTGCAAAAACACGTAGAAAGTTTTAAGCAGGGATCAATCCCCATCTCGGAAAACGTCTGTGAAAAAATCAAAAGCTTAATAACAACATTTCTTAAATCAAAATTGTTGTGCAGCTTGTTATAAATATTAAAATATGATTTTCATAATCGGAGCGTATTGAATATAAAGCCAATAATCAATAGCGTGTATCTATTAAAGTTCTAAAGTTTCAAGTAAATTAGATTATCGATCAAGTTAGTTGAAAGTTTTTAATGTACTGTCGTAGATTGTGCACAGCAGTTTCATTACAGGTTAGGGCTTTAATGTCTAATTGATTTCTCTCCGTTCTTTATTGGAAGTGAAATTTTCGATTAAATCCATGGCAAGGAAAATGAATGCGCGGAGTGCATAAAATATTTAGTTGGCCGTATTATTCGACAAAACTAAATTGCTTTAAAATGTTTATAGATTTTAAATTATCGACTGTTTTGAGATTTATAACCACTTAATAATAAATTTGTCTGTCTATTTTGGGCCATTATTAAAGTAGCATTTTTATAAAGTGTTCGGGTGTCTGCACACCACAGTGGACTGACACATTTCTGATGTAAAAGTAGGTCTATAAAATGTTAATAAATAAGTCATAGCTTAAATAGCTGAAAACTTACAAGAAGTTGGCCATTAAGAATACGTCTTTGAACAATATCAAGTGGACAATGGTAAAGTAGGCATTGTTTTCTGTTTATGTTAACTGTTAACGTACTGTGGTGGCCGAAAAAATGGCACAGAATTTAGTTAATATAAAAAATATATTTCATAATATTTTATTACTCTGTACGCTTATTTCTTAAAAACAACACAGATATTAATTTAAACACACATTTTTGTATGATTTAATTTAACATTTAACAACACTCTATGAAGTAAGAATTTATTCTTAATAGGATTTATATTATTTTACTGAATAATTAACTTTCAGTGAGTAGAAATAAACATTGCATTCTAGAGGAGAGGGAAGTAATAATTAACATTAAAGATCAAGGTCTAATTATTGCTGACATCGCTACAACAAATATGAAACAACACATTAAATTGAAAATTCAGTAAGAAAACGTTGTAACTACACAAAACAACTCCTTTAACAGACTGACAAATAGGAAGGTCAGTTTTCCATTTTTTCTTCAGTTCCATATGGCAAAATCCATATCCCACCATAACTTGATCGTATAGATAATTTCTATTACCATTTTTTATAGGAAATTGAAAGCTCTACAAAAAATATTTCTTAGAATTTTTTATAACTCTTACCGTTTAGAAGATATCAAAATTTCAAGAATTTTACAAAAATTTCTTTTTTATTCGTAGATAAATAAATAATAAAATGCACAACATATGTTATATCTTTGTAGGAAATTTAACGCTCTACAAAAAATCTCTTGTAGTTAATCGATTTTTCTAATCATTTAGAAGATATTCGTGTACATATTTTAATAATTTTTTAATAAATATTTTAAATTTATTCATTTAAATAATGAATTTTGAAATAATTCATTATCTATTTCAGAAAAAATAAAGTTTATAAGAAATATCGTTAAATATATCAATAGAAAAGAAAAAAGTTCTATTTCACCATACGAAATTTTATATTTTATCTCAGAATTAATACGAAAATATTACATTGACTCTAAATACACCACAAAATTTTTGAAATACGGGGGAGGGAACGTTATGCTTTCAGGTTCAATTACAGAAAATTATTGGTAATTTTGACCGTTTCATATAGATAGATAACATGAGAGATCTAACAGAACAATTTACCAACTATAATTAACTAGTTATATGGATTTTGTTCGTCTAAAGTTGTTCAAAATTAGGAAAAATATAATCATATTGAGGTTCTCGACTGGCCAGAACAAAATCAGGACCTAAATCCTATTGAAAACTTATGGCATGAAATGCAGTATTAATTAAAAACCAAAAACCAACAACTTTAGATTAATTGTGATTATCAATTGAACAGTCATGTAATTTAATTTCAAACGACCATTGCCAATATCTCGTTGAATCTATGCCTCGCCGTTTACAGAAAGTTATGACGAACAAAGTATACCACATCAAATATTAACATTTTTTTAATGTTATGTATAAATTATATTATATATATATATATATATATATATATATATATATATATATATATAATTAAATTATATATTTTTTCACATGAGTGTGATGTCTGTAATTAAGATTTAATTTAAGAGTGGATATATATATATATATATATATATAATATAAAATATTTTGATTGAATTTCCCATTAATAATAAATTGCAATATATGCTATTCATCTAACCACCACTGTACTTGTCATCAATGACGGCTAATTCATTTAATGTTTACTCTCTAATTTGTTCGTATAAACACTAACAATATAACTTTTAAGTAACTATCAATGACAAGAAGTATGTTGACAGTTATATACCACAAAAATCTCATATTTAAAACAAAGTCCACTTTACCATTACCCTCTGGACGTAGTCAACTTTAAAAGCTTCTAGCACTTCTGTTGAAGCTACAATTTTTTATTTTTACATTTTATAAATCCACTTTTGCATTAAGAATGTCTCTTAAACATATCAGAATACCCTGTATACAATAAAAGTAGGCGAAATTGAAGTTTCTAAAAGACAAATATATTAAAAACTGAAACGATTTATATAAAAATTAATGATATTGGTCTAGAAGGAAACGTCGTAAATTAAACCAGGCCTACTGCTAATTTAATGTAACGTCACTAATTAATAATAATATTTTCGCGTCGCAACAATGGGCCCACCCCCAAATACACACAGTCTTGAGCGGAATAACTTCGACAAATATAATTTAATTCCGCGCGTCGGCGGTGTTTTATTTGCAAACAACCCGCGACGAAACCCTCGAGGCCTGTATTCAGGTGCGCTCCGGTATATAAACACACATACACACACACACGAAAATAGTTTCGTGTTGCTTTATTCGCGAATAAAAAAGATGCCACGCACCGTTACGCTTTGCATTTTAACTTTGCATTATGTGCAAAAATTTCCTGTCGGGACAATACTTTTTTGTGTTTGCAGACGCCGTAATCCGGATTGTGTAATTTCGTTTGAAAGGGATTCAATTTGTTAATTAATACGATTTTTTGGATGTGTTTTATCACTTAATTGAATGCGTTATTGATTACAACTGCAAAAAAAAAAAATTTTGCACACACACACTTTATACTTTTCCACCCGGTTTTAAAATATTTACAGCGCCAAATGTAAACTGTGTGCGGGGCTAATTAAAAAATAATAATTCGGATATCCAGAATAAGGTAAATTGCGTTTATTTAAAATTATAATCAGTTGGAGAACTTTCGCAATTCGCACGTCATTCGGAATTCAATAAAAATGATTTATCGCTGTATTGTTAAAACAGCGCTAATATCTAATTATAACAATAGTACAGGCTCAGTTATTATTTCGTAATAAATGAAATTTTACACGTAAATGATTTATACCGTGGTATAGCATTTGGCGGGTCCCGTTTTTATTACCATAATTAGTGACACCGTGGAGGTTCGACATAAATTTGTTGTCTGAAGGCAGTTTTCGCACGAAAAAACAATTTGTTGGAACTAAATACATTCATGAATTATGCATTCTGCAGTATAGATAAAGTACATTATATCTAAAGGGGAGAATAATATTCGTATCTTGCAACACCATCACGGAGCACCCATAAAAAATGTAGACAACGTATCCCGTCGCATGAAACAAAGTAAGTGCCCTTTAAAGCAATACAAAACATATACTTTTTCAATCGCAGATACGAAGGCGAAAGGGGGAAGAATCAAATGGAAATGTTACTCCTTCCAATTGTACACGGGGACCACCCCAAGACTTCCTGTTGTAAATTAAGTTGCAACCCTTGATTCTTATTCAACAGCCGTGAATTATTCAATTTTATGCACGGCTGTATGAGTAAGCAAAACACACCGATACAATATGACAGATATGAAATGCATATTTGAACAATGGATTTATTACATTCAAAAAATGTGATAATAGACACTTTCATCCCCTGCACTATAAAAGGATTTTACTGTAAACGTAAAAGCCCGCACAATTTCCACACTGATCTTTTTCAAGGAATATTCTAAATACACGATATTAAAATGATTCCTTGGAACCCGCCCAAATAAACATGAAAACTAATTAAATCGGTGGCTTTTCTCAATAATTTACATGATACATATTTATTAGTTGCGTGCATTCAAATTCTCAAAAAATAAATAAATTAAGTGATTTTCCTAAAGAAATATTGCGATAGGATCTTAATTTATTCTATCTCATTGTAGTCTAGACCAGAGAATTGAACTGGCCGACGAAAATTGCACACGAACCTTCATTCAAAAGTTTTAATTTTAAATTATTTTTATTATATATTTTCGACGCTTTTCAAATTTTTAATATCTGTATTAATAATAATAACGATGAAAGGAGCATTTTCATTGCTCATTTCTATTGTACAGAGGTTTTAAAAATTTTCAATATAGCTTTAATTAATTAGGATAATTATCCGTTGCCATTACATAACACATTCATTTTCAATTTTCACAACGATTTTTTATCAGGGATTTAATATTTCTTTTATCTGAGCATCACAGTGATTTTTATGGGTAAATGAAGTTAAAGATATATTAATTGGTATTTCTTACAGCAATTATTCACACAGAATGATGTAAATAATGTTATGCTCAGGGTTAGAATTTGTAATAAAACAAACAATGTTACTATTCATTTTATTAAATAAAATCATTAAGTGCTTTGCTTATTCTAAAACGCAGTAAAATTTGTCACACATTTGCAATGTTTTATAATTTATTTTGTTAGAAGAATAATATTGGCGTACATCAAAAATGTTGAAACTTTCTTTTACATGTTTTCATTTTTATTTGACTATTTTCACTGCTTCAATAGTATCTTTTTTTAATAACAAGTAATTCTACTATCTCAAGTGTTACATTTTTAATTTGGTAGACCAACATCGCATAAGAAATAAAAGTAAACGAATCTTCGAATCTTCTTGTATAAAAACTAGTGACACTCTGCCCGTCGCTGAACTTTCATATCGTTTCCCCATTTCAATCATGTGTTTGGGAAATCTTTCAACTCTGTTCATCACATTGACCATGCAGACTTTATGCGAAGAAAATCAAACGAATACAAAGAAAATGCATCTTTATTATCTTATTTGAACATGGAAATCGAAATTAAATATTTTCAACTGAACTTTTTTTATAACATTTTGATAATACTACTCATACAAGGGAAAGAAAAGTAAACGAAAATTTAATTTTATTATTATATTTCTATATATTTTATGCATTTGAACTATTACCTTTTTTATAAATCGATTTATCCGTAGCTGAAGTTTCTGTATTTTAGTAATATGTTGATGAAACCTTTCACTTTGTCGCCTTGACAATCTAGATTTTCCAGGAAGAAAACCAAATGAGTGAAGAGAAAATGAATCTTAATTTCTTATTTGAAACCTAGAAGTCAATATTAAATATTTTGATATGAACGTTGTAACTATACACACAGTCAAAACACTTGGACCCCTTAATATTCTTGGGAATAAAATAATGTTATAATTAATTGTACATAATTTAGGACAAATGTTTTTAGCATATTTGTTTGTTTGGTTTGGTTTAATACTAGTAGAAATAAAAATAAAAAGAACTAAACAAGTAGTTTATTGAAATTTGTAAATTAATGTACACATTCACATAGATACTCTAATACTCTGTATGGCTTCCTCTGTTCTAAAGTATGAATTAATTCGCCATGACGTTGAAAAAATTAAATTATTGATGACTTCTTGCAGAATGTTTGCCCATTCGTCTTGTATTATTACAATTGCTTGACCTAGTATATCTCACACGAGTTCGATCGGATTCATATCTGACGAGTTCGCTGGCCAAATCAATATTTGCACATTTGCTTCTTCTAACGCATTTTGAACATTTTTTGTTAGCGTCAAAAATGTAATTAGATAAGCTGTTGATTAAAAATGTACAAGTCAAAGACATTACATTAAATTACATTAAATTACATGAAATTTGAACTTTCTTTAACAATTGTTTTTCTTTTGATTAAAACGATAATTTGCTCATCTTTGCAACAAAGCATCTCACCATCCCACTCTGACCGGATACAGATAATTCTGAACGGCTTTAAGTAAATAAACCGAAAAACACAAACACAAAAACAAATGAATATGATTTTCGTGTTCAGTGTACCCTAATTACCCTAAAATAATGTTGAAATTGCCTATTCTTAATATATCATAAAACAAACTAACATCAGTAATTTGTAATTGTTTAAATTTATATAATTTATCAAAGATTAATAGTAAACAACCAAGTTGTTTTTTTTTTAAATGTAACAAGAGTTTGTTTTCAATTAATCATTATTGTTAACAGTCAAAGATAAACACGTTTCCTACATTTACAATTAATTTCCAAATAAAAAAAAATTAAAACACGAAGTTTGCCTCGAAGGTAAAATAGTAGTAGCTAACCCGTTATTAAAATAAACATAGGTACATACATCTAACTAGATTTAAATCATCCCGACAGCCGATTCAGGGCCGTCATCTTTCAGAACCGAGGCAAATTAAAGAACCACATGCTAACACCTTCCATCCACCATAAATCAATTAATCTCGCATTCCGTCGCGTTCGACTTCGCGGCCATTCATCGAAATTTAATGTAAATTAAGCGAAAATTGACTCATTAAGACATATTATACAAACGTGTATAATTGATGATGATTCTCCGCAAGTCATTTACCGTCAATTCATAAATAAATCACCTGTATTAAAATACCGCACCTACATTTACATTGTGCAATATAAGAGAAAAAAACGGATCAGGTGTTAATGGGGTTACGATTCATGTGTGTGTGATTTAGTGGTAATGGAAAATTTTCTAGAAACAACTATTACATTATGTATGGGAGAAGGAAATATTGTTTTTAAATAAGTCAATTTTATCGACATTTTATGGCCAGAGTGGCTGAATTACGGTTTGTCTATTGAATATTGTATTTTAAAGGAAACCATAAATTTGGTGGCAGATATTGAACAGTTATTAACAAATTTAAGTGAAAGTAAAGCTGGAAATAAGATTAGATTAATAAATATTCAGTGTGTCTCAACTCTATTTTCATAACAGTTTTCTCAGAAACGGTTAGAAATTGAAGCTTTGGGAAAATGTCAAAGGAAACTAAATATCATTTTCTTGAAAGCTGATTATTTTAAAAAATGAACAGGAAGATTTTAAATGGAATTGGTTATATATTTTACAAAGCTCCGATAAAGAGATTTTAGACTTTACTTTATATATTTATTGCATCACGGAAACTTATAATTAAAAATGATAAAAATAAAATTGAAAATAATTATGTTACCTATAATAATAATCCTAATATTATCCATCTTGTAAGTTGTCGTTTAAATGAGATTAATTGAAGTTGAGCGAAATGGTGATGTTGTAGGCGTGTGCGAAACGGTGGCACAAAGACGGCACAATATAAATAGTTTATATCAATGGTCATAATGGCACCAATTAAACTTAATTACGGAGGTATTTTAATTAGGTATAAGTTTAATATACTCACCATCTGTTGACCTGAGTGAGAATTTAGTCAACTTATACATCCCGGCGTTATATCTAGTTGAACAAGCTGCTGATCTCGTAATTAAGAACGTTTTGCATATAATTGGGAAACGCGGGAGACACCACTTTGTGAAATATAAAATTTTAATATTTCAGCTGTTAGTCGAGTTCGGAGGATGTTAAATAAGCGGCGGGGTTTTAGCAAATAATGAGAGAATAAAGCCGTATGTAATTACTAATTGAGTTCAAATTTCCACGGCGCAAAACACGATTATATTATAATTTGCGGTGAAACAATTTCAATTTGGACTATGTCTTTTTGCTCCAAGCACAATCCCATATGATCAGTTCTAAAGTCGATAGTCTAAACTGTAATGGAGAGGAAAAAAGTTTCTTCAAGGAAAAAACAAAAAACATTGAACGACCAATTATAAAGAAGATTGCTTTGTCATTTTTATTTTACTTGTAACTGTTTTACAATTACAAAGAGGCAAACTTCCTGACTGTAAAGAACATTCACAGACAAATTTTACCAAAAAATTACATCCGTAATTACATTTTGTTTTTGTCGGGTATTACAACTTAGCGGTTTACTTATTGCTTTTTTGAACCAGCTCTTCTCAAAGTGTATTTTCCATTTGCCTTTAACTGCATTATTCAATACTCCTTTACCGCATTCGTAAAAGAGTAATTTTTGCAACGGTCTTATTGCTGTTTACGCAGAAAAGATCAAACCAATTCAGCCCGTTTCCAACTTGAATTGTGCAGCTCTGTTTTCGAGAATAATGCACATACCAGCCGTAATAAAAGTTTCAGAACACTAGAATAAAAAGTCCACATTTTTGCTTTCTCAAATGTTTTATATAAATAAATTTCGATAAATAATATAGAGGTAGTAGAACTAATTCAATATTTCAAGAGCATAGACGTGCCCGATCAATTTTAATATATTTTTCTCCGAGGCAGAAAGCCGGCATTTTATACATTACAAAAGCGGCCTATTATTTATTAAAAACTCGAAACCGTTTAACTGCCACGTTCGAAACATCCTTTATGAAGCGCGCCCGATAAAACAGAAAATAATAACGTCAAAACGCTAATATCATAGGTGTCATGTAAAATATTAATTTATAATGGCCTATCTATTGTGTCTATCGGCTATTAATCAAAAACTGTCTACCAAATGTGATTTTATTTTGTTGATTATGGGTTTTAAATTGTGTAAAATAACTTTTCTGGGCCATTTTTATATATATAGATATATATTCGCCAGCAAATAAATTGCGAATCCCGACCATCTGCCGGTATCAAACTTAATAAAGTTTTAAATCTGATAAGAGTGGAATTGGTTTTAGTTTCTGCATTAAAATTCCAGCCAAGAATTCGGTGTATTTCAGCGGTCGCGGAATAAGTATTTGTCAAGTTAAACTTAACAAGCAAGTGTAATGAGATTATTATTCAAATAATGGTCTAAGTGCTCTTAATTTCCGTGTCAGTCAATTCTTAAGTTACGTCCGGTGTTTAGACATGAACAATTGGAACAATTCGTATTTAGGGTTTCTTATAGATAAACATATTATCTAGTTTTCATGTGTCATAAAAGTAAAGTAATATATTCCAGTAAAGAACTGAAGAGCAGAACAATGCCTCTGATGCAGATTTTATATTTTTTTTTCATCTACATACACACTACATAAAAATACATATTTGACATATGGTGATTAAATTTCTTCAATTTTTGTGTGTATATATATTTTATGGCTACTGTGCAAACTTAGACAGTTCGTAAACTAGCTGGATAACTTATAAACTAACTAAACTGTTAATTATTTTGATAGAAAACTCAATTTCGTCTAAACTAGCGATTAGTTTATAAACTGGCCACGGATCTCAGTTAATATATGTAGTTGAAATAATTAGGAACTCTAGCACAGCCAGTTATTAAACTAAACTATTCACAAAATAACCAATAATTGAGCTGAAATTTCTAGGTGTGTACATTGCAACTGGCAGTCGCAATAAATAAATTTATTTATTCCAATATAATTGGCATGTTTTAAATATTCATTTCATCTGTGTAATTATTAACAAATTCGATTAACTCAGAAAAAGTAAGCAGAATCTCGTAACCTACCTTTATTATTAAATTAGCCAAGAATTTATGCTTGGTTACTTTATAAACTTTTTAAAGTATTGGCTATTTTCTAATCCCAGAAATTATAGTTTTTATAATGAGAACAGAATGTAATTTTAATTACCAAAGTTAATATTTCAGAAGTAGCTGAAGTCTTGTAACGGATTACCCATGGTAATTTTATTACTATAGATGATAAATCGGTAAAACCAAAGAGTTTTTAAGACGACAGATTAAAGGGAACGATTTTTCACAAGCTATCGATGATGTACGACTGTACAATTTCTATCCAATATTAATTTAAATATCAAGCTTTACTTCCGTTGATCAGTTTTTCTTAAATGGTAATAGAATCAGCAAAATTATTCTCGAAAAAAGGCTGAACATCCACGAATATTTAAACAAAGTATTTGGCAGTCGATAAACAGTAAATAATTCAGCAAGTAATAAAACCAACTGCATTTCATAAACTCACTTTCTAAGAAGAGGAGGAAGTAGGTGATGACTTAAGTCCTTATGGGATAGAACGTCTCCAACCACGCTACTACTTCAGCCAATGAAATTAACTGAACAACTTTTTTTTTCTACCCTTAATTGTTGCCAAACTTTGAGTGGATCCCTCATTAAATCTAATTTAATTTATGGATAGTGGTGTCATGGTGTAAAAGTGTAAAAAACCTCCTTGCAATTATTTTTGATTTCGATAACATTTTTAACAAATATTTAATTTTACGAAAACATATAGATAATGACCTATTTACTTACAAACTTTATTATTCTAAATCAATTTATTAACACATTTTTATCTTTTTATTATCAATATCCAAATGGTAATAATGCATCTTAATTTATTTTTGTCTGGTACTTACACTCAAATAAAAAACAAATATTGTTATATATTATTTATTACTTTATTAATTTAACTGTTACTTGACAATTAACTTATTACAGTGCTTCTTTATTAATATTCTTAACAAAAGATAAAAAACCCTTGAGATGTTGATAGTAAACACAGGTAGTAAAATATTACTAGTGTTTGGATATGAACAGAATCCGAAAAATGATGACATTTATTATTTTCCGTTTTGTGTAAAGGTAAAATTTAAAACCATCATAAAAACTAGACAAAAGCTATATAGGAAATCGTGGATCGTATCCTTGAATAAACAACCAATATGCAAATATTTAAACAAAATATAAAATTATGATTTTTACACCTGTTACATAACAATATAAATTTAATAAAATCATTTAAACATGTAAACATTTTTCAGTATTGGCAAAAATATTTTTGTTACTTTTTAATATACATTTTTTTTAAGAATTTCAGTTTTATGTTCAGAAACTCTCACAAAATAAAGACCATGTAAAGTAAATATATACAAATATAAGATTTTTGTGGTGATTACGGGTTATTTAATATATTGTTAGAACTTTGTACTTTCAAATTAAAGAGTAGCCTCAAAAACAATTAACTGTAAATGGTGACAAATACAAATAACCCCAAAATATTTCACATATGAAAATAAAGCCTACCATATCATTACCCTCTGGTCATTGTCCAAAAACACTTTCAAGCTTTAACGACTTCTAACTTTTCTGCTATTAAAACTACAATTTTTATGGTGGTGCCCGTATATCCGAACACCCTGTATAAAGATTATTTATTAATTGTAGATTTTATTTAATAATAGTCAATGCCATTATTATTAAAAAAAATCATTTAATATTCAAAATAGTTATGTTATATACCCATATTAATACGTGTAAGGTATAATTTTATTTAAATCATTTCGTGTACATCCATCCCTTTTTAAAGCAAATTTGCCGCCAACCGTGAAACACATGAGCGCGAAAAGCTCGGTAAATTCTTCTAAAATCTCTAGCACGCGTCGAAAAGACAATTTTATTGGCCACGTATTTCTGATTTATTAGTTGTTATAATTTGTCCCCAAAGCGGTGACCCGGGCATTGTTAGAAATGCATTCTCCATACTCGTATTGTCTTTGTACGCCCGCACGTTAATTCAGAATGAATGAGCATAATTGAATGGGCCGACGAGGAACTGGTTTATCTCTAATTTATTAACTATATAATTACTTGTAGTATAGGCTATATTTCTTGTCGGTAGGGATTTAATCGGTTTCACCAAAACATTCGGTCGAACGTAAACTTATATATTATATATGATCAAAAATTTGTTAATCATTGTTTGAGATTTATGATTGATAGACGTACAAGTTTTCTACGTTTCTTTTAATGTGTACCAATATTTTATTTAAATAAGCCACGGCTATTTTTTTCAGGAGGCATAAATTTTTACGTATTTGACGTTTTAATTGCTTACGATTGCACAATAATCGTAACTGGATATTGTTAAGGAAATCAAATCGTATAATCGAATATCTTTATTACTTAGATTTTTAGGTATTTTCTCGATTTATCACGCCACCCACTAACCCAAACATAAAACGCGGTGTCCGACTCGGATAATCACAAATTTGTTCAACATTCGATAAACGGCGGGATGTTTTAGCATATTATTTATATATGCGCTAATATTTTATTTATTTAAATTGAAGCAACACACATTTATTCAACTTTGACGTTTTAATTACAATATTATAAACAATATTTATATGTGTTTTATATTAAAATTTCAAATCGAAATTGTTAATGTCATCCTTATCAGATTTCATAGCAGTTATGAAGAAACCAAAGCCGCCAATACCAACCGGAATTAGATCGACCTATGAATTATGTACAGGCATAAATTTGTTTATAATTGTACTGAATTTATGATGTAGTTATAGTTGTACACGATTTTACGTTTATTTAAATGTGCACTAATATTTTATTTAAATCAGCCACGCCACACAATAGATATATGATTTTCAGACGGCGGGCCGTTAATATTTTTCAGGTTGACGTTTTATTTATAACTTTATATTGCAATATGCTCGTAATATGTTGTAAATGGAGTTTGTTAAGGCAGTTGATCAACGTAGTTATACGCATGTGGATGGTGTTATGAACTAGTTACCCAGCTGAGTTTCAACTTGGGCTTCTCGTATCAACTATACTAATCATTAATTGTCTCACAATCAGTAATTAAATTATATGTAAGAACTTGAACAGTTTGTCTTTATTTTGTTTCAAATTGGGTGTACGGATCTTCATTAATATTTATTTCGTATTATATCTGTGAGAATTTGCCGGTTTAAATTAAATTTAATTTCATAATTTATATTTAATTTATTTCAAGATGTTTTAGAACTTTAAAATAAGTTGTAAAAAACATATTTTTATTTTTTTAACATAACTAATTTAATTAATAAATCTATTTTTCAAATTAAAAGACGTAGAGGTTAATATTTCTGAAAATAATTGTACATTTTTATATCACAAAAATATATAAATTATTAAATAAAATTTAATCTCATAATTTATGTTTAACATGATAATATATTTTGTTATTTCAAAGTGTTTTAGAACTTCAAATGAGTGGTTACAAAAATATTCTTATTATTTTTTAATAATTATTTTAACAAATATATCTTTGTCAAAGTGAAAGATGCAATTGTTAAAATTTCTGAAAATAATTGTACAATTTTTAAATAATATCAAAAATATATAAATTATTAAATTAAATTTAACCCCATAATTTGTAATTAACATGATGATATATTTTCTTATTTCAAGGTGTTTTAGAACTTTAAAATATGTTGTAAAAAACGTATATATTTTTTTCATAATTTTAATTATCATATCTATTTTTCAAATTAAAAGACTTAAAGGTTAATATTTCTGAAAATAATTGTACATTTTTAAATTACAAAAATATAAATTTTAACATGATGATATACTTTGTTATTTCAAAGTATTTTATAACTTCAAAGTAACTTGTTAAAAATATATTTTTATTATTTTTTTTAATAATTAATTTAATAAATATATTTTTGTCAAATTAAAAGATGTAGAGGTTAAAATTTTTGAAAATAATTGTACGATTTGTATTTAACATGATATATTTTATTTTAAGGTGTTTTAGAACTTCAAAATTAGTTGTTAAAAAATATTCTTATTAATTTAGTAAATATATTTTTGTCAAACTGAAAGATGTAGTGGTTAAAATTTTGGTAAATAATTGTACAACATTTAAATGACCAAAATATATAAATTATTAAATTAGATTTGATCTCATAATCTATATTTAACATGATTAAATTGTGTTATTTCAAGGTGTTTTAGAATTTTAAAATAATTTGTTAAAAAACATATTTTTATAATTATTTTTTTAATAATTAATTTAATTATTATAACTTTTTATCAAATTAAATGTAGAGGTTAAGATTTCTTAAAATAATTGTACAATTTTTAAATAATAACAAATTATGGATTATTTTCTTAAACAACTTTCATTACAGTTCTTTTCCACATTTTTCACAAAAAATAAAAAAAAAATATTGGGTTATTATATTAAACAACTCTCCTTACAGTTTTTTTTCCACATTGTTTTTCAACATATTCTATTGTATACATACAGTAGATTATTGCATGTGCTACATTAAATAATGAATAAAAGAGTATGTACATGAAGAATATTAATAAAGTTTAAAAATATATTGCATGCTATTTATAGTCTAAAATTAATATATTATAATTTAATATTAAAGTTTGAAAATAATTATTAATATAAACTGGTTTATAAATCAAAAGCATTTGAAATAAATGAAATTAAACATTTATCATTTTAAATAACAATAATAAAATAACATTTGAATCTACATATTAAAATGTATACGTATATTCATTAATTTGCCAGTGAGTACATAATAATTATTATATTTGAATATTATTGTCGGTTTAGTAAATATCTCCATAATTAGGTGAAATTAATGAAGTTAAATAGACTGGTTTTAAGGTAAAACCGTGATGAATATAAAATTCCACGTAATTGTAAATAAACATTGGTACATGAGTAATTCCTGCAGTCGCAAAAGTTACAGATCTACAGGAATGTAAGTAGGTAAATCCCGTAAATCTCGGTGGAAGTTCGAAAGTTTTGGCATTAAGCCGAGAAATTAATAATAAACTTTTAGATTCAAGTGGAAGTTTAAATGTGTATTTATAATAATTCAAGTCGAGTTAGAAAAATGAAAAATGTACATTGAAATAAGGCCGGAGTCCGAAGCCGGCGCGCCGTTAGCACCGACACGACGACGTTTCGAACGAAAGCTCCCGCTTCGTTTTCCTGCAGGTCCTGCCAACGGATTCGGAATTGATAGAGGAACTTGAAAACAGGGTGTTGTGTGAGGTAGGTAGTGGGTAGTGGGGCTTTTCGCGCGCACGCTTTCGGCGATTTGAACTAGAAGCGCTACTCAGTACCACGCGAGACTCGCCTGCTGCAACTTGCTCCGGGCTTCATTCATATCCGGTCTGTGTCAGGCCTGGACCCGCCCACTCTGTTACATATTTTGTGAATAATACATGTGCATCAACCGGCTCGGCAACTGCTTTACCATAAATTAAACCGGCCATTTGCATATTTGACAATATTTCCCGGCTCAGTTTAATTGCCGCCAAAATTCCGCGTAGCAGAGAGCGCGCCCGCAGGACAAACTCCGAGACGCTCGCGGAACTTTACTTAATTCCATAAAACCCCAAGACCCGAAGTTCCTCCTGCTTCATTGTCAGTGTAACACTGTGTGTTCTTGTGCAGTTTATATGTGTGATGTGTGACTGAAGCCGAGGCTACCCAAAACATGTTTGCCATGCATTTGAGTTACCACTTCTTTCTGTCGTTCGTCCTGGTGTTTACGCAAGGTGAGTGAGTGTGTTTGTCTTGTCCTGCGACGAATTTAGTTGTTACGTTGGTGATATAATACTTGTATTATTACAAGGTGTAATTTTCACGGCCCCTGCATAATCCCGGATTACTGTCAGGATTGCGGTTTATGATTAAACTTAATTGTTTTTAATTATCCTTTAATTACTAACACCAGTCTAATATAATACAGCAAGAAATTAATTAAGATTCTTTATTGCGACACGGTCCGTATTTACAGTAAAACAAAAGCTCGCGTTATCATGCAAAACTGCACTTTTATTCTGGCGGATTACTTAATTATAGAGTAACATCCAACTTTCGCACTTACGTTTGTTAAATGCAAATTATTAGAATAAATTACAAACAAGACTTTTATACAGTTTTAAACACTTAACCCTTTTTACTTCTTGTTTACGAATTTATTTTTTTTAATTCATCTACTAATGTAATTTGAATAAAACAAATTAAAACCTAACGCAAATATTGTCATAAATAATAATAGAAATAAAATTTCTAAAAAAACATTTTTTTGTACATTTAGTTTTTATTTATTTAATTTAGGGATATTAGAAATTAAATAAAACAGAATTTTTAAAATTCCATTAAAAATATTTACATATGACATTGTGATTTTACATATCAAAAAAAGGCAGGATTAATGTGTTTTATTTTAACTTTTGAAATACACCAAATTCTCTTTAATTAATATTACAACAAAATAAAATATTTACAATACTAAATATTAAATAAACTAAAACATTTTTTAACGGTGATTAATAAAATTGCAAATGCGTATTTGATTACATCATATATTATTTCTAGAATTCAATATTTCTAATGATTTTTGTTTAAAATGGAAAATTTTATATTCTTTTTGTAGTTTACTGTAGTTAGATAGATTACTCTTATCTGTCTCTAAGAAATTTTACTGCTCAATTTCTTACATATAATAATGAGACACCGTCTTATAAATGAGGATTTATTACGTCAAAAATGATGCCAACCAATCAATATACATTTTATATTAAAATAGTCGAAGTTAAGTTGTAAAATAAATTTATATATAAATGTCCGATTATTTTAAAACAGTTTTTAATCAATAAAGGATAATTTTATACTAGTTGATAATAATTATTTAATTTAATAAATTAATGAATTAATTTATGATAACTGAAAATTAAATAATACAACAAGCGTTTACAATTTTAATAAATACAGCAATATTTGTGGAATTTTTCAAACTGGTTGATACAGTTCCTGCATATGTAATATTTTTTCTCGTCATTTCATATTACTGCAAAATTATTGAATTGCGATGGAAATACCAAAACGATCTGCTACAATAAATTTAAAATATAAATGTTCAATCAATTTAAAATAATTTTTAATCAACGAAGCATAATTTTATAGCGGTTGATAATAATTATTTAATTCAATAAATGAAAAATCCCATAACAACTAAAAATTAAATAATACAAGGGTTTAGATTTTGAATAACTAAATCAATATTTGTTAATGTTTTCAACCTTGTTGAGATGCTGTTCCTGCACCTGCAACATTTTTCCTCGACATTACCAAAGATGTTCTGTACATGAATGTTCTTCTACAATAAATTCACGTCATAAATATTCAATCATTTTTACATAAAATTTTTAATAAATGAAGGAAAATTTGAAACCGGTTAATGATAATTATTTAATAGGCAAATAATAATTGAAATTTATTAAATAACTCAATATTCTTCATCCTGTCCCCTCATATGTAATATTGTTGAGGAACACAACATATTCTAAATCACATCGGAACTCAAATTCCCAAACTGATGAGCGCCTGAATTTGGTTTAACAATAAATTTAAATTATATGATAATAGTTTAATTAATTGAAATCGGTTTATAATAATTATTTAACTCAGTAAATTTAACGAATGAACCAATAGCAACTGAAAATCAAATCAAATAAAACAAGAGCTTGAATTTTTAATAAATAAATCAACGTTTGCAAAAGTTTTCATCCTTGTTAATGCAGTTCCTGCATATGTAATATTTTTTCCCGACACTTCAAAAGACTGCAAAATTATCAAATCCCAGCGAAACTCTCAAAATCCCAAACCGATCTGCGTCTGAACTCGCTTACTGTAACTCCGTTTTCTCGTGCAGTTTATGCGCGATATGTGACTAATATCAATGCATTCCCACAACGAATACGCCGAGTGTATATTACACTCACAGTGGAAGATTAATATTGGTACTGCAAGATATAAGATTCGCGGGTCCTGCATAATCCAGGATTACGACCTTGATTGCGATTTATGTATAAATTATTATATTACACCACAATACATTTTACAATTCCGCAACCATTAATTATTTATGTTTCAGTGGGCGTTTTTGGAATTCGCAAATTATGTAATTTGTAATTTTTTCGATTGCAAATTTGAATGATACATTCAGCGTCTAGCGGTGCCGCAGTTCGCGGCAGATGAATATTCTGCTTTTAACGTTTCGGCGGCATTTTCCGAAGCATTTCAATTATGGCCAAATATCCCCAAATCAGCAGGTCACAGTTGTTGGTCTCCGTAATTTCTCATAATTTAATCTGTTCGTAAGTTCCTGTTCCGATGCAACTTGCCTTGTTTATGTGTGTGATGCGGTAAAATAAACGTTTTAGTTATCCCGTGCATTCAAGTTACCACTTCTTCCGGTTGTTTGAACAAGCCGATTGTTTGGTCCTGTTCTACCTGTTATCCTTCCTCGGTAATAGTTCCATTATTATAAGCTATAATTTTTGGAGGTTCCGTATAATAACGGAAAACGCTGTTGATTGCGGTCTCCGTATAAAGTAAATTGTTTTTAATTATGCTTTAATTACTCTAGGACTGTAATCGTGTGTCACGAGAATTTAATTAAGAGTGTTATAATACGTGTTTTCTGAAAAACCTCACACCTTTAATAATGACGATAAACGTTACTGAAACCATTGTGGCATACGTAAGAAACTGAAATTTCAGCTATTTATTTATATAATGAAAGAATTTAGTAAATTAATAAAAGTTTATTATTGTAATATCAACGGATCTTTTTCTGATCAAAATACTAAAACGATAGTAATTGGTAACCAATTTGGATCAAAATTTATAATGTAAATAATGATGTGGCAAACAGAATTGCCAAAAATGTTGTATAATTTCGTGTATTTTGGACAATACAAATTTTTCAATATGCTGAACAGTTAATATTTGAATGTACGCATTAATTAATTTTATAAATTCGAATATAAATATAATGATTTAATTAAAAAGCATGTAAATGAGACACAATAAGCTTTTTTCATATAAACTTTACGAGGAAGAACTAAAGCACAACCTCGTAAATTTTAACGTAGACGTAAAACAGTTAATTAACTCCTAAAATAGAATTTTATCATAACATCATCAGTACAGTCTTGAATTTATGCACATATTGGATATTTCTGGTGGTATAGATTCATATTAATTTTTGGAAATAACTATATCTACGTTCAAAACAAAATGGCAATGCCATTAATTACAGCATAGTTATTTTTCGCACCTCAGCGCACAATTATAATCGATTTATTGTTATGCATGTGTACCGTTTATATTGCTTAATTGCTTTTTAATCGTCGCTTCGATTCGAATATCCAAATTGTATAAATATTCTCGTGATGTGAAATTCGTGTTAACAATTTTTCAAAGTCTGCTAGTCACTGTCGTACAGCGTTCATTCTAATTATTTTTAAAACGGCAATTTCCATATTTAATGGAAGTTATTTAAATTTTTCGGACCCCCGTTTTTGAGTGGCCAAATCGAATAATCTACTAACGAAGGCATTTTATCTCGCCGCAACGTAATATGTATTGTATTGTGTATAATTTTTTATGGAACACAATTTAATACATTTGGGGATAATGGAGAAACTTGTTAAACATATTAAATGCATCATCGTAATGATGCTAGAAGTTCTATTAAAAATATTTTTGCTAATGGTTAAAGTAATCAACAGGTCGACCTAAATTTCTGTTAAGTTAATATACAAGCTGTTAATCAAACTAAAATTAGAATCTATAGAGCTAAACATTTTAAAATTAATAAAAGGGTCTTTTATTTTTATTAAACGTAGATTACTCGGTAGTTTATGTTAATGATCCCTTTAAAACACTGTAATTGTTTATTTAAATTACTTTTATTTGTATAACCTTAATTAGAAGTAATTTTCTCCTTTACCAAAGTCTACAGTATAAATATATAAAACAGTACACATCCAAATAACCAATCAAATCAAATGAAATTAACAGTCCAGTAATCAAACAGAATAAATATTCGGTAAAATTTTTAAACGTAGTAGTCAATAAAAACACGTTCGAATGGGTTAGATAATATTTCAAAGTATATATTATGTAATACAGTTTTTGAAATTTGATGCATCAACTTTTACTGAGGATTTCTAGTAGTCTAGAGCCTGATGAAACTACATTCTTTGCATACAAACACGTTTTGCTTTTATATCTCTTAATTAAAATCCTATCCGTATCCGGCGGGGAATATCGGATAAGTAATTTTAAACGAAATGCCTATAAACAATATATGTGGTACGTAATTGGGTTTAAAAAATGCAAAATATTTAAATTGATATGAGCACAAAGGATACGCTTCATAAAATCTTAACTTAATTAATTCACAGATGATTTCTTCTTGTACATAATATCCTGTTTATGGCCATTCTAAAATCATAAATGTTAGTCGTGGCGAGAAAAAACTCATAATGGGTAATTATGTATAAATGATACCTTATTTAATTTGATACAATCTACTGAATGTCACTTCTGAAAATTATAAACGACACTTCTGTAATAAAATCAGTTAGTTATTGTTTTTTTCAAACTAAGCGATCGTTTAAACAAATTTACATATTTAAATTTTCGGTGTTTAACACCGAATTACTTTACTGTTTTGAATATTAACTAGCAAATACAAGGATTATACTGTAATACAGTTAAAAAAAACTGCTGCCAGTGTAATGTATGTGAAGGTGTATTGGTTTTATAGACAGGCAATCAACTTATCAATGCATTTCCAAGAATCACAATCCAGATCGATAATATATCCGGGTCATTTTCGAAAGAAATATTTCGTTTTATTAAAGCATCTTTCAATATCCCAGAAACTAAAAAGTTTAAAGTACCTACATATGAAACAAACTAGATCTGAGCGTGTTTCGTATCTATATAAATACAGATGAATATGATACGAGAATCTTTGTTTGCGGTGGAAAAATGAAATTCATATGCCAATTTTGCAGCATCTGCTTTCCATCAGCCATAACGGTGTGTATCGATGCATAATACCATCAAATTGATATTTTCTTTTATATTATATGTATTTTCCTAAAATACTCTTATTTCAAACGATATTTTTAAGGCTCTTTACTGTAAATATTGATTATTATGAGTGAAAAAGGGATTCCATTGGAAAAGCGTTTATTGGTTTTTTGTTTGATGTTTATTTAAGATAGTAACGTTCCTTTATACTCGTCAAAAGCTTTTCGATAATTATTTTTTGTCGAACACAAGATACTTTGCAAATCGATATCGCCGCCAAATATGACTGCGGATATCCGTCGGTATGGCACCAGAAAATACCGCAATAAGTTATTATATTTATACATTTAATGGTTTTAAAATATTCCGTCGTTCACACCTGGAAATAAATCCGGATTATCCATCAAATACATGCACAAAATAATCTGAACACGACTACGACGGCGATTTCAATTTTATTGGATGATTTTAAAGAATACAAGGGTGCAATCCATGCATCAAAATCTGCATTGAATCGGTGGCGTTTGGCAAAAGGGAATTTTCTATTTGATTAAAATCCGCGATGAAATTGAAAACACGATGATTATGCCACAGAACGTACGATGATAAAAGGAATATTAGAACGATGACATGGAATCAAATTATCCATCCGCGGAGTTGTGCACAAGAAAGGGAGTGGTAACCTGTCTACAAGTACAGAACAAGATTTCAATCTTTGAGCGTCTGTTCAGGGAGCTATATGATTTACTAAAGCCCGAAGAAAACTCTTTACATTCCAGTCCTTTGAAAAATATCCAACCTCATACATCATTAACGACAAGGACGGGAAGGAAGTTGGCGGATTCGGAGTGTATCCGCGGAGAAGTTTCGGCGGAATTGTCGGGACTGCCAACGAGAGAAAAATACAAATGTGCAAAACAAAAGAATGCCCTGTTTAATTTTTTATGAATAATGCATCCCTGACGTTGGCGCGAAATATTTATCCATAGAAATATGCCGTAGATTTTACCGAACACTTTTTACTCCTCCGCCATTCTTCTTCCTCATCCCAAATCGTAAAACTACGGTATTGGATGCTGGGGGGTGTTTTGTACCTTGATTTCACGGAATATAAATCAAAAACTCTCGAAGGGATGAATAAAATAGAACCGTCAGTATTTCAAGCCTAATAAAATATATGTACAGTAGCATTTCCCTTATTACATTCATAAATGTTAATGCAAACATAAAATTTCTATTAGTTAAAATATATGTTTATATATTTTATGACATACATATGTAAGTTTAATAAATCATTATAAATGTATTTGTTTTCATTATGTAGAATTATTTTTACCTTTTAAGTACCGGGTACCTCATTTTTTAAATGTCCCCTTAAAAAAATCTACAAGTTTCTGATCTGGCGTCTATGGAGGTTAGCTAATTTATTGTTTTCAACTTAGGTTTCACACACTGAAGATACAATTTTATTATTTTTTATGTTGTTGTGTTGTACCTTTATTATAATTTTTTCTGATTTCTGACTTCTCATATAACGTGGTTTTAATATTTGTCGGATAAGTTGTGAAACACCCTATATAAATAACTGGAGTTTAATCTGTTTACATGAAATTGATGAAGTAATAATAATCATTATTTTCATGAAGAAATTCGACGTTAATTAACTTTATTGTATTGATTAAATTGGCTTTCTCTTAAGATTAAACTTTGGTATTTGATTTCAAAAAAATAAACCGATGATGTTATTAGATTTATGTAGAAGGGAAAATATGATAATCCTTATTCTTAGCTACTTAGGAAAGATATTGGATCCGCAGTATGTAACATGATCCACATTTATAAGTGGGTCATAGGTTAAATGTATACCAAGATCGTCATTAATCTTCTTCCCCTTAGCTAACGATCTCCGCACAAAAAACAACAACGGATTGATCAAGTAACATTCAATCTCACTCCATAATATATCTTCACCTACCACAAAATAAATTTTTATCGTAAATTATTCCGTTTAAAATATACGAATATCCGTAATTAGAGCTGTCCGACCTGCGAGTGATTTCGAATTCCCTCCATATTCCCGAATTCTGGATTTTAATCAAATAGAAAATTCCGTTTGAAATGTATGATTTATTTCTATCAGTGTCGTTTCAGCCAAATCATTCTTTCCCTTGGTTTTTCTCATTTTTATTCAATAACCGAAAGCCGCATCGGTCAAAAGAATCTACCCAAATTTCCTTTTATATATTTTCCGGCTTCAGATTTAAATATCGATTATTAAGGTCTCACGTAAAACGTAGGAAATTGCAAATGTTGGTTAATTTTTTTTTTTAATAATTTAAAGTATAATTGAAGATTTTATTGCGGACTTTTTCAGCGGGATTAAAACGTGTTTCCGAAAGTGGTAAACCTTGTAAATTATTATCAAAAACAAATTTACATCTTTAACTGTTGATTATATTTGAGAACTTTCCTCGTTATTTATCCGAGCCGCAGTTGGAAAATTTACAGTGGTGTCACATGATTTATGCATTGTTAAGCCCATATAATGTGTAGCCAAGGTAAAAATAATTTCGTATGAATCTGCATATTGATTTTGCGTATAAATTATTAAACTAGACTTATGAGAGTGTTATTTTTTCATGCACGTAATATATTTCTGCGCATAAATTATAATTACGCGTACGATTCGTGCAACTAACAAGTTATATTAGAATAATGTCCTGATCGTTACCAAATAAATCTTAATTTTAATGTTATTGATTTAACCAGTTAAAAAATATTTATTTGTTGCGTTAGGTATGATAATTTCAGTGTAAATTCTTTTAGTTGCGTGTAATATTAGTAAATTTTTATAATATTATTTAATGTTAATTTTTAATTAATTTAATTTAATGTTATACCAAAATTTAAATTATTTTTTTTAATTTCAATCATGTGGTTTAACACATTAATAATATAATAATAATAAATTCGATTTTTAGCATGTTTATTAAATTTGCAACGTACATCAATCAATCAATATATTCCTGGGGATTCATTCCTGTTTATATTTTAGAAATTATATTATTAATATTTGGAAGCAATGAATTAGTTAAATGATGATTTATTTATTTAAAGTAGGTAGCTCAGCAATATTATTGAAAATGGTTGTTAAATAACTAAAATTTCCCCCATTAAAAAAAAGATAAGCATATATTAGTCGTAGAATTTCAAATATATTATTTTTTTTTGGACTTCATTTATAAAAAAAGTTATTTAAAGACCAGTGTGTAAAAAAAAATCTAATAAAAAAAATTATTGTCACGAGAAATATGGAAAATATAAAATATTTTGTAGTATTAGTAAGTTGGTTTCAAACATATTTTTTATAGTCTTGAAACACACGGTGTTTTACAGGAGTTTATATCAAATTATAGCAAAACATATTTTTATTTCTCACAATCAATTACTGCCAGTCAAGTAACGCAATAAAAAAATGTGGGTCATATTTACGAAAATTTCGGATTAATCGATATGACAGAAACGTATGTGTGTATGTACATGTAATTAGTCATTCCGGCAGAAAATTACTACCACGGCATTATAGCAGGCAACAATTTCGAATCCCATGACAAATATGATTACAAACTTCCAGTTATAAGCCTTTATAGTGTCAATATGTACTTGTACAAGTATTAATGTTTGACAAAAATATTCTACCGAATTCAAACATAACGGCAATTTTAAAATCAATACGTTTCCTGTTTGTCAACACGAAAAAAAAAAAATTATATTGATATTAACGAAATGTGTATTATTAATGTCGTGCTTAATTCATCTTCGATTGGTCGATAAATACATATTTTCAATACGATTGTATCTAATTGGAAGATAATTACACGGCCACTATATTTCGTGACAAAATAGTTTTTTTTTTGTGCAATCGATTTGTCTGCGAATAATACTTATTAATTAATGAGAACAAAACAACATTCTGTTTATTCGTTGTTAAATTCTGATTTTGCAAAACAATATTAATCTAATTAAAATTTGGTATGTAATTTAATCAAAGTAAATTTGAAATTTTCTCGGCATTGAATTGGCATTTTCTGATTGATTGGGGTCCACACCAATGGTATAGAGAATTACGAGTAAAATCATCAGCTTTTACTTCTAAAACTTAATTGGAAATTTATTAGAATACAGATTTAAATTTTATAAATCTTCAAATATGCACTATTATGTATTATTGGTATAACTAATTTAAAATACAGCATTCTAAGTATAAAATTAAACTTTTTAATACAATATTTGTTTGAATATTGATTATGAAATTTTTAGCATAGTATAGAATTTTTTTTCCTGTGGTTAATATTCAAATATTTTTTTGCGGTAGATGTTATACTTTTAAAGTTTAATAAATGTCTGGAACTATGGCCCTGATTAAAATTTGAATGTGTAATTTAATTAAAGTAGACTCCCAAAGTTTTCCTAGCATAGTAACTTGACATTTTGTGATTGATTAGGGTCCTTATCAATAATATACATAATTGAAAGTTTAGCTGTTCAATTTAATTTGAATTTTATTAACAATTTGTAAAACAGGCAGATTTGGTTTAACCGCATACACATTTAAAACAAATTAACTATTAATATATTCATGTAAAATATGCCGGAAGCATTTGTTTGGGTGTACCAATCAATCCTGTCAACTTACAATATAATATTATCGACATAAAAAACGCCCTTTTATTCTTTGCTAAATTTTTTACACCTGGAGGTTTCCTCCCGGAAGTATAAACGAGTAAAATAGCTATCCGCACGAAAATAAAAGAATATTCCGGACTTGTTTCATATTTCATCGCACCCGCGGAATATTTAAGCGACGATCAAAAGAGCGCGGATTACCTTTATTGCTTTTTCGTATTTTGCTTACACGTTTTCTTGTGTTTGTGCCCGGAGGCCACTCGTCCCAAAAAATTTCCGTCGTCGAAAAACTTTCTTCCCACGAAAAAATTGTAATATCATATTAGCAGTGGCACTCGCAAATTTCGCGGTAAAAGACAAAATTAGAAATTACTTGTTGAAGCGAAGCTCTAGATGAATTTCATAACATATATACAAGTATTACATAAATACAAGTATAGCAACATTTTTTCTTTTATTTGTTTCTTTTATAAAAACGAATTGAATTTTACATGAACACTGAAGGTAAACATCTTAAATATAATCTTAGTATATTGTAACGAGTTATGGCTAAAATATTTTAAAAAGTTATTATAATAATGAACACTACTATATATTGAAAAGAAAATATACGTCAGTAAAATTTGAGTAAATTGATCCATACTTAGTCCTAATTTCATATTTTACATTGGCTTATAATCATTTTTGGTATGTTTTGAAAATAATTAACTATTTCTAATAATAATTCCTACAAACATAATTTATACATTTTAAATCAATTGGAAGAATATATACATACATAAGCACTTAATATTTTAAAACTGCAGACACAGTGGTGGCAATTTAAAAGTTTAAGTAAAGCAAATTAAACATTGACCGTGAAAAATTATGGTGCGGCCGAATACATTAAAAAGTACAAACAAACGAAATAAATTATTTAACTATCTCGGGGAACGAACTTTTTAAAAGTTTCAAATAGATAATTTTCCAATTTACGTTTTAAATCAGCTTTCGGCCCAGTAAATTTTAAGCAACTTTGTGCTGAAAAAAAAGTTTCGAGGGATCTGCGTTAATTTGTGCTTCATTTTTTTTCTATAATATTGACGGTGGGCTCAAATTATTTCATTAAATATCGACATTTAAAAAAAAAAAACAGAATTTCGAACTCAAACGAGGTCCTTGTGCCGTATCAATTTATCAAAAGTTTTGAGTGTCAAACTTAGTCTTATCAGTCTTTTCATTTAGGTAATTAAATAGTCCTTAATAGGTACGCAGATAATATTTATTTTTAGTGCAACTGCCGAAAAGTTATTTATATATTTTCGTGACACCAGCCTAACTAAGTACAAAAATAAAATATATTTTCTGAGGTACCAAAGATATCTTTGTTTAATATTTCACATCCTTAATATAAATACCTATTTTATGAAGTCCAGTGAATAAAGTTCCGGTAATCTATACTCTGAGTGAAAAAGGGTTTAATCAAAATGCGAAGTCTATTAAAATTACAGCATGCAATTTACTTGATTGCCACTTTTAGTCATACAATATTTAGTTATTAACACCCTGTTTTTAAATTATAAATGAGGCACCTGATTATAATCAGTAATATTAGAGGCCTTTGTAATTTATTATTTAAAAGCAATAAACTGGAACTAACTAGGTATATTGTTTTATAAGGAATAGTAATTTTTTAATTTTCATAATATATATTTATATGCATTTGACAGCAATGTTTTACTTTAGACTCAATCTATTTAATTGATTAACAATTATCTGTAATCTATTTGTCTTTCAGTAAAGATATTGTTTAACATAAATTCATTCATAATTGTTTTAAATTTTCAGGATAATTCTGAAATGAATTCCGCTTCAAAAACGATGCAATTCCGTAATTGTAAAGTGCCAACAAAATAAATTTAATTGTAAAACAGTTTTGCTTTAATTAAAGTTCTGACGTCTCATTCTTCAATTAGCATTATTGCATTTGGAAGGCACGTCTGAGAACTAATTTTAATGTTTTGAGAAGTTTTCAACAATACTCAATGTACTGAGCATTCTGCAGGTTTTATTAAAGAATGTGCTTGAAGATAAAGGTCAGTTTGTGTAAAAAATTGCCTTTATTATAGAAAAATTGCTTGTCAACATTTTATTATGCATGTTCTGAGCGAATTCATACATCAGATTTTATTTATAAGATTCGCTCATGTCTCACAATTAGTCCTCGATTATTAAACATTATTTAAATCCATACAAGTTAAATCAATATTGCTTTTCTATTCGCTCATCGTGAACTCATGCCAACGTCTTGTGTCATCAATTATTAAAATCAGATCCCTTGTTGCTTTTATCTATATATACCGTTGATTGTATTAAGTTATTCCTTTGTAAAATAAACGGGATCATTAAAAACGTATTATTTTTTTTTTGTTGACGTCCGCCAGACTTGTTTAATTATTTGTTAATACAACTAGAAACCAATAACGTGTCGTATCAGCCGGAATTATCTAAACAATGCACAATAACCTGTTGGTAAATACCTTTTAGCGCCCATTCTACACGCGGCTTTCCCACCATGCATATTATAAATGAACAAGAAAGATCGTACGCCCACAATATTCAATGAATAGTTCCATTAAAAGTTATGGCCCTGCTACGTACGCCACAGATTATATCTATACAATTGCGTTAATGGTTTTGTTTATTGTCCATATTACTAGCGGCGTTCACAAATGACTCAAATTGTTTGTCTTTAATGTAAAATTATAGTTTTGCACTTTACGGATTTTGTGTCAACGGAATTCTGTTAATTTGTGTAATTTGCAAGTTGAATTCAATAGAAAAACAGTTACGTGTGTGTTTTTGCATTTTGGCTAGATTAATCAAGTTCATTACTTTAAATTCGCTTACCAACAAACTCATCAAATATTTGTACTTTTTTGTGCCAACGTTTCCCAGTATCTGGTTGATGAATCAAAATCGATAGCCTGAAAAGTTTAATGTTGTACTTATTGAAAGTTGTTTCACGAGTCATGACAGCGTTGCTCGGTGTAAATGCATTAAAGGTACACATGTACATGTTTCGTTGCAGTGCGTGTGGTTTTCACGAATTCGTCGTTTATTGGCGACTAAGTTAAATTAATTTAATATTTCTTAGAAAACCAATGAAACAAAAATAGATACGTTACAGTCCACTGTAAAGATGCTGTGCATGTTCAAAGATGGCTCAAGTCATTAGTTCCTTTAAGGCACGGCATATAACAAAAGCTTAAAAACCCTTTCAATGATTCCTCCTCTCTATTTTGACTATATTAATACAAAGAATAAACAAAACGTAAGGCATTCAAAGAAAAATAACCTATTATTAAATCATTTATTTGAACACTTTCATTTCTTATAGCTTTAATACAATAAATTTTTAAAATTTCATAGAAAAATTGTCATCAGTTTCATTACGTGAAGTTTAGATGTTCTCGTTAGTGGACAGTTCGTCAGGGGGTCTAAAATTTTAAAGTATTTGTTTCATTTAAATATTTCACGTAAATTCAACCAACCTACTTTTCTTCATCTGCTGGAGGATCGACATTGGAATTGTTTTCGTCGTTTTCGTTGTCCTGATTTGGTGACACCAGTTCTAGATCTGCACATCTAAAATTATATGAAGTACATTTGGACATTTTATTTCAACCAGTGCTTACTTATTTGAGTCAGGTACAGCAGATGATGTAGCATTTTGGTCATCACTCCAGTCACTCCACTCAGCAATATCTAAATCATCACTTGCCCTTCTCTTTGAAGCAACAACGTGCAGTTTAAGTATTTCCAATTCTATTGATAAACGACGATATGTATCTTTAAGAATAAGTGCCCGCTCCCGTAGTTCCAAGGATTTCTTATTCAGTGCCTCCATTTTGGTAACGTAATCCATTTTCAGCAAATTGAGAGAGTCCTATAATGACAAATGTCACTATTTCAAATAACGAAATTTTATTTAACGTACTTACCAAATAAACTAAAAAAGTTATGTGTTTACAAAGTTGACCTGCTACAATTCATCGATATCGAATATAAGTGGGTATAACAAATGTATGTATATTTTTAGTAGTGATGAATTTGATAGATACTCCCAATTCTCTGAGTGCTTTTAGATGAGTACGAATGATTTTTGGTAGTTATGGAAATGAATTTAAAAACCTATCTATTTCATTTTTTTCAGTTCACAATTTTTATTTTTATAGATTGATATAATGCTAATATTAATTAATTATGAAAAAATTTAATTTAGACATTATAATTAAATTGTTATTTTAAAATATTCAGCATATTAATTCATTATAAATTTATTTTTCAATTTTAACGTTCCCCTCGAGCTTGAAATTTATCTTCCCCCGACAAAAACAACTCAATAAAATTCAGGAATTTTCAGTAGCTTATTGAATACAGTACGCGTGATATTTATTTAAACGGTAACCCCTTTCTTAACCCCATCCACGTTTCGAACTCGCCGCGTTCCATTGGCGTCGCATCCTATTAATGTATGAATTGAAACATAAAGCAGTCACCGCCGAAACCCACATAAAATACTCTAATCGTATTACACGATGTTATCTATTTAGCCATACATTACGTCGTTAGGTGTATAGAGAGATCTTTACAATGAAAAATCGGAGGGTGCATAATCATTGTTTTGGGGTTTGGTGAGCGTTCTTAGGGGCAGCGGTTCTCAAGTTCCGTTTGATAACCGAATATTTCGTCAAGTCAAGTTAACATCATTAGTCAAATGTTGTATACGAGGACTGACTTTTATTGATTATTGTTTCGTGTTGTGACGATGTTTGGTCACCTTTTATTTTTTATTTATGTGTGCATTACTATCCATCCATCGGCTTGTTCTTTTTAAAATTTCGTTTCGATTCTTGCAGGTATATCTCGATCACTGTCATCAAAATGTTCTGTTCCACGTGAAGTCCATTAATATTCCGTTCAGTTCTGAAAAGTTGAGTGGTTTACAGTTGACCCGAATAGATAACACGTAAAATCTTAAAACAACTCCCATTGACACTAATAAAATAATAATACCCAATACAGTGTGCTCCCAAAGTCAATTACCTGGAAACGTAGAAATATTTACTTAATACGGCAAGATGTTCCTGAAGATTATTTTCCTATTTTCTCGTCCGGCACCTTATTGTCTAACATTAAGTATTGAAGTTATTGGTATTTTTCCTCTCTTCTCCGTTGTGTTTTGCTGATTCGATTCGCTGAAAGTTTACGATTTTACAGTTTTCCGTTCTACTTACAACTTCCGGCCTGGCCTCCGGTTTAATTGAAAAATTCTTGTTCGCTCCCGCCGTTCGTTTTGTATTGTTTGATTTTGCGATATTAATTTCGAAGTTCGGGAGAATCGGGGGGATCAAAATAGTAATTGGAATGATGGTGGATTACACAATACTTTTTCATGCATTTAATTCGAGCGAATTAAAACAATTGTTTTATTAAGTTCATATGATTAATATTTGCTTTTGCGTATTTTTCGTGTTATTAAAACAGAATGTGCTTTTCATGTCAAAAAACATTAAATATTACTTCGTATTATCCCTCATAAATTTCAATAATATTTATTTTCTGCGGTCTTATATTTTTTAATTACGTAATCGAAATTACGGATGTGAAAAGAAAATAAACGTTTATTGTTAGTTAAATTTACATGTTGAAATTTCGCTTATGGCGCTTATGCTTATTAAAAAGTTTCCATGTTTTTGTATGTCTCATTATTAACATTTTTTGTAACTTTTTATATTTAAACATTTTTTAACGGTATTTCAGGTAGTCTAAATTTGTTTGTGTGATAAACCATACTTACTTTATTGAATTTATATTTCATGCTCATGGGTATTTTCACCGTAAACACAGTTTTATTATGATTTATTGTTAATTTTTTTACTCACGCTATATCGAAAACAGTATCATTATAGTTGTGTTTACTTGTTAACTGACATTTCTTCTGGAACCTTTTTTTCAACAGAGTTACACTTTTATTTCTGTATGAAATTGGTTGTATTTATTTCGTGCGACTTGATCCCACACAACATTGTGATAATTTTGTAGAGCGTACAAAATTTATTGATACAAGAGTTCAAGCGCAAAGTTCCAGTATTCGTCGTCCGAAAAATAGACAAGACATCAAAATAGCCGAAGGTGTTTTGGAACGTGGATAATATAAACAAATCGACAGTGGCCATTCTGTCCCGCAAGGACTCAAAGTTTCTGCCAGCTGTCCGTCCATGTCTAAATAAGTTAGATCTCACCCCCATGAGGATGCAACGTTACACAGTCCTTGCGGTCCGAACCGTCGGCACTCTGCCTTTGATCTGCACCGTTTTATGTTACATTATATAAATTTACGGCACTTCACAGGTTAGATTATTCATTATGAGTCCAGATAACTGGGGATTAAAGCTCATCTCGAGACACTACGAAACATATCTCGGGCTGCGAAGCTGCACATAATATTATGGGACTACCAACCGGTCATGTCGGTTGTTGATTCTAGCGATAGATTTTTTGTGGCAAAAAGTCTGTCCAATTTAAAATAAATCACTGAAGCAATGGAAAATCTTTAAGAACTTTTTTATTGAATAAATTATTTATGTACATTTCAAAAGGGTTCGAAAGAGTATAAATAAAGACATAAAACAAGTTGTTTAATCCTCGAGACGTGTTTTATTGGCAATTAAAGTTAAGCTAAAGAAGCAGTAAATTATATAGTAAAGCTTAATTTCATTTGAAAAGAATGTTATCGCAAAAACTTCCACACTGTATTATTAACCGAAAGTTATTGCTAAACACAAATTATGAAATCTCACTGAAAATTATAATAAAAACGAAAGAGGAAACTCATTGTGATAAAAACAGAATTTCATAAAAGTACATTGTCACTGTAGTTAAACTGAAGCGTGAGAGATTGATGTAAGATCTGCGTCGGATAAATAAACCACCTACTCAAGTGACATAAAGAGTGAATATGATCATTTTTATGATCCTTTTAAATTTTATTTTGTTTACAAATGGATCACGAATGAACAAGGAAACCAATACCCATTATAAATATTATTCCAAAACATTTTAGGCCTCTTATGTGACATTCTTAGTGGAGAACCAATTTGTTAAGAAAATACATACGTACATTGAAATCAGAAGGAATATTTAACCGAGACGGGACAAAAAAAAAACAAAAGCTCGTACATACAGTTACACATTGAGTAATTTTAAAAGTCAATCGAAAATCCTTGAGATAAAGTGCGGCAGGTTCCAATTCCGTCTCGTAATAAAATTCCGGAAAACCTATCTGCCTTATTCAAATAGTAAACTCCATAACTAAATATCAGACGAACTATGCAAACTGAATTTCAAACTCTTACATATTGATTAGATAAGTTTCCAGTTAAGATTTTACTTAATGTTTGTTTAATCAGGTCCAAACTTAAATTGAATGGTGATTACATGATAATGCTTAGAATTTCAGACAGCGATTTAGTTTTAGAACATGCTCCGGTGTGTAAGGAAGAAAACGAAAATATCAAAACAATCCAGACGTGTGCAATAAAAGGGAAAATAGAGATAAGCAGAAAAACGACCGTGACATTCGTGTTGTTTTCTCGGTATATGGTTAGACATAAATCCCAATTAGTGGTGTTCACTTTTTGCAAACAAGTCACGAGACCTAATTGTTCATGTGATTAAATAAAAGCCAGACCAACAAAAACTGTGTTCGTCCAAGTTACTTAAAAGGTGCACTGTTCAATTTTTGTTCATGAACTCACGAATAAAATATGACTCTTTCCCGGCTCCTCCGAATTATTACTCTTGTTTTATCATTCGCACTTCCTACAGAAACAGGTAATTTCTTGCACGTTTCCGGCGCATGTTTTTACCGTCTTCTATCTCGCAGTTTTCTTTGCTTAATTATTAATACCGAGGCATTAGTTGGCATAACAAGAAAGGGCCTTTTATTAGGCGGCGCTCGCCTCGAATTCGGCATTAACACAGATTATAAGGCACGCAAATCTAAGGGAGACGAAAGTGGATTTCGTAATTATTTCCAGAAAATATTGCCTAATTAGGGCGGCATTAGATGAAGCGGAAATCTATAGAAGGTATATGAACTCGAATCGAGTGGCGGAGAGGATTACGAGTTTTGCGTGCGAAAGCGGGGGAATCAAGGGGGATTACCTACAAGATTTTTAATTAGTTTTTTAATATTTTAGTGTGTAATGATTTTTTTATTAAATGAAGTCTAAACAGAATTAAGCCGATAACAAACTTTAAAATAATCTTAATTCGTTCATTCAATTAAACAGAAGCATAATTAGTCCAACATTGAAATTGGTCTGCAACAACAGATACAGGAAATCGCTACAACTAAATTTATGTTTCACACCGTTGTTATGTATTGTGCCTACAACATAACAGTTCATGGACAAAATGGTTGCTTCTTACCAATAGCGAATCCACTACAACATATCCACAATGGCAACGATCCGTGTTCAAGGATAATGTGGCTGCAGTTCTGCATCAGCTCAATAATACATGTGATGAGGGAGCGAAGCGTGTTCATTACCGGCATCTAAAAACTATGGGGACCGCGGCCTTTGGTTCGCGACAAATTAAAACTCTTACCGAACTTACTCTCATTAGTGCACATGATCCGATCCCCCGGCCTCATTCAGCGCAGCAGCACCGGTGGATTTATCTCATCGCCAGCAAATGTTATTAAGCAAGAGGTTAAAAGAAAAGATTCACCCGGAAATCGTGTGGGTTTGCGCTTTTGAAATAGAATGGCGCATTGACTGCGTTTGACTGACGTTGATGTCTCTCCCAAAGTTTCGTAAAACGAGTTTCAGTTGAAATTTTCCGTGTTGACAAGTTTATTTTGCAACAAATTAGTAATTTATCCTTTTGGCACTTTAATTAAATTGTGTGTTATAAGAAGCGAATTAAATTTTGTTCAATAGAACAAATATCGAACAAAATTAGGCGTAACTTCCCCACTTCTTCTAAAATAAAAGTCATAAACACCGGTAAATGAAAATACTCCATTTTGCAAAATTATTTATTGCAATTAAACAGCAAAACAGTATTCAAATACATTTAATTCACTTGATGAATATTTTATAAATAAATTGCTAACACTGCAGTGGTGCACCAATGTTTGCAATGAAACTGTAAACAATCATCCTGCAGTTATTAATGGAAAAGTAAATACATAATTAATCCTTGTTAAAATATAGAAAAACAGCTTTTTGTCTTTTAACGAGATTTCCGATGTCAGCCAGAGCAGTTGTTTTCGGCAAACAAAACTGTCGACAAACAGATTTGTAATCACAAATCAGAAATAAACGTTTGTCAGACGATTTAGTTTCATAATAAATACAACTTTGGATTGTACATTTCGGAGTTCAGTCGCATGTGATGCCCGCATTTCTGAATATGATGAGTTGTGTATATTTATCATTACAACTGCGGTAATATACTTTGTCAATTCTGAAACTGCAAAACATACACACACACACATACTGTATTACTAAATACATTCATCTTGTTAATATCAGTTGACTTTTAATAAAAATTATGGCGTGTTCCTGGCAGGACTGGCTCTACCCGCTCTCCTCGCCGCAGTTTGACCATAAATTTGCGGTTCACCCCAAATTAGTTGTTTATAAATGCTAATAAATCATACAATAGTACTTGAGCATGGGAAAAGAAAACAATTTACAAGTGACAAACCCGGATCGAGATCACTTTGAATCGTTAAAGAAAAAAGTTAACCAACAATTAAACTAAAACTAGAGCCATTTTGTGATATCGTACTAATTTCCAAAGGAGCACAATTTGACAGAAACATTTCGCCGTGTCAAAAGTTGTACGGCTTTCGCAATTATTTCACTTGAACGTCGTTTTAGGAAAATTACAGTTATTGTGTGAACTTTATGTAGTTTAAGGCCGGGTTTTAGTTTACATTAATCCAGATTACTATATAGCGTAAATTGTACGTATTTCACTGTGATGTAGATTAAGACAGACAATATAAACTAAATAACATCGGTTTATTTAAGGCATGCTCGTATCCAGCTGGATTTAATCTTTTTCGGTTTAAGTGAATTTGAAAAGCGAGATTCATTCTCGCGATATTTGTTTTGAAATCGATATTTATGCTATTTTTGCTACTTCCCTGTGATTCTATCTTCATTTGTATATTGATTAATATGTTGTAATATGCTCTTATCACTTAATTTAAATTGCTAATGCAGTCGATGTTTTAATGTACCACCGTATCCGTTTACGAAGTTGTAATCAATGCTATAAATTATTACAATTATTAAATTCATATTAACACATAGATGGTGACCCACTTGAAAACATACTGCAAGGCATTACAGGGTAAATGATACATACCTCTTTAATAGGGGTTTTTAATACTCAATGCATTGCTGCTTAGAAAAGCTGATCAAATGGCAGCTATGAAACAAGATTTCTGAATTCGAACAATTAGAAAGAATAGAACTGAAAAATTTGATGTCAAAAAACAATCCTTCCGCCAACTGAAATTTGAACCACCGTGGAGGAAACGGGACTTGGTGAAATTAATTCAAGAACTGTGAGGTGAGGCGTGTGGATGGGGGTTTGTTTGACCCCAGACCTACAAGAAAAATCCTGGGTTTCCACTAAAAATGTGAAAGTCCAATTTTGTTTCGCTTTTGGTCATATTCACCACAGAATAGTGGAAACGAGTAATTTTTAGTGACGTGCCTAAATTTAATTTATAAAAAAATGCTTCTGTATACTTTAAACATCCTACAGGGACAAAACTACACAAAAAGTTTGTTATATCCACAATGAAATATAGTTCAATTATGATATGGGGATACTTAAATTCTTCTGGCGTAGGTCCCCTTAACAATTTACTTACTATTGAAGAAATGATGTGTTGCAACATGAAAATGATTTTAAAAAGAATTTCAACATTGTTACAGATTAGTTAAAAGACCAAAGCATTGATGTTTTGTCTTACCCGTCCTAATCTTCAAATATTAACTCTATAAGAAACACAGGGGGGTCACATTTATAACCAAATTCGTCATAAAAATTTTATAAATTTAAATGAATTCATAAGCTTGAAGGAATATAGATTTGTATATTTGGAAAAGGGTCGAGTCTTTGCCACGGAGATGGGCCAAAATTATAAAACAAAAGGATATTATAGAAACTGTTAATATTAAATAAAATAACACAATAGTAAATTAAATTAATTAATATTATATTAGCAGTTCACATTAAATACAAGAGTTATGGCTAAAATATTTAAAAAAATTGTCATATACAAATAATATAATATGTTTAGAAATTAATAAAAAATAATAATATTATTTATAATTTAGTATGTATTTATTCTACATATAGAAAAAACAATTTTTTGTATTAATTTTAATGTGTGGAAAACAGATAAAATACAGATTACCGATGTAATATGCAGAATTATTTAAATAAAATTTTATTAATTATTTTATTTTATTAATGAAGCGTTTAAATTTGTATTTCAGTTCACAAAAGAAGCAGCTTAAAAAATTAGTAATACTCTCGGTAGTAATTTAATCATGTAAATTAAATAACAAAGGATCGTCACAATACCTACACATCGGTGTAAATTTTGCCGATGGCAGAATGGCGGGACCGATAATTGAATTTGCCGATGCCGATGTATCGGTCGTGCCCTAGAAATTATTCACAATAAAAAAAATTAAAGTCACCTTCGTGTGAGATTTACTAAAGTTTACATTTTTATACTCTGTTAATAATGTTGACTTAACATTCATTGTGATACGATAAAAGTGTTATTAACTCAATTTGTGGCGTAGAAAAGGGAACTAATCCGAACATAAAAAGCTGTCGAAAACTTGAAATTTAGAAAGTTGCCAAGCTGTTAACGCCCTCCGAATATTTCTAAACTAACATAAGCAGTCAATGTCATATTCACCATTAGTTTGAGCAATGGTTGCGAAAGGCGAATAAAAGAAAGGGCTTTTTGGAAGTGCATCTATCAATCAACGAAACGCCAAAAAAATACTCGTCAGCCGCAAAACTCACACGTGCGGGAGGAAATCATTGCGAACATTAATAATCCGCTCCGTCGATGGATGATCGAGGCAAATCTTTGAAATTTATGGTCGCGGATTTTTACTTTATTAACACGTCTTAGTTTCCCTCCTAGGAAATATGCCGACGTCGAACAAATATATTTAAATATTTCATGTGTACGAAACCGTTTTTCGATATTGCGCCCATTATTATAATTAAACGTTTCCATAAAAATAAATCAAACGCTGTTTATACAATAAATTATTGTACAAAGTATTACTGCAAGATTAAACAGTCCCTGGTATAAATCACTCGGCCTATGACATTATGTTAATTTTTTTGTGTACCAATTAATTCATACCTACAAAGTATTATTTATGTGTGTTTAAACAAACGGTCCTGTAATGCAAATGACTACTTTATTATTAGTAAAGAACAACATTAAAAATGTGATCACCAAAAATTGTATCGTTTTTCATATGTTAACATTTCCTGCCGCCAGTACAATAATTAATCTTTTGAAATATTTTGTCGTGTTGATCACAATATGATTTGATATTTATTTAGTGTTTTGTAACTATCGGCATTGAACTCAGACGGTTTGTTTGTCCGGGTATTTGTGTTCGCAGTCGGTAATTTATCTCTTTTAATATTAATTTTGTTTGAATTCCCTTGTCCATACACACGTCCACTAGTCCGCGTGTCCTGAGAAAGATGGGCTTTAATATTGGGAACGAACAATCGAAGTTGCTAAATAATTAAAACCCCATCCGAATATCGATTGGAATAATCGGGAATTCGTAATTCGGTCTGAAATAAAAAAAAAAAACGGAAAAGGACTCAATTAGTTTTTAATGGGGTAGAAAAAATCTTATTTAAATTTCCTAATTTAGTCGCGACATTTTTTGTTCTGCGCGAGAGGTCCGTCTAGTAAACGTACTGAACGCTTGGAGAGATAAGAAAATTAGCCACGTAATAATGTCTATCGTAATGATCCAATGGAGAACGGTTTCGATTCAGACGATTTACTCGTCTGCCGTCAAACCTGAACTGAATTAAAAGAGCCGAATCAAAAAACATTTTAATCTCTACGCAACCAAATTCTACGGATTAGCATACATGAGTACTTTTAAATAAAATATTTATAGAATTATTAACTGTTTTTATTAGTCGGATAATCTGAATTTTCGATCACTTTTGCTGGGGCCAGGTGTGCCATCCTTACTCTCCTTACTTGCGCTGGCTAGTTTTGATTTACTTTTTTCCCTCACCAAACTACTTTTGCTCATGTTCTCCTCGTCTTTCAGTCTCTTCAGCGTTCTTCTAGACTGTTTTGTACTGTTTTCGTCCATAATTTCTAAAGTAATATCTATATCGTTGGTGACTTCGTTCACACATTTTTGCACCGTTTCTACCGATTCCTCAATTAAATCTTGAACGTCGGACAGTATTATCGATATGTCCTGCAGCGCTATGTCCTGTAAACTTCGGGCATCAAGTTTTGCTTGATTATAGGTTTTCTTGATGTGCCGTTGGTACTGATCCACTTTCCTTTGATAATTCTCGTGTATAGTTGTTGCGGATTTGTCGATTTTCTCAAGATCCCGCACGCGATCGGCCTCTTCGCTAAGGCTCAACGATGTGTTCATAAATGTTCTTCGTATCGACTGCACCTAAAACATCACAAGATTGAGTAGACCATTAATCTTTGAATAAACATAAGTATACCTTATTTTGCCTACCGTTTTTCCAACATTGGTATGTATCTCTAGCACTTTTGACGTTTCTAGGTGGTGGATTTTTTCTTGAGCCGCATCAATGCACGCGTGTACATCACAATTGTACACTTTGGCACGTTCTTCGATGAGTCTCAGCCGATCGTTGAAATTTTCCAATAAAATTGAAACATTTTCCGAAGCCCTTTCGGATGTGTCACTGATGTTGCGTAATATTCTCGCCTGCATTTTCATCAGTTCTCTCTCTATCATTGCGGCTTCCTCGCTTAACTCGCTGTCCTCTCTCTCTAAGGCTAATTCGGACATGGTGATAATATTATTGCTAAAATGAAATAAACATTAATTTAAACAGAATTAATATGGAAACACGAAGGAATAAATTATCGGTAGAAAATTGATAATATAAAAATACATACCCAGAATCGAATATAGAACTAATTACTTCTTTAGGTTAAGTCATGTTTTCAGATTTGCGACATTTATTTTTGACAGATATAGTTTCTATAGAGTGAATTGATATGAAAAATTATTTAAATAACTAAGTTTGTTAATTGATCTATTTATTTATATTACTGGGTACAAGATAATTTAAAAATTATTTGTTAAAATCAGCCGGTTTATAAAATAAGCCCGAGTTAAATAAAACAGTAAAAGTAGATTACGATTTAGTGTCCTTATACACAAAATTTTTTTATTAAAACGCTGGCTGCTCATTTCTGAAAAGAAACCATTTCATTTACTTTAACTATATATAATTGTCCATTTTCCAGATAATGTCTTTATCTTGGTTGTGAAGGGCTACATTTTTATTTTCCTTTACGAATCGGCCGCAATAATCCTTATTTCTTCTGCTTTAAATCTCCAGATGAATTTTCTTCTCGTCGCCCGTTACCTGCTTACAAATGGTTATGTTTTTAAATGAACTCGTTTGTAAATTTATCTGAGAAGGATGAGCCTTTTGCTCTGAAAAGGCAAATAATTACATTAGATAGTAAGGCTTATACAAATGTCTTTAAATCCGTTCTTTTTAAATTAGATTCTTTATAAATTGTTCCTATTTATCTTCCTTCCTGTCACTCTTTTTAATACGCGATTCAAAGAAAAAATATCGCAGGCATTTCTGTTAAATGCATGCCGTGTTAGGGTCTTTTTCTTTAATTGAATGGATCCTTTGACGTGATAAACTTTAATTAAATAAACGCATTTTATTTTTAAGTGCCGCAATCTGATCGTACGTAATATTAATTTGTCATTGGTCATTTTTCACATGGTAATAAGCAATAAAAATGTAAATTTTAAAGCTCACAGAAATCGTCTGAAAACATATCGTCGACAAATAAAACATTTAAAATCTCTTAAAAGGGATTCCAGTAATGTAAATATATGGGAATTTTTATGCTGGTCTCGAGATAATACGTTTCAAGTTCAAAACAGTTTGGGGAAATATTCGGGAAAGGGAAACGCAACCGGCTTGATTTATGCGATTATCTTCTGCACTTACACCTTTGGCCTGTCGGTTCATTCATGCGGAGCATTACTGCTTATTCATTGTCTGTTAAATTCGAGAAAATTAACCTAAACTTTCCTAACTTTTACGTAATTTAAATTACCACATTAATGTTGTTTGTCGTGTTATTTTCATATGTGTATGTTTACATTACTCTATTGAATTTTAAAAGGTTCTTTCTCAAGTTCTCTAGATAGGGCAGATATGCATTTGTAATTTGATATAATATAATAATAATATTATTTTTCGTGTCAAATTACATGGTAGCTCTAATTGGATATATTTTAAGATATGATATGGAAACAGTGATGGCGTATCTATGCTATAAGAATACGGGTTATTACTTTTGGGAAACTATTATATTATTTAATATTTTAATAATACTTTTTATAACGTTATAATTTCTGTTTCAGGTATGTTACGGACTGAAAAGGTATCATAACAGAGACTATATTTGTAAGTAACAAACAAATTAACAATTAACCTATAGTGTATTCACATAAGGTACGGAGTGACGTAAATAATAGTCATACGCTATTTACGCATAGTTCATATTTAAAAATAAAAATTTAAATATCCTAATACATATTTTACAATTATTTAAAAAAACATTCTTTTGGGCTTAATAATTTAACGTATAAATGAACATTATAATTGGATTATTTACGGTAATTTTAAATAAGTAATAATAATAATAATTAAATAAATATGTAACCGGAATAAAAAAAATTTAAGTATGAAGTGGGTATCAATATGAGTCAACCCATCCAAACTGACCAATAAGAAACAGGTTATTATTGTTTATGTTACTCCGTACCTAGTATGAATGGAATATAGGCTGTAATTGCTAACTTTTGATAAAATACATTGAAAGTGGAAATAAATTGGGATATTTAAAATACATTTACCACCCGAAAATTGTGTCACAACTAAAAATTGATGCAATTTCTTTTATTGGTTTAAAAATTAAAACCACAAACGTAAGTACACAGATGACACAGACAGAACATAAAAGAATAAGAAAGCTCAGAAAAGATAAATAAATATGCTTCAAGACCACAATATTTTGATTGCTTTGCTTGATATCTGCAAACAAAATATCGCATTTCATTCAGTAATATCAAAATCTCTTTTTTATCTAAAACTGTTATTTATATTGTTATAGCACAATTTACATCTTTTCCAAGAATTCAGTAAAATTTCGAAATAAATTCTATTTTAATATTTATCTCCGTGCGTATAAAAGGATAAAACGGTTTCTATACGAACTAAAAGCTATGAACTTTCAGCAGAACGAACTCTAAATTGAATTAGAATATAAACGCAATTATATTACCACGACAGGTGAACTACAAATGTTCTTTTTAGAACTTTTCAAGTACAATTCCGCATTTTATGATTTTAATTCCACGTTCAAAGCCACGCTTATTTAGTGAAATTTACATCTGCAGTCACAAAATTGCCTCTTTTACTCGTTGATGAAAATGAGCTTATGAATTATCGTCGTCACATTTTAAGTGGTTGTAAATATTTCACTTAAACTAAACAAATAACTAATTTGAGTTGGTGTCAGATAGTGATTATTAAAGTAATATGCATAACTTCCTTATAAGGAAATTCGGCATATTTTTCGTCGAATCGAAACATAGTGCAAATTGCGTTTCGGTTTTATTTTTATTGCAGTCCAAACGGCAGGATAAAGTAATTTGCTCATAAAGGAAAACCTTTAAACTTTCAGTAGAACGAACTCTTAATTGGATTAGAATATGAACGCAATTATTCAGCACCACAGGTGAAGTAGGAACGTTGTCTGCGCCTTTTTGCCGACTCTTTCATGCACAATTCAACATAAGGTATTTGTACGCGTTTAATGCCTCGTTGGAAGCTGCGACGCTTATTTAGGTAGTGAAATTTACATTTGCATCTGCAAAACCGAGTAAAATAAATATCGTCATCCTTTTGCTCTTCATTACAATATGTCTGAAATTCCTTCTCGCCATTTGTCATTCCGCTTTCCTTACATTGTACACATTGCTTTTTCTTTCGACAAGGCATTTTTCTATTTCTCTCCCCGCTTAAAATGTGTTTCAGGCCAGCGAAGTAAATCTGCTGGCGAGGAAGTCGCCGGGATATATTTCAATCTGGACGCCCCAGAGACTTCTCAATGTCTAACTGAAGATTAATCAATGAACATCTAATTGAATTGTATGACAAATAATCGGAAAGATTAAGAACATTCGGGACGGGATTCCGTTCGATTCCAATTTAAACTTTTTAGGGCATGTTGGATACGTTCGGGAGATGTTTAATTGATTTCCGTGCGGTTTCACTTCGCTTCGCTAATTAAAATTTTTATCGACCAAGGAAATACATGAACTTCTGTTTTGTTTTGTTGGTTTTGTTGGTGGACTGTGTTTACCTGTTGAATACACCGTCTTGTGAAAATTATTAGATTATTAATTGGAATATTAATTTAATTAAATCCATTGAGTATTGGAATAATTAAACTGCTAAATTCATAATAAAGTACATACATACACTTGCGTAAAACATTTTAATACAAAGAACCACAGTGGAAACAGTGGAAGCTGTGAAATTGTGACTGAAATAAATTAGATCGAAGACAAGATTTGAAGTGGTTTAAAATTAATGACGTCTCCATTAAAGATAAGATAATGAATTCTGGAGACGTATAAAAGTTGCGATTCTCGCGAGCAAAAGTTATCGTCCCATACATCGTAAAGACAAACCAGAGTAAGAATTATCATTATTTTTGTCAGTTTAAAAGGAAGCGAACATCTGGAATGGCAAGTGGTGAAGTTATAAAGCACTGTGTGGTTTGGAGCGGGAGCTGAGTTTGCGCAGTGCACTGCGAAATGGGAGAGACTAATGACTTTGGCGCCCACAAAATTGCTTCATAATTTTCTCTGGTAACCTTTCCGCTATCAATTCTCCCTGCGACAGGGAAACCCAGTTTGTAGGTGCTATACTTCAATAAGTTTGCTTTATGGCCCCTGGAATTGGACAAAAACTCGTAATAAATGCTTTTTTGAAATGAGATAATTGAAGGATTTTTATCGCCCTCCGAAAATGCACTTCATTATAGTTCTGATTCGAAAATTATCATCTTGTACGAGCTGTGATTTATGATCGGCTTTCGCCTACGCGAAAATTATAAAGAACCGTTCGTTCGCCGCTTACTTAAAATCGAATTAAATTTAGCAGTTATTGCCTCTTCCTCGAATGTATAATTTTCGCCACTTAACATTTCAACTTCTACATATAATTATAGAGGAATTTTCTTACATTTTAAATTGTTACAAATTAATCGAAACATGTTTTAGTGATACACAAATTATTATTTTTTAGAATACGTCCATAACATTACAATAATTTAATTCTGTTAAGCTTATTTATTATTTTAAATTAGAAACTACGAAATTAATTAAATTTTGGATATACAAAAGATTGCATTATACGTTTTATAAAAATTTTAAACCTACTAAGTATGATGAAGGGCTTGATTTAATAAAATATATAATGCCCAAATTGTTTTAATTTAATTTAACTTCTTCGAGAAAAGTCATAACCACAAGCATATATACATATATTATTTATACAGCTAACTATACAATGGCCCATGAAAATGTATGCAAACATCTATGCGCATTTAAAATAAAAATTAAATACATATTGAAGTCGTTAACATTTTAAATCCGCATCTAGAAAACTTTATATTAATAGATCCGACACATTTGCGCATATCATTCAACAATAACGTCCTCCACATAAACAACTGTAATAACTACAAGCTTTACAAGTCGTTGAAGTTTATTTTCGGACCGGCAATAAAACTTTAGTCGGTGTCATTTTATTGAAGCGCAGTGTGTATTATCTTCCATCATTCGAAAAAATTAAATAGAAAATTGGACCGTATACCTTAACCACAGCAGTATTGGAAAAGCATAACTGTAAAAACGGACAGTAATAACTGCAGTTGTTATGGCACCACTGATGCGACTCCACGATAAAATATGTCGATCTTAATGATGTTTGCCATTACGAAAAACAATAAAGAATAAACAACAAACGCTGCATTAATGGAAAAAAGCTTAACCGAAAGCAATAGCTTTATTATTTGATAAAAATGTTTTACAGAACACGGTTTTCAGTGCACTGTTATTTTAAATTTTAAATTAAAAATTGTGTTTCCTCTGTTGCATACTAATGAACTCCGTGTATAATATATATATGCCATAAATCTCGTTATGTGTAAAATATATAGTCGGTAATATACCCACAATGTATACTCCGAACTCAATAGTACTTATGTTAATCCATTCTTGCAAAACACACATATACGCCATAGATTGTTGAAATTCAATATTGAAAATCGCATAACTTGTGTATTTCTTTCGGGTTTGTCACAAACCGTTTGTGTCGTATGAATTACAATGGAACTTTGGATACGGTGCACCGGAGTAATGGATATTTGATTTTCATTTCATCTGGTCGCTTATAATTTTCTTCGCCTTTCTTTTCGACGTTTCGTTGTCTTGCCGAGATTGTTAAGGGGATTTACTCATTCGTATTGCTTCTCCGACACCGTCTCGTTATCGTTCCTCCGTAGATTTATTATGTAGCCAATTTGTCAATGTTGAAATTACTTACGGTGTAAAGCTAACTAGGAGGAATGCCGTGCAAAAAAGGAACTACACTACTCGCAAGTCAAAGTAATATTGCATTGATTTCGACATTTGATCCGTGTTTGTTTGTGTAATTGATCGATCCTATACGGTTCATGTAAGTTCTCTGTTACAAAGGCCCGAAATTGTTGCATAAATGCTTACAATGTTAGCATTGGTTATAATCTATACAGTTACAGGACTAACTCAATCAGTTGTCACCGATGTTTTAGTTCATGGTTATCGGTTAAACAATCGCACGTACACTAGCGGTGCTTAACGAAAAAAGTGACATTTTATGACATTGTAATATTGAGCTACCTTACAATTAGTCAAGATCTGTCTTGATTTAAATTTTTTACTTCCACTAGCCCCGACAGGCGTTCATGCTTCTAATTTCTCATTTTACGCTCGAGCGTCACACTGAAATATTAATAGGTATTTCATGAAATATAGAAAATACAAATCTTCTGTAATAAATCAAGTTTGTTGATAAAATAAATTTATAATAGATTACTATTTGAGTAAATTTTTGGTATTAATTAGCAAGTGGGCTTATAATTTTCATCACAATTATTGGAGTAGATATTTTACAATAAAACTAATGTTTATTATGTTTGTTCGTATTTTACCTTAACACATATCGACCACGCAGTACAACACATGCAGATAATACTAATTGTCACTTGACCTTTCTTTTTTAATATAATAGTCCCTCTGTAAATTAGATACGACGGAATGAAAGTCACCTTTAACCTATACGGTGGCAAGATTGTGATTGTTAAATTATTCAAAACTCGAGTAAAACGGAACGCAGTTTCGTTTAATAAATAAGTCACTGAATTAATAAACGAAACGGTGAGAAAACAATAAAATACCTACCATGTTATGGTATTTCTATTACACAAGGATCCCATTAACGTATGTCGGAATAAATTACGAACTTAAAGACTGCCGACAGTTCGGGACAACATAAAAACAAAAAATTATTTGACGGACTCTTAATATTCGGTCGGGTCCTGCGAACTTTTCAAGGTTCCATTGTACGTAATATGTCGGGGGTTTGTTTGAGTTTGAGGGAATAAATAAATAAGTTGCCCATCTCGGGACGGCCGGACCCAATAAAAAATATCCAGTAGTTACTCGTAGGATAAACTGCCGGCGCAGATATCCTTAACTTATTACTCTTTTTTGATGTCTAACACCGGGACCGTGTTCTTTCTGATAAAAGCACTTAATAGGTAATATATCGTCGAGTCTACATTTAAATTGGACGGAGAAAAATGAACTTAACAACGGAGGTCGAATCCACCCTCACCTTGTTTAATAAACGACGCCCAAATTTCATTAAGTTTATCATTTAAAGGATATTAAGCGGGTTTATATTACCAAAGGGAACCTGCAATAAGTTAATTCTAACGATAAATATTATTATTCTATGATTACTGATGCCTTCGCAATTTTAATTCGTTCAATTGCAATTTTTGTGGAACGTCAAATTATTTTCATGCATTTTAATTTTAATTATCGAGTTATTTGATATACGGCGGAGGGGATGCGAGATGTACGTACTCATTAAAAGCTGTTCAAATGTATAACAAATGCTTCAAATGAATGAATTTAATTTTAATAACCTCCTTTTTTCCTGTAATTTATGATTGCGGAAGAATTGCAACGTTTTCATCTGAATGACTTTCGGCAGTAAATAATTGAAGTTAAAAGTTGTCTAGGTATTTTTGTGCTTCACTAACGAACACACGTTTTTGTCACTTTGTGATCTTAATTATCAGCGTTGCTTGATGTAGCACGAAGCGATGAGATATTCGTTGTTGCAAGCTCATTAAAAGCCCGTTGATATACATTAAACAAACTGGGATGCATTAATTGACTTAACTTTAATTTTGATAAACATTACACGTAGTCAACTTTTTTCTACTCAACTATAATAAGTCTAAAACTTATTGTTATACGTCTCGTGTTTGGGGTACAGATAGAGCGAACAGAGCACATTTCCGCGCTAAGGAACAAACAACAAGAATTGTCTAAATCATAAAGTCCTCATTTTGCGAGTGGAATAGGAATAGTTTTTAAATTACAGTGCATAATGGTGTTTGTTAACGTTCACAATTTCCCATATGCATTCTTATAATCAACATTAAGCTGCATCCTAAACAAACAGCATTTCGAGCAGGCATTCGTGTAACGACCATTCCTATTATTTCCAGAATGTGTAAAGTCGCTAATAAAATAGAGCAGCAAGTTATATAAATGTAGGAACGTGTAACTCAAAGTGTTTCTATAGTAATTCGTTTGGTGAACAGGCGCTTTCCAAGTTGTGTACAGAGAGCTGTGTTCTTGCATAAGAGAAATTAATGGATGGTCCCGAGAAACAAACGGCTCCGAGGCGGGCAACAACATCCAGAATGGAAAATAATCCATTACATTTAGACTCTGTCGTTTTGATTGAAATTTTGGAAACATTTCAGAGGTTTATAAATTGTTTGGGCAATTGTTGTTGTATTGTATTATTTCTTGCAGAAATGGGAAAAGAATTGAAACAGAATTGTACATAAATTCTCGTCCTAATAATTTCCTGTTACGTCAAAAGGTACCAGTTTTTTATTGTTTAAAATCTTTCAAAAAATAAATCAAATGTTTTATCTAACACCAATGTACGTTTGTGTTTGGTAAAGGACGTGGAAACAATCAATATAGAAAATATCGAGTGCGTCTTATAATAATAAAATCTCACCAATTTCAGGGGCATCATCCAATTACCGACTTCGTTACATCCACGTGGCAAGGAAGAGAAAATATGTGTTAATAATATTGAGGCATCAGGGATGTGAAAGCATCACCTTCGAGGGAAAGTTTGCAAAGTAACGGTTACAGATGGGGGCGGTTTAATCAGAGCCCGGGCCCAAAACACGAAAACTATTCCCATTTATGCGATTACACGTCGTGGAGACAATCGCGGGGGCCTTGCGGAGGCCGCGACGATATTCCGGGCGCCCCCCGCCGTTGATGGTTTATTGGGTGCCGTGCAACGAAACAACGCGTTGTAACGTCGACCTCGGGCCAACAATGAGGTCGAATTGTTCTCGTCTCACTTTCGTTGACGTCGTTATTTCGGCCTCCCTTTGTTAATAGCTTCGGTTTCGTAATATCGAAATCATATCTGCGGATCTCGATCGCCTTTGACCAGTTACCGATACCTTTTTTTCGCGGCTTCCAGATTTCCCCACCCCCTGGATCCCGGTTACGGGGCCACTGAATTTATTTCCTGCAGATATAAAAACGATACTGCGACCCGTCGCTACAAAAACACATACTGGCTGATTTTTATCGCGTGTGATGGGTATATTATTCTATATAAATACGTATACGTGACACGGGTTTCTACGCTCTCGTTTTTATTATCGGAATGTTCCGTCCTTACAAATGTACCTTTATTCTGGAAGGACGTTTCGGATTGGAGTGTCACCCAATACGATAAAAATCCCTCTCGCTGATAGTGTAACACCAAAAAGTATTTCCATAATAATTATTTCATTTTTTAATCCAGCCAAGTAATTTTTTTAAAATTATTACTGAATATTTTCTTGGTTTTTTTCTCCTTCCCTTCCTCTGTCTGATATAACATCATATTATATGTAAAATTATGGTGCGATCAAAAATGATTGACCGTGACGCTTTCTTGAAAAATGATGATAGTAAAAATGTTCCGCATATGTTACGTTATATTTAATTTAAAATTGATTTTTGTTACTTCTGACATTTTTTTAATATGGCGCAAAGGTATTACTCAAAGTGACAAATGGAACATACAATGTCTGGGATTTAAACAATATCATAAATTGAGGGTGATATTGGTAATACCATTCTTGGAAAGTTTTATGATATAATTTTTTTGATCACACAGTATCAAGTCATATTTTAAGCAGGGTTCGCTGGTATCTCATCATTTATCTGTATATCATATACATACAGTGAAATGGTAAAAAGACTTTTAAATGTAACAAGACATAAGTAATGTCAATCTAACTAAGCTGATATTTGCTAAATTGCCCAGCACCATTGTCAACAACATGATTAACCTTATTTGAAAGGTATATACTCTATTCACCATCATTTTACTGGCTAAAATCGGGTGAGTAGTTACAGTAATATAAGAGATTTAATTTCTTAGTTAAATTTCCAAAAAAAAAAAAATCTCATGACCTTTTTTTTAGTTATAAATATAAATTTTTATTGTCATAGTTTTTCTTTTGTGTTTATATCTAATTTATCTATTAATCTAGTAATAAATTAAATTTTCTAAAAAAACGATAGAATACAATATATATTTATATAGGAGCATATCTGAATTTTCATAATACTCATAATTATTGCTTTTCAAAATTTTTCGTGCATATATTTCTTGATATTGAAATCTCTTTGACTCTGTCTTACAGAGAAGTCGTTTTATATGTTCGCTTGACTTGCATATTTCAATATACGATTTTACTTTTGGTGCATTCTTTTCGAATTTAATTGTATTTATTTTCTTAAGTCTCTATATTTTATTATTTATTAAAATTAATACACATGAGCTATCGAAAAATAAAAACCATTGCCAGAAAGAATCACATGGTAATCAAAACTAAACAATAAGAATTTTATGTCATAAAGTTAAAAACCTTATGCAGTATGAAAAAATTTAAAAAGATTCAAGCTTTTAATAGTAGTGTGGATTTTTCTGAACTTTATTTCCAGATCCTGATTTCTAATTGGAACATGAATAAAAATAACTTTTTGTCATCTTTAACAGGGTGCAAACATGTGGGAACGAAATTTATAAAAACTATTTACATACAACAAAATGTGATTCACCATTAAATTTCATGTACAATTTTTTTATATAGCTTTAGGATAAACCAAATAGAAGTGATGAAAAATTTGACACATTTTCAGTTTTTTCATTGTAACGGACGTAATTGATTTTCTATCTGAAATCTGATTTAACAGCTAGATCACCCATCAAAAACACAACAAATCGTTTTCAGGACGTGTCATTCTCAACAGCTTAATAACCAAGTTATATTAAAACGGCTTTCTCATACTATGCACTCTGTATATCGTATATATTTTGATAGAATTTCAATAAAAAATATCTGTGTAACTAATAGTTCGGATACTTTTAAATAAATACATGAAAAAGATTTTTTATGCTAATGAAGAAAAAAGATTTACGTTATTAAAAATTTGTAGGAGTTTAATTTCTCACAAAATAAATACGTCGATAAATATGAAAGCTTTCTTGCCACTGGTTAAAAACAGCTCTACGTATATATTAATATTTACAACTATGCTCGTGCAGCTGCTGACATTCAGCTGCAGCACATATGCTGTTCAAAAAATACTACACGTCTATGCAAGAAAATTTACAGCTGTAAATTGTGTTTAGTATTTGACACGTTTGTAACGGAATTGAATTTAAGGTATATTCCGTAAATGCATAGAATATTAAGAGTTTCTGGAGCATATGGGCAAATTTTATTTATGACAAAAATCAATTTCGAGTTAATTCCGTTGTTTCCGACAAACTCGAATAAATTACTAAACTGTCCCCGCTCTCATGGAGCCAATATTCACGGTCAAATGCAATATGTCTCCAGTCGCAGTTATTTCTATGATAAATATGTTTAGGTTATTCGTAATTGATTAATATAGCGATACCGATTCAGCCATAGATCAATCTTATTCAATAAACACATGTTTCATATTTCACAATGTAATTAATGTGATATAATCTCGGCTCAAACATTTCGAACGTCGAGATTTAGGAAGTGGCTCTTTTCCGCCGCCACGCAGACTTGGTAATTCGTGCCGCAATTGAAAATATGGCATACGTTTTGTAGATGCACCAGATCATAATATATTCCGCAAGCTGTTTTTCTCCATTATGTTCCGCGAACGCTGCAGTAAATTGTTATAAGGACGTAAATATCGTCGAAATTACTTTTACGGATCCGGTTAACATACGACTGCAACACAATGTTCAGAAATTCATATTTCCTTGGCGGCATTTAGGTGGATCTCCTCCAGAGACTCCTCCCGGATTCTATATGTGTATTTTATGTTATCATTGGAACATAAATGTAATATCGTGTGAATCACGGATATGACTCAACTCTTGCATTGCATCTCCAGTTAAGGTAAATTCAATTTGCTCGCTAAATCAGATGGCCCGGCGAAATTGGGGATTTTGTTATGGGAAATTATTACGTGTCTCGAAGTATTTCGTCTTCGGTTTCCTTGGTCTTTATGAATCCGAAGTTTCCGTCGGGATTTCAAATTGGGATGCCGCAGGGAAAAAATTTAATTTTATTTACGTTACGACACGATTTTAAATACATTTTTTTTTTTAATGTTTCATGACGTGAAAATGATTCAGTTGTATGAAGAAATAAATGTGGCACAATTGAGTTTCGTTCGTCGCCTGTAAAAAGAACAAAATTAAAAAATAAAAATCTAAACACTTTCGAAACTAACTCTACGATAAAAAGTTGTGCAACCCATTTCATGTAAAATTTTTTTTATCGAGTATTGTTATCGCCATTAAAGTAAACCCGGGACTTCATTTACGCACACTTTCCTTAGACTCCCCCTAATTAATTTTCTAATCTGCCATTTGTTTCGACCGGCAATTTATAAAACGTAATTAATTAAAACAATTAAAACGCATTTAATTAATCTTGCTCATTGTGAGCCGAGAAAGGGAGTTTGCATATTAATTTACTTATCAGAGATTCTTTCGCGACCCTATTTGTTCTCTATAATGAAGTGTTGACAAACTGCACTTCATTATTACCCAAATACTTAAAAGGCGATTATCTTAATGAACTGTATGAGCATAGTTATGTGATTATTGAGTCCGTGTTGCCGGATATAAATAGATTAATTAAGCAAGCGGGATTTAAAACTGACTCGACTAATCTACAAAATTAAAATACTAAATGAAATTCGTGCGGAAGATATACAGCAAAGCAATCGAGAAAATGAATTTGCACTGTTGTGCGTATTTACACCACCAAAAGCCGAAGGCCATTAGCTATAAAACAACCATTGACAACATGTTAGTCAGGCCCCAGGATATCCCAATTATATGCGAATATCGGAGTAATTTGTGTACTTACAATAATAAACATAAAATGATGCAACCATTTACGTGATGTTCCGAGGATGTACCACATCAAACATAGATTTAAATCATTTATTCATCAACATCTTAAGTTGGGTTTTTCAAATATACCCCCTTTATGAAGTTCACGTGATAAATTATCAACTTGAAACTTGTTATAGTGCATTATGAAGAATTGTAAGTGTACAACAATTTCCATAAAGTATTTTCTGTAATCATATGACTAAGGCAAATAGCCCTAACAGTAAAATCTTTTACAAGGTAGGAAAAGAGCTGGATAAAACTCGGCGAGCTTTTGTATTCCTAGAGCGCATACTACCCAAGATAAAAATTGCAAATGTTGCTTAGATGTACAATTGAGATCATTACTACAACTGGTTTCACTTTATAGTGATGTTATTACTAAATTTTGCAACAAACTGAGATAAGGGTTTTACTCGATCACGCAAATTTAAATGGAAATTGCAAAACTTGTAACTTTATGCACGTGATGAAAAATAAACACCGTTCTTTAAGCTACAATTATTAATCTTATAATCATCTACGCTAATTACTACGTCACTAAAAATTCAAAACTTGTGTAACAATATCGTATATAAAATATTAGCCATATTCTCTTTCAGATGTGTATTTTTAGAAAGGCTGTGCGTGAAAGATATATAATAGAGAATATCTTATTACGATAATATAGGAAAATTTAAGTTACCATTGTTCGGTTTATGTGTCATTTGAATGTCACCCATGTATTATTTAATGTCTTATTGTATTCTTGGACGTTTCATAAAACGTGGAATAAATGGTATAAAATGTTCGTGGTTATTGTATTTATTTTTTTACTCTACAGAAGTCTGGTTATAATTTATCCATAATACTTTTATTGTCATAGTTCATGTATCTATAAAAAAAAGTCTTTGTGTTTTTTTAAATATACTTCAATGTAAAATAATCGGGAATATGTTATGTTGACTTTTGAAAAAAAACCTTAAACAGAATATTTTTGATGACTAATATCAATTCAAATCAATTTTTCTATTTTTTATAGTTGGAGTACATTAAAACACATATTGGTATATAAAAAAATGTTTGATTTAGGTATTTTAGTCTGTTATTTTCAATTGTAGGGTAAAATATGATCTTTTTTAGCCATTATGCATCTTCTTTTCCATATTCGGTATCAAACACTAAGCGAATAATATTCGTTTATGAACAGTTTCATCTAGTACGTTTATTTTACAAAAATACTGTACCGTATGTACTGATTTTCGAATATTTTCCTTATTTAGTACTATAACTGCAACCAAATCCAAGAAAAATATTTTGTTTTAATAAATATCAATCTATATTTTCGTACAATACCTAATCATTGTTTTGCAATATTGGTGCTTTCTTTGTCATTGAGATAATAATCTTAATGGACAAGATCAGAATATTATTTTAATTCGGCCAATAGGAAAAGGGTTCGAAGTAGGTGTATGAATGTACCTAATCCAGCTTTTATCCAAGCTAGCAGCGTCATGTTAAATTCTCTCCATACAAATCTCGCCCTAATAAAAAAACTTCACGAACACTTTTGATGTTGGTAACCCTATATTCCAATATCTTTGTAAAACATTAAAGAAGGTCCTTCAAATCCGTATGATTCAGAAAGGTAATGAAAATTAAATAAAAATAACAAACTGTCTTGTTAACAAACATAACTGACATAATTTAGCATTTTAAATTGAAAATAAAACATACTAGATTATACGAAGTGGTGTTTTAATTTATTCTACGAAAAGTATTATAATAGTCATATAAAGAAAGCATTGTGTTCGGCCATTTTCTGTTATTACTATTTAATGCTTGAAATTTAGAAAATGTGAAAATCGATTACTCAGAATAACCAATCACATAAAAACATATCATAAATAACATAACAAAAATTAATAAATAAATAATGTTAATAAAAAAACCTGGTCTGTTTTTCTTAATTGTGGGAGAATAAATCAAAAGTTTTAACCATTATAGCGAATGTGAAAGAAAAGTAACCTTCTTTTCCATAGTTTCTAACATTCAAGCATCAATCGCAGTCAATATTATAGAAACAAAATCGCAGAAAACATTTTGTTTTTAATAATCTTTAAAGCTAATCACTCGCTTGCAAAGTTAGTTCTGCTTTCTTTGTTATTGAGACAATAATCTTAATGGACAAGATCAGAATATTATTTTAATTCGGCCAGTAAGGAAAGGATTCGAAGTAGGTGTATTAATGTTTCTTATCCAGCTTTTATCCAAGCTAGCAGCGACATGTTAAATCCTCTCCATACAAATCTCACCCTAATAAAAATCTCCACGAAAATTTTTGGTGTTGGTAACCCTACATTCCAATAACTTATAACTGTCTCTCTAAAACATTAAAGAAAGCCATTTAAATCCGTGTAATTCAGAAAGGTAACGAAGGCATGTAAAAATTAAATAAAAATGATACACTGTTCTGTTTACCGTCTAAGACTATTTGTTCATGGTTTTCTCTGAAATAAGACATGACAATGATGTGAAAATTCTTAAATGTCTTAAAAATACATTTCCTGTATGCTCATCTAGCTTTTTTTCATTCCTCTTAATTTATGAACTGAAAATGGTGAACAATATCCACTAAAATTTTATTACTATAGAATAATGTATCAGATATATTAAAATAAGATTCAAATCATTGTTGCTGGATAGAGAAACTGATCTTAAGAAATATAAAAAAGGACACTAACATTTTCTTCAGTACAAGCAGTGAATATAACTGACATAATTTTTTATTTTAAATTGAAAATAAAACACACTAAATTGTATAAAAGCGAAAATTGTCGTATAAAGAAAGCATTGTATTTAGCGCTTAAAATTTAGAAAATATAAAAAAGAAAACAAAAAATTATTCTTGTTTTCTTCATAATTGATTACACATAATTATTACCAAGCTATGGAGACACATAAAAAGTTTGTCTATATTTTCCCAACAATTTACTAAAATACATAATAAAAAACATTAATATTTTCGAATTCTACATAAAATATTACTATAGAATAGTGTTAACAGGAAATTCTCCACCCTACCTCGCTTTGATTTGTGAAGGTGTTTTGCTAACTTTGTTCAGTACCGCGTTTATAGGCCAATATGTTCTTTCGTGTACTGCATGAATATTAATTTTCTGTAGATATTTCAAAACTTTAAAAAGCGATTAACTTTTTCGAATTCTACTGTATCTTATGCGCCAGGAAAAAAAAAACTAAAGCAGCTTAATAACAATCGTGTATTTTTTTAAGGGCGACACAGTTTCAAGTGACGCAGTTTGTCCGACCTGCCACAGCACGAAGCATTCCATATTTAAAAAACGACAGCAAAAATAAGCAACTTTCGCTGATATGAGGAGCACAAAGCACGAAGGCGGGGGTTATACGTATTCCTTAAAACTGGATATATTGAAAAAGTTATTCAATCTCAGTTCTCCATATATAATCCGAGCGAGGACGCATTATTAAAATACATCTGTGTAAACGAAACAAATACGTTTTGTTTTATGATTCGGATTCTGCACATGTATCTCAATCGCGAAATTAGAAAACTTTTTGCTGGCGTTTTGGAATGGCGCGCGGAAAAGACGATCCTATGCCAACACGGCGCGCCGCTCACTCTCTTATTTAAAGTCTTCATATAGGTTGGTTAAATTTGGGTAGTGGATTTGAACGTGCCTCCGGCAGCGTAAACTTATAACCCACGGTGAAAATGAAAAGAGCTGCAACGCCACCATCGCAACGTGATCCGAGATGAAACTATTCAATTTTAAAATATTTATTTTACTGTACACACACGAAAAATAAGAGGAAGCTTTCTTCGGCTTTTTACAATTATAATGTTTCTGAAGGATTATAAATAAAGCAATGAAAACACACGTACGTACAGGTACCTGTTTCCTAAGTTTGACTGTTGAACGTTCTGAAAACTTCCTTGTTTTATTAAGTTTCGCGTGGAATGTAAGTTAAGACTGAATTTCATTGTAATTCATTATGCGATGAATAATTTATTTTAATAAAATACATGCCGCACTATTGTTTTTACGGTTAAGATTTGTCATTCGCTGTATCTTATTATAAAACACTAGCGAGAGTTCCTCGCAATTTATTAAATTTGAAAAGTTGCTAGGGTCGATAACATTTCACAGCACTGTGGTTCGAGTCGTCGTCTGAATCGCAAATGCGACGCGAGTACCTCCTTTGCTCCAGGCCATATTCATCGGGAGCTCCTTTTCTTTTCCCGCGAATTTATTATGCCACCATAAATTGCATCTTTAGGGCCTAATGTCGGAACGGTTTTCAAAACATGAATTGTAAATCTAGTCGGAAAGTGGGTATGATAACGCGAGATTTCCTATCTGAGAGCAACATGCATTTTGTAATCAATGAGCAAATTGGAGTGGGTATCAAATATGTAAAACGTACTGAAGTTCAATAATTGTTGTTGAAGTTAAATGACCATTTACGGCTGTTTGGCTAACAATATTAAAATACTAATTATGTAATCAATGCGTTTTAATTATTGTGATGGAGTTATTATATAAATTTAAAAGCAGTCCCGCACGTACCTCAATCGAACTACTATTTATGCCAAAATTTGAAATATTGTTTGTTGTATTTGTTTAGACACATATAACTAGATTATAATATTATAATACCGTAAACTAGTTACGCTATTACAACATAAATCACAAATTTACATTATGTAATGACGACAAATCACGCCATAATATATTTCAGTGGATTGTCAGTGAACCTGACAAACTGTACCAGAACGACTTAATAATCCGAAACTATAGGAAAACTGCGTTTTCAACTATGTAATTGGCATAACGAATATTTATAAAAAAGTAACTATGAATTGTTCAATGTACGTATTGCAGTGCAGTAATCCAGTAAAAGCTACACGGACTAAATTCAAGCCTATTGCAAATATAGGTTTATCAAACTTAATTAATGCACGCACAGTAATAACAGACAAATTTTGAAATACAGTTACCGATGTAGTTAATTAAATTATATTTAACATGTCTAGCGTTCGAAATTGAAATCATTAATAAAATTACCTCAACATTTATTATCGAAATCGAAAATAATTCGGATCGCGTAACAATCACGTTAGTTATACTTTCTCGGTATAACCATCGAAATATAAAATATTCAAAATTAATTAAGGTTTAGGATTTTCAATGCTTTATTTACCATGCGAGGTTCAAAATAATTTACCCCAGTTGAAGGTGAAATAAAACCAATTTACATGTTCCCTAGAAAGTGTCGTTAGATACAGTGATGGTCAAGAGTATGGGATAATTTTAAGGAATTGATTGTTTTTGATAGTCTCGTAATATGGGGATGTATTTCGGTATCCGATATTGGTCCCCTAGTATGAGTTAAAGACAACATGGATCGTTTTGTCTATAAAAACATCTTGATAAAACATTTGCTACCCTTTCCCGAAATTAATTTGCTTGTAATTAGGAAGTTTCAACAAGCAAAAATTGGTTTTTAGATCAAGTAATAAATATTGTTCTCTCATAGGTAATAGAATCGCGGCTCCACATATTTTTGGCTATATAAAATCGAAAAAACACAATTTTTTCATTTTTTTATTTTCAAAATATTCTACACTTCGGCTCATTAATGAAAATATTTTGAATATTTTTAAACAAGCATAAAAGTATAAAAAGCATTCTTTATTATGATATTATTCCATACTTATGTTTATGGCCATTTTTTATTCAAATGTATTTTATTGGAAAATTAATTTTTCACAAACTCTCATTCACATTTATTTATTCTATAAGAAAAAATGTGCAAGTAAATCTAATGAAATAAAAAATGAGTTAAAATTTATTGATTATGCATAGCAATGATTTATACCTTGTTCAGTGTATGAATATATCTCAAAATAAAGTTTCGTTAATTATTGTATTTGACGGAGGTTACAATAAATAACATTGTCGACGTCGAAGGAAGGTGGTAATTTTTTATTTTTTTTTTTAACGTTTGAATACATTATTCAGTGTCTTTGTCATGCAAACATATTAATGAATGGGTTTAACTAAATATTAATCGGCAAGACTAATGGCTTTAATGTAAACATAAGTGCTAGTTATTGGTTCGATAAACTGGGAAATAATGAATTCACAAACATTAATCTATACCTAAATCTATAAATAAAGCTCATTTAATGCAGACATATACTATTTTACTAATATGATTATTTAAACATGCAAAGTAATTCAACGAAATCACACTAAATAAGTGCCTCTTTAGTAATGCTTACATTATACAAATGTGACATACCGAATTAAAGAAATTACCATAATTTCAATTTAGTAGTTAGATTTATAATTAAAATAATTTGATATATGGAAGTTAATTTGTTTTCCAACCGAAGATTTTAATTAAACATCTATACTCAATTTTATACCAGCCGTTCAGTTTTATTCATTGGACAGGTAAATTTTGTTAATGGCGTTTAAATTTACGTTTATGTTAATGATTCAATCACTACAAAATAACGGAATATAAAACATGTTTTTTTTTTTGTATTTCATGAATACTTTTAATTAATACAAATAGAAGTTAAATTTGTAATTTATATCAGCAATTTTTATATGGAGGTTGTAAAAACTAATAATCTTTATAATAGAGTCTAACGAAACCCTTTGTTTATTGGTTAGTATGGACGCAGCACAGCGTTAAACAGATAGCAAAACTATCAATAGGCAATCAATAATCAAAGTTTTTTATACTAAAAGTCTAAACAATCCCGGCAATCCTGTTCGGTAAATATATGGTATGGATTCATAAAAAATTCAGTATAACTTTATAAAGCTTATAATCAAGTTGATTGTTTCTATTCAAGCCAAAATTAAAAATACGCTGCAGCAATTTAATAAAGTACAATCAGGCTATTAATTAATATCTCCTAGAGTTGCACGTAAAACCGGGCGAAACAAAAAGTGGCTTTTGTTTGCACATATCAAGTTTTTGTTTACAGTAGTGAAAGGACCGAATGTTTAATTAAGCCACTAGCGGATTATGCTGAAACGAAGTTAAATAATAGTCGGACCCTGACCAAGGGCGATGGAACGCATAACAATTTCTGTCCCCCTAAATTTCACATTTCGCCAACAACAAACCGAACTCTTACAGAAAAAAAGAGGAAAGGACGCAGCGCAAGTTTCGTTTCTGGTGTGGTAATGGACCTAACTTATGGTATAGGTCAGTTCGTGTTGGATATTCAGGGTTTGTCTTTGTGGTTATTCTCTTTGGTGCCGGTTTTCTTTAGCAATTGCAATAAACAGATTGTTAAATTTACTCAGGCTAAACCGTTTCTTACGTATAGGTTAGTTAATTAAAACGAGAAAATTGAATTAATAGTCGAAGGCACGGACTGGAGATTAATTTTAATAAATATTCTTTGGAAATACGTCAATATATTGTTAGAATATTAATTTCCTGTCTATTGTTATCTATTTTCCTAATTAATCTACGTGATGGCAAATGGTTATGACACCTATTTATTTATAAAGCTGAAAAGTAGAAGTAGGAACAAAATAACTCCAATTAGTTGGCAGGATTAATTAAAATGGAGAAAAAAGCTAAAGAGAAATCTTTTGAAAATTAATATTTTGTATTATGCTTTGTTTCCCGTAAACTTAGTTAATTTAATCTTGCACAAGCTAAAATATCCGTGGGTGTAGTAATTAATTAATGTTGAAAATTGAAATAAAAACACATCAAACAATTAACAAACTAGGAAATACATGACTTTTATATTTTTTCTAGAATCGACATCAAACAACTCGATCCGGCATACCTTGTAGCGAATGCACCTTATATGATATTTTTCTTTAATTGTGGCAATGTTATGACCACAAATAAAATACTACGAATGCATACATATGCAACGCAACGTGAAAACTAAACAGGCCACGATAAGGTATGACCATATTTACATATCAAGCGAATAAATTGTTAACATTGTGGAAAAGTGGAGGACATAATTATTTCTATAAAGCAATAAAATAACAAAGTACAATGAAATATTTATGGGCCGGGTACCACACAGTCTCTCATATAATACGTGTCCCTATAATCACCAGGAGGTGTCATATTATTTTACCCAGGTGACTGCTTCGAATGGAGACGGCATAATTTACCGGCGAAACCAGTCGTGGTTATTTATGTTGAAATTTTAGAATACGAGTAGTTTCGGAAATGATTCTAAACCGTGTCATTCTTTAATTTTTTACTGACTAATAAATTTCATACAAATTCGAAGAATATTGAAATGTATTTATAAATAAAGTCGTAAATGTCTATCTACAACCTGTTCCTCTCTATGTTGTATCAATTATAATACATTTTTTATGAAAAATTACAATAAACTGTATCCTACAACATGCTACTTTATAATTTGTAGGTACTAATAACCGTTCAAAATCAATCAGAATTTAAAATAATCTTTTCATTTTGTTACCAGTTTAAGCATAAGTGCTGTGAAATAAACAGCAAGAATTAATTCTGTTAAACCTCAAAAAAAAGTATTGCAATGTACATTAGAATGTATAAAATGCTACAAACATATGAATTTCGAAATTTTTGTGTACAATTGGCCAAAATATGCGACTATAAAAGTACGTAATTCGAAAAATTTACAGAATGCAATTAAATAAAACTAACCATTTTGTTTTACATTATTAACGTATTATTAAATTGTGAAAAAATATGCAATTTATTGCGAAAAATTGCATGTTCATAAAAAAATATTAGCAATAAGCAATAAAGTTTCTCATTACAGTTTTATGTAATTTGAGTCGAGCTTTATGAACCAGCATTTTCGTTATTCGTAAAACGTTGTCATAAGTTCGTCAAATGACAAAAGTACATTTAACTTACGGTGTTAGATGTTGCGTCAAAGATTTCTCTAATTATCTATTGATATTAATAATGCTCTATTAACTCATTCTTCTCTAACGGTATTAGCAAATTCCTCTAAATTTTGAAACTGGTGGTTTCGAGTGTAAATTTGTTTTGGAAGATGGTCCCTTGCGTGTTCAAGTGAATTGCAATATTTTGAACTCGGAGGCCACTGCATCAGAATAATCTGATGAGGATGTTTATTATATTCGGTATTATAAAAAATATTATAATAAGTTGAGAAAGGCCCAGTTTTTTATCAAAACGTAAGTTTGGAAACCCCTTAAATTTCATTTATTTTGACCATCTACCAGAATTACTAAAAATATAAGTTTGTATTATTTGTAATTCATACATGTACTTTGTTTATTTTAGTTTTTATAATGCTGAATAAAACAACAATGGTTAAATAAAGTTGACAATAATAAATAATAAAATTGTTGATATCTCCTAAATTCTGAGATCTTGTGAATCAAGGATGAAAATATTATTTGTAAAAAATAATATATTAGTACGTGCACATTGATATATAATATATATATTTGGACCCTTGGCGTTATTTCTCGATTATTTCGTGCTGCCACCTGCGAACCCATTACCGAGGATTTATTAATTTACTGCAAATGAAAGCGGCGCGCTTCATCTCATCGGACAATAACACCAAAAACGGATGGGACCGTGCACAAAGAAGTCACACAGGCCGGGCTCTTAAGTCCAATAGGATATGTGTTCGAGTGTGTAAAGAGCTCAGGGGCCCCAGAGACACTGATCACCAACGCAGTCTTTTCACAGTCCTGCTGCGGTGTCTCTTTCCCGGTTTTGTAATCTGTTGGCGTGTCAAGATAGATTGCCGTACTATTGAGCGCACTAATCCGCAGCGTGCAACCGAAGATACGGAAGGAAAATTACTGGTAATGCCTTTTAACCGCTTTCCAGTTATGTTTTCCAACGTCGGTCCCAGTTCAGTCGCGGTCCTCGCAAACTATTCCACGCATCTATCATCCAGCCTTTATACAAATTACTTTAATTTAAACCGTTGATTGATCGGGACCGTTCGCGTGGGAATGCTGCGAGCCCATTCGCAACGGGACACTTTTGTGTCAAACGTTTTCTGTGTTTGTCGTTAAAAATCCCGATGTGATGTATGTGTGTTTTTGTTTTCGGCATTATGTCAAACCTCTAATTAACAGAACTTTTATGAGGAATTTTACAGCGACCGCATAACATTGACAATGAAACAAAAATCTATTGTGAGGGATACAACGAACAAGGGGGAGAATTCAGAAAATATCCAAACACCTGTGTATGATGTAAAATCAAAATTACGGCCCGCATTAATATTTGGATTAAAATTACGCGAAACAACGGCATGATGATTGGGCGTTATTAATAAAATTTTAAATACAAACAAAAATGATGATAAATATGAATGTTGATATAACGAATACGGCTTACTTTCATTATCCTATTATTTATAAAATTATTTAAAAAATATTAATTAAAACAAATGTTTAAAATAAAATATTTAGTTTTTTAAAAAATAATAGACTACAAATTTTTACTGTATATTTAAAAATATATATTAATTAAAACAATAAGCCACGAGTATAATAAGATTATTCTCGTTAACAACTATTATTGTTTGTGCCGGTCGCTTTCAAAAAGGTTTTTCATATTATTTTAAATTTGTCGTATTTTTTTATTATACAGAGTATCTACTATAAAAGGAATACTTTATTACACCTTTGTTATCGAGTTAAATAAAAGTTAAATAAAAAAATTTTACATAAATATCGGTTTTCGCAAATGTTTCGGAAATAGTTTAATATATCAAAATAAGGTTTGCGACAACCAATGTTTTAAAAAAATTAAGCACAGCGTAATAAAAATACATAGAGTAAAGCAACAAACTTATTTTTAAGAAAAAAAATCTAAATACATTTGTATATTTAAATTAGTAAATGAAATTAAAACAATATTTATACTATAATTAATCGAAAATAAAAAGGAGTGAGAACTGTACTATTAAAAAATAAAACGAGGAGTCAAAATTAAAGCAATAAAATAAAATATCCAGGTTTTTAATATTTTTATTAGTATTCAGTTTATTTTTTCTTGAAATGAAAGATTGTTTGGCGGGCCTTCTCCATGTAAATTATTTTGCCTTTGCCTACGTCTTAAGATCTTCAGCAGTTTTATTCCTATCACTTTTGGGTGTTCTTACAATCCTCCGATCATCAGTACCATATTGTACCATGCAATTAAATGTAATATTTGTAACTTTTTTCATAATAACAGTGACGTAGATTGTTGAGGGTTGTTTTCTTTTTCTTGTCCTATTTTCTACGCCCTTGAATATTTTTTAAAATTGTTCTTCATTATTATTCTGCTGTCAAATTATGAGCACCTGTTTTTGAAACATCTTGTATATTAATATGCTTATAAACACTCTGTATACACTCTTAGCATTTAATTGATCGAATTTTTATTGTGACTTAAAGAAAAGTAAACTTCATATCTTTACATTTACATAAATACTATGTTACAATTTTAATAAAATAAATATTATCCTTGGCAGTAAAAGCCATTTTATGATATAATTGCATGACGTCCGGTCGTCTAAATTGTGCGTTATATTTATTTCATAAATATCTGATCGTAAATCAAATATTTTGTATCCTGTGTTACGTGCCTACAAAAATGGTGAAAGTGAACTCACGCAAAATTAATTACACCGGCAATATAATATCTGTGTAATAATGCATTTTACTTGCCGCTTTATGCAAATTTAACTACAGTTAATACATCGATCTATCTAGAAAAGTTCAAAATTCTGAGTTTTTAATCACAGCATCCATGCCGGAAAACAACCACAAATCACAATCATGAACTCCAGCAAACCAAGTTTAAAGTATCTGGATATAAAAAGACTACTCGAGTTTTGGTTCATAAATTCGTGTAAATTACAAAGCAACGAGAACATGAAGCGAAAAGTTTACATCATTTACTATGTACACAAGTTTAGGAAAGTACGAAACAACTTATTTTCGTGTGTATTCAATTTCTGGAGGCTGTCTTTGATGACGAATTGTTAGAATTTTATAAATTTATGTCATATTATATTGAATTATGGTTTTTATGTGTAAAAATGCTTAAAGCTCTTATATGCATCATGAATGCAAGCGTGTTAATAAAACATAATCCACCACTGACCTAGAATTAACTTCATCAGACCAGCAGATTAACTGATAATAAGATTTTGTTTCAGGACAAATATACGTAATAATCGAACGCACCGAATTAATCATTTATAAAATAGAAATACTGCTATTAAATGAAAACTCCGAGTAATTCTTATAGGATACTTTTAATTACTTTTTACTGGTTAAACGCCTTATAGTATTAATGGGGAAAAATAATTTGGAAAATAAATTTCAGGTATTATATTATTACATTATCAATTAAGTATCCTTTTAGCGTAAAATGTGGCGTGTTGAAATTGTGAGGGTAATGTGTCCTGAGAGTATTATTATCCTTTCCGTTCCTGCAAAACTGTGTCGTAACGCCCAACCTGGTCGCCGAGAAAGAAATGGATTTAAAATGGAACAGAAGAAAGAGTATGGTAAATTTATGATCTGCTAGGCTTACATTTCGAATTTATATATCCCGGAGCGAGTTTCTTGTTGCCCCCAACTTAATCTTGATTATTACTTGGAATGCTCGTATATTTTTTTCTGTGCGGCTCGTGATAAGATATGAGCATTATCGTGTCGGTAAGACTGTAATATGCCGGGCAATTTTACCCCGAAAACTTTATTTTGTTGGGGAATTTACAGTGTTTTTGTCCGTCCCGTACATCCGACAAATTTAAAGCAGTTTTATGAGTGACGAACTGTGACGGTTTACACCCGTTCGTCGTAAAAAATTCTAATTTACCCCATTTTTTATGTAGTTCGGTAATAGTCGTAAAAGAATGCGGACTACAAATAAACAGCGCTGTCTAATTCATCAGAAAAAAAATCTACACTCGCTTATGCTTGATCTAAATGCAGGGAATTTATTTTAATTAATTAATTCCGGATTTTACGCTTCATTATTAAGGCAAACGTATTTTGAAACTTTTTGATAAAGAGTTTATTAATTTGAATATAGAAGTATTTTATTTAAACTTTTAAATGAATTATATTTATTAAATATTGAACTACAGCGTTCCACAATTTATTAAACAAAATGAAATAAATGTTTAAAAGAGTTTATTTTACATGAAATGTGGCGTACCATTGAAAATGTAACAACTAAATTTGATTTTAAAAAACTTGCCATTTAACCTTTGTGGTCGATTAAATAAAAAATTTACATCCTTATACCATTTTATGTAACAATACAACCAACTCGTTTTAAACTCTAAATTTACCTATTTTTAATTTCGAAAACATTTCATATTGTCTTTCAAAAATATTATTTAATACTTGTATCGTGTAAACTAGTAAAAAATAATAATTAAAACGTGAATTAAGCACTATAATAACAAAAAACTAGAACGGTATTTAAAATTAATTTGCAATTTTTCATTGAAATAATTCGTGTGAACCTCGGTGAGTGTTTATAAAAAAATTTAGACGGTAAAAATTTTAATTAAATTTTAATTTACATTCATACACGACACTGTGACCTGAGGTGCAGTCACATTTGTGGGATTACATTCCTGACTGATTTCGTTTATAGCGAATTCACAGAGATGAAAGACTATTTTATTGGAGAATATTGATTTGTTGTTAGAGTGCTTTTGGCTCTCTCGAATCCAACAAAGTAGAAAATTATTAGAAAACTTCTAATTGGCATGAAATTGGATTTATTATTGTGGCTGCTTCTGATCCACCACTGAAAAATCGGAAATTTTCAAATTATCGCGGGTCGGCCGCTGCGTTCCGCCGGACAGATTCTGATTCATGTAGCGTTAAAATAATAAATATTATTCGGAATTGCAGTGAATTGACATGAATCACCAAGGCAAAGCAGGCTAATAGCGTAATAAAACTCTTTTATTCAAGACTTCGGAATGTTAGGTTTAATGAAGGGTTAATTGTGTCGATCTAAACGTACCATTTGGCTTTTCTTTATTAATAACGTCATCGCACTTGTGACAGTCGGAGATAGATTTCATTAATTTACGACGCCCAGTGACAGCAACGTGCAGTAATGGGGGACTTAAAAATAAAGCCATCATTTTCACCACGGGTACAACATATTTTCAAACCGAATTGACACATTTTACCACAACGTACTAACAGCATTCAATATCCTGTCAAATTTCCTGTATCCTGCTACGTATACTGCCAATGAATATTTCATTATTCTTGCTGTACTTTCGTTATGAAATTTGTGACAGCCCGTAATTAATTCATTTGGACATTGTCACCGTATCCACGCAGAACCCAGTCGAAAATCGGTTAATTTTTAACGGGTTTTGCAAAATCAATTAATTCAAGGAAATGACAAGAAAAATGTTGAAAATTTATCGGGGTGTAACGGACGGATGTCACGTTGTATAAAAACAAAACCGGCTATAAAAAGGCAGATAAAAGTATTTGTCAGACGAATTATCATATCACGTTATTTTTTGTTTTTGTTTAACTTGTCTCATTTAATTTTTCAACCAATATGTGCACCAATTTTATTTGCTTGAAAAATTTACTGTTTAATTCAAGGTAACTATTTCACTTCAATTTAATTTCATCTTCGACACTAAAAATAATCATTAAATTTAACAAAAAAATAAAATTATATTATTACTACTCCCTTCAATCATTAATATATAATATATAATATATATATATATATATTAATAACTCCACAAATGACCCGATTATAAAGACATCGATTTAGAGCAGACGAACTTTACGTCAAAGAAATTGTTAGGAATGTTAATCGGTCTGTGCCTTCTTCTGTGGTTGAGGACGTGCCAAAGGTTCTGAACCACCTAGCAGTACTAAAGAAAGGCAAGACCGTCATATACCATATACAATCATATGCTAGCTGTTGTATCATCAATATACCGTCATGGCAGCTCCGTTGATCTCTACAGTCACAGATGCCATGCCGCTTGAATTGAGTGGTAAATGGGGATGATCTTCGAAGAGTCGGTGGAACTAGGGGGGAAGTCGTAATCCAGCATATTCTGTAGGTCAGCACGGAGGTAATGATTTGTGTTTATTTTATCCCAGGTCCCAATTCCTACAAGATAATAGTCGACCTCATACTGTCTGTATTTTAATGGGATATTTAAAAGTTCATGTTGCGGTTTTGCTTTTGTCATCTCGTTCTACCCATTTATTCCCAACTGTCCATGTGTGGGTTGAGAAAAGAAGACGACTGACTAATCTTCACGGACAACTAAATACTCTGGAATAATGGAGGCACGAAATTCAATTAATATGGGACTCTTAGTCTCAGAAACAAATTAAAAAACCTAATCCGAAGCATGCTGGGACGAGTAGCCGTGTATGTAAATTGAAGGGGTGAACCTAGAGATCGTTGATTAAATTGCATGTTATATAATTCCTATACAGTTTTTTATAAAATATTTCATTAATAAATATACTTTTTTCTGAGTATTCGGATTATATTGATAAGTAATATATTTCAGAATATTACTGCATTATAATGACCACTTAAAAGAAAGTGAAATAACTTCAAACTTTTATATAATCCGTTGAAATAATAAAACAAAACTTTTATTGGATGTTTTTGGAGTAATTGAATTAGTACGTGTTATAAATTAAAAATTACTTAACATTCAAAAAACTGAACAATTTCATGTACAAAATAATAAGTTAGTCCTATCGATTTCCATGGTAATTTATTTCTGTATTCAATAAGCGTAATTTAAGCTATTTCACTGAACAGATTTTATTTAACAATCATATCTAATCTTGGGATCTTGCAATTTCATTATTGATTTATATTAACCCTAAGTTCCATTTAATCTAATAATTAATATTATAATTCAGTTGAGCCAAGCAACAGTTATCTGACATTCTTATACACAAATTGTGAGGTTAGTATAATTTCTGTTTATAATTATGTTAATATTATTCCATTTGTGGAGGAAATACGTTTTTGATGGAGTAGTTTTTAAAGGCTTTGCTCGAGATTATGAATGAAAGATGTTTACTTATTTGACTTTTGAATGTTTAATGACTGCAATTTTCAAACTTTTACAACCCTATATTAATTATTTAAAACACTTAGTAATTATTCCTTCAAAAAGTTTTATCTAGAATTTAATTCAATTTTAATGTCACTGACAGCTACTTAGTGGGAATAACACTGGTGAAGTCAATAAAGTAAGAGTTCATGTACAATCATTTTTAAGAAAAACAAATGTGAAAAATGTATATAAACAACAACTAACATTATTAACATTTATTGTTAAAAATTTTAATACAAAAATAAAATTTTATTCACCCACACACAGCAGAAATTATATAATATAGACAAGCCCATGGTATTGTTATGCTTTATATACTATAAATGATTTAGTGCATAAAAAACAGTAACAATAAAATCACATTAATACATAATACAAATGCTTTATTGATTAAAAAAAATGTAGAAACAGTAGATTACTAATAAATGACAGCATAAAAACACATCACAAACAATGAAATCTGTCAAATAGCCATTCTAACGTCAAAATTTATGAGTCAGTCGTGCAATTGAATGTCGGACTCTTCTCCAACCACCATGTACTGCTGCAATATGGACGACGGTAGAATATCATCCGAATCATCGGAGGAATCTGAATCTGAGCCAGACCGCTTCTTTTTGTTGTAATCTTTCAAGAAATTGTGCAGCCGTCTTTTAATGTCGTTAATCCTTACTTTGTTGTTATTGACCAGCGACCAACGATGACCTCTCGTAACTGCGTCCTTGGTTCCCTTTTGGAATTCACTACTCATAGATAATCTGTTCCTTATGGTCCTCTTCCATTTCGCCTGGGTCTCGATGTAGAACGGGAAGTGTTCCGCTATGTAAGTGTAGATTTGCGAAACGGTCATCTCGTGCATGTCATCGAGCGCGAGCAGTATTAATTCGGTTGATGTGAATTTCTTCTTATCTTGTTGCGGATGTGGATATGGAAACCACGGTTTGTGTCGTTGGAATAATGGCGGATATTGTGGATAATCTGCATTATCTTCATTTTCGTAATTGGATGACATTTCTTCACTCTTCTCTTTGACAACGTTCACTGACATATTGAGCAGTCACTATGGGTGTATGCGAAATTGTGTGTTTTCTAGGCCTACTTAATTTTGTGAGGGATGAATTGCAAACTTTTTCGTTCGTACCGATCGAGAAGCGTTTGATCCGCGGAATTTTGACATGCATGACAGAGACAGTAGAAATAAAAACAAATGTGCCCCCTAGAGGGAGAATTTTACAGACTCTGTCGTGCATGGTGTCTGTCTCTCTCTAAAATCGAAGAAAACGCATTTTGAACGGTATATTATTGACTATTACGTATAAATTTTACTAACTATCTTTACACATTCACAATAAATGTAATTCTACAACGAATCCACTGTTATTTCAAACGGATTCGTCATTTTTATTAACTGAGCTATAAAGTAATACATAATACAGTCTTCTGCAATGGAAATGTGGCCATAAAATTTTGCTGGATACTAGAAATATTCCAAAATTTAAAATTTTAGACTGCCTTGTCGACGTAATGTGACCTTAACTGCTGATTTTTTTAAAGTGGAGTCCGCTTTGTACTTTAATCGATTGTGGCGTCGTTTTGTGACACCTACAGTTTGTTGGGAAAATTTAATTAAATAGAAACAATGGATTTCGTGTGTGTGTGTGTGTCGAGGGGACTCGATTTTTAACCTGTGTACGTTAACGTCCGTGGCCGGGCTGACCGCCGCCAAAATGGAAGCGTCTTAATAGCGAACGTTTGAGAAAAAAATAAAGATAATTTTTGGTAACCATTTACTTCTTTGGAGGCCCGTATGCGTTAATATCTTATTCATTAACATTACGCATAATTGAATATGTTCGTCCTTGAATATTCCACGAACACGCAAGACGGTCACGGTCAGCGAAAATACACGCGACGTCGGACTGCTTCATACATTCGTAATTATTACTTGAAAATTTCATATATTTGGGACAAAGTTCAAAAACTTGTATAAAGTAGTGCATTAAATATTCAGCAGTTCGCTAAGCGCCACTCATTCATGGTCCCGGACGATTACTTAAAAAAAAACTGTCTCATTAAAAAGCGATTTATTATGAACATTTCTTTTTGAATAATCCTCACTTAGGCTTAATTTATACGAATTATTACTAAAAATGTACGTTTTTATTTTTCAGGTGAGAAAAACGTTTCGTGTGCCGTAAGTAAAATTATTGATTTTGTTACGAGTACATCGTGCAAAGAATAAACTTACTTATTCACTAATGCCCTGACAAAGTTCCGGTGTAAAATAAAAATGTGAAAACCCTGCCGGAGTATTCGGTTAATTATTAACTAGCTTTAAACAATGCCGAGCAAACAGTCAAGTGTGTTAGAGCAAAGAATAATTTACATCCACTTGAAAGGCATTTAAACACAATGACCGAACTTTTTTTCAGCAACACAAAACATATTTTTAGGCTCTGTTTACCTGACAATAAGCGACACTCCATGCAAATCGACAGGTTTCCGTGTAAAGTGCTTTAGTCGTTAATCAAATTATATTTTACAAATATTTTAATCAACAATATACATACGAAATGAACACAATGTAAATCCAAGAGGTATTCAAACAATTTGCACTATATATTTGAATTCGGTAATCAATAATATGATTTATTTTCAATATATTTAATGCGTTGATTATAAATTACCTTTCTGAAAAACAGTTATTTATTGATTCAGATACAATAAAAACATAACACTGCATACGTATGCAAATAAATTTTAATGTGGCACATGCTAAATAGGTATTCCGCAAACGAATTTACAATATTTCAATTGGTATGTATTTTTTACCCTCAGTTGTCTCATTAGCTTTTTCATCCCTACTCAAAACAACGAGAAACAAAATATTCATCACTCCGATGCTCATCTTTATTTTCAGTAGTATGAAATTTTAATTGTCTTGTGTTTATGTGTATATCTCGCAAGATTCCACCCCTGAAAACTTCATAATGGCTTTTACAGTGTTTATTATAATTTGTATGTTGTACTATAATACAATAAACTTTAATCTGAATGTTAAATTCACTGATTGTTAGTTATTGTAGAAAAATAAAAAGTTGATGACAAATGGCGATTTTTATTTCCCATCGTTCCCCAGAAAAGGTATACTTGACGTATCTCAGTAAATAAATGGTTTTAGGGTGCGGAATTTAATATAGTTTTATCGCGGTAGTGTTACACTACCAAGTGGCCACTAATGGCTTAACTTTACCCTGTAATAATCCATCAGCTCATATATTTAGCGTTATAAAATACTTGGCTCATTTTTCGACAATAACTCACACGTAGTGACCGCAGTTAACCAGATAAAAGACCCAATTTAAAATAAATAGACGAAATAAGTTACGGGACATCCATATTAAATAAAATTATTAAATAGTGCACGTTTTTACTGCCGGAAAATATTGCAGAGGTAAATTTCCGTGTAAGTTATATCGTATGAAATAGTCTGAAACATTCCACGACAAAGATACATTTTTCAAATGCTGTCACATTTAAGTAAAGCCAACACGTCTATCCATCAACTTCACTTGAGGCCTGTATCCCGAAGAATTTAAAAGAACAAAACGCCCAGCGCAATGACATAGCCAATTTAAACGAGGAAATCTTCATTTTAGTTTGGCCTGTTCCCTTTTTGTTACGTCTAGCAATTTCAAATTGATCGTGAATACGGGATTTTCGTTCGGATCCCTTTAGTTTTTTTTTTATTTTCGCTTTAATTAAACTTTTTAATCACAGCACAAATAACCTGAAATAAATAAGAAGTGCCTCGGCCTGGATTCTATTGTTGCGACTTTAATTTAGCTTCGTATGTACTCGGACGTTTCATTGATTTAGTATTGCTTTTCTGTTAATAAACGTAACAAAATAAAATAAAAAAAATATTGCCTGATAGATCTCAATCTAACCGAGACCGTAATTAAAACCGTTGCCTTGGGTAACGGCAGCTTTCCAAATAATATGATACACATGTCTGAATTGAAGTCTACAAATTTACGATTATTTTTACTTGTAATTATGATAAAAATTTTTAAATATTCATGTTTGCGTTTCAATTTTTTGCTTGTTAATTTCCCGTCCATGAAAACTTATCGTATAAATCCTCTTTTGGGTACGATAAAATAGTTCTCAATAAGTAATTGAAGCGAACTTGGATTTGAAATTGTTTTTTACCGACATTATTTCATCAAATTTTCAGAGATGGTGACGAAGGTCGGACCGTACAAGTGCGCCAAGACAAAGTTATCGGAATTCGTGCGGATTCCAAAAGTTCGTCAATGACGGCCTCATATTACATAAAACATTAATTTCTATAGAAAAGTATCTGATCGCTCCGAAATTACGAAATAATAATAATCAGAGGGAAACCTGCTAAATTATTAATAAACCAAGACGGGTAAATTCGGAACAACAATGTCGAATAAATTCATCGAATTGATTTATCGGGGCACCGTAACATAAATAGCTAAGTATTGTGGAACAATGGCGTTTCATGGTCTCCGTTGTGTCATTGTTTGCCTTTCGGTAACTATAGCATTCCCTCTTGAATTGTCGGGATTCAAATTCAATCGATAGAGACCCACTCTTTACAAAACGGTAAACGTTCAGTTAAATGGTGTGGTTGAATTAACAGATAGCGCAACGTTTTTATACACACCTTCAAACAATTACGATTCCATTGTACAAATCGCAACACATCGATTCAATTAACGTTAACTCAATCGGCTTTCCCCGTTTTAATTTCCATTCGGCAGCCTTCTCGGTTACAATCGACGAAGAACTTTTCATCTTCCGTGTTCATTCAAGACATTAACTTCGTTCCTGACGTAATTTTGGCGTATTAATACCCTAATTGTTCCGCAATTAATTTCAATGAACGGCTCAGAAACGTTTTGGTATTGGTTCCAATTATTCGGAAGAGGAACATTTAAAATGTGGACGAAGTTGTCAAGACCAAAAGAACGAAATAATTTACCGAAAGCACAAGAACGTTGCATTTGGATCGAGTTGCATCCGCAAAATTCGACGGCAAAACAAGAGGATCGTCGGTTGGAAGCGCATATGACGTTGGGGTCCGCCATCTTGATAAAGTCAAATGGCACCAGCGGGACAGATAAATAGTAAATAGGGCTTGCACACTGGCCGGCTCCACATCTCGCAAATAGCGCCCATAAATATCTCGATGGCTTAGCTAATACACGACCCCTACCTCGTTTTTTGTTCCCTTCGTTCCTTTAACTTCTTCCACTGCTCTATGATTGTGTCATGATTTTTTATTATTCAGGGATAACAATGTAGCTTTTTCAATTCGACGATGGCGGATTATTTGTTTTCATTATTACGGACCCCTTTAAAGTGTACATCTCGTGTTTATCCTTTTATAAAGCGCGGTTGCTGAATTATTGAGGCGAGTAAGCGGTTCAGACAATCTTTTGATACCTCTATTGATTTAATAGAGTTTTGGTTTTAAGTCCACACTTTCTTGGACCCTAAGGCCGTTTTGGCCTTTGTGCTCTACCTGACGTTCTGCTACTCTTTTAGAACTTTAGATTTGATTAGGTAATGCAACCAAGGAAATTTCCAGAGAAATCCTGCAAAGGGCTGTCACGAAATTAATGAATATTTAGATGGAAATAGTTTCACTGAACTAAATATTTGCTAGTAATAGAGCAGTTGAAGTTGCAAAGCGACATTTCACTAGACCAATAATATTTTGGAACAAGAGATAAATAATACTTTATCAAACAAGTGTAATATACTATGCCAGACGATCTTAGAATATTTACAATGTCTACATTATTACACGGTAATATAGCTAGAGATATCAATGCTGTGTATTCGGTTGTGGTCATATAGAAAACAAATATCTCGAGGCTAGTTATTAAGACGATCCATGTTATTACGTTGTTACTATGAAATTCTTTCTAGAGAACCACGTTCATTCCTAATCACGAATTTGTACAAAGCAATCCATCATTTTCGCCCCTGCCCGAAAATTGAGTGTACGCTTTCAGTTCAAAAACACCATAATTAGGTTATTCGTGAAATTAAAACATAATCGACAAAAAGCTCGGAGGTAATAACAATTAATTAACGGGAGTTTTTGTACGGAGCGTCGTAGACCGAGTGCGGTATATAAATCACGAAATATGATACAAGTATACATCATTTTGTTGCAAGAAAGGCATAGGAAAGCTAGAATGATATATTAGAGAGAAGTGGTAGGCAATTCAAAAGGGAGATGCCCCGAGCAATGCGACCTGCAACCGTGCTCCAGTCTCTCGCCGTCATAAATATTACTTTGACATTTCTTCCCTTTAAATCGCACGTAGGCGAGAAATATACTGCAGGTGAGTTTCGGTGACGCCTCGAATGGGGTTGTCGATTTTTATTACCCCCGTCTAGAAAAACTCTATTGTCACCCTTTATCTACCCATTACTACTTATTTCCTCGTACGTTACGACTCGAGGGGCGAAAAAAACCGCAGCCTACAAATGAGGAATGTCACCGGGAACAGACAGATTTTTTTGGCAAATCCATGCATATGTAATGGCAGTACTTTTAGGGTGCCTTTAAAGGGGAACAAATTGACAATTGCTAAAACAATATTAATTATGTAACGCCGCTGCGCAAAAAATCGTAATTTTTAACAAAGGACACAGACAAAGTGTATATCTATATAAAAGAGCTTTTTCAATGGAACGATAATTATATTAACATACCATTCATCTCCATCTGACGAACTTGGAATTGACAACTTTTTATCTCAAATCATAAATTTCGAAATTGATTTTTATGTGCCAAATTAAAAAACATTTTTAGAGCGGACACAGCTGCGGTTACGACTAAAGTTATTAAAAAGCTTTTCATAAGAAATTAAAGTTCTCTTTTATTGTGCCAACCTGGTTTGATGGCTATAGATAACGCGAATCGATTTCATAACATTTTAACTACATATTAAAATAAAAACAGTTAATTATAAAATTCAAATTTGAAAGGTAAAAAATAAACATAATCCTGCACAAGGAAACGTTTTAAGAACCGCGTAACAAGTGCGTTCGTTGCCAAATGGAAACGTCGGGTTAACGTGAGTCTACTGCGAACTGCCGGCGAACCGTTTTAAATTACGTATCCGTTAATGTGTGTATAAAACTTCTGAAAGGTCTGACACATGTAATTTTATACGGCACCTAGTTCACTGTTACGGCTGGCTGGAATAGCTGCCTGCAAATATGTTCTGTAAAGAATGTTTAGAGTTACACTTCAAAATTACAAAGGGACGCAATTGGCACTGCTAATATCCTTTGTGCCGTACTTCTTCCGTCTCTCATTCAATACAAACTATTACTGCTGTTTTCTATAAGACACTGCGCTTTGACATTTTTCTCCTTTTTGCATCCATAATCATTTTAAATGTTTTCGAACACTAGGTAAAATTAAACGAAGGTATTGTGTTGTAAATATAACATTTATTGTAAAATAATCATGCCCGATCCATTATCACACAATTGTAAAATGGGTAATAAAAATAAAATGTATAATATGAATCTCAATAAATGATTATAATTTATTAATTAATTGGCCCAAGGCCTTGAAGTCGACGGCTCCGGCGTGGCCCTGCTGGAACATTCGCATTTGATTTCTCTTCATGGATGTGCTTCTGCTCATCTACAAGCCCACTCATTAGTAAGGGTCAATTTAAATTACATTAAAAAGAAACTTACGGTTTATATTTTTGACAGGATGTGGTCCTCTGAGAGGATATTCATCTGGCGGTAGTAATAGTACTGAAAAAAATATTTTACTTATCAAGTTTGTGTCAAATTTCCTGTCACCTACTTCATTTTAACCTCACATTTCTTAAAACACGATTAATACTTAATTACAACTTACCTGACAATATATAAATGGTCATCACCAATATTATTACAACTACAAATCCAACTAGCCACAGGGTGGAAGAACTCTCCACAATTTTATTTGAAACTGATCCCAATCCGGTCGTCATTTTAACTGTTCTAGTATATTTGAAACGTCAAAATAGTAACCAGGGTCGCCGTATATTTATTTATTCATACTTAATTATTTTCCAAAAATGTCAAGAAAAAATTAATTTCGAAATACTGGATAGATATTCTTAATTATTGTGTCCCAATCAATGCTTTTAATCAATCCTTGATTCAAGACGTTGCATTGATTTTTCTACATTATAAAGGATAAGACCATAAATGTCATATCCATTTTTCAATAAAAAGGTGTGCTGTTACTGAAACAATTATTATGGAAGTTTGCTGGAGAAACTGTTATGGGAAAATTGCACACTTGATTGAGTTTGATTACCTATAGGAAAAGGTTCAAAAGAATGACCCTTGGGTCAAGCAGGGAATATAATACACTTAAGATTGGAAAGCAAGCAATTTTAAAGTATAAAAACTGGAGAAGTTCTCCGCCGAGCAGTTTATTTAAATTGTACTCGAATAAAATGCCTCAATCCAGGCATTGTAATAAATATTGACGTGCACATTCTGTATTTGCACTCGAACCGCACTGTTGAAGAATATTATTTTATAATTATTTCGATGCAATGGGTGTACGTAGTTGGTAGTTTGCACGTCCTTATAATTATAGAGGTTTGTACGTTCCATAGTTTAATTTTAAGGGGATTAGATTAGGTTAGTTGATTTCGAAAAGTTGGTCTGACATGGCTGCATTGGACGTAAGTGGGGAAGAAAATCGCCGTATACAGAATCCATATCGGAAATTTGAATAGAAATAGGGCGTCTATCGACATGGAATATATTTCAGGATACGAAAAATGTATGTTTTTCAATATATATTGGCCGAAATCGTATTCGCAGTGGCTGTCTAGCGTCAGCACATATTTACACAATATAAATACGTTAGTGTCTAAGTGAGTTTAGTGGTCTATTTTTTTCCGTATCAAAAATCGTTATGTTGTCGAGTTGATTTGGGATGGCAAGGTCGGTAATAAAATTAACAATTGTTAAAGCTACACCTCCAGTTGCCCTCCAATTAAACTAAAAGTTACGTTGACCATGAGCACAAGTGAATAAGATATATTCGCATTGTTCAGTTTATTACCGACCCTGTTATTCTCAATTGACCTGACTTACACCAGCTTTACTTACATAGATATTTTTGAATAAAATATCAGATATCTGAAGACTTAAGACACCTTAAAACAGAATAGATGCGTCAGCGTAATTGTTGAATGCAATGTGGGCTTCCCCCTGCACAGAAAAAAGCATAATGTCAAATAATATCCCTAGTCCGATAAAACAAAAAGACATTTTTTTACGAGACACAAAAATTACGACCATGACGTTTTATGAATTTTGCTATTATGGTAATAAAAGCACCAATAAAGGATCTTACACTGGAATATATTTTCTGTGTAATATGGAAAACGACGTAATATTTTTATTTCTCTATTACAATTTGCATTTATAGATACGTCGTATGCGCTTTGAATAAAAATTGAAACCAATTTGTTTCAGTTTTAACTGAAAGTATCAGAAGCTCGCATTACCGCAAATACCGGTTTTTATGTCATTGTGCTAAATGTGTTGGTCGCTTTTATGTCAGTGTATAAAAATAACCAATTACCCTTTTATCCGGAAAATTCAAGGATACAAAACTCAGGTTCGAAAAAACCTATACAGCTATTTGTCTCACGGTCCGCTATCCTGCGGTCTTCATAAGTAATTCCAAATTCTACGACACCCAAAGGTGGAAAAGAAAAATAAACCTACTCCAAACATATATCAATGGGTCATAATCATATTTTATACATCTATTGTGTGTCAGACGCAGGGGTGAATATATAAATTATATATATTTGTGAGTTTTTCAAAACATCTCTTGTCGTTTTCAAGTTTCACGACTCCGTGTAAATTCCAATATTTATGCTGGCGGTTCCACGTTGAAAATCATATTTTGTGGTGCCATTTTTTATTTATTGTAATACAACCTTTTTGTGCTAAACTACACTCAATGGGCATTCCGTTTAGCGTTCAAAAACATGTACCTCTAAATAAATTTAAAATCTTTTAACTGCTAAAGGTATAAATTGAAATTCGCGACAGCAGTTCTCTCGCGTATTCAACGGGATAATTCATTTTCAGCAAAAAAATTATAAGTTTTTTATTTGTAAATCTGATAATTACTAATTAATTACAACGATAAATCCAACATGTGTGTCCATTAACAATTAGTTTAATCTGCAACAAATTAGTTTGTATACGTTGTTAAATTGCTTTAATTTAAAAATTACCAAACTACCAAAATGCACCTCTAAATTATGAATAATATATGTATTACCGTAATATGAAAGTTTTTAATTAGATAACTTATGGTGTTGTCAACCCTGTCTAATATGTAATATACATTTCAGTGAAACGTGGAATCTACCAACTGAAACCCGTATTACGGATCTAAAACTTTATCCACCGAAACGACGCAAAAAGTTGACCTTAAAACTATTTCATCGCATTTAATTAAAATGCGATTCTGTGCTTTGAACTTATGATAAACCCATTTTACGGAATGCTTAATTAACGTTATTTTTGCTTATAAACACACACACTCCCGAAAGATGCACAACAACCCGACAATTTATGACCGTTTGCTGATTCAATGCACATGTAGGAAATTTAAATTAATTAATTAATCCGGCATAAAAGTTGTCCGCGTTTAAATTCAACCTTTTGTTCTTACGCGGCCCGCACAATTATTTATCATCCTTAAAGTACGTTCCGGCCAGTCCAATCCTGTCCTTTATCCCGGTACAATTTCCCTAAGCCCTCTTTTGTTGGGAAAATCGTAACTGACGGATTGTGCAAAAAGATGTAAATGTCAGACGTGTTTTGTTAAAAGCATACACCGATTTTAGATTGTTTTTGTTCGTAGTGCTGGCCGCTTTTCTCAACAAAAAAATGAGGGACGTAATTATTTTTCGCGTTAAGTGTTTTATTCGGACTGACATTTTCAATCGCGACACAGCTAGGAAAAATAATAAGCCCGATAAAAACGACTTTAAATGCAAGTCAATTTAATCATAAATGGAGACATTCATTTTACAGTTGTGCTCCGTTTTATGAATATTCAATTATTTAATTGACGGGGCTGTTTTATGGTTGATGGTGGCTTGTTATTATTAAAAGAATACTTGTTTTTGCTACTCTTGACTGCATTTTAAATTCTCTTGAAAATGATTATACTTACATAAATTTCGCAAATTTTTTCCTTTCACTCGTTTGTCGAAATTAACACACTACGAAAGGCACATAGTAAAAGGTACTACATAAGTTCATTTTAAAACTTTAAAAGACTCATAAATAAGTATAAACGTAATTACGTTTGACTAATGTCCAGAGAGTATGTAAAATGCAAATGTAAAATTCGCTTTAGTAGTCAAATCATCCTGTATAAACAGCCACTATAAAGATATGCTAATAAATCCCGTGGCTTATCGTTGAATATATTAACTTGTACATCATAAATGAAATTCCTGCAGGAATAAATTAATTATGTAATTAGTTTATTATCCGGGCGCTTACTGTGAGTTATCGAAGTTTCTAACGATATCTGGGGGACCAGCGTTTCGGCCATATCTCAGTCTTTATTGGATGATGCTGGATTACAAATGGACATTGTTCAATAACCCAAAGCAGGGAAGGAACATAAACAGGGAAAATTTTCGAACACTGTTTTGTCTTCCTATGCAAATACGAGCTTTGTATATCTGAAAGTGAACAATCACTTGGCATAAAAAGGAAAAAGTTTTATGGCCGCATTACATCCCCTTATTGGTTGTTTCTGGGTTACTAATGAACATTGCTCAATAAAGGAAACTTCCCCGAAGACGGTGACTGCAGACTGGTGTTCGAAATATTGTTGAAAAACTTTTTATCCGAGTCACATGTGGAATTACATATTAGGGATTGCACCAACTTTGCGAAATCTTTCTTATTAGTTTATTATTGCGGTCATAAATATCATGACGTATTGATGATTTCTTTTATTTATTTGTTTGTGTTTTATTACGTTTCTTTGTACCCCCCACGGAATTATTGCGCACGCTATTTTCGACGGGAAACGTGACACTTTTCAGCTACTTACACACAATTGACAAATTAATCATTAGTGGCAAGTTTCTCTAATTAGGATAATATCACTGGGAATTATAATTCATTAGCTATTAGTCCTCGACTTATTTTAATTTATGACCAATTACACGCAATTTAATGGTCAGTTTTGTTAACTGTTATATTTAGATTAATCTATACGAATCAGTAATGTTCCAAAATTGTAGGTGATGGTCTCATAACAAATTTACTTTTCGGCTGATTGAGTGTTTATTGTTCGTTGAAAATAATGTGGTTTAACTTTACTTCTTTGGAATGTGCGCTGTGACAAATTGTTCTTGAAATCCTCTTATTTTAGATAAGTACAAATTATTTCTTTAAAGAGATTATAATGTAACAAATGCTTCCTAAGAGATGTTCTAACAACAAAATCCTTTTAGTTATGCTTTATTGGTTTGTCTTAAAATATTTTAGATCCATTCAGATTGAAATAAATTGAAAACAACATAAATATGACTTGTGTAAATGTTACAGTTAAATTAAAGGGACAATATTTAATTGTAAATAACTAGAAGTAGACACCATTTCGAATTGTCTCTTATTGTTTTACTTAAAAATGTGTTTTTACACGCAATAAAAATGTAACATTAAATAGGTGTTTCGTTGTGGAAGTTTTTAATGTATATCACGTATATATTAACTCATTAATTTTTTGGGGGAAAAATTTAAGTAAATACCCGTTTTCGTCACAAACGCAATAAAACTTTCTAAATTGTTAATTTATTCTACCATGTTGTAAATTAAACCCGAATATTCTTATCTACCCTTTGCATCAAGTTTCAAAAAGTAAGAAACTTCATGATAATGAGAAAAGTTCACGGGCAATAATGTGCATTAGTTGAGTCGTTTAATTTTTTTAACGAATACCTGCGAGTTTTATTAAAAATCGCATTTGCTGACGTTTGAAAATTTGAATTTCAGTTTTCGCACACGGATCGTATAATTGTCGGTGTCGAAAACTTTTCATATGTCATCTAGAAAAACGAACTTCTCACACCGAACAGCGTCTAGGTGTTTTATTTAATTGTATATTTTAAAATGTCGCACTAAAAAATTACTGCGGGCAACTCTACCTGCATATTTCATTTAAAATGCATTTTCTCGCTTAATGAATATCTAATTAATTGCCAACATTTAGTCAGATTTACATTTACGACGTGACCATAAATATTCAATTCTTGCAACAGAAGCAGGAAATTGTTGTAAAAACTATTTTCTTTGATCGTGAAATCAACCGGTTACGGATAATAAAATTGTTAAACGGAAATTCTGTTTAAAACGAACGAAGGAATGCGTACGATTCAATTAGTCATGTTCACTTTGTAATGCAATATTTTTATTGCATATGTATTACTTAAATAGCGATCCCACCGTGCAATAATATTTCACGTTTATGAAGAGGCAAACGGAACGAGTGATGCCTAAGCTTCCCAGCTAGCTGAGAGTTTTAGAGTCTACAATATTAAGGATTATCCGTTGACAATCCTTAGACAAACTGCTAGTTGTCACGCTATAAAGCAGAGTATAACAACAACTTTACACTAAAATTCAGCATGAATGACACGGTCTAATGCTGACATAATGATAATTCTTTAAATTATGATCAAAGCTAACTCCAACAAAACTTCCGACATCCTGCTGCCGACACAGAAAATAACGGTGCAAAGACGAAACTAAAGAACTGAAGTACATAAATAGGATTTAAACTTACCAAAAAACATAATATAACAGTGAATAATTAAATACATGAATAAACAACGGCATTTTAAAAACTTAAACAAAAAATAAAAAGTCAAGCCGCAGGATATAAAAGCTGAAATTTGAATAAACAACCGTCGAACAATGTGTCAGTAATTTAAAAATGCCATCCATAAAGTCATACGTACAAAAGTATAGTGCTGTGCATTTTGAAAAGTGGTTTAACCAAATATTAACGTTTTAAAAAGCGATTTAAATGTTACATGTTATGCGTAAATTTTTACGACAGTAAAAGCTGACAGTTTAAAATGTACCGGAATATAATAGATATTTTCGTGTAGTTTAACTGAGATTTTAAATGGCGAGCCGCGTGGATCTGATGAAACGCAGCAATTTACAACAGCGAGATAAATGTATTATATGACAATGGTGTAGAGTTAAATCGTTGCCTTTTTACAAATAGTGATATTTTCGATTTTACGGCATATTTATTTTCAATTATCGGCCAGCTATTGGCGATATTGTAAGGTAATTGTGCGGTTATTGTTTTAGTTTATTATGTGATGCTACTCTATTTGTGTCCGTAAATGCGCTAATCTATTATGGGTCTCGGATTAATGCAATGATTTTAAATTTATGAGCAATCTGAAAGGTTTAGATGGACCATAAAAAGTTCTGCTTTTTAATGCAATACATTAAACTGTGCATTAAAGTAAATTGATTGAGGCCCATAATTATAAGATATTACGCTTCATTTTTATGCATTTTAAAACAACGTGGAGGATCAGATTGATTTTAATTTAAGTCCTTGTAACTTTCGATGCGATAAACTGAACGTGTTAAGAAAATCACCGAAGCCATAAATAAAATATAAAAATCCGACTTCCGATAGATAATTGTTTTCGCACAACTTTACACAGATAAGTAGTAAACTGGTAGTTTAGAGTGGACAAACTGTGACGTGAACGAAAGTGTTCCAGCAGATTGACGGGCACATCAAAACTGCGACGTTAAAAACAGGAAAGCCAGGTTGGTTCGAGGACCACCCCCCAACAATACATCACCAACCTGCCGTTCCTTAACGAATTGCCTACGGCGTGCGGGACTAACGAAAGTTAATTGAATCTGAAAGGTAGTTTTCCAATCAATCAATTACCATGTAAATCAATCAACGCTAAACACAATAGAGCGGGCGCCTCGCGTTTATGCGCTCGCATAGCAATTTATTCTCGATGTATTTAAATAAACTAAGTCGGGTGTGAGATTCCATCAAGTTTCAGGATGCTCGCTAACAATCCGAGCGCGAAAATTACACCAACATCTGCTGGAATGGCTCGGGCTCAATAGAGTTGTACTATCTGCAACCAGCCATCGCTTCTCGCCCCGTCAAGCACCGGCCCTTTTCTTTAAGACGTCGACTCAATCGCGGCCTCTTTTAATCACCCTCGGCTCTTGCCGTTCACTTTTTATTGGCGAATTTTATCTTGTTGCGATTGTTCTCATAAGCGCTGTAAAGCTTTGCGAGTCGACATTAATTAAATGAGATTTGCGGTGTTTACGGTCGCCGATGTGAATGGGAATTTATAAGTTTCGCCACTATATACTCCGAGATTTTACAGTACAAAAACGGTCATTGACTGACATACACAGTGTGTTCAGAGAAACAGCATACGTTTATATTTAGGAAATGGAACCAAAATATTGTATAACTCAAATAATTCATTTTTTATTTGCTTAGACAAGAAAGGATGTGATTTACTAATAATTTTTCTAATTTGTAAGTCAATATAAGGAGTTTTTGTTAGAAATTTTTCTTATTGTATTTTCAATTGTGTGTGTTATTTCACATTTATTAATAAGCATTTAAAACCCTTTTTCGGATACATCTTAAGTTTTTAGTGATGTCAGTAATATTTAGACCTTGACATTTCATGTAAATTAATATTTCTCTCTTCTCTGGAATGGAATGTTCCTTTCTTCTCACTGAAACTGAATTTATTCAATGATATTATATAATCTTACTACTAAGAGTATTGTTAAATAGTGCTACAAAAAGTATCAAGTAAATATTTGAATGTGCTATTTCTTTGGCCAACCAAGGTTTAAAATATTGGAATATACTTTTTATACTGACCAGACAAAACTTATTTAAATTTTCTGGTATTTCTCAGCATATATGTGTGTGTATGTGTTTAAAGTAATATTTCCGCCGTTATTAAGATGCGTGGAAAAAAAGCAACTTTCTTCAAGTCAATTAAATTATTTGATGGCATCATTTGCTTTATTATCTCTTTTTAATTTTTAAATGAATTGACCCTCTTTCAGTTGAACAGAAAAAAAATATAGAAAAGTTAAGTGATAATTGAGAAATTTCTAATGTACAGGCAACACATCAATATAATGATATAATTTTAAATCACTTTGTTTCAAGGCAGAGAAAAACAAAAGTTATATCTATAATAAAATTCTAAATAAGATCATTGGGATCACAAGGTACTTTCAAATTAATTCATAACTATTTATAGACAAATTAAGATATAATTTTTAAAATTGTTTAGTAAAATATTCTTTGAGGGAATATAATATTAAATAATATAATTGTACAAGTCTGGACAAATTAAAGGGCTATGGAGACCGTGCTGTCGCATAAATTATTCCCAAACCACACAATTTTACTTATAAAAAGTCAAACCAATTACTCTTGATATTTGTTTCAGTAGAACTGAGTATTAAAATTCGTCAAATACCCGGTAATCGGGTGCTCATAGTTGGGGATCCGGTACCTACTTTAAAAATGGTACCGGATGCCCGTTACCCGATATTTTACTAATCCTTGACATCTTCCATCAACGTAAGGATTGATTAACAATCACAAAGTTTTTCTTAGTATAAAATATTGATAAATATATCAAGCAGTCATAACTTTTATGTTTACATGTAATAATGTATTGCATATTACCGACATAAATATAAATCATATCATTAAGGATTGTTGATATTGTTTGTTTTACAATATCAAAAATATTTATAAACGTATATATTTCTGGTACTTTCCTGGAAATTTATTTCTGTTTACAAATCAAATTTTTAGAATTGTATTTGCTCGTTAATGCGATTTATTAATTTTTCAACTGTAAAGCTAGAGAAATTATCGACGCAACAAATGTTATTACAAAACGGAAATTCAATCTAAAATTTATATTTCAGTTCACTCACCCACAATTTACAAAGCTGTTTCAGAAATTATTAAATATTGCGTTCATTTTGTAGCTTAATAATTATAAACTATCTTTAATTTTCGCTGATTTTCAACGAAGGGTTCTTTATTATTTTACGTTCCATTAAATTATTTAATGATTAATAACTAGATCCAATTTAGTTATAGTTTAATCGTTTTAACTTATTAAGTATTTAGTAGTATTGATTGTAATTTAAATTCAAAATTTCCTGTAAGGTTTAAATTATTCTTGTATTTATTAGTACAATTGTATCGGCATTTTTATGAAAACAATGCTGTTTAATTTTTTTTTTTAAATATTATTCTTGTTTAAGGGAGAGGCAAAAAATCAACACATAGATGTAACAGGATTTACCAAACAAAAAGAATATAACATGATGAGAATGAATGAAGGTCGTTAGCCGACCGTAACAGTTAATGTTACATCCCCGGTCCCGTTAATATTTTGTTTAGATTTTAACCCCTTAAGTGGATTTCATTGTCATTAACCCATTAAACTGTATTATATATTAATTCATTACTGACATATATAATAATATTCATGAGTGAGTTTTCCGAAGGGAGTTCGGCGGAACGCGCCCTTCAGTGACAGATGTTGATGAAACAACGGGGTCACATTTTTATTATGATTTATGCAACATGGAGAGTATCAATTGTGCTGCGGCCTTAATAAATGGAACATTATCTTTCTTTTGTGTTGCGGTCGCAAAAGTACACGAATACACGTTTAATGATCATGCTTTAATATAATGAAATATTGCACCTTTGCAGGTGGCGAACGTACTCGTACTCGAAACAATGAGAAATTGTCTTGGGAAAAAATGGGCGTTTTTACGTGCATTCCTACACTCCGTTGTATTATTCTTATTGTTTGAAAAGCCGGCGTAAAATAGCCATGTGTCAGCGATGGAAAACTGGAACGAACCTCCAGACAACAGGGGTATCTGGAACAGACGAATGAATTGCAATAAAATATGTTTAAATTGTCAGGACTTCATATCGTCTAGTTTTCCTATGAAACGTGTTTTCCGTGTAGCAACAAATTTTCCTTCAGTATGATATTTCATTATTTCATTTACACGGCTGTAAATTGCACGTTCGTTTAAATAAAAACTGCCAATTTTCAATCCAAGCTGAATTCATTTCATCAAAATTAAAGCACAAATCCCGACGCGACTCAATTCATTATGTTCGTTTATTTTGAATTTTTCCACAATCGAATACATTATCCTCGTCATCATCATTCGTGTGGATGTTATTGGGCCAACATGTGCTTTAAATTTCTATTCCACATGGTAAACGGATCCCAATTGCATCGAACAAATGACTTGCGATTAAAGTTTAAACACACAAAGTAAGATTTATTTAATTTGAAGAAAGTGCTTTGGACTAACGACTCAAACGAAAAAACACAATTGAAAATGAATTAGCATCAATAAAACACAAAAATTCACCACATTAAGTATAACCAAATTTTTAAGCACCTGAATTAAAAGAAGTGGAAGAGGCTCTCTAATAAAATTTCACAAAAACTGTTGCCTACACTCTATTCCTTAAAATTAAAATATTCTTCCTATTTTATAGGGCAGTAAAAACGATGTATTACTCTAACTCCCGTGGTGTCGTTACATGTGTCGTTTTTATTTGGGGATCTACATCCATTTTCCAAAATCTTCTTGCTAAAGTTACAAGAGCAATGTCAACAAGTCACTCGTAAGGAATATTTTAACAGCAATAAAATGTTACTATGCCTAGAGTAGACATCCGCGTGTGTTTAAAATATTAGGAACTCAACAAAATACACCATCAATGAAGACGTCTATAATTACGATAAACGAAGGAATGTTGACATGACTAGATAAACTGAAAATTATGTAATAAAAATTCCAGTGAGTTAAAAGATATTCCTGAGGAAAAAATTGGAATTAACAGACGGAGACTCTGGTAATATAAAACTTTTTGAAATTTAATTTTAAATAATAACGTAGTCATTAATGTACTTAGTTTATCATGCTCTCGTGTAGCTGCTCCACACAATTTATTTTGTTCTACACTTTTACATTGTCTGTATTAATTTAATTTTAATTATTATGTATTTATTTGTGCTGAGATTAAAGATTCCATTCACACAGATTACCATTCTTAAGCTTCTTTATTGTTTTCTAAGGACAATAAATAATTTGACGCTTACGTTCAATTAATGGAATAGGGAAATATCGCTTCAGTTAAAATACGAACTCGGACGCATTTGAAAATAGAACGGCACAAACAACGTATAAGTCACATTTTGTTGTTATCCCGATTGGTAATTTCCCTAAGTCGAGAACGTGACATTTATTGCTTGTAAAGCATGAGTCCCCAAATAAAAGAATAAAATAAGCAGATTCAGCTCGAAACTGTCAGTAAATTGTTTTTTATTATCTGCCTCTGCATTTCCATATAGAAGTTTAATCAATACGCAAACGATTGGAAACACACTACGCTCTCCGGTTTTATTTATTTTTTTGTTTTGTTTGCACATAATGAAGTTTGAAAGTTGTAAAGTTGTGGCGAATTTAAAAAACTGATTTTTACAATGCTTGGGAAATGTATTGAAGATTTATTTGCATTGATATCCAATCGACTATAAATAATCACTTGTTTATACATTTTATTAATCGAAATCGACCGTAAGACTGTACACCGTTAAGTAAGTAACGACTTCACTCTAATGCTGTTTTTAAATCACACTCTTTAATGCATAATTTATTATTGACATAGGATCGAAGCAATTAGATAATGTGAACTTGTTCGATTTTCCTTTTATCTTCTATTTGCTTGGAACTGCTCATGTGTGCATCAATAAACTGAAACTTTTTAAACGTCTCCCGACTTGGTAAACTTTCTATAAAGAACATATCCAGTAACCGTTTTAATTCAGCCGTCTTGAAATTCTATTGTGTTTAAGTGCTTTTAATACTTGAGTTTCAAAGTACGGCGGGGGTGTTGTATTTCAATTTCAGACATACCGTCCATTTACCAACGGAACCGCCTTAAAAGTGAAGGGCAACGTCACGAATACCTTCCTTCACGAAGTTTTGTTCAATACAGATCTCGACCATGTCCGCGTACAACTTACTAATGCAACTGCCATGTAAAATCTGTGATCAAACATGTTTTGCTTTTTAACACGGATGATTTAGTTCGGCGCACTGCCACATACTAATTAATTGACTCGTTTAAAGGTGAACGCGAATGGGTCAAGAAAAACTACATTATATGGTTTAATTTTCTTTCCAAGTCAAGTTATAAAGTGGGAGTTCAATCAGTTTCAATGAAAAGTGTCTATTATAAGTTCATTACGGAAAATCGCTATGGAATCTAAGTAACCTTTCACCTTAGTCTTCCATTTTCCCAATTATTTTTAAACCAATTTACTTTATATTTACTTATATAGAAATATACAGGGTGTTTCATAACTTATCCGAAATTTTTTAACAAGATATGCTAAATAGTAAGTCGATTTCTTAAAAAAAAATTCTAACAAAAGTCCAACAGAAAACGAGATAAAAAATGTTTGTTTGTAACAAACCTTACTCTACAAAAGCTGTGCAAAGTCTTCTTCATTGACCTACAAGCCCCAATTTCGTCGTACTAGTTCCAAGGTTCCTCCTTGCTGCTGTTCCCGGAGACGTAGATTATAGGTTATGATAATTGAAAATATTGAGAAGTAAACACTGCATAAAAAAGTTGTAGAGTAAGGTTTGTTACAAACTTTTTTATCCCGTTTTCTGTGGACTTTTATTAGATTTTTTTTTAAGAAATCGACTTATTATTTAGAAGTGTTGTCTGGTTAAAAAATTTCGGATAAGTTATGAAACACCCTGTATAAAAGTAAAACATAATGAACATTAGGGTGAGCCAAAAAAATCGAATTCTTTTTTAACTTGGTTCCTAGACACCTTTTAAAATGCTCTCCAAACACCTCATTTTAATTGGAAGGTCATCCTCATCCCAGTTTTCCATTTTTTCTTCAGTCCCATATGGCAAAATCCACATCTCGCTATTACTTGACCATATTTACATTTGTTGTAGGAAATTGAACGGTCTACAAAAAATTTCTCACAATTTTTTCATAAGATATCGGAGGTCAAAGTTTGATGAATTTAACAAAAATTTCTTTTTTTTTTACTTCTAAATTTCGTAGATAAATAAATATTATAAAATATATTCGCATTCGAATCACAGTACGTATTGATTTTAAATGCTTTTTAATTTTGAGTTTATTTTGAATAACAGTTTCTAAGTTGTCTTTTCTTTTGTGTCGAAATATATTTGTATCTAATGAATTCAATTTTTTTTTTTTTTTTCATTTTATGTGTCTTCTTTTTCTGTTGATATATTCAATGATATTTGTCAAATAAAAAAATTATTTTTCAGTGTCAGAAGTTAAAAAAAAAATAGTTAATTTTTTTGGGCCACCCTAATGGGCATATTAATTAAAAGACAGTAATGGAAAGACAATAATCGTCGAATATAAAAGCTTAGAAAAGAGCTGCCAGCTGCCAAGAGAATTATATTTAAAACTGGCGACAATAAGAAACATACCGACTATTACATGTAATAATTTAAATTGAATCACTTCGAGACATATTGAGCGGCGATTAATTGAGGGGCAATGATTGATATGGTCGAATCGCGCTTTTTCCGCATGGAAATGCCGGCATGTCCGGCGCTGCATTGTGTCCGGGAACGAGGCGTCCCGACGCATCGTCACAGATGGGATAGTTCGGATAACGGACTGAACCCATGCGGAAGATGAAACATAAAGTATAATTGGAACGCGAGGAGCCCGACGACACATTGTCGCACAGGGTGTGGCGGCCCACGGTGAATTGACAATTGTTATCGCTACATTGTGCGTGGCGGCGACTCCGCATCGAATTTATTCCGCAGTGAACGGCGTCTGTCGGAGAGACGCCTGCACAAGTCCAATACACACACACACACACACCTTTCACGTATTTATGATTTGCAACCCGTGACGCTCCGTTTGAGCCGATGCATCCTGACAATACGTGATTCCGGGATAAATTATTTTTGCGGTCGAATATTGACCGCATACTAATAAGTCAGTAAATAAGTCATTTTCAACTGACTGTATATACAGTCTATATAGAAACATATTTTTATAAATTAAATTTCAAATTTTTGTACTTTGCCAAAATAAAAATAAAGTAGTAAAAGTAAATCTTGAATTTTGCATTTTTAAAATTCTTTTTTCGTCTTTTGTTATACAAAAACAGGAATAATTATTATGAATAATTAACAATGAATTGTGTGTCTTATAAAATATGTATTTTATTTAATCAATGTTCAAAAATCGTCAATATTTAATGAGTTCACATTTATTATTCATGATTATGCCAAAATCTGATATTTTAATATTTAAACATCTGCAATATTGAATTTTCAGTAGTAGCTTCTATTTTAAAGATTTTTAATAAACAGATAAATGCAAACGACAGTTACTGACTAAACAATAATTAGACATATTTTCGAATTGAAATTTAATAAATTGTTAATTTTAGCATGTAAAATTACTACTTTTCAGAATTTCACAAAATGATAGTTGCTCTTCAATCCTTTACTTCTCCCGCATATTAATAACTACATTTAAATTCTCCATTTCAGTTTATTCACGTAATATTTATTCACTACATAAATAATTCTTTTCCAAACGGGCATTTATTCTCGTCATGTCTAACCTAATCTTGTTAAATGTAAAAAATACTTTCATACCCCACGACATATATTTATTTCTATTGTCCTCTTAATTTTTATGAAAAAAAAACCTGAAATTGATTAATATACGGTGCACGTAATGTTACAAATTTAAATTAATCATCAGGACGCCGAGCTTAGCAATGTGGGAGTTTTGTATTTTTACCTTTTTTTAGGTGTAAAGTCCCACATTCTTAAATTAGGATTAATAGCACGGGCATTTTTATATTTTACAAATAAATTTGAATTTCCTGACTTAATTAAAAAAAAAAATAATTACGTAAAATGTTACATACGGATAAGTTTAACCAACGTGCATGTTTTAAATAATAAATTTTCGGCGTCGAGTCAAGTAAATCAATTCGACGATAACTCAACGTGATTAATTTGCACCAACCAATTAAAATTTTTCGGCCGATATCGTTGATTTGCACATAATTTTTTTAAATCAACGTATTTATTTGTTTACCGTTCTTACGTATTACATTTAAACGAACAATATAAAATTGATTAATATGCGGTGCGCGTAAATGTAACAAATTTAAATTAATCATCAGAACGCCAAGCTTAGCAGTGTCAGGGCATTCGTTTGAAAAATGCTTGGGGATTTAAAAATTTTTGCACACAACCGTGATAAATTAAACCCGTGTAGTTAAATTTTTTCGACTGTAATGTTTTTTTAAGTATTATTCTAAGCTATTTGTTTATAATCTAGAGGAAAACGTTGTACGTGAACACGAAAAAAACTGACACGAATCGTTTTCGCATAAACGTTCAATATTAACGGCGATAATTATGATGTTGATAATACCGTGTAAAAGCGAAAGATTTATCGCGTACGTGACACATGTGATTCAACTACAAAACCCGAATTAAAATTTCAAATGAAATTTATGTATCCAACAATATACAAGGGATTTAGTTTTCATAGAAATATAAATGGAACGTCTGTAAATTGAAAAGTTAAGTGCGGGTTTTTATATGATATACGTGACCACAATCGCGAAATGTAAAAAAATGTAAGTCCGTTTCCTGACCAGTCCGGGACTTTCTATATCAAAAGCCGGCTCAGAAATGACTTAAACATAAATCACATGTTGGATTCGTGCGGATAATCGACAGTCGTATGTGACAGCTGAACATAATTTCATCTGAAGGTTGGCCTTTTTAAATCCCCGGAGGAAACGCTCAAAAAAAATAAAAATAAAACCGAGATGCAAAAGCACAGTCCGGACACATGTACGAAACTTGTATTTCCGGACTGGAGATTTATACGAAAACTTTTTCTTCAATCATTGCTAAACAATGAAAAATGTCGTTCGCTCTTTGTCCCACTTAAGGGATGGGTCGGCTTTAAAAATTTATACGCGTTGTTTCCTTACACTAATGCAGTTTTGCTAATCAAAGGGAAACGATTTTTTTGGACGTCATTTGTTTTATTTAATATCAAAAACTTTAAATAACTTGCGCTGAAATACATTCCAGAAGAGACTTACAATTAGTTGAAGTTTCAATACGAGCACAGGCACAAACATTTTAATTAAATGACAAATTCTACTTTGTTATTAAAGATTCGTATATCTTAAATTGAAGTTTGACTCTTATACAACTTTGTCTAAGAAGCATGAAACTTGTTAAGATAAAGAAAACGTAGAATAGCGTCAGAGTCTACTGCATGTAATTTCTAACTTTATGAAGTTTTTATTTCCTAAGAAGCAAAAATTTGTTAAACAATCCAACAAGTTTATTTGGTGGCGCGGTTTTATTGATACATAAAACTTTTCATTCCGGCAAGTACATATGTCTTATTAAGAAGTTTCAGCGAATTACCTCCAGCAAAACGTGATAACTACTTTTCACTTTTGACTGGCGAAAATTTATTTCATTTTAATAAAATTTTCGATCCGTTTGGATGGCACTCGCACATATTTGATAAAATTGACGATCATTCACAACATACAATTCAATTTAAATCAAAAAAATTTTAAATCAAATGCATCATACTAATTTGCACAACATTGCGTAGATAATAATAATCAATCAGTGCCGTATAGGTTCTGATTAACAGATAATTTATACACAAAACGATAACCAATAAAATTAATTAATAAAATATATCACTTCATTTCGAGATGATTAAAATTCGGATACACTGCGGAATGTTAAATGCCCGTTAAATGTTGCAAAAATATTCCTCGGCCTCGATAGAATAACTAGGAGTAAGTAGACAATAGGTGTTAGATAAATCATTTTCTCCTTTGCATTCAAACAGCATAAAATGCAAAACACCCTCGAAGAAAATACATTTATTTGTAACTACATAATGTGAAAAACGGATGAAACATTCACCGTATATTTCAAACATTTGATAGTTTCCAAATATATTTCCTTAAATTGATTGCCTGCAATTTTGCAGGATCAATTTCAGCGGCAAGTGCATATTACATTTTATATTTTTGAGTTTTCTGTTCACGTATACGGGAAAATAAAGAAACGCAGCACTGTCAACATAAAACAATATTTATTACTGACAAAACGAAGGCGACTTACTGTCGAACTTTATTTTATAATAAAACAGGAATTCAGTGCTACAACCAACAACGTTGTTTCAGGAAATAATATTTTTGAAGTGTTGTAGGTGCTTAAATAAATCAAGTAAAATAAAATAATTATACATTTGTTTACATAACGCAAGTTTTAATGGCGCTATAGTACAACTTCCGCGGTATATCATTGGTGTAGCTGAAACAAAGTTGGGAAGTTGTATTTCACTTATGTAAAGTTTTAATGTGTTTTTAATGAACTTCAGGCTTTTTACTTTTTGCCTATTAAAATATAGCTGTCTAATTATTTAATATAAACAAAAGTGTGCCCGGAATTCTATTACTTTACTCTTCTGTTAATACATTAAATATTAACAGTTATACATTTTCCCTCGAGGGTCTCCCCACATTTCATTTAAAACACCTTTTTCGATCGTAGAACAAATGTATTTATCGCTTTCAGATAAATTCACTCAAGTTTATAACAGTAATATGTAAGTAACCATTAATAATAATTTTATAAATTTGTTACGAACAAAAAACTCAAATACGATTAATAAAAGCCGATTATCTAACGTTATAGACATAACGTTTCACCTAACTAATGATTACCCATAATCACGTATAATTACATGCTAACATAAGTTGGGCGACATATTCGAAAATAATCGAACAAATAGCCTGGTATTAACTTGCCCGGAATCGATAACAAAATTGGACGGTTTTCATAGAAATTCCGGGCGACTAACAAAATTTTAATTTCGGCGATACAATTTCGAAATACGACAATCTAATATTTATAAACGTTTTATTTTTATTGTTTTCCCAACTGCCTTATTCAACAGCTGTCCTTTCATTATGGCCAGGCAATAAAGGAGCATCGATCCATTTCCGTCCTAGACCCTTTAATAATAAGGAAGGAATTATAACATATTCCACGGTTATTATATGTACGGTGAACGCAACACCTTATTTCGCACTGGAGACTTAGCATATATTAAAAAATATAAATTACTTCTAGGTAAGCATCTAACGCCTTCATGCAACATGGATTTTTATGAAGATGGATATTTTATAGTTCTCAACTTTAAGGGTGTGTTACCATTAATGGGGGAGCTTAACGTCATAAAACACCAGTTACATTGTCTATTACGTAAGACAAAAAGTCCGAAATTTCAGATGAGCTTATAAATTTTTCCATATCCAATCTACTTTTAAACTAACAACTCCCCAAGACGTGCAGAAGTAAATGCACTCCTGCTGGCATAAGTGCGTTTAAATGTGAACATATTTTAAGAATAATTAAAATGACACATTTCATAACTACATGACATTTTTTCACGTATTACGTTTCCTCCGATCTAGAGAAATGTATTTTTTATTTCGCTTTCTTAGGGAATCAACCAGACATTAATCTTTATGTATCCTTCGGGGTCCTTAAAAAATAAACAGCATTAGAACATCCCTTAAGCGGGATTATTCTCCCTCTAAATATGACACTCCAGTGAAGAATGACCTAAAAAAAAGGTTTTCCTCCTGATTGTTATTATAATATGTCTTGTCAGAGCGTGAAAATCGCTTTAGATGTTATATCGATTGAAAATCCGCCATCAATAAAGATTGCCACCCCCTTAAGAACAAATACGCGCGCGGCTTAACAAATAATCTACAAAAATCGTCGAGACTGCGTAAACATATTACGATTTAAACCATAAATCACGAGGCACTTTGCCTGAGTTGTTTCTCATTCTCATACTCCATTTTTTTTTCAACGACGTAAAAGAATTGTAAAACGCAACATTAATATTCTAATTATTGGAATTGATATCGAAACGTCAGAAGTTTCTGAAACGGATATTTTTTTATCATAAATTATTCACGCGGCAATCATGTCCGGGCTTTATCTTTTTTTGTTGTGTCCGTTTCCTGTATTTTATTTTTCAGGAAAATAATAAAGATTCAATCATGTAATAAATTTTAGCTTAATCATCAGGAAAAATGGGAATTTCGCGTGATTCGTTGCTTTTGTTATTAAATTATCACTTTTTCGATGCCCAAGTGATTTTGTTTGTATTGTATATAATTTTAGGTAATTGAAATCAGTATTTTGTATATGTAATTGTAAATATTGATGTTGCTAGTTAATATCTAGTTAAAATGTAGGTGTATTATTTTACATTACATGATCATTGTTGTAAATTTTACTCATTTTTACAGCTAAATATCTGATTAAATAATAATAACAAGACAAAAACTACATTTTAATTAATGTTTATTAATTTGCAACAACTAACAATTAACGTATAAATTTCAAATTAAAAACATCAAATGATACCCTCTCTTTACCCCTTTTAATAAAATAGAATTTTGTGTTTTAATAAACATTTATTAAATGCATGCAATTAAAATTAACTTTATTAAAACTTAATTAAATGGGTGCATTGTTTTTAATTAGGTTTGATTTACCAAGATAATTATTTAATATTTTATGATATTGCGACTATTAATTATATCGTATTATTTTTTTAACCCTTTAGCAGACGTAAAAGCAACGTTTACTATAAAAAAGCATTTCAGATGAACACTTCTGAATATATTTCAGCGTTTTAAATAATTAAATAGAAATATCATCGTTGTAGGTATTGTATTTTCTCTTTGTTTGAAATTATTCAAATGTAATGTCAATAAAAACCCAAAGGCTAATTATTTTCACCTCCACGTTTAATTTAAAACACACGGCCTTAATTCCATAATATAATTTAAATTCGGCACTGCATGAATTAATCGTGGTTATTTAATGGAAAGTAATTTGATCAGGGCGGAATTTCTAGTCAGAAAATGGAGGTGGAATATTCCAAGTAGTGCAAGTATAAACCTTAACTTGGGCATAAGATAAACACTGAAACTTGAAAGTTGGAACTCTGACTGGCTCGAGACATGTGAATTGCGAAATCGTTTACGCTCCGAAAACCAGGTCTAAACTTGTTTAAATTAAATTTAATTTCGCACAAGACCACTGTTTTCGGTGAATTTTTTAATAGACCCGTTTTATATTTGTTTACAACCTGAAACCTGAGGCGGGCAACTTTTGTTTTATACACACACATAAGCGGGGCTTATAATTTTATAGGCACATGAATCAATAATTGTAATGGGGACTACATGCAAAGTTGTTTATGTAGTCGTGTGTTTACGTATTATTTTACTAGAAAAACTGAAAACGTGGTTTTTATCAAAGAATTCAATTTACTTTGGTCGTTTCATAAATTCCATGATTAAATTAACAAGAAGATTTTGTTAAAACGATTACCTACATATTTCAAATTACGGTTTTAATTATATTTTGTCTGAACCTCACAAAAGATAATATTTTTTGGCCCGGGTTTTACGATCGTCTTTGTTCGTTAATCACAGTCATTAGATCCGTCGTAAAAATGCAGGTTTCTCTTAAAAATTCCATTATATAAAACCTGGTAATGAGTGGAACTTTTCATTATACTTGCGTGTTGAGTTCGCGTGTATTTTTTGTGTTGTTGAAGCCGTTTCGGGCCTGCGCAACGAAGAAAATTCGCTTAAATGATTTAATAAGAACAGCTTAAATTATTGTGGGTTACGGACTGTTTTACTGGATTTCTTTATCCCGAAATCTTTTAATTAGATTGTTGGAAAATTACGTATTAACCTTGCGACGTTGCGTCCGTTCCGAATTTATTTTTTGACGGTTATGTATAATGTATTATGTTATTTTACATTTATTTTATAGCTTTAGTTTTATTACGAGAACCATATATTAAAATTGCTTTTGTGTCTTTACAATAAAAGTATTAAATTAATTAAGCCCACCAGTTCCCTATTTCCAACTATTAATACATGAATGCAGATTAAACTTCATGCAAAACTTACCTCAAAATTCCTCTCATTAATTGTCTATTTAGGAACATAAATAAAATCGCATTTGATCATATTCTATAGACTAGCAATAGCAACAATAGGATATAAATACAACAATGGAATAATGGAAAATCTTTTTAAAGGAGTACTATAATAACATGGAATATTATTCATTACTGTCTTTGTTAAACTCAAGTTATGGACGTTTTATTCTACCTTCTTTGTAATATATGAATGGACTAAATATCTACGTGTACATATTTTTCGGATTTAGTCGATTTATTGCCATAGTTCTTATAACATGATAATATTATTCTGGAATTCAAAACTTTCCCGAACACACATTCCATGAAATTGTGCCCAAAAAACACCCACTCACCTTTCCCGTTGTGCGTGAATATTTCGCCAACAATAAATTGACACCCTTACTCATCTGCCTTAATAAGGTGCGGGCATAAAAAAATTAATGTGGCACTTTTGAGAAGATAAAAACTTTACGGTCGATATAAAAGGTGTGGATATTCAAGTCGTAAACTGTACAAATGTTGCGTTTATGGGAAATTTAGTAATAATAATATTATTATGCACATGCAAACAGAATACCTACTGACAGGGGACCATAACTGTTGTAAATTTGCGGCCACCATTTCCATAAATGCATTATGCCTCTGTTTATTTTGTTAAGTAATAATAAACAAATAAAATGCTTTTATTTACCCAACCATTAATGTCCGCTTATTATTTTACTTATTGAATTTGTCGGCTCTCCCCACATCTCGTCATCGTACAGGTACACATTCTTATCGATTAGCAGATAATCCAGGGAATGTACTTGATATAACAAAACAACGTTCGGTTTCGATGTCAAAATTCGGAAGCATTTTCCCTCATCAAAATAATATTATTCTTCATCAGCATGACATTTTCGTTTTCCACTTTTCCTTAAAGATATCGTCGAACCGCTTGTTTTGTATGCATTGAAATCAATCTTACGAAAATAAATTGGAAGCACACATGCTCCTTTGTTTACTGTTTTCAGTGAAGTTTGAGGTCGCATTGTGACATGACGGCCCACCTTCCCCCTTTACCGCATTTAAATCGGCCCCTAATATCCGCCCACCATCATTCCCATGTTTATTTATTTAGGTGCTTCAAACGTGCTATTGTAAAAGTAATTTATTACTGATTAATAGTTGTGGCTCAATTATGTATTGATTGTCATAAACTGTATTTAGAATATATTTAAACTACAATGGAACTAAATTTATAAAAACCATTTTTAAAATATATTAAAGCTAATACGTTATGCGTCGTCGGCAGACGAAATGGTGAACTATTAATTTATTATTGTTCTTTTATAAAAACTACTATATTCTTATTCTATTAAATATTACATATGTTATATTTTTTAGAAATGACCTGGACATAAATATAGCTACTTTCATTTTGAAAGGGATTTTAAATTATGTAATCTGTGTTTAATTACTACTTACAATATCTTTTATAAAATTTATATGTTGAATTTGATTATAAATGTGATCCCCCATGTTTTCTATAGTGTTGGTGTTTGTATTTGGGACCGTTTTCATGGTAAAACACATTTATTAAGAGCATCATTTTCTCAATATGTGAAAATAAATTGGTAATATATTTCTGTAGATAAATCAGTCTGAGGGAGCCTATGCCAGAAGAATTGAAACATCCCCATAATATAGTTGACTATGTTTCATTGTGGGTATAACCAACTTTTTATATAGTTTTGTCCCTGTGGGATGTTTGACATAAGCAATGCATTTTTTATAAATTAAGTTTAAACTCATTACTTAAAAATATTCGTCCTCACTGCTCTGTGGTACCGTGAATGTAATCTTAAGCAAGTAAAAAGTGGACTTTCACATTTCTTGTAGATACCAGCGTTTTTCTTGTTGATTGAGAACAAACGAATCCCTATCCGCTAATCGTCTTCTCACACTTCTTGAACTAAGTTCAGCGAGTCCCATTTCGTCCAGGTTAGCTTAAATTTCAGTTGAAGATAAGATTAAATTAATTTTTGACATTCGAATTATCCAGTTATCGATTTTCTTTCAAGTTTTTCGAACTCAATTTTTTTAATAGTTGCCCCTAGGCGAGTTTCTCCATATTTTATAATAATACGAAAAATGATTCAAATGGTATATATTTCTCTTAAATAATTATTTATTATTATACGTATCAACTATTGAAAATTAATAAGGTGTCAACTAATAAGTTATACACCTAAAAAGTCATACTATATTTTAATTTTTCGAATTCATATTTGGAATATAAATTAACTCGTATCTTGTTTACGTGTTTCGGGCCACAACTTCCGGGAATTTTTAAAATTACTACCCTTTCAATACTATGGTATGTTTGCGGAACTTTTTATGTGCTTATTTTTTCACCACGAAAATGATTAAAATAAACTAAATCTACAAATACAATATCCATCTTACTTCATAAATATAAAAACTTTTAAAAATATTATTTAATTATTTATCATTAAAAAAACTGAAATGTAAATTTAAATCTGAGTATCTCTATAGTAACTAAAATTTATAATATTAATGTAAATTTTGATCAGTTCGTTTAATTTATGTTAATTATATATTTATTGACAATTAAAATTAAAAATGATCATTTAAAAATGTTGTTAAATTTAATTAATAATAAAAATATAAAATATTAAGTGTGCATTGATTAGTAACCACATTTAGAAAAATATAAGGAAAAGTTTTAATGGATAAAAAATTAAATACAATTAACCTCAGACTTTCTAACACAGTTTTATTTCCTTAATAATTAGAATTCTATTATTAACGTTAATTAAATGAAATAAATATTTCATTACATATTAAATAAGGGGAAGTTTTTGATTACACCAAATATGAATGTCCCATTTATATTCGAAAAGAGACATTCGTACATACTTCATTTAATATTAATCATAATGGCCGTTGCTGTTTTACATTAAATGATTAATTTAGATTCTTAATGTACGAATGTGAATTACGAATGATGTTCTGTGAAACAAGAATTAATAGAAACAGAAATAAATTATTACCTCTAACATGCAATGCTAATACAACTTAATAACGTCAATAATTTCTATGTTTCATTTAAGTAATTTATGCAGATAAATGTATACATAACACTAATACATACTAATGCATATAACAATGACAAAATTGAATAATAAATTATATATGAAAATACTACTAAAATATATATGTTATGAATAAACGTTTTTTATGTCCAATAATTTTTTACAATTTTTTACAATTTTTATTTAATCAGATAAATTGTACAAAACTAAACGAAAATAGTAGAATAGGAGAAACACACGTACAATAAATAATTCAAATCATCTGACAATTACTTTTGGTTGCCGATAAAAACGACAGGACCTTAATAGGAAGGAAATCTGGTCGAGCGTGCATTTCTGCGAACACTATGGTAGGTACTTAAAACCATTCCTCATTTATCAGAGTGTAAATGGTTATTCTGTATCAGCGGTCGAAAGTGGGACTGGACCGTTGGAAAATTTACGGGCCGTCACTGAAACTATCTTGAAAAGCTAGTGTGAAAAGCAAAATAAATAGTACGTTCTAGGCCATAAAATACACTTAAATACCATGTGCTTAACCCTCATTGATTCTAAAATATAATACGCCCTGATATTTATGTCTTTGTTTGGAGTTGAACAACAAGATCCCCTGACAATACGGTCAGGCAACTGTGGTGTGTAACTTGGGAAGCGCAAAAAGGTTAATTTGGTAAAAACGTTAATTTATACATTGACAGGCTGTTTTGCTTATTAATTTATTTATATCAATAACTGTTATTTACAGTTTGGCACCATCCATTATTTTTAAAATAAGAAAGGCTATAGAAGTCAAAGGAAACTGTTCCTTTTGATTTTTAAACGCATTGGCTTTTAACAGGTGTATAATCGTTTTTTGGTTAAAATTATTTGTGCTGGTTATAATGATTCTGATAAATTAGTAAAACAGGTTAAACTATCGTCATACAACGCCAACCTAGAAATTTAACTGGGGATAAGTGTGGACAACTGAAAGATTTGATGTGTCTAATACATCAATACGTTGAATATTTCAATGGTACTGAAAGACTAAACCAAACGACCAGGATAAGCCAGACATAGTGTTACAATTCCTGACCAAAATCGTTTTTCAATCTTCCAACTTAAGACAGTTGCTTATAACCACAAAAATGTTATAGTCACAGTTTGAAACCGTAGAAGGAGTTCGAATGAATATTAAATTAATTCGACAACGTCTTAGGAAAGATAATTTCAACTTGCAACTCCTTTGGAATTGGTACTACAGCATCGCCAGTTCGCAAACCAGACCTCAATCCCGTCGAACATATTTGGAACATGTTTGACAATTAAGGGGTAATCTAAGCCGTCCCAGGAACTTGAAGAAATTTGGGATAATTCGGATTAAAATTTAATTTTAAGTACCAACAAACGATGTGAATCAAGTTGTATTAATATTATTCAATTTCTTTAGAATTAAATATTTTATTTTTGGTTTCTTTAGTATAATTAATTCATAAGCCAATTATTATTGTTCAGGAGCGTTAATATCTTGAAACAGTGCTTACCGTTACTTCCCAATACCAGAAATTAACATTTCGTTTTCCCGAAACTTGAAATTAAAACAGCATAAATCCAAAAATAATAAAGTGCCTTTATGAAGAGGCTTCCTCCCGACAAAAACCCCATAAAATGAATAATAACCCGGTAATGAACCGAAGACGGGCCGAAACAGAATCCAACGGACATAAATCCATCAACGCAGTGCGAAATCGCATTAACTCTTTTTGCGAAAAATAAATCGCCTTTTAAATGGCACATAACTTGCAGCGTGCTCCGGCCCGGAGTTTTTGTGCGCCCGTACAAGAAGTCATTCGTCTTCCAAGTTTCAGAACGACGACAGAAAACATGATATTCAAAATCATCAGCTTTATTCCACTGCCTGGTTTCACTTATCTCGTCGCGTATGTTTGCCGTAATATTGCTTGATTTATACCGCCGTGTTCAGGACGGGGAAATGAGGTATTTGTTCTATTATGTTATCTAATGGCCTAATACGATAATTTGTCACTCCGGGGCCCAAACGTGCAAATTAGCGACGGTATTAGTGCGCCTAAACATAATCTAACCGGTTCGTGTTTTCAGTCAAGTTTAATTTCTTTGTAAACGGAATCTTTCGTTCGGATCGTCGCGGATTTCTTGCGAAAATGAAACTACCACTAATTATAGAGTTTAATCAAGTTCATATGATTTACCAACAGCAAATTAAACTAACTCTAAAGTGGATGCAGTTCATATTACGTAAAGGAATAGGTAGGTAAGTTATTGATAGAGCGGAGAAATTACCAAATCCGCACAATGGATTCCCAACGATCTTAACAGGTTATGTTTGCAATTGCACCAGTTGATTTATACTATCATATTCGCAACGTTTCATATGTTACTAGGTAATTTATGTACAAACACAATCAATATTATCATGATATTGTCATAAAGAATATGTAATAGTCGTACGTCGAGTTCGGGACAGAGATATATTGACTTATTTAATCATTTAAACAGTGCGAGCGTTCGGTATTTGTCTGTGGACGGAGTGTAGCGGAAAATGAATTAAACATTACTTAATTAAATGCATTTGTATTAATATTCGATGAATATGTGAGCAACAAAGTGAATAACAGTTATGGTTTCGGATGTAATTGAAACAATAAAACCGTCGCAATCAAAATTAATTCGTTTTCATGAGGACAAGGAATCACCTAACGTCATGCATTTTTTATTTTGATGGACTTAATTCATTATTGGTTGAAATTAACTAACAAGTAGCCATAATACGCCACACCCAAGTACAAACACTAACGTAAAATTATCCTTTTCAGCCAAACTCAACCATACCAAATATGTGAAGGATTTACCGCAAAATGGTGAGTATACATCTGTAAATAATCAGTTAATTATTAATACTGGCGTCAATATAAAATTGATTTACCGTCATGAGGAGCGAGTCACATTTAAATTTGCAAATCGGCTGCATCATAAAATATTAAATATTAACCAAACATTTCCGACCATCTAAATTATTTTAAAGCTTACATGTAAATTAATAATTAATAAAAGCCAATATACGACCTAAATCCAATAATTTACATTTGTTGTTTTATCGTAAATGCAAGGCGTTAATTTCAGAATAATTTTTAGTTGTGGTAAATTTGTACAAAAACTGATCGTAATACATCATAATTCGAATATTTGTATTTTATATGTACAATTAATTTTTACCTCTCTCATGCATAAATAATTTAAATTAACCTCATTTAATTTAAAAAAATTATCAATTAAATATTTTTTAAATTGTAGAAAAAAAGTGACATGTTCGTAAATAACGGCAATATGGAAACGATCGCATCATTCATGTATTCTGCGATCTTGTTCAAATATGCCAACGAAGTATATAAAACGTTATTTATTAGCTAAATCTCTGGGAATATAAATCCGTAAAACATAAATACAAGTAGAATATTCCACTTGTACCTGTAAACATTAAATAGAGCTCAGTCTAAAAATATTGCGTGATCGGTTCATGAAAATTTCTCCTGTTGCTAAAATAATAAAGTTATTGACAGATATGATTTATTGGGCCTAGCTAAATCAATATACTGTATTTCATATATCATATAAATGCGATATAGGAAAAACCATTATAAACTGGAATGGCTCAGCGAAATTTTCAGGGCATTTTCATACGAAATTATTCACCCAACTAGGCAGGTTCGCCATTTTCTCGTGTCGTATACGACTGACGTACATTTATGGCAGTAATTTATTTTTATGATTTAAGACGAATAAAAATATATTTCCAATAATTACACAAAGCGACACGGCCATATTTTTGGCCAAAAATTAATTACGATACAACAACAGTTTTGGCAAATAAGATTAATCCATACAATCGTTAATTATAAATGAAAAATTCATTATACATTGGGCTTTTGTGAATTGTTTAATATTGAATTAGGTACTCAAACTCATGTGAATGTTAAATAAATTGTAATATTGTGAAATGTAATTAAATTGTTTCGGAAAATATTTATTACTAATAAATTATTAGCCAATATTATTTTGGGTTTGTGGAGAATGTCATAGGTAAACACAGAAATGGTTAATTAAAATTTGTTTTATAATACCAAAAGCACTATGCTCGTTTGATTAAAATTACTTATCTAGCTTTGATTTGATAGCATTTAAACATTTACAAAATACCAATTATTATTTACGTAAATCATTTTATTAAATATTAATAATTTTCAATTTTCGAATAATCTGCCCCGAAGTGACCAATCAACGTGAGCGTATATTTCAATTTCTGAAGAGACAAACGCCGTTTTGTTTATGTTTATTTATTATAATAATTGTATGTGAAATTTAATTAGAGTTTTTAGAATAAATATTAATTTAAGTGTTAGAGGTGAGTTCAGTGCGGCAAAACGAACCGCCTAATCTGATTTTTCAATATGTATGCAAATCAGGGTTCGTCCCCCAGACAAATAATTAATTACAAGACCGTCGCGACGGTCAGAAGTTCCTTATGTCGTGAATTAACCGAATCCATTATTAACACATATAACTTTCATACATTTTAATTTAAATAGTCGCCGTAAATATTTGATTAAAATTTAATTATAAACGAAGAAGTGTTATTAAATAACCCTTTGATATTCAGCGGAGGAGCACGCCGAGTTGCAAATATTTAATACACTCGAAATTAGTTTATTAGGTGGAGCTCATTTTGGCCCCGCTCGTACATCATTTCGGGGAGTAAATTCCACCATTTACAAGTTAAAAACGGCCCCAGTAACTCGTTGCCTTGGTCACTACGGATTTTGTTTGGTAATTGCGTCATATTTTACGCGACCCCGCCGTTCATTTCGAACCAAGCCAGTCACTATTCGACTTATTTATTATTTATGCGCTCCGCGTTCATTCATAATGCACGATAATTTCATGACGCTAAATAAAGTTAATTAGGTCCACACTAATGCATCCAAATTAATATTTCTGTTTCGCAGATTTATTTATGATGTGAAAATGGATTGATTTTATTCAGTTAACCGCGACACGGGCACGGTTAACTTTTGGTGCAAAATTAACGGCCATTGACATCATACGGGGCACTATCATTCTATTTTATTTACTAATAATGTTTAACATTCTATATATGTCTATTATTCTTACTCACTACTATATTACATATTAATAAAATATTATTTGGCCAGATGCATTTTCAAATGAAAATTATTTTGAATTGTGATTTCAAAATATTATGGTACAAATTTAATATAATTTTAATATATACTGTTCAAAAAATGTGGTCATTTCCGAGTTTTCGAATAACTGACTCAAAACAGCTATTTTGATATATCTGACCATTTCTGTATTTATTTTATTTTCATTTTTTGCCAAAGGGTAAACATTTTCTGTAGATATTTAAAAAAAATATAACTCTAAGCAGGAAAAAAATCAATTTCTCTAATATATACAGTGGCGACCAGAGAAACAACACACAATTTAGTCCAGTCCATTCAATAAAAAATATATTTCTATATTCTATATTTATGTTTTGTGGCACTATTTAACACTACCCTCAGAAGTGAGAATTTATTCTTACTATAATTTAATTATTTTATTGAATAACTCAATTTCAGTGGGAAAAAAGTAACATTACACACAGAGAACAGAGACATAATAACTAGCATGAAACATGAAGGTCTAAATATTTAACATCGCTAAAAATCTATGATCCTGAAAAATGATTTATAATGTGGTAAATAGACGGTAAACAATACATTCGTAGTCCTCAAATAAAAGTTTTGAATTTAGATACACTACAAAAGCTTTCTAACACTGTAAAGAAAACGTTATAGTTTAGGGTTTCTAAACATGGTATAGGACCATTACAAAAAATTATTGGTAAAAAAAAGTCCGGATTTAAATTCATTTTCAAATTTGAATAACAAGCTTATTATTTTCAGTTGAAATAAAAAATCAGAAATGCTTTACAGTTTGTAAAAAGAATAAACCAAAAAGTTTATTATACTTTTTTGAAATTTGTCAAATCTCAGTTCTTTTGGATAATTCAATTAATTTCGAGACGCTCTGTACATTTTAAATAACTTGTCACACTGTCGCTTAAAAAATTTCTTGCCGTTCATTTCAGACTACATCCCGACAAAGAACTATTCTAACAAAAAAAAATATAATTAAATTTCAAATTATCTTCGAAGAAACAAATCGAGATGTAAATAATTAAAATTACCCAGAATAATTGTATGTAAAACAATCTCGTATTAATACTCCGTCGAGTTTAAAGCAAATGAAAGATTCAGATAAAGAACATCAATTATGACCACTTAAATTTAATTTTTTCTCGTGATGAGTCGGCATTCCGAAAGCACTGCAAAGTGAATTGATTTAGGCGAAAACACAGTTGCACAAATTATTCTGCGGCGATAAGCGATGTTTATATTCCAGCCAAGGATTTTAATTTCCAATTTGGCTCTTCAAACTGCGCATAAATTAACTGGGAAAATTTAATAAGCTCATAGGAAAATAAACAACAATTGTTTCGGCGCGTCGTTTTCGGTATTCGTGTGCGTGAGTACACGACACACAGTACAGTACATGTTGCCATTGTTCCGACAGATTATAGGACCCCTTTCGTATTTATTTATATTGAGATAATTTGCAAATTTTATACGTGAGATAATTTCCTTTAGGGCCTGGCGATAATATGAAATATAAATAACGTATCGTAACGCCCCAATAAACAAAACGTATCGCTATATTTCATTGCCCATAAAATTTTATTGCACCTAAAGCCGACAGTATCCAATTCTGTCAATGAAATTTTGCATTAAAATGTTCGAAGTTGAAAATTCACTTTATGTGCAATAATAGTTTTTTGTATGAAGGTAAATATGGTGCAGCGTTTTAACATGTTCCTCAGTAAAATTTCCAGTAATTTTAGATAAAAAAGTCCAAACAATATTTAATAATAGAATTATTACAGAAGATGAGAGGGAATGCTTAATAAAATATGTTTTATCAATAATAAATATGTAACTAAAATATTCTACACAAATAGGTGATTTTTAAAATATGGTGGCTGCGCCGTAATAATTGTGCATTTCTCCTATATATATATATATATATATATATATATATATATATATATATATATATATATATATGTATGTGTACAGGAGAAAAATTTATTTTACTATTTGTCGTGTTTCTGGGCACTCGTCGAATTTAGAATATTTTGTGTTATTGACTCAATATTCATCAAATTTTTTTAAAAATACTTATTTTATGGAAAGACACCTAAGTGACAAACTTCTTAGAATCTACGATTGTGTCACCTCAAACCGTCAGAAACTCTGTCCGAAACCTGGAAACCAAGCACGGTTACAAAATGCTCGTAAATTTTGGATAAGGTTCATTGATACTTTGAGGAGGAATTAATACTGGCAGAAGATCCGAGCTCTTAATGGAAACCACCATTTTGAATGCAGTTCGATATCAGAATTAAAAGAGAATATCATGTTTTACCTTGGCCAGCAAACTCCCCAGAGATTAATCCAATAGAAAAAGTATTGGACGTTATGAAAAGAAGACTTTCGAATGGTCAAAACTTACTCGATAGGCTGATATTGAGTATGCCAAATCATAAACAATCGAGAGCTCCATGTGGATATTACTTTTTAATTAAAAAATAAATATGGAATAATTATTATAAATAATATAATATGTTAATAAATATTTGGATATTCAATTCATGATATTATTTTAATTTTTGAAGGGGTTTTAACATAATTTTTCAATATATTTTTTATTTAATTAGTAAAAACGTTTGTTTTTATTAATTTATTATATTTTCACATTAGTTTTTTTGGTTTTATTGTAATAATTTAAAAATATTTACGTGTTCCGCAGACACTTTGATTGTTTTTATGTGATATAGACTATAGTCTATATTGTGACACGTTGTATATTTTTCAATATTTGAAAATTAATTTGAATTTGAATATAAATATAAAAAATACGAAAAATCTGGTAAACTTGATATATTATTAACATTCCTGAAAGAAAAAAATACTAACACAAAGACTACATAAAACTGTATTAATTTTTATAAACATGTGAGTGTAAATAAATCAATAATTAAATAAAAAATGACGTTTTACTGGTTGAATAACGTGTTGTTTGTCCTTCAAAAGGACTCTGGCCATGATATGAATTATGTGTTTATGTAAACCAATTCAAAGCAAGTTTTTGCTTAATCGTGTGTGCAGAATGAAGCAACCGAGTCAATGCGGCTTGCCAAGTTAAAACACTATTAGAGATGAATTTCGAGGCAGCCATAAATCAGTGGAAGGCTAATAGCCAGACGTCACGTAATTCATTAGTAGAAAGTAATTCGAGTTATCCGTAACAATAATTGGTCAAGTAGTGGTCCGCTGCACTGACATATAAAGGAAATGTGAATATACCGGATGTTAGCCGGTGTCGCATCCGAATTTAGGGGCGAAATAGGATCCGGTCGAATGTTATGACATGCCGGGCTTGATGCGATCTGGAATTAAATCGTCGGACCAATATGACCGGACCGGATCGATCTCGGTTTTGCATGCGATAGACGAGGACCGACGTCTACGGTCCTTCTGGATTTCGTTGAATCCGATGGGACACCTAAAGTCATGCTTTCATATCTTTTGGCTTTTACAGCGTCAGATTTTTATTATATTCACGATATACTTTCCTCAATCAAGATTTCATTATAGATAGCGTAAATTTTAATATCGGATTCAATTTCGTTTTGACGGGTCGGATTTAAAATGAGTCGCATAAATTTACGGCGATAATTGCTTTTCCTGGTCTCACATCTATTTGAGTGTCGTTGGAAAACAACGTTTGATACCTTTCACTTGAGAATTCTACTCATTTTGTCAATTTCTTAATTGATACACGATTTAATTTATCGTTTTCATTTTCGATGCCGATGTTGACAGTTCCAAATTCATGATTACTTCATAAGTAATGTGCTTTAAAAGCTATTAATTAATTTATTGCTGAAGTAACGTAAATTATTTTAAATTATAACACTAACAGTATATGTATATTTCTGAAACTCATGAAATATTGATATAAGTGATTAAAAATAATAATAATTATTATTAAATATTGCTAATAAACATTAAAAACAATTGTTCAATTAAATTATCTGAAAATATTTAAAAATATGTAGTTTATTCAAATAATATTGTACAACACACAATGAAGATGATATTATACTGGCGCATCCACCATTTTGATGACATCCGCAAAGATATCAGGCATATTTGCCTGTGGAAATTGTCATAACAGGTAGTAAAGGTAGAATATGATTCACACGAATAATAAAAAGTAGCTTCTAAACAAAACAACTAATTTTCATACTTTTACACAATGTTGAGACCCAGCGTGAAGTTTTTAAAACGAATCCAACAGAAGGATGTCCCTTGTTGAATATTTCGTTTACATTTGCATTTTAAACCAATTTTTCTAAAATTTTCCAGAACAACGGTTCTATTCTCTTCGGTTTTCTTTCGTTTCATTTGGAATTATTTTATTCTCGTGTATAAATTCACTATGTTGGACTGCACAACACATACATGCATTTTAAATGAATCCCATTGCTAAACTACGTTGAAACCATAATATTTTTATTAAATTACGTCGGTGTACGTCCATTTAATAATTAATTAAGTAACTAGGAGCAAAATATTTAAAAATTATACATATCATAAATCAATATAATATAGAGAGGATGAAATCACAGTTGAAAATTTGGAAACTGAAGATGTTTTGGATGTAGTTGTTAGAGCAAGCAAGTACGCGGAGGATGTATTACAAAGCGGGCGAGGCTAATTTAATTTTATAGTAAAAGAAAGCTTTCTCAGTCGGGGACTTTAATTTTCCGTGAATTAACTCGGCAAAATATAAAAATCCAGTTTGTGTTTTAATTTTCATGTCACGTGCGATGTCACTTTGCATCATTATACAGGAATTTAAGTTTAATTTTATTTTCCAAGTATCGTTTAAGTAGGATATATTCACTGGAGGGTTTACCAGGTCATTTGAATAAACGTTTTGCAAATTTGGCGGATTTTCGAGGGCCGGTATGTCATTATGCAAAACACTATCACGGACTCTGCGTGTCCCCTTCTGCGTGATACACATACTGAAATTTTACACAAAATTATATCACAACATTCCTTGATCCTAGTTAGTCGTTAAAGCGGGAATGTGTGGGATAAAGGCGAGAATAGGCCGGCGTGAATGCTGAAATTTTCCGCCGGCTCTTCGCAAATATTGGCCCTTCTTTTTAAACTCGGTTACTCCGACAAACTTTTCGCGGATTCATTTAAAAAAAAAAAGTATAAAAACGTGTCATCTCATATGTTACCACGTTGGACGCCAGATCACTTCTTTCATTTTCCGATTTGAAAGAAAAAGATTTCGCATCCTTATTGTTGAAGTAGTTTTTAAAACAGTGGAATTGGTCTCATCGAGACGTGGCAACGCGTCGGAATAAACGAAACGTGGTCGACGTGGAATGAAGACCTTATCACGTTTCAGAGACAGTGATATTAATTTACTTGTCTGGTCCCTCTCAAGAAATTTTTCTTACAAAGACCAGGTTTCGATTCCTTCTGTGGGTTTTCTCTGCGAAAACAATTTTAATTATGACGATAATAAATCGAAACCGGAGATTGGAACGCTCCTAATTCAGTCACTTCTTTATCATTTGACTTTTTTTTCTTTAGTGATAAAAAACAGCTGCAAAATATTTGTTAAAATCTTATAATTATTAAAAATAGTAATAATTATTTGTGGTTGTTAACCAGTTTTATAATGTAATAACAGGTTGTTGAAAATCACTTGTAGGAACTGAAGTTGTTAAAGACTATGTGAAATCCAACATCTTACTTATGAATGTGTTTGATACTTTGGAAACGGGATTTTTATTGTAATTGGGGCCCGTTTTGTATGTTGGGACCGAGTTTGGGAAATCAGAGTGGCTGGTTATGCAGGCAACGAGAATAACGAGATGCAAATTGATTCTGACGGCTTCGGGACCTAAAATTGCTGAACTTTACCTAAGATGAATCATCTAAATTGCGACTTGGTTAACCTTTTTTATTCGCCTCAGCAAAACATGTCTATTCATTTACTTTTATATCTTGAATTTTATATGATTTGTAAATTACATAAATGTTTTAATTGGCTAAAATTCAAATCTTTGTAAAAGACAAAAAAAAATTCTTGTAAAACTCAATAGCTTAAAAACTTTTGTAATTAAAGCGGTAATTTGTCTTTCCTTAAACATTTCTTCCAACTTACTTAGATAGGTTAAAAGTTCTTAGATTAAAATATATCGCTCTTTAACTAGTTTGACCTTAAAAACGAGATAAAAATAATGAATCCAGTTTTTATTTACATCAAGTTTAATCGTAACCAATCAAATGTTGTTTATTCTAAATAATTTAAATATGAATACAATGCATAAGTGGATAGACTGTTTGAAATTATTATTTACATAGAAATTCCATAAAAATTCCAGCATTCAAAGTCGTGCTTTTTAATTTTATTTTACGTTTATATAAAATATTTGTGACACAGAAAGGTAAAAGTGTAAAAACCGAGGAAAATTCCAAAGACACAATATTAACCGGTGCACTGCATTATATTGTGCTTTTATTTACGGCTTCGATTCCATTGTCGCAATATGTCTGCGCTAGAGCACACAATTACCTGGCCAAAGGAAAATGGAAATATTGCTCTTCACGTCGAGTGAAACTCAAACCGATGACAGGAACCGATATATGGCCATTTAGTCCCATGTTGACAATACACAGTTTCCGTAAGCATGTTAATAATGTATTAGCTATGTGCCCCAGTTAATATCAGTTTATATTGTCCGTAGATCATACTGACCTGGAACGTTTTCATTTAGATTCCGCCTCGATATGATACAGCTAGGATAGCAAAGATAGACACTGGCGATAGTGGGGCATAAAATAAAGACGGAATTAACATCATAAAGGCTGGAACGATATTTGTACAGGGAAAGTAAATTCTGCTGGCGAAAAATCAATGCAGGGGCAAAATATTTTATTATAGATATCAGTAGTTGCTTACTCTATTTTTAATCTCATTAGATAATGAAAATGAATATGCATCACACTTTTGGATTTTAAATAAAGATCTGCGTGTTTGGTTCTTACTCACCATTCGAAAATAAATAAATAATAACGGAAATTAATGATGAATATGATGTGTCCAAATTGACCACACAAACACATGATGTAGTCCTAATTGTCGCGATGGAAATTATGTGGCGTGTCGATTATCCGGATTGTCCGACGTGGAAGTTTGAAAGCCGCCAATCCAGTCATTTATCCTCTCGCTTAGTATGGAGGGCGCAACAAGCAATTGACAACGGGAAGTATAAACTTGTCGATGTGAAAAATGGTCCGGGTGGACGTTGGTCCGTAGTCCAGTAACGGATTGAAATCGAGATAGGTCTTAGGAAATGACCGTTGCCATTAAGCAGCGTCACCTGGCCGTGGCCGGCCACTTTAGCACTGTGATTCAATCGTTATTTAACGCCGACCTGACCCACTTGCCGTAATTCCAAGTCCCCGAACCACGGGCAGCTTCTATGCACATTTCTCTCCGGGGTGCCGTGGACCTCGATGGAAGCCATCTCGCCACCGGAGTCCCCGCTGCACCCACTTTATTGCGTTGCTTTACGGCCACTTTTATAATTTACTGTTGTACGTAAATGTCATCTTTTATGCACTTTTGCTTCGTAATAATTTTTGTAATGGTTTATTATCATCCATATAGTATACTTATTGCAGTTGTTACAAGGGAAACAATATCTTAAGATTTAAGAGCAAAACATTAATTTCATATTTTAGATGCTACACACAATTTTAAGATGAAAAGTCGAAAATTATTTGTAAGTACTCTTTGTTTATGGTAAAAGCCACTTTCTTTTCTTGACGCTGACTCAGAATTTCTCCTCAATTAAGCTATTGATTGTTCGTCAAACCGTCACCAATGATTCTCATTAAATTTGTCGTTGTCATGCTACAATCCTTCTATTAGAGCTGAAATTTAAATTGACGAATTCAAGGAAAAATGCATTTCATGGACGGGCTTTATAAAAGCGGAGAAACATGGTTTATAATATAGTTCGCAGATTGCGTGTTAATATTTTTTTGACGTGTTCCCGTATCGACCTGTTTGTACTCAACTTTTGAATTCTCGACCAGTAAATGAATGATTTATGAATAATGTGTTTATGGCAGAAAAACAACAAAAATAACAAATACACAACACAAAAACCGATACAGAATTATATCGGAGGTCCGATTTTGTGGAATATCATATATCGGTAAGTTATTGTGCACCTGATTGCGTATTATTTACCGTTGAATTTTAACGAACAATGATTTCTACCAGCAAAAATTGATTTTTGTTTCATATTCGTACACTTAGTGAACATTGTGCATTGCATAAATAAATTGTGCGTTGTCGTGTTCAAATTTACCTGACCCACATTTCGGTTTAAATTGTTTGTCGGTAAAGTGTTTTAATACATGAAATCGTCTTTTTCAGATATTCCAGACAGTGCTCTGTTCGATGGAGGTGAGTTTATATCAAGATTAGGTACGTTTTTGTTTTATTTTGTATTTATTTTTAGTTGTAGAAGTAGACGTTGATATTCATTTTTAATTTGAAAATTGGATTTCTGCAAACATACATAACGTAATAAATAATACGACAATATTTAAATTAACAGCATACGGAAAGTTTGCGACATTAAATTTAATGGAAGAGTCATTAAAGAAGTAATGCATTAAGAGACGCATTTAAAATTCACTCTCATGTAAAACTCTTACCAAACTTTCATGTATAATGATATTTGGAGAATTTATTATTATGAATTTAAATATTGCTTGTGATTTTAGTGAACTACTTTCAATAAAATAATAATTAAATAACTCCTATCATGTTTTATTACTTTATGAGAACAAAACGTTCCGATTTGGTAATGACTTGTCTTCTTTTGCTGATAAAAATTTTCTCAATGTCTTTCATGCTTTGTTCACGCCTATTCTTTTGTTGGTGGGCAATTTCTTCCTTGACTGAATAAGGAACATCAGGTATCATGTAGGACAATATTCCTTGTACTAAGAATACAAAATGCTAAAACAGAATTATAAATTTAGATTTATTATAACATTAAAATAAAAATTTTACTTGTATAGTGAGCAATGCTGCAAATCTTACAGCTAGTAACCACCACCTATCCAAAGTGAGACTGAATGGATACAGTTCTTCTCTCATTCCATTATAATAGCAGAATTTTTCTCTCACGTTATTTGTATAATCGTAATAAGTATATACTTTGGCGGTTTCAAAGCCTGAATATTATTTAGTCTAATTAAATTTATTGAATATTATTAAAATTAATACTTACGAGACATAGTAAAAGTACTAAATCCACTAAGATTTCTATTTTTATATCCTCTATATAATTCTAATGGTAAAATATCACTATTAAAGGAGATCATTGCTGCCTTAAAATAAACATTTGACTAAAGCTACAGAAAAAATAGTTATTTTTTGACTTACATTAGTTATTATTCCAAAATATGTAGTGATTTGCAATAATTTCGAGAACGACATTAATTTAGATACTTTTCTGGAATGTGGTCTTCTGTACAGAACCATTGTTTTGTGTGCATCTAATCGAAGGTATATAATATTTTTAATAAACGCACACAATGGCGCCAAGGGGAATGCGGATATAAAAAAGGTGACAAATCCGTATTCCATAACTTAAAAACATCTTAGGTAAGCAAAACATTGTAAAAAAGAAGGTGTCGTTTACTAACCACTGTCTAATACACTGTGAGCTACCATAAATTGGGGAGCCTCTTCTAGTAAATAGTCCTGCTCCCATTGTTCACCGTCGTTGCTTGCCTTGAAGACTTTCTTCTTCATTTTGACCTTAAGGTAGGGTATCAAATTGTACTCGATTATTCTGATAAAACTCCGAGTGAACCAGATGGTAAAGTGCATCACGGCCATATCCGGAGTGCACCCGTCGTGTAAGCATGTTTCTTGTATCACGTCCATAGCTAAGGTGTGTACCGGGTGCCCCGGATGTGAGTAAGGACGTCCCTAGATTCACAGGTAATTTTTAACTTATTATTTGACAAAATTAAACTCACCTTTATGAATCCGAGGTACAACAAAGCAAAAAAGTAATTTAAAAAGTCCAAGAAGTAGCATTTCAGAAGGTACGATTCATCAAAATCAATTTCGGTTCTTGGATTTTCGAAGTACGTTAGTTGTAAAGCCATCTTATAATAAATCTACAAATATACGTTAATACTTCGATAAAATTGTACAGTAGATGTATACTTTTTGAAATATAATCTGACACAAGACTACTATAACGTTATTAGCGAATTGGGGCATATATCTCCACATTCTATTTACTTCATATGCTGTGGATTTATCCATGGCAAGTATACTGGTCACCATTCGAAGTGTTCTACATAACATAGTTGTTGCAAATATAGCTAATGACTAAAATTAACTTTCTTTAGTATATAGTTTTCTGGATTTAATTCATTACCATTCCTATCATTAAAGTTATTATTATTGTACCCCTTAAACACTTATAGGAACATGGAATAATGGTGTCGTAAGTATCTTCAGAAATTTCCTTATAACGTGCTCTTTTTCTAAACTCTTCTCTTATGTATACATCAGAGTTGCACTGGCCTACGTTCCATTTCATTTGGTTGGTGACTTCTTGTCTTTTCCACATTTCTGTAACGATAGTGGCTAAAAATGCAAGTATTGGGTTCATATTATTATATGCTAAAAAAACTTACACCACAGCGAAATTATCACAGCAAAAACGGCGGTAGCCGTATTATTCAATACGTAAGTGACATTTGATACGGTGCAGTCTTCTTTTATGTAATAGAACTTACATCTTACACATCTCGGACACAGTAATTCAGTACTTGAGCAAATCTCATGGCTGTAATATTTTGTTGATAACATACATGATCACAAATTTATCTGTAACGGCACCTTTTGGTATTTTCTTGTGAGCCTAAAGTGGCCACTCCGTATACAATAACAATTATACTACAAAAACTTGGAATGATAAGCATCAATGTGTAGAGTCCCAGCCATCTATAATAAAAAGCGTACTCCGTTCCGAGGTATTTTTCTATTACATTCATTGGTAAGTCATTACTGAATCTTTTTGGTCTTGCCCAAAATTCGTAAAGCAACTAAAATGAAGGTTTTCTAAATAATTACAATCGCCAATGGAACTGACGTTTTTTAAACCTGTCTATCGTTTAATTGCCCTTCCTCTGTCCATTCATACTTTCCATCATGCAGCGGATAGACAGCGGTTATAGCTTTCTCTTTTAGCAAATTTTCTATTCCCCACATTTGCCCAAATCTTCCATAGCGGTTTCGTTTGAATATCTCCCATACCAAGAATATTCTTTCAGATGATGTTAAACCTACCGGTTTTTCTCCTTTAAATGTCTCCCTAAAATAATATTCTACAGTTAACGTAAAATGATTTTTTTAAAGTAAAAAACTTTCACTCTTCAACTCTTTACACTTACTCTGCTCTAAGAAATAAATCATCATACATGTCAGGCTCGGTAAGGAAAGATTGTCGAAGGAAATGGGAATGGTCTCTAAACTTATACAACACACTATTCATTACCAAACCTATTTTATATAATTCTGCAAAAGTTAGTAGATCTGAGTCATCTATTTGCAATAAAATGAATCGAATTTCAGAGGATAACTAAAAGATTAAAATTAGGCTTTTCTTTTTTTAAAAAAAAGAAACCTAACACTTACAGAATGTTCATATTCCTCCATTTCAAATCCAAGATTTTGTAAATTTTGAACAAAAGTTTCTAAGTGTGTGACTTTATCCTCAGATGATGCAGTCACCTTTGTATAAGCAATTACATAATTGGGTTTAATACTCATATCTTTATTTTTAATTTTATTTTAACCATGTCAAATAATGACAAAGTTGTTACCACGGAAACTGATTTTTTTACCTCGTTAAATAATTTACTGTACTTAATTTTAACTTTTACCGTATTAAAGTAAATACAAATAACAATAATTATAAAATATATTTAGTTATTAATAAAAACCACTTACTTCGCCCTTTTGAACAAATCCTTGTATATATCGGGTTCAGTCAGAAACGTTGGATTAATTCTTTCAATCTGATTTTTAAATCTATACATTACACTGTCCTTTACCAAACCTATTCCATTTATTTTAGCAAATTCTAGCAAAACATCATCTGATGCATGCAGTAATATATACCTTTTGTCTTTATTATGCTAAAATACAAAGGGAAATAGAAACAACATATTATTATATTTTGTAAATGTTAACCGCAAATGGATGCTGCTCATATCTAAAGCCCATTTTTTGTAAATTGTGAATAAATGTTTCCAGTTGTTCAATTCTACATGTATTAATCACACTGGATTTTATATATATCATAACATAATTAACATATGATTTGCCATCTTTAAAATATAATCCTTGCTTATGTTTCTTTTTCTTCGAAGGAATGATTACTTCGTCAGTTCTAACAGGTGACATTTTGCAACTATCATAACCAACTATTTCCAATAGTAGCACAATTATAAACTGTCATTCATTATTATTATATCTCTCACTTATTATTTAAAAAAAATGCACCTTATTAAATGTAAAACAAAAATTTAATACAATAAATACAAAATAATATTAAATTAATATATATATAAATTTAATCTAGGTTTTACTAATTCCCCAAAATTTGTTTAGTATCGTTTTTCAAGAAATTTGTATTCACTTGAATTAGTTCGACCAGATATCAAATAAAAACTCAGTGGTGGGCCACCTATCTTCTTAATTTCGTACACTCTAGCTATTTTCATAGCTCGATATTGGGTCAGTGGGAGAAAAATATATAAATTCTGTTCTGAAGACTTGAGTTTTGATTGAAACAACAATGTAACTTCTTTAAGGTTAATGTATTTGAAACAAAAAACTTAACCAGTTTATGTGATTAATTCAAATCGATCGTGATCTGGATCCTTATTTCTCTCAGAAATCCTTTGTTGCTCAACAGCTTTCATGTTTTGTTCACGCTTCTTTTTCTGTTGATTTGCTATCTCAACCTTTACCGCATAAGGTATGTCTGGAATTATGTATGTGAGGAACGCTTGTATAATGTACACAAAATGCTGCAATAAAATTATTTAACCATCATTAATTTCCTTGTAGTACAATAATATTACCTGAATTAAAATAACAGCTAAGAATTTTGAGAAAAGCACCCAATAATTAGAAGGTGTCCTCACATTGGTATAATCGTAATTCATTCCAGGAAAATAGCAAATCGTTTCATTTACTACATAATTTTCAGAAGAATACACCATACTTGTGTTAAATTCTAAAAAACAATTTTAACGTTAACTTACTGTTCAATTATTAAATTTATTTACTAGTCAGTCCATAGCCCACAATTCCCCTCAGAGATGGATCGACCACTCTTCCATAAAATATCTTAATAACGAAGTCTGTGTTAAAAGCGATCATAGCTGCCTAAAATAAAATGCTTCATATAATCGTTGACCATAGTATGGTGTTTGTACGTTACATTAGTGGTGATGCCCAAATAAGTGTGGAATTTCAAAATTTTAGACCAACAGGGCAGTTTTGCTATCTTTCTGCAATTAGGTCGTCTATACAGAATCATTGTTTTATAAGCGTCGATCCTTAAATGCACTATGTTCGTTACGAAGGCGCACATTGGCGCCATTGGGAACGCCGAAATGAAGAAAGTGCAGTATCCATACTCGACAACTATAAATAAAAACTAAATAAAAATTTGAGAATTTAAGGAGTTACTTACGAGTATCTAAATACTCGTCCATCAGTAAATGTCTGTCAGTGGCGTTTAATAGAAAATCATGTTCCCATTGGTCTAAATCCTCCTGAGGATATTTGCTTCCTACGCCATATTTGTTCCAAGCACGTGTAACATTGATTGACCTTAAATAAATGCAGTTAGAATGTTAAATAAAAGTTAAATACGATTATAATTACGGTATAATGAATTTAGTGAAAATTCTAAAAAAAGTTCTGACTAGCCAAATTGTAAACTGTAAAATTACCATTTCCATAGTACAATTAGTTGTACAGAAACACATTTCATGAAACACACTTTCTTCGTACTCCTTTGTTTTCGGATAATCATATGTTAATCCCTAAAGTTAATCCATAAGTTTGTTAAAATATAAGCTCGTGGTTTGAATTGATATTACCTTAAGAAAACCATTGTAAATTAAAGAGGTGTAATGATTTAAAATATCCAAAATATAACATTTAAAAACATACGAATTATCTAGTTCAAGTTCGGTTCTAGGATTTTCCAATTTTATTAAACTAAGAATTATTTTGTAATATACCTAGAAATATTGATGAATATAAAAAATATTTATTAAATGTATATGTATGTACTTGTTGACAAATGATCATTGCCACAACTTGTGAGTTTGCGCTCATGAATAAGGCTATTAAATTATTTTTACCAGCATCCATCGGATATATAGGCACACCATCGTCAGCAAGAAGTGCATTTTTCATCCATTTTATAACAACATCTCTGGCAATGACATTTATTAAAATTATGATTACCGCCTAAGAAAAGTATGATTATTATAATGAACAATTTTCGGTATATGTAGCACCATTAAAAGCATAATACAGAATGTAATTGATGTTCTTATAATCCAATAATACCAAGGTATGTAGGGTTCTAGTTCTCCATCATCACTAATAACTCTATAGTAGGAATATTGTTTATACTCCATTCTAAAATGCATAAATATGTACATATAATTAATCTCAAAGTTTAATTATTCATACCGCATTGTCAGATCAGTTTCTAAAAATTTTACATTCCACTTCATCTGACTTGTTACTTCTATTCTATACCACAAAGCAACCACAATTGTCGCTGAAACAATTTAGATTAAACAAATGTTATTAATCTACTTTTAATCTACTTACACCACATTGATATACATATAGCAAAAGCGGTTGTTGCACTGTTATTTATAATATAACTTGATCTATAAATACTACAAGTACTGTTTACCCATTCGTACTTGCACGAAGCACATTTTGGACACATCAAGTGAGTACTTTCACATATTTCTTTGCTAAAACGTAAAATGAATAATGGCACAGTTTTAGCAATTTGTGTTTCTATTTATTGACTAACCTAGCTTCGTCTTGGTTTAACGTACTTAAACCAAATATAATTACAATTATACTTCCAAGAGCGGGTATCACTAGCATCGTGGTATAAAGTCCCAACCAACGATAATAAAAAGCATACTCCGTACCCAAATACGTCTCAATTATATTGTTCGGTTGTTCCTTGTACCATCGTTTGGGTCGCACCCAAAACTCATACAATAACTAAAATAATACACATACAAAACATATTTAACTATATTGAATGTGGTACTTGTCTGTCGTTTAATAATCCATGATCAGTCCATTGATACGGACCCTCATGCATTGGATATTCCGCAACAAGTATGCCTTCAGATTTTAACGTATTAATTCCGTATTCTTCCGGTTTACTCCCAAATCTGTTTCTACTGAGTATTTCGGATATAAAACATATTTTTTCCGAACGTGTCAGTGTTGTAGGTCTCTCACCCAAAAATGTCCTAAGGCACAGCAACATTAGATGTGGGTCGCATTTATTTTTACCTTAACTAACTTAGATCTCTGTATGATGGGATTAAAGTATCCCGGATCTATTAGCTCATTTTTCGCAAACGGAAATAGCAAACTTCTGTAATTGTACAGGGTACTATTCATTGTTAAATCTATTTTAAAGGCAGTGGCATATTCTAAAAGCATTTTATCGCTTGCGTGCAACAAAACAAATCGTACATCAGGCTCGATCTAAAAATTGACAATAATTAATTTGTACTTTCCTAATTATTTGGTACTCACACTCATTTTTTTGCCTTCTGCAATCATACCTAGCCTTTGTAGGTTTCTAACAAAGTACTGCAACTGTTGTACCCTGCGATTATTTCGCAGCTTGGATTTTCTATACACCAAGACATAATCGATAGATTCTCCACCTGCTAAAGTAAGGGTTTTCTTTTTGAAAACGGGGATATTTCTCTGCTGCAATGTGTGATAACTCGCCAGTGTTGATGTTGTCATATTGTCAAAGTTCGATTATAATACAAGGGTTATGTGCATCTGTATTGCCAACTATAATAACTAAAAATAGCTAAATCCCTTAATTAAGTGTCACCAAAGTGCCTCTTTTATTATTTTTCTAAATTCCTCTACATTATAAACTAGTAGGAACTAAACGCGAGGTTAAAATTTAAAAACATACGCAGTATTTAGTTTGCTGGTTCATTTTTGAATAATTCATTAATACAATTTAATAAACCAAGCTACTTATCTGTTCATTGAATTAATTATGTACGAATTTTGAACTTGGGGGAAACCATATAAGACTAATTGTAAGTAAGCATAAATTTGGAAGTTCCCCGCAATCTATTTGTTTTCCGTAGATCGCGGAGGTGACAAGAAATTTGTTTTAGTTGTGTTAGAGGCAGCATGCATACGTTACGAATATTAGCTCGCTTTACGGCTTGAATAGTTGAAAACTGCGAATCTAATTAATTTCGGGATTTAATTAACGAAGTCAAGCTGTTTTCGCACAGTTTTATACCAGCTCGCATATTTCGACTCGTTTTAAATGGGGCCAACGGTGCATGAATTCACCAAACCGTGGAGGCACTATCCCCGCGCTAATAATACTTACTCTAAATCATTTTCTCTGCGGGTGCACTCTGTTGTTCACGACAATATCATTTAATATTCAATATTCCCACACAAGCAATGCGAGTTAATATGTGTGTTATAATTGCTATTTATCATTTTATTCCTGCAGTTCTTCTTTAAACACACTACTGGTAGTATAAATTAATGTTTCACAAACACGTGCCGATAGTTATCTAGTGTTTGGACCTGATTTCTAATTGGAATTTATTCTGTTCCTTTTTATTTCGGCATAGGATTAACTTTTGCACACGCAGTGCGATCAAAAATGATTGGCCGTGCCGCTTCCTTAAAAGATGAAACGTTTCTTATTATTAATAGAAATAAAGAGGGTTATGAACAGAAAGAAACAAGAAAAACAAACAACACATTATATTAATAATAACGTAATGCTACAACAATGCCCAATGTCATGTTTGAACACACTTGTGTATACATACATAATTTTCAAATGAATACACCATACTTGTGTTTAAATTCTGAAAAACAATTTTTATGCTTGTTTAATTGTTAAATGAATTTACTATTTAGTCCATAGCCCACAATTCCCCTCAGAGTTGGATCACCCACTTTTCCATAAAATATCTTAATAATAACAAAATACTTCAAAATATCCTTGACCATAATATGGTGTTTGTACGTTGCATTAGTGTTGATGCCCAAATAAATGAGAAATTTCAAAATTTTAAACCAACAGAGCAGTTTTGTTATCTTCCTGCAATTAGGACACCTATAGAAAATCATTATTTTATAAGCATCGATTCTTAAATGCTCTAAGGAGCACATTGTCGCCATCGGGAATGCCGAAATGAACAAAGTGCAGTATCCATACTCGACAACTATAAATAAAATCTAAATAAAAATCTGAGAAATTAAGGTGTTACTTACGAATATCTAAATCCTCGTCCATCAGTAAATGTCTTTTACTGACATTTAATAGAGAATCATGTTCTGATTGGACTGAATCCTCCTGAGGATATTTGCTTCCTACGCCAAATTTGGTCCAAACACGTGATACATTGGCTGACCTTAAATAAAGTATTAGAATGTCAAATAAAAGTGAAAATTCTACAAAATATCTGACTAGCAAAATTGTAAACTGTAAAATTATCATTTCCATGGTACAATTTGTTGTGCAGACACACATTTCATGAAACACAGTTTCTTCGTGCTCCTTTGTTTTCGGATAATCATATGCTAATCCCTAAAATAAATCCATGAATTTGTCAAAATATAAGCTGGTGGTTTAAAATATTACCTTAAGACATCCAATGTAAATTAAAGATGATTTAAATTATCTAAAATGTAACATTTAAAAACATAGGAAGACGTGCCGACAATTAGCTAGTGTTCGGACCTGATTTCTGATTGGAATTTATTCTGTTCCTTTTTATTTTGGCACAGTGCGATAAAAAATGATTGTCCGTGCCGCTTCCTTAAATGGGGAAACGTTTCATATTATTAATAGAGGGTTACGGACAGAAAGAGGAAGAAAAACAAACAACACTTTATATTAAGAATAACGTAATGCCACAACAATGTCCAACATCATACTTGCATATAGACGCATCCCGTTTCCTTTTCATAAATATAAAATATATTTAAAGAATGACAGGCTACTCACAACAAAAACTATTATTATCGTGTATAAACATACTGTATAAATAAATACAAATGAACACGCTCAAGTTTTACAAAATAAATCAATAGAGGAACGATTTGAAATTTATTCAAAATATTCCCGTTTAATTCAGGTTGGTCCGTTCGCGTATTTTACATCGGAACAAAGGTGGATTTGAAATGTGTATTTACCCATTTTGTTTTCAAACACTGTCCAGAATCTTGAGCGGTCGGTGGGAAATAAACAGTAGCCGGGCCAAAAAGAAGGCCAAACACACCGAACAAATGGAGAAATTTAATAAATGCCTTTGTAAACACAAACTGGAAATACGTAAAAGCGAAAACCGGAAAATATTCCTTCTAGCCAGGAAAACGACTACACTAGTTTTAAACTCTTGAAATTTTATTACGCTTAAGAATGTTTGGAGGTTTACTTTTACGATTTTTATTAGTGTTTAACACAGCCTTAATGCAATTAATTGCGATACATTAAGCTTTTTCTATTTTAAATGATAGGAAAAGTAATTGTAGTCGGCCGGTGGGTTTCGGCGAACATGTCTCCGTTAAAGTCATTCAATCTTGGTCCGACCATTGCAGTGGTACAAAAACCATATCAACAATCAATTTTAGTCAACAAGCAATGTCTTGGAGGCGGCCAGTTTACGGCGGAAACGGTCGGCTTCGGCAGTTAACAGGAAGGTCTAAAAATGGCAACACGTCCCGAACAATAGCTCACTGGAGAACTATCAGAAGGTTTTCCGCTATTGCGACATTGTGAAACAGCTCGTTTGACTAGCAGTGCACCAATATGCCCAAGGGTATAGCTGTCCCTTTCAATGTGCAGAGGGGTTTTTCATTGTGTTAAGACGTCGCACGGGGGGACTGTTCGTCAAGAAACGGTTTAACTCAATTAGTTTTTGAAGTAGTTTTGTTCAAAAGAAAGCCAGTAAATTATGGGGTTGCTTAAATAAAATCACTCCCTGAATTAAGTTAGGAATTTCGTATTTGGGGAACTCTACAATAATACGTATTATTGAACAACTTCAAGAGAAAGTTACATCAACCTTAATTTCATATTGGCAAAGGACGGAATGAAATATTTTGAAAAGTCAAGCGGCAGAAATTGCCTGACAAAGGTCAGGGAGAGGATCAGCATAATAATTTTCGACGCCGTAGTCACACGAAAATTAGAAAATTGGTGGATTTCTTCGTTAATTTAAACTATTTTCCAATTATAATCGTAAGTGATCAGTGTGCTTTTACATAAGAAACATCATTAGGGGAACATAATTACAAAAGAATTTTGACCAAAATAATACTGGTGGTCACTGTGACTACCATTTTCTCATGTTTTTTATTTACAATACTTTTGTTAAATAAAAAAATTAATAACTTTGAAACATCAAGATATAAAATTTCGTTTAAATTGATTCTGACATTTTTGAATTTTTGTTTTGATTTATAAATTTTTGAAGTGCCCAATGTGCGCGTGGCTTTCAACCGTGCCTGTTATTATCAATTTACTTTCTTATCAGTCAATGTGACTTTAAGGTCACTAGATTACAGGGATGTAATTTTCCTCCGTTCATTGTCTATTATAATGTCGGAAGTTAAAAAATTTCATTAATTACTGACATCTCAACATTAGCGTTCATAAATAAAAAATTGCGACATTTCAACGAAAAACGAAAAGTTTTTACTGCTTGTTAAATAAATAAAAAAAAAATCGTTAAAGATATTCAATACTATTGTGCATAACATAATGGATGGGTTTGTTAATAAATTTTTATTCAATTTTCCTTACAAATTAATTTTATTTAAATGACTTCATAATGACGTACATTTTATATAATGAAATAAAAACAAGCCACTGTTATATTTTATAATGGTGTATTTTAAATAGTTAAACAATAAACATGAAACAATTTACAGTGGGAAAATATTCTTGACAGAAAATGCGCATTCTATTAATAATTTAGTATACAAAATGAATTTAATGACGAAACAGCAAACAAAAAACGACCATATTTGGGGTTTTTTCCTCTCCGAAAAAAAATTCGTCTCCTGGACGAAGAGTAATTTTATAGTAACAAATCTAAAACGTGGAGGGCCGTAAATTATGGTGTAATTAAACCCTCGTCTCTGGCGTCGCGGGCCTAATGAACTACAGTCGAATGCGTTTCCATAATTACGTGCAAACAAGTCACTCGTACAGCACGCGTCACATGACCTGAACAACCCCTCATCTGGCAAAGTGCAAAGTTGCGAGTGAAAAGTTAGCAACACTCATGATTCGCATGGGGTTAGTCGTGACTGAAAGTGAGATAAAGAGAAGAAATATTAATTTGCACCTAATGTCGTCTTCAGCCATCTTTAACATATATTATAATCTATTCATACGCTAACTCTCCCACCAGCTTAAATGAAATAGATGGAATAACATCCTTTACCGAAACTTTAATGTCCTCTTACCCCTACGTCTAAGTAGTAAGATACGAGTGTCGTATTTCATTCTACATTCAGACCGACTGATATAAATAGAGGCTCGCCAGGATTAATAAGCAAATTCCTTACAACATTATCTAATCTGTATAAATATTCATTTAGCATAGTGCATCGTGGAACATTGATTGCAACTAGCACATAGTTTTCTTGTTTGTTGATCCGGTGGCCGGTTACCTCGAAACGTTATTACGGGGAATTCATGTGTGCATTGCCTATCAAACGATGTACACTGAAACTGAAACGTACTTGCTTATGCCCCCATTGTCCACAACATGTTCCTATCGTGTAGACAACCGCACCAAGTTTCGCAAATATGATATTGGAATTCTCTGCAACGGTTACAAGATCTTTCGCACCACTAACTTCGACACGAACTGGATGCTAAAGCTACATACATACATATAATTAATATGTTAATGTGCAAGCTATGCTCCACTAACTTCACTCTATGATGTTTTTCAGTATAATTTTTATTTAGTTGCAGGCGTCGTTGCCTTTTACAAACATAAGATAATTCTTCCTCTTTGTTCTTTAACAAACAATCCACATAACATATATAATGTCTCATAAAATCTAGTAAGTCGTACTTGAAATCGTTAACGATAAAGCAGTAATGCCAGTAAACGACGTGGCAGTCATCTACAACGAGTTACCAGACAGTGCACACGTTGGAATCACTCGAAGTTCATCTATTAACAAAAGAAGGCTGCATGAAGCTAGTCTTAGAATCAAAGGACGTTCTGGACACCCTCTGTCAAACAGGAAGCATCGGGTTGTCCGCAGAGCATGAGACAACAATCACTGCCTATGAACGCAACCAAATGGCATAATTGTTTGTTCACAAATGAGTCTAGGTACACATTACATCACTCGGATATTTGGACATGGCGCGAACGTGGTGAAAGATATCATGAACAAAACATGACTCCAACTGTTGCTTTTAGAAATGGTTCTGTAACTCTGTAGGATGAAATTTCTTTAGAGAAACCCGCGATATTACGAGTTGGTTATTCAACTGATTATTATTCCATTTATTCAAGAATATGGACCCGATTTTGTTTTTGTAAACGACATCGTTCGTCTACTGCGAGACATAAGTTTGGCGTTGCAAACTCATGATATTACTCAGATGCAGTTCACGAAACTGCAATGCAATTGAACATGTATGAGACTGTCTTCAAAGACATTTTTACGCTCGAACCAGCCCGCCTCAAAATTTGAAGAGGCTTGCTAATTAATGTTCTTAGAGAAGAATGACGGGTTATGGATCAATAATTTATTTGCATACTCAAAATTCTAAGAAGGGTGAAAGCTGTTCTTAGAGCAAATAGGGTATCGGCCAGGTACTGATTGGAAAAATGTAGTGGTTAATATTCTGTTTTTTTTTTTTTTAATTTTAATTATTTTTTTATTATGAATTTTCTAAAGAAATTTGATGATATTATTACTGATTCTATCATTGATGTATTTTTTTTTTTTTAATTTATGGCACAAATCAAATTTTTTTTCATAATATATTTTTTCAGACCATTGGTTTTCTAATTTTTTAAATGATTCAAATTATCCACTTCAAAAGACAGTCAGTGTACTCCACCTATTTAATTTATTTCCTGCGAGTTCAAGAGACTCATCCTGAAGGTAGAATAAATATCAGAATTGATAATCAAAGCAACATTATTAGTATCAACGTTTATAATGGACACAGAACGTTGAGTGACTTTTCGAAGATAAGACGGTAATTAAACATTAATTAATAAATAAATTAATACTTGGACGAGTATAATTAAATTAAAGGAAAAAGTAAAAGGAGTATTATAACAAATTCGTGATTAATGAAATTATCGACCTACGATTGGAATAAAAAAAATGTGACGTTAATTGATATTTTTTGATAACACAGCAGATAATATCCATTAACATAAATTTGCTTGTGCATATATTTACCCGGACACAATATCGTGGGCCGGTCAAAACTCAGGTCGCCATTTGAAACGTTAAACATTAAAGGCAAAACACCTGTTTCATTACAGTAATTAAGCGACGCGATATTTTATGGAAATACGTGCGCTATCGATTTGCATTTTTAATTTATTCGACACCCCTCCTCGCTCCTGTGTTAACCTCCGCAAATTAAATTTAGAAGTCGGCGCGCGTCGTTGTTGCGGCGGAAACGCTGGCCGAAGCCGTTCATTAAAAGTTCTTCCTACTCAGGATTGATGTTTTGATGTCCATTAAGGTGGTGGAGGTGGACGTTCGGCGTGGAACCTTTTGCACCGATTCGGTTTGGAAGGCGTCCGCCGCACGCAATAACGGCACGCGATTCCGATAAAAAACAACTAAACGGAACAAGCGCCGCGGTCTCTCCCTGCCCGTTTCGTATGTGCATCGTGTACTTGGGGTCCGACTGAAAAGTCTCCGTAATTAAGTCACCCTTTTCATCCCGTTTTGAATCACTTTCGGGATGGCTTTTGATGAACTATAGCTTGATTTAATTATTGTTTTTGTCGGGGGAAGAGTATTAAAGGCGTCTGAAAAATGATAGAATTTCAAGTACACAAGAACAAGCAGCATGTTTTAATAAAAACTAATTAACATCTTCTGAAAATCTTATAGGTAATTATTTATATAGAAGTTGGAAAGTACATACAATGCTAATTAAAAAATATCTTCTCTATTATTATCATCAAAATATTATAAATTTAAATTTCTTAAAATGCAATGTGTGATTAAAGTTGATCAATAGAAAAAAAAAACTAGTTTCCGGGATATATCTTATCAAGATCATACTCTTCTTATCGTATAAATTCTTGAATTTGTAATATATACGTGTATCCGATAGGAAATTAACATCATGTCATTTATTTATCATATTTTTACGTTTGACACTGCAAATCAATTCTTACTTATTTCCATCCCCTTTTCCTATTTACTAGCTTCTTTGTCCTTTCTAACAATAAGAATATATATAAGAACAACCAACTGAAATAAATTTTCTTTTTTTATTCTCTATAAAAAATTACTTTTTTTGTTATTATTTATTATCTTTGTTATCAATATAAAAAATAAAATAAAATATATTAATTATAACTTTTGCATTAAATTTAAAAATACATTTTTAAAGAGACAATGATCACAAACTCCTATTCCCCATGAAAAATTTGGTTCAACTGTCACTCGAAAGGGGTTCATTCAATATTTTTTTTATTACAGAATATATATTTATAATCTAAAATTAATGTGTTTTTTGTTAAATATACTTAGCTATTAAAATACGTACTATATACAGCTTACTTAAAAAATATATTTTTTAAATATAACATAAAATTTTAAAATAATAAAAATAAAACCTGAAAAGTCTATGTACAGTTCAATACCATCATTGAGGATATGAAATTTTTCGTTGCAGGATGTCACTCTATAATAAATAATGATGAATAAATGATAAAATAATAATACACATAGACACATTATATATACTTATATATATTTTTTAGTTTTAAATCTATTGTTTAGTATTTAATTTTATTTGAAACTACACTGAATCAAATAAAATAATATTTTGAAATATTAAAAATTAAATAAGCCTCATTTTAAATTGGTCCCATTTGGATATATTAAACGTGAAAATATAGTTTTGTTCAATATGTAAAAGAGGTCGAACGTAGCCTTTACTTTCTATTTAAAAATTTAGAGTTTATTTATCACTCGAAGGGGATTCAGTGAGAGTACGAAATTTTTCGTTACAGGGTGTCACTTTATAAATTAAATTTATATATATATATATATATATATATATATATATATATATATATATATATATATATTACACACTGTATATGTTTAAACAAAATAATTTTTTGATTTTAAACTTTAAAAATCTTACTTCGTAATTTAATTTATTTCATTACTTTATTTCAAACTGCACTTAATAATAAAATAAAATTAATGAATTAATGAAAATATATTCTTGTTCAATGTGTGAAAAGGTAGAAATATTTTATTATTTTTCACAGAAGCGAAATGGTCAGTGATTTTTAATCACACGGTACTATTAATTTGAAATCACACAAAAAATGACGAACCAGTTCCCATCAGTTACATGAATAAACAGATTTTAGTGCTAACAAGAGTAAAAAAGGCAATCGCACGATAAAAATCTTCTGCAATCATACATTTATTAAATTCAATTGGCAAGAGTCATGCTGAAACGCAAATACCAAATAAAATAAAGAGATGTGAGCAGTAACAATAAGTACCGACCGGCGAGCAACGTCCGCTGCATTTAAAAAAATCAAGTTTCAGCAACAATCTGATATTTATTAAAATGGTTGAAATTCCATGAATTGTAACTGAAATGTGATATAATCCGCATTTTATGAGTTTAATTTCCGTTATTAGTTTGCGTTTCCTAAATGCCCAATGTAAATAAAGCGTTTTACTAGATATCGCACCAGACAGACGAGAGCAACTTTTATTCGCGGATCAAAACTTGTAATTTATTATTTTTGATGCAGCAATTTTCAATTCGTCTATCGGTTTGTTTGTCGGTTAAACATTAATCAAAACTGTTTTATTGCCGAAATAACGTGATTTAGTTTGTGAGTTCCTTGACGGATATAATTCGTAAATATTTTCTAATTAGTTCCCGTCTGGGGTGTTATGAATAGGATTGCTAAGATTTAACTCAGATTATGTCGCAGGTGTTTGATTGATTAACTCCCGAATGCCTGATTCTATGTCAACAGTACATTATTTATAAGCGGTAATTCCTCAATACGTCATTTTCATGTATGATCTACAAAAGCTATACAACGTTGTGTCGAAATTAACGCTATCGAATTGTGTAGTTTCTGATGGTTTCGTGTAATCATTCAACTGTGTTAGGAATAATTTATGGAAATGAAGAGGAAACATCAGATGCTTAATTCAAATAGTTTGAAATTCCGCTCACAATTATATATTATTTAAAGACGTTTAACATTAACAAATTCAAAAAAAAAATTGTGAATTTTTTGTATCATTATACAGTCTCAACGTTTCCAAATTTAAACAGAGGAAATAATTGTTTGAGGGTGAAAATAATTCAGGCACTGAATATCAATACGGCAGCTGAAATGGTCTCCAGTATCTGAAAACTTTTACATTCCAGACATTGTTTCCACATTATTTAAATTTTGTTAACTACAATGTAAGTATTATGAGATGGGGCCCGATTTTTTCAGCCGCGTAAGAAGTATAATGTATGAAAATTTACATTGTAAATTTTTCGTTGGAGTAGTGGCAAGCATAATGAAATTCAAATGCTGCTTCACGTTGCCAAAAGAAATTGGGTCATTATTTAATGTCATGGGGGATGGCGTGATTGAAAATACTATCGATTTTACGCTGTTCACCTGTCATCACGGAAACAGCCACATATTTGGTGTTTCTGTATATATTATCTGAAAAAAAAGCTTTTAATTATGAAATATTGGACTGTTCGTTCTTTTTTATTGATAGATTTTTACGGCTATTTTAGTCAGATTTATAGGCTGACAAATTAATTTGACAGACGGGGATAATAGATAATGTCCCTGGTTAAATATAACCGGTATATTTCAACGATAGCATTTTTAAAACATAACTCTTTTGCATTTTCTACATGACACGTCCATCCTTTTTCAGTTTTAAATTTTTTATTTTGCTTATACTAGTGCCTGGAAACAAACTGGTGTTGTTGAGAAAAATACCATATGTGGGACAAGGTCGGTTCAATTACCCCTTTAATCAACCGATGTTGATCGACGTTGCGTGCCTTACATGTACACACTGTAACGACTTAAGGTTCAAAAACATTATGATAGAAAAATTACGACCTTTCACATGTGCGCTACATGACATAATTACGAAAGGATCACGTAAACAAACGGAATTTTGATTTAATTATCACCCACAGATTTTAATCGTTTGATTTAAGGTTTCGGTGCCGTTAATCAGTGTGGAACGTACGGTTCGCAACTAGAAATTTATTTATTTTAAAAAGCTTAGAAACCCTAGAGGGAACTTAAGATCATCGTATTTCACTTGCGCTTGTTCTGCGGCAATCGAGGTTAACTTATTTAATTGGATAAGACACACCGTGTCCGGTTTTACCAGGCAAGGCACTTATTAGTTAAAAACAACGTAACGGAAACAGATACTTTGTAACATAAAGATGTTAAAGGTAAAGTATGTAAATTCCGCCTCCGTAAAGGCTACATAAAACACGTTCGAAGACAGAAAAGCTAAGCCCATAAAATAAATTTCTGTTTTATTTCATTTCCGCTCGTAAATAAAACAAATAAGAATTGTATTTCGCAAAAATCATAAACCATCTTCCGAAAAGTAAGCTTCCAGGAGTATCTTGAAATTTAAAATCTTTTAGTGAATTTAGAGCCTCATTAAGAAACTCATTAATTATTTGTAAAGTAATTAGCTTGGAATAATTAATTTTATTTCAAGCTCCTTTAGAGTACTGTTAAAGGACTGGAGGAATTAAACAATTTATATTCATATTTTAAATGGCTTTCAATGTAAATTATATTAAAACATTGTATAATTAAGTGAAGTGATAATTATAAAACCTTTTACTGCTGTTTCAATAAAAAATTATATAGAATTGCAGCGCTTTGCCAAGATTCCTTTGAATGTGGTGTTTTTATTACAGTAAAAAGAAATAAAAAGGAATTTATTTTGCAAATTTACTATTACGGTGCATAAAATGTTTACAAGCTTTAAGTTACATTAACATTACTATCATAAATTTAGATGGTAATTTTTCAAAAATTCAAGACAAATTCAAAGAAAAATAAAAAAAATTCGTAAAACATTTACGGTATATTAGACCGGACTAAAATATGCGTAAATATTTAAAGTTTTTCCGTTTGTCGGTTCAAACGCAAGCTTCGTTGTCTTGTTTGTCACCCAGAGTAAATAATTTACAGACTCTCGACAAAAGATATAGCTCAAACTTAAAGAGCGATTAAAAGGTATTACGGAAATATTAATATTTCCATTTGGAGCCGCCAACAAAAACGAATAATAGTGTAAAAAGCATAAATACCGAATTTAATATTTAATATCCCGGTTATCTTTATAGCTTGTTCATAAACGTTTCGGAATTATTCTTTCACTGGTTTAATGGGCAATTCGGATCAATTTTATCGTCTAATTTCATCGACTACATCAAAGTAGTATTGACCATTAAATTGACAAATTTATGGGCTTGGTTACAAAAATTTTTAATGCCCCGCATCTGTCTCGAAGCTCCGTAATCGCGCTGCATCATTAAATTATTTTAATAATGCGGACAAAGCGAAATATGGTAACTTTTATACGTTAAAGTTAAAGTTCATTATGTCTGTTTATAGAAGGATTTCCAAATATAATTATCGTCACCTCCGTCGAGTTTAACTACATTTTTAACTGTAAATTTACTAGTAGGAAGTTCCCATCACAAAGGATATTGCAGGATTATGCATTTAATGACATTTCGTTTTAATTCAATAACCGCAAGTTTCGATGAGAAGGCCGAGTTTAACGAAGACACTTTTTCCAACTTTCTGTTGCATTTCATATCTCAACACAATTTTCCTTAATTAATTTCATTTAACTGTGCGATTCGTAACTGCGTAATGTATTGTTTTTTCTATTGTCAAACTACCTAAATTTATGTTTTCAAATGGGCTTAGTGTGGAAGATAAAATCAACAAAAATTCAAATGGAAATATTTATTACATATTTAACAAAACCGTGGTCACGGGATCGAATTAAACAATTACTTCTATTATGATGGCGAAACCGCAGCAATAAAACACTGAATTGTGTCAGTTTAACTGAAATATAAAACCAGGTATTGGTACATGTTTTATATGTTGAATTAAATGACTTTGTATGTCCGTATATCGATTTTGTATTAGTTGTAATGTGCGGCGAATTATGATATGCCAATTTTCGACATGTGTTTTGTTTAGTGGGGGGACTGTTTTTACACCAAACATGACTCCAGTTAAATAAATATTATTTCAAAAATTACCGTATCATATTAAAAAGCTTTGTTGTTTGGTTTAAAGGCCATTTCACTATAAAATTCAACAAAAATTACCTCAGAATTGTGTGAAGGTCTATGTGGCGGTAAACACGATTAATATAATTAATTTAATTGAAACCGGAATTTTGCAGCCAGGAATTTTCTCGAATATTATTTCAATCACAGATTTGCCGCTGAATTGATTAATATTTCTGCATCTAGTGGTCTGCAAAATCACTGCATTTAGGGAAGCCGAAAAGAATAAAATTCTACTTAATGGAGATTTATGTCGGAAATTTTCCTAATGTATGCTAATAATGGTCCATATCATTTTATCAGCGGCGCTAGATTTATCATTTCTCTAATAATAGATCGTTTCGTGCATTTGCATTACCATATTTTCTTAGCATGACGAATTACTTAATTTTACTGCAATCCGACAGTAATTATTGTGCATTTACTGGATGATATAGGATCGTGAGTAATTTATCGCTTTATCAGAAATTAAGCTATTTACCTCCAACCTACAATTTTGCTAATCTTTCTTTTACCTATCTGTCCGAACATGTATGCAATAAACATCGGTTAATAAAACTGAAAGTATCGGACAAAATAAATACATTCAAATCAATTTATATTGCTTTCCTGTTTTATGGGATCCGTGTTTGTAGTGGGAAATGTTTCAAACTTTATAAACGTATATATCATAAAAGTCAATAAATAAAATTTTACCATATAAAAATATTTACCCAAAACGTATCTATAAAAGAATATGTGCGTTTAATAATTTTTATTGCAAAATCATGACTACAAATGACGGTATCGATTTATGAATTTAATAATAAATTTGCATTGTATCTTACCTTTTTTGATTTATTTTTTATTTGCGCTTTTATGCTCTCATTCATATCAAGTGAAAAAAAATATATTAGTAAAAAAGTATTTTTAATACGTATGTGTTGTAACAAAGTATTTTAATTTAATACACAAAGTTTTAATTCAAATGTAAATATATACGCAAAATTAGAAAAACAATTTCATTTTATAACTTTTTGTTAATAATAATAAATTATACAACTTTCTTTTATGACAACAATAAAATACACAGTGCATAAAATTTTACGAAACATTATTAATTTCATTCGTCATTAAAAAAAAAATGAAAAGGGCCATCAAAATTAAATTTCATATTTTTTATTTATTTAAGTTAATATTTTGTGAAAAAAACAAGTGATTTTTGTAACTTCTAAGGATCTATTCTTCATAGTGATGGGCGGGGGTTATGGATATATTTTTTGGAATTTCATGCTGCAACAATTGCAGTACAGAATTTTTAAATTTTTCTATATAGGTTGATCGAATTTCCTTATTCTCCATTTCCCAAAGTTTCTCAATGGGATTCAGATCTGCACTATATGCTGGCCATTTCAAAATAGTTGCATAATTGTCATATATATATATATATATATATATATATATATATATAACGAATACCATATAAATTATGCAAGTTAAACTTGTTTCCACCAGAAAACGGCACCCGGCGAACTCCTAGTGAATTCGTCTATTTTTCATGGAAATGAACGGTTTCTTCGGGCACACAAATTGTGTACAGAAATGTCAACAACCTCTAGTTCTTTCTTAATTTCAACGGCTGTTCTAAAGGGGTGCTGCACGGAGGGTTGTACAATTTTTTGTTGACTGTTGATCTACCTCCTCTAGGAACATTAACTGCAGATCCTATCTATAGAAAAAGTGACGGTTTTGAAAATAATGAACCTATTTAATTCAAATTGCCTAGAAATTAAGACTAGCCTGACACCGATATTATAAACTGATTTAGCTGTACACTTAAATAAACACCACGAGGCGTCTTTTAAATCAAACACATATGAATAAATGTAGTCAGAAGATAAAATGATTTAAAGTGTGACACATTTTCTGTGGTGATCAATTTTTGCTTGTTAAGTTTTAAAAAAATTATATTTTTTCTTATTTACGTTAACTAAACGTATTTTGTGTGAAAATAGGAAAAAAAATATAATATTTTGAATATTTTGTTTTATTTCTCTATTTTGAACGGCACTGTACACTAAATAATGAAAATTTTAAAATATATTGTGCAAAGGATTTTTATAAGTATTAGTTTTATAACATGGCCGACTATTTTTTTAACTTCCGACACTGAAAAATTGGTACATTTAAAAAATGCTGTCTAAAGGTGAGCTCTCAGTTTTCCATTTTTTCTTCAGTTCCATATGGCAAAATCTCTACAAAAAATGTATCTCACAATTTTTTCGTAGTTCTTACCATTTAGAAGATATCGAAAGTCAAAATTTGAAGAATGCGACAGAAATTTTTCTCATACTTCTAAATTTATAAGTATAAATTTTCTGTACGATCAAGTAATGGCGATATATGGATTTTTTCATATGGGACAGAAGAAAAAATGGAATACTGACATGAGAAGGACAGTCCTATAAAAATTAAGAGCTCATTTTTTGAGAACAGTTTAAAAAAAAAAGTTTGGTCCACTTTAATATTCTCATTAATTACTGTGTTTAAAAATATCGTAAATATAAAAATACGTTTCATATGAGCGTAATTTACAATTACTGATGAGGACATTTTTTAAACTTTAATTAAGAGACATACATACAGAAATAAAACAGTTTTGAAAAAAATCAAAATAATCAAAAATAAAAAATGAGCAAAAAAAAAAACTGATGATAAAATTCATAAAATATTGTTAGACAACATATTCGGTTAGCGTGTTCCTGATATCAATGTAACTTTATTTAGATAAGAAAACATGTATGCTTTGCAACAGTGTCGTATTAAATTCCAATTCGAAATCTGGCTAATATGACACAATAGCGGCATAGCTATGCATATATTACGCTAATTAGGAATTATCATTCAAGTACGAATGATTTCAGCAAGCTTCGATGTACTGTTAACGAGTTCGCTGCATATGTCAGTCCTATTAATGGCGCACATTATATTACACACATAGTTTGGTTACATTTTGGGAAATTCACATAATACACAGCCGTTTTCATGATATACGCAGAAAACCTTTTGTGAATATTGTGACAATTTTTCAACTATCTACAATCACAGATTTTTTTTTGAAGACGCCATTACTGTGCCGAAAATAAATTTCCTGTACGTTAAATGTGCATTTCATAAAAAATAATGGAAGAATGCGACACAAAAAGTGAGCGGTGTAACACATGCACATAAATATGTGGTCGGACAGTTAAATTTGAGTTTTTCATGTAGAAACATCAGTCAGGGGCATTGTTCATTTATACATGTCAAGTGTATTTGTATACGAGTCCAAATACGAACAACTGAACAAGTATATTTTAAAATGTTGGCGATCATTTTATAATATTTCGTTGGCCACCAAGGCGGGGCGGTAGTTAAATCAGTTATTGTACATCTAAAACCGTCCGGCCATAAATTGCAAACGTATCGATCCCCCGGCACGATTTATGCACTTATTAAATATAAAATACTCGGTAAATTTTCCATACACGATCCCACTGTAAAAGTATATGACGCGTGAATCTTTCAATTCTTAAAGTGACAAATAGTGAGTGGAATCTCCCCGGAGTGGCAAATTTGAAATGCGCCCGCTCGGCATCACCATATGTGTCGCATTCCGCGAAAGAATATGTCCCCTTTGGTGGAGCGGGCCCCCGCGATTCTCATTGGATTTTACGACCTTGGCTGCCACAGTCGACCGCCCCGCGTCTTTAAGGAGAAATGCGCCAGCCAGATTCGTCGGGCTTCTAAACATTCGGCGCCTACGTTTTTTTATTATTTATGGCAGCATAAACTCGATTTGATGCTTTGTATTTTTACCCTTTTCCCTGTACATTAAAATTTCTCTGAAGTCCGTCCAAGTTCTTCCTTCATTATTTAATATTGCTGCGGAATTTTCGATGGAGTTGTCGTAAGAAATTACCGTGAATAGTTTAAAACCATTAGAAATACTAGCATGTCTGCGTTTTGCGTAATAAGGATTATAAAGAATTATTCACCGTCGACCGGCTACGCACATGAATTTGTGAAAAGAAACAATAATTTGCTTTTTCCTTGTGAGATAAAATCGTAATAGCGCATATTTAAATTGTCACACAGCCCAGTTTCATACAAATACTTTCAAATAACATGCAACATAAATAAAAAAGCACAAACTGTTTATTTACATTTTATAAAATTCTATAACGCACAATCAATAAGGCGGCGGTCGTATGGGCTTTCCTTTATTAAAATTTCTTAATTAAACATGGAATAAAAGTTACTGCCGCTTTGCATGACCTTTATCGTATCTAATTTCATAGACGTAAAGGTTAATGATGGGATTTTAGTTACGCCTTCAGTATAAACGTGTGACATGCCTCTTGATGCCATCAGTTAATATTTATGGATCTGTTCGATGCACAATGCTTTTAATGCCGGAAAATTACGCATTACCACTCGCAACTCCTGCAGATTTTTATCCTGTAATATTTAACGAGAATACTTTCGATTACGCTTTTCAACGAACAAATCATTTATCAGATCAATCACACACATTTAGATAATGGCACAAAGAAAGGGAAAAATAATTAATTCGTCGGACGCAGTTCATTATTTGTCACGCTAATGAGAAAAATCTATATTGGTGTAAATGGAAAACGTGAAAGTTAAATGCGAATACTAGTTGAAAAATTTTTTAAATTACAGAAGAATTTCATTATGAGCTAGCTCTTCCAAAATTGCACGCTTCAGGTTTAAATTGGGAGATTTTTAATATTTGCAATTTAAACTGCTGAAACTGTAATCAACTAACTTCAAATCTCAACTAACCGATTTAAAATTAACGATTTATATTAATTGGGATTTTTATTGATACGTTTCAAAATGTTTTGATTGATTAAAAATTATTTGAATAGTTTTGTGCCTTTTTTTCAGTCCGATATTGATAAAATCTTTACAAATTTAATTGAATTAATAATAATGCGAAATTTTATATATAATAACAAATATTTGTGCGCAAAATGTAAATTAATATTGAATATGTATTAACTACAATTAATATGTAATCAATCAATCATTTTCAAAATACTTGAACATTTACAATTAATGTTTAGCATACCAGATTATTTAATAAAATTCCAGTTGAATTAAAATGTAAATCTGGTGTAATATTTCAAACTTTTGTTAATGAAATCAGTAATATTAGATTAATTGTCAATATTCACTTTGCAACGTACGGCAAACCTTTTACAGTATGAATTGTAAATACATCACCATACAAATCTGTTTTCTGTTATACATGATACCGTGGAATATTCAAATCTTGCAATCAATTTCAAATTGCAGTTTTGGGATTAATGTTCCTTGCAAAAAGGCGAACGATGCCGTTTTCCAGATAACGTATTGGCCCGGCTTCTTTCCCTTCCAACTAAATTCGTTACTAATCGAATAGTTTTCATTTACATATTGACGCCGTAAATTTTAATGCCGCCATGAAACTTGTTTCTATAAATCCTCTGGCTTGACACCGTCTAATTTGTATCTAACGTGTTGTACGGGGAAGTAGATTATATTTAAGTGAATTAAAGGGTGTTTCCGCACTTTAGAGTGTTCATCATTAATTACTTGAATACATTAATAATCGGTTTTTTACCACCTTTCATCGGCGCCATCTCCAAGTCGAATACGGAATGGTCACTTTGCATTTAAATTTAAAAACATGTAATGTATAGTATCGGACAAAATTATAATAATATAATATAATAATTTTTGTTTAAATATTAAACAATATATACTTACGAAACTGATTTTTGATTCATTAAATAATAAAACACACATATATAAATTATGTTATTTATTGACGAAATATTTCAAGTTTACGTTAACTTAAAAAAATAAAGATAAAACTAGAGAATCAACTATTTTTATCACGACGAAATTATTTAATATTTCATTCAGTATCCCTTATTGGCAATGACATCGTAACATTTTTTTGGCATAAACGATATTAGACTGGAAATTATTTGCTCGTCTATATTATACCAATCATTTTTGATTTGTTTAAACAAATTTGCTTTATTTGTTATGCAATTTGTTCTAATCCTCATATCTGTTGGATTAAAAACGGGAAATTGAGCTGACCACGCACTGTTATGATACGCAAAACTATCCATTTTGCCTTTTATTTTGTGAATCGGACTCATACTAAAACCGGAAAAACAAACTCTTGCTGTCCAGTTTCGATGCCTATGTGCCAAAAGTCTTGCTTCCCGATTCTTTTTTGAAAGACAAGATTTTTTGTTGGACGTCTTCCTGGCAGCTCTTCTACTATCCTATGCTGAATTGTCCTCGAACTAATTGATGTATCTTCCAAATGTCTTAAAATTTGAGTGGCTCATCCTCATTTCTAATAAGAATTTTTATGCTTTGGAGGTTTTCAAGTTTCGACCACCTCGTTTTCGATTCTCTACACCTTCATGAACATTATATTTGTTACCACTTGTTTTGATACAAGAAACAGAACGCTTATAATTTTTTGCGATCTTCCTGAATTATAGGATACAATAGTAACAAATTTGGTTTTTAGAAATAATTGAATAAAAACTGTTTCTCTCCTACTGAACGTATGGGACATAAATCAACTAAGAGGAATAAAGTAGCGGGGATAAATAAATGTTTTATAATTTAATTTTTAAACATTTTATTTAATATTTAAGATAATCGCTCTAGTTTTGTCCGATACTGTATCTTTTTAGCGTTATGTGTTATTGGAGTCATAGATAATAACTGTTATAATAACAACTGATTAATGTTGCTGTATGTTTTCCGAAATCCGTAGTATTGTTTTGTATTTTTTGTAATGATGATGTATTTTCATGTATGTTGTTTCAAACTTTCAGATATAAATTTATTAACAAACATTTCACCGCATCGTTTTTGTATTATTTTACATGTATTTTCGGTACCTGATGGGTTAGGATGTTTATTATTGTTTTTGTACATGTGATATATAATCCATTTATTCGATATCATTTTTATTAAGGGCAAAAATTAACGACGCAGCAACACGTCCTTAGCAATAGTTATTAAGAATGATGGGCTCGTTCCGCTCGAAATAAAGATGTCCATATAAGTGTAGTTTACGAAAACAGAACTCGATTATCGGGTTTTAAGGAAAACTCGACCATTACCGATTATCTCCCACTATTACGGAAACATATAACGTTACATAAATTTCCTCGGCCAATAAATGCGGAACAGATTTACTCACCCCGTCGAAGCTACAAATTCGGTTTCCCGCGCCACACATTAAAATCGAACGTACTCCTGTTAAGTGCAATTTTATATAGACGTTTCGGTTTGGCTTTATTACACAAAAATACGGTGTTCTTTTACGATGCGCCATTTTTACCACTCGCACAATGAAATACGGGCCACGGTTTTCTAAATTATCGCCGTGTAAAATATTGGAAATGCCGTTAATGCGTCAAGCAAAATGCGCCACTAAATCATTGATGTCGCAGTTTTAAAAGCAACTGTTACCGATTGTAAGGCTTACAAATTTTGAATAATACGAACTCGAAATTCCCGGCACTCATTAATTACGGTTATTAAGATGTTTCGACGTTCTCCAGTCTCCGACTCGCCTCGGAATTATCATAAAAATATTTATCCTTAAAGCGAGCCTGTTTATTAAATTGTTTTTATGTTTATTTTTCGTCTTATTATATTCCAATTTGGGCATGGTCGACGTAACAATTAATTAAAAAAAAACTTAATAACTTATTAGCGAAAGTGTTATTGGTTTTTTAAAGTCACACAAAGATATTTTAACACAACACTGTAAGCTATAATGAAAGATTAAATTTCTGCAGAGCTTCACCATTTCATAGAGGTATTTAATTTTATGGGCTCTTGGCTCATTACATTTTACTGGGCAGATTTTATCCTATCGCCATCCTTTAGTTTAAGTATAAAACGGCTTTTATCTCAAAGGTTTCTATGTGTTTTATATTATAAGTCGCTGGCGATAACGGAAATTATCCAAATTATTTTTTAATCGATAATTAAATATTCATCGGGTAAACATAAAATGTGCCATTTCTCCACATTCTAACATTGTTTCATTTCTTCATCATTCATTTTAACCTTACATTATCTGTCTTTGTTATCATTTACTGTCTGATATTTAAATACTTTCATACAGTGCGTCTATTTGAGATGGAAACATCTATGTAATTTTGTTATTTACAATCGTCTTCGAGACTATTTTAATGAATATTAACTCAAACGACTGAAGACACAAAAACTATGTATTCCATAAGAATTATAATATATATTACCAGGCACAGTTTATTATTCTTCCTCTAGCCTAGAAAAATTAATTAAAGCAATTTATATGAAAAAGTGTGTCATTAAATGTCGCATCCTCCCGTCCCTAACAGAATTCAAAATTATATTTTTCTGAAACCTGAATATCAAATGGCGATTTAACCTATTAAGTCTCACAATTAGTTCACTAATGACTGCACAATTTTAAAAATGTTTTAAGCAGTAACATTATACTGATTGTGAAAACTAATTATTATCAGCATCTGATATTTTCAGATATTTTTCATATTTTGTCCCTTGATTTAGTTAGCTCTTTAATCTGAAAACAAAATTGAAATGTTAGTTTCAATTCTATACGTATTTTGAAGGATGTTAGGGTTGAACCAAAGATTATGGTCATCATTTATTTAATATTTGATAGCATAACCATTTTATTTAATAACTTCTTGACATCGCTTGATCACCGAGTCAACACAATTGTGACACTTCGACAGTTTGCTTCTTCTTCTTGTATAACTTTCCACAAGCTTTGTGGGTGATGTTTCTTTGTCGGATTTTTAATTTCAGTTGTAGTCACATATTTTCAGTTCACCACCTGATCCAGGTACCAATTTTTTACAAGTCTAGATGTACGTTATCTTGTTGAAACGTACTATTCGTACTATGAAACCAGTACCAGATTCTGAACAACATCCCCATACCATGATGTTTTCACTACAGTCTTTAACTGTTGGTATTTTGTATTTAAAATAGTCTCTGGCCTCCTTACTATTGACTTCCGTCTCAAACAACTTATACTTGTTTTCATTGTTCTTGGCAAACTCCTTTCGGATTTTACGATTTCGTTTGGATAGATAAGGTTTTTTCACAGCTGTGCATCCAAATAGTCCTGCTTCATAAAACCGACGTCTCACAGTTCGATTAAAAATATCTGTACTGAAATCTTGTGATATTTCCTGGTTAATTTGATTTGATGATTTTGTCAGATTTTTACCTATGTCTGTTTGGGGCTTTTATCTACCTTTGGGTTTATTTTTGGTGGACACCACATCTGTATACGTGTTTTACATTGACCTACATTTCAAAAATTTTGAAACAGTACTTTGAGAAATTCACTATGAAAATCTGATGATGTGTTTTCTGATGAATATTTGTTTCTACCCGTCATTCCACAACTGAATTCATTTCAACCCGACAGAAATCTGTATAATAATATTTGAATAAACCGAAATTAACAAAAAAAAAAAAAATGCAATATTGTTAAATTATTCCATACTTTTGACCACCACTGTATATTATTATATGTTTTAAATAATTTTAGAGAAATTTTAGAAACTAACCTAACTAGATACTATAAAATATAAAAAAAATTAGAAATGGTAATTTTGATGATGTTGGACTTTAAACAGGTAAATCTTTGTCCCCGCGATCTTTTCCTAACTCAATTAATTGCGAATCGAAACGATTTTCGCCGTAATCATCTAATCGTCTAGTTTCCGGTGGCGCGTAGCCCACGAAATAAAACACAATAGCAACATCAATTAGTAGGGGAGTTCAGGTACATAAACATTAAATTTGCATTTTACAATACGTTTAACTCTAACCAAGGCAATTTTATCGGGGTGATTTTTTAAACGGTCCTGTTGGTGTTTTGTCCGAGTTTAATTTCATAATATATCAGCCGAACCGCGGTAGGTATATCTGGAAAGGTTTTATCCTGAAATCCAGGGTCTGTAAAACTTTCAGTAATCTAGATTAGTCGAAATCCGTCCTCTGCATCCACGATCCTCTCCATTATGTATACCTTATATAAATTGAGATCGTTCTCGAGAGCCGACTCCCGTCATTTTTTAGCCGTTTACATTTTTGATGAGTTATGCAATTTAAAAGTCCCCGATGCGTTCCGCGTCCCGGCCGACGGAATCCTAGTCGATTTGTAGAATTTTGTTGGGACGGCGTATCCACGAAAATCTATAAATGCGCTTTTAAATTAAAATCACGAGCCGATTTGTGCACGTTTGTGCCCAATAAAAATGTTTTGTCTAAATTATCTTTCGGCGCTAATTAACTGTGGGGAATTGCGGATTATTACAGTTTTTTTCCACAAAAGAAAATGCTTTTTCTTCTTAATTCACCATCCACGGTGGAATGTACAAAAATTATTAGGAATGTTTCTTTCCTTTTATCGCAATGTGTAGCTATTAATCAAAACGTTTTCTGGTAAATTAAACTAGCTAGAACTTAAATGAACAAAACTGCGTGGATAAGCAGCTTTCCGTGTATTTTATGTTGTGTTATTTTACGATCGCATTTGATTATAAATTAAATTGAATTAAATTAATTAAAGTTAATATTATTGTTTATTGTGTCGTTCGAATGCTATTTTGACTAGATTTTAAATATAGACTAATGGTAAATCGTTAATCTAACAATATTGTGATAACTATTTATTAAATTAATTACGTCCAAAACTTGGTAAGCCTAAATTACCCACTTAACTAAGATTGAGGTCATAACCATTTATGAGGGGCATCAGTTTTTGATCGTCGTACATTATCAATTTTAAAATTTATAAACACGATGAAATAATTAAATATGTGTGAACAATATTTACACTTTGTGCATTGGGCCAACCAATACTATTTACATAGCTGTTAATTTTTATTGCCTACACTAAATTTCAACGAGCACACCGAATAGTTTACGGCACATAAATATTGAAACCCGATGAAGTTTTTCATAATAAATCAATTTTGAGGTTAGTGTAACTAACACAAATACTGTGTAAATTATGTTCGAATTTAATTAATTAAATATGGGCATGTTGTTTAATTTGTTATAATCCCGTGCAGGCCTGTAGAGCGCTTTGTTATTGCCCGATTGAAATTATAAACAGTCGGGGGATTTATAGTGATAAACAGGATTGTAATTTTGTGGATTACCGATTTGGATGAAGAAAAATTAAAAGAATATCGGCACTACATCAATATCAAACAAAAGTTAAATTACGCAAATTTAGTTTAACAACATTGTCGCCACTAATAATTCAGATAAGACGATGCTACTATTAAATCAGATTAGACCGTGATAATTGAATTAATAAGCATTGACAAGTAGGCAATAAGCGTAGTGTTATTATCCACTTAAATGGATTACGTTAATGCAGCACCTGCACCTTCAGTTAACACTAACTTCATATTTGAACCGGTCTTTCATCCACGGAGGGTCCTAACGACGTCAGCTACAGAGGGCGAAAAACGTTATATTTCAAGTCATTTATTTAATCGTGCTAACGCAGATATTCTGCACTCGTTTATGGCGGCAATCAGTTTTCAAGTTTTGTATCAAAATTCAATTAAAACCGGCCGCAAAACATACTTTCGCCCTCCCGACGAGAACTATCGCGCATTTAATTAGTAATCATGGCAGTGTCGGCGACATGACAAGTTTATCTAATTTATATACCGAGTTAATGTCACATTGAACTTACAACGTGTAATTTTCGCAATATGGTTTGTAAAGCAAGTGGGTACTGGCCATAATTTAGTTCGCGTACGGGCATTTCCTAATTAAGTTCTACGGGGTTGTAGTGCCACAATAAACTACACATGGAATCACGAGCTTCTGGTCGGGGTTCTTTGGGGTCGCGGTCGAAATAAAATTTATAAACATTAATTACTTTTTTATATGCACGTTTTTAATCAAAGGGTGGCCAGCCAGCTACCATGCGTCCGCACTTCAGACGCCTTAATTATTGAATTGCAACACATTTCCTAGTTCACCGTTGCGCTTAATTTATAGAACAAACACCGTTACCACATTTAATGTCCCCGCCATCTCGGACGTCATAATAAACATACAATAACGAAAACAAAATGAAATAAATTGGAATTTGTCTTGTGAGATGATGGTAAACGTTGTCCCATATTTTATATTATAACGAGCGAAACGTTGAAATATATGCAAAGAACGGGTCCAAATCCAATAAATTAATCATGAATTCCTGTTGTACGAAATGTATTTCTGTTTTCTTTGATTTATGAATATAAATACGAAATTATGTGAAAGGTAAATATTGTTGTCCTCGAACAAGAGAAGTTTAACGTGAATATTCATTTTACAGATGAGTTGTTCCATTAAAAACAATAATCCACGTGAATTTATCAAAGAGAATCATGCGAAGAAACGTGAGATGAACAATTTAGTATCACGAATCCATAATTTATTATTAATGCAGTCACGTCTACTTTTAAATTAAGTGAATATCCGAAATTTTAATTTCCTGAATTAATATTAAAATGTGTAACTAATTGGTTGTTGTTCTTTTGTTACAGGTGAGAATCTATTTTCTTACGGTTTGTATATCTTAAGGAGCCGCGTTCAACAGTTCGTAATAATGGCGAATGCAAAGCAATGATTATTTAATTTATTTGGTTGAATATAATTGTGTTGTTTCAAAGTAAAACCCGATAAAATGTTTCCGGATTTGTTTGCTAACAAGGAAATATGACGTGGCTTTTACTCCCTCAATAATACATAATAATCCCTATAAATTATCAGCGAACGTTGTTTCTATTGGAAAAATTATTTATCCGCAATGCCTGGCAAAAAAACTGCATAATCAAGAATTAAACGACAACAGGCAAAAGGTCGCACAATTGTCATTAAAGCTTTCGTCCGTATAACAGTCGATATACCGACATTATAGACAATCGTACGTGTTTGCAATTATTGTAATACGAATCAAATTCTGAAACGCATAGGCCCACAAATTATTTCATCGATGTCACTCAAAATGATATATTGCATAACATTGCGGATATCAATAGAATATTCAGTCGTCTGAATGACCACTACAGCACTGGATTTCCATTGAAATGGTACTTGCAGCTCTATTAATGTGCAATTTTAGACAAAATCAACACCACAAGTGTAATGAGCAAAAAAGCCGCACTTTGCCCGTATTCAATAAATCAATCGGCTACTTGGCTCAACTGATTAACACGTACGCAGAGAATGTTAATACATGCATAAATACAAATTACAATTACTGTTTAAAGAGCTTTTTTATTAAATAAATTAAATAAAAGTCAAAAATAAAATTTATTATCATTAAAACTTTTAACATCATACCGCTGACTACAAAGTTCGGGGGTAAATTACTATGCAAACATTTATTATCGTTCTGTAATTGAAATGAAACAGCTACTTTTCTATTTATTTCTGGTAAAATGATTAAGTTATTTTTCTCTCGAGTGCCGTTAAAATCTATTTTGTGTATAAACCTACAAAAATAATTGTATTAACATACATTCTTCTGATATGAAAAATGAGTTTTAAGTAAAATTATTTATTAAAATTAATTTAATTTAATTAATTAAATACAATTTTTTTACATTTTTCTGATTACTGAATTGTTATTATTTTCATAACAATTGTAATTAAATGTAATTGTAATTAAATGAATTTGTGTTAGAAACTTTATCAACAATATAGTTATATAAAATTTAAAATTAAATTTGAATTTTGACACTAGACCATTAAAATAAATTTTGTGTATAAACCACACATTTTTATGTAAAATTATTTATTAAAATGATTAAGTACAAATTTTCTTTTTGTACATTTTTGTGACTATTGAATTTTTATTATTATCATAACAATTGCAATTAAATGAATGTTGTGTCAGAAACTTTATTAAAAATATATTTTAAAGTTATATAAAATTTAAAATTAAATTTTTATAAATGTAATAAAATATTTTAAAGAGAAGTAGAGTTTAATTTATGATGTGAAATTTATAATTGTAAAAATATAGTTCATTTCTATGGAATAAATATCACCCTTAAAATATTTTTCATTTTTTACCTTTCTTTTCTATTTATTTTTGGTAAAGTGATTAAGTTGTTTTTCTCTTCTACTAAAATGTATGTAAATGGTAATTGATTTTTAAGTAAATTCAATTATTAAATACACATTTTCTTTCGTTTACATTTTTGTGGTTACTGAATTTATATTACTTTCATTGCAATTAAATAAATTTGTGTTAGAAACTTATATAAAATTTAAAATTAATTTTTTATAAATACCATAAAATATTTTAAAGAGAAATTAAGGTTAATTTTATTCATTTCATTTCTAAGGAATAAATATTAATATATTAAAAATATTTTTTACCTTTCGTTTCTATTTATTTTTGGTAAAATGATTAACTTATATTTCTCTGGAGGACCATTAAAATCTATTTTAGAAAAATAATTGTATTAACTCTGCTAAAATATGTGTAAAGAATAAACAATTTTTAAATATTTTTTTTTATTTTTACTACAATTACTTATAGTATTAATAATAGTATTAATATTTAAGGCCAATTACTTGACATGAGACTTACGGGAAATTAAAAAATATTATTATTAACTACATTTTTTACAATTTTATGGCCAGTAAATTTTCATTATTTTCGTAACAATTGCAATTAAACGAATTTGTTTTAATAAATTTTTATAAACATATATTTTAAAGTTATAGAAATTAAATTAAATTTATAAACACAATAAAATATTTTAAAGGGAAGTTGAGTTTAATTTATTTATATTGTGAAATTTTATAATTGTAAAAATATGGTTTATTTCTATAGAAAATAAATATCACCCTTAAAAATATTTTTCATTTTTTGGCCCATAACGATTTATATTTTTTCAATAGAGTGTCAAAATGTAATTCCATTGAAATATTTTATATTGTTAAATTACACTGATTTGTAATTATCTGCATTTTCACACTGCCCAGTGGCTAAATTCAAACCGAACTCATTTTTAACACTCTTTTTCCAAAGTAAGTGTGTATCATAAATTTATATCCTTACAAAAGTGGAATGGATCTACCGAATGAAAGAGAGTCGGCAGTGATTTTTTTTCAGGTGAAATTAAATGCCCTTAGTTGACCCGTGATTTGAGCATGTGACACGTCCAGAACATATAATTTTTAAAAAACCACTTTGAAATTTAAAATCCTCTCGCAGCGTTCATAAAAGGAGGGACATTCTGCGTTGGTCAGGCGAAATGACTATGAAAAGGCTCCGGCCGCCTTTTGCAGTTTTACGATGTGTTAGCCCACCCACTGCTCTAAAATGCAGTCAAATAAAAGCGCCGTCGGAGTTCTCGTTCGTTGCTTTTTAAGTGATCGGCTGTTCCTCCTGGTGCTTTTAGTGCACTTTTTTAAAATACGATCTGCCGGTATCATGTAAATTACACGGCCGACTTCATTAGTTACGTACGGTTTTTGTTTGGCTGGCTTTATTTTGTTTTGTCGCTCAAAGGGAAAGGCAATAATTGGGTTTTTAATATTATATGACAATGTTTTTCGACACGCAGCCCCGGTTTTTGTCGTCCATAATTGATTCGGCTAGTGCACCACGTTTGTTTTCGTTAATTATTCAGAATATTTTGCAACTCGTACATTTGTCAAGAAACAGTTGCATAAAAAAACTATTACTACGAATATTTGAATTTATATTTTATGTTTTAACTTTAACTAATTAAAATATTGTCTTGGGGAATTATTATTATTCTTATTGTCTCATTATTATTGTCATCATCGATTATAAAAATAAACTACGCCACTAAATTATAGAATATTTACTAAAGTTGAATATCTTTTCTTAACATGCAATTTTAAATTATTAGCTTTGACACTAACTAAACTAAAATCGACATTTCTTCTAATTTAAAACAATTAGTTTTGCGCTTGTAACACTATTTTACGGTTTACGATTACTTTCTAAAATCTTTAAAATGAACAACAGAGCAACAAGAAGCCGTTGCTCTTTATGAAGAAAGAAAAGTTCAAAGTGAGATATCACATCGACTAAATGTGACACAATAAGCTGTTTCAAAAGTGAGTAAATGATTTTACGAAACGGATACCAATGAAATAAAACCTGGACTATACCTCAGCAACAATTTTCGTTGACTTATAATATAAAAATAATCCAGGACGCCATAAGGAGAAGAATAAAGGAAGACGAAGTAACCCCGTACGGTGCTGTAACAGGTCCCTTATTGACTACAACACATCACAGGGATCGACTGAATTTCGCTCGACAGTATCTTCATTGGGGAGAAGCTGAGCATAGTCATGTATTATTTGGTGATTCGTCTAAGTTTTCTTTAAATAATGATGATCGTTGTAGAGTATATAGACGACTAGGAGAATGTTACTCTCAATGTAATATAACTGAATCTCTAACTTTTGGTGGAGGAGCAACAATAGTTTGGGGAGGCATTAGTTTGCAGGCAGGGAACTGGTTGTCATTGCTGGTGGAAGTTTAACGGATGATAGGTATATAAGGGAAATCCTAGAATTTCATGTTGTACCCTTTGCTCCATTTATTAGTAAAGACTTTATTTTTATGCATGACGATGATCAACTTTACACTGCTAGAATTGTCAGAGAGTACCTTGATGAGGTAAATATTCCGCTGATGAACTGGCCAGCTCGAAGTCCGAAATTCAGTCCGACTGAACATCTACGGGAGACAAATAGAGCACTTCAACCACCACCAAACACTTTAAACCAACTAAAGGGAAAGATAGAAATTTGGGAGGTTATTGATCAGGATGTCATATAAACATTAATTTTAAGTATGAGGCGACGTTATCAAAAGGTCATCAACGCACGTTGTAGAAATACTATTGGTGTGAATAAACTTAATTTGAAAAATGTTAAAATTCTGATTATAGTATTCCATAATTTTGCGGTGCAGTGTACTTAATGTCGAAACTGCTTTTTTTATTGGCATAAATCTAACGAAAAAAATGTACCATAAATAATACAATCGAAAAAAATAAACATATCGTATGCGTTATTGTATGACAAATTTGAGCAGGAATTTTCAAATGAGAATTCCATGTGGTAATATTCATGATTTGACATGAAAATATTTACTAAACGTCCCACACACAAAGTCAAACACGAACCGCATGACCAACCACAAACAGACTTATTAACGTGACATTTTACTTCTATAAACTAAAATCCTATTTATTTGTAAATAATGGCCGTTGCAGAGCCGGACAGGATATGTTTAATGTATGAGGCCCCGCTTCTCCGGAGATGAATCCCGCGCGAGTAAAAATTTCACGAAGTAATAAAATTTGTGCAGCTAGATAGCATAAGTTTCGACGCGAACAAGTGGGGACAAGCAGAAAATTTAATACTTCCTCGGGTGAATATCTCATAAAGATAATATTGTAAAAGCTGGCCAAGCAGGTGAACTAAAATCAATCCGTGTTCTTCGAACGAAATTCTTCTATAAAATTCCAACGGCCGCTCTCCGCTCCGTCCTTTTTAGCTTTTACTACTTTCCGCGGACCTGTATAAAGCAAGTTATGTTTTCATATGGCGCATTTCGGGATTTGATATCGAACGTTGTAAATAAAAGCTTAACAAACTTCCTCAATAATGAACGCTAATAAATCAAATCAGTAGACAGTTACGCCTATTGGTTATCTAATATGTTTAGTAATGTTATTAATTTATTTGAGTTAGGTACTCATTATTTTGAATACATTTTTTATATATAAAATGTTATATTTAATATTTGTAATATTCTACTGACAACTACTATTCAAACAAAAATTTACCCAATCATATTATAATTTAAAAATATATTTCGTTTCTGTCGCAATTCATGAATATTGTATGTTTATTTTGAATTGACTTTGGAATATAAATATTGAAATAATTATGATTATTTTCTTGTCATGTGGAATCGATAAGGGAAAGAATTTGAATGTCAAACTCGACAGAATAATATTATGAATAACGTTTTCTAATAATTTTTTCTATTTATCTAACCCGAAACAGAGCGTTGAAAATTTTGTGAATTCAAGTTCAAAATCAATTGAATAATAAAAATTCAAATCTATATATACACTGTTCGTCTTTTGAAATTGATAATTTTAATTTCCTAGGTCAAATAGAATTCAAAATGTTTTCAATATGTCTTATTTTGACCAGTTGATATTAGTTTTATTAAGTTTAAAAGTTCTATTTTATTTAATTTATGCAGGAAATTTCATTCTTTGTTAAAACTTAAAATTTTGATAATATATTTGTTTTAATATATTTCCATTAGTATTTTGATCATTGAAATTATTTAAATTACACACTTCAAAAGACACACTGTGAATATATAAATTACAAAATCTATTTCATTAATGTGATGTGCCATGATATATGATTGGATTTATGGCCTTTTATTACCATACTCTTTCACAAAAAAGAAAAAATACCTTATATATATTCCATTTTATTTTATACATTAAAATTTCAAGAAATAAATGTTTTATTTTTTTTTATTTATTAATGAAATAAAAAAAATCCTAGTTTTTTCTCATCAAAAGAAATTTAATTTTTAACAGTCAGTCAGTCTAATGTACAGTACCAGAACAGTAAAGTAACAAATTTATTTTTAACAAAAAAAATTCTGAATCCTGACTAAATTAATTAATTAAATTAAACCTTTTATCAGCTATATATAATTGAGTTAAAAATAAAGCAACAAAATAAATACCTAGGTTTTTAATATTTTCTATTAATATTTATTTAGTAGCATATCCATTATTTTTATTACCTTTCGACGTCTTCTTTTCATGGAAGGAACAATCATTGTCAATCTCTTGCTTAAAAAAATATCTCTTAATATTATTAATAGCTTCTAACAATTCAATGAAATTTGCCTCAGTGAGCTTTCTTCATTTTAAGATCTATCATGTTTCGATAGATTTTCTATGGGGTTTAGATCGGGGCTAGCCACTTCATAAGATTTACATTATTGGAAGCAAGAAGCATTTTACAACTTTGGCTGTATGCTTCGGATCATTATCTTACTGAAAAATCCACGACAAAGGCATATTTTTCTCAGCATACAGTTGGTAAGGATATTTAAATATTAAAACCTACCATTATTCTATTTATTTTTACTAATGGTCCCATTCCAAATCCAGAAAATGAGTCCCACACCGTTATTCCTCCACCATGCTAAATTGTTGACTGGACGTCTAATCCATCGAATTCCACCTAATGAAAATGAATTAAATTTACTTTCATCAGAAAACAATACGGTTTTCCACTTTTTTTTACACCAGTATAAGTACAGTACCATGCAGACTGGAATCTGGCAGCTCCAGCTCCAGCTTTTGCCTTATAGTTCTTGCAGACACTCCCAAATGTGAATATTCAGCCTTAAAATCTTCGTCAGCTTTATTCGAGCCGCTTTTGGATGCTCTTAAAATCCTCTGATCGTCAAAATTGTTGATTTTTTTCGATGGTCCAGGTTTAGGAAGTGATGCTACTGTTGTCTGGAGTTAAAGGCACGAGTTGTTCTTGACACAATATTTCGATTTAAATTTAATTACGACGCAATTTAAATCTTCGAAACAATAAGATTTGTAAGATCATTCGTCAAAGCTCGTCCTCCATTTTTATCTAACTTTACTTAGTATTAACTAACCGCCGTATGCATAAACTACTAAAGAAAAACTAAAATTAAATGATTTATAACGGCATTGCTTTACTTTTGACTGGTACTGTATATAGTTTTAATATTTCACATCAATGACTATGTTATAATAAACAGACAAAGACAATAAAAACAAAAACTATAAAAAGCTTTAGCCTAAAGAATTGCGACATATTTATAATTATAATATAATAAATATATTAATATACAATTGCATTAGAAATTGTGCCGATTCCTTAAGTCGTCGAGAAAAAAGTCCCATTAATGACAAAACCGAAATGTGGCCGTCGTTAAATAATACTCCACGTACGGTTCCTGTAGTTTATAATTCATGAACAATGCGCCTTGGTCCTGGTAACGGATAAACCTCCAGAGAGTAACTGACCTACATATTAAAAATTTACAGTACAGTTCTGTTCTATATTGCATCGGAATGGGACTGAATATTATGAATTGTCAGAATGGCGTAAGAGATGCGTCGCGTCGTACCATTAAAATTTATTTTACAATTTTATGTCTTTTTAACGATAACAAATATAATATTATACGGAAAAATTACATGCTTTACCTTCCAATAAAACCATTTTAATATGCATATAATAAGCTTTGCTGAAACCGCCTTAACCGTGATTTAACCGCATATGTGTATCTGAACGCTGCTCGTATTAATAAGACATAAAAAGTGCCGGCGGAAAACAGAAATATGAAATGAAAGAACGATCAGATATTAAACTTCTACTTCCTTTATGCCTCGGAAATTCTCCTCTGTTCCTGTCGTGTACGGCTCTATATTACGGAACCGAAATTGCATATTCCAGATTTTCGATTTTAGCCGGAAATAGCGAACTAAGCATATTCGCACCTAACATCGCAATTACAATAAGATTGAGGAAAATGTCTGTACACAATGGTGTTTTGCACTTTCCTCTTTGCTTTCGCGAGGAGAATGCTCGGCGAAACTGTTCCTTTTGGAATTATACCAAGTTTATAACGTCGTTTTTCTATTGATGTAAGTACAGAATAAGCGTAAACGTAAAAGAAAAACTAATGTTCAATTTCTGTCGAGTATAAGTGAACATTTCAATGTAAAGATATTTTTCCGGACAAGCTTTTACCCATTAAATGTATTAAATTGTATGCCGTTGTTGATTTGAAGTAAGTTGAGAGGTGAACAATTCTATCCTTTGAAATCGTTTCTAAATGTTATCAGTCCATTTACAGATTTGATTACCTAGTAGTTTTATTTGTGTCAATGAATAGTTCAAATGAAAATAAAAATTCAGTTGGAACAGGAACAATTGTTATATGCCTCTAAAACATTATTATACACGCTGGTTCCCAAACTACATAATGAGACTTTATCTTTTTATTTCTAAAAAATAAACATTTCTAAAATGTTAATACATACAGCAGAATAAAATAATGCTATTATGTACTAGATATATCTTTACCTTCGTATATTTTAACCCAAATAACAAAGTGAAATCTACCAAAACTATTTAACTTTATTTAAACTAACAAATTGAAAACAACTTTTCAAATATTTTCAATTAAAAATTTTTCGAATTCTAGTTACTGAAATCCTGTTTCTGGAAACGTATGTACTTTTGTTCTCCCTACATCCTTTACACATACGTGTACGAATATGTTACAAAAACATATCACGTTCCACAAATGACTGTTAAAAATTCTGGTATATTAATATCAGCTGCGTCATGATTTTAAATTTAATTATAAAGGCTTTATCAAAAGGTTTGATATATCACACAATTTAGGCTTTAGTATCTATAATAGATGACAATGGATGGAGGACGTTTTCCAATTATAAAGCCTGGAACATATTTTTATTAAATCGCCATTAAATGTTGTCAAGTTTTAATCTATTATTTATCAAATGAAAAAAAAAAAACAAATTATCTTCGAACAGTCAATTTATGTATTGCGTGATAGAATGTATCATAAGTTTCGATTTAAATTTAACCCTTTATTGTGGTTTATTTGAATTGTTAAGTAAATAGGCGAGGCGAGAAGTTGGTTTTGTCAATAGACATTTTAATGAAACTGAAGTTTAATGAAAATATCCTTAAATTACTGACTTTACTTATACCGGAACACACAGCATTAATTGATGATTCTAAATTTACATTTATAACAGTTTTAAACAGAGCGACAATAATAGAAATCATTAGTAAATCAATATTTATTATTATGTGAAAGTACAAAGAAAAAAAAAAGAACGAAGCGGTAAACGAATATGGAATTTAATAAAAGAGGAAAACTATAAAATTTGTCATAAAATCCTTCCCATATTCTTACAAGTTAACAAACGGATCGCATAAAATTGGTAATAACATTGAATATAGAAATTTACGCACGGAATAGGTCGTAACTTTTATATAAAAGGTGTCAAAAATATTCGATCAGCAGTATCAGATAAAAAATTGGTCCTTTTGTTTCTCTCCCTTTTACATATTTAAATCAAACATGCGCACACCAAATAACAAACCGAATTACCGGATTTTACATCTTACCACTTCTCCTAAACGGTACTAACAAAATAAATAAACTATTATAACGTTAAGACCATTTCATAAAACATCGAGATGTGTTGCTCTCAACGCGAAATATTTAACATATTTGCCAGGTTGTTTACTGAGCTGCATAACACCAACCCGTTTGTTTTATTGGGCCAGAAAATGCATAAAGTTAACGGTTACGAATAAAAGGTGACATCTTTAAATTAAATCCAACCCCGCGACCTGAAATTGTAAATGAGGTTCCTTGTTTTTATCTCCTAAGCCAACTGCAAACAAACTGCACTGCAATATGCTTTATTATTACCATTATAAAGAGTGTCGCTGCTTTCAGGTAATATTGCGGTCCAAATAAAAGGAAACTGGAAAACAATGAATTTATATAACATTTATTTTTGCTAGAGAGAAAAGCTTATTGCATAGAATGAAGCTGCTGTGAACACTATTTAATATTTCAATACTTCCTGTTTTATATGGTTAATTTTTATATCTAAATATTTTCAGGAATATTAAACACTCGGTTTATTTTGTTCGTCACATTTCCAACGGATAAAATAAATAATAGTAATAAATGTTATTAAATATAAAAATAAAAAAGTTGGGGTGTACATAAATTGCTTGTAAAACTGGAACGATCTTATGAATTTAATTAAACTTTTTAATCTTTGCTTTTTTCTTAAGAAAGTTTAATTATGAAATGGCTGGAACAATCGTAAAAATTTAACAAATCTAAAATTTTTATGTAACAACTACCACAGACAATGTTACAAGTGAGTGCAGATAGAGATACATAGTAATCTTGTATCAAGAAATCTGAGGCTCCACGCATAAAGTTTGCTAACGAATTTGATAATTCATTCATCATTTTGAATAATTTACATACGCCGAACGATAGTGTAAAGGTTACATTATCCCCGAAAACAATTGCAGAGTTCCCTCTATGATAAAGTAATTATGTAGACAATGCATCAAGCTCAGACAAAGAAGTCTTGTTAGGGTCTGGTTTGCAAATACTAAACACGGCGAAAACAAAAGACTTAATTATGAAGAAAAAGCAGATGTCAGTCTTAGCTTTATCTACCTTCCGACAATTTATGGTATGACGGTGGAGACAATGAAAAAGAATCGAGGATATTTTAATTTTCCGTTTTATTTGAATTTCCACGAATTGTCTCGGCTGGCGTCTGCTGTTCTTATTCAAGGATGTATCACACTTTAGATCTGAATGGAGTCGCGGCTTTTTAACGGCCCCGAAGAAACAGAAATATTGTTTGAATATGAATTGGAAATCATTAAGGACGAGAAAAACTTTTTGCTGTGTAGGTATCTCGATTGTTTCACGACAATAATGCTGTCACTTTTTCACCTTCCTTCGCAATGAATGTGTCAATTATTAATTAAAATCAGACCTTTAAAAATTGCACGATGTTATTAAAAAATAGAATAGCTTTTCAGTTGCACACATTTTTTAAAAACGCATAAAATTTATGAATAAATCTAAATACGTATATAAAAGTAACGGATCCAGCGGGACAATTTATCATGTTCCAACACCGAAAGACACAAATCCAATTTTATTTATTTAATGGCCACCGATATAAATCTGATTTAAACAAAACGGTTTTTGTTTTACAGGTGCCGTGAACCACTACGTGTCGGCGGTGGTTGGCGGAACTGCCCTGATCCCGTGCGACCTTTCGTCACCGGCGCCGAAGGACGACGTGAATTTGGTCGTTTGGTACAAGGACGAACACACACCAATTTACAGGTACTTATTTATTTATCTCCGCAAATGTATTTGGAGGATGGGGACCACGTTGCATTAAGCGACTACTGCCGCTGTTTTCTATTAATTTTTTCTCCTTTTTTCGTGCCCCAAAAAAGGTCGTGAGACTTTATTTATTCATCACATGGAAAGAATCACGGTTGACAATTTTAAATATGTACTTATTAACAAATTTTTTTCAGTTTTTATTTAATTCAAAAACAAACATGAATATTGTTAATTTTAGCTTTTTTTCTCCACTAAATTTTTTATTTAAAAAAGTCATATAATACGAAATCTTATTAACAAAAATTTTTAAAAATATAAAATTATTAACAATTACACTTGTTTATACATACAGTAGTGGCCATTATTATAGTAAACAATATATAATATAAAATGTTAATATTTTGGAGTTAGACATAAATATAGTAGAGATTTTTACTAATTAAACCTGTTATTTAATTTAACATTAATACTCTGTACAATATTTCTTGATTTTTTGTGATAACTTAATTTAAATTAGTATAATTTTTGTGTCGAACTGGATTACAAACGTGATACCTCAAGTTTTCTATGGGATTGCTGTCTGGAGATTGAGGCGGTCAAGACAAAAGTTAGATGCTTTGGTCTTTTAACCAATCCATCACAATTTTGGATTTGTGCTTTAGATCGTTTTCATGTTAAAAGAAGTTAGAACAAGAACATATACAAGCAATTCTTTGTTTAATATATTCCTGTACATATATCAGTTTAAGGGAACCTGCTCCAAAATAATTGCATCAACTTTTTATGTAGAACAATTACCTTTTTATAAATTAAATTTAATCTCTAGTCCCCAATTTTCTGTCAATTCAAAATTGGACTTGGACTGACGATTGACTTATTTAGTCATAAACCCTTAACCATTTTTTCTAGTTTCTCCATAAACCATAAAGAAAAATAAAAAGTATGCATTTTTTAAAGAATAAAATTAGATTGACCACTTTCATAGTAAACAAAACAATATCAAAAAAAATATATTATAATATATTTTAATTAGTTACTATAAATATGGCATTATTACTGTGGATAAACGATATTACGATAATTATGATTAGTATTATTATTTTTATTTAAATTAATGCATTAGGAAATTTATTTCGAATAAATTACAGGAAATAACACAATTCAATAAAAAATCCCATATAATTTTCTTGAAAAATTTAAATATTATAATACTTAATAAAGAAACACTGATTTATTTTGACGTGAAAGAGGAAAAAGTTGGAAAACGTACATTTACATCAGGTCTACTTTTTCCTTTTGTCATTTGCAAGTGTATTTTCTTTTTGAGAATGTCATTTTGGGAAAATCTGATAACTTAAAAATGAATGGTGTGCAAATTTTCCCTTTTTCATCAATTGCCTCCACCCCAGTTGTCTAATAAGGGAAGAGAACCTTGTTTAGCTCGTTTTTGAGAACGGTTCAGCGGAACAAAAGCTCACGTGGCTTTTATTATACATCGCTTTTTACATCAGTTGCTCATGAACATTTTTTTTTTTTTAAAAAAAAAAAAACTTCTTTCTGTGTTCTTTACGTTCATTCAGTCTTTCGTATATACACTTACCGTCGTGTCGAGGGACACTCCGAACTTGGTCGCAGAAGCCAATTTACAGCCACTTGATTATTTATAGTGTAAATGCAACGCTAATGTGATTTTTACAGAAAAAACTTTCGAGTGTCGTGTATAATTAATGAAATGAAAAAGTTCCATCGTCTTCCGGTATTTTAGAAGGAAATAAAATGATTTCGCGTTGCCGGCTCCGCTATTTTTATAGCTCGCAGGATTAGTTTTTCATCTTTCGCTATTGCTACTTTGGAACTCACCATCTATCCAATTAGCAGTTTTAGAAATTACTGAAACACGAACGATGAAAGCGTCCGCTTTTAACTCTTTATTGAAACTGAATGCATGTACGTCATTACACTGGAACACTTATAAAATTTATCCGCTTTTATTCCTGGACACTCTGATTCATATTCCTTGAATCACCAAACGCCATTGTCACTAAATAGTGTAATTAACGGTTTTCAAGTTGTCTGCGTCATTTTTACGTATTTATAGTTTAGGTCTATCGAGGTAATTTAAACGATCCTCTTGAGCAATGTCATATTTCAAGATTTAATAGGATTTCGAATTGGGGAAATAAATTCCAGAATCATTTTATATAATTCAAAGCGTCCCGGAACGTAATGTCTAAAGAAAAGCAAAAGAATAAATTATGTAATGTGATTTTTAGTGGCTGTTACGACAGAGTTAAACCATATTGGCTAATTCACGTGCTGAATACCGCATTTCATACCGAAATTGATAGGCGACCATTAATAAAAGATTTAAGGCAAAATGAAATGCACCCCCATGAAAAATAGCCCCAGTATTTAATAGTCCTATTCTTTTTTGCAAGCGACATGCGTAGGAAGGATTTAAAATCGTTAAGAATCTCCCCCTATCAAGATGCGGTTTTTATTGGAGGATTTCCTCCAAATGCACTACCTTTTTCTACATATATGAATGCGATCTACCAAATTGCCCTTCTGAACAGGTCGGGCATATAAAAAATATTGCCGGCATATTTCAGCGAGTTTTCCGTTTCCCTACCAAGGCTTCGGAGAGCCTTGACAATATTAAACCTCATCATACCATTTCAAACTCTAGCCGAGTAATTTCGGTTGCACAAATAATGCCCGTTCTATTTTGGGGGGAAATTGCACGTATCGTACAGTAGGTTGTTGTTTATTAAGCCTAAAACGCAATTAATTAGAGTCAATTAGACTGATTAGATATGTTTAGATTTCCGGAACAAAATAATGACGAAACCCGTTCGATTTAATCGGATGATTGCTCATAAAACGTTCGTTGGGGCTCTACGTATTACATAGTGTGTATTACGTATTTGTGAATCAATATATTGTAATTAACGTCGATAATTAACAATTAGAATTGGGACTGTGTGATTAAATGCATCAGATGCAGTCGTGTCCGTCACTGCGTCTTAATCGTAATCAACCTATAACGTTGTAGGTGTCTAATAAATATGGTCATGCACGTAATATAATTCGATCTGATAAATTGCGGATATTTTCGTTTAATAAAGTGGGGATAGAGTGAAGCTTAATAATTGAGTGATTAAATTACAAATTGAATAAAATGTCCGGCAATGTACAATAATTAATGGGCTGTTATAATTTCAACATAGTTGTTGTATGCAATTAGTACACTCTGACAACACCGCTAATTCCCATTAAAACCGAACAAGATGCTTATAATCCAGTATTATTTTAAAGATTTTAACTGCTATGAGTAATATTTGAATATATCAAATATGATTAAATTAATTTTCTAATTAAATAAATACGATATATCATAGTTACTGACAATTTTCAATATAAAAATAATCTAAAATGTGAAGAAGGCTCAAAACCCAACATTATTTTAAATATATATTTTTATTCAACAAACAAAATAAATTTATTCTTATTTATTACAAGTAAATTTATTTGAAAACTTGAAACAATGTAATTAAATTAACTTCCTAAATATATAATTGAGATAAATCAAAGCAAATACATACAAAATCAGTACATGGATATTATAAAAATAATTTAAATTATGATGCTAATAATTCAATATTATTTTAAATATATATTTTTATTCACCAGGTAAAATAGCTTTAATTTTTTATATGTTACGAGTAAATTCAATATGTTTAATACAAAAATATTACAAAATAACTTAAAATGTGAAGAAGGTGCTTAAATCCAACATTATTTGAAATATATAGTATATCTTTATTCAACAAGTGAAATAGATTGATTTTTATCTGTTACAAGTAAATTCATTTGAAAACTTACAATTGTGATTAAATTAACTTTCTAAACAAATAATTAGGATAAATCATTGCTAATAATTATATTCAGCATCACTTATAATTGTCAATATATGGGTATTATAAAAATAATCTAAATTGTTTACAAGATGTTTATAATGCAATATTTTAAATATATATTTTTTATTTTAAATATATATTTTTGTTCACCAAGTTTTTAAGTTTTAATTTTTTATGTGTTATGCGTAAGTTCATTTGAACACATAAATAAGATTAAATTAAGTTTTTGAATAAATAAATATGGTAAATCAGAGTTAATAGATGAGCATTACATATTCTACATAAAAATATTACAAAATAATCTAATATGTGGAAAGAACTCCAACATTATTTTAAATATATATTTTTATTTAACAAGTACAATAAATTTAATTTTGTCTATTACAAGATATTTGAAAACGTATGAATAAACTTTCTAAACAAGTAACTAGGATAAATCAGAGCTAATTGATACTCACAATATTACTGACAATTGTGAATATATGGGTATTATAAAATTAATCTAAAATATAAACAAGATTCTTAAAAACCAATATTATTATTTATACGAATAAATTCATTGGAATATTTACAATACGATTATATTAACTTTCTAACAACAATACTATAATAACTCATATTTAATAGATAAATATCACTGGCAATTGTCAATTTATGGATATTATAAAAATAATGTAAAATGTGGTCTTACCATAAAGTAGATTTAATTTAATATAACACTAATAATCGATAAATCGGAACTAATAGATAAATATAATTGCCAATTACCATAATACGGATATTATAAATATTTTATATTAAAGATATATTTTTGTACGTCACGAAAATAATTTTAATAATTTATTTGTTGCCAATAAATTCATCTGAACACACAAAATATAATTAAATTAATTTTCTAACCAGAATGTGATAAATTGGAATAAGTAATTATCAGTAAGAATTGTCAAATAGATATTACGAAAATAATCTAAAATATGTTAACAATAATGTACTGCTGTTAAATCACAATGACATGTTTATTGTTACAAAATTCACTTACAAGGTGTCTCTAGGACAGGTTAACTTCAGAATTAATACATCTATCTAAGTGAGTGACAGCAGAAAATTGATGAAGCTTGTAAAGTTTTAGCGCGGAAACCACATCAACTTACTTCTTGACAGGCTTTCGTCAAATGAATATTTTAAAACCGGGGAGAACCCGGAAAAAGCTGATAACTACACTTTGTTTGGATTCCCCCGTTAAACGTACGCCGAAAACACGAAAAAAGTGTTTTTCAATTTAAAAGTTACATTTTGTTATTGCTTCGGTTTTGAAATTAATCATATAGTGGGTATTTCGTAAAAAAATTTCAGTGTACACAAAAACGATTCACGTCTAAACGACCAAAGCTTTTTAGGCAAAGTTTAAAATATTTTCTTTTTTATTTTTGGAAAAATGTTGATTTTAATCTACTTAATTACAGTTAAATGGAATAAATTCATTATTTTTGACGATTTTAGAAATTTTTAAAAATTTGAAGCGACTTCTTAATATTTTTTATGAGGTGCCATTTGGTGGGGACTCTTAAAACATAATAAACTAACATATTTTCGTATGAGAGTTGGAAAAAATTTTTGTTTTTTTGTCCTAATGTCTATAAATAAATACTAATTTTACAGTTTTAACCACGAATTTTAAATATACTGTATAGGCTTATGATTTAAAAGGTCACAGAAATAATAATAAAAAATTGTGTTTTCAAATTTTTTACTTATTAATTAAAAATAAATGATCCACAAAATACCTGAATATGTAATTTGTATTCTTCTATCTCAGTAAGTTAATAATAAAAAATGACACGTTTTGTGCAAATAATACAAATTACAGGATTGATATCCAATCTATACAATATGTTATTAGGATATAAAAGTTTTTTTTGTAAACCGTATCACGAGACAGACAGGTAAATTGGCTCGTCGCAAATTGCGGCGTTGATCGAATGATATGTATAATCTCCATGTAACGCGTGATATTTACGTGGGACCACGAGACACCGCTATCGTCTCAAATTTTACGTTCACAGATCACGAAGACATCTGCCAGTTATCCTCGTGTATATGAACGCGAGATGGGACGTCAAACAGTCAGTGTAAACTTTGAGTCCCGCTAGATAACAATCCACGTTTAATATTTTCCATCCCCTCACGATTCCGGAAATGCCTCGCAATCGCAGGGTTTCCGTTTCACTTCCCCTCGTCGGTCGCAAAAAAAAACTGTGGGCTAATACAGTTTTGCGGTCAGAAGGATGTTACAAGATAGACAGGAGAAATTGTAAGAATGGAAAAAGACCATGTCTGGCAAAGGATATCCCGCCTCTGGGAAATCTGAGTTAGACCTCGTTGAATTGGCTAATCTACCACCGGGGCCACAATCAACTGGGCCACCATGTACTGTCAACATTAAACTGCCCAAGATCGTCCTGATTTTATATCTCCCTTTTTTTGGGTCAAGAATTATAAATCTGAAATGTCACAATTTTTTTTTCCAAAAACCATTTCTGAACTCTGGCAATGGATAAAACAGCAACCGCGGCAAAAATTAACTGGCTCATTCAATTTATCGGATATATCACAAACTTTGGTGTGAGACGAATTTAATGAGTCGACTGAGCGCCAACAGAAGTTGCCCTAATTAAACGCTGGAGCAGCACAATAAAAAATCTCACGTCCTGTAATTGATTTACTTGTTTTAATAAATATTTAATGAAATTTTTCCCGTTGAAATACACGCGCGGCAAAAAAAAAAGTTTGAGGTGAGCGAAGCGTAGACGATGAAATTAAGGCAAAATCGCACGGGAAAAATGTGAGAAAAATAAGTAAATTACGACGAGATCAGCCCTTAATAATTCATTAGTCCGCTAATAGATTGGTGGGGTATCAGACCTGTCACCCGGGATTACAGTGTGCGTTATAAAAAGACATGTAAACCACCGGGGAAAAGTCGATTCCCTCTCATTACGTCGAAATCGTATTATTATTCTATTATGCCACGTTGTATAACGTGGTGCAGTAAGATGAGTTAAAATTATTGAATACGCGGCCTACAATTCTATGCATTAAATGAACATTCCCTTTCAATTATCAAATCACTCTATAATTTGCATTTTCACTTTTGTAATGAAAATATACTCACGCTGATGAACAGAGCGGTGGTAATAAAATTTTTTTCGTTCATAATTTTTATGTAGATTGCAACATATCATACTAATTTATTCTTTTTTACCATTCAAATGAACGCTGCATCAATATTTTTTAATGCATTTCATTTTCATAAACATCATCAATGTAACAACCTAATTGTCAACATAAACTCGTGTATGAGCGTAAAAACGGCCTATATTGGTTTACCTGTTTATTTCATAAACGTATATTATGGGAGGTGTTGTGGTCAAAGCGGGAATATTCCTTTTTCAAGTTTCTTTAAGAGCAAACACCAAAATCCTCATGGAAACAGTATTCATGCGTGGTTGAGAATTACTGTGACAAATAATCTTTAACTCAGTCATGGGTGAACCGAATACTGATATATTATATATATTTTATAGGACATGCAATTTTTTAAATAAAACTTTATTGTGACATAGCACGCGTTAATCTTTTACAGTGAAACGGTTGCATTATATTCCCTTGTATTCAAAAAATCAGGTAAATTTCAGTTGGATGAATTTTGTAAAAAAATTAGAAAACAAAATTGCGGCTACAGGGAGTTTTGAATATGTACCCGGAATAAAAACACAAAGCGGATTATGTCGATACGATCTGTGACAGATTTTAAAACTTTGTCGTTTTATACTGCATATAGATATTAATCTACACAATTAATCTATTTGTTACTGACGTGACGTTCATTTTATTACATATGTGTGCGGATAATTACTATTGATCTGGCAATTTTTTAAATATTAACCGACTAATGCAACCCCGCATTTACAAAAAAACTGACTGAATAAATATAATGGGACGCTGAAAGGATTTGGATTGGAAGGTGGTCCGGCGAAGGATTTAAAATAACCGAGTGTTCGTCCAAAAGATTTTTGAGGGATAACACAGAAAACATTTTTGCGATTGAACGTAACTTTCTCATAGATTTATTTCAATTCACACGTTGGAGAAAATGGAAAGCCCATTAATGATACTTGACAGTTCGCATTTAAGACTAAGGTTTTTACAAAAGAACATAAATGCAATTACGAAACTGATTTACTATCCGTGTTAGAAGAGATTTATTGGGTCTTGTTTGATATTTCGATTTACTGTAGTGATCATTATTATAGCAACTTTCAAAAATGCTAAATGTTTTAGCCATAACCCTTTTATTTAATGTAAATTTAAAATAATATTGTTGTTTTATACAGTATTATAAACACTACTATATTCTTATTCTATAGAATGTCTCATATATTTTTCTGAATTTAGTTAGACAAAATTTTATGTCGACTAGTTATAAACATGATCCCCCATATTTTGTCTAGGGTTGATATCTAGAGATTGGAACGACTAAGACAAAACATCGCTGATCTTTTAAGCAATCCTTCGCAATTTTAGACTTGTGTTAGGGATTGTTTTCATGTTGAAACACATACAGTACCAGTCATAAGTAAAGCAACAAATTTATTTTTAAGAAAAAATTCTAAATACGTTTGTATACTTAAATTAGTACATGAACTTAAAAACAATATTTATACTTACGTTTTATATATAATTGATTTAAAATAAAAAGAATGGGAACTGTTTTATTATAAAAAAAAACAAGGAGTCAAAAGGTAAGCATTTTGGTGTACATTAGAAAACTATACGATTTTCCATTTTTTGTGCAAACTGGAGTTTGGCAGCTCTATTTTTTTTTTAATGAAGAACTTTTTAGCTGACTCTCCTCCCTGTAAATTATTTTTCCTCAGCCTGTTTTACGGTAGTGACAGACACCCCCAAATGTGAATATTTAGTCTTAACATATTCATCAGTTTTATTCTGGTCACTTTTGGATGCTCTTAAAATCCTCCGATCTTCAGTATTGTTGGTTTTTCTCTATGGTCCAGATTTAGGAAGTACTGCTACAGTTCTTCTGGTGTTAGAGGCACGAATTGTACTAGACACAATACTACGATTTAAATTTAAATGCGACGCAATTATTAAATTATTAAAGTCCTGATCTGTACATGGACACGATAAGATTTTTAAGATAATTCCACAAAGATCGTCCTGCAAGCATGTTTATCTAACTTTACTTAGTATTAACTAACCACCGTATGTATTAGCAACTAAAGAGAAACTAAAATTAAATGATTTATAATGGTGTTGCTTGTTTCTTTACTTTCGACTGTTCAATAACTAAAAATATGGCTCCTTGATAACATCCTATTTGCATATGTTTTTATTAAAATTATGTCTGTTGCCTTACTTCTTACTGATACTGTATATTAAGAGCATCATTTCCTCAATATGTAGAAGCAAATTGTTGTTTAATATATCCCTTGTACATAAATTAGTCTGAGGGGGCTTACGCCAGAAGAATTGAAGCATCCCCATTGCATAATTAAACTGCCACCATGTTTCACTGTGGGTGTAACAAAATTTTTGTTCAGTTCTGTCCTTGTAGGATATTTAACATCAGTAGAACTATCTTTTTTTTATAAATTTTTTGTGGTACAGTCAATATGATCCTAAACAAAATTTGACTTTCACATGTAGAACATTGAATATTCTTATTACAGTTTCACTTCGAATAATGTTTAAATAATTATTATTAAGATTGCTTACTAAATAGTCGATTCAATTCACAGAGAGATAAATTACTGTAAATTTTAAAATTATTTAATGTCGTCAGTATATTTAATTTAACACTGGAATTATTTAAGATCTTACAAATTATAAGCTTATATATGTAGACGGACAAATTTAAAAATATTAAAATTAAATATTAGACATAGATAGATATTTGTTTATAAATTTTAATTGTAATGGCTACTTCATTTTGATAGGCTGAAAGAAAAAAAAATTCAATAACGCCTGTAGTGATTAAAAATGTGTTGTGTGGTTCCGTAAATACTTGCAAATTTCCATCGACTTTGATGTTTCTCACGCCGAACAACCCATTGCAGGAGAACAATGGTAGATTAATGATGCAACAATGAATGTCACAGATGATACCTATCCGTGTGGTCCAATTATGAACAACAAAGACCTTGTATTAGTCTTAAAGCAAATAATTAATCATCCAATTGTTTAATGCTTGTAGACATGCAACCATTCAGTTTATTGAAACTATTAGGTGAACGTCTTTTGTTCGGACGGATCATGCGTTTTAAAAAGTATAATGAAGTTCTTCGTTACGAATTCGTGAGAATAAAATCAATATTTATTAACGAACATCGATGGTTATGTTTGTAATCGGCATTAACATTTTTATTAGTAATAAATACCGTTTTAATTTCCGGCCTCGCTCTCTCCCGTACCATTCCACTACGACTAATCAAAGTCTAATCTCTACTTAACACGCTCCTGTTTTATACATTTTAAGTACTTGTTATTATTTTCCTCCTTCTTACACTCAAGTAGGGACTCTATTAAAAATTGAATACATTAAAACGCAATTTACATCATTTTTCCTTTCTAGCGTTCTTTATAACCTTGCGTAATGACAAAGTGAAATGCTTTACATCCGTAATATAAATCCATTATGTATTTCACTTTTATTTTTTAAGCTCAACTATAATGGAAAAACGTACACTTGGAAGTTGTGTAATAAATACGATTATTTTTCCTTTGGCTCCGTTAACATAAACTAAATAGGTTTGTAAACTAATCAAAATAACAAGTTTTTTTTTCACAAATTCACACAACGAATTATTTATATCTATATACATATATTTATTTCGATGGTAAGTTATTAACAATTCTCACGAAAATTTGAATTGGATGATTAGGGAACCTACAATGACCTAACTGTTTTATCCCTGTTCTGCATATTAATTCATCCTGCGGAACGATCCTGCCGGTAATAAAACTTGCAGGATGTACTCTGAAAACTACATAAATCCACCGGTTGTCTTTAGACAATGAATTCGAGTACATGCATAATTCATGCCCTTAAATAAATATACGTCAAGATAGATATCATTATTTAGGTAGATTATTGCCCCAAGTAATTTGCACTTTCCTCCGGGCTCTAATGTGTACCTCGGATTAACCAGACCTACAGCTACAACTCTTAACAATCCTTTTTGTGAATAAATTTAAAATTCTTATTTAATTGAACCGTTTAATACGACTGGAAAATTGTCTTTTAAGTATTCTAATTTTACTTATACGACCATGCATTTACATATTCATTATTGATGATGTTCTTGGCCAGAAATATTTGGTGCCAAGGAATATATTTAAGTATTTTATCCCGCTTAAATTATTTAATATTACTGGGATAGAAACTACGTTTTACCCTAACTTACACAGGATATGGTAATTTATTGCTTCGACCAATAAATAAATTTTAATAACTGGCTTCAGTTCAGTTCGAATCAATTTGTTATTGAAAATGTCCATAAATCCCGTTATTCAAAAATGATGAAAAGGCGTCATAAATATGCTATAATTAAACATTATTAAAATGTTTTATTATTCGAGATTGGCCTGCAAAAAAACATTAATTAATTATGTAATTGATGAAATGTTTGTTCGTGAGAAAGATAAACAATTTGATGCCAGTAATATCAATAATGACTGAAATAATATTAATTATGGTAAGTCGAACACATACTCGTTAAAATAACAGTTATCCAAATTGAGGAATAAAATTTAAATTCGAAACTTATGTCAAACGCACAACTACGCGTATAATTAGAATCAATTTAGTTAGATTTTTCTTGTGTTGGTTAATAATTAACTAATTTTCGGTAGTTTTATAAATTTATTTGTTACAAAAAGTGTTAAACTGTGGTGTAAATTTTGTACAATGATCAACTTTTACTTGACATAATATGTATGTAGTTTGTGTTGAAACGTCATATAGGCATAATGAAATAAAACAATTTGTTTATTGCTCTTTGTCAGAAAAATATAATTCTACTGTATTAATGCAGTTTTAATTAAAATATGGAAATATTATGATGAAATCAGTAAATTTAATTAAACCCGAAAAACCTGCGTGCGAATTCAATTATGCGAAACAATGCGACAGTAAAAACAATCGTATAAATAACGATAATTTTATGCGGTGCAAGCAAGCAAGTCGATGTATTGAATTCACGATTCGGGGCCCGCTTTAACCTGGTCCAGCCCAGGAAAAGCGAGCTCGGAGCTTACTGCTTCCACCCTTCCTTTCCATATTACCTATCTTTCAAGGCATTCAATTCACTTCGCCAAAGCTATGTCGATTGCCCCAATCTCCAATCCTATTATTACGGAATGGATATGCAATGACAAAGCTTCCAAAAGATTGAATATCTCACACTCTCCAGTAATCATCTTCGTATTCGGCTAAATCTTATCCGAATGATGTGTTTCCTAAATGTTTTTTTTTTCTTTTATTCATTCACAACTCTTAGGAGCTCTGAATAAAGAAGACGCTCTTAGAATAGAATATAAATGTATTGATGTTTTATGAGTTCCTCTTTTATGTGTTCTTTGTGGTTTTTTCGACGCTGGAATAATGTTTGCGAATGCCGCATTTACTTCTCGCTTTAATTTACTTGTACAAGAAAATTGAGTTTGCTAAGCGATTGAAAGTAGACGTTTTAGATGAAAAACTTTGTTTGTGCAACTTCAGGAAATTTGTTCGTTCTGTAATCGATAATAGATACAATTATACAAATTGCTCTACATATTTCTATTGATATAAGTTTAAGTGCTTTTTTATAACGTATATTATTCAGTAAGTTTTTGCCAATCTGAAGCATTTTATCAGATATCAAAATTGCATATTTTTAAATCCGACGATGTCCCGTTGAATAACCATTTGTATCAAAAGAATTTGCATGTTTTTATACCTAAAAATTTTAGCATAGTTTAATTAGAAATATGAAATATAACTCGTAATTCGTAAACACTGAATAAAACACCTTCAAAAAGTTTTAAAATTCATTCATCGGAAAAACTGACTGAACTTCCGCAAATAACACTAATCTTGAAAAGTTTTTCCACTCTCAATTAACGCTGTCGTGTGATTTTCGAAACTCGCGTGATTACTATTAAGTCATGGCAATTTATTTAAAAGTAATGCAAAGTTTCAGTAAAGTAGGGCAGAGCGGATTGCACCTGCCTGGCGCTAAACTGACCAATTTTTCATTAGGGCTGCATCCCCAGCGGAAATGAACCGGATAATGGTGTGGTTTAGAACGCCGGAAAATTGCGCTAGACATAACGAATATTGTTCTTTGTATCTATTTATTCTTCTCCTCTTTAATCATCCTGGGTGTTCTTTCTGTTATTTAAATTTCGTCAATATTTTTCTTTATTCATAAATAAAACAATTATTTCAATTTATGTTGATCGTTAGTCTATACATATTTATACAGATTTATTATCGATTTCGGCATATTACAAAATTGATGACTACGAAACTAAATTATACAATTACTCCTTGAATTTACGTTGATAGGGATTACATTAAACTGCTATTTGTTGGGGTAAAGATAATAAATTTAAGTGTTAACAAAATTTCCGCTGACTATCCAAGTATGAATCCGCAAAGCGGGCGGAGGGAAAATGTTTTGCTGATGCAGTCCAATATAGTTTTGATTTGCGCAGTATTTAAATTGCAACGGAGTAATCTCCAGAAATAACAAACTGATCGGACGTGTAATATAATTGAGATTTTAAAATGATTTTTGTTAAATTTCAGAGTCTATTCAATTAATTAATGTAATAACAGAACGAATTATGTTTCAGAAGTATAATTTACTTAAGTTGTTTATAAATATTTTATAAATCCAAATACTACCAACTTAAATCTTTACAATTTATTTTAAATTAGTATTATTTTGTTTGAGATTCGGTAAAATTCGCCAAGATTATTCTTATTGAATATGTAAAGTAGTTTGTATGGTCGTAAAAGTAAAATGAAAATCCCATTTCTAATTTCCTTATAACAGCATCATATTCAGTATAAAATCAACAAGATGTAATGGGGAATTTCCTTTGTGTTTGCTTAAATAATGAGATAAGATGCTTATGAATTCCTCGGGAGAATATCCAAAGAAGATAATTTCATATTTAACATTAACTTAAAGTAAATAGGCATTTGGTACTTTTATACATCCTGCAAGCAAATTCAAACAAACAGTTTAAATACCATTATTTAACAAAATTAATTTTTGAAATATTATTTTAGAACATGCGAAGTATTAACTTTGCAGATGTTTAAAAATGTATAAATCAATGTTTGTGCAAGACTTATACACATGGAATTTCCCTTTATAATTAATAATTCAGTAACATGCAAATAGAATACATCTGATGAAACTTACGACAGATAGCTGACAACTCAACAAACAATTATTTACTTTGAAATAAAATAACATTGAATAACGATATTTAATTTATGCATAGCCGAATTTATAATTTCAATTTATTGCATTTATCTACATATAAAATATATTTTTATTGAACAAGTTTTTTTTACATTACATAAACTTTAACACCTCAGAAAATACAAATCCTTCTATTTGCTCCCTTTCAGCATAAAACTTGGAGCACATAACAATAAAACACCAAATTTTCATCCCCATAGAATATCAATGAACTGATGGAGCAGAAGTTATTTCTCCCTTCAAGCAAGTTCTTTTTATTAATTCAATTGTAATACAATATTTACGTGCGTTTGCAGTTAAACCCAACACATTTTTAAGTTAATTTTTTAATGGCACTTTAATCTAATATAAATGCACGTGATACAATATTAACATTATAGCTACACGTTAGATCTGTAATCTAGTTACTTTTTACTTCGACTCCCGCTTACTCCGGAAATTATTTTTATGTGTATTTGTTCAAGTTATAAAGTCCAATAACAATACTCACATTTAACATACAAAGTTTAATGTTTACCCCAAACAAAACGTTATGCTAGCAACGTCCGAACATGGCATGATTTTTCTTGTAAACTCGTGTATCTCCTATTAGGTATTTTTCTGTTTCGTTTGGGAGTTTTTGTTTTTCAGGGGTTGTGTGCTTTCGTCTTTTGTTTATCTCCGGGGCCTCCAGAGATGATTTTTTGTTTATTTTCCATATCTGTCTTTTCTCCGGGCCACTCTAACCATCGTCTTGAAATCGCGGTTATCGTAAGCAAACTCTTCATTGTTTACATCGCATTGTTGATTCAGCTGACTGTCACAGTATCGTTTAAATGCAAATTGTTGGATGTGTAGGCAAACGTGGCATTTGTTTTTCACGGCAATCCTAAAACAACCTTGTTTTCCCTGTTGTTTCGTTCGTAATGTTGATGTTAAATTTATAATTGGCGATATTAATACTGTACTTTATAAATACACACTCAAATTTATTGCATTCACGTTTTGATTTTATATGGTTTAAGGGACTTGATTTCATGTGATCGTTTTTCATTATAAATATAACAGTTTAATATGTTCTAGTTAAAAATATCAAATGTCATATTTGTTAAAAATGCTGGAATTGCGCCAAACCAACCATACATGATAATACATAGAAATATAGTTTTATTATCGTTTCGTAATTGGAAATTGTGTAGTGGCGTTTGTTTGAAATTTAAAACTAATACCGATTGTAGTACTTAAAAAACAGTTTTATTGTTTATGATATTTGTTTGACTGTAACAGTTTAAGTAGGTTTTTAAAATGGAGAGACGCTCACTTGAAACGTTATTGAATTCAAAATTGGTCCTAAACAACAGTCAAATAATCCCCTTTAAAACTAAAATAAAAGCCAATAGTCAATACAATTCAAAATCAGGAATTGGTCGCTGACAAACAATTTCATCTTCTATTTGAGCATAGTTTCTTAAAGGAATGTCTAATAACGAAATTCAGTTCTGTATAACTAAATGTTGAAAACCGTATTCAATTAATAGTTCATCATAGTTGCCATTCAATTTTACAGGGTGGAATATCTAAAACTTACCGGGGATGACACCCTCACTTAGGGGGTTGCAGGTGCTATGCTTCTACATCAAAAATCCTTGACGCGTTCTTGGTCCCACCCTGTAATACCTCATCATATATTGTAGTTGGTCAATCCTGTCTTCTCTTGTTTAAATATATTTATATGGGTTTCATAATAAAGAAGTGTTTTCCAACTACGGTGTTGTTGTTTGTTCATGTTCAGTAAGAATATGAGTCTCTTACAGAATGTATTATTTACGATCTTTTCAGGCACATATTAGGCATCATACTTCGGCAATTTGTGTCAATGCTCCGAATCCATACGTGAATGACACACATATATGTTTTTGGGTAAATAACTACCGGGTTTAATTTCGGAGATCAATAATTAGAAAGAATAATAAAAATTGTGGAACAAGGTACGTCGACCCCTTGTAATCGATATTTTTACGGTGAATATATATATCCATGGCCCACATAAACGGCCATTTAATTCCCCTCCATCACGAATTGAAACAACCCCTAACGAACGACTACAAAACCTTCGTCTTAATTGAAGTTAATTATTAACCAAGAAGTGTCCGCAGTCCGGAATTAAATTCTGGAAAAGTGGAGAAAATAAGGAGCTGTTAGGGCTATTAAGTTACGATACACACATTTTATCCGAATGGATAGAGAACGGGATTGAAGCCTGCAATAACTAATACCTTCGGGGCTGCGGGGACAAACCCAACTAAATTCCGTTCAGGCAAATAACACTGATGCCCCGAATAAAACGTGTATTGAATTTATGGGTCTGGTTTTTTAATGCAGTACCCCGAAAAGGTTATTTTACTTTTATGAACAATCATATAAGGTTATGTAAATCTAATAAAAAGTTTTATAGGGTAGCGCGAGATTCTTAGGAAATGTATTGTTCTCCGCCATTCGCGGAATTTTAAATCTGTACCGTTACTAATTTATGTTCTGATGCACGTCTAAAAGTTGGTCAGTGGGGTTTCCTCTAGTTTAGATTTAATATGGTATATAAATAAAACTTTTATGGCCACTGCTCTAGTATCTGTCGTTAAGAATTTTAAGAAGAAACATATGCATATTTCAACGATAATAAAAGTATTTGCTCGTCCTCTTGGACAAGTACAGTTTTTAAACTCTAAACTAATATTACTACCCAGTTTAATTATATTTTCTTTTTAATTAATTACATACATACATTTTTTTAATAATACGTATCAATATAAAACCAGCTGTAATTTTGTTTCGTGACTGAATAAATTTACTTAAGTAATAAGTAGATAGTATTTTTTATAAATTTCAATTAACAAAATTGTATCATGCTTGTAACTGCACAGTTTACTTACAATTAGTAAAATTGTATCACAAATTTGTCTCCCGTGATGGTACTACATTGTTTTAGCAAATCATATTAATATTCTGTGAGAAAAGTAAGTTTGTTATAAGCTATTTTAGCAAGGTTAAAACTAGCTGCAAATCCAACTTCTGTTTCTAAGTATGGAATTAAAAATTAATTAATCTTTAAAACTTCGTGTAAAACCAGTAATTTTAATAACCAAGTTTTGCAAGCCCATTGGCAAATCCATAAAAACACACCGAAGACCCTAACTAACATGTAGTCTCCTCCATTTTAATTGTAGATAAAGGAGAGTCAATTTATTCTCATTTTGTCGGTAATGCACGTGTTGAATAAATTTACGATCACCACTTTTGTAGCCAATTCGGCTTGAATGCATTCGAAAATTACAAATCGATATACTTTTGCAATATGCGGTACATCGCTTTCGTAACTTCGGTCGGTCGTTACTTTATATAAATAATTACACTCTAATGAGGATTTTCATTATTCGAGGCTTACGTAATAGCCGTGGTCAAAAACAATGGCCTTAAAAAGCCAAGGAGCGTAAGCGGTTCTAAACTCAGTTGCAACAATCATGGCTACGTTCCTAGATAATATGCAGAAAGCAGTTGCTTTAAAAGGGATTGTGAAGCATTTCGGCCATTCCGAATTTAATTTATCTTATGCACAACGATTAAGCGAAACGAGAACGAATTTATGCGGTCCCGGGGAAGAGCTACAGAAATTATGTCCATAAAACATAATGAAATTAATAACCCAGATGCAGCGGCAGATTACTGAACTGAGAAATCACATAATTTGAAACATATTTCGTTTCTGGCCAGGCGAAAGGTTTTTTGTTCGTCCCGATCCCTTTTCTGGGATTACGCCGTCCCGACGTAGTCACCTGGAAAGGTGAGTTTAACCGATAACTTTACAATCCAGGGCCTCTGGATATCTCCAGTTGACTCACATCTCTGTTTCGATACCAATAGATTTGTAGCTAAAAATCTTTGTTATCTACGATATTTTTTAAAAATAAACGTCTCTAGATTATACATGTTGTACTCTGTTGGAGCTACATGCGGGAAATAAACTGTCCTTAAGTGAAATCGATGCGGCAGAATTGTAGTGGTAGACGATTTTGACGTGTAATTTAATCGAATTACTAGAGTACCCACTCTAGTTTGTGTCACAGTTATCTTGTAACAATAAAACTAACTGAAATTACTCTTATGACAGTTTAGCTACGTACACGATGTTAATAAAATAACATTTTAAATTTAGAAATAAAATACTGTATTAGATTAATTAATCTTGTTTAATTTAAAACGTTTAAAACAAAACCGTAATTTCAAATGTACCCAGAAAATATATTCTAATTGGTTTTAAATTTTTAATAGATACTTGAAATAAATTATCGTTCAGTTAATTTGTAATTACACGAATTAAAAAGGATTTTAGCCAAAACGACCGGTATAAAAACTAATTAAGGACCCCGTAAAGTAGCTACTTTAAATATCATCTAGAATATAAAATTACAATACTCACAGTTATATTAAATTCCTAGAAAGCGCAATTCCGAAAGGTATTCAAAAATTACGTTTAGTTCAAATACCATTTCACCTTATGCTGTTAGGTGAAAAATTATTTACTGAGAAACGTTTTCCTTTTAAAACATCGTTGCATCCTCTTCATCCGGATGAAAGATATGTATGTATGTACATTTTAATTAGCTTTACCTTTCATCTTGCTCGTTTAAAGTAATGTTAATTTAAAATAATAAATATAATTTTCTGGGGTTCATAAAAAGTCATTGGTGTTTCCAATTTTCTATTTCAAATTTTCCTTGTTGATGAAAAAATAGTTAAATAGTAATTTAAATAAATATTGCCTAGGTAAGTTCTTTTTAAATAAATGGGATATTATTGGTGGGCAGCAAAAGGAAAAGAAAACAAAGAGAAGTTTATGGTACAATAAATGACATGATTAGATTAGTTTTCCTCAAAGAACATCCATGAGTATGGCTATCTAGGAGAGTGTTCTTTTTTCGTCAATCATTTATGATCGCAAAGCTTTGTTTTCAATGTGAATGTAGGAGTGTCAATATACTTATCATCATTCACAGTTAATTCATTTTGCTCTTTAATTTAGCAGTACAAAGATCTAAAGATGTAACTATTAACTGTCAATGATGAGAAGTGTGTTGATAGTTATACACAAGGAAAATTTTTATTTTATTGACCACTGAACATTATTTTAAAACGCAGTCATACTCAATAACTATAATAACTTTTATTAACATTTTATATTATGGAAAATATTCTTCAAAGAGGTGCGACCATATACGAACGCGCAGTATAAGAGATAATATAAAAATTAAAACGAAATAGTGATTCAGAATAATTTAAAATATGTTTGTTTTGATATTTTTTTTAAGTAAGAAAATGTAATATTGGTCCCCGTAGGGAAGCTTTAAAAGTAAATAACAGGTATAAAAACGGATTAATACTTCCACCACTTCCATTGATATAAATAATCACTGCTTTTCTTTATTACGTTTCCAATCATTAAATATGTCAAGTATTGAATCAAAAGCAAACAATTTTATTGTATATGGAAAATAATTGCTTTTTATATTGCTTTTATTTGAAAACTTTAATTTTAGTTGCGTTATTCCTCTTTTCTCCACATTACAATATGATATAACTATATATATTACATTTAAAATAGGCAAATCGCCTCTCGTGTAGATTTAAAAGAAGTAATCAACAATTCTCAGTCTCAATGGGGACATTGACGCTTGAATTTTTGCGAAGCCGAGGCGTAGACGATATTGGGAGTTTTTAGCAGTCGCAAGAAATCACCAGAGCGACGTGATATATTGAAGTCGGCGCATTATAACCGGCATAATTTCGCCATTATCATTACTAGTAATTCTTGCTGGGCCTGACTTGACTAATGGCGGATTGTTTATTTGCAAACCCAACAACTCGACGAGGAAACGAAGGAAGCGTCTACCGATTCGATGCAATAACTGCTCGTAACGACGTCGACGGAGTGTTGGTTATTACTTTCTTCAACTGGCGAACTTCACTTTTACTTATTACATTCGGGAAAACTTGTTTGGATGTACTTTGGAACGGGCCGTATGGCCCGAATGGCCGTTGTCACAATTCGCGGACAGTGGACAATAAACGCCGTTGTCCGACGTTAAAGGAATCTTTATGAAAAATCGACCAGACGATGTTTAAGTTTTGTGGCGACGTTCATTTTTCCAACAAAACAAAGCTTGTGCTCCGAATTGGCTTTTTCTCTCTTTGGTCTGCTACATCTGGGACATTAAATCCGAGAATGTGCTCTCGAGATATTTTTAATTTGGTTTGTGAGCGATGTACAATTAAATGTCTTTCAGTATTATGACATAATTTAATAATAAAACTAACATGTATATTTACTTAAAATGAGTAATTATTATTTTATCCATTTGTTTTACCCAGTACAAAAGGTGACTAACTAAATGAAATAACGGATTGAGTACTAAATTTTTCAAAATTTCGATCCATCATTTCAGTTTAATCATCATCATTTGTCCACACCAAGTACGGGTGACCTTTGCCACTAATTACATTTTAATTGTCCTAACTTCATAACTTCACACTTTGATGGAGAGTAAGCACATATATGGTGGCTTGATTTGGTAATTACATATCGAGTCAAATCGACATACACATTCAATCCATAGACGTTTGATAGTTAAATTACAATAAATCACAGAGAGATACATTAATTTCGGCTTTTGCTGTAATACCACTACCTCAGAGGACTCAATTATTGCTTTCGAGAAGTTAATATTGCGGTGCATAAATTGGCCAATTTTAAACAGAAAACCTGTTATGATCTCTCTCTAAATGCCTTTTGAATTTATGACCACCTGAGTGTGGTAATAACTTGTTTATGATTTGTTCTTTTGAAACCTAAAAGGACATTAACTCTTCCAACGGAATAAATTAAGTGCATTTTAAATTATAAAATTCACAGAGCACGGATGGTTTTCGAATGTTTATTTTGCAAAGACGGCGAAATTAACCGCTTGCATATGTCCTATGGAAATGGAACAAATGAAACTGCGATGACTATAATCTATAAAAGAGTTTTTGTCAGTCGAAAAGCGACATGAAATATCGACGGTGATAACGGCCGAATTATACCAGCGCAAATAATAAGCATGAACAAGTCCAAACAATCCTACAAACTGCATCCCTTCGTGGTAATCTCCATTATGCAAAGCGGACTGCTCATTTGCATATTTTAGGAACATTTTAAGAAAGTTAAATACGAATGTTCCACTTCTCGATCCCCCTAACCGTGAAGTGGACTCTGTTAGTGACGCTTCTCTGCTATAATATGACATTGCGAGCTAAGCGGAGATTAATACTCCATTAGAATATATTGGGGCCTAGAAATAAACCTGAATTACTAGATTATTCCTTACTGCCTGCTGTATTTAATGTTTATTTCACAACTAAAGAGACAAGTAAATTAGATGTTGTCTCCGACGTTAGTTGTGGGTCTTATTTAAAAATTGATATGAAACAACCACGAGGGAAAACGTATAAAATGTAGTTTTAATATTATTCTTATTTGACACACTAAGTACTATTAAACAAGTTTCACTCAACTACACTATTCCATTTTACTTCACAACCCACAACTAACAGTTCTATCTACAGCCATTCAACACACAAACAACTTAATTAAACTTGAAGAAAACATTAAATGTAATTACAAAATACAGTGCTATTGACGGACAAAAGTAGTTAAATGTGTTATTGCTAATGACAAGTCTTTTTTTGGTTAATACTTTTTGTACACATCCGCATAATCATTTAAAAATTATATTTTTGGACCCGAAAAAAAAAAGCAGGAAAATGAACGTTCGGCAATTACGAATCACGGACAGTGACGAAAATTCATCTTTTGAATCCCGAGTGGAAATTAATGCGACACCGCCTTTTGATTCCGGAACCACGTTGGCCGTAAATAACGTGGATCCGTGACACGCTTGACCTGTCAGCGGACACTGTTCGAAGGAACGGTCAGAGTGAGACGGCACCGGGAATTTCGCACACAAATATTTTAAGCTTTTCGATTTATTTTTACGATCGCACGAAAACGCCGGTAATCTCCACATACTTGCCGAGTTAATTCGTCGGGAATTCGCGGTTGTAAACCGGGCGATGACATAAATTAAAATCTGTCACTGAAAAGTTTCGGTAATTTATGGCGAAACTCGACGGTATAATATGGTTTTTATAGGCAACAATCGACAACATGTTGTAAGTTTAACATAGGAGAAGCAAGTGTGCATATTTTGGTTGGTGCGTTTAATTAATTGTCGGGCGCCCTCGTGTAAAACGAAAACTTTACTAGTTCATAAAAAATCCTTTTTTCTGATTCCATTGTTTAAAATTCGCGGAATACTAGTTACAACTTGTCTTTAAGTTCTTTTGTGACCAAATAAAGGAGTAATAAGTACAGAAAAGAATATTGTTAATAAAGGTATCTGAAAAAGCCTTAGAAATTTTTTAATAGTTTTATAGAGTAGTCAAATTAGTGTTTAGTAAAATAGTGCCAAGACTAGACCAAAGAAATTTATCTATCTAGATACTAAGTTTTTCGAATTTTGTTCAGCGAAATTGACGATTTTCTTCTGAAGATTTTGCTGTGAAATGGTACTTCTTTACATGTAGGTTTCCCGCAAACGTTCGACTGACTTTAAGCCTATGTACTGTTGAAGAGGTAAGGGATCATTTTCAAAGACAAATTTACGCTTGAACCAACCCCAAATTTTAGAGCAGCTTGCAAATGCTCTTATAGAAGAATGGCGATCAAAAATTTGTTCGTTCACTGCTTAAGCATGCTAAGAGGGTTTAGCTCTGTGGTATCCTAATGAGATATCAAGTCGACTAAATATACCACAGTCGGCGATTTCAAAAGTGATTAAACGATTTTACGAAACGGGTACCAACGAAAGAAGACCTGGACTAGAGTAACTTCACTACAACAAGACCGATATTTAAGAATCCAAGCGCTTAGACAAAGATTTATAACCAGTACTTTAGTTTAGCAACAATTTTCATTGATTTAATGTAAAAATAAACCAGGATACTATAAGGAGAAGACTAAAGGAAATTAATATAATCCCGTACCGTGCTGTAAAACGTCTCTTATTAACTGCCACACACCATAAGGATCTCTAAATTTCGTTCGACGTTTCTTGGGGAGAAGCTGAATGGAGTCATATATTGTTTAGTGAGTAGTGTAAATTTTCTTTAATGATGATCGTCATAGAAAAGTATGTAGACTCTAAATATATTTCTGATTTTTCAACTCAATTTACAATGCAATTTCTATTAAGTAATTAAAACCAATTGCTAATTAGATATTTTCATTTAACGTTATCAATTTTTATAGTTAATTGATATTTGTATTGTATTTTAATTAAAAATACCACTTTATGTGTATTTCAATTTTCCTTGATTTAATTTATCAATAATTAGCAGTAAACTATAATCCTATAAAAAAAAAAATTATACCGTTAGTTGTAAAAAACTTTTTCTATTACTTGATAATCCTTTTGAATGTTCATTATATATTTTCTTTCAATTTAATTTACAATACAAATGCTGTTTATTAATTATTAATGAAAATATTCAATGTATAGTTTTTTTTTTTGCATGGAAAAAAGTTCGATTCGTTATTTCAATTTCTGCATGGGGGATTAAAAAAATACATATGAATCGGTATAAAGTGAACTGTAACCCAGGCAAAAAGTGCAAATGTAGTTAAAACATTTCGCTAAAAACGCCACCGAATTCATATTGAAATGTGCCGAAAACGCTATCCCGAAATCGGCGCATAAAAACCGAAGCGTTTCAGGGTCCTGCGACCGGGGGGTTTCACGATCCGACCGTCATGATGAGTGGCGGCCGACCGATTGATTTAATGCGTGTTTTGTGTATAAAATTCAGCGACGCGAACATAGCACCGCACCGCACCGTCGGTGGCGTCGGGAACGCGGAATTGGTCCCAGTTAGAGCGCCGATAATTACCCCCCGGGGGGTAACAACCGCACCGGGTCCGCACACAAAAGTGTGCGGGAGCCTGTCCATGTGTGTGTGTACGTGCGTCCGGCCAATCGATGTGTGTGTGCCCATTTTCGATTTATTTTAATTTGTTTTCGAATCTGCGATTGCGACTCGTTTTCCGTCAAAAGGATCGTATCACTTTTATTGGCTTGTTTCCGGCGAAAAAAGGCTCACAATTACTTTTTTTATGTTAGGGACTACGATGTATGTGTGTCAATTTTAAATTGGAGCATTAAGAGCGGCGATCACTGTTCGGTGATAATGGAAACGGTCATATTTGTTTTGTTGCAGATGAAATATATGCGTATAATATTTAAAGAGTTGCATCATGATTTACTTTGTAAATGAAATCTTTAACTATGATAGTTGAGTTAAATATTAACTCGGAATTCATGAAATTCTATTTTTTTTTTAATTATTTTTGATTTAATATTGTCTTTTATTGGTTTTCTGAACTAATTTAACAATTAATTTTCCAATTAATGAATAAAAAACATATTTATGCCTAAAAGAAATAAATAATAACTGATTAAATAAAAAAATCACTAACCGTCAGTAATGAATCAAAAATATATATATGGCGCATTCGCCATTTTATTACAAAATAATGGGAAAATAAATATACAAATACAGTAATGGTCATACTTCTTAAAATATATTAAAAATATGAGCTGTACTTCTTGAATTTGAGGCCAGTACTTCTAATGTTTATTAACTGGTCAATCTAATTTTATTCTATAAATAATTACTTATTTTGTTATTTCTCAATGAACAAAATTATAGTTTTTTACTCTGTGGTCTTAGAGAAACTGGTCAATTGTAGCAAGAAAAAAAATTTAGAGTTCGAAAGGTAATTGATAACTGAATAATTAGAATATCAAATAATTACCGACAAAAAAAAATCGTCAACTGCCGTATTTGTTTTGTCGCAGATGAAATATATGCGTATAATATTTAAATAGTTGCTTTATGATTTACTATGTAAATGGAATCTTTAACTATGATAGTTGAATTAAATATTAACTCAGAATTTACGAATTTCTATTTTTTTTTTTTTTAAATTATTTTTGTAAATATGCGCTCTCCATTCATATAAATATAAATATGATTTAATAAAATATCATATTGTCTTTTATTGGTTTTCTGAACTGATATAACAATTAATTTTCTAATTAATGAATAAAAACATATTTATGCCTAAAAGAAATAAATAATAATTAATTAAATAAAAAAATTACAAAAAAATACACCGTCAATAATGAATCAAAAATATGCATGGCGCATTCACCATTTTATTATAAAATAATGGAAAAATAAATATACAAATACAGTAATGGCCATACTTCTTAAAATATATTAAAAATATGAGCTGTACTTCTTGAATTTGAGGCCAGTACTTCTAATGTTTATTAACTGAACAATCTAATTTTATTCTATAAATAATTGTCTATTTTCTTATTTTTCAATGGACAAAATTATAGCTTTTTACTTTATGGTCTCAGAGAAACTGGTCAAGTTGAGTTCGAAAGATAATCGATAACTGGATAATTAGAATGTCAAAAAATAATCGACAAAAAAAATCAACTGAAGTTAAAGTCCACCTGGAGGAAATGGGAAATGGGAAAATAGTTCAAGGACTGTGAGAAGATGGTTAATAGACGGGACTTTGTTTGACACTAAACCTACAAGAAAAACCCATTGTTTTTACTATAAAATAGTCCAATTTTCAATTGCTTAGGATCATATTTACTGGACCTAAGAACAACGGGGACGAGTAGATTTTGATAACGACTGTAAATTTAATTCATAAAAAAATGATGGTTTTGTATATGTTAAACATAGTACAGGAACAAAACTACACAAAAAGTTTATTTTACCCACAGTAAAACATAGTGACAGTGCAATTATATGGGAATGCTTCGATTCTTCTGGTGTAGGCACCCTTAGACTGATTTATGTACAGAAATATATTAACCAATAATTTGCTTCCATATATTGAAGAAATTATGTTCTTAATAAACGTGTTTCAACATGAAAACGATACCAAAAACAAGTACAAGATTATGACGTAGTGGTTAAATGACTAAAGCATCGATGAGTTCTCACTCATTCCAATCTTCAAACATCAACCCTATAGAAAATGGGGGATCACCAAATTGGACATACAAATTTTACAAATTTAAATGAACCCATCACTGCAAATCAAGGTTAAATGTGCATTAACAGAAGAAACGAGTATGCACATTGTTTTCCTAAAAGAGCAATTGATTGTCACGTTATCGTGTGTTATAGGTGCCTTATCGATGCGTGATAGGTGCGTGATCGTGTTTGAATGGAGCGTGGCCGTACCTGAAATGATCTGCTCATGATCGTGCATGATTGGCGCGTGATAGAAGCGTGTGATCGGTGCGTGATCGATACGTGATCGTCGATGATAGGCACGTGATAGTTGCGTGATTGGCACATGATCGTGCGTGATTGACGCGCGATTGCACGTGATTGTTGCGTGATATATGCGTAATTGGCACGTGATCGTGCGTGATCGATGTGTGATAGCTGCGTGTTTGATACGTGATTCAGTTTTTGTGTGTTTGCGTAGGACAGGCGGACCTCAACGATACACAGTAATATAGATGTGACGGTCGAGGTCAAACACTTCGAAAAGTGATAGACCATGCATGCACGCGATGGTACATGTTAAATAATTAATCTTCGTTGAAAATTTAAAATTAATTCATTAAAATGATATTTGATCAACAAACAAAAAGCGAAATAAGTTAATTGATGAATGATGAACGTTAATTTTCTATTTGTACGTGTAAAAAATATATATATACACATATATTTGAATCGTGCTTGTTCAAACACGTAGCCCGCACGTTGATTATCGCAACCGGCCTTAACAATTTCGAAATTGATCTCGCGTTTTATTGCTTCCAATTATGCAAGCGGCGTTTACAGTTTAAAACCGAAATAATAGCTAACATGGAATAAATCGGGCTGGCGCAATTTGCTGGTACGAAAATAATAAACAAATTACCCGTAGTTTAACGGCGTGTGTTTGTTACAGCTACGACATTCGTGGGTCGCACGCAACGCTGGCGAAACACTGGCAGGAGAACGTGCTAGGCACGCGAGTGTTTTTCAGGACAATGACGGAACCGGCGACGCTCAGCATCGACAGCGTAACCGAAAAGGACGCAGGCCAGTACAGGTGCCGGATTGATTACACGAAATCGCCTACCAGGAATTTCAGATCCATTCTATCCATTATAGGTAAGTGTCTTTATGTGTTTTGTTCGGCGCGAAATTGAATTATGTATAAGATCGAATCGGAATTACAGCGGGAACGGTTGCCTAAGGGGTGGCCGATTTTGGAATTAAAATAAGAAACCATTTGGCGCCGAATTGGTTTCCGTCCGTCCGATTATTTTAATCAGCTAATGAAAACGATGAGTCACCGTCTAATATGGGTGGTTGATAATTTTTTTAGCAGGTGGACTAATTTAATAATAATCAATCATATCATATCATATTATACTATGTTAGGTAATTAAATAATTAAATTACAATAATTAATATTGTAAATTTAATAACAATATTAATGGAGATTTATAGAATTACTCATAAATTCGTATTTAACATTTAATTAATATTTTATTTGAAATATTTTTAGGGCGCTTTCTCCATTTTCCTAAATTATATTTGAACAGCGCATCCACCATTTTTTTAAATACCATTTAAACAACAGTTAATACATTGCGACTTTTGTCGCATAAATACAGTATGATTTATTCATTTTATAAGTTGGCATTTTTAATTTACTAAGGTGTTTTTATATCTCAAAATAAATGTGGCGTATTCACAAAATAAATTCTTTTATACCCGCATATTTGCATATTGAACAATTTTTTAAATGGACCAATCAACAGGTAATGCAATGGTTTATTTTTATACTGATATAATAAATATTTACATAAACAGGAAAAGTTTGTTATTTTAGTAAAATATCTCAAGTCAGTTCGCCCGCCGTGAGACTTCTTCAGCTCATACATTATAATTTAGCCACGACTGCGGCTGAATATTGAATTCACCGACAGGTTGTTAATTGAGAAGTTGCACATTTGCACGAATGCGAACCGTAGTAACTCGGATAATGTCCTGGCAAGGTCCGTAATGAAATATCATCACCGTTCCGTCCTCCAATCCCCAAACATTAAGGTCCACTGACCTACATTCATGTCCCGTTCCCCTCACGAACCAACAGGAGGACGAAACGGAGCTACGGCGAAAACACGAGGTGAAATATGCGAGTCAAAGCAGGAAGTTTGCTTTTATCGCAACTCATTTAATAAATATGAAAATTCGTTGAACAAATATTGACGGAATAAAACAAGGCGATGTGTTTGCCTAGGGACTTAGAAACTTATACAATTAGCGACGCAACATGGAGAAAGGACATCTTTATATGGCCCGGTTGCAAAATAAACTCTATAAATAAGGCACCATTTTCAAAACCGCTTGTTTGACTTCGGACTTTTGATGTTATACTATTATCATCAGAAAATATTAAATTTTTGAAACTATAGGATACGTTATACGTTGTTGTTTAAATAAGACACATAGAACAAAGATCAGATCTCATTGATTTCTTGTACAAGTTGGTGTAATAGAGAGTAGTAGTAGTTCACTTTTGATTAATCTAATGATGTGTCCAACAACTTTACGGCTGGGAAGGTAGGTCTCATTCGATTCCACAGCCCAAAGCTTTCATTCTCTACATCACTCCAATCTTTGACGACGATATTGCAATGTGAAAGGAAGCACAGACTGGAGACAGTTAGAAAAATATCCAATAGACACTTGGTAAGAAATATTCCTTCTTCTGTAAACCACAAGTGGTTTCAAAACGATCTCGTAAGTTTTAAAGTGGCAATGTCGACGTTCTTTTAACGTTTCACGTCTTAGTGAACCTCTATCACGTTGTTCATGCCATTCTTCAGATCACATTCTCCAATAATTCCATAATTCCACCTCGATTCATCCAATTGGCAATTTTCACAAACCAAGGACATGTTGATGTCCTCCATCAATATCACTTAGATGACTAGAATTATCTATCTGGAATGAATGGAAGAATCCTGTTAGACAACAAAATTGAAACGAGTCTTCATTAGTTGAATGTCTTTAAATGTTATTAAATAAATTTTAAAACATCTAAAAAATTAATGAGAACCTTTTTAGTTAATCAAATTATTACAGGTTGTCTAGAGTTGTTAAGTATAAATTTAATAATAATATTTTAATAAGAAAGTGGATCCAATCCAATTTTTTCACATATACATATTCAAAATAAGTTATATGTTCAAATGATACCATATATCAATTTTCAGTATAATAATTTTCGAGGTGATTGTGCTTTTTAAAGGTAAACTAATATTTTACACCATTTTTTATTTAAAGGGCAATTTTAATTTGATTGAATATTCAAAAGGCATTCATTGAAATATATTTACAAAACATTTCTATAACATTTCAATGTATTTAAAACCATTCGATTATAAATAAAATTAACTAAAACTGTGGACCATTTTGGAATGTATTTATTTTTCTCTTTCTATATAACTTTTACAATAATATACAACAAAAATTAAAATGCTAATTTAATTTTTAAATGGTTAAAGCCACCCCTTACAGTGGCAACACTGAAACGCGAAATACGTAAACGGACAAAATAAATTTTTAATTTCATAATAATTTTAATTTTTTTATGTATGTTTTCTATATGTATGTATTGGTGAACAATTTTTGTTCCTGACTTAATCAAAGCGAACAATTAAATTCATTATACATATTTAATTATTGTTAAAATTGCGGTGTGCACTGAATTATTGTTCATTACCGTTAATTTAAAAACTTTTATATAAAATAATGCGTCATAAATTTTTATCGTCTTTATTTGAATACCAATTTCAACGTGATTTATTACAAAGCATATGTAAATTATTTTGCATTTGTGTAAAATTTATCCATTGACATTGATTGAATTAAATATATCTAAATATAACATGTTTTTTACAACTAAATAAATTTCCCATTTATCGTAGCAAACAATGAGGTTTACATCACAATAATTTAAATAAAACAACAACAAATAGGCAGCGATACTAAAATAATTCACATAAAGTCAGTGAAATATTTTGCCATTGTAAATAAAAACGTGTATTTTGAATATTTAATAGGTGTACGGTTCAATGTGTTTGTATATCACGAATTGTTTCATAGCGACGTTATCTAAATATGATACTCGTATGTATGAAGAACGAAACGTACTTTTTTCTGACAATTTACTCGACTGTAGTGTTTTCCTAGACATTTTTAGGGTAATTATTTGATAAACATCAACACTGTATGCACAGCTAAATTAATAAATATTGATCTTATTGATTGAAACATCGAAAAATTACAAGGGATTGCGTGATTTTATTACCAGCAATTTCAGTCTGAAACATTAAATTATTTAGGCACTAGTGATTAATAACCACTGATCATATCGACACTGAATACGAATGTGGTTTAGAAATTGCATTAAAATCATTAATTTACTTAAAAAGAAAAGTTTGGCTTGATTGCGTTGGAATTACAACAATGAAACATGTAACACATGCATAAATTATTTCCGTTTATACCTTATATAATAAATTTTTAAAAACGAATTTTTTTAATATCAAAAGTTTTTTAGTGAATTTTGATAATAAAATTTTTATTTTCTACGTCTTGAAAGTTATGAGGCCACTAAGAGCGAACATTGTGTCCATTTAAATGGTGACAATTTTAGCGTGAAAAATTTAAAATGCAAAAATTGCACCGAATCAAAAGTGCCGAATGTGACTTGTCCCTAAATCGCACAACATAAACGCCTTGCATTATACCACAGGCTATTCAAAATCAATATAACCTTGGTGGCAGGTGGAAAATATGCGCTAAACCGACGTGCCTCGGAGATCACAGTCTTTTATTAGCAAACTTTCATTATTTCTCGTTCGTATTCAAATGACAAACTTCTTTTATAGCCAAAACGGAACTTTTGGCAAGTTTATATCTGCAAAATATGAAACCGGGCGTCCCTCCTTCAAAAGCCGTCCATCAATAATGCCAAAAATAAAAATTGATAAAATGTATCGAACATATTATTCGCATTAAACAAAATTATTGGCCTTATTTCCAATTTTTTTAAAGCAATACGTGAATAATATTGTTACTTTGAGAAGTTTTTGAATTAATTCCGATCACACACGTCAAAGATAAAGATTAACCGAAAAATACCCAATAAAAAAGTTTTTATAGCCTCAAGATAAACGCCAGACCAGCCAAAAGAAAGCCCTGCTTTATTCTCAAACTAAACAATATTGTATAACTTCCACCGAAATTTGATACCTTTACTTATTAAGTTCAGGATTTGCCAGATCGACGAAAGAATCGCCATAATTCTGTTAATGTTCATGTTAGCTTAACATTAAATAAAAAAAAACTCGATAAATGTTATGGTAATACTTTGTACATAAAAATTAGCGTCGTTATTATTATTCTGAATTTCTTAATTCCACACTGAGGCACATAAATGACAAGTATGATATAAAAGCCGAGAGTAACGATATACAAACTCGTTAACAGGGTGTAATGTATGTAAATAAAGCAGAATGATGTTGAAACATTTCAACGGAACTACTTAAAGACATAAAGGGATACACTTATCCCGGATTATTTCAAAACATGAGCGACTTTTCTTTTTCTAATGTCGCATTCTTCCACGTCTTTGTAAATGATATTTAATTTTTTATTTGCATGCACGAATTGAACAACCGAGGAAAAAGTGCACAAAACGAAAGTATGTTTTCTAGTAAAAGTTCCATGTAACATTTTTTTGAACATGTTGAAATGGAAATGGTATAAACTAATTTACATAATGTAATACAAGTATGAATTATAATTCGGCTACCCAAAACCGTTCCTGGTAACTAATTGGAAATATTTGAATAATGCGGTTTACATGACTAAATTACGTGAAACTTCTCTAGTTTAGTTTGTAGTGAATATCTAATATAAATTTTCCAATATGGGATAAGAAATTGATTAAACAACGAAATTATTACTTTACAAAGTCCGAACGTTTATTACCTCCAAGGATATAATGAAACCAGGATTTTATTGTAAGAACAGCATCTTGCCGGATCGTTTAACGAGATATAACCGTTTCCTAATAGTTCTGCAGCGTTACCCGAGGAGACGTGACAAAAAATATTAGCAATATCCCTAAAGTGCAATGTTGATCGTAAATATGAAGTTTTATTGTGCCTCTTAGAAACCTTTATATATACGTTTTAATTACGTGGGCTGGTTCGATCATCCACTTTATATTAAACCAGTAAACTTTGTTAATTGGCCTTCTATCACAAATGTCAAGTCTTTTTATTCGCCGCTCTTGCACCACTAGTCTATAAATTAGAGTCGTGTTTAATATAAAAAAGTATTGATTTAAATATAAAAATATAATAAATAATACATATAAAAAGTGCATATGCATGCAAACTAAGAAAATTTCCAGCTGCGAAAATATGTTTTTCACATTAACCCAAATGACTCTAAATTTCCCGGAGGATCTATTAAGAGAAACTTGAAAAGCATTAGTTAATAAATACAACGTACTTATATCTCGAGAGCAAAAACTTTTTCTGCCGTGGTGCCTCGTTTATACCTGACTGAGAAAAATATACTAAGTAATTTCCATTCATTTTATTACTTCTAATTTTAATATTAAATTGGTTTGGCCCAGAATTCTGTATTGGTTTAAATATGAGTGTACAATCTTATAATTCACGTTTCTTTCCAGATTTTTCAATGCCAATTTTTGATACGCTTGCATCAATTCTAATGGTGTCCACTGCTGCAATATGTTTCCGCTTAAGGTGCTTCTTGCCCACGCTCTTCTCCAAAATTAATTTGGGAATGTAGACCGGACAGTGGAGTAAAATAAAATCATCGTCGTTCAGATGTACTCCTTTCAGATTAATTTTAATGACCGGTTTATCCGAACATTCGCAGAGCTTTCCCGATATTTTACTATCTGGTTCTGTTTGACTGACGACTTTTTTGTTTTTAAAAATATTCGTCCAGGGACTGGGGGTTGTGTTTTTGGTTTCTGAAAAATATTTATTGTACTATTTCTACTTTTAGTTGTGAAATCGAATTGCACCATTGTTCATTATTCGTGAGTAGTTGTCATTTTGAAGGGACTGAAAACCTGGTAGTTCTTCAATACTCGAAAAGCTGGATATTGGAGACGGCACAATGATTTTCAGGTTGGAGGGTTCATTTTTTTCCGGTGATTCGGGCTCGGTGTGCTCGGTCACTCTTGACAGACTGGTTCTGCGTGACAGAACTTTACAATCCCCAATATTCATATTACTATCATAGCCGGAATTGGGTAAATATACTAAATTATATAACTTGTGTTCGAATGGCAGTCCAATGGCAGCACAAAAGTTTCTCATTTCGTCTAGCATTTTGGCCTGGAAATTATGAAAAATGTAAATTTAAAGAAAAAGCACTTATTGGACGTTTTCATACCAGATCCAACATTTTGTTAGCTTCAATGTGCTGAAAAAATACCAGGTACATTTTTTCAATAGTACATATTTGCTTCTGTGCAATATCCAGTAAAACGTTAGTAATAAAACCTTTATAAATTATGTTAGTGTCATCGCTAAAATTAAAATCGTGTTATTAACTGAATTAATTATGTTTCGTTATAGTACTCTGATTTAATGTTCTCACTGTCACGTATCAATTCATTATTAATTTCTTCAACATATTTAAGAATATTTTCAATTATTTTTGATTTGAAGGGTCTTCTGCCTACTGGTTTGTTCAAATCTTTCCTGCTGGTAACAATTGCAGACATTGAACGGATCTAAAACTTTGCTGTTATCCATGATGGTTTTCTTTTAAACTTGTTTTCTTTTACCTTAATGTCTCGTGGCATTTCAAATGGATGTCGTCTGGTAGGAGGTCTTGGTGTGCTCTTATGTCTGGGGCTCATACTTGAAATTCAACAAATTGCAAATTTATTTAAAATAGATTGTCTTACACTCGTATTACTCACTTAGTACTTTTGTTTGTGCGTTCGGATTCCATGGCGAAAAAATATAAATGTAATTTTGTAAGAATTATCGAAAATCTAAACGGTGAAAATGTCAATAACTACATTACTTTGATGTATACGTCATTATCTTTAGCGAAACCATAGAAATAAAAAGCCTTAATGACTGGATGATACCAGAATACCCTTCCTACCATTTTTAAGATTATATTAAAATCTAAACTTCACCTTATCATAATTACAGGAGAAAGTTAATTAATTATTCGTCTCCGTATTATTTTTAATCAAAAACTAACAGTAGAATTTTTAGCATTATAAATCTTGACACTTTCTTAATAAATTCCTGCCTAACAAAAAAATGGAAAGACATACATATCCGTAAATTATTTTGAAAATTTTATTCCCGCATATAAAATACTGTCAACCCTGTTTCGGTCACCAATGAAACAAGCACCCCCATCAGCAATTTGTCAAATCATTTGTCAGCTTGATTTTGATGGGATTATATACTGAGCGATTACCGCTTGTTCATACGGCTGAGAATTGGAGGCCTCCTACAGTGCCAAATAATAATTATAAAAACAAGTTGCTTTGCGTAAATTTATAATAACCAGATTGGTAATTGATTGAATAAATTTTTTAATCTTCTTCAACCATAGCCTCTGAAACAGTTCATAAAGTTGCGAATGTGAATTAAATTTTTCGCAGCTATTGCCAACTTCGAAATATATTTTATCGAGGCAGATTAATGCAAATTGTGAACAATTTGAGCTGTAAAACATTTTAAGCAGCTTAAATTTGGCGGTAATAAAGTTAATAGAAACGGGTAGCAAGTTTAGGGAAAATTGATGATAAATTTTACTTACTGTATAATTTCGTTATATGCGAAAATTTCACAACTTTTCAACGATGGCGTGTATTTCTATGGAGTATCGCGTGAGGGAAGTTCCAATTAAAAACTTTAAATGTACAGTGTTTTAGAAAGTGCCTTGATTGTTGTCAATAAATAAATTTTAATCGCTTTATTGCGACTACGTATAAATCGAAGCATTATATTGACTTGGCCAATACATTTAGATAAATGATGTTCTGATAGTTAAACACAAACCTAGGGTGGGACGGTGATTTTAATTTTAAACTAGTTTACGTAAAATCGTTAGCGACATCATTTATAAGTTCGGGCTGAAACTAGATATCAAAAGTTCAAACTTATCGCCTAATAATTTTGCAGTTGACATTTCAGGAAAACAATGAATCTTTAACATAAAATCATTTGACTAGATACATTTTCTGGAGACCTCAGTGTCGGATTTACTACAATAGTTTGTTGGTTAAACATTCTAATCCATAATAAATTAGAACAATGGCTGGATTTTTGTAACCTTTGAGCATTGAATATTAAAATTCTTAAAGTGTATATCGCAACAACGAAACTTTCCTCATAAATATATAAAACATTTTGCGGGAATACCAGATATTAGACAGTAAATTTTCCGATAAATCAAATTTGCGTTTTTTATTGTATCGCATACAGGATCAAATTTTAGTTCACTCGAAAAGGAGTTCCGTGACCGCAACTTAGAAAACTTTCCTAAAGCCCCTTTTACCGGAGTTTTAAAAATTGGAAAGGTCTTTTGCTTTTACAAGATATACATATTTTATAAGAAAAGTTTGGCTGGACCGTTTCAGCAACTCACATGATGACAGATTTATGAGTTTTACTTTAAATTATTCAGCGCTTTAATTAAAACTTCAGGAATATTTTTAATTCAAACTACTATCAGGGACACATGGGACTTTACAGGTAATTTCATAAATCCTTTAAGTATTTTTATTCTTTTATGAAGCTCAATTTTAGCTAAAAATCCTTTTAATAATATAAGTCACGTAGCGAAGACACAAATTACTACGTAATTGGGTTTTTAATTGAGTTAATGACGTAAGAATTATTAATTGAATTAACCAAATTTTAATATATATTCATAACATTAACGTAGTGCTTGCTCAAGTTTTTGGTTTAAACCTCAGCAGTCTGTTTACTGTTAAGTCTGACGAGATAATTATAAAACTACAATTTTTCAATTTATTGATGGTAACTGCCCCTCTGCTTTTTAAATTTCATTTGTGAGAATATCGAAAACACATAAAACAACTTTTATAACCGTATTGAAAAATCGATAAGTCATTAAATAAACCTAGACTATTTGTTGTGAACATTTACTGGCACTAAATTCTAAGCAATTTGTATTATAAAGTTGTTTTACTTTTGTGATTTACTAACATAAATCATTTTTTGCCCTAAAAAATATGGCGTGGGCGTCGCGACATGTCGTTCCGTTACAGGAGATGTTAATTAGAAGGGACAAGTACGTTTGATACGTGCTGATCGAGTAAATTTTTAAAGTACGTCGGCGTGAATATTTTAATTCGCAATTCCGAACGCCTATTTAAAATTAACGGGTTAATTATAGTTAAAATTTCGCATTCTCCTTCGCACCGCAACCTAGAAATGATCTAATTTTGTACAGTGCTAAAACTGTGTTTTCCTAGTGTAGTATTAATTCATGACACAATATAAAATACACCGTGTTACAAGCGGCATTGCATATTCATCTGAATGCAAGGCTATGTTACATTATGAATACATTCTCCGTTTCTGCTCCGCAGTGACACAAATTTCGTCCTGACCTCCAGTAACCCATTTCACGTTCAGTCGCATTCGTCTCTCTTTTCCATCTCGCATCTTAAGAATCTGTCTTATTACTTATGTATATTCCACCGTGTTTTTTCTTGTTCCAGTTCCGCCTAGAAAACCGACTATTATCGACGAACGAGGCAAGGAGGTGCCTTCCGTTGCCGGGCCATATGAAGAGGGTGGAGACATGAAACTCACATGCATTGTTACCGGAGGTAAGGCCTATAATAAAATAACCAGACATTTTGCATATAAATTCCATATTTTTGTCTACATATCATAATGGTTTATTTTATATTTAAATTTTATTATGTATAATCAGAAAGGCGGCGTATTAATGGCTGAGACTATATTGATACAAGGCAGTTGCAAAAGTACCTGGTGTTCAAGACGCCACATTAATTGGTATTTACTTGACAGCCATCATTAGCAAACGTTCTCGATGAAACTCGATCGTCATCATGTTATTCAATACTTTCATTTGAAGTCTTACTTCAACCAATATCCAAAACGAGTTGGATCCCACTCTGGGGAGTTTGCTCTTCCGTTTATATCAGAATATTGGGTGGCAGAGTTTAAACGAAGCCGTACGAACAGCACAGTGGAAGGTAACCACGCCAGATATGATTAAACAATCCACAAAATGATTTTGGATGATCGTGAATGTGCGTGATCAGGCGGAAATGACATATTGGCCGAAAATTTGGACATGAATAAGCGATGCTCGAGATGGATGTATGCTCACAATTGAACAAAAAAGGCATCGCGAGGATGTTTCTATCGCAATAGAGTTGAATTTTGCGTCGATTCATAACAATGAGTGAAATATGGGTACATCGTTTCACACCTGAGACGAAAGAGCAGTCGAAACAGTGGACCAAAACTAGAGAAACTCCAAAGAAGGCGAAAATAGTTCCGTTTGTTGGAACGGTGAACGTCGATTGTTTGGGATGGGCATGAAATAATTTTTCTTTAAAAGAGAAAAATAGTGGCCAATATCAATGATAAAGATCGAATTGCTTCTTCACGCACCCTATTCATGAGATTTAACTTCGTCGAACCAAATTCTTTAAACTTTTTTAAATTACTCGCTGGTAAAAAAATCTGCTGTGGATGGGTACTAAATGTACTCACTATAAACTTTTACTCTTACTTTTTTTGTACTTTTTATTTTTTTATTTTTTTTTTTTTTTTTTTTTTGTCAGGTACTTTTGGAACTGCCCTCTACGAAATTTAATCATATATTTGAGTGAATTTACTAATTTTAACCAATTACTGAAGTATTGGCAATAAAAAATCAGGACATATGAAGATATTACCGATAAATTACCATGAGTTCCTCTTTTTATACTCAAATCCATATCTAACTCTATTTGCATACATATCCATAGTATGTAAATCTAAACTAGCTCTGATACCTGAAATAATCTACATACATATAAAATTCAAATTAAGTGTCAAATCGTTTTATCTATTTAACATGACACATACCATAAACGCAAAGATAACAAGGCCTAACCAACCGTTCAAAAAACGTATTTAATAGTAAATATCCTTCCGTATAATAGATGCAATATTTTTTTTATGGTTTGTAGGTTAATAGTGTTTTAATCGTCGTGAAAATTAAGTGTACATTCCTTAAAAATGATAATTCCGCATAATTAGTATTTAATTAGAGTCAACATATAATCAATTAATCATAAACCTCTTTTAATTAATGCGATTAATTTTAATAACTAACATAATGTTTTAGAGGGAGAGAGAAAGAAAATTATAATTTCCTAGTCAACAGTGTACTCCAAGTAATCCTCTAATATACAGAGTAAATCTTTTTGAGTGATAGTTAATTCATCAAAGCATTACATAGTAGAAACATTGATCTCCCATCGAAGCTGTGGGTTACAGGTCGCACTGAAATATTAATCCCAGATGTGCGGGAAACGAAATTATGTATTTCCGCGTAAATTCGTTCTACGCCCGGCCACGTTCCCGACAAAGCTGGAATATGGGGAGACCAGAAAAGAGACAATATTTAACTTTCGCTAGTGGCACAGGACCACCGTGCTACAGTTGTCACGTAACCAACCCACTTAGTTACTTACATCGCACATGCTATCCCCGGAGACGTCGGAGAACGAATGTACGTGGCGCTACGTACAAGGTAATAACTTTTCTGCTCTACAACATAATAACCTTCTGAGCCAGCTGGTAAAACCAACTTCACCAGGACGTGGCCGGTCCGAATCTGGATAGGGAGCTTATTTCCGATGCGGCAATTTCATTCGGAAACCGACTCTGGATGTTGGACCGACCGGCACACTTATTACACGGGAATGTAACGAATTAAAATGTTCATGAAATATATATTAAAAGTATGACAACAATTTATGGACGTGACTTTTTACCTCTTTTGATATTGCTGTATTTATTTAAAATGTCTCTCATTAAACCCACTTTTATAAAAATATTTTTGTCTGACATATATTAACACATAAAATTTATGTTTTCCGTGTAAAATTTGTCAAAAACAAAAGCACTAATAAAAATAGAACACTATAACATAATAAAACAGTTGTAAATATGGTTGTTTGAACAATTGCATTTTTAAATATGAATTTGACGAGCGACGTACTAAATTTACAGAATGGAATTGTTATGTTATCTTTTATTATGTGAATAGTTAACATTAATTGTCGCTAATATAAACAAATTATGGTACTGTGATTGTGAGTTTAATATTTATATATATTATGAAAACTTATTTAACATTTTCAATAACTGAAATAGCATTTAACTAGCTTTTCAAAGCTTATAACATTTTTATTTAGCACAACAATGTTTTAAATTAAAAAAATATTAGGATTGATTAAGGAAATGGTTTGAAATGAGAGAGCAGTTCCCCAGTCTTGTATGTGATAAGACATAATTTGCTGAAAAAATATGAATACACTATCCCTTAATCTGAAAGTTTACGATCTATTTAAGGCTTATACACTTGCAAGTCATGATAAAGCAATATATTTCAATATTGCTGTTACATCCGAGCTAGTTCAGTTATTAGCTATTAGCGTACTTTATAGCAATGGTCCAAGTTAGCGACAATATTCCGATTCTATTGTACAACGTAATACAAGGAGTCCCCCATGAATATTGTGTCTAAGGGGCTTAATTGAGACTCCTATCCATTAATCATATATATTTTATGTGACTGTTGAAAAGTAATTATAATTATCGTATACGTTCAACGGCAACGTTGTTACAAGACATCCGTATTGAATTTGTCGAAGTTAAGAAACATGTTTGTATTCTAATATTTTTGCTTTGAAACTTATTTTTATGACCATCAGAAGTTTGTTTGAGCACATCATATAATATTCAGTCATTAGACCAGAATAAATAAAACAGTTATGTATCGATTGCGAAAGTTAATACACATACAGTATAATTATTATACATAAAAACTATGGTATATAAAAAAATATTGATATTTTTTACTGCCAGTACAAATACTCTCATAAAATATTAAATTATTATTCACGTTATCAATAATCAAGTAATATGTATACTAATATAAATCATATCTAAAGAAATACAAGTATAAATGTATATTTACTTTCGTAATTAGTTAATTAATTTACCTTAAGGATTTAAAAGTTTTTTATCATTTAAAATTAATTGCTTAATGGTAATTTTAATTTTTATATGTAAATTAAATACAAAATTTAATTTAAATGTATAGAACACACATTATAATTATTTATATCCGTATTCATTGCATTACATGAAATTCTTTATACTTTATTATATTGGAGCAAATATAATAATCTCCTGCACCAATTAAACAAAATTACATTACCAACAGAACTTTTAAACTAGTAATAAAACTAATATCACCAAATTCTTTGAGAAATTAATTAAACAAAATAAAAAATCAGAATATAATAGTTACATTTTTCTGCTCAGTACTTGGTCGTACCCCTTTTGCTCTACGAAAAGCTTCCACACTCCTCAGCTTCCACTTAAAAGACAGTCCACACCTACAAACATTCAAATGAAATAAAACATTTTTAAATCTATTTAACATAGCAAATTCAAATAATTCACTTCAAAAATGTATCCTTATTATTTTTGGTAAATTAATAATTATAGAAATTAGTTACATAAAGATAATTATTTTGTATACGAGAGAATAACAAATAAAACATGTATAATTAAACAGGCGGACATAAAGAAAGCGAACCTCGGTTAAACAAGACCGGCCTAAGAGTTTATCGCGAACAGAAAAGCGCAAAAAAGTTGTGGATTGTTCTCGAAGGCATTTTGGCGAAAACGCCTCGGCTTTCCTTCATGCCGAATTTACGGTTAACGAGATATGGAGCGCGTGTTGCACCTTGCCCAATGTCTCGCGAAATTATAATCCTCCGAATTGATGACGACGGTAAAATGCGCAGTGTAAGAGAGACGGAGTGAAAATGAAAAAAAAAATAATAATAATAAAAAACAACAAGAACGAAAAAGAAACAATGTTTGTAGGAACAAGAAAGAAAAGCGAAGCCTTGCCCGCCACTAATGGTCTGATTGCAGTGTGTCCGAAAACGAAAACCGTAGACCGGAGGTCGGGCCAGGAGTGAAATATGTTTTACGCCCCATTACATCTTTCAACGCTGTTTTGCCTTTTAATGCAGGGGTGGCGCACTTTATCTGCCCTTTTGCCGTAAGGCCGAGTTCGCCCTCTTTATCTACGGAAATGCAATAAGTAGTAGAATCTCCCACCAGATAACATCTTATTCTGCCACGGTTTTCCACTATTTACTTAAACAATGCAAACTACTGTTTAGGTTTTCTGCACGGACTGATTAAATTAAATTGAAATTTGTTTATCGCGCAGATAGCGCGGCCCAGATTTGTATGTAAAATGTAAAACGGCCGCGGAAAGGACTGCATAATTACGCCTATTTGTACCCACATCTGCAACCGTGACATTGCCGCCCTTTTCTTTATTATCTTTTACTGAAAAATCGTTATTTTTATGGGGCGCAGAGATTCCGTAACACAATTTACAACATTTATCAACTCTTTTGTTTGCCCGAACTAAATAATCGTGCCTAATTACGTTACAATTAACTAGGCATGTTTTATTCAAATGTTTTGCTTCTTCATATTATTCTCCTATAATTTTTGTTTGTTTTTCATTAATTCCAGGTTACGACACTCTATTCATTATTAACAAGTGTTTAATTGTAAAACGGGAGAGTATACAGGAAAAAGAATCTCCATTGTTTTTATTTCATTTATGGTTAGTCCCATGGGGAAGTAACAACGTAAACCCGAATATATTTTAAAATCATAATCCGGTGAATTCGGCGGGATTTAATTTAGCGGATTTAACAAATCGAATACAATTTTGAAAACGTTTAAGATTTCATATTATACGGCTGCCATTTGTAAAGGCTTGCAATAAGGACTTGAAAATACGAAAGCAAATGATACTGTCAGCTGTGCCGTTTCAGAACGTTTGCAGGGAGATCTACTGTACCCCCTAGTAAAATAATCCGACTAACATAATAAATGGGAATATTAAAATGATCATTCACTTCCACTCCGATTGAGATATTTGCAATTATCCGAAATGGCCCGCAATTATAAGTATTGTGTCCCGACGGGTTGAATTTCTCTAACAAATGTTTGTTGATTATTACGTTTTATCTCTTTGTTCCGAATTTAAATTAATTTTCTTCACCTACATTGTTTGCCCGTGATAATTTCCCTGTCTCAACATTTAATTCAGTTATTCCAACGGTTCATTGAATATATATTTTTTATATTTAATTACCTTTGGGGTACGTTGCGAGTGGGGAATTTGTATAAATAGTATTATTAACGTAAAAAGTGGACTAACAAGGCGATAAATTGTTAGATTTAATTAGTCTATCAGACATGAAGATTTAAATTTCTAATCTGCATATTCCACCTAAAAGCTCGACGTCGACCCTGCTCTCTCACCGTCCTTAATGTTCAAAGTTGGAGCTTTTGTGTTATTTATTTACTTAAATTGCACTTTATGCCTAAATGGTACCTAGTTTACACACTTTTGGAACTCTGCGTGTTGTTATCTTTAATATATTACTCTCTGTTAATATACTCCGCCGTTGTGGGACCCACATTTTCAAATTTTCTTTCACCTCGTTAGGTTTTATTTCAGATGACAAAACGTCAATGTGTGTATAAACTTTTGTGCCATAGTTACTCGGTCGTTTTACGAAATTAGTGGAGGGTAAAGAATATAAAGTTAGAACTTTATTAATATAAGGTTCGGTCGTTTATTTTTGAAGGAGCGTGAAATATTTAGCATTATGCTTTTCTTGGAAAACCTAATTTAGTATTAATACCCGTTCCCGTTAATCATTTCTGTTCGCTGGTGGGCCCCTCAAATGGTGTGTAAACATTGCAGTCCAATTTCTGTGTGTTGGCCTTAAATTTACAAAATGTGCCGCACAGCATTTTCATTATCATTTATTACCGAAATCATCCATCAAGCATGAGGTGAACCAGTATGTACAGTGGTGACCATAATTATAGCATTGTATTAATAAATTATATAAAAATATGAGCCGTACTAGTTGAATTAGATACCTGTTCTTATATGTTTTTCTGTTTTTATCCTTATGGAACTGGTCGAACAAATTTTATTCTTTAAAAAAATTAGTTTTAAATAGACATAATTTGTACTTTATGGTTTCTATTGCTCTCTATGAATCTAGTCATAGAGCTACTAAATCCGAGAAAAACAAGAAGAGGTGGCTAAGAGTTTACTGTTAAATAAATCAATTGTTTCCCATATTATTAATAAATTTAGAGAAACTAAACAAATAGCAACTGGACAATTCGAATATAAAAAAAACAATTCAATATTATAGTCAACTAAAATTAAAGGTAACGTGAAGGAAATGGGACTTGCTAAAATTAGTTCAAGGACTGTAAGAAGATGGTTAGTGAATGGGAGCTCGTTTGACGCCGGACCTACAAGACCTGATAATCCAATTTTGACTTGCTTACGCTGGACCACAGAACAGTGAGAACGAATAGTTTTTAGTGATGAGCCTAAATTTAATTTATAAAAAAATGATAAAACATGGTAGTGGTTCAATTGTTATAGGGATGCTACAATTCTTTGGACATATGCCCACTGACTGATTTATGTACAGGGATATATTAAACAATAATTTTCTTTCATTGAAGAAATGATGCTCTTAATAAATGAAAATGTTCACAAATTCAAAATTGTGAAGGACTGCTTAAGAGAGCAAAGCATCGATGTTTTGTCCTGTCTGTCCCAATCTCCAGACATCAATCCTATAGAAAATAAACAGTATCGGACAATAATTGAGCGACTTTCTTTTAATTTTATACACACACAAACCAGAAAATTAACAATTTCTATGGCCACAAAATTAGAGCATTTAATATTTCTTCCAGTATCCCATGTTAGCTATAACATCCTCACTTGTTTTTGGTATAGATGATATTAGATTGAACATTATTTCCTCGTCTATGTTGTTCCAAACATTTTTGATTTATTCAAACAAACTTGTTTTATTTGTGATGCAATTTGCTGTAATCTTCTTACACACAATTTCTCACAAGTTTTCTATTGCTGTAAGATCGGGAGATTGAGCTGGCCACTCAAGATGTTGATTTTTTGTTGTACTAACGATTGTTTAACAATCCTGGCAGTGTGTTTGGAGTCACTGTTATGCTGAAATATAAATTTTAACGGCATTTTCCATTCACATTAGAGTAGTACGACATCTAATATATTACGATACACAAAACGATCCATTCTATCTTTTATTTTGTGAATCGGTACCATACCGTAAGCGGAAAAACAACTCCAAATCACAAAACTCCCACCTCCATGTTTAATAGTTGTTGTAACATAATTTGGATGAAGTCTACTGTTTAGACCACAATAATGTTATTTTTTAAATCCATTAACGAATGTTGACCATGAGGCATTGTTCTTAATGTAAACACTCATGTATGAAAAATATAAATACGACTGAAAAATATTCGAGTCACTTTAATTCAGTCGTGTACATTTTTTGATTTTTAGAAAAGACTGAATGAAAACAGTTTCTCTCCTACTAAACGTGAAAAATGTGTGGGATATAAATGAACTAAGAGAAATAAACTAAGGGGCTTAAATAAATGTTTTATAATTTAATTTTTAAACATTTTATTTAATATTTAAGACAGTCGCTGTAATTTTGTCCGATACTGTAGGGGATTACGTTTACAAAGTGTTAGTTAAATTAAATAACACAGAATTAATTATTAAAAATCTCTTTCAATATTAAAGTTGTTACATTTACGTCTTGCTCAACTCAGAAAAATATATATAACATTTTATAAAATAAGAATATAGTAGTTCTTATAACATTGTATAAGACATTAAAAGTCAATTAATATTATTTTACCAGTTCACATTAAATAAAAGAGTTATGACTATGGAACTGGTCAAACAAATTTTATTCTTTAAAAAAATTAATTAATTAACATTTTAAAAAGTTGCTGTAATTATGACCACTACTCTATATATTTTATTTATTTAATAACCATAATTTCAGTTCCCTCCATATTATTAAGCTGTCAAGGCTAATTTAATATGACCATTATTGCAGTATCAAAAAATATTTACTGTGAACGGCGCAGAGAAATATTTATTCTTCAATTACGTGTTTTTTTTATCGTCAATTTAACAGTATTTACCCTATATTTTTTTGTTATTTACGTTAAAAAATAAACCAACACGTTGAATATGTAAAATATAAAAAAAAATACCTAAATTATAATAAACAGAACAACTTTTTAACTCGTTTGTTAAACATGCAAACAAGCGATGCATTGTAAAAATTGAAATTCATTTAAGTAAACTTGGAAAAATGCTGTTGACATTTTTGACGTATAAAGTATGATTTTGTTTTGAATAATTTATTGTTTTTATACAGGCCGAATGGTGAATCAGTTTTTTCAGCACGCGATAAAACTAAACATCTCCGTGCGTGGAATTTTAAATCGACTGTTTACCTTTTCTACAATATTTTCAGAAGGCCATAAAATAAATCATACACATCTTAAAGATGTCTCCAGAGTAAAATAAGATCTCTTTTTCACAATTTTAAATTTTGTTCTCTCCCGTGCGTAGCTGTCTCTTACAGCGGACTAGAAAACACTATAACTTACAATGGGGATAGACCTAAATTTAAATTTATTCAGCGAGGGTGGATATGACCCATAAACTAAAACCAAAAGGGAAATGCTAAATTAAATATGCAAACAAATTATTTGCTTTGTTACATCGCAGTCGAGCTATGGTATCGCATCACATTCTGTAGTTCCGTCGGACCATTCCCAAATAGTTTTGTTTATAAGGAGGGTTCGCGAATTGGGATTTATACGGTCAACTGGATCCGCTCATTGGGCACACGAATGTGGAGAGAGCTTCATTACAAATTCAATTTACCACGTGCATAATCCAACCAAAAATATTATCCGGACCTGAACTTAACAAAGACAATGGCCACTTTTCCAATCATCCAATTAATAATATGCGATAAAGCGGGCCACTTCACTTAATTTACGTCGATGTACGTTAATGTTGGAATTCGCATCACATGAGCGGTTTTTTCCACACGTATTCAATCTAAGCGTCTTAGTGATTTAATTCATTATGTGCTCCATTATTTATTCAAACACCTCAGCTCCTCCGTTTTCGAGTGGATCTTAAATTGGTGACTTTGCACAGTCGACCTCTTATCTCGTCTCAAGATTTAAATTTCACCCTTTGCGAAGGAACTTTTCAACCCCAACATAAGCTCTTATCAATGTTAAGTTTAATCTTAACCGTCATGGAGTTAGTGGAGGAAAATTACGTGCAGTTTCGAAGCTGCGAGCATAATTACGAAACAAAACATATAATACGATTAACGAGAAGCGCGAGTTTCACTCTGAGAAAAAAATTTAATTAAAAGTCGTAATAAACGTATGGTGGGGGGAGGGGGGAGAATGATACGTCAGTCCCGGTCGGAGTTTAATAGCGTAACTGTGGGCGAATATCAATAATAATGGAACGAAACAGAATTAATTTATTTTTCACGTTCGAACAAAGGGAACACGAAAATTAAATGCCCGTATTTTGATAATTTATAATTAAAAATGTTTTTAATACGTAAAAACCGTCCGGTTTTAATTCACCGAACGTAATATTGACGGTTCAACTTTTTCCACCTGAACTTTGTCCGTTCGGCTACGCGTTAGTGGGGGGCCGTGCCGCGGGGGCACCATTTCCTTGATACAAATGGATTGGACGCAGAAAAAATTCCGCTTCCGCTAAACCGACCGGATTAAATTATTCTCGGGCACATTTCATTGTAATTTTTTCATAGTGACAGTGCATTTAATGCCTGTCAGGCTTGTTAATTCGAAAGAAGTGTAAAATAAACACACCATCCTCTGGGCGTTTCTTTATCGGGGCGAAAGTGAGAGACGGCGTTAGTTTTTCCGCTATTTTCCTCTTGTGCCCGCCCGGGCGCGATTTTCTGTCCGCTTTGCATTCCAAAAGAGAACAGAACGAATCGTTTCTTTTTTTATTTGTTTTCCATTTCAAGTTACATGTGAGACCCGTTAGCTTGGGCTTTAAAGTAATTTACTTTTTCCTTCGCCGTTCGCACACAATAACTCGCCGCATAAACGCTTGAATTCTCGCCCGCCGCCGTTTCGCGTTTTGTTCTGCCCCCCGAAAAATCGGTGCCCGCCGATGTCGGTTTACAATTTGCGGGTGGTCGAATCGCGATTATTGCCGATATTAATTAATTCGACATAATTTTCGGGTGAATTGTTAACGGTGAAGAAACGGTTGATGGTTGATGGTATCACGGCCCAAATTCGCGACTGGCGTACGTTCCGGAGGATTACTTCATGAGTTCTCCTTTGCCGCCGCCAGTTTATCGTCGGTTTCGGGCTTTGCTGCAATACAGTCAACAAAACATTTTATTATTATTAGAGTTAAGCTTGCTGCTAAGTTTCGTTATGGCGGCGAGGCGTGTAACGATAAACTACACACGAAGTTCTGCTACCTGTTTTCTTGGTCCGCGATACGCTGCAATTGAAGTATATCTTCTAATTTCGCGTATTGCATTACTGTTCCGCCTTGTTTTCCTTTAACATGTCGGTTTATATGAACGCATATAACCATAAGAATGTATTTCGTGTTCGAGGCGGTAATAGAAATGTAAATAATATTAACGTATTCAAATGAATAACTCGTTACAAGTTAATTTACTTCGTAGTTGGTGTTGTAGTTTCTATGTACTCGTAAAACAAATCTGAAACCAATTCTTTAGAATGTACATATTTTTTGTTTTACCAATTTGTAATAAATTTTTATTGGTGCCTCATAAACTAACATGTATTAAATATAAATAATTTGATGATGTACATTTTCATAAATGTTAATATTGCTTTTCACTATTGCAGCCATCTTGTTTTATTCGTTCATTTAAATTCTTGAATAAATAAGAGCTTACGCCTTACGTAAAATTATTTGGTACGTCAATTATTTATTTAATTATGAACATTCAGTGGTGGTCATTGTAACAGCAATTTTTTAAAATGTTAATTAAATATTTTAGTCATAACTCTTTTATTTCATGTGAACTCTTAAAATAATATTAATTTATTATAATTGTTTTATAAAATTAAAACGTACTGTACTATTAATTTAGTAAGTGTTACATATATTTTTTTGAATTACTGGACATTTCCGTGGCAGAGACTCGACCATATACGATTAGCCTATATTCCTTTAAACTTCTTGAATTGTTATGATGAGTTCATTTAAGTTTGTGGGTGAATATCTAGAGATTAGGATCAGCAAAACCCATCACAAATTTAGATTTGTTTTTAGGATCGTCATGTTGAAACACATTTTCTTAAGAGTATAATTTCTTCAATATATAGAAGCAAATTGTTAGTTAATACATCCCTGTACAAAAATCAGTATAAGAGAACCTACTCCGGAAAAGGTGAAACATTGAAATGATTGACTTATTTAACTGTAAACTCTTAACCATCTCTTCTTGTTTATCTGGGATTTGGTTGGACTGAGTTATAATTTTTCTTGAAAGACAATAAAGTAAAAGGTTTCTATAATTTTGTTCAACCAAAAATAAAAAAGTAATTTTTTAAAGAAAATAATTAGTTTGACAAATTGCTATTTGGGCACAACAATAAACATTATTAGGTTTAGGCATACAATTTAAGTGGTACAGCTCATATTCTTAATATATTTTACTAAGTTATTAGTAGTTATATTAATAATTATTTATATTTATATTTCACTACCAAATTAACAGTAAAAACCTATTTCCTAAATTAAGTAAAAATTGAAATTTCTTCGTGAAGAATATTTTTTATGATACCAATTCTGAACTTTATATACATATTTCTTTTAAAGAATTCAACTTATTAAATTTGAATTTTTATTGTATTATGAAATACTTTTAAAAATTAACAAAAATGAAATAAGTATGTTACTTATCTTATAATTTTTTTAAAGAAACTTAGGATACAGTTTTAATGAAAATCTATCAATATTTATTGAAAAAGTAAAGAAATACAATGCTATTAGAGAAATAATTAAATATAACAAAATTTTAAATTGTCTCAAGTTAAGTTTATTTATATTTAATAACCTTTTGACAACGTCGCCTCATACTTACAATTATGTTCTTATGACTTTGGTGATGGTTGAAGTGCTCTTATTTGTCTTCTCATAGATATTCAATCAGATTTCGCCAATAAATGCAAAGGATACAACATAAGTTTCTTCTGTTACACCATGATACGTGGTTATATCGTTTTCCTTTAGTCTTCTCCTTATGGTATTCTGGCTTATTCTTAGATTATAAATCAATGAAAACTGTTGCTGCACTAAAATACGGGTGACAAACCTTTGTTTAAGTGCTTGGATTCTTAAATATCGGTCTTGTTGTAGTAAATTTTTCGACCTGTCGAGGTCTTCTTTCGTTGGTATTCGTTTCGTAAAATCATTTAACCACTTTTGAAATCACCGATGGCGTCACTTTTAGTCGATTTGATACCTCATTTTGATTTTTTCTTTTGAAATATTATGATTATTTATTCTGTTGTTCATTTTAAAATATAATCATAGACCGTAAAATACTGTTACAAGTGCAAAACTAACTGCTTTAAAATTACAAGAAATGTCGAAATTTAGTTTTTTTTTTTTTTGCTTAACGGATATAAAGAAATATTTTGGCGAAAATTAAAAGATCTTTTAAAATTTTATGTTAAAAATAAATAAAAATATTCAAACTTTAATAAATATACCATAATTTTGCGGCATAGTGTATTATTGAATTTAAAATTAACATTTAATTTTATAACCAATTTATAAAGGGTCGTTACCAGTCAGAAACATTTACTCTTGTAAGAAAAAAAATAATAGATATAAATTAATTTGATATAATGTAAATAGGGATGCAACTACAAAAATTGTTCGTAGCTTACTTCACACATGTTCGAACAAAGTTGAGCATGTATTTCGAAATCTACAATTATCAATTATGTCATTTTTGCAAAGAGTTAACAATTGAGTCAATTATAGTTTTATATAGTTATCAATATATTTCAATATAATCAAAAAATAAAATTACGACAAGTTTTAACAGAATCTTTGAATTAAATTAATACTAAGCAAATAAAAAAAATGTGTTGTAGGTTAAATATTGGTCTGCACTTTAAGAATAGATAAATGTTAAATGGAACTTGCAATAGATATTACATTGGATGTAATTAGATCATCGTACCATGTGAAACAACGTTATAGACGTTTTTATATTGTTTGTCATGTGTTAGATTAGTTTGAAGACCTGATGATGCGAAACTCACTAACAAAACGTCAAGTTAATTAAATCCCAGGCTTTATTTGTCCCGTTTGCCAGACCTCAACCTCCAACCTCTGTGCTAAATTGCGTCGACTTTGTGTTGCAGGCAAGCCGGAACCTACGATAAAGTGGTGGCGCGAGGGAAAACTGATAGAATCCACGGAAACGGAGAGCGGTTTCCAGCACGTCCGTTCCAACCAGCTCGTCATCCGAGGACTACAGAGGTCCGATCAGCACGCCACCTTCACGTGTCAGGCTTCCAACAATAACATCAGTCAGCCGGTCTCTGCCAGCACCTCCATAGAGATACATTGTAAGTCCACTTTACTCCAACTGTCGAGTATTAAATATTGTTTATGTTACTGTAAATGCAGGGATATTCGGCAGTAATTAACTACAATTTACTGAACATTGGACAGTTTCACGTTGAAATTTAACAAACATTATGTATATTTACATCATAACTTCTCTTTACATCTTTATTTGAACCGTAAATATCTTTAATGAACGGTTTAATTTTAGTACAATATCTGATTATTTTATGGTCAATTTTCCTAAAAAGATTACATTTAAAATTCATAAAATAAGTGTCTCAATAATATTTTGTGTAAGTAAATATAATTATTTATTTTCTGGTAGTTAAAATAAAATATTTTAGACAATTATTATTAGTATTTGAATAGGGACAAGTGCATTATAAGAGAGAATAAGTTTTGGAGAAGGCCAAAGTTTCAAAAATTATAAATGGAGCTGTGTTTAGAGAGAAGTTAATTGTCATTTAACGTTTTCTCTTCTGAGACGATGAAGAATCGGGATTATAGTGGATTATTCTTAATATTAATCAGAAGTTTGAAAGCTGCTTGTTACACTTGGCGAAGACTTGATTGGTCCACAAGATTCTCAGATTTATCATTAATAGATTGCTTATGAAATATCACTGTTGAAGCTTTCGCTTAAAATTCCTTGCCCTATAAAACCAGAATTATCTTATCTACTTGTTCTACCTATCTATCTGTCTATGTTCATGACTTTTTTATTCGAAAATGAAATCATAAAAGAATTAGAAAATAAATCTAAAAAAGACCGACCTATTTTCGATGTATCTGTTTTTTAGCATATTCAGGCCCGAAATCAAAACACATTTTCCATCTCATCTCAAGCAATGTAAATTCATAATTTAGTGCGGGTTAATTGGATGTCAAACGTGAAATAACACACAGTATATGGTTATCGCAATGCATAACTTTTGTCAGTATGTTTATTGAGGCCCAGCTGGACGTCCCCGAAACGTCCACGGGAACACATTGTAAGTGTACCTTCGCACTGTCAACACAATGATGGATTAGTCGAAACCCCGCACGGATCAACACGACCTAACCCCCGCAATGTGTTTGAATAAAAGTGGTTAATGCTTACCCTCCCGTGGCTCATCGACCTGCCATATTCCAGCATTATAGGTTGTTCGCATTTTTTTTTTTTTTTTTGTACAAAACACTTAAAATAGAACGAAAAAAACTCGACGCCGGATCAAGTGAAAACATTAAACTGGCGTATGATTTTTAAAAATTTTGATTTCAACGTTGCTACTGCGTATTTTATTAGGCTTTTTTCAGTTCGGACATGGCAACTTTTTATCCATGTGGATATGCTAATTCAAACAAAGGTTTCGTAACAATAAAATTTGAATGGGCCATTAGGAGCAATGACGGCACAGCGGGAAATATGACCGTATCTAAAAAAGAAATATAAAACATAGGGTTAATGTAAACATTTGAGTACCAACAACATCTTATGCATTTTACCTAGATTTCATTACACGCACCCATAAAAACCTCACCAATTGCTTTCAGCAAAATTTATTCACTGAATGTAAATTGCTATTTAATATTTACCATGTTGCGTTCGTCATTCTACTTCTATCTACACTTATTTTTAAAATTTACATAATTATAGCAATTTTACAGTAAAACTGAATAAAATAATTGCACTGCCATATAATATATATAATATATATAATAATTACTAATTTTACGAATACCATCGAATTAATTAATTAATAACGAGAACAAAATAAAAATTGTAACAATTATTTGCTTAATTAAAAATTAATTTGAAGTTTATTAATAATTTAATGTAAATGAGAAATATTAATTTATTTAAATATAATTAAGTGGTTTTCGATTTTTACGTTATTACAGTACTTATATAAATATGCTGCTGAAAATTATTAATAATTTTGTAAAAATAACGAGTGATTAAAATCATCCCATTCAATAATAACGGAAATGTATATTATAAAATATGTGACTTTAATAAATATATTATAAACAGATAGGAATTAATTAAAATAACTTTTATTTATATATTTAAATATATATGCATATATATAGTACCATTAACTACACACTCACACAGACATACGGACAAAATATTCATTTATATTATCTAGGAATTATAACATGAAATAATTTAATTAATATTTAAAATAATTAACGCAAATTTGTCACATAAACAAATATATTCTGCAGAATATTGAATTATGTAGATTACGCCCTTACAATTAAATACCAAAAATTATTTTCAATTGTTAATTAAAGCATCACTAGGCACACATTTAAATTCTAAAATAATAATAATTCTCAATCAGCCGGTATCCGTATATTATTTTAGCTCGAATTTTCATTATGCGATATTTAAATAAATTTTGCATAGCGCACAATTCTTTCTGTTCCAAATATAAGAATTACATATTTTATTTAGGTTAAATGTTCATATAATAAAACACTATAATAAAAATTTTTACTGGCAAAACTTTTATCGATCGCAATTTATAATTTATCGGTGGAATTGTAAAACGTGTGCGCTGGAACCGGTTCAACAATTTAAATCCACTGCGTAAAATTCATATTTTAGGATGTTTTTGCATAAATATAAAATTATTTAACTATCAATAAAATCCATTGATATTAACTTTATAAATTGCTTTTATCAATTTATGTTTTTAATTGAAACTAAAATTTATTCACAAACATTGTAATTTTTATTGTCAAAATGAGTGATTGATAACATGAAACGTATTTTAATTTTGTATTAAAACATGGTTTTTAATCGAGTCGCTCGAAATCTATTTTACATATTTTATTAATTCTTTCAGTAGACATAAATTTAATTGCGATTTACTGCCTTTTAATATACGAGACAGTTTTTATTAAAAATGTATTGGATACTCGGGGGTAGCAGGGTCTGTGGACTAACGAAAATTATATTTGAATTGGGAACACTGGTTCAAAATCAGACTCACAAAAGCCTAAAACATCCTATTGCGGAGGTGCATTATCCTTCTTTTTCCTGCCAATATCGTGTAATACTATATGAGATTCAACGGCTTGGCACAAGTAGTAAGAAAATTCAGCCTTAATCTTAGATAATTTTCATATAATTGTATGTAGTTACGCAAATATTCAGTCTGTTTGTCCACTATTTTGTGATATACTACAATATTTGAAAACATATCTTATATCGAAGCATTTTGTCAGAGAAAGAAGAATTGTAATTTAATTTTCTCTATTTGCGTGATTCTTGATTTCAAGTACAAAAATGTTAACATGTTTTTTGACTATTTATTTATATCAACTACTATCCTTATTATCCTATTACTGTATAATAAGGACTACTGGCAAAATTTTTGAAAATGCTTAATTTTGTTTTTATTTGTGATAGAACATCAATTATCAATTTATATTTTATAATAATTTAAGTTTTAAATTTATTATCCTTAAAATTAATTTATTAAATAGGATATTTTTCATTTCATTTCAAATTTCCTTTATCCAAGCTTTATTACTCACCGATACCTCAGTTTTAATTTTTTAAATAATTTTAAGTTCATTTTCTACATTTGTCTGATTCTTGATTTCAAGTACCAATTGTTAACTTGTTCTGTGATTATTTATTTATATCAAAATTATGTCCTTATTGTCCTATTACTGTCTAATAAGGACTACTGACAAGATTTTTAAAAAGTTTATTTTTATTTATTTTCCATTTTCCATTTTCCATTTATTTTTTATAATAATTTAGCTATTATATTAAAATTAATTTATCAAATTGGATAATTTTTATTATATATCAAATTTCCTTTTTTCACACCTTATTACTCACCGGTACCTTGATTTTTATTGGATTTTTTAAAGAATTTTAAATTAATATTCTACATTTGTCTGATTTTTAGTTTCATGTACTGAATGTTAACTTGTTCTTTTATTTTATATTTATATCAAAATCGTAGTGCTTATTATTCTATTAGTGTATAATAAGGACCACTTGGAAGGTTTTTGTAAATATTTTATTTTGTTTTTATTTATGATACATGCTGTCATTTTCCATTCATTTTTTATAATAATTTTACCGGTACCTTAGTTTTTAAGAATTTTAAATTAAATTTTTACATTTGTCTGATTCTTGGTTTCAAGTACCCAATGTTAACCAGTTTTTTGATATCAAATTGATGATTATAGAATGTGTCATTTTCCGTTCAAATTTTATGATTTTAACTTGAATTGAATTTGTATATTTTTTTATTTCATTCATTTTAAATCTCTTTTAACTCTAATCCACCGAAACCTTAGTTTTTTTATTTAAGTAAGATTAAACACTGCAGTAAAGCAACAATCCGTTTTATCCAGAAATTAGATGATTTGTTTGGTTGCAGCCTTCAGCAACGTGTTTCGTTAAAAAGCACTTCTGTCCCAAACTAGGTGTAAAAAGTAAGAAACAATTAATCTCCATGCGTTTTGCGGTGCCGGGACAACAATGAGGTTAACCCGAGCCACGCATAAAAGGAAACAGTATCCCCGTCCTGCATACTTTATACCCGTATCCGCCTATCGGGCCGGATTCCTGCAGGGAAGCGGTGACTGCATATGGCATATCTAATAGATGCAGGAATCCCCGGGTCGGTTTTTATGAAATATGGTCGTGCAGCAGCGACGGCCGCGACCACGAATCCACTGGAAACTTCTCTGTCCGCCACCTGATATCCAAAACACATTCGGAACTTTCGAAATGAGGATCATATTTAAATATTCATTAGAGAGAGGCGAAAAGTTGGTTTTCGGTTTGATGTGGAGCAAGTTTTGAAGTGCACGGTTTATGTTTTAGTACTTATCAATTAAGACATACTTTACATGTTTTAATGATATTATGCATAGTAATGAGAACAATACACCTGCTTACAACAATTCCAATTAGAACTTTTAAATGTTTAGGTAAAATCTAATAATTCCGCGAAATTGAAGCAACGGATTTTTGTGAAAAAGTTTCAATTTTCATAAACGATCTCATTTGTATTTCCCAACTTTTATCTAAAATGATTGAGTCCGGCATTTATTACATCCTGGCTAGTTAAAAGTTGCCTGCATTTAAATATTCATCAGAGAACGAAAAGTTTACTTTATATTTAATAGGGAATGAGTTGTGGATTCTAGTTTTATGTTTAACTACTTTAGTAACAACGAAATGCTCTCCAAAGTTTACGTTATGTACATGTTAATGAAATACTATGATGCACTCATAAACTTATATTGGATTATTCATTCATAAATATGGTTTACATTTACATATGTAAATATTTAAAATTTATTAAATTCCTGCAGAAAAATTATAAAATAAGTAAAGTAAGTTAATAACTTAGACTGTCATAGCCAAATAATAATGTTCAATTTCTGTATAAACGATATTTGCCACAGCAACAAGGTACTATAGTTTGGCACATTTCGAAGTTCCAATTAAAATTGTCCGGCGAAATCATAAACGGGTTTTAGAAGTCATTAAACGAAAGCTTTAATTAAAGTCCAGCTAATATATTTTTTCGCGCGGTGTCATCGCCGGAACGATATAATAGGTTCGGGTAATTAAATCCCGATACATCTATTGATTTTATCTTTATAATTAAGGTTTGTTTGTGCTGCAATGGCCGTAAAGCGTCACACAGGCGGGCGTAAATATTTTAATCCGTGATTTTAATTGTGCAGGGAGATATTGCTCGGAATCGATTTTGAAAAACATCCCGGGATTAGCGGTGTTGATCGAAGAATTAGTAGTTGGTTCATTGTTTAGCTGTTGCCTATCGATTATACTGTGGATGAGATTTTCCTTTTTTTTTGTTCACTTTTGATTTGCGAATTTAACAAACAGGTGTCTGTACGATTTTAATAGAATCATCGTCACTTTTAATTGTGTCATGTCCAGGATAATTAATATGTATGTAACAAAATTAATAATTTCATTATTATTAAAATATAATGTATACTCAACATTTATGAGAGATATACGTATGAATTTACGCTATAATTTTAATATACCCAACAAATATTTGTAGAATATTTATAATTAAATAGTTATTAAATATATATTTGACGTTCGTCAAATTTAAATGAAAAACTTTGTTTAATTAGTTTTGCTCTTTCATTTTAATATTTAATTTTACCCAATTTAGTAATGCTCTTTGTTCGGGACAAATTAGTCACTAATAAAAGTTAACTTCAATAAAAAAAATAAAATGATCATTTTTAAATATATCAGTTATTGTAATATTTGATTATTATTATTTTTATTTATTTTTATTTTTTTTTAATATCTTACTTATTACAGTTACTTATTACTTCATATAATCTTCTCAATACGTATATTTATATAATTTTTAGGAATTCTCAAAATAATTTTTAGGCAAAAGTAAAATTTACATATTTTTGACAACATTAATGACAAACTTATGAAACAGCGTAACCGTAAACATTTTTACTTATCTTTATTACGCACCGGTAAAAGTTTTAATAATAAAACAAAGATATTATTTGCAACAAAATTTGCTAGTTTTTTTTTAATATTCAAAATTTTTTGATAATATCAAGTCACCATATTATAATTACAATTAATTTTATAAAATCCTCAGAATATGTATATTTATATAATTTTTAGAAGTCAATAAAATCATCAATATTTAATTTAAAGAATGTAATATTTCACTTTATTAATAATTAATTTGAAAAAATAAGCAGTTAAATTTTTAATAGAATTATTTGAATGTAAAAGCAATTTTTTCAAAGAATGTAAAGTTTCTCAGCCTTAATGTTAATAGTAGCTTAATTACTAATTAGCCCAGCCTTAATGTTAATAGTAGCTTAATTACTAATTACATGGTTTTATACATGATATTTATCCTACAATTTAGTTTGTTATACACCAAAATTATTTAATATCACGTTCTTCAAAACTTTGAAGATTCTCTTATACAGATCTAGTTTTGATATTTCTTTTAAATATACAGTAGTCAGCTGACTAAATCTCGAATTAATTTCTTACAAATAAATATTAAAAACTTATAATTAATCGAATAAAATGTTGCTAAACACAAATTAACTTCTAGAGGGTATTTTTATAGATTATTTATATATTTTTTAGAACTTTTGAAAATCATCAATATTTTTTTATGTCAATGTAAAGTGTGCCATATTTTGTACATAACATTTAATGACAAACCGGTGAAAAAGGTTTTACCGCAACGATTATCTGTGCTTGGACGAATTAGACCTTGCATAAAAATGCGATTAAAAAACATTTATTCGAAATGAGTGAGTTCAATTTTGTAGCGGGGAACACTTATTAACCGGGCCGAATTGAAAATGGGTTGGTTGGATTTTGAATTAAAATTGAAAAATACGGCCAATATAAAGTGCTAAAGAGAAAATAAATTATCTCGCAGAACAAAATACCCGATACAGTTTAGCTGTTTGTCACCGGTACAGAAATCCATTAGGTTCTCGGCCGCCTAATCCAATTAAAAATCATCGATTCCCGGTGTCAAATATAATGTGGCGGCGGCGGTGGCAGTGGCGGCAGCAGATTTACGTGTTCCCGTGCAATTACCGATAGGTTGTTTGCGACTGTGTGATTGGAATAAGATATCCTCTAATCGGCTGTTTGCCGTTGTAATGAACCCGATCAACGTGCCAGTCACATTCGGTTCTCTTACACTTCTTTAACTGCCTATCCCGTTGATAAAGACCTCTTAAACCAGACGTAAATTTATATTATCGAATTTAACTTGAACCTAATCTTACCTCGCAGTCCTTGTTTAATGATGCTTGCAAGTCATTTTTTCCACTAAAACACAAAGTTTCCCGGTCCTTAATGAAATACATAGAAAGGCGTCCCGGAACGGTCCCCGCTGGTTTATTACTGAATCGTTTAATCAATGATGGCTGATTAACATCCAAATCACCTAATTTCGGAAGCTCTATTCTAAATTAATTTCATTTAACCGAGCGGAATTACCTATAATTTAATCGATAATTGAAGAACGTTATTGTTAATGATGTAATTTACATTACTCAACCAGATATTCCATTTAATTTTTAATATTAACATTCAAATTAATTTCAACGGGCAACTAACTAATTCAGTCAAGCTTATTGCAATATTTAATAATGATGATTATGCTTTTAAAAATAGTTTAGATGAAATGAAAATAAACTACTTATCTACAATAGTTTTTTTTAATTACTTTATAGACGTGTATTTAACAACAATTGCTGCTATATATGATAGATTTTATGTGCAACTTTGAGCTTGGGTAATCGATCATCATATTTTTTCAATAACTTCCGACTCCTTAAACGGGTAACATTCCAAGTTTATGTAGTTTGCACCTGGTTGTTAAAAGTTGTCTGACCAACAACATAAACAAGTTTAAACTTAACTTAATTGATTCGTCGTCGTACGTGAGAAAAGCGCAAATAAAAGTACATTTACAACGTAAAATCATTGCCGCAATAATTTCATCATAATACTTCCACGCAAAATCGGGAAGGGTGAAATTCACGCTCGGATATCGCCTTCCGCAGTAATCGAGGCCTCCCTAATTAGAAAGCAAACAACCGAATTATTTACGACTAAAAACAATTAAAATAACAGGGAGATAAATTATTCGGGGGGTTAGGCGGTGCAGTGAAAACCGCGTTTTGACGTTTGATATAATTTATCGGCCGGCGGAGACCCGTGTTCTTCGCGGTGGCAGCACTGGCAATATTCACAAGCCATTATGCAGATTAGAACTCCGCCACCGGATTTGCCCTGTCTATTTGATGAAATAGAATCTCCAAACCGACGTCCCCGCTAATTCGCTGCGCATTCCGCGAAACTATCGCTCCCCGATTATATATATATATATATATATATATATATATATATATATATATATATATTTCGCTTCGTTTTGTTTTTTCTTCTTATATATCGCAGATTGCACATTTATATAGTACTTCGTTCTGAATTCCCAGGAAGTTCTTACTTAATCAGGTTCCGTTTAAAAGTTTAGTTTCGCTCGGCGTCCTGGCGGAGAGCGCCGCAATTTGGAATCAAGTCATGTTTTAATTTATTTAATTAGTTTTATAATTAAAATTCAGCAGTTCACGTTCCCCAACAAATAGAATTTTTAATCTATTCCGTGTATAAATATGAACACGTACGTGGCACACAGTCTTATTTGTAGCTACATTGAAATTTATATGTTGTTCCGCTAAGGAAACTTCTTCTTATTTTTGTATTATTGCCCAGGAAATGCCTGGCAGTATAAAATTTATGCGTTGAAAATTGCTCTTAGTCAGTTTGTTCTTAAAGTAAATGCGGATTAAAGTCTTGGATGTTGTTTTTGTTGTTGGAATTTCAAATTTGAATATTGTTAAAACTTGTATGTACATGTACACGTACGTATTTCGTTGTTATTATGATTTTAGGTATTATTATTATTATTATTTAGGTATCACTTTTTTAAAGCATATTTTGAATTATTGTTTTCTAGTCTCTAAAAATGCTCATTTTACGTTAAACATGTACCTTTTTTAGTGTATGGATTTACCATAAAACAAAACGTTGTTTTGCCTTTACAGTGCTACATGAATAAAAAGCATTATGGTGTTAAACCTAGTCAACCTATTCAAAAATATATAATTCGAATTTTGACCATTTCAAAGTCAAGGAATAAAATATTATTTAATTTATTTATTAAATTTATTTATATTTAATTTATTATACTAGCCTATTGGTTAAAACTGACGTTTTTAAATTTAAAATTATTAAAATTTAAAATTTAAAATTATTAAAATTTAAAATTATTAAAATATTTCTATTTCGTTTTTATTTTTAATTTACTTACAATTTATCGAATTTGTCAAATTAAATATAACAAAAAATAAAAGAATTTTTGATTGATAATTCTTATACAAAATATATATATATATATATATATATATATATATATATATATATATATATATATATATATATATATAAATATAATGAAATAATAAATAAACAATATATAATATAACAATAATATAAAATAAATAATAAAAAAAGTATTTATTAAATAAATAAACTCTCATTAAATCATAGTCTTAAATTATTGAAATGTTTCTGTTTCTGTACTTTTAATAAATTTTATAGTTGTTTAATATGTCGTAATGTTTTCTTCGTGTTTTATTCCCTTTCATTTTATCCTATTTATCAAAATAAATAAAATAAATATTAAACTAAATAATTAGGTCGTAATCTCAAAATATTGAAATATTATTAAGGATTGATATTTTATAATAATTACCGTAAATCTTTTATTTTAAAACATTGTACAGTTTTCTTTTTAATTCACATACATTTTATATTATATATCAAAATGAATAAAAAAAAATAAAATATGAAGTTATTTTTAAAGAAAAAAACAATTTTGGTAATGTGTTTTAGTGGTTTATAACTTCCTAACGACATACATACAGAAAATCTTATTGGAACTTCTCAAGATACTCTAATGCATTCTACACAAATCGAGAAGATTGCCTACATATTCTCGAAGATCCCGTATATTAAAAAATTGTATTCAGTGAGGTATACAAGCGTTTCCCTCTCCCTGATAACTATTATAAGCATAACATAACCAGCAAGTATGAAATACCAAAACTGTCTTGTGTTGTATTATTGAATTTTTGAAGGAATTTCTAGTAATAAACACTGAATAGATGTTGTAAGTTTAGTAGCAAATTAAATAAATTATTTGAAAGTGATATCGTGTTCCTTATATAGCCATAATATTAATTGTATATACTACTATAAATTTTTATTTTTAAATATGTATTTTGGGTTAGTAAAAACAATTTTGTCGCTTTAAATATATCAATTAATAGGTTATAAAAAAAGCAACTATTTTTTAAGTAATCCATTTTACTAATTAGTTAAATATATATATATATATATATATATATATATATATATATATATATATATATGTAAATTATTATATTTGTTATTTTTCTTATTTAATTTACATATTTTGTTTTCTGTTGTTAACAATAATATTAATATTAAGAAAATACAAACAAAAATATTTTTACCATAAACCAGCAGTGGTGACTGAAATTAAAATTTAGTGTGGTCTGCATTTCCGCGGATGCAGCAACGTTGATTTGAAAATTAAATTCTAATACACGTTTCAATAATTGAAAACCCATCATATATCTCCATTAGAAAACATCCGCACAAAGCACATGATAAATTTTCCATTTCCCCGCCGTTCATCATATATTTTTCGAGCCATAAGAACGGGGGCCCCATTTTACACTCGCCCGGATAATTTCCCAAAAATTAGAACGGGATCTGTATAAAGTCATTATAAAATAAAAAAAAAATGCGATCACGATTTTAAACACTGATGTATGTTGATTTGGTTTGTTATCCGGCAAGCTTTTTACCGCTGCACGAAATACGTGGAGGCACCGATTGGATTCGTTAAGGGAAGTTAATTTTAATTAAAAATCAGTTGAGTGAATATGCAATTATAGGTAAAGCTTCAGCAGGCGTTGATAACCAGTTTCTGAAATTTAATTTCGAACTAATTCCCATTGGTATTTTCGTTCGACTTTTTTGCGGCCGTTCGCGGCCACGAAGTTTCACCACCGTTAATTATTGACATTTCATTGCAGAATTTCCATGTTTTGTATCCGGAATGGGACCGAACGTTTCGATCTTATTTGCTTTTTCCCAATTCTCCTTTCAATTCAGGCCGAAATCCAAATGCAAACAAGTGATTCCATTCACGGTCTACGCCAAATACAAATCCAAATTTTTTTTGCAAATAATGATCTGTACAGGGCGTCAATATTCTGAGATGAAATTTTTTGCAACAAAATTTATAAAAGTAAAACTTTTAAAGGTCAGTTTATAAAGTACAAGTTTGACAATATCTTATTCTGTTTGATAAAATTTTTGATACATTTTGATACAAAACAATAACGTATTAAATGTTTAACTTATTTAAGCATATTAATATTTTTATAGAATAGTAATTAAACAGTCTGCTAATACACTACGCTGCAAAATTATTGAATAATTTTAATAATTAAGCAAAATGAAATAAGTATGTTACTTTTCTTATTTTTTTAGAATAAATTAAGGATACAGTTTTAATGAAAATCTATGGATATTTATTGAAAAAAATACAATGCTATTTGAGAAATAATAGAATATAACAAATTATAACATTTTACAAGATGAGTTTATTTACACTAATAAGGAGTATTTCCACCACGTGCGTTAATAAACTTTTGTCAACCTCAAACTTAAAATTAATGTTCCTATGACTGATCAGTGCCCTCTCAAATTTTTATGATATTTTCCTTTAGTTGGTTTTGAGTGTCTGGTGATGGTTGAAGTGCTCTTATTTGTCTTCCCATATGGTCTCATAGATGTTCAATCGGATTTAAGTCCGGATTTCTAACTGGCCAATTCATTACGTCGTCAAGATAGTCTCCAAGAATATCAGTCGTTAAACTTCCAGCAATGACAACCAGTTCCGTACGTGCCTCCCTAAACCATTACAGATCTTACACCAAAAATAAGAGTTCTTCTAGTCATCTGTATCTCTTTTACAATACTCATTGCTATTTAAAGAAAACCTAGACTCATAACTAAACGAAACATGACTCTAGTCACCTTCTCCCCAATGAAGGTACTCTCAAGCGAAATTCTGTTGATCCCTACGATGTGTTGCAGTCAATAAGGGACCTGTTTCAGCATGGTACGGGGTTATGTTGTCTTCCTTTAGTCTTCTCCTTATGTGTCCTGACTTATTCCTACACTATAACTCAATGAATGCTATATCTGTACTAAAGTACTCGTTACAAACCTTTGTCTAAGTGCTTGGATTGATGAAGTGATTCTTTTTACCCCCTGTCCAGGACTTTTTTCGTTGGTACTCGTTTCGTAAAAATGAAGGAATGTCATTATTTAGTTTTTTCCTGTTCAATGGACAAAAAGAAATATTTTGGCGAAAATTTTACCGTGTCAAAGCTAATAATTTAATATACAGATCGTTTAAAATTTTATGTTAAAAAAGATATTCAAACTTTAGTAAATACTCCATAATTTTGTGGCACAGTGTATATTAATTTTAATATTTAATTTTGTTTCAATATTGTTGGAATTTCTCTATTTAATGATTAGTTAAAAGATATTTAATAATGAAAAAAATATTCCACATGAAATTGAATTTCACCTTTTACTTAAATTGGAAAATAGGTTTCCACTGTTGTATAAATAATTTAGTAATGAAATATAACTGGGCCCATTATACACAGTAGTGGTCATTATTATAACACCTCTCTATGTTAAATATTTTAGCCACAACTCTTTTATTTAATGTGAACTGATAAAATAATATTAATTTCCTATTGTTTTTTTATACTGCATAATAAAAATTATACTATAACTATATTCTTATTCTATAAAATGTTGCATATATCTTTCTGAATTGTGTTATACATAAATATAGCAACATTTGAATATACAACAAATCTATATCCCTCCAAGCTTCTTGAATTGGTGTGAAGAGTTTAAATTTGTAAAATTTTTATAACGACTTTGGTTATAAATGTGATCCCCCCTAGGTTTTCTATAGGGTTGATGTCTGAAGATTGGGATGGGCAAGACAATTTTTTAACCAATCCGTCACAATTATGAATGTGTGTTTTATTTATTAAGACAATTATTTCTTCAATAATGGAAGCAAATTGATCTTTAACATATCCCTGTATATAAATCAGTCTGTGGTACAGTGAATATGCAACTAATTTCAGCAATTTCAGATTGGCCTTAATTTCGAACGGGATATGAGATACTTGCAGTAGAGCAGCTAATATTTGTAATATATTTTAATAAGTTGCTATAATTATGGCCAATATTTTATATGTCTTTTCTATAAAATCAAAATACTAAAATTGATCTTCCTCCTATTTTTGAGAAAACTCAAATACTTCTATTAAACTAATCTAATTTCTATGAACACGGTGTAGTGTAATTATTCCAACTTTATGCTTAATTATTATTCAAAAAATAAATAAAACAAAAAAAAAACATCTTAAAATTTATTCATTATTTAAAAGTATTAATTTGCTAAGCTTACCCCTAATCCTACAGTCTTTATTTAAATTTAATTTTTTGGCTTCATAGTGAATTCTATTCTTTAAATACACATAGCAAATAAATTTTAATAACAGAATTTTGTTACTGTCTATTAAAAGAACAGAACAGTTTATGTGAAATACCCGTGAAACAAACTGTTGTTCAATACACTTTCCTGAATAAATAAAGCTATTTTGATACAATTTTCACCGGTCTTATCGTTTCACGTCGTAGAGATGTAGATAATTACAAGACAGAAGGGCTTCAAATATATTGTATAGGAAGAGTATAAACTGTTTTTTACAACTTTTTATCTAACCGCAACTCCAGAAACTTCTTCGGTTTTAAGTATATCTTGACACGAACACCGTTTTATGTTAAGTGCATTCGTTCCCATAAACTTCTTTGGGTATATATTATAATAAGGTCAAACTGAATTTTTGACGGAAAAAAAAGTGGCGGAGTAAAAAATTGATTTTATTTTCAGAATTTTCGATAATGTCGATGTGTGGTGACACCTTATTTGCTTTAATATTAGCGCGGTTTCCTAAAATGTACATGTTTAATTAAATTAAAACATACGCAGTTGTAATAAAACTTGTTTGTCACATATAAATTTTCAAAAAACTACACTACAGGGATGCATTTTAATTAAAATAATGCACAATTTTATTGGTACGTTGACATTTTCCCTCATGCCACGTTATAATTTAAAGTGCGTTTCTATCCGTGTAATGAAACAACTCGTTCATACAATTATTATAATCAGCATCAAAAGGTCGCATTTGGTGTCTTTGTCCGTTTTTTTTTAAAGGTCGTAGTTCTTAAATTTCATTAATCAGTTTAAAAGAGTAAAGCTTTATTAAAAGCGAAAAGCTTGTAGAAACAAAGGTATTTTTAATAACCGCTGCGGTGGGGCATATGCTCGATTTTAGATGAGTTACGGTGAAATTTTAAAGTACGTAAAAAAGCCAAAGATTTATACTAATTCCTGTTAATTCATTTTAGCAGAATGAAATTACTACTTAAGCTCTTCAGGCACAGCTTTTGTAGAGTGGCCGCTGCCGCATTGTAGAAATATGAATATTCATGAGCAGAACTTGCCCCATAACTCGCATGTGAGTTATAAGCTTCAAGCTGATAGATGCATATAATGTCTCTTTCATATATCGTTCCTAATTGTTAAACTAAAAGCTATTGTTGGCTTAAGTTTTCATTCAGCAAAACTGTTCTTAATTTCGATTTAATTAAGTTGAATGAAGTTTCTGGCTGACAAAGCGCATTTCTAGAATAGAGTACATTGTGATTTGAATAGTTTCATCTACATGTATTTTATGTACCTTTACCTACTGCTGTTCGTATATTCTAGAAATAGTTCATAACTAAAGGAGCTTATACTAATAGACATTTTTCTTTTCCAGTTCGTCCATTAACTGTGGAAATTCTCATCAGCAACAATCCCTTGTCTTCTGATCGCAAATATGAAATACCATGTCAGACGTTCGGTTCTCGTCCTCCAGCAAAGATCACTTGGCAACTTGACGGCCAAGAGGTTAAGCCGCCTCATTACAACTTTACTCAAACGGTAAATTCTTTTAGAGTCACTTATTGGCTGTATTAGTTTATTAAAGTCATAATTAATGGGGGGATTCAAGAAAGTTCGAATTACAAGCTAATTAGATTCGGTAAAGTTGATTACAATGGTTTCTGATTTCACTTTCCCTCCAATAAGCCACTTTTGCAAATTGATTAGTCAAACTTAATTTCAGGATGCTGATGAGGGCAACTCGACCACGTCGATTTTGACATTCTTCACGAGGAAAACGGACAACGGCAGGACCCTTACGTGTAGAGCATCTAATCACCTGGTGAAAGGCGGAGTGGAGGAAGCGAGCGTGAAATTAACCGTTTTCTGTAAGTTCTCTCAATGAATATAAAAAACTACCAGCTAGAATGTTAATTATTAGAAATCCCGGTGGGGAATTTCATTGTTTGTTCCTGCTCCTGTCGTAGTTAAACTCGTTCCTTTACAATTGGCCAACTTCCTTTCAATTACATTCTTTCTCTATTCTTCCCACTTAAATTTCCTATGAAAATTGCAACGATTGTACGAATTGCAAAACTTTCGGAAATTAACATTGTTGCTTAAGAGATTTGATTTTTCGCAGAAAACGTTTCAATTCGGATGTACATTAAAATTTTAATCGATTCGTCGGGGCTCCTCTAAGTTGCAACTTTCAATTTAAGTTGCACACTTCAATAATTCCGAATTCGTTTAATATAAACGATTTTTAGAGACTGTTTATCGGTGATTCGTGAAGTTGAATGAACTTCCAATTAAAATAAATTTTCTATTTCTTTTTGCGTTAACCGAAACAAACTCGGGGAAATAAATGTAGAAAAGTTATTTACAGCAACTCTTTATAATACAAAGAAAATTTTATACTCGACGTGAAATTGAATTCTTTATGAATTTTTAAATTGATTTACTTGAACGAAAATTCTCTGCAAAAATATGTAGACAATAATGAAATCGTTAAATTTTAAAACTACTCCGGGTTTATCAAAACAGAGATGTTTTCAAAAACAGTCGCATGAACTTTCATACTTTTTACGACAAAGTAATTACAAATTACAAAGTACACATTCGACGGCCTCAAGGGTATATAAGTTTGAAAATTAATTGGACGCATAAAATTAAATTGAAAGTAGGATAATATTGAAATTAAATCTAGGCGAGTTCCGTGAATCGATGCGCGATCCGGGTCTTTATTTCCATAAAGAGGCAGCCAATTGACGGCGGTAAACAGCCATATAAAATCTGGCCACGAGTGCTATTGGAAAACAACTGTGAGATTATCTACGGAAAGCGGATTGAAACCTTTTGTGTGTTTCAGATGTGCCCATTCTGCACCTGTCTTTGGGCTCCAACTTGAATCCCGAGGACATTGAGGAAGGCGACGATGTTTACTTTGAATGCAAAGTAGATGCGAACCCGTGGGCATACAAAGTACTCTGGAAACACAATGTGAGTAGCCTCTTTATTTTACTTAACAATCTATTAGGAGTGGACCGCCCCAATATTTGTTTATCAAATTTGTTCCATTTTCACATTCGGGGACGGTTCTATGTTATATGTTGCCCATGGAAATATAATCAATTATGTATCGCCTTATTGTGTCCGTTCACCCTACGTGATATTTATTCACACACAACTTAAATATCCTGTTGATTCAGGTCAAAACAGTTACCCACCGGTTTTGTTTTAATACAATGGAACACAAAATGTCTTTGATCGCCAATTTATAGTTTAAAAGGTTTAAACTGTTTTATAAGCATTTTAGAACGGGAACAATTGCTAATACAAAAATTTAATCCCCACGACGGAAACGTCGTAACTAGTTAATTGATTAAATCAATTATTCTAATTAAACGTAATCCTTAAACGAAATTATAAAACTTATATTGTACCTCAACATCATTATATTTCGAACGAAAATAACAAAAGCATTCTACTAACAGAGATAAATTTCTGTTAAATAGATACTCAGAAGGACATTACGTTTTAATTATTCTTATCCTGCAGGTCGTCCTATTCAATCTTAAGAGCATTAGCGAAGTTAGTGGAAATTATACGAGCGGATCCTTTTCAAAAGCAAATAAAAAAATATCATCGTTATTTTTCCGATAAGAAAATAAGCTCTCGGGGAAAGTTTGGCGAACTTTTCGGCTGCTCGGAAGAAGTTTAAGTAACAACAAACATGAAACTTTCGCGATTTCCTAACGTCCTGCACCGACCGGAATTTTCAACCCTTCGATTTTTTAGCGCTGAAAGTAACACTCCAAGATAATTGTAGTTTGATTTTTACCTTTTACTTTGAGGGAAAACGTCGAAGTATTCCTGCGAATTTTCCGTTGCGCCGAAAAGAACTATAAGTACTAGTATTATAAAAACTTGGTATTGTTGACAGCTTTATTAAAGAGTCCTCAGTTTAAATTGAAACGTTGAATTTAAATTTAATTGTGAGTAATAAGTTTGACGTTTGAAAACTTTACCTTTATAAGAAAGAAGGTTCGATATCAAGATTCTCACTTTGTTACGGAGCTGACCTCGGTAAAAGGCTTTCAACCCCACTAAAGTTTAGAATTTATATTATAGATTTAATCGGGGGATGTGTATATCCTTTTCTGGAGGCTTTTCCGAACTATAGTTCCCAGTAAGTTCGGCATGACGTGGGTCCGTCTATTATATTTCGATTAAGGTCGGCCTTTATTGTAACCATCTATTTCAGGACCCTGTCCTGTTTCTTAATCAAAAGTTGCCTGCATTGTTTTACGCGATGTCCTGTCGATTATAATAACCAATTAACACACATTCCAAATCATGCGATATTCAAACGGCGACCTTTATAAAGTTAGCGTGTAAGGAAAGGCCAGCAACTTTGCCGCGATTAATTAATTGAACACATTATCTGCACTCGTTAAAATCAAGATAATCGCCCCATGATTTTTTGTACGGTTTAAATAAAATGGAGCTTACTTAATTCATCAGATTACCGTATGTAAATGAGGGTAGTTCGGGAGATGCCAAATTACAAGTTTGTTTAAACAAGCACCGTTTGTTCCTTAATTATCATAAAATAAGATTAGGTCGTAACCGATAGTCACACATTCACATTATTGTCCCCATGTAGCTAAATTAATGCGCTCAAAATAATTATTTAATTAAATTCTAAACTGGTGCCCTGCTCGGATATTTCGGTGTATTATATTTAACTTTGTACTCTATTAAACTCTGTGTTGTCGAGAGAAATACCTTAGTAAATAGCTTAGACTATATTACAAATATTTCGTCGTAATGGCCGGATAACTGATTTCCCCGCTTCCTGATTAAAAATTATGGTTCACGTTCCCACTAACCTTTACAAAATGTATGACGTAATTAACCACCGACTTAATTAAATTAAAAAACTTTCTCTATTAATTTTAATATCACCGGGCTTTATCAACGTTACAAGGAACGGGGTTTTATTAATTTTTATTACGTGGCCATAATAATAATCAAAACAATGATGGGATTAAAGGTAATATAAAATGTGAATTGTTATGTTCATAGGCAAAGTTTCGCATTTCCTTTATGTTGGTTGGCGGAATGGCCGGAGGCAGGAACCGCTGGAGTCCGTACTCAGCCGGCCGAGTATATCTTATTTGTCTTTTATCTCGACTCTCAAGACCACATACTTATCCGAAAGAGGTCAGAGCCACAATTAATAAACGAAGTTTAGTAGTAGGGAAGTTCTGCTACGACTGTAATTTCAGCAACGCTACAATCTGAAACACTGCCACCAGAGAAACTTACCACATTACTTCTGTTGTCTCTCTTCAAACACGCGACCCAAAACACTGGCGCTTATTGCTATGAGGAATTTCTTAATAAAAACTTTTTGTAATAAACAGATGTTGGTCAATATTTGACTTTGGCGTTTACCAAAGGCGCCGCTCTGGTTAATATTGGGCGAGTATTAAATTTTTCATTATTTTCGGTGCCGGAGATTATTGTTACAGGCGGCGTAAAATATACCATAATTGCTTGTATGGGTATTATTAACTTTAATGATGTAAATATTTAAAGAGCTGTTTTTACAAAACAATATACCTTTGCTCAATTTTCTAGGCAGTTATCTTTATAAACTGACTAACATAATTTATGTACATTTTAAATTGAATTTTTTTCTTAAATCAAATTTACCTAGTTCCTTTAAACAAAATTATATTATACAAAATGCATTCAAAAGTAAACAGTGATGGATGGCGATTTATGTGTTGACATCATTTACTAATTTTAGACAAAATATATGTTTATTTGTTTCATTACCAAAAATATTATTCAAAATTCATCATTTGAAAAATATCGATAAAGAAGTCAATTATTTGAATAGAACCCACCAGACCAACCAAAATCCAAAATTTCTTGTTTTGAGATCAAAGTATTGTACAAAATGTTGTAAATAAAGTTCTTCTACATTTTGGCCTTCCTAATAATCTTTGTTTGTTCAATTTTGAGCAATTTTTGGAAATTTTTATATGGATGACACCACCGAACTAACTGAACGAAGTTTGTAGTTTAATATTTAAAGAACTTCTTTCAACCATCAATAAACAGATAATTAGATATAATTTACAACATATTATAGCAGTAAGTGGAGCCCTGTAATATGCAAGATTATTAATAACATATACTTGTGACGTCTGAGCCTTTTCATGACACTTTCATTTCTTGAAATGAAATTCTATTAGAATTTTTTTAACGATCAATAAACAAATAATTACATACAATTTACTAAATATTATAGTAGCAGGAAGAGCCCTATAATATGCCAGATTATAAATATATTTGTCACGTCTGAGCAATTCGTTGCAGCATGTAAAGGAATTGATTCGAGCAAAATAAATTTGGACATACCATATACTTATAAGAGGAAGCAATGACGCATCGCATATTGCGAAATTCCTTTGGTGGCGTCGCGACGCAAATAGGAACAGAGGATGGTAAGATCGGCGTGGAAACTGTGGCAGATACATCATAGCGGGTAAATGACGCGGATAGAAGAGAATGGCATGATTGTGGAAGTATCATGCCCGTTCTGTGTTTATTATATCAGAGAGGAAACGCAACAACGACGTTCAGTAATTACAACTGAATATCTGGACGTGTCTGGAGTTTCTGGAATTCCAACGCGGAGCAGGAAGAGGTGTATCCTAACTCGTGCATACCGACCGTTGTGCAGAGAAAGACTTGACACAGAGAAATGGATACATTCATTCAACGATATTAAAGCGGTGCTATGAGACATCAGGAATTCCCTACAATTGTTTCTTTGCTGCGCCTAAAGCTCCTCCCGATGTTGTTCGACGATCCGAAGCAGTATATTTTCTTAAAACGTGACGTTCTGTTTATTGAACTAAGGACATTCTGCTTAACGGTCTTTTATTTTATTCCGGCGAAATGTGTATTTATTTGTGTCAAATTAAATTTATTCCGGACGCCCTGCCTTTCACAAAACATCTTTACTGTAAACACATTAAATACAACTTGACAGTTATGTGTATCGAAAGAGCTTTAAGTATACTTAATAAAACAGGATATGTATAAAAGTTCTTTTGATACACTCACTGCCTGCATTCATTTATAAACGGGTTTTAATAAATAACAAATCGTTTTCATTTATAAACGAAAGGGTCAAACAAGCATATTTCAATAACTTAATTGCATTCACAAAGAATTTCTCTGTCGCTGACGTAAAGTATATTCTAAAATTTCCTTTTAATTTTATAAAATTAATTAATACAGTATTTGAAAAGCATAAAATAAATCAATTTTTAAAGCTCAAAATATACCGGCTCTTCAGGCATTAACTGTAAATAAATATCTGCGGAATAACGTTTAATAAAATATGCGTTTCAGTCAGAATTCAGTATTACTAAAAAAATCAGTTTATACAATCGACAATTGGAGCTTTTGCAATAAAGACATATTTAAAACAATTATTTATATTGTTCCGATTTTTAAACACATGCTGCGTTTTTTTTTTAATATATTGTTCTTTCAGTATTGTTTTTAAGTGCAGCGAATTCAGTTGAAATTTGAACAATGACAAAGTTTAACAGGCAGCAAAAATTAAAAAATAGAGAGATTTTCATGTTACATTCACAACATAAATTAAACCATTTTTTGAATATTACAATACAACATTTTCTAATATTTAAAATTAATAACCAACTTCATTTAATCGCTTTTGAGGGAATGGTTTTTTTATTTGTTCCTTTTATTAATTCTTATATGTATTTATTCAGCTTAGAATAATAATTTAATATTTTATGTCGTTTAGTTGTTTATTTAATAAACCTTTGAAAGAATTGTTTGCTGACTTGTACAGCAGATAGTTTCACAAGAGTTTTAATGATATTACTTATACTACTTTGTACTTTGTTCAATAGTAACATCGTTATTTCGATTCTTTTCTTTCTTTTACTATTTGTAAAATTCTGTCCATTGTAATATAAACGTTACTTTGTTAAGTTTCAATTAATTTTTTAGAGTGTATTTATTGTATTGTTAAGTTTGTCAGTATCAGAACATGCTATTTTACTTGATTTAAATTTAGACTTTTTATATTTTTGTGTGTATACTTCAGTGAATTATTAAAGTTCCGACAAAACGGAATGTTTGAAGAATGGTTGCTAATAAACTTTTTCGATTCTTTGATGACTTCCAATCAAACTCTAATTTGATTTTCTTGAATGCATATTCGAACATTGTTGACAACATTATTTGGTGTTTGTTATTTACTGTAGCCGGGAACCGCCGGTATTGTTTGGAAATGCCGTTCTGCCGTTCAATACCTGACAATTACTTTGGAAACTTCTGTACTGCACTTTGCAATTACCACCTTTGAACATGAGGGTTCATTATGTACTAAGGTTTGGCAACAAACTAGTCAATTAAATGAGCTTCATCGAAATATAATATTTAGTTCTGGCCCGGTATCTCCTTTATTTTTTCGTCTTTTTTTCCTAGCCGTAAGCTCGCGAACGAAACTTAAGTTTGGCGGTCGTTGCAATTATTCCAGATACCATCATAATTTGTGTCAGAACAGCCATTTATCGCTCGCAATATTTTTATGGAGATAAAATCATTTTGAAATGGTATTTGAATATTTATGACGTCTAGACAATGTTTGATGTAGCGCAGGCGTGTAATTTATTAACCATGCAATTTGCACATGTCACTTTTAGCATAAATAGGTGTAAACAATACATCAACACAAAAACATCGATATGTCTGCAAGTTACCCTTTTTTAATTTCTAATTAATATACACTTTTCAATTATGATTGGATTCACTTCATATAACAGGAGTAAAAAGTACTTAATTATAATATACAGTGGTAGTCATTATTACAGCAACTTTTTAAATTATAAATATTTTAACCATAACTCTTTCAATTAATGTGAACTATAAAATAATATTAATTTATAATTGTTGTTTTATACAGTAATAAAAACATTACTATTCTTATTCTATAAAATATTACATATATTTTTTTGAATTGAACTGAACATAAATATAGCAATTTTCTTAATTTTTCAAATGAATTTTTAATGATTATATCTGTGTTATTTCATTTAACTTAACAATTTGTATAATATACATTTTATTTTATAATTTTGACCCATAGATTCGACCATTTTCCAATTATACGATAAGTCTATTATTCTTTGAAGCTTCTGAACTGCTGTAATATTTTATTTAAATTTAAATTTTTATGTCGAATTTAATTATAAACATAATCCTCCACGTTTTCTATAATGTTAATGTCTGGAGATTGGAACGGGCAAGTCAAATCATCTATGCTTCAAGTCGTCACAATTTTGGATTTGTCTCTGGGATCGTTTTCATGTTGAAACACTTTTATTAAAAGCATTATTTCTTCATTTTATGAAAACAAATTATTGTTATAACCGTGTACATAAATCAGTCTAAGGGAATCTACGCTAAAATAATGAAGCTTCTCAATATCATAATTGAACTACCACCATGTTTCACTGTGGGTATAATAAACTTTTTGTCTAGTCTTGTCTCTGTAAACCATTACCAAAACTACATTTTCTTATAAATCAATTTTTGACTCGTCACTAAAATCTATTCTCCCCACTGTTCTATTTTCCAGTGAATGTAGCCAAAATTGGACATTTTTAGTAGAAATCAGGATTTTCCTTGTAGGTCTGGAGTCAAATGGACCCCCATCCCCTAACCATCTTGTCACAGTCTTTGAAATAATTTCAGCACGTCCTATTTCCTCTAGGTTGGCCTTAATTTCAGTTGATGACAAGATTGGATTATTTTTTGACATTCATTATACAGTTTTCGATTTTATTTTTTTCGTTTTTCGAATCTGACCAGAATTTTTGTTTATTTCTCCGAATTATAATTTTGACCAATGATTAAGCATTTATAATAAGCAAAAGACTATTAATCAATAGTAATTTTATCCGTTGAAAAATAAAAAAAGGTGCAATTTTTTTAAAAATAAAATTAGATTGATCAATATATAACTGATACTACTATATAATAGATATAACAATAAACATTATGAACTCTGGCAAGCAATTCATAATATTAATTAATATATTTTTATAAATTGCTATAATTATAGCCTTTACTGTACATGTACGACCCTAAATTGAAATTTAACTTTTTATAATGATATTCTGATATTAACAATTTTAAAACTTTTAATTTCATTAAGACTTAATGTCATCTGCCAATTATTTATAATACTTATCTTACTCTACATATTTTTTTATAAATCATAACAATGGCATACATGTATATTTCACATTTATAACAAATAAATTTTATTCTAATTCAAATTATGTATATTTACAATATTAGAATTCTAAAAATGAAATAAAAAATCTGACGAATACACATACATATGTATATCTCGCAGTAGTTTCCTATGAAACACCCTTTTAGAGCTTTTTGCATATAAAGGATTTTAGGTTCAACAGACTTACTTTACTACTACATTTTTGCATCTAGTTTTTACGATAAGAAGGGAATCTCTTTATGGACTGAGAGCTTGCTGGTGGTACAATTAAAATAAATGTAGGTGACGTACGTGTCTTCCAAATCCCAATACCACTCCATTAGTTCACTTTACCCGGAATATTGGGAATTCAATATAAAAATTCGGCATCTAAATATCGGCAAAAATTTTGTAGAAATGGAGATGGAAATTATATTTTTGTATGATATTTAAATGAGTTAAAATCATAATTGGTTGTGCCAAATTCCGAAATATTTTCAACTATAAAATGGCAAAATCAAGCTCAAATTCTCTCTTCCCGCATGGACTTCAAATAACATTTCATGTTAATTAAGGAAGTGTAGCTCTTTATACTGCTGCCGAGTTTTGAGAGTTGCAATATAGTATATGCATATATACATTTAATCTCTTCCTGAAATGAGAAACTTAAACTAATATAAATTATTACTATTTTCAATTAAAATGTCAAATCCAGAATCGTTTCGATTTCAAGGTAGGTTATTCCTTTTTGTTCCCGTTATTAACTTGCTAAAAACAGACAGATGCAGATCAAAAGCTTATATAATCCCAAATAAATACATTTATCCAAAATGCACATTAAAGTTTTGAAACAAGCTTCCAAGTTAATACGGAATTTGCATTGCACGCGGTTTCATTTCATTAATTAGTCAATAAGTATAAAATATACATGCCACTCACTAAACTATATTAAAGTTTCAAACTAACCAAAACTACGGGCGAAGTCTTTTTTTTATTTTGTTAGTTTTTACTGCTTGAAAATGCACGAAATTGTTTCACAATTCTAACTTTAATATTAAATGAATTCGGAAATCTTCACACAACTAATATTAGAGAAATCAGTAGGCATCGATATAAATTAAAACCAAACCAGACTGCCGAGTCACGTTTAAATTGAAAACACACTTGCTAGTATTCCCTCATGTAGAACAATTCCATTTGTACAAAGGAAAGGCAGTTTTGAAGAATGATAAAACGTCTCCGATTCAATAAAAAGGCATCACGTTTTCACACCATATATTTCGGTTACCTTTCTCTGAATTAAAGCAGCAAAAAAAAAATAATGGCCCGTCTCGTAGGGCTGATGTATTATTATGTTGCCATTAGTTGCTATAAATGCCGAGTGGAAATAATTCTTTCATGAAAAATATTATTCTTTCACTGTCAGCGGCAATTTCGTGTATTTAACATCAATTTGTGTATTGATCTGGACTTGATTTATCGCTGCATTTCTCTATTCAAATATTTACAATTTTTTCGAAGCCTGTCAGAACTTAAGTGCTTCGGCAATTATCTCATTAATCTCTAATCTCTGTAGGAGGCGTTAATACGTTGAGATATCAGGATAATTTTGACGCATATCATATATACATATAAATCAAATTAATACGATAACGTAGTGGGAAACAATAATCACCAGTAATGATGAAATCAAATTAATGAGGACATTAATTTAGATCTCTTAGGAGATGTACACGTGTGTACACCACAGATTCCAGCACATCTGACATTGTTGTTTGTTTCTATTTATTAAAATTACAATGTCAATTAGCAATTAATAATGACCATGCCGTTACGGCTCACAAAACGTTGCAGATGCAAACTTTTATAGGTATGTGGAGCGAAGGTTAATGCCTTTCATTTAGCATACAACGGGATGCCTTATAAAGAAGTAAACTCTGTTTAACTTCTATTTTACGATCTACATCTCTTTTACATGAACAATGCAATAAAAAATTTATTACACTTCTTTATAGACAATGATTTACAGCGACGTATGTTTGTCAACCTGCTTAAGTATCAGCGTTACTGCTTTTTATTATTATTATCATTAGGAGTTAGGTGCAAAAACTTTTACATTTATTGCGGTTACGGTCTGAAGGATGCGAAGAACGTCAGTTCTTAAGTTCAAAATTGGTTTAAAACTGTGAATTACAACAGAACTAAAATCCGCATTCAATATATTCCACACTAGAACAGTTTGGCTTCTCTTAAACAATTTGCTGGAAACAGTACTGGTATAAGTTATTTAATTTATATATCCGGCAAATTGAGTAAGTTGAAACCGTGACCCTAAATAAATTAAATCGGAATGTTCCGATTTACTAAACATATAGATATTCGCAACAAAACCGCAACGTGAAACAAGTCAGTCTGAAATTTCGAATTAAATCCTGAAAACTTATCTTCGTTAGTTACCTATTTCAGACCTAGTAAACATAATTTTCAATTTAAGAGTGCTAACACTGGGAAGACTTGTTTATCTAAATGAATTAGTATTTGAGTTTTATTCAAAATTTAAATCCATTTTCTGACAAACTCTACATAAAAGTTTTCTCATTAATACAGTCATCAGGACTATTAAGTGTAATGACATAATTTAATTTACGTGAATTACAACATACTAATCTGTATTAAAAGCAAAATTTTATGTTTTTGTTTTTGGAGTTATTCAATAAAACCGGGGTCGTCTGCCATTAATAAAATACGGCCTCCCTAGGCATCGCAATTAAATTTTGAATATTAACACTCTAATTAATGAAATTTGTCTAATTGGTTTCGGAAAAAGATTTTTACGTCCTCGTTACCATTCCGTTTATAGTCGTCCAATAAAATTAGCAGATGTGTCGGTCCTTTGTTCAACTGACGACGCAACATGTCCCGTTTACAACCGGGCCTAAAATGCCCAAAAAATTAACACTTAATTATTCTGACGGTATTCCTGATTTGTATTATACTTTAACGGGATGCCCTAAATGAATATTTTGACCCTTGTTTTGTACACAATGAACAAAATTAGTTTGAAACTCGATAACCCTAAACATTCTATTAGACGTTGGAAATTAGCGGTGACCAAGACGGTGGAAAATGAAAATTAAATTTTCTTTTGCAGGGCCAAGTGATGCAGGCCAATCAGAAAGCCGGCGTTATAATGAGCACTACAGATTTAGCGCTTCAAGGAGTGACACGGAGCCAGGCGGGAAATTACTCGTGTGTGGCGTCAAACGTTGAGGGAGACGGAGACAGCAACACAGTCGAGCTCAAGATTATGTGTAAGTGGGCATGCGAGACATTCTTTGAAACGCGAACTTTTCAGGTTTTTGTGTGTTTTAACGGATTTATCAATTTATGACTTGTCCTACATTCACAATCCCAAAGCCTTGATTCCATATCACGTTTTTCTATATGATGATGCTTATCATTCATTCATTTTTATTCCTTTCAGTTGATTTGAATGGAACCACCACCTTCCCTTTGTTCTATAGAACTAACATTGTTTTAATATAAAATCACACTTTCAGTGTCGTGTCAGATTTTTTATTGTAAATTGTCAAAACGCTGAAATTATTTTTTGATTTACTGTAATAAAAAAAAAAATAATTAGAATTGTTTTGCTTGAGATTCTGTTGACTGTGACCCTATGCAATATTTCTTATCCATTTTTTCTTATTTAAAATTCAACTATGCAACTTAAAATGTGAATTTTAAAAACGCCTAAATCAAATAATCTATATGACTCCAAATTTATTCACATATACTGTTTTGCAGCACATCTAAATTTTCACATCTCGGTTTATTGCCAACATAAATGCACGTCCAAATTTCCATAAATACAGGTTAAAATAAGAAATTGAAACATAATTCGTAATTTCCATCTCGAACTTTTGAATTTTTGATGACCGCCCGTAAAAGCGGTTTATCACATTCTAAAGGACCAACAACATCATTGGCCACTTTGAATTTTAGCGAGTGTACCAGTTTAACTCGCATAAAATAAAATCTCTTTGAATGACCGAATTCATTTTAAAGACACATATAATATTTTTAATGTGACTTTAAAGTCCAACTTAAAATATCAAAAAGGCAATTTACATTTTTACGTAACGTATATAAAACTATGATATATACATATATGAATGTATGTACATGTTTTAGGCACATAAACCACAGAACTTTATGGCAACAAAATTCAAATTTTGCTTTATAGAGATGATTTTATCGACGGCTCTAAATAGAACACACTGATTTAAATAAAATAGAGACTAGTGCAGAAGACTAAATTAAATCAGAAATGAATTGTTTTGTTCGATATTACTTTTTTTGATTTGCTAAATGTACAGATATGCTTTTGCTCATTTTTCATTGTTTTCCTACCTATGATTCTATTTTTAAATATTCCACAATTTTTCATTTTAGATATATGGTAATATACAAGGTGTTTTTAAAATAGGTAGCAGCATACTAAATAATGAAAAAACAAATATTTTTTTCTTAAATTTATTCGGAGGAAAATATAGCCCCTTAGATTTGAATTCCAAAAATTTAAATTTGATATATACTATGCCAAATTACATACCTACGATTCAATAATAAACTTTTTTCATAAAGATACAATAGTGTAAATTTTACCGCATTTCTTTCATTTTTCGTCCTATTTTCTATTCCACTCAATATTTTTTAAAGCTTTTCATATTCTTTGCACTATTTAGAAAAAAAGTATTGCATCATAACCATTTTTGATATATTCATTTAATCAATTTAACATTTTCTTGATATTTATTGAAAAAATTTAATTAAAACTTTTTCTAGTAAATATAGAAAATATATTTCATTATTGCTTAATATTTATTGGCCAAAGAAACACCCACACTTATAATCGCTATTAAGATATTTTTATATGAACTATTTATTTTGAGAATTTTATTTAGTTCTAAATTAAGAGTCAAACTTTGGGAACGGATAGAACTTCTCCAATAACGAAGGAAATCTAAATAATTTTTTCTCCTCCTGCTCCTCAAATGTCAACTTCAAAAATTTAAATTTGTAACTGCAAAAATCGTGTTTAAATATGTATTATCTTAAAATAAATACCTAAAATTTATTGTAATAAACTTTTTCCATAATAGGGGCTTCCTCTTTTTCTATCCCTATTTTCTATGTTAAGAAAACGTCCTAACAGAATAAACAGCCAAATTGGAAGAATCATTAAACGAAATCCTTTCTTGTTTTCTAGGTAATTGTTTCTTATAGAACAATCAGACGACATCTAAATGTATAAAACTGTATTTTAATAAAGAAATCACTGATATCAAAAAAGAATATTCGAACAAGACAAGTTGCACACAACTAAGTTAATGATCCTCCAGAGTTTTAGCCAAGAGTACTTTGGAGTGAATCAAATTTCAATATAATAGTGGTGGTAAACAATACAAGTTATGTATATATTATTTAATACCTTTTAAATGAGCTTTTTCAGTGACCAACCACATTGCTCATGTATATTGTTTAATATTTAATTTTAAGTACAAAATAAATAAATAAATTATTTTAATTATTATTTAATTTAATTATTTTAAATAAAACATAAAATTTGTTGTGACAAACGTTTTGTACCAATAGTATTTTAGAAACACCTTGTGTAAATAACTATTTTATAACCTAAAATTAACAATAAATATAATACCAAGTGCAACTAAACGTTATATAAAAATGTGTATTTCTTTCCAGACAAACCAATTTGCCGTTCGGAACAGAAACGCATTTATGGCGTGGCACGCCACGAGACCACCCGCGTCCTGTGCGAGGTGGAGGCCTATCCGCCGCCGGACAGCTTCAAATGGTCCTTCAATAACTCCGCGGAGACAATGGACGTGCCCCAGACGCGCTACAAGCCCGGGGCTCATAACTTCTCCTCCACCCTGACTTACACCCCGGTCACCGAATTGGATTACGGCACGGTAAGTCACCAGGATTGAGTGGCATCGATCGGGCCGCCGTTTCGCCAAATTATTTCACGGTTTTTCGTTGAATGGATCAATGTTCTTGCACAGATGCAATGTATTTTTTTTTTTCTTGTTTATTTTAGAAATAATGTGGTTTTTAATTCGTTACCAGGTGATGTGTTGGGCAAACAATCTGGCCGGTCGCCAACAGGATCCCTGCGTGTTTCACATAATCGCCGCAGGCAAACCGGATCCGCCTTTTAACTGTTCCATCGTGAACACCACGGTTGAATCGCTGGAAGTGGAGTGCACAGAAGGCTTCGACGGCGGTCAGCCCCAATATTTTCTCCTCGAAGTGTACGACTGGAAGACGAGCACGTTGCAAGCGAATGTTTCCGCGAAATTCCCCTTGTTTATCGTGAGTGGTCTGGACCCGGGGCGGGTGCTTAAGATGATAGTGTACGCGGCGAACGGCAAGGGCAGAAGCGAATCCGTGGTTTTGGAAGGATTTACTCTGAAAGTGGCGGAAAAACAAACAGGTAAATTTTTGTTGAGATATTTGTTTCGACATGAAAACATGAATAGGAGTTAACGTTGAACGGAGCAAAAATGTTAAATATCATAGATTACGTGTATGTCGTATCCTGAGTATTTATTATTCACATGGTTCAGGATTATGCTTAATTTAAATATTTTACGTCAAACGTTTCACGAATGATCATAAAGTATAATAAAATATGATAACATTAATTAAAATAAAAGCTGCATATTACATATATCCCATTTAATAAATAATATATACTTTAAATGTAGTTTTTTTGTATTATAATTTCGAGAAGACTTTTCGCTATTAAATGTATTAATTGTATTACAATTATATTATATTCTATTTATATATATATATATATATATATATATATATATATATATATATATATATATATAAATTATTTTCTTTCCTTTCCTCATACCTTTTATATGTAATTTCTTTAAAATTTTATTTAATATGAAATGAAATTAATAATATGTTTAAAACTTAATAAAATGTGTACTTGTGTAATTGTGTAATGTGTAGTTATTTAATTTATAATTATAAAATAAAATTGTTTCTCTAATTTTTCACGATACTATATATGATGGTGTATCGTGAGCTTTTTATTATTCAGAAAGTTCAGGATTAAGCTTAACTTAAATATTTTATGTCAAATATTTACACAAATAAGCATAAATAAAATAAAAGCTACATATTATATATTTTTTCTTATTTTTATGTTGAATTTAATTTGAATATATATATATATATATATATATATATATATATATATATATATATATATATATATATATATATTTAATATAGTTTTTATAAAATATAATTTCATACATACAAAGTTGGACTTTTTGTAAAACAAAATATTTAAATCTAATAAAATTAAGAGGAGATATGATTGTGTTAGAATACAATTTACAAAACTTCAGAAAAATAAAGAGTTAATTTTTTATTGAGATATTTATTTCAACATTACAACATGAGACGGAGTTTATGTTATATGGAGAAAAGTAAAGAAGAAACTTGTATAAACCATCTCGAGTTTTCATTATTCAAAAGTTTCAGAATTTATACTTAGCTTCGATAATAATAATGATAATAAAATAAGATGATTATATATCCTATTATTTATATTACATTATAGTTCAAGGACCTCAAAATATTTATATTTCAACAATTGTGAGAAGGGTCCGTCGTATTGGGACACGTCAAACTGGTATTTTTTTTTGTTGATATATTTGTAGCAACATCAAAACATGGAACACAGTTAACATTACAAAAAAATGAAATAATTCACATATCAGTCACAAAATTGAGGATTATACATAACTTAAATATTTTACATCAAACATTTACACAAATAAACATAAAATATAATAAAATAATATTACATATTTTTTTATTTTTATTTATATTGTATAATCTTCAACATTTTATTTCTCTAAATGTAGTTTTAACAAAATGTAATTTCAAAGGCAAGTCGGACTTTTCACCAAACCCCAAAATATTTGCTCAATATTTAAATCTAACGCAATTATTTAGAGATGGGTCCGTCGTATTGAAACGCTCCATTCACAAAGCGACAGAAAAACAAACAGGTAAATTTTCTCAAGCTATTTATTTCTGGGCGATTCCGAGAAAACGGCGGAGCAAAAACGGAAACGAACCCAGCCTGAAATGGGCCTGACACGAAGCAGAATGTTAACTTAAAAAATGCAAAATAGCGCTAAATTATGAGACGCCTTTATTTTTTCAGATAAGAAAAGGTGGTAAGTTTTTTCTTCTGTACGGCCAATGTGATGAAAGAATAAAAGATTTGTTTAGAAAAAGCGCACATTGATCCAGATATTTTTTACGGCAATCACATTGTTTAAAAATAGGAATCAAATACTATGGTGGCGAACCCTCAAATACATGCAACCAGAAACAGTACAGTATGTTAAACAGTTTGTGTGCACATTACGCTGTTTAACAAAGACCATCAAACACTAATAACGGTAAACGTTCGTTGTGCAATCAAAACTGAAGTCCGTTAAGCTGTTTAAGGTTCACCGAAAAACGTTAGCGATTTAAAATTGAAAATATTATATATTATAGTGAATTTTTCTCTTCCAGTATTATCCTTGGGGACACGCGACCAATTGGAAATTGCACCGATCCTTGGAATCTTGATAGGAATTGTCACGGCTCTTCTTTTAGTGACAGTGGTGATTCTAGGAGCCTTGAAGATCAGGGCGTCCCGCAGGGACGGCGGTTCGAGGGCTCTGAGACCCGGTTTCCTGGCCGTGAAGGAGAAAGCCACCCTGCCATTGCGTTCAGAGTCTGACGACCTGTTCGAAAAGGACGACAAGAATCCGGATGTTATACCCTCGAACAAAGGTACGTACGTGCCGTTTAAATTGTTACATCGGATTTGCCCGGCTGATGTGTTACTGATCCTTAATCCGTGTCGATCGGTGTTTAGATTAAATATTTGCGAATTTTTGGTTGCGCCCCACCGTTAATTAAACAACACCAGTATGAATATTCCGGCGCAACGCAAGAAATTAACACTTGCGCTAATTATTTTCAAGGGTACAAAGTGAAACATTTATATGAATTTTAATCTGCTCGCCCCAATCAAAATTTAACGAACGCGAACCTTCGGCGTGCTATTTCGATAAATAATGCACAGTTTTTACTGCTGCCGTTTCCCGCGGGACACCAGTCCCTGAGTACGTTTTCTTGTTCATACAATAAGTATCTTCGTTCGTCAGAGAACAAGTGCAGAATAGATGTACTTTTATATTATTGTTGCACTTCGCCATTTACATCGCCGGAAAGATAAAACTGTATTTGCATACATTTTGAATGGGATGCGGAATTGTAATATTTCTTTTATGGTTCATCGTCGAAAGCCCAACAAATCAACGTTGGAAAAGTCTCGAATAAATGTACATGTCTGGGACACTCAAATTATTGCCCTCCTAAACGATAAGTCATTTGAAAAACCTTTACAGATTACAATATTTTAATACTGTTTGTTCAGTATCCTGTGACATCAGATTTATGCTCGAATTTACATAGATAACATTTTTCGATATTAAGGCTAAACAACTGCGAAAAGACGTTCATTTTTTTCATTTCAATTAAGACGACCGTTTCTAAAGGAGCGATTAAAATGCACGATGAAACCGATTAAGGTTTCCATTAAATAAAACGTTTTGACACATGTCGATGTGTATCTTTAAAACGGGGGCAATTTGCAAGAAAAGATAGAGCACCACGATAATTTTTCAAGTGATCAACATAATACAGATACGACTAATGAATATTTTAATCGGACGAAATCTTGTTGTTTATTTCGTGTTTATCTCGCCCCTTGAAAACAATTCGTTTGGTACGGGGACGATAAATTCGTTTTAAAATAATCATATTCGGCTTGGATTAGCGGTTTTTAAAGCCCACACAATCGTTTGAAATCCCCAAGGAGTTCCGCATGTAAATGCTGAATTGGATCGCCGCAACACTGGGGAAAATTTGGACGGAAAACAAAATATTTATATATCTGAATATAAAAGGAAACGTTTACGATTTGATGTTACAGTACGGACATTTACTGCTGAAATTGTTTCAAGGTTTAAATTTATAATAGTTTTACTAATGCAAATAAAGCATTAAAGATGCATGGACTTGGTTTATACACAAACAAAAAAAGCAACGTGAAATATTTAACAACTAGACCAAAAACCGTTCCCAAAACTAACCGCCCCAACTAACACCGGCCAGAATGCCAATCGATAAATTATGTCTAAATACGTGTAGTCTGGATTTGCATACATGATGAGAGAGCGTTATTTTTCCAGACTCTGATTACCAGCTGGGCTCCGCTGTGCAGACGCCGGGCCTGAATAATTCAGTGGCGGGTGGTTCAGAGTATGAGCAGGACTCGCCCATCCAACAGCAAAACGTCACTCCGCTTACGGAAGCCTACTTGGCCAGAGATCGGGCCCTCCAACAGACGCAACAGCATCACGTAAGTTATTTATTAATAAGGCCGTTTCAGACTCAAATACCACCTAACCGTCTACAACTGCGTCGTGTTGTTTTGTGTGTGTGTGTTCGTTATTTATGTATCATGCGAACAAGACTATGAGATTACGGTTATGGGAATCAAGTCAGACGTCATTTACGTCGATTAATAATGATTCCGTTCTGAAATGTTCGTGGCCATTTACCATATCTTTATTTCGATATCGAGGATCGAAGACTTGCTATGTGCGGGCTTCAACTAACGGTTAAAAAAAAAAAGTCCCCCTTACCTACATCAATCGGTACCATAATTATCGTATGAAGTTTCTGAAGAATAAATTTTAATATTCTATATCGTTGTCAATATCTCAATTTGAACGTTATTGATATATTCACGAAATATTCAATTTACGACGAAACCTTACCCCAAATGTTCCCAACTACCCATATCAAACTTTTATGCTCATACATTTTAAAACCACTAAGAATAAATACACCTTTGGCGATTTCGCAAACCTTATCGCCCTTAAAATACATTTAAACGTAATCGTTTTTCTTTCGGTTAGCAAAATATATACACAAAGAAACAATTACATTTTAATTTTCGAATGGGAAAAGTTAGAAAATTTATGGTTGAGATGTACTCTGGCTTCAAAGGCTCTATCGACATCATGAACATAATTTTACTTGGTCATTTTAACTTTCAAATGGACTGATTGAGATCAGCTGTTGCAACTTTCATGTATTTTTCTATTAGAGTATTAAGTTACCGTAGCTTCAAGTGATCTTTCAACAATTCTTCTAACATACAAGTTAATTGGTCTGTGAGACCAGTAACTCTGTCACTATTATTGAAGATATGTCGTACTAGTTAATCTAGTTTAAAAGGTTTCATTTGCTATAAAATTAGCAAATACAACTTTGGCGATTTCGCAAACCTTATCACCCTTAAAATACATTTAAACGTAATCGTTTTTCTTTCGGTTAGCAAAATATATACACAAAGAAACAATTACATTTTAATTTTCGAATGGGAAAAGTTAGAAAATTTATGGTTGAGATGTACTCTGGCTTCAAAGGCTCTATCGACATCATGAACATAATTTTACTTGGTCATTTTAACTTTCAAATGGACTGATTGAGATCAGCTGTTGCAACTTTCATGTATCTTTCTATTAGAGTATTAAGTTACCGTAGCTTCAAGTGATCTTTCAACAATTCTTCTAACATACAAGTTAATTGGTCTGTGAGACCAGTAACTCTGTCACTATTATTGAAGATATGTGGTACTAGTTAATCTAGTTTAAAAGATTTCATTTGCTATAAAATTAGCAACTCTATCGAATTATTGAAAATATGTGGTCCTAGTAGAGTATTAAGTTACTTTAAAAGACTGTGTCGTCATCATCTAAATGACTTTCCTGGCTGACTAAGGAAATTTAGTTTCAATCCTTCCTTTGGGGTTCAAGTTGATTGATTTAAAGATCTGCTATAACTCAAAATTATCGAAGTTAGGGTACTAGAGTACCTCTAGTTTCAAAGCCTCTATCACCATTATATAAAGTTTTACCCGGCCGATTAAGCTTCTTGAATTTCAATACACCTTTTATGATCCATTTCAACTCTGTGAGAATTGTTGAAATTATATGATACTAGTAGGGCCTAATTCGTTCAGTTCCACTTTTGTATTATTCATAAATACAATATAGTGCTTGGGACCTAACATATCTGTACATATAGAAACGTTCCTGCGAAAGAGGAAGTCAGCATAATAATCGATTTGGCAAAGTTTTTAACTTGTTCAGGTCTGTGCGCGGTTGTTGTTCGGTAGTTTGAGGTTAGTTTACTGCCAAGTACCCTTTTAGTAATTTACATGTTTGTTTTCATTTGTTCATACCGAACTTTCTTATATTCAAATTAGTTGTAATGGGAGTTTAGTGTGTTAGACTAATAAAGTCAGCACCCACACATTGTAAACCGTTGATTGTTTGGAAAATATTATGCAGTTCAATTTGCGTGTGTAAATTTATTCGGCGCGAACACGCTTTCATCCGCTCCTCCTCGGTCTGGGTTATTTAATTTTTTTTTCTTTTTTTTTGCACGAAACGTAGGGATTTTCCTTTCGGAGTTTTGTGTGTATTGGGTATGTTACGCATGTAGTTTACATGGGAATAACTAAGTAAGTGGGCAATTTCAATGGACTTTCGATGTGGAATTGTTAGAAATGCGAATATTTGTGTGCATTTGAACTTTAAATGCTCCGATCACGTGTAATATAAAAGTACAAATAAGGAACGTGGACTAAATATAAATGTAAAAATAAAATCAAAGCCTTATAAAAAATACTAGAGTACCAACCAACCAACGTGTGTTCAATAAAAACATTAAAGTGAATACCTGTTGGTTGTTGTCGGATTGGATTTCGTCAAGTGTAATTTAATTCGTTTTAAAAATTCTCCTCTATTTTAGGAACAATTTATGTACCCGTATCTGTTATTTAAGATAAAACAAAACTTCAACACGTCAAAATAAAATAAATAGTAATTTTTGGTTTCACTACGCCCAATATTCCTATTATTGATTAACAAATATATTATTATTATTTAATTTGATTTTAGTATTTCTTATTTATTTTTATTTTAGGCACGTTATACACCAAAATCAGACATTTTTTAATTTGTAAGTTTTGTTTTTCTATTGATTTTTTGTTGCCTGTATACTTTCACAAATTCTATAAATAATCGCATGAAATTTTTGAATTTAACAATTTTTTGCAAGTAACTTAATTTGCACCCTGTTCTTCAGATCAATGTATGTTATACTTATTCTTTCCCAAATAAAAATCTTTTTATTAATCATGTTATATTTGCAGTTAAACTTAATATATTATACAATAATAATTAGTATTATTATTAAGTGTTACTTGTAGCGTTAACTCTAATTAAAGTCTACACATTTTACATTTATTTAACAGAATTTATTGTGTGATAGAATAGCCAACAAAGGTCCTTAAAAGGTTACGCTTCTGGATTTAGTACATATTTTTCTAAAATATAATGATGGACACCTTTTTGAACATAAAAAATCCATATCAAAATTGGCGTCGAACTTAAATATTTTAATTAATACATTAATTTAGATTGCTAATTTACTCAATTTATTGAATAATAGTTTCCATGAAATTCAGGTTCGTCTGTTTTCACGAAACATTTATTCCAGTATACAAGGTGGTTCATCTAATTTAACAAAAGACCTTATTTGAAATTTTGATGTAATTACAGCAGTCTTGAACTAATTTATTTGGATAAAAATGTTTGTTATTTTTAAATGGTAACACCCTGTATATTTTTGGATTTGTAAATTCAAATGTTTTCCAAAAATGTTGACAAATTGATTTTTTAATTAAAATGTAAAACCACCAATTTTGATGCAGTTTTTTTGGTAAAATATTCAGTTTATGTAGAGTCCAGTCATACCAGTCAAAAGATTTTGTAATATTCAATTATACTAAAGCATATATGGTGTTCCATTGAAAATAACAATGTTTTAAGATGCACAAAATTAAAATTAAATAACGAACACTCTGTATAAAATCTGGAAATACTAATAATAGTTCCTTATAAAAAGGTTCTTAGTTAAAGTATATGTCAAAAATGAACTTTCTACCATCAAATTTGGTGTCTTTAGAGACGTTTAAGTTAGATAATCAATCTGCCAAAATTGAAAAAATTAATAACTATTGTGTTTAGGTAGAGGATATAGTATAACCATTTTATTTGCAGTTACATGTAGAATTTAAAAATCCAAAAATATACAATATGTTCCATTAAAAATCATGAATTTGACGTTACTTCCGGCGAAATCGGTACTGAAATTCTCTTCGAAGTAAATTAGAAAAGTAGTTCAGGTCAAATTATAATTGTAATCAATACCTTTTTCCGTCCTCTATAAACTTCTAATGAATAAGGTGAATCACCCTATATAACAAATAAAATAATTCCAAAGACTGACGTTGTTCATATAAAATAAATTTTATATAACTATTATTACTTTGTACAAATTCTTACTTGAACACTGACTTCTTTGTTTGATGTGGGGAACCGAAACAGTTCCTAAATAAAAAAAGCTTAGGACAGGAAACTATTTTTTAAGCTTAATAATAATATAACCCCTATTAAAAGTGTTATACATCTTAAGTTTATTAGTTTCGTTCATGCCATTTTGAGTTAGTATCCGGTAGAACATTGTTGAGACCTTTTAAGGACAGTGTTAAATAAGAATAAAATAAAATAAAATAAAATATGTATAATACTTACCCATCATTTCTAGGCCCCGAATGAAGTAACATACGCAGAACTGTCCCTGGCCCGGCCCAACTCCCTTGACACCATGAAAAACGGCGGCACCCAATTCGGCACTCTGAGGAACACCCGTACCGTACCACAAGACGACCCCACCATTTACGCCCAGATAGATCACAACAGGCGTCCCCCGCCACCCCCAATTCCATCTAAAACTCCGCCGATGGTATCTCCAGTTTCGTCGCTGTTCCAACAATCGAAACCTGGTTTGTATCATCGGGAAGTGGTCACAGTGCGGACGCCCCTCATGGGGTGCACGCAGGAGAGTTGCGTTTAAAAATCGGTTTCCGGATCTCCCGCGGGAGCAGACGAGAGTGTAAATAGGGTGGAATGAGTTCGGGACTTACGTACGTTACTTGTGTGTCATACCGTCGGCAGATTACGCGGTTGGGTAATTAGTGGGATGTCTTGGGTAAGGTTGGTATTACGTCATTTTAAAGAGGTACATACATATCTTATTGTGTGTTTTCAAAATATGTCCTCAATAGTGACGAATAAAACATTTTTCGTAATTAGACATAAATGGGTGTATTTAAATTTCGGACTAATTACAACCTTAACGGATTTTCCCGTGAGTTGTGATTTGAAGTAAAGAAATTCGGAGAGAATATGCGTACTTCAAACCGAAGCCAATTACTTTGCAAAGTCAAAAATTATTAATTTAACTTTGTAATAAGTTTTGCGTGGGCCTATTTATGTTTACGCAACGTAATTTTTTTTTTTTTTTTAGAAAAAGAAAGTACTTTAGAAAATTCCTTTGTAATTAAGTTAGATTTATCCTTTGCAAAGTCCCGTTTTAATGGCCTAAACGGAATTATTCCGTTTTTTGAGATCACTTAGCAATATTAGTTTCATAAATTTTAATGCAATACCACTTTATCCAAACATAATCCCACTTTTTACTTAAAATATGAATTTTGCACAAAATTTTTGGGTATGATGTCGAAAATAATCTGTATTGTAAAATACTCTTTCTCAATTAGTAAATCTAATCAATAAATAAAATACACTTTTGTTTGCATCAATGGGCTTCACGTGTTTCGTGTAAAATAAGAAGAGCGAAAACAAAATGTACAAATATATTGATTTTTTTTCATGTTAACTGCGCGTTGTAAGATAATTAATGAATAAACAACTTGCTCGCTTATTTGATTTTACAAAAAACATGTTTTGATATCATATTTGGAAGGGGCCGCTTTATGCGAACAAAAGTGTCAAAGGTTATAATATTCGTGTTCTTTAAAGGTTAGGGCCCAAAAATGTTATCTACACAATATTTATTTATAAATATATTTTTCGTTACTTAGTTCTTACAAAATTGTTTTTACTATTAAAAAGTATTATATATTGTAAAAATTTAAAACAAATACTTTTGTATTTCTATCGATTAACTTTAACATATCTTGTTGCATATATTGTAAATTTTTTGCCATATCGTTTTGTATAAAGTTGACGTGTTATTTTCTAGTCAATATAGGAAATTTTTAAGAGAAAAAAAAAGTGTACATGTTTTATACAAGAACTTTTTACAGACTGAATGAGGTTGTCAATAAGTGATCGGAAAAGTGTCATATCTACAGAGCACTAAAGATTGTATATTATGTATATACACATCGTAAGACATTGTTATTATAATAAATGTGATATCATACTTCATCAAAGATAAGTATGGTAAAGATCTTTGAAATATTGTACAAATTATATCATGTTTTATGTAATGTTTAAAATTTACTATGTCTCCGTAAGATCTGTAAACTATTCTGTAAACAATATCATCATAATAAAGTGTTAACTGCTATGTAATTTAAGTTTTTTTCATTTTTTAACCTCTAAAACAGTTCCTATTCCCACTATTGGTAAGGTAAGCATACACATCCATTTGCAAATACTTGAATTACCAAAAGTATAGTTAACTAAGTAGGTAAGTAAAAGTGCATACCTTAAAAATTCTTCATATATTAAATTTTTTCCAAAAAAACAATCACTCCTGAATCTGAGCAATCATATTCGGGAAATTTCTAGACAAGAACAAATATTTGAAAATAAAAAGAAACAGTAAAAAGTGTAGTGCAGTAAATTGAATATGGTAGATTAAATAGATGTAAAAATATTCTGCTTTATTTTGACTAGTAGTATTATTTGAATATTTGCTCTAGACGGTCCATTTCTTGTAAAATTTTTATTTCCAAAAAAACGCATTTTTTGGTTTCAAACACTTTTTATTCGGTTCATTCTTAATTTATCTATTGCTTGGCACCGTAAAATGCCTCAAAGAAGATTTTCTTCTAAAGATTTTGTCGCTATATTTGCAATTTTGGAGTATGGCAACCTGAATAAACAACACTTAGTTAGTACACGTTAGATCACTCAGATATTTGGACATGACATGAACGTGGTGAGAGATATCAGGAGCAAAACATGACTCCAAATGTTACTTTTGAAGATGATTCTGTAATAGTGCAGAATGTAATTTCTCATATTTAACCGAGAAATTACGAATGCTCGACAATATCACGACTTAGTTATTATTCTATTTGCTCAAGGTTTATAACCATATTTCGTTTTTTTATAGGGAAGAATGTACGACCTCACAAAATATTATAATATTACAAAATAATGACATTACTTAGAGAATTGTCTCACAGTCCTATTTGAACCCATATCATCCAGGCTTTGGGCCACAAACCTCCCCTATTACCCCTTTCGTAAACTGACATTTTGCTCCCATCCACAGCAAAAGCTGCTTCTTCCATACCTCTTTACAGCAACAGATCTCCAATCCTTGTATGCTTACACAGTACTTCCGTTTTGTAACCACCCATTTTTAGTATTGATGTTTCTGTTCTTTTCTTGCGACTACTGTCGCTTTGTCCTCACTGACCTCTTTCAGAAGGTACCGTTATCTGCCTTTTCGAGTCACCTTTAGTGTTCCCCATCGCTACTCACGATGGGTACTTAAGCCCTCTCACCACGACAAGGTAGTGACTCGGGAGAGGGATTACTCGGAGACAGAAGCCGTGCAAGCCAATTGAACACGTATGGGACCTTGTTCAAAGATTTAATATTTATCCCCAAGTCCAAGTCAATTTTTTGTCAAAAATTAATCCAAAATATACTTATTATTTGAAAGGTTATACTAAAAATGGAAATTATAATATTTTCTAGTCTGTTTACTTTGTTTATTAAAATATAAGATATCTTCAAAAATTGAATGGTTTAATCTATGACATTAAAATCCATTTAAAGCCAGACTCCTCCTTGTAATAACAGACACTCCATCCCATCGCCGTTCAATTATTTGAAAAGGGCGCCGAGATTAAACCATCGAGATACGGAACGACATAATCAAGGCGATAAGGGCCTTAAAAACTTATTTACTATCCGATTTTGAAAAGCTCTTGTGATAAGTGTACGTAAGCAGAATCGAAAGTCAGCGTAAAGGAAGGTAAAGAGCGTAAATTCAATCGTCAAGGGCGGCCATGTCGATTAATCTGATTGTCTTTTGTTGCGGGTAGGGGCTTTCAATCCAACGTGTTGATTCAAAGTGACGCGGTTAAAGGCAAAAGTGGGACAGGCCATCGACTCGACGGTGCCACCCTTTCTTTGTAGTTTTGTTTGGAACGGCGCTAATCCGCCTGGTCTCTGGATTTCTCATTGATGTTACAGTTCCAAATTAAACATTCCGAACGTTCGTCTTTGACTGATTAATGACGATTTCGGATTGTAGGCGATGTCACACGTTTATTCCGCTCTGGTTCCCGTTTTATATTTGTGCCAGCAGAAATGGGTACTTTCAAAGTTATATTGTACATATAACGTTTTGTAGCTCCGCTATTCTTGGCAATTTTTTTTCATTTTTTTAACCAAATTTCAGTATCCTTCGGAAGTACAGCATGTCTATTGTACATATTTCGGGATGAAATAAAGCTGTAATCTGTAGCAAAGTCATATTCACGGATAGTCGTATCAAACGTGTTTTTATAGCCAGAACATTAAATTGTTGTATTTAAATTTAACTGTCTGCATTTTCAAACAATAACTTTATAGTATGGGATGCACTTGTAACATTAATTGGATATTTACGATTTTCCAGATAAATTTGTTACACGCAAACCTAACTTATATATAAAACTGATAAACATTTGGAGAACAAATTTATTAGCACAAAACGTTTAATTTAAAACATTCCTCCTTCCGAATCGCAATAAATTATAGATTCACTATTTAATAAGATTCTTTCGACTCTCGGCTCGACGTCGATTTGACGCTGATATTGGCTGTTAAATGGCACTCTTACTGGCAGCAGCATGCCTGCATTAGTAGTTTTCTTTCACTCTATCCCTGCTATCTGTTATTTTGCATCTGACAAGGCGATCGCATGCGGAGTTAAACAGTTCCGGGACATGATACACTCCCTTGAAATCTTTTCGCGTTATTGCACTTATTTCAATAAACATGCAACCGAATCGGCACTATGCATTCTTCGCGTAATGAGTTCGGGCATATTAATTTAACGATATATATCTTAGGCCGGATGTAACGGATATTCACGGTGACTTTTCAGGAATTACTTCGCGCCGTTTGTGCCGTTTCAGTTTCAGCAATAATAAAACGTGGCCCTCGCAACCAAGTCTAACCAAAAGGCGGCGGCAATATTTGTCTACATTTTATCACATTCTTTTTCTTTGTTTGCCCAAATGTTGACACAGAAAAATGAATGTATGAGTATCACACATCTTTCTCATACAAGTAGAGTTAATTCAATAACAATCGCGCCTTTTCAAAATCAACTTCGTGTAACAAATTAAATTTTATCTAAAATTTAAATCTGTTCGGAGGATTTGGCGGAAATGAAGGCACAAAACAAAAATAGAGCATTCGCACTTGATAAACATTCCATTGGAACATTGATCGACTTGTAAACAGTGATAAAATCAGTATATTGCTACGTCTGAATGTAGTTCGAAGTTGAAACGCAGTTCGTTCGTTTTATTTGTAATTACCAATTTGGATTTATAAATATATAAAAACAATAGTTTGTGTTTGCTTTTTGATATCTAAAATAACGGGAAAATGTGTCCTTTGTTTATGGAGAGAATTGCAGCAAGCAAACAAAAGGGTCGGTGGCAGATAGAACATGATTTCATTGTAACTGATTTATTACGTGGAAAAAACAGCGCCATTGAAACAAGATGATTGTATAATACAATCAGCGTTCGTTACAAATGTTTATTGTAAAAATAATAATTAGTTTTAAGAATATTTTTTCATTTATTTAGAATGACTCAAAATAATAATCGATATAATATAAAGATAAATTTGTTTTTAAACTATTCATAAAAATAAACAATTTAGTGAAAGGTAAAAAAAATAAACGGAATTAAATTCCTCCGGAAAAGTGATGCTACTGCCATCAGTCGCTTAGTGTGGGAACTTACTTCAACGATGTAACAGATATCTATTAATAAATGGTTAAAAATAGATTTCTTTTTGTCAAAAATTCAGCCATCTATTAAAATTATCTGAAATTATGTATATACGTAAAATTTTATTTTCAACAGACTACTATTCAACAAATTTGTTTGCTAAAGAATTATCTTGATAGATGGAAATGGTATGCTAGATACAGATTAGTAAAATACAGCATTAGGAATTTTACATTTTATCTATGTTCGAGTCTTTAAATTGTGATAGTTTTAAGTATTTATTTTATTATTTATTTATTTTTAAATTTTTTCAAAAATGCAAATAATTAATTATCCTATACTTTAAAAACAGAAAATTTTGTATCAACTGCTTCTGCTGAATATATTACTATATATTTTAAATGTGCATCTCATTCTTCTCTTTCGCATAAAAACAATAGGAGGAAAGTAGCTTATTTATTTCTACCTCAATAATACATTTCCTTAATAAAAAAATCTTTAACTATATTTACTAAAAAAATATCAATGAGATTTTCGAATTAGAAATTAGAAAACCTTTAAAAAATTAATTAATATCCTCTAATTTTTACCACAAGTATTTTCTGTGCCTTATGTTCAATACCAAATTAGTACTCACTAGCTGTATGTTACCCAGCTGAGCTTTCTATCGCGTATATTTTTAAAATTTTGTTTAATTAATAAATGTTATGATAATCTGTACCGCACCTGTGCTGGGTAGAGTATGTGGTCAACGGAATTAGTTAGACCAACTGTGCTGTTGCTAACTTGCTAGTACCGGACCTGAAGAGATATTTTGTATGTATAATTTTATGGTATTTAACTAAATAAAATATGTGATAACTAAACAAGAAAATTATAAATTAGTAATAATGATGTTTAATTAAAAATAATGAAATTATGCACGTATTTATTTAATTTCATCATTAGATTCACTGAAGACGTTGGTGACTAGAAATAAGAGTTACCGAGGAGTTTTAGTGAATTATTATAATATTGTTTTCTCTCATATTTCCGCAACATTTAAATTTGGTATGTATTATCGTAAAATGAGGGATGATTCTGGGTATTCCTCCTCTATTTCTCGACCTATTTTTTACGCCACTGAATATTTTTAAAAAATACTATTAATTAGATTTGATAATTAAAGAAAAAAAAAGTTATAGTCTGTCAAAACACAAACCTTCTCTTTCATTTGACCCCACACTGTAAAATCTAATGGATTAATGTCTGGTGACCTTGGAAACCAACTATAAGAGCATCATTCCCACGGCTAAACCATTGATTTGGAAAATTTTAGAAGAGCCTCTAACCACATTGCCGACTAAAATGGAGAGGAGCACACAAGCATATACCGATCACGTAAGGTTGTATCTTTAGAAATTTAAGACACATTTTTCTAGTCAAATTACCCGAATTACCGAATATTTTCACACAAAAATAAATTTATGCATTAATGTATATTCAAACATCAACTTCAAACATTAAAAATGACATATCTTGAAAATAACCAATCAATTATTCTAAATTATGCAAAGGATATAAAAAGTTTAATAGTTTTAAAAAATATTCAGTAGCGTAGAAAATAGGGATAGAAAAAAGGAGAGCCCCCAAAATATGAACCATTGTATCATTATGAAAAAAGGTTTCTATTCGCTCCCAAAGTTTGACCACCTATTTTAGAAAATTGAATTTTCTCAAAATACTGAAAATAAATAGTTTCATATAAAAATATCTTAACAGAGATTGTAAGTGTGGGTGTTTCTCAGTCAATTATAAAACCACTTACAGATGACCATATGTAACTTTTATTTCCCAATTAGTGTATTCATATTCCATCTTAATTTCCCTTTTCCTTCTAACTTTCTTATACTTTTTTTCTATAATCGTGACTCATTGAACATCGTTACATTTACGTTGGCTTTAATTAAATTTTGGATTACATGAAAATAATAATTAGTTTCGTTGCATTGAGCAAGTGAAATTGCTGAAGAAACGTTTAGATACACTCCATATGCTGTTGGCATGTTGCTAGCGTTGAGTTTCAGTACCCAAGTTTATTAAAAAGTAAAATCCTTCTCTCACCTACTAACAGTGGCAGCTTCTTCATTGTTTTCGTTTGATTGCCAATAATGAATAAATTGACCCCATTTTATAATATTTTCTTTGTACAAACGGCAAAATATATTCCTTTCTATATTTATTCTGTTTGAAAAAGTGAGTATGTGATATCTCTTATATAAGAAAATCAAATTCTGTTGTCATACATATGCAAATTGAGGAATATTTTACAGTTAATTTATAAAAAAATACTGCCAGACGAATTTAATATTATGATTCAAACAATTCACAAATGCAATATTTGGAATGAAATTTTTATTTACAAATGAACTGAATAATTGGTTAAAAGCCAAAAGGATCACACTTTCCTAATTCTATTGTTAAAATTTTATATTTTCAAACATGTGATAATCAATTAAAATATAATTAAGGATATGAAAATACCCTGTTACAATGAACAAAATCCTATTCTTGACACACTGTACCACATCTTTTATTCTATATGTTTATCGAAAGTAAATGTGAAGAGAAATTTACGTTTTATAAAAAAATTATTGAATTAATCGATGTCAGTAAAATCATCGTTTAGCATATATTTATTTATAGGAGTTATTTAAATATATAAATGTACAAACAATTAGTGTAAAAATATGGTTCACACCTTATGAATTTCTATATTTTCACGTAACGAGGTGAAAACAAAAAGTATCGAAAATAATTCTTCCGAGAAATACTGTATTATATTGTAATATGTCTAACATAACGAGCATATCCTTATTCATAACACGCTTAACTTACATATATTTATTTCCCAAAATGTAGCGTTAAAATTACTGAGGAAGTGTATAGTAATTAAAGTTGCTTATTTAAATGGAAATCAAGAAGCATATAGGTGCAATATGCCTTATATAACCCAATTTCTAAAACATACGAACAATTTAAATTACAAAATTACATGTGCTCACATAATTTAATATTAAATAAAACCATTTACACCGTCATCCATATTGAGACGCAAAAACAACAAAAAATCTATAAAAAACATAATAATCTTCACAGTTGTTGTTACTACAGTTTAGCGTTTAAAAGGGACTTGATGATCGGTCAGTTCTAAGTTTACGTAATATTAAATGGCCATTAGTGGCAATTTACAAGCGTATACGCAATTTTTACAACGGCTGACGGTAGCAAGTGGACCGACGTTCTAGATTCACTTGTCCTACTGCGGTCCTACTTTCTTCCTTGTCAGTTGCTCATCGCCTCTTCGTACTCCTGTTCGCATCTTCATTCTTCAGTGGCGCATCCATAAACGATTAATTAGCTGATAAACATCGATGCTATTTAAAAATATGCCACTGGGTAAGACCAGAAGTCACAACAACGTATACTGCACGTGGTGACAAATTTTTGGTTTTTAAATGAGTTTATAATGAAATATTTGTATTTATTTTTATATTTTCTCGAACACGAAACCATCACATAATTAAATAATTAAACTTGTAAAATGGATGTTATTTTACTTCTATACAATAATTCAATGAACTACATATTAAAATGGTACTTGCATTTTACCCACTCGAGTAGGATTCAATAAAAATGTCTCTTGATCTTGTACAAAATATAAGCAATGTGCAACGGCAATGGCGAAACATGGCCATTAATAAGAGATATGAATTTTTCAATTTATCAATCGTATAATTTAAAAAATATTGATCCTATCTATGCAATGCATACGCTGCATGCCAATAAATACTTTCTCATTTGTACAGCTGTTGTGCATATCAATTGTTTTTGAGAATAGGTCGCAAATAGAAAACGATTTTGCTTTTCGGTTTTCATTATTTTAGTATGCTTTGTTATTGTCGTAAACATTCGGTGTTCTTTCTCTATATTACTTTCTACTTCATCTATGGCGATACACATATTTAATTGTATATTGTATTACATTTTTTCGTCTCAATCAGGTTAATTTAATAACCAGCGCGTGTGGTCGATTATATACATAATTAAATCCAAAACATTACCGAAACAAAAAGTTTTTGTCTTATCTTATATTCAGAATACTTATATTTGAACATTTTGTTTACGTTTCGATTTCAGATTTGTTCTAAAAATTAACATCATTCAGCTCTTGATAATCTAAAATACGGACCTACATTCTAATCTAAGATTTGTTTCTTTCTTTTATTTTTTACATTACGAAGTTTTTAAATTTTAAGTGAGTTGTAGTGAATAATGTTGATAATTATGTTATTTTTTATGACAGAGTCGAAAACTATAACATTTTTTGACAGAAAATTAAGAGAACTTTTAAACAATATTACAACTATCACGTACAAATTGTAATTTGATTAACGTGTTTCGACTTTTTGTAAATATGCTCAACAATTAAAATAATGAATTTATTGAATTTGACTGTTCCACCCTATACCGGGTATCAAAAATTGATTATATTTGGTTGTTAAAAGTATATCAAGACCACACAGAGAAAAATTGAGTTAAGTGTCCAATTTATTTTTGAGTTTAGCAAATTTCAGAAAACTTTTATGTTTAATTTATTTATTTTCTTTTGGTAAAATCTTTATATTATTATATATTTTTACTTAGTATAAAACTACTTACCCATAAAGAAATGTCTCCAAAAAATTTAGAAATAATATTTTTCTTATTTCAAATGGAAATCAGAATTGATTTCACTTTTAAAATGTCAGAAAAATTAATCTTTTCATAGATATATAATTAATATGTTAAACTATCTAGTTAAGACATAACAATATTTCGACATACTTAATATTGTTGTTAAAGCTATAAAATATTTTATTTGACAAACATATTCTTATTTATTACTTTTGATAATTTGTTTGAAAATTAGTATGTCATATTTGTTACGTGAGTATGTGCGAATATAAAATTTAGTTTTTCAAATCAAATCATAAGGAAAATAATTATCTGTTATGTCGTCTTTATTTTATAATCAGCAATATCAAATATAACGAAATTTACCAAAATATCAAAAATTCTCGGAAAAATTGACTTTTTATTTACTTAACGACTTTTTTTGAATTTAAATAGTTGCGGCAATCTAAATTTAAAAAAAAATGGGCTCTAGACCCTTAAATCACTTTTTCTCTCACCGGTTTGGATATACTCGGACCAACCAAAAACCACAATTGGGACACTCTGTATATTTAAATCCTTAACTAATCTACTCAATATAATTTGTAATTATTCGCCTTATTTTTTAAATTAATTATTAAAATTAAACAAAAAATAATATTTCATTTAAACTACCCAGCTAATTTGTATTTGTATCAATTTACATGATTCCCAATGCAATTGATACAATAAAGAATAAATTCACTATTTCATTCTATTATGTTCTTTATCAAAAAAAAATTACAACTAATTGAAATATTGAAATAAATAAATAAAATTATCTATAACCTAAATGAGATCTTTGTAGACGATTTTTCAATAAATAAACTGAAAAAATTCAATCTATTACCAAAATTTTGAAAATTATTTAAATGTGATATTGGAATTTATCTGTAACTCTAACCATATTAAGAGAACAATAATTGGTTATTAAAAAATCATAAATAATCGTGTTCAGAAACTACCGTGTTTATATTTTTATTTATTTTGAGATAATTTTCTCAATAGTATTTAGGTAAATATTGTTATGGTATTAAACGAAGACGAAAAGTATGTCAAAAATTGTACGAATAAATTTACATGCGAGCCAATGTCGTTCAATGGCAATGAAAAGAAAGTATTACATATTTGGAATTATATCGAATAATGCGTTTCACGAATGTCAACGACAAATGTCGGTTTCATTTGTAACGGTAATAGGAATAACATAAATATTTACTGGTGAATAACACATTTGTAGCTAATTCTTCTTATGTTATTTAATTATAACTATTAGTTATATTAAACTTCCCTCTTAAATATACATATTCAAATCAATTTATTATTGTAGCAATTTTACGTACAAATAAAAAGTGCAATATACTAGACACTTATTATCATATTAATATAGACTCATGTAACAGCCAGCCAATGACCCAATGACTAATTAACCCGTGTCATTTAAATCTTTTAAAATTTATTAAATCTATTCAAATTAAAAATTATTAATTATATTACGATTAAAGAGGTACAACTGCGTTAAATTAAAATTTACACCATACTAATAAGTTTATATCCAAACTTACATATAAGTAAATAAAAAAATATTACAATAATCTTATAAATATTTTGGGAATCAAATATTTTTCACTTTCGCATTTACTATCACTTTTTACTCAAATATTTTTAAAATCCAGTCGTTTTGTTTGTTTTTTAATTCGAAAATTGTGTCTAATTAATTTACGGTGCGTAAGTGTGCTGAACATGAAAGTGATTATTGTTAGACTACAATGAATGAATTACAATTAATTGAATTGCTAATTGGACGATCTGATCTATTTAGCAGACGTTCTAACAAATTACTAAGTGTTGTTTGTAGTATTTCACAATTCCAACTTGTTGAGTTGTGATTTTAAATAAATTATCACTTTTTGAGTGTTGATTTATTGTACTTATGATGGTTCTAATTATTACTAATTAATTTGATGATTATTACCGATAAAGGAAATAAATTTACATAGAATTCGAATTTATAATTTCCACATTAAAATCAATAAAAATGTAATTATTTATGTGAAATTCTCTGTGAACAGACGAAATATATTAGCACCTATTAAAACCCATAAAAACTTTTATAGAAATTTGTAAAAACCAATTAATGATATGAAAGTTTATTAAAAAAATTAATTTATTTAACAAAACCCAATAATTTCAATTAGTGTTGTTAAAAATACTGTTTTCTTTGTGGCAGTATTCAATGTTCAGCGAAAATTAGGTCCAGCATTGTGCACATTTCAAACACATTTATTTATAAATTATTATAATGGAACATTGGCCCCCAATTATGTAACTGAAAATTATACTAATATTTCTCCTTTGAAATTATCTAACAATACCTAGACTAAAAAATATTCAAATAAATCCTTTGTTCATTGTAATTTAAATTTTCCAAAAGATAATAGCTGTTAATATAAGAGTTTCAATAAAATCACAAATTTTGAAATAATTATAAAATACGTCTAAACTTTAACTGAGTTTAAGTTATTCGGTTAACAATATGTTTATAAAATGAGTTATTAAATATTCTTGATATATTAATTGACTCCTTACTTAGTCTTGAAACTCATCAAATATAATTTCAGATAAAAGGAAAATGAGACAAATAATTAGTAATAGTATCATTTGTATGAGAAATCACATTTTTTGACTTCACAGGTCTTTAGAAAAAGGTTTCGTTCAATATGATAATTTGTAAGAAGGTTAGGTTAGGTAGTTTGACAATACCTACAGTTAAATCAATGTAAATTAAATGCAGTAAACATAATTATAATAAAGTTGAAATTAAATCAGCATGATTATCCCTTCCACAAAGAAAAAAGTTAAGTAACCAAAATGGTAGTAGAGTCCATTTAAAGTTGTATACCAAATAAACCCCACATTGGCATAATTTCACTTAGAATGACCAACTCATACCCGATTTTCTATACCTATATTATTTCGATTTTCTATATTTGATCGCGTGCTTTGACGTCCGGGGGAAACAAATCCCCACTCGCAAGAAGTACTGTCGGTGCTGAATGAAGAACTGTCAAGCAGTTTACCTGTCGCGCTCTTTGAACGTGTACGATTTCATCTTCAACCTCAAGTCTAAGATGATAATATAGTGCAATCGTATATTGAAGTATTGAGTTGGTTTATATTTTATTATTTACTGTTCTGTGCATATTTATTAGAGAATTTAATACTTATTTATAGGTAAGTTTTAAATTATTTCTATTGTTTAAACACAAATTGTTAATAACAGCGGATATAAATTAAATGTATCGTAATAAATTTATAAAAAAATTTATTTATTTTAATTAATTAAATTTTACGTAGTTAAATAAGTGTCATTTCTGTATATTTTTATTGTTTATATTATTATTTATTTTATCTACATACACAATTAACATGTACTTCATTCAATTTTCAATTCAATATTAATAATAACAAAATAAATGGAGCGTCAAAAAATATTAAAACCGAGTATTGATCCTAATTTTCATTGTCTTCATATGCTGAAAATGATGAATTATTTAAAATGGCATAAATGGATAAAAAGCAATTTAAAATTAATGAATTCTTTGTATAAATTTAATGAAGAAGAACAGCTATGTAATGAACATAATTATCTCTAGAAGAAGACCAGGTTTCTATGCTACTGTAATTAAAATAAAAGTAATTACTGCATTTATATTTTTTTTAAAAATCTTCAAAGAACAATATTACGAGACACCACCAATAACAATTTTTGTTTAGTTTTCAACTGTAAATTCTTACAGCGGTTATAAAATTATAACAGTAATAAAATATATAAATATTAGTTTTCAATATCCATTACATTATGACCAACTCAGGTGAACACCAGTGATCTGGTTGTGTCAACATTGGAATTGCTTAACCCGATTTCCTCTTCTAAACAGAAGATCCAATCAATGAGCATGTTTTAATTTGAATACTAATGCTCGCCGTAAATTAATTTGTCGTAATCGCCTCCGGGATTTATTTTTCTTCATTTAAATAATTTGACCCAATTCAAGCAATAATAAAGTTATTAATTAAAGAATTATTTTTTAATTGGAATTAATAAATTAGTTCGTTTCCTGTGAAAATTAATGTCTTAATATTTTATTAACTAAATGATCAGAAATCAACGTAAAATATGCCTTCCTAAGTTGAACAATTTGAAATTTTATAAATATAGGTAACGTGCTGAATGAATTCAACTCAATTTTTCATCGTTTCCTCAACCATTTCATTCACAATTAGATTGTTATCTCGTTGTTATGCACAAAGTGTTTAATTGTTTAAATCGTATTGCGACATAAACCTTTATATGCAAATTGATAGTTGAATAATATTTTCATAATAGTAATATATTATTTCCAAATTCTTGTTTACAAACTGTCACATTGAAACATTATTTGTTTTTGTTACAATCCTATAAAAATATCATAATACTCTCATTTAAATATCTTACTACAGAGTATTTCATAAAACTATTACAAATGCAACATTTTTGAATATAAAAAAATTGTTTTTTTAAAGCACAGCATTAAATGCATTAGTGAGGACATGCCCAATAACTTCTACTGATCTGCGAAAGTGCCTCTTATAGAATTATGTGGATTTGACGGCACCACTAGAAAGCTTTTCTATTAATATTATTAGATTTAGAGATGCCGGAAACTACGGCAAACAGTTTTCGTTTTGTAAGCGAGTCTACTTGCATATTCATACGATATTTTCACCTAATTCGATTAATTAAAACAATGCAATAGCTTTTGCAATTTTCTTTTACAATAAGATTACGGTGCGTACATGCTTCGAAAAATTATCTGTTGCTTGTGTTAGGAAAGCGGATCTCGGCGGCGAAGAGAGGACTTTCTGTTCTATTTTAACTTTTATTGGAAATTTCTGTTTTTTTTTGTATGGTCACTTTCGATTTTTATTAAATTCCATACAACACAAATGTTATTATTAATTTTTATATAATCTGGTTTACTCAATGTGATCTACGCGACAGTTGTCAGCTATTGTTGGAATGAATACCTCTGAATTGTAGCTACATTGAATAGTAAATTTCTCTATTTTCGACTTCAAAAATTATTGTTCGTTGTTCATTAGACTTTAGCTAAACTGGTTAATTATTTAATATTGAGATATTATTGAGATAAATTATTTTTCATTATTTATAAATTATTATGTCGGTTGTGGACTTGATATCATGTATGATAATAATAATTATAATAATAAATCAAATTGGAAACAAAGTATTACTTTGGATAATTGGTGAAAGGACCAGAGTAAATTTGTTCCTTAAAAAAATGGAAATTTTATTTCTGATTGAAGAGTATTTTTTCACCAAAATTAGAAAATGAAATATTCAGAGAAACATATTCATATTGTTCCTAAATTGATTGATTTAAAAATCTCTAAGTATAAAACTGTCGCTTCTGTATAACTCAAATATATTGAAAAGTAGAATGTGTTTAACAATGTTGTTGCCAGAAGAGAGAGAATAATTAATGAAATTCAAATAACTTCATACATGATTGCAGATACGATTGTTATTGTTTTTTCCATGTCATTTTCACAGCTACTTATCGTTAAATCTTCCAGTTGAAATAATAAACCGATTTTACGTGAGACAAATGTAAAGCATACAAGTAGGTTAAGTGTTTTAAATAATGCTAGTCGCAATATCACTTGCTATGATGCAACTTCGCTATTAAATCTCCATATATGTGTACTATTATTTCATTCTTGAGATCTAGAAAGACTGGTCTTATCTCAAATCACCTAGGTTACCAACTAGATTCAAGAGTACGGTTAAAATTTAATTTCAATTATGTGTGATAATTATATTAATTATGGAAACCATTTGGGCACACGGATGAAAATTAAATTTAAAACTTGTTAAAAATGCAATGATTTAACTAAATTAACTTTTTTAAGATTTTTTGTAAATACATCTTAATTAAATGAGTTTTACTTTCGTTTGAACAAGACCCATTTAACAAAAAGAAATGTATTTTTTATCTGCTTAAAGACTAATTATATCTTTACCAACGTTCTCTAATTAATGCGATTCGTATTTTGGTCAAACTCTTACCGAGATAATACAACTTTGCAAACAATTTAGGTAACAACATCGTGATAAAATACCGTTTTTAAATGTAGGTCGATCAAATTCTCGGTCCTCCTTCCAATATAAATCAATACCAATCAAAATTTATTTAAAAAGTATTAAAAATGACGATTTATTAGTTACATTTAACAAATAATACATACGACAAGTCAGTCCACCCGGATAATAATCGGGGCGTGCTAATTGGTCACCGGAACTATTTTTCCATTAATTCAATTTTTATTTGTTCCTGTCACATTCTGGTTCTTACAACTTGTGTAAGTAAAATTAAATACATGATGATACATATGAACAATAAACATGAGTTAATGTAGGGACAATGTTAATAAAGGGAATGAGTCCAAACATTTAAAATTACATGTAATTGTTAATAAAATAAAATGAAATACTTTTTTGTAATACATGTTTGAATAACATTCTCACTTATTGATTTTATTGATTTGGCATTTCTAGTCAGCTTATTTCAAAATAAGTACTAAATAAATTTAATGAAAATAAATGTATTAAGAAATGTCAACATATTAGGATTCTTTAATACTAAAAAGTAAAATGTAGTAATATTTTCCATTCTAACAGTAAAATTACATTCTTCTCGAGATTTAAGCATGTTAATTACTCATTTATATGTTTAACGACTCATTAACATTTACTCTTAACATTTATAAGGGCATTAAAGTGTAAATGCAAGTTGGATGTCCGACATTTAAAATGTCTTTTATCTACTGTGTTACATCATATAATTTGTACACTACAATTTGTATACATTAGAATAATTAATAAGTAATATAAAATTAAAACATTAGTATATTATGGTATATTTTATCTAAACGTTAAAAGTCATTACTAGTTAACTGAATACATTTAAACATTAAACAAGTTGTGCTATAAATTTTATGATTCAGATAAAACTTGATTTAGTACAAATAAAACTACTAGTTTCATTGCAAATCGTTTAATAAACTAAGCTATTTGATCCTAGATTGTGATACTTGCGTTTTTTTTTTAATTGTGGAACTAACGTCAGTAAATACATAAGTCAACCAGCTACATTTAGGCACAATTTTGGTAGAGGTTAAGAAGTAAAACTATTAGACACGTTCTAATATCACCTGTCAAACAGCCTAGCAGAGCGTTAAAACTTCCACAAATCACATTACCTATTATTATAGATCATAAAATTAAAATCAACCTCCAAAATTATTGGGACATGAAATACCGCATCAATATCGGTGGTCATGATATAGCCCTAAACATGCGTTTGCCATAACAATGCTTTTTAAATGTTTTACATATTTTACTAAACGTGTACCGACAGATAACTTTCTAAGTAAAAACAACCGACCACTGCTCGCTTATGTTGTTGAACAAAATAAGAAAGCATGTCATCGTATCCTTTTTGATACAAATCTGTATAATAAAAGTGCGACAAGAATGTCTATTATTGCCTTGCGTAACTATAGTTTTATCTTTTATGATGCATCCTTTTGAAGTTAGTACTTGTATTGTCTGGAGACGTTGTCAAGAATTGTAATTCTCAACTATGTAAGCAATGATGACTGACAACGCTCTCCCGCAACAAATTGACTAAACCCGGCATTTAATACGTAAATTGGTTTGCCTCTTCCAGGATGGCCTCCTTCACGCGTTTTTGTGTTTGTAGGGGAAATCAATCGTCACACAGTTTTGTTACAAACACGTCCTGCTGAGACTTTCTTCCTTTTCTCGGTCGAAATGTTTTATCAATGCAAAATATAAAATAGACTTTAGATATTCCAAATCTCAAGTATTTAAATATTATTTATTATACATTTATAACTAAATAATTAAGCAATAAATTTACGAATTAAATTCAGTTCAAAGTGAATGTTTCTATTATACTGATTGTATGATTTTTTTTTCTAGGACAATGTCGCCAGTGCGATGGAAACATTTAGCAGGTATGTAATATAATAAATTGGCTTAATTATCTTGTATATGTATTCATTAATAATAATCATTATGACACACTTTTTACCACATTCCAAATTTATTTTTGTACAAGATAATTCCAAATTGGTTTTTTTAATATTGATTGTATTTTGGTCTAGACATTTTTGTTACGTTTTACTTTTCATTTCATTCATTCATCATCTGCGCATCCACCAAAATTCATCTATTAATAACTAATACAAATATACATTTGACCAAAAGACACATAAGATCTCAGTTCAATTTTAATAATTAAGAAATAGTTACACTTTCATAAGTAATCGTAGTCTAATAGTATTAATTTAATTGTTATTTACGACCTATCTAATCTTTAATCTTAGACTTCCGCCATTTCATCATTTATTAAACATCTGTTTAACTGGTACTTTGAAATATTACTTTTAAAAATGTCAATGAAAGTTGCTTGATGAAATAATGAAGATCGGTTTTATATAATATAAACAGCAATAATATTTAGTTCAGCATTTTTGTAATTATTTTAATCACGTTATGAAATCTAACAGTAGATGTAATTATACCTGCACAACCATATTTTCAAGAATATTTTCGTTTTCAGGCTTGCACAAGTTAAATTATATGGTAGATAAATGCAGAAACATTATTAATGAATCTCTCGTAGTAAGTTTCACTATTTAACATAGAATACTGTTTGATTAGAAAACTGATGACTGAAAGTTACTTTATCGTAATTAAATGTTAATTTACTAAAATTTAATATAATACACAAAATGCAAATTGTTTACTATCTGAAGCCGATACCATATAATTTGTTGCACTAAGGCAATAATTAACAAAAATAATTACGAAACGTGACAAAATAAAACTTCGCAAACCATAAAAAGATTATTAATTAGCACGATATTTGTAGCAGAACAATTTGTAGTTCTTTAATTAATTTTCAAGCAAATATACAAATTCCGCGAAGAGAAGTTATGTAATGGGTTTGTTCGAGCAAATTTCTAAATAATTAACGTACTATGTGTTTTCCTTTTGCGATTTCCTTTTGTATTAATTGAAAATTACGAATTTTATGGAGCGAGGCGAACACGAAGATCCTTTGACGCTGGCAAATTGGCAAAAATATCGGAAACCCATTGCAGCAAGCTAATAATTGAGACATGAAATGAAATGCCAATTAAATTGTGCATAGATTCGAAGTATGTAGTTGCCTGAACCAAGATATATCCATATTCATTATAAAAACACATATTGTAAACATACATTCAAATTTACGATTTTAAGGAATTATACGACTATTTTTCTTTTATATTTTTAATTGTTATGCACTAAAAAGAAAACTAATATTGAGAAGAATACGGGATGAACGTCTTTCGGGAAAAAACCTAAAACTGGCCATATTTGTATCTTTAGATGCCCAATTGTCATAAAAATTATATCCTATTCTACGTTTTTGATATTACAGTGCCATTTCTAAAATTTTCAAATAATATAAATATACAAAAAAATAGTTTACTTATAATGTTGTCAATAATTTTGCAATGATTCTTAGTCTGTTATTTTGAAATATTAATTAATTGCTACACCTTTATTGCAAGAGGTTTAATGTACATGTAAGAATTGTTAATTTATTTTATTTGCAAATCTTGATACTTACAGTTCAATGTTGAAGTCATAAACTATTAAATGCGTTAAAATCAATACGCAATCATAAAATAAAATTAATGAATCTTTATATAAATTTAAATACTATTACCATTCTTCCATCCGAAATTCTTCATCAACAGAATCTTACAACTTACCATTCCACCTGAAAAAGAAAAAAACTATTCTTCTTCTAAAACATCGATATTGTGATTCACATACATACACCAACAATTATGTAAATTCTTTATTACAAAAATCATATAACGAAACACTATTGCCACACAATGGATTTATTTAAGCCCATACTTTAATTGACATTAACCAATTTAATGAATCATTTTGTTTTAAATGCATTGACAATTTTATGCAATGCACACAATTATAAAATTTTAATTAATTACAAAGTTTCTTAACACATTTCTTTTTTAACTTCTCCTCATGTACACAGTTACCTACTTCAAACACCATTTAAATATTGTAACAAATTTTATAGTAAAGTTAATTTAAAATAGTAGAACACAACAAAGTTAAATGATTTATATGTTCTATGTCTATATTATTTTATGTAAAGACCAATAATATTTATAATAATAACAATGTGGTCTAGAACTAGTTTATATTACTATACTGAACGTATTCGTTTTCATTAAGATTAATTTCTGTAAATCTGTGTTTATAAGTCAATTTCACTTATTTTTACAGTTACAGTCACTATATGCTTGATCCAGTGTGTGACAGTATCTCAGACAGATGCGCAACAGATGCAGGTATGTATTCGATTATTTATTTTAGTAACAAATTAACCTCATTCTTGTGTGTTAACATAAATTTATTATAAGAATAATTATAAAGAGTTAATAATAACTTGGTGAATTCAATATTCATATTTTAATATATTTACCTAATATTAACTCTAATTACCAAAAATTTTAAGTATTATTTCTGCTCAACTACAAGTGTACTTTAATTCTTTAATACAACTTAAAACCTGATAAGAAGCGTAATACACGTATTAATCCGCTTATTGTATTTTCCTGTATAATTTTCTACTATATAATCTCGGTACATATATAATTTGACCTAAAAATTAGGCCTACTAGACATATAATTCAGCAGACAGTATTTTAAGGCAAATAGAAAGCACCACGAGTTACGTTGTATGTCACATGTCTACTGTTTGTACTCCACTTAACATAATTATTAAAACAAACAGTACAGTAAATATATAAATTATCCATCCTTCAATAATATTTTTACATAATGGACAGATCTAGTAATTTCCGTAAGGAATAACTTATTTCTTTTAATTTAAAGTTTAAATAGTGAAAAAATATATCATTGTTGATACCAAACCAATTAAATCAATAAATGAAATATACTTTTAGGATGTCATTTCTATGACTGCTGACGGTTGGAGGCCCATCATTGGAACAAGGCGGCAACCAACATTCAAAGAAGAAATTACTCACTACAGGAATCCCCTTGTCAATGACAACTTAAAGAAAGCGGAAACACCATCAACTGCGGGAACAACTTTGACAACACCTTCGACCACTCAGAAAATTCCTACGAAGGCAAACAACAACGCCGGAGGATCTCTGAAGAAATTCAGTAAGCATATATCTGTTGTTTAACAAAATTTTTTGATTATAAAATGACGATTAAGTTACATGAAACGGTTGATTAAGGAATTTTTAAGTATATTTTAAAATAGTTGATAAATTCGTATAATAAATGATTTCAGATTCCAAAGTTACTCCCCACTCGAAATTCGCACCTCCCAATCAAGGTTATTTCAATGGAGCTCATGGTCCTCATATTCCTCTTGGTGGAATCCCACCAAACCGACCCAGCTCATCTGGTCCAGTTAAAAAATATCCTTCCAACAATAAATTTACTCACTTACAAGGAAATGGCAAAAGAGGAAAGCCCGTGAGAGGACAAGCTACAGCATACAGCAACAGAGATGAAGTATTTGCGCCTGCGCCAAATTCTGGTAAAGCTTACCAACAATTTCTTTTCTGCAGATCATTATTAGATCCTACTTTTGAATTTTCAGGTTCGTATTCTTTTATTTCTCAGGGACCCAATGCGGTAAAAACTAGAGATCCACCAGGAATACTATTGGGAGGAAACCACTTTTCTATCAATCAACCAAATTCGCACATTGAATTTATCAACCGCTTTCCTCAATCGCAGATTCAAAATGACAACGCCTACCAAACATTCAACAATCCAGTGACTGCTTACGTATTCCCCAAACAACAACATCAAACCAACGATATTCACTTTAACTACAAGAATCAAAATGACGAATATACAAGAAACTTAGTACCTCCTCCACAACCCTATAAACCATTCCAAGATAAGGATACTGTTAAAAACAAGAACTCTAAACCAAAAGAACAAAATGGGGCAACCCAATCTTCAAATCAGCATACACAGTTTATCAAAAATAATGTCCCACAAAATATTGCTTTGCAATTACCACCACCATTCGAACAAAACAAATTTAACTATGCTCAGAATGAAGTAAAGAACGATCAAGCAGTTGAAGTAGAAGTTACCAAACAGAAACTAAAAGTATTCCACAATAGTATACCCACTAACTACAATCCATTAACTCCTGATTATGTAGACTACGACTTTCACGCCATTAAAAGACCCACCTCACTACCAAAGCTACAAACTTATGAAGTCACTGAAGGAAAACAATGGCAAGAAAGTCCTCCGTTCCATTACAGGTTCCCAGAACCACCGCATTTAACCCAGCGACCAAAGAAACCTTCAGGTTCTAGAAGACCCCCTCCGCCTGAGCAACCAATTATTGAATTGAGTCGACCAATTTTAGAATTAAGCTTACCTCCATTCTTACCAACTCCATACAAGCCTGAAGGAGTCGTTCCTACATCATCCACCCAAGAAGAAGTATCGACAATATTTTCACAACTATCGAATAAAATAAAAACTCATGAATATCAAACTGCACATCCCCACTTCTTTGATGTTAAAGAAGTGTCTACACATTTCCCCATTTTAGGTAGACCAGAAACAAAACCTGAACTGCAAACTGAATTTAATCCGTACAAAGAACAAGAAAGCACCAATGAAATTACCACAAATGGCGGTGAAGATGAAGAAAAAACGACTACTACTCTCAGAACTATAAACAGAGACCCAACAAAGGTAAGAATTACACATAGAAGACGCAGACCATCCAATAGATTGCGCACAACTACAACTGAAGAATCTGTTACTACTGAAAATTACGATGTCCAAAAAACTCAAGAAAATGAAACCGAATTATCAACGGAAACTGAAAGACCTCTGAGACGACGACCAATAAGATATAGAACAACAACCGTAGCAGACATTCCTGAAGTTGAAGAACCGACTACCAAAAGTACAAGAGGAAGAAACAGGTTTAGACAAAGACAAAATCCTACTGATGCCCTAAGAAATTCAGGTTACAGAAAACGTCTAAGACCCACAGATATGCCTTCTAATCACAAAATTACTCAAGGCGACCTGAATCAAAATGATTATAAGAAAACCACTGAAGAGATTTCTGTAGAATCTTATTCGTCATCTACTGAAGAAAACTCTGAATCATTTGATTCTTCCTTTGTAAAAGATACAGACACTACCGAAGAAGATATCCAAGTTAAACAGAACCGATATGAGTACGATTTTGATAACAGAAGACATCCAACACAATTAGATGAACTTTCGAAATATCATATTACTTCTGCTCACAATGATTTGGAATTAACAAAACCAAACAAAGATGCAGATATAGATGTGACAGAGAGACATACTACGGAGATAATACCCACTACTAATATTCCTATTCCAGAAAATGAAATAGACTTTTCAACTCCAGAACCCCAGCGCACTCAAACTATTGTTGCAACTGAACAACCAGAAATAGAAGAAATTACTATAGCTACAACGATTCCGTCAACAACAACAACGACAACCGAAGAAACTACAACTACCAAATCACATAGAGTTCGCGGTCGACCTGTTAAATATGATGTATCTAACAGACCTAGGTTCAGTGTCAAAGATTATAGGCAAAGATTCACTACCACCTCATCCACGACTGAATCATATAGAACAACTTCTGCCAGTTCTAGACTTCGATTCCCTAATAGATCCAGGAGGCCAACAACTTCAACCACAACAGTAAATAGTGTCTTACCTGAAGACGATGAAGAACAAAACAGCGAACCAATGCGTACTAAATTCAAACCTAAAGAACCCAGATTTAGTGTGACAACTGAAGCAAACGAGAATATAATTACTGAAAAGAATATAAAATCAGTAAATACCAGATTGAGGCCTTTTGGAAGACAAAGATCTACAACAGAAGCCACTACACCAAAAGTTTCTATAAAACCAAATTTATTTTCTCAGAGAAGAAGAACGGCACCTTTAAGTTTGAAGTCAAGAATTCAGAACAAGTATAATAAGACTCAAGAAACAACTACTACAGAATCAGAATTAGAAAATGAAACTGAACAAGTCTTCCAAACGACAATTTCTTACGATTCTAACACGCCCGAATTAACAACTGAATATGCTATAAGGAAATATAGTAAACCTGAACAAACTACAGAATACCTAGAAACTACTACAGATATACTTAAAAATGATCCTATTCTCTATTCACAAAGAGTTTCTGATTTAACATCGTCTTTCAAAAATGAGTACGATACACCTGGTTTGTTTAAAAATGTGTCACCAACGAGTAGAAGAATACCAAATCATTTTACAATTGCAACTGATGATCCAAGATTACCCATAGAAGCATTTTTCCCCAACATTAACGATAACAAAGAAAAGTAACAACAGTGACATTTTACAAGAAAAGGTTTACATGTGTAAAACAGCAAGCCAAAGACATTAAGATCATCAGTGATAAATAAATTTGTAAAAAATAGTTGTGTTAATAGTTTTATATGGGTATCGTATATTTAATGCGGTATATAAACAATGTAGAAAAATATAAAACTTACAATTACTTGGAAGTTGCTTGTACCATAAAATTAGATTCATTTAGAAACTTATTAATATTCGCATAAGAGACAATAGTCGATGGAATGTTTGTGATATAAAATAAAAATATTGAGTGTTATGATTTTAAAAATGAAAATGTACATTTGTATTTAGAAAAAGTACTTTTAAATAAAAGTGCAAATATTCTTTTTATATGCATCAATGTTCTAATTTATTTATTCAGACTAATTTCTGTAGATTGTAATTTATTAAATTATTTATTAGATGTTACAGATTACCTTAAATAAATGGTAAATAATATGGTATTTTTTTTCTTAATTTTTTAATGATAACTATGTGAATTCATTTAAAATTATATACCAGGGGTGGCTAAGTTTCGCGAGACGCAATATTTAAAAGGTATACAAAAAAGGTATTATATTTATTGAAAACATAAATAAAAGTACAAAATATGTGTATTGAATAAAATATTAAAAATTAAACATATTTATTTTACTTCTCTTGATAATTCTGGAATGAAAAGGGAACTGGGTACATTTATCGAGAACCACAAAAAATCCTTCAAAGAATCACATGTGGCCCGCGAGCCGCAGCTTAGCCACCTCTGTTATATATACACATATATATAATACAATAATTATTAATATATTAATTTTGTAATATTTATAACCCCCATAATTTATGTCCATTTTTACATCACATGTTTCGCGTGTTGTAATGCTAATTTCGCACACTTATGTAATTCTTTGTCCAATGGATCTGAAATACCAAATGTTTAGAATAAAAAAAAATATATTAAGTACTAGGCCTTACAGATTTTATGTTTGCCAATTATTGGATAAAATATAGGTAATATAATTGGATTGGTACATATTAAAACAAAAGGACTGTTACTTTCACCATTAGGAAATTTTTTTCTATATGCTTCTTGATCTAAACAGTCTTCAACATATACGGAACCTAATAGACAACTGGTGGGATAATCTTTTGGAAACTTTAAACTAGTATCTAAAAATACAAAAAGTTATCTCAATTAATAACTGAGGTTAAATTACCTTTATAATAATCTCGATAGAATTGTTCTAATGCTAATATTTCATCTTCTTCTGGGGGTTTTGCTGCTGCAGCTATCCATAAACGCCCTCTATGTGTTGTTGGCCAGGTTCTTCCTTCATGTCTTAAAAAAAACGTTTGAAAAGAATTACTCAATACAAAATTTACAACATACTGTTTGACGCCAGCAACTAAAAGACTAGCATATGGTTGATGCATGCTTAAGCATAATCCATGATCTGTATTAGCCATTAAGTCTTCATCAAATACTCTAATACCATAATCAATAATGGGCATTACACCATCTTCAATCCCTAAATCTTCCACACCTGCAGGCTTTTTATGTCTCATTTGTATCAACAAATCCACTAAGTCATCTTTGGCCACCTATCAAAAATAGTTAGTGATGATAAAATTATAAAATTAAATATATCTTACAGATTTTCTCAAGTTATAATTTGTCGTTAACTGTGAAACTTGTTGCAAATTTTTGTAAACTGTATCAGCTTTTTTCATATGTTCAATTGATTCTTTTAGCAATCTTTCCCTAATTTTATTGTCTTCCTCAGAGCCTTCAATAACTTTTCTAGTAGCAAAATCCAAAGCTATCACCATTTTCTTTTTATTTTCTTCTCCAGTTTTTTTCTTATTAATTTTAAAGTAATCATTATCATCATCAAACACTTTATTCTCTTTATGCCTAAAATATTTCATTTAAATTTGACTGTATAAAATATAATAACATTCCTACTTGATGTTCTTTCTACTTTTGGCATCAAAATTTTCATCTCCCTTAACTGTAATCTAAAAAATTGCCTATGAATTTTAAAATTTATTATATTCACACATCACACACTAATGATAAAAATTATGAAATAGTGATATGTAATTGAACAAAAAATTACTACCATATTTCCACAATATAAACATGGTCCTGGTCCTTCTTCCATACAGTGAATTCTACCACAAAACAAACAATTATTCATAAAATCATGTTCTTGGCCCATACAATCACATGGATGTCTACCTGATAAATGTAAATTTACAAACTTAAGTTTACAATTTTTGTTAGATGTTACTCACCTTCCTTTTTCTTCTTCTGCTCTTCATAAGTACTGATATTCTTAAATTTTTTCTTCTCTTTCTTGGGTTGTGAGGTAGAGTTATGTTTATTTGTTGAAATACTTGGAACATCTTTTAATAAAACTTTCTTTTTGCCAAATATTATATGTCTAATTCCGTTATAAGAATTTATATGTGCAGATTTACTTTTATCTATTAGATTATCCATAAACTCTTCAAAATCTTCTTCATGGTCCATAGAAAGAATGTAACTGTAACAGACACTAATAAAATAATTGGTTAAATCATATTACAAGAGCACACCTAACAATATTTGGTTCCATGTCATCTCCTAATATTACTTTAAGGTAATTACTAATAGCTTCTTCGTTTTTTGCCATTTTTTATTGAAATGTAAAAATTGAAACAAAACAGGACGAATAGTTTGACAGTTAATTAATATGACAGCATGTGGCAGTGTTGCCAGATCTGCAGTATATTTATCAATAGTCACCGTAACAAATTTTGATTTATTAAAAATACAACGAAACATTAAAAAAAGAAATTAAAATTTTGCTACTGATAAATTAGTAAATCTGGAAATTTAACACAAACACTTTTAAAATTAAATTTCTGATTTTCTTTCATTTTTTGTTGTCAGTCAGTAATCAATAACATGTATTTTAGTCAAATAATGAAAAATAAATAATAATACTAAAAACTTATACTTTGAAGTAAATCAGTTATTTATTATTACGAAATTGTTAAATTTAATTGTTTATTTATTATCAACATGATTTGTTATAATACATTATAATTTATAAATAATACATAAATAACATAGAACTGTAACAAAAGATACCACAAATTCCTGAAGTTAAAATGACATTATAATTCAACTTAATTTTTTGTTGATATTTATCGAAATGAAGAGAGTTAAGGACAGTATTTTTTTACGTTTTTAATACATAATTTTCTTAATAACTGAAAGTGATTTAGCACATCGTCAATGCCTAATAAAAATTGCACACAGTGAAAAGGTACTGAGATATAATAAAATTTAATTAGAGATTCGACATACATAAAAGCTAAATCTGGATTTCTTATCTAATCTAATTTACTAGAAATTGGACTACTTATATTAGCACTACTTATAATATAATAGATAATCGATCATTTGTGCCTCAAGTATTTGTGGTACCAAATCTTTTAAATACACTATCTAGATGCCCCAAGGCTATTTACGCGTCGTCCACCTCATAAATTTTGTTCTTGTTTTGAAGATATATTTGATCCAACTCTTTAATTTTGTATTCTATATCCAAAACTTCTGACCAACGCACATTTAACTGGTCTACTTCGAGTAAAATTTTTTTTATGGACTGTTGAGCTCGATTACATGCATTTCCCATTCCTTTAAGGATATTTTGAATTGGATCGTTTTCATCCCTGCTTCCATTAATGTCTGGTATAGTATCGGAAATAGGAATATCCATTTCTTTTATCAGATCCTGAAGACGAGTTAGAACATCTGCTAGTAGCGGAATTTGTGAATTAAAATTTATGTCTTCTATAAGGATAGTATCCATAAATTGACTGATTGTCAAATTTCTAGTTGAAAGCGCCTCAATTTTCAATCCGTCTTTAAAAATGTCTCTCTTAAGTTGATCAATTCTTGTCATCAATAATACGCGTTGCTAAAAATATTTGCGTTATAATTGTAATAAAACAATATTTCCTTATAAACTCACCGTTTCGAATTCACCAAGATTCGCTTGATTCAGTGTAATTATACGTAGCTTATACGGGACAGGGATATCTGCTTTCATATCACTTTCGCAAGAATATCGAGTACCAGAACAATCTGTTCCTAAATGATCAAATATAGCTTTTTTACGTAAATAATTCTTCTCGTTCTCAATTTTTTGCTGGTTCAATTCAGTTAAGATGTGTTGAGTGTCCTGTGTATAAATTCTTAGGCCCCGAAGAATACGTACAATTAATGTCACTGTTCTTTGAACTTCTTGGAGACTAAAAATTACTTCGTACATTTTATCACAATTTATTTTGATACTTACTCTTCTAAAGTGCGCCTTATTTCTGTAAGTTTTAGCAACTCAGAAATTTGGTTTTCAAACTCTTTTTCTTTCTTGCTACTATCGGAGTCCAATTTTCCCAGTGATACCAAAGTCTGTGCATATATTTTTAGTTCTCGATCTGAGACAAGTAATTTGGATTGCATTAAATCGCAACAAGTATCGACATAAGTCTCCAGTTGCGACAACTGTTTGATTTTCGAATCTATCTTTATTAAAATTTTGATATACTCATCTTCTGATGCCTTTTGTTCGATTTGATCGGACGCTATAGCAATCTCCATATTGCGGTTATTTTCATTATTTATTTCTTCCTGGTATTCGACCCCATTGTCTGTAGCAATCTAGAATCCAATCAGATTTAGTTCAGTTAGATTCTAATTGATTTAGCTCCAAAATCGCTTCAGTTTAACAATATAAGGAGGCCCACAGAAAACGTACCGTGAAACATTACAGACTGGGAACGAATGGAAAAACGATTCAACTTTTGACAAAAAAGCATAGCAATCACCTAAATGAGGGCCATCTTCCAATTACACGTTTGACATGTTTATTGGACGAGTGTACTTTCTTTCTGAATGGTTTAATGAATGAATTTTGTCGAAAAGGTATTTTCCAACATTTAATACCTTATAGTACGTTTTCAGTGGCCCACCTTGTATAATCCAGGTCCAAAAGTGGATTCGACCGACTCCCGATCCGTCATTCAATACGCAATAGGTTCAGGAACCACGGGTCGGAAGGAAATCGATACGAATTGGATCGATGTAAGCGAGGAACAACCCCATTGAATCCGGTCCGACACTCAAAGTGAATTCAATACGACTCGACCTGCAGATGGATTCGATCCATCGGAAAGGGTTCAAAAGGGAGCATCTCCATTTATAATTAATATATTTAGAAATTTATTTGAATATATTCCTAGATATATTAAAAATTTAATAATAATAAAATTAATAATAATGTTTCAACTTACATCTGAATCTTCCATAGTTGTAATTTCGTTCGAAAACTTGGAGTGTTCCTTAGGCAATGACCTAACTACTGATTATTCTGAAATGGTTTCCACAGATTTTGTAAACAGTTCCTTGCGATTTTCAATTGTTTAAATTCAAAATCTGGTATCTAAGGCTCCGACTTGTGGATATAATTTGTTTTTTATTTCATCTAATGGAAAGACCTTATTAAATAGTATGTTAAATACCTTTAAATATTTAATATTGTTAATAAAATGTTCAAAAATAATTGAAATTAAGGAGTTTAAAAATGTATAATTTATTTTTAAAAATACAGTGTATAAAGCTCCGCAAATGTCGTGCGTCATAATATTTATATTTTGTGTTGCCATCACGTTCGTTGTTTTTTCCGTAAACCACTATGTGTTCAGTTTGAATATTATAACAAGTCACAACGTGTTTGTGCATCTATTATTGCAAACAAAACATGTTCCCATGGATACCTGAGTCTGTGCCTTAAAACGCTGTAGCTAGTAATTTCAATTGCGCAAAGAAAACATAACCCTCAAATAATCCACAAAACGACATAGGAACGTACGAAATTTTTGACAACATTTTTAAACTTAACCTACAATAATTTATAAAATCTGACTGATTTACAAATATACACAATTAAATGACATAGAATACATGCCGAGGGATACAAGGTAATGTCGTATTAATTGTCTTGTATAAAAACTGACGCAATTTTTATATCCCAAGAAGACGGTCTTCGGACCGTTCCAGCAGGCGTCGTAGTAGCTCTTCAAGTTCTAGGAGGTCGGCACGTCGGTCTGCTGTTAAAAGACGACGTAATTCTAGAAGTTCAAATAGCTCAAGTAGCTATAGAAGGAACAGAAGTTTTGACCGATCAAGTCGCACAAGATTTGACAGGTCTAATCAATTTCGTTATTCACGCCGACCTTCAAGAAACTATGAAAGATCCGTAAGTAGATACAGATCTAGAAGAGGATACTATTATAATACGAGACCTGCAAGATATACACATTCAAGAAGTAGATCACGTCGGAGTAGGTCTAGATATTTTTACCGCACTGGAAATAGAAACAGACGTAATAGTTCAGGCAGTTCTGTAAGGTTTAGACATTATAATAGATCAAGAAGTTCCTCTATATCTTCTAAGAGCCGACGAAGTATAGGTAGATTTAACTCTAGAAGAAGTAGGGAAATGGATAAAAAGGGGACAAGACGCTCAAGGAGCAGGTCAAATAGGAGAAGGAGCAAATCAAGAAGTTCGTCAAGATCTAGATATAAAAGACGATCAAGATCCAGAAGTGACTCAAGATCTAGAAATGGATACATTTCAAGAGATAGGAGATCTGACAGTTATAGGCGACGCAGTAGATCGAGGGACTCTGGTAGATCCAGACGAGTTTCTCGTTACAGTCGAGATCGCACCAGTTACGGAAGATCTAGAGTGTCCCCCAATCACTATAGAAACAGATACTCAAGAAGTCCTGATCGTAGAAGAGCTTTAGACAGACATAGTACAAGGTCAAGTTATTCTTACAAAAATAAGAATGGATCCAGCAGCAGATCAGATAATAAGAATGTCTCAACCAGAAGTAGATCAAAGTCAAAGTGTAAGGATTCCAAGAAATCAAGTGAAAGTGATTCTTCTTCTGAAAATTCAGATTCATCATCAAGTGATAAAAACCAGGAAAAATCGAGTGAAAGTAGTTCTTCTGATACAGATTCATCTGAAACCAGCCAAGCCTCAACTAAGAGTCTAAAATTATTAGAAAAATTGAAGGAGGAAAGATTGAAACAAGCAGAAGCCAGAAGAAAGCAAAAGGAACTAATTAAGGCTAATGAAACAGCAGAAGAAAAAAGGTTAGGATTTTTAAATTACTATTCTTATTTAGAGGAAACTATCATTTTTCATAATTAGTTTATATTCTTCAATTTGCATGTATCAAATAAAATAAAAATTTGTCTACACATTACATACAAGTTATTTCTTTTCAAATTAGATTACATTTTTATATCATCTTTTAGTTTTATAGTTGGATTATTATACATTATTTATAATATTAATACAATTAATTATAAAAGTTATTTAAAAAATATTTTAATTAAGAATTCGACGACTCATAAAGAAAGAGGCAAAAGAACGGAGCAGGAAGGAAAAAAGGGGGTGGGATAATGAATATCTTCATTATACTAACAGTGACAATCCATTTGGAGATGGCAATTTGCTTTCTACATTTGTATGGAATAAAAAGCTAGCAAAGGAGGGTCTAACTGGTGTCAGCCATATGGAAATAGAAGCAAGAAATAGATTTAAACAGGAGGAAAATAAACGAGAATTAGAAAAAGTGAGTTAAAATTAAATATAAAAAATAATACATTTTGTTTAAGCACAGTTTAGCTTGTACAAATTATTTAAATATGTCTTATTTATAATTGAGTTAGGTTAAGAAGAGAAGAATTGAAAGAGAACTAGAGAGACAAAAACGCGAGGAAGAGATGCAATTAATGCAGAGAAGTAAAGAAGCAGCCCAATTTGAAGAATGGGAAAGGCAAGAGGATCAGTTCCATTTAGAGCAAGCTAGGCTACGATCGCATATTCGAATTCAAGATGGCAGAGGTAAATGAAATTGTTATACTCGTTATAATTTATTAAACATTGTTTTTTAGCAAAACCTATTGACCTACTGGCAAAATATATAAGTGCAGAAGAAGAAGTGGATGCAGTAGAAATGCATGAGCCCTATACGTATTTAAATGGTCTGCATATAAAAGATCTAGAAGATCTAGTTGAAGACATAAAAGTATACATAGAATTGGAGAGAGGCAAAAACTTGGATTATTGGAATGATATTACTATTATTGTTGAAGATGAACTGCAAAAACTAAAGAAGATCCAAAAAGATGATGATATGGGTCTGAATAGAAGAGAAGGTATACATCAAGCTGTTGCAACTGACGTATCTTCTGTGTTTAAAGGAAAAACCTCTAACCAGTTAGCGCAATTGCAGAAATCTATCGAAGCAAAACTAACTGGCAAATCACATGGTGTTGATATTGGTTATTGGGAGTCTTTATTATCACAATTAAAAGGTGTGTATCTGAAATCGCTAAAAATGTTTTAAATTGACACTTTGAAATTTTAAATTCAATAAATATTTAGAAAAAATTTGTCTTTGTGGAATGTTTTAAGTAACAAATCTTAAAAATTTTCAGCTCATATGGCTAGAGCAAGACTCAGGGATAGACATCAGGAAGGTTTGAGACGAAAACTTCAAGTATTAAAAGCTGAACAGGCAGTAGTAGTACCTAGTGATACTGGAAAGAAACCAAGTCATAATAAAGAACAATCAGAACCTTCAACTGCAGATAACAGTGATAATGAAGGGTTAGTAATAATGTATATACAATAAAAACAGTAATTATATTTGTTTTTTGTAGTGAGGAGGAGGAGGATGCTGAGAACGACATGTTAAATGAATGTTTTGATGCATACATGGCTGGAAGTTACAGTCCAAAACTACTTAATCCTGATGATCTAGAACCTGGTACAATTGTTGTATCAGAAGAAGATGATATTAAACGTTTAGAATTTGCGAGAATGCAAATTATAGGAAATAGTAGAAAAGCTGACAATCCAGCGACACACGAAGAAGTACAAATGCAAAAAGAGGCTAGAAAAGGAATGGGTGATGATGAAGCTCAATTTTCTGTTGAATCGTCACTAGAGAGCCAAGTATACTTGTGGTCAGACAAGTATAGGCCAAGGAAACCTAGATATTTTAACAGAGTACATACTGGATTTGAATGGAACAAGTACAATCAAACTCATTATGATATGGATAATCCACCGCCAAAAATTGTGCAAGGATATAAATTTAACATATTTTATCCGGATTTAATTGATAAAAATGATACTCCCGAATATTTTTTGGTAATTTATTATTTAATAACAGGGAATATTGATACTAATTGTTGCTTTTTTAGACTCCTTGTCCAGATAACAAAGAATTTGCTATATTGAGGTTCCATGCAGGTCCGCCATATGAAGACATTGCATTTAAAATAGTCAACAGAGAATGGGAATATTCATATAAGAGGGGTTTCAGATGTCAATTCCATAATAATATTTTCCAGCTGTGGTTCCACTTCAAACGTTACAGATATCGACGATGATTTATGAGATTGTATTTTTCTTACCTAAATATATATTTCTTCTTATATATTGTATTTATTTCCTTAATAGCTAGTCAAATCATTTTTTAAATTACATGTTATATATGTATCTTGTCGATATGTTTAATTCTCTGTAATACAAATTTAAATAAAAATAAATATTATATATATTTTCAAAAATGGAATTCATTTTATTTAACACAATAATGCATTTTTATTATGTTTAAAAAATTTGTTTTACATGTTTTAAAATAGACTACATAAATTATATGTATTAATTAATGAATTATTAAAAAATGCAAATAAACACCAATTATATACATCTTTAATGAAACTTGCAAATAAAAAATTTTAAAATACATAAATGTTAATCCTAACGGCACTCTAGAATTTTCTAGAATATAAAAGAACACTCATCATTATCAATATCCACATTTCCTAATAACAAAATTTATTTAACAATAAATTTTCCTTCAAATTAAAAACAATTAAGCAAACAATAAATAATTTTATTAATTTTAAATTATAGCTTTAGATAGAAAATTTTAATTTTTAAATTTACCACAATTGGTATTTAAGTTGGTACACGTGCGGCGTCATTTACATTTTATATGTTGGCAGCACAATCAAATTCAAGTTTGCATCGACGTTACATGGTCGCAGTGGACTGTTAGAACCTCATTTGCATCAAATTGAAGAATTCTTATTTAAACAATTTAAATATATTTTAATAACGTAAATAACGAAGATGGAACGCAACATCTATTATTCCGACAAATATTACGACGTGGAGAACGAATACAGGTATGTAACAGATTTTATTGTTTTTAACCTGTTGCTTATAAAAATGTCCGTTTTTTATTGCTTATTTAACGCATTCCATGTGAAATCTTATTTTACTATATTGATCTGTTGTTGTAGGCATGTTGTTTTGCCAAAAGAAATGGTGAAACTAGTACCAAAAACTCATCTTATGTCTGAACAAGAATGGAGAGGAATTGGCATCCAACAGAGCAAGGGATGGGTACACTACATGATACATTCTCCAGGTTAGTTTTTCTTTAATTACGTTTTTTTCGTTATAAAATTCTTGTTATATTAATTTTACTTCATATTGATGGTTATCTACTGGGACATCAGTCAGTATATCATTCCTTTGCTTCAAGTTAATTCATTCATTAAGTGTAATATATATGTACAATTTTCTTTTGGTTATTATTCATATTATGACATGATTTTCAGTCAAAAACCAACTAGTAAACATAACTTATAAGTAATTGCTTTGTTTTCAGAACCACACATTTTATTATTCAAGAGGCCCATCACCACACCACCTGAGAAACGGGATAATTAAAACTTACCTAGAAGTATATTTTGTACATTTGTTTATAATTTTTTATACTTTTATATGAAATGTTGAGAATCAATCAGGCTTTCTATTAATTAATTTCTAATATTTGTGGATAATATCCTCTTTTAGTTAATTAATTTCTATGTATTTCCTGTCTTAAGGCTGTTTTTAGTATTAGTGTATACAAAAATATTTTACTCTTTACAATTTGTCAATGTTTTGCTACTTATGTGTTAGTTTTATTTTTGTAAGTACTTTAAAATTAAATACATCTAATGATTAATTTATACATTGGTCTTGTTTTATTATACCTATATTATATTCATTTCTGTTAACACTCGAGTTAAAACGTGATTTTTATAAGATCGTAATTTGATTTAAGAAGAAATTAATTATAGAAAAAATAGATATTCATAATAATATAATATACAATAATAATATTAAAATAAGTCATAATTATTTTTCTTACAAAATATATGTATATTTGTTTATAATTTTTTATACTTTTTATACGAAATATTGAGAACCAATCAGGCGTTCAATTAATTAATTTCTAATATTTGTCGATAAGTCGTCTTTTAGTTAATCCTTATGTAATTTCGTGTCTTAAGGCAGTTTTTAGAATTAGTGTATACAAAAATACTTAGCCCTTACTTATATTGGTTTTGTTTAATTTTACCTATTTTACTGTTAACATTCAAATTAATACTGAACTTTTATGAAATCTTAATTATCTTAGAAGAAATTAATTGTGAAAAAATAGATATACATAATTGTCTGCAAGAACAGTACGACTTAAATATTTTTTAGGTTACAAAATGATATATATTGAACGTTTATTTTTTTTTATACTTTTATATGTGAAGTATTGAAAATCAGTCAAGCTTTGTATTAATTTCTTATCTTTTTTTGGATATCTTCTTTCAGGTTAATTAATTTTTATGTATTTCTTTAATGTGTATACAAAAATATTTTGCTATTTACAATTTGTCAGTGTTTTACTATTATTAGTTTAGTTTTGTAAATATTTTAAAATCAAATAAATTTATCAATTAATTTATACAGTGGTGTCTTTTATTTTACCTATTTCTTACAAATTTATCACTGTTAATAATCAAATTAAACATTTATAAAATAGTAATTTGATTAAATAAATAGTATAATAATAATAATAATAATAATAATAATGCAATTTAAATTAATTACAATATTTATTCTTGTTTCGAAATTAAATATAACCAAACTATGAATTTACGTGGTGAATTGAAATGCTGTTGTAATATTAATTTCCTTACAATTCCCTTCATTAAAAAACATTAATGTGTATCTACAAACGTACAATAGTAAAAATAAATAAATAAGAATCGAAATTCTACAGATATTGTCTACAGTACACATTATAAAATTATACTGAGACATTTTCAGTCATATCAGGACATATAAACTATGTCACAAAACTAATTTAAATTAAGTGATAAGCATTTCTTCTAAAATAGAAACTTTAGTTTACATATAGTATCACTATACATAGAAATGCATTTGTGATACATAGGTATTGGGAAATAATAAATATAAAACAAAGAGTCTTAAAATGGTTGATGATTTTATTTTGTATCAAATATAATATGTAAACAACATTTAATTTCATAAGTTTATATTATAAATTATGTGGAAATAATTATATACAAATGACTCCTGAAATACTGTTTGTCTACAATTCCAGTTGGATAACACGAACGTCTCTTAACGAAACTTCATTATCCTTCCACAAAAAACAATAGACCACATCAATGATATGGCAAAATTTAACTAGAATATGTATGTGTTTAGTACCCCAAAAGATTTAAACATGTTTTCAACAGATATTATGTACAACCTACAACCTACATGAAGGTACATCTGAATGTCCAATGGAATTAAGTTATGCTATCAATTAACAATAATACAAAAATTTGAAAATGTGCCCTATTTCATATTACACACTTCTGAATACCTCAAATTTTTTATTAATTCAAAACAGTATACAATGATTCTGTTCTTAAAACCAATTTGAATTGATAAATATAAATAATATTATAGGGATTATAATTTTAGAGATGACAGAGGATAACTGATCTTTAAAAATACACTCCTCATACATCAGTGAGTCCATTGACTAAAAATTACTACAATATTCGGTCTATCAACATTTATAAGTTACATCACAGAATTGACTTATTGAGAGGTAAGGGGAGATATGCCGACTTGCCTGGGATCACCACTTGCTGTCTCTAAATTTTTCAATAACTGAGACAACCAATGTTTAGTTGATTTGTCCTCTTGAAGGCAAACATTGAAAGTGTTATCACGCAACTGGTCAGGTAAACATTGTCTTAATGCCTCTCTTGCCCGTGGATTGTCTGACAATCTCAAATAACAACGAACCACATGTTTCAATAATCTTGCTGAAGGCTCTTTAGCCAAAGATATGACCATCTTGCCGAGAATCATGGCAACATGGCTAAAGCGGTCATAAGTCTGACAAATATATGACAATCCACTTTCATCCAACAAAATCTTTTGCAAAATAAATGTTGCAACAGTTTTACTCAACTCTGAGCCTGATTCCATGATGCGTAAACACAATGGAATAATTTCAGTTGTTAGGAGGAAATTAATCACTTCTTGTTCATCAGTTTTAACCAATGCACCAATTACTCCTAGACTGGTCAAGCGTAAATATTCAAATGGACGCGTTTTCGAAACCGTATGTAGAAAGGGATACAAAAATAAGGGTACATGTGCAAGGAGAAACTGGGATCTGGTCTCTGGGTGAGAGGCAACACATTGCAATAAAGCAAGTGCATTACAAACCCTGTTTGACTGATGTGCTGTTAATGTAGCGGGATTAATGGCCGGATAAATGTTGATTATCTCTTGCAACAAAGCTGCCGTCGTTCCAAAACTGTTCCAAAGCATGGGTGCCAAATCCGGGACCGTTTCACGTTTCTTGCTCAATTCAAGCAACGCATTTTCTCTAGTTTCTGGGTTACTGAGCTCCAATATCCATTGGTAGACTTTGTCGCGCTCCACCGCAGGATTCGCCGGACTTGGTTGGGTACTCATCCTAGAAAAATTCTTAGTCATTAGAAGGTATGTCATTAATATGTTTACAAATAGACGAAATTGGACGTACCTATTATTTACCGAAACTGCTTAAAATCAAAGTAAGGAACAATCTAGGAACTTAGATAATGACTCCATGAGCCGGTTATAACATCCTAACTGGATTTTTCTGAAAAATTCCAATATTTTTAACAATCGGCGGAGTTAATGCTTTGATGAAATTGGCAACTGTCGATAAACTAGATTTTTCCAAAGCAAAATGGCACTCAGCGACATCTATTAGTCGCCATAGAGACATCCTATTTTGTGCCCTAGATTTAAAATCAAATATTATTAGAACATCGTTTTAATTACAAACTTTAATATTAATTATAAATTTGCTATCTCCTCTATGTAAATTAATTAAGAATAATTATAATCGTTCTTGGGTCTCCATGCAATAAAACCATAGAGATAGAGTAAAGAACTTTTTATTTTGTACCATAGATTTAAAAAACAATCAGAACATCGTTTTAATCACAAAATTTAATGTTAATTACGAATTTGCTTTTTCTTCTATCCAATAAAATAAAGATTAATAATAATATTTTTTGGGTCTCCATACTATAAAATCCACATAAATCAGTGTATGTGGATGCTTCAACCCCATAGAACCATCATATGTTGTATAAATTAAAGGTGATACTAAAGAAGTCAAAATTGGACTTTTTTAATAGAAACCAAAGTTTTTCTTGTATCTCTGGGGACAAACGAAACCCCATCCATTTTCTATCTTCTCATACTCCTTGAACCAATTTCAATTCAATCAATTGCTTTTTTTTTCAAGTTATCCAGTTATTAATTTTCTTTCAAACGCTTCTTCTTAGACAATTTTTTTATAGCTATCACTTGACCACTTTCTTTAAATTTTTTAATAATACTGATTTAAATGCACAGAGAGCAATGAAAGATCATAAAGAAATATTTTTTAAGGAATAAAATTGGATTGACCAGTTGCATAATTGACACAAAAAAACTATAAATATCACAGATACTACCAGGCAATTCAAGCTCACATTTTCATACATTTTAATAAGTTGCAATAATTATGATGACTACTGTGTATGAAGAAAAGTGAACATTTTTAAAACAATTTTACATACAAACACAGTAAAAAATATTAAATTGGGTAACAGAACTTCCACATTAGTCATATTATTTGTTCAACGTATCGGTGTTTGAAAATTTAATATTAACTTTGTTATCTATTATTATTTTTAAAATTATTTTCACTTACGTTTATGTAACGTAAACATTGAACAAGTTAACTTTTTAAATTTTATTTATAATTCTATAAAAAACTTCATTTTGTTTATGAACATTTATTATTTATAGGATAAACTTATAAAAATTAATTGTCAATATCTTTCAAGCCAGGGCTATAAATTGTTGAAATGAATTTAAAAAAAGAAACCAGCATAATACACAAAAATTATTTAAAATTCCAAAATTTAAAACTTAGTCTTTCAAAATCAATTTTAATATACTTTTGTATTCTCACTTTAAATGGTTAAAAACGACTGATCCCGTTGTGGACGAGCTTCCTGTTCTTATCTATTCTTATTATCATTCATTTCCAAATCCACCACAAAAAATTGGGGAATACTATGGATGGAGATACCACACAATCAAAGACTAAAGAAAAATACTTAAACTTTTATTTCATTAAACTGAAATACATATACGTACTTACAAAATAAAATCAAATATAATGGAATGAGATTCAGATCAGTTCAAATGTTGTAAATTAGGATTAGTTAACATAAAAATGATAATTTAGGCTTAATCAACTTAAATATATACAAAGACAAGGCAAACACGGAAAATATTTAAAACGGAACTTAAAAATGTTTAATCATCTTCTTCTTCATCACTGCTCTTGTCGCCATTCTTATCCTCATCGGCAGAATCTTCTTTGGGTTCTGGTTTTTCTACCTTGGATCTACCCCTTCTGCCCGTGCCGTTGGCCTTCGCTTTTTCCTTACCCTTGTTTGTTGACCCCTTGGGCCTGCCACGGCCTCGCTTTACGGGCACCTCCTCCTCATTGTTGGAATCTTCTTTGGTTTCCTGCAACGCAAATTAATTTCATCAACCTTTTTAAACTCAACTGACAAAGTTAGTTTTTAGTGAAAAGCAATTATTAGTAGGCCCCCCACACAATAAGCCAAAAAAGCAACACCTTTAATAAATTTTTTCACGTGTACCGGTTACGATGAAGTATTTTTCTTGTAAGTCGACGAAACGTCCTTTTTTCCAATTGTGCCAATACAAAGCTCAAAACAAAAATTTGTGTCCTTCAGTACGAATTCGAAATCTTTGATTACTTGCTCTAGTTTAGAGACCCTACGATTGATTCTGGTAGCTAGTTCGGTCACTCTGGCATTGGACACTTTTACAGGTTTTTTATATTTGAAGGTGTGGTTTTGATTTGACATTCTATTTCTCATATCATACAGCCAGAAGGCACCAAGAATTATTAAAATATATATAAATGGAACACTACTAAAGTAAGTCCATTGGAGTATCTGAAAATAGTGGAATTGATGTTTCTAATGACAGACAACAATTATTTAAAAGATTGTTCCTTGGCTCTTACCTTTTTGGATCTTTTGGTGGCTTCCTTGCGACCCCTTTTGTAGTGGACTTCTTCGTCGGACATTTTTGATTTTCTTACGTGATTTCTAAAACAAGGACAATTCTTAACGCTCAATTCAACTAAAACCGCCATGTCTTTAAGGCAAATTGCAAACGCCTAACCTCACCCGGCAAATATATACTATTTTTTTGTTTATAATATCGACTCGGGCCATCCAAGAATAATAAAATTAACCAATTAAAATATCAAGGCAATTTACGACGAGATGAAATATAAATAGTGCAACAATGTTTCGGTTGCAGAACTTCAAAGCCGGCGCGTCGCCGATACAAACGAAGATAAAACACTTAAAATAACAAAGGTAAAAAAGCTTGGCGTCGCGTTAAACCGGATTTTTTAAGATTAAAGCGCGAAACACGATCGGACCGATCGTAATTAAATCATCAATTAAATATAGAGAATCTGACGGGTATATAAACAAACGCGATACATGCCGATATCGAGAAGCCGCCGCGTTTGTTTCGCATGCAGAATCAACCGCTTCGGGTTGATTGCACTGTGTCAATCCGCCATGCTTGCAATGTCAATAAATGCGAAGAGTTTCGCCTACATCGATTTTAATCTACTCACTTATTGGATTAAGCAGAAATTTAACGTGCATATAGTAGACTAATATTAATAATAAAAATCTACTCGGTTAAATTAAAGTACACCTACCAGATCAGCAGATCGTCCACACCGCTCAACGGCTGAATCACTAATGCCCACTAGGGTGTTCTGTTTTGCACAAACCGGCGTTGTCTGCAACCAATCAAAACAGTGCCTCGGAATTGCATCCTCAACTTGTTCGCATGTACACACGGCTTTGCAGTGCGGTTTACCGCCAAAACCTTAACGGTCTAAATGGTTCCAATTTAAAAAAATTATTTCGATTTGCATTTATCATACGTGGATCGTAGCACAAATATCAATTTAAATATTCAAAACAAAAGACATATATCAATGGTAAGTAATTTGGAGTGACGACTGAAGTTTTATAGTGTAAACGAATCTTTTCGTTACGAAGAGCGTCGACTTTTTTTGTATAAATTTAGTGAAGTTTATTGTTTACAATAAATATATTTTATTTACATCAATTGTCAGACTATTATTATTTTTTGTGTAATAAAATTTCCATTTTAAATGTGTATATTATATGTATATAAATTCAAAGTAACAAACATTATTGTATAAATTTATTTTCATTAAAACAGATGAAGAACTAATTAATAAGCCTTAACCGTCTTCTGATACAATGATAATAGTGTTATACATGACTAGTGATTAGAGAAATTTAAAATTAAATATTTCATAAAAAAGGATTTAATTAAAATTTTATCCAGACAGTATAAAAAATGTATTTCAATATTCTATGTATTTTTGTTTTGCTTTTTTTGTTACACATCCTATAAACGTCAGAGATTACTTTAAATGCATTATCTGTTTTGGTTGACCAAATATCACATCCAAATGTATTTACGTTTTGTGTATATAGTTAACAAAATTCGTAAAAATTAAAATGTATCCTTAGTAAGATTTTTATTATTTTATTAACTAAATTCATTTTCAGTGAGAAGAAACATTGCGCTTTGGGGAAGTGAAAAATAATAATTAACATAAAACATCAAGGTCTGAATATTGATGATATCGCTGAAAATTTATGATGTTTCCGAAAAATTGTTTACAATGCTTATTAACAAAAGTGAAACATCATACTCGATTGAAAATACAATAAGAAAATGTCCTAATAAAAAAAACAACTCCTTTCATTAACGGACAAATTGGAAGAATCAGGGAAAGATATCCTTTCTTTTCCTCTAGGTAAATAAAAAATGAATTAATTGGGTCAGCATTTTCAATTTCTAGTAGATCAGACGTCGCTTGAATGAAAAAAATTGTAAGGATATATTTCATCAAAGAAACACTACACAAACTTTGAAACACGGCGGAGGAAATGTTCTGCTTTGGGGTTCCTTTCCTTGGCATGATATACCATAGGATCATTATAAAAAATTGTTAGTAAAATATACCGTTTTGTATATAGAAACATCATGAAAAATGTAATGGAACCATTTACCAACGATAATTTATCAATTATATGGATTTTTATGCATGATAATGATACGAAGCATGCAACCAAAGTTGGTCAAAAGAAAAGAATGTTGAGATTCTCGATTGTGTAAAATGTAAAGTCGGGATCTAAATACAATTAAAAATGACGTATAATCTCGATTAAAACACCAAAAGCGTCAAATTTAGATGAATTTTGGTTATTAATTGAAGAGTCGTGAAATTTCATTTAAAACGAATGTATTAACAATTTTATGTTCTCTATAAATTATTTAACTAATAAATATTTTTCAAAACTGTGCTGTTTTCACATTTATTTTGTTTAACATCTGTTTCTGTAGAAATTTAGATACAAAATGAATAATGAATGAAACAATATACTGTAATTATTTTAAATAAAATATAAAAAAATTTGATTGCATTTATTCAGAGGTGTGCGTTTCCTAATTCAACTGCACTGCATTTGCACAAGAACGTATGCCTATTCTTGTATAACTAGCCTCAAATACTCTTTGTTCAATTGGATTTAAGTTTGGAATCTATGAGTGCCTCGGAAGAACATTCACCAACTGATCTTAAAACCAATTTTTTACAAACCTGGATGTGTGTTTCGGATCGTTATCTTGTTGAAATTTCCTAACAACAGGCTAATTATTTTTCCCAAAAGGCAGTATATGATTTGCCAAGATGTCTTCATAGATAAAACGATCCATTTCGTCTTCAATTCGTACTACGTTCCAGATGAGAAAAAACATCCCCACCTCATGATACTACCATCGTGTTTAGCAGTTGATTTTTGTACTTGAAGTCGTGTCTTGTTCCAACTGGCATCCTTACAAATTGCCTACATCTTTGGCAAACTCACTTCGGATTTTGGTTTCGTTTGGATGTATAAGGTTTTTTCAGTTATAGGACCACATAATGGCAGCAAAATTTGGCGTTGATTCAGGCCATCACAATGAAAATTTATGATTCGTTTTTTCAAGTTTGCTGATTATAGGGGATACGTTCCTAGGTGACAAAATAAAGAACAAATATATAAAAAAATCAATTTAATTGAGGTTTTTAACCATACTGATTAATTATTATCTTCAGGCAATGGCTTAAAATTTTGTAATTTTTTCTTGCTTGACAGTTTTCAGAAGCTCTTTCAATTCAGACTGATATTCAGCAGAAGCATTAGCAATTTGCCTCTTAAAAATAAGACTTTGTTCCATACACGGATCAATTTTCATTTCATTTTTTGGTTGCAGTCTTCGATCCATAATGATAACGCCACTTTCATTTTTTCTATTGCTTGACAATTTTAGCTGAGAGTAAAGTTGAAGCTACAAACGACCTTATTTTATCTTCGAATTTTTTTATTGATCAATTACTCGATCACAATTTTTGTAACGAATGGAAAGATGAAACGATAAATGCATAGGCAATGCGGCTCTTACCAAAGGATGGAACTGTTTGTTTGAATTCTCATAAACAACCGAACGCGGCAAAGGCGGCTTATGTCAAAGGCCGAAAAAATACAGCATCGATATTATTTAAAAACATACTTTTGGCATAGTTGTAATAAGGTCTATTTTACTTTTTTATTAGTCCATTTGACGGCGCGTTTACAAAGGATATTGTACCGATGTTCAGATTTAGATCCGCGAATAAATAAATCTTTAATGGCGAATACAGAAATTGGGTCACATTTTTTTATGCACGAATAGTGAAATCGCGAGTGTAGGAAGCGCGAATAAGGAGCTTTTACTGTAATATTGAAAAGCATGTGATAAAAATATAGACCACCTTCTAAACATCAGTTTTATTACATCTTAAAGTAGTACAACAAATGTATTCAATACCAATATCAATATCATATTATTTATAAAATTTAGTTTACTTTATTATTTTATTTTTAATTATTGCTTTAATTGGAAGTGTACGTTAGCAACAATAAATAGTAACGTGTACTTTTATTCTAGCCATCAAAGAACTTACTGTATATTATAATTTATGTAATGATTGAAAAAATAGTGTTTAATAGTCACATGTTAAGTTGCATCAAGAAATTGTTAATATTGTTTATATTGAACAATATATTGTTTAATTTTTCATCTGATAATAAAAATATATATAATACTAAATTAATTTTTTATTTAATTATTCTATTTAAACTATTTATTGAAAATTCTAGAGAAAAATACTTTAAGTTGTGCACATAAGTGGCACTTACCATGTTTTTTTCCTTATAACATTCACTGAGAAATCAGTCGGTGGTAATTTTTTACTGTAATCCATATAATGTGTCCACGGATGTGTAATATTATCTTTTTCAAAAAAGCGATTATTATAAAAAAAGTTTTAGATCAACTATACAAGGAGGTTAATAAGACAAGTATAAGTGAACAGAGAAAATGCTAAGCTAATATATAAAGTTGTTTTTAATCTAAAATAAAGCATATGTACCAAATTTGAACAGTTGAAGATATTCGACAATATTTCAGACAAAGGAATTCATATTCGATTCTTATTTTTAGATTGAAACCACAGAAAAATTATCCTCTTCCTTGTTTTACATTCGGGTATCCACTTAACATAATTATCATATCACAATGCATAAAATATATAAGGAAAATGTAATGTTTTATATCAACCACTAAAATGAATAATTAGATTAAGTTCATATTTAAATCAATGTTGTGTAAGTGATAGTGGCCTCATAAAATAAATTCCAAAACCTTTCTTTTGGCGGAGGAAACGCTTGTTCTCCTTCTCCGGAAAGTTGGGATACAGATACGGTCCGAGAGAGCATTAACTCGCATTGTTTTGCTGTTATTAAAATTATAGGAAAGAAAATAAATTGATTGAAAAGCATATTAACATATTTCAACCAACATGTAAATTTAACCGTACATTTTTATACTCCCCTATGTACGTTGATTATTTGTGAATGAGTTCGAAAAAATGGATCATGGTTTCAGTCGATATTTCTATATATATTCAGTTTGTTTTTCAAAAATTAACAACTATGTTCTACTGCCTTTTCTTGAAATCGTGCAGAAACGTCATTTACCGATATCGTAGTGTAGGAATGATTTAGACTGGCTCAAGACAAGTTGAAGTGGCCGCTGCATTTAATGTTGACCAATCCGTAGTGTGCAGAGTCTGCAGTGCAGACTCTATCAACAATTTCTGAAAACTGGACATGCGCGAGATCGGCTTAGAGAAGGTCAACCAGGGTTTACATCTGACCGGGAAGGCAGATTATGAATCAGAGGACCACGAGCGGACCCAATAAGAAACTTCACACTTCACACCCATGAGGTGACTACCCGTCCAGCCTACCCATCGTACAGCGAGATTAGCTTGATGTCAAGAAAGAGAATTGTGGCATTAAAAGTGGAATACCGTGATATTTACAGATGAAAGCAGATTCGGGGTAGTTCGCAGGAAGTTCACGCATATCAAGGTGGGTTTATAGTGGTATGGGATGGTATTTTTCTAGGAGATAGAACGGAGCACCACATCTGCAACCGTGACCGGCAAAATTTACGCAACAGACATCATCGATAACATTGTTGAACATTTGGAACAAAATTTTCGATTTTTAGTCGACAACACTAGACCGCATAGAGCTAGGGTTCTTCTCAACCACTTGGAAAATACCCAATTTGAGTGTCTGCCCTTAGCAGTCTTGTTGCCTGGTCTGAATTGCAAAGAACATGCCCGGGATATGTTTGGAAGAACTTCCTCCAGAATTATGGGATGCTTCAGATCGAAATCATTTGGTATTACACGTAGGGTACAAGCTGTAATAGGAAGCAGAGGCTGAATTTTATATGTGTGAACAAAATTTCTTATATATTTTGTAAAATAAATTTTAAATTGCCTTTGGTTTAATTTCTTATTCATATTTAATCCTTTTATTACAATTCTAATATTAGAATTTTAATTTTTAATAAATAATCATTCAGTTCTAAAATAAGGCAATATGTTTAACTTTTGCTATTAGTTTATGAAGGTGCATAATGGATTATTAACTTGTTGCTTTAAACCCATTTCATTGACGATGAATAATTACTAAACTTGTCCGATGTGAGTTTTAGAATAGGAATGTGGCAATTTGTACTTTCCTTGTTAAATTACTACTGCTCAATTAGCCAAATTTCACCGATTAAAATTTTATTATGGCATTTACCATATTAACTAAAACCACGAAACAATTTAGATAAACGTCATTTCCCATCTCAAGTTGATATTGACATTCAATAGATAATTCCAAGCAGGAAATTTAGTTAGTTAGTAATGTTGATAACTTCACATGAGCATGATGTCTGTTTTCCTAGTGCTCACATTCGTATTTATAAATGGAATATCATGTGAAAATTATTTCGATTTAAATGATGTTAAAGTATTAAAAGGTAGTAGTGATGACTATTTTGGATTTGCGTTGCTACTCCAAACTGACACAAAACGTAGCAGGTAAGCATTATATTAATTAATTTTTAATATTGTTAATACCTATTCTTATTTTGACATTAACAAAAATATTCATATAATAATATATAGTTAAAAATTAAATTAATTATTTTGTGATATACTCATTTCAAAATCATGATTTACTAAATAAATTATAGTAAATTATGGAAAACACTATAATATAAATATAAATAAATTACAATTATCATATTTCATTTAATTAAAATTTGTTGTTAAATTTGAATGCAATTAATATATTAAAAACACTGTGTGCAAAAATACGATGAATCAACAATTCGCCGGAAGTAATGTGTCAGAATTACTCACACCATGGTGGTAAACATTATTTAATGTATTTACATTTTTTGGGCGGTTTTTGCGATTTAGGAGGTGTGATAAGATCACACTAGGTGACTAATCCACCTGAATTAGCAGTAGATCAGCCGGTGTCGGGCTCCGCACCTGGAGCACTCAGGATCATGCTGATGAATTTAGACAACCACAATTCTATTTTAATAAGTAGTTTAAAATATCCCATATCCTCCAAAAATGAAAAATGTTTATTGTAACGGGATCTTATCCTTTAAAATTGGTATATACTAAATTTTATTAAAAAAAATATACCATTAATATGTCTGTCTGTGACTGAATTGAAAGTCATATCCCCCCTAATTAATTCGTTTAATTAAATTTAAAAAAAAATGTGATTTGTGGGCTTTTTGTTCTTTAAGTTTAAACAGTGTCAACGATCCACAAGTTCAGTTTCTTCTTGTATATGTATATTACATATTATTATAATGACATCACTTGGTTATATACTTTTTAAAATATTTCAATATTGGTGTTTTTTGTACTTCAACATATTCTGATTACTAATTTTACAACTTGAATCTTGGTAGTTTATTTAATTTTTCTAGGAAATTTACAAATTTTTGTTTTTTAGACTCGTAGTTGGAGCCCCATTAAATTACAACTATGTTTATGAGTGTGATCCTGATTCAACTTTTTGTAAGGTCGCTGAAATGATAGATGGTAAGCTTAAAAAAATTAAATATAATGATTTATTTTTTTATGGAAAAGCTTGGAGTAAACAATATTTCTATATGTTTAGCAATAAATAATTTCTTTTTTTGTTATTATTATTATTTCAGTTGGAGATTCAGCACGGAACAAACAGCTAAACACATCTACATTTATTGGATCTGTTATTGATGGTCCCTCAACAATCGATGAATATGTGGTTTGTATTGTTCATTGTAGCTATCAACAATAAATTATTTATTTTTTATTTGTTAGTATTACTCTTTTGAATAAATCAGATAATTTTAATGTTCTTTTAGACTTGTGCTCCACGAACAATTAAAGACTTTTTCTATACTCGAGGTTATTGTAAACATTTAGTAGGTTTCATTCCTCGTGAAGATGACAGTAAGTGAAAAATTAATATTTCTTGTTATTTAATTATTTTGATACGTATTTACTCAATTTAGGGATAACGTTGAGTAATGGTTACACCGGTAACTCATATTATTATGCAGCCCTTGGCCAAGCAGGATTCTCTTTACAATATCTAGGGGTTTGTATTATAATCTTATGTGCCTATTAAATAGTAAATAATAAAAAATATTTTAGAATTCTAAAATTTTAATCGGTCTCCCTGGTTTTTCTTCCTTAAATGGTATAATTTTCAATACAAAAAAATTATATATAAATAAACTGCATCATATATGATTTTAGGAGAAGTAAGTATTTTAGACACCACAAGTTTTCACGTAGATAGATCATACCGGAATTACGAAAATGAGGCAGAGCATCCTGATCAATATTTAGGTAAGGAAGGTTTTGCAAAAATATAAAAATAAATAAAGATATAAAGTGTAGCAATTATCAGTAACGCCACATATAAATAAATTGTTATGTTTCTTCAACATACATGGTAGAAAATAGAAACGTAAATAAATACTAGAGAGATAATGTTTTAAAATTAATATGCAAATTATTAAATTTGTATTCATTTATTTATATACTATTAGGTTACTCAGTCACTACGGCTAAATCCAGAAGTGGTAAGACGTATTACATTGCGGGTGAACCTCGAGGAAACAATCTAATTGGACAGGTACGTGTTATTAATAATATACGTGATTTCCTTTAACACTTAGAAAAATGATTTACAGGTGTTGATTTTTACCACTGAAAATAACTATCAATCGTTGAAAGGATCCCAATTAGGTTCGTACTTCGGGGCATCTGTTCTAGGGGAAGACGTAACTAATGATGGTAGTTATGATTTATTTGTTGGTGCTCCCACAACTTCCTTAAATCAATATGATGAAGGTCAAGTATTTTTTTATAAGAATTTTTTGGTAAGTACCGCGATGACCAATGACCAACAAAACTCTTAACTTGCTTAATATTTCACATAAGTGTTAAAATGTACAGTTTGTTTAGACAAATTTTTTTTCATAGGATTCTAGTCAATTTAAACCACAAATATTATTAAATGGTCAAAAACCAGGTTCTCGTTTTGGAACAACGATGGCTAAATTAGGTGATATTGATTTGGATGGATATAAAGGTAAATAGGTTTGATTAAATTGTTTACAGTTTAAATAAATGGACAAATATAATGTAGCTACTTTTCTATAACCTACAGAGTTAAGTCCACTATAAAATATCTCATAACCCAAAAATCAAATGAAATAAACTCATTAACAAAATAGAATTTTTAACTTTGTCACAAGCCTATTGATAAAGAAAAAACAAATTGAGTGGAGACTTTTTTTTCACGTCCCAATCAATTTGTCGCCATTGTTGATGGTAAAAATGTTATGGTAGACGTTGGTTGGATAATATAAAAAACATTTTTATGCGATGTAAGGACTTTTTTTGTATCTGTTGGGCTATTACTTAATAAATTAAATAATAAAATTTACAGGAGTGTACTCTCTGTTAATTATAAGTTAAAATCTCGAATTTAAAATGTTTTAGATGTGGCAATTTCGGCTCCATATGAAGACGGTACTGGAGTGATTTACATTTATAGAGGGTCCAGTAAAGGTCCAATTTTTAATGAACGTATAACTCCCAGATCATTTACTATTACAAACGTAAAAGGTTTTGGTCTTGGTATATCAAATGGTAACGATATCGACAAAAATGGACATAATGGTAATTATTGTGTTAAGCAACGTGGTCAAATAACAATTTTGATCATCCTACAGATGTGGCTATTGGAGCATTTAAATCTGGACAAGTATTCATTTTGAAAAGCAAATCAGTTGTTACCTTAACTCCGAAGATAACAACGGATATAAAAATAATGACTGAAGATATAAAAACAGTGAATTTAACTTACTGTTTAAGTTATAAATACAAATCTAAACTTTGGGATTCTAAAGCAACACTAAATTTTGCTATTAACATTTCTTTGGACTACCGTTTTGGTCTTGGGACGGGTACATATTTGACTAAGAGCATAGATTTGCCAGCTGAGAAACAAATATGCCAAAATGAAGTTTTTACGCCGAGTTTGGTAAGTCTTTAATATTCCAATAAATAGTAATTGAACATATTGTTTTTGCGATTTCAGAAAACCAACACTGATCTCAGTCCTTTTAAAATAACAATGAAAACTGGTACTCAATCAACAAAGACAATAGTTATACAAACAGATGAAACTCTGGAATATAATATCCCTTATTCGCATAACTGTGGAACTGATAACGAATGTACGCCACATTTAAATGTCGAAGCCTTCTCCAATTTGTAAGTAAGAATATTTGTTTTAAAAAATAAATAATCCGTAATTTTAACAGAAATACCATTACATTGGGACAACATAAAACCTTGACAATTGATGTTCAGGTTTCGATTTTTAATGAATCTGCTTTACAAACTGATCTAGTAATAAAAAAAAATGAAGAAATTGACTTAATAACTCTTACTGAATGTGCTTATAATCGTGACGAAATTGTATGTCCTCTAGGTAACTCATTTAGAAAGAACAAAACGGTAAGTTTTTATTAGAACTTGAGGCATTCGCACAACAGTTTTGTTTTTAGATATCAGTTGGATTTAACATTGAAAATATTAATCCAACACAAAAATCTGTTTCTTTCTTATTTAAAGTGGGTACGTCTGCTAAACCCGATAAAACCAGTAAGCTGGAAACTACACTCAGTATTCCAGTAGAGCTTGTAAACCATCCTTTCATTCAAGGGTAATTATTTAAAATATGCAAAATGGTAACAACTTATTATGTATATGTATAAATTAGGTCATCTGATCCGTCAAGTTTCGAACTAGGCAGAGATATCGATAAGATGCGTTTCACTCAGGAGTATCTCGTTGGAAATACTGGTCCAAGTCCACTTGAATTGGATGTTCACATCTATGTTCCTCTGTTAGATGGAATATTTAGCATTTCGGACAAACAAGTAATACAGTATATATGATTTGTTTATACTAAATATAAGACATTTTAATTTTAGATATCTACTACCGAAAGCTCTGCGGAATGTATTGAATCACCGGACGCAAGAAAAGAATTTAATTTCCCTACCAACTCGTCTGATATTGCGAAAAACAAAACAATAGTAGTAGATTGTATTTCAGAAAGTTGCACCCACATTATTTGCAAGAAAGGTTATTTGTTTTCATCAAAAACTACGGAAACTGCTGTTGTCAAAATTAATTTTGAAGTGGATTCATCAGCTCTTGGTAAGTTCTTTGAAAACTTTCATTTCCGTAGATTAATATGAAAAATTGTAGAAAATCGATTTAAAACGAAATTGCTCAGTAAGGACGGAATATCTTACTTCACTTTTGCTTCAATTCAAAAGTAAGTGTCTAAATAAATAATTTAAAGATTGATAATTACATTTTATTATACTTCATTTTAGGATAGACACTCAATTTGCAACCATCATTTATGGTCATCCCGATAAGTCTATACCTATTTGGATATATGTAGTAGCTGCATCAATTGGTTTGCTATTGTTGACTCTATTGATTTTTGGTCTTTATAAGGTGACTGACACATATAATTATTAATTCAACATATTCTGATACTTAATGTCTTTTTAGTTGAACTTCTTTAGTAGAATGTACAGAGATAAACTCAACGAAGAGAAATTATTAGATGAACACGAAACAGGTCAATCTGAATCAATGACAGATGCTGTGAAAATGTCAGATATAGAAAATAATGAAAATTAATATTAAGAATCATTTTTTTTTACTGTCAAAATATATATTACAGGATATTACATTTAATACGTTACTCGTAATTTTTCAGATTATGAGTTTTAGATATTTGAATATTTTTTGTCTAATTTATTTTCATTTGTGATATTTAAGTGGGCACGACAATTTTGATTTTATCTAAAATAGACTGTTAAGTTACATTTTCAGTACCACAATCGGTGATTATGTGTTAGTAAATTATTAATTAGTATTATTATGTATGGTATCAGTGGTCACTGATATCTACTGCTTATAAAATTGTTAATTTAAACATTGGTATTATATATCAATATTTATTTGCGTTTGTGCTGTTGTAAAGAAAACATTCTGTAGAATGTATTGAAGGCTTACAATAAACTTTTTAAAGCAAATAAATTGTTTGAATGCATTAATAAGAAAACAATACAGTAAAATCAAATTTTAAAAACACGTTTATTTATATTGCAAAATAATACTGAACAGTAACACAAATGAAATTATGATTACAGATCTATTAATTATTGTTATAAATCAACATGAACATAAGTTTACACTTACTCTACAGTACAATTTTTAAAAGGTAAAATCTATAATTTATTTATAATTAAACGTATGACTAAAAAATTATCACAAATTATTTGTAATAATAAATGTCTACTGAGAACTGGTATTGGCACTATTACTGCTAAGACTGCTTTGATTGAGTAAATTTGAGGTATTTGCAGTACTTTTGCTCTTCTTTAACTTTATCTTCTCCTTTATCTGCATAAACCTATTTGATTGTTCTTTGTGAACAGGCACCGGAACCGTTGAAATGTTGAAACTTTTGGTTTTCTCAAGTTGTACAACTGAATACAAATCGTATTCGAAACCGTCTCTGTTTATAACCGGACTTGTTAACACAGTACTTGGAGCTCTACACAAAGCAGTGTCAGATTGATTGTCCTCTGGGGTATCCAGGTAGAATTTGGGCATTGACTGCTGACGGATAATCGGAATTTCCTTGGGTTGATCGATTTTTAAATACAAGCTCTTGGACATTCTTCTCTCGCGTAAAGATTTCTTTCTGGTAGGGTTGATTTCCAGAGCAGTTGGATCTAGCAACGTCACTTTTTTATATACATCAGATGTGCTCAGGGCCTTGGTATTTTGAGGATCTAGCAATGTTTTAGGCTCCTGAAAAATAAAAATGGACCTTTAAGTAATACTAAACTGTGTTTCACTAAAAAAATGTTTTATTCTTACCACTTTCTTGTCGTCATCTGAACTGCTCTCGGTTTCGGTTAACTTTTCTTCATAAACAGTGGGGACACTTTTCGACATGCCTTTTGTATAGGATTTTGAATTATCAACTTGCCAAGTCAGTCTTTTTGGTTGTTGTACTATTGGTAATTTATCTTCTTTCGGTGGGATAGGATCTATAGTAACTATTGCTCTACCTGTAACGAAGAAGATGGTGAAATTAATTGCTACATCTGAAAATAAAGAGGATCTTAACATATGTCGACGTAAATGAGAATTATTGTTATTTACTATTAAGTTCGAACACTTCACTATCACCAAGCAATAGTGTCAAAAAATTTGGAGACTCCCACTTACTAATATTAAGTAACACTTACCGGCTATCACAGAAACACTATCATAAAATGCCATATTATCAAACATGTTGTTATTCTTTTCGTCTTTTTTTACCGGTTCCTCGTACAAAGCAATGCTTTCGTCGAAGCAAAACCGTTCTTCGATTAAATGCCAGTAACATGCTTCCAAACACCTGTAAAAATAATTAATAAGTAGAAGTGTGAGTATGACTGATTTGTCATTTTTTGGTTGATATATTATTGATCAATTATCTTTTTATTAATATTTGGTACATGAAAATATAACACCACATGGAAATAAAATCAAGACCTTTTCAAACATAGTTATTTTCCGTTTAAAAATATTCTTCGTTTAAGATTTATTAAAATGATATATAACATTTTCAAATGATTGCTTGATTCTAAATGTCCGCATTATATACTTACATTATCTATTTAATTTATGTATGAAGTTTGTGGTGTGGTCGAATATATACAACTGTGCATTAACATTTTTTAATAAGTAAGGTAAGGTCTCGAAATTACCTTCGATTGTGATAAAAATACTCCAGCTCGAGTTGCATGTTGTGTCAGAAAAGAGGTCGCAATTTATAATTCAGATCTCCTTAACAAGGGCAATTTAAAGTCAGAAATTTAAGAAAATATTCAATCATTTTAATTAGGCAAATGTTACAGTAATAAGATATATTTTATAGAATTACTCGCTGAAAAAATACAACAAAATTTCTTGTTATAAAAATGTTTGAAATATTATGTGATGTCTGACTGATAATAAATTTATCAGGCTTTAAAAATTTTTGAAATTACGATACATAATTTACAAACGTAAATAAAACATGTCATCATGACAATCGAAGGATTAATAAGTTTTGATGGGAGCATCATTTTATTACCCATTTAAAAAAAATAATAAGATTAGATAATTTTTAATTTAGAACAACAAATGATAATAAAATATCCCAATTTTATAATTTTTACAGTGAAAATTTTTATTTTTTTTTTTAATTATGGGAATATTGAATAATTTAAATACACAAATTTAGAATTTAATTCACAAGAAATGTTTAATTTTATATTATAATATTTATATTATACAATAAAATTAATTTTTATTATATTAATCTGTACAGTGCTAATTAATTCAAATAATGATACTGTACTGATATCATTCAATTATATTGTATTACAAATTTAATAATAATCTGACATAATCGTAAAGAAATAGAAACTTGTCAATCATTTTGAATCAATATGGATATTGAGTAAAGTAATTTGAATCAATTTACATAGGAATAAATCGACTCAATAATTAAAGCAAATTTTAAATTAAATGTAAACAAACCTTGGCATTGGTGTGAAAATTATCTACCTTTCTTGATTGGAATTTATACAATTAACTTTGATTTAAAAATAAAAACGGTTACGAACAAATGTTCCAAGACATTTTTGTGTTAACATCTTTTATTCTTTTAATCTTATCTGTTAGTAGGTGATTAAGTAACATTAATCATAGTTGATCTTAAGCTTATGTTAAAGTAATTACAGTTTATTGAGTTGTCAAAGAATTGAATTATTGATTTATTATTAAAGTATATATTTGTTTGTCGGCTAAAGTTAAAACAAATATCGAAGGATATTTGTATGGATTAGGATAAAGATATAGATGTTATTTGTAAGTGTTCCTCTTAATTAATAAAAGTACGACTGATCAATTAATTTCTCGTCACCAAACATAAAATAATGACTTATGTTGTAGTATAAAAAATAATACCAAAAAAATAAAATTAAATTCTTAAATCTATTTGCGATGTTAAAGGTCTTAATAAATAAATTAACATAACAATTAAAAATGGAGATACTAATTAGTAATAATGCATTTTAATGTTATACACCAAGCTGATTGTTTGTACTTTGGAGGACATGTAATTATTGCCAGAAAATGTAAATGATTACACACTTTTGCACAAGGTTGTTTTGTCTATCTGCTAATTAAACACGATTAATGATTTATCAAGCGGTACTAATGACAGGTACGTACGACAGATAAAATTACGTTTCGAAATGGCAAGCGGAAGATGTAATTATTGCGAGCCGTCGCAAAACAAAATTGTTATAACAAATGAATATATTGCATACTCACTCCTGACAGCATCTGCACATTATCGTTGATATGCCCGAACAGTAACTGCACACATGTCACACATAACTAGTTCATTATCACTGTGATGATTTTAAAAGTCACGAGATAAATAATCGAGATAATGCTGTCCCACCTAGAACAATTAAAACATTCAAATTATAAATTTTTAAATTGGCGCACGTATTAATTTAATGACGGCCGCATGTGGACATGCTGCACTCGAATACGCACACTTTTGATTGAGAGTTTATGTGCTTCATTTTCTATTTTGAGATCGACCAATTGTCTTTTTTTAGTGCCGACCATAATTATTTGAGTTTCGAATTAAACCACGTTAGTGGGAAAGTGATAATTGCAACGCTCATGCGTTCGATACTGACCAAACAGATTTATTTTCATTTACTTTTTTCACGTTTTCGTACGTTAAAATTCGTTTAGAATTTTGAATTTGTCTTGGTGACTCTTATTTGGTACATTGGTAACATGATGGGTTAAATTAAACGAATATCGGAATAGGTTAATGTCCTTGAATTGTTTTTGCTGCGATCATTGATCAGTTATATATACATGCATTTGTGCAATTGTTGGAACATTGTCGTTAGATTCGCATATCTGGTATCGTTCACAATAAAATCACGGTCGGAAAATTGAACATTTTTAAGTCGTAAATATTACCGAGAATCTTAACTGTATGTAGTGATGTAATATTTCAAATGTCACAAATACGGAATAAGAAACATCTCCATAATATGTCCGGAGATTTGCTATATAAAGAATATCTCAAGGTTGACGAATCTAAATACATATTCCATATGATTGCTTGTAAAAATGACGTGATATTTATGTTTATTTATTGGATTTAAGGAAAATGAGATCAATGATAAAGATATTGATGACCTGCCTTCAAAATTTCATTTGAAAATCGTATTTTTATTCGATTAAACGAAGAATTGGTAATTACTCAAAAATGATTACATATAAAAAATAAATAATATTTTTGTTTATTTATTACAATTAAAGAAAACGAGATCAATGACAAAAATACCGTTCGTCTCTTTTCAAAAATTTCATTTTAAAATCATTTTTTAATCAATCAGATGAAGTTATTAATTTAGTTACATAAATTTACTTAATCGTACCAGTTGAATACTTACAGTGGTGGCCATAATTAGAGCAACTTATTAAAATATATTAAAAATATGAACTGTACTACTTGAATTGGATGCCTATAATGTTTACTGTTTTTTCTGTAATTGTTGCGTCTACTATGCAAATGGTAAATTTAATTTTTATTACTTACTGTTGTTTATTATAATTGTTTAATCATTTGTCGAAGTGAAACTATTAGAAAAATTATAATTCAGTATTACCAGGACCGAAACAAATAGGAAGAAACGGCTAAGAGTTTATGACTAAATAAGTCAATCGTTTCCCCTATTATTAAAAAAATTTAACAAATTGGCCAAATAGTATCTACGAAAAAATTTGTCTGAGTTCGACAACTGAAATTAAAGTCAACCTGGAGGAAATGGGACTTACTCAAATTAGTTCAAGGATTGTGAGAAGATGGTTAGTGGATGAGGGTTCATTTATACCTAGACCTACAATAAAAACACTGGTTTCCGCTAAGAAAAGTCCAATTTTGACTGAAAATGATGGTTCTGCTTACGTTAAACGTCCTACATGGACAACCCTATACAAAAAGTTTGTTATACCCACAATGAAACATTTATAAAAAAAATGATTCTGCTTATGTTAAACATTCTACAGGGTCAAAATTACACAAAATGTTTGTTGTACTCACATTGGTTTACAACCAAATTCGACAAATTTTACAAATTTAAATGACATTCATTAAAGCAATTCAAGAAGCTTGTCGTATATTCGACAAATGGTCGAATCTATGTTACGACCAAAATTATTAAACAAAGTTTTACAATGTTAAATTACATTAATAACACAGATTTAATCATGCACGACGGAGGCAGTAAAAGTCTGCAAATTTGTTTTGTAGTGGGAATCTTTACATGATGTCTCTCTCAAAATTCAGTAGGATCAAAAGCTTTCCACATTTTATAGAATAAAAATATAGTGGTTTTTATAATACTCTATAAAACAACAATAGTAAATTAATATTCTTTTAAGAGTTCACATTAAATATCATTTTAAAAAGTTGTTATAATAATGACCGCTACTGTATAAAAATGACGTTATCATTGTTTAAAAATATAGTTTACGAGAATCATGTCCAATTGTTTCCTAAGTATTATGTAAACGTTTTAAACTTTAAATTTTATTTGATTACTTTTTTAATCGAGTGGGTGGTGTGTAGCTTTTTGGCTTTTAAAAATCCACAGCCAAGTCTAAAAATATGTGCTTTAAAATTAAAATTACTGATCGATTTGATTCGGTTCGATTCTTAGAAAATGTGACTGCTCTTCATGTTAACGACAATAATAATAAGGGTCTATTTAAAAGAAATTAATAATGACACTTTCGACAGATTAATTTAATTAAAAGTAAATTATAATTAAAACTAAACAATACTGATAGTGATTTGTGTAATAACTTCTGAATAAATTGCAATTTTATTTTTTGATCTCAAAATTATGTTCGTTAATGATTATTAATAAGTAAGTTTAATTAAAAGCAAGTTATAATTCTTCCTAAATTTAACGATTATCAATCAATATTGGACAACGTTGATGGTGATTTGAGTAACTGGTACGCAACACATCGATACATACACTTTTGGCGACTGCCGTGAATTTCTAATGACTACAAGCACATTATTTGGGAACGTAATTAACACATAATTCCGAATCGATCCGAATTCGAAACGTATGAATTAACCAGACATGTACGATTTTAATTAGGTAGATTAACAGAACTCTGTACCAATTCCTTCGAGTTCCAATTCCTTCATCGAACCTCTGTTTGTAAATTTAATTACTAAAATGAACTTGAGCATTCCCTATTGTAATTAGTTCGTCTTAATACGAATGAATATTGATGAGCTTTTGACATATGACCATTCAATTTGAAAATGAAGGATAAACTTAATTAAATATATAAATACCATAGTTCTGCATGTGAAAACTTCCTGAAGTGTCCTTCAGTAAGTTCATTAGTTGAGCGTCGAGCGTCTGCAAATGACGGTGTTGGTTTCTCCGTTGTTTAATTACGTTTCATGGAAATCGTTCTGACTCGACATGAAGGAATTTATAATTGCTTTCCAACAACTACCGTATCGTATTTTTGTTTTATTATTTGTTACTAGCGTTATCATTTTATTTTCATGGAAAGTCGAAGGAAAAAATCTTGGGTCAATCATGAACGTATTTATTATTAGCACTTCTCAATATTGTTTATGTATAATGACGAATGTATAATGTGGAGTTTAAAGAGAGAATTAAAATAATCATCGTGTCATTTTCCGTTTACTTTGAGATAATTATAAAATACTGTGGTGTGGTGTGGTAACACCTTTACTGCATTTTTGTATTTATTCATTTATATCTTCAACCAAGGTTCCATTCAAGATGGAATTGTCTAATAAATCTGTGGGTAAAATTAATTAAAATAAACATACTTGACCTCCTCCTTAAATACAGTTTTATTTAAATCTGACATTTAGTATGCCAGAGTAAATATTTCTCTATAACTATGAAAATTTTCAAATATCGAAGTATTGAATCACTTACCGGACTTTGTTACAATATTGTATTGTTCAGGAATGTTAAAACATAAGACGTTGATCAAACAGGACTTAAGTTACTTAAGTATTTTGTTTTAACATATGTAATGTACGAATTTATCGTAATAAAAAACAATTTTTAAAATATGTATTTTCGAAAAAATGCAAAAATAAAAATAGCACTGGTGTCATCTCTAAAACAAACACGTTACCAGTTGATTACGCTTATTATTTGTATTTTTAACACCGAACAACAATTAACATTTCGTTTATTATTTTAATATTTTCGTGGCATAATTTTACGACCAACCGACGTGCGTCGCGTCTCGTACCTTCATGTTTAATCAAATAAAGTGAACGTACAAAGACAGCAAACACCGAATTAAATCGCAACTCGTACAAAATGAACAATTTCGTATTTACCTAATGCAAATCCACCAAATTATCTACCGCACTGTACACCACAAACCAATGATAAATGGCAATATCAAAATGATCCGGGACACGACGGAACAAGTGGTTTCGCCAGTCACGAGAGCACCGACGCTCGGCTGAGACTAAAATGGGAAATTTCGCAGAGACCCGCATAAACAACAAAAGAAGGAACAGGTAGGTAACTAGAATAAAACGGAGAGACCGAGTGTGTTATGTGAGTGACGCGTTAACGGCTAATCACCCGGTCTCGGCAATTTTTGACATTGAACTTATTTCCCTTCACTGGTCGCCGTTTCCATTGGTCAGGCCAGTACTTGCCAGGTGTCCCGGTATACCTTCTGTATACTGGTTTATTTATTGAATAACATCTTCGTCCGGGCCGCGATGGTGTTCAACGGTTGTTGCGTTGCGCCTCGTACCGAATACGCCTCTTTCCAAAATGATAATAACAATTACGTTGAGGTGTGTTTAAAATTTATGGGCAAAGGACTTGTTGATGAATGTGAAAGACGTTGGATTTGCGTTGTCTTCACGTTTATTTGTGGTTTCGCATATAGAAAATCGTTCACCCTCATAATCACACTATTTTACAAGAAAAGCTGCATCGTAGTAACGTTTGTACAGTAAAATTTTATGAAGAAGTTGAAAACGTTTGGTTTTGGTTGGCTTTTAATTGTCGTTTCTGGATTTTTTTTAAGGCAGACGAACGTTTTAAACCACTTATGTGCCATCTGAAGGTTAAAAATTACAAAGAACATTACTGAAACTGTATTTTATAATACTTTTCGTATATGTTAATTACCTTATTTTCTGTTCTTAACTGAAAGTAAATTTATTAAAAGGTTAATTTTTTGTATATATAATTTTCTTCTTGTTTTCATTTTACAGTTTCCTGCAAAAATTTACTCCTTCTCAAAGTGAGCATCACAGTAGTGGTCATTATTATGACAACTTTTTAAAATGTTAATTATTTTAGCCATAACTCTCTTATTTAATGTTTAACTATTAAAATAATATTAATTTATTAATGCTGTTTTATACAGTGTTATAAAAACTACTACATTCTTATTCTATAAAATGTTACATATATTTTTCAAAATTGATATCTGAAGTTCAATTTTATGTAGTAATTTTAGTTTTTAAAGAGATTTTTAATTATTAAATATGTTTTATTCAACTTAACACTTAGTATAATATCCTCTTTGTTTTTTACTTTTGGCCTATCTCCATGGCATAAACTCCATTTTTAATTATTAAATATATTTTATTCAACTTAACACATAGTATAATATCCTGTTTGTTTTTTACTTACTTTACCGAATATACAGCAATATGTATTCCTTCGTGAATTGCTGTGATAAGTTTATTTAAATGTGTAAATTTAGGTATGTATAATTTGGTTATAAACGTGGAGAATCCATGTTTTCTATAGAGTTGATGTCTGGAGATTGTGATGGTCCAGACAATACATCGATTGGATTTGCGTTTGGATCGTGTCCATCCAAATACATTTATAAAGAGCATAATTTGTTCAATATATATAGAAGAAAATTGTTTTATATATCCCTGTACACAAATAAGTCTAAGGGAACCTTCGTCAGAAGAAATGAAGCATTCCCATAGCATAACTGCTTCACCACTGTTTCACTGTGGGTGTAACAAACTTTTTGTGTAGTTTCATCCCTGTAGGATGTTTAATAAAAGCAGAACCATCATTCTTTTATAAATTAAATTCAGACTTGTTACTAAATACTGCTCGTCTCAAATGTTCTATGGTCCAATGAATGTGATGCTAAGGAAATCATTTTTTTAGTAGAAACAAGAGTTTTTATTGTAAGTATGGGTACAAATTTTTTCGTCGATACTATTTGGCCAATTTCTCTAAATTTTTTAATAATAGGGGAAATGATTGACTTATTTAACCATCAACTCTTAACAACCTCTTCTTGTTTCTCTCGGTCCTGGTAACGCAGATTATAATTTTTATTACAGTTTCATTTCGACAAATGTATGTATAAATAATTCTAATAAACAAGAATAGTTAGTAATAATATATTATATTTAAATTCACAGAAAACAATGGAAGACAATAAAATAAAAAGTTGCTATAATTTTGTGCATTGAAAAATGAAAAACTACGCAGTTTGATTGATCGTTACATAGTAAGTAAAATAAACATTATTTGTACTCGCATCCAATTCAAGATAGTAGAGCTCATATTTTTAATAAGTTGCTCTAATTATGGCCACCACTATAAGTATTCAATGGATATATGATAAATTAAGTAAATTTAAGTAACTTAATTAATAACTCCATTTAATTGATAAAAAATGATTTTCAAATGAAATTTTTGAAAAGTGGACAACAGTATTTTTATCATTTATCTCGTTTTATTTCATTGTAATAAGTAAACAAAAATATTATTTAATTTTTATATATCATTTTCGAGTAATTACGCCTAGTTAATTAATAATGAATAAATCAGTTCTTTCATTTAATTGAATAAAAATACGATTTTCAAATGAAATTTTGTTGGCAGGTCAAGAATATTTTTATCACTTATCTCACTGAACTTTACCAGTTCTGGTCTTGTAGGTTTGAGCTCTAACGAACCCCCTACACTATCTTCTCACAATCTTTGAACTAATTTCAAGTCCCATTTTATTTAGGTTGGCTTTAATTTCTCTTAACGATTGATTGGATTGTTTTTTGACATTAGCATTATTCAGTTATCGATTTTATTTTAAATATTTCGAAGTCAGACAATTTTTTTTAGCTTGGTTGATTTTCCTAGATTTTTTAATAATACAGGAAACGATTTAATGGTAAGTTCTTAGCCACCTCTTCTTGTTTCTCTCGATTTAAATTCATAGAAAGCAATGAAAGACCATAAAATTAAAAGTTGATATAATTTTGTCCATTGGAAGATTAAAAAATACGCATTTTTAATTTAATCATCAATTATCATTCATTAATCATTCCCCTTATTTATTACATTTTTTTACATAAGAAAGCATCAGATTTTTTTATTCTGCGAAAAATTTATTGTAAATTATAAGTTTATCTCAACGTGATGCGTTTCTTTTTGTGTAAACTACTGTTATCAAGGATTCAATATCGTCGTCGACCACGTCAAGATGATAGGGACGTGCTTTTCTTTTTAAATTATACGTTGTGTTTTAATGAAAAACATTTTCCTTTTTTATTTTTGCACTTATCCACTCGTAGAACAATTACTATATCCTCGATTACATATTTATAAATTGACATCACGAATTATTTATTTATATATAATTCTATAAATAGGAAACAGTATTTTAAGCGTAACCAGATAAGAAAACATTTTATAATACATTATTACCACTTCCGTGGTGTCAAGCCTTTGTTTATTTTTAGTATGCATTATCGTAATTCAATTTTCAATGGAAATCGTATACTTTTTAATGGATTATTCCTATAATTAGAAATGTGGGATGACCTGCATTATGAACGAATACTTGACAAGACTCCATACATATTGTTTCAAAATTTAAACATGGAATTGTGTTTGATTACTTAAAATGAATCTACTGTTATTACTGTACAGCATTGTTTCTACGAATCACGATTTGTCATTTCACACATGCACGCATAACTTTACATAATCAGTTAAAACGGTGATTTATTAAGAATGAATCAAATGAACGAACGTAAGAATTTCAGTTGAGTTTTAAAAAATCTAAAATTTGTATCAGATATCAATCTGGATTTTTCAGTTTAACATTATTAAAAAAAAATATATTGCTCTTAAGAACAATACAATTACATTGTGGCCCATATGTAAAAAATTCCAATATTCTCGATAAGTGAGATAATTTGTGCTATTTTGACAGCTTATTCCGTAGACAACTTGATTAAAAAAATAAATTCTTAAAAAGAATATGATTTTTAATATTTCTACAGAAACATGAATTTGCATATTGCATAATTTTTTTATTAACTTTGGTATATACCTATTTCAGAGAGTGCTTAATTCTGAGGGATAGTTAGATTTTCTATAAAAAATTTACTAGTATGATTTCTTCAATTTTCATGCCTAAATAATTACCCTATAGGTTTTATTTTTGAGCTAAAAAATGTGACATTTTGTCATAAGTACTTATATATGTACATATACTAAATGACAAAGAAATTGCAACACCACGAAGGCGATGTTCAAATGTAATATTGTTGTGGTAAAACATGGATGTTATAGCAAATTATTGAAATTGGAAACAAAATATCAAAGTAAAAAATATATGTTTATCTCTCGATGTTGCCTAAACACTCCCCTACAGCTCTTGACATTGATTCAATAAGGTGGTCTATTTTATTTTGAGGTATAGTATCCCAAGCTACCCTTCATGTCTTAGAATCTCCAAAATCTGTAGGGGCTCTGGTAAATTTCATCGCTTTCTATTCAACGTATCCCAAACAACATGTTGGGGTGAAAGATCGAGGAATCTGGCTATCCATGGCATCAGATTCACATGGGTTTCTTCAAAAAAGTTTAAACTAACCCTGGGCTAGGGCAACCCGGCTTAGAGCACTACATTGTTGAAATATTGGATCCCTGGGCCGGTTAAAGTAAGGAAGAACATTCGGCTCCACTACTTCTTGTTGCGTTGCGCTGTCCCATACCATAAAGCCCATTGTTCGGTGTACATGTCGTTCAACGTCAAACTGAGCTTGCCGTGTTTCTCCCCGACGTTGTCTTACTCTTTTTCGTTGTTGTCGTTCTCTACGTCACTGTAGTTGTTGTCTTCGATGTTCAGCAATCAGAAGTAGCAAAGGATGAGACCGATAATTCTGCAGTCCAAATGACCTTATACGGCGGTAAACCGCTTTTCATGCTTTACAATAATAAAAATTGAACAAATAATACAAATTTTATGGAGGTGTCCTCCTCTCACACTGTATATATAGATTGATGAGGGTCTTCAAATATGTTCTTACTATACCGGGTGTCAACGAATCCATTAGACAAGGCATAGCTTCTAGGACACGCGATGTATCAAAATTAGATCTGGTATAGGTAAAGAGTATGAAGAATTTTCGAATATTTTTCACTTTTCGGTCACTTCCGGTTACATCGGAAATGGTTCTGTTTTCAAATTTTTAAATGGAATACTCTATATTTTTACACTTTTGGATTATTGAGACAATTTTCGATCAAACTGTGACATTAAAAAAAAAAATTGTCTATTTTTTTAATTATGCTTTGTCTAATGGATTCGTTGACAGCCGGTAGATATTTTGATAAATGCTTTGTTTGTATTTGAATTTGTTTATTTATATTGTTTTACCCTTGTTGAACTATTTTAGTATTGTTATAAACACTCGTACATTAAATATTAATCATATATTCCTATTTAAAATTTAAATAAATACCATGCATACTTTTAATATTTATTTATTTATTGCCTTATTACTATATTTACATATTATAAAACAGATAAAATATTGTCCTACAATTAATTATATTAATTAACCTTATAATATCTTTTTAGAAGTAATTATAGCCCTAGAGTTGTGACTAGTTTCAGTAACAAAAAGATCCATATTAGTACGTAAGATTCTCAAAGATTTGTTTGTACAGTGTATTAAAAAGATTAAAAACAAGAAGTTAAACAGATAATTTATTAATCCAAACTTACGATGTAATAAAAATATATCTTGACGTATTTACAGTAGAAATTTTATAAATTCAAACGATCATTACTGTAGTATTTACAGTATAAATTTTATAAATTCAAACGAACGAGTTTTTCAGTTACTAGTTTATAAGACATTCATCTCCAATGTCTTAGAAGATCTGAAAAATGTGTGTGATGGTAACCTAACAACGGATAATGTTAATTAATATCTTTAACAAGTAAACTAAGTAACATACGTGACTAGTTTTAATAACAAAAAGATCTATATTAATACAATGTAAATAATTTACGTAAGTTCAAACCACCGGCGAATTAATAGAGGCAAAACCTGATCTCATAAATTACGGGCATTTTTAATAAAGTGCCGGATAACTAGTTTACAGTTACAAAAGTGAAAATTTACACAATTTAATTTTAGAATGTATCAATCTATTTTGGTTCGGATCACTCAAGATTAAATATAAACTTTGATTAATTAGCTGTAAAGCGGCGTCGTTGTAATTGATTAAATTCTGCGGAAATGCGTGCTAATTTGAAATTGTGGATACTCGAATTTGTGGAACGTTTGTGCCGTTTTGTGCGCAATTCAATTCGGTGTTCGTTTGGTTATTGGCATTGTTCCGGTTGGAATTGATGTTTGCCGGTGTCAGTACCACATCTTTCATTATGTCCTCGTAGTTTGGTGGCAGGTCGAGTTCTGCAACACAGATAAAAAGAAATGTGTATTACGAATGTCGGTGAGTAATTTTTTGGAAATGCCACGCCAAATTACTTACGTGAATACGGCGGTGGGGCATTGGGAAAAATGCCCTCGTTATCGCAATCGAAGGACGGATTGTAGAGCTCGACGATCGACGTGGCAGCATTTTGATTGTTAATTTGGGCGCGTTCTGAAATAAATTTGTTTTTTAATTGGGATTTTACGGAGGAATTGTTTAAAATTCCAAAATTACTTCAGACACGAAAAATAACCTCAGGGTCCAGCATGATTTATCTGTCTAACGGGGCAAAAAATGATGAAAATAAGTTAATAAATAATTGTTATTGTATGGGCAGATATGTAACGTTCCATATTTACGACTAATTCCAATTTTAGTAGTTGATAAATACGATTACACTTACTATCAGTACATTATTAGCTATTATCGGACCTTACTATCTTGACTAAATTAATAGGACTGTAATAAATTTATTTGAATTAGGAATAAAAAGTTTTGTTTACAATGTTTGTTTCACTTTAGATTTGGCAAACACTAACATGTAAATGTTTAAGTATATATATATGGTATGTGTTCCAAATGAAATTGTCCAGTCACATCATGAATTGAACCCTTACTCATACATACAGAAAAAGTTGCTAAATTACATATGTGTTAAACTCACCGATAATTCTTCGTTCAGTTTCATACGTTTGTCGAACTTTCTGGAGCAATCCACAAAAAGAAATGAGAAATATAACGATCAATGTACCGAGCAAGAAAAACTCGAACGACATTCTAAAAATAACACGTTTCCGTAAATTTTTACATGCTACATCCAGTGCAAACTACATACTCATAAGTCTCCTAGATAAAGCATTGATTTTTGTTTTAATCAGTTATAACTGATTAGATAAACCAATACCAAGTGCTGCTTGATGCATCGATCTTTACAGCAGGCAGAAGTTTTTAACTGGGTGTTTCGAATTGATGCATTCACACTAATGTGAATCATACCTGAAAATTTAATTAAGTTTTGATTAAAAATTCAGAAAATTTTGTGTTGTCGTTCATTAAATCACACATTAACACACAGTATTGTGGTATATCAATATGTAAAAAGTGTTTTTGATCAACATCTGTACACACTACGTATAAAAAATATTAATTAGTGAATAACTTTTCGAGAATTTTTTTTAATTATTTACTATTTAATTATCGAAATATTTCCATATTTTAAAAGCAGCAGCCGAATTTCAAATTTTTACTGAATATTATCTTTAGTGGTATCTATTTTGATGTCGAAAAAAATTGATCAGATATTCTCGCCTGTTTTGAAAATTTAGTTAATTTCTAATTCGGTTTCATTTTGCGTAAATAACATAATATGGCTACACATAAATAAAAAAGTAACAAAAATTTGAAAAGATATAAGATAAAATTATAAATTTGGCTTCCCAGAATATCAAGTGAATTATTATTAGATTTAACCCATCATAATTATTTGAATAAATCATTTACTTGTTTTTCCTATTCTAAATTTAAAAGAACGAAAATAAAATTAAAACTGACTTAAATGTTCGTCTTTTTATCCTTTCGTGTTAATTTAATATAACTAAAGTGTTCACAAATGATCTTTAAAGTAATCTTATTATTATTAACTAGATAATTAATTAACGACTACATTTAATAATATATTCAAATAGGTGACATAGTTATTGACCATGTTACTCCGTGGATGACATTTAAACAAATAATGTTAATCGTGTTTTGGTTGATGTAACTTCGAAGTTAACTCGACTTAACTTAATAAACAATTAACACACAAATAAATCATAAAACTCATGGAAATTACAATTATCTTTTTGTTGCCAAACATTTATTAATTTTTATTAAATATAAACAACTATATATGGTATTGGAAAACGTTATTTTTCTAATTTTTTCTTCTTTCCAAAGTCATAAACACTTTGTTACGTGTAGCTCAAATTTTTTCAAAATAAATTTATAACAATTTTATATTACTTTTTATATTTTATTGTTGAGTAGCCACAGTAAAAACATTGATTTAATTCATTGTATAATGTAATAATTTTTAAAAACCTATTATATTTAACGTTAACTTACGTTACATCTTCATTACGTTAACGAATTAACGATTAACGAAGCTAGCTTATTCGTTAACGAATTAACTGTTAACAAAATAACTTCTCCGTTAACTGTATATAATACCTACATTTTTAACATTGTAACTCGTAACACATCTACATAGGTACTTACTTAAAATGTATCTTATCGTATACATAGTAAAATATTGTAAAAAAATGTTTATACTCACCAATATTATTTACATTTTAATAAATCACTTTTTACACTTGCTGGACTGGTGTTCCCTTAACCCATACTTCTAATCAAATGGTTATATTTGTTTGATGAACACAACTCAGAACACATTTACTTATTTAAACATTTTATTTGATTAATGATATACTTTTACACCTTCTATGTGTGAACGAGATCTAAATCAAATAGTTACGAGCTCCGAACAATGAAGATATAATACTTGTTTATCCATATCATAAAAAATTATATGCAACGTCAACTATTGTTTTTAGCTACCTTTATGAAGTTATTAATGTCATAAAACAATGTGTAATAATATAATTATTTTATATAAAAATAACTTTATTAAACAACGAATTCACAGATCTTATGCGATTATCCCCGTTTAATGCCTCAAGTACAGGACCACAATATCCATACAACATTTTTAATATGAAATATAATACGAAGTAATTTCAAGATTTTAATTACTAGACCATTTAGATTTTTAATTAATTTATTGAAGCGTGATGAAACAAGTTTAACTTTAGATACTGTTTAATCAAATAGTTAAATTAAAAGCACCAATTTACGTTCATAAGGTATACAACCAAGTTCACTTACAGAACTAAATATATTTTTAAAATGATACTGTAAATTCTTTTTTAATTTTACATATTAAAAGAACGATTAATAAAACGATTAGACCGTTGTCTTCTTATCTATTTCAGACGTTTTAATTTAATACGTATTATTTTTATTTTATCTTACAGGTCTCATTAATAAATTATCTTTGTCAGATAACAATTTTCTTAATTACTGGACTTGTTTTTGTTATATCTGAGGGCTTAAGAGTAATAAATCAACTGTTAAAAATTACATATCATTTATTTATAGTAAATTACTTTTAAGTTTTGTTGTTTTTTTTTTCTGCATTAGATTCTTTTATTCTACATTATACAATAACGCTTAACTATATACACTATCGTCGAAAAAATATTTATTTGGCTTAATAATTTAATTAAAATATTTAAAACTAAGACACGAGTTAATATACAGCTCGAAACTTATACTAGATTATCACATTTAAGTACTGAGTGAAGGCACATGGTTGGATTTGTTTCAGTTCATTGCAACTGTGTGGCTTGGGGGTTGCTGCACTTGTATCCTGGTCTGTCGAAGATCAGGTACGGGTAGGCATATTGCTTCTTCATACGAAGGAGGCTCTGTAACGATCAAAATTATATTTATAACGCTGCACGGTTAAGTAGCTAACGCAAAATTTTACCGTCATTTGTGGGTGGTTTATTAAATTGATTACTAGCTGTAATATGTCCTATGGATACAAATGCATCACTGCTCAACGTTTGAGTGGGGTTTTGTCCTTGTACTCTACCGCTAATGCTGAATACTTCATTTTGCTGTCGTTGTGCTGAAAAAAAGGAAATAATTAGATTCAATATTAATTTCCCTCCGCAATTAATTGTTATCTCAGATATTGATATAACACTAGTAATGGTTAATATGATATTTTATGAATTTGTTGTATTTCCAGATAATTATAGTCCATTTTGAAGAAAATATTTGATAAATAATACTTTATATTAGGTAGTTTTATTAAATTCCAAACTGATAGTCACATAAACTGATTTAACTACAGTTGTATATGATAACAGACATTTTTTTTTAATTTTCAATGAAAAATGCAGACCCATTAAGCACCTTTCATTACATATATCTGAACTGTTCTAAACCATATTTTTTTATAAACATACTTAATCGTCTATTATAAATAAACAAATTAAGTTTTATGTAACTTTGAAGATCTTATTGTTGAGTAACCGCAGATGTGATTCACACCATAATACACTGATTGTTTAACACCTATTTACATTCAAGTTTAACGTAAGTCTCATCTTCATTGTGTTAACAGATTAACGAATTAACTATTATTAATACAAAAGTTATATTTATGAGTTTATTATATTTACACTTAACTATTTTATTAAATCTGAATAAACTACATATATGTATATAATATTTTATATTACACACTTTTATAATATTGTTAAAATAACTAAGTTTCAATCTGAAAAGAATATCACGGATGATAAACACAACTTTGCTAAATTTAGATTTAATATTTGTCAATAATTAGAATAATTAACGGTTACATGATAAATTGTGACTTATAATTTAACATAAACTACGATATAATAAATTTAAACACACAAACTTGGTTTTTCTACGATTACAAGGTCAAAATATAAAAAAATAGATTTATCAGTTTTGGAAAAACCATTTTTACACTGAAATTTATAATTTATAAAATCACCCAGGAAAAAATTAGAAAGTTATGATAGACAATGTGTTCACGATATTTATTTTACATCCTTTATTTGTTTTTATTTTTATTAATAAAAACATTCTATTCATGCAGAAGGACATTACACTATTAAGGTGACCGTTCTGTTCCTTATTAAAACTTGCGTCAACCGTAAATAAAAAAAATTATATTGTGGTTGGTTTAATCACATAATCAAGGTTGATTTTTCGATTAATTCACTTACATACCCACATGATAAACTCAACATCATTGATTTGAATGTGTTCGTTGACATGAATGAAAGACCAGCTGAAGAATTGTTATGGAAAACGATACTGTAATGAAGTAATCCATTGTCAAACCTCGTATTAACCTTCAATGACATATTTATCTCAGGACAAAATTTCAAACAAACAACTTAATATAATTTACGGTCCACAGGTAAATTTACAAATTATATTCGTTTCGACATTTATTGTTGTTCTAAAGTTTCCTTTGAAATTTTTACGGCATGTTCCAACTGTAAAACAACTTTATGTTACGTTAAACAAATATAAAGTCTCACGTACTATTACTACTACTACATAACAATAAAAATATCTTACATGTAGGTGTACAGTTTAAGTACCAATTTGTTTCAGATAAATAAATAAATAAATACTTGTGTGTAATGTGTGTACAGTGTAAACAAATGATAACTGAACGTGAACGAGTTCTATCTTGAAATTACACAACAACTGGAAAATGGATCGTCCCTACACAAAATCTATTTTGATACCATAAAATCGGGCTCGATTAATTATTAAGGCGTACATGTGAAAATAAATTTTTGAAATAAATCACGACGTTCCCGAACCACGGTCGCCGTCGTTCGCTGCCAAAATATTTACAAAGCGAAAACAAGATAAATAAAACCGGCGGCACCGTGACATTTTCATGCAACTTACATATCCACAGAAGAAAATCGGCATTGCACGCGGGAACGGTGTGGTACCTGTAGAACGACGAGTTCTCCTTGCCCTTAATTTTGCATTGGATGTATGTGTACAGGATGAAAACGCAACCGAGCATCACCAGAAACACTATCACTGGCATGGAACCATCCATAATATCGCCGAACCAGTCTTGAAATGTGCTGTTACAGGTACATTATATTTATCGGTGGCAGTCTTGTTTTGAATATTAGTGCTGTTTACATTTTAGATAAAATAAAACGGAATGGGAATTATGTTAATTTATTCGTGTCAGTGAGACAGTGCGGTACAATTAAAACTTGAATAATAATAATAAATAAATAAAAAAACTTTGCGCACTCGACCGTCCGCCGTTTGGTTCGGCTGTCATTGAGCGGACCGGTAGTAGTGATACGTGATAATCAATTCCACACCGCAGTATGACTGCAAATTTACAAATTTATTATTGCTGCAAACTGCTAATGTGGTAGACGGTTTTTTTATGGAACTTTTCGCTGCCGTCGTTGGTACATTAAAACCAGTTTAACGAATCAATTAAGAAAACACACTATTAATCCGTGGAGTAAAAGATTTTTTTAAAGAAAATATTGTGATATTCAAAAATTCAATTCAATTCATTCATTTTTCATAATTTATTATTTTCATAATCACAGTTTAGTTTAGTAATTTAATATTTTTCAAGGGATTTATTTAAAATGTAACTCAATTTTTTTCCACAAATGTTGGTAGTTGTTGTTAGGTTTTCTAAGTGTTGTTCATAACTTGTCATACTAACGCCATCTGTTTTTTTTTTTCATTTATATGTTTCCTCTACATTGCATACATAGTTTTTGGGGCCCCTAAGCGCCTTCTTGTATATAACTAAAACGAAATAATTAACAGCTGATTTTTAATTTATTTACTTTTTTCTTTTTTATTAATTTAATTTTATTTTTTTTTTATTTAATGATATTTCTTAAATAAAAAACTTTATTTTTTTATGAAATAGATAATGAATTGTCTTAAAATTGTTGACTTAAATGGATAAATTTAAAATATTTATTAAAAAACTATTAAAATCAACACGTTTTGGCATTCAAATGCGAATATCTTCTGAATGATTATTTTATTTATTATTTTTTTATAAAATTTAGAAATAAAAAAGAAATTTTTCTTAAATTCTTCAAGATTTTACCTCTGATATCCTGAAAACGGTAAAAGCTATGAACAAATTGTAAGATACCTTTTTATAGAGCGTTCAATTTCCTACAAGAAATGTAAACACAAATTTTCTGTATGATCAAGTAATACCGAAATATGAATTTTGCCATGTTGGACTGGAAAAATTGGAAAACTGAGATGAGGGAGACTTTCCTATTAAAACGAACAGCAATTTTTAAAGGTGTCTAGGAACCAACTTTTCAAAATTCATAATTCAAAATTCTTTAAAATTTTACCTCTGATATCTTGAAAACGGTAAAAGCTATGAAAAAATTGTAAGATACCTTTTTATAGAGCGTTCAATTTGCTACAAGAAATGTAAACACAAATTTTCTGTATGATCAAGTAATACCGAAATATGAATTTTGCCATGTTGGACTCAAGAAAAATTAGAAAACTGAGAAGAGAAAGACTTTCCTATTAAAACTAATAACAGTTTTTAAAGGTGTCTAGAAATCAATTTTTCAGTGTCGGAAGTGAAAAAAATAATAGCCGATTTTTTTGGCCCACCTTATATATACATTTTGTAATTATATTGTACCGGGTAGCCAAATTGTAAAGTCGACGATTACACAAATAGTCCTTAATAACACTTGGGAAATAGTTGTCTTTCGAATGGCCACTAAGAGATGTAACACTGTTACTTTATCAGATAAATCAATTCTTCCTAATTTAAAAACTATATCGCTTAAAATAAAGTGGTTGTAACACAATGAGAAAGATAAAGGATGATAGCTCCTCTTTGGTACATCGGAAAATGATAAATTTAGTATCAGAAAAAGTTTTCCTTCGCAGCATTTTTTACTATATACAAAAATTGTATGGTTGTTTCTATATTATAATTCGAATTATTATTATTTTTTTTTTTTTTTGAAAATTTCAAATGGAATAACATATGTTCTTTTATATGTAAAATTTGGTGGAAGTTGCATGTTGTTATCTTCTTTATTACCAAAGACAAAAAAAATATAAAAATATATTACAGACACCAATCTATACATGCAACATATGGTATGGCACAACGATATGTAAATTAGCAAAATGACAGCAATTCAGTGGACTAATTGAAAATTCACACATCTATGTTAAAGTTAAATTAATATTACATAATTTTCTAACCAAATTTTTATTTGTAGAATAGAATGAGAACAAATATACAGACATACTATAAAGAACACTTTGTCGGACAACTAAAAATTATTACTCATATTTCTCTGGACATGTAGTTTCGTTTATTCGGTAACGAGTTAATGATAATCATAATAAATTTCTTATACATCTATATTAATTAAAGAATTAAATTGTGAAACGAAGAATTTATAATAAAATAATAAAGTTAACTCATTTTTTAAGGTTTATTGTTTCTAAAATGTACCGATCAGATAGATTTAAACATAATCAGTGTTGAAATATCTGCTCAGTTAATTTAATTAAATTATGGTTACGTTTTCTACACTGAATAGCTGTTAAAGAACAACAAATCGTAGACAGATTATAAAATTCACTTAAAACCCTTTTTTAAACTAAATGTAATCGTTGAGCTTCAATGGAATTATCGAATTTTTTCTTTTTTAATGTTTAACGCGTTACCACTACTTTATTTTAAGAGACAACGTGAAGATTTATATAAAAAATATTCTAAATATTAATTGTATGTGTAATTATAATTACCTTTCTTCTTCTTCCATCTCATATATTTTCTAACACAAAAATAACACACCAGATAGGCAATGCCAGCTGCTAGACCACCAGATAGAGCTATTAAATTTTCCATTTTGCTCTTATTTTAATAACTTCTTCTGCAATATTTGACTCACAATTGTGGCTACTGATTAAAGTAATTTAATAATTTTTATCTGGTCATTTACTTTCTTTTAAAATATACTAGAAAATGACTCACTAAGTTTCAACAAAATGCAGTAACCTTCAGGCATAGCTGATTTTAGTCACAATTAGTTTCTAGAAGCTGTGAGTAATCATCATCAATCAATTTGAACAAACTTGAAAAATATGTTTACACTTGATGTACATAGAATTGAATTCACTTCACAAATGTTGCCTTCCTATTGTTTGACACATCCCATACGTCATTAAAAAATTATGTTTTTGAGGATATAATCTACAGTGTGTTTAATTTATAAATATATAATAAAATTGCTCATCAAACCACATATATATTATGATAGTAACTGTATATAACATCAATAAAAGTAGTTTCGAACAATATTTTGTGTTGTAGTGATTTCTTAATTAAAAATATAAAACAATTTAGATTTTGAGTAAACTATTAAAGATACTGCAATAAAAACTTACATTCAAAAAATTGCGCCCATGCATGATAATTTCTAATAGTTGTTCGTCTACTAATACACAGAAATACACAACCAGCTAGGATAAAACAAACAATAATTGTACCACAACCTATTAAAATATGTAGTTCCATCCCAGAGGACACATTCAAAAACATTAAACACTTTACGAAATACGTCAATGTAGTTCTAATAACTAAATCAATAAGTCAATATTATTTGTTATCGATTTTAATTAAATATCAATAATTATTGATTATTCTTTTCAAAAGTTTTTAATCAATCATTTCTTTAGGATTAAATTGTAATAGATTAATTAATGTGGGTAATTAACAATAGTTACTACGTTGTGAATGTATGGACAACGACTGAAGAACAATATATTCATATATAACCAGGTAATACAAAATAACTAATAACTACAAAGCAACCAACTTAAATGTTATTTTTCATTCATTTTAAATTAGGTTAATCGGTTTCAAGAATATTTATGATTATGTGGATGAAAGAGTAAGCTTGTTTTGTGCTTAACACTACCAATAATGGCGAAATCTCGAATATGTTAAAATAATTGTTAATGGATACTGTATAATAATAGTTACCACAAACATTTTATTATTTTTTTCAGATAAGAAGAACCCATACTTGGAAAATGTGGAGGAGTAAAACGATATTTTTTTTTACACTGAAGCAAATTTGTTTGAATTCTTAGTAACTTGAACTTTTATGTTAAGATTTAATTTAAGTTTTAATACAGCAAGTTACTTATTAATCTTCTGGTATTTTATTCAGACCTACTAGAAATCTAATCTAATCTAGAACTAAGTGAAACAATATATGTTAATTTGATATAATCAATATGTATAAGGAACTTTCACATTTTAATTTTTGGTATATATTAATGTTAATGGTCATAAACTTTTTATTTTTGATAATGTACTTACATAAAGTTTGCAGTCTTAATTGTGCCGAACAGTGATTGTAGTAGGAGAAAATCGGTTCTTGATGTTTCATCCTTTTTTGCAAATATGTGTAGAACAAAAACAGTATGATAAATAACGTCATAAATAATACACCCAACTCTGCCGCGTTTGACATCGCAGTGCTGCGGTCCAAACGTTCACTGAGGCACGTCAAAAATGATTGTTTACTTCATCATACAAAAGTTAACAATCAATGAACGGAGTAGTGATAAGCAACAAGAAAAATATTTGTTTGTAGATGGATAATCCAGTAAAAGTCGGACAATGAACCTAAATTGCCACTAATCGTCTGCAATTCAGTGCAATTACCTTAATAAAGGATACAGTGTGTAGCTGTTATTTCCATCTATTTCTCTAGGAAAGGAAATATACTAAAATTCAAATATATTTATGTTATTATTGGATGGAGTGTTTCGTTTTTTTGTTTGGCAACAAATTTAATTATCAAACTTCAACACTACTACGTATTTCGTACTAAGCAGGTAAAACTAGACGATATTTTTTTTAATTGAATATTTTCTTTAATTTTTCTTTCATTATTTCGTGAGATAATTTAAAAAATTAAAAGCTTTTATCATCATATTAGTTACATATATTTTCAGTCATAGTTGTTTCATTGAGGGTCTATAAAAATAAATATATGCAGTTACAGAATACAGTTGTTAAATTAATTAAAATTTAATGAATTGGTGGATCTATTGCAATGACAAAATGTTGTGGTGAAGATTAACTGATTAGTTCTCTGACGTCTATTTATAGCAAATATTTATTTAGTAATCATCTTATCTTTAGACATCGAGAAATAGAGAATACAGGTATTAACTTCAAATTTAAAAATATAATATTTGAAATAATCTCCCATTTACAAGGGTTAAAATGCATATCTAGATGTTGAATGTAATGTGTGTGTACTTAAATTTTTGGAAAATCCAAATATTATAACATTGTTCTTATGTTTAATTTTAACATTATAAAATATACAATTGTTTCATTATCAAATTAATGCAGATAAATTAGATTAATAACAAGAAAATTTACTTTACGATTAAGGAAATAACAAAGGAAAAATAATAGTAAGTATATAAAATATGCACACATAATTATATGTCGTTAAAAATTCTTTACTAAATCTCATAATAAAAGTACGTAGTTAAAATTGGCTTGATAATACTTCATTAAAAACACCCACACACACATAAACTGGAGGAACGTATTAATATTTCCTAGTTGTAAGCTGTGAGGAAAAATGTACAATTAAATCGAATAAACTTACAAAATTTTCGTTTTTGAATTCTGATGCACAAACACTTTAATAAAAGAGCTAGTAATAAAACTAGTGTGACACACATGTATCCCACAAATTCAATAAACTCTTGATCCGGCATTATATTAAAACTGAATATTGTAACACCGCTAATTGTTGAGCAACTGAATGTTTAAATCACTGTATATAATAAGATAACAAATGATAACGGAACATGTATTTTTATAAGAAACATAGTACATCCGTAATTCTGATTTACCTGCCCAAATAATATTGGTATATACATAGATAAATTACAATTAAAAAATATTTATATAATAAATTTTACTGGGTTTGGTATTAAATGTTACCAGTTAATTTGATTAATTTTAGTTGAATTTGTTTACTGATTTAGATAAATATGTATTCATAATAAAAAACGTAAATACTAATATTGTTTTATCATATTGATTAAGATTTATCGATGACTTTTACAAATCAGAGTAAAACGAACAACAAACAGCATTCTCTCCAGTGTTTTAATCATTCATCAAGTTTTGTAAATTGTTGACATTTATTCTTTTACACTAGTGCAATGGTATTTACCTATTTCAAAGAGGCTGTTCATGAAAAATTTAATTTTTTAACTTTTTATACAAATAAATTTCCAGTAATTTTATGCAATAAGAGGTTAGTTATCAACTTAAAAAATTATACATATAATATTTACCTAGCTGTAATTTTTATAAAGGAGGTAACAACTGCATATACAGCTGATTTTTCGCTAACTTTCCGTTCATATCATAAGAATTCCGCGACCACAAAATGTTTGAGAACCACGACCTAGTGGGAACAGCGAAGACTTTATATACAAAATCTATTTCAATCACAACATTATACAAACAAAATTTATTCATTCTCCAAAACATGATTGAATTTATCACCAGAGCTCAACAAAAACGTATTTGAAAATAAATCAACATTACATTAAACTAGAATTTAAAATATTATTCTGTTTAAAAACATAATTAAACAAAAAGTGCGTTTCATTTTTATCAAATTTCGTATTAAAATGGTTGTAAAAAAGTCAGAAAATTTACTATATATTAAACAAATAAGTTTTAATTTATGGTTCAACTTTTTTGTCACGCACTGGGTTAAATTAAAAAAAATCTACGCATGTGTTTTAATTAATAATTTAACCATTGTTGTGACGTTTTGCAATTATATATTATAAATTTCACAAAACTATTCATAATTTAAACTAAACCAAAATTTGAGATAAAAATACTCACTCAAGTTGTGCAAAATATCATCTTCGACATTCTGGGCGTCATTCCTTAAGCTTCGTAAGAATATTCGAATTAAACTTATTATTAAGGAAATTAGCAAAAGAAGAAAATAAACCAAGCCCATTTCAGCCGCCATTTTATGCTAACATTACACACACATTCACTGGATTACTAACTGAAACTATTTTAGTAAATGTGGCCTCCAAAAAGTTGTAATAAAGTTTATATTAATTCTAACAATTTGATGTTTGTTAAATAAACTATGTATATTTATGTTTACTATTAAAAAATCAAAATAAATCATTTTTATTCTGTATATAATATTTTGTTTATATAGTCATTACCAAATACCAGTGGGTGGCTATACCTTAATCTAAGACTCAATTATAATTGTTTTTAAAAATATATATATAATTACAACTTTTATGCACATGATAGAAAATAAGCAGAAACATTACTCAAGAAAGGAACTTTCATATTTATGAGCATGTCACTGTAAATGCTCCAAATAAGTTTTCTTAGGATTAGATTTCTTCTTTGAAGCTACATCATTGTAATATATATGTTTTGTATATCGCAAAGAACTGTTTAGGGCATTTGCTATCAACACACCGAATTTGATAAAGCTTGATTGAAAGAAATAACTTGCAGTGCCTTAGATCTTCTCACCGTTTACTCATTAAACAAGTCTGATAATGTGCATAAACGATTCTAAAGTTACTCCATAGATTTTTAAGACAACTCAATCTCCACACAGGATTTCCAGACGTGTACATCATGAATGTGGTGGAACTACCATGGATTATTTTTATATTTGGACCATTTATTTACATCACAGATACATTAGGGATAGTAAGGGTGGAAAATATTGCAAACGATTGTTATTAACACACAATAGTTGCATTTTAGTTACTTCTTAAGTTTTTACTAAGAAATACTGAAGGTACTTACAATTACGATTTCTAATTCGGGAAGATACACTTTCATTATTTGTGTCAGTGCTTTTAACACACCATCTTAATAAAAATCCTAAAAAGAACAGTATAATAATCACCACCGCCGACGATATTAGGACATCTTCCATTTTAACTCTAAATTATAACTACAATTGTTTTACGTTAGGGAGAAACATCCATAGATTCTATCGCTGATAAACGCAACATTATCCCGATAAGCGTTGATAAATAGGTATTATGGGATAAATTAATTTTTTTAATATGTTTATTCTTCTGTAATTAAATGGATTATAAAACTTCAACTACCAATTAATATAATATTTATTTAACCTACAGGTTCTTAAATTGTCAATTTGTTTAAAAACCACGTCGAGACAAAAATGAAGGAAAATGCCATTGGATTACATGGGAAATTTGTGCAATCATTTATTACACACATGTTGATATACTTATTTACCCACCTCAATCGGCAATTTTTATCTTAGTATTTACTTTTTTCACAATAATGATCAATATCATTGTGTTTCAAGTAATATTTTAAAAATTCAACCAGACTAAAATGTTTGACATATGTGATTTTAATGATGAAGAACGTCCTTCGATTGAGTCAAATATTTCTGTATAAATCAAACTCTTGCCTTAAAACTATAAAAATTCAAACTGAGAAATTGATTCTTATAAAACATATCTTCCTTGCTTTTTAATATGTCTGTTAATTTCATATACTTAAATTAATTTTTATGATATGAAAAATAATGAAAATGTAAATTGATCTAAATGTCATTTCTTCAAATTTTGTAGAGGGATAAGAAATTTTTAAAAATATTTTTAATATTTGAATTTTATCTCAATGAATCTTTTTAATTAAGTAACATTCTATTTTATAATGATGAATAATGTTTCTTTGTCGTACCTTGCATTTCCTTAAGGAACTTTTCCTTTTCGTATTTGAGGTATTGCCTGATGAGCACCGTTACAAATAAAATAACAGCAATCACTATAGCAAATCCAATGGTGTCTTCCATTTTTCCAAAATTGATGATATTTCAAAATCGAAATTTCAAACTGCGAAACACCGCCTTTAGTAAGGTTCATTTCAGTAACACACCACTACTAACATAATATGAACGCGGCACGTATAAGTAAACTTACGTTGTGTACCTAGTGTTAATTTATATAGATTAGAGGGATCAAACAATGAGATGCGTCTTATGTTAACGACACATTGTCCCATAAGCGTTAATTCTGGCTGGTATTTCATTAATTTTGTACGATTATAGAGATATGATAATGTTAAGACAAATAAAATTGTTATTTTGAGTGTCTAAAAATAACCAGTGTTTGCTGTTTAAATAGCAGCAAATTTCTGTAACATGAAAAAAGCAAACAATTTTTAAACAATTGTTAGCAATTTAAAACTTTGTTACGTTTTGTTGAATTGTCGACATTGATTTACAGTAAAGGAAGATTACCAGACAATTATCTTTAACATAAATCGTAACAATATGTTTCAATACGGAAGATTAATTATTAAATTTAATTATTATTTTTTCGTCAGTATCATGCGTATGTACTGTTGTACAACACCCAAGATAAAAATGAAACTTTTCAACAACAAAAATGCACGTCAGTAAGTACTCTTTACACTTCATTATCAACATTAATATTTAAATCATATTACAGCTTTAATAAAATAACATATTATGAAATTACAACAAGTACTCTTATTAAACATTAAATAACAGGAATTTTTTTTTATTTATATTTTTCAACAGGTGCAGGAAACGAATTTTTATATTGTACATGAAACAAAAACATTTGTAAAATGTATAAACGTAGTACATTAATTGTTGCTAAGAGATTATTAGTATCTTGCTCTGTCGGGCGCCGAAGCGGAATATCCTAAAAAAGAATTGTTTATAAATATACAGTTATTTGTTTATTTTACGAAAATTTACCTCTAGTTTCACAGGGATATGGTGGAGGATATGCTAAAATTATTTGCATTAATCAAAATACATTTGCTTTATAAAAAATGATTTCAATACTAACCTGAGACTTCAGGATTTTGTGGATAAACAAAACCTAAAAATGAAATAATTTTATATAATATTATAATTATAACTAATTTAATTATAAAGAATTTTTATTTTTAAATATTTCAATTTTGTTTAAAGTTAAATACTTTTTTCATTAATATGTCCAAAATAATAAAAATATTTAAATAATAAATATTAGATTATTATATAAAGTAAAACGTTTATTTTAAAAAAGTTTATATCAAATGAGACAGATACTATATTATAATACATTCCTTGAGATCTATTATAAGCAAATTTCATAGTAATTATTGTATTGTTCTGACAGTTTCACATCAGTAAAATAACTGATAAGATTTTTCGTATAAATTGTGAGAAATATTTTACATATGAAATTTGTACTATATTTTAATACAATCAACATTTGACTAAGATTGTGTCATAAAAAATTAAATTTCATTTAAAAAAATGAAAATAAATTTGACTAAGACAGTGTCACAAAAAATCAAATTTCATTTAGAAAAATGAAAATAAATTTAACATCTTTTAAATAAAACTGAGGATCTTTGTACGGTCTGGAAATTGACGTATATCAAATCTAATTTAAATAAAAGTGTACATACCTGGAGGTGGAGGATACCCTGGTTCAGGCATTTGAGGAATTATGTCAGAGTATTTTGGTGGATCTAGAAATAATTAGAATTTTTTTCAAATAATTACGTTGCATTGCATTTATTTTTGGTTATCCAAAATCAAACAGACACAATGTCCATCGAAAAGTCTGCATAAATAATAAACAGTATTGATAAAAGGATACAATAAATACTTAAAAAAAATAATTATTAAGAAATCAAATTTATTATAAATTACTAATTAGTTTCATCAGGATGATTTTAATTAAACATAACGAATATGGATACTTACATACACCTGAGTTATTTTCTGAACTATTCGTTGGGTTTGTTGGAGGGACAATTATGGTCACTACAAAAATTGTTAATGTAAATAATCAAAAAGTACATAATGCAGATTTAATTTATCCAATTATTTTTAAATTAAAGTACAGTAGACAACGAATTCATGTGAACCAATTCAATATCAATTTTTTATTACTGTTTAAAGAGGATTAATTTTTTGGATCTTAGTGTAGTACGTAATAATTTTTTTGTTAGCGCTACTGCGATTTTACTATATATTCAATTAACGACGACTTAAAAATGAATTGTTTAAACACTGATTTTTATTATGCATTAATGTATATAAGGTATACCTTGTTCCTGGATATGTGGTTGGATTATTATTCCTTGAGCTCTTCTTTTCGCTGGAATTAATATTTTATTAATATATTTCTTTATATACGTCTTCGCCACTTTTTGGTAAGTTAAAATTCATTAAATTCAACATAATATTTTGACTTTTTTAAACTATTAGTTAGTACTGTAAATATACTTTAGACAAAGTTGTAAAGAAAATTTAAATGTATTTTCTTATAAAATTCATAAAAAATAAGATTCATTAAATAAGAAATAAACACTTACGGCAACAGCATAACCTTATACAAAGTATTATTAATAAAATAAGAGGTCCAATTGGTATGTAGAAATATACAACGTTACTCATTTTAAATTTCTTATACTTTTAAAACTTTAAACACTAATCCGTATTTCTAGTACAGATGACTTTATTTTCGCACAGACAGAAAATACTACAATCAATAGATAGATGATAATTAAATTTGACCTGTGATTTCTTACTTATCTGATAAAACAAAATTATATCAAGGGTTTTAATTATGTAAATTTAACTAAAAATGATGGAAAATTTCTCATTGTTTACTTTACTTACTTTGTATTGAAGGAATTACGTGCTTAAATTTATATAATTATTAATATGTTATCGTAGATTAATTACGATTTATGATTTTTGAGTTATATGATCAAGTTATGTTTTGGGTTTAAGTTTAAGGATGCGTTTTGGTAAGATATGAGCGATAATGTGGGAAAAATATACAGTAGGAAAAACGTTTGACCCGTCTGAATTTAGAGGGAGACATCATGCATGACAGAGACAGTAGAAGTCTATCCCATAGTGGGAGACTCTCTGTCTCTATTGTACATGATGTCTTTTTCAGGATTCAATGGATGGATCAAACTCTTTTCGTACTGTATAATATTGTCATAAGAAGGGCATATTTAGAGGACATAAATAAGATGAATACGCAATGTTAATATTTGATATTTTATTTAGTTTCTATACAGTCTTAATAATTAAATCAAATACAGTTCTTTAAAAATATGTTCTTTCGACATACATAGTGTTTTGAAATCAAACAATTATTTTCACGTATACGGATAGATCAATTCAAATATGAACGGTTTTATTAACAAATGCATGTCCCATCGATTTTTGTTTTTATTTTCTAGGTATGGAAGGACGCTTTAGTCATTGAGGTTGTCGACAAAGAAATGCATTCAACATGTGCAGAGAATAAAGGAAAACATCAATCACTTGTATCTGATAATGTTTAGTATACAAGTTCAAATGAGTTTGAATAGAACTATCCAAAAAACCGCAACCTATACTTATACAAAAATTTATATTTACACCTACTTCAAAAGCTTTCCATATCCATTATCACATTCTTAAAGCGTTTTCTATAACATACAAAATATGGATTTTTGATGAAAATATCACGAAATCGAAACATAACATAACAAAATGTACAAATAATTTTACAATGGGAATTTATCAGTCTGCTGAAGTTAAAAATGGGACATGTGCAAACGTGAGTAAATTGGATTTTATGAAAAAACACACGGAGAAACCTGTGCGCAACATACTAGACTTCCCATTATCAACTTGGCGAATCTAAATGTGACGAGAATTTATTCACAGTAATTTTTACGAAAGCGCTTATGTATAAGCTTTACGGTAACTTAATAGAAATTGAAAATAATTTTTAAAACTAAATGGTACCATTTAGGTAAAAATACTGTACTTTTAACCCTATATAAAGCATATACACAATGTTAAATAAAAATAAATACAATTTCATTAACAAAAACGTGAAGATAAAATATTTTATTCGAAATTTGGTTCGAGTCTATTGTCGTTTGTTCTCTCAAGGCCATCTTAACAGTAGTGATATAGTTTACATTAATATGTGTATAACACAGTAAGTAAAAATTGAAATATATATATATATCAAACAAATATTTTCACATCTGATTACATGATGTACCTTAAAATTGTATATGTATAATAACCGTCACAACAATTACGATAGGCAAATGATATAAATCACAATGATGTTTGTGTTCTTGATTTGTCCAGATTACTTTTAATACTAAATAAAATCCAGTTATTTAGCTAAAAGTAAGTAGTAGAACGAAATAATTTTTCAAATTCCTTAGGAGCCAATCATAATAATATGTTAATCAACAACAAATGCTTTGCTACTAATCATTTTGAATTAAATTAGTGCTGCCATTCAAATGTTACTGGGTAATTACAACAAGGTACAATAATGTTAAAAAGGAAGACGATATTTAAATGACTTGTTTGTTGTTGAATTTTACTCCTACTACAAACTTTCTTAAAATTTTTCACAAAACATAAATAATTTGCCTTTCGTATATAAATCTTATGTCCTCCAAAATACAGTACAGTCTTAACAAGTGTAAAATGAGTTACTTCTTATTGATAATGTGGATTATATGGTGCCTGTTTGCCATAAGCCTCGTGCGTCGGTCCCGGAGGATGGAGCGGAGGTTGGTTCACGGCCACGTCGTACGGGGGCGGGTTCGGATTCGATGGAGGGTAATAGCCTCCAACTGGAGGATAAGGAGCTCCACTGGTCGGCGGATAAGGGGAACCGCTTGTTGGGGGGTACGGTGCTGCTGGGGGATATGGAGAGCCACCTGGAATTATGAAAGTTTATAAAACCAATATAATTTTACAAAATACATACATTCAAATAAATAATAATGCAGAAATATAAGCCATGGTTAAATAAATATATATTTACAATATCAAAGCTATAAATGCTTAAAATCAATTTCACTATACTATTAAATGATTCTTGATTTTCATAAATAAAAAATAACTTAAATCAAAATAATCATTTAAAAACATCATCTTTTTTATATTGTTTTGTTAAACTAGATGTCATGTAATTGATTTATTAATATTGGCTGGAGAATGTCATTTTTATTCTTTCTTATATGTAATTTCACAACATGCATAAAACATTTAAATGAGTATATACATTGAAACAAAATTTTGAATCTACAGGGTTTCCAAAGATTGAGATGTTAACCTGTTTTCCTTTCAGTAATTTTATAAATTCGACAATTTGACTACAATTTTAAAAAGTATTTAAATTATTTTTTTTTTAATATCCTTTACATCAATTTTTACATTTAATTTGGGATACCCGGTACATTCCTACAATTAATGTAAAACCTATATCTATATTTAACTACTGAACCTACTAATAGAAAAAAATAACTAGTCTATAAAACTTAAAAAAGAAATCGAAACAAAACTCAAAATTTTGTCACATACCAAAAGGAGGCGGATAATATCCTGGACCTATTAATTTTTATGAAATAAAAAAATAATTAGTATTAATAACTAATATACAATCTAAATCTAGGCGTATTTTTTGAATCAGTGGACAGTTTTAAAGAACAACTTCTTGAGGAGTTTATTTAAAACTTCTTACATAAAATAACTTTGAATTAAAAAAATAACACTGAATTAAAAAAAACAGTAAGTGTATGCATAGAAATAAAGACATGAGAAAATAACTGTGTCATTTGCAAATAAGCAAGTTACGGGTTTATGTTTCCCCTTAAAATATCAGCACATGTTATTACTTTATGGTAAACATAACCAAAAGCTAAAATTCGAGCAAAGTGCAACAATAATCACATACCAATAGGAGGCGAATAAAATCCAGGACCTAAACGAATATCGTGAAATGAGAAAAGAAGAGTTAGTGGTAGTTTTTTACGAGAATACATGTTATGTTGCATTTTCAACTTAACATTTAACTACAATAAAAAAAATAACTTACCGGATGTAGGATATGGTGGATTTGAGGTAGGTGGAGCGAAGCCTGGTGCAGGTGCTCCAGCATGTGGAGTTGGATGGCGTGGATCCACGGGATAAGGTGGTACCACCACTGGAGATTGATTTACCGGCTGGCTCGACACATTGACGTTGGTACCAGGATCTGAATTATATTATATAATTAATATTAACATTTAGATATTAACTAAGTGCGGGATACTAAAAATTACTAGTGGTACAAATATTATATAAAAATAACATCAAGTTCTAGCTTTCATTAACTTTATTTTAGAAGCGGAAATGGTAATATTATCAATTTGATACAAAACAAACAAAATGATTCATATTATATGAAAAATAACACTTAATTTATTATTTTTAATTAATAAATAGTTAAGACTTATTGTCATTGTCCTTCGTCCATTTTTAAAGGGTTAAAAAGTAAATTTAAGCTATACATTTTTCTATTCCATTTAAAGACGTAAAGTACCCATTAATATTTTTTTTGGTCAATTGCGGAGGGGTGCATTAAAGTAAATCATTCAACAGTATAACAATTTAAAACTCTCCTACATACGCAAGAAACAAAACGAACGCAGACATTTATATTAGGAATTAACATTAGTTTGAGAGTCCTTGATATTAAACAAAAGCAGATAACCATACACTTTTAGAAATCGTTACCTTGAAGCACCAGTGATTACAGTTCAACAGACTGCTCTTGGAATTGTTAAATTTACGTGTTAGTCATATATACAAAATTTAATTCAATGACATCATTCTTATCATGGTACAATTTTTCAGTAACTGCTATAAAATCTCTACACTTACGTGCGGAATATAATCAGGAAATAATATGAGTCCTCCTAAAGTTTTGTTTTCTTCTTTGTAATTTTATATTACCAATTAGATTTTCTTGAAACCAACAGTAATCTTAATAAAAAAGAATGCAAACTTATGTGATGTAAATTTATTTTTTTTTACTTTTATGTAACATGTTTTAGTCATTGTAATTCACTGGTAATTAAAATGTATCACATTAATTAATTGAAAATGTATATAATCATACGATCATATGATGAATTATTACAGCTCTTGTGCTACAATGAATGTAACTTGTATCTACAGTATACTAGTGTTATTCATATATGTTATTTGTGTTTTATGAATGTTTTAAATAAATAGATAAGAATATTTGTTTATCTAAGAATTGTTTATTTTATTATTGATTTTATTGATTTCTATGAAACTGTCTCAATAAAAATTTGCTAATAATAATACTCACATCCATATACAGTACCCTCACGTTTTCTTTTGCAGCACCAGCCACAAATTGAAAACAGGATAACGAACAGAATACAAATTGCTATGGGTATGATGATATCCATGTCTGTTGGTCCCTAGTTGCACAATATTAATCAATTTGACGTTCAACGTCTGTAGTGTTTACAACTGCGATTTTTGTCTTCTTGGTACGAATTACTCTAAAGTTATAAATAACCCCCAGAAATATGTAAAGATAGTTTTGCACAAATTCCAGCGCAGGATTATTAAGCCGGCGTCGTGTTGAAACTTCTTTTTACGTATAACATCATTTTATTCGTTGTACATGCTAAATGATTTTCTTAAGATTCACAAGATACTGAACACTGACAGTTCACCTAAACTCAACGAACAAACAGGAAAATCCCCTTCAACTGTCATATTTGATAAGAACATTTTCGCAGCAGATGTCGCTGCACTACAAAATTTAACAATCACTTCTGCAGTGGTCGTATTTGAAATTTAACAAATACATTTGTTTATATTTACGAATTCTCACTTGATAAGAATGTTGTCGTTCTTAAGTTATACGTAATATTGGTTGTTTGAATTTATACTTTTTAAGAGTGTTTAATAAACTTTGTGAAATGATAATATTATCAAGGCTATAATTAAAAATGTTTTGTGCAATAATTTTTTTTTTTAATTTTACTGCCCTTAGTATTTTATATTAAAACAATATCAAATACTTACAAAATTTAGCTATTTTAGTATTTAATTTATTTTGTACATATTTCTTAAATAATCTCACGTAAGTTTATTATATTAACTTTAACAAAACAAAAAAAAATAAAATTTTATTTCTTCATAATATGTAAAAAAATAGTTAATTTTGAGTGGCAACTTAATATTATTATTATATTAATATATAATTTAGAATAAATAATATGTGTAATTAATTAAAAAAGTAATAATAATAATTTAATAACATAACAAAACCGATTGATTATAATTATGATGAAAATAATCTGGTATATAATAATAATAAAACCAAACAACTTTAAAAATATATATTTAATAATAATAATAAACATAGTTTGCAAATAAAATTTTGCAAAAAGTAAATATAATTATAAGATAGAGTATTGATCTTGACATAGAGAGAAAATATTGTACTGTAAATGTAAATCATACATTATTCTGATTTCAAAAGCTTCCGCAATAAGCAGTATCTTGTCAATTTAGATGTCGAACAATGTATGATTATAATATCACAAGAAAAGGGATACAAATATGCTACATTTTTCAGGTTTTTAAAGCTAAATATATTCATTTTATCCGGAACTTGTAATTTAAACACCTAAAACCCGACAATTACACTATTAATAAAATCAGACGGTCAATGCAATAGACAAAACACATAGTATAGTACATTTATATCTATTATCTTGAAGTATTCTATTTAAATGATTTAAAATAATCAATTACACACATAAATTTTGATTTTTTACCTCCCAAAACTTTGGATATGTATAAAATTAACCAACACATTCTGAAAGCAATAACATTCGAGAGGATATCACAATATTAAAAGGGAATCCATATCGTTACTAGATAACAGGTTAGTTTACATCAGTCTTATAACATAAAGAGAATCTAATGCCAATAGTTAGCGACTTAAAATTTGTAAAGTGTTGCGAAGTACCTTGCCTTAGCAAAAATGTTATTATATGGTACAATAACGTTTGAACTATCATAAAAGCTTATATGTTGAAGGCTATTTATGGACGAATCAATCTAATTTAGCTGCTGGCAAAATACAACGTTATTAATCCCTTTCAATTTTAATTTGTCAGAATTTTCCAATCAAATCTTTGATTTGTGGTATGAGTAATGGGCATGCAGGGAGGTTCACTGATTTCCCATTTATCTTCAACACTCTTGCAGCACACCAAACTGCAATATGGTACCTTCTGGATAAGTTTAGTCATCTCATGTACATTTCTGGGTGGTTTTCCCACTAGTTCTCTTGAACAAACGTCTAAAGTTGCAGCATGTCCCACCAATAAAATATTTCCAGTAACGTGAGCAGCAAGTGCTCCCCTTGTAACAAAGGCACTCCTAAGGTAAAACTGCTCACAACCTTCTGGCGACTCTTTTAAATCCTTTTCTTTAATAAATGGTACGTAGTTTTCGTCGATATTGTAGCCTCCGGTTTTTAATTCTTCCTTTGTCATCCATTCAGGTAAACCATGAGGATACCACACAAGCCACTCAAATAAGCCGGGCTCAATTTTAATTTTTAGACTATCCTTACTATTCATGCCTTGTAAGACAGCGTCACACGTCTGTATACAGCGGAACGACGGAGAACAATATACATGATCGATTACGACGTTGTTTTCCTTCAGATTTCTGCCGACCAAAGTTGCTTCAAATACGCCGACGTTAGTCAGCGGCGTATCTCTGAGATATCCTTTTGGACCGGAACTCCGAATTGGCAAATTTATTGGCATATTTAAATCCTTTCGTATATATTTACCAGTGTCATCGAAACAATAAGGTACCCAGCTGCCGAACGCAAAATCAATTCTTTCTCCGTGTCGCATGATGTATATGTTTCTTGATTTGCTCGGGGTCTCCGGCACCTGAGAACATATAAATCTTCTGAATATAAATCTAAGCTGGTTACTCATAATAATATAGTATAAATGTCAAAGAATAGAAATATTTCAAACTGACATCAATAGTAAAAAAAATATTTTTTTAGATTATTTAATTACAGTAAGTCAAATTTAGCATTTCCAAAGAATAATTATAAGATGAACAGTGACTTGAGTTAACTCAAATAATTTAAAACCTATTTAGAGAATTTCCACAATTTATCTTGTATTTGATTCTGAATTAAAAATAAACTTTTAATAATTAAGAAAATATTGTTTTAATCATCTATTTAAAAAAAATATTTTTCCAAATTAAAAAAATATACATTAATAAATATCTGATGATCCAGACAAGACTTGAAAATTGTTATATAATAGATGGAATAAAGATGATAAAGAAATCATATTATAAATTATATCCAAATTTCATACTTAAAAATGGAATGGAGAATGATTTTTTTAAAAACTAACTTTCTGGAATGTCCGTAATTTTTAGTACGGTTTACATGACAAAGATCAGTTTTCACCCATTTTACACGAAAACTCACGTCAGTATCGCCATATCCCTTGCTCTTCATGTCAAGTAGATTTTGGTAGATAACTTCCTTGGCTGCCATTAGCTTCTCGTCCATCTCTATGTCTTTAATATCGTCAGGATTGAATTTTGGTATACAAATTTCGTCGTTGTTCAACACAGAGTGTTCTGGATAAGTTTTAGTCTTGGCCGGGGAAGGTTTGATTTCAGTCGTCAGAGTTAGGTCGACTTTTTTGTGGAGAGTCCAAGCGTCAGATTCAGCAGTACGTTCAGTATATTTTTCGGGCAGAAGGCCAGAGTTTCCCGTAAGCCATGAGGTACCTTCAACCCAACCATCGGCGGAATTACTCACAGCTTCGCTGCCTATATATACATAATCACCGTTTATTAAGTCGAGCTCGTCGTGTTCGATAGGACTGTGGGCTTGAATTACCTGAAAATATATGTTTAGTGTGACTAATATGTACTGTTATGAAAAGTTATTAAAAATAATTAGTTGATGTCATATATATTTAGCATGTAGATAATATTTTGCATACCTTGTGAACTTGTTTTCCATTAACTCTTGAATCTCGTGAATATAATCTCAGTTCCCAGTTACAAGAAACATTTGGATCCAATTCTTCCACCAAAGTTTTGAGATTTGTGTACTGAGAGTTGGGAAATTGATATGCAAGCGTTAGATGAAGAGATTTTACGTGTGGCTCCAAGCTTATGGCTAAAAATACATTCATTAATTATACATTATCTATAGTTATTGTTTTTATGGATTAATTTGGTTCAATTGGAAAATTAAATATTCGTATTTTATAAGAAACTAAATTTGTAAAACTTCTTGTACTAAATTAATTAATTATCTAATGTTAATTGAAGAATTTTTTTCACAAGTCTTTGGTTATTTAAATTATACTAAAAAGCAACACTAGCGACTTAAACTAAATTATAAAAAACAATACTCACTTAATGCACCTAGTACATGCAATGCCCAAACCAAAAAAAACTATAATCCAAACTATAGTATTAAATAAAGCAAATCATGTTAACAATACTAAAACTGTACTTATTTTAAACACAAACAACATTATTTACACTACTTATTGCTTACATCTACTGCCCCTTGGAATGCAGCGAGCTGTAGTCGTTGTACACCAAGGAAAACAGGCTGTTAGAGCATCAAAATGCTCATAAGTATCACTAATTACTGAAATAGACCACCACCAATGTTAATAAAAGATTAAGTACAAATAAAATTTAAATTGTTTTTGTTAGTGTAAGGCAATTTCATGAGTTATGGGATTAGTAGATATTTATTAGAAAAATATTATAAACAATGTACAACTTTTTTTTATAAATAAGGTATTTATTTAATAATGATTGATATTAAGAATAGTTGTATTGTTAATACTATTTTTATATATTTAATATTATATTTTAAATAACTTACTAGCATTAGAAACTTCTTTAACATATTGCATAGCAATTCTTTTCAAATAGTCTGCATGTTCTTCAGCTACAAAAAAGCCCATAAAATTTGGAGAAATATATGTCTCCAATTTTAGAGGTTCATTCAATTTTGCACCTTGTCTATCCATAATGGACTTTAAACTGTGTGCCAAGTTGGGTGCATCTTCATCAGGAGCCTAAAAAATACAAATAACATTAGTTTATGCTTGTTATAATTGAGATATAATATTTGGTAAAGAATATTGTATTTTATTTATAACATTTTCATATGATGAATTACTAATTAAATATACATATACAAATAATGATCAAGAATAAACATTATAATCTAGCTCAAGAACAATATCAATTCACAAAATCAAACAAATAATTTCTTGAAGTAAGATAATTCTACACTTTTCATTAATTAAATTAAATATTTTTATAGCAACAGAAATAATATCAATTAAAAAATGTGTTACATTATAAGAAATTGTTCTTGAAAAAGTATAAATTAAAAGTTTTAATTCTGTTTTATATGATTACCTTAAAAAATGATACAAGTGTAATGTGTGGAGTATAATTATGAGCCCCATTCCACCCACACAATTGTAAAGACTTTTTCCAAAACCCTTGAAGTTGATGTAATAAACTCCCAGTGGGACAAGCATACAAAATGTATTCTCTTGGAGAATTATCATCGAGCAAGGGATCATTGACATGAGCCAACAACCAATCGGATGCTAAATGTGCAGTTTCATTTCCTGTGGCTGCCAATGCTTTTTCACTAAAACACATTGTAATTAATAAATAAAACTGCTCAGTTTTGGTCAGCTAGAAGTGAAATATAAAAGTACAACTACACATACGCTCTGTGTTTTGGAAAACCAAGTTGAAGTAGCACTTGCAAAGGAGACAGGTGTTGTTTCGATATTTTGGTTGGCGTTGGATTTTTCCTCGGAGGAAGCGATGACATTTTTCTTCGTAAACACACTGGGATACATTAGCTTAATACAATCACTAATGTTTAATAACGAGTAAGCGATATAAGATGTTTACAATCATGTTAGCTGAATGTCTAATTATTTCCGACGATTCCATTGGCTTATTTCTAATACAAGCGGTAAATTCTGGTGAGTTTCAGCTTATTCTGTTGGTCCTTCTAATGTTTACTGTGCATGTTTACCTGTCAGGTAATCTGCAACTTAACCTAAAATTTAAATGTCAAATTGTCAATTTGAAATTAAATGTTTTTCATTTATTTATTTCTGAAGCTGTTATATGTTATGAATTTCAACAACAAAATAATGGAACATTGTTTATTATAAATGTCTTGTTCATTAATGTGGTTATGTATGAATAATTAATATATGTCATCCAGTCAATATTTACTCTCACAAAACAATATAAAGTAAAGTATTTAACGAAAAATTTTCCAAACTAATTCTTCATGAACACAATTTCTAACACAACTGATTTAAATAACTATTTTTTTCTGACTTTTTATATACGAATTACGCTGAACGTATAATTACATTTCATCAAAAATTAATATTTACTCTCACAAAATACCAACTAAAAATTTTCCAAATTAATTTTTCATTAACATAATTTGTAAAGTAATTAGTTGAAATAACTAATTTTTTTCCAGATTTTTTGATATACAAATTAAAGACTATTAAAAATTAAGGAAAAATTCCACAAAAACCACAAATTGAGATTGGATGACTTAATTTATCTAATTTGCGATATATATGATATCAACGTTTTTTTTTCAAGAAATGTAGTTATTAAACTACATTAGGAAAAGTAATTTACATAAACGAAAAATTCAGAAATAATAGCCTTTCATTTTAAATTAATAGATCATTTCACTTAATTCTCGTAAAATTTTTAGGGAACCAAAAAAATGTATAAATTTTTTGGTCACAAATTGCCAATTTTTTTTTCAAATTAAAATTAAATATATAATTATAATTTTTTGACATTTACATTTATTGTTTATATAAATTTCAAATTGAAGAAACACTTAAATTACACATAGATAATTATTGTTACATCCTTAAAAAATGTAAAAAATATACACATATTGATGAATTATATACTTGTTCAAGATTCCTCATCACTTTTCCCCAGTTTTCCATGGTAAGGTTGGTTTAATATGTACATTGTAGATTTTTTTTTAATATAATTTTTATTTAAATTTGTATTTCAATAGATTTGTTTTATTATGTTTAACCAATATGTATAAAATTAATATAAATTATATATGTGTGTTGAATTTCATATTTAAAAATAACTCAATTGTATTACGAATTTAAATTTCATTAATTAAATCAATTCTTGTAATATTCTTGCAATATATGGCATAAAATAACAAATAACTAAAGATTATCATGGTTGCCTACTACTGTAGTACAAATTACAAGAAAGAGATCGCAAATTATTAATTTAATGAGTTCTAGAAATTTATTTTTCATTTTACATCAAATAACTTCACAATGTGATTTATATGAAATTAATTTTATTACTTGTACAATGTGTAATGTTCGAACAACTGAATCAACGAATTTCCAAGCTTTATACAAAAAATATTCACGGCCACGCTAGGAGTATTGAGTGATGTACATTCTGACATTTGTTTCATGGTCGCGTGGGCGGCAATAACTCGCCCCCACAGGTTGCTAGGCAGCTCGGATGAAATCCAGGACAATGTATCTCAGATCGGCGCACACACACAAATCAAAATAAAATTTCTATAGTCGCCGTCGCATTTCCTGGATGCGACAATTTACCTTTGTAATTAATTTAACCGTGTGTCATTTAGTCGATCAATAGAACCGTTCTATTCGAACAAATTGATCATTTGGCATACGCTACAAATAACACAATGCCCGAATGGTGCATACAAATTTATAATTATTGTGATGTACTATTGGGGTATTTTTATTTTTAATTTATTTCAATTTCTTATTTACTGCTAAGAATTCGAGTTACAAATTTAGTGTAACATTTAAATTTCACTAAAACTTTATCAACACCGATAAAACTTGAAAATAACAATTAAGAGCTTCCGATCGTATTTCGTAAATTGAGACGCAAATACATAGTTACTGAAATAAATGGTTGATATAAATTTTTATGTGTGAGAATATTAAAAATTTTATGTTTCTCGTGTACATAGATACATGTGGTTCCTAGAAATTGGTTTGAAAGTATTTACTGGGACAGCTATTGATTTGATTCGACACAAATATGTTTGAGTCACAGTCGTTGGTGGCAAATCAGTTTCTTAGTTTCTACGATATATTTATGTAACAAAAAATGTAATGGAAGGTCATCGAATAAAATGTGAAGAAATGATATCATTATTTTGTTTCATTTATGTTCCACTGTAAATATTTAATATATTTTTCGCAGTAAAGATAAATTAAATGCAAGCTCACGTTTTCAACGTTTGAAAAGAAAAAAAACAGTAATCGGCTCTACTCCCTGCATTGTAAACAACGGAACAGGGAATCATTTAAGAGCCGACAGAGACAACTTATTAGATCCGCCAATACATGAATGTTGGCGACGCAGAAGATACGATTCCATAGAAAACGGTAAACATCCAGGCTGGATCCCGAGTATCGGTGAGGGACGACGCGGTGCGCCAGTCGGGGGTGTTTTTGCTGACCTAGACCCGGTAACCTTGACCATCACCACAGTTACAGCTGGATCGATCGAATGGCACACCAAAAGTGTCTTGCGCAAGGCTCGGATAACAGGCGCTCTCGTGACGGGGGAAGGGTATTTTCCAATGGAAACTTGCATTTCCCTGCCGACACCGCCCTCTGTCGTCACTCGTTTTTTCGAGGTTGCCGCACGGTTCGTTTAGGGGATGAACTTCCAGAAATTCCATTCGTGCCTCTTTAATGGTTCCCATCGTTCGGATTAATCGTGCCGTTACGACGATTCTTAATTTGAACGGCGACGTTGGCATTCGACATGGACGAATTTGCTTTTTTTCTTAACTGCCCCTTTATGACTCTTTCGTAATTTAATTTTGACCTTAAACTTCCCATATATAGTGTGAAAATTGTTTAGGGGGATATTAATAAATGACTACACTACACTAAATAGATATTTCAAGTTTCACAACTAATAATTTTGTTTCATTTATATATCAAATTTACCATATTTTATTGAAAATATGTAATGAGTAAAGTGAATGGTATTTTATTCTTTAGCACACTTTCAATTTCAGTATTTTGTACTACTACAGCTGTTAAACTCAATTGACACGAGACATGTAGTGTACATGTAATAGAAAGAGAAATGTTTATTGAAGCTTTAACAAGATAAATTCCAGCCAGTACAATACTTATTTTTAAAACTGTCGTTGGTCATTGTCATTTTATTAATAGCTTCAAGAAGTGTAGATAAATATGAGGACAACTAAAATACAATAATTCACTGTCGTAATTTCATTTCATTTGAAAAAATTTTAAAAATTTGGGAAAAATTTATGTGTATTTATTTTCTACATAAAACTTATAAACAAATAGTATACATATATGTATGCAAATGTCAATAATAGTTGATTAATTTTCTTTTTACATATTTTCTACATTATTCTTAATATTATAATATTAATATTAAAGCACTTAAAAGTTTTAAATCATTCATTAAAATAGAAAATAATATTAACATATTTGATACTGAATGTGATGATTAAATATAAGTTTAGCAAAATAAGATCCACTGAAGTAAATTTGAAGAAAATTTTGTATAAAATATTAAATATGTCTATTTTATATTTTTAATATAATTTAATTAATATATAATATTTTTCTGACTATTGCGCTTAAAAGTTTTAAATCTTTAATTAAAATATTAAAATATAAATTAATTTTTATATATTTGATACAGAATATGAAATAAAGTAATGATAATGATGAAATAGGTTTTAAACTTGAAGACATTTTCGTATAAAACATTAAATATGTCTAATTTATAGTTCTAATATAATTTTGTTTTGCATCATACATTATAAATCACGAATTATCTCTTAATTATCTAAGGTCAGCACAATATTTATTACATTAAGTAAACACTGAAATAATAATAATATTAAAAATAATAATAATAATATGTAATTCATTAATGGTTTACTACATGTTAAGTAGTAACATTTTAGATGCGTAAAATGAAGAAACCAATGCTCAATGAAATTAACTTGTTAAGCGCATTACACAAACAAGACTTTTTGAACTGCATTCATCATTTGGTGAATTCTTTAAATAGATTAATTAAACTGAATAACTGAAGCGTCGTAGTTTGAATTAGTATTTTACTTGAAATCGAGTCGGATGAGAGTTATTTTATACGTACGTTTGTGCACATCCAGTTGAAGAGTTCTGCGATAATAGGCAGTGGCACAAAAAGACTAAAATATCCAACACCTCAAGGTCCCCGGTGTGTCTATGATTATTAACATTACAAGGTTAGTCTTGTTGTAGTCGTGGTCGGTGTACGGGAGAGATCTCTTCAATTGTTACATACAAGTCTCTTAAGCTGCGACCTTGGAATAGGATGTTAACTTTATGGCGAAATTATCGATAGTGTTAATTTGAAGGCAAATACGTTTTTGTAGTCGTAAATTGTTTGAATATTTAGAACGAACAAATTATTTTGAGACCACAGCGTAGAAACTAATTTGTTACACTAAGATATTACAACAGTCTACAATCATTATTCATAAATTAAGGTTGTTCTAGGATTACTAATTCTAATAAAATATTAAAATTAATAAAAGTTTTAAAAGATAGTTCAGAACTAATAGATTTGGATGAAGGCTTAATTATAATATGAAGGAGCACTTAATGTGGGCCATTTAAGACGGCAAATCCTTTACTAACTAAAAACTAATTAAAATATCTTTTAAGAGCAAAATAAGATCAGTATTGAATCTGAAATGCACACAGTAAATTTCATTAAAAAATACAAATAGATACAAAATCAAATTTTTCTAATGAATTTGTTATGATCAACTAAATCATGGAATAAAGTGGTAAACATATATAAGAATATTAAGGAGTGAGTTAACGCATTAGTTCTTCATTCATCAGGATGTTTTTCTTTTAAATGGGTCACACTGTATTTTTTAGATAGATTCACACAATACACTACTCAAATTATTTACAGTCAAAACATTTAACTAAAAATTTAATTAAATTATTTTTTATGAGAAAAACTAAGATCAGTATTGAGTTTGGCATCCTCTAAAGTAGATACAGCAAATTTCATAAAGGAAAAAATTAATATACTAAAAGATATAAAGTGTATAGCGAAGGTAAAAATAAATATTTTCTTGTGAATTTGTTTCTTTTGACCAACTAAACTATGGAATATAGTGTTAAAAATATCTGAGTAGTGAGTTAACGCATTAGTTCTTCATTCATAAGGATGTTTTTGTTTTAAATGGGCGACACTGTATTTTTTAGATAGATTCACACAATACACTATTCAAATTATTTACAGTCAAAACATTTAACTAAAATTTTAATTAAATTATTTTTTATGACAAAAAGCTAAGATTAGTATTGAATTTGGTATCCTTCAAAGTAGATACAGCAAATTTCATAAAGGAAAAAATTAATATATTAAAAGATATAAAGTGTATAGCGAAGGTAAAAATAAATATTTTCTTGTGAATTTGTTTCTTTTGATCAACTAAACTATGGAGTATTGTGTTAAAAATATCTGAGTAGTGAGTTAACGCATTAGTTCTTTATTCATCAGGATGTTTTTGTTTTAAAAGGGCCACACTGTATTTTTTAGATAGATTCACACAATACACTATTCAAATTATTTACAGCCAAAACATTTAAATAAAAACTGAATTAAATTATTTTTTATGAGAAAAACTAAGATCAGTATTGAGTTTGGCATTTTTCAAAGTAGATACAGCAAATTTCATAAAGGAAAAAAATAATATACTAAAAGATATAAAGTGTATAGCGAAGGTAAAAATAAATATTTTCTTGTGAATTTGTTTCTTTTGATCAACTAAACTATGGAGTATAGTGTTAAAAATATCTGAGTAGTGAGTTATCGCATTAGTTCTTCATTCATCAGGATGTTTTTGTTTTAAAAGGGCCACACTGTATTTTTTAGATAGATTCACACAATACACTACTCAAATTATTTACAGTTCAAACATTTAACTAAAAATTTAATTAAATTATTTTTTATGAGAAAAAACTAAGATCAGTATTGAATGTGGCATCCTCCAAAGTAGATACAGCAAATTTCATAAAGGAAAAAATTAATATATTAAAAGATATAAAGTGTATAGCGAAGGTAAAAATAAATATTTTCTTGTGAATTTGTTTCTTTTGATCAACTAAACTATGGAGTATTGTGTTAAAAATATCTGAGTAGTGAGTTAACGCATTAGTTCTTCATTCATCAGGATGTTTTTGTTTTAAATGGGCCACACTGTATTTTTTAGATAGATTTACACAATACACTACTCAAATTATTTACAGTCAAAACATTTAACTAAAATTGTAATTAAATTATTTTTTATGACAAAAAGCTAAGATCAGTATTGAATTTGGTATCTTTCAAAGTAGATACAGCAAATTTCATAAAGGAAAAAATTAATATATTAAAAGATATAAAGTGTATAGCGAAAGTAAAAATAAATAATATTTTCTTGTGAATTTGTTTTTTTTTTGATGAACTAAACTATGGAGTATAGTGTTAAAAATATCTGAGTAGTGAGTTAATTCATTAGTTCTTCATTCGTCAGAATGATTCTATTTTAATATACTGTATTTTTTAGATAAAACGAAGTCTGAAACAAAATCATTGCTCATAATAAAGTTTCCATCAAGATTTGGGTATGTTCTTAGGAAGATTTAGCAAAATTAAGTAGGGGATTCAAAAATATTTGAAATCGGGAATTTATGTATTACTTCAAGGGTTTTTTTTTAAAGTCACTATATAACATATTTTAATATTTTTGTACTTAAGTTGAGTAGGTTGATTGGCTGTAAAAGTTCAGAAGAACTCGAAATTAAAGTAATGTATTTGCGGCTTATAACGCGAGTCATTGTCAATGTTACGATTGTTTTTCGATTTGTAGTCCACCATTGGGAGCACCAGCTTCTGTTGGTGAAGTAGTGAGTTAACGCATCAGCTTGTTTTTATTTTAAATGGGCCACACTACATTATTAACATAATTTATAGTTAAAAAATTGAACTAAAAAATTAATTTAAATATATTTTATGAGAAAAACTAAGATCAGTACTGAATTTGGCATCCTTCAAAAAGGATTCAGTAAATTTCATAAACAATTTAGTATACTAATAGATATAAAGTCTGTAGCAAGTAGTGAGTTAACGCATTACTTCTTCATTCATCAGGATGTTTTTATTTTAAATGGGTCCCACTGTATTTTTTAGATAAATTCACAAATTATTTACAGTCAAAAGATTTAACTAAAAATTTAATTAAATTATTTTTTATGAGAAAAAACTAAGATCAGTATTGAATGTGGCATCCTCCAAAGTAGATACAGCAAATTTCATAAAGGAAAAAATTTATATACTAAAAGAAATAAAGTCTATAACGAAGGTAAAAATTTTTTCTTGTGAATTTGTTTCTTCTCATCAACTAAACTATGGAGTATAGTGTTAAAAATATTTGAGTAGTGAGTTAACGCATTAGTTCTTCTTCATTCGTCAGGATGATTCTATTTTAATGTACTGTATTTTTTAGATAAAACGCAGTCTGAAACAAAATCATTGCTCATACTAAAGTTTCCGTCAAGATTTAGGTATGTTCTTAGGAAGATTTAACAAAATTAAGTAGGGGAATTAAAAAAATTTGAAATTGGAAATTTATGTATTACTTCAAGGGTTTTTTTGAAAGTCACTATATAACATATTTTAATATTTTTGTACTTAAGTTGATTAGGTTGATTGGCTATAAAAGTTCAGAGGAACTTGAAATTAAAATAATATATTTGCGGCTTATAACGCGAGTCATTGTCAATGTTACGATTGTTTTCCGATTTGCAGTCCACCATTGGGAGCACCAGCTTCTGTTGGTCAAGTGGCGACGGTACCATTCCGCGTGTGTGTGTGTGTGTGTGCATGTGTGTGTCGCCCCATTAAAACAATCACCATATTTCCGTCTTTCGATGGCAATATTGCGCAACACACGCCTATAGATTTTTCGCCGAGGAATCTCCTCCAACACCGTGTTCGGAGGAGAGCGGCTTTGGTGGGGGCAATTGCGCATTCGAATTTCCCTTCCCCGCGCTAGCCGCCCGCCCGCCTGCCCCGGCAAATTGCCGTCATCGGCGAACATTTTATTTCATCTCTTAAAACGGGCAAGTTCCACCGGTGTTACGTGTTGTGTGTCGTCGGGTGCAACCGAACATGTAATGTACATTGTGCCAACCCTCCGGACGCCGCCCGAACGAAAAAAAAAAAAAAAAATTAAATTGACGAACCGAAAAAATAAAAAACAAAAAAAAAAAAACACGCCATCCGGTCCATCTTGCGTCGATGGTGAATTGTCGCGGGCAACCGGCAGCCACCCAGCCACCCGTGGTCGCAGGCCGACAATAATGCAACGCAGGAACTATTTTTACGTGCGAGTTCGCCATGAACTTGACAAGGTGAGTCGATTCTAGCAGTCCCGCTGCCATGCACGCTATTTGTTTACGTAAAACATATGCGCTTCTATGTTTTCGTCGTGTTGGCGGTGCCCTCTTCGACGAACCGTCCGGCAACCGTCTCCCGGACCGGGCCTACGTGAACGCACCACGGTTTTTCGGACGGACGTTATGTAATTTCATTTGTTTATAAACAACGGCGGTTATCTTCGTCCGTCGATTTTTGCGGGCTGATACTAACAAAAGTCAGCTGGTTACTGCGTCGCACACGACCGTGCTGTGCAAGTACATGTTCCGACATTCGTTTCACTGTCGAGACAACAAATTAGCCTTTTGTTGATACGGTTGTTACGTAAATATAAATGCGTTTTTGCCAATTACTCGATTGCATCGCACAGAACGCTCAGCACATTCGGTTTCGGCTTCACTCCACGCAGCCTTGAACTTGACAACATTGTTTTTGTTAGGCCGCTCTTCTTCCATTTTTTCTCCATATGGTTTTGGTTTGTTGTCTTTGAAAATTGTCCAATTACACACTTACGTCCTTCAATTACAGTACGGTTTTGGGAGTGTTCCACGTTGCACACAATTATGTTGTGTTCTTAGAAAACACGTAATTTCGTATGACCGTGACGTAGATTCTTTAGGGTGGGCCCAAATGTACCGTATTATATTTGTGGCACGTCCTAGTTAAAGATTTTAATTCGAAAATGATGCACGTTTTAATCATTTTCAAATTTCGACAATCATCTATCATCTGTAGATTGTATTGTGATATTTATAAAACTTGACACATTACACAATATCATGTTTCATTGTGTTAATAGAATTTTTTAAAGTAAAACAGTTGAATAAGAATTGATAAATACTAAACAATATTTGTAATAAACTAAATTATTGCATTAGTTTAACATTCCATGTGTATGTTGTACTAATTTAAAGAGACATTCCCTCCTTCCATTATATTTTTGTTTACATTACACATTGCACCAAGTGAAAATAATTGATACGACAACAATGTTATCATAACATACCAGGAATTGAACATTTCCAACTTCATCCAGCTGAACACTGGTTAATGAAACAAATAGCTCTGAATCGTTACCGTATTTAACCTAGTTACCACTATCACGTTGGTCTACTTCGGTTACGATTGATATTAGAAACCGTATTGCTGAAACAGCCCACTGTTTCGTTTTACAAATCTTCCGACATCATTAATTTTTAATGGGAAATGCGCTTTGAGTTATTGCAATGCAAACGTTTGCGTTGACATATCCAGCAGGATTCACAATTGCATAATTCCTGTTGGTAACTGCTCGCTCAGAACGCCCACGAACGGAAGACATCGAATCAATAATGCTCGTTTATTCTTGGAACGTCCGAATGTTTTGGATATTTTTATTTTCGAACGAGTTAACCTCAATACTTACTCAATTTTTTTTTGTTGCTTTGAATTCGTCACAGTAATTAGTTCATTTTAAATTTAATAAAAGCATTCCGGTAGATTTGGACCCCCACACATCAAATTTATTGAACCGTAGTTAGATCCAAGGTCGGTCGTGTTTAGAACAATATACTAATTTATTCAAACAATTTCGTGGTAGATTAATTTAGTAAGAGCACAAATTAATAAACCAAATAATTGTTGTTTTCTATTAACCCAATTAAGGTTCTGGCCAAGGTATTATTTAAAACGCCGCATTTCCTCGTTGTGTGATTCGTTTCATAAAAATGTGAAACCTCAACAAAGGATAATTATTTTAAGCAGGATGCATATGGCAATTCAAAACCAAAGAAATTATATAATCGTGCGGTTACGTTCAAGGACGGACTAAAAGAATTCTTGGTATGAGGATCGTAGGAAATTCCTACAAGAACCGCGTTCAGCCACGTGCTGCTTTAAAATGCGTTCCGAACGAGAAATACCAAACCATTCTATTTTGATTCGTATGATTTAAAATAAAAAATGTTATGATTTAAAAAGGAAAAGTTGTTGTAAGCAATTATCTCATCTATTAATGACCACATAACTTGAACGACCATTTAAAAGGTTTTAAAATGGACTGCAATTTTTAAGTTTTTAAGAAACCAATTGTTATTCCTAAAAATATGTTAACTGAATTAAAACAAAACTTCTAACATCTCGTCTTGATCACGGATGTTGACATAATTCCGTTAATGTAGTTTCCATCTCGTCAGTTTCTGACTGGATGTTTAGAAAATACTCGTTGAACAAAAAATCCTGACTCACCCACGATCGGGGAAAATTTTATGACGTCAACAACATAATCAATAGTAAGAAATATGTATTCAGCTTTGCCGTAGACCCGTTTGGCTCAACTCTCCAATCCTTATGCAAAATCACGACAATAAATACTGAGGTTGATTCTATATTTTTGCTTTTAACAGCTTCGTGTCGTTATTGCTGACTGTAAATTATGTTGGTGTTAAAGGTCGATGGCTGAATAATAAAAGTAGAAGGTGAGTTTTTTTGTCCCAAGCTTTCAGCTTATAAGCGTCTAATTTAAAATAACAAAAATTTAAAAGTAGATTAATTAACCGTGCTTATTATGTTTTGTTAAAACTAATGAAGTTTTAAATTGTTAAGAAAAAACGCTGCTGTCAATTTAATTCTGTGAAGGTTTTACAGATATTATCCAAAAATAATAAGTATCTTGACCTCAATTACTACATAATTAATATCAAGGATATTCCATTTAAAAAACTATATTTGGTATTTACGTTCAATACCTAAGATGAAGTATTGATCGTTGATTAATTTAAAGGTTATAGGTTGGGAAAATTAAATTCAAACCATTAATTAACTAAATAATTTTATAATATTATATAGTATTTAGTACGTAATTAAAATTCTAATTATTTAAGGTACTTTTTTTTTAAATATAAATAATGGATCAACACCATGATTAAAACATATTCAGTTAACTTAGACAATATTTTTGCAACATTAAGTGAGAAACAGATTATAGACACACTGAATAACATAGCAACACTTCCGGTAAAATTTAAGCTTCAAACAATATGTAAACATAAACATCCACGCATGGAACGAAATATTTGGGGAGCGAACTCAAAATTAAATCGTGCAGTTCGCTTGCGGCTCCCGCCGCCTCGAACTTTTCGTGAATGGGAACATGCAGCGCGCCGCGGCGTACGTCGAGGTGGCGGCGAAGCGTCCATAATGGCGCCGATCGACGGGGGCATCGTTTATCCATCTGCGATTGGCCGCCGCAGCGGCCGCAGACACACCCAAACGTTTTTTCGTGGGCGCCTACGGCGACTCGGCGACTGTCTCGTTGTTGTAGGTCAGGAGAGTGAATCACTCCAACTCCAAGGGTTCTTTTCACCGAGTTCTTCGTCGATGCGACGTTGTTTTTGCGGTACGGAACGATTGTTGAATAGGCTGACGAAAATTCCTCGCTCGTGTTGAAGGAAGTTGATGATTGTCGGAGTTTGATCTACAACTCTTTATTTTAATGTAAGCGACACGGCTGGAGATTGGTACGCCACCTTAAAGGGGCACATTCCTGAAATTGGTTGTATGATAAACGCGTGTTTGGGCAATGATAAAGAAGGCTTTGTTCTCAAATGTGCTATATAAGCCGCAATATTTTTATTAACACTTATACAGCCGCTTTTGTATCAGCACCCTTTCAGGGTTTCAGGGTTTAAATATGGCGAATGCGCAACAAAACGTTATAAAAATCAAGTTTCGAGCTAATCAATAACGCACGAACACTTTCTCGGATAATGTCAATTAGTTGCCGTACTAATACAAATTATTCAGCATTATTCCAATCAGGGAATAATAATTGTGCGGGTCGTAGAACGTTGTGACGCATTTAACTATCGCTGACGTCAATCCCGTTACCTACACGACGGGGGATTTCTCCCGACGAACTTTTGGGTCGTATAACGATGTACATTACAGTAATGTGTAATTAACAAACCCATTTCCCATTCTCGCATCGACAAGAGCCCTGGAAACGGGGAATCTGGGCCGATAGGCTATTATATTTAGACGTGGAGCTTTCTAAGCTCCACACATTCGCGAAAAGCTCAATTTGGGTCATTAGTATAAAATTTTTTACGATTAATATTTTAAAATTAATTTCTATTCTAAAACATAAATAAAAACAATATATTAAGCTATGATAATTAATAAAATGAAATAATATAATAATTAGGATGGTACCGGATCAGGTAGTTTGTTCAAAGTATAAAACTTATAATTTACGTAAAAATAGTACAATCGAAAATTATTAACGTGTAACAAAATTGATGAGCACGGATTCTTCTATTTCATATGTACAGTATTAGACAAAATTAGAGCGACTTTATTTTTATTTAAATATTAATCAATATATACTTATTGACGAAATATGTCACGTTGACGAAGACAAAAAAATTTTTATCGTGATAAAATTAGAGCGACTCTTTATAAAAATTAAAAAAAATTAAGTAAATACACGTATATGGCCTAATATTTAATATTTTGTCCAATATCCCTTATTAGTTATAACGTCCTCACATCCTTTTGGCATAGACAAAATTAGATTAGAAATTATTTCCTTGCCTGACATGTATTGTTCCAAAACATGTTTGCTTTATTCAAACAAATTTGCTTTATTTGTGATGAAATTTGCCTATATCTTCTTATCCACAATCTCCCACAACTTTTTTATTGTACTAAGATCAGGAGATTGAGCTGACCACTTAAAATATTGTTTTTTTGTTGAACAAACTTGGCAGTGTGTTTGGGGTCATTGTCGTGCCGAAATATAGATTTTAACGGCATTTCCCATTCACAATAGGGTAGCATCACATCTTCTAATATGTTACGATGCACAAAACGATATATCTGGTCTTCTATTTTGTGAATCGTGCCCATACCGGAAAACAACACCAACGCATAACACTGCCACCTCAATGTTTAATAGTTGTTGTAACATATTTTCGATGAAATCTACTGTTTTTAGGGCGATGAACAGACTTCTGAAAATATTAAACTTTGATTTGTCCAATCTCTTGCTGTTCAGTTTCGGTGCCTATGAGCGAAAAGAAGTCTTATTTTTTAATTCTTTTGTGAAAGACAAGCTTTTCTTACTGGACGTCTTCCGAATAGCCCAGCCTCCTGGAATTAACTGATTTATCTTCTAAGTCTCTTAAAATTTGTCCGATACTGTATTTCCAACAATTGGTATAGGAAAGAAAGTCTCGTTGTAAAGGTTGAGGCTTTCGTGGCCATTGTGTCCATTGTTCGAATTTATTGAACACGAACCAAATCAGACCTCTGAAGATGCTGGCCACTCGTGCTAGCGAAACGTTAGGAAATAATTCCAACAATCGTCGACCAATAAAGTCTCGTTGTTGGAATAAAAGTACTTCGAGATGGAGTTTACTGTTTACTTATATCGATCCACATATAAAAATGCTTTGTTCAAGAAATTCTATCCAAGTAATAAAAAAAAACAAATGAGCAAAATCATAGATATAAATAAAAGTAACACTGGAGGGTCTAAGTGAGTGAAAATAAAGATGATTAATTACTGGCTGTTTCTTTAAAGCAAACCAAGGATAAAACTGTGCTTCTTTCAACAACTGAATCCTCTCTGAATGGTTGTAAAAAAAATTCAGGCAATATAATTTTGAACTAGACACCATGGATCATTTTCTTCATTAATTTTTTTCAGCAATTAATATTTATTCAGAAGTTTTTTAGAACTTGTGTATTACCAGTGTTTTTAAAATAGGCGGTCAATATTAAGAACTAAGTAGATTACCTCTAATAATATAATGCAATGAAATTATTAATTATATTGTACATGTATCTTGGTTTATAAAAGTATTTTCAATAGTTCAATATTTAACTGTCCTAATTTCTTTAAATTCGAAGGTATTTATTAGTTCCATTTTCGGATGCACGGTTCACTTTAGATTTCTCATTAACAGGCATAATGAGATTTGGCTTTTGTCCTCGTCTTGATATAAGTAATACCACGACTAAAATAAAAAGAAATTACCACTGACTTTTTAATTAATTTTATTAATTAACAGCATAATTCGTATTGAAGCTTATTTCTTACTTTTATTTTCCATACTTTTGTTCGCCGCTGTAACTAATTATTTGATAAGTACAGTTAGATTTCGTAGCAGGTTCGCTGTTATTGTATCTGTATCTGATCGTAGCCGGAGAATTGATGAGAATTCTTACACAAAAGTTGTTCAAGACGTTACTGAATGTTACGGGAAATTTCGTTATTGATTCATTTTTTTTAATAACATGATAAATGGATTAGTTAGTGTTGGGCTTCTGCTAAGTGTAATGTTTAATATGTAAGAGTGTCCCTCTATATTTTTTAGAATATTATTATGGAAAATAAAAACTTTAATAATATTAATGTTTATTTATTTTATTTTCGATAGTAGATAATATATATATAGTCAAGTTGACTCGTTGAAAGCCGAATCTCCCTGTACTTTACACAATATATTATATTATTTATTGTGCTAGTACTATTGGTACTAAATCATTCAATTAAACCAAGAAGGTTTTGCAACAATAATGTCAATACATAAATATTTCCCATATCGTGGTTAACGGGTTCAATGTCAAGACTGTTGATTAGTCAAGTGCAATTGTGGGCGTACCGCGTGACTTATGCCGACCATGGACTTGAAAATCGTTTACGTATGCATCAGTTTGCGTCAAATTTATAATTGTTTGAAACAAATTATTCCAATGGTAATGGCCACATTCTTCAATAAAATTACAAGACATTAAGATTTTCTAAAATTACACATAATTTAAAGCACGTTTCATAAACTTACGTTTATTTTAAACAACACATGAACATTGATCTTACCTTTTTTTATTTATAGTTATATTGTGTCTTTGAAATACACGATAGTTACTATTTTTATACAGAAATTTTCATATAGATTTATTCCAAGTTTATCGTTTTTTATTTATAAATAAGCAGAACCATATAAATAATAATATTTTATTCAATTATAAAATCTTTTAAATATGTTCGTTATTTCTTGCTATAAAAAGTAGATTAATTTATATTCAGTTATACTGCACAGGTGTTCAATAATGATTAACGATTATTTTAGAATGTCCTTGAACACAACTATTGACATTAGTTTATATTACAAAAAAATGACTTGGTAAATATATAAAATTTCCATTATGATACTTTATAAATGCATTTTTAAAATTTACAATTTTTTGGCACAAAAATAAAAATTTCTTTTTAAAATACTATTTATTCTATTACCATCTAAATGTTTTATTTAAAATGCATCTATAAATGTATAACATTTAGCTGGTATTAGAAAGAAAAGAAAAAATAATTCGGTGTTTATAAAATTTTGTATAATTTAAAAATTATTTTAATTTATAAATACACATTTTTTATTTTTTTTGTATAAGTTAAAATTACTGAAGAAGAATAAAAATTCGTTTTTTAACACTATATTAATAGATGAATGTAAGCTGTTGATATTAGTTTACATTACACTAAAATTAATTCGTATAAAATTTTCCATAATTTTTAATATTTGTGTCATAATTTAGACAAAAAATAAAAACTAAATTTTTAAGCACTATATTCAAAGATGTAATCAACTTGGAACACTACTATTGATCTTAATTAATTTGACAAAAATAAATCATATGGAGAGAAATCTAGACTATAACATTTAGAAGCTTTCTTGGGGTCTCTAATGTGACATGTGGTTTTGTGTTGTCTTGAAGAAACAAAATGATTTGTCTATTTACAAAAGAAGCTCTTCTTTAAGTATATTTTTCATAAATTTCCTCATTTTGAGAGCAATAGAGTTCGTAGGGCGTTTTGGTAAGTTGTCAATTCATTATGCAGTTATCAAAATCTTTCTTGCGGTAAGACATTTTATAAATACTGTTCCATCAGGTTTACCAGCTTTAAGGCTTTAACCAGATCGACGATATCATAATCCACCCATTTTTCGTCGCATGTACCAATGCGATCAATAGAAGGCTCATTTGCGTTGCGTGCAAGAGAAGAAGTGGCAATTGAAACCTCTTTCTAATAATTGATTTGTCGCAGTTTAATAGCTTGCCTATTTCTAAACGTGTTGCACAGGGATTTTAGCTGAGACAGTGCTTAAATTTTTCGTGGATGACATTGGCATTGTTATCTTCAATACTGGAACTTTTAAACAGATGAAACCAAAATCATACAACTTCATCACTTACAGTATCTTCTCCAAACACAATGTGACTGAAACTTTTCGCTTCTCTTGCTTTAATGATGGTGATTTAATGATTTTTTGAGTTTTATACAACTTATAGTATTTGAATAAACCCAATTCAGGCATAGTTAGAAAAAAGCTTTCAAATTTTCTGTATATAGATTAACACAAAAGTTTTAAAATATATTCAAATAAATCAACCAAAAACGTAAAGTATTTTTTTCGTTACCAAATATTACAAAAGAGTTAATTTAATTTATGTACATTCTTCATTATGTTATTTTATGAACGCACTCTTTAAAATTTATTATATTTCTGGCACAATTTAAAAACATTTATAAAGGAAAAACACTAACTTTACAGACGTAATCAATTTTAAACCTATTTTTTTTCGATTTTACCCAATAAATCTACAATTTTTAAAATTTATTATATTGCTGAGACAATAAAAAGAACAAAAGTTCATGTATTCCGTGTTTTCGTTACAAAAAATAAAAAATAATTCAGTTTATATACAATTTCCTGTATTATTTCCTTGGCACAATTTAAAAACTTATAAATGTAGCTAAATTTGACGACGATCAGACGCAGAATCGTGAAACCACTGTTGGCGGGATGCTGATTCAAGATGTATAAAATATCCAACCAAAATGTATACACAATGTGAGAGCGACATTCTAATTATAACAACCGAACTATTCGCTAGGATGAAAAAGCGTTTGAGGTTGGAACTTATATTTTTTCATTTAATAATTTAAATGGCCTCCAACAGTCCAATTCAGAAGTGGTATTGCGGTTAAGTGACGCGGTATTGGTGCTAACCATGAACAGGCGATGAGTTTAACTGCTGAAGAGGGATCTGGGCAGCAACATGGCGAATAGTAATGTTTCATAAAGTCTGTTAGACGAGGTTGGGATAAGTGCATTAAGCAGTCGAATTGTAAGTACGGAAGTAGATAATTTGAATCGTTGATTAACGAATGACGATTATTTGATTATGCAAGTTGCAAATCGAAGTAATTGTATCGAAATGCATTTTTGCGGCGTGGTGGTTTAAAACCAAAATGATTAAAATATCTGAACAACATATGGGATCCATCTTTCAATTTCAGCAACTGATAACAGTTTACTGGGACAAAATGTGAAGCGTTAAAGGTTGCAATAACTCAAATGCAATTTATTAAATTCACAAAAATAAATAAAATACCAAAGCGAATTCCTGCATTTTATAAAGCAACATCATTATCCATTCTGACAAAATATTTTCTTTGGTACGATTCCCGTAACATTGTATCTCAGTAGATGACCACCATTCACTGCAATTGAAGCGTATTTCCGGAGCTTGTTATGCCGCACAAATCATAATACCCGTCTGCAAAACCGGCCGAGCATAATGATACCACGGCAATGATTTCTGCTGTGCGGTGGTTGCAACAGTGAGAATTTGATTTATTTACGATTTCGAAATCGCATTGTCGGAGTTTTAGATGTTTGCCAAATAATTATAAACATGACTGATTGGGAGCGATCCATTATGTGAACCTGAACTATCTCTCATTATTTGTCCGTCTATTAGTTAATTGGAATTGTCGACAGTTTACTGTTAAAATTATATATTGTATAACACAAATTGGTTGCTAAAATTTGCAGAATTTATTTGCTCAAATATTATTAGTAAAAAACTAATTTCAAGGAAATGATTGAGGTTATTCAAATTTACTGTTATCCTGTTTATATCGATACAACAATAAACTTCGATGTTATTAAATTTCATCTGATATACTTTTGACGTAAAGGAAAAATGCACATAGAATTTCAGTAATTTTTATATTTAGCTAAATTTAAAGCAATTGTTCTGTTTTTTTAATCCCAACATAGCTGTACAAATTAATATGCATAATTTTCCTTTAAATGTTACAGTCTTATTAAATCTTTAGACAAGCACATCGTAACGGGGAAGTGAATAGAAAATAATTGTGTAGATTAAGGCACGTTCACTGTTAGTGGATGTTATTACTTGTTCGAACAATGGACGTACGCAATTATTATTAAATATAAAAATAATGAATTTCTATATCGTGAGCCAAGTCCATCACGTTTTGGAGACCTTTTCTAATATATTATTATAATAATTTCTTTATAAATGTGTTTAAACTGCTTTTCTTGTTTCAGACCATCGATTAACTGCAAGAACAAGTCTGTCTTGTATTTTAATCATTGGCTATGACGGATGGAGTTATTATAGGTATGAAGTTATTTTTTATTTTTTTGTATTAGTACGGTATAAATGTATGTTATTATCTTATTTTATATATATTATTATATACTTACATTAAGTAAAAATTAAAGCCTCAGGTGATGATATTTTATTATGGAATTAATCATTTATCTATAATATTAACAAATAATATTATTTTAGCTTAACAAATTCTTAATTCCTAATATTGTATTTAAATCAGCTTATTTTTTACAATTTATACATATAAATTATTCAGTTAGTTATAAATAAATGTTTATTTTTTGCATTAAGTCGACAGAGGTAAACAATTAATAAGCTATCATAAAACTTTACTGAACTTATTAACTTTGGTTACTAATTATAACAAAAAATGTGTAAATACAGTAGTGGTCATTATTATAGCGACTTTTTAAAATGTTAACTAACTCTTTTATTCAATGCGAAGTGTTAAAATAATATTAATTTACTGTTGTTCTTTTATATAGTACTATACAAGCTACTATATTAGTATTCTGTAAAATGTTACATATATTTATCTGAATTGAGCTGGACATAAATGTAGGAACTTTAATTTTCAAAGAGATTTTTAATGATTAAATGTGTGTTATTTAATTTAATATTAACACTTTGTATAATATCCTTGTTGTTTTATAATTTTGGCCCATCTCCGAGGCATAGACTCGACACAATATATGACAAGTTTCTTAAATTGTTGTGGTGAGGTCAATTAAATTTTTAAAAATTTTGTGTCAAATTTAATGTTGATTGATGTCGTTACAATTTTGGATTTTAGTTGAGGTGAACTACATTTATTAAGAGCAGCACAACTTTTTGGATAGTTTTGTCCCTGTAGAACGTTTAACATAACCAGAACCACCTTTTTTTAATTAAATTTAAACTCGTGACTTGTCCTCACTATTTTGTGTTGAATATTATCCTAACCAACTCAAAATTGGACTACCACCTTTTAGCAGAAACGAGAATTTTTCATGTAGGTTTGGGGCCAAACGAACCCCCTTCCACTAACCATCTTCTCACATTCCTTGAATTAGTTTCGGCAAGTCTCATTTTCTCCAGGTTGGACTTAAATTCATATGACGATAAGATTGGATTGTCTTTTGAGATTCGAATTATCCACTTATCGATTTAAAGTTTTTCGAACTTTGGAACGATTGACTTATTTAGCCGTAAAGTCTTAGCTATCTCTTCTTGTTTTTCTCAGACTTGTAAACGCTCAATTAAAATTTTCTTACAGTTTCACTTCGACCAATAATTAGATAATTATAATAAGCAAAATACCGCTAGTAAATAATCGATTTAAATTCACAAAGAGCAATGAAATATCATTAAGTAGAAAGTTGAAAATTAAAAAACTAGTGAATTTTTTAGAATTAAATTAGATTAAGCAGTTACATATTAGACACAACAATAACAGAAAAAACATGTTTTTGATATATTTTAATAAGTTGCAATAATTATGTCCACTACTGTAAGTGAATAGAGTACCTCAAATTCAATATTTCATAAATAAAATGGTTTGGCTTCAAATAGAATCTGATGTATTGATTTTATTTAAACTGTGTCATTTTCTTGATAAACGCTCCTCGTTTAAGCACTGTTAATTTAATTACACCTTTCATCTTCAGTAATAATTTATAAGTTTGAATCGAATTGGAAAGGAATAGGAATGAGTACATATTAATATATATTATTAAGTTTTTAATAAAATAATAGCAAAGCTTGAATCTAATTGAAACGTTGAAAATTACCTTTTTGTGATATTGCAAGTGAAAATAAAATCAATATTGTGAATGTATGGAATATTTTCTATTTTAACATATTGACGTACAACTTTCTTGATAATTTACGTTTAAGCACAATCACTTATAGATTAACTTTCTTTTTCAATTATAATTGATTAAGTTAGAGTAAAATAATGATTTCAACGGACAAAAATGTGCAAATAACAAAAGAAAAATAGTGACTGGTGTGAAAAGATGAAGGGAACATTCTTCCACACGATTAGTTTGTTCGAATTGATTAATAAAACCGTTGTGTCATCGGGCACGTTTAGCGTTGAGGCATTGCAGCAGAACGTCTGCAACATGCATTATTATTTACGCGGTTGACGACAAATCAGTGAATGAGACCAGGGACATGGATGGCCTCGCGTGGCCTTGAACATGCACCGCAGCGTTTGCGGCCATCAGATGATCATGCGGTCCGCCACACTGTGGATCGATCCCTCGTTGATTTTCGGACGTTGATGATTTTTTTATTGTTGTAAATTGTTTCATGGTTTCTGCTGATTCTATCAATACTATTATAAAGTTTCATTGATTTTTCTTAACGAAGTTATGGTTTGTTACCTAATTTTGGCTGCCTGATAAAATGACCTGAATGAAACCTTTACTCTAATTTTTAAAGATGAATTTAAATTAAATGTGACCAAATGGGTACAAATATAATATTTTGGATTCACTTGAATGCTGTGAAGAGTTCATTTAAATTTTTATATCGAACTTGGTCATAAATGAGATCCCCACATGATTTCTACAGGATTAATGTCTGGAGATTGCGTTGGACAAGACAAAATATCGATGGTCAGATCTTTTAATCAATTAATAATTTTGGATTTTTTTTTAACTTTAACACTAAAAATTGCTTCCTAGGTACCGTTACAAAATACTCTCCAAAGAAGAGTTCTTAATTTTAATAGGAATTTTCTCTTTTAGCTTTCCATTTTTTCTTCAGCCCCATATGGCAAAATTCATATTTCGCCATTACTTATGGTCATATAGAAAATTTCTATTCGCATTTCTTGTACATTAAACGCTCTACAAAAAACGTATCTTGCCGTTTAGAAGATGTCGGGAGGTCAAGTTTAATGAATTTAAATTTTTTTCTTCTAAATTTTATAACTCGTATATAAGAAAATATTATAAAATGCTCAACATGCTTTTTTTTAAGGAAATTAAACGTTCTACGAAAAAAATCTCTTGAAGTTAATCAATTACTCTAACAATTTAGAAGATATTTGCATATAAATATCTTAATTTTAATAGTTTTTTAATTTTAAATTTATCCATTCATGAATTTTGAAAATATTCATAAAAATTTGAGTTTTGTTTCGGAATATATTTGTTTCTAATCAATTTATTAACAATATTTTTTTCATAATTTTGCTTCTAAACGGTAAGAATCATGAAAAAATTGTAAGATACCTTTTTTGTAGAGTGCTCAATTTCCTATAACAAATTTAAATAAAAATTTTCTGTACGATCAAGGAATGGTGAGATATCCACTTTGCTATATGGAACTGAACTGAAAAAATTGAAAACTTAGATGAGTGGGACTTTCATATTAAAATTAAGAGCTCATCTTTGAAAAGCATTTTTTAAAGGTGGTTAAGAACCAATTTTTCAAGGTCGGAAATTAAAAAAAAAATTGTCGATATTTTGGTCCACCCTAATGTAGGCGAGACACTGTAACTCGTTACAAATGTTACTACATAACACAATTATTTTAAAAACTATATAAATTGTCATGTTTACATTAGTCAATAATTAGCAACAAATAATGTGCAATTTTAACAATTATGTTAATTATCTTTATAATATCAATAATGTTTTTTGCTGACCATTACGAATCTAAATTTAAATTAATTATTATTATTTTGGCTTTGTTCAGCCAAAAATGCAATGAAACATAATATTTCATTATTGCTTACTAATAAATTGTCGAAACAAATAAGTAGTTTTTAAACATTAGCAATAACTGAATGGTTTTTTTTGTTTATTAAGTTAAAATAATTGTTTCTCTATTCAACTTTGTTTCATTTTAATGCTACTAACTAATTAAAAGTTGAAGGGACCCTCGATAAATAATAATGACATATTATAATATACATATTTATTTACACTACGTTATTATTATTTGCTATTATATTAAATGAAATAATCTGATACTTTATTAACTTTCAACTGGATTTTTGGACCCATCTCTTAAACAATTTACGAAAATATAAAGTGCGTTAGATTCACCAAAACATTCAGATTTGTGATACATGGACCAAAAATCATCCGATCCACAGTGCGTCAATCTATCGCGCTCGATTTCTGCATAGTTAAATGTCCCAGATCTAGGTGACTGTCTGGGCACGCAGGATTTCCTTTCGCGAAAGCGGGTGAAGAGGATACGGAGCTAGTTGAAAAAACGACCATCCACAAAGATGTGTATTAATTAATGGCTATTTGTAATGCTTCCTTTTAAACTGGATATTATCAATGTCAATTTTTTTTGGAAAAATCAAATTTAAACCCATAAAGAAACAACGACAGAGGCGATTAAGGAACTATCAGTGTATGGCATTAACTTTGTTTTTGTCGTTTGAGTTTCAGGCAAATTACAATTTTTTATTTTTCTGTCGTATGTGCTCGATCTTTAAATAAAGGTCCTGATGAATCGATAACTAGTCCTAAACAATTTTTGGAAATCAAACTTCATTGTGTTTGTTTTTCGCCGTATTAAAATGTTTTTCTGGCTGAATGTATAAAATTAATATTAAAGTAAGTTTTTCAAGTTATTTAAGTAGATGTGACTCATCGTATTTAAATAAATGAAAGAAATGCATTATTCACGTACTACGTACCTCATTAATATTTAAATGTGTATAAAATAGAATTGTTTCAAAACAACTGTAGTTCGAAGTAAAATGAAGCTTGAACCCCTGGAATGACCTATTTTACCAGATGTTTAACCTCTGACATTTTCGTTCCAGGCTGGAAAATCTGACTGGGCAAACTCATGGGACTACGTCAGTTTTTATTTTTATGATAACAGTTTATTCCTCAAAATTGAAATACCCATAATACAATTATGTGGATTTCCATTTTCGAATAGGAAAAATAGAATTGGATCTAATTAACTGAAAGATGATTTTATTAAAAATAAAATAATAATATAAAATTATAAAATTGGTGAACAAAAATCTCAAAATGGATGTCTTGGTAAAATGTTATTATTTAATTTAAATAAAGAATCCAAAGGCTATTTAGAAGAACATCAACAACGTTTTAAACGTATATTTATGCATTTGCATTTCTAGTCTCAAGAAAATTATAATATTATAATTTTAAAATGCCAACATTGATTGATGAGCTTTTGTCCCGGATTTAACATATTGAAATTTCAAAGAAAAACTGTTTTACATAAGTAATGTGTAACTGTCCTGCACAAACAAATTCTTTCACCAGTCAATCAAATTCGAGGACAAGTTGTTATCTTTATTTTTTACAAGCGCAATTTCTGTTTAAAACGAAATTCTAAGTAATATCTATATTACTCATACAATAGTTATCAAAGAATTATAATTGTGTAATGATAATTACTATTTTGATAATGTTATATTGATAAAGGTATAAGTTGATTGAGGTATAAGTTATAAAGTAATTTAAAATATTTTAAAATTTTCTTTATAACCATATTCAGTCTTATTAAAAATTCTATTAACCTAAAAATCTTAAGTAATTAAGAGTAATAATACAAATGACAAACATACAATTAACAATTATTCTCAATGGTTAACTAATCTATAAACTTAAAAGCAGGTTACTAGCAAAAAGGTAAGAGGAAATGTAAAAGCTTCAATGAGAGTTTGGAGAAGTTTCATTTTGAAAATATATCAACTTTTTGCTGTGCAAAATTCACTATTTTTTGTATTTGACACTGAACCTTTTGTTTTGTTTCAGTTATTAGAGCTTTATTTTAACTTCTAGTACTGACTTATTTTTGAAAAATACAATATATTTATTAAAATCATATAATATTAATATAAAAATATTAGCCTGGATGTTCTTATCAGTTGATACTTATCGAGACAAAATGTTTTGATGGTTATACAAGATAATTATCCTGGCTAAATGAATGTTTGGAATTTATAAATTAAATTGACTAAACATAGCGGCAATGTTACAATGGGTAATGTTTATTTTTTTAAGTTGTGCGTCCAAGTTTGTATCAATTTCGTTGAATTCTCAACATGCAAGTGGCTCAGACACAAGTGGCAAGTTTCCTGGACGTGGCACTTCGCCAGTGTAGAATCGGCAGTGCAGGGCAATCAATAGGGCACGGCTGACAATGCCGTCGCACCAGTTAGCGCATTCTGCTTGCCCGTGTTCCACATCACCATTTGTTAAATTATACACCATAAGTCATCCAACAGTAAACAATCCATAAGCTTTATGCATGGAAAAAAAATGTTTACGTTGCACATTCGTATCTCGTGTCGGCCACAATCACGATTTATGTACAGGTCGTGGATTCGCGGATTACATAGATTGGTCCAGATTATACATGATTGTGTGTAACGTTTCTTACAATGTTTTCAGAATGATCGTTTCCTTACGGGTAACATTACAACCTACGAATTAATATACAAGGTTCCAAAAAATTCGATATTTATAATTATTATGGGATCCAGGTAATTATCAATTGTAGTATATTCGAAATTTTTTTTTTTTTTGCTTACTTTATATAATTATAAATTATAAAATCAATTCATACATGTACACATGGTGTTTCACAACTTAGTCCAACAGAAAACGAGATAAAAAATGTTAGAGTAACAAATCTTATTCTACAAAAGCTGTTCAAAGTTTTCTCCGTCTTATCCAATTTCATCCCACAAGTTCCAATGTTCATCCTTGCTGCTGTACTTTGTACTTCCGTACGGTATACTTCGGTTGAAACAACAAAAAACCAGATAAAAATTGTTTGGGTTACAATAATTGAAAATATTAAGAAGTAAACACTGCATAAAAGAGTTGTAGAGTAAGGTTTGTTACAAACTTTATTATTTAGAAGTGGATATCTGAAAATTTCGGATAAGTTATGAAACACCCTGTTAAATGTTTTCCTGTGTAAAATCGAGATATAAATATTATCATAATTATCAAGTTAATAAGGGGTGAATTTATCGATGAATTTCTTTAATTTATCAGATTTTGTGAAATGTAAAATGGAAATTTATGGAAGTCATTAAAAAATTAATTTTGGGAAAATATGATAATTATCAATTTATCAACAAAATACTATCAAAGTATGAATACAGCTATAATTGGAAGATGATCAATTCTAATTATAAATGGTAATTACTAATTTATCGGTTTTTGCGAAAAATAAAATGGAAATGATTGGTACCCTTACCCGATTTTAAGAACAGAAAATAACGTTTATATTATTTCAAATAAAATAATTTAGTTTATTAATATCATTGCAGGGATCTATAATATGATGCCTTTATATCTAGTAACGAAGAAATATGAAAGATATTGAATTAGATTATTTAAATATTTTCAATTGTATTTGAACATATAATATAGTAATAATGAGATACATTTATAATTATTTTAAACGTGATTTTGAAGTTTATTCATATTTTATTTTATCAATTATGATTAATCAATTCATAACAACGTCCATTAATAATTATCTATTTACCTATCTATCAATATCAATATTTATCAATTTATAATTGCAATTTATTAATATTATAAAGGTATAAATATCATGATAATTTCCTAGATAATAGTCAATAATAATTATCAGTGAACCCTGTTCATTTATCGAATTGTGCGAAGAGTAAATTCCTGGAGAATATTACCATTAAAATATGAAATTTGAGGAAAGAAAAAATATTGATTAATCTTGATATAATTATTAAAATGATATAATAATTTCTCTATCTATTAACTTTATAGACAACAATTTGCAATTAAAATTATGAAGGTATATGTATCACGATAATTATAATGATAATCAGTAATAATTATTACTAATAATCATCAGTAAACCCTATTAATTTAAAGGATCTTGCGAAAAGTAAAATGGAAATTTATGGGTTTATGATTATAACCTTTGAAAAATTAATTTCGGAAGAACAAAAAAATTGTTGATTAATCTTGATATAATTATCAATTTATGTGTCTATCAATATCAATATATATCACCTGATGATTATGACCTAATTTTTCGAAAAGTAAAATTGAAAATTACCGTATCAACTGTTCTTCAATTCGGAACTGAATATATGAATTAGTGCGATGTTTATTAAACGGGGCCGTAAACAATGTACGGAACTGAATGGCCGGAACATCGGGCCATGCCCTAGGACAATTTTGTGCGTAAAGTGCGAACCCCCGTGTAAAGCGCAGCCGAGATTTTGGGGGGCCTCGGGCAATATGCTTCTCATTCGCGTAGGCGCTTAAATCGATTGTAAGAAGGGAAAATAACTTTATGTTATTAAAAATAAAAAATGGGTTATTATTATCCGTGCCTTTTTCATTATTCTATAAAAAATAAACTGTATTTTAATATATAATTTAGTAAAAAACGTTTATAATTATTGTAATTGTGTTTTTGAGGTTTATTCGTATTTTATTTTATCAATTAAATGCAACTTGAGACTTGTAAAATGTGACCTTGCACATATTTGCTAAAGCGTCTCATATTTAAATATTATCCTTTATAAACTTATGTAAATTTACTTATTTATGTGCTTTTTGCATTATAAAACAATCATATAAATATTTTTATAACCGGGAATATTTTTAAAATGGGTGGGGAACAACAAACTTGTTTGAGATTTAATTTTTTATTTAACTTTTCACATCCATATATAAATTGGAAAATTATTAAATAATTGATTTAAAGTTTTTTCTTATTATTTTTCTATAAAAATATGACATTTTTTGATATTACTTATTATCACAAACTTGATTTTGTAAAAAGAATATGTACCATTTAGATTATTTGGTACAAAATCAAGTGTAATTGAACATGTTACAATATTATTTATAAAATACTCTTGCAAAAGAAATAATTACTCTATATAATAGGATGTAATATATTATTCAGAATGCTCTCCAACATAATAAATTATATACATGAAATAGTTGGTGAAGATTTTGGAATCAAAATTTTGAATTGTGTAATTGTGTCTAGATTTGGATGAGTTTAAAACTACCTCTGTTATCAAGTAAGCAACTTTCAGAATAGATACACAATTTTTAAAAATATTATTATAAAGACAGTACTTTTCTAAAATTTGATTAAAATTAAAAGCTGAGGATGCCTTCTAACTTATTTGTGTTTTAACAAAAGTAGTGTTTTATAAGCCTAATACAATCTGTTTGCGTGGAGGTGGATGTTCTAGAAATCAAACGCAAATTACATTTGCCTTGCAATTGAAAGCGGAGGTGGAAACATGTTGGTTTGGGTAGGTTTCTCTAGTTTTATAACTGATCCGAATCAAAGAATGGTCTATATATTTGCTGAACCTACCTTATACCCTATTTGTTTAAATTAGAATTTTATACAGTATTTTTAACTTGATAACGACCACACCAGAAATGATTAAATTACTACAAAACATCATAAATCTGTATATCTTCTTTGAAATGAATGAAATTTACATTATGGATTATTACTAAGATTTATTAAACAAAATATTATTAAATATGAATAATGTGTTGCTTTATTTTTAATAAGAAGTATATATGTTGAATTTTATATATGGCTATATTTATTAGTATTAATTGTAAAAAATATATTTTTATTAATTATTACAAAATAACTTCTACTATCCGGATATCCGGATTTCTGGAGTTACTTTGAATTCTTTTTTTGTTATGAGAGTAACTAAGAATTTCTCAAAATTGTTCTATTAATAAAAAAGAACAACAAAATGAACATATATTTTCATAAAATAAAATAGAAATAAACTGAACAATATTTCACACATGAATAGAGAGGAAACTACGTAATATACTAAATATTATACACGTCTGTCTGTAATCGGCCAAAAATTCTACTCACTTTGTTTAAATATGTGTCTATTTTAGTTTGAACCAGTTTGTGTGCAGTTATATTAGTTGCTTTCTTGAGCTTTCTCAGAAGCAATACGTCTTTTATGAGGAGATTATTCGATTTAGCCCAATGAGAACGTTATTACAGACTTACTCTATATTTACATCATCCTCTGACTTTGAAAATTCTTCTTCAATCTTAATTGTTCTCCTTAATGCTTCTTGGATTAGTTGTTCCTTAGGTTAAATCTGTGACAAACTCTTTTTAAGTTAATTTATGATTTAATATCTCTTTAGGATTCTTTTTTTTTAATATTTTTCACTTATTTCACTATTTTTTTTAAGATCTTTGAAGGATATAATTTCGTTTTCTGAGTCTTCTGGCTTTTTTATTTTTAAGCCTATTAAAAGTATTGGTTCCTAACAATAGGGGACCTTTTAAAGTATGTAATACCTTGTTCATACAGGAAAATTCTTGTTTATACTGTTTTTAATCCCAAACCCCAATTCTAAAATTGTCCGAATTACTCCAATGTTTGGGATAACTATTTATTATTGTTGCTGTCTTTATACCAAAATTGTAATTGATTCAATTTATTTCAAATTATTTTATTATCGTTTACTTTTTATGTTTTTCACTATAAAATTTCTTGCTTCAATTTTTCTTGATAACCTTGTAATTCTCTAAAAAATATATTTATTAATTTTTCAAATCAAAAGAAACGTTTACGACATTTAAAATTTCACCATGAACATAAAAAGTAAATTCGAGATCCCACACGGACGAAAACATGACGGCCGATGCGAGTGAATCGTGCCAAAGAATGGAACAGCAACGGCGTACGACCGGCGCCCTCGACCAATTCGCCTTTCGTTGGAACGAAACGGCGATCCTTGGCCGCGAACGAAAATCTTTGCGGCGTGCTCCAAAAGAGGACGAGAAGCGGTCGGCAACAAGGTGGTGGAAAGGAGGCGCACGAAGCGAGAGTTGATTCAGAACTTATCGACCGCGCGGGACTGGCCGCGCCGTCCCCTCGCGTCTCGCCGCCCCCACTGTCAAGTTCATTGCCAAGGCTGGGCCGGAGAAATGGCGCCTGCGCAGGCCGCATTGCGGCTGCTCCTCGGACAGGGCCTCCGGAGTACTCGGTGCTATTGCGTAACGTTCTGTGTCGGTCGGTCGCTCGAACGGTGCCCGATCCGCGTCTCCCTTCACCACCGGCCCGTCGGCGGTGTGCCCGACGTCCGGCCGATTCGGCGGGCCCACGTCGTCGCCGTCGCCGCCGTCGACGCCAGAGCCGCCGCGGCGTACCGCTCCACGCCACGGAGACGACGTCCGACACGGCGGACGCCAGGAGCGCCGGCACACACACACACACAAGGTGACCCCAAATGGCTTTTTTAAAACTGTTGTCAAGGCCGCACCGTTTTCCGTCTACGTACTAATATTCGCTGCCTGGCAACAGTACTCGCGCGACCCGTCTTAATTTATGATCGTAAATATTTTTGTTGTGCTCGTAATGTCGTTCCAGTACACACGGTAGTCGACGGTTTTCGTTTCCTAATCCCCGGACGTACCTGTACACAGTTCAAAATGTGTGTGTCCGTTCGTGCGTGGTTTTGTTTTTGTTTTCGCCACCGGTCACGCACTGCTCATTTCTTCAATGGACGTCGTTGTTGACATTTTCCTTTGAAAACATGGCTCTTGGATCGATAAATGGGCAGGTAACAGCCAACGCAAAAATGTAAACAATCATAGCACGCCTTTGCAAATAAATCGACACATCAGGTTTATAGAAAGTACCTAGTTATTAAACAAATTAATGAAATAGCACATTTTTCCAAAATCATACTTCCACATCGCCATATGTTTTTTCCATTACCTCGAAATGTCCAAAGTGTTGAAACCAACGTCACAGGCTTTATGTACAATTTTAAATTTTACTATAAAGGTGTTATTGATAAAGGTACCTCCATTGATGGTGTCAATTTTGCCCTTGATACACATTTAATTGACGCTACAACGTTGCAAAGTTTCGATGATGTCACCATACCAAATCAATAGTTCTTTGCAATTATTGATGCCTAATCCATATTGTTGAGTGTCCAAATGTTTAAAGTAGCAGCAACGACAGATGGTAATTGCCAACTTCAGGAAATCTTCGAAAACTTATTAAAAACAATCTACGCAACAATTCAGTTTAGTAATGTGAATATAAATGGTGAACAGTACTAACAATAAAAAACATTTTATTTAGCCTGACCTGGGCAATAATATTCAATTTGATAATTCGAATTGTTTTTCCTTGTATAAATTTTCTTCATAAAGGAGTTAATTTAACAGTAAACCTGCTATATATAAGTGGGACCTGTTAAGTCCAGTCTTCAAGTTGCATGACGCGCCTTCACCATATTTGGAATACCATTTATAAAAAAATGGGTGACATTACACGTAAAAAACGTTATCAAAACTCGACAAAAGTTTCATAACATCAAATAAATATTTAAGTGATCACTACAATTAATTATTGAAGTTTGACCTTTCACCAACTCCAGAATTGTTTTATCAATGTTTATCTTCGTCATAATGCGAAGTGTTTGAGGAAAGAATAAAATGAATGTTACGTTATCCGATGCCTGCATAAAAATAAATAAAATACAATACAACTATTATCGTATTAATATGCAATTCAATTTATTGTGTACGCTACCGTTTGTGCAGCTGGCATAAGCTAACTAACTGTATTAAGTTAATACAGTTCAGCAATATATTTTTAAAATAACCAGCGCACATATTTGGCTTTTCACTAACAAAACACACAACTTTATGGCATACGAAGTTGACCTTTGACTATTACAATCTCGTTTATATTAGTCAGGTGATGTAAATGTAAATATTTTTAGTTGGCTTTGTTTACAACTATTTTTAGATTGTGTGATGTTCGACATGGTTTGCCAACTTGATTTTTACAGTAATGTAAACTTGTAAATGTACCAAACGACGGTTACCAAAGGCTTTATTTTCGAGTTCACACGCAAATCCACGTACGTACTGGCGTGTACACGTTGAGTAACGTTTTGGGGTGCGTCAGACTGACTCACTGTTACTCATGTTTTTTTTTCTTACCTTAAAATATAGTTTTGTGCGACTAATAGTCTACTATATTTTTATTTTAAAGGATTAAAATTAATGTAAAGTAGTTACTAGTTTAAAGAAAAATGTGTGATATTTAAATACTATGATTAAAAAATGCTTATATTCTCCTGATGGTCGATTTTTATTATTTAAACTGCATGTCTTAAATATGTTTTTATATAACTGATTTTTAATACTCACTAAATGGTCTCTAAACTTCAAATCTTTAAACATTAGAAAAAGAATTACAATAGAATTCTAAACTATTATTAAATGAAAACAGAAATTTTACTAAAATAAACAAAAGGAATGTTGTCAAGCACAAATTTACATATAACCATAATCTTTATTTAATATAAATAATTTAAAACTTCTTTACTCACAGATAATATATACATAAATTCATCTCATTCCTTGTGTTTTATTTATATTTATATTATTACATTCACATTTCTTGAATTCTTTACGTGTTCTTAAAAAATATATAAATATGTAATAATTAATGATGATCATTTTATGTTTAGTGTTTTATTCATTAATAAATTTTGCATATCTCTTTATGTAATTTTACATTTTTAATTAGTTAGTTGTTGCTATTTAAATATATATTTTCACCTTAATGTATGCGTATCCTTATATGTAGGATTATTTTACACAGACTGTAATTAGAAACTGCTAAACAATATTTTTTACAAAACAAACGATTTTTCCACCTTACCATACTTATCTAACATCTAACTTCGTTTATATTAAGTTTCATAATCGTGCTTTTCTCAATTGCCACCCTTTTTTCATCTGCACCAGTTTTAAAAATATATTATAGTAGCATAGGTAAGGAAAAATGTAAATGTGCATCTATGCTGCTGTTGTACAAGCAAAATTTAATAAATCTTACCCTAAAACCACAAATTTTACCAATGTAAATATTATCGAAAACTAATTAAAAACAAAGAGATCGATTTTCCCAATGTAAATATTTGGAACTTACCCCTTTCCACGTCCGTCCACTAATTTTGTGCGCCCCCCGTTCGCCGAAAGCACGGTAGATTCGTGTTGTCTACGTGCGTAACCCCATCCAGCTGATGGCCGCCCGGTAATCGATACGGTTGGCGGTCTCTCGGCCTATGTCAACCGAAATCGAGTCGACCCGCCTCCCGTTTCAATTTTGGCGGCGGACCAAACAGTGCTCTACGGATGCACTTCAGGTATAACGCCGCGGCGTTGGCGGCGTCGACGACGACGACGGCGGCGGCGGCAACGGCGAGTGTATCTTCTCGTGCGATCGATGCGCCCGATCCTCAGTCCCACGATGCCACGCCCGGTTTGATAATGATCGTTTGCTAAAATCGAGTGGCGACTATTGACTCGGATATAATTTGATTATAATGATTAGATTTGTTTTACATGCATGGGTACACGTTGTAATATAATTACAATGGAGATAACCTAATAAAATGGGGCTGAAACGCCGGAGTAGGTCAGACCGAAAACATGAAATTAACCGGAAATGCCGATACAATTTTTGAAATCGAAGCACGGTGGTTTTTGCTTGTGGGTTCTTTGGTTGCACCGCATCTTGGTGATTTTATTTTTTCATTTTTTTCTACGAAGTATGAGGATTTTGCCATTTAAGATGTAGATACCCCATATTTGTTTATTTTTAAAATTTAATTATATTTTAATGAATAATCACTAGACTGAGATTTTTCACATTTTTGACTGAAAAAATGTTATAGTAAACCTAGTTGCAGTAATACAGAGAACAATTTTTTTGGCTTCATTAAGTCCTTTGTTAACTATCTTTGAAACTGTCTATTATTCATTAAAATGGATCCACACATAAAAAAATATGGGTCACACTGTATATATAACAATGATTAAAGCTCTTAATGAACCAATTAATTATTGATTGAGTGAATTTCATGTGAACATGGACACGAATCATGTGAATTAATTCTTGTGAATGATCCTTTGTTGTCGAATAAAAGGAAAATCAGTGAAGAATATTCGAAATACTCGAACAATAACGAACAGGTCCAAAAGGTCAACAAAAAATTATTGTGCATACATTCAAAAATTTTAAAATTGTTGTATCACGACGTATCCATGATCTTTCTTAACAAGGCCCGAACCACAGACAACCCGGACGGATCGAAGTACTTCGCATCGAGCGGACGACGGCTTTGCAGCTGAAAACACCAGCATCGTGCTCAACACGCAAGAGCAGTGAAAAACACGCGATACCATTGCGAAGGGCATGGCCTTATGAAACACGCACGTTGGGACCAGTTTATACATTTTCAGATATTTATTCTTAGTTAAAAATAAATTAATAATGATTTTTATTGATTTGAAATCAATTTTTAATGGAGTATTTTGAAAGTTTGTCTTTAGTTTTTACAATAAATTTAAGAAAAATAAAAACATTACCAGCAGAAATGTTTATATTTATAAAAAACACAATTATAATAATTTTCACTGCGTATAAACCATCTAAATAATTAGTTATACATACTATAAGGTTATAGATAATTTGGAAATCATTTTTTTATAAAATTCCGAAGCCAAAATATTTAAATAACGAATATATTCTCGTATAAGAACTTCAGATAAATTTGATTCAGAAAATAACAAAGGATAAGATCATCTGAATAACACCTAATCAAAGAAGCACTAGAGAGTAAAATTAAAAATGTAGAAGAATCTTTAGAGTCATAGGTTGCTATAAATGTACTGATGATGTTTAACTCAAACATAGCATCTGTATGTTTGATAAGATCATCTGAATAACAACTAACTAATCAAAGAATCAAAGAAGCATTAGAGAGTAAAATTAAAAATATAGAAGAATCTTTAAAGTCATAGGTTGCTGTAAATGTACTGATGATGCTTAACTCAAACATACATATGCTGTCAGGGCGTTCACATTGACTCCTCAATGGGTTGAAAAGAATAATTTATCCATGGAAGACGTATTGCTTCTTAGAAGACTCAAAGAACGCAAAGTTTTCGGTGGATTACACACTTGTGTAATATTTAATTATTATGTAGTATCGTCTCTATTCATGTTTGAGATATTCCGCAGATCTATTTTATCTTTTTATTGTATAAAAATATTAATCTTGTTTCCATATTATTTTAATTTAGTTTTTTAATGAACGACAATTTTGTAAAAAGCTTAGTTACTTCAAAATAACAAAAATAGCTCCAGAAATTTGGACACGTCGGTACTCCGGACTTACACCGGAATGATACCAACCCGGACTATTCTGTAATATTTTTTGCTTTTTTTATGAATTATTATTAATAGTACTGTGTTTATAAATATGGGAGCAAATCTAGTAAATTTTTAGATGCAGAAATGTGTATAAACACAGACCAAATCGGAATCGGAAGACGCCTTTCCGTAAATGCGCAGTTCTCCCCGTGCGGATGGAAGTGTGGAGAACGGTCCCAATGCGCGTCGCGCTCGATTTCGTTCGCGTGTGTTGCCGTGCGGCCCCAAATGCCGCGACCTCAGTTAAGGACAAGGGCGCCGCTCCGGACCGGAGCCTCCAAAGTTTGGAGGGCGAGGTCGCAGCAAGGTCGGCTCTCGAACGTTCCCGGCTGAAACGCTCCCCTCACTACGCCGTTCGCGGCGATCGTGCTTTCTGGAACGGCGAGACCCTTTTTCCGGTCGATCCGGATTGTCCTCTTCCGCACCTTCGTCGGTGTTGTCGGGGCGAACGTTTCCGGCTATAATTACGCGTTGAAAAAAAAAAATTATTTATCGATTATGCAACTGGGAACGATCGGTGTGAATCATTTTAAACGGAATTGTTTATTTGCGGTTTTCGTACAATAACGAACCTATTTGTTCGTATCAACATAGCAATTATCTTCACTCCGCACCACCGTCACGGAACAAATGCCAAGACAACAGGTCGGGCTTGTTTGATGTTACGCATAATTTCTGTTTAACTTGTCGTCGTCGAGCTAATTCGGTTAGGGAATGCCGCCTCCCCCACATTCGGGCGCATGCAGTTCCCATTCGGCGCCCGACTCGTATCGATTTTCCGGCGAATTTCACTCACCCTTTCCGTACGCGGGCGTTATGGTTTGTTTTTATTACCATAAAATGCCCGTCGCATGGAAATAATGGTGTTTGGGTTGTGCAAGGCTGTGGATTATGTCGTCGTGATGCAATTCATTATGTCGAAATTGTGTGTTTATTTTTTTCTTTATTGCTCAAAAACATGCGGTGGTTATTAAAAATTGTTTTAGGAACACAGTCGGTCGTGTATTTTTAATTGGTGACGAGTACACGATTGAACGTGCCCGGTCTACATTCATACGAATATTTCAACGAGAAATAAATATTTACAATGATTTATTTACAAACGGTTCGCGTTTATCTGAATGTTAAGGTCACTTGAAATGACCCACTTATTCTGTTATTAAATGGTCATTCTTTCAATATTCGTGCGACATATCGGGTGTTTAAAAATATTTTCGACGTTCTTATCGTTGCTTCGATTATAAGAATTCAGTTACATAAATACGAATGTATTTTTATAAAACTATGCTTGCAGTGTTTACATTTATCCACCGGAAACGTTTTATTAATAACAATTTTTATTAAACATTGTAGTTGATACCAAAGCGAATATGAATCACGCTTATTTTTTATTTTTCGATAAACTTCTTTTCACCGTCGTGAACATTACTCACTGATAAGTTGTTTAAATAATAAATTTTAGTGAAATTAAATTCATTGTGTATATGATGTGTATTTAGTGCTGACTAAGGGGACTATCTATTCGAGTTGTAGAAATTACACAGTCCCCTCGTGAATCACTTTAGGAGATCACGAGTCGTGATCTCCTAAAGTCAGACCTCTCCCCTTCTTAAAGGACGTTCAAATCGCGGAGTGGAGGGATCTCGAAACATTAAGCGACTACGTCGTCATTTGTCTTTCTCAAAATTTATTTTGCTTTAGGATTTTCTCCGATTTTTCCTGCATGTTTTTAACACTGGCTGGTATAACTTTGCTGATACAAATATTTTGACACATTCTTTTGATGAGACAGTTGGATAGTAAAAATTGCAGGGTAGCTTCAAATATTTTTTCTGACAGAAGTTTCATAAAAGTAGAAAAATTTGTAATTTTTTATAGCACGTGCGGTTAAATTGATGATACATTTTTTAAATTTGAAATTGGTGACGATAAAAATTGAAACTGTCGATGCGTCTTCCTCTACATTTCTTAATCAAAAAGTGAAGGTCCCAAATAGATTGACGCACGTCTCTGATTTCAGCCCACCTTTTTATCTCAGACTCAGATCTAAAAATTATTTTTTTTTACAAAAATAATTGGGAGTAAAACAAACGCATTTTCTATGCGAAAAATATTCTAATTATATAGTATATATACTCATATATAGTGTTTTAGTAAATTAACATTTAAAACTGCTATTTAAAAAAATAAACTTAATTGGTGAATTGGTGACGACAAAAATTAATCGAGTGTTCTCCTCTACACTTATTAATCAAAAACTAAACGCCTCAAACAGATTCTTTGTCCATTTTATTCTGATTTCAGTCGATCCCTTTATTTCAGACATCTTTTAGAGGGAATCCCTAAAAAGATAAATATTAGAGTAAGTTCTATGCGAAAAATATTCTAATTATATAGTATTTTATTAAGTTTAAATTAACACTAAACTGCTATTTAAAAATATGTCCAATGCATTAAAAGTGGGTACATTTAATAAAAAATACTTCACATGCTTAACAGAGTTTAAATCATATGTTTTAAATGCATTTACTTCTTCTAATCAACTAAACTGTAGAGTAAGTTGCAAAAAATATCTGAAAATATCAGATTGACTTAATATAATTCTCATAAAATGTTTAATTCTTAGTGTGAACAAGAACAAGTTCAATTTTGTCTGTTAGACAATGGAGTATTTTAACAAATTCCAATTTTTCTGTAATTTAAGTTTCATAGAAAGTTGAAGTAGCAAATTTTGTGATTTTTTAGCACGTCAATCCGTTACAATTGGAACTGTCAATGTTTTCTTCTACATTTATTAATCAAAAAGTGAGAGCCCCAAATAAATTGACACTCTTCTATTACTAATACTTTTTTTATTTAGTAATTTAGAGTAAAACTAATATGTTTTCTAAATATTCTGATTACATAGAATTTTATTAAGCTTAAATTAACATTTAAAACTGCTATTTAGAAAATAAAAAGTTAAAAAAATATTTCTAAAATTATTTAATATTATACGCAATATTACATAGTGAAAAAAAAAATCTAAATGTAATAAAAAATATTACACATTAAGTCTAACATAGTTAAAAATTATATTTTTTAAATGCATTTAGTCTCAACAAGAGAACAAGTTCAATTTTGTGTGTTAGACAATAGAATAGATATTTTAACAAGAAAGAGAACCAATTAGTTTTTAATTTCTTAGACATTTTGATGCTTTTTATTGTATGGTTTAATAGTAGATTCAATAGAAAAATTTTGATTGATTTTTAACTCAATATTTTTGATAAAATTTAGTATGAACCCATTTAAAGGATGTTAAATTCAATGGAGGAACTGATTTGTTCATATTTGATTAATTTTTATCATTTTTATATTAAATTTTATGTTATCCTTGAACAATTTTTATTGCCATTAAATTATATGTACATATAAAAGAATTAGGGGTTAAATGGGTCATACTATTTATATTATTAAAAAGAAGAAGAAAGAAGTTTATTTTGATTTAGGTAAAATATCACCGTTTCTCTTTGTCCTCACCACTATATGTGCTATAAATATCACAAATCTTTATAATTATTAAAGGTCAATATTATATAAAAATTCCTGGTAGCGTGGCCTCAACTGGGGTAGACCGCAGTTTGTGGTTATAAACAAATATATTATCTAACTATTTACTTTTTTAACTATTGATTTCTGGGTAAAACTAATTACCATCCGCACAAATAAATTGCAATCATTGACTGGTACAATTAAAATCAATTAAGGGTTCCCGTTCGCCATAAATTCAGTGTGTACAATCCGATATTTGAACACTAGATTAAATTAACTGAATAAAGGCACCGATTGTTTATGGAAAACAAATGAGTCAGTTGGTCACGTGATAATCATCATCAGCCATGTGATATGGAATGTAGAAATTATTTTGTTTATTTTAAAACCAGTTTGTTAATTTCGAGGAACAAGCCATTTATTTTTTTATGTATATGTTATGTATAACATTGAGTGTTAAATATTAAATAGTTATTTAATTTATGATAGCGAATTGTAAAAAATTATTTGAAATGATAAAATAAATTATCCAATTGTTGAATAGCTTTTTCTGAAACGGTAGATAACCAAACAAACGTTCAGCAAACCAAACATCGTTGTTGGGCGCCTTAATTTTAACGATTTTCACGTAAATTTAGAAGAAAAAATTAATGAACCGCTTAAAAAAACTAAAAAAAGTAATTCATTCCTGAGGTGAATTCTGTTGCTAATTTAATTGAATGTTGATACTGGTTCGCACGTCAGAGAACACATCTATTTATGGTAAATAGGAATATCCCGGGGATTAAATTTAGATCGTAATTACAATTCAATTTCGCATAACTATCGTTAACGTCAGACCTGGATGTGCGTCTTAAACTTTCTAACAGTTCTCCGATATGCAATCAAATCGTCGATTTTATATGATTATATCCATCAAGCTTCTTAAAACCTAATGAGCCGGAACGTTAATTACACGATCAAGCAGAAGATTGTATACTCAATTCACATAAAATTTGCATAGTCACAACCGTTTCAAACATCAAACGACAACAAAACTTAATTACATTAACTAATTAGTTTCTGTTGTATCCAGGTAACAATATGTAAAATGTGTTTGAAGAATAAATTAAATTATTATCGTGGTTCGGGCGTTTGTTCAGTTTATTAGACATTTTTAATTTGAATTTGTCGCAAAATACTATCTGACGCACTTTTCGTCTGACTAATTCAAGGACGGTTGTTTGTTAGTTTCATTGTTTATGTTCTTATTTCTATGACGCTCTGAACCACCAATTACTGTAATCAGCAGTAAATGGAAAATGGACGTAAATTGACTGATTATGAAAAAGCATTTAAATAAATATCCTGTGCATGCAGTTCACGAAAATAATAAAAAAATTGTTTCCTTCCTCCCCCCAAAACCAAAATCAACCTGAATCGTATTCCTTTTCATATCAATTATTGTGCAACAAATTAATTTTATTTGTACGAACTGACAAAACCATTACGGTAATGTTATGTAAATTATCGATGTCAGTAATTTCCCTAACTAATTGGTTTTTAATTTACGATTTCCGTTTCGTGCGATACTCTATATATATACATATAGGTATAAATAAAAATCCAGGCATTAAAAGTTGTTATTTTTTTTGATGGATTACATCATAAACCTATTCAATACTATATTTTTCGTTAATGGTTAAAATCACGCTAACCTTGGAACACACTCGATGGTGGTCAAGGATTTTAAAATCGGACACTTTTTTCAACCATATTATTGTTATAGACGGCGTATAATAAATATACATTAATGAACGTTTTAAATTTCAAGTTCTTTGATTTATTGTTCCCATTGTGATAATTTCATTCAGTTAATTTAAAAGGAACGTAATCTTAACATTTAATAAAATCCTTTTTACAGCTAAATAAAATTCATTAAATTTTTTAATTAAATTTCTTTAAGTAAAAAGTATTTTTGAGTTTGATTTATATCATTTGTTGAAAGTTTTGATAAAGTCACATCATATTTTTGAATAATTACAACGTCAACGACACGAATTAAACTTTTTAAACAAGTGTTTGTTCTTTTATACTGTTGGACTTTATAATAAACATAATTACAATAATTGGAAACTAAAATTGGTACCCGAAATGTTTTTTTTTTCGAATTACTGTGGCCTCCAAACTATTGAGATACACTGTAACAAACATTTAAAATAGTTATGCGATTCTAATAATATTTAAATACCGGATGTCAACGAATCCATTAGACAAGACATAACTTCTAGGACACTTGGTATATCAAAATGAGATCTGGTATAGGTAAATGGTATGGAGAGAGGATATTTTTCACTGTTCGAACACTTCCGATTTCAACGGAAATGGTTTCGTTTTCGAATTTTTAAATGGAATACCTTGTATATTTTTACATTTTTAGTTTTCTGAGACAATTCTCTATCAGATTGTCTAGGTGGCCATAATCGGACGTGTCAGAAAATTACAATCGCAAAGATTCAGTGTTAGTTTGACTTTTTGTCGAATCTAACAACCCCAATTTATTTACGATTGGATTCAAAATAACATCATAAATTGCTAAATTATTTTATTACTAAGCAAAATACTGAATAATAAATGGCTCTTAAAAAGTCGTCGTTTTCGTATTATTTTTTTAAATGTCACAGTCTGATCGAGAATTGTCTCAGAAATCCAAAATCCAAAAATTTAAAAATATACAGGGTATTCCATTTAAAAATTCGAAAACGGAACCAATTTCGGTAAAACCGGATGTGACCGAAAGGTGAAAAATACTAGATCTCATTTAGTGTCCTAGAAGTTATACTCTAATGATTTCGTTGACACCTGGTATATTAAAATATCAATATATATTAATCTGTTGCATAAATAATTTAAAAGTTACGTACTTACTGTTCCATTTCCTTTAAACTAAAAGCATTTAAAACCAATTACATACAAATGTAATTAGGAAAATGACAAGCATGAAAATATCGAATGTTTTAACCTTTGTTTATGCTGTATAAGCAGTTATACAGTTATTTACTTTGGCCATTGATATCTTATTAATATCTACATTACATTTTTTGTATTTTAGGAAAGAAAACTAAACGATTTTCGTCGCTCAGCTTCTTGAAGATGGTTATTTGAATGATTGGTTTAGAGTTCAAAGAGTCTTGGACACAGGAAATGGGCGACTTTACCTGAGCCTCTCTGGATGAAATGAAACAAAATATACATTATATGTAAGTACTCTTTATTTATTCAACATCTAAAATACTTTAAATTTTGGTGGATGCGCAGGTTTAAACATATTTTCTTTATGTTATAAGGACAACAAATATACATATAGATATTTTATAGTTATATTAGATACCTCTATAATTTAAAAATAATTAGAATTCGGCGACTTTTATTATTACATGTTTAAATAATTCATGTAAGGAGTTCGTAAGAGACACTCGCAAGGAGGAGAGGATCATTCTCAAAACTTTTTGATTATTAAATGTGAAAAAAATGATCGTTGTTACTACTACAACTTCTTGTGAAACCCATGTCAGAAGTTTTGAAGTTATTCTATGATATTTACTCTCCAACTATTACTATTTCAAGGTTAGTCAGCTCAAAAATGTAAATTAAAAAAGATTGTATCAAAGAAAGACAATAGTTCAAATGTCAAAAGATGAATGCTGATGATAAAGAATTGGAGAATGAATGAAGAGTTGGTTCGTTTCAACAACTAGGATACCTCGACGCTTTCTTTCAGTGATACAGATATCTCCACTCCTTGATTTGAACGCCATTTAGGTGGCAAGGGGGTGTATATAATAAAATCTCTGTAATTTTACTGAGTTAAGGTTAAAGACATCACCTTCCAGCATCAGCAAGGCGGTCTCAGACCGGAAAACCATAGAAACTATCGGAGAGACACAAAAAAAAACACGTATTAATCACCTTTTCCGTTAACATTTCGGCAAGATTCAAGGACAACGATTATTAAGGAAAAAAAAATCGATTCGATCACACGCGCAGTTTTTTCGCCGACCTTAAAACTGGCCTCTCATTGTGTGTTTCGGGCGATTGCCCCGCGAGCCGTAAAAATTACAAATTATTTTACTGTCAATCATCCTACCCGTGTATGTGTTTGTGTGTGTGAGTTGTGTGTGTGTGTGTGTGCGAACGACCGTGCAAGAGATCCAGTCCGCGGATTGTGTTTTCGCTTAGTTAATTTTCGGTCGCCACGACGACACAATCGAGTTTTTGTTTGTTGTGCGTTATTTTTTTTTTTGTTTTTTGGTACGGTCGGTCGCGTAATTGCGTTAGGACATGTCGCTTTTGTCCGTTTTGTGTTTCTCCTACGTGTCACCGAAAGATTTATTATTTCGTTTTCAAATCTATGGACGTGTCTCGATTTGTTTACGACTGTATTTGAAGCGAAATGGCTTTTTAAATGTGAATGTGTGAAACAAGATGTTTCTGCCACATGTACAATGGTGCGTTCAAGCTGGGAACTCTCTCGTAACATTTTATTCTTTTTTTAATAACATATCAGTTCAAAAAATAGACGAGAAATAATTTAATTCATTATATAAAAATTAGGTCTAGTATACAGTATTTTTTACATTAAGGAAAAAATTAAAAAAGTTATTAGGTTTGATCCGTAAGAGTAATTTATCTGAAATATGATTAAAGCTCCAGATAAGTGGGTATACAATATATACAGGGCGTCCCTAAATTGAGTGCACAAAAATTAACCACACATTTTTAACTTTAAAATAGACCGATTTGCTTCTTAAGAGAGATACAGGCCTTCAAATATTGGTTACTGAATCTGGTTATCATGATATATCTCGAAAACTAACAAAGGTATATTACAAAATTTTATATTGTTTGAAAAGGTTTGAAATGACTTAAAACTTTACTACGGGGGTGTTGGAAGGACTGGGGAGGAGCTTAAAATTACCATAACTTTTTGTAAGTAAGTTTATTGTTTATTGACATCACAATATAAAATTTTAAAAGTTTTTACCTAAAAATAGTCCCCTTGTTGAGCATAGCACTGTTTTCAAGCAAAATCAATTTTCACATCATAAATTCTAGGAGATCGAGTATTCTAATATAATAATAAAAATTTTTAATTCAAACATCCTATATACAAATATTAAAAAATCAAAATTGAAAACTAGAAAAACATTTGAAGGCCTGTATCTCTCTAAGGAAGCATAGGGTCGAATAGGCCTATTTTGAGGTCAAGAATATGTGGTTAATTTTTGTGCACACATTTTAAGGATTGATGTCGCAAAAAGTGCCTCCATCAATGTCCCCAATCAATAAACTACAACTAAAATAGGTACTAAAACTGTTTTCTGATAGGTAAATATTGTAATACCTTTTTTTAAAGGCATATCGATTTTTTTAAAGGCACTGAATAGTTTCTTGGAAGTCTATCTAACACATTATATAAATCGTTCATAACTCTGTAAAAACTCACAAGACCAAGTTTTCCATTAAATAAAGAATAATCAGTAATACCTAATTTTAGTAAGATTGACAATAATTTACATTATTTTAATTCGAGGTTTACATCTTGTTCTACTCAAAACTTATCAGGGGTGACCTTTTCTACCTATTTTTCTCTTCTCCGGATGTGCCAGACTCAAAGCAGTGAGTTAATTATTTGTTAATTGTAGATAAAGATGGTGTGCTTATAGTTTAGCTAAAAATTTTTAAACATTATTATTTGTTTAAAAAATATGAATAATAAAAATAAACTTGCTGTTTTTCAAGTTTAAATATAAATCATTCTTATCAACAATTAGTGTAAATAATTAACTGTATATACATGTTTGTACGACTTTTTTGAGCATTTAAAATAAATTGTTTATTGAGTTTATTTCTTCTGTTCAAATAAATACATTTCAATTTTGCCTGTTACATTATCTTCACTAAGTGGTAGTATTATACCACTCATTTATACACATTAGATATTTTAACTAACTACTCTGATTGTGACAATTAATGTTGTTAAGTTGATATTCTCAATTATTTTGGACATTTTATATCATGCTTGTAGAAGACATAAATTCATTAGATGAATGTGATTTTAATGCTAATTCAATGGAAGGTTTTTGACTGCACAAAATGTTATATAAGACTTACAAACAACGTCTATTTTTTTTAGTTATTATTCAATCGAATGTGTGATAAATAATAAAGTTACGAGGGTCGTTTCAACTTAAACGGACCACCTTGTATAAGTATAGATACCTATACATTACAATAGATTTTATGCAACTTATTTTGAAGCAAAAACATATCAATGATTTTTTATAACTGATATATTAATTTAAAAAAAATTCATTGAACTTCTTATTCTTCAGAAAATATTTTTAGTTCTTAGTTTAAGTGCTTTATGAGTTTTATTTAAATTTATTTTATGACCGATTGTACGAAAACATTGTGTATTATAATTTTACGCAATTAGAAACTAATAAAAAACAGAAGTATATTTAATAAATGAATTACTAATAGTATAAGAACGTTATTAATATCTTTAGTATAAGGATATTTCTATAAATACTCTTAATTTAAAATTTATGTATATAAAAATGTTAATATTATTTTATTATTTAAAATTAAGCCGTAATTGAAAATTAGTAAAATAAACTTAATTTATAATGTTAATTAATAGGAGAAAAACTGCGATTTTTCATGTATATTCCCACTTATAAAAGTATTTTGTCTTCTTGATAATAAATTTCTGAACATTCGGTAGGTAAATTTATGACACGTAAATCTTTAAAGAGAACAACAATCAAGGACAATATTCATCGACCATGACCCGATTCCGTTGCATATTACATGAATCAAATTATTTAATCGTCAACGAACAATTAGCATAAAATATAAATAAGTAAGTAGTTATGTTTCGTGTGTACCACAAAAAGTGCTTCGCATAACAAGTGTGCAACGTTCAGGACGATTCTGCAGGATTAACGACGTCGGATTCGTGATGATTAGGTTCTGGGGATCACCCTGTGTTCACTGAGCTTAAAAGTAGTGAACACAGCTGGTGGTATCTCAGTGTCTTTTCATTCTTACCACCCCGCTACAACTACCAGCGTCCGAGTATATTTTTTTTAGTATAATTATTTTTAATATTGTGATTAGGATAATTTAAAACCTGTGTAACATGTTACCAACTAGCTTCACAAACCTGAACTATAATTAGGAAACTGAATAAACGTGTTGCATTATTACCTGCTATTGCCAAATATAAAGTGCCTAAAATAACTGCAATTTCCCAAGTGTTTCGCTGTCGCCATCTGTTAGTCCTGAGAGTAATAGAAACAGCAGGACTGCAACTGTCGCTAACAGGTTTCATTTGTTACTGGGCCATGCGCACGCACTCACTTATGTAAGGCGAGTAATTCAATTTGTGCAACAATTTTTCCTCAACTGCTAATCGTATTAATTTTGGAATTGCTACAAAAGGAATCTAAGTATGTTAGTGTGTGAATTGCGTTTGTTTTGTTGGTTTTTGTTTTAACACTCCCTCGATTGTGATGGGGTGATGTTAAGTTTTTGAAATTGCATTTCATTATTGTCTTAATGCAGAGTAGTTACGCTGTTAGTAATCCAAAGCTATGCGATCATATTGTGTAAACGTTGTATTTTTAGCTGTCGAGCATTTCTGAGATGCCTTTAAAACCCTTTTTATAGGCGACCTTCACTTTGTCCCATTGTTTTTAAAAAGTGCTGTTATTCAACAGCCCGTTCCACTGCTCTAAATTGTTCATCTAAATATAAACTATGGCGTGGTTTATAGTGAGCAACAAATTTCGCCTTGTAGTATTTTGAGAAATTCATTTAAACTAAGATAAAAGAAGATACGTAGTAGCTGTTACTCACATTGTTCAACATAATTGATGAATTTGTGAGCTCCTGCCGCTTCCCTATCTACGAGTAGATGTTCGAAAGATATTTTACAGTCAGGCGATACGGTAAACAATTCCGTAGCCAGCCACAACTCCTCAGAACTGCGCATTTGAACAGCTAAATGGTTATGGTCATCCCAAAGAACAACAGAAAAATGGATGTTGTAACGGGAACCATCACAACATCCACCTATTAGTAACCGGGAAATTCCTCATTCAGTTTGGCCCGGCCCGAGATTAGAATTGAACCCCGTGATTGCAATTGGCAAGTCCAATCAAAATACGTATCGTACTATTTGGCATCGGGACGGCTTGCATAATGCAATCAGAATGACAAGCAGGAAGGTGTTTTATTTTTGGTGCAGCGCTCGTCGCCTGGCGGTGATATTCCGCGTCCCCAAGCGATCGGTCAGCTGTTCCTGAATGTCTGCCGCGAAAATCGACCACAGACCGCTTCACTTCCACATTTCGCAGACGTGAATAAACGCGGCTCGGTCCCGGCAGCATTGTGTTCAGTTTTTTTTTTTTTTATTTTCATTCTACCTTTTCTTCTTTCAATTAGGCCGAAACGTGGCGGGCCGGTGCCAATTGGAGTGACCGCGATACAGAACCCAACCGAGTTTACTTTAATTATTGCTTCGGTTTTTTTTTTTGAGTAAAGATATTCGCGAGTTGGAACGCGTTCAAAATGTGGATTCTGGGAGTACGGACAACTGATAATTAGTGGTATTTTTAGGAATTGGACGGAGAGGAAATTATCACGATAACGGGAACTCGTTGTATCTTTTTATTATAATGGCTGTATCTGGTTCTCTTTTACAATAATACGTAAGATTTTAAATTTTTCTGTATGATTGTGACATTTCAGTTTTGTATACTAATTTCTTCAATTCGAAGTAATTAATTCAAGATAAATTATTGAGTGCATGTTCAAAAATGAAATTATTTCATTACGGAACCTAAAACTATCAAGATATTATGTAGGAACCCCTGTAAATAAAATACAAGGCACAGGAAATCGTTCGATTTGCTTGACAAACATGTAAAAGCATGTGTGTAATATTTTGTAGCTCTGTGTGAAAACAATATAATTTATAAAAGAGTGCATGTGTTTGTCAAACCTATTAAAACTTTGTAATTCAACAAATACTCAATAACCATTAAAACCCCCCGTTGACGTGGTTCATCTCCCCTTAACCGTCTGTCTACGATACGTCCCCCCATCCCCCCCAAGAAAAAGTAACCGAGGCTACGTACTAACCAACAATCCCAGCATTTTTGTTAACCCCTGCTGCTTGTTTGGCTTAAGAATAAAGTTGGCTGGCCCAGTCGCGTGTGTGACTCAATCATCACACGGGTCGGTCAGCGTTATTCTCGCGTGTAGCGAGGGCATGTTTTGGTGACACTGGTTCTAGTTTTTAGGTGGTTGCTTTCGATGGATCTAGTGTGCTGGTCGCCTGTTCCGTGCTGTGCTCTTCCGTCGTCGGTTCACTTCTAATCCTCCTTATTCTTCTGCCGTTCTTCTTCATCGCCTTCCTCCAAGGCGTGATGGACGTCGTGCCAGGAGCGCGTTTACACTGGCCATACACCTAGTGAATTCTGTAAATGCACTATCTGGTACGACAGTCCGTCGCGTACGTTCTGCGAACCATGTGGTCTGTTCATTTCGGTTGTCCGCATAGAAAGGCTCGTGTGATTCGTTCACTTTATTATTATTATTTTCATTTCATTCATTAAGCGTACTTTTCAGATGGTTCCGTCAGTTTTTTTATTTTAAGTATAATTGCCGACGTCAGCTTCCGTTGTCTCGACAGCGAGCCTTTTTATTCCTCAACCTTGATTATTCGTTTGTTTTGTAAATGACGTAGACGTTGCTTTGTTATGAGCCTCAGCCACCTCCTCTTTGTTTTAAGGGGGAAGTAGTCCCCATTCACATTAGGGCATATCTGCATGTGGTGTTGAATAGATTGCGTCGGTAACTTTCTAACTAGGTTAAAATTTAATGTATCATGTGTCTGAACTGGCACGGCTGTAGTGTAACCATATAAAGTTGAATAATGGACCACCTTCAATATTGTTTATCATTATTATAAATATTTTAATTACATACAAGGGAATTTGTTGTTTTTTAGCTATCAATTTTTCAGATATAATGCCCAGAATATTCGGTAATCAATCCTTATGGAATCTAAATATTTTTAAGACTTTAATTTTAGAATCAGCAACATATTCAGTTTTCTAGTGTTATTTTTTATTTGAATATTGTAATTATTAAATTATTGTAAGTGTTTCTACTTAATGTTTAATTGCCTTATAATTAAATGAATTACATTATTAGTTTTTATTAAACAATTAATAAATATGGTAAAATATAATTACGAAATTAATGTTAATATTATAAATGTGATTTTTTGTAACTGTATGTTTCTTCTGTAGTGTTGTAGCAAAAGTAAAACACGCTGGTAATAATTTAATTAAATCTTAACCAGCTTAAATATTTCGCAAACTGTGAGTAATCATAAAACTCGATTACTAATTAAATTTACCGTGTAATCGAATTTTATGATTTTACAAATTAATTTATAAATACATACGAGTGTGCATAATTATTTCTGTAAAGTGTTTCAAATGTATCATTTGCAAATAAAATGTATAACATACGAATCGTTTTATTTCCTCATTATTTACGTACAGCTAAAAACTGTTGTACGTATACAACTTGTTAATAGGTAGTACAATACAGAGAATAAGTGCGAACTTTGGCTTCAACCCAAATGGTGCTTGGCACTTGACGCCAATACCCCGAAAACCACTGGGTTTTGGCTACTGATGCCAAACGAGTCTCCTCTGGGAGTTCTATTATTTTAAATTAGACCGTATACGTTTGGTTGCATATTGCAACGTGTCGGTTCGTTTGCATTTTAATATTTGAGCAGTGCACAAGTTACCCTTCAACAATAATGTTCTCTTTTCGAGTGGGTTGGTTAACAACACTGAACATCGTATAATTTTACGAGATAAAAGTTATAGATCTGTTAGGAAACAGACACCTAAAAGTAAAGGTTCTAGGTCAATCCGTAGTAAAAGTATATACCTTCATATCTCACTACTGACTCATGTTTTTTATTTTAACATTATAGTTGCACTTTATTATTGAGCTCACGATAAAACTAAAGAATATTTTTATGAACCAAATCTAGTCGACAGAAGATACATGTCTTCATGAGCGATATCTAAAGTTTATATGTAGTAAGTATGTATATATTGTTCACTTCATATTGTTATTGATTTGCTCACGTTTTTAATATTGACTTTTTACTTACGCACTTTATTTTAATCCTTATATGAAATTAGTTTGTCATTTAAAATAAAATGTATTTTAATTAAAAAAGGAATTTTGGATGTATAAACATTAAAAATGAAATAATTTCTGTGACACAAACCAAAGGTGTGCATGTAATAATTTAAACTGTCGATTATAGTTTAAGCAACGTTGTTAAATTAACCAGCAAATTTTGCCCATTATGTAGGTATGTTGTTTTAAAATGGAAAAAAACAATAAAAATAACACCTTAATTAATAACTTAAGCAAAATAAAATACAAAGCTAGCACTAATGAATATTATCTTTTCATTATTTTGCAGTAAAAAAATCCTTAAGATAAACGTAATCAATTTTTTCAATACTTTTTTACGATTTCAAATTAGGAAAAAATCAATTGAACGAGCAATCAATTAGGAGAAAGTTGTTCTAACATCGAATCGGTTATTAAAAAATTCCAATTATCCCTTAATAAGCTTAAAAAAACACGAGTCCCATTTTGCATTTCGTTAGAGCCCTATAAAAAAAATGCTTTGTGCTTTCGCTGACTATCTGAAAAAGCATTTTAATCAAAAAATTAATAATCGAACTACAGAATGGGCTTTTAACGATACGAAGACCTATTAAAAAATATATATATATATTTTCACCGGCTGTCATCAAAGGCACGAAAAAACGGCCGAGTGGGCGTTCGAATTTGCGATATTGTGTTTCGCTCCTCTCGTTTATTATCGATTCTATTCCGTTGTGGCACGTGTTTATTACGTACATCAGATATGCCTATTTATGAATAACCGATTATGGAGAATGTTCACGGATGCATCTATGGAAACTGCGAGAAGATGAGTAACGGTGTACACGGTGGCAGTGTGGTTAGCTGGTTGTGTCATTCAACCACGACCACTATCCATACTTCCATCGTGAATATCGTTTAAACTTCACTGACTTCCAATTAGGCTTTCTCCGATGCGAAAGGAACGTTGCAATAAGACAAAATCCTTCATCATGTAATAATCTGCCATTTTTACAACAACAATAATGTTGAAATAATCGGTACAATGACATTAAGTTGTTTGAGAGGGTTTTTTAGATGTAATATGGAAATGGTTTACAAAACACTTATACAAAAATAATATTAAATGTCACACTTATTTTTGACACAAGTATTTTTTTGTGTTTCAGGGCCGCTTACGTGTCATTTGGTGGACCACAGATGAGACTGCAGGGCGTTGCCAACTATTTGCATAGCTTTGAAGTGGATCAGCACATGCATTTGTTCATGAAGAAAATATTGATGCAACATCTCAGAATTTATTTGTAATTTTATAATATAACAGTTTAAATAAAACGTTTATATTTTATATGACCTCCGTCGAATTTTGCGGGTGTAAATTTCACCCATATATAGTTTCATCAAAGATGTTTTCTACTGGTTTTTCATTGCATTATCTAAAGTTTCATAACAACAATTTAATTTTAAAACCTCAATCGAATTTTTTTTTCTATTACTTATACAATTTTAACTTTAAATAAAAATGCTATTTTCAGTATTAATGTTTATTGTATATATACAGTAGTGGCCATAATTATAGCAACTTTTTAAAATATATTGCAAATTTGAGTTGTAGTACTTGAATTGGATATCAGAACTTTATTTTACTTTATTTCTTTTCATTGCTCTGTGAATTTACTAACGTTCTTTTGTTTAAATTGTTTAATCATTGGTTAAAGTGAAACTGTAAAATATATAGTAAATAAAATGGTAAAAAAAATATAATTCAGTATTACCAAGACCAACAGAAACAAGAAGAAATTGCTAGTTTACGTTTAAATAAGTCGACTGTTAGTTCAACGACTATGAGAAGTTGGTTAGTGGATGGACATTCGTTTGCCCCCAACAACAAGAAAAGCCAGACTTGGTTTATACAAAAACTTTAAAAGTCTAATTTTGACTTGCTTAAGATTACATTCACTGGACCACTGAACATAAATATATAGCTTAAAGTATTGCGTTTAAATTTATTTATAAAAAATTATAGTTCAGCTTATGTTAAACATTCTATAGGGACAAAACTAGACAAAAAGTTTCGTTATACCCACAGTGAAAGATGGTGGCGGTTTAATTATACTATGGGGATGCTTCCATTCTTCTGGCGTAGGCTCCCTTAAATTGATTTATGTACAGAGATATAAAACATTTCAGTTCCATTATTGAATGCTCTTAATAAATGTTTTTCAACATGCTAAACACAAACCCGAAATTGTGACGGATTGGTTAAAAGAATCGATGTTTTATCTTGCCCGTCACAATTTCCAGGCATCAGCCCTATAGAAAACATGAGGATCACCTTTACAGCCAAATTCGACACAAAAATTTTACAAATTTCAAAATCAACTCATACATATCATAGCAATTCAAGAAGCTTGAAGAAATATAAACTTGTTGTATATTCGGAAAATGGTATATTTATTATGTAGAGTCCATGTTAAATTAAACAACACAAATTTAATAATTAAAAATCTCTTTCAAAATATAGCTGCTATATTTGTGTCCACCTCAAGTCAGAATAAATATAAAAATGTTTATAATGTATAAAACAGCAATAGTAAATTAATTATAGTTTTTTCCTTATAATTCTAAAAAGTTTGTGTTGTATCTTATTGCATTACCTAATAATAATTTTTATATTAATTAACTTAAATCAAATAAATTAAAATAAAAATTGTATAAAAACTAATAATTTATTGAAAATTTTATCAAAATGTGTTTAAATTAATTGTTACAATATACAATATATATATAAATATTATTGGAGGTATAAGTTCATTAATCTAAGGTAGAAAAAGTAATATAATAGTCTTAGTTAGAATTTTCATTGTCCTCCTCAGCTGCATCCCTCTCTGTTTCTTCGTTATCTTCTGCGCCATCGGAATTATTTTCTTCGTCTTCATCGTCTTCGTCCAGTTTGTCATCATGATTCAATGCTTCTCCAGTAAAATAAAGTACAGCTCTAGGAATGATGCGCTCTTTGATATAGACACCAATTTCGTAATCACTTAGTAATAAATTCCTCACACGTTTACAATAATCTTTATCTTCATGTGAAGGATCGGGCTCTAGTGGTGGTGAGAAGAAGTTGAAAAAGGAATTGTGGCGTACGGTAACCACGGACCCCAAACCTTTGTTGCCCACCGTCTTGGTGGTAACATCCTTACCAGGGGCCCAGTTAATCTGACATCCGACACATTTAAATATTTCTGGTCCTTCAAACAGCAACGGGTTGTCCTCCGGATCGCATTTAATAAAATATTCTTTGGTGAGAACGGTGTTTGTAAAGAACTCGTTGGGTTGGAAATGGAAATTCAGCGTAAATGCCTGAAATATGAATAAATAAATTGTGAAGCTGAGAAAATCAAACAATTATTTACGAACCATGGGATCTCTGTCGACGACAACTGTCACATCATTTAAATACTTTACAACGGGTTCATCATGCGGCAGCATCATGTTTCTCAAGAATTTTACGTTTTTGAAGATGGTGAACCAAAAATAGGGTATACCTTTTATATCGTCATTGTTAGGTTCAGTTGATGCTGGTGGTAGTTGATCATTCATAAAAGTCAACTCTTCTTCAGTGGGTTCTTCTTTTCCTTGAATTATTACGCTACGTCTGATTATTCCAGGATCTTGGCTTTCGTGCAGTTTGCATTGAAGCATGTGAATTTGTTTAAAGAAATCAGACTCGATATTGGCATGTTTTGCCTGTATGATTTTAAGAGCCTTAACACGCTTGTTGACTTTATGCGGTAGCACCTTTAACTTCTCCTTGTCGCTCTGGCGTCTCGTATATTCCGATACCCAATTGCTGAAAGTTCTTTCCTCCGTCGCTATGTCTGCTTCAAAATCAGAATCAGATTCAGATACGGTGACGAAATCGTCGGAACAATAGCCGGTATCTGGGTCCCCGTCAGACATGAACTCTAAAATAAAACATTATAGACTAAAAGTATAGAATAATGGAATATAAACCTTTTAAAATGACCTGTGCAATTCCAAAAGACTGCTAATCCACAGTTTGTCCCTGCAGAAGTTCACAGCTCTGAAATATCTGACACGATTAAAATATCTGTCAAATGTATGTCATTATAAAAGTAGAGAATCGAATCAGGAGGAGTTTAATATAAAGTAAAACAAAATCAGGACGGTCTGAAAAAGAAAATACAAAAGGAAACCTGATCAATACTTACCAAAGTCAGACTTCGCCTGAGGAGAGAAGAATGCGATCTTCACTATTTAGTATTGTTTACACAGATCAACCGACTTTTCTATAGTTACACTAATTACAAAACTAGCCAACTATATATCTTTGTCGCTTTTAAAGAATAGAAATAGAATATTTTACCACATAAATTAATATCTACGTTAATCTAATGGGAAGTGTTTAAACTGAGAAATATTTTATTTTTACTTAATTTCTAATATCTTTGCATAAAATTAAAATTTTGCGGTTAAAATTGGATAACTATATTTTTTTTTAATGTAGCTTATGGGACAAACAGTTTTTTTAATTTTTTAAGCTGTAATTTCTTTGTAGTGGTCTTAGGAATAGTACCCATATCAACAAAAAATAAGCGCACCGCAATCATGGTTGCATATCTATTCCTACCTTTTGCTTGATAAAACATAATAAATTATAAGTGATATATTTTAAATAATATTTTTAATTGTATATAAAACATTTTCTAATCTTAGGTATTTTATAAATATTTACGATTATGCATAAATTATTTTTCTCGCACTTGATGTGTTTTCACCTTAAACACTAATTTGAATGAATAATTCAAAATTATCAGCTTAGTCTTCAATTCGATAAGTCCAATAAATATTATATTTTAATGAAACACACAAACACAGAATTCTCAACAAAAATATATTGAATATGCTGTGCAGAGAATAAACCAATATCTACATACATACAATATGTGAGGAAAAAATAGAGGTAACTAAACAATTAACAGTAATAATACTTCTGAAGAAATAACAGTATATAAGCATAAGTATGAAATTATATCATATTAAATGTCTTCATGATGTGGAAGTTGGGATGAACCTCCGGATTTACTTCACAAACCAACTCGATCAAATCCTGAATTAACTGAAACATTTAATTAATTCATTAATGTTTTATTTCAGTTAATTTATACTCACCTGATCTTTATTTTCGGAAACATTTTTGGAAAGCTCTTGAATTTGCTTTTCGGTTTCCTTGTCGATTTTAGCGGCAGTGTCCTCCCTTTTTCCCATATACTTTACTTCATATTCCTTGAACAAACGTTCTCTCTCTTTACGGTAAAACTCCACTTCTGCTTGAGCTTCCTCTCTTGCCTGCTTAATTCTTCTTGCCTTGCCTAAAACATAAATACCTCTGTGAGTAAATAAAATTATATATCGTCATGAGAAATTGGCCAATTAGATAATGATTTCATGTATATCACACTGACAATAAAAACAGTTACATACAATTAAATAGGTACAAATTAATTTATGTTCTCGTCAATTATTTTGCCATACAATAGCATTCATATTGTGTTTTTACTATTTAATTTAGTTCCCCAATTTACGATTTCCGATGTAAATACAATAGCTTGTTATGAAACATAATTAATAGGCGCTACACAATTAAATGGTATTAATAATGTCAAGTGAATTACTTCTGTCGTTCAAAATGTTTCAATACTAATTATAAATTTCTATTATAAAAATATTATGTCAATAAATTCAATTTACTTATAAATTATAAATTATGTGACAAAATGATAAATTCAGATATATTAATAATACATCATTCTAAATTTTATTGTACCGGGAAGAATGAATAAAAAATATATCAAATTAAATAAATGTAATTTACTTTTAATAAATTATAAAATCTCCAAATTATTCTGAACAAAACAAACTCTTATTAAATTATCATTCATTTACCAAGATTTAATCAGTCGATAATTAATTAATTTAAAATTAATTTTCGTGCAATAAAAAAGAAATGTTTTGCCTTACTTCTTAAAATCGTTCACTTTTACTTACATAAAGTTCAGAACAAGTGGAATGTAAACATGAATGGGAGCCAAATTACTTACAGTAATTGATGCATCCTCCGAATTATAGTTAATAAAATTAACCCATAAACACATAAAACGGCATGAAACTGTTAATTAAAAGTGCCCAATATACACTGGAAACACAAACAATCTGACACAAAAATACACAAATCGACAGGTATTTTAAAGTCTCGCGAAAATATAAAAAGTGACACTCCAAAACATTCTAATGCGCTCCTCGGGCACAGGCTAAAATTAACTTGGCTAAATACACAAATAAACGCTTTACTTACGTTTTCTTGCTTCAGCGACTTTTTCGGCGGCCCTTTTTTCAGCTGTCAGCAATTGCTGGATGCCCTGTGTTTGATGGCTGGCCATTTTTCGTTTGGTAGATCTGCAGTGGACAATAACGTGGGACTGATAAATTAATGTAAATGCCTCAATTACTAAATTGAACAGAAAATGCTTTCATAGTGGGGAGACGGGATATTATAATTTTAAAATAGATTTACGGAATTAGTGTAGTGTGTTTGGGATGCCTAGGTGTGTCAATTGGGAATTTTTATATCGGGATTTAAGAAACATTCCTCCTACCTTCTCTTTCGACGACGTCAAAATGAAACTTCAAATATTCTATAGAAATTGAAAACATGAGGTTCTGTTATTCAGTTGTTTTTGTTTTTTTATTCTATTTAAATATTTTGTGTTTCGATTATAGAAAATAAATGTATGCGTTTATTCGAAAACTACCTATAGAAAATATGGTTTTTCAGTGTTTCATGATAAATGTCACATTCATTTTAGACCTTAATTGACACAATGACACGTCAAATTAATATTAATGTAATAGTACTACGGTAGTACTATTTTTAATGAATAATATGCCATTAACACATCAAAATGAAACTTAATTACATTACACATTTATTACGCTCATACATAATTATATTTATTATTAAATGTGAATTATACTTCACGATGCACATTATGTATAAATTTTAAAATTAAAATAAATAAAATGTTTTTTTATAATAAATATATTTAAACACAATTTTATTAATTATTAATGTTTTAACCAAAACGAAAACAATTTTGATAAGTTATCCATGTTGAAATTCTATGAAACTTTAGTCTTATTGAATAATTTTATTAATGTAAAAGTATTTAATTTTGAACGACATAAAAATTTTCTTTATGTGCTTATATAAGATGTATAATAAGAGGTTTGATGCAGTATTTTTAGACTTTGTATAATTTCTCACATAATAGACACTGAAGGCCGTTATTAATTATTTACAAAAACAACGAAATTCGTTTCATTTTTAACTAATTTAGTTCAACTATGATTATGTGACCATTTTCACAATATCAACTAGTTAAATATGTACATTAATGACAGATTATTCACGTACAAATAGATAAAGAAAGTGAGTTTAATAACATTATACTTTTAGTCGAAATATGAAACATCTACTGTTAATTTTATCAATATATTCAGCAGTAAGCAGTTACAAATTAACATTTTTTTTAAATATACGACCTTTTATTATTTTAGTTTTGCGAAAACATTGAAGTGGCAATTAAAAATGGGAAAATTAAAGGTAGAATCTTGATAACAAAATATAACAGGACATTTTATTCTTTCCAACAAATACCATTTGCTGAACCACCTGTAGGAGAACTAAGATTTGAGGTAATAATAATATTAATTTAATATAATTACAAGATCAAAAAATTCAGATTAAATTAAGTGGGTGACTAAAATTATTTATATAGATTTTCTCTTAAAATTAATAAATAACATAACATAGATCTTTGTTAAAACTTTATTTCTCAACTAAGACAATTTTCAAACAACCACTTAACGTTTACAAATATTTTAAATTACATATATGTATTTATATCATACATATTTATATAATTGCCACTTACAGTAGAATTTGTCAAACATTTAAAAATGTATATATCTATACACATGTATAATAAAATTCGAACATTGCATAAACCGTTTAAAAACATTTAAAGGAAATCACGTTTGAACTTCAGGCATGGTATCCAAAACCTTGATAACACTATGACCGTTTTTCGCAAAGATGTCTCCGTCTAACGTCCAAACATTTTCTATTCCGTATTTTCTGCGTGCTTCGAAGAACCTTTGCACCCTTAATTTTGTTAAATCTTCTGCTACCACAATTCCATAGTTTAATAATAGTTTCTTTCGACTTAAAACTTTCAATTTGTCATCAAATTCAAAAAATTTTATTAAAACGGACCTTGTTTTACCTGGAGCTCCACTTCTGTAGCAGTTTTCCATGCAAACTGTTGGAAGTCCAATTATATGGAAGATATCGGAGAGGGTGCCGATGAGGTTTTTATTATACTTTTCGTCAAGCCCGAACATTCTAATGTTGTTCCTTTTCTCTAATTGTTCCCTTTCGTCAGCTATCTGGACTAAGCCATGAATTATTTCCATAAATCTGTGGTTGTGTGCATCTATTTGTTCGCAGTATCTTCGCAGGTTGGATTCCAATTCTTGGATTGTTTCGGTCGCACGGTAGTTTGGAGTGTAGGGATATATATTGTTATTAATTTCTACTTCGTTCATTTTTTTTTAATTAACGTTCACAGATATTCAAAGACGAATATAACAGTAGAAACACAGACACGTAGACAATGAAGAACTATACGATAATAATGTCAATTTTTAAACTTTTAAAAAACTGTCTTGTTTTTGTATCAAAGATATGTACACTATTGTACAAATAATATATTTAGTTTTGGGCTTATCATACTGATGTGTATGATACACAAAAGTCCACTGAAGAAATAACCAATATCTTTAAGATTCCATATACTTAATTTTGTAAAAAAATTCTTAGAGAATTCGAAATGGTGTTTCCAATAAAATTTAAGAAACATACTCTGAAACCTTTTGTCCTTTTGATATTATTCTGAAAGAACATTTATATGTATACAAGGAGACGAGACGTAAGAATCTTGGCTAATCCAATTCGTAACGATACAAAAAAGCCTTAGAAATAGGCAAAATAAAAAATACATAAAGAAAAATAAACCTAAAAATACCTTCAGTTCCTCAGTGAAGTATACAAATCTACATAACTAAAATTAAAACATAACATCGAAGATCTATTTTTATCTCATTGTCTACAAATTTTAAACAACGTTGTTTCTTGAAGCCCCCGGTTCCTGTGAAAAATTGGGATGGAACACTAGACTGCACCAATAATACAAAAATATGCATGCAAATTTTAAAAACATCAGAACTGGAATCTGAGGACTGTTTATACCTTAACGTCTACACACCGGTGGTGAGTCTCTAGTATAACATAATTAAGCCAATAATGCAAAACTATATTACATGTAGAAACCTGGCACCTTCAAAAAATTGCCTGTTCTTTATTATATACATGGAGGAGGATTTATACATGGGAATGGAATATTTAATACTAATGGCCCGCATTATTTTATGGATAACGACATTGTTGTAGTTACTGTGTCCTACAGACTCGGAGTGTTTGGTAAAATATTGAAATTTGAAACAATTGTAATTTTAACTAATTATATAATTAAAGGTTTTATATCTACACAAGATAGTGTACTACCAGGAAACAATGGGTTAAGAGACCAACGACTTGGCCTTCGTTGGCTAAATGAAAATATCGGGGCTTTTGGCGGAGATCCTGAAGAAGTAACCTTAATGGGCCAAAGTGCAGGTGCCTCATCTGTCACATATCAAATGATGAACATGGAAGCAAGAAGTAAAAGAAAATTATTTAACATTTGCTGGATATTAAAGATCCACTTCTTATTCAGGTTATTATAGGGCAGCCATAGGGCAGAGCGGTGCGATGATTAGTCCAAGGGCTTTTGCACCTAATGCAAAGTCTGTGGCTTTTGATTTAGGGAAAAGACTGAATTTTTCTAAAGGCTCCAGTCAAGAACTTAAGGATTTCTTGCTAAAAAAGACTGCAATGGAAATAAAAAGTGCTTCTAATGTGCTCTATGACAATTATACAGTTGAGTTACTACCTTTTGTTCAATATCAAAGCTGCAAAAATTAATTTTTAGGATAACATCTTTTTGCCAGTTGTTGAAGAGCCCCATGAAGATGCTTTTATTAATAAACCAATGTATACAGCACTTGTAAACGGTGAGGTAAACAAAATTCCTCTTCTAATTGGTTCCGTATCACAAGAAATGATTTGGAAATTGAAAGATGGAGTTGATGCATTTAGTCGCCATATGAAAGCATACGACGACGATTTGTCATTGTTGGTACCAAAAGATATGGGTATTATTAATCGGAATATGAAAGAAAAACTAGGTAAGAAAATTAGAAAAATGTACACCAATGGAACGCTACAAGATGATATACAAGCGGGTATCAGGGTAAGGAAAATATTATAGATTTGAACTTATTCTTACATACCATTTAGTATTTCTCCGATAGAGATTACGTAAAATCAACGATGAGGTTTGCTGAGTTGCACTCTGAATTTGCTGAGGTACATTTCTATAAATTTTCATATTCCGGCGAAATGGGTCATAATAATATGGTTAAACTTCCAGGTAAGATAAATTTGGAAATTAATATAAAAGATATTAGAAAAACATATTTTGCAGGTCTTGGAAAAGTCGGTCATAGCGAAGATAACAATTATATATGGGTAACTAATGGGGATGACAGGGCTATTGAACAATATCCCAAGACTGACAAGTTTATTTCGGAGTTATATGTAAAAATGTTTGCAGATTTTACCAAAAAATCGTAAGTTGAAGCAAAAAGTTATCAGTTAGCACTACTGTTTATATAAAATATTTCAGAAATGTGAGATGTTTGGTAAACAATGTGGAATGGCCAAAAATGAAAAAAGGAAACTTTTTGTATTTAAATATTGACGAAAAATTGGACATAAAACAAGACCCGATGGGTGAACTATATCAAGAATGGATCTCCCTTTATGACCAATATGCAACCAAGCCTTTGTATACATTTTAATTATTACTTTATAACATATTAAAGTGATTTGAACAATTTAAAATTTATTTTCCTTATACCTGCTCTCTTATAAAAAAGAAATAATATAATTTCTCATTTTGTGACAATAAGATTGGACCATTTACTAAATGAAGGCCATGATTAATGATTCTCGTTACAAACAAATCTGAATAAACAACTGATGATCATCTAACCAAAACACAATCCAATTTCGCAAATTTGTATGATAAAAATTATTTGAACACACTTGACTTTGTCAAGTATTTATATATATATATATAAATGAATTACTGATGTAAGGACACAGTATAAAAATGGATCCCTTAAAGTACGCTTTATTGATTGGACTAATTTCTTTCGTGGTAAGTAAATACTTACACTTTTTATTTTTTATATTTTTTTTCTTTTCTTTCTTTCAGTTTTGTGAAGACACGGAAGTGGTCACGATAAAAAATGGAAAAATTCGGGGACGAGTAGTAACAACAAAGTACAACACCACATTTTATTCCTTTCAACAAATTCCGTTTGCTGAGCCTCCTGTAGGAAATTTGAGATTTGAGGTATGATAAGTAACATAAAATTATTTTAATCGAATTCAAGTAAACTTGTGCGATAACTTGCAAGATTTACTTTAGGTGACAACGAATTTTTAATCTAAATTTTGGTTTATCTATTATTGATATTATCATTTTTTGAGATGGAAAATTCTTAATTATATTAGGAAAGTTTTTTATTTTGTACAATATTTTACTGTTGAAGTTTATTACTTTAAAATAAATAAAGACAACAAATTTCTAATCTAAATTTTGGTTTATCTATTAATGGTATTATCATTTTTTGGATTGGAAAATTCTTAAGTATATTAGGAAAGTTTTGTATTTCGTTCAATATCTTACTGTTGAACTTTATTACTTTAAAATAAAAAAGACAACAAATGTCTAATCTAAATTTTGGTTTATCTATTTTATTTTTTATTATATTGGGAAAGTTTTTTATTTTGTTCAATATTTTACTTTAAAATAAATAAAAGCTAAGAAGGGATAACATTTTGATATACTACTTTTTAAGCCTCCAGTACCTAAAAAGGATTGGGATGGTATATTGGATTGTCAAAACAACACAAAAATATGCATGCAAATTTCTAGAAATTCCGAATTGGAAACTGAAGATTGCTTATACATAAATGTATATACTCCAGTTGTAAGTATTATAAAGAAGACAGTTACCTCACATCGACGTAACTTCCTCATGTTATTACTAGAAACCTGGTTCATCAGAAAAATTGCCAGTTCTTTATTACATCTATGGGGGAGGTTTTATATTTGGAAATGGCATATTTAACACAAATGGCCCTCATTATTTTATGGACAACCAAATTGTATTGGTCACTGTTGGATACAGACTAGGCGCATTTGGTAAGAATGGTTAATCTATTCTCAAGCTCATATTGGTCAGCATTAAATTATAGGTTTTATTTCAACTGAGGATAAAATATTGCCAGGAAATAATGGCTTAAGAGATCAGAGACTTGGTCTCAAGTGGGTTCAAGACAACATTGAGACTTTTGGTGGTGATCCACAAAAAGTAACTATAATGGGTCAAAGTGCAGGAGCGGCATCTGTAACTTATCAGATGATGAACGATGGTTCCAGAGGTATTAATTAAATAATTCACTGGAATTTTGAATGACACTATTAAATTTCAGGACACTTCAGAGCAGCTATAGGACAAAGTGGTTCAATGATGTGCCCATGGGCTGCAACAATTAATCCAAGCGTTATAGCCTTTGAGCTGGGAAATCATTTAAATTTTTCTGGTAATACGAGTCACGAACTTAAGGAATTTTTACGACAAAAATCAGCAGTTGAAATAAAAAAAACATCAGAAACTCTTACTGAAACATATACAGTTGCGTAATTGCGACCACATTTAGATACATTTATTTGATTTAAATAATATCGTAGGATGACATTTTTCTACCAGTTGTAGAAGTAGACCATGAAGATGCGTTTATTAGTAAGCCAATGTATACTGCTCTTCTAAATGGAGAGGTAAATCATGTGCCACTTTTAATTGGTATCGTATCAGAAGAAAGGATTTCAAAATTATCAGGTTGATATGTCAACAAACTTTAAAGTATAATTTTATCAACTACCTGGTGATAATTTTAGATGGGATTGAGGCTTTCACCAATGAGTTGAAAACATATGATAATGATTTATCATTGTTGGTGCCTTATAATATGCGTATTAATGACACAAATCTTAAGCAGGAAATTGGAAAACAAATAAAAGAAATTTACACAAATGAAACTTTAGAAGAATATGTACAGGCAGGAGTTAAGGTAAATATATAATTTCATAAAAGAATCGTACTAACAATTTCATTTAGTATTTCTCTGACAGAGATTTCAACAAGGCAGTGATGAGATTTGCTGAGGTAGAGTCTAATTTTACTGACGTATACTTCTATAAATTTTCTTATTCAGGACCTTTAGGACACAATGACATTATAAAGCTACCAGGTAAAGACATGAACGAATTCCTTAACTTTCTAATGGTTTTTATTTTACATTATGCATTCGTTATAGGCATTGGAAAAGTAATTCACAGTGAAGATAATTACTACATTTGGGTACCAAATGGGAACGATACTGATATATATCAATATCCAGATACCGACAGAGTTATCTCAGAGTTATACGTAAAAATGTTTGCAGATTTTACTAAAAATCCGTAAGTCAACACATACCTATATAGACCAATTTAAAAACAAACTTATTTTAGTAATTTGGAAACTGCTGTAAGTGGCGTAACCTGGCCGAAATTTGCAAATGGAACATTTTCGTACTTGAACATTGACGAGAAACTAGAAATTAGACATCATCCATTGGGCGCTAGTTATGAAAAATGGATATCTCTTTATGATGAATACGCTAAAAAACCTATGTATACATTTTAAAATTTAAAAATAAAAATTATGCAAATAAATATTAGTTATTTTATTTTAATATTAGTATAGATTTAGAACAAATACAGATTTATATTAATAAACAATAGCAACATCAACCTTTTAAATACGTTCTAAACTGCATATTTAACAGTAAATGTATTTACTGTTAGGAAATATCACTTAAATATTGTGTAACAGGAATTTTATTAGAAATGAAGTGATTACACAATTCAAAAATTAAAAATATATATAAATCGTCTCAAAGCTAAAATCAAAATTATTGTATTTACAAAATATATAAATTTAAATAAAATGGTGTATAAGTACATAAAAAGTCTAACTGAACTCCTATAACTAGATCTAATTACCTGAAAAAGATAAAACTTTTAGTGGTGTTTTTCTGTCAACACATATAGGTGTCTTTTAAAGTCTTTTGGGTGATCGAACGTTAATCTTCCTTTTTATGTGTGGCATACTTTTCAGTGTGCACTTAGAAGAATTCATATTACCTGGAATTCTCAGTGGCGTGGCGCATTCTCTTTCATACCCTGTGTTTTCTTTGTTTTTCTGTTCAACTTGCTGTTTCACCATTTGTAAACGCTGCCTCTGATTGGACTATTTACTAAATGAATGCCATGATTAATGATTCTCGTTACAAACAAATATGAATAAACAACTGATGATCATCTAACCAAAACCCATTCCAATTTCGCAAATTTGTATGATAAAAATTATTTGAACACACTTGACTTTGTCAAGTATTTATATATATATAAATGAATTACTGATGTAAGGACGCAGTATAAAGATGTATCCCTTACAGTACGCTTTATTGATTGGACTACTTTCCTACGTGGTAAGTAAATACTTACACTTTTTATTTTTTATAAATTTATTTTTTCTTTTCGTTCTTCCAGTTTTGTGAAGACACCGACGTGGTCACGATAAAAAATGGAAAAATTCGGGGACGAGTACTAACAACAAAGTACAACACCACATTTTATTCCTTTCAACAAATTCCGTTTGCTGAGCCTCCTGTAGGATATTTGAGATTTGAGGTACGACAAATAACACAAAATTAATATTTTAATCAAATTCGAGTGCGATAACTTGGAAGGTTTACTTCAGGTGGCAACGATTTTTTATTATAAATTTTGGTTTATCTTTTATTGATATTATCATTCTTTGAGATGGAAAATTTTTAATTATAATAGGAAAGTTTTTTTATTTTGTTAAATATTTTACTGTTGAAGTTTATTACTTTAAAATAAATAAAAACAACAAATTTCTAATCTAAATTTTGGTTTATCTATTAATGGTATTATCATTTTTTGGATTGGAAAATTCTTAAGTATATTAGGAAAGTTTTGTATTTCGTTAAATATCCTTACTGTTGAACTTTATTATTTTAATCTAAAAAAGACAACAAATTTCTAATCTAAGTTTTTTTTATTGAACTAACCATTGTTTGATATTGAAAATTCTTAATTACATTAGCAAAGTTTTTTAATTTGTTCAATATTTTACTATTAAAATTTTATTACTTTAAAATAATTAAAAGCAAGGAAGGGATAACGTTTTGATAAACTACTTTTTAAGCCTCCAGTACCTAAAAAGGATTGGGATGGTATATTGGATTGTCAAAACAACACAAAAATATGCATGCAAATTTCTAGAAATTCCGAGTTGGAATCTGAAGATTGCTTATACATAAATGTATATACTCCAGTTGTAAGTATTATAAACAAGACAGTTACCTCACATCGACATAACTTCCTCATGTTGTTACTAGAAACCTGGTTCATCAGAAAAATTGCCAGTTCTTTATTACATCTATGGGGGAGGTTTTATATTTGGAAATGGAATATTTAACACAAATGGGCCTCATTATTTTATGGACAATCAAATTGTATTGGTCACTGTTGGATACAGGCTAGGCGCATTTGGTAAGAATGGTTAATCTATAGTTTGTTTTATTATGCTTACCTTTGAAATACCCGATTTAGACATTATTTCTTTGGTAATACTATTTCCGAATTCTATATTTTCAAGCTCATATTGGTCAACATTGAATTATAGGTTTTATTTCAACTGAGGATAAAATATTGCCAGGAAATAATGGCTTAAGAGATCAGAGACTTGGTCTCAAGTGGGTTCAAGACAACATTGAGACTTTTGGTGGTGATCCACAAAAAGTAACTATAATGGGTCAAAGTGCAGGAGCGGCATCTGTAACTTATCAAATGATGAACGAGGGTTCCAGAGGTATTGATTAAGTAACTTACTTAAATTTTAAATTACACTATTAAATTTCAGGACACTTCAGAGCAGCTATAGGACAAAGTGGTACAATGATGTGCCTATGGGCTGCAACAATTAATCCAAGCATTATAGCCTTTGAGTTGGGAAATCATTTAAATTTTTCTGGTAATACGAGTCATGAACTAAAGGAATTCTTATGACAAAAATCAGCAGTTGAAATAAAAAAAACATCAGAAACTCTTACTGAGATATATACAGTTGCGTAATTGTGGTCACTGCATTTATATACATTTATTTGCTTTAAATAATACCGTAGGATGAAATTTTTCTACCAGTTGTTGAAGTAGACCACGAAGATGCCTTTATTAATAAGCCAATGTATACAGCTCTTCTAAATGGAGAAGTGAATCATGTGCCTCTTCTAATTGGTGTCGTTTCAGAAGAAATGATTTCGAAATTATCAGGTTGATATGCCAAAAAAAGTATTGTATAATTTTATCAACTACCTGATAATAATTTTAGATGGGATTGAGGCTTTCATCAATGAGTTGAAAACATATGATAATGATTTATCATTGTTGGTGCCTTATAATATGCGTATTAATGACACAGATCTTAAACAGGAAATTGGAAAACAAATAAGAGAAATTTACACTAATGAAACTTTAGAAGAATATGTACAGGCAGGTGTTAAGGTAAATATATAATTTCATAAAAGAATCGTACTAACAATTTCATTTAGTATTTCTCTGATAGAGATTTCAACAAGGCTGTGATGAGATTTGCTGAGGTAGAGTCTAATTTTACTGACGTATACTTCTATAAATTTTCTTATTCAGGTCCTTTAGGACACAATGACATTGTAAAGCTACCAGGTAAAGACATGATCGAATTTCTTATCTTTCTAATGGTTTTTCTTGTACATTATGCATTCGTTATAGGCATTGAAAAAGTAATTCACAGTGAAGATAATTACTACATATGGGTACCAAATGGGAACGATACTGATATATATCAATATCCAGATACCGACAGAGTTATCTCAGAGTTATACGTAAAAATGTTTGCAGATTTTACTAAAAATTCGTAAGTTAATACATACCTATTTAGACCAATTTAAAAACAAACTTATTTTAGTAATTTGGAAACTTTTGTAAATGGCGTAACCTGGCCGAAATTTGCAAATGGAACATTTCCATACTTGAACATTGACGAGAAACTAGAAATTAAACATCATCCATTTGGCGCTAGTTATGAAAAATGGATATCTCTTTATGATGAATACGCTAAAAAACCAATGTATACATTTTAAAATTTAAAAATAAAAATTATGCAAATAAATATTAGTTATTTTATTTTAATAATAGTATAGATTTAGAACAAATACAGATTTATATTAACAAACAATAGCAACATCAACTTTTAAAATACGTTCTAAACTGCATTTTAACAGTAAATATATTTACTGTTAGGAAATATCACTCAAATATTGTGTAACAGGAATTTTATTAGAAAAGAAGTAATGAAACAATTCAAAAATTAAAAAATATATAAATCGTCTCAAAGCTAAAATTAAATTATTGTATATACAAAATATATAAATTTAAATAAAATGATGTATGTATCATAAGTACATACAAAGTCTAACTGAACTCCTATAACTAGATCTCATTACCTGAAATAGATAAAACTTTTAGTGGTGTTTTTCTGTCAACACGTATAGGTGTCCTACAAAGTCTTTTGGGTGATCGAACATTAATGTTCCTTTTTATGTGTGGCATACTTTTCGGTGTGGACTTAGAAGAATTCACATTACCTGGAATTCTCAGTGGCGTGACGCATTCTCTTTCATCCCCTGTGTTTTCTTTGTTTTTTTGTTCAACTTGTTGTTTAGCCATCTGTAAACGCTGCCTCTGACTGACATTAACATTCCTTCTTCTAGGGGAAGTACTCTTTTTCTTTTCATCTAGTCGAAGACTTCTTAAACGGCTCGACATTCTGTTATCATGTGTAGTACGTGGGGCACCGATCTTATTAACAGTGGGTTTCGACTGTTCTGTCGTCCGCTGCGGCTGACCTTTGGACAAACCCAGTGACGAGTCTGAATCTTGCAAATTGTCAAACAATCTAGCCTTTGCAAGAACCATTCCTGCGTTTTGGCTTCTTAATTTGGCAACTGAGGCCCGACCATTGACAGAAAGTGTATTTGCCTCGTTGACGGGTGTCTTAAAATAAGTATCGGCGCACACCCAATTATTGACGGAGCTACCTGATGTGTTACAGGAGATTTGACTTGAATTATTGCTTCCGATTACTGTTTGAAATGATGAAGATCTGGTTACAGGCTTATGTACTTCAGCCGGTCTTTCGGAGAAACTCTCGTCCTTAGATTTTCTTAGTTGAACTCTAGGTATCATTGTTGAACCGGTTTCATTCAATGACTGATGTCTGACAACTTTCTTATGATTTTTCTTCTCCAATTCACGAGATCGCCTACGTAATGTGCCGATTTTTCTTGCACTAGGGGACCTTATAATTTTATGTTCACTATTAGATCTAATTCTCAGTTCTCTGCTCAGTCGCCTGGCTAATTGATCTGTGGTCAGACTCATGGGCTCTGATTGTTCAAGGGTCTGTTCATAAGCAGTGATCACATTCTCAATATTCTTATCAGCTTGGCTGTTCAAGTTGTTTTCATTTTCCAGTACTTCCTGACGGGACTGCGCATTATCTAGTTCTACTAATAATTGTCTTTCAATATGACTCAGTCTGTTTTGAATTTTCTCGTAATCCTTCTTCGAAACTCGCAAATAAACAGGATCTTCCGCCGCTTCTTCATCTTCAGGTTTAGTAACTTTTTCGGTTTCTGTCTGCACATCTATTGTTGAAGTCGCTTGCGAAGTCAAACCTAAACAAGAATTACGTTTTTTCCTTCGAAAGCTAGTTACATGACTAACTTGCGACCAACTTCTTTCCAACATGGATCGTGGTCCTAGGCTATGTCTTATCTTATCTTTCAATTCCTCTTCCGTGTCATCCTTAAGATTCTTTACGCTTTTGCTCCTATGGAACCATAGAGATTTCTTCTCCTTTCTAAAACAAGTAAAGGAAATGTTGAATTTTTGTAAATGGCGTTATGGGAATTATGGAAAATCTGAGTAATAATGATGCACTAGTTAATTTACTTACATTTCTTGATTAACAAGGATGTTGTCCATTGATGATGTAAATGTACTTTTTGGACTATCAAAAAAAAAAAAAAAGGAATGTAATGTTGCATTAATATTAATCAATTTAATGTAACTGTACTTGAAGATCTTGTTTGACAGTATTACAAAGCAACAATATATAATATAATAAAATAAGAAATGTTTTCTTTAATTAATAATCCAATAAATGTAATGGAAGTGTTTGGAAATGGTTAATGACAACTCTAAATAAATGGACTTACTTAGGGTTGCGCGACACCGGCGTCCTTTGGATGGTTCTGGGCGTATAGGGAGTGCTCAACAGTGCAGCATTTGGAAGTTTATCGAGAACTTCACGCCTTAATCATACAATATTAGAGTTTATAATAATAGATGTGTATGTTTCTTACTTTTTCCTAGCAGAGAGTCCTTCCGATTCGTCTATACGTCGTCTCTTGTTTCTAGATCTATCTATTGAAGGTGTTATTAAGAGGTCTGGTGTCACCAAGTGACTTTCAGTTTGTTGATCACCCCCATGGGTACCTTTACCGTTAACCACCATTTTCCTTAATCCGCTAAACATTCCTAACAAAACATATTACAACTTATTTGAATGTTATACTACATAATGTTACCACAATCATCAGTAAGAATGGTTTATTCTTGCATATTTGAAATATTGATATAAGTAATATAAATTGTGACTAACTACATTTTTTGAAATTATTATTAAGACTAATAAGATAATAAAGTAATTTCTTCATGAGTGATTCACAATTTATTAAGCTTTCACTGTAAAAATTTTTGTAGTATATTTTTAAAACGATACGTTCATGTAAGAATCGAAAAGTATATAAAATCATTTTACTTGTTAGAGATCCACTTCTTCGCTTTCTCACGTTTTCTTCCTTGCCCACTTCGTTTATTATATAATCTGGTATTATACCTATATTATCAGCATTTCCAATCAGCAACTGAAAAGTAAAACTATTATTATATTTAATATAATAGACATGTATGAAAAATAAACTTGCAATCAAACTAAATTAATTTATCAATTGTTACTACTCATTAAACTTAACATACTTGTACAATGTCACATAATTTTTTAACATCTAGTGAGTCTAATGATCTATCCGTCTGAGGAATTATGCATGGCCAAAATACTATTGCCAAATTATAAGGAGACATTTTGTTTGTCAGTTCATGGTGACTAACTTCTTGAAGAAACTAAAATTAAATTGAAATTAGAAAAAATATATATACATAATAAATAAAATACAAACCGGCATTAAATAGGCAAGCACATTGACACTCTCTGAGGGAAGTAACAAACATGCCAACATTATTAAATATTTTTTGTTTTCCAGATCCATACATTGAAGAAACATGTCACGATAATTCTCTGGAATAAGAGACTCTGGAAGGTTTCTAAGAAACCTTTTAAGCACAACTGCCATATCATATACAGAATATTCACTGGGAATATCAGCATTCTTCTCAATTAGATTCTAAAATATATTTAATAACATGCTTTAAAATGTTAAAAATAGTATACAGTGACTTACAATAAGTTCCTTAATTTTTTTATTTGTGCTTTCTTTACGAAAGACACCCTCAAGTCCAATATCATTTCGTATGAAGTGTACCATGTCACAGAGGATCTTTGGTACAACTATTTGTTCACCATTTATGAGTGTAACTGTTTTAACTTCAAGTTCACTAAGCGGCACCCCGAACTTTTTAGTTTCTGAAGCCCTTGTCTAGAATTTGCAATTGCTTAGAAACTTATTAAACTGATCACAACAACAAAAACAAACCTGGAGAAATCCCGACGGGCGTTTTTTTGCTCTGTACTTGATTCCATGTTTACGCAGATATTTTAAAGCTACAGTTCGAATGTTTTCCTTCCGTTGTATGTTACTTATATACATTGTTTTTGTTAATATATATTAAAAACTTGTAAATTCTCGCATATAACCTGACAAATGCAGCGATCGTTTGAAACTGTCAAGTTCTGCGCATGTTATGGCAAAGTCAACAATGATTGGTTACGCCGATCGTTTCTTGTTACGATTGGTAAAAGAAAAAGGAGGGATCAATGTAATATATGAATTTTAACCGTTAATAGTAGGTTATGGGACTGAGAATTTTTTCATATTACTTTCATTAAATTATTTATTTCATATTGAGTTAAAATTAACTTGAATGTTCTGGGTTGGACACTAATGTTTAGTTGTTTTGAAAAAATAATCAATATTCATGGTAACATATTTATTACAATAAAATTACATTAAATAAAACAAATGTACTAAGTTTAAAATGTAAATATAACCATTTATTTAGTTGCAATCTGTTTCAAATGTGAGTATTTACATTTTCATTAAAAACGTGTTCACTTCTTAAAAGAATTGAGGTAGTCTCTTTTAATCTGATCTCTCTCTTCGACAGGGGGTAAATATGGTTGTATCCCATCTTTTCTTCTCTGTGCTTGCACTGAATGCTGAAAAAGTGAAAAATAATAAAATGTGTTCTAACAAACAATAACAAACGTTACCCAAAAACCTTTACACGTTTTGTAATTTTCCATCTGTAGTACACATAATGATTTGTCAAAGTTGTTATCGTTAAAACATTTATAGGTCAACTCCATTTCTTTCAAGCAAGGATTGTATTTTTCTGCATCTTTGTTTTTCATCTTAATGTTTTGATTTTCTTACTAAATTTTGGTTATGTAAAAGTGTCAAATCTGATCGTCACTAAAGTGGTGCTTGAAAGTTAAATCTTTCATCAGTCAACTCAGTTTTATTATTTAGACTTAATTATGACATATTTCTTACTAATAAAATGTTTTATAAAATATTATTGCCAGTATTGCGTATGTTAATTATCGCACGTAGGACCACTGGTTTTTGATTTGTCCGGATATACGAGAGGCACTTAAAACATTCTATTTCAAATTGGATAAATATGTATTTCCAAAATTTTTGATAAATATTGTACGTTGTAAAGTACATTTTCCCGTAATTTGGAAAAAATACTTGTAAACTGTTCAAAACATAACTAATTATACTTTTAATTAATTATTTGTCCATAAATTTATGAATATTGAGCCTAACTTTTTGAACACTTAAGAAAAATACATAAAAAAATATATTCTTATTATTTCTATTCTCTATTTTTAAGTTTAATATTTTCTTTGAGAAAATATATTTTATTTATATTTAAAAATATTTTTGTATAAGATTGCACCGGTTGTCCAACAGTATTTAGGCTTAGACCGACCTCTAATAATTCAATAACAATTATCATTGACGTGACTTCACAATTATAAAGCCAATATTAAAATTAAGAAATGTACCCTAGTATATTTCAATTGTACCCCGTATATATGATTCATTTTAGAACTCGGCAACTGCGCACAGAACACCCATACATAACACCAACCTTAGGAAATATAAAAAAGCATACAATAATTTATAAAAATGGACTAATTGAATCAACAAAAGAATAATATATAAACGTTTGGCGTTCAAAAAAGAGGCAACATTCTTAAAAATTTGCAAAACTGAAAGTGTAGAGCGTTTTTATTGTAAAATTATGGTTGCGCGATGTTTGGCAACACTGGTCGTACGGTCGGTGACTAGCCATTGAAAGAATGAAGTTTAAACGTAAATAAATTAAAATTTCGTTTGTTTACTGTGTTTTAGTTTTGTTTTATTTGTTTCTAAATCGCTATAAACGGTAGTTATATGTGTTTTCATCGTTCCACAAGCTTCTAACAATTCATACGCCCATCAATGAAAAATGTCGAACAAAATTGTTATGAAAAATTCTCATGACAACACCAAAGTAGAAGTAAAAAGCAAGGTGAGTAAAAATCTACCAGTCTACTGTTAAATATCCGTTTCTCGTGCAGCATATATGCGAAATATATGTGATTTTTTAAAAACGTAACGCATAAATTGTGATCATAAAAGTGGCACCTGTCCAGGAACCACTGTATGAATCATTTAAATGCTTTTCACATACACACACAATGTCCTTATCACTATAGACAATTAGTTATGTGACTATGTACCATAAATATGCGTTGGTTCATGGGCTTTGTACATGTTGACCAAAAATGGCTTAAATAGACCCTGAGTCCTGCATTCTCTATAAACAGCTATAATTAATTCAGATATTAATTGTTGGATTTTGTTCATGGATGGTTATTAAAAATGCAGCCAACTATGAATTCAATTTCTGCACTACAATATTTTACATCTAAGATTTATATATTATTGCACTGGCTTATCACTGTTTTGTTGACACAATTAAATGTAAAACATTAAAAGTTTATCTTTAATTTGTATTGTAGTGTAAAAGTTTGATGTAACACTACACTATTGTGAGGTCAGTTCAGTTTAATACAAACAAAATTTGATTGAGAAATATAAATGTTTCAATTTTTAATAATACTACACACATAAAAAAGCAAGTACTGTAATAATTTTTTTCATAACAAATTAAAGTTGATTAAAGGTTAAACTATGATAATTATGTTTATATTTACTCTAAATGTTTAAATATGTTGTTATCAATTTAAGTTTTGCTAAGGTACATACAAAACCATACATTTTAATTTTTCTAATTTAGATTCGTCTGGCAATTATTTTAATTTATCATTTTGTTGAAATTTTGTCTTTATTGTTTAATAATGAAATGGGCATAAATTATATCTATGTGTATATATTACTATATTCAATACCATTTTAAATAAGATTGTTATGGCTTGAAATTCAATTCAATTAATTAATTTGTATATTATTTAAATAATTGAATGAATATACGAATACATTACTACATAGTAGCAGAATATTTTGTGGGTACCATATTATCTGTTTAAATTTAAAACAAATGTGTATTATTAGTGATTTGAGTCATAACTGGAAATAAGGTTGTGATAAATTGCTTGTTTGATAATGTTCTACAAGTAAAATTCCAAATTTTGTATTTTTTATTTAATCAGTTACATTATATCATATCATAAATCTTATTTCGCTGTGGAATTTTCAAATATGTTTTAAAATTTACAGTTTAACTGAAATAATTTTGGAAATTGCACTGTTGGGGCTATTGGGCTACGAAATGTACCAATAATCATAGATTAAATGTACCCAATTTATAATGTAAAATTTTTTCAGTTCGATGCCGAATTTCGAAGGTTCTCATTGGAACGGAACTCCCCCCTTAAGTTCGAGGAGTTTCGAGCACTAATCGAACGGTTACATCGATTAAAGGATATCACATTCCTGGTTTCCTACATAGATCCAAGCGACCAGGATTTGTTGCCAATCAACAATGATGACAACCTTCGTCGTGCCTTGGTTAACGCCAAGCCACTGCTCAGGATTATCATACAGAGAAAAGGTGAATATATTAAATTTGAAAATCACTGGCTATGATGACATATTACTATATAATTGAGATGTGTTTGTTAGCTTAGTGACTACATATCACAATATTATTTCGCAGGCGACAGTCTAGAGGAACTAAATGGCTACGGAACAATGAAACATCGCAACATCATTTCCGCAATACTCGGAGGTGGTACGCCGGGGAGGGTCAAGCCGCTCGCAATCTCCAATCCCCACGACTTTCGGCAGGTGTCTGCTATCATAGATGTGGATATAGTGCCGGAGACATGCAGACGTGTTCGTCTGCTGAAACACGGTTCGGACAAGCCATTAGGATTTTACATCCGGGACGGCACCAGCGTTAAAGTACACGGCCCCGCTGTACATTTCACGTTGACGACTTGCTCAATGAATGTGATTTTTTCAGGTGACGCAGAACGGTCTGGAGAAGATACCTGGCATATTCATTTCTCGATTAGTGCCCGGAGGATTGGCCGAGTCGACAGGCTTGTTGGCGGTCAACGATGAAGTACTAGAAGTGAATGGCATCGAGGTGGCTGGGAAAACTTTAGATCAAGTAACGGACATGATGGTTGCGAACAGCTCCAACCTAATCATCACGGTCAAGCCGGCTAACCAAAGAACTGTGGGTCCCGTGCGCAGAGGCAGCTTCGGTCGGAATTCGCAACTGAGCAGCGGATCGCATCAGAGTCACACCACGCAAGGCTCCGACGCTGATGACAAGTAATTAATGTGTTTTTTTATGTTGATAGTCGAAAATATCAATGTATACGCAATTTAACATAATTTTATTTTATTATTAACAGCAGTAAATTTAAACATTTTTATTTTGTTTTAGGTACGACCAAGACGAGATTGTGGACTTAACGGGGGCTAATTTGGAGGATAGCGGTAGTGCAAAAGACGACACCATTTTGCACTTCTGATAAGTATCCTTGTGTTCTTTCGTTCCATGTGGACATTCCGTGCAGAGCAATACGACCAATAAGTAGTCATATCATAATTTATTCATTTTAATCGGCGGATAAGTCCAAACGAGTGATAGATAAAGGCTTTATTTTTTACATAATCATGGCTACTTGTGCACCAGGTGGAAGGTGGTTTATCATGTGTGAGGCTCAAAAGGAATACTCCCAATTATATTTGCACGTAACTTTGTTTTAACTTTAGTGTAGCATTTGATTGATATATAATTTTATTTATTTAATTTAATGTATCCATTAAATATTCTCTCACTTACCGGTCGATCTATTAATATTTTACTCGAATTTATTACATATTTTTAACTTAAAGAAGAATATTATTAGTTGAATTGTCTCGAATTATATATAGCATGTTACATTTGTTTATTATAACAAAAAGAAATCGGTACAAGGCTACACTAAACGTTTCTTCTTTATATTTATTATATTTTAGGTCAAAAATTCCGAATTTAACTTTTGACCAGCCTTACACTCAAGTACTTAACTAAAGAAACATATAAGACTTACAACTTACATTCCGTTAGAATATTTTTATAGTGCTCTACAATTGTATTCCATTTTATAAATGCGGCCTTGAATATCTACATTTAAATGACAACTAAACTATTACTTAAGATATTAAGGTTGAACAACATATTGTCTATTATATTAATTATGATAAAACCATTATGTATATGTAATATTTTATTGTTTAACGCATTTATGCAGTTTTATTTATATAGTTTTATTATTGTATTATTGAAATTAAGTATTTAATCGTTTACAGAATATACAAAATTTATCAAGTTTGTTAAAATAAATTTATGTATGTACAGAGTGATGAATGTGTAACAAAAATCAGTATTCATTATATAAATTACTTAACAGCTATGGTTAGTTCATAAGGCAGCCGATAACTATATTGTAGTTTTTTTTTCTATTCATTTATACACAAATTAATTTTGCTGCCTGGATACAGACTGCCAAAATTAAGATCAATCAATTTGAATATATTTTTAAGCACAATATTGACGTCCGAAAGTACGATTAATTATTAAATGGATCAACAAAATTGTGTTTGTATAATACATAAATTTATAGATCTGACAATTGAAGTCTGTATCAAATCGAGCAGTGTATATATTACTTTAAGTACCTTTATAATTTTATATATTTTTATTTACAGTTGTCCTGGTCATAATGCATGGCCATTTATACACTGAATCTTTTTAATCTTACGAGTTAAAAACGTGCCTTTTTGTATATTCTAAAACAATCTTGAATAGTTGAGGTCCGTCCCTAAATGATGCCTTATGTAGATGATTTGCTTCATGTACTTCAATATTTTACATACTTTTGCAAAAGGTACATTTCCATGCAATCATGTATTATTGCATCACATATGTACTTATTAAAGTTATTAGAAATATATATTTCAAGTTGATTACAGTATTTTTAATTTTTCTAACCCATTTTGCAAAAAATTATAGTTTATTTTTAGGTGTAATAAAGGTTATTTGTAAGAAAGAGCGTTTGACTATGTGAGGTAAATTACTTGGTAGTTAACTGTTTTACCATTTCTTCCTTATAAATGAAATAAGTTATTAAGGAAACATAAATCAATGCAACTAAATAAACTGCATGCAACAGCGAGTACTTTCTATGCATCTCAGATCGTGCTATATAAGTATATAAATAGAAATTGATTTCAAAATGATATGGAAATTTAAGTTTTCTCATTTCCGTTAAAATCTTTAAAAATATAATTATACCGAATCAGATTTCTTCGTCAAAATATTTTATATTCTAGTTTTTCTACTTGTGAAGCGAAGGTGGAGCGTACAGATATTGACTTACAGTACTGGTAAATTGATGAAACAATTATTTGATTATCATTATCGCATACATTGTTGTTTATATGTTTATATTACGTTATTAACACACACACAAAATAGTCCAAACTAATATGTGCAGCGAAAACAAAAAATAAGAGATAATTCTTTCAGTTCCGTATGTAAACCAAAAGAGTAAAATTATCTCACCCCGCTTTTAAAGTAAGTACATTCAAAAAGGTAAAAATTACCCGGTCTGGTAATAATCAATAGTTCTCGAGACGGGTATTTTTACCCGATCCACTTATAGTGTGTTAACACGGAAAGTGACACGAAATTAAAACATAGATCCAGTGGCCAAATTTCATTTGATTTTTGATGAACTGAATACATTCATGAACATTTTTTAATACTAATGAGTTTGAACTTCTCGAAGATCCAGACACTCACCAACTTGTCTTAAAACTGATCTAATGAGGTGGTCAACTTCATTTCCAAGTTTTCTGCCGATGATGTAGACGAATTCCACACGTGGTCTGTCGGTGACAAATCCGGAGATCTTGTTAACTATGGTAATAAAATTTATGTTGAAGTTGGAAACACTCCAAATAACTCGTGTAATATCAGTAGTCAAACGAAATCGGGATTTATCGCTAAAGATATCATCCTATTCAATATCCTAATGCTATCTACACAACTCGAAAGTTTAACGTCGATATTGAAATGTGAAAGTAAGTACAAACTGTGGACCATCCAACAAGCCGGATTCCCATTGACTGAGTAACGGAACCTTTAATGCAGGGCCTTTCCACATACAAAGATTGTACAAAAAAAAGGAATAGCACAAAAATTCTTCGACAAACAACTAAAAATCTCTTTTTGTCTTCATATGTATGACTCGTATAAAACGAAGCTATACAACAAATTTTGTTAAAATTTGACCACTGTGTATATAGTATTTGTCTATTTGTTACCACTTCGACACTGGATTGTAATGCTTTATGATCTGATATGTGCAACCACTAATTGTAACCAGTGTTTGATAGGAAGCACACAAATCAGGGATTTTATCACTTTTTCTTTGAAGCCGCAATTTAATTAATTCTTAAAAGTAATCTGTAGCCATTTACAATTAATTTGAAGTAGCTACTGTTTTAGTTCATGCCATGCCATGTTGGTAAAATTGACCAGTTAATACACTGTATATTAAACAAAATTATAAACATTTCTTATAATCTTCAATGTTTCGTTATATATCTGGAATTTTTCTTTTCTCACTGCCTTATTAAAGAGAAAATTGACAATTATTATAATTTATTAACAGATTTATAGTAACCAAAAGTTAGTCTAAAATATTATATTTCCATAAACCTTAATATAAAAATACCCAATATTATTTCAAATATGACTTTATTTGTACATAAGGAAATAATTAACAGTTTTATGGACATGACTATATTGTTAAAATAAAGGTTTATGGCACACAACGGTATAAAAATAAGAGTGCTATTCAAACGGTATCACAACAAAGAGAATACACATAGATCAACATAAATGCATAATATGGTTGTCATATATTTTATTTGAGTATTTCTTTTTTCAGTCCCCCTGTTCATTACAAAAAACTTATAGAACCGAAATGTCAGTACCCCAAATATAATAATAATAATAAACTTATCATAATTTTTGTAACATATATACAAATTCTCTATTCTGTGTACTAGTCAACGCAAAAGTACATTAAAGTATTTTGATTTCTTTTCGTATATCATATTATAGTCAAATATACTTTGATGTTTTATAATATACTTACAGAATGTCTAGACTGAAAAAACACTAATATATGATAATTAAATATTAATCTTTGGAATAGATTTTAAATAAAAGTATTTTCAACATTTATTAATTTAGGTATACGTATAATTTTGGTTTTAACGTTATTTTTTATTATATATTGTATGTAAATGTTCTAAATCAATTGTGAACAGAAAATACTTTTATTTATAGAGTACCATTTGATCATAAAATAATACTTACGAGAATATATACTATACTATTTTAAGGACGTGGTCACCATTTTTATAATATGAAATCAGTTTTATTGTACCCAGTTACCAAAAAAAATCTGGTAGAATATTACAAAAAATGTTCATCAAAAATATGTTAAAAACCAATAGAAAAATTCGAAAATCTTGCAAAACTAGACAAAAATATTATTGCACTATAATTAATTATTTATGTTTAATAAAATTAGCTAAACTGTGTTTTAGAATGTGCCTTAATTTCCTAAAAAATATGTAGATATATTAAACTAAAAGGTTACTTTAATCCCATGTATGTTTCTTTCACATAATAAATGAATTAATTAAGGTTTTTACCGAGAAAGAAAAAAAAAAATAAAATTTTTGTACTTAACTTAAATATATTAACAAAAAAACTGGCACATAGTGACATGAAATATTTGATAAATTCGAATATGAAATTCTTAACTATGAGTGTAAATGGTATTTTATATATATATATATATATATTCATATTCTCAAAATTTCAATACTATTCGAGATAAACTGCTTTCAATGGGGACCAATCGCCTTGTATAGAATTAATTTATAAAAAACCAAAATGTACATATATCCAAACAAATAAATTAGATTAAAAACAGTGGTAGGGGTTCTAAATTAAATGAAATTTAAACTGGGGTTCCGAGGGACAACACTTGACTGGCAATCACGCGTTGTCGGCAAGTAGTCAATCAGTTTGTTTTTTTATGGAGAAACAGTTAATCTTAAAGTGCCTGCACATTTGACGTACCTGGAACATAAAATGCCATTTTACTACTGCAGATAAATGCAATTACTATTTGAAAGTAATATTGCATAAGATGAAATTCGGTAACTTACCACACATGTTCCATAATGCACATGTGCAATTGTTGTAAAGATGCATAAAAAGTAAAGCAAAGAGAGCTCTAGCGATTCCCATTGACTGCCCACCGATATTAAAACGCAGGCCGCTGTTGGAACCAGCAACCAATTAGAAAAATCACATCTTGTGTGACTCATCTGAGCAACAATCAGTCGAACCTGAAACAACGAGAAAAACAAAAGTTTATTTATAGTCGATTGTACCAAGTGTTTGCAAAATACTTACAGAAATGTTAGAAAAGATGTTGCTCAAGAGAAAGAAAAATGCTCTGGGATCAGTCTCCACCACATTCGAGGGCGATTTTAACATCCAGATTAGAGACAGAACAAAAAATATTACAATCGGATAGAGCGGTCGTAACGCCTCACTCGGCGACCGCATATGGCCAGTCTTATCCCTATATGACTTGTAAATATTGTAGACTACTATCGGCACGTTCGATGCAAGGGCCGAAATGTACAAGAGCAATTCGACCACCAAACCAGTTGTTATTCCATTCGGAAGGGCAAACTGGAGGTTATGACTCCCCAGAATCTGTAACATGTAATCAAGTTATAAAACCATCACGAAACATTTGCACATAGTGTGTGAGTAGGACTATTCATAATACTAACCCCGGCCATTAAAAATATAATGATAATGCCCCACATTGAGAAGTCATATCCCCAAGGCAAAAACAATATACCCGTGTTATACTTTTCAAAGTGCGACAAATAAAAATTTATTAGAACATTCCACATTGTAAAGAACATGCGCGTGGGCGGTATGCTAAACCGTGATCCGCGACCGAATATCGAGTACATCGATATAGGAATGAGTCCGGCCGTGTAAGAGTCCAGACCGTGGTCAAAAAGTTCTCCGAGGGGACCGCTAGTGCCTGTCCGTCGTGCCTGTTTCCCATCGATACCATCTGGAATAATATAACAATTTAATTTAGTAAAAACTGACAACTAATAATGTTTTACAAAAAAATACATTATATATGTTTATATTTGTATGCCAAAATGTATTTTCTAGAATTAAAATAATGTAAATTTTTTAATAGTATAATGGATAAATTAAGTGTAAAAACAAAAGTTTTATATAGTATTGAACTTTTGAACTTTAATAACATCAGTAATTAATACAAGTACTTATTAAAAATGCTTAAAACAACAACAATGTGCTGTGCTACACGGTATTTAGAAATGCACAAAGTATGTTGTTATGACTGTCCAATATATAATTATTCAACTTCAAATGGAAAAGGTTTTAAATTATTTTAAATACTCTATACGTATATATTGTCAATTAACATAAAACTAACTTAAATGATACATACATATGTATATGTATATGTATATGTATTATGATATTTTTGTAGTCGTCATGACCTAGAGTCAATGTTTGTTAATTTTGAAACATTAATTGTCAACGATATTTTAACACATAAGTTTTATTATGTTTTATTAATTATCAATTAATTAATTTAATTATTTATTATTTTGTTAAAATTAAAACTGGTTAAATAAAAAATAAAATATTTTTAAGAATTTTAGAAAGTCATAAAGGAAACAATATTTTAGTATACCTATAATACTTCAGGTGAACTTTGAGATACCTCTTTTGCTAAACAAAACTTGAAATTATATTATTGTATAATTATGTTAAAAAATAATAAATATGACAAATAATACATCCGCATAAACTTTTAACAATTTGCATGGCATTTATATAAAGACTGAGCGGAAATACTTTATGTAATATACAATTTTAAACATCATTGGTGCACACTAAATTATACTTATGAAATGTTACATTACATTAATTGCGACAATGCTCGTTTATATTGAAAAGTTCTGGAGATTATACGTCAGAAAGATGTATAAAAAAATGAAACATTTTGATAAGATAACATAGCAAATAGAACTAAATTTAAAAAAGTGATTCCACATCGTCAACACTGTTGAAAATTATCAATATTTTGTAACGGACGTGTTGCGTAGTTACTCACCTAAGGTGTAAGCTAGGAATATAAAAAGAGCGGCCAGTAGATAGGTCCAATTGGGTAATGCGGGAACTTCTGGATGATCGGGATCGGCCGAATAAAAATGATAATCTATAACGCCGTACATCACAAATGTGGCAACAGCAAAGAGAAACCCTGAGAAAGTCAACAAGTTGGGCGCAACCCATTTTGGACAGAACTAGAAATATAATTAAATATATTATACATATATTATAAAATTTAGGATCTCAATTTGTGTTGAGGTTTCAACAACAAAATGTTTGTTACTTACTTGGACTAACCAATTCCAGAACGGGTGCATAACATATATACTCAGAATTCCGGTGTCCTTACAACTATACTGTAACAAATAAGTAATTTTTTTTCAAATGTTGTACCATAAAAATCGTATACAAACATCAAGTGATATCCTTCTTCAAATTTCTGATACAATTGTCAATATTACTAGTTACTTTTTTTCGTTTAAAAGATCACAGAAATGTTCAAAATATTATTATAGTGTAAATTAAAATTTTAAATTTAACATAATTGTGCAAACAGTTGACATAAGTTCCAATAAAACAATATAGGCCTCATACATATATCTTGAATCAGATGGTATGAAAGGTCGACCTTCTTATCGTTAAAGCATTTTACATCCGTAAACTCGTCAAATAAATGAATAAATAATATTACTCATTATTGTTTTGACAAGAGTTTTATAAGTAGCATAGGTATTACAATACATGTTATAGATATAATCTGTTAATAACAATAATAATATAACAAATAAATCGAATCAGTAGAGATTATTTTACATCATTTCCACAAAATTGATTACTTAATCTTTGTTAACACTTGCAACATAAATGTCAAAATGATAAATGATATATTCATAATTAAAAATAATAAATTTCGTAAATAATTTGTTCTACACGTTTATTTGTTACCTGACCTCTAAATCAATTAATTTAATTTAAATTTTATATAAAAGGACAATAATAAATTAATACCCCTTATAATATTAATTTTACTTGTTAATTTGGCGACATTAATTAGGCATACATTAAATTTAATGGCATGTAATTATTTTCCAGAGTTATATTCAAAGTTGCAAATTTAAACTGCACTACAAGCTTACACGCTAATTCGTTCTTAAATGATAAGAAACATGTGTTACAAAATTTATTCGATACTATTAGTTAAGTACTAGATATTATTTGTAATAAAAAATCGTACGATTTTGTTTACATTTGGCAAAGATTATTTTTGGTACCAATAAGATAATTTACGCTTCTAAGTGAAATGCTAATAAACCCATTTCAAGAGATATGACTTACTAGATTAAATAAAATCCCTAAGTTCGCAAAATAGTCCACATCCTTTTTAGTGTTTTTATTTAATTATGATAATCAATAATTCTTAAAACACTTAAAAACTTGCATATCATACCTGTCACAAGAAATTTTGTGAGTCGTTTGTTAAATATTTTTGGATGACTCTTCTGTGATTTTTTGTGATTTTCGTAAACGAATAAATCAAACTACCTTTTTAATATCATTTAATAAATATATAAAATAACAGATACTAACCTTGTAGTTATCAAAGCCCACTAAATGGTCACTTGTTAGGTATTCCACCTCCATAGTTAACAGTTTATTTCAAATGTTATCGGTACAGTCTAATTTTACACTCACGTATATGTTTTAACTCATATTTCCACTTACTTTAATTTAAATTAGAAAAACACTACAATTTATCGGCATCAAAAGCATGATCTTATAGTCGCCATTTTTAAATATACCGATACTTTTGATCCGGACATCTATGAGAAGATTGTTGTACTGCCGTGGCGATTGTCCCGGTAAGTTGCAGAATCCTTCAGTGTTACAAATCATATGATGCTTTTTACATTACATACACGTAAATTTTAAACAATTATTTATTTCGATTTCTTTTTTTCTTTTATTGCCTATTTTCTACTCTACTGTATATACGTCCGTTTACAATAACGACACGCATGCGTAGTAGTGGTGGACATATGGCGTTAATGTCGGGTTGCTCCGTTGTATGGTGGTTGGTACTCCGGATAGGTAATTTAATTTTTGTTATTTCAAAAAAGCCAGAGTCGTGGCATTACAATTTTTAAAACAATGAACAAATGAAAGTGTAGACACAGTTCAAATCAAATACTTTTCTAATAACTTGTTTTGTTTATGTTGTTAATGTTTATTAATTGAATTATGTGACAGAAGTTATGTGAGAACAAATAATTTCTCTGTGGATACATGTACAGAAATAATGATAAACACTACAATACGGAAAAGTGGATATTTGTTGATTGAACTACATTTTTAATTATAAAATAGTTAATAACATTAATGGCTTATTATTTAAATTAAATGTTGTTAAGTGGACACAAGTTTAAAATATACAACCCTTTGTCAACTTTCAAGCTCAAGTAGTAGTTATATACATAAATATAAACATTATCGATGGTTAAACAAAACATTTCGAAAATACACATTTAGGTATTGGAAATATATTATACAAACCTTCTATGATATATTTCTCTTGCGGATTTTAATTCAAACGTTAATAAAACGTTTTACGAACTACCTAGAAAATGTTTTGAAACACATCGTAAGAACCTCTGAAAAAATTAGTTTTAACATTTTATATTTATTTTATTATGTGTTTCCAAAAAAGGTCAAAATGTAGGAGCAGCTAGAACATGTTCAATAAGGAAGAACATTTTATTTATTAACTTTTCTTATTCTTTGCTTAATTTAAAAAAAAGTACTCTTGATTAATTTTGATTATCATAGTAGTTTCATTTAGATATTTGAGTCTTAATGTTCGATAATAAAAATTAATGGAGAGTATCTTTTTTCTAAATTGTGTAAATAATACCGAAACTTTAATAGACTTAAAAATATTCAGAAGCGTGGAAAATAAAAGAGAAAAGGAAGAGAAAACGAGGAGAAGCCCTCAGAGTTTACGGTAATGTATCATTATGGAAAAAATTATACTGAAATTATAGATATGTATTTTAGGGCTGTATTTATTTCGATGGAAGAAAAAATAGAGAGGAAATTCTTCATTAGGGACGTGTTCTACCTGATTTCAAATTTTGACCACCTTTTATTAATTAACAATGTCATGGCTCTGTCGAATGTAGATTATCTGTGATTTTTTAACAACAGATTATATGTCTAATTCGTTTTCCTCGTTTTGCAATTTCTTGAGTTTGATTTACATTTAAACATGAATGTTGTGCACTGTCCAAAGTGAGTTTATAGCTACGCTTTCTTTGGTCTATGGTGATATTTGGTAATTATTTGTGCTTTTATAGCACTTTTTTATTTTTATATTGGTAAGTATAGCTACACAAGAAGGTTTGTCTTCGCCATTGAAACCCACAGAACATCAGTAATTTCAAAGGAAATACTGAAAATCAAAGACACGCGTTTTTATTAGTTTATTTTTAAATTAATTTTATTGTATGTTACAAAATAAAGCGAACTCAAATTAATGGTTTATTAGAGACCCATTTGAAGGCGGATATCACACGTTTCTAGGATGTTTCAGGTACAAGTTTGAGTACCTTGGTGAAATGTTTCACAGGCATAAAATAGTTATATATATTTTAAAAAATATATTATATATAAATTTGTCCAATATACATTCATATAATATATAATAATTACAAAAAAAATATAATTGTGTTATATATTAGAAGGGCATTCTAAGATAAAACTGAATGAATTGTTATTCAACATTTTCTGGAGAATTACTAGTACATTTTTGTCTAAAATTATCAAAGAAATGTGGAAATTCAAATACAAAATAATGCTAATCATGTTACAAGTTTAAAATTTGACTACAGGAATCTGTAGTGGAGTATGTAGAAAGTTTTATATGTTGTATTTTAGAACAAGTATAGTCGTACCATAACGGTAATAACATACCTGGATTATATATCACTTTACACAAAGATTTTAACTTCAGATATAAAATACAGATATTAATACACAGATACTTACATTAAATTACCAGAATCCAATTGTTAAAATATGTTGTGCAATCCCCAGACATCATATTCATGAGGAAATCTAATAAAGACAATCTATATTGGATATTATGAATGCTTATTTGAGTTTAGTTGGTTGGTTCAATAATTATTTTGCATAAAATAGATGCCATTCGTATGGTGCTGAAATGAAATGAATAAGAAGTAAATACATATGTTAAGAGAGGTTTCTAGTTTTAATATATTATATCCAAAAGAAAGCTTTTAGAGAGAATGATAAGAGCAAGCTTTTCGAACTTGTACGATTGGACATAATTGCAAACGGAGATCATAATAGATTGGTTTATGAATATATGAAGTACTCTTTCTTGTTGGATTAGCAGAACGGATTATAATTATTTCAAAAGGTTAGTATTTATATATTTATGTTTATACATTTTTTTAAATGTATGTAAGTTATAAATATTCTATTTTAGTATTAAAAATGAAGAAGAAACGTTGGTTGTTAACCATCATTTTCCTGCTTTTTGCAATAGCAATCATGGTCGATTAAATTGTGTCCATCAAGAGTTTAAACATTCTCTAATACCACAGATGGAAAATGATCTATTTTATATAAAGAGTTTATAAGCATATTTTTGTATTCATGATAAATTCAAAAGTATTTACTTATTTAATTGTGGAATTATGTATGTGTTACAAATTCCTATCTGAATTTTTTAAAAATTTTACCAATCCTTTATATGTCGTTTCAAGGAAATACTTCAGTTAATAACATTAATTTTCTGTTTATTGATGTATTTAATATAACCATTGTGCGTAGATTTATGTACTTTAGTGATTCATAGTTTTACACACAAACATTCGTCATAAGTTGTAACATCATCGAGATACAGGTTTTTCTTCGTAATTTTAGTTAAGCAGATTTATTGTCAAAAGGTTGATCTTTTTTATAGATTCTTATTTAGGAGGGCTAAATGTATGAGAAGTTTGAATAGTTAAACACTCTTCTCGATAAAACCCATCTCAGAAGGCGACAAATTTACCTTTAAAGTGAAAAGTCACCGCAAGCAGGAGTTCAGAGAATGTATGAGTGATTCGAAATATGCAGAATCACTACCGCAGTAACCGTTACCAACCTGTCTCACGACGGTCCAAACCCATCTTGGTCACCTTGTATATTTTAATAAAACAAATTTGATATTGATTTTTTTATTTTACCCAAAATTTAAATACATAGTCGGCATTGGCACTGTCTGAAAAAAAATATATTTCATTCGGCAATAATATTAATAATACAAAACAAATAGAATAATACTTATATAACAAAGTCTCAAAACAAACAAACAAAAAGAGAACGCCACGATAAATACGTTTCAAACGTCACACAGCGTCATCTTCAGATCACAACACTTAAGTAAAGTACTGTCTTGGATATGGGGGGCACTGTACAAAACCGTCACTTTTTGTCGTCAAGTTTAGCTTTGTCTAACGACGAAGTCACTAGCATGGGCTGACCCTGTTGTGTATTCTGGTTCGGAAACACTTTGTCGAGGTGCTTGAGCGACTCACTGAGAAAGTTTTGGATGGCCGTTAGGGCTGCCACTATAGCTGGACTGCCGAAACCATGACTGATAAGAGAGAAGTGGGTAAGATGCCTCTGTATGGAGGGATCCAGGAGGATTTGTGGCCGTGTATTGCATAACGGAGATCGGTCTTGATTCAAAAGGTCCATTAGCTCCTTGGTGATCTGTTTGGTCGCCTGGAGCTGTTCCTTTCTTCTGGGTGTTTCTCCGTGTTGTCGGAGCAGGTACTCTGCAACCTAAATAAAACAATACCTTTAGTAAACTTGCGTTCCTAATTTAATACAATTAGGGTTTAATTCATTGAATTTATTCACGCACCTGTCTGGCTGGGAATTCAGTCTCGCAGACGTATCCAAAATCTCTGGCTAGATGTATCGCCTCGCCCTCGACCAGCGACGTGAGCAGCGTTACGTTCGCTGCCTTTCGACGTCCTGCCGGCAGATTGAGCCCGATTTTCTCCAGTTTCTCGCGTAAAATGCGACCGCCGTTCTTGCTCTTGGCACGTCGCAGCACGCCGCCCAATAATGAGGCATTGAGACATTCGGGCGGTGACAGACGCCTCTGTACCTCGCCCACAGTCACTTTATATTTGGATGTGGAGGAGAGCAGGGACAGCCGTCCGGGAACTGAACAAAATACATCGCTGGGCGATACCATTGCACCACCTCCGTGGTCTTTGCCACCCTTCATACCTGAAAGAAAAAATGTTCCTAATAACTCAACTGGATATTAAAAATGAGAATATGTATTAGTTTTAAACCAGATTATCATTATTGTCATAATTTAATTTCCAAGTTAATTAACTTTCGGCTTATTAACATTTAAAATCCGTTGAACCTGAATAATAACAAACACAAATGAACTTTTATTCCATGTTTACAGAATAGAACCCTAATAACATTTCTTTGTCTAGTGGGCTGAGCTACTCTCCAAAATGACAAGCGAATGTAACATTCCAAAACCCCCTATGATCTTGACTCCATGGGTGGCTGTGTAAGGGTACCCAGCTAATTCTTTTTATAATCTTGTTTGGAGGCGTGGTTGACATCTGTGCTCAAACCCCGAACTTTCCGTGTGTCAAAAGGGGGCGATGGGGAAGGTACAATCGAGCCACCTCATTACCAACTGTAATTTATATGAGCTTTTAATTTGATCTGATATTATTATAATTCATGGACGGATGAGAACATGACACACGTAATATTTTTATAATTATAGATTGTCTGATGGCACTCTGCATATATACGTATGTCCTTCTTTGTGACAGCTAATGGTCCAGAGATTAGAACCGTAAGGCCATGTCTGAACCGAAGATAATTGTCCAAGATCATAAAAAAGAAATTAATTCATATACTTATAAGCATAAATTATTATTCGTCGTTCGACTAGCCAGAAATTATATCATTAAAATATTATAAACTGGTCGAATGATTTAATGGAGCACAACACGATAGTATGTTAATATACTTGATTTACGTACCTTTCAACAAAGGCAAATCCGTAATGAACCCTGTGTTGTCATCGATTCCTCCCTGAGCCTCTTCAACAGCCTGACCCAAGGCTTGATGAAGCGATAGGGAATCATCATGTCTTTGAGGTGCCACAGTGTATTCGGGCCTTCCACCCCCTGGTGTCGCGCTGTAGGGGAAGCTCGCTCCGTGACCAAGTTGACCCTTGAACAAAAAATTATTCCTTTAAAAATTACTATGTATTACGCATGTATTACTGTGAATGATTCAGAAAATACTGGGAATTCAAATTAAACTGTTATTCACATAGGTGTGCTACATTTAAGCCCACACAAATCGTTCGTTGCGAAATTTATACGATCATCAATTTCCTTCGACCGCCATTTTGTACACTTGTAGACATTCTGATCATTAAAAATGATAGATAATCAAGCAAAAAATCGCACAATCCTAGACAATACTTTGTCGTAAGATTGAATAGGTGAGAACCTCGTGTATTCATTAATTTGCTTTTTTATGTGCACATTAATTATTCATGTTTGTATAAAAATCTGTGCAGGAGGTCCAGTCCAGGTGTTGAAATTTTGCTGCGTCTACAGGCAAGACTTTTACTTTGTTATGAGAAAGTACATTATATATTTTTTTGAAGACTAGTGTTCGTGTATTGTTGATTAAAACCACACAGAAGAAAGCACTGGAAAATTTGTATTAACCTGATAGAAATATTCCAATGTTTTTGCCATGGTTATTTGTAGTAAGGCATTTTAATTAAAAAATAATTAACATATTAATAAGCTTCAGTAACAATACGGAGCCCCCTCATTATTACATTTCACATCAGAATGACTAAAATGCCGTTTAAGAAAAGCTATAAGCAGGAGCATTGCGTACAAACAGATTCCCTTTGTCAAGTAAATAACTCTAAAATTGATTGTTGTCCATCCCCCGAATAAGAACACGAGCGCGACATTAATAAAGCCGATCTAGTCCGTTACGATGTTATGAATGAATAACTCGGCCGCCGAAGGGTCTAAAATATGTCCGGGGGTGCACATTGGCAAAGGGGAATCGAAAATCGGGAATTTCGAGGGCCGTCGGCACGTCTCATCGGCGTCTTCAGGAGAAACGGGATTGTTCGCATTCTTCGTTGAAAATTCGCTGCCTTCTTGGATCGGCAACTATGTCAAGACGTCGGAAATATGTTAGGCTCGCGAGTACTGTGCCTTCTTTTGCTCCCGCGAGGTCCCGGATGGCTCCCGCAACGGTGACGGGGTCAATCTTAATAAAGACGGATCAACGACATAATGGTTAATAAGTTTATTTACGTTTCGAGATTTTAATTAAAGATGTTTTAATAAATTGCCTGTTTTCTTCAATGTTATATTTTAAATGTAAGAAGAAATGTATAATATAATTAAATATATAAATTCTTTATTTTTTACTTTTCATATTAATGTAAAAATAATTTGTGGGCTTAATATTGTGGACACCTTTTAATTTAAAAATTTTACTTTTAATATATACCAACAATAATTATTGTACAATCATTTATTATTCAACATAACATATTTGAATATATTTGATGTAGAGAAAGTACCATATTCATATAGTTTTTGAAAATTAAATGTTATAAAAAATTGGAACAGTTTGTTGATATTACCTTTATGTACAACATTTCTTTTTTATATATATTTAATATTTTAAAATTAAAATATAAGTAGCAATATTAAGTTGAGTTTAATTTCTGTTAAATTATACACAATTTACTTATTATAATATTGAAAAAAAATGTTATATTATCAGAGTGATTTAAAGGCCAAATATTAGAACATTATTTACAAAAAATTAAAATAAATTCAAATAAAATTTAATAATAAAGAATTAAATTAAATAAGGACTTTAGAGAAATTTACTATTTTTATAGGATTTTTATTTATTAGTTACAATTTTACTTTAATAAATAAAAGTAAAGTAAGTTTTTATAAGGCTCTTTTTTCGACTTGGATTGTATCCCAGCAACATGATTATATTTTGACATTGGATGATTTTCCATCCGCGACATCAAAATGCAATCGTATCGTACGTTTCGAAATAAAATTGTACAATTTATCGTGCCGAACGGACTTACCACATGCGTGTGATTCGGATCGCCATCGCGCGGCCTCAATCCCAGCTGGTTGTAGTGATGTAACGTAGAAATGCCGCCGTAGGGGTCGGCGAGGTAGTCGAGGTGTTGCTGAGGCGGCGGACTGGGTGGATGATGGAAGGGCGGTGGGAAATAGGGCGGCTGGAAGTCCGGCTGGGGCAGCTGGTGCTGCATGGCGGCCGCCGCCGCGGAGGCGTGGTGCAGACCGCCGGAGCCGCGGTGGTGGGCGCCTGATCCGCCCGCCCCGTAACCAGGACTGCTGCCGCTGAGGGCCAGCGAACCGTGTCCGCTCGCTGTGAGCCTTTCCTGCAACAACGAAAAAAACACGATATTTGAGTTTTATGTTTTTCCTTTCATTAAAAGCATTATTATGGGATGTAAAAAAATAACATTTCGTATGCATAGGCTTTTGTTTGGATTGTCAAGTTTAAACTTAGCCTTAAGTTAAATACCTTTAACTGGCTGTGTACTTTTGTATTAGTTGCTTTTGCATTAATTTAAAAGATTATATGGAGGTGTACTAAGTACATAAAATTATTAATTTTAAACCAATTTCAAAACATAATTCTAATTCTTTATTCTAATGACATTTGTCTCTATAAAACTTATAAAAATAGTAATTTAAGTTTATTTTATTTATTATTATTAATATATAAATCTTACTGAAAAGTATTTGTATATAAAATTTGATTTAAAGTAACCTATATTTGCTGAATATGTTAGATATTACATATTTTTCATAAATTGTTAAAGTTTTAAACATAAACATATTTAATTTTAATAATACTAAATTATATATTTTATAACAGGCATAATTTCTCCTCAAGTATCTTAAACGTCCCTATTTCCAAAATTAAACAAACATATATAATAGATGTAACAGTTATTTAGAAAATAAATATTATTATTAAATAATAACGTTATATATTTTTATTTGGTGAATTCTGAAATTTAATAATATAAACTAGTGTAATTTTGTTTAGAAATATTCTGTATAAAACATTTCTAGAGTATTTAATTCTAATTAAGTATTTTTTTTTTTAAATTTATCAAATATTTAATCATTCAAAAAAATTAATTTTTTTCAGAAACATTTTCAAATAAAGGAATAAATATTAAAAGGTAGGAATAATTAATAAAAGAATAACTTATTATATTTTGGGAGTTCCAAATATTTATATTTTCAAAATTAAATAAGAAAAATCATGTAGAATATTTAGTTATAAGAGTTTTTTAAATTTATTTTCTGAGATTATCAAGAAATTTCTTAATAACAAAGAAATTTAGAGTAATATTGAATTTATTGAATATTGAACACAAATTCGTTTTTTGTATTGTATTGTAGTTTATGATTCAATAATATATTGCTAAAAAATAGATTTTTACTTAATCATTTTAAATTTAAAAATAATCTGTAGAAAATTAGACTAAATCAAATTATATTATGAAAGATCTATTTAGACAATTGTTTAAAATATAATTTTTAGTCTTTGAGAAAGGCAAAATTGTTTTTAATTTTACAATTTATATTGTTTTATTCGTAAGACAATTTCAAAATATTTTTAAGTAGTCTAGTTTTTTGAATTCTATAATGATGATCCTAATAAGTAAAGTATTACTCAATGATTTGAATGTATGTAATTATAACTGATAATTTATAATCATAAATCAGTTTGTGAATTTTAACATTTAATTGCATTCTTAAAAAAATTTTGCTCCAAACATTTATTGATAGATTTTAAAAAATTGTCACATCTATTTTATGACATAAATAGAATTTTAATAATATTTGAGTTACATTAATTTATAATTTTTAATTGAAGATTTTAATTTCTAATATAATTATCAATATTATTAACAATTGGACTTGAAAGTTGTCCGGACGTTGTTCTAAGAAATATTTATTATTCTTCAAAATTATCACACAAACTGCTATAAATAATCTAGCAAACTCTGACAAACCCGGAACGAAAATTTTGTATTAAACTCGGCGCATTCACCATTTAACAAACAATATATGAATTCAGTTATAATATAATATGTATGTCAATTATTAATATATGTACGAGTAAACTCATGAATAAATTAATGCCATTTTAGATAAATACTGGTTATTGTGTAAATATCAATAATACATGGAAGCACAATAGATTTTATGCGTCCATGTGCCAATACGTCAAAATAACCAGTACAATTACAGAAACTTGTCAGTGCGTATTAAAATTACACACATCTTCGATAACGATGCTAATCATAGAATGAAACGAATTTCGCACTAATAATCCAATTAAAATCGACGAAACGTACCGAATCAAATTAAAAGTAATCCCTATTCAAATTTGGCACACTACCTCTTGACACACATGTTGCATCGAAGCACACAACAGTTAAATCACCGAAAACCAACAACAACCAAAACAAAACAAAACAGGCAGAAGAAAAAAAAACTTCAATCACCGTTCACCAAACCAACGCACATGTTTCCGCGGACCCGTACGATCTTCTTCCGTGTATGAGTGATTGTCAAGCGTTCGGCGGTTTATCGTGCCGTGTCCGTGGCTCGCAGGGATGCCGTGCCGCTACGATGACGCGAGAATGAGTGAGTGACGGGGTGGCCTCGAGGCGGGCGGCACGTGGCCGCGAGCTTTCACGGATGCGCCCGATTTCGGCGAAAGCTCCTCCGGAACGCCGATGGTGGGGCGGCGGTCCGGCCTATCGGCCTATCGACGCGCTTTGATCGCCCTAAACGACAATTAGTGCCGGCCGATTTTGACTATTGTTTCTTTCCGGAGAGACACGCAACACGCTCGAACGTTCGTCTTCAACTCGCTCACGACTTTGGCATGTTGAACACGGGGATTTTGTATCCAGTTCGAGCTCATTTTGTTGGTGGTTTATCAAATATCTTCGTAAATTCTGTTGAAATTGAAATGTTTCAAAGAACTTCAGAACTCTATTGTAATAGTTTCATTATTTTAAAAGACATTTAACAAACAAATCAAGAAATTTATAAATAATATTTGTTAATTTACTATTACAATTTATATATAATAAAGGAAAAGAAAATAAATAATCTAAATTTGTTTAAAATGTATACATATTATTTATTTATTTAAATAAATATTTCATTATAATAAGTAATTTGAATATTGTAATTATTTTTTTTTTAACGACAGATTTTATGGGAATTTATAGATTGAACTTTTTTAGTCGTGTGCAAATATATCGTGAACGAAACAATCAGAGAATTCAGAAATGGTTTCATTCAAACGTAAGTTGAACAGACTTTTTGTTGAACTACATATAATTAAACAATTAATTTAAAGAAAATTTCATTAAAATAATTTGAATATTAAGGGAATTTATAGATTTATCCATCCAAATATTGTATACAAACAACTAGAAGATAAAGAAATGAGTTAACTGAAATACAAGTTTGACAAACTTTTACATTTAACAAATAAATCAAAAAACATTCGCACAAAAGAATATAAAAATTTCTGAAGATAATATTTGATATTTTTATAGCTAAATTTTATTTAATGCAAAGATTCTTTTGAATAATTAATAAGTTATTTAAATTTTGCTGATTGCAATATACAAACATATTTAATACTTCATATAAAAAATATTTCATTAAAATTAGTAATTTGAATAATGTGTGTTATAAAAAATAACTAAAATTCTTTAGTGTTATTATTTAAAATCAATTTAAATAAATATTTTTTTTATGTTACAAACATGCGAATTGTTTAATATTTTTAATTTAAAACGGACAGTTTTGTTATAAAAATTAATAAAAACAAGTTGTGGTAATCGTTTTTAATACTGAAACTGTTTTCAACTAAAATAACATAAAGAACAAATAAAAATTTATTATTTATATTCATTTTAATGTCGACAATTTTGTATTTTATATTAATATATCCACAATTCATATTCCAATTACTTTTGCACATTTCCATAAATAAATTTAGATCCACAAACATTATAATAATTAAAAATGTAATAATTGTAATTTATTATTATCATAATTAAAAACTTAAGAAAAAAAAATGTGAAATACTTTTAGTTTCTAAAATTAACGTTGTTTCTTGGAAATAAACAAATTTTATTAATTATTATTTGTATCTCCAAATTTTTGGAATATTTTAACACACACACATTAATGTTACTTTTCGAGATTTTTATAAATAGATGAAATATTTAATGTTTGACGTTAGCAAGTAGAGATCAGCATTTGAATAATTTTCATATAATAAATAATACGCTGTCTTTAATAGATACCTCAAATGCGATTTCAAAATATCCATAAACATCAAATGTCTCACAATCAGTAATTTTCGAAGATGAAAAACACGAAAAATACAGTGGGACAGTGTTTTTTTGGCTGTCTCAGTCTCTGTGACATTAATTTTATACGTAACAACAACGATTTTTAACTTTGCAACAAATTTCGATCACATCAACATCAATCTCCACTTAGTAAGAGCAAAACGAATAATTTGTTTCTTTTTTCTTCAATTTTCGTTCCGGGTTATTAAAATTCAATCAGGCGCCACCGTCGACCATTTTCTAATCAATTCGTTAACTGCTCAGAAATTAGCCAATTTGCCAGTCCACCCTTTTGGTCACGACCCAACACCTCCCGGACTGTTAGACATGGAGGAAGCACGCGTTTTAGGTCCCCCCAGCCAATGGAAAATAAAACGGAAATGGGCCATTACGCGCCCGGCAACCCGATAAATCGTAGACGAACGTGGGCACACCACGCACATTTTTTCGCGGCCTCGTCGGAATCTGATAAATAGAAAAAGTGTTCGTTCGACCCGCAATTACACCACCGATTATTATCATGTTGGTAATTCGAGTTAAGTACACGATTTAGTTTTGTGTGCGGGTAATTTTCCTCGGCAACTGGCAATTAATCTGTGCCTTCTTGTGAGCTTACCAGGCTTACGTGCCAACGCGAGGATGCTCGTTTCTTTGGTTTGGCTAAATGGCCGTTTAAGCAGGAAGCCACCTTGTACGGCAGCTCGTATGTGGTTTGCCGGGGCAGGCGTTTGCATGGCATGCGACGGAAATGTTCAACTTCCAAAACATATTGGAACATTAAATAAATATGAACCGTTTTTTATAGATCTGTCTGTGGAATAGTGGTCGAAACTAAATAAAAATTAATTGCTTATGATATATCGATCAAATACATTAAAAACTTTTCTTTAATCTTTTGCTTATTATAATTATTTAATCATTGATCGAAATGAATCTGTAAGAAAAATTGTAATTCAACGTTACCAAGAACGAAAGAAACTAGAAGAGATGGATAAGAATTTACGACTAAATAAGTTAATCGTTTCCCGTATTTTTAAAAAGTTTAGAAAAGCTGGCCAAGTGGTAACTATGAAAAAATTTGTTCAAATAACTTGAAAGAAAATTGATAACTGTATAATTCTAATGTCAAAAACAATCCAATCTTATCGTGAACTGAAATTAAAGCCAACCTGGAGGATATGAGACTTGCTGAAATTAGTTCAAGGACTGCGAGAAGATAATTAATGGTACGCATTGAGATTCGAATAAGAATATCTTCTAAATGGTTAGAGTAATCAGTTAACGACAGGAAACCTTTTTTGAAGAGCGTTTAATTTCCTTCAAAAATATATGTTGGGCATAATAATATTTACTTATCTAAAAAAAGTAAAAAATAAATGTTTATTAAATTCTTTAATCTTTGACCTTCGATATCTTCTAAACGGTAAGAGTTATGAAAAAATTGAAGATACTTTTTTTGTAGAATATTCAATTTCCTACACGGTCTATACGGTCAAGTAACGAGATATGGAATTTGCCGTATGGAACTGAAGAAAAAATGAAAAACTGAGATGAAGTGGACTTTCCTATTAAAATTAAGAGCTCATTTTTGAAGGGCATTAGACTGATTTATGTACAAGAATATATTAAACAACAATTTGCCTCCATATATTGAAGAAATGATGCTCTTAATAAATATGTTTCAACAAGACAAATCCAAAATTATGACGAATTGTTTAAAAGACCAAGGCATCGATATATTTTGTTTTGTCCTTCCTAATCTCCAGACATCAACCCTATAGAAAACATGGGACATGACGTTTATAAAAACAAATTATAAAAATTTTACAAATTTAAGTGTTAATATTAAATTAAATAATACAGATTTAATCCTTAAAAATCCCTTTCAAAATTTAATTTTCTCTATTTATATCCAGCTCAATTCAGCAAAATATACGTTATTGAATAAGAAAATAGTTTTTACGTTACTATATAAAACAACAATAGTAAATTAATATTATTTTAACAGTTCACATTAAATAAAAAAATCATATTACTATTGATATTTATCGATCGATAACTTTAATATTATCTGAAATTATTGATAATATCCGACTACTAATGAGGAGAATATTGATATTTAATTTAAATTTTGTTATCAAAATAATCATTTTTCTTTAAAAACAAATTAATATATCCTAAACTATTTATATTACTATTGATAATATCGATTGATAACATTAAAATTATCTCAATTATTTTAATTAAATTATAATTTTTGTGTATTAAAAGCTGAGAAAATGTGTTACATATTTGACATACTAATTACAAATTAAGGATTCATTTATTATTGATAATATCGATTGATAATTTTAGAATTAAAGTAGTTGTTGTTTAATTTCGAAATAAATATTCTTTACTTTTTCGTTAACGCCCTTAAAATAACTGCAATCTGCACTCATTTGCCCTTTTTTCTAATCGTAAAGACAAAACAAACACTGATATAATCAATGTTTATTAACGCAATTTGAAAGTATAACTACTTGTGAAGGGGCAATTAAAATTCATACAAAATTCTTATCTTCATTGGCAAGTGTGCAAATGATGCAAGTGTATACTTAGCCTTTAATGTTGCATTATTAGATTATAATCACATGGCAGGCTTTTTTCCACTTAATGTGTCGAATAATTGTTGGGTTTAATTCTCCACATGCTATTCAAAATTTACATTACTTCATGCTCTACTGAGTCATATTTATTTTCCAAGAGATTTAAAATTACAGGTGTTTTTGCCGTGTTTATTACAAAAGCAATATTATAATAACGTGTGATTTTATTGCGTTGCAACTACCTTAGCACACACCGTCTATTCAGTCCTTTGACGATGAACCTTACAAAAATCTTCCACATTACTTGCACATATTCTCGAATTAATCAACGTTTAAAAATTGGAAATCAATCGATTAGTTCACCGTGATACGTTATCGACTATATTAATTCGAAATAGTCCAATCAATTTTTTTTACACCAACGATGTGAGTAGCAAAATCAATTCTGACCCGGCACTGAAAAAACAAATTGAGTCCGCAAACGAGATCCCACAATAGGTTTAACAATTTGCTAATATATGTTTGCGGTCACAACAAAAGGCATATGAGGATAATAGATTAACTTATAATGTGTACCCTGCAAGCGATGCTGCTTTCAATCAGTTTACTGTTAACGCGATTGTGACGTAATGCCGCATTAAAAAGTAAATTATGTATTCCTCGACGGTTAGATCATCGGATAGGATCTCGAAAATCGATCAAAATTAACAGTACCCGCGTTATTCCTAGAATAGGGAACGTAGTCCGATTGGCGACTGATTAATTTGGCGAATTAAAATATCTGTCAGTTACGAAGGTGTTAAACGTTCGGCTTGAAGTGTGAATGAATGCGTTGTTCGCATTAATTGATTTTGATTTTGAGCAACATCGATCGTCCGATGGCAGTGCCGTTAGGTCCTAAAGTAGACGTTACAAGATCCGAAAAAAAAAAACAATAAAAATTTATTTGCGGATATTTAACTTTATAGTATGCCATTAACGATTTGTAAGCCACACCTTATAAATAACGTTTAACGTTTAAAATGTTATTAAAACCATTTTATTATCTTAGATGTGTTAGGTTTCATAAATTTACCTTAAGACATTTGTTGTCTGTGTCAACCAAACCAGTTTATTTATACCTATACAACACACCGGATAAATCTGATATAATAACTCAAATTTGAACGGTACTAGTGTCGGTCTCCAATAAATCATATCGGCCCGCATTATTTGTTTAAGCAAAATTCGTCCTGCGAAGACTGAAAAAAAGCTCCGTTAAATTAAAGCGTCGTGTTGTCTTGTTCGATGGCGGAGATTAGCTTGATGACAAATACAGACACAGCACAAATGTGTTTGATCACGATTAATAAGTGTTTTTAAAAGGTTAAACACAAGTGAATTTATTGTAATTGATTGACGCATAAATATTGATTTAATTGTATGTGTTTTACGTTGTTAAATCGATTCGAAAAGTTCTGAGAAATCGTTATCCTTTACATAAACGACTAGTACGGTTTTCTAGGTATTGAAAGTAAACAGACAAATATTTTGAGGAATTTCCAAGCGTACGATTTTGTTAACGAGTGTCCATGTCTTATTAAGTGCTTATTTGTATGACCATCTAATTAATGGAAATTAAGATTATATGTTTTCTTGAGTTGTTAGCAATAATAATGTATAATAAAACTGATGGTTTAATAGTTGGATGGTTAGAAGCAGGAATGTGTGTTTTACGTGATTATAAAATTAAAATGAAAACAATAAAGATTTCTGGCATTTTACACACCGACAGTGTTGTCAGTCATTTCAGTTAGAAAACCTTATAGCCATTAATAAAACATTTTACAGTTAAACAAATATTAAGTGTTGAGCAAACAGAACTAATGGACAAAACAAATATTTAACAGTTCTATTACTGTGTCTTGCGGACTACCGATTTTTATTATTTACGTTTCGACATCCAAAATAATTGATTTACATGTAACCACGAAAAACAAAATATATACACTAATTGCAGGGCGTATATTGCAGGTTGTATTATTGGTGCCGACATGTTTTACGCACCAATTAAAACATCAAAATGTTTATGGTCGAAATGCAAATCGGATACTCGCTCATAACGAAGCATAAACTACTGCCAACACTTCAATTCGCCCCTTCAGAAATATGAATTACTCTTAATAACGGCAGCTGGTCGTTTTATTGGTACGTTAATAACTTTCTAGGAGACGAGCTTTGTTGTAATTAGTTCATTGAGGGACTGTGGAATTAACAGCGATACGTATTTGGTGGTCGGCTTCAGCATTATCTGTTTCTAATTTAGTGCTGCTTTCAATTTTCTCAGTAGTAACATAAAATTCGTAGCAAATAAATTATGTATTTAAAACTTCATTAACGCCTTAATGACTTCCTCGATGTCTGTATAATTAACTTTTGTACCTATTGGATTTACTGTAAAAATTCGTAAAGTTTTACTACTGGATGCCTCAGAAATACACACTTAATTAGTGTATCAGCAATTAATTGTTAAATGACTGTTCCTATTTTAATGTTTGGTTTTATTAGTGGGCAGTAAATCTATGGTATTCGGTCATAAAATAACCTCTATATTCCGAGAAAAATCCGTTTTATCTCCGTTGTTTCGAAATAAGAAAAACATTAAATTTTCTATTGCCGATTTAGAAAGGTTACGGTTTGGTAAGTTTCATCGATGTGTCGAAGTGCATAAACTAATCTTATCTGGGTTATTCAAATTATTGCAAAATTATACGCACGGCAAAACGTTAAGTATAATGTTCAAATCTTGAATGTAAAATTTGTATAATAAAAATATAAGACAGCCATTAATTAATGATATTGGACAGATTTAGATTACAGAAATAAATTAATGAATATTAAGTTCGAGAACCGGTACCGGATTATTAATTCATTTCGTTCAATCAAGAAGACTGTGATAAATAATTTTAAAAATTAAGTGACCGACATTACATGTTGATGTTTAAATTTTGAAATATCGCTTCTAGTCCGGTCCATGCATAATTTCGACGACGACGACGAGGCGTGGCCGCTTTCGTGCAAACTTCCTCCGTAACACGTAAGAGTAAACAAACAAAAAATCCCCAGTCAATAATTTGCAACAATTAGAAATAATGAAGAAATCATTTTTGCTCCCCCCGAGTTAATTGCCCGTATTAAATAACTTAATAATACGGCCGCGTATCTCGGCGAATTGATTGTGAAGATATGAATGACTGCTCCGGTGTGTTTAAATGGAATTAATGAACTATCGGATGTTCCCCGGTAGTCGGCCCGGTGAATCGGCCGATTGTTGGTGGGGATTCCGGGCCCTATCGGGGGGACCAGGGCGTGTACACTCGCCTGACGGCATTCCACAACGCTCCGGGCGACCTGCAGCCTCCAGCCGTACTAGCGGTCCCCCGCGGGCCCCCCTCGAGGCTGCGGACGGGAAAAAACACACACACACACATCTCCACACTTCTCGCCCGTTCTGTGATCGTCTACGTGAAATATTCAATCGGACTGTCAACGGGACGGGACGGGTCGCATGCAGGCATCTCGGCAGGATTTGCAGAAAAATTACTTTGCTTTTTTTATTGGAAAAGTTTAATTACATTTTATTAGTCATCGTCGAGTGATGCGATTGTTATAAATAACACGGCGGTTACTTACAGACGGTCAGATTCTGTGGTTCACATGTTTTTGGTTGTTTTATTTTATTTTTTGTTTAATAATAAATAAATTAGTTGTTAATCTTATATTAAAGGGAATATTTTAAACTGGAATAATTCAAATGAATTATAAAAAAATGTTTCAGACAAATTCTATGTATTTTTGTCGTCAAAAACAGAATCTACAATGAAAAATAGGTTCCAATTTAAGATTTTAAAGTTATCCCGTGTCCCACCTAAGGTGATGTGGACTAATTTTAGCTCCACAATGATTCATATTACTCTAGTCATTTACCAAAAAATTTTCTGTAAAAAAATCTTCCTGTATAGTATTTTAATGACTATTATATTTTTTATTAAAAACAAAATTATTGTTGTTAAGCTGTAATTTTTTTCAAATCAAAAACAGAAAAATGTTTCAAACAAATCTTATATACTTTTAGTCACAAAACGAATATATAATAAAAAATAGGCCCCTATTTAAGGTTTAAGTTTAAGTTTTCCCCCGTCCCACCTAGGGTGAGGTGGGCTAACCACTATTATATTATTTAAATTAAGCTGTAATCTTATTCAAATCGAAAACAGAAAAATGTTCCAAACAAATCTTATGCATTTTTAGCCGCAAAAAACAAATCTATAATAAAAAACATGTTCCTATTTAAGATTTTAAAGTTATATCATGTCCCACCTAGGGTAAGGTACTCGAGGCATTTACCAAAAATTTTCCTGTTAAAAAATCACCCAGTATATTATTTTAATAGCAATTATATTTTCTTTAAATGAAGCTGTAATTTGCTATCAAAAACAGAAAAATGTTTCAGACAAATCCTATGTGTTTTTAGCCGCAAAACTCGAATTTAAAATCGATATTTAACATTTTAAAGTGATCCCCTGTTCAAATAATTAAACTTTTGATTATGGATCTTTTACAGTACTTATTACTGGAGATATTGATAGAAAGATAGATCGAAAAGGATCAAAATAGATAGATTGATATTAGTGACCTCTGATTTTAGACATTTTTTTTTAATTCAACTGAACCACTTCAATTAAAATTCTAAATATTTCACATGTCGAATTCAATTAAGATCTGACATATAATTAACTTGAACTGTAATGAATTCTCGAATATTTCGACGTAATTATCAAACTAAAATCTACAAACTTTCTAATGTATATTGGTTGTGTTTGGGTCCCGTCCATAACTAGTTTGTAATTAATTTTCTATTAAAATAATGCAGAATTGGTTTTGTAAAGAACTGCGACGTTGATTTTACTAGACATTCCTCGTAATTATAAAGGCTCGCATGATACAAACGTTGGTAATTGCTAATACGAACATTGTAACCACAAATTAGCAATTCCACGTAATTTGATAAAAAATTAAGGAAATCCATCAAGTTCCCGTAATATATGTAGATTTGTTAATAGTGAAGCATGTTAAATTATCAATAATACGAATTCTTTGACGTTTAAAATTTCAATTAGATTTTAAACAGTCGCTATGGAATGGAGAAAATTGAATTGAATACGTCCCTATTGTTTGGGACATTAAATACAAATTATTTCAAAGGCGTTAATTAAAGAGTTAACCGAAATAATTAACTCCTTAAAGAATACTTCCCATTTTTGGTACTAAATTATTACTGGCACGTACCGATCTTGTCAAAATCTCCGATTATGGAATAACAAAAAAGCAATTTATTAATAATGGTGTACGATGCATTTAATAATAGATTGGATGTCTTACACAACAATATGTATTTGAGACAAAAAAGAGGCTTTCAGAAATACGTTTCAAACTCTCATTGTTACAGCAGCATTCATTACACAGTGGACCAATCAATTTAAAGTACAGTAAATATTTGTTACGTTATTGTTGCTCGTTGTTTCATTTAGATTTGTTGTCATTTTCAATTTACTCCGACACGACCTTTTGGATCCCAACCTGTGCGGGGATCCCCCGTTTTTGCAACAGAAAACCGTGTTGTACCGATGTCAAGTCGTTCAAAAGTTCACACACCCAAATCCGATTTCGACAAGACATCTTCATCAACCCGACATGGACGTAACACAATAAAAAAAAATAATTAACATTTTGCGTGCCTATTACGTGCAAAATCTACCGGCAACGTTCCTCCGAGCCAAATTTTTTTTCCGCCTTCTGGTGACCGTTCGAAGTGTAAAATATCGGCCGTTAAAAACCGCACTCCTTCCCCCAATCAAAGTCAACTGTGTGCGTAAGTTAAATCAAGTCATGTCCATGTACGGGGAATCTATTAAACTGAACAGTTAGAATTAATTTACTGCGGCAAAAAGTAATTGTCTACTATCTCCACAATCTTCGGCTTCTTCGGACGGTACTAAAAAAAAAAAAATAAAGAAAAAAAAAAAATCGGCGATGAACACGAGATTATGGCACATGTACATGATTTCTTGGATAAATTGATTTTTTTGCCGTTGCAAATGGCGAGCCAATTAATCAAATCATATTTGTTCTTTCAATGAAATCGGGAACGTGACACTTGTGTGTACGGATGGCACAATCGAAATGTAACAACCTGACGGGGCCCGATTATTGGATTTCGATGGCTTAAGGGCAATGATCATTAATAGGCAATTAAGTTCTTTAGTTACCAACACACCAGTTTCATATAATTAGTCGGCCGTCCACACTAAAAACAGACTGTAGTTCCTATAACTGTGAAAACACAAAATTAAAATTAATTATTTTATTTACATCAATTAGGCACACCCATTCCGTTTGTTCTTCGCCTGATTGAAGGCAGTATTCCGAATGGTAATTAACGAATGCCATTATTATTACTAAATCTTTTTTACATATGTTACGAATTAATCATTTTGACTAGACGACCGGAGATGTACAACTGACTGTTATAAAAGTAATAATTTAAGCATTGTTTTCTCCATTTTGACATTTCGTTGTGCTCAAACGCGATACATTTTAACGATCTGGGTTATCAAAAACAGAATATGTCGAAATATGATTTAGTATTATTATAGTGTGAAATGTATAAACAAAAGCTTGGCATGAACACGAAGTAAAATTGATGGAATCGTAAATGCTGAACGAGCACGTGCTTGAGGTAAATGGTGCCACACTAACACGAGAAACCTTCACATTAAGATTTTACAAAGCCCCACGATCAATAATATTACCAAATAACTTTTGATTTTTGTCGATGAAAAATCGTACCGTAACCGGTTTTTATTCCTCGACGATATGCTATTTACTCTTTTGTAACGGTATCCTCCAGATGATGGTACGTACGTAAGATTAGTATTCTTGCATTAATACCGCCAGAAATTATAGTAATTTAAGAAAATGGATGTTTGTTCTCGCTGAGCCTATTTCCAATGGTGCAGTCCAATTTCGTGCGGCCAAACGAACGGATAAACGCCACAACAATGCAGAAAATGAGATTAAATTTTATAACTAGTTCCTATTCGTTCTTTACAATTGTGGTTTCGTACTCGTTTGCTCCTCTTTACACAATGGATTATGCGTCTAAATATTGTTCCAACAAAAAAAACCCCACCGACTGTTTTTATCACATTATTGGATTATACTTTCAAAGTTTGGTTTTTGAGGATCCGGCACTAATTGGCTTTTACCATAAACAGACGCCCAAGCCTCCCAGTTGAGTGTTAACCCATTTTATAATTGTAATCGTAGACAGCTCGTAATCGTTAGGTAGTGCCACTCCGTCCGTCGCATCGCCGGACGAAATGTAAGAACCGTTTTGAATCACCATAAAACCCGATAATCACCATATAACATACCATCCGGCCATTTTTCCTCGTAAACCCTTTTGCACGTGTGCCACGACACGCAGGAATTCGATATTAACCGAGCGTGGGCCGACCCGATTTTTGCCGCAGTCCGGCCACTTTGTTGATTAGCTAATCAAGCAGATGCACTCGGGAGATCGGGCGATCGGCCGGCGTGTAATTAGGAGGCGCGGGATTAGCGTACGGCAAATTGAATCGTGAACGATAAAGAAGTAATTTAGCGGTGCGGGCCTCGGGAGCAGCCCGTGCACTTACGGCACGCGGGGGGATGCCCCCGGGGCCCCGTCCGGAAGGCAGTGTTCCGGGGCACACGACTCACGCATCGCCCCCGGCCAAACGGCAAGTGGCTGCCGGGCAGCGGCCGTACGGTCGGAAGCACGGGCCCGCCCGCTACCGGCCATGTGCACCCCAACGGCCCCCGGCGGTTGCATGCAACGCGCTCCGAGTCACGATGCTCCTCGCTATTCTTTCGCCGCGCTCGTCTCGGCGACATCTCGAAAAAATCGCACGCGGCGTGTGCGATTGATGGATCGGATTTTGGAGAGTGTCGCTGCGATTACCTTGTAACACTAAACGTTTATTGTTAAATACACAATTTAATAAAAGTAAAAATAACAAGAAGAAATCTTATTGACTTATTGAGAAATCAATTGAATATATTACTTCATGAAGATTTAGCAATTTCTATATTATTTTAGTGCCAATTTCAAAGGAAACTGGAGGTAAAAATCATGGAAATGTCAATCTAATTAAATTTAACCATAAAATTGGGATGTAACAAATTTCCCAGCACTATATGGACATTATGAACTTTTTTCTCAATGTCAAGAGTGGTCTTGTGATTGAAAAGGTATTTTATCCTCTATTCAATGCTATTTTGGTGACTGAAATCCAATGAGTAATTCTAGTGTTATGAACCATTCATTTCCTTATTTTTTTTTTTATCTTCCCACACTGAAAAATTGGTTCCTAGGCCCTTTTAAAAAATGCTCTCCAAAGATGAGCTATTAATTTATCCTTTTTAATGAAAATTCGTTAATTTAAATGGATAAATTTAAAATATTTATTAAAAAACTATTAAAATCAACATGCATTGGGATTCTAATGCGAATAGTTAGAGTAATCGATTAACCAGAAGTGACCTTTTTTTATAGTGTTTTTATATATGCCCAATATATAATATATTTAATTATCTACGAGTTATAAAACTACGAAATTTTTCTTAATTCTTCAAACTTTTACCTCCTTTTTTTTAAAGCATTCAATTTCCTACAGAAAATGTAGGAGAAAATGAGAATTTTTACTATCTCACAGTATATTGTGGTATATTTAAGATGGAAACAGTCTTTAGAAAAAATATTCTCCAAAATGAATAAAAAATTCCATAAAAAATAAAAGTCTGTAGCAGAGCTAAAAACCATTTTCTTCTAATAAATTTTCTGATCATCCAGTATAAAAAAATATCTGAAAATATCAAGTAGTAACTTAACATAAACAGTTTAAGCCTTAGTATCAATAAGATCACGAAATCATATTCACAAATCATCATAATCATCATAATATAGAATTGCAAGTTGGCAATAAGTGAGAGTTTCTCGGATCTGAAGGGAAATTCGAATATGGCTTTTTAGAATGTTATGAAATATTTTGACAATGTGAGAATGAATTTGAATGAATCCAAGACCAATGTAGTTCTTTCCATTACTAAATATTCTTTAAGTGAAATGAAGAATTTTTTTAACCTGCCACAGACTTACTAATATGCAACTTTTTTTATGAAATGACGAAGTAAATTTTTTCATAAAAAATTACCTAATCAACTTTTCCTCAACTCTCGACTAAATGATATAGTAGAGCTTTGGATGATGAATAATTTAGTTTTTGACCTATTAAATGCGAGTCATGAATAAAAAAGTTAATAAAATAATTACAGGGGTGTTTCTCTTAACTCTCACTCAGTAATGAGACAATATCTTAGTGTGATTCCCTTGTTATGTGTGCACATAGTTATAAGGCCGACTTTGAAAGTGACAATTTTTATTTTATAGATATTAGTTTTTGAAACTCTCAAGGGAAAACTATTACATGTAAGCGAATTTAAATGTAATTTAGCATGCAACCATTAAAATTATTAAATTAGAATGTACGGAATTACATGTATCATTCGTTTAATTCAAGGAATACGACCTCGAAAGAATTATTATTTAAGTGAAAAGGATATAATATAAGACAAATGCCGATATTTTAAAATAATTATTATTATGGACTGATTTATTGCTCAGAAATTGTATCGTATGCAAATTGATTCTGAATTACATTTCAACCACCCCTCCAAACATCCTATTTACTTGTGAAAAACGGAAATGGCTCGTTCCTCTCCCCTAAAATTAGTTCGAATAACTTTTCCAATCAACGCAATGGCATTTTGTGTCGGTTATAATTTTGGGGAATAACATATTTCGCAATTTTTTCACTCGTGTATTAGTTAGCAGCGAACGGTATTCCTGAGATCATACTGACGTCATTGCGACAAAGAAAAAAATATTAAATTATATACCACAATAACACGAGCCTCGACGAACAAAAAAAAAGAGAAAATAAACAAATTAAATTTTGCATTTGACAACCGACAATTATGAAAATCAGCAAAAGGATCCCCCACCCGCTGATGATGACACACCATTTTTTTTCTTCTTATTTCAGATTCAAAGTCTCGCTCCGTATTCAAAACTATCCGGTGTAATTTGCGTTTTATGATACATTCGATGTATGAATTGTAATGCAAAAGAAGTTATAACCTGATAGCCGTGGGTCAAGTTGTGAGATGTACGATACGAGGAATTCCATTTCAACACGGTGTAAATTAATCCTGTCGGACGTTGTCATGTTGTGCGCGAAATTACCGTTTCGGTTCGACATTTTCGAATGTCGTGTTTGCACAAGTGATTTTAAGAAATTGAATTACGTGCTATTAGTGCACAGACGATTTTATAAACGCGGTCTCGGTTCCAATGATACGCCTCCTTATTCATGACAAATCGGTTTGTCAAGAAGCTCGCGTTTTTCTTTTTTCTTTTTATTATCATTTTTAACGTCCACCACGATAAAATTTAAAGAGGCAATTATGGTGTGTAGTTCTTTGACCGCTTTCAACGTTCGAACCGTGTTTTAGTTCGCTATCTGCCGAAGAATCTGGTCGAGATTAGAATAAAACATTGTTCCAAGTTAATAATTGATCGATTTCTCAGCAATGTTATCATATCTTGATCGAATGTCAAAGCCAAAAAAGGAATACAGCTTCTAGATATTTTCAGGCCAGCTATTATGAGCTAAGAAGGTAACTGTAGTCCATTGGATCTATGTATGTATTTGAAAATCGTATTGGGCCATACATTATACATTTCAAAGGTTTTATGGGGAAAAATCGATAAATTATTTATGTTCCATTTGGTAGGATCGGAATTCCTTGGAAGTCGGTAATTATTTTTGTGTGGAACTTTAATCAAAACACATTTACTTATCTGTGTCATCAGACAAGAATGCAATATCGAATAACCTGCTTACTCCAACATATTATAGTCGTTCATTACTAATATCTAAATTTGATAAATTGAATAGCCAACTTTCACTTCGAGTTCCATAAATAATTAACTAATTTTTGACCAGTCCCAATAATTAATCACACGAGAAATTAGAATTAATTCTGAATCCATCAGTAGTGGAGCTGCGATTAATTTATTACATCATATTAATTTGTTTTGGTGCAGATATAAAACAGCTATTGTACAACAAAGAAGGGTTAAGAATGCACGTAAGAAATTTACAGTATGATAAATGGAAATTTTCTCCGTTATTTCTTAATAAAAACTTTTTAATTGTTTATATATGAAAACTACAACTATCTTAATTTCATCTCTAAACTAATCGGACATTTCTTCATAGCAGTTTTGTTTTAACAAGTCGCATTTCAACAGCCGGATAATTTTTCTCCTATTCGTAATGAAGATTTTAGGAATTTAAGATAAAATAATTATCGGGTTAATGGGTAGGCGTTGTTTTATGACATTTTTTCTGCAGGAATTTGAGAAATTCACCATCTGGACAATAAAGATAATCGCGTCATTTAATTAATCAGATAAAATAGATTCGGTGTCATGGGAAAATATTTTAATGTTGTGTACCATACTAATTGCAGAATTCGCATCTATAGTTTTTTAATAATACAGTATTTGTTACCTAATACGAAAGCTCGCGGTAATTTGGTAATTATTGTGATTACAAAAAAACCAATTTAACTGCAAATATGCGAAACTCCAACTGGTTTATGTTCGTAAAAGGAAAAAATATTCGAAAGATGTCGACCACTTAGAGAAAACACCCATAATTTGTAAATATGGAATTTTAATCGTTATAAAGAACAGTTACTTTAACAAGTGGTCGGAACGTATAAAATCAGAAACATTCTCGAAAATAAAAACGAGATGTGTTATTTTTCATCGTTCCTAGAATAGCATAGAGACTTAATAATTTTTCGAGATTTCCAAAAGGCATTTAAAGATAATCAGCGAGTTATGTTACGCTCACTACTTGCTTTTATTGACCATTCAATTAGCATTTACGAGACTCAATTAATATCCGTAGGAACGAAATAAAAAAGGAGGCTAAGAAGACTTGTCGCCACAAGAGGATTAAAAAAAAAAAAAACAAAAGGAGGAGCGACGAACAGCATCGAATTCCCGATGACGATGGAACGGATCGAAGGAAGTGTGTACAAGATGCAGCCCGTCGTTTACGTATGGGCAACGTGGCCCAGTCGAAGGTTAATTGCGGACCAAGGCACAAGCGACAGTCGGCAACACGGGCGATACCCCGCGGGAGGGTTTCCTAGTTTACCCCGGGCAACCTTCGTACACTTGTAAATCTCTGTCTCTCCGGTCGTCGTCACCGTCGTCGCATCTACCTGTTCTGGGTTCCCCGGTTCGCTCCGTTTCAAACCGTGCCGACTGGTTTCCCTTCGCCGTCGATCGTTCAAGTCGCCGCTGAAATTGTTTTGTTCGGGTGCCAATTTTGTCTATGGGTATTTTTGTGGGAAATTCGGCACCTTAATTATAAATTGAGCTTCTTCCGGCGTCTTAACGTTTCTGGACCGTCGCCGAAGGTGCAAGACGATTCGATTTGTATCGGCGACTTTTTGGCCGCCTGTCCGTGACCAATTGGATATTGGTGTGTTCACTTTGGGCAATTGTTGTTTTTGTGTTTGTTATTACGGCAAATTGCCGTCCATTAGCCGATCCGATCGTCTTTTTCGCCAAAAGTTATTGCGGTCTTTCTATGGAGAAAAAATAGAATGATTCGTGCGTCCGAAAAAGCAAATTAATTGATTCAATACGTTTGGGACGCGAACACAATGGATGCTATGAAAAACTGCGTTAAATTACCGAAAAAAATCTTCAGATTTAGCCACGTTAATGAAGGATTTCGAAAGCATAAAATTAACAATGGTTTAACATATCATAGGCGACGTTCCACTCCCATCGGAACGGAGACCTCAGCAGTGGATGAGGCGAGGAACCGGCCGCAAAATTGACCGAAGTGTGCCGCAATTATTGTTTTATTGGCATAATCCTCTACTGAATATTGACAGTAAAATGGAAGATTTACAAACTGCACAGGCCTTTAATGATATCTGTACAATAAATCGCATTCTTGGGTAAACAGCGAGTAACGCGTTGCAATGTTTTCCCTCCGACGAACAATGTCTATGTGAGGTTTCGAGTAATAATGTAATAACACATAATTTCAGTGCCATTATTTATGCAAAAAATCACTTTGGATTATGTAAAGAAATTTCAAGTGCCCATTCTGTTATTGATGATTTTAACCTTCGCCGTTCTTAGTAAACAATTTCGCTGTTTCGGTCGATTATCGATGGTGCAGACACAGCTGGACACCAAATTACAGGAAATCCAGCGTTTGTGTCGCTTATTTAGTATTGCATTAAAATAATATCAACTCTCGATTCGTTAATACAGACCTTGATGATAATTCCTGCCCGATAATCGGAATTGATGCGATGCTAAAAGCCAGAACAATTATGGACAAACGAATTTATTTCAGGAACAAGTTGTCCGCAACCGGCAATTTGCAAATGCAAACACAAAAAAGTTGAATTTTTTGAGCGCCATTACTGTAAATTTAGAAGATAATTTCAGTGATTGACAAGCCATTACAGCCCCGGTTATTATTGCCTGCCATTAAGGCCGACGAAGTGTATAAATAACCACTTTGTAAACAATTAACTTTACATAATGCCGCAGATAATCGATTTCCCCGCATACCAAAACCTAATAACAAGCGAGGGCGATGTATCGATACAGTTTTCGCGTCAAAAACTCGTCGCATGGCCGAGCTTAATTGCTGAAAAATGAAATCACAAAAAAGGGTGCTGCGTGTTTGAGTAGCGCAAAGTGCGGAGGCGGAAAAATAATTAAAAACCTTTCGGTCCGGCCGAGATCAACGTGGCAAAACAAATTTTGAAGCCCAGCGACACGAAACAACAATTAGTATTGCATTATGGTAAATATAAACAAAACATTGTAAAGGTTACAAATCACGTGGTACCGAAAACGGGTGATACATACTTCGACGTCTTCATCTTCGGTGGTACCATTTTCGTGTTGCTCATCCTCGATGAGCACGAACCCGACGTCGTTGTTATTGTTTTTGGCGGCAATGTCGGGCGTGCCATCCCTCCTATCGATGTCAATGTCGCTGACGACGATCCGTCGCCTTTTCGTCCTGGCACCGGCGCTGTTCAACAGATCAACAGTCAGTTGATCGCTGGCCAGGGAGTCCGGCGAATCCGGGTGCGCGTCCATTTCCGCGACGACGTACGCGGCTACCGTCTTTTTATTATTCTCTCCTTTTTTAATTATCGCGAGGGGGAGTTGGTATAATCGAGGTGCACCCACAACAAAAATCACCTAAGCATGCCTACGCGCGAAGGTAGTACCGCGGATCGCGCGTAAGAAGGCCTGGAGCGAACTGATTGCGAGTAGCCTAGAGCAAGTGGCCAGCGGTCGGGTCGGTGTGGGGGGAGAGGACCCCCCCGCGTCTCGTCGCCCGGGATACCTGTTCGATTCTCGGCCAACTCGTTATATAATCCGGCCGAGGCACGATTGGAAATTGTTTCCGAATGAGAGAGGTTGGATTTTGAGCGGGAGGCTGCCGTGCTGCGAGGACCGGGGCAATCTGCATAATGGACCTTTTCCCCGACGAAACAGGTGTCGCACCATTCAACGAGACGTGCAGATTACCCATATATTTCTAATTGTAACAACGCTGCTTCTTTTATATTATTCATAACTAAGAGCTTTCAGTACTTATTGAAGCTGCGAGGTACTCACTGTCTTCTTCAAATGTTAAACCACAATTCAAAATTTGTTCCAATCACTAATAATCATCATTTATTGTAAATACCAACTAAATAACCACTAAATTATGGTACTAGTACTCACTAAATTTCAAATTGAGAGTATTTGGAAGAGGATACTACTAAATTCCACTACAACAGGCATTCAAAGAGTACAATATACGCCTTTTTCTCATTTTTTCAAACCATTTTCATCCTTTTTTAACGAATCATATTTACTTGTCATCAGCAGATCAGCAATTTGTCCATAATATAGTATCAAAAAACTGATCCTTTGTAATACAAAATTAACTTAATATAATTTATATTTATATATAACACCAAAACCATTCGTAATTAAAAATTAGAAACTAATGAACATCTTAAAAATCTAATTCGAAACTAATACTTCTTTACAATATTTTTACACTCGTTCATATAATTTAACAGATAATAATAAAATAAAATAAATTATTTGATTTGTATTTAATACTTGAATTGAAAATGCCAGGGGAAAGATATTTTGCTAAAATATGGACAGGCCAGTATAGAAATGTTGTGGATTACTAAACGAATTAAACGATTGTTGACCAATATTATGTGTTATCAGATTCCATTTTGGAAATTTAAATAGTATTTATATGAATGTACTACATACATATATACATTAGTAAAATTTGGAGATTCTCATTGTAACTACTTGGATAAATCTAGTATGATGATATGGTGGTAATGGAAGACAATTTTTCATTAGAGGACAGAACCGTTGGATCCAACCGATGACCTAATGCCTTTTTACCGTCATCTTTGTTTCAGATTAATACCAAATTGATTTTTTTGTTCGGCCAGGACTAGCGTGGGATGTTTCTTCATCGCCATTGTGAAGATTGATAAATGCCATTTCGCCATGGCACGTATGTAATTGTTTCATGAGTCCGGCTGGGTCAATGCAATCATAACATGTTTGCGTTAACCATTTGTCAGATTGATAAAAAGATTGTTAAGATAATAGAATCATTGTGTTTGGTATGTGTTCGACCCGGTGGGGAGTAAATGTGTTTCATGGTTGCGGCACGTAGTTTTTCCTAGTCAATTTTGCCTACGTCATGTGAATATATCAGCTCGTACTGATTCGATCTGACGATTCGAAACCGCAACATCGAAAGCTAAATAGTAACAACTCGATTGTAACTTTTCCAATGTTAACTGCTCTTCTTTTATTTGTCTATGTTTTATTATTACTATAATTATGGATTAATTTAGATTGTTTGTGCTTATTTTAAGTTACCTCACGTCGCATTTATCTGACTTACCTGAAACAAATAGAAATAAAAAATAATGTATTAAAATAAATAATCAAACAGGAAACACAATAATTATGAAGGCATATCAACATCTGTTTCACTATAATTACTACGTGTTTGATAAATTATGACATGATAATTGATATGACAAATGAAATGTATCAAATATTGTAAATCAACAATGAAAGTATCGTCCAAATTTTAAAAAGCTTATCAAAAAAACTTAAAATTTATCGTACCGAATTAAACTTTCACATGGTCTTTCTACTTTGTCATGTTAATATCATTGCATTTTTTAAAATTTTAATCAAAAGTAATTTATGGCACAAAGTATTTTACGGTCCGTAATTTATTGACAATAAATTGAAGACTTACTTTCATATAGATTTTACTTTACGATGCCGGTTTATTTTTTTTCTTAACCCGTTCTTACAATTACCAAAACATCGAGACATCTAGAAACAGCGATGCACACGATATGTTAGTTATAAAAACAAAACGCAACGCAACAAACAAGAAATTTATTGCGCAAGCGACGTCATTCGCTCTCCGGTATCAGTAAATGGTGAGACAATCCGTATTAAAATGTTTATGGGTCAATTTGGTGCTGGACGTGGGACGAAATGCTGGAATAATATTTTGATTAATACTTTATCTTTATTTCTCCGTGCGTCGTTTACAACTACTTTACACACGCAGTGCGGTACCACACCTATGTGCCGCGTTCTTCTTCAACGGAAAATAATTTACAAGGCTCTCGCGCTATGAAGTCCCATGTTTATTTAAATTGTTGGTTTTATTTTTGCCCCATTCCCATAATACCGATGTTGCGCGCTGATTTATGTATCCTCGACCGAAGTTGAATAACTGATGATTTAATTAGGGCCTTCCAGACCGTCGATTGGACTGGCGCGCAGGAATTCCGCCGTCCGGATTGGCGATGGATTTATTGGTAACCGAAAAAACAATTTTACTTATAATTTACTGCACCGCCGTCGACTATCGTTTACGATTACTCTCTAAATTCACTTTCTACAGATAGACAAACACAGATTTTAAAATAATTCCTCCTAACTGTACCGTAATAAGGCCAATCTCGAAGTGGGAAATTATTACCCGAATAAAATTATCTCGAATGGTCGTATGGACATAAGTGGTTTGGTAAACTTAGAAACATTATAGATAAGTGGTTTTACCTTTCGATGTGTTTCATTGTTTTGCACCTGCGACTGTGGTACAGCCTTGAGCATACCGTTCCCTCCTGCTTAAACTATTACAACGCGGAGTGGAATTATTATATTATTATTGGGCTTATCGCGGCCTATGACATGTGATAAAAATGAGCCGCCATAGAAATACACCAGTTTACACAAAAATGACGCATTACATTGGCAATGAACCTTTTGAAAATCCGAAAATGTTTTAGCCCTCGTTTTTCCAATACTCAAAAACTCATAATTTTGAAAATCGGAGTATGTGGTCTGTATTTTTAGGGTAAATTAGTCCGTTTTTCTTTAAATCAGAGAAAAGATGAAGTCAAATATGATAAAGAATTTTTTTTACACATATTTCAGAACATTTTTAAGCATTAAGAAAATACACACAACATCCAAAATGCGTTACAGGAAGCAAATGTGCAAAGATTGAATTGGAAAGAGAACCAGGTCTGAGATATGCTTGGTCAAATAATTTTAAGGAGAATAAATCCACCTGCAACTCCTCAGGAGCTAATTGTAGCAAGTCAAGTCGATTTGGCCAACATTTTGCAAGAGGACATTAATAATTTAATTCTTTCAATGCCACGGCAGATTAATTCACTGCTCCAGAACAGAGAAGATATACAGAATATTAGAGTATCTAGTGTTTCTTTAAAGTACATTATTTTGCAAATTTACAAATTTCAATAAACTACTTTTTTGTTTTTAGATTCTTTATTTTTCTTTCTACCAGTGTTATACCAAACCAAACAAACAAATATGCTAAAAACCTTCATAATAAAGCAAGAAGTTATGTACGATTAATTATAACATGTTATTCTCTTTTATTGCCAAATATATTTGTGGGTCAAGAGTTTGGACGGTGTATATGTATATATGTATGTATTGTAAATCAAAACAAATATTCTATATCATTGTATGAAGGCCTTTTTACGAACATTTTGAGCAGAAATGCATCTAGCACCCCACATAAGATAATTGTGGTAATTTTTCTGAAATAATGCTTTATTATTTTTCATACATTTTATGTTTCACTTTCTTCATTTGTCATTATTGTAGCATAAAATGTTAAATATTTTAGTTATAACTTTCATTTAATGTTAAACTGTTAAAATAATATTAATTTACTATTATTGTTTTATAGTATTTAGTATTATAATATTCTTATTTTATAAAATGTTACAGTTTCAAAGGCATTTTACTGATTAAATTTGTGTTATTTAATTTATCATTAATACTTTGTACAATATCTTTCTTGCTTTATAATTTTGGCCCATCTCCATATTCTCGACCATTTTCCGGATATATCTACATTCCTTCAAGATTATTTAATTGCTGCGATGAGTTTAGTTATATCTATATACTTTTGTTATTTTGGATTTCTCTTTGGAATCGTTTTCATGTTGAAACATATTTATTAACAGCATCATGTCTTCAATATATGGAAGCAAATTGTTGTTTAATATATCTTTGTACATAAATCAGTATAAGGGGGCCTACGCCAAAAGAATTGAAGCATCCCTATAGCATAATTGAACAGTTACCAAGTTTCACTATGGGAACAACAACCATTATTTTTTTATAAATTAAATTTAGACTGATCACTAAAAAATGTTAAACAAGTTGAAATTGAATCCCCATCTACTAACCATGTTCTTCCTCCAGGTTGGCTTTAATTTCAGTTGACGATAAGATTGTATTGTTTTGTGATATTCGAATTATCCAGTTATCTATTTTCTTTCAAGTTTTTCGAATTCGAACAAATATTTTCGTAGCTATCATTTGGCCAATTTCTCTAAATTGTTAATACTAGAAACGATTGACTTATTTAGTCGTAAACTCTTAGCCATCTGTTCTTATTTCTATATCTTGGTAACGCATAATTATAATTTTTCTTACAGTTTCACTTCGACCAATGATTAAGTATTTATAATAAGCAAAAGACCACCATTAAATAACCGACGTAATTCACAGAGAGCAATAAAAGACCATAATGCATAATTTTGCTCCCTGCATTTTCAATACCACAAAATTAATGTAATTTATTAACATTGTAAACACGTAAAAACACAAAGACCCATTTAAATTATGCATATTGGTAAATTGAAAATTCACTTAATTAACAACAGGCGATCAAATTTGTTGCGAAACAGTTTGCCCGAATCAGCGGCAACGTATGTTTGTTACTATTGAAATGTCGCTCTTAATTAGCCTAACATTAAAAATCGGCCCCCGAAAAAGGAATTCGCCGACAGTTGCTTATGAATATTTACGAAAAAAATGCGGAGTGACAATTTAAAACGCCACTAATGACTGTGCGGTCCAAAAATTGTGCGTCGCCGAAATGTACGATTCGAGTTAATGACTGCCGAATCGGGGATAATTGTAAAAAATTTACATACGCGTACTCAATTTGGTGCCGAAGACAATCCCGCCAATTCTTCCAAGAAAATTGAACACGACACCGTTACGAAGCTACTAATGAGTGTAGGGATCGAATTAAAGCTAAATATACGCTTGATTATTCAGACACGATGATAAATTTTTGTGAAAATATATTTTATCGTAAATAATTGGTACTCGTGGGGTTTCTCCGTAATGTTCTTTTAATTTTATGTAATCAACCTTTGTTTGTTTCTGTTCTTATAATTGTAACACGGACGTTTGAAAGTTTACACTAAACAGTCTAAATCGAATTGATTTCAACTCCATTACGAGTGATTAATGATTTTGAAAATATGGTGGAGGCGTGATTTAATTATGACAAATTGCATTCTTCACATTAAATTTATATTCATGAAACTTTAAATGATGCAATGTAACATTGTAATTATTTTATATACTAAACTATATGTTTAACTGACCTAGCCATTTAGATTTTTTAGAATGGTAATAGATTAACCATTGCAGTACCCATAAACACACTAGTTATTGTCAATAATAGTCCCGTTAATAACTTACTAGTTAATTTTATCGAACTTTATTACGATCTCCCGGAATCGTTAAGTATCATCGGATTCTTAAAATTAATTTGGTTAGTTTATCTTATGTGTATCTTATTAGGCTTTATTACTGATTCAAAAGTGGAACGAACACTCCGTAAATGCTATAAAATTTTTTTTATTTGCCATTATATTTATATCTAATTATGTAATTATTTAGAAAACACATGTGAATTTTAGCATTAGAAATTCTTGGAATGGAATTGTGGGCCAGCATGAAAATTGTTGAAACCATTCCTATATTATTAATATAAAATTTTACATTTAAACATACTATTTTCAAGAGATTTATAAAAAAATATTTCATAAATGATAATATGTTATTATAAGACAAATTGGATATAAAAATACTAATTCCATCGGATTTGCTTTTGGTCATACCATTAACACATTCAAATAATAATTTATATAAATATATACTCGTAAGAAAATTGTTAGTTATAATTTTATAGACATATAATATATATTTTTTTATTTGCCAGAACATTTAAATATTATTATGTGTCAATCCTCGACTGTTTCATTATTATAAGTCGTTAAAACTAACAGTCCTGCAAAATTTTATTGATCGATTACCCAGTTTACTTATTCAAAATCATAATGAAACAGTTATAATCTGTAATACATATTTTTTTTTTAATTTCTATTCGAGTCCATTATTAAAATAACCTATCAGTAGGTAATTGATCCATGAGTATTTTTATAACCCTGAGCGATAAGAAATTAACATAATCTCTATTCACTTGCTAACTAGAAACATTTACAGGTGTTCTATTATACATACCGGAGATTAAACATTAACCATACGCACCGGAGACCGAAAAGCTTTCTTGCAATTATAGATCGTTTTATGAATGTGTTTGAATTAGAATAACGAATATAAGATTATCTTTAATTAATACGAATTTCTCTTTATCTTCGTTTTCTATAAAATAATTTAGATAAAGTTTACGTGTTTTTTGGTTTATTCTAAAATTGATTGGGGCTAAAAACTGAACAATGAAAAAGTAGGCAACTTTCGTGATTTTAATAAAATTATTGACATTTGCCCTTTAGTTGTCTTCTCACATTATTTTGTTTATTACTATATTGAAAATTCTTATGTTTAAAGAAATACTTAATTGTTAATTATGTATGTTTTCTATAAAGATAACTTTTAAATATATGTGATTTTCAAGTTCTTCATTTAAATTACTAAAATTTCATAAAAATAATGTTTTTTTAGGGAAGATTTGGTAAAATTATTTTTTTTGTAATTATTTATAAAATAAAAACCTTGAAATTAATCGTTGGAACCATATTTTTCTTTAAGATGGTACATAATCATATCTAGAATAAGTAAAAGCTTCAAAAATAGTTTTTTTGTAAAATTAATGGCAAATATTTTTTGCCCTTGTCAAATTATTTTAACGACAACTTAATGACTTTTTAATTAAAACAATTTTCTCCTCATTTATATATAAACAACTCTATTAAAAAACACGTGCTAACATATTCGTGTACAGTGTTCATAGAAAAACCTCTTTTTATTATTACTTTTTTGTTTTATTAAATCCATTGAACATTGGTTGCCAATATTGAAGAATTACAGGTGGTTTTTACTTGATAACTCGAACGTCACAGTAAACAACAAATATTTGGTTTTTCCAAATATTTGTTTTATTTTGTGAATTTTTTTGACAGTCTGTATTTAGTACCTGAAATGAGATAATAACGAATAACTTTTACTACTTTTAAGGAAATCTTTGGAAGGACTTCTGTTCAGCCAAATTGTCTTAAGAAATACGAGAAGAAGATTATAAGAAAGAATATGAAAAATATTCTCAAGATAGGTGATCAAATATCTTAAATCCATTAAATGAGTAATTAGTAAGAAAGGAATCGACTATTTTTTTTAACTTAACACCAAAAACTTGGTTAATTTTAATTTACTCATTTGATTTTCAAGTTTTCTAATTTGGTCAAATTTAAATTGTAAAATATTGCATGATATTCTCATGAAAAATCTAAATAAAATAATCAGATAAATAAATCACTTAACGAACGTTAATGAAGCAATCATATTGACTGATGACGGTCCGAATGGGAACAGAAGTGTAACACAGACGGTCGGTACAATCGGAAGGACGTGGAACGAAGAAGCGTATAGAACGAAGAGCGAGGACCAAACCCACGTATGGGTGAACTTTTCCACATACCACACCGTGTCATCTATTCTTATGTATTGCCAGTTTTACAGTTAGACATTTAATTGACGTCGTGTTTGTACCGGCCGCGGATACTTTTTTCGGATGAACGAGACCGATCGCCTTATTCATTCCACTTTGGCTTCGCCGTTGTGCCGAGATCTCGGAGTGTGCTCGCTGCACTCGGTACTCGCGTGGTACGGCCAACAAGTGGCAAAATCGGCGCAGATCTGCACGCATTAAAATATCGTCATCGAAAAAAAAAAACAGAACCAGCAATTTTCCTCGATTGATTAATAACCGATGTTAAATAGTGTTGTGAATCGGATTCAGGACGAACCATTAAATCATTGCGGTGCCCCGTACAGTTATACCGATAAGATCTCCATAAGACACATCGAACAAGTATTTCGCACTAATCCAGGAAAATGAGCTGACGCGATAAGCCGTAAATAAATTGGCGGCAACGTCGGTTTGTGCGCCGTCTCTTTTCAAGATCAACAAGCGCGGTTCATGCATTTCAAACACATACATTAGCCTTCTTTACATTGCATCTAAATACCATTAATTATTCGTATGTCTAAATGTTACAATCAGGATTTAAGTACGAGGGTACCACGTTCTGGGTTACCATTTTACGTCAGGCCAGCTTTTTTCCTTTCCTTTTTTTGGTCGATTTTATTTCAGCAATAACAGTCGGTAATCGGCGCAAGCTGAATTACCAGTTTCCTGCAGATATTATAATTATTTGTTAACTTAACTTTCGCATGCTTTTGTAAATGTTGTTCATTATTAAATAAATAATACTGGTCGACTACATAATTAACCCTCCAGTAAATAAACAACGTTACTATTTTGTGTTTGCAAGTTGTTAATAATCGTCGATTCATTTTAGTTGTTTGTTTATGTCAAGACTGCGAAATAATGTTATTACAACACAAACAGAGGTTTTCCAAAAAGTAATTTAATATATTTTTTATTAAACATGTCTAAAATTGTTGTTTTATTTACCTTAAAAAAGTACTAATGGAAAATAAAAATCTAAAATTAAAATCCTGTATATTTTTAAAGGACACTTTTAGATTAAATATTAGTACTTTTTGAGTCAAACATTTGACAGTATTCACCATAGTGAAACTCAAGAGATCTTCAGTTACATACACAAAAGGAAAAAAATATCAAATTACATTTTTCTGGAAAAGAATAAATTTTACAGATTTTTAAACATAACTCTGTACGTTTTGTAAATATTATTCATTATGTCTCTGTTAATAATCGTCAATTCATTTCAAAATTAAACAAAAAATATATTTTTACATCACAAACAGAGGTTTTTCAAAAATTAATTTAATATATTTTTTAATAAAAATTACTTACAGCACTTTACATCATTGTTTTATTTACTCCAAAAAAGTTTTAATTGGTAAATAATAAAATAAAATCTAAAATTAAAATCCTGTATTTTGTAAAGGATACTTTAGACTAAATATTATTATTTTGGTGGAGTTAAGCATTTGAAAGTAATCACCATAGTGATTTTTAACAATAACTCTTTGAAAATGTTATTCATTATTAAATAAACAATATTAATCTGTTCCATAATTAACCTTCCATTAATTTATATTTCAAAGTTTGTGAATATAACATAAATATCTAATCAGACTTTTATTCCAACATAAAGAAAAAATACACATTACATTATTATTTAATTTATATATATATATATATATATATATATATATATATATATATATATATATATATATATATATATATTAATTTTACATTATTATTTAATTTATATATATATATATATATATATATATATATATATATATATAATAAAATTTAAGTCTTAGACTGATCTAATAATATTGATTTTTTAGAATCAAGAAGCTCGGAGTAATCTGAAAATCAACCTGAATATTTCTGAAAAGGAATAAACTTTACAGATATTCAACAACCACTCTTTTAAGTTTTAAAATTTTTGACTAGTTTATGAGAAATGAAATAAAAAAAAAATAATAATGATAATAAATTTGAACACATGATTAATTTTTTTATATATAAAGATGCATTAGTCAAGTATGTAAATAATTTTAATTTGATATTTGGAATATAATAAATCTATGGTAAAATATTCATATTTATTAGACTTTAATTTAAAGCATATTTTTTATACATATGAGTATAATAAACCAACCGTCTCCCCTAATAATTGACCTAATAATATTAATTATTTAGAGTCAAAATATCTGAATAATTTTTTTTAAAATTCAATTTTACAAAATAGTAATGTAAATTTTTAATAAGACTCATTGGAGAGTGGTAACTTCATAATAAAAATTTTATAGCAATAATAAAAGAAAAAAACGTTTTTTTTTTGCCGACTCCCTTTCAAATTAAAAATCCTTTGAGTTGCGGTTTAAGATATTCCAGACACCATCCTGGATAATTAAAATGTGCGATCAATAATAACGAATCATTTTTTAAATTGATTTACCCCAAAAAATTTTATTTGGTAAATAATAAAATAAAAATCTAAAATTAAAATCCTGTATTTTGTAAAGGATACTGTAGACTAAATATTATTATTTTTTGGAGTTAAGTGTTTGAAAGTATTCACCATAGTGATTTTTAACACTAACTCTTTGAAAATGTTATTCATTATTAAATAAACAATATTGGTCTGTTCCATAATTAACCCTCCAGTAAGTAAACAACGTTACTATTTTGTGTTTGCGATTTGTTAATAATCATCGATACATTTTAGTAGTTTGTTTATGCCAAAACCGCAAAACAATACTACTCCAGTGTGTTCACCAACAGCCAAACAACAAACCAAAAACCATAATCGAAACCAAAAAGCAGAAAACAGTTAATTTATACGTGCACCCTTATTAAAATTTATGTATTATTTTCGTAATATCACAGCAGGTTGACACTATTAAGCCCCGCACCATAAATATTAATGAAGCACAAATAAATTAACGAAAAATACTACGACCCGTTCATTCATGGCATAGGTGTAGCATGATGGCTCATTTAAATAAATATCGAATTATGTTAGTGTTTTTAATAAGTTTGGTAAATTTATCGGTCTACTTGTGCACGGAGGAACACTGGCCCCGGGGGCGGAATCTAGCCGTACAATATTGACCGCCACAAATAATTACTCACTTGACGTATTGTATTCTACGTTTTATGTTCATTTAAATCACGCCTGCCTATTTTTTTCCCGTCCATTATGGTTCGACTTTTGTTTTTTATGATTAGGCGGATGGGTTTTTGGTTGAATTAATCAAAATTTATGCTACAGAACCGGAGCTCATTTAAATATGTGTATTTGACCATAATTACCGACCGAATACAATCACGTACCTACATGTGATCGTTTTTTTTTGGTTGGTCATTTTTTTTTTAATAATTGGTTTAATACGAGAAATCGTAGATGTAAATTATAATAATATAAATATTAGGTATATAATTACTGAGAAATAATAAACATTTTAGTATGTGATAAGGAGAAACTAAAATATATTTAAACAAATTACTGACGTAATCACATATATGATAAATGTTGTTTTTTACAAATGCCAACAGTATTTAGTTCTTGTGCGTTCCCCGATCATTATCTAATTGCCAATCATTACGAAGATGTTTTAAAATTAGATCTAAAGCCAGAATAATTACAAACATACACAAGTAATACTTATTAAGTAACTAATGAAATATTATGCTTATGTTTTGAGGTGTATGTATAATTAAAGAAAAATTCATCTCCATTATATTATATAATTAAAGTAGAAGTGTTTCTTTGCCTTAATATAATATTAATTACACTCGGCATAATGATAATTTGGCAGTTGAATTGACTGTAAAAAAATGTGTAGTCCTACACCTGTACACCTGCAAGACTCTCTGTAAACAGATATGACATCAGCTTTGTGTAGAAAGTGGAATTGTGCTTGGCCAAAGAGTAAGATTCTACTCTTTACTTTTCTGTTGATTTTGCGTGGATTATAAGCATATTGATAAAAATGTGTTACACACTTTAAATATTGACATTAGAATTACTTTACATTGAAAAGTGGCACAAATAAAATTATTTTTCATAACAACGTTTAATATTCAAATTTAGTGACACCACTACTATTAGATTGAAATATTGGTGACACTGTTAATGTAGATTTATTGAAATGAGGTAGTTTCAAAAATATTTTTTTCTTTTTATTACACTCTCCAGATTTAATATTGACTTGATATTTTGAGTATGATAAACCTATGATAAAATATTCAGTTTTATAGACTTTAATTTCAAGCATACTTTTTATACATATAAATATAACAGACCAAACTCACTTTTACTACTTTAATATGAACAATCTTTATTTTAGTTTTCTCTGAATTATTTCTCAGAATTACTAGATAATTTTTATAAAATTTGATATTCTAAAGTTTGTGATACTTAATTTAAGTAGATTTTTGAAAAAATACACATTACATTATTATTTAATTTATTTATGGTATTTCAAAGTTTGTGAGTATAACATAAATATCTAATCAGACTTTTATTCCAACATTAAGATAAAATACACATTACATTATTATTTAATTTATCCACCTTAAAAAAATTGACAAATAATAAAATTTCTTTCTAAAGTCTTAGACTGATCTAATAATATTGATTTTTTAGAATCAGAGCAATCTGAACATCAACCTGAATATTTATGAAAAAAAAAAAAAAAATAAACTTTACAGATTTTCAACAACCACTCTTTTATATTTTAAAATTTTTGACTATTTTATGAGAAATTAAATCCAAAAAATTAGTCAAGTATGTAAATAATTTTAACTTGATATTTGGAATATAATAAATCTATGGTAAGATATTCATATTTATTAGACTTTAATTTTTTATACATAAGAGTATAATAAACCAAACGTCTCTCAGCTGTTTTTTCTGTTTTAATATGGATATTTTTGTTTTTCTAAATTATTTTTCAGAATCATTTTTTATAAAATTTCGAAGTTTGTGAATATAAATATCTAACTAGACTTCTTTATTCCAACACAAAAAACACAAATAATTAGTTTAATTCTTTTTGTCAAAAATGACTTTCCAGTTTGGTAAATAATAAAATTTAAGTTTTAGACTGGCCTAATAATATTGATTATTTAGAGTCATGAAATTAATAATAATCTGAAAATCCGACTGAACATTTGTGAAAAAGAATAAATTTTTTTTAAAAAATTCAATTTTACAAAATAGTAATGTAAATTTTTAGTAAGACTCATAATTTTATAGCTTCTAAAAAAAGAAAAAAACGTATTTTTTGCCTCCCTTTCAAATTAAAAATCCTTTAAGATATTCGAGACACCATCCTGGACAATTAAAATGTGCAATCAGTAATAACGAATCATTTTTTAAATTGATTCAAAAGAAAAAGCTATTGTTGAGTCACATTATGTAAAGACGAGGAAACAATAAAGTAGCACACTTGTTAGCCGGCCGAATCTCACGTTCGATTCCCCGTGGACGTTCTCAAAAACATTGAAACAGTGAAACCCGAAGCGGCGGGCCCGGGCAAAGAATGCGATAATATACGACTACATTATGATCGCGGCAGGTTGGTCCATTGGAGCGGCAGCGGCACCGAAGAACGACGCAGTCGGTGCTGCGAGTACTGTTAGGCCAGTGGCAAAAAGTCTCTTCTCGTCTTCGGGAAGTGGGTCAGAGGCTCAGAACGAGGGCCGCGGCGATTTGGCCGGTTATTGACCGCCCGGCACCGCACCACCACACGTCCACATGTCCACATTCATACGCAGGACTCTGCACGCGGACCGGGGAAAAATGCCGCCGCCGACTCAACACAATGGTGGCACACCGACATTTTTCGAATGGTTCGCGTACAACTCCACTACGGTACAGGTTCCATCGGCGAACATTTTTATTACCTCGACGCCGTTTCGCATTCTCGATTGTGTTCATTTTAATAATAACACTTATAGACAGCTTTATGGCCAACTCCCATCTAGATTTATGCGAGTTGCAAAAGGTGAAATTGCCACTATCAAAAGCTGATACGTAAGATGTCCACGCAATCTAAACTTTTTTTGATCAATTAATCGGTCTTAATTGGTAATTTAAATAAAATAAATGTTGACATCAAAGGAAAAAAAAACATCTTTTATACGCTATTATTTCTCAAGTGTACTATTTAAATCAGGTTTAGATAAATCATTATCAACATCGTTTCATGAACGATCTTAATTATCAATTTCCACCAAAATTAAAGGTTTGGATCGGAGCAAAATGTAACACACCTCTAAATATTACGGGTCAACAATATAGGCATGTCACGTCATAAATAAATCAAAAGAAAGTTTGCTTCCGATGGCTGTGAGGAATGATGAAATTGAAATCGATAGCTATCTGAACCACTTTGCATGTGTTTAGTGGCATTCTAAAGATTGGGCTGCTTCTCTCGATAATTTCATAATTTCAATTTAATTTAAATGCTTCAGATCGTATCATTAGAGGTCACTTAAAAACAGATTAATAACAAGCAAATGCATTATTATTGACTTAGATGTAATTATCGTTGTAGTTAGTTAAGAATTTCGATGGAATCGGACATGTAGGTTGGAATTTAATTAAAATAACTGGACGAGCTACCATATCTTAACGTTTTTTAAGTCGTTTAGTAGCATTGTCCAAATTAATTATTTTTAATGTTATTGGCTTCTTTGATGTGCGACCAAAAGTTTCCGTTTTATACAAACAGGTCACCCTATAGGTATATTTATACAAACTAGCGTGTCAAAAATGGATGAATATACCATACAAATATAATAAGTATAATGGAAAATAATAATGGAAGTGTGAAAAGGTTCGAAAAGACCCCCCATGGGGACACATTACAAGAGCGCCAAAGGGAGCCGTGTTACCCTGCCAATTAATGACGCCCCTTGTGGAACACCTTATTAATGAATTCTAAAAATTCCTAATTGGATTATTGAACAAAGGGCATTCACATAAAATATGATTTTGTTCGCGTAACACCTAATACAAAATGCACCTTTCACAGAAGTAACGAACGGATGTTGCCCCCCCGAAATAATATTCACATCCGACCATTTCCTGTGATCCACCGCCAAACTTCTGATTTTCCAAAATCAATAGTGTCAAACACAAACGAAAACACCCACATCCAATAAGTACCAATTATTGTTAGAATGTATGCAACAGAAGAAAAAAAAACTCTTTGTAAACTGATTGTGGTTCGGAAGAATGGCCGATGATTGGTCATTTAACATTGAAAAGTGTTGTTAACAATGGCATTCAACGACTCGCATGATCAATTAATTATCGGTAAGAGTGATTTTACTGTTCATTTATTAGAATTGTCTATTGAAGCCCTATAATGAATCTTCTTTAGTAGCCCATCGGGAACATTGTTGCTGTGGAGTCGTGTCGAATATTCTCACACGGTGCATACAACCTATTAATTAGTGTTTTACTTCGCCATTGTTATTTGAGCATTCTTTAAGTCGTTTCCGTGCCACGGAACCTGTGGGGCGGAATCGTTCGATTCCAGCCCTATCTGTTTAGTTATCAACGTACTTTCTTTAAAGGATCTATCTCAACGGATACGTCCATATAATTATCTTCTTTTTCTACCTAAAAAAAGTAGTTCAGCAGTTGATTACAAAATATTTTGTCATTAAAATATTCCAGTATTAAAACGGAAGTTTTATGACCTGTCTGCTTTTGCATGAAATTCTATTATTTATTCTTTTACATCTTTAAGTACGAAATTGGACAATTAATTTCTTATCCTGTGAAAAAGTTGCCTAGAAGATAATTAGCTTTTATCTTAGGTAATGCAATACTGGTAATTTTTTCTATAAAATTTATTTTAAGTTTTTCCCTAATAATTTCGTTTTTTCTTTTAGCAGATCGTAATTTTCTCTCTAGTCTCTTCTTTCAAATGTAAATGTAAAAAAATTATTTACCATACACTTTAAGTCATTCTGCCTTATTCACTGAAGAAATTTAAATTTCCTTTTTCTCAGTTTGTAATTGATCATTTAAACTATGGGTTTGAGGTGACTGTAAAATCATCATTTTCTGGGTTTTAATAACCTTGAAATGTCTTCAAAGAGGTATTGGTGTAGTAATTGACCCTATAATAAATTTTTAAATATTAAAATTATGAATAATGTTAGATTAATTAAAATCCTCAGTATGTACATATATATTTCTCATTTTTCTATTATAATTAATTTTTGGATTTTAGTTAGTAAGGAGATTTTATAAATATATTGGGGCACTTAATCACTCATTTTCTTTAACTAAATCATATTACGTAACCGTCAAATATACTTGTATTAAGTTATACAAGTTAAAAAAAATTTAAATAGGTTTAAAAAACTAAAAGCTTTAATGATTATTTATAATCATGATTATTACCATTTTTTGTTTTTGTAAAGAATCTTCTATGGAATAAAATCAATAAAATAAAATAAAAATAAATAATATAGCAAAAAGTAGTAAATTCTCTCACTAACTTAACTAATTAACAAGTTTCTAACAATTTGAATAATATAAATTTATAAATAAATTTTAATTTTGATAGTTAACTGAAAATTATGAATAGTAAGTTTATCATTTTTTTCAGAAAATGAAAATGTTCGAGCTCCAACTTAAACTATTAATCAAAATAATTTCTTCCTGTAACATTTTTTAATATTATTCGATTGAAGTACTGTAGGGTTTACCATTCCTGAAAATTAATAAATATTCTATTGGAGCACTTAAGTCAGTCATTTTCTTTAACCAAACTGTTACAACAGATTTCGACCTTGAATAGAACCTAAAAAAAAAGTAAATTTTAATATAAAGTTGACATCTGCCATATTAACCAGTACCATATGGACTCTATCAACTATTTCTGTTTAAATGGAAAAGTTGCTCTTGTGATATCTCGTTTGAAAGGTATTTAGATTCTCTATTCAAAGCTATTTGGCTGATTAAAATGAAATAAGTAGTTACAGAATGTGGAACAACTCATTTAAAATGTATCATATTAGAGATGGAAACAGCCCCTTAATTCTTTTATATATAACTTGTTTTTAATTAATAAAAGCTCAAAACATAAATACATATAATAGACATTATTTTTATGTCACCTGAAACATTTTTACAAACAGAAACAGAATATTTTTTAAGAATTTTTACATTGAAACTGAATAAAAAATATTGCATGGAAGTGGCAAAATTAAAAATCACTTTCTTCTACCCAACTAAAACTCGCCTGTGTTAAAAATATTTAAAAATATAAATTCATTAGAAGAAGGTTTTTTTTTAACTTTGCCACAGATACCTTAATTTACAACATTGTTAATGATTTTTCATAAAAAAAATCCCTTTTCCGGATCATATGAGAGACTCGAATATGTCAAACTGATTTTGAATGAAACGAAGACCAATGTAGTGCTGTTCCATACTAAAAATTATGTTCAATGTCCATAAATATTCATAAATCACGTTGTTTCTAAATTAAGTATTTTTGTAAATTTGAAAATCTGCTTCCTTTATCAAGCTTACAAAGAATTTTTGTTGCTCAAAAGATGGTCCTTAGAGAAAATTGAAAATTATCAGTTATTTGGGTGTAGAAACTTTGGGTTTAAGAAACTAAATTAACTAAACTAATTGTTAATTGATTTATTATTAATGATTATTTATAATCATTATACCATTTGTTTTTGTGCTTGTAACATTGTTTCATTTTTTGTTTTTGTACACTATGGAATAATGGCATAAAATAAATGAAATAAGATTACAAAAAACAGTAAATTTTTTTATTGATTTGACTATTTAATTAACAATTTCTAATACTTTCTAACAATTTGAATAGGGCTGATTGGAGTAATATAAATGTGTAAATGATTGTCAATTTTGATAACTAAAAATTATGAATAGTAAGTTTCATAAAAAAAATCAAAATATTCAAGCTTCAACTTAAACTATTAATGAAAATAATTTAAAAAAGTTAAGTTAAAAAAAAAATTTAATAAGTGTAAGAAACTAAATGTTTGTTAATTGATTTAGCATTAACGACTACTTAGTTTTTGTAATTTTGATAATTGAAAATTATCAATAGTAGTGTCATCAATTTATGACAATGTAAAAAAATCAAAAATAATTTCTATTATATTAAGGATCTAGTAGTTAGGTTTATCAACGCCTAGAAGTTCATAAATGTTCTAGAAAAGGATAAACATTGAAAAAAATGAATATGTAGCTATTACATTAAAGTTGTAGACCAAAATTATGAATAAACTATGAATATGGTTCGTGTACATTCTGTTTTTTCAACGAATCGAAATGCCATTCATTTATAAACGATTATCTGAAAAATAACCAACAAATTGCTACACAGTGAAACTGTATATTTAAATTCAAATCTATTCAAGCATTATTAAAGCGTGAAATTGAGCCAAAGCCCGATAACAATCAAGCGCAGGTACTACATTATACTATATTTATTCAAATGGCCCATATTACAACCGAAGATAACATTATCAAGATTATTTTCACCTTTTATGTGCGTACGGTACGTTCCTGCGGTCGAGATTTCGAGACGAACGAGTGAGCAGCACAATTCGCCGCGAACCGGGACGGCCGCGGATGGAAGGCGCGGCGGCAATTTTCATTTGTTTATTCGAATCCCAAGTTCATCATCGGCTGTACGCCTTGCCCGGACGACTGTGATGAAATCCGTTCTACAACGTCGTTATGAAATGCCGTGTCGGTTGGATATGTTAATAATTGTTGGCGTGACGTTCGCCACAGATTGAAATATTTTCATGGGCGATGTGCGTTCGCGGATACACCGCACATTACATTCCCGACTGCGTTTGGAACGTGTTCGATATTTCAGAGCCGCGCTGAGATTAAGTTCCTCGAATAAATTTTTAACGTGAACAGTTAACATCCAGGCCGTAATATCCAATTAAGCGCGGGTCCGCGTATAATTGCGACGGTTTGTGTAATATCTGCATTTGTTCGTTTTACGTCTTATTGGCCGCGGCATTTCTAACGCGCCGCCACGGCGTTAAATCAAAACCCGGCGACACTGAGTGGTGGCTAAATTAAACGAATTCGACGGGTGATCGATGTGCGAGAACGTACGGCTGTACGATTTGCTGTGCAGATCGTACCCGGCTAAATAGGAACACGTAACCGCTTCGCGACTCTTAAAATGACATCAGAAATCGATAGTTTATGACGGCGAGATAAGTGCCCTTGCCACTATATACGTGCAGGGAACGGGGCACGGTGAATGGCGCACTCTTATCGGCTTCAACCTTATGGATATTCCAATTTCCTCGAATGCATCACCTTTCCTTTCAAATCTGCCCGGCTCTTAACATCGACGATAACATGCCCTCCCCTTTTTGTGTCCATAAATATCATAGCACGATTCTGGCGAGCACAATGCCTAGACGCGTAATGCCCCGTTCGATTTTGCCAAAAACACCTGATTCACATGTCCCTAAGTCAATATAACAAACGACTTGCCGAGTGTAATCTATTCGTACATTAAATACCTCACAAAAAAGGAGTGCGGATTAAAAACGTGCACAAAAAATAAGTCAATTATTTTACATTATCTGATAACACTTTGAGATTGGCAAGTTTTAATCTTGGAAAGTTTGTCTGTGTGTTACACAAAACACTTTAATTAGTTTTGACAGAGTATAAAATGTAATGTGTTATCTTAAATAATTAAAATATGTTGCTTTAAAAATACACCGTTACCTTTCGGGTATTGGAAACTCCTCTCATTCATAGATGTTAATGATGATGACTTCTCTGAAGGATTCTTTTACTGGTGATGAATTATTATCTTTACAAATGGATGTAATTAAAATAAGACAAAAATTCTAACAACGGTGAAGAAAAATTTGCAACGACCAAAAAACAATTCAAATAGTACAAAAAAATCTATAAAACCTTAACAAAAAAGAAAAATAATTCAAAAAAAAAAAAATCATAAATTGTGTATAATACATTGTTTTATTTTAATAACATCATAAGGATGCTACTTATATTTTTCCAAATAAGCAAATTTAAATAAATTATTTATAAATCATATTTATTTTGTGTACTTAATTCGCCTCGCTAATAATTGCCAAATTTGAACTCCAAACTTTCTTATACAGTTATGGATTTATTATCGTCCGGAAGCTCGCTCCGGGAACGCCACGCAATCTGTCGGAGGTAGCGTGAACTATAAGAAAGATGTGGTCCATGCAGCCTCCGCAACAAGCACTACTGTTGCCATCTGTGAGCGAAAGGCGGAACTAACAGGAAATCGTTACAGGTTTACAGGCGACGAAAATTGCAGGCATTCTGAAATTTAATCTTCCCACAAGACAACAATGGGCCCACTTGAAAGACCTTAACCACCAAATTGTCATATTAATAACGAGTATGAAGTTGTTAATGGCTTTAAAATAATTGCTTATCGAATACGAATTAAAGGGTGTCCCAAACTCAAAGAAATAATTAGCCAAAATTGGCAAAAAAAAAAAATCATAGAAATTTAGCATATGAACGCACTAAAATCGGATAAATTTTAGACGACGCAAAATAAATAGCATTGATTCGACAAAATGGCAAAGAGAAAGGCTCGCAAACTCCTGCGTGTAAGTGCAAATTACACAAGTATTAATTGTTTTTAATTAAGATAGCAAAGACCGTATCGCCAGCTTCATGCCCTATTTGCCGTCGAAACTAGCAATTTCAGGAAATTTAATGGTGACATTTTGAAGCGATCTTACGACGAAAAAAAAAATATTGTGCGGCGCAGATGTGTGTTTTACTACGGCACAGATCGGAACGGGCTACCATTAATAACAACGAAAGGACAGAAATAACAGTTTAAAATAAGAGTTTAATTAGTGGTTGTGTACCCGCAGCCTCGGGATTTAAAGAATTCATTTTCTTATTATTTCTTGTCTACCGACATCCGACTTCGATTGTTCGTGATCGTTTCGATGTGTGAGATAAACATTTAATTTAATATCTCGATCAGACGTAGATGTTAGAGGGTATTTGAGTTAAACGCCCACCTGAAGACATGTTACAATTTGAAAACGACAAATTAATTGATGAATTTACCGGTGTGATTTCTCCAACGCAATGCCGGTCAATGAATTATAACACCAGTTTGCTTGTTTAAATATCTGCGGTTAAACCACATTTTAAAGAGTTTAATAAATTATTCTCGAAACCTATTACTGCCTAATTGCTTATTTTCCTATTTAAAAGATTCGTATTTACAATGGGTCTTGGCCGGAGATAAACCAGTATTTCATCGGTGTCTTGCAAGATCATTAATTAAACTTTAATCAAGGCTTTAATCACTCGGATACATAAAAAGGAGGATCTTACATGAACTATGCAAGTTCCTCGGTGTACGATGTTTAATCTTTAAGCAGGGAGGAATGTAGATAATTACGGGTGGGGACCAGCACGTGAAACAGGTGTTCCACTAGCCAGCATGGGATGTATAATTTCGGCTTTTTTCTTTTGCATATTTTTACATGGGCATTATCTTAAAAATATCCATTGGCATCTTAAAAACATGCTATCCGAATATATTACGACAGACCGTAACGCTAAATGACGTTGCTATGCTCTCTGATGCTAAGTAATATTGATCAGGTACTGAAAATCGATCATAATATTGGGTTTTTGAAAGAAAATCGTTCTGGACTGATAATTCACATTTATTAGTAATCAAGAATTTCACACTGATATTATATTTTTTAACGACATTTATATGTGTCATTAAAAAATAAAATCAAATAAATTATAAAATAAATCGAATCAAATAACTAGTTAACCACTAAATGACAAAAAATTTTATTGTAAGCAGATCTTCTAATTGTTCAAAATATTAATTAAAATTTTGAAACGCTTTATTTATAGTTGTGAGAGAAGTTCTTTTTCTCATTTTAGTAAATTAGTAAATTGTACAAATACTTCATTATTAATTTATTTCTAATTATTGTAAAATTTTAATTTTAATTAATTTAATTTGGTAAAAAGTTTAAGAGGTATCAAAGAAATAACTTAAAAAGCTTCATCTATACATCATTTTATAAATTATTGTTGAAAGAGAGAAGCTATTTTTCTCATTTTAGTAAATTAGTAAATTGCATAAATTATTATTATCTAATTATTGTAAAATTTTAATATTAATTAATTTAATTTGGTAAAAAGTTTAGGAGGAATCAAGGAAATAACTTAAAAAGCTTTATCTATACATTATTTAATAAATTATAGTTGAAAGAGAGAAGTTATTTTTCTCATTTTAGTAAATTAGTAAATTGTACAAATAGTTCATTATTAATTTATTTCTAATTATTGTAAAATTTTAAGATTAATTAATTTAATTTGGTAAAAAGTTTAGGAAGGATCAAGGAAATGCCTTAAAAAGCTTTAGCTCTACGTTATTTTATAAATTAAAATTGAAAGAGAAAAGTTATTTTTCTTATTTTAGTAAATTATTAATTTATTCCTAATTATTGTAAAATTTTTATATTAATTAACTTAATTTTGTAATTACATGTAAATACAATAATCAAATTATTAAGTGTATCAAAATCTTAAATTAATTTTTAACTTTCTGTGTTTCTCTTAACAGTTTTCTATGGACGCTTCTCAGAATCTGTTTAAAAAGTTGGTCCAGCTTTTTCTTGAAGGGTTTATTTTATTGAAAATTTTAACAGTTCATTGTGAAATTATATTAAAAAGTTTGGTACAAAAATTTGTATATATGAACAATTCCATGAAATCATTCCATTAACTGTGACTGAAACTGTGACCAAAAATGTTGTGTTACATCAATTATCCCTCTAAAATCTAGTACAAACCGAAAATACCACAAAGCCAAACAAACGGTCCAAAAAATGATGGACGTGGAATTGAATTGATGGGCGCCTTTACCTAAAAAATCTGGACCATCTACGGATCGGTGCGAGTCAAAGGTGCACGAAACGCCAACACCCCCATCATCATTCGGCAATTTGTTATCCTTAATTATAAAATTGCTTGTTTTAGATTTCGCCCGATAATATTTCCATTGGCTCCATTATCCCACAGCAAATATGTAATTTTGGGGATTTATGAAATTTATCGTCTGCACGATAGATTCTTGATGAGGCGCCTCTGCCGAACCAAGGGGGATTTAACACAAGGCTAAAACCGCTAAACATGTTTAATGGTCACGGAAGACAAGTATCGCACCAAGCCTATTATTATGATTTAATGTGCGATTTCGATACTTAATATTGTTCAGTTTTTTAATTAATTACGTTTTATTGTTGTTACAAATTCAACCAGATAATTCATATAATTTCCATAAAGTAGAAAACAACAACGTTTTCATTAAAATTAAAATGGTATTTCACAACAGCAATATCAAGGTTTGTGTGTGATGTATCTGTGTGCGATTCAAACCCCCAATTAACATTAACACATTTGTTCTTGTGCGACTAATCAAAATTGCATGATGAAACAACTAGAATATGAAACACGTGCATACGCGGTTTAAAGCTACTGGGTTCAACCCATAATTAAAGTTTGAAATAGATCCTGCCGTGCCGCCGACGATAAGAACCAAAGCACGTTCCAAACTAGAATCATCATTTGCTACCGTTCTTTTTGATTAATCGTGATAACTTTAAAATTACATGGGGATCGCGCTATTATTAAATTCCGATCAACTTGGAACTGATCAATGTTTGAGAATTTTCGAAGTTACAATTCATTTTGAATATTCAATCTAATATATGTTTATTAGTATTTTCATGTAAAATATGAATCAATTTAACTAGCTAATAATTTTATGATACATTGGTATTATTTAAAATTAGATAAAAATTTTTGGACACAATAAAAGATTTCCAAAATTCTCAATATTTTTGTTGTTAAAATTGAAAAAGCCTTATTGAAAACATATGTATAAATATTTCTGAGAAATAGAGCTGTGCAAAATAGTATTTAGCCTACTAATATATTAGTTATAGTTTTAATATACAATACTGAACATAAAATTCTGAGAAACAGAAATAATGTTATTTAGGATTAGATATTTACATCTAAACACAATATTTTAAATATATCCAACACTTTCTTATTGTTAAATATTTCTTAGACATAAAATTGAAATATCTCAATTAGACTATATGATTTGTCGTACTTTTCTGAGAAACAGAAATAGTAATTTTTAAATATTTGAACTAAATATAAAATTATAAATACATCCAATAGATTCCTGTTACTAAAATTGAGAAGCCCTCATTGAAACCAAAGTTGTATCTAAATATTTTTAAGAATTAGAAGTATACAAAATATCCCAAATAGTTTTTTATATACTTGTCACATCTCCAATATACTAGATTCTACTTGACATTACTTTTTGAGAAATACAAATAGTGATTTTTAAATATCTGAACAAAATAAATATTATAAATTCATCTAATAAATTTTTGTTATTATAATTGAGAAACCCTCATTGAACACCAAAATTATATCTAAATATTTTTAAGAATTAGAAATGTACAAAATATTCTAAATCGTTTTTAATATACTAGTCACATCTCCAGTACACTAGATTCCACTTGACGTAATTTTCTAAGAAATACGAATAGTAACTTTCTAATTATTATCTAAACAAAGTAAAATTTATAAATCCGTCTAATAAATGTTTGTTATTTATTGTATTGATATACAAAATATCCCAAATAGTTTTTAACGTCTCCAGTATACTAAATTCCATTTGACGTAATTTTCCGAGAAATAGAAATAGTGATATTTAAAAATCTTAACAAAATAAAAAATTATAAATTCATCTAATAAATTTTTGTTATTAAAATTGGGAAATCCTCATTGAACATCAAAATTATATCTAAATATTTCTGAAAATTAGAAATATACATAATATATCGAAGTAGTTTTTAAAATATTATGCACATCTCAAGTATACTAGATTCCATTTGACGTAATTTTGTGAGAAATAATTAAGAAATTACAATTTTATCTAATAAATTTTTGTTACAAAAATTGAGAAGCCTTCATTGAATACCAAAACTATAAATATTTTCGAGAATTATAAATGTATAAAATATCTAAAATAGTTTCTAATATACTAGTCACATACTAGATACCACCAATAATTATGTGAAAAATAAAAAGTAAATAGTATAGTATAAACATATGAATAGAAGATTACCGTTTTTATTTTTTTGGTAAATATTTCTGAAAAATGGAAACGGTTAAAAACTCTAAAATAATTTGTAATGCACTAGTTATATCTAATAGTGTCTAGTATACAAAATATATGACTGGTATACTAGTCTTCTAAAGACTACTTAACATATTTTGCTCATTTCCGTTTTTCATAAAATAGTTATTTACATGTTTCTCAATTATGTAAACACACTTTATTACTTGAGTAAAAAATAGTTTTCACTAATGTTTTACTTGAATCAGTTTTAGTTTTCTAGGTAGTATCTAGTAAACACGTATTTTATTTAATTACGTAATTGGTTTTTTACATACAGATTACTCTTAAAATGTTGATAGAACTCATTAAGATAAATTCTAGTTTATTGCACATCTTTATTGCCTGCAATAATTTATAAAATAAAGAACGGCATTGATCTCCTCATAATTTTTTAATGTGGTGTGCAACATTTGTTTTCCTCGTTTTACATGATTTGTTTTAAAATTTTGTGCAGGAAAACAATAACTAAAATAAATGGTACAAGTTGCAAAACATTATATTATAAAATTGAACGGTGCAGTAACAAATTATATAAACCATAAATACATTTATATATTATTAAAGAGTGTTAAAAGGAAGATAATAATTTAGAAACCCCAATGGTCGGACAGGCAACGAACCCGATATTTGGCAGGTCATCCGCCAAAAAACCTTTTGTGTTTCCGAGAAGATTGCTTTTATAATTATATGTTGAAAATCATAAACTGGCCGCGCACAATTATAACAAAAATAAATGTTATAATGCCATTAATTATGCAAACCTCTTATTCGAATGGGACATTTAACAGATTAGCAGGAAGTGTTCGCCGCTTCTAACGTTTTATATTTATATAAATCAATATGTTGATGTTAGCACTGTTAATAATAATAAAACAGTCATTCGATATATTAATGGTGCCCGCACCGAGTTTAGAAATTCAGCGCTACGTCGCCCGATTGTTGATTCGCTTAATTTATTTCGTCCAGTTTTTTTTTCTTCCTGAACAATGCGTTAACGAAATAAAATTGAGAATTTGTGTGGTAAATACCTATAATAATGAGAATTGTAATAAATAAAATTAAATTTGATGGGTAAAAGTATGAATAATGGGTTGTAAAAAATATTTAAAATAATAAAATAATTTATGTATAACCCAACAGAACAGTTACATACTTTTTCAAACTAAGTACATACACATTATAATATTCAATAGGCTGTTTTATGTCTTAATCAATAAATGTAAATTTTTAACATCCTAATGGGATTTTTGCAATTGTAATGTATACATGCAATTTAAATAAACATAAACATAACTACATGTTTCTTTTCTAGTAAATCTGGTAATTTATAATTAATTTTGGTTCGTCCATAATACCACAATAACATATTTCATATAATAATAATACAAATTTATTAAGATAACGAAATAAAAGCAAATTATATGGCTTTGGTGCGGCCTTGGTGGTTTCTTGAATTTTTCGAAATCTGACTTGTAAATTAGGTTCGGCCGACTCAGAATTAATAATAACATTTGTTGTCTCCACCAAATTACAACTTGGGAATATGAAATCATTCGCGAATTCTGACGAGGCAGATGTCCTTCTAATTTGCCGGGATATTATTAACTTTCCATTGCCGTTCATCTTCCAAAGACACAGCCTTATTTTTTAATGTAATTCTTAAAAAAAAAAGAAAGAAATATTTATTTATCGTCTACTGAATATTTAAATTGCTATTGGCCTGACACACTAAGCATCTAATATGTTCATTTGCATTCCTTAATTGAGATTAATTTATGATTACCTATTTTAAAAGCCAATAACTCTCTATTTATTTCTTTGGTACATTCTTATTTTGCAAATAAACATATTAAAACACAAAAAAAAATAGATTTTTTTTTCTTTTACATATATTTAAATTAAAATAAATAAATATAGATATTTAATACATTTTTTTATACACGCATGTATCAAATGTTTATAATTAATTTTTTGAAGGTTTTATTGTATCATTTTAAGTGTTAAAAATATTGTTGTCATTATAATAATGTGTGAAAACTGTGTTTTATTTTGTTAATTAAATTCGACGCATCCTATTTCAAAAAATATTTACAATATTGACTTTTTTAAATTAATATTAATATTTAATCTACTACTTAAAATTTATAAATACATTTCTTTTATTTTTTATTTTTGCATTTGATCTTCATTTTCTATTTTTATTACTTTATTTATTTATAGTGTTTACTTTTTGCTTCAGCAATATGATAAATTTGTTAAAAGTTTTTTAATAAACTTAGTAAAAGAAATTATTCGTATAAAAATCTTTATTTGAATGATAAATTTATTACCAATATTAATTTACTAATTAATACTATTTTGTAATTAATAGGTTATTATTATTTTTTAATAAAATAATAAAATTACAAATATTTATTTAAATGATAAATTTATTACTAATATTTACTGATTAATATTAACATTGACTTTTACTACTTAATTCATTTTTGTAATTAGTAGAAGTTATTATTATTATTAATTTTTAATAAAATAAACCATAAAAATAATTTTTCAAAAAAATTACAAAAAAAATATTTATTTAAATGATAAATTTATTACTAATATTTACTGATTAATATTTACATTGATTTTTACTAGTTAATTCATTTTTGTAATTAGTAGAAGTTATTATCATTTTTTTAATAAAATAAACCACCACATAACAATTTTTTAATAAAGTTACAAAAAAAAATATTTACATAAAAACCTTTATTTAAATGATAAATTTATTACTTATATTTATTTACTGATTAATATTATTACTAGTTTATATCTTTACTAGTTAAGTCAATTTTGTAATTAGCAGAAATTTTTTTTAGCAAAATAAACTGTAATACAACAATTTTATATTAAATATAAAAATAATTTTCTTTAAGAATTTCATAACTGATAGATTACATAGTATTTACTAGTTACATTAAAAAGGGTTTCAGTTACCTTACTGGTGACACTTCGTTACATTTTGCCGACGCTAGTTAAATAAAGTGAAATAACTCAGTAACTACTTTAATGTTATTTAAAACTGGTATATTTATATTGTGGTCTAATTTGTTTAATATATAGGTGAGCATTTTGTTAAAACTTTAACTACTATTTAATTTTATAATTAGTTTCGGGAAACTGAAAAGTTTCTGGTGTATGTTGTATATTAATGTATTACAAAGACAAAACGAAAAACAATTAATTAATAATTTTAATTCTCTTAATTTAGAAACAAAACTCAATTTAATTGAAATAAAACTTTTCCCAGGAAAATTCACTTCCTGCATTTTATTTTAATTTAAATTTTACACATTTTATTAATTAATTTGGCTGAACATTTACATTTATAAATAGAACATTTTTAGTGAGCTATTTAAATATTTTATAGTGTTTATTTTCAATAATTTATTTACTTATTTTATTTACATTTTAAAAATAAATTTAATCCTTTTTAATTTTTAATATTTCGATAAAGTTTTTTTTATATTGTTAAGGTTTTTTAATTTTTGGATTACCATCGTGTTATGATGGAACAATTTTAACTGTTTTTTTAGTTTTACTGAACAAATATTAGATTAGACTTAAGAAATATTTTTGTTTTATATATTTTTATTACTTACTGATCCAAATATATTTTCAATAAAATATTTTCTAATTAAGCCTTATTGTTGCAAATATTTTATCGTAATTACTGAAAAGTTTTTAAAAATTACAGGATTTGGATTTAACCCTTATAGAAGGTATAGACCTTAATACTTTAAATACTTTCAGTGCCAGATAATGCTGCGTCAAAAAAATTATACAAAATGTGTATTATTGCAAAAATACATAAAATAAAATAAAATCAGTGCTGATTTCTGTCACAATTTAAAAAAATTCATGACGAAGAAATATTACAAAATAGATTACACGTTGCGTAAAAAATTGTAATGGTTTAATTAAATTATAGATACAGAGATGTTTAAGAATTTTGAGGAAAAAAAAATAAATAACAAAAACTAGGTACTTACTTCATATTGTTGGTAGTTGGCTAAAGATGAATTAGAATTTAAATAGAACCTAGACATCATTCCATAACTTTGTTGCACCACCGTAACCAAAATCTGATCTCACTTGCCAACTGAAAATCTCGTAACACTTCCAAAAAACCAAAATTCTCGAAAAAAAATCAACGCACTACAAAGTCATAACGAACGTTGCGAGGACGTGGGATTGCACAGTTGAGGGAAAAAAAATTATTAGGAAAAAACCACCCGAACGAAACTTGCCTTCCGAAATGGGATTTCGATCACAGCGATAAAGAAAGCTTGCAGCGTGCGTGCGTAACCGTCATGACTGTCGGGTGATATCGCGTCGCAGGATGCCGCCGCTCACTAGATGGGTATCGGGGCAGCCGTGCGTCGTCTCGGGGATTTCTGGGGGCTCTCGTTGACCGGGGGTATGGGAGTTGGGTGAGTGCGGTGCGCTTTCGGGCGAGCTTGCAGGCAATGTGCCGCGGCGCACCGTAGGGCCGGGCCCCTGAGTGCTTGCCGCCCGGAGGGGGAAAGGCCGACGGCCATTGGCCGGGCGGCCGAGGCGGCGTGCCCGCCATTGGTCGCGGGTCCCGTCGCCCCGGGCGTCCACACAGCATCCCGATTGCATCTTGCGATTTGCCATCCGTCGCCGGACGCCACTCGACTAAAGGACGCCGCGGTGGTACGGTCGCGGTGCTCGCCACTAACGTCCAAGTGTTCTGTGTTCTGGGGGGTGTCGGTCGCTGCCGACCTTCCTGTCATGTTGTCTCACGTCGACACACGGCTCGAACACTTTACCCCGGGACTGACACGGTGGAAAGATGCGTAAATGCGTTTTTAATTGTCGAAGTAAAGCGACAAATGTCCTTAATTTCCATAAAATTGACTGTTAATCTAATAAAATTTTTATTACGCACAGTTTACTGTGGATAACCAAACAATATTAAAAAAATAATAATAAATGGTTAAACTAAAATTAAATATTTTTTTAAGACATAAAAAAACCCTTATTTTTAAAAAACTATATTTAAGTAACATATAATATAAATTGTCATTTTTTTCATTGTTGTTATTTTTTTACATTTTATTCACAAATAAAAATAATTCATTTCGTTTAAAATCAATATTTTACAGTATAAAAAATTATTTTATTTTGAAGTAAAAACATTTTTAAAGTAAGAAAATTTCTGGCAATTATGTTATTTTGGTATAAAAGGTCATATTGGGAAAATAATTATAATTAATATAAATTCAACTATATATTTTAATTTTTATACATATATAATTTCTTAATAATTACAATGTGGGAAGACATCATTAGCATTCATTTTGAAAATTCTTAACCACAATGTTTCGAATAATCCCTTAATTATAACTTAAGGGTGTAATTTAATTTGTGGTAAACCCCATGATGTGTAACAACCAAATTAATCTGTTTATCTTGCCATAAATTTGTTCTCCCAGAAAATTATTTTTTTTTGTCAATATTATAAAAATGTCCTTCAAAATCAATTTTTTATACACAATATTTGGATATAAGAGGTGTTAATTGGCAAATATTTTTAATTAATTTAAATTAAATTATTTTTTAATATATATCATTTTAATTTAATAATTACAATGTGGGTTTATATCATTAAGAATTAATTTCAAAAATATAAACCACAATGAATTACATAATAATCCCTTAATTGTAACTTAAGGGTATAATTTAATCTGTGGTAAATTCCATGATGTGTAATAACCAAATTAATTAATAAATTAATCTGTTAATCTCGTCATAAATTTGTTCCTTCAGAAAATAACATTACAATTTTTTTGTTGAACAACATTAAAAAGATGTCCTTAAAGACTATATTTGATAGACATGAAAATTTTGTAATTTAATAGAGGTCTGTAGTTTACAATATTTATTTTGATACAAGAGGCGTTAATGGGCAAATATTTCTAATTAATTAATAAAATATATCAATTATTTCATAACATACATCATATTTTAATTATTACAATGAAGATATATATTTAGCAATTAGTTAGCAATTATTTTGAAAAATGTGAACCACAATGTATTAAATAATCATCCCTTAATTTTAACTTAAGGGTATAATTTAATTTGTGGTAAACCCTATGATGTGTAACAACCAAATTTAAATTAATCTGTTAATCTTATTTTTTTGGTTGAACATGTCTTTAAAAATCTATTTTTTATAGAGATTGGATATTTTAAAATGTTAGAAAATGGAATGAATTTTTAATTAAGTTATTTTAAAAAATTTATTAAAAACTATTATTTATTTTAAAAAATCTAACCCACAATGTATTAAATAAATATTGTGACTTAGGAGTATAATTTAATTTTTGGTAAATTATGGTAATATGTTCATTTTGTCATAAATTTGTTCTTTTATATATTTTTTTTGCTGAACAATATTAAAAATATGTCTTTAAAAATCTACTTTTTTATAAAGATTGAATGAAAATTTTGTTATTTATAGACGTATTTTATAGTGTTTATTTCGATATACATATATTAAACACGATTACTAAAAAAACGCAATAAATAAATGTTGTAACTTATAATTTTATAATTTAGTTTTTGATAAATCCCATAATGTGTAATATCCAGATTTAATTTAATATGTTTGTTCTTACAGGAAATTATTTTTTTGCTGAACGACATTAAAAAGATATCTATCTAAACCTAAATGTATTAAACAAATATTGTAACTTAAGGTTATAATTGAATATCTGATAAATCCCAGAATGTGTTTTATCCAAATTTAATTTAATATATTCATATTGTCATAAATTTATTCTTTTAGATTTCTTTTGCTGAAGATCATTAAAAGATATCCTTAAAAACCTATTTTTTATAGAGATTGAATGAAAATTTTGTGATTTTATAGAGATATTTTACATTGTTTATTTGAATATATAAGGTGTTAAGGGAAAAATATTTATAATTAATAACCCATCAGAAATTAAATAAAACTTAAGGGTATAATTTAATTTTTGGTACTCCATGAACTCCATGAAGTATAACCAAATTTAAATTAATCTGTTAAGTTTGTCAGAAAATTTTTTATTAAACAAAAATGCCCTGTATAAAAGAATATTTTTCTTGTACGATGAACGAAAATTCTGATATTTTATAGTGATGTTTAGAATAAAATTAAAATAATAAATAAATAATAAATTAATCTAAACTCAACTATTTTTAATATATATCATTTGTAATAATTGTAATGTAGTCATCAGCATTAATTTTGTAAATTATATACAGCATATAATAATCTTTTAATTGCAAGTCAGGGATATAATTTAATTTACAGCAAACTCCACGATATGTAGCATTCAAACTTTATTTAATTTATTAATCGTATTATAAATTTGTTAAAAAAAGTAGAGATTGAATTTTGTGAATTTAATATTATGAAAAAAATTATTAAGTCATCAACTAGTAAAGCTAATATTCACAAGTCACGAAACATTAGCCCTCATCAAAGGGTTTGTCGGGTTTCATCCATATTTTAATGATGATGAGGCTCCCTTGTCAAAAAGAACTGTTCTTTACTTAACATTTTTTTGCTAGATTCATTAAGTCATACAAGAAATGGAGATGTAATTCAGTGAAAATCAAAGATTTATAAGAAAACAACTAAACTAAACATTGGTGAAAACCAATAACAAAAAAATAATTTATTGCTTTTACCCGTCAGGAAAATTAAAAGGGTTTGTTATAATTGTTGGTACCCAAAAGCTTTCAATTCCTAAAATATGTATTTTCAGAATTTGTAAGCTCCATTTGCTAAGATTTGATACATCATCTGACAAATAAATAATATACCTATAATAATATACAGAAACCTGTACTTTAATCGTTCCTCAAGGGTAAGATGAGGGGGAGGGTATGGCAAGATACAAGATGCAACGTTAGATGATCAGTATCAAGATTATAGCGTGAGTTGCATTCACCACTTATAATTATCACGGTACGCAGGCCACTAATTAAAAATATCTTAGTCCGTCTTACTCCTAGATACTTTGTTTTATTGTTCATTTATCATTTTGCTAAAAAGAAAAGTACTGTTAGGAAACTCGCACTCCAATATGTATTAAACGTGTTATTATCATTAAAAAATATAGCCTACACTGGCTTGCTTTATTTACCGCTCTTTTTATACCACTCTTTATCTGTGTGGGGTATTATTTATTTGGTGTCTCTATTAAACTCAGATTTATGTGTTAGATTTTAGATTTGATTTGATATTCTGCTTCGATATTGGGGTATTCATAGGTAAAGAATATCGATTTGTGTTTATAATGACTGAAATTTAAATAAAATATCTGGAATTCCAAAATTTCATGAAACTATAAAATTGTATTTGACATTAGACACTCATTGTATCTATCAATTAATGCAAAACAAAACTAGCAGGGCGGGTTTAAAAATTACCTTACCTCTAGACGTAGACTTTACAACCCCTGGTTATCGATACAACAATAAGCAACAGTTCAAAGGGGTGGATACCTATATTGAAAAAACAAACGCAAATAAAGATGGTCTGAAAAAACTCCAAGCGTTCCAACCCCGTACTATTTAGAACGTCGAGCCACAATAACAAAGTGGGTTTATAAAGGGATGAACGGAATTACACAAACAATAATTACTTTTAACGATCCAGAAAATCAAATTGAACCCGCGTTTATAGGTAAGTAAATACAGTAGCATTTTAACAGACTTCAGATCTCAACAACTTGAAAGATATCTGTGAAATTTTAAGCAAAAAAGGACAAAAAGGTCTATTTTTTATTTATTTTTTTGTAATAAGAAATTTGTAGTGAACAATCAATTTCATCACTAAAATTAAGATATTATTCAATGTCGTTTTTTGTGTCTATTTGATTTATCTGGTTTAAAATTGACTGTATTTAATAAAAATTAAGTGTTTTATATATCTTAAATGATCAAGTATTTTTTGATAATTTTTCAAAAATTCACAAGAGTAAAAAGTAATTTTAAATTCTTGGTTGGTAAGTTTTCCATATGCTCAATTTTGGAGCATCAACAAAAGCATAATTTTTAAGAAGAATTTGTTATTGTCAATGGATCTAGAAGTTTTCAAAGTGTATTTTTTTTCAGAAAATCTTATTTTAAAAGTGATAAATAATAATTTATTATTTCTTAATTCTAAAAATAAATAAAATTATATCATGGCAATTTTAAATTCAACCAGCAAAAATAAAATATTTAAAAATATAATTATACATAAACTTAATACAGAATCTGCAACGACTTTATCTATACATCACTGTTGTGTGATTAATAGCATCCATTAAATTTTAAAATAAAACGCAGCACAACAATAATAATAAGTTGATCACTGATAAGCGCAAATAAATTAATTAACATAGAATATTGTGCATAAATTGTGAAAAGTTGTGCACAACAAAATAAAAAGGAGCAACGATATGGTATTGAAAATCCAAGACGAGCATGCATAATGGGATAACGACTGATGATTATATGCTAATGCCACGGCGGGGGCAGTGCATACTGCATAGTGCGGGTCCATCGCACGAAGGGATCACCACCTCAAAAATGTTCTTCTAGTTAGAACTGGTGTTTGAGCCGTCAAGTATAATTGACTTAACATGAGAGCAAGATAATATTAATAATAACCCATTCACTTACAAACTTTACCATTGTAAGTGAGAATAGACACACATATTTTAGTTTATGCAGATTTAGTACTAAGGGGTTAGTGTTAATTGAAGTACTTGTTGATATATATGTGGTAATGTGTGCTAACTACAGACCACCAAACCATGCACAACTTTGAGGTTTCGCCACAGCGTGCGTCGTCGCCAGCAGTACCGGCTCTCCTGAGCAGGAATGCGTGGACCGCAGGACGCGAAGGGGCAAGGCGGTCGGTCGCGGGTCGACAGTACCGGTACGCGGCATATCGCAGCGCGGCAACGCTCTATGATCAAGTACACGTACATATCGTGGGCGGCCGAGTCGACTCGCCTGGAGACACAACATGGCTTCTTGAGTAGTCAACATGGCCGACTACCCATTGTTTCTGCAGGAATTTCGTGTCCCACCGCGGCCGCGATGCGATGGTACTGCACGCTTACAAGAGTTATGTGTTCATTTTGTTCGGTCATTGGTACCGAGACAAAGGACACTGGTACCTGCTGTTCTGTTGCTACTCGGCCGCATTGCAAATGGAACACAATGGAACTTTATAATATGCTATAAAAGCAATTCACGTAGGATTTCTTTGCATTGAATTGGTGGTTTGTTCGAGCAGAAAAATTAGATTGGCATGAAAACAGCTGATCGCCATACAACGTGATCTGTAACATGACATTTATCCACCTTTTCATTACGGTAAATTACAGATACAAAAAAGTCCATTAGTTGCACAACTAATTTTAAGACAATAGTAACTGAACCAGATTTAAATCATGGTACTAATTAAATTAACTGAAACATTAAAATAGATTTTACATTTCCAATCTCTTAGAAAAAAATTTGATCATCATAAAATTACATGAAAATCATTAAATCAATTAAAAAATTAACATCCTCAATAGTAATAGAGTAAAATATTTATTTATATAAACAACAATATTGTTATCCAAGGTTTGTTATGGTTACGAATTTTTCAATAATAATTAAAGGTTGACAATGTTTGACTTTTAGTAGTAGCTTCGCCTACATTTTAGAATAATTAAAATAATAAATTTTAGTGAAACTTTATTTTGGCAGGAAATTTATAAACGTAAGTGAAACTGCTTAACAATAAATCTTTTAGATTTTAGCAATAAGCATTTTTAATTTTTAGAGCCAAAATGTCTTTGGAATACTACGTAAAATGGTGGATTGTCTCCAAGGAGTTGGAAAAAGCTATGATGGGAGTGGATGCAGAGATGATGAAGAAAGTTAAGAATCCAGTAGAAGGAAGACCAAAAGTAAATTTGTTCTTAGGGGAGCTATACGTGAAGTACTGCCTTCTTGTGCAAGCTCTAGACATATGCTTGGATCAAATGCAACAGGTAATGTAAATAAAAAATCATAGCCCCTTCACAAAGTATCAACTGCAGCCTCAAAAACGACCAACTGTAAAAAAATTAGTGGATGCCGCAGCGATAAGACTTTTAGAAATCAATGAACAATTAAAGAAAGTACACTTTTCCGAAATGGTGAATGTGGATGGTACATTAATTGAACAAATGCTCATCCCTACGTACATAGAAATGATACATTCTTCTCTACTATTTCCTAGGCCCATAGAGGTGGATGATATGTATAAAAAGTATAAGGTAGTATAAAATAGAACAAATTTATTTATAAATATTGGTTAAATATTAACTTTTCAGAAAGGAGAAATGCTGTTTGATATAGTGGCAGAGCAACTTAAAAAGGAACAAGAAGAGAGGGCACTTCAAGAAAGAATAAGACTCATTTCTGAAGGAATAGACATAACAAGGAAAGAATCTGAAACCTCGGCAGCAGCTCAGGTTAAACGTAGTGAACATAATATAGGGAAGGAGAAGAAAGTTCGAATGAGACGAATGTGACTATTACCCCCTTTGTCTAATTAGTTGTACGGTATAATTTCACAGGTCTCAAGTGTTTAAAGGAGGCATGGCAACTAAACCTTCAGAAACGGCCTTTATGAGGTTTGAGAAAGAGAGGAAGAGAAATGCCATTACTCTAATACAAACAATGGAACGTGCAAGATCCGCACGTCTTTATGTCATGGAAATGGAGTCAGCTAAAAGGGCGAGATATATAAGTACGTAAAATTGTATCTGTAATTAATTACATTTGTAACGAACATTTTTGTAGCGTTTGGCTTAAAACCACCTCCACCACCAGATCCGGTTATTTTGGCAAATGCAGCAACAGCTTTTCAGAAACTTTGGAGAGGTCATACAGCCAGGCAGTATTTAAAAAGACGAGACGATCAAAGAAGACTACTAATAGGTAAGAATGACTCTTAATTTTCTAACATGAATCACAGTTTACGTTATGTTCTTAAATAAGGGATGAACGAACCTAGTTGGAAGTGTTACAAAGAATTTGAAGTTTTCAAACAAAATATAATTGATAGACGAAACGTTAGAGATCAACGTCGAAAAGAATATCATCAGGCAATTCTAGATGAGAGAAATCGACTTCTTCGTGAAATGGCTCCAGGTTTATTTGAGGACATAACTGACGAAATCAGAGCTTGGTTCCATCATTGGTACGACCAGATTAAAATGTTTGATAAGTATCCACCAGAGAAAGTTGGCGGTTCTATTTTAATAGTACGTCTTGAAACGTTTACACCTAAGGAATATCTGGATGATTATGAAGCGAAACGAAGAGCCAAAGTGAAGGGTATATAGATTGAACAGTTTACCATTAATAATTAATATTACATGAAATTGGCAGGCAATAAGATGAACGACGCAAAATTAAAAGAAAAGTTAAAAAAGGAAAAGGAATTAGAAAAACAGAAACTTAAAAAAGAGGCTGAAAGGAAAAAGAAGGATGCTTTGCAGAAGAAGAAGAAATTTGAGAAGCTTATCAAAAATGGTGAATACGAGTACGAAGTGGAGACCGAAACGAATGTGTACGATCTATTTAACCAGGGAAACGCGGAGTATTTAAAATTTTGGGAAATGCGAAATGATATGGATAATCCGAAACAAGTCCACTACATGGATATAATTCATGAGGATAAGTGTCATGAAATTCAATTAGAGGTTAGAAGGAAAGTTGATGAAGTAATGAGGTATTTTTTTCCATTTAAGACGTATATTTATACAAATAGGTTTTTTTTTAGAATAGAATTGGATTTGTTAAAGGATGCCAGAGAGAGCGACATCTCTAGGATGACTGGTAAAAAGAAAAAAGGAAAGAAAGGTAAAAAAGACAAAAAAGGTAAAGGAAAAAAAGGTGGAGGTAAAGGTAAAAAAGATCCATTTGGTAACAATCCGCCAGAAAAAGTTTTTCAAGAACTATTAGATTCCGGGATAATAAGAACTTACCCAGAAGTTGAACTCACACAATTTCATGGCGATTTTAACTATAAGGTGCTTAATTTACGGTTCATGGTACGAAGAAATTTCAACTGTAATGTTGCAGACGGAAAACTTTTTGGAAATGGGATTGTTCAGTCCACCTGGTCTATTGGAAGTTAGACAAGCAGTGGTGATGAATTGCGTTATACCTCTTGGAATTGGAGAATATAAGCGACCTAAGTCTGTACTTATTTGTGGGCCACGACAATCTGGGAAACACATATTGGCTAATTCAGTATTTAATTTAACTCAGTGTGTTCTTTTTGATCTCTCGCCAGAAGTTACTGCAGGAAAATATGTCGGGAAAACTGTAATCAATATTTTAGACAACTGCAGACAAATATTATTTACTTATATGTTTTATAGGAGACGAAAAATTTTCTAGCTATTGTCAACAAAATGGCTCGACTGTTGCAACCATCCATTATATTTGTAGATGGAGTGGAAAAAATGTTTTACAAGAAGGTGCCAAGTGAAGAAAAGGAGATGGACCCCAAACGTTTAGGTGCAAGCCTTACAAAAGCAATAATCAAACCTATAAAACCCACAGATCGAGTTATGGTTTTGGGAATAACTGGAAGACCGTGGTTGGCACAAGCAGCAAAACTGAAGAAAAATTTTGAAAGGGTGAAATTACTTTTATTTTTTAAACAATTGCAATAAATCTGTTATTTCAGACAATATTAATTCCTCGGCCAGATTACAACAGTATATACATGTTTTGGAGGGAGTTACTTATGAAGTATCACGCTGTTGACAGGAATTTTAACGTGAGCTGCTTAAGCAGAATGACTGTGAACTATCCTTACACTACACTGAAGGAAGTTCTCGAGAGAATTTTAACACCTAGACGTATCGTTCATCTTGCAATCAAACCTTTGACACCCGAAGAAATATTTGAAGTGTTTGTCATCGATGATATCAAACCAATAGATGATAAAGAATGGAAGAAATTCGAAAAATGGTACAGCAAGTATCCTATGCCAAAACTGATGAACAACTTTAAGAAGGCTATCGAAAAAAGACTGGAGAAGGCTAAAGGAATAAAGAAAGGAAAATAGGGGATAGTCCTACAAAAATTTGTTTAAAGTCATTAGATGAAGAAACTGTAGATTTTAAAAGAATAAAAGCATTTTGATAAAGACCTTTGAACTTTTAAATTGAAATTCATCATACTGTTATCCATTTCTTTAATAATAATTAGTTTTTTTTCATTAAAAATATATTTCCCATTTTCCTGATTAATCAATATTTCATTTTTGACACTCTTCAACTGGAGTCATCATTCATCATTATAGCTGATGACAATTATTTAATATATAAAAAACACAGACAGAACCTGGATCATAAAAGTTGGTGCTGTGGGTTCCCGCTAATTAATATTGGTGTGACAGTTAACAAATAATTTGTTTCACTTAACCTAGTGAAGACTGAAGAATTGAAAATTACAACGAGAACAACCTGCCGTGATCCTTGAACCCATAAAGGACCGCGACCTCCCAAAACACTTGAGCATGCCAGGTCGGCCGCAGGGTCGCTATCAAAAGCACAAACGAGCCGTAAAAACTCTTCACACCCAGCGAGCGACCACAAAAACAACGGACACAAGGGTCAGCGGTCATCGGGTTATGTGGTCGCGGGGGGCGGCCACCCTCGCATCGCGTGCTGTGTAATTTGGCCAGTTTGACCTGTGATTAAAGTCGGCGTAGGTCCGGCGCCGGTCTCGCTCAGCGTCTATTTATTAGGCTAATCACGGGGTGCGTTGACGTGTGTGTGCGCCGTCGAGAACCGACGGCTGGGCGGTAAAGGGGGGCGGTGCCGCCCGACCACGCCCCCGCCTCACGACGCAGATCAGTCGATTGTGCGCCGCGGCTCTTCTGCTCAGATGTGGACGTCTTAGTTAGGCGCGAGACACCGTCGCCACGTCTATTGACATGTGTCGGAAGGTAACCGATTAATGCAACAACCTGCCTGCCGACCTGTGTCTCTCGCCCCACACGGCGTCATTAGCCTTATTAACATTTATAGTCGCAAGTGGCACAAGTGAATAATGAACGTTTATTGCCTGCATAATTAATTGATTTTTAATTGGTGTTCCCTCCTTTTTCAGTCCTTAAATGACAGGACGTGCAACAAAAGGTGTAAAAGACAATCATTTTTCTATTTTTTCTATAAACTATAGTATATAGTTAGTACCCAAAGATTTAAAGTACCAGGGGTTGTTACAATATTCGATAGCTTAAAACCCACTAGATACAGCTTAATTAAGTTCGTACACCAAGTTCAACATGCCCATACAATAACGACATAAAGTCAAGAAATTACAAGAAACTTTTGGATTAACAAAAAAGGCGAAAAAGTTGTAGGGAATGGCGTACTAAAATTTAAAGATATTGAAGATTTACTAACGGGATAATCTAAACACGAGAAGATATATCAGTTGGAGAATACGTGGAAAAATTTCAACAATACAGTTAGAAAAGGTTTATGAAAACCTCTCTTTATCTTCTCAAAGAAAAAGGTTTTCTATTAGAGATACAAAGTACAGAAAGGACAGATTCTTAAATCAGTTAATTTTTAATATAAGTGAGAGGAGGTATATCAGTTGGATGGTAAAAATATCTCTAAAAACTTAGAAAAAGTTTATGAAACTTCAACTTCAACTTCTCAAATGATAAAATCATCTAATGAAGTTATTCAAAAAGAGGCTGATTCTTGGTTCCTGAAGTACATCATTCATTTAAGTCTTTTAAGTCAGTAAGTTTTAATCTAAATATGAGGAGATATATACGAGAACCTATAAAAATTTCACAAAATACATTTAGAAAAGGTTTATGAAAGGTCATTTTGAATTTGTCAAAAGAAAAAATTATTTAATGGAGTTATCCAAAAACAGACTGATTCCTGAAGTACACCATCCCTTTAATAAGAGTCTTTAAGTCAGTAATTTTTAATTTAAATACTAGGAGATACACCAATAGAAAATTTGAGGGAGACCTATAAAAATATTAAGAATGCATTTACAAAAGATTTATGGAAGACAATCCTTACTTTCTCTAATTTCTCAGAAAAAAGTCATTTATTGGAGTTTCTAAAAAGAAACTGATTCTTGTACATGGTTCCTTTAACAAGAGTTTTTTAAGTCAGTAATTTTTAATCTGTATATGATAAGATATATCAATTGGATTGTATGAGGAAGACATACTAAAATTTCAAAAATATATTTATGAAAAACCATCTTTAATTTCTTTAATTTCTTAGAAAAAACTCTTTTATTGGAGTTATGCAAAAAGAGACTAATTTCTGAACTATATCGTTCCTTTAACAAGAGTCTTGAAGTAAATTTTAATCTAAATATGTATCAATTGGAATGTACGAGGAAGACGTTTAAAAATTTAAAATATACATCTAGAAAAGATTTATGAAAAGCCAATTTAAATTTGTCAAACCAAAAATCATCTAAAGAAAGACATATACCAATTGGAAAGTACAAGGGACACCTATAAAAATCTTAAGAATACATTTAGAGAAGATTTATGAAAGACCATCCTTAATTTCCCTAATTTCTCAGAAAAAAGTCATTTATTGGAATTATCCAATAAGATACTGATTCCTGAAGTACATCGTTCCTTTAACGAGTGTATTTTATGGCAGTAATTTTTACTATAAATATGAGGAGGGGTTTATGAAAGACCATTTTAAATTTGTCAAAAGAAAAAATCAACTAATGAAATTATCCAAAAACAGACTGAATCCTGAAGTACATTATCCCTTTAAGAAGAGTCTTTTCTGTCAGAAAGTCTAGGAGATACACCAATTGGAAAGTATGAGAGATGCCTATAAAAATCTTAGAAAGAATACGTTTAGAAAAGATTTATGGTTTTTATGTATTTAATTGAAATGTATTTAATTAAACACCAAATCATATAGAAAAATCTGACAACATTCTCACCAGCGTGACTAGAAGAGCGTCCATCGTGATAACATAAAGGGTTAATTTGGGTGTACCATTCCAGTGTCTTAGGTACCCTTTGTGTCGCGTTCCATGGCGAGCGAAGCGTCAATTATGGTGCACTAGTAGTAATAATTTTCAAATTTGTATGTTAAACAGTCGATGTTACGAGAGTCGTTCGATTACAGGGTATTATGGGCATTTTATTTTGATACACGATGACCAATTATGTTGCCTTTGTTGGCCGAAACGGTCGTACGGTTACTCAGTCGATCGTTAATTTAATTTGCGATTCGTCGAAATTATTTATTTAAAACCGTGTAATTTGTTATGTAAAGAAAGGAATTAGTCTTATAAAATTAATTTATCTTAAATATTTAAATATAAAGTTTTGGACGTGATAAGTTTCAAACTAGATATCTAAAATTGTATTCAGTATTAAATAATTAATTTTTTTATCGATTGATTTAACATGTTTATACCTCACCGTGTCCACAGATAAATTCTAATACAATCGCCTGCGAAAGTGGCCACGGAAAACTTATATTTCGGCCATGAGAGCCACAAAATCCACCCTCGAATTATAATCAAATATAGCGAAGTGGGTAATTTGCAAGTTCCCATAGTCGGATTGAAATTTCAAACACGAAACAAAATCTGTGAGAAAATCCTCCGTATGATTCATCGGTCTGTATATATTAATATAAAAGAGAGGCCTTCGAAAAAAATATTCCACGAATGCCCCATAATGATAACCCTTCAGGTAGATAATGCATCGCTTACGCGCACATATTTATAATTCCAAGGAATCGTGCCTGACCGCCTTTTATTTCACTCCCACTAAATTTGGGAAAATCTTAAATACACACACTATATTATCAACAACACTAGTTTCTCAAATTACGTCCAAATTTATATCAGGCATTTTGAATTTATTAATTCGACAGGTTGAACTGAACATTACTTAATAATTTGAATATTTAATAAAAAATACATTGTAGTTATTAATTTGTTTTTTCTAACTTAACCATTATTTTAAATATACATATTTAAGCGTTCATATAAATTAAAATTTAATTAATTAAATGGTTTCCTGAGGTAATAAATCAATTTGGGTTTTTGACCTGAGTGTGTTTATATTTTTAGATTTTAAAGGAAACATAAAAGGCATATTAAGAATTTATATTCTATAGGTTTCTTTAATAAAGTAAATTTAGTGGTTAATTAATACTGAAATTTTTACAGATATCCAGTGGTGGCCAGAGAAATGGCACAAGTTATTATCTTAACGTTAATTAGGAAACGCACACCTCTAATTAAATGAAATCAAAATATTTTATATTTTATTTAAAATAATTACTCGATATTTTTTCTACAATTATTTATTTTGTACCTACAGTATAAGTCAATAAAACAACAAACATAATTGTAATAAAAACATATGCAAATATGTTGATGTTATTAAGGAACCATATTTTTGTCAGACAATATACCTTATAACTTAATTAGTATCATACTTGAATTTAAACATAATCTGTTATAATAAAGTTTTTATAATTTTTTTTTTATTTATTGAATAGTAAGAGAGTGAATAGAGTAAAGCAACACCGTTATAAATCAATTTAATTTTATTTTTTCTTTAGTAGTTTATGCATACAGTAGTTAGTTAATACTAAGTAAAGTTAAAATAAAAATTCCTGCAGGAGGAGCTTTGTCGATTTATCTTAAAAATCTTGGAAAGTGCAGATCAGGTCTTAAACTATAAATATTGTGTCATCAACAATTTGAGCATCTAACACCAGAGCACTTCGTAAACCTAGACTATTGAGAAAAATCAATAATACTGACGATCGGAGAGTTGTAATAGCATCCAAAAGTGACCCGAATATAACTGCCGAAGATCTTAAGACTAAATATTCACATTTGGGGGTATCTGACAGTACTATAAGACGTAGGCAAACGCAAAATATGAAGACCTCCCAAAAAACCTTTCATTTGAAGTAAAAATAGAGCTGCCAAATTCCAGTTTGATTTGTCTGAAAAGAAAAAAATGGAAAATCGTAACAACAAAATGTTTGACCTTAAATACACCAAGGGAACAATTAATCATGGGGGTGGAGGAAAAATAGGACCATTGGCAAAAATAAATGGAATAATGGATAAGTTGCAATATTCACACATCCTTATCAATTGTATTGTAAACTGAGGAAAAAATGCTTTTATCGTGGATATTCCAGTACAATAATGATGCGAAACATACAACGTTGTAAAAAACTTTTTTACTTCCAATAGTGTAAATCTTATGAAGTGGCCAGTCCCCTTAGAAAATCTATTGGACATAATAAATCCTAAAATGAGGACAGCTAACTCAGGCAAATTTCAAAACTCAGATGAATTGCTATTAATATTATTTGGAATTATATTTATAAGCAAAAGATTGACACCTTTATTTCTTCCATGAAAAGAAGACGTCAAGATGTAATAAAAAATAATGGATATGCTACTAAATACTAATAAAAAATATTAAAAACTTAGGTATTTTATTTTGTTGCTTTACTTTTGATTCCTTGTTTTATTTTATAATACGACAGTTCTCCCCAGGATGGATCCACCTTGTCGTGGTCCTGGGGCTCAGTACCGCTCCACAAACCAGTGGCAGTGGGAAGCTAAAGGATCCAACACCTGTAAGTCCAATCCATCACCAGGAAGATCTCGGATCTTCCTCAGATTGGGCTTGTTCTTCCGAGCCCAGTTGACAGGGGGCTGGTATATGCAAATATACATTCTTTCCCCCATGTATGATTTATCATACATGGTAAACACTATGGTAATGATCTTCGGATCGGTGCCCGGAGAGGAGTTTTTAAACTTTGCCCTCTTTGTCCCCCAAATAAAAAAAAAAAAACTACAGTTCTCACTTTTTTTATTTATATAGCTGATAAAAAATAAGTATAAATATTGTTTTTAAATACATGTACCTATTTAAATAAACAAATGTATTTAGTATTTTTTTTAAGTAGATTTGTTGCTTTATTTATGATTGGTACTGTAATTTATTCTAAATTACATCTGAAACAAAGTAAATGTGAAATGGTAACATAGCACATATAATTTATATATAACTTTTATGTAAGAAATAATTTATATTATTATATATTTATATTTATTTATAACAAATTTGTTAATACTTTTTAGGATACCCCCTGTTCGTTATAATCACGTCTAAACGGATAACTACCATTCATCTAAATTTGGCGATTTTAATCCGTGTAATTACATCTCTCATGACGTCGTATATATGAAACGGTCCATTTTACTAATAATTTTTTGTAATGGTCCTATACCATGCCAAGGAAAAGAACCCCAAACCAAAACTTTTCTTCCATCGTATTTCACAGTTTTTGTAGTGAATCTGGGATCCAAACGATGAATGTATTTTTTACCATCTGATCTTGTTCTATTGAACATGGATTCATCACTTCAAAGTACTCTTTGCCAAAATTCTGGAGGGTAATTCAAACATTTTTGAGCAAATTGTTGCAAATCTTGTTCATTTGGTCGACGTCTGTTTATTTTACTAGACACATTGACATTGTATGACCTAATTAATTAATTTTTTATTTACCTTAAGGACAATCAAGGATGTCGTTTACTGATTTTTCCAATTGGACTGTGAATAAAAAGAGTTGTTCTTTTGTTAGGATAATTTCTTATTTTATTTTGAATTGGGGGTGTTGTTTCATATTTGTTAATAAGCATTTTACCCATTTTTTGGAGGCTTCATAAGTTTTTAGCGATATGAGCAATATTTAGACCATAAGTTTCGTGTTTTTCTCTGGAAAGCTATATTTCTTTCTTCTCACTGGAAGTGAATTTATGATGTATTATTAATAATAAAATATATTTTTTATACTGATTGGACAACATTTGAATTAAATCCTTTTATAAAACATCTTATAAAATGTTTCTCTGGCCACCACTGCACATTTGAGGGTACAGATACAGGAAGAAACAATATTTATTCTCAACAAATAAACAATTATACCTGAACTAATTGGTAGAGCGAGAGTCAGACGCCTGGTCCGTGTAAATTTGGCCGCTAATCCGAAACAATACCATCGAAAATTTATCGTAATGGAGATGATGTTATGAATTGCGTGTATCGTGTATAAGACAGAAATAATTAGGGCCTCTAATGACGGGGGGTTGGGATTGGTGTTATTACGTTATTAGCCAAGGAAATTTGATTGATGATTGACGGGCAAATTAGGTCTCTGAAGAAATATGGGCCAGAAATTGGCTTGATTAAAATTTCGTAGGAATGCCATTTATTTCGTTGGTACGGACGCGTCAGAGCGCGTATTATAAATCATAATATTGATACGGTCCGGTTCGAGATTTTTTTCTAATCGTTCACCTATCGAAATTAAAAAGGGATTATGTTTGATTGATAGGTCTGTTTCAGCGCAACACTTGAATCGCCTCAGTTGGTTTAGTTAAAAGTCATGCCACGGAAATTATCTTGCTAAGACGAAGCGTGTTATTAACATGTATGTTCTTTGTAATTAGGACGAGTAATTGTTACCATAAATACTCTTCTGGCGCGAGTTAGAAACATAAATTAATTTCGTTCCAACGGCATGTGTTCGCCGTGCATGTAGATTTTTACACATTAAACAAATTCAATAAATTAAATAAGATTCACCTGACATCGGATAAATTTGTACCTGATAATTTCATGGGAAATGTGATGGTGTTTTGGACCACACGTTTTTTACAAGTTTCCCACAAAAATTGAATGAGCCCTCAAAACCATTAAACAATCAATTTCACGCGTGCCTTTGTGCTCAAGTACGTTTCGCAAGATTCTGGGTTTGCAATGTTGACACAAGGATTAAGTCCTCGTGACAGGTCCTTTGGCAGGTTAGTTTTATTCAATTGGAAAATTCGTTACACACACTCCTCTCGAAATAAATCTGTTTACTTAATGTTTTTTTTAGAATGTTGTGCTTTCACGTTACTTTATTTTTTCCATTCTTCTCGAATTTTAAGGGGTTTATCCAAAAAAAAGAAAATAATTGATGGCCTGAATCTCTGCAAAAATATACAGTAGTGGTTATTATGACAGGAACTTTTTAAAATGTTAAATATCTTTGCCATAACTTTTTTATTTAAGATGAACTGCTAAAGTAATATTAATTTACTACACTGCGCCTCAAAATTATGGAATATTTATAAATGAATTAATTATCTTACTTTTTCAATAAACTAAGGGCACAGTTTTGAGAAAAATATATGAATATTTATTGTAAAAGAAAAAAATACAATGCTACTAAGAAATAATTAAATATAATAAAATTGTTCCTATGACGTCCTGGTCAATGCCCTCCCAAAGATCTATGAGCTTTTCCTTTAGTTAGTTGTTGATGGTTGTCTTATTTGTCTTCCCATATGGTCCTATGGATGTTCAATCGGATTTAAATCCAGACTTCTAGCTGGCCAGTACATTAGTGGAATGTTTACCTTGTCAAGGTAGTCTCTGTCAATCCTCGTAGTGTAAGGTTGAGCATGAGAATGCATGCATAAAAATAAATTCTTCGCCAATAAATGGAGTAAAGGGTATATCATGAAGTTCTGGGATTGTCCTTTTTCTAGCAATGACAACCAGTTCCATATGTGCCTGCAAACTAATGCCTTGCCAAACTATTACCGATCCTCCACCAAAAGTAGGAGTTTCAGCTACATTATATTGAGCGTAACGCTCTCCTGGTCATTAAACAATACATAACTCCACTCAGCTTGTCCCCAATGAAGGTACTCTCAACCGAATTCAGTCGATTCCTACGATGTGTTGTAGTCAATAAAGGACTTGTTACAGCACGGTACGGGGTTATATCGTGTTCCTCTTATGATATCCTGGCTTATTCTTACGTTATAAGTTAATGAAAACTGTTGCTGCATTAACGGTTACAAACACTTGTCTAAGGGCATGGGCTCTTAAATGTCAGTCTTGTTGTGATGATGATGTCGTCCAGGTCTTCTTTCGATGGTATCCATTTCATAAAATCGTTTAATCATTTTCGAAATCACTGGTTGTGTCACATTTAGCCGATTTGATATCTTATTTTGACTTTTTCCTTCTTCGTAATGAGCAACGGCCACAGCACAATTTTTTTTTAAATGTTGCTATTATTTGCTCTGTTGTTCATTTTAAAGATTTTAAAAAGTAATTCTGTTACAAGTGCAAAACTAATTATTTTAAAATTACAAGAAATGTCGATGTTAATGGACAAATTGATGATTCATAAACTTATGACGAACCTCTTGTCTATAGGGTTGACGTCTGAAAATTGGGACGGGTAAGACAAAACATCGATGCTTTGATCTTTTAACCAATCCATCACAATTTTTGATTTGTGTCCAGCATCCCCACAGCATAATTGAAGCATCACCAACTGTATAACAAACTTAGCTTAGCAACGTAGCTTTGTCCCTGTAGAATGTTTAACATGAGCAGAACCGTCATTATTTTAGGCTCTTCACTGAAAAATACTCTTCCTCACTGTTCCGTGATGCAGAGAAAGTAATCCTAAGCAAATAAAAATTGGACTTTTTCATGTAGATCTGAGGTTTAACGAACGTCCGTCCATTAACCATCTTCCTACAGTCTTTGAACTAATTTCACCAAGTCCCGTTTCGTTCATGTTGGCTTTAATTTCTGTTGACGATAAGATTCGATGCAATTTCTTTCAAGTTTTTTGAACAAATTTTTTCATAGCTACTATTTGTCAGTTTGTCTAAATTTTTTAATAATCTCATTTTGTTTCTGTCAGTCTTCGTAACGTAATTATAATTTTTCTTACAGTTTTTTGTCCATTGAAAAATATAAAAGCCAAGCAAATTTGTAAAGAATAAAATTAGATTGACCAGCAGCATTGTAGACCTTTTTGAAGCTCTGAAAGTACAATATCAATGTGATTTGAATCTTTTTCTGGCCGTAATAATATCCAACCTTTTCTAATATTTTTTTCAAGCATGTGAAACGTAATGGTTTCAAGGAAAAGGGTACGTTAAAATGAGTATGTGAAATCTAATTTTTCAGATAGGAAAATTTTTGTTTATACTTTTCCTAGTATGTATTATTTTTAAGACAAAAACATGAAAATGCCCGAGCAATAAGGGCGTCCAGATTACTGGAGGCTCCGGGCTATCGAGTGTCAGGATTACTGAAGTTGTATTGTTTTTTCTACAACGTTTACGGTACAAAATTAAATTCGTTCATTACACTTTTTCCTAATGATAAAAACACACTTTTCTTTTATTGCGATAACGTTCTACTTTTGGATCTAGAAAAACATAATATATAAAAAGTGTATTGTAAACCTTTTGAGCCCTTGTATAAAGAAATCATGTCATGTACAAACAACTGCCTTTAAAAAGTACAACCTGATACTACCTGTTGGTAACAAATGTATGTTATCCTTTTAACCGTGCAGTTTTAACAAGATTATTCTTTTACAAATTCAAGATTATGATAACTGGATTGTGGATTATGTTATGGGAATTTTGCTGGATGCTGGAACTTGACGCTAAGAATTCGTATTGTAACTAAGGCAAACATTTTTTTTTTTTCAAAAACGTAGTTTCATTGTAAAAATTCTTACATTCTTACCAGTATGAAATTAATGGTTCTTGTTATTATTTTAAATAGTCACACTAGTCAAGAAAAAATATGTGTAAATAAATATTTATAATTTAAAGGTACGAAGAGTGCCTTTAACCTGTTTCCAAACAAGCACCGGTCATCGTCGGCTTAAGTTGACAAAATAGGTATTGACGACTTCGATCGAGTTGAAATTGAGCCGGTATTGCCGTGATCCTTACAGAAGAACGATCAGAGGCCATAAGAAGAATGTTGGGGCCGTACGTACGTGTATAATTAGGTATGGTAATGTACGGCGGGCGGCGAGGGCGAACCGTCTAATGAAGGAACCCCGCACAGGCACCCCGGGGCCACTAAGGTCCCGCACGCGATACACGCCGCGATCCTCTCGTTTTTTTTTCTCTTATTTTCTCTTCTTTACTTCCATGGCGCTCTTCTTTCGTGCCTCGACCGTCGTCCACTACGCTTATTATAATGTTGTCAAATTTCGAAGAACCGAACCACGGAACGTGGGTGGATGTTGTTGACTGGAAGAACTACATTTCTCGCTTAGTTTAAAACTTTTTTTTTTTTTTTGGAGAATGGTTAATATTATTTTTAATAAGGTTATGGTTTATGATGTTTAATGATGTATTGTTTTTATTGGCTGCACAGGATTTTGATCAGTGATTGATTGAGGGAGAAAATTATTTTAGATACTTTAAGTAGATGCATATCAGGTCAATGTTCTAAATGTAAATGTAAACTGAAAATATCTTTATGAAGTGTTTTCTTTTTCTTTTCCAATTAGTTTATAAATTACTCCTATAAACGTAACTAAGATATCCATAATAAATCATTAAAATTTGACAAAATCTTTCCTAAGCCTTTCCTGCATAAACCTCTGGAGCACACGTTGGATAAGAGAACCATTCGCTGCGGTTGGTGCTACGTTTTAACAAGCTGTAAAAATGTAAAATTTGCATGTTTGTAATCTCTCAAGGAGATTATTTGTTTAATTTTGCAGAATAAGTGTGAAAGCCTGGAGGCCGTGTTCAAGCAGTGCTTGGCCAGCAGGTTCCGCCACTGTCGCAGCAGGTCGCCACGACGGGGTTCTGTGGCTTGAACTACCGGACTTTTGCTTTCGTCTCTGCTACGTTCGATCACCACCCGCTGTCTGTTTATTGCTCTTTTGAACCCGCTGCACATCATTACTGAAACGAAATATTAATGGTTTCTTGTTATTGTCGACACTGTTTTACAAAACACGTTGGCTGGCGCTGAAAACATGCCCGTTTTAGTACGTAAATGTGACGGTGACTAATGATTCAGCAGGATTGTGATTTTATAACGAGGTGTTAACCGATTACCTTTTTCTGTTTCTAATAATTAATTCTATTAAGAAAAATTAATATCTCTAAAACTGAATAATTTTAATTTTTTAGAAATCAAGAAATGAACTACTGGTCAATTATTAAATTTGACGTAGACTCATTAGCAGAAAATTATTTAGAAAAATTGAATACTATTTATAATTATTTTGATGAATTTGGAAACAAAATATTCGGTTTTCAAAATTAATGTAAAAACATTAGAAGAAAGTCAATAAAAGGCTACGATTTTATCTCTAATTAATTCTATTAAGAAAAGTTTGATAATTATAAGATTAAAGATTATTTATTTTATTTATTTTGATGAATTTGGAAATTAACTATTCGGTTATCAAAATTGATGAAAAAACATTTGAAGAAAATTAATGAAAAGCAACAAGGAATTAATGAATCCTTGTGTTCCTTATCTCTGATTCATTCTATTAAGAAAAATTTTGTACTTCTAATATTATAGACATTAATTATTGATAAATCTGGAAGTGAATTAATTAATTATCAAATTTGACATAAAAGCTTTGGCAGAAAATCGATGAAATTTATCGAGGTGTTAATCTATTCCTGCTTTTTCCGTCTCTAATTAATTCTATTTAGAGAAATTTAATACTATATAAAATTATTTTGAATTTGGAAATGAACTATTCGGTTATTAAATCTAATGAAAAAACATTAGAAGAAAATTAATAGAAGGCAACGAGGAGTTAATCAACCCTTTTTTTTCTTATCTCTAATTAATTCTATTATGAACAGTTTTAAAACTCCTTAAATTATAATACAGACGTTAATTTTTGTGTAAATCTGTGAACTATTCAATTATTAAATTTGACGCCTAAGCATTAGGAGAAAATCAATGAAATGCAAGCCTCTTTTTGCAAAAGCAAACAGATTTCAAGAACGCACTTGTCCTAATTGAGTGCTTTTTTAAACTGTGAATCACCCCATATCTCACTTTGACCCCCTTCAAATAAATTATCGGTCTTAAAAGTGAATTTAAATTCAACATCGCGCATATGTACTAGAACATCAATCGAAGCGAGAAGATTAAAGTTCAAGCGAGATTAGAGATAAATACTGTTCCTGCTGTTTGCAATCAATTGCAGTGTATTAAAATTAACGATTAGATACAGCTACAAAGTCTTTTTGAAGTGTAATTAATTCAGTAATCTTCACATTTAGTTTAGTTATTAAACATGTACGAGATACCAATTTCTGGTCGTGCTATCAAAAGGTTCTCCTCGAGCATTTTTTATGTGATGTGGCTCAGATGAAATTGCTAAATGGTCGTCGCTTGATTCTTTGTTTTTATTGCCAGTTTTATGGTGGTTTTTATGGCTTTGCTCGTCCGTCCTATATCTGCTGAAAGACCGTATCATATTCATTCCTATTTGCTATACGACATTACGGGGTACTCCATATTTTATGCCGTTTTCAGTGGCGGAGACAAAAAACGTACAATTATTTTTTTTTATAATTTCAGGTCATAATTAAAGTTAGTTATTTGAACTTATTGCACAATTTAATTTTGTTCAAAAATTTGTGAAATAGATCATGCATGTTTAATTTAGATTAAAACTATCCTTCAACTTAATTAAACGAAGTTCTAGAACAACGGTTAATTAACTAACATGTTTTAATATGTTACTACTACAGGAAATTAACTTTTTCAGTATTGTTTAATATTCTAGTCTATTGAGAGAGAATATTTGCTCATTTTGTGTGATTCGGTTAGTTGCATAATTCGTATCCCATTGCTCCGAATGGTAATATAATTAGTTGGTATAATATTGGAAACCTGATAAACAGCAAAGTTTCGTCACAATAAGATCCTCCACCAAATCCATCAAGTTAGCTATTTGCATATAGTAATTCATATTAAGTTACATATGAATGGTACACCCCAGCCAAAATCCTTAACGTTTAGCAAGTCTCATTGACGGAAATCCTCATGGGACGGTTAATATATCGCGGCGTAGCGAAACGATATCATGGTTAATTAAGCAATGAACGGTGACAGTGGGGGGCGACGTGACGGCTCTATGCAAATACCGTCCGTGGAGGACAATTTCAAGCTCTTTTAACCACCACCCAACGACAATTACTCCACAATTTAGATGTATATCAGATCGAAGGGGGCGACGCACTTCGCAAGGGTTACCGGGAAGCGGATCAAAAGCCGGAACTCCTCGGTACTTCAGTTGGCGTCAACGTTGCCCAAACATTTAATTCACAAAAAATCAATTGCGGTGGTCCTTTCGAATAGCTTCGACTCAAATCAAGTTTTAAAAAATTTAATTGTGTCCAATTTAAAAAATAAAATAATTCGTTTTTTTTTTAAATGCCGCTGCCTTAAATACGACGAACGCCGTATTTTTTCTCGCGAACATTTTGCGGGCAACTCGTGGGAACTAATTTCCCAAGCATCCGGAATAATTTATTCAAAAACGACCGAAATATTAAAAAAATTACTTGAATAAATTCGAAGTTGTCCCTTCGCGTGGCGGCACGCAACCGAAAATATTTCAAATCCACATGATCCAATTAAAACCGGGCGTACAAAGAAACGAAAAAAAAAAAAAAAATAAAAAATAACACGGAGTACGAACGGGAAGAATTTTAAAAAATGGAATGCTGCTAACAATTGAGAATTCTTGGATAATGACGGGCTATGGAACATTTCATTTGTTTCTCATCAGCAACTCGATTTGAATAATTTATATTTTAGCCGCATGAAAATGATCCGCGTTGCCAAACTTATCACGGCCTGCACACACACACACACATATAAAAATTTAAATGCTTTTCGTCGAATTTTACGGCAAAAATGATTTAGTACATTAATTAGTTGGTGATCACGCCATCCGGAAAGATTTTCGATATTAAATTAATCCGTTAATTCAAACAACCATAAAATTAGAAATTTTCAAGAACAATCCCTCAAAATTCACTTTGATTGCTCCATTGTCCGAAAATCAAAACATTTAATTATGTTCTTAACAAATTGCCAATAAATCTATCGAACCGGGCACGTGTTAATTAATATGGGGGGTGTGAGGCAAAAGGGGTTTGTACCTGCCACCCTCAGGTCGTGGGAGAATCTTATATTATGGTTTTTACAATGTATATATATATATCATATTATTTTGTTTTTTGTTTGTGCCGACATTAATTCACCGTAAAATTATAAATTGCTTTATCTTTTGTCCATTTTTAAATCAACGAAAAATAAAAATTATGGATGTTTCTTCTTGTGGGATACCTATATTTGGCTAGTGAGTATTTTAAGAAATTTGTATGTAATAGCTAATATGCAAACTAGCTAGTTGGCTAACCTTTAAAGTAACTACTGTTTAGACCCAAAACACAAATTCATCTAAATGGGTTGTTAGTTAAAAATTAGGTAAGGATATTTTTTTAATTAACTCACCCATTAGCTATTTAGATAGAAAACGTTATCTGGTCCAAATTAACTGTTAGTTTATGTACTAGCTAAGGATCTGGGCTAATTAAATACAAATTACAGAAGTTCCTGTGGTTTGTGAAGTACTTATAACCTGTGAGTATTTAAACAAATATGCTAATGTGCAAATTTTATTAGTTCATAAAATAGCTGGACAATTTTTTAATTAACTAAACCATTAGCTATTTAGATAGAAAACATAATTTGGTGTTAATTGAGTGTTAGTTTATCAACTAGCTAAGGATCTCTCCTAAAGAAATACAAAGTTTAGAAGTTTCTGTGGTTTGTGAAATGGTTATATTTAGCCCGTGAGCATTTAAAGAAATTTGTATATATTACAGTTAATGTTCAAATTTGGTTAGTTCATAAAAAAAGATGGATATTTTTTTAATTAACTAAACCATTCGCTATTTAGACAGAAAACGTAATTTGGTCTAAGTTGACTGTTAGTTTATCAATTAGCTAAGAATCTCGACTAAAGAAATACAAATTAAAGATGTTCCTGTGGTTTGTGAACTGGTTATATTCAGTGTGTGAATATTTAAATAAATTTGTATATGTTATAGCTAATGTGCAAATTTGATTAGTCCATAAAATAGCTAGATATTTTTTTAATTAACTATTAAGTATCTATTTAGATAGAAAGCGTAATCTGATCGTAAGTTTATGAACTAGCTAAATATCTCAAATAATTTTGTTAACATATTTAAGAAATCTAATATAGAGAGATGGTTTATATATTATCCAAAATAGTGTGGTTTAATATAAATCGCTTTATCTACTTTTAAATTAGCAAAAAAATTATAGATGTTCCTATAGTTTGCTAGAGTCTTATATTTGACCAGTGAGTATTTGAAGAAATTTGTACATGTTACAGAAACTTTACTAGCTCATAAACTTAATGTATAATTTTTAATGTCTTAGTTATTTAGATAGTACACGTAATTTCATCTAAATTGTAGTTTATTATAGTTTTAAATTAGCTAATGGATCTCAGCTAATGTAGGTGAAATGATTAACAAATCTAAGAGCTAAATAGTTTAGATTCTCTCAAAAATAATGTGGTTAAGTAATAAATTGCTTTTGGCAATTTTTAAATATAACAAAAATAAGAATTATATTGTTCCTGTGCTTTACTTACACAATTTAGTCTAAATTAGACCTTAGTTAAGAAACTAGCCAAAGTGTCGGCTAATAACGTGGAAATTATTAGGTAAAGTTTGGCTAAAATAAAAAGCATAATATTTGGCACCATAAAATAACCAGTATGCAAGTATACAAACTACTGTACAATAATTATTTGGCTAATTTTATCTTAAGTTGGGTATTATTAAAATGTGAATGTATTTTTAACTTTCATTAACCGATGCAAAACATTAAAAAGTTATTAATTTACACATTACTATTGACAATTTCAAAGAGTACAAATTAATAAATAACGTACTGCAGCATGATTATTTTTTTTTTCTATGGAAATTCAATAAATATGCATTAAACTTTTATTTATGATTAATTTCTAACAAATTCGATCAGCACTACAAAAATAAATAGAATGTCATAACTTACCACAACATTATTAAATCAGCTAGAAATTGTAGATGGTTTCTTTATAAACAAAAGTTATATTTTATGAGACTAGAATACCAGATTTATGCTTCTCATATTATGCAGAGTATTTTGGATAGTATCTAAACTACCTAGTTATTTTAGATTCTTTACTTATTTACATTAGCCGAGATACTTGACCAGTTATAACCTAACTGCCAATTTAAATAAACTTGCAATTTCTATTAAAGTAGCTAATCATTTGATTAGGTTATAAATTAGCCAGTTAGACTAAAAGCTAGCCAAATTTGTACATTAATCTCAAGATATACATTTTTAGTTAATTATATGTTTTTTATATAATCTAATAATATTATAATTGTCAACTTAATAGTTACGGTTTCTTTCTCATAGAATTCAAAGAGAGAAAATGAACACCTAGACCAGTACAATCCTTCCGTGTATAACAGGATTTTGGTATGTCTAATTGGCTTTGCAAATTGACCTACGCATTAGATAGTTATGTCAGTTCTTATCGCTTAATAGCCGCGATATCGCTTTATGCATAATTATAATACTCGTGGGAGGCCATATTAGACATGGTCGGGGATTATTGCCATATGCAGATTGGCTTATGCATATGGCGCATAAAAAACGGACCCTCTAACGATACTTTCGGTGCACGCACGATATCTTAATTTTTAACCAAGGGCCAAATTATACAGTGGAAGATGCAATTTCATTTTTGGACATGTTTTAAACGAATAATAGGTTTTTTTCCAAATATTTGTGTTGCGTTTGTGGAAATTTTCAGAATTCTAATATAAATGGTTATTTAAACTTTTCAAATTCCTTAGTCCACGTGTACCGGTGATGATTACTATTTCTAATAAACTTCCAGTAAATTAGTTTCAATTTATACGTACAGTATAAGCAAAATAACATTTTGATTTAATTTGCGAAGAGTAACTAGAGAGTTTTAATGTTTACGAAAATATTTTAAATTTAATTACATTTACTAAACTAAATAGTAAACCTTAGGTACAACTGCAGCAAAAAAAATGAACTTTGTTCCCAAACAATTTAAGATATGTTTAATTTTCTTCTTCTATAAAAAATACATGAAACAATTATTTGACTTAATTAGCGGCACGTGACAAGAGCAATTAAAACGAACATTAACATTATATAATATCAGTTTCTAACGCAGTTAATTAAAAAATATTTTCGGAGCGGATATATTTCATAAAAAACCCATGACAGCGCGACAAAAATGTGCTTCGGCGTTGATATTTTTAATTATAAGCTGGTATCGGGGATTGTTATTAAATGTTTACCATTTTATAATTAGAAAAACGTTACGTTGATCCGAGGGATCGGTAGAGAACTATTAAGAGCATGTTTCCGTTTTTTAATGAGGCTCGCATGAAATCACAATACATCTCCCGAGACCGATATATCTCTTTTTTCATTCATGCCCATCCAGTATGGTAATTCATTAATTTTTCGAAATGGAATTCATCATCAAACGTCTGTTCCATTGTTTTTGTTGGGTCCCGGTGACGGCCGAGGCAGGCCAAATTAAAAACATATAGAATCTCATTAAAATATCTCTCGGCGCTCCTAGACCACGGACCTCATTTAAACCAGCTGATTTGGTAATAAATATGGTACACTGACTGCGGTTAGAAAAGTTCTTTTAAATTATGTTTACGTTATATTTGCATTACTAAATAATCATTTAACTCATATAATACCGTTTCAAAATTAGTTAGTTAAGTTTCTACTTTATTATAAGTTTGAAAAGATTCGACATTACTAGTATAAATTTTGAAATGTTTTATTGTTCCCTAATATTTTTTGGATGTTTTGGCTTTTATTTGTGTCTAATAGGGTTTTACCATTCATCTATCAATTTTCAGAAGAGTATTTCAAAAGTAACTGTTTAATTGGAGAAAGAAACAAATGAACATACAATAGTGGTCATTATTATAGTAACTCTTTAAAGTGTTTAGTTTAGCCATAATATTTTTATTTAATGTGAACTCTTAAAATAATTTACTATTGTTTTATACCGTATTATAAAAACTACTATATTCTTATTCTATAAAATGTTACATATATTTTTCGAAATTGAATTGGACATACAGTATGGGACACAATTAGAGCGACTATCTTAGTTCATTTAACTCCCATCCATTTTTCACATTCAGTGATTTTTTTAAGAGATTTAGGACATAAATCAATTAGTTCCAGGACAATTCAGCGTCCGTTAGTGGAGGCAGGACTGCGAAGAAGACTTTCATCAAAAAATTCCTGTCTTTCAAAAAAGAATCAAGAAGTAAGACTTCTTTTTATTTATAGGCATGGATCCTGGACCCGGATGTGATGGTGGATAGTTTGTTTATTGCCCTAAAAACAGTAGAGTTCATCCAAAATATGTTACAACTATTAAACATGGTAGTGGTAGTGTTATGGTTTGGGGTTGTTTTTCCGTTTACGGTATGGGCCCGATTCACAACACACTGCCAAGCTTGTTAAAGAATGGTTTGTTCAACAAAAAATCAGTGTCTTAAAGTGTCCAACTCAATCTCCGGATCTTAATCCAATAGAAAACTCGTGAGAGATTGTGGACAAGATGATAAGGGCAAATTGTATCACAAATAAAGCAATTTGTTTGAACAAATCAAAAATATTTGGAACAATATAGACGAAGAATAATTTCCAGTCTAATTATGGTAATAAGGGATACTGTAAATATAACAAATATAATTTTGAAAGAGATTTTTAATGATTAAATCTCTGTTATTTAATTTAACATTAACGTTTTGAATAATATAATTTTTGTCCCATATTTTTGATCCATCTTCGTGGCATTGAGTCGACCATTCTCCTCTAAATTCCTTAAAATTAGATATTAGGTTGGCTTCAATTTCAGTTGACGATAAGATTGGATTTGGGTAATTTTTTTTGCTAGGTACCACTTGGACAGTTTCTCTAATTTTTTTAAAAATTAACAATTAAAACAATTAACTTATTTAGTCGTAAAATCTTAGTCATATCTTCTTGTTTCTCTCGGTCTTGGTAACGCTGAAGTATAATGTTTTTTACAGTTTCACTTAGACATTGATTAAATAATTATATTAAGTAAAAGACCCTTAGTAAATAATGAATATAAATTCACAAAGAGACCATAAAGCAAAAAGTTGCTATAATTTTGACCATTAAAAAATAAAAAAGAGAAGCAACTTTTTAAAGCTCATATTTTTAATATATTTTAATAAATTACTGTAACTAAGGCCACAATTGAAAGTAAAGATTAACAAAATAATAAACATTAGTCAGTCATTCATATTCTCATAATTTTATATGCATCTAATAATGTAGTCATACAAATAATTGATAATCACAACAATTAATTAATAACCTTCAACGAGCACACTATAAAATGTACATGTTGCGGTCAAATTGGCCAATTTGGTGTCCCCATAATGTATCGATAATAAATAACTTAACCGGGACCCCTTTCGAATTGAAAACCAAAATTACAGTTATTTGATGTATGAAAAGAGAGTTTAAAATTTGTATTTGGTTTGGGCCTCTCCCTCTGCCATAACGTCGAGCCCGTTCCTTTGATGAATGACAATTGAATGTGCGATTAGCGCTACGGCAAGGGGTTTTTGGGGGTTACAGGCTCGGTGATTATCGCTGTGTGCAGGGGTTGTTTTTTAAACACACAACTGCCTAAAATAATGGACCCCACAAAGGCCTGTTTCAATTACAAATGACCATATTAACTAGGTATATATGATGTTGGCTGTCACCTACATCCTGCGACAATCCCGCGTGATCCACCCTTTTCATTATTTAACATTATTAATTATAATTGTGTAGATACTACAGTTGGAGAAGTACGTAAAAAATTTAACATTTGTGAAATTTTGTTACAGTATAATTATCCGAATGTAACGAAATTTAAAAATTTGACAATTAAATATGAAATTGCAACATTTTTATAATAATTTTGCTCATTGTAAGGACAAACATTTATAAAAAAATGACAGAACAAAGTTCAAATTTTGTACGAAAAATAAAAAAATACTATTTGATAGCTACAAACTCAGCTTCAGGTTTTAAATATTATTTTAAAACTTAAACCACACTTGTTTGATTATTTTCTTTTCCATTTGGATAATGTCAAACTCGGACGAAGTGACATTTTCTAGTATTGAACCTCTATTTGCTGGACTAACTATAAATTTTTCATTAATAACTTTGATATATATTTTGATTAAAGATTATCCAGATCTTTGGATCAACCCTTGTTCAATTACGTATCCCCATTCTTAACGAGCATATCAACTCCTCACTATAAATTGGCCGCATCGATACTATGACATTTGATAATTTACATATGCATTAGGATTTAAAGGTTTAAAATCCTTCCCCTTTCATCCGATCACTATGTTTAGATAGTTCGGAACAACAGATGTGTCTCCATCGAACGTTTTACAAACATTAACCTGTCGCACATGAACAATGCAGATAAAACTGCTTCATTTCATGCCCTCTTGAACACATTGTATATCAGATCTAATTTGTTCGACAGCAGAAATATTACAATAAGGATACAAAAATGCCGCTCCCAACCGCCAATTATTCACTAAACCATCTATAAAATTAAAGAATTCGATCGATCTTAATAATAATTTAAATATTATTTATATGTTTCATTTTCTTGATCTTGATCTTGACCATCATTAACGTTCATATTTTTTAGACTCATAAAAAAATTAGGCAAGAGTACTTAACATTTAATTATTTTAAGTAATTTGTATGTTGAAGAGTGAGACAGCTTAACATCTATTAAATTTGTTGGCTGTCAGTAAAACAACGGTTTTTTTAGTTTTGGTTATTACACCTGTTATTATCATGTAATAGCTGTGATTTATTACTTTCAATTTAAATGATAACTAAAGGCGTCTTATGAAATAATTATTTTATAATTATTTAAAAAGTCAAAAATAATAATATATTACGAATATAATATTTTAAGATTGTTTATACGCTTACTCTTTCGATGAGATTAGCAATCTTGAATCTTGCCTCGTTTCTAAACAATAATTATAACGTAGGGAAAGTTTATTCAATAATGTTGTTTAAATAACGTACCCATGGCCAATTTGGTAAATTGGTAAAATATAAATGCAACACACAACAATTTTTGGTCTTTTATCTAACACCATAATTGATGGATTTCAAAAAAAAAAAAAATCATGCAACTTAAAAAACATAATTCGGTATCGGTTTCAAACGAAAATATATCGTATTACATATTTAGGATAACCTGAAATCAAACACAAACAATCCCAGGCATGGGGACTGGGCCGAAGGGAGGAGAGTACTTGACATATCATTCTCAACGCTTTTAATTAAGGGCACGTGTCAACTGAAATATTTTTCAACGACACGTGATCGACAAGGTATTTTTTACAAGGCCCTAATGGAAAATGCCACTTTTGAGGTGCAGTTACTTTTTTAACGCCAGTGGCGGATCCCCAAAAGAACTTTATACTACATTTCAATTAAATGGGGGTGCTTTCAAACTTAGATAAAAAGTCGAACAGCTTATGGTTTTTTCTTTTCATTATAAAAAATGATTGTTGTGTAATTTTTAATTTAAATGTTTGCACCAGTTTTGTTTTATTTTTATTTTTTATTTAATTTAATTATTTTGTACAATAAAATTTTGTTTTGTTTTGACGCAAACAGTGTTATAATGGACAAAATTATAACAACTTTTTAGCTTATAGTATTTTACTTTTTTACTTTATTTACTAGCAGTCTTTTACTTTAATTATTGGTCGAAATGAAAGTGTAATTGTAATTCAGTGTTATGAAGAGATGGCTAGGAGTTTATGGTTAAAAAAATCATTCCTTTTCCGTATTATTAAAAAAAAGAAAAGGCTAAATGGTGGTTACAAAAAAATTGTCTGAGTGTGAAAAACTTGAAAGAAAATCGATAACTGGATAATTCGATTCTCAAAAAACAATCCAATATTATCGTCAACTAAAATTAAAGCCAACCTGGAGGAAATGGGACTTGCTGAAATTAATTCATGGACTGTGATTAACAAAAAAAAATCCTGGTTTCTACTGTGAATGTGAAAGTCCAATTTTGACAGGGTGATAATCACATTCACTGGATCACAGATAAATCGAGACGAGTAATTTTTAGTAATGAGTCTAAATTTAATTTATAAAAATATATGATTCTCCTTATCTTAAACATCTTACAGGCACAAAATTATACAAAGAGTTTATTTATTATCCTCAATTCTTCTGGCGTAGACGCACGAGACTGATTTATGTACAGGGATATATTAAACAACAATTTCCTTCCACATATTGAAGAAATGATACTTAATAAATGTATTTCAAAATGAAGACGATCCAAACACAAATCCAAAATTGGTTAAAAGACCAAAGTATCGATAATTTGTCTTTCTCCAGACATCAGTCCTACAGAAAACATGGGTGATCACGTTTTAGAAGTAAATTCGTCATAAAAATTTTATAATTTTAAATGAATTCATCACAACCATTTAAGAAGCTTGAAGAAATATAGATTTGTGGTATATTCGGAAAATAGGCAAGAAAATGCTGCGGATATGGACTAAAATTATAAAACAAAAAGGAAATTATATAATGTATCAATGATAAATTAAATAACACAAATATAATCAGTAAAAACTCTTTAAAAATTGAAGTTGCTTTATTTATGTCCAGCTCAATTCAGAAAAATATATGTAATATTTTATAGAATAGGAATATATTAACAAATATTATTTTAACACTTCACTTTATATAAAAGAACTTTGGCTATGACTTTTAACATTTCAAAAATTGCTATAATAATGACCATTGTTTTTAATATGTGTGACAAAAATGCAAAAAAGAATTGAATATCAAAAAATGATTTATTTATATACTTACTGGACAAATTCTGAATTAAATACTACATGATTCAATTTTGTCCTAATTCTGTGGTCACAACTGTACTATATAGAATAGTGTTTAGTAACAGATATAAGTACCGGATAAAATTATACATTCTTTCTGTTTATTACTATACTATACTATACTAAACAATATATAAGGTGTTTCATAAATTATCCGAAATTTTTTAACCAGATATGCATTTCTAAATAAGTCCATTTAAAAAAAAAATCCAACAGAAAGCGAGATAAAAAATATTTTGTAACAAACCTTTAAATTTAATATTTAAGATAATCGCTCTAATTTTGTCCGACACTCTGTCTATTTAAAGGATGTTAAAAATGTCCTGTGTTATCCTATCGAAGTTTATTTATTCCCAGTAAAAAAACCACGAATAAAAAACCTTCACAAATACGCACGGCAATGTATGTAATTTAATATGGGATAATCACTTTCACAAAAAGGTGGAAGGGTGCTCAACCAAATAGTGTTTTGTACACATAAGGCACTCTAATTCCGAGATGGGCATGCAAAACGACTGGTCGGTGAAATCATACGAACCATAGAATTAGTAACTGTGGGGCATATAATTAGATGCACGCGCCTGAGCACCCATCAACAGTGCGGTGGTCCGCTTTCAAACTTCCTTCGTCGATACTATTGTTCGTTTTCAGCTCATTTACTTTTCTCATTGTTGCGATGGCAGGAACTTTTTCCAATGTCTTGTTCACGTTATTAAATAATTTCATCGTTCAAAACGTGGACGAAACGCTCAGAAGTCCTCCGTTTGGTTTTAAGTTTTCGCTTCGTTATTTTTTTTACACGAGCCGTGTATCATGTTGGTGTATGGTGTGCACCGAAGATAGTCAAATAGAGAAGCGCGTTTGCATGACTGTGGGCCGTATAATTAAGAACACGCGCCCGAGTGGACATCAAGAACGTAGAGCCGTTTCTTTTGTGCCGCGCGGACATGATACGATACTGTTAAGCTGTCTATTTGACGGGAAAAATGCGACGGGCCGCATGTTATTTTTGATGGGAGCACAATTAAAGCAGTGCGCGGCATCAAGGCAATTAATGCGACGGCCAGTGCCATAGAAAGAGATAGACCAGCCACACGGGATAATTGCCAATTATGGTTGTGTGTGGAATATTGCTACATCTGACAAATGCGCCGTGTTATGATTTCTCATTACCATAAAACAATCGTTTAACAAAGCGGTAGTGTCAATGTTGAGGTTGATTTTTTATTTTAAATAATTACATATTTCTGGTTCTTAAAATTCTCATTAATTCGATTCCTCTGTAATTATGTAAATTTGTGGGCCAGTTGCTGGACTTGCCACAGAATCATGTTCGCACCACGAAATTTTGCTGTAATTATAATAATTGAAAAGGAAATGCTAAATTATAACTTTCAGGAGAAGACATACCAGTAAAAAAATTTAATTACTCCACTAAGTATTCGTGCCGAATGTGTTTTGCACATGAGAAATGCACTCGGTTACACTTATGAATGTTGAACGCAAAAATTTGATGTTATTTTTTAAATGAAGTTGAAATGTTGTAATTTTAAAAACCTGTACATGGACTAATTACCCTCTGGTGGTCCTTAAATATTTCTTACTGTAGACATTATATGTTGCATTCATGTTTATTCATGAAATTGATCTTAACTGACTTTATTAAACACTGCAATAGTTGTTCTTATTAAATAAATTTCTTAATTTAGAAAAAATATAAAATGCAAAATTTTGATGTTATTTTTCCAATAATCTTTAAATCTGGAATTTCTAAAACTAATTTATCTTTAAAATAGTTTAAACGCTTTTTATTTTGGATGTAATATGTTATATTTTTTGTTTGCTTATGAAATTGAATTTAACTCATGTTATTAAACATTACAATATTTTAGATACTGCAAGAGTTTGTTATGTTATTTTTCTTGCACCTCTACTTGTCTTAATGTAGAAAAAAATAAAAGGATACGGAAGATTAAAACAATTTTATAAGGAGTATTTTGAAAGTATGAATGAGGGAGATGTAGTAACACCTGAGGAATGCCAAAAATAGTTTCACAAAGATATCATGAAAGTGCAAAAATTTGATGTTGCAATAATTGTTCTTATTAAATGAATTTCTTATTTTTTCTTGCAACATTCGTTGGCTTAATGTAGAGGAAAACAAAAAGATAATAACGGATAAATAATCTTTAAATTCTGGAACTCCTAAAAGTTGTATATTAACAAATATATCTTTAAAATAGTTTAAAAGTTTTTCATTATGGATGTAATATGTTACATTTTTTGTTTGCTTATGAAATTTAATTTAGCTCATGTTATTAAACATTACAATATTTTAGATACTGCAAGAGTTTGTTATGTTATTTTTCTTGCACCTCTACTTGTCTTAATGCAGAGAAAAATAAAAGGATACGAAAGATTAAAACAATTTTATAAGGAATATTTTGAAAGTATGAGTGAGGGAGATGTAGTAACATCTGAAGAATGCCAAAAATAGTTTCACAAAGAAATCATGAAAGTGCAAAAATTTGATGTTGCAATAATTGTTCTTATTAAATGAATTTCTTATTTTTTCTTGCAACATTCGTTGGCTTAATGTAGAGGAAAACAAAAAGATAATAATAGATAAATAATTATAATTATTAACAAATATATCTTTAAAATAGTTTAAACGTTTTTCATTATGGATGTAATATGTTACATTTTTGCTTATGAAATTTAATTTAACTCATGTTATTTAACATTACAATATTTTAGATACTGCAAGAGTTTGTTATGTTATTTTTCTTGCACCTCTACTTGTCTTAATGTAGAGAAAAATAAAAGGATACGAAAGATTAAAACAATTTTATAAGGAATATTTCGAAAGTATGAGTGAGGGAGATGTAGTGACACCTGAAGAATTCCAAAAATAATTTCACAAAAAAATCATGAAAGTACAAAAATTTTATGTTATTTTTCAAATAATCACAAAACATCAAAAGTTGCATATTGACAAATTTATCTTCAGAAGACTTTACACGTCTCTGATCATGGACATAATATGTTCAAGTTTTCGTTTGCTCATGAAATTGAGTGTACCTTCTATTATTAAATGTAACAATATTTTAGATACTTCAAAAGTTGGTTATGTTATTTTTCTTGCATATCTCGATGACTTAATGTAGAGAAAAGCAAAAGGAACCCCTCAAGAATGATAAAAATAATTTAACAAAGAAATCATGAAATTGCAAAATGTTATTTTTCAAATAATCTTAAAGATTTAGAAGATTCAAAACTTGTATATCGAGAAAATTATCCTTATAAGACTTTATGTTATGTTATTTTTCTTACTTATCTTGTTGATTTAATGTAGAGAAACAAACAAAAGAAAAAAGAAGGTGGTCACAATTATATCAAAAGTATTTTTGACTCAATCGGAATATATGACTGAGGGAGGTGTCGTAACACCTTAAGAATGAAGTACAAAAATTTAATGTTATTTTTCAAATAATCTTAGGATTTCAGAACTTCCAAAGCTTGTATATCGATAAATATATTATTAGAAGACTTTACACGTTATATATTATGGAAATAATATGTTCTATTTTTTGTTTGCTTATGAAATTGAGTTTAACTCATATTATTAAATGTAACAAAATTTAAGATACTGCAAGTATAGGTTGATATTTTTCTTACATATCTTGTTAAATTAATGTAGAGAAAAAAGGAAGGAAATGAAAGATGAATGCAATTTTATAAGAAATATATATTTTTCCAATCAGAAAATATGAGTAAGGAAGGTGTAGTAATACCTGAAGAATAACAAAAACAGTTTCGCAAAATAAACATGACAATTCAAATATTTGTTGTTTTTTATGAAATGGACTTAAAACTTCCAAAACTTGAATATTAACAAATTTCCCTCTAGGAGATTTTAAATGTTTTTATTATGTGTTTACTTATGAAACCCCATTTATTGAACACAATTTTTTAAATAATATTTTCGATCAAATTGGAATATATGAGTATACACTAATATAATACTTGAACAAATACAGAAATAATTTGATAAAGTAAATGTTGTTTTTTAAATGGGTGGTCTACTTTCCAAAGCCAGCTTATTGACCAGAAGTCAAATCTAAACTAATATTTCGCAATAATGACGTTAATGCAAGAGTTTCTTATGGTATATATTCATACAATCTTTGTTGGTTGAACACAAAAAAAAGCAAAACGAAAACAAAGACGATCACCATTTTTCAGTGATATTTACCCTCCAACAGCTGAACATGAGCGAGTGAGACGCGATAATTTGCGAAGAACAACAAAAACAATTTAACAAAGTAAGCATAAACCAACAAGAAGACTTCAATCGTAGAGGTATTGCATGGCATTGCATTGTAGTCGAGTGCGATACAATAGAGTCGAACGAAAGCCGTGTAATTGTGTGGAATCGCGTGATGATCGGAGCAACGGAATGCCTTGTTCGCGTGCAGAACATGTGCGCGCAGCGCGCTGGCATTTCTTCCTTTCTTCCATGCTTCTTTCTTGTCCGCTGCCTTCCCCGGCCGCAATTACTCCGCACCTCGCATTTGCGCTATTTCAAATTACTGCCTTGTTTCGTCCGCCCATGTTTGCGCTATAAATTATTACAGCAAACGTTTGTAAATTTTATTGTCTGAAAAATCATCTGGCACTGTACAGTTATGGCTTTGGGACTGTGAAGTCATAATTTAACCATGTGCACATTGACACTCTGAATACATACATAGGTGATTGTCTGCTTGATAACTTGTCAACAATTAATGTTACACATTATTTTCACGCTGTTAAATACCTACATGTATGTATGTTAATACTGAAAGATTTATTTAACACATGAATTTGTTTAAATATTATTTAATTTTAATTAGTTTACATTACGTTGTACAAGGCGTTTCAAATATCCAATCTAAAATTGAGTTTGCCATTATAATGTTGAAAAAATGTCAAGTTCTCCAGAAATAAGTAATTCGTTATATATTAAATTATCTTTATATCACACATCTTAAAAACAAAAGAGTTTATTATTATTATTTTAATTAGTCTTATTTTGATGGACAAAGAAATAACATATTCAAATATATTCAAATTTTTATAGCATTATTTAACAATACTCCCAATAATAAGAGCTTATTGTTAGTAAGATTTATATTATTTTATTGAATAATTTACTTTCAGTGGAAAGAAAAAAATATTACACTCAAGAGAGAAGGAAAATAATAATTAACATGAACTAAATATAAAAATTATCCTCCATTCGTGCCAGGAATACTTTAGAATAATAAATTCAAGTTCAATGGAATAGGATCAGAAACAACAGTTCGTCGTCCACCAAATAAAAGACTCTAAATAGACTATAAAAACTTCTTCTTGGCATGATACAGAACCATTACAGAAATGGCAAAATGGATCGTATTATATATGAAGATATCGTGAGAGATGTATCAGAATTATTTGCCAACGATAATTTACCAGTTACATGGAAAAATGCATCCAGTGTTGTTCAAAATTAGTTAAAAGATAATCAGGTGAGGTGAACAATTGGCCAGCGCAAAAAAGTCGTATAAAATAATTGTTAAAATCTACTTCATTTCGTAGATATTTCAAAAATGATAAGAGATATTAAAATTTACAATAATAAACGTTTCTTTCAATCTCTATTTGGATTTATCCAAAATCAGCCAATTTGGCCCCCCTTTAAAATCTTATGCATAAAGTATTTTTAAACATTTATAGATTAAAAAGCTTCCTTGTTATTGAATTACTTTATTTTAAAATTCTACGTGTTTCGATCGCAGGTCACCATTAACCATTAAGATAAAATAAAACAATAGCAGGGAAGTACGTTTTTAACCCTAAAAGTGCTAAAATAAATCATATAAGTTTAGGACAATTTATCTAAAAATTTAAATTAAATATGAATGACTTTATAAACATTCTAATATGCATAACATTTTAGAAAATATCTAAATTGGAGGAAACTAATAAATATAAATTTTATTAAAAATATCAATGATACGTAGGAATAAAGTATTATTTGATTTGTACGTCATGTATTAATCTTTTTAAGTATATCACATTTTTTATCGATTTATCTCATGTTCATGAAAACATAAAGTATATAATTTTAGATAATATCCACTGCTAAAATGAATCATATAATTTTAGAATAATTTATTTAAAAATTTAAATTAAATATGAATGACTTTATAAACATTCTAATATACAAAACATCTTTGAATGTGTAGGAGAAAGTGAAAAGAAAATATCTAAAATGGAAACTAATAAATATCATTTTTAATTATAAATATCCATGATACGTATGAATGAAGTTATTATTTGATTTGTACGTCATGTACTAAATATATCACAATTTTTATCGATTTATATCATGTTCATGAAAACATAAAGTATATAATTTTAGATAAGATCTTGTTGACTTTTAATCGATATGCAAAATTGACTTATTTTAAACGGCGCACATAATTTTAATAAAATATAAAATAATACAAATAAATAAAACAATACAAAATATTTTTAAGATTATTTATTATTATTATTTTGAAGTGCAGCAAATGAAATAAACAAACAACTAGAACATATGTTAATTAAACCTAAATTATGCACATTAATTATTTCATTTATGTAAATTATAAGTGGGAAATACAGAATCATTAAATTTTCTACAAAACTTTATATATGCAACTGTTAATTTCCATTAAAAATTATAGCTAAAAACTGATGCATACAGTTGTGGCTTCGGGATTATGAAGCAATAATTCAAAGGTGTGTGTATTGACACATAAACTAATATATGAGTGTACCGAGTAACTGTAATAAATCGCCCATAATTAATAGCTCGAGAAACAATAGAGGAAGTTACATTTATCTCTCCATTTTATCGAACAAACAATTTTCGTTTTTTGGAATAATAATGCTGCAGCGAATATTGGCTACGGCATCGACAAACTTAATTAAATCAGACGAGATGAAGTGCCGAAACCGCCGACGAAAAAATTCATTATCGGTGTTTGTGACAGTCTCGTCAAGTCCTTGTGGTTTTTGACTTGGACGACACGCGACTTCGGTCAACATGGGCCGTCGCCCACTTTGAACACTTCAAAGGCCTTCCTTCCAACATCCGGCCACGAACATATTATTTCGTATTCCGAATGCCGGGGCCCTTTATCACGCCAAAACGATATCCATGAAATTACTAGGGGAGGCAGATTATTAAATCGGGACCCGATATTGGGTTTTTTCGATGTAGGGAAATCAAACCCAATCGCTGATTGCAACAAACGACTGGTTTTGATCTGTTGCAGGGACATTAACGGTACAAGTAGTGCATTACACGTAGTAAATTATAAAAATGAAACAAGAGATTTACTCATTACTTTTCCAATAAAATGATGTTAAAAGTTCAAAATTCTTTTTCCTTCCCTCTAAAATTACCTTTTATTTCGTATCAGATAACTAAATTATTCTTATTATTTTTTTATTAATTATTATTATAATAGGTACTGAATAAAGTGATTTACGTTTCTAAAGTTAAATTATAAATTAAACCTTTCCTTAAAGTAATTTTTGTTTAACGAAATAATTACCATTATAAAAGACAAATTTTCACCAATGTCATGACATATAAAAAATTCTGGGTTTTTATAACTTTTCATCATTTATTACGTAAAAAATTTGACAAAGACAAAAAATACATAAAAGCTACATGGAGGAATCTAGACTATGTGATGGATGAGGTAGAACTTCCCATTTAATATTCTAAACTTTTCTTTCAATCGTACGTATTGATTTAGGTTGCCATGAAGAAACTGAACACCTAAAGGTCGTCTTTGAGTAAGTTTTTCATGAACTTGATCAATTTGGAAGCAATAGTTGTTAGGTAGTCAATAAGTTTCACCATACAAAAATATAAATCTTTGATGGATTATGTACTGTTCCGCCAGGTTTACCAGCTTCAACACATTGTCAAGACCTGTAAGAAGACGATTAATAAAAGGCTCATTTGTGTTGCATGCAAGAAAAGAACATTTCGATGAAATGAAGCCTCTTTCTAATGATTGATTCATTGCACTTTAATAACTAGCCTATTACCATACGTGATGCACAAGAAATTTGCAAGAGTTTTGCTTAATTTCTTCATTGATACAGGTTTCAAAATCACCTTGGGGTTCTTCTTCTTCATTGTATTCACTACCACTTTTAAACTATTCGAATCAAATATTCATTATTTACAGCCTCTTCTTTAAACGCAGCTGACCTTTTAAAGAAAATTTACATGAATTATAGCAACTTTAACCTAATCAAATATGGAAAAAAATGGAAAAAAATAAATAGCACAGTTAGTGCATAAAAATACTCTAACTGTGCTGATACAAATGATACACAGTTTAATATAAAACTCTTAATATATGATATAAAAAAAATTGTTCAGGTAAATTATGCACCGAAAACGTAAATAATTTTTTTCAGTATCTACTAAGAAAGAAGAGAAAAAAGGAAAAAAAAAATATCAAAAACAAATTATTTTAGAAAACAACTTCAGTAGGTAACTAACAAAACCATACTGTCAACCATGTCAAATATAAATTCATTAAAGTAACAACTTCAAAATTTTTAAAATGTTACTAAATTTTCTGTATATGCCATGTTTCTGGAAATGCATAACGAATCTATTCTGTTTATTTATGGCCACCTTTATGCTCACCAAATATTGCAACCAATGGGTACAATACGATGTCAGCGAGGAACGTCTTTTACATTTATTTCATCAAATCAATAGAGAGCACAGGAGACGCCACCGAACAAATCAGCATCACCCCCAGCTGGAACGGATTCTGGAAACGGAAGACGAATACCAATGAAGAACGTGTCTGAATGTCTCACGTCAACAACGTCACAGAAAAGCCAAATTTCCGTGTAACTTGAATTCAAAATTTCGTTAAAATTCATGTATCGAAATAAAGGAAAACTCTCTGTACCATGTGATTTCATTTTATTTATGTCTATGCGAGAAGCCATCGATTCCATGAACGTTGACTAGTTTATCAAGATACTAATAAATAGTTTCGATATGAAGCATCACAGCACAGTAATTCGGTCTTGACAGGGGGCCACTTAGCCGGAAAGCTCCTGGAGATCAGCGTGTTCCCTTAATTAGAGGACGGACGGGGCGTAGTGTAAGACGGGCGCTGATTCGATTAATAAAGCGGATACGTGTGTAGGTCCAATTTAAAACAATTAACCGGTTGCGGTAATTTCGTGCGGCCGAATATCGCGCGGTCCCACGTACCGTTGGCCGCCGCACAGCACTGCACTGAACATCAGGTAATGGCCGTAATTAGGTCCGGATTCGTGTTATTCCACCCGTCCTGTTTTGCAATTAGTGGCCCGATTATACTAAGCTTTGCCTATTAATCACCGCCAATACCATTCTAATCGCCAATATTGAATCATCAATGTCAAACCACGTCGGTATTAAATTCGATTGGCGTGTTCATCTAGACTCTACCTACAGGCTTGGACAAATATTTTTGAGTTAATGGTCTTAAAGCAAAATTTATTGTTAAATGTTCGAGATCTCGTATCGTAAATGTATTCGAGTGGCTCGTTAGCAAGACAAACATTGACACCCTGAGAACCCCATTTTAATTTCAATGGAACTTTGTAGGGGTGACTGCGGTTTGCAATTATAAAATAACATCGGACGTTCAAAGACCACTCGTCGATAATGGTAATATCCTAAGAGTGTATGCAAAATGGTTTAGAAAGGTTTATAGGGATTTGTTGCTTAAAGTCAACTACACCCAAGTATATTTTTTAAATTTACATTATTTTGTCACGTTATTTTACAATTAGTAATCTTATTTTAAAGCATTATTATTATTATATTGATTATAAAAAAGTTCAAAAAGAATCCAAAGGCTTTACAGCCCATTTTTCATATAATTCTACCCATTTCTTATAAGCAGGACCTCGAGGATTTTCCTTAACTGTCAATATTTCATCAATATCCAAAAAAGTGAACGATTCACAACTTAATTTTGGCCAAGACAAATTTTTATTTCCAGCCTCCCAAGGTATCCTAAAAGTAAATCTAAATTATTTAAAGCTATGCATGTATGTGTTAACAATTTTACAAATTTTTTGTGAAATAAGTAAACATATCAACATATTTATTTGATGTTGCAATATCTCTTTCGGAGTAATTAAAAATGTCAGCATCATCACCGTTTGTCACCCATAAGTAATAATTGTCTTCACTGTGCATCACTTTTCCTATTCCTTCAGCATGAAACAGTTATGTATTAACTTCATTTAAAATACACAATTTTAATAATACATACCAGGAAGTTTTGGACTAGGATTGTGTCCCAATGGCCCAGAATAGGAAAATTTATAAAAATAGACATCTGAATATTTAGAATATAACTCAGCAAATCTCATAACTGCTTTACTAAAGTAAGAATCTGTAAAATACTAAGAATTAAAATAATAAAATATTTTTGACACTTTAAAGCCCACTTTAACGCCTTCTTGTATATGATTTTCAAAAGTTCCATTGGTATAAATGCTTCTAATTTCCCTTCCAACAATTGTTTTGACTTTAGAATCATTTAAATGCATATTTCTATAAACAAGCCCTGACAAATCATCATCATAGTCCTTGAGAGTTGTTTTGAAAACATCAATCCCACCTTAAAGATTATAAATAAGATCAGAGGACACGCCTTTAAAAAACTGTTCTATATACCAATTAGCTTTGCAATCATTTCTTCAGATGTCGTCCCCATAATAACTGGTATATTTTTATTGATACGACCTTCGACTAATTGTTCATACATAGGCTGTGTTACGAATGCGTCAACGTGATCAATTTCAATAGAAGGCAAAAACCCTTTAACCTGAATTTTAAATTATTATTAAGCAAATTTGTTGTATTTAACCTTACAGCGTTATTTGAATAGACATGAGTGGCTGCTATCTTTATGTCAACAGCCGACTGAATCTTCAAAAACTTCTTAAGATCTTCACTTGTATTTCCGGTAAAATTAAGTTCCCTCCCTAACTCAAAGGCAGTGTCTTTAGTTGAACTAGTGTATGCCCAAGTATTTAGAAATGAGCCACTTTGTCCAATAGCTGCCCGGTACAGACCTAAAATAAAGTCAATAACGTTCATACTGTTGCTGCTTAATAATTGCATAGGTACCATCGGAGTTTTGGTTCAGCATTTGATATGTGACTGCAGCAGCACCGGCACTTTGTCCCATGATTGTAACCTTTTGAGGATTTCCTCCGAACAATTCAATATTGTCTTGGACCCACTTCAAGGCTAATTGCTGGTCTCTTAAGCCATTATTACCTGGTATGACAGTGTCTGAGGTAGACAGAAACCCTGTGAAAAAATCCTACACATTATTGAAAACTTGTAATACCATTAATGTTTACCGAAAGCTCCCATCCTGTATTGCACAGTCACAACAACTACATCATTGTTAATAAAATAATGTGGACCGGCCGTGCTAAATTTTGCGTTGCCATACAAAAATCCTCCCCCGTGTATGTAAAATAGAACGGCCAGCCTATCCGCACTTCCAGGATTCTTCAAAATTCGCCGGATTATGATAAATATACAAAATTTAATGAACTTACCACAGGGGTGTAAACATTTAAGTATAAACAATCTTCCGATTCCTCTTCGTTGACTTCATCGTTTCCTTCGTTTAGTTGATAACAAATTTTTGTGTTCTTTGTGCAATTCAAGACGCCAGTCCAGTTTTTTACAGGCACAGGAAACTGTAAATACGTGACTTTATATGAGGTACTTAAGACAGATTACACCTACCTCAAACCTCAATTCTCCGATGGGTTTTTCAGCATAAGGAATTTCTTGAAAGGCATAAAATGTTTTATTTAAGTATGTTTTTAGTATTCTGCCTTCGATCTGACCGTTTTTGGTGGTAACTATTTCTGTTTTCTCACTAAACTATAAAAGAAGTCTTAAAGTAATTAGATTGGGACGTTAATTTTTCTACTTACTACTGGTGTGAGAATCAAAATTAACGATATATAAAATGTAAACGACATGATGTTGCTACCTTTTAAAAATTAGTGAACTTATCAGTAGGTATCAATACTTATTTATATGTACTTAAACTTATAGATAAATCATAACAAATACATAGATACCATTAACGTTATCTTAAGTGTACATGGGTGTTTACAAAGTATTATTTTGTATGTTTAAAATACAGTTATAATATTTATTTATATAATAAGATATTTATGTCTGTGAGATTTTATATAAACTCTGTCTTAAAATTACCTCATAGCTTGGCGAGGGCGTATTTTAGTGGTAAATTAATTGATGCTAATTAAAAATATCAAAGTGGCGATATAAACGGTCCCGCAATAAAATTTCATATCGGTATAAATCGAAGAAACATTCCGCTGGCTCGCTGGTGATAGATTCTTTGTGCACCTGTACCGCCTTCTACAGCTCATTTAATTTTTGTTTAACGACTAGTTCCATAATAGTTTGATTACGTGGTGGGCACATAAATCCCGTCGACGATCTCTCGTAGATACTTTCTGAGATCGGTCCATAAATCACTCAGGCCACGAAAATATACTGGCCAGTTTAATGGCACTATTACTTTCCTCCGACACCAATCATTTTCGTGTTGCTCTCTTTCGGGTTTCCTTTAATGATCTTCAAACGATCCCCGGAGTTAATTTCGAACAAAGTTATTGGTATTGTGATTTGCATGTGTTTACGGATCACTTTCCACCATAATTTATTCGATGTTTGCACCATTTCTTTGGTAATAACGGTGATATTTCGGTACGGCGTGGCGTGATGCGTTTGAACAGATGTCGAAAGCTTTCGTCGTTGAATAATCTTTGCCGGAAAACTCGATGTTAGCAACAAAGTGACTGGCCTTAATGAACAATTAAAATATGTTGATCGTTTTACAACCGGCGCAGATGGACTTTCAACAAAATAAATAAACCTTTCGCGAGTTAAGTTCGCAGGCAAGCGGGCAATTTAAAAGACGATGGCCTGGGGTTGCGCAGCATATTATATCTGGCACAATGAGAGAAGTATCAGCCAAATAATTTATACAATATGTTGTCTCACGAACAATTCAACATATTCAAACAGGTGTTGGCCGCACTTACATTCGTTTCAACACGCAGACCCCCGAGGGATTAATATCTTTGTTTGGATTTTAATCGTTTTTAAGACAGGAAACTGTACACGGTTTTGTTGTACAATTTTTTTGAAAGTTTCGGATACAATACACCACAGGATGTGACGGAAGCATAATAACATAGTCTAAGATGGTCATGTTTAATTACTAGAAAAACTAAAACAAGATCAAGGATCGTCTTTTCACTATAAAAGTCAAACAACGAATAACTCATATTTCGTTTCCACCTACAGGTCAATTTAAAGTTGACATTGGAAAGTTGTTTCGAATTTAATAGCGGTAACATAAAAGGATACATATTAAGCACAATGTAGACCGGCCTAGAGAAGTATAGGTACTTAAAATCAAGTGCCCAATTACCATATTTTTCCACAATCAACCTACATAATCGTTATAAATTGTATCTGTGTAAGTCGTACGTTGCAGTAAGATACGAGCCGGTCTCCGTGGTGCATCTTCGGCCATGGAAGTGAGGGCAGGTGCAGGGATACACGTAGCGTAGGCGTATCGGCCGGCCAACCTGCCCCCAGGTCCTGCTGGATGATGTACTATGCCATATACACACATGCACACGGCAGAGATGCATACGCCGCCCCCGGCTACGTTCCGGTCGACCTCGTGCTTCCATACTCATTATAAACTTTAGATGAACCTCTTATCTAGCTGCTCCCGTCCCCTCGATCTCCATCGCCTTTGTTCCAACCAGCCGGAATCAAAGGGAGCGCTGAGATTCATTCCTCTTTTGTTTGTTTCACTTTGTAACGTGTACGCGTACACTACTTAAACGGATGTTACATATATTCCATGAGACTGTATTGTTGCCGTAATGCGTTTGAGAGGTTTTTTAATTGGGCGCTGTTAGAACTTTATCTTTGTACATTTACAAAACGTCAGGTTTCTACAGGAACAAGGAAAAATTATTTTACTTTTAAAACGTAACAAGAGACAATGGTGCACAAGCACTAATAGTTCAAAGAAACTTGATGACGGTGACTTCTTATACCGTTATGTGGAGTCTGATCTTAAATTTCATCATTTAAAGGACTAAATAAAGGATCCTTTTAAAGGATAAAGGTTTCTTTACAAACATTCAATCAATAATGGAAAATGTATGTAACAGAAAACAATTATTTAATTAGGATTTTTATTAAAATACTTAAGCACAAACAAAACTGTTTAATACTGAAACTAATAATAAAATAACTATAAAGGAATTAAATTATTTGTAACTATCTGTGTTGATTATACCTGAATGTTTAAATTCATTAATTAAATTCGAAATTTCCATACGTTCCATAGCAATTTACTGCTCAATGTATTATAATTCTATAATTAAATTGTCATTTCATGTAAACCATTTGCAAGTTACCAATACAATCTTTGTGCCAACAAACACAATATATTGAAAGCATTTTCATTTTCACATATGCTAATGATAATTCTATGTTACATCCCACCTACATGACTAACTAATGAGTTCACGTTTATTGATTTCATAAAAAAAAATAATTAGAAACGAATAAATTAATTACTCGTTATAATTGCGGTTTGCGGAATAAATTGAATTTAATAGTATTTGCGTGTTAAAATTATTTGTGTACTATTAAAAGCGATGCGATATAATTACTGTATTATTTTCAATATTATGATCTAATGTAAGTGAACTTTCTCCAATCCACGTTCATTATAATAATTAAAAGGCATTTAATTTTTTCGCCGTAAAGTTGAGTATTTATTAATAAATGTATTAAATAAAAATTCTCATTTGCATTTTTACTGGTGGAAAACCTGCCTTAATTTATGCGGAATAATTCTAACAAGTAATTTCCACTGAAAAAAACAATAAGAAAAGTAATAAATGTAATTATGCGATATTCCAGTGGAGTTGGGGAGGCATCTAAGCCGAATGTAAATAACTTTTCCCAGGAGCAAGCTCCGAGAAGGAATGAACGGCCGAGAAAGGAAAGCCAGTTAGCAGAGGAATTAAGTTATCCGCTAACGAAGCCGCAGTTATTCCACTCAAAGACAATATTAAATATTTTTATATTTACTTGGGAAAGTCGCTTTGAGGCCGCCGTATAATATTGAGGCGGCTTCTTTATGTCGCTTATTTACATAACAGTGTTTCCTTCTGTCTCCCCTGCTAACTAAGACCAAACAAAAATATTTTCAAGTTTTATTAGATCCGTCACGCGCTCTATTGTTTTGCGTTATGACTATAGGAATTGTTGTTTGTAACGGTAATGGCAAGATGTTGATTGATACAGATTATTATGTTTGGCTTTGGCTGTAACTGCAAACTGAAAAATATAAATAAATAAAATTTTATTAAAAATATTGAAATTTTAATTTAGTCTTAAAGAGAATATTTTTTTATATTTTAATTTTATTTTTATATATAATTTAAGGATGGAAAACCTAGCTCAAAAGATTAACAAGATTGGACTCTATACATGTCATAAAAATTATTTCCTATTCCATCCGACCGCGGTCTATCATTATATTTTTAGAACAAAAAAATCAATTTCCATTAAACTAAATACCCTTCAAATTAATATGAATCAAATTTAATTAAAAAAGTATGATTGTCTGTATTAGTTTTAAAAATTACATACTGAATTTATTTCTTCTGATCAAGTACTAAACTATTGAAAATATATGATAATATCAAAGAGGAAGTCAAATTTTTAAAAATTACAATTATTAAAAATTATTATTAAAATTAAATATATTAAACAACTATAAAATTTTAAATTTTTTAAATTTATTATTTCAAAATTTCAGTTAATATTAATAAATAATATCTCAGATTTTAATTTTTCAAAATTTACAGAACAATGTATATTTATTTTTTTTTTCTATTTCAATTTTTTCTAATTTTAAATATTCATTAATTTATTATAACATACTTTCCAGAAAAAAAAAATATTCTAAAGTTTCAGAATTTTGCCTATTTCTGTTTCAATTTTTTCTAATTTTAAATATTCAGTAGATGGTTTAATAATTAATTCAACATTTTAAAAAATAATATAATAACAATGTTTCTAATAAAAAGTTAAATAATTAATATCAAATTTTTAAAAATACACCCAAATTGAAAAAAAAATATATATCATATACCAATTCTATAATATTTAGTTAAAAATATATTCTTTTACTAAGAACTTTTATTTTTCAAATTTATTATAATATACTTTTTACAAAAAAGTATATTCTTCTATTAAGTATATTCTTCTATTAAGAGCTTGTTTTTTTTTTTAAATTTATTTTAATATACTTTTCACAAAAAAGTATATTTTAAAATTTAAGGAATAATAGTTAATACAATTATATCTCAGATTTGTATATTTTAAAATATTTTAAATATTCAGTTTGGGTGTATTTTTAAAATATTATACAATATACAAATCTGAGATATAATTGTATTAACTATTGTCATTTCTTAAATTTTAAAATATACTTTTTTGTGAATTTTATATACCAATTCTATAATATTTAGTTAAAAATATATTCTTTTCTTAAGAGCTTTTATTTATCAAATTTATTATAATATACTTTCCACTTAAAATTTAAGAATTGATATATTGAATATAATTATATCTGAGATTTTCCATTTTTTATAATTTTAAATATTTAGTAATAGCTTGAATAATTAAATATAAATAATAAAGTAAAATAATATCAAATATGAAAAATAAATATTTTACAATTTGATTGTTAATATTAATATATCTCAGATTTGATTGTAATTTTCAAAATTTGTAAAAATATGAATAGATATATTTTTTTCTATTCTGTTTTCTAATTTAAATATTTATTTGTAAATTGAATAATTAATTCCAAATTTTTACTGAAATAATACTGAAAAAAAATATAATATATACCAATTCTACAATATTTAGTTTAAAATATACTCTTTGGAGGAGAGTTTTTTTCTTTATATTTATTTATAATACCCTATTATTTTTCCTCACTTCCCATCCTCAAAAATTAGATCATTGTGGCATTGTATTACAAAAAAATATGACGTGTATAGAATTTTTAGTCTCTTTTCTGAGCTATCATTCATTGAAATAAGTCATAAATAAATAAGTGACCGAAATATTTTCCTTTTAAATGTACCACACTATACAGAAATATTTTCCTTTTAAATGTACAACACTATACAGTCTAATAATTCTTTAAATTGTAGTGTGAAATAGAGAAACTACAAAGACTTTTATGATATTAATAAATTGAATTTGACTGATAAAATTGAGGTGTAATCCGGACGATTTTGTCACAACACTATGTTTATAAAAGTATTTTGCGGGTGTTTCGCCGACCACTTCCGAGGTTAAGGAGCATGTAATGCGCGACGGGCCCACACTTCTGCGGCGGTGACGTGCTACGCCGAGCGTGTCATTGCTACTTTGACAGGAGGAACGGGCCCCCACCAAGTGAGGGTATCCTGCTGGCAAAGTTCGTGGTCCTCTGACACACGCTATTATCACTGATTTAGATTGAAATCTTCATCGCCCCGGGGCGCCCAGAAAAACTCTCCCGCACCGATCGCGCGTCTTTAAGCGGGGGAGGGACCCGTTCCATTTGCTTTTTTTCTTACTTGATTTACTCCCGATGGAAGTCGAATTCATAATTGATGGAAGGTTTATTGCGAACAAAAAACATGACGAAAACAATCGGAGAGCGGCTTTTGAAAAGTTACATGAAAGAATTTTTGAATTGTTCGTTCCGTTTGCCCCTTTATTCTTATTTATATTTAATGAACTGCAAATTTATAATTGGCGAACGGATTGTTAAAAGAAATTCAGCAAATTATAATTAATAATTATTGGTGTAAATAAACAATAAAGAAGGGAATCTTTTATAATAGAACAGCTCTAGAATATATTAGTGTAGTTTAGTTAAAATTTGGGTGGATGCGCCGAGTTTTCTAAATGTTCCGGATTTCCTTGACACCGCAGTATTTCCTATGCTAGGAATTCAACTTGGCAATTCCTGAGTAAAGTGGATTTATTATGCTAAGTTGAGGAGCGGTCGTCTGGGAATTATTGAATCAGTGGACACTATTCTGGTTTATTTTCCGGCTAGTTTGGCTGGTTTCCCCTAAATATTATCCCTTTGTGAACAGCTTATCTTGTGACTATTACGAACGGTAAATCTAATAATATACATCCTGTAGGAATAGGAACTTGAACCATTAGTTGAATAATGGCATTTTCAATGTGTCAGTTAATCTGAAAACAAATTTTATATAGATATTAAATTGCTAATGAAGAGAGAATAAATTTAATATATTTTTAATTTCATCAGATTTATTTTTATATTTTTCTTTTTATATAAAAAAGCTATATATACATTACTAACCAGGAAAAGCAACAAATTTATTTTTGAGAACAAAATTTTGATTACATTTGTATATTTAAATTAGTCCATTATTTTGTATTACCTCTTCTTAGAAGCACACTGGACTTCTAATTCATCAAATTCCATCAGAAGAAAATAAATTAAATTTATTTTCATCAGAAAACAATATGGTTTTTCTTTTTTTTTTTTCTTTTCATTGTTTTCAGGCCAGTCTAAGTGCTCCTGTGTAAACTGGTGTTTGGCAGTTCTATTTTTTCTAGAAATGAAGGCTTTTTGGCGGGTCTTCTTCCATGTAAATTATTTTTCCTTAGTCTCCAACTTATGGTACTGACATACACTCCCAAATGTGAATATTTTATCTTAAGTTCTTTGGCATCTTCGGCAGTTTTTTTCGAATCACTTTTAGGTGTTCTTATAATCCTTCGATCGTCAATATTGTTTATAAAAACGGATTATATTTGAATTCAAGTGTGATCAAGTCAATCAATTTATAAGGTACACTATCTGACATAAATATGATAACATCCTATTTGCAAATGTTTTTATTAAAAATATTTTTGTTGTTTTACTTTTGATTAGTACTATATCTATGTGAATGATATCAAAAAAATTATTTTCCCTTAAAATATATTTAATTCTCTCTACTAAATATTTTTCCTTACCCATCTTTATACGCTGGAGGCTTCTTTGTTTAACAAAAACCTAATTAATTTTATAAAAAGTATTCCATTTTTTTGTCCAGCATCAAAAGTAGAGTAAATAATATGAAAATACACTATCTAATATTAACTATCTTTCTATTACAATATCTTAAAGCGGCATAACAAATTTTCAATCAACAGAAATTACAAAAAAAAACAATTTCTTAAAATTACTTCAAACTTTTGACCACCATTGTATGGTAATAATGTACATTATTTGAAAACTTTTCTATTTTCTTTCTAAGCTAATAATTTCCTTCATACCTTATATTTAAAACATTTTTTGCTTAAAAATGGTGTATAAGATAAAGGATAAGAACGTACAATAAATTACATTTTTCAGAGTCTAACACCATTTACGTGAAATTTATATAAATAAAAACATTAATTTTATAGAATCAATTAACGTTTAAAATGCGTATTAAATTTCAAATTAATTTTAATAGCTGCGTAAAACCTAAATGAAATTTCATGTAATGCCCCAAGGTTAAACACATAAATTATGTTATAACACAATACAACTAATTTACTTATTACAATAAAATTTAAGCTCAGGAATAAATAAATAAATATACACACAAATCGCAATCGTTATTAATGTTAATTTATTGCAAACAAAGATTAATGTTACTTAAATTGGTCGTAATTGACTTGTAACTGACCATTAATGATGCTCATTAATAATAATAGAGGCCCTTAAGATATTTCTTTCAATACTTATCAGCAGAACTTATTTAAACCTGCCCTTCAATCATCAGCTGACACCTCGTTGAGTTTTTACTGTTTCCGCACTAACGTTTGTAGTGATTTATTATGATGACCATGTTAGTTATGATGTTTTATGTTGACACTTATTCTCCTCAACGGTTTTTGTATTATTTCTTGTCGACGCCTCGACTGTCATGGCAAAAACCATTAATTTATCGGCTTATTTCGATTTTAATTAGGCTACGTAGATGAATCCGTATTAAGAGCCATATATATCGAACATTCCGCCGGATAAATTCACAAGAACGTGACAGGAAACAAAACAAACATTGCATAAATTCAGTTCGACAATAACAATAACGCCAAACATTGGATGAATAGCACATTGTTAATAATTCAAGTGGTCGGATATTGAGTGTAACATGAGCATTACGTCAATTAAACATGTGTTGGGAGTAATTAACAATTACCTGTGAAATCTTAATTAAAGTGTGGAGTAGGTACTCCGAACCGTCGATTGCCAATTAACCACTCCTCTTGATATATTATTGAATAAACAAATCACGCCAGGCGAACCTTAATCTTCTCGCATATCAATAGACGCGCGTTTAAGAACCTCAAATGCTACCACGTCTACGATAAAAATTGTTTCTGTGGTAATTACTAATCGTGTTTGTCTCAGATTAATTAATTACTAATCCTAGTGTATGATAATTTAATTGAATATAATTATTCCATAACATGAATAAAAATGCTCAAATGAAAAACAGTGAGAAATATGAAGATATTTGATATTTTGTTTTCTCTTAAACTATGTTGAATTTTTATATTGAATATATACAGTAATGATCATTATTATAGAACTTTTTAGAATGTTTATTATTTTAGTTCAATTGATGTGAACTGTTAAAATAATATTAACATACTATTGTAGTTTGTATGGTACTATAAAAACTATAAAATGTCACATATATTTTTCTGAACTGAGATGGACATAAATGTAACAATTTTAACAAGTATTTTTAATTATTAAATCGGCAATATTTGATTTAATATTGTACTTTGTACAATACCCTTTTGGTTTTATAATTTTGGCACATTTTCCGAATATACGACAAATTTATATCCCTCAAGCTTCATAAATTACTGTAAAATGTTTATGTCGAATTCGGTTATAAACGTAATACCCCATGTTGCTTGTTGTTGATCGTTTTCATGTTGAAATATATTTATTGAGAGCATCGCGTCCTCAATATTTGAAAATAAACTATTGTTTTATATACCCCTGTACATAAATCAATGTAAGGGGGTCTGCACCAAAAGAATGAGAGCATCCCCATAGCATATTTAAACTTACACCATGTTTCACTACATACAGTACAAGTCACAAATTTATTTTTTAGAAAAAAATTCTAAATATAAGATATATTTGTAAATTAGTACATGAGATTAAAAACAGTATTTATACTTACCTTATGTCAGCTATATATAATTGATTTAAAATAAAAAGGATAAAAACTGTAGTATTATAAAATAAAACAAGGAGTCAAGAGTAAAGCAATAAAATAAAATACCTAGTTTTTTAATATTATTTATTAATTAATTTAGTAGCATGCCCATTATTTTTTATTATCTCTTGATATCTTCTTTTCATAGAAGACACAAGATTATAAATCTCTTACTTAAAAACAGAATTCCAAATAATATATATAATATAATAAGCTTCAAATAATTCATCTAAGTTTTGAAATTTGCCTGAGTGAGCTTTTCTCATTTTAATATCATGTCCCATCAATTTTTTATGGGGTTTAGATCGGGACTTTGGGCTGGCCATTTCATAAAATTTACATTATTGGAAGCAAAAGAGTCTTTTATAACTTTGGCTGTATGTTTCGGTCCTGGAAAAACCACGACAAAGGCATATTTTCCTCAGCTTATGGCAGCATAAAATTGGTAAGGATGTGTAAATATTGAAACCTATTCCTCTACCCTCATGCTTAATTGTTTCCTTGGAGTACTTAAGGTCAAACATTTTATTGACTGGACGTCTAATCCATCGAATTCCATCTGATGACATTAGAAAACCATACGGTTTTCCACTTTTTTTCAGATCAACCTAAGAGCTCTTGTACAAACGGGAGTTTGGGAGCTCTATTTTTTTTCCTTGAAATTATTGGCGGTTATTTTGTCTTAGCCTATGACTTATGGTACTGGCAGACATCCCCAAATGTGAATATTTTATCTTCGGCAGTTTTATTCGGGACACTTTTGGGTGCTCTTGCAATCCTCCGGTCGTCAATATTGTTGGTTTTTCTCGATTGTTCAGGTTTGGAAAGTACTGGTTCAGTTAATTCCTCTGGTGTTAGAGGCTCAAATTTATCTTGGCGATTTTCGATTTAAATTTAATTGCGACGGAATTAAAATTTGTTTGTCCTGATCTGTACTTAGAAATAATAAGTTTTTTTGACTAAGCTCACCCTGCAGGTATTTTTATCTAACTTATTGTTAACTAACCACTGTAAGCATAAACTATTAAAGACTTTACTCTTCAATAAATGAAAAAAATCATAAAAATTTTATAAATGGATTATATTTAAATTCAAGTATGATATCAGTCAAGTCATAAGGTAAACTATCTGACAAAAATATGGTTCCTTGATAACATCCTGTTTGTATGTTTTTATGAAAAATATGTTACTTTACTTTTAACTGGTACTGAATATGTAACAAACTTTTTGTGTTGTTTTGTCCCTATAAAATATTTAACATAAGCAGAACCATAATTTTTTTAATAAATTTAGACTCGTCACTAGAAACTACTCATTCCCACTGTTCTATGGTTTATTGAATGTAATCCTAAATTGGATTTTCACATTTTTAGTAGAAACCAGAAAAGTTTTCCTTATAGATCTAGAGTCAAACGAGACTCCATCCACTAACCTTCCTGTCACAGCCCTTGAACTAATTTCAACAAATCCTATTTTGTCCAGGTTGGCTTTAATTTTAGTTGACAATAAGATTGGATTGTTTTTTTGACATTCGAATTATCTAGTTAACGATTTTCTTTCTAATTTTTCGAAGTCAGACAAACTTTTTTGAAGCTATAACTCTGTGTTTGTTTTAGTAATACGATTAGCTTATTTAACCATAAACTCTTAGTTATCTCTTCTTGTTTCTGTCAGTCTTGATAAAACTGAATTATAATTCACAAAATAATAAACATTATGCAGTACTACTAATGATTTTAATATATTTTAATAAGTTGCTTTATTATGACCGCTACTGTACATAGTTTTCGAACAATTTTGTTCTTTAACTGCTCAAATTTTTTGATAAAAAATATTGTTCCTTTTCTACTAAAGTCTAAAATTATACTGCTTAAAAATTAAATTGGCTATATTCTACATTATTCTTAATTTAAATAAATATGTATAAGGAATATTCTCATAAAATTTGGTCCTAAAGCTGAAAAATAAAATTATTAAATATTAATTCTAAAATTTGAAAATATACCTTTTTGTTGTTTGATAAATATGATAAACTTTCCACAAAAAAGTATATTTTAAAATTTTAGAACTGGTATTTTTATATTAGTTTTAGATTTTATCATTCATTATAGCTTATCAAATTACAAATTCTAAATAAACCATTTAAAACAATGTTATTTATTTTATCTATCAAATTATAATCAAAATGAATATTATTTTTTATTATTTTTTTTAAATTAAATAGTTTAAATCAAGTGATAATTAGATTAAAACATTTCCAAACAGAAATTTAAAAGTTAATAAATAAATACCTTAACACATGTTACATATTTATTTATTTACCAGACCTATTTGAAGTTTGAATGTTAGGTTATGAATTATTCGGAAATTATTTAATTAATGTGAACATTACCAAAATACGTATATTTAATGATCTCTACAAGGGAAAAGCTTGTAAATACGATGTTTACCCGGCATCAGATGCCAAACCGCATTTTAATAAACCCGAATACGTATCAGGTTGTAAAGAAACACAATTTTCCTGGCGAACGAATCCCCGATCCGGACAAATTAAAACTTATTATTATTGTGAGGGCACGTAGCCGTGCGGCGCATCGAAACCCACCCGGCACCGTAGGAACCCCCCGAGGGAGCCGGAATCTGGGCGGCGAGAGGGGCGCCCCCTAGCCCCCGGTAACCCGCCCGCAGTCCACGCCCCCGGCCCCGTACCGGCAGCCAATCGCTGCGGGACCCGGTTAGCGACACGCCCCGCCCGGGGCGATGCAACTTGCCGCTGAAGGAACTCCCCGCTCCGGGCGCAAAACCGTGGGGTGAGTCGCTCTGTGCCACCCCTCGGCGGCTAGGCCGTAGGGAGAGAACGATCGCCGGCCGCCGACCGTATGCACGAGCCCGTTCTGTGTTCGGGGATCCACGATTTCTGCCAATATTTATATCCAGCTAACTGAAATCAGCTCGCTTTGACGGCCCCACGTTTTATTTAAACTGCCTTGTTAACGTTAACGTTAAGAAAATATTATTTGGTTTGGGCTACCTTTGTATTAGGCCTACCTTTGGCATTATATCAAAACAAAGTAAATATCAATAAACATTTCTAAAAATATCGCTTCCCATAATCTTTAACAAAAAAATATTTTCTTTTTCTCTCATCATTATTTTTTTATATACAAAACTCATCTCTGCTAAACAATTTTTGTATTAAATTCTCACTTTTTATTAAATTTTAGACAAAAATGTTTTATGGCTAATGACAAATTTTCCCTGATATATTTTTTTTCTTGACAATTCTCTGTGTAAAATAGTTGAATTAAAATAATTTTTATATATTACTACAATTTAATAAAAAATTTAGTCCATTTTTATTTTATTTCAAGTACTGTTTTTTAAACAAAAAAAACGGTGAACTTTATATAGTACATATTATAATATGTTTAAATGAATATTTCTTGTTTCAAAAATAAATATGAACATGAAACTGCTTAAAGAACAATATAAATATATCAAAATAGAGCCCTGTCACTAATAAAAACTCAGTTTGTAAACCCACAATCATAAAAACACTGTGGAGATTTTAGAAAACAGTGGATGGAATTCCAAACTATGAAAACATATTTTTATTTATTAAATACTTTACTACAAAGAAAAGGATTTTTAACAATTAATAAATTCATTTTTGTCAAATTGTAAATCTTATGCTAAGTACTGACAATTAATTGCTACAAAATTAATATTAGATTATGGATTTTTGAGCATAGTTGGAATCAGTATCATATTAATATCATTCGTTTATCAAAAATTAAAATGTTTAAGAATAAATTTAATTTAATTATCGACTAGTTCTACTTTTTTCGTAGTTCTACTTCCACTTCTTACGTAGTTTATATTAAATCATTTAAGTTTTGTAAAAAGATTATTTTTATTTTATTAGAAGCTTTTAAAGTATTCGACCAACTGCTGATTTTTAATAAATATTCTTTGATTTTTTCACTCAAAATTCTATCACTGAGAATCTGTGAAACTTAACTTTGATAATATAAAACTCAAAGTGAATGTCAATATAAAATATATAATCTCATATTGTTACAATCACATAATCTTTAATACAAAAATATTTTCATCTTCTTTAATAAAAATGTAATAAACCATCAGATTTTTATTTACTATTTTTTTTTAATACAAACCCCCCTAAACAATACTTGGATTTAATTGTTTTCATTATTTATTTAAATTTGATCAAAATTGTCTGTGACTAAATGACAAATTAACTCTGTTATTTTGTTTCCTTGAAAAAAAAATTATATCTAAAACAAATTTAATATATTATTACACGATACAGTGGTTTTCAAAATTATTCGACCAACTGATGAATTTTAATAAATATTCATCGATTTCTTCAGTTAAAACTCTGTGATTGAGAATCTGTGAAACTTAACTGTTTAATTTAAAGTGTAATAAACCATTAGATTTTTAATTAATATTTTTTAATACATATTCCTCTAAACAATACTGGTATTTAATTGTTAAATTATCTCTGTTATTTTGTCTCTTTGACAAAAAAATTATCTCTAAAACAATTTTTTTTTTACACAGAGATACAGAGGCTTTTATTTGACTGCTTAATAAATATTCATCGATTTCTTCAGGCAAAAATCTGTCGTTAAGAATCTGTAAAACTCAACTGTTTTATTTATACAACACTTTTACTACATTTGATAATATGAAAATTCAAGTAAATCTATAATCCCATATTTTTACAATTACATTATCTTTAATACAAAGATATTTGCTTCTTCTTTAAAAGTGTAATAAACCATAAGATTTTTATTATTATTATTTGTTATACTGGTATTTAATTGCTTTCACTATTTATTTAAATTTGATCAAACATTTTCTAAATGACAAATTATCTCTGTTATTTTATTTCTTTAACAAAAAAATTATCTCCAAAACAACTTAATATTTTATTACAAGATTCAGAGGCTTTTTAATTATTCGACTAACTGCTGATTTTTAATAAATATTAATCGATTTCTTCAGTATAAATTTTGTGATTGAAAATCTGTGAAACTCAATTGTTTTATTACCTTTAGTAATATAAATTTCAAAGTAAATATGAATATAAAATATATAATCTTATGTATAAACAAAAAACTATTTAAAAAGTTTATTAAAGAAAATATCATATATTTAAATTCAAAATTAATAAAACCAAAGGTATGAAAATATAAATTTTAGAAAACAAAAACGATAAACGAAGGCGTGGAAGAATTCTAGCAATTAAAAATGAAGAAACGATGTTTTTAGATATACCAGTTTATTAAATAGTTTACCACAAATAAAAAGTATTTTTAAGAATAAATAAATTAATTTTAGTAAAATTTTGTCACGTTATGTTAATTACTGACGATTAATTATTATAAAATTAATGTTAGAATTTTGGTTTAATTTGGTAGTATTATACCAAGCCTAAACTTATTTTAACTGGAATTTAAGTTTTGATAATTCACTTTGTTCCTCAATATTTTAAAAATATGGTGTTGGATAGAGTAGTATATTATATAGACTGTGGCCCATTTGAAGTGGTACATCCCCATAAAATTAGAATATTTCATCCCATTTTTTGATTTTTTCAATTTTCAATTCATGAATTAAAAAAAATATATATAATAAATGCATTGAATTGAACGATGGATTGGTGAAGCAAATAAAACTTGAGTAATTCGAATATTAGTTTAATATCTGAATATTGTTGAAAATTAAGCAACTTTTTATTTGAGTGATTCTTTCATTTTTCCCAAAAAATTACTTAGTAGATTTTGATTTTAGGTAATATTTTGTCCGTAAATAGATATTTTCAGGCTTCACAATGTTTTAAAATGAGATAAAAAATACAAATTTTATGGGGGTATCCTACTTTCAAAAATGAAATTTTGTATACTTTAAATTAAACACTACAACTTTGTATAGAGATTATATTGATTTTAAATATTCGACTCAGACTTATCAGCCACACTACTGTCTATGTCTAAATATAAATCTATTGATTTTCAATAAATATTCACCGATTACTGTGTCAAAACTGAGAAACTTTGGAATTCCACTGATTCCAAGTATAGTGTCACTGTATGATCAGCTTATTCTCTTAGTTCATTCAATAGATTAAAAACCTAGTAATTAATTAGTATAATTTCCAGGGAATCAGATTTAAAGAGTGCATTTAAAATTGTGTAAAAAACATTAGAAAACTTATTTTAAATTTATAATTTTTCATTATTATCATTTCTTCCTTATTAATTGTTAAAGATTAGAAAAGAATATTATATTTATGTGTTATTTTCTTCTGAAATTTTTAATTTACCTTTAACCTAATTTAATTTACTTATTTCTTCTTATACTTACTAACGAAGTATACTTATTAAACTTCTTTTTTATATATGAAAAAAGTGGCCCGATTTCTATATTTGATATAAGTTTTTTTAAAATGATCATACCAATTTCAAATATTCCCGTACATATTATATGTTTATTAAATAAGGTTTTCGATACCAATCAATTCCGGCATTAATTAACAATTAAAAACGAAACGGGAAAAATTGTGAAATTAAATTTTATAATTCCTTTCCGCCGCGGCACCGTTAAAAACACCAAGAAAGACGAAACGTTCCGCCGCAAACACAATTGATAAAATTAATTAAAATTCGTTCCCATTTTCCGATCGGGCACACCGCCCCGCTCCGTTTCCATTTAATCAAGACCGCAGAAACGACGATTCCGTAACCGTACCGTGCACTTACCGCCGGACGATTTTTCCACGCGGCAGACTGTAGGGGCTCCGGGGGACAATTGTGGGGTGGTGCGGGACGACGCGGGGGGAGGGTTTGTGCTGTAGCGCGGTCCGTGCGGGCCATGAGTACCGCGGGCGATCGTGACTCTCCCGAGATCGGCGCTCTACACGCGACTGTGAGCCGCGGGGGCGTCCAGTACCCGGTACTCGGTGCCCGCCGCTCAGTGCCGGACTGCGAGTACTGCAATCGGCCGCGGCCGTCGCAATGTGTTGCTGCGGTTGCTTGGTACACTGTGCTGGTGGTGATGGTTCGAATTTTATTGATTTTAAAGGTCAGTGGTTGTACGGTACTAATAATGGAGTAGAATTCATGCTTTTTTCATTTATTAGAAAGTGATAATGTTACAAATCTTCCTATGGTTATTAATAATGCTTGAGTTAAAACAATTATGACGATGATTAACAATATTTTTATTCAAAGAATATTATATTTTTCATTAGATATACTCAGTGACACAGAAAATAGATTCAATTTTACCCAAAATTTAACAAGGCTAGTTCAATATTTATTTCACTTTTGTTGTATTTAAAGATTTTTTTCATTCATTTCAAATGTCGTAGGCAGTAGGAAAACAAATTTTAGTCTGATAGAGGTTGAGTTCTTGTTTTTGGATAAATTGCCAATCAGATTAACCTTAGTCGAAGCACTAGAATTGTTGAAGACCCTGGTCTGAAGAATATAGTGAGCAAGATGCAAAATGGTCAGGATGACATCCCCTTAGCTCTACAAAATAGTTTAGTAATCAATCATGTAATTGCTAATCAGTAGTTTAAGAAGAAGACTTACCATACAATGTGTTTAGAATCTTTTAGATTTTTTCTTACCGTCTCCAGTTTGTTCTTCCTCTCACCGACATCGACGTCAAATATTGGTGTAAAGAATGACCAAATTTGGAATGTGTAATAGAATGTGAATGAAAATCATCTACAGTGGTAACTCTTTGCTTTACCATGATAGTCGGGTATGTGTAGAAAGGCACAAAACCCTTCAAAATTCCCCATCTCATATTGGAATGTTTCCCAGACTTATCACCAATTGAACCCGTGTAGGACATCATATACGGAAGACCCTCCACCTCCAGCGTCAAGTACATGTGGTACGGAATGAAGTACCACAGGTGTACCATTAGATCTATACGAAGGCGAATCAATGAGTACCTAAAGCACCGTAGTGATCCAGTTATTTCTTAGTTTAAAAAAAGATAATACTGAACAATATAACCTCAAAGTCGCCAAAAATCTGATCACTGGATTCATGTGTATTTTCTGTCATTGGGTATACTATTATTTACGACAATTAGTGAATTGTTAAAATTATACATAGTTTAGGTTATTATATTTTATAAATGTGTATATCGACACTTTTTCAGAATAAAAGCATATATTACAATTTTGGATAATGTGTAATCCATGTAATCTAAAACAACCTTAAAAATTTTTAACAAAATACTAATAAAAAGCAAAAAATTTTACTTACATTTAATTTATTTATTTACATTTCTTGAAATGACATAAAGAAAGATAACAAGAAATATATTAAACTAATTCGAATTTACATCCAATTTAATTATCCAACTTCCAACATAATGTATTTAGACATATAATTAATAAATATTAAATTGTTCCACCACCTCCACTAGTGGTTGTTACATAAATATTCCAAGTAACTTTTTGTTTTACGATAAGCAAACAATGTCTTGAAAGATCTTATCATGAAGATACAAGTTCTGGGGATGTAGTTTGGCCAAAACATTCTTAACATTTTTCTAAATCCGCCTCGTGATTTCACACCACGTAAGAGTGAAGTGGGATTTACTTTCTTACTTCCACGCCGTACTTTAATGTGTCTCTCCTTCAGCAATCTTAATTTTTCGAAGAGAAGATTCTTTCTCAATAATGCGACCCATTTACCTGGGAAGTCTGGCGGCGTCCATCGGCATCTCTTGAAAAGTTTGTTCTTTTTGAACTTCTTCTTCTGTACCAAACGTTTTGTAACATTGAGATCTCTGAACATCTTATATCTTACAATTGGATGACTTTGTCTTGATAATCTGTGTACCTGTCACTAACGTCAATAATAGGGTTATTTATAATTATATGAATACCTGTGGCAACATTGGAAATAACAACAAATTGAAAAGGAAGTTCTCGAACAATTGAAAAACGTCGAAATTATTTGAAATTTTAAAATAAACTTTTTATGTTCAATAGAAAATAAGGAAAAATAAAACATGAAGAAGCCCATGTTTTAGAACAAAATTTTAAAATTAATGAAAATATTTTAGATATATTTTGAATTATTTCAACAAGTTTTATATTTATAATGTTGTGAAAGTAATTTAGGTACCTAAATATTTGTCTCTATTAGATCGTTTAGCCTTTTGTTGTTAAATGTATCTACAAGTCGTCGATAGCTCAAACAACCTTTTAAAGACCAGTGCTAATTTACAATTAAAAACTTCAGATGTGGACGAAACTTGAACAGGTACAAGAAATTGACACACAATTGATAATATAAAAATGCTCTCAAAGCTCGTTGGAAATTAAACAGATGCATTACATTAATTGAATGCTAAGAACACTCAGATGATTAAAGGTAGTGGTTGATCAAAGGTGACTCTGCTCTATACATAATCATCGGTCTATCAGACACACTGCACGTTTCTGCCTGCAATTTTACGAAGTGACACATTTATGAATTACAAAGAGTTAAATAAAAATTGTTTAGATACATGGTAACTACCAACTGGGACAATGGTATTAATAATTTTATACGCAGATACCCTCGAGTGCCAGTTTGCAGTAATTACCGATATAAAAGAGTACACATAATTTGATATACGCTAAACAATGCCACAAAGGAATCATCGACATCCACAATTGTATGTATGTTTATGATATGATTGACTTTTGAACCAGGAGCCGACCGAATCAATTTATCTAACAAAGTAGATCATTTACTTTAAATAAATTTTATTTTTTATTTGTAACATTGATGGTATTGAAGCCTGTTAACAAAAACAGGTGCATGGCGTTAAGCTTAATGATAATTTGGGCACTGTTTAATTTATTAATTATATTTATACTGAAGCTCTTAATGGGAAACTTAAGTTTCTTACACATATTTAAATTAATTTTTGTAGGTTCTCCATTTTACTAAACATATGCATAAACATTTCTCTGTTCTTAATTAAGAAACCCTGACTAACTACTTCCCTAAAACAAATCGTCATTCAAGCAGACAGGACCTGAAAACATCAATTTGCCGTTTACCATAGACAAATCGTCACTGCGTTTACTCTAATCTTACTGTCAGCATATGAAACGCAGCAAAGGGTTGTTTCCTTTCCCCTTGAAAGAACAGAATCTGCCATTGTTCGAACTGAACCATCTCCGCTTGCAAAAGCCTCATCTGCACTTTTATGAATAATGCGCGCTTACATCTGACCCATAATAGCGAAAAGGCCTAAGGCGAGGATCAGCCTAACCAAACAAATCGACTACACGCTGCTGTGTGTTACAATACACAGCCAAAACAAGAACTAGGTTTGCTCTCTTGCTGATGATGAACCAAGTACTCAATGTTATACTGATATTTGTCCTTTTGTTGATATGTTTACTATTTCTGAATGACACTGGTGTACGTATATTGTATTAAAATAATGGGGATGTACAACCATTTTATAAAAGAACTTTAATAGTAGCTATGCAAATATAAAGGTCTATGTCAAATGTTTTTATTTTTTTTAGACTACCTTCCACCTACAAAACATCATTTAGTAAGCAACCAAATACATAAAGGTAAATGTGAGTATAGTAATAATAATTTTTTTTTCAACACTCTGATTCTCTAAAGTAAATGTTGAACATAATTTATTGTTAAAAAAGGGTTGATAATCGAAATGAAACCAGTATTTTCAAGTGTAGAAATTTATTGATTACAATAAGTCTAATAATTGGTGAACAGTTAATTATAAATGAATAAAAATAGGGCAATAATCGATCTTTCAGGTTTACATAAATGGACGGTAACCGTTGTAATATCCTCCGTCAAACTTCCTAAAAGAAGAAAAATATCCATGAGGTTTAAACGGATTGAAACCTATCGGATAAATCGGGGGAATCGGACGGAATCTTGAATGCGTCTTGTTAATAACTCTCTTGGCGATCACATGCTTGTCTTTGATGCTGTGTCTCGGCAATTTTAAAACATCAAGCACACTGCGTTCATTTGCGTATGTTATAAAACAGAAGGCCTTCCTTTGGTTCTTCTGTTTGTCGAATGGAAATTCGATCTGCTGAATTTCGCCGTATCTTTCGAAATATTTTTTAATGTCCTCATCGCTCAAACCAATATGTATGCCACCGATAAAAACTTTGCCTGGTCTAACATTAGCAATTTTTACTTCCACTCTCTTGCCATTGATTACGTGGTTGACAATTTGCATGATATGCTTGACAGATTCTGACTGTTTGAACAATACGAATGCGAATCCCCTTGATCTTCCTGTATTTAAATCAGTTTTTAGTTTTATCTGTCTCACCTCGCCAAATCTTTCAAAATAATTCCTCAAATCGTTCTCTGCGGTTTTCAAATGTAGTCCGCCGACGAAAATCTTTTTGTCATCTAGGATCTGTCGAAATTCGTGCTTCTTTCCGGGATGCATCTTGTCTGTCATGTCAATGTTACAATTTACTTCTTCGCAGGAACAATAGGCCAATTATTTCTGCAAAGTGGTTGCTTAAAACTTAAAATTATGAAATACGATTTGATTGACTTACCGAGTTGATTGACGATGTAAAGTGATTGTAAATTGTTTTATTAGTTGTTATAGTTACTTGGTTGATTTTAATGAAAACAGTAGTAGTACTCATAAAATACAGTGGGGACAACCCAAAATTTGGTGAAAAACAAAAAATTGAAATCACAAAAAATAAATGGTTTAATTTCCTATAATTTGAGAAAGGGGTGATAAATAAAGAAATTAATATAGATGATTATTCTTTTCTGAATAATTTATTTAAAATTATTTATTTATTATGTACAAACAAACAAAAGCAAAATATTACATTCTTCTATTTTAAACAGATCCGACATTCCGATTTTTGGATTCTATCTAAAACTCCCATATTTGCTCGAATTTCTTGACATTTTTTATTAATTCGTACATACAGCTTCTCAAGATTATTTACAGGAGTACCGCAGACCAATGTTTTTAAATACAACGTGTTTGAATCAGGTGATCTTGGAAACCTTGCTGTCCATCTGTTTGAAAATGGGTCATTTAAATTATCAAAAAGTGAAAAAAACTATATTTTAATATAGTACAAAGTGTTATGAAAAATATTTTATAGTTTCTAGGATCAGGCATATAGCATGTTTAGATTAGTATAACCCCCCACTTTGTCACAACGCCACCTCATACATTTTATCATGCTGTGTTGCCTAATTGCAGTATACTCTCGTGTTAATAATATTTTGATAGAATTTTAGAGTATTTAGAAAAAAAGTTAGAGAAGTTATTTCAAATAATTAATGTCTTAAAATTACGATCTTTCTTCATATTCATTCTGTATATATATACAAAGAGCATTATTTCTTCAAAAAATTAAGGACAAATTGATTTTAATAACATAATTAACGTAAAAAGTCAAATAAAAAGTTATTTGAAATCATTTGTTTACATTAATTTGAAAATTAATGTGTTTCACTTTATCGACCTATTACTAAAATAACTTCAAAAAAGTTCTCTTTTTATTTATCTGGAAAAACTCAACATAAACAAAAACAACTAATTTTTTGCTGCTACGCTTATATTATAAAAAACAAAATAACAGTGAATAAATACGGTTGCGTTATTTTGCCAGAGTTCCAAAAAATATTAGACCGGCCCTGTCCTAAATTGCTATTTTTAATAATTATTATATAAATAGTAAATAAAAGGTAATGGTTATCTAATCTAAACTAAATAAGTTCATTCACCTTATCATCAACACGAAAATCAATACTTATATGCATATTTATTTTGCTGAGCCGCATTCAACGTATACACAGACCTTATAGGCGGCCTCGTAACTTGTAAACACAGTTTGAATTTGGCGCGGATACCCTCTTCCGCCTCAGACGCTTAACCACAACTTAAATTCAAACGTTTATGTATTGTTTTGTCAAAATCCGAATGGTAAGCATGCATTAAATAACTAATATTGTAATATTCGAGGTAATCAAACCACATTTGATCGCAGGTAAAACACAATTTGTCAAATTTAATTGCGACCGTTAATTCTGCCATTCGGTTTGTGTACTCAGAGGAGTGTAGACGTGCCGGTAGTTTCCTGTAACAATTCGAAAATGGCTTCCGCAGATGTCGAACAACAAAACGGTGGCAGCGTAGAAAATGGGTCGGAAACCAACGGACCCAGTGTTAGTGACGACCACAGGAAGCTCTTCGCCGGTGGCTTGAGCTGGGAAACGAATGCCGAACAGTTGAAGGAATATTTCGGCAAGTATGGCGAAATTGAAAGTGTTAACCTCAAAACCGACCCAAACACCGGCAAATCGCGCGGCTTCGCCTTCATATTATTCAAGAGCACCGAAGGTGTGGACGCCGTGCTGGCCGCCGGCGAGCACAATCTGAACAACAGAAAGATCGACACCAAAAAAGCGAAGGCAAAACAAGGTAAATTGTTCGTCGGCGGTCTGACCGCAGACCTGACCGACGACGATATCAAAAACCACTTTGCACAATTCGGCACGATTGTGCAAGTCGAATTGCCCTTCGACAAAGTGAAGAACCAGAGGAAAGCCTTCTGTTTCATCACGTACGAGAGTGAGAGCATAGTCAACAGTATTCTGAAGAATTCTCAAACCCAGACCATTAAGGACAAGCAGGTCGACGTTAAAAAAGCTACGCCCAAGCCAGATCAAGGAAGAGGAGGCGGCTTTGGCGGTAGTTACGGTGGTCGCGGAGGCCGAGGCGGCGGCCGCGGTGGCTACAACCAAAACTGGAATCAGGGATACAACAATGGAGGTCAGTAGAAATTTCCCTTTGTTTTACTAAAATCAAGAAATTGGAGTTTTCCTAAAACTGACGCTTTCCCGCCATTGTTTATGGTGGACGCTTGTGTACACGGCGAGACCTGTAATACCGACTTCCAGGATCTCGCGTCTGTTCAAAACAAACCGTATTTACTGCCCCAATGAGTTTATTTCATTACTCACTAATTACGTTTCAGTTTGTAACTTTTATTATGACAACATAAATTTATGATACGTTTGTGTTGTGTTAAGTATAAATATTATGGAATTTACACAATACAATTGACTAAAACCATTAAAAGTACATTAACTTTTTATTACTATATTGTTTTTGATAACTGGCACCTAAAATAAAGTAATCAAAAGTCTACTTGACCTTTCAAAACATTTCATTTCAATAACTGAATAAAAACAATTGTAAGTAACTTTCTTTAACTTATATTGTCATATTTAGTTTGTTTACAAAATATACCTAAATGGTAAAATTGGCAGAAGTATAAAATTATTGTGTGTGAAGAAATGATTTAAGATTTTAAAATAGTATTTCAGTACATTTCGAGCGTGTTACATTTAAAATTTGTATCCCCACTTTCGAATTACTATGATTTTATAAGGCAATTGTACAACAAACAATTTAAAAATATTCTTTTACTGGTCAGTCATCATATATAATCAAATTACACAAGTTGAATAACACCAATAAAATATTCAATATGTTTTTTATCAAATTTGAATAACGCACATTTAATTTAATTATGTAAAAAACTTCTAAATAATTCGAATTTTTGAGCAAATATGTAAAACCTAGATCAGTATTTATATAAAAATAATTTACATATAACATTAGGCGAATTTAAGTGTGAAATGGGTTCGTTGACCTTTGAATATTAATAATATGTCCTTGATTAAAACTCAGTACAAGTTTGGCACAACAACAACTTTTCGTACTAAAAGTAAACTGATAAAAATATACGATTTGGCCACCACTATTCTCTTTCTCTTTCCGTGTGTGTGTGCATAATCTAGATATCATGTAAACTTGAAAAACGTTGGTTTCCATGGCAGATAAAATAATAATAGTTAATTTGTTTCCAGGCTATGGTGGCTATGATCAAGCCTGGGGTGGCTATGATGCGTATGGTTACGGAGGCGGCTATGGTGCCGGCTATGATAATTACGGAGGTGGATACCAACAGGGTGGTGGCAACCAACGAGGCCGTGGTAGAGGCCGCAACAAAAGACTAGCTCCCTATTAAATTAAATTAACTTAAATGTATTTTTTGTATCTTATAATTTCGTATTTAATTTGTAAATCTCAAAAATCTATTTTCACAGAATGGATTACTCATGTATTTATATGTTTATTTTAATCACTAGTAGGATGATTGAATCATTTCCATAGAAGACTGCTTAATTATATTGAATAGTTATAATTTTATTATATAACAATAGTTCAATTGTACAATCAACAAAGTAACATTTTCTACACTGAAATAAATGTACTTACATGAATTATTTTTCATTGTTTTATTTAACACATCCATGTATCAGTTGGGTAAGTAAGTGGTTTTATAAAAATAAAACTGTAGTCCCTTTTGAAATCAACAATTTTTGTGTGATTACCTCACTTACGTTATTTTTATTTAATACGGTGATGTTACAGATAAATATCTCGATATGTGCCAAATATTTACAATTTCAACAGATTTTATAAGATGTATATTTAGGTCAATATTTGAAAACATGTAGAACAAGTTTCTAGTGATTTGATTTTATCTCTATATGTTTATGTACATAATTACGGACGGCTTACGACGTTCTGTTTAGGCAATGTCCCGTAGAATAATGAATATTTTGTATAAATATGCCAAATAATTTTTATAAAATTAAACGATTCTATTTATAAATTTGTCTTAGGAATTCAAAGTCCAAACAAAAAAACTACATAATCAAATTCAATGTCAACAAACGTTTTTATTATTGTTTTCAATAAATATTGTGCCCTAATAAAAATGTTTTATGAACTTCAATGATGTCTATAAATAAAAATTTCTTTCGAATGCATCTCACAATATTAAATGAGGTGACTATAAATTACCTATCAAAATAATTTTATTGAAAAGAAACTTAACTTGGAAGTATAGTAGTGGTCATTATCATTATCAACTTTTTAAAATATCAAATATTGCAGCCATAAGTATTTTATTTAACGTCTACTGTTAAAATAATATTAATTTGCTAATGCTGTTTTATACAATATTCTAACAAATATTTTCTTATTAATAACATATATTTAAAGTATATTAAATTAAACTGGATATACAGTAGTGGTCATTATTATAGCAACTTTTTAAAATGTTATTTTAAATATTTAAATATTTTAGTCATACCTTCTATTTAATGTAAACTATCAAAATAATTTAATTCTATTATTGTTTTATACACTATTATAAAAACTACTATATTACTATATATATTATTCTCTAAAATATTACATATATTTTTCGGAATTGAGCTGAACATAAATATAACAACTTCAATTTTGATTTTAAGAGATTAAATCTGTGTTATTTAATTTAACATTAACATTTGTACAATATATTTTTTGGTTTGTAATTTTGGTCCACCTCAGTGTGAACCATTTTATATACAAATTTATAATCCTTCAAGCTTCTTGAATTGCTGTGGTGAGTTCATTTAAATTTGTAAAATTCATGTGTTCATGTTCATGTTTTCTAGGGTCTATGGTATGTCTAGAAATTGGGACAGACAAGACAAAACATCAATGCTTTGGACTTTTAACCAATCTTAAATTTGTGTTTGGGATCATTTTCATGTTAACACACTTATTAAAAGCATCATTTCTTCAATATATGGAAGCAAGTTGTGGTTTAATATATCCCTGTACATAAATGAAGTCGAAGAGAGCCCACGTCAGAAGAATTGAAGCATCCCAATAGCATAATTTAACCACTACCATGTTATATTATAGGTATAACAAACTTTTTGTGTAGTTTTGTCCCTGGATGATGTTTAACATAAGCTAAGACATCATTTTTTTATAAATTAAATTTAGACTCGTCACTAAAATCAACTTGTGTGTTCACTGTGGTCTAGTGAATGTTATCAGAATCAAGACAAAATTGGACTTTTTGTAGAAACCAGTGTTTTTCTTCTAGGTCTAAGGTCAAACAAACCCCCATCCACTAACAATGTTCTCACCGAACTTGAACTAATTTCAGCAAGTCCCATTTCCTCCAGGTTGGCTTTAATTTCAAATTACGATAACACTGGAATGTGTCTTGACATTCGAATTATGAAACAAATATTTTCGTGGCTACCACTTGACCAGTTTATTTAAATTTTTTAATAATACAGGAAACGATTGACTTATTTAACCTTAGCCATCTCTTCCTACTTCTTTCAATTATGATAATTATAATTTTTCTTATAATTTCACTTCGACCAATAATTAAATAATTATAATAAGCAAAGGACTACTAGCAAATAATCGAAAGTCACAGAGAGAAATGTTTATATAATATGGCTATTACTGTAAGTTGTCTTTTACGTTCCACAAAGTTCTTTCAGAATTATATTTGTGCAGAGCTTTCATAAAATTAAACCACCAATTATAATTTAACGTTAATTGAATGTACACAAACGAAAATTAGAAAACATCTTCATAATACAAAATAAAATCCCATTAAATTACCAAACAAGATAGCGTTTTGTTGAAAACAAAATTAAATTAAGACCGGAGACATCCGATTTAAAAAGTTTCAGGTGGAAAAAAGCGGATAACATAAATCAATAAGTGCGCGGGGTATCAGTTCTCGCCCTCGCCTTCCAGTGAACTTTTCCCTTGTTTTTTTTCTACTTCCATGCCCAATCTCCCTTTCATCTGCGTCTGTGATTTCGGCGTGGAAATGCTCCCCTTTTGTGTTTATAAGAGGTACCGAACGGAAAACACCAGATCCGTTCGTTCATTCACTGCACCGGCGAATATTGGTTTAAAACGCACCGCTGTGGTATGAATAATTCATCGTTGGGATTTTGAATGCGCTTTAATAACCATATTTTGCGTGGTAATTGTTGTTTTAAAGCCCGTATTTATATTCCGATACTGTTGTTAATTTTCTTTTGTTAACATTTAATTATTATGACATGATTTTTTCATATATATTTAGTAGATTGTAATAAATATAACTTAACCATCAGCAATAAATATATTTCTCATGTACATTTAAATTATTATTTAATTATTATTTGGTTTTATTCTTTAGCTTAACAATTTATTGTTGAGATCAATTATTATATTTCATCACAATTCTCATATTTCATTTTTTTCCAAATTGTGTCGTATAAAACTACAAGATATAATAAAGATTTAAATGTACTGAACACTTTGAGTGGGTTTATCAGTTAGGAAAGGTATAAATCTTTTCGCACAGCAATCGACATGGTACTTTGTAAACATACAGCGCCACATATTGCAAATTCAACGTGTTAGCAGCTGAATCGGGAGCAGTGGAGGTGAAACGAAATGGGGATGATGCACAGTTGTCTAAACTGAAAATTATTTATTTTTTGTTGTGTTCGAAAAACAATAAAAATTTGTCATTATCAAATCAATTTAACTATTTTAAGTTTATTATTATTACATTTGTATAACGACGTTTAAAAAATCGATTTTAAAGTTTGTAATTGTTTATATTTAGATTTACAGTCTCAACAGTGAGTTAATCACCTGTTGGGTAGGTAGATAAAATTGGTATGAAACCTGTATTTATTCAAACGTCTTTTACACCCAAAAATAGGCAAATACCACAAAATTTCATGCGTTTTTCCTGGAATTTTCTTCTGACTCATACTAATCTGTGTTTAACTTTGCCACATTCTTAATTTTATATTAATTGATTCTTTGGTAATTAGTATATTAATCAAATTAAGGCAAGCACCAAAAAAGTATTCGAATATATAGTGGTGATGACAAGAAACATCAAGGTCTAAATATTGCTGATCTCACTAATGCTTCCAAATGATGCTTTACAATGATTATTAACAAATATGAAAAAGCACTCCCAATTTAAAATACAATAAGAAAGTATTCTAACAAAAGAACAACTCCTTTTATTGACAAATTGGAAAAATCAGTAAACGACATCCTCTAAGTAATTATAAAATTAATTAATTGGTGTGTGCCTAGTAGAACAATCAGACGTCGTCTAAATGAACAAAACTTTTCAAGGATGTATTTCATGAAAAGCACCATTGGTATAAAAAAAAAATGTTCAAACAAGACTAAAAGTCACAAAAAAATATTAATTATCCTCTAGAAAAGGTACTTTAGCGTGATGATTATCAATCGACCAAGATCAAGTGGTAAAAGAAACAACTTTGAAACACGGTGGAGGAAAATTTTGGTTTGGGGTTTCTTTCCTTGTCATAGTATAGGACCATTACAAAAAATTATTAGAAAAATGAACCATTTGTCAACGATAATTTACCAGTTACATAGATTTTTATGCGTTCAAAGTTGTTCAAAATTGGTTAAAAGATAAAAATGTTGAGATTCTCGACTGGCCATCTGAATACAATCGAAAACTTTTAGAACGACATGTAGTGTCGATTAAAACACCAAAAAGCATTAAATTTAGATGCATAGTGGTTATTAATTGAAGAGTCGTGAAATTTAATTTCAAACAACCATTACCGATATTCCATTGAATCTTTACCTCACTGTTTACAGGTGGTTACAACAAACAAAGGGTACCCAACAAAATATTAACAATTTTGTTTAAACAAACAAGTATATATTTTTCAAATGTGTGTTATTTCTGTGACCAGCCACATTTGGCATTTATTTTGTTTAAAACTTCATTGAAGCAGAAATTATTTTGATTTAGGCATATTTAGAGGTGGAAAAAAATCCCATTTCTTTCCGGATCGACAAGAAACACTGGCGAATTTATTCATGGATCAATTAATAAAAATGTAATTTCGTTTTTCAGTTGCGGGTGCGGATCAGCGTGCGTGATGGTTGTGGCGATACCCGGGGCGGCGGGTAGGAGACGGGGCGATACAGGGTCCTTCTCACATACGTCTCCGTGGCGGAGGGAAGTGCGTGGCCCGGGGGCAGCAGTCGGTTGGCTGGAATCGAAGCGAACAATAACCGAGGGCGCAGACTCGCGGCGTATCGAGCGCTCTGCCCCCCGAGGCGTCGGCGTCGCCCTGCCAACTCCCCCCACGGACAGGCATCGGCGGCCCTCCGCCCCCGGCCATCGCTACACACGACCAACTTACGTCTGTTGCAGCCGCTCTCCGAACATTGGAAACGGCGGAGCGCGCTTTTTACCCGCCGCCGCACGGTGGGAGGCTCCGGGTTAAAATAGATAAAAAACGTAATGTCTAAATATACTACTATAAAATTCGAATAAACAGGTGCAAAGCTGGAGATACGGTGATGTAGTCGTTGCAAATTGGTGGCGGAAAGGTCGATGAAATTCTTGAAGTATGACGTAAATTGTGACATTATTTATCATACATTTTCTTAATTACTTTGTTTAGAATGAAAAACTGTAGCTTTTAAAATAATATAAAACAACACAAAATGCAATCTAAACAAAAGTTTTTACGTTACGTTAGCCAAAAGTAATTTATATCTAAGTAAGCATAATAACCAACTTGAATGAAAAGACAACAACTTTTATCTGGAGCACCGTGGATAATTAAAAACTAAAACAAAAACATTCATATTATAATAACATTGCGAAAAACAACAAATATTTTTTGTAAAATTGATTTGGAATAATTTATTGGTTGCCTTACTTCTGTAATTACACCAAGTTTAATAAAATTTTAATTAGTTTAGTTATAAAGATCAAGATCCGCATTAGTTTATTCCAACGTGCGGCCGTGAAGTTCTGTTATACGGCTCACTGCACTCACGCATTGCGGTGCCCAAAACGAATCAAAATCAAATGGAAAACATTACAACTAGACTGGTTCTATTAATGCAATTAACTCTGTATATGCTATTTAATTTCAGTAAATAATGTAACATTTAATTTATATATAGATAGAGGTAATGGAATAATAATAATATAAAGAATTTTACTTTATATTGTCCATAAACTTTTTTATTCAGTAAATATTATCAACAATAAAATGTTTATAGAAACGTTTCCTATGGTTAATTAAACATACATTACCAGACAAAATTAGACCGAGTATCTTATTTCTCTTAATTCATTTATATTCCAAATATTTTTCACGTTCCTTAGGAGAGAAAATGTTTTTATTAAATTATTTCTATAAATCAAAAAAAAAATTGTACGAGACAAAATTAAAGCGACTTGAATATTTTTCAGTCGTTTTTATATCTTATTTCCGGACAACTTAAAGTTTAATATTTTCGAAAGTGATGGTTGACAGTTTGTTCATCGTAATAAAACAGTAGACTTCATCCATAATATGTTACTATAACTATTAAACATGGGGGTGGCACGGCATGAGGTTGTTTTTCCGCTTACAGTATGGGCCCGATTCACAAAATAGAAGGCTAAATGTATCGTTTTGTGTATCGTAACATATTAGAAGACGTCATGCTACCCTATTGTGAATGCAAAATACCATTAAAATTTATATTTCAGCATGACAATGACCACAAACACACTGCCAACTTTGTTAAGGACTGATTTGTTCAACAAAAAATGAATGTCTTAAAGTGGCCAGCTCAATCTCCCGATCTTAATCCAATAGAAAACTTGTCGGAGATTGTGGATAAGAAGATTAGAGCAAATTGCATCACAAATAAAGCAAATTTGTTTCAACAAATCAAAAATGTTTGGAATAATATAAACGAGGAAGTAATTTCCTATCTAATCTCGCCTGTGTCAAAAAAGATGCGAGGATGTTATAGCCAATAAAGGATACTGGACAAAATATTAAATATTAGGTAATTTACGTTGGATTTACTTTTTTTTTAATTTTTAAGAGTCGCTCTTATTTTGTCGAGATAAAACTTGTTAATTTCCTGGTTTTATTTTTTTTTGTCATCATTAATGTGGTCAATAGATAATATAATTTATATATGTGTGTTCTATTATTTAATTCAACAAAAATCAGTCCCTCTCTATATTGTTTAGTATTTAACTAAAAGAACTAATTTTGTCCGATACTGTATATACTATTATGATTTAATTTCTGGTTTTATTGTCAGTTACTTATCCTTTATTCTATTTAAACTAAAACATATTATTCTTAACTTATCAGTCAAAACTAGTTGCTTTCCTGAAATATGGAATCCGGCACGCCCCATAGTAGTATTAATCGAAGGTAACCCTTCCTAATTAACTACAGACCAATAACAAGCTCATCAGACTTTACTAAATGTTTTGAATATTCATTAACCCCCAACTATTTTTAAATATCAAATCCAAAATTCGAAAAAACTTAGGGTATTTTTTAAATAATCTTGTAATGAATTTCTTCTGAATATGTAATAAAATATTCAAAATATCTCCGTTTATCTGATGATGATATAACAAACCGGTTGCCATAAAACGTTGTTTCTACCTTAAATGGACCAAACTCTACATATTTAATAATACACATTTGCTGGTAAAAGTGATTTAACAGTGGCAATTTAAAATAAAACTATTCCAAAATTTGTTTAACATGATATGTTACTATTCCAATTATTTGAATTGTAAAACACTGATAATCGAATAAAATTTGGGATACTTTGCTTTGATTTACCATTTTTTAAAAGTTTATTTATGTATGTTTATATATATATATATATATATATATATATATATAAATATATATATATGTATATATATTTTAGGGTGGACCAAAAAATCAACTGACGACCCTGAAAAATTGGTTCCTAGACACCTTTAAAAATGCGTTCTTCAGTCCTTTATGGTAAAATTCATAGCTCGCCATTACTTGGTCGTACAAAAATTTTTTTTCTCTAAAAATGTATGTTTTCACAACCGTTTAGGAGGTCAAAGTATAAAGAATTTACTAAAATTTCTTTTTTACTTCTAAATTTTATAAAGTAAATATAAAATTCCCAATATATATACTTTATTTCTTTTCTATTGACGGACTAACCGACTAAAAACCCCTCTCCGGGCACCGATCCGAAGATCATGGCCTAAGAGTAAATGGTTGGAGTAATTGATTAATCACAGAAGATCTTTTTTATGTTGGGCAGTTTATAATATTTACTTATCTACGAAGTATAAAATTTTTGTTCTTCAAATTTTGAGCTTAGATATCTTCTAAAAAAATGGAAAATTAAGAGCTCATCTTAGAGAACATTTTTTAAAGGTGTCTAGAAACCAATCTTCCAGTGTTGGAAGTGTTTTTGATCTACCCTATATATTATATATAGGGTAGATGGTAAAAAAAATACTGTGAAAGTTACAGCTCTTAATATTAATATTAAGAGGTGCCGCATCGTAAATTTTAATTTCCGTTTAAATAACACTGGAACGGTGTTCTCTTGGATTTTGAAATTCCTCTCGTTAGAGACAATATTTCAAAATGATCAAAACAGATTTTTATAGAAAATTTAACGCTCTACAAAAAATGTCTCTTACAGTTTTTTGATATATTCATTTTTTCAAAAGTTATTTAGCATTAAAGTTGGATTGATTTAAAATATTGACATTTTTCTCATTTTCTGACGCAATCATCAACTTTATGGGAAAATTTTATATGATATTCAATTCAATAATTTATCTCCGAAAAAGTTTTTGATATTTTTTACAGATTAGAAGTTATCTGCAGCAAATTAAAAATTTTATTAAATAAATGTTATTTTACTGCTTAAAATTAAACATTTTATTTAAATAAATAGATTTTTACTAAAAAAATTTATTGTTTATTATAATCAAAGTAGTATAGATCGTTACACTAACAGACTTTTACTATAATTTGGCAATTTTTTTCTGTATTCACTTATAACTAGCAATAAGTATTGTAATTGCTCTTCATTTTTCGTAAAACACTTATTGTATTGTCCAATCAATGCAACACCACGCTCCGCCACATCATTTACGACTGTTAATTTCGTAAAAAATTGCACTCATTCTTCAAAACTTTCATCAATAGCCAAAGAATTTACATCTTTATCAATGAAATATATTTTTTTTACTATTTCCAACAAGATTTTCGATATAAATAAAAACAAAAAAATTTGTCGATTTTTTTGAAATAGTCTAATATATATATATATATATATATATATATATATATATATATATATATATATATATATATATATATATATATATATATATATATACCCTAAATAAATATTTATGATTAAATTCGAATTCTTTTTAATTGCCAGTTACGGCTATGCATTTTTAATTATGGTCATTTATGTTAATTATATTTAATGTGTTTGTTATTGCGGAAATTTTATTTTATTCGTCCATTCTGCAGCGCAGGAAGACATGAATTTTATCAAATTTCAATTTAATTACCTTCGTGTGCGCGGCGCTAACTCAAGTAGACGGATCGAGGAGAACGTTCGGGGATCGTGAGTGTTAGAAGCACTTTTCGACGGCTCATCCGGATTACTTTCCTTAAGAAACCGCCGATCCTAATTATTTTATTCGAGTTAATCTGTAAATAATTTTTATGTTCAATCCGCAGATTATTTTCTCGTTATAATTATTATGCAAATTGTTTTCATTACGGCTCGAGATTAAATTATTTGCCCCCCCCGGGGTGACGTTCCGAAGAAAGACGGTTTATTATGCAATAAGCATCACGATTGTTACATTTTACTAACAACACGGAAAAATGTGCACGTAAACGTTTACACGAACTTCCGAATTTTTCCTTGTGTAATTCATCCCGACGAGTCTTCCCATTTAGCGGCGTTTACGTGCATAGATTAGTTGCAGGAAAATATCTAAAAGTCGAAGTGTGTCGGGAGATTTATGGGCGAGCAATAAATTCCTTTTGTTTTGCTTTAAGTGCTCAGCGGACAGGTAAAATACGATACAGTTTGTTATAATGGCCATTGCGGTTTGGTCATAGCATAAATCATGTAATTAAGAAGCGCCCATCAACGATAATGTTTCCCGGACAAACTTTTATAATGAGCACTTGTTTTTTTAATTATCTACGGCCAACTTCAGTCGACTATGGAAACCGATTTTGTGAATAAATTAACTTCAATGTTTTTTGATCGGGAATAATTTACCGCTTGAATTAAAAAAGCATTTGTTTTTGTTAAATTACAATGTAAAACATAAACGAATGTTAATGGTTTAATTATTATTTATGGTTGTAATTAAAATCCTAAAAATAACAATAATTTTAATTAATTTTTGTGGTCCGATTTCTCTGTCGAAATAAGATATTATAGTTAAAAAAAAACTTAATTCGAATACGGCAAGAACTGATTAATGACGAAGGCTGTAACTACGAAGAACTGAACGAGTGTTAATTCATCAATTTCGAATGGTGAATTGTTTTCATCTGATTATGTGGTTTACCTAAGTGACAGAGAGTTTGGTGCACTGTAGCAATGAATATCTTGAGGCACTCCTTGACCCGTTATCGACTTCCTTGTTGGACTGTTGTGTATTTTTGATGGCCGACTTTGGTACAAGAAATTTTAACAGAGGATTGTCTGATACAAAAAGTAACAATTTAAATAATTTTAATGTAGATTGATGAACTTGATTTAGCTTACACAAATATATTGTCTAATGTGAAGATTTAACGTGACGAATTGCCATTATTAGGGGAAGACTATAATTTTAGAAAGGCCAACTATTTATCCCTATATAATGATTTTCTTGGAATTGATTGGATTTACCTTATCAATTTTTCAATTTATTTTTTAGTACCAAGCAAATTGGAGTATTACAGTATTGTCTGGAATCATATTTGCACTTGTCATCAAATTAGCCTGAAATCTATACAACGACAACATCTTAAGTACTTAAGCTTTCGTAAAAACAATGTATATCCTGCTCGTAACATCAATCACAATCTATTGCTGCAAGAACATTCTATGGACTCACTGCTAGTAATAAGAGAAAAAACGTCAGCAAAGTTTCTTGTCAATATATTACATGGAAGAATTGATTGTTACTAGCCAACATTGGACGTGCCAAATGTACAGGAATGCTGACAAATATTGCAATAATATTTTTAATTAAGATGTATTATTTTATAAGTATTGTAATTGCTCTTCATTTTTCGTAAAACACTTATTGCTAGTTATAAGTGAATACAGAAAAAAAATTGCCAAATTGTAGTAAAAATCTGTTAGTGTAACGATATTATACTTTGATTATAATAAACAATCAATTTTTTTAGTAAAAATCTATTTATTTAAATAAAATGCTTAATTTTAAGCAGTAAAATAACATTTATTTAATAAATTTTTTAGTTTTCTGCAGATAACTTATGATCTGTAAAACTGTAAAAAATATCAAAAACATTTTAGGAGGTAAATTATAGGAAATTGATTTCTCTACAAAAAATGTCATATAAAATTTTCCCATAAAGTTGATGATTGCGTCAGAAAATGAGAAAAATGTCAATATTTTAAATCAATCCAATGTTAAATAACTTTTGAAAAAATGAATATATCAAAAAACTGTAAGAGACATTTTTTGTAGAGCGTTAAATTTTCTATAAAAATCTGTTTTGACCATTTTGAAATATTATCTCTAACGGGAGTTAAAAAATTTCAAAATCCAGGAGAACACCGTTCCCGTGTTATTTAAACAGGAAATTAAAATTTAAATTAATATTAAGAGCTGTAACTTTCACAGTATTTTTTTTTTACCATTTCCAACAAGATTATCGATATAAATAAGAAAAATGTGTGTGTTTATATAAAGTTAGTTCTGTTGGACATAAATAAAATTTATTATTATTATTATCACACCATGATAAAATTAAGTAATAAACAACTAAATTTACAAGAATACAATTAATCCGGTTGTTGATACACCGGTTTGTATATTTGCGGCGACCATATGAACGCCACGACTTAATCAGTGTGTGGTCTCATTATTCGGCCTCGACGTTCCCGTTAAACACCCCATAAAAGAGCTATATTGGTGTGATTAGCGTTGGAACAAGCCACCCCAAGTGCATTCGAACCTATTGTCCGTGGCACGTCCCAAAAAGAGGCACAATGTCACTCGCACCCTCCCACGCCCGATGCGGTCCCTGATGAACTCGTTTTCACGAATGAATTCATACGGTAATTATTGTTATATATACCGATGCAGTGACACCGCACCAGGGACACGGGAAACCGCATTCACCGACATATGGCACCGTATTTTTTTGTGTGCCCTGATCGACACATGTCACCGACACTTCTTGCGTTAAAACATTTGGCAAATAACTTTTCGAACTTGTCACGGTATCGAAAACAAATGCAAATATTGCGATAACAAACCGAAAACGGGATAAAGGGGACATTCAATTTACTAGTTTTTGATTGGAAACGGGGATGTGAATATTTAGTGGGACGCCTGAGGCTCATCAACTTAAAAAAAATTAAAATTGTGCAGGAATTCTGTATCATTTTTCGAAGGGGTGAATACAAAATTATTCTTGGAGTTTGATCACCGTTTTTTACTAAATTAAGTTTTAATTGCGATATTTATCATTCAGTTTAGTTTAGTTTATATCATAAGAATTAAATGTATAATGTATCGCAAACTGTTATCGGCAAACTGGTAATGTTAATATACAACATGGTTGTGGTCAACTTTGAGGAGGATGAAAGCTCTTCGTAGAACAAGAGGAGACAGACCATTAATTAGAAAAATGTAATAGTTAATATTCAGTTTTTTTCTTCATTTTAATTCATTTTGTTAATATATAATACCGTTGTGTGATCTTTTAATTAATACAAACAATTCACAGTATATATTATTTTTCTAATCAAAAATAAAAAAAATTGAACAAAGCATTTTTTATGAAAAAATAAGTTTTTCAAAATATAGTATCGTACAAAATTAGAGCGACATTCTTCTTGATTTTTTTGCTGGACGTCTTCCTGGCAACCCTGTCTCCACTAACCGAGGCTGGATTGTCTTCGGATTAATTGATTTACCCCATAAATATCTTAAAATTTGATTTGGTAACATCATTGGATTATTTCTAATAACCAGTTTTATGCAACGATATAATGCACTGGATGTTTTTCTGTTTCATCCACATCGTTTTTGATTCTCCACACTTCCATGAACTCGAAAACTTAATTATTTTTGATACCAAGAAACTGTTTGCTTATAACTTTTTGCGATCTTCGTGAATTATAGACCACAATAAATTTATGTTGGCATTGTTCTTAATTATTGTAATTTTGTACATTGATTTGATTTTTAGAAATATTTGAATAAAAACAATTTCTCCAAGAAAAATAAAGTAGCGGACATCAATAAATGTTTTATAATTTAGTTTTTAAACATTTTATTTAATATTTAAGATAGTCGTTTAATTTTGTCCAGTACTGTAAGTACAAGAAATCGTATAAAATATTGTTTGACAGTCTTTCCCAGAGTTAAAAAATATTCTTAACATTTTTTCTTATCATCAGACAAACCATAAAGTGTCAACAAACTTTGAATCTATTAATTAGGGATTTAATTTATCATTAAATGCATGTTAAAAACATCTAAAAATGTATAATTGAGTAAAAATTAAACTTGTAGTCTTGTTGATACTAAGAATCGGACAATTAGTCAATCAGAAAAAACAAATTGGTCAGTAGAATGTGACTCACATAAATATTAACTTTTACCAGTTTTATTAAATTTAATATGTATCCATTTTGAAAGATGCTCAATTTAATGGAGAATTTATCTCTTCATTTCAAATGTTCTAATTTTCGTTATTCTTGAACAATAAAAATTTGTTGTTTGAATAATGATAGAATTTGTATGGAATAGTTTTTTATTATCTCACTTAAGAACTATTTGGTTCATTAAAGTCAAGTTACGAATAAAAAAGTTGCGGAAATGTTTACATCTCAAATTGGTTACACTGCATAAAATAGAACTACTTCATCACAATAAAAATAATTTCCCTGTTCATACATATTATATATCCAATAATGTCATAATCTATAAATATGCAGAATGACCGACAACACGGTACAATATGCAGATGAAAATATATAAATAATGCATGATCTGTTTTTTGGGTTGTAAATTACTGCCGTGGTCGATTCCTTATCAATATTCATTGGGGGCGTGAACCATCTGTCTCATAAAAAATAGCTAGATTTAAACGATGCCCGCTTTCCTTTATTATGTTTAAACTAAGGGAACCGAATGTTATTTTTCAGACTGTTTCATAATTAGGGTCGTCATAATAACCGTCTCATTTTTGTCCTGCCTCCACCTTCGCACGCAAGGACAAATCGGTTTTCGAAATACCAATAGCCTGTGATTTTCTGTAACTTCAAGGAATGCATCGTGGAATTGTTACAAATTTAGAATTCTGAACGCCAGAAAAAAACAAAATGAATAAACCCACTGTTCTAACCGCCGCGGCATACATGCCTACCAGAAATAAATCCAAGACAGAGACAAATGTAATAAAGAGGTTCGGAAGATCCCTCGTATGTGCATGGTATAAGGAAGTGAGTGCAGAACGAACGCGTGTGACTGCCAGGACTAATTGAAATGTCCTGGGGCAATCCTCTTGTTCCGTATTCTTCGATGTGGCAACCACCAGATCGATACCTGGAGCCAACCAAATCCCCATTCTGCGGCTGGTGCTAAACACTTATTCATATCCTCCGAGTGCTCATATGTTCTGGAACGAAACGAATTTTAATGTTGTTTCAAGCTTAAGACCCGAGTGTTATTACCAACGTTTTTTCTTACATTTTTTTTTTTTTTTGGTAATGTACTAATAAATAAAATGATATAAATTTGCATAATTCGGATGGAAAACAAAATGAAGCGTATTTATAAGAAGAACAAAAGAAATTCTTTATGGACGTCTAAACCGCCAACTACATAATTATAATTACCATACATAAATATTAAATTTTCGACAGATTTTAACCCCGATATTCTAATCGCACGAATCGTCGATCCCTTTAAATTCCTATAGCTGGACAATCGTTCAGAAATATCAATAATTTTCTAATAATACAGGCACACACAGCCCATAAATATCGTAAACAACCTGTAATTTAAAAATTAAAAGGCCGACGTGTTCAGTCGTTATCATGGGGATCGAATCTCGGCGTGCTTGTGCATAGCACACGCTTCTTCGGCACTTTTCACGGTCCTTTAGACCGAAAAGACGCACTGTAACGATATAAACTCGTCTGTGCTTTAAAATACCACCAACTCGAGATCGAATCTGGTCGCAATTTACAATTCAAAGGATCAGGACCACATTGGGGCTGATTCACACTTGCGGTGTGCATTTTTAATGGCATTCGAATACCGAATGATGCACATAATTTAAGGATTTTCCAATCACAGATCGGTGTTTTATTAAATTAAACTTAAACTTACAAACTCGGGCAAAACACGCATTTATCGTATCGTAATGAATGGGGGCTACCTAGACCTCCGAAGGGGGATAGTTGAGTTATAAATGGAATCGGCGAAGGGACGGGGATAAGAAATAAAGTAAACAAGAGCACTTGTCGCCTAAGGCGATTGTAATGTTGCAGATGAAACGGACCCAAGAGGGGTACCATCAAATTTTTTGCTTACCAGTCTCAACATGGGCAATATGGCTGACCATTGCATCGTAAAATTCACAACCTTTTGGTCACCCAGTGGCGTGCCACAACCGAATCGTTACAATCGCACGGGACACAAAAAACTAATTATGGTATTACGTTATTCATTTATGGATGGACCTTTACAAATTACACCATTTTAAAATGCAAGCAACATTCATTCATGCGTTTGGTCGTCCTGTGACAGGCAATCATCGTTAACCTTTTAACAAATTTATTTTTTTTTTTACAATGAAGCAATTTCCATCTTGACACTGTTTGTACTATTCATCAACATTGACGGATTTTAAGGGGCGTTACTTGAACAGTAAATGCATCCTTCTTTGGCTTAACGGGGATCCATCAATTATCGCCCGTTTAGAATGCGTCTGTCTATTAAACATTGTGTAGTTTTTTCCTAATTAATCTAATTTTAAGCTTAAGAAACATTAATTAATTAAAAATTCCTAGTAATAAATGAGTAACATAACAATTTGCAATAATTATTTGATTCAAAGTTTGAAACAAACAATTCCAACTAGATAACATCGGCTCGTTTAAAGCCGGTCGTTTGTTTAACGCAGTCATTAGGACCCAAGAGGTTCATTAAGCGCAAAGTTACACACTCTTTGGTTGAAAAGCGGACTTGTTCAAAACAACAGGGGCAGCACAGAATGGCACATGACTGAACAATGGTAAAATTTTAGTTATTCCAATTAAAATTTTGTATAATAACAATGGGTGGTCCTATACCGCAGTTTGACAATATAATGGTTACCCACTCTTGTCATTGTAATCAGGTTTTTATTATTCTGTTACTCGGTTAACGCATGAATTATTTCTTTTATTTGTGTCTCAATCAGGGTTCAGTTATTTACCAACTTTTGGAGGAGTATCTTGATATTTGTCAAGGTATTCAGTATCGAACAAAATTGAAGCCATTATATTAAATATTAAATAAAATGTTTAAAACGTAATTATAAAACATTTATTTATACCCGCCACTTTATTTCTCTTAGTTTATATATGTCTCATATATTTTTTACGTTCAGTAGAAGATAAACTGTATTAATTCAATTATTTCTAAAAACCAAAAAAATGTACATGACTCAAACAAACAAGGTTTCGAGTTCATGGAAGTGTGGAGAATCGAAAACGAGGTGGGTGAAACAGAAAAAACTTTAGAGCATTAGATCGTCGCATAAAAATGGTTATTAGAAATAATACAAGGATGTCCGCAACTCACATTTTAAGAGATTTATGAGATGAATCAATTAGTTCAAGGACAATTCACCGTCCGTTGGTGGAGGCAGGGCTGTCAGGAAGAAGTCCAGCAAAAAAAAAAAAAAACAAAAGGAATCGAGAAGCAAAACTTCTTCTCTCTCATAGGCATTGGAACTGGACAGAAAGGGATTGGAAAAAAGTACTATTTTCGGACAAATCAAAGATTAATTTATTGGGATGTTATGGTGGACAGTTTGTTCATCGTCCCCAAAAAACAGTATAATTCATTCAAAATCCAATTATTAAACATGGAGGTGGCAGAGTTATGATTTGGGGTGGTTTTTTCGTTTACTTTATGGGGCCTATTTACAAAATAGAAAGCAAAATGAATCGAATCAACAAAAAATCGGTCTCTTAAAGTGGCCAGCTCAATCTCCCGATCTTAATTTAATAGGAAACTTGTGGGACATTGTGTATAAGAAGATTAGAGCAAATTACATCACAAATAAAGCAGATCAAAAATATTTGGAATCTAAGCCAAAAAGATGTGAGAATGTTATGGCCAATAATACTGGACGAAATATTAAATATAAGGTCATTTACATTGAAATTACTTCTTGTTTCAAAATTTTTATGACAACTCGCTCTAATTTTGTCGAGATAAAAATTGTTAATTTTCTGACTTTATTTTTTAACGTTTCGTCAATAAATACCATAATTTATGTATGTATGTATGTTTTATTATTTAATAGAACAAAAGTCAGTCCGATAATATCCAAAATATTGTGCCAATAAAATTAATTTGCATTAAAGAATATAAAAATATCAAAATGTTGAACTATGAATAATTAATTTGTAATGGGAAGCTGATTTTAGCACGTTCTCTCCATAAAAAAATCATATATCAAATTCAGAGACTTGATGGATATAGAGATAATCTAATATAGACAAAGGTGTTATTCTAGAATTTGTTGCGTGTGATCCACCATTATTATTGTTGTTAGGTAATCAAGAATGTCATCTACTATGTTATTAGATAAAATTACAAGACCACTAATTTTACTAATTCTAGACATAATTTAGAACACCACATGGTGATTTGTACTCGATTATTTTTTCTTTAAGGAACTATTGAATGAAAATTTACCGTTTCAACACGAAACGCTCCATAGCATACACTTAGTTATTTTAATATAATTATAACTTACAATTAATTATAAGCATTAATAAGCCAGCAAAATTGCACACTGAACAAACATTATGGAAACGATTTATAGATATGTATTTTTTAAGCAAAAAAAACATTAATTTTCCCTGCAAACAACGAGAACGTGATATGCAAAACACCCTCGAGGTGCTAACTAAAGAGCTTCAGTTGCTACTAATGTATTTCGAAGAAAATTGATCACTTCGTACGTTTCTCATAAGTGTATGTCATGTGGTATAAATACAAAACGGTAACATGTAGTTTAGCACGAAGGTACACATTAAAAAAATACAAATTCATAAGCCAATTTCAACATTTAAAGTTGCCCTATGGGTTATCGTGAGTCCAAATTCGGAATTTTGTGGGAGTGGTGAGTCTTTTATTTTTGATTCTCATAAAGAAGCGGCCAGTCCGTCAATTATTTCTCCATCATGAACAGTGGGTAAAACATGCGTAGTCCAGCAATAAGTGGCACAGGAATGCACGACTCTTATTTTGTAATGAGGCATTCGGTTTCGCCAACCCCTTGGGGGAATGCCTGTTGGCTGCTCCCACTAGAAATGATTTTTTGTGAGAAATCGGACCATTGGCTGGGATTGCGTGACCATCTCCCACACAACGGCAACGAGACACACGCACATCTCGCGTATCTTCACAATAGCTCTTCTTCGGTCCGGTTAGCGCCCGGAGCTACGCCCGCAATTCCACCGGCTATGCATTTTTACACGCCACGATGTCCTTAATGCTTTTGTTCCTATTTTAATACATTGTCATAAAGCGTTTCTTTTCTTATCACTGTATTGTTTTACATCCAGTAAGCGAAGAGGAAAAAGTCAGAAACTGACGTGCAGCTAATAAATTTAATTTGTGTATTGATGATTGGAATAAGCACAACGTCGTCCCTTTGGTTTTCTGAACCCCTTCATTTCGTGGTATAGGTGCACGTTTGGGTGATTGATTGTCATGGAAGTATACTTGACGTATCTCGCTTCTAATTCATCACTGAGGGCCTATTCAACAATTCGTCTGCGGATAATTCCATAAAAGATTATTATGTCTGGATCAAAACAGAACACTCTGTAATAGAAACAATCATCAATGAATTATTAAGAATATGCCACAACATGTAATCCGATAACAAACATTTATAACATGGTCTAGCAATTACTAGAAGTAGGATATGAATCATTTTACATTTTAATTCCTTACAACATTATTACTACCTTTCGATACAACCAGCTTCCGAATAATCAATGTATAATGATTGGTTTTGGTTTGATCAATGTGATGCATGGCGAACCAGTGGCCAGAATGTCTTTTCGTCGCTGGTCACTGCTTGTTTATTTTTAATCAAAACTCGACGTTGTAACATAATATTTACGAAATGACGGTATTTAGGGAACGGATAACGAGTCACATTCCCAGAGTGCGCTCTATCATTATGAATCAGTGACTAAAATTTGTTAACGAATGCGCATCTATTATCTTTTAGTGTTTAATTTAAACCAAATATATACTTTATTTTTCAAATCAAGAAAGAATGTCAATTTAATTTCAGACCAATAGTGTTTAACTACTTTTAAAGACTTTGTAACATTTTTCATTAAAATTGGTAAACTGAATATAGAGAGATATTGTATTTTATCATTAAACAAAGAGTGCTATAATATCACACTTTTAGTAAATTAGTTTCTTTTGAGAATACCAAATGATAACATAGTGACTTAATGCATTAGGTGGCTCTAATGAACATTATTAGACAAAACTACTTAGTAATTTTATTATTATTAAAAATTAATTAAACTAATACTTAATAGCAAATAATTCATGTACAATATATTTTAATTTTTTATGTTATATTTTGAGTGAAAAAGTAGTTAAATTAGTTTTACTTTAGAATAAATATAGAAGTCACAAATCTTTTATTATTAAAATCAAAATAATAATTTACTCTTGTTGTTACATATATATTTTTTTCTGAATTGAGTTGGACATAAATTTAGCAACTTCTGAAAAATTAATGATTAATACTATGTTTAATACTATGTTACTTAATTTAACATTAACATTTTGTATAATATACTTTTTGTTTTATAATTTTGGACCAACTCAGTAATATAAACCAATTTCCGAATATATGACAAAACTGTATTCTTTCAAACTTCCTGTATTGCTGTGACGAGTTTACTTAAATTTGTAAGATTTTTATGTCGAATTTGCTTAAAAAGGTGATACTCCAAGTCTTCTATAAGACTAATGTCGGGAGATTGTGATGGTCAAGGTAAAACATCGATGCTTTGGTCTTTTAACCAATCTGTCAACTTACGGAAGCAAATTATTGTTTAAATATCCTTATACGTAAATCAGTCTAAGAAGAGCTACGCCAGAAGAATTAAAGCATCTCCATAACATAATTGAACATATATAACACACTTTTTGTGTAGTTTTGTCCCTGCAAGACATAAACAAAATAATTCTTTTCTTATAAATTAAATTTAGGCTCGTCAATAAAGCTCCTCGTACCCACTGTTCTGCAGTTTAGTGAATGTAATCCTAAGCAAGTCACAATTGAACATTTTTAGTAGAAACCAGGAATTTTCTTGCAGATCTGGAGTCGAACGAACCCCCATCCATTAATCATCCTCCCACAGTCCTTGAACTAATTTCAATAAATATTATTTCCTCCAAGTTGACTTTAATTTCTTTAGAAGAAAAGGTAAACAATTTTTTAAACAATAAAATAAGACTAACCAATTACATAACAGGACAAAACATATAATTATAGATATCCAATTCAAGTAGTGCCAGTACTGTATATACAGTTACAGTCAAACAATAATTAAGAAAGTATATTATTCATCCCGGTATATTTTCCCATAGGTGTCATGTTCAGCTAATCCTGTTTCCATTGCAGGATCTCATTCCCACAAAAATAATATTTATAACCGAACATAAATCCAATAAAAAGGCGGGCGGGTGTGACAAATTGTCCTTATTAAATCAAGTGGTATCGCACTTCGGTCTTGACACATCCCGTTTGTCAGGAGCGCTGATCGAAATTTCCATATAATCCGGTAAGCAACCGCCACGTCGTAGTCCATTAGCCCTAAAAGGATTATCGGGCTGGAATTAGCAGTCTACGCGGTGTTTGCCAATGGGATCCCGACCCCGGACATGTTCATGTCATTCCATCGAGTCCCGTCGAGCGTGTGCTGACTCTCATGCTCTCACCACCACCGTCGAGATGAGTTGCACTCATTATCTTTCCGACGATTGCATTATGGTCCCTATTTGCCGACGTTGGCCCTTTTCAGTCGCACGCGCCGTTCTTATTGAACTTGCTCAAATATTTTATTATGTTCAACAGCCAAGCACCATAAATAGACTTCATGCCAACTATAATTCTCATATTACTTTAAATCTATCTTTTAGTGGAAAATAATGTTATATTTTCAACACCTTTTTATGAAATTTTGTTTAAGATTTTCTTATAACTTAATTACTCTTATTTGAAAAAATATTTAAAAGAGCAGTAATTAATTTAAAATTTTTATTGATTATATATTATAGTACAAATTAATTCAAGGTTTCGAATAAAAAATAAAAATATCTTTTCTAAATTCAAAGGTAAGTTAATTATTATTTTTATGATTTTCAAAATTTCTAGAAACCAAAACACTTTTAAGACGCAATTTTTAAAATTATTAATTAAAAAATTATTGAGCATAATTAATTCAGAAGAAAACACTACTATATTCAGCTTAATTGATCAACTGGCCACAATAACAGCAATTAATTCATAGACATTATTAAATATTGCCACTGAAGTAAAATGTAGAACATGTCAGTCTTGTAATAAGAATATGAAAATGAATGTAATATGTCACATTGCAAATATACAGAGCCCCAAAATTTCTGAGACGCATAGATATGTACCGCCGTTTGTAGAGTCAAAGTGGATTGGACCCAATTTATACATATACCAAAATGTAGAGATGAGAAAAATTCAAAATTGACATAAAAAAATTACAATCTTATACAGTGTTCAAAAACGTGGGAAATAAATTTAATGAAATTTTTCAAAAGTGCCTTTTAGAGGATTATCCTATATTCAGTAATGAAAAAATCTCAAAAGAAATTGTAGAAATTGTAATCCGGTAAATTTTTTAAAATTTTCTTTCGGATATGGTTTTAAGATTTTTTATCCATGAAAAAATGTCTTATTTCACACTGTTCCGAAGGAAATTTTTTGTTTTCTCAAACATCCTTAAATTTAAACTTGTGATAAAGAAGTATGTCCAATCGACTTAATATAGTACGCACTAGATCTGTGTCTCAGCAATCCTGGAACTATTGTATACTATTTTCTCCACAACAATTATTTAAAGAAAATTAGCATAAAAATGTTTATCTTAGATGTTAATATATTACTTAATTTAAAACAAGAGTTATTTTTTTTTTAATCGAGAGATAAAGATAAACTAAAAATTATTAAATTAACTATTATGGAGTAAGTATAAAATAACATGGCAATAAAATGTTATACAAAAATATTTTTTAGGCTTGCTACAGAACGAAAATAGTAGTTATATATTACTGGTTCTTCAAATGATATTTGAAAGAATATGTAAGTATAAAAATTAGTTGAATAGGGAAAGAAAAGATTTAAATTATTACAATTTATTGTATGCAAGATTTACATACATAGACATACAAATTAAATTAAAAGACGATTTAAAATTACTGCTTTCAGAGTTATATAATTGTATAATAATAAGAGATCTAACAAATTTAAAACAGAGAGTTTATAAAGCAATTTTGTTAATGGATAAACAATTTACTATCGAAATTCGAGACTACAGTATATTATATTTGATAGCCTGACTGAGCAAAATATTTAATCAAGATCGAATACGACAAAAATGGTTTTATATATTATATCCTAAATTGCAAATTATGTAAAAAAATACATCAGTTTGTAAAAGGAAACAACACGAAAATATACAAAGACGTAAAAAGAAGATACAAGGAAAATACAATGAAATCCACGAAAATATAAAAAAAAGTCAGTGGAATTAAATATTGTACAAAATACGGTAACAAGAATAATTTTTACCTCAAGAAATTATTTAAAACACAAAAAATAATTTATTTTAAAAATAAGTAAAAGAAAGGGGGATACCTTAGAGATTTGTATCAGCATTTAAATGGAATTTCTTTTTGGTTTCCACTATTTACATTCTATATAATAAATAATGTGTTTAACATCAAATATTACAATTTCATAATTTTCATAGTATCAATTTATTTATTTTAATAATTATTTGATAAATGTTATATTTCATTTGTTAATTGAGTACTGAGACTGTTCATTTAAAAATATGGTTTCAACGACATTGCAAGGAAATAGCACTAAATTAAAGAGCCAATTTATTTTAAAATTACTTTCCACAATACTAACAGTTCAAAAATGATTTGAACACTTTCTTTATTCCGTATTGAGAATGTTACAACATCTACCTATTACATCACAAAATATTCTTTTCATTAAGATTCTGAATCATAGAGGTCACGTCATAATTTACAGAAATCTATAACTACGGCCAATTTTCGATTCATTATTTATTATTAAGTTAATATAACCGAGGCAACACTATAGTGATTTATTAAACAATTTAGTTTGAATGTTATATACGCATAATGTTTGAATGAACTTTTCGATTACCACCTCCCTGGACTGATTAAATTTTTGACAGAAATGTCATTACCGAAAAATATTGCAAACAATACATTTAACTGGTGTTAATTACAAATTGGTTCGGATATAATAATATAAAATGGTGTTTTACAGAAAGATGTGAATTTAAAGTTTCCATTGTTGCGATTTGCTGGGTATATATTATTTCTAACCTAAAATGTTTCAATAATTAAAAAGTAATCAAACAATAGAATGATGGAGAAAACAGATATTGAAATAAAATATCAAAAACTAGCTACAGAATACTCGAAAGTAAGCTTTCAAATATTCTTCGTGCATAGGGGCGTTTTTTATGAAGTATTAATTTCAGGTGAGATCTCAAGCAACTGTTCTCAAGAAGGCACTTCTTGATGAGCAAGCTAAGAATATTCAACTGAATGAAACTATTAAGAAACATGAACAGAAGATCAGGAAACATGATCAAGAAATGGAGAGTCTTACCTTTCGTAATGAACAGTTAACAAAACGAATTTCTGTGTTACAACAAGAATTACAACAAAGCAGTCATGGGAAGAAAAGTAAGGCAAAAGCTGCTGATACTATACCTTTGAATACAGATATTAGTTTGTTGAATGAGGAGTTGCAAAAGAAAATAATTGAAAATGCACAACTATGCAGCACTGTAACTAGTTATTGGCTACCTGCACACTATTTTATTATTAATTTTGAATTTTTATAGATGCATGATAAAAACTTTGAATTGTCAGAATGTAAAGAGAAGATTGAATGGCTTGAGAAGAAAATGGAAGAACTTCAAGCCAATTATGAAAAATCTGAGACCAAGAATAGAGAGGAAGTGGACAAACTAAAAAATGATAAAATTCTTTTGCAAAGAAAAATGAATGAAATGTCCTCTGAAAAATCCATATCAAATGGTGAAATTAGTAACTGTGATAAAGCCAATCTTCATGAAGAACATGTAAGTCCTTTGATTGTAATATATTTTTATAATAATTAAAAAATCATTTCATTATTAAGAAATATATATTTAATAATAAAATGCTTTCAGATTCGTGTGTTAAATGAAGAGATAGACAGATGGAAAACTGAATGTGAAGTTTTAAGGTCTAGGCCTAATACTAATGATCAATTAATAGAATACTATGAAAAACAAATAACTGAATTAGTAGAGGCAAAAAGTGCAGCTTTGTCAGAAACTCAGTCATTTTTAGCTGAAAATAATTCATTGAATGCAAGATTGGAATCTCACATATTAAGCCTCAGCACTTTAGAAAGTGTTACAAACAAAACCATTGAAGAACTGACCACATCAAATGATAATTACAAGGCGCAACTTGATGCTTTAACAGAACACTTGGCTGCCCAAAATGAGAAGATTACAAAACAGTGTGATGAAATAGAAATATTAAAACATAAATTAACACAGAAAAAGTAACATTCCATTGTTTTCTAATCTACATAAAAAATTTAAAGAATTACTATATTCTTTTCTTTCTATATACAAAATAACTTTTTATTTCTATAATATATATGACTGTTTTAATAAAGATATTGTAAGATTAAAATGATCTTTATTGAAGTCCTTACAAACCACTTTAAATTCAACAATTCAGGAATAATGAATAAATAAATATCAAGGAATAAAAAACATGTATTCTTATCATTATTTATTTAAATTTTCAAAATCTATAAACAACCTGTATTAAGCAATACAAGAAAGTAAATTGTCAGGTGAACATCAAATTATAAAGTCCAATTTTACAACAGTTGTTGAATCATGAGTAAATTATTATAAGCTGCTTGACATGTTCGTAAAATCAGACCTAAATGACCCGTGTTTATAATATATTATACAAATTTTATGCATTTACCTATAGTTTCTAAGACTAGCATAGAAATCTTTTTATAAATTGGTACAAAAGAGCATTTTAACAACCATTGGCAGGCACCTCTTCATCATCTTCAGACGTTTCTGGATTTTCATTATTAGTTGGTGGATCTTCAAGTGGCACCCTCTCAGCTATAATAAAAAATCCAAAATTATATTTCTGAATAAAAGTTCTATTTTGCAGTATAAAATTCATTCGCACAATGATATTGTGTCCAAATTTCTCCATGATCTGACTTATTTTATTTTATCATTTTACTATTTATCCATATTATTGGCAAATGTTTGTAATAAATATTTACCTTTTATACGGCATGTATTGTAGGATCCACAGTGAACACATTTATGTCCAAGCACATGAAATTTTACCACACATTTCTAAAAAAAAACAACAAATGATTAAAAATTAAAAAACAACTAATAACATTTAAAAATTACCTGGTGGCAATCTTTGCATAATATTTCAACCATTAGATTAAAATAATCACTAGGCATGGGGGTATTGGCAATTTCATTATCTAGATACTTCCATAATTCTGTCATATCCATCACAGATGTTTGGCATAAAGGACAGGCATACATTCCAGAGTGAAGAAGCTGCTCAAAACAGGTACGGTGCAACAAGTGGCCACAATTGGGAATATGACAAGGTATTCTGGAAGTATGTATGTCTTCCAAACACACTGGACAATTAGATCTTGACACATTTTCAACACACTAAAAATAAAATAGTTTATAAGGCTTTCAAATGAATAAAGGTACTTTGTCATTACTTTATGATTGTCTTGCAACTGCACAGGCAGACACATATTGCACTTTCCACAGTGGAAAAATCTATCAGCACCTCCAATTCTGCATATTCCACATCCTTCACAATGAAATTGCTTTTTATCCTCATCATCGAAGAGATTACATGTCAAACATGTATACTGGAAATAAGAGAAATTAGTAAGGAAGTCAAATTTTGGACATTTAAGCCAACATTTCCAAATAGAGCACCGCATTTTTCACAATTGGCTTGAATAGGTTGTTGCAGTTCACAAACTGCACAAACAACTTCCTTAATTTCTTTCCTATTTATCACATGGTTTTCATTTTCATCGTGGCAGAAACGACACACATATATTTTGCCACAACAAGGCGACTGCAAAAGAATAACGCTCAAATTAAATAGCCAATTTATTTTAATAATACTTACGACAAATTTGCATTTTCTTTTGTAATGTGTACATCCCAATTCTTTTATTGATTCATCTGGTGGACCGTCAGTTTTTGGGATTGACGCAAAATCACCCATTACGAATATTTTTCTGTCCTTGATGAAATCGAAGATCAAATGTTCTGAATGAGTTTAGAAACTCATTGTTTTTGGCGAGAGCTAAAATTTATAGATGTTTATAGACATGCATGACGTTTTCAACATTACAATGTGATTTTATTCACACGTCATAGAGCAACATTGCCAATTTTCTAAGTTGCAAATAAAACTGCAATTGAAAATTTTTATTCGAATCTAGTAAATCAACAAGGATTTTAATTAATTTAATGAAAATTGTAAATAATTATTTATTTATTATATCATCTCGTAGTTATCAACTTTATCTTATCTTTTATTTAAAAAAAACTTTGCTTCTTTATTATTATACCTTTTAAAGTCTGTAATTTCTTTAATTTTACTTAATCTTTAACTTTATCTTATCTTTTATTTAAAAAAAAACGTTTGTTTCTTTAAAATTTATTATTACACCTTTAAAATTCTAACTTTTTTAATCCAAACATATTGAACGTTTCATTTGATTTTGAAATTCTTCAGAGAAAGAAGCATTCTTTTAAAACCGATAAATTTTGATCTTGAGATATATCTAATACTATATCAGTTATATTTAATATCAACACTAGTAGTATCACTTATATTTCAGTTAATTTGTAGACAGTCAAAATTTGTATATATTATACATATTAAATTGAAATCTATTAAATATGAAAATTGTAATCATATTCATCAGAAAAAAATATTTTTTTTATTGTTTTAAATAAAAATATATATTTAATCCCAATTTAAGTTAAAGATGCTAAATATAACAACACAGTACATTGATGAATAATTAAGTAAGAAGAAGAATAACCTATACATTTTTAACTTCAGAGCTAACTTGTTTGTATCTGTCATTTGGTAATTTCTGCCATAATAACTAGTACACAAAAACTTTCAAGTACAATAAAAACATTAAAATGAACAGAAAGGAAGCCCTATCATCGTTTATTCAACAAATACACACTAGACCAGTTGTTGTTAAGTTGAACAGTGGCGTCGATTATCGAGGTAAGCAATTTATTAACTATACTTTTTTTTAAGAAATTCTAACGATTAACTTTAGTATTGGCCAAATTTGAATGAAATAATCATCAAACAGTCAGATGTTGCGCGAGATCATTCGGTTTGAAACGGCTGTAATCGATTATTTGATGAAATTCATCATTCAAAATCATTTGAATCATATCTAGATTGTATGAATCAACTGTATATTTATCATGAAAATTTAAAAAAATTGTATTACTGACCCATATTACATTGTGATATTTAACTTTGTACATATGATGTTATGAAAAAAACTCTGAAACTATACTGTCTTAATATGTATTAAGACAATATAGTGATGTCTGAAATATGTAGAAATGCTTTAATGAACATAAGTCTGCAAGAGACAATGAAATAATGATCAGTCCATCAACATCATCAATGTTTATAGAGAGACAAATGTTCATTCTTGACATATTATCATACATAATATTGTTTCAAGTGAAATAAAAACTGCCCTTAAATATATCAGCCAATTACTACAACATTAATTCACCAAGTGTGATTGATAATTTAAATGTTAAATATTTATATTGTTTGATGGTTTATTTTACTTTTTTATTACTATAAGTGGAAATTATTTTCATTCATTTATTTCCAAAAATTACAGACAGATTAATAGTGTAACTAAAATATCTGTAAAACCAACAATTTTAATACTGGAAAAGTTCATTTTTCGCATTCACGTTAACCAGCCTATAAGGAATCCTTTTTACTATTTTTAAATTTTATGTATAAATAATTGTGACTTTATTTGTTGTATTGTTTTTGTCTATTTTGAGTAACGAAAAAAATGAGATATCGATGTAGATTACACTAATAATTTTCAATTGATTATGAGCTAATTACTTATGATATTTTATATTTTACTGATGTTTTTATTTTCAGGTGTTTTAGCCTGTCTAGATGGTTATATGAACATTGCACTTGAACAGACTGAAGAATATGTGAATGGTCAACTTAAAAATAAATTTGGTGATGCGTTTATCAGGGGTAATAATGTACTATATATTAGTACACAAAAAAGAAGATATTAGTTGTATCACAAACATTTCTTTTTTATGTAAAATTAATTTAATTAAACACACACATATTTCCTAAATAAAATATTTTTAAAACAAAATGTGTTATATTCAGATTTCAGAAAAAAATTGCTCAAAAACAAAGTCATGCAATTAAAATTTTAGGCCGGTGTTTACCGGTGCTTTATTGATTTAAATTGGGCGCACATTTATAATCAGCTGTTTTAGCCACTTAAATGCTTCCACGCAGATTAGTTCGAAGTACACCCACTAGAGTTTAGTTAATTGCAGCGTTGTGAAATTGACAATTTTGAACTGGAATTGGTACTTTCCTTTTACAAATCCCTAAATAAAATAAAAAACAAAGCATAAATCAATATTGTTTAGTTCAGTTTATTCGAAATATATAAAACATCTTGTATTTTATCTCCTTTATAACCCGTGCTGAGCTTAAAAAAATTTAAACATAAACATAAATTAATTGTTTTAATAATTAAAACAATCAATAAACGTTACTATTACATATTATTTATATATTTTGAATATCAATAACTATTGCAAAATAATTTCACCTGTTCCTACACTTTATTAGCGGTTGAATGTTGGCTATAGCGCACTGTCAAATTTTGACATTTCGTACAATCAACATTCAACCATCGTAAAACACGTAGCAGAAATAAATAAATAAACGGTGAAATTAATGCCACCCTCAATATTTTTGTCGGTAGCCACTTGAGGAACCTCCAAAAATTGAAAAATGAGGTCGTTAGGTATATCTGTTCTTAGTTTAACGTTAACAACAATTGTGATAGCAAATGCATATTATCAAAAGAAACAGTTTTATCCTTCTGTTGTATATATAACAAAATCTAATCCTAGTATGGCTGTAAGTATTAGATTGGGTGATAAAAAGAAAAGAGTTCCTTCAAAATTTATTTTCAGGTAATTTATATTCAAGCTTTTATATGTGTATGGATAACTGGTAAAATAATGAGGAAAATATTTTTTGGTCAGTTACGAACAACTGAATTTGAGGTATGCATATTAATATTTTTAAATACTTAAATTAACTCTAGTTCTTGATCACATATTGGTTGGTGAGGTTGATATTTATTAGAAATTCAAGCCAATCTTTCTAGAAAAATTTAACTTTCATAATCAAGAAGGCTATTACTTTTTGATGTTTTTGATCTGTCATTTTTACAATAAGTGAGATACTCAGTTTTGTTATTAAAAGTATATCATAGTTTTTCATACTATTCTGTTCTTTCTTTATTTAATATTAACTGTTGATTTCAGCACCTAATGGAACGTTCATGGTATGCCATAACAGAAACATGTTTGGCATTTACTGTGTTTCGGGATGATTTCAATCCAAAATTTGTTGCATTATTTACACTGTTACTATTTCTCAAGTCCTTTCATTGGCTGGCAGAGGACAGAGTTGATTATGTGAGTACACATTTGATTATTTAATTATTTTATTATATTTTATGTGAGAACACTGTTTTATAAAACGAACAAATTCTTATTAAATTGCATTTATTGTGAATTTTATGATCTAGTTATTAAATAACTCTTTATGGTTCAAATTATACATTTTTTATTAGTATATTATACTGTATTTTCATTATTGTTTAAGAAGTATTTTATAATAATTAGGATACTATCATAAAAGGATGACCATAGGGTGTTGCCCATCATGTATAAAAAATTATTTTCTCATAAATATACATGTTTAATTGTTATTTTTCTATTCCTTATGAAGCTTTAATATTTTATCTGGAATATAATAATTGTCACAATTATTGAAATAATATGATTCTACTGAAATTTGCATACAATGTATATAACAGCTTACCTTAATGGTTATTCAAAATTTCAAGGGTGTTAGAAATTTCATGAAGTTTCATAATATTTTTAAGTAATTACCATAGTGTATAATGTATTTATATCATTGTAAATTATTAGTTATTAAATTAAAGTTATTAAATCTAAAGTATAATTGTCATGGGAAACTTATGCAACTAAAAATTATCACTACAAAATGTTTGATGCTCAAACAAATTGATCTTTATGTTACAGATGGAACGTAGTCCAGTAATTAGCTGGCTCTTTCACATACGAGTACTAAGCTTGTTGTTGCTACTTGGCTCTTTGGATATGTATTTCATTCAACATGCTTACCAATCGACCGTCACTAAAGGTGCTTCAGTCCAGCTTGTATTCGGCTTTGAATACGCTATACTTATCACAGTGGTAGCGAATATTGCAATTAAATACGGTCTGCACAGTGTTGATCTGAACAGTGATACACCATGGGACAACAAAGCTGTGTTCCTGTTGTACACAGAACTAGTTATGGGATTAATCAAGGTAAGAAGGAAACAGGGAACATTCCCTAAGCCAAACTAAAGTTAAAGGGTTTTGTGATTAAAAGTAACTGACGGCTTTTATATTCATGTTTCAATTTACTTTACAGGTAATCCTGTATGTTGCATTTGTGGCGATTATGGTTCGCATATACACTCTGCCCTTGTTCGCGTTCAGACCCATGTATTACACTATACGAAATTTCAAGAAGGCGTTTAGCGATGTTATATTGTCGCGTCGTGCAATCCACAACATGAATACCCTTTATCCCGACGCTACAGCTGAGGAATTGAGGGCTGCCGACAACGTTTGTATTATTTGCAGAGAAGAGATGACCACAGCTTCTAAGAAATTACCATGCAACCACATATTCCACACCTCATGTCTCAGGTAAGACTACACAAGACATTTTACTTTTGGCATATCTTTACAAATTTTGATTTTCATGACATCTCAAAGAATATTTTGTTTCTCAAAATTTCAAACTATTACATTTTAAATATTTAAATTATCGTAGATATTTTCGTTATAAGTAATATACATATCTTCACTTCCTTATCTTATCTAATTCAAAGTTCTACTTACTATTGTTTTACTAGTGTATTTTTAAAACATAATATTGTGGCTCGTATTGCTGAGGTAATTCCTTATTGTCCAGTGTTTGTTTCTATGCAGTGATTTTACTTCTGCCAATTTGCTTTGTTAAATTACTTTATAAAATTTTACATTAATATCATTGATGATCTATTAATTATTAAACTATTAATGTACTTTTAGTACATTAAAATAAATGCCACTGAACTGAGAAATAATTGGTAGTTGTGAAACAATAATGACCCATTTGCACATGGTTTGTTTATTCACGTAACTGTTGAATAATTAAGTTTAATTGTGCTACTTACGCCAGTGCATGACATTCACCTGTTATATTTGAGTTTTTGATTTCTACTGCAGGGCATATAAAGGTACGAATTTAGGGAGAAGGTTTTTATTAACATTCGTAAACTACACACATTTTTTTTAATATTCAATGTTACATGATATATAATAATTGTTGAAAATAGAATGTAGCATAATTTTCAATTACGTAATTTCAATAAAAGCAAGTAGACTTTTTATTTAAATGTTCAATAAACTACGAATACGTTTACGAGAAATATACAGACTCTTACATTAGTTTTTGACATACGTACTCCCATTTTTGGTTGATCCTTTCCGCTTTTGGGTGCTTGTTAGGGTCAACAAATTTTGTACTTCACGACAACCTGTGTTGTTATAATATTGAAATTCATAAATAATAAAATTGTATTTTTCGTTACGCTTGGTGGTAAGTTTAAAAATAAGGATATTTTACATCCGACACATAACACTGATTCAACATTTGCCGTTGCAGATCCTGGTTCCAAAGGCAACAAACGTGTCCCACTTGTCGCCTCAACATTCTTCACACTCCGACCAACAATAACGACCCTAGACAGAATCAACGACACCGAAACGCACCGCCAGCCGGACCAGTAGCTGCTCCAGGAGTTCCCGGCGGCCCCAATCAACCGAATCCGTTTTTCAATCCGTTCTTAGCTGGCGCCAATCCATTCCAAATGTTTAATCCGGGAGCACCCAACGGTGGACTACCACCCCAACATCCACAACAACAAGTATATAACAAATATATTGATTTCATAACAGTTAACGAATGTCATTTTCAGCAAGCTGCGCCTGCTCAGCCAAACAACGAACAAGCCGGTCCTGCTCCTCCAGGAGCCTCTGCACCGGGTTCGTCGAATATGCGTCCGCCTACCAATCCCGTGTATCCAGCTTTTGCGTTCCCACCGTTTCCGTTCCTACCTTTCATGGCACCACCTCCCGTACCACCTGCTAATTTAAGAACTCTTAGTCCCGAGGAGCTGCGTCGTATGGAAGGAAACGAAATGGAAAACGTCGAAGCGAGAATACAATGCTTGAGAAATATTCAGGTGAGAATGTCTTTATTAATTGTGGGGTCATCAAACTCTAAATACCATTGTTTTAAAATATTGTAGATCATGTTAGATGCCGCTATAGTGATGATGCAACAATATACTGTTGCGGCTTCGGTATCCTCGCAAATGCCCCAAGGCACGTCATCTTCAAATCAACAACAACCACCCCAACCAGCAAATACTAACGACACTGCACCAACATCATCCAACTCATGCGGAGACGGCGTTCAAACATCTTCATCAACCTCGACGGCCTGTAACGGCGTAACATCTACGGAATCAGCCGGGACAAACAGTATACCGCAAGCTAATGGAGAGAGTACCAGGTACACAAATTTACAATTATTATTATTCACTTTGATACGTCGCTCATGAACAATTAAACTAATGCTTGTACTTAATTGCAGCTTGTCAAACTCGACCATGGGAGAGCAGACAACATCCACTCCAGAAGAGGAAGTACGAAGACGGAGACTTCAGAAGTTTTTGCTGCATGAACAACAGGAGGCTCAACCACAATAAGAGAGTTTGACACGAATATGTATTTTTCCGCTTATATTCATGAAAAAAAAGGACATACAGTTTAAAAATTATGATCAGTGACTGTTTTTTTGTGTAAAATTATTCGTGATTCGGTGGCGCGGTAGGTTTTCACGAGACGTTTTTTACGAAACGGACCCATTTTGATGGTGTCTGTTAAATAAAACATTCCAATCCATTTGCCAAAGGTGTGCAAAGAGGTAATTGTTTTATTATAAGGGATATGTCAACAGATTTTAAATAGACAAAACTTATGTGTACTTTTTAATTATTGTTCCCCTGTAGATACCCAAGAATTATTGGCAGCTAAATAATAAACAATCGATGTATACTAGCTTCTGTGTAATGATAAAACTGCATAAAATGGTGTAAAATATTTATGTCCAATTACCTCTCTTCCAATTATTATACTTGCATTAAAAATTTTCTGTCAATAACGTAGTTTATTAAGACATGTTTAAATTTTTAGTATTTTTTAACTAATATATTTTGCTTTTTGAGTATATAGCTATTCTTGTTAAACTGATTCGTTAATTCGAAGTTATATATTTAAAATCGTTTTAAAGTTTATTTAATAAAACTTTTGTCTTGGTACATCTTTTGTATTACCCAAATGCACATCAAAGTACTGTTACTGATCAATGTAAGTTATTTTTTGGATACGTCTCATTTAATTCGTATTAATTCCGTATGTTCTTGATTGATTTTAATACAGGGTGTTTCCACGTAAACCTCCTAAGATTTTTTATTAATTAAGCTTTTTCTAAGACGATCATTTGGAAAAGTCTGATTCCTTTGGTTAACACTAACCATATTCTGAGTCGCATTTGACATTATATACTCAATGTGGTTTGAAGTTTGGAGAGGATTACTTACAAATTATACTGAAAACTTTGGACTGCTCAGTATAGTCATGAAATTGTGATTTTATTGTATAAATATATAGGTTTTTTTATTTAAATGTGCACATTTTAAATATGCTTTTGTTATATTATTTCTTAGATAACTTATATAGAACTACGTTGATTATATATTTTCATAACAGTAATTGTTAATGCATAACTGCCTGCAATATCAGTTAAGTACTTCTTGAAAACTACCTCTTAAGAAGTCCATGAATGTCACTAGAATGGTGCTATTCTGAGATGAATGAAGATGGACAACTAAATGTTTTCAAAAATTGCATAATTCACATTATTTTCGATAATTTAGATTGCAGATTTTTATTATTCATGCCAATGAAGACCATCTTCTGGAATTAGTAATTCCTCTCAAAGATAGTAATTATATTGCTAGTCCTGGAACCAATTATTCTGAAATGGCCATTTTTATTGAACACAAAATTTATTTTTGTATCAACCTATAGAATGATTAGTTCTTTTAATTTCATAAAATATTTCTTTCACATTAAAGTATGCCTGGAATGGCCTAATATTTGCTTTTATCTCTTTGTGATTATCATTCAGAACTGAAAAATGAAATCTTGGTTGTTAATTCTTGTTAATCTTATTAAGAGATATGAGGAATTGCCATTTTGGCCATATGCACATTCTAAATGTTTTATTAACAATGCAATGCAGTTACATCTTTATTGTTTGGGTGTACTTGTATTAATTGATGAACTTGTATATAACGACAATTTGGTCAAAAAGTATAAAAAGACTGGATTGTTACATTTGGACAAGGACCCTTGTCAACCGATGGACACGTAAATATGTAATTTTTATGTTATTGGTAGTATTCTATAAAATAAAGAATGTTGTATTATATTTGAGTTATTATTTATAAGAAACTTGGAATTGTAATAGTGTTCAAAAATATTAATATATTGTGGAGAGATATTTTTATTTATCCCTTCTCCCGTTTAAAATTTTATTTCATAATCTAGATTCCTAACAACACACAAACAAATTTTGATTTTTGTAAATCAGTATTCAAATTTCAGTCAGCACGAATCCACATTTTACTTTTATGTTCGGCAAAAAGAAATTAACAAATTTTCAGCTATGGTACATCAAGGGATAACAGAAATGATGGACTTCGATGATGGGCTTGCCGTCAGCTTAGCCATCAGTCTCCTCAAATGGTACGGGAATCGTGTCCATTTAGAAGGTATCAAGAAACTAAGTAATTTGAAATAATAAGATGAAACAATAGTAATAGTGGGACTGACGACAGAGGCTTGCTGTTGAAGTTTTCTTCTTTCTCACATCAAAATGTAAGGATTTATCTTTGTCTGTACGTCATAATTGTCATGTACTATTATTATTATTTTTTATAGTTAACGGATCATCAGCAACAGTTCGAAACAATATTTCTTAACAGAGTACAAATTTAACCAATAGCAAGCAAACGAGTGAAAACAGTAGTTCTTCAGAGGTCCACACTGAGTCGTCAGTCTCTATACTTTTCGTTTAACGATAAATAATCGAGAACTAATTTTAATGACTTGTTCCGCTCTAATTGGTCTAGAGCACATAAAAATTAAGAAATATTGGACGATATTACGCCCTGAAATTTTAATTTTCATCTGTTATCTTTGCTGGTGGGAAATAAATAATTTTGCTTGAAAGATCGTTGTTAAATGTTTCAAATCAAAGAGATAAAGTTTATTTTTTACATATTTGTATCTACTGGTAAATTTCATTGTATTGAATTCTCATTGCTCGGATAAGAAAAACTGGGCCATTAGATCTAAAAGCGTCATTCATATTTTAAAAACCAACGAATAATTAATAATAATTTGTCCATGAAAACTAGAAGCATTTATGTCTATCGCGTTAGCAGAATCGTGATTCTCGCAGCATGAATTTAGATTGGACATAGAGAAATTCAATTTCCAGCATTGTTCGTTCCGGAAAAGCTCCCTGCAAAGCACAGGTAAATGCGCATGCGTGACACGCAATCAGCTGTGTAGTAATGGCTCACGGCGATCGGTTGCAAATGCAATTTCAAATAATTCGTAACAAACTTTAACTCCACATAATGTGATAAAACCAATAATGAACTGATAATATTAATGTCGCACAAATCGCCAGCGAAAAATGTGAACCATCCGCGTGCGGGGCCCGTTAAAAGCTCATGCGAGATGTCAATGTATTCATTTGTTTTTAAAACGGGTTTGTTTTGAAGTCCGCGTTTGTTTGTTGTGATGTGATAAGATAAAAAGATTTTGTGCTGCCAAACTTCAAATATTAGCCCGCGATCGCACTGGGTATGTAGTAAACGTTCATATCGTCGTCGCAAACCTGTACACTGCCCCCCTGAAGAGATGGCTACAATGATGTACCCCACGTTGACAAAGTCGCAGAGTATGCGTTCCAAACGCAAGTCGGCTGTCGAACTTTTGGCTGAAAGCAAGCCGTTTTACGTCAAGTCGGAAGTTGTCAGGGACTCAACACAAGTGCTTCCTGCTCGTCCCCTGTCCAACTTTGGAGGCTATGGCACGTACAACAGAAGCAAATCCGTCAACGTAGCTGGACATGGGACTAACTACAGACCCACTACTCTTCCACAATGTAAGAATTATTATTTAAGTCATTTTAAATTTCATATACTGTCTGACATACATTTACTTGGTATAATTTATCACTCTTCGGACTATACTATATTTTTGTAAATTTATACTAAAAAGATAAAATTTGATGAATTTCAGAGTAGAATAGTAAATAATGTGTCATATATTTAATTTTATATACGTGTTATTTGCTATCAAACATCTATCCCTTAAATATTTACAAGTGTGATTTTATTATTTAGTTTAAATGTCGCATGCCTATTGGAAATCCTTAAAATGATATATCGTTCTAGTAATATCTTTACACAGTTTCAATGTCACTTTTTTGTGTATTTATAATTTTAAACCAAAATGTGATTTCATGGAAGTTCTTAAAATGATATAACGTTTTAGTAATATCTTTACACAGATTCAATATTACTTGTTTGTGTGTCTTAAAATGCCAATTATTGTTCCCAAATTATTAATTAAAAATTCTACTGATCATGTATAATATATATATTATTTACTAACATGTCTGTTCCTTAAGTATTTATAATTTTAAATCAAAATGTGATTTTATTATTTAGTTTAAATTTCTCATGCCTATTGGAAATCTTTAAAATTATATAACGTTCTAGTAATTTCTTTATACAGATTCAATATTATTTTTTGTGGCTCCTAAATTACCAAATTTTGTTCCCAAATGATCAAGAGTATGAATGTCTCTCTACCAATGTAAAGAATTAAAAATTGCACATATTTACAACAGCGCACATAACTATATTTGGTCACCTTTTAATTGCTTAAATATTGACTTATTTCACTTTATTATTTATAATAGTTTTAAATATTGCATTCAACACAATTTATGGTAGCTGTAAAAAATAAAGCTTACATATTAAAATCTTGAACTAGCAATTTTTAGTAGACCACTGTTACTATTCTTTCTAATTAATTAGTTAACTAGCATTCTATTTGGGCTAAATTGTTTCCTAGTTCCCATTCAAATTGTTTAACTTTCTTGCTTCACATGGATTATAATGGTTTTTATGTTTAATTAATTACTTTCATTTTTTACTTCCGCGAAATATTCCGCGTCACGGAATTCCTTATATTTTTTTATTTGTACATTGCAAAATTATCATATCTAGGAATTGTTTGTAGTACAAATTGAGTCATAAAATATACAGCCATTTGAGAATGAAACCATGAATAATAATGTGCCTGATAATTGACTGATAATCATTATGTTGAATGATTTCTAGTTCTCAAAAATCCTTCAAGTAGTCTAACATACAAAAATTAAGCAATTCGATAATAGTTATGGTTAATGACTACATAATTTATTTCAGATATGGCTGTGTCACCCTCGCGCTCTCTTCCCCCCTTAAGCCACCGTCGTTCCGTACATTCGACCGCTCCGGGTGCCGTGGGTTGTGCAACCGGAGGCGGCGACCTGCTGCAGAACCGCCTGCGTCAGCTGTTGGTCTGCGACAGCGCCGAAGAACTAAGCGTGGAGCAGATGGCACCGTTGAGTCCTCCCGCGGAGTATGCGGCACAGCGTTGTCACAAGAGTCTGCCCGACCTGCATTGTCGCGGTGCCGAGCCCAGCTCCAACAAAAGCAGCAACAAATCTTTGTCGAATAGAGACAGCGGCGGATCCAGCGGTCACTACACACAAAGGAGCGAGCCGGCACCACCACCCAGACAGGTTAGACATCTAATATTATGCATTCTTTGCCCAACGCCAATTACATTATTGGTTTTTCAGTTTTCGCAACAGGAGAGCAGACGCGACAGCGGATCGAGCACTCAGCACAGCGGCGGCAGTTCGTATTATTGTTGCCAGGAGGCGGAATGCCGCACCCGTGGCGGAGGTCAGCCCGTCTATCCGCCGCCCCCATCTACCTTCAAACGACAAAAATGTCTGAGATATAAACGCGATCGGCCCATTCTCAGATCAAAATCTGACATCAGCGATAGGTAAGACAACTATCCTCTTTTACAGTAATAATTGACAAGTTGACATTCTTATTGGACAATTATATTGTATTCTTATAGGTATTGGAGACCGTCAGAGCCAGCCACAAGCCATCTCGAGCAATTCTTCGAACAACTGGGACTAACGAGCGACAGCTACGAGGAAATGTTGAGCGGAAGTCGTTCCTCTGACAGTCCGGTGTTCTTCTCGGACGTGTCTACGGTAGACAGTGGCCGACCGGTGGACAACGTGGATCACTGTCCTGCTCAAACGTATAGGCCCACCGAGCCGCCTTCCATCGTTGAAAGGAACGCGCGCATCATCAAATGGCTCTGCAACTGTCGTAAGTCGCAGCTAACGTGAGCTGACGAAATGAAATTGGTTGCGCTGCCGTGCGCCGATAGCTGATCGGAGTAGGACAGCAACGGTGGGTAATTGTGGAACTAGACGTACGTTTACTCGAATTTCTTTGGATTCAATTTCTTCCAAAAGGCTGATATATTGAGATTACAGGAAATTAATATTCGTTAAAGGGAGTTGGTTGGTAAAATGTTATTTTTAAATCCAATGCAATACAATCACTAACTCAACTATTACTAAACGATAATGGCCATGCCAGCTCCAATTCATTATGAATATAGGTCACTCCACTGTAAAAGATCGTTTACATCAACAAATAGTATTTAATTTAAAGTACTTAATGTTTAAAAAAGTAGTAATATATTACGCCTTAACTTAATATTTTACTTAATATATTGTTATACACCTTCATATTATATGGCCATAAATTTATAATGGGAAGTTTTTTGTTGAACTTTTTATAATTATTAATCTTATCACTTGTTATTTCAACAAGTTTCAATGTTTTTACAACTTCGCTCAAGGTTCAGGCAACACAAACAAAAGTAAAAAAAATTGGTTTACTTACATCTTAAGCAAATAAATTCTACAGATAAGCATCCTGTCTGTTAATTTATCTAATAGAGTATATAACAACTTGGATGTTGAAAATTAATTCAAGTAAATTAAAAACATACTTTCACACAATCCTCGTCAGTAAACTAATCTTTTTCAAAGTTGTCTATTGATAATCTTAAAACATAATCAAAAACTACATTATAGTACAACAAATGTCTAGGCAACAAGTTGCAGCAATTTAAAAATTCCGGTCTAGTCATTTATTTATTTATTATGTATTATTGTTATTAGTATATTATGTATTATTAATTTTTATGGGACAAACTATTAGTGACCAAATTTCAATGACAAGCTCATCTGCTGCATATGCAGCAAACCATAAAATAAATGTCCTCTTAAGCAACAACAGTGCTGTAAATTGATTATTTTTTTTTATCCATCAGTGGTGCATTTTAGAATTGTTTTCAATATTTTTTTATTATTTCTGGTGCATGGCATCTACAGTATATGTTTTTTCAGTTATTTTAAATTGAGGACATTGAAGTTGTTGCATCAGTTCTGTTCAATTGAACATATTTGTAAACGTGTCATGAAACTTGCAATTAGTGTGTAAATTGATTCAAAATGTCATAATTATGACATGTTTAAAATATTGTTCAAGGGAACAGAAGTGATGCAACAAATACAATTTCTTCAAGATATAACAAGATGTTTTTACTGTGCAATAATTTTTATAATTGGCAATAACTTGTCCCTACTTATTTTTTACTTATTAAAATATAAAATTTAATGAATGATTCTTGTTGCCAAAACATTTGTACGAATTCTTGCCATAATTATTTTCTAAAATGAGGACAATGAAATTTTGGCATCAGTTAAATAATATAACGAATAATTTTTGTCAAAAAAAAACAATATGTATATCATTAAATTTCAATTATAATTAGTATCTTCATGTGAAACAAATTATGTCATGTTTTTATGAATTCAACTTATAACCGTCAATAACTAGTTCAGATTAACATTTTTAAGTTAAGTTCTTTTCAACTGAACTTTTTCTGTAAACATAACATGAACTATAAATTATGTAATTAACATGTGAATGCAAGTCTCAAAATGTTTTATTAAAATTTAATGATGCAAGTTTCACGTTTACAAAAATTGTTATTTAGATCTGACTTGATACAACCACTAGGTGGTCATACTTTCATGATCAACTTTATGGAATTTTATAACATAAAATTTCTATAAAAAATATTCCATTACAAAACGTTTTTTTAATTGAAACTTATTGAAATTGAACTTATTTATTAAACTTATCGTGAGTATAAATCTTGCCAATATAGGCGAATAGAAGTGTTGATGTCAGTGATCTTATTCAAAAAGTTATTGTTAGACTATTATATCTTATGCATATATGAAACTCAATTATAAATGAGGTGTGAAATAAATTTGTATAAGAAACAAATATTAATTGATTTAATCAAGGGAACCAAGCGATATTTGTAATCAAGAAAAATCGTTCTAAATATTATAATATAATAGCCGTGTTGTACAAGAAAATATATTCCGTTATCGCTGTGAATTATTTGTTTTTTACTAGTTAAGTTTGTAGAAATGATGTTTGAGAATTTTTATAATGGTATATACAGGTGAATGTGAATCAAATCTCGACGTATAAATACTAGGTACTGAATGAGAATACTTAATGCTGGGATATTGTGCATATTTCATAACATTCAAATCATTAATTGGCTATTCCTTAGGCTACTTTATATTCGGAACTATTTAATATAGAATGAGAATATCATCTTGATATTCAATAGTTAAGAACAACTTTGTAAATAACATCAAGAAATATGCATGAAATCTTCCTGTAACCATATAATACTCTTTTAAATTTGTGATTGAAAGTGGAAGCATATTACTAAATTCATTTAATAATAATTTACGAATATGTAACACAATTGATGTCTACGTGAAGTAATAGCTAATTCTAAATTATAATAATTATATTGTGATTTGATAATAAATTATAATGTATCGTTAAACGTGTTATCGGCATATGTTATGGAGTAATCGTTATTAATAAAAGTACCTGTGTATTTAACATTGTATAACATGAATTAAATTGTTATCGTTAAGATTTTTTTGTGTTTGTCAAAAAAAGTGAATTGAGAGTTTAGCATGTCTGCAGGAAAGCATTTATATCGTAATAAAATGTGGAGCCAATTTTGTGTGTAGGACTGATTGAAAAGTAAACGAAATGCTATTGCTTTTATTTCAAAACAAAAAATAATGCCACAGAATTGACTTACTAATATATTTTAGAAAATGATTTTATGTATTTAAATCAGTTTTTAAACTTTAACATATAATCTTGCAGATTGATGTTACATGTCATTAGGATCCTTTTTGATGGTTATATTTGTTTTGTAAATTTTATTTTTGTCATTTGTTTATTTCTTTTTATTACATTTTACTTTATATTGGATCCTAACTACTATTTAAAAAAAATATATCCATTAATAAAACGATTGCAATTAATATGATCTCTCTTCAGCCAACATATCTAAAGGCTTTGATTAATTTTTATGGCTTTATTCATTTTTTCTACGTTATGTCTGTACTAGCACACATTAAATGCAATAATTATTATAATGACAGTATGTGTATGTAAGATGTATGACACTAAATCCATCTATAGACTATTTATTTTATTTGTAGACTTATTTTCTACATTGTATAAAACTTTCTTTCGGAAAATTACAAGACAAGTGCAGAATGGTTTACAAATATGGTACTCTTATCAGTATTAAATTAATTTGATAATCAGAAAAATGAGACAATTTTAATTTTTCATACACATATTGTGAACCTACAGAACTGTTTTCAGTAAAAGATGTTGACCAAAACTCCTTTTACAAAAGTCATTCAACGTATATATTTATTATAATTTTTGTATGCCATTTTGTATGTTGTACATAATTTATCTAGCTTGTAGTATCCCATATAATGGACTGCTGTTAGTTAAAGGTAAAGAACATGATGCTCAGCATCAACTTATCTAGTCTATACTTAAATTCTCATTGTTTCTATAGAAAATAGCTATGGTTAATTATTATAATACATTATTCTATATTCAAATATGTTTTATTAAATAAACCCTACACAATATCATTAATTTTAACCAGCTTGGGAAAAAGAATATAAGTCAAATATTTTTTGAGAAATCAAGTCTTTTTTATTATTATTTTTAAAAATAATTTGTTTTAAAAGTTTTCACTTTCTTAACAAATGTATAAAAGCACATTATATTGCACAAGTCATCTTTTTACCAGGATGTGGAAATGAAAATTAAAATTGACCATTTGTTGACTTATTCTCTATTTCCCAGATGCGTTAGAATTCTTAGTACCTAGCTGGAGCTATAAACAATATTAAAATATGTTTTTAGAAATAATCCATTACCTTGGACAAAACTGGCTGAACCACTTTATTCTTTGGTATTTCTTACAGTCTAGTATATTATTTAGACATTAAACAAACTAAATAGCCACAAATGATTAAAAACAATAACTTCATCTCTGAAATTTACGCTTGTTTCTTCATTTCGTGCGTCATCAGGACAAAATCCAAAATTGTTTCTCCGCAAAACAATTTTGAAAATCCTACGACAAGTTACAATCAAAATACAATTTAATTCAGTTACTACTAACTAAATAAAATTGTGCTTGTCAATAAAATGAACAAAGGAATTTGTTGGTCAATAATATGACGAACAAACAGGGAATTTGTTAGTCAATAATATACCGAACAAATTAGGAATTTGAAGTGTCCCGAAAGCTAAACAAATAGTATTTACTTCAATTTACATCATATATAATTATTCTGTATCATAGTGGAGAAGTAATAAATAGGTTGGTTAAGTATTAAAGATTTCAAGGCGCAAATGATCCGAGAAGCATCCCGATATATTACCATTGGGGAAGTAACTTTAATTCTATGATACCAAAATTTCAATTAAGTGAAACGTACAATTTGTAGTACGTATGTCAAAATACCTAAAATAATAATAACTGACGCGATCAAAAACCGGTGGTAGTGTCGAATCATTCTTGAAGAAAATCTGAAATAATATGTTGAAAGACTTACTTTGCGTTGCCAGTTGCCCAGTTAACTAGTCTCGTTCTGAACCTACTTGAAATCATTAAAAAACATTTTATTAACACACTATAGGCGGGTAGCAAAATAGTCCAAACTAAGTTGTTGAATAATAACAAAAAATAAGAGATAATTCTTTCAGTTCCGTATGTAAACCAATAGAGTAAAATTATATCACATCGCTTTTAAAGTAAGTACATTCAAAAAGGTAAAAATTATCCGGCCCGCTAACAATCAACAGTTCTCGAGACGGGTATTTTTACCCGACCCGCTTATAGTGTGTTAATATCACTTTTTAATTAATAAATAAAATTATTATTTATTACCTTTAATGCCCTTTCTCTGCTGCCGTATCGTCTTTCCATTTATTACGATGGTTGCTCATCACACTTCAGATGTGTCCACAATTAAAACACGGAGCTAATTATTTATTTATATTTCAATCGAGTTCGATACGTTCTGTAACAATAAAAAAATATTACTTTAACTAGGTAACTCAGGAAAAATATGAATTTGTTATGGTAAAAACTGATTTAAAAAATTTCTTGAATATAAACAATTTAATAATAAATTATTAAAATATGAGATAGAAACTTTGTATTGATTTGATCTAATTAATACATATATTATCAAATATAAACTTTTTAACCTGCTACTGGATAAAAATGGATTTTTCAAATTACATTTAAACTTATATTTAATTTTAGCATACCTTTATAAAATTAATGATATTCTGAAAAGTAACAATTTTAATGTAAGTAATAATTGAAGCAAATGATCACGTTACCGTTGTATTTGAAAAAAAGAGAGTGCACGATAAAAAATCTTCAGTTACATTCGTAATAGTTTCACATTTATTTCTGATTTGTTTTTCTTTCAATATCAATATTTAATATTTAAAAAAGATAATTCTGTCCAAACTAATAAACGCGAAATTTATAATTTTAAATATCGTTATTAATAAAATAATTCGATTAAAAACTAAAATTTATATTTTATTATACATATTTAACTCAATAATTTTATATTTAAATTATTTTTTAAAAAATAAATATTACCATATGAGTTTTTAAAATAATATAATAATTTAAAAAAAAAATAATAAAGTGTTTCAACCTATTATATTGTATTTATAATCTCTTATTAATAATGTCCACCTTCTAATTAACACACAAATAATATTTGCTCTAAATACACACACATACAGAGTGTTTCATAACTTATCGGAAATTTTTTAACCAGATTATGATTATTATTACTTCTAAATAATAAGAAAATTGCTTAAAAAAATTCTAATAAAAATCCAACAGAAAACGAGATAAAAAATGTTAAAGTTTGTAGCAAAACTAGCTAGTTAGCAAAATATAATTATTATCTCTATTAATAGTATCGCCTAATAATTTATTATTATGAATAAATAAATCAATATTTAAATATTAATTAAACGTGCACGTCAATAAAATATGCATTGAATTCATTTATTGTGATAAATATATATTGGAAATGAAGAATCTCATTAATTTTTTATACTTCAACAATATGTAAAATTAATTATTTTGATAATGTTTATACTTTTTTTTACCTTTACGTAGTTTATTATTTAATAAATATTTATATATTTCTTTAATTTGACGGGATAAATAAAAAACAATGAATATTTAAATATTCTCATAGGCATTATTACAATTAATACATTTATTTTTAAACATTGTAGTATTTTATTTTATATGTCAATGTTTAAATAATTATTTAAATTATTAATGTTATTTAAATTATAATAAATATGTAATAAAAAATAGGAAAACAGAAAATTTGTAAAATTTTTACTTTATATAATAGTTTAATAGTGATAATAATATTTAAATAATTATTTATTAAAAGAGATAAAAGAGAAACATGATATTTTAATATCATAATATATTAACACACTATAAGCGGGTCGGGTAAAAATACCCGTCTCGAGAATTGTTGATTGTTAGCGGGCCGGGTAATTTTTACCTTTTTGAATGTACTTACTTTAAAAGCGATGTGAGATAATTTTACTTTATTGGTTTACATACGGAACTGAAAGAATTATCTCTTATTTTTTGTTATTATTCAACAACTTAGTTTGGACTATTTTGCTACCCGCCTATAGTGTGTTAATATATAATATAGCACTGAATAATTTATTTATTATAATAAATATGTAATAAAAATAAGAAAATGAAGAAAATTTGTTTACTTTTTGTAATTATTTAATAATAATTATTATAATAATGTTGAAATAATTATTTATTATAAAGTATTTGGTAATAAAAATATTTTAATGGAAAAATAGCATTTCAGTTGAAAATTTGTTTAATTATTGTAATAAATATTTAATAAAAAATATGAAAACGAAGAAAATTTGTAAAATTGTATCATGTAAGTTCTTTTAAACATAACTGTTTTTATTTTACATTGAAATTGCTTTTTCATATTTTGTAATAATTTAAATAGGATTTATATTTATTTAAAATTTAGAATTGAGGACTGTGTGATTTTTACTACAGTTCAATACTACCTAAAATTAATTATAATTATTGATTATTATTAATTAAGGTAAGATTTGTAAATATATTCGGACAATTTAATGGAAAAATTGTTTCAGTCGATGCGTAATTATTTTAAACCCGACATTGACCGAACACACCCCGCGAAGCGTTGCGCCGTAAAACTAATCAATTATTTCGTTATCGATCCGCGTGTCGATCGGTTGGACGGTGGTGCGCGCCTGCCCCCCTAAATTAATTCGGTGGTGCGGTTCGTATGATTAATTAACGTCGTGTGTTTAGTGCCTTACTGATCTACTGCGAATTTTGACGGTAGGTTTATTTTATTATATTTATTATATTATTTTTCAATTTTTTTGGATTTTATTTATTAAAACGACATTTTAAAGCTGTTACATAATGACACTTTACAAAAAATAGTACAAATGAGTTTAAAATTTTTGTTGAATATTTAAATATTAAATAGAAAAGGGCTTTGTAACACGAAACAAATGTCGTTTATAAACTTTTGTAAACTGAATTATCTTTATTGTAAATTTTTATATATATTTAATTTTAAATTGTTGATTTTTTTATTTAAATCTACAGTCTTTATTGAATTATTTTCTTAATTATAATTATTTCCCAGTTCTTTTAATTAATAAAAACGAAGTTGTTATAAATAATAATCTATATTAATTTTAAATAAAATAACTAACAAATAAATGCAAAATAATTAAGAATATTGAATATTGATTGTGTAACCAATACTGAAGACCGCGTAGTGATTCACCATAAAAACACCGAGTACCGATCGACACTTTTTATCGTGTGTTCTTTTTTTATCAAAAAAACGCAGGTAAAGCGAACGCTTTATTGCGTATCATCAGTTTGTTCCTTTTCTGAATTTCATTTAAATTTTTAAAAGTTTACAATTATAAGAATAATTTAAATAATGCATATATATTTATATATTATATTTAATAATGTTTTGTTTCATTATTTTATTATTAAATTAAATAATTTAATAATAAAATAATTTTTTTAATATCGATATTTTAAATTACCTTACAAATTACAAATTCATAATACTAGATAGTTGATTTATGATATTTTTTATTATTACAGGGCTTATCGGAGTGATTAGTTCTGTAAATAAATAATTGACTCTGATGTTTTAACTAGTGAAAGAACATTTTTTACATTACATTAATTAAATAAAAGTACTTCAATATAAATTATTTAAAATGTTTAGTACTTTACTTCGATAAATAAAATCGTGAGAACTTTTTTAACAATATTAAATACAAATAAAACTTTTAACTTAGTTTTTTACATTACTTGGATAAGTAATCACGCGAATTAGTAACAAATATAAATCGAAGTATTTTAAAATAAATTCATGTGTGAATTCAACATGTTACTTGGATAAGTAACGTCACGAATTTTTTTTAACAATAATAAGTACGAATAATACAGTTACAAAGAAAATTTTTTGAAGTATGTATAACTTTACGTGGGTAAGTCGGGGAATTTTTACAGTAACTAATATAAATAAAAACATTACAAGGTAAATTTTCGAAAGTATTAATTGAATACGGACAAGTAATGTTGCGTAATTTTTTTAACTATATGAAATACAAAAAACTATTTCAAAATAAATTCAGTGTGAATTCAATATGTTACTTGGATAAGTAACGTTGCGAAATTTTATAACAATATTGAATATAAACAAAACTGTTACATTTTTTTTTGAAATATTTAATACCTTACTTGAATAAGTAAAATCCGAAGTAACTAATACAAATAAAAACATCACAATGTAAATTTTGGAAAATATTAATTCTAACACATTACTTGGATAAGTAATGTTGCGTGATTTTTTAATAATATTAAATACAAATAAAACCATTACATTATTTTTTGAAATACTTAATTCTTTACTTGGATAAGTAAAGTCGGAGGAATTTTTATAGTAACTAATACAAATAAAAACATTGCAAAGTAAATTTTCGAAAGTATTAATTCACTACATTACTTGGATAAGTAATGTTGCATGATTTTTTAACAATATAAAATACAAATAAAACTATTTGAAAGTAAATTCATGAAGTATGAAATCAATATTTTATTTGGATAAGTAACATTTAATACTTTACTTGGATAAGTAAAGTCGAGGGAATTTTTACAGTAACTAATACAAATAAAAATATTACAAAGCAAATATTCGAAAGTATTATTAATTGAACACATTACTTGGATAAGTAAGTGTGAATTCAATATGTTACTACAAATTTTTTGGAAATTCTTGATATTTTACTTGGATAAGTAAAATCGGGGGAATTTTTACAGTAACTAATACAAATAAAAACATTACAAAATGAATTTTTGAAAGTATTAATCCAATCCATTTGGATAAGTAGTGTTGCGTAATTTTTTTAACAATATAAAATACAAAAAACTATTTCAAAGTAAATTCACAAATGCTAATTCAGTATGTTACTTGGATAAGTAACATTGCGATATTTTTTAACATTATTAAATACAAACAAAACCGTTACAATTTTTTTACAGTAATAAAAATAAACAAGTGTTTAAATATAAATTGATTGATTGATTTTTAATAGTTCTTTAAAATGTTCTTTCTTTAGTTAATACATTTAGAAAATATTTTTTATTTACTCGTCGATAGTGTGATAAGTGGTGAAAGACATATCTTGTGCCCATCATCAAAAAGTTTTTGTGGACACATCCAGATTATGACGACCAACCATTGGAAAGACGATAAGGCGACAGGGAAAGGGCATTAAAGGTAATACATAATAATTATATTATTTAATTAAAGTGATATTAATTGAATGTATTTTAATGGTTTCAGGTAGGTCCAGAACGAGACTAGTTAACTGGGCAACTGGCAACGCAAAGTGAGTTTTTCAATTTATTATTTCGGATTTTCTTCATTGATAGCAAGAATAATTTGACACCTCCATCGGTTTTTGATTGCGCCAATTAATTATTTTAGGTATTTTGATATACGTACTACAAATTGTTCGTTTCAAATAATTTAAATTTTGGTATCATTGAATGATCCCAAATGGAAATATATCGGGAAGCTTCTCGGATCATTTGCGCCTTGAAATCTTTAATACTTAAACAACGTAAATATGGTTTATTATTTCGTATATTTTTAAGACATTCTCTCTCAACTTAAATGATTGAATGAGAACTTCGTTCGTTCGTATTAATTATAATCAACCAATTTATTACTTCTCCACTGTGATACATGATAATACTAATCTCAAAATGCTCAATTTATGACATATTGTCTATGTTTTTAGAATTTACAGGTATTATAATAAATAATAATTATTTTCTCTTTCTTAAAATAAACATTCCAAATTCCTAATTTGTTTGTTCTATTATTGGCTAACAAATTCACTGTTGGTTCGTCATATTATTGAGCAATAAATTTCCTGTTTGTTCGTCATATTATTGACCAACAAACTCCTTCTTTGTTCGTCATATTATTGGCCAACAAATTCCCTCTTTGTTCGTCATATTATTGACCAACAAACTCCTTTGTTCGTCATATTATTGACCAACAAACTCCTTCTTTGTTCGTCATATTAATGACCAACGAATACCCTTTTTGTTCGTCATATTATTGACCAACGAATTCCCTTCTTGTTCGTCATATTATTGACTAACAAATTTCCTTTTCCTTCATGATAGTAGTGACCAAAAATAATGGTCACGAAAACAGTTTAATAAATTAATCAATTAAATTATTATATTTATTTGTTCATAGATCTTTATATTTGTAAACTAATATTTAGTATAGTTTCCCAACATGTATTTAAACATTAGTAAATTGTAATTTAATATAGCTCTAATAGATAGATAGTTTCTTTGTTTTTAATGTATTAGTATACAGTTGTACGCGTTTTTATTAGATTATATTTTAATGAAAATCTTTTTCAGTTCGAATTAAATAGTAATTAAAATGTGACATATCTAAACTGTGACGATCAATTGTATACTCTAATACAAGGGGGGGCAACCTGCGGCTTTTCGATATATTATGTGTGGCTCTCGATAAATGTACTCGAGTTCCCTTTTCAATCAAGAATTATCAAGAGAAGTGCAATAAATATGTTTAATTTTTAATATTTAAATTGAATACACATATTTTGAATTTTTATTTATATGTTTTCAATACATATAACTTCTGTAAAAAAATTTAATAACTTTTTTGCATACCTTTTAAATACCTGTTTAATTGCCGCTCGCGAAACATTTCAAATTTTGAAAAATGGATCCGACTATCAAGTAGCTTGGCCACCCCTGCGCTAATTTCTCGTAGAAACTCTATTACATGTTTTATGTTTTTAATATTAATCTTAGTAAATTGAAACTTAGTATAAGGCTGCATTTGCTCGACGAAGATTAGTACTTTTATATTTCCAAATAGAGGACAAAAATTTAAAAATATTAGCGAGTGTAATATTTGAATAAAATTCAGTTAAACATCTTCACTAATTTTCGTCGTAAATGCGGCGGCAAGCACAATTTTATTTAGTTAATAGTAACTAAATGAAATTGTATTTTAGTTGTAACTTGTCATAGGATTTTCAAAGTTGATGTTTTGTGGAAAATCAATTTTGGATTTTGTCCTATCTGATGACGCACGAAATGCAGAAACAAGAGGTAAAGTAATAAATTTAAGAAACAAAAAAGCTCTTTTTCTTTCTTAAGTCTTTTTCCCAATCTGAAATCTCAGATTATTATCTTTATTATTTGTTGTTTTTATATTAGATTTACTTTATTCCTGAATATTGTTGAATATAAACATAATTAATTGAAATCTATTTTGTTTTGCATGTACCTAAAAAAATCAAATGTTATATTTAATACAGTACTCCAAAAACTAAAAGTTAAAAATATAAAAATGTCAACATTGCATATAGACTATCAGCATATTTGAATTCCAGAGAATGACGAACATAACATATGCACAAGTGATTCTCATATCATCCTAAACGTCAACATCGTTATGATTTTATATTAACAAATCTTCCCTATCGCTTTGGAATAAATAATTACTTAAACATTATTATATTAAAAAATCAAATAATTTTTAAATCGTGCGCATGCGCAAGATTGATTCTTTTATCCATTTAAACTGTATTATTAAAGCAATACATAATACACGACTTCAGATATTGAGAATTCAAAATACGCATCGGTAACGCACCGTCTCATAAAAAATCTAAATTGGAAATTCCGGTCAATAACCATAAATGTTTGGGAGACTTTCCGGAAGTGTGACAACACTGTTGCAGTCCGGAAACTATTTTGTCTATAAACTGTCAGATTCAGACCACCCACCCTGTTGTCAGAATCATGTGTTTACTGAGTGACATTTGTTTTCATTCGGAATTACCTCAGATAATAAATATTATGTGTATTGTCTAAGTTTCAGCCGATATTAAGTTTAATACTTGTGGTATAAATTAATATTCCCACATAGATGCAATCCAATATGGATTTATCTGTATTTTCAGATTTAAATATGAGTTTAAATGTTTATAAGACATGAATTTCAGTCTTGAGTGCTAAGAATTATTATGACTGAAAATATGGAACAGTTAGGATGTATAGATGGATTATTACCATGCTTTTGGAATCCCTCACCAGAACAACAACACAGTGCTGAAATTGACAAACGAATAGCTAGTGAAAAGAGGGACTTCCAAAAAACACATCGGTTACTTCTGCTGGGTGCTGGGGAATCTGGCAAGTCAACCATTATTAAGCAAATGCAACTAATTCATGTTGAAAAGTTCAGTGATCAAATTAGATTAGAAAGGAGAGTGGACATTCGAAACAATTTATTGGATGCTATTGTGGTAAGTGTGTAACTAATGACAATAATGTTGATTACAAATGTAAACTTATTAATTTATATTTGAAGTAAAAAAGAAATAATCCACAACTGTTAAGATCATCAAGTCCAATTTATTTAGACTCCTTGTAATCACAAAGTTATGCAATGTCATTTTTAAATATGTTGCAGTTAGTAGTGCTTTTAAATTAAATGCATGCAATTAATGTCAAATTCCGCCCACGAATTTGAATTTGAATTGTATAATTAATTATTCAATTAGCCATATAAATATTTATGAAGTTATGTCACATGCAGCCTTCCTTAATGTGTTATATTTAATAAGTACAGATATTAATTACAATGTTGTATAATATTTAAGTTAATTGCTTAATAATGTATATATGATCTGTAGAAATTATGAAATCTTTTCCTACGAATATTTGTATTGCCTATTTTAGAGTATTATTACTGCAATTCCCATATTATCACCTCCAGTGCCTTTAGAACATGCTGAAAACATGAAACGAGTCAATTGGATACTGCACAATGCGACAAAGCCGGATTTCGATTTCCCAGATGAGTTTTATGCTCATGTAGAGGAATTATGGAAAGACAAGGGCATTCAGGTGATAATTACATGCGAAAATTGTGACATCATAACACAGGGAAAACTCATTTTAGGCCATATTTCAAAGAAGTAATGAATATCAACTTATTGATAGTGCTCAGTATTTTTTAGAAAGGGTTGATGAAATTAGAAAGGAAGATTATCTTCCTAGTGAACAAGACATTTTAAGATGTAGAGTATTAACGCGAGGCATCTATGAATTAGTATTTAGAGTTAAAAACGTTAAATTTAAGTAAGTAAGAGTAGCCTAATACTGTAGTAATTTGATCCAATTCGATTTTAAATCGAACGCTTCCCATTTACTTATTTGTTTTTAAGAATGATTGATGTGGGTGGCCAAAGAGGAGAAAGAAGAAAGTGGTTTTTATGCTTTAACGGTGTAACTGCTATCATATTCGTCACTGCAATGAGTTCGTACGACTCAGTTTTAAGAGAGGACCCTACAAAAAATCGTCTAGTCGAAAGCCTTGAGATATTTAAGACCGTTTGGAACAACAAATTTCTGAAAAACATACCCGTAATTTTATTCTTAAATAAACAAGACATTCTCAAGAGGAAAGTTTTACTAGGTATTTTATAACTTACTTGATTTTATGAATGTAAACTGACACTTTTAATGGAATATAATTTTTTGATTTGTAAAGTGTATTTTGTCAGTTTATATTATTGTTATTATTATTATTATTAGTTTACTAGTTTAAGGGTTTTAATTTTTAAGGTAGGAGTAAAATAGAGGACTACTTTCCTGAGTATCGGTATTACAAGTCGTCAGAAAAAAACGAATATTTTAATGAGAATCCGGAAGTTGAAAGAGCCAAATCTTTTATAAAACATTTGTTTGAGGTAATTATTATTACATTTTTCCTTGGCAAATTAATTCAGATCATCTTTTTCGGTTTCTCATCTTTTGGAAATTACATAATTTTTATTCAATTATTTTTATCGCTTGCAGAAAATTTATACAGGATCGGATAGAACTGAAAGAAGTAAAGCTGATTTCTGTTATCCTCATTTTACTTGTGCAATAGACACTGAGAACATTAAAGAAGTATTCGACACTGAGTGCGTATTGCGCATTTTCGAGGACTGCCGAGACGCAATACAACGCAAGTACCTGAAAGAATCAGATTTACTCTAAGAACCATTTCTTTACAAACAATTTAATTAGTACTAATTTACATTATAAACCTGTAACAAAGTGTTGGCCATAGAACGTAGCCAAACAATTTTTGCTTATAATGTTTATTGTATAAAGACATTGGTATTATAAAGATTAAAATATATATGATATATTTAATAAATAGCTTCCATACAGAGTGATTAAAATCAGCAACCTCCTACTGCAATAAAGCGTATTATTTTAAAATATTTTTAAAATTTAAAATCTTATTAACTAATATATTCTAATACTAAAATATTAAAATGCTGATGTTGATTTTCGATGACATCGAAATGTTATAATTGCTGTTTGAAAGTAGTATTTTTAAAATAATACAGTTCGTTTAAATTGGTATATATAAAATTGCGAACTGTAAACGGGTTTCAATTTACTAAAGTAAATATTAACTTAATTTGAATTAGATGAATTAGAATTAAAAATCAATTTAGGTATAATATAATGCTCAATATCCTACTGATAACCATATACATAGCCATATAAGGAAATTGAATTACAGGGTGGATTATTAAACTTCACTTAATCCTTGAAAATTTTCCATTTTAAATTGTGCCATCAGTTTTAAACATCAGATGAAAATAATTTTCAACGACCAAAAAGCAATATCGTGTCTCTCACTAATTTTAAATAACAAACAACAACCTAGACTAGTTTATTCAAGTAGTATAGCTAGTGGATAGTGCTGAAGACCCACTGTACCAAAAAGTGGAATATTGCATGTAAACATTTAATTTTTTACTTTTTTAAATCTATAAAATATTGTTAATGAGAGTTTTGTTTACCTGCTCACTGATGATTTGATGTTATATATGTAGCAATGTCGTTATGGCTGTATTATAGCATAAATAAATACTCTCTAGCCCTAAATATATCTTACAACCCTTAAAAGGTGTAGATTCTAGAATAACAGAACCTACTGAAATGTCTTACCAAAAGGTCCAAACTCCAATAATATCTATTAACAAATTAACTGATAGAATAGTATATTGAGCATATGTGTATTCTTTGTAAATAAAATTTATAGAAATTGTATTGAAACTGAAACCCTTTTCTCCCATGTTTATATATTTACTTATTTATCTAATATTTTATAAGACAACGGGAAATAATTATCTTAAAATTTTTAATTTGCATACAACTATAGAAATTTATTAATAATTATTTCCTGCAACATCAAATGGTGTAAATCTACATAAGTTAAATTTGTGGCGTGTTGAAGTATATTAAAAGCATAGATTTATATAAAGAATTACATACATTATGCTCCACAATTTAATAAATGTAAATTTATAACACAGCACTCAATAATAATTGTGTGTTTAACCTGAATCTCAAAATGCATTTCTCGAACTTGTAAACTCTTGTGATAAACTTGTGTTAAATTTCCTTAATGTAGCTGTAGTTGCGTTTTAAGATACGTGCCTTTAATATGTACTAGAATCTAAAATTATTTGTGCCTTATTGTTTCCTCTTTCCAAAATTTGCACATCGTTATTTATTATTTATAGTATTCTTTAAACATAAGTACACTGAAGTAAGATTTAAAAAAGTATTATTAATCGGTATTAACAAAATGAACATACAATTCTAATTTAAGTTTTTGGATTATTGAAATATTTATACGATTTTGTTTTGAGTACTGCCGAGTATTTTATAAAGTTTTCACGAACAAAGTTTATGATAATTTATATTTTTAACACATATATGTTATTTTAACTGCGAAATAAACATTTTTGTTTTTATTTTTGTTATTTTTTTTCACACAACCTTCGTGAGGTAAAATATGTATGTAAACAGCTAAAGAATGGTTGAAACCATTTACCTTGTTTAGGTAAGTAGAAAAAACTAAATTTACGATTTAATACAATCATTATGAAACACACTGTCGCAGAATGTGTGGACAAAAAACTGATGATTTCCTATTATTTATTGTGTCTTCCAAGCAAATATAGATTTTAAGGCACATTGTTAAATGTGTGATTTTTTTAAGTAACTTTTAAAGCGCTTGGTATAATTTATATTATTATATACTTAATTTATATTATATTTTTTTAATATTAGTTATTCTTGGTCAGTTTGGCTAAAATGAACAGTTTTTTGAAAAATTGCCTAAATATTCTGGGGCACCCTTTCATCATAATATCACAAACTTCTGGTGGCTTATCAATATCGTTTATTAAAACAATTGCACTAAATCACCTTGGTGTTAAGCTGTCAGTTTGTCATTTTTACTGTATAATCATTTCATAAAGAAGCTTGATTGTCCAGAATAGCAATGGGATTATTTTCGTCAAAGAATCAAACATCAGATGCTATTAAAAAGAATACGTCCTTGCTAATGAATAATGGTATGCTGTACAAACCCAATAGTGCACAATTTAATGGTTAGTGTAAGTTACTTTTGTTCGCTCGCCATTTGACGTGTCGAGATTTTCAGATTCAATTGAAGATATGGATACATCATTCATAGATATTGGAAAGACAGGCACTGGTACATACTCGCCACCTTCATTATCTAAGGAAGATCAAATAGAAATAATCTCATTTTGCAGTTCATTGTCTGCCTTGCCAAAGGTCCCGTTCCAGGAGAGAAAGGCAAAATTCATTCAAGATGCCAGAAATCGTTATATTAAAAAACACAATTTGAATTTGTAGACTTTCATATACCAATGTATTTATTTAGATTTGTACTTTTAGATATTTCCATATTTTACTGCTTTTCTAATTGTAAGATTTTCTTACCTGAATAAACGACGGTTAATAAAATAGTTTATTTTTAATAATAATAATAATAGTAATGAAAACACCTCAACACATACCTATAGTGAAAATTTAAAATAAAGATTTTGTAAGATGTTATGATTAATTAATTAAAAACGTTTTGCTTGCCAAAAATATACACCTACTATAATAATTTAATATATTTCACGAATATAATAACACATGAATGAGACGAAAATAAAGTATATGTATGTGACTCGGCGCCATTTATGACTTGACAACATTCCAGGAATTATAATCGACACATTGTTCTTTATAATATTAAAATGGCCAAATTTAAATATAAAGTTGAAAAATATTTCGAAATCGGTAATAATACTTTTAAAAACACCTAGAAGTCATTTGAGGAAACTACTATTAAGTTGGATTCTCTTTCGGAAATCATTTACAATTACATATGTCTATATATTTATAATAAATATATTTCTTAATCCCTTAAAAATCGATTTTTAACTAGATTTTATAGAAATTATATGAAAATAACTAGAATCGTATTTTAAATCGATGATTATTACTAACAATTTGCTACTACTGAACGAGGCCCAATTGATTAAAGAGCACGTCTTTAATTTGTAGTTTTATATACTATAGATGTATGTGGAACATACACTTATCATTTAAAATACAAATAACCTGTACATTTTATTGCAGTAATATTCTACTTACTAACTTACGTTCTTTAATTAGGTATATACATTAAAAGACAAATGTACCTAATATATAATAATTAATAATAGGCTCGTTATGATGTAGAACGATCGATTCAAAATTACTGTAATTACTAAATATTGGCGGTTCATCAAGCTCCAGACATTGGATGATAACGAATTAATAAACACTGTGGCAAAACGCGTTGTCACAGAGTAATTTTACAAAAGTCACACGAAAATCTGCTGTTGTAAACCTACGAAACTGTTTTGTTAATTTTTATTATTTCCAAGGGATTCAACGGCTCATTGTAATAAAAAATACTATAAATAAAAATATTTAATTAATTTATTACCTTTTAATTTAATAAGTAACATATTACTCAGAGAACCCCCATTTTAATTGGATTTCAGGGTTCCTTTAATTGTGTAACCCTCGCGTATTTTATTTTTATTAGGATCAGGGTCGTTACGTATGTATATTCCGGGCAATTTACAGGGACCGATTGACGGATTGTTTGCCCTTTAAAGGCATGCGCGAATAAAAACTGTTATTATTTTCACGTACTTAATGAAGAAGGCTCGTTTAAAGAGCTAAACACCTCCTTCTATATATTTTTGTATGACCTTGTTCATGGCAATTTTTGTAAAAATTAAGTTGAAATACAAAATATTTGGAGGGAAGATCATTTGTCGCTTATTAATGTGATATTTATTCCTTGTTGGATTAATCAGTAATTTTTTTTCTCCCAAAATTTGGCTTCAGATATGTTGGTTCAAAAATCGTACAAGCCGTTTGTTATTAAAATATATTAAGTTATATACAGTAGTGGTAATTTTAATTTTGAAAAGAATTTTAACGATTAATTTATAATTAACACTTTGTATCATATCCTTTTTGTTTTATGATTTTGGTCTATCTTCATGGCATAGACTCGACCATTTTCCAAATAAACGATAAGTCTATACTTCTTGCTTCTCGAGTTGCTGAGATGAGTTCATTTGAATTTGTAAAATTTTTATGTCAAGTTTAGTTAAAAACGTGATCTATCATGCTTTCTATAGGGGACGTACGCCAGAAAAATTTAAGCATATTAGCCCAGTCTTGGATATCCCAATTAATGTGTTCCCTTGTAAACCTCATTCGTGCCATACGGTGTTCCCTGGATGACAACGGTGCAGTAACAGGCATTCTGGGTGTGATTCAAAATTTTCTTAACCTATTCCTAACGGTTTTAATGGATATTTGAGCATTACGAGCCCTGGACAAATTGTGTTGCAGTTGCCGTTCGTATACGTAAATAACGATCATCTACAGATATAGTACATCTTCGACGACCTGGAACTGGCCTTCTGATGTACTCTCCTGTATTTCTAAATCGTTTTACAACCTTTGAAACATTGGATTGGTTGATTCCCAGCAAATCTGGCACATATTGCTGCCATCTTCTTCAATTAGGGTCTGGATATGGGCTGCTTGTTCAGGTGTTAAATTGCTTATTATTTCTTTAAAATGCCGTAATAAACATAAATTTTTCACAGTATTTCTATTTTGTTTCTTTTCATATTCTTTATACACCACACTTTTAATTTAAAATTGTGGTTCATATTGGTCACACGAATCAATAAAGTACCAAATAAAAAGTTCCAGCCAATACTACATACTTTAGGTAACGTAGTATGCGAAAATAAAATTTTAGGAAAATTAGTACGTATTTTAAATTACGAAATATATATTTTCAATATGATAAAATTGAATTACTACTGGAAATATCCAACGCAATTTGAAAATAAGTTCCACATTGCATTGAAGGAGAAGATGTAATAAAAATATTTCTGTTACAAGTTGTAACTTTCAATTAACACATTTAAAAGACACTGAATGGAAGAGGGACGCCTCTATGAATGGCGCGACGAAATGCACTTGTGCACTCGATTCAATAGCCAGGGCCGGCACCAGGGTACGTGTAACCCATGTTACTGTATGAACAGAAAGAATGTAGATTTTTATGTAAAAAATGTATATTTTTAGGTTTAAATGAACATAATTTGTGAGTTCAGTTATTATAGTATGTTATGATTAATAAAATTAATACTACTTGCTTAGTGAACGGTCTGATGATCTTTGAAATGACTCGAATTTGATTTAATATTAGTGGCTATTAAACATGAGGCAGTGCCTCACCTATGAAAATGATTTTATTGCTGACTGTGCCTTTTATTTTCAAAGAGTAATGAAGATATTTGGTATAAAAGTGATTTTTGAGACAAAAGTATTGAATTATATTCGAATTATATGTTGTTAATTATGAGTAAATAAAAATAAAATATTTTTAATGTGCCTCACAAGACTCAAAACTCATGAGCCGCCACTGACTATTTGAGGTTCTCTTATTTTAAAAGATCTTAAGTTTAATTCAAAACTTTTTGATTGAAAAAATTGTTATACAACACATTTTTAGTTCTTGTTCAACAAAATCGATATATAAATAAAAAGTTAATACCTTAGATACCAAGTGAAATAATTCATTTACTATTTTATATTTGAAATCTTGATATTATTGGAATTATTTCAATTATTCTTAATATGTTTTTCTACTTTTTTTCATGGAAATGTGTCCAAATTCAAATCAACTCATTTTATGTTTTCTATTTTTATTGTATAATATTTTTATTTCTTTTTGTTTAAAAATTTTATAATATGAAAATTATAAATAAGTTAATTGTACTCTGTATACCGGGTGTCCACGAATTCATTAGAGAAGGACTTCTAGGACACTCGGTATATCAAAATGAGATCTGGTATAGGTAAATGGGAGGAGAGTTTTCGCATATTTTTCACCGGAAATGGTTCCGTTTTCGAATTTTTAATACCCTGTTTAAGATTATTGGATTGAATTGAAAAAATTGTATCCAAAAATTTTTCTTTTAGAAAAAGTGCCTGTCAAAAAAGAGTTGCCATTTGAAATATAAAGTAGTTAAACCTATTTTTATTGAATTATAATTTATTCCTGAAAATGTAAGTATGGATTAAGTGAGAGAAAAAGAGAGGCGGTAAATGTACTTTTGGCTGAAGGCTCCGAAATGTCCGGAGCCGCCCCTGTCGATAGGAAGGTTCGATGTTCGATTGGCCAGTTGGCGAGTGGTATAGTGGCTGATAGTGGCGGAGAGAAGGCAGCAGCAGCAGCAGCAGCAGCAAGCGGGCAGCAGGGGAATCGCGATGCAGGAAAGAACGGGCGGTAGGAATTTGATTTTGCGATTTTGAATAAGGGAATTGGCGCGAGGGTGCGCACGCATCCCGTCTGACAGTAGGTCGCGGCAGCCGTAGAACGAAGGAAGGAGCTCGTGCGCCAGTGGCGCCGTACCACAACTGCCATTGATTTGGCGGCGGACATATTCATGTGCTGAATTCGCGGACCCACCGAGTGCTGACCGCGACAAGGCGAAAACGACACGACAAGGAGTGCGGCTGCATCGGCCCGTGCCCCCCCGTAAGAATCGGTGATCCCGCCGCGACTTTGTGCCACTGCGGCTTCGAAAAGTCGATTTCGAGTCGAAAACTGACAGAAGCAGGGTGTATCGTGTAGTTTTTGTGAACACCGACAGAGCATCAAACACACAAAAAAAAATCATAGGCCAGGATCTATTTTTAAATTGACACTTTTGTGTTTGGTGTGTGCTATTTTCGATGTTTCCTCAGTAAAAATAACCCGTGTGTGTCCACCGTCCATACACATACAGGAGGAGATAGTATGTCGCGACAACTCGGCCATTTTTCGGTCGAGTGAGTGAGTTTTAATCGCATCTTGCGGAGTGCGAGAGGAGCCCTATTTGAGACGTCAGACGAGTCGGGTGCAGCTCGCCGCGATCGACGACGAGTCAGGTGTAGCGGTGCAGAGGTGTAGTGTGTCGGGATGTTGCAGCGGATCGGCCGTGGCCTCAGATGAGTGTCTGTGGTGTTGACGGCGGCGAAGAGAACGAGCAGAACCGCACGAGCACAACACAGGTCAGCACAGCCCCCAGTAGCGGTTGTAATGGTCCGCGGCCGACGGCAACCGGTTGTTTTTGTTGTTAGTTAGGTGAGTGGATGTTGTTCGGCTGTCAGTGTTGAGTGCGGGGCGTTGCGAAGACATAATAGCAGCCACGGTGGCGTCAGGTCCAGAGTGTGGCGGCCCAGTGGCCGCCGATAAGGGGGCCGATTGCTGGTGGTCCCCCTTGGCGGCCATGGGTTGCTTCGGGAATCGAGAGGCGGCCGGCCCCACCGAAGACACCAGGACTCAGAAACGTATCAGTGATCAGATCAACAAGCAACTCGCCAAAGAGAAACAGGTCTATCGGGCTACACACAGGTTGCTCCTTCTCGGTGCTGGTGAGTCCGGCAAGTCCACCATAGTCAAGCAGATGCGGATTCTGCACGTCAACGGCTTCAGCGAGAGAGAAAAGAAACAAAAGATTGAGGATATCAAGAAAAACATTCGAGATGCCATTATTGTAAGTACCTTTTAATATCTACCTGTCTCTCATCCACCTACCTTACACCAAATATCATATTTTTATACAGATATAATCCTCACTGAAAAAATTTACAACCACAAATTTAACATACATACTTCGTTAAATTTGTTAATATGTTTACACTTATTTATGTACAATCTCTGCTAAACATAACCTCGTCTTTAACAATGCCTAAATAAAATATTGGCTAATATTAAACATTAACAAAATTTGACAAATTATCAACTAAAATTTATTTGTCCTAAATTTATGTGTTTTATTTATCTACATTTTCTAATCTAACGGCGTGTAAATAAAATATAAAGCTAAATCAAATAGGATTAGGAAAATTTAGCGAAGAACCAACCAAAATCTATTTGTACTTGATGCCTGGATAGTAATTAAACTCTGCTGGCACATTTATTAACTATTCAAAATTTTATTTACTGTATATTTTAGTAGTTACTGAACTAAGTGGTTATCAAATCAATATAAAATTATGGAGACAAAAAATTTGTCATCCTCATTATTTGTATAATTTGTAAGAGTCAAAGGGCGAAATTTTTATATAACTGTTTTATAAGATGCTTCTGTATATGGTAATAATATTTTTCTAAACCCAAAAATAGACTGACACTAAAAAATAGTTTTGTTACTACGTTAAATGCATATCTAATTTTTTTTAAATTTAATTTTAAAATACACTTAAAAATTAATTTGTGTATTTTTTTTTTGCTCATAGAAATTCCATATAAAAATCCATTAATTTTTAACACCACTGAATATAGTTTGCCAATGTTATGTGTAAATATTTTGTTTTCGTTCATAAATGATTATTTCACGTCGCCTAGTGTGGATAACCAATTTTTAAGATATTGTTTTTGACTGTACGACGAGGAGAAATTTGAGCACCCTTTTAACTGGATAAAAATGCGAATAATAGAATGTGAAATACATTTAAACAGAAAATCAACTAGATTAGTAAAATCAGATAATTTTTTCACTAAAGTCTGTTTATCGAAAGGAATTCAAACAAATTTTTGATTGTTGGGACTTTTCCTCCCTTTGACAATTATGTAAGAGAATTTATAATATTGTGAAATAATGAAAAAAAAAATTGTGACAATTAATCCAGCAAATTTTTTCGCTTGAAATATTATTCAAGCACTTTGTAGTCGTTTTGTGCTTGCATCCCAGGAATTTTGCAGAAACTTTACTCTTCAAAAACGTATCCTCTAAAAATTAACGTTGTGGAGTAATTTGACATTTCGACTTGTTTGTTACGTTATGGTGATAACAAATTATAAAAATATTGGGTAAAACCTTAATATTTTCAAATAACCGCTACACATTATATATCTAAAAGACTAACAGAATATTTTACATTTAGGTGTATTATTAATTAATTTATTAAAATTATAATACGCTTATCTCAATTTATCTAACAGTTTCTAAATAAAATATTACCTAATGTTAAACATTTACAAAATTTGAAGATCCTCTCTAACAATCTCAGATAACGTAATTAGGTAACAATATTATATTTACAAAAATTATTATTTAATTAAGTAAAATACACGAAACTGGTTCTCAAAAAGCCACAAATAACTTTATGTTGCGTTATTTTTATTGTGAATAAATGAAATACATTTTTCTATTTTAATTCTAACGAACCAGGTAATTAGCTTGTTTCCGTACGATAAAAAAATTACCAGCACAATTAACAAAGCTTATGCAATTAATTTATATTTTTTAATTTTACATTCAGGTACTTACTTTATTAATAAATTCATTAAACTGATGTTTACCTTTACTTGTCTGTAAACTTTGAAACCTCCACCAATGTGTAAATAAATTTTTAGCTAATATGAAACATGATCCACAAAAAATTTACCGATAATCTTTAATTACTTTAATTAATCTCGAACGAAATTGTTTTTTTATTTAAATATTGTTTATTAATTGTAAAAACATTTAGAATTAATTATGTTTTTCTAACGGATGATATCATAAGGCGATAATTTAATAATAATAATATGCAACATTTTCTATCAAATAGACTTGTTAAATGATATTCGTTCGATAACAAGTTATTGTGAATTCTTTGACGGAATGTGATATTCACAATAAGTTAAGCTCCGATTATTAACACGCCACAGTTTATAAACACTGATAATTATTCTTGGAAACGAAACTTATCGCTAAAACCCTTATTCATTTTAAGAATATAGTATAAGCTGTTGTGACTAATTGAAACGTGTCATTTTGAAAATTGATCCAGTAAGTTTACTTTACATTGATAAAAATAAACGACCATTTAGTGACGACAGACTCACTGTTAATACTGGACGATATACTGTTAAATAATTAATATAAAAAATTAAATTTGGAGAAATGTTTGTTGTTGATTAAACTAAATTAAAATTTAACTAAAAATATACACAAGATTTCACTTACTGTGTGGTATGTCCGAATATATTAAGTTCATTTGACACCTATGGATCCTTCATTTATGTAAAACATGCATTAATTATACTCAGTGACAAAAAATTGCAACACCAAGAAGGGGGTGTTCAATGTTAATATTGTTTTAGTAAAACATAGATGTTATAGCAAGGGGTAAACGATTAAAATTTGGAAATAAAATAAGATTTTAGATTTTTCTTTAAATAATTTAGCTAATATCTAAACACTCTCTAACGGGTCTTGGCATTGATTCAATGACGTGGCCTATTTCCTCTTGAGGTATAGTATCCCAAGCTACGTATACTTCATAACTAACCTCCAAAGTCTTATGGCAAGGAAGAACATACGGCTCCACTACTTCCTGAAAATAACGTTGCGTTGTCATGTTCCTTTAGTAAAGACTAAAGGTACTACTACTACTATTTCCATGAACAATAGCACCCCATACCATAACGCTCATTGTTCAGTGCACATGTCGTTCAACATCAAACTGAGGTGTCCACCCAAGCAGTATCGGGAATCATCACAGAAGACGACTGGATGCCTTTCCACATTCCAATGTTGTTGTTTTTTATACCACTGTAGTCTTCGATGCTCAGCGGTCAGAGGTAGCAAAAGATGGGGCACATAATGCTGCAGTCCAAATGACCTTATACGACGGTAAACCGTTACAAAATGCCCTTATTCTCCCAACTAGTCAAAGATCTAATTGTCAAAAATCGGTTTTTGAAGGCCATAAGTCTTAGTTAGACGTTGATCTGTGCCCCTTCGACGTCCTGTGTCGAATATTCTCTGATTTTGGGCACTATCAAATCACGCTTGACAACACCTTAACAGTAGTTGGATGTCTGTTAGTGCGATTACCGTGTAGAAATGAAAAATCCACCTCCAGTAGACCAATAATTGGGCCTCTTTCAAATTCACTTAGCTGGCGACAAATTTCACGTACTCGCTCTCTAGGCATTTTAACATTAACATCGATATTTGATCCAACCAAACAGTTTAATTTTTTAAAATAACAAAAAAAACGAATAACAAAATTTATTTGAATTGTGGTAAAAAATGAGTTTACACATATCAATACAAATTTAAATTGTGTACTCCTTGCTATAACATCTATGTTTTACCAAAAGAATATTAACACCTCGTTCTTGGTGTTGTAATTTCTTTGTTAGTGGGTATATGCATATTATATGAATGTGAATGTTAAATTATAAAAAAAATCAAACTTTTCGTTATTAATTAGTTTCAATGTAATTAAAAATTTGAGTGAAGATCGACAGACAATGAGTGAATGTAATCAACGACCACAGGAAATCAAAAAACGTTTCTAGACATTAGAATTGTTATAGATTCATTGGATAATTATACATTCTTAAATAAATAGACCAACTACTCTGCGTGTTATTATTACACTGACACTTTCTATAAACGTTTACAAATTTACCATTTAACAGCTATTAATACGCATATGTCATATTTAAAGAATAGTCGAGTAATTCAAGGTCCATAAAATTATAACCGATGCATGCAAACTTTTTAAAACTGCAGCAATTAACTTTTCCATCTAAAATGTGTACCTCGTAAGTGTTATGTAGATTTATACGGATTAAACGAAACGAATATATTTAACTTCGACTGTAACCATGTTGACAAATGAATCGAGGTCAACGAATTGCAATTTTCAAAACAATTTACAATAAAGAATGACTTCCCAGGAAAATCGTGACTACATGTGAGTTTAATTTTATGACTGTGTAATAGGATCAAATTTTAATTGAAAAAAAATCACCTCGAACGAAACTCAATGATTATTATGCAGTCAATGATTTTTATCTGAGTTTAACAAACGAAATGAAAACGTTCGGTTGATAATAAATCTTCGTCAGTTTCACCGAGCTCGTGCTAAGTATTGCAAAATCGATATGTGTTAGATATTTATTAAGGAAAGTTGAATGAAGAAATTAAATCACGAAGGAAGTACTTCATCGAGTGTTGAAGACTCTTTAGTTGCTTTATTTATTGTAAAAAATGTTTGATTAATATCATCCGATCTTTGATGAACGTGATTTATGTTCGGAACAATCTCCTTTTTAAATCGGCTTATTAATGAAAAATGAAGCTAAGTGATATGCACTCGGCATTAATGTAAATTAGTGGTTTGATTTATTGAACTTTTTAAATCTGTTTTAATTGATATTTGTTGAAAATTAATGATGATAGATGGTTTTAGGTATTAGATTAAAATAGTTTCGGCTTGTTAAGTTTGTCGCAGTTCGGAATGTTCAACGCCACGTACTTTTGTAATTAATAATTTACGAAGCCTTTATATTAATTAATATTTAAAATGCCTACGGTCCCATAAAATGCATTCACTTAAGATTACTCAAACACGTAATTTGTTTGAATGGTTTCACTTCATTGGATAATTATAGACCGTCATTTTCAGGGTAAAAATTTTTAATAGCAATTTAATGACTGTGTCATTACGAACATGCCACCGACAATTAAAAGCGAAAAGGAACAGATGTGTCTCCCACAAACAAATATAAATTTTAATTTCAATAAACACTTGTTGGGGAAACTGGTCAAGTAAATCTAAAACACATAACAATTATTGAAGCACCGACGGTCGTTTAAAAAAGGACACTGACACAATAAATTATTTTTAGAATCTAGAAATATCTACGATTCTTAAGTGAATCACTAAAAATGTTTAATAAATATATGTCATCTCTTTCTTCTGTGTCTCTAGATATTATACGGTCTAGCCAATTAATTATTTATTTATTTTTGATCGTAATAATTAAATACATACTTTCATCGTAACGTCATTTGGAGCGCTATTGTTGTCTTTCGTTTGTTGTATAATCAGGTGAATTTATACAAATCCATATTATAATCGAATTGCATCATATAATTTTGTATAAATATATATTATTTAAATATTCTAAAAATTTCTACACTCCGTTTTTATTTCAATTTAACATTTTAAAATGTTATTATATTAAATTTAAATTTGATTATTTGTATTGTATCTGAATCCTTTCATTAGAATTTATCATTGTAATATTTATTTAATTCAAATTAAATGTGATAATTTTAGTTAATATTGGTAAAATTTAAGTGTATGATGCCCCTTTTCAATTTCAATTTATTGTGTCATTATTTAATTTATCAATTTTAATACAAAAATGATTTTTAATTTTTTCATTCATTAGATTTATATTTTATCATATTTTATAATTTATTTGAAAACAATGTTTTTAATCATGTAAATATAAAACAATTTGAATATGATTCTGACTATATTTAATACTCGTATATTTTTTATTCACTGTTTTATGTAAAATATTAAGAAGATTTGTATAAAAATTTAGTAAATTACAAAACAATGCCTTAATAGTAATGATTGATTTCAAATGAATTTCTAATTAATTGATTACTTTACATAACTTAACAATGACACAATTTTGATAAATATTTACTCATTGATTAATATACAGTGTGGCCCATAAAATTTTTGTCCGATTTTGACAATTTTTTTTCAATTGTCAGTCATGAAAATATAGACAAAAGGTTACCAAAAACATACGAGGTAACCATGAAAATTGAAGAAATCATATTAGCAATTTTTTTATAGAAAATTTAACTACCTTACTGGATTAAGCACCCCTGAAATTGGTACCAAATTTCATAAAAAAATTACCCATATTCATAAGTTTGTCGAAAAATTAAAGATCATATTCTTTTTATGAATTTATTTTTTTTATTCAATTAGTCTATATAATAAACTATCAAAAATGGCACAGAATATCTTATTTTTCAATAATATTGGATACCTGGATATATTTTTCAATATATTGGATATACTTGTACTAATGCCTAAATTTTAATTACTTCCATCGTTCAATTTATTTTCATTATACATTAATTCTACCACAAACTTATATTATATTATATATATATATATATATATATATATATATATATATATTAAGCACCTTCTGAAATGGGTATCTACTAAATTTCATAACTTCAATTTTCATGACTAAAAAATTACCCTGAAGATTTTCATTTTGAACAGAAAAACGTGATATTTTGACAATTAGTACATATTTTCATGCTTTACAATTGAAAACAAAGTTTGTTAAAATCGGACAAAAATTCAAAATATTGTACATTGTTAGACTTCAAAAAATTACGTAAAACTCTTGAAACATCCAATTATGCCATATTTATTTTAATCTCAATTTAGTTTTTGAACAATTAACAACATAAAATAAGCTATATACTAAATGGAGATGTGAAAATACTTAGAATTCAATACTTTTATCGTTTAATTAGTATGAAAGTATTATAATCAGTAAAGTAACATTTGCATGTGAAACATCATTTAAACTGCATATAAAACATTTCAACTATTTTTAGAACAGTAGGATTTAAAATAAATTGTTTTATTTCTTGTTCACGAAACTGATAACGTACCATAAATTTATATAAAGAAACGACCGTGTGCAATATAAGATATTAAATTTCACTGGCGTGATTCTCGATTATCACCCGATGCAATTCTTTTCGAATCGATAAAGGGTATCGAATAGCACTGAAATTTTTAATGTGACGACAAGACAATAAAAATATACAAGCGTTATGAATCATGATTCGATTAGTTCTGGCAATATTAGTGATAAAAATCGCTAACAATACAAAATAGAATTGATTTAGATATAGCACAACAGCTCGCTGTATCTATGCAGAATTTGGCTGTATCTATCAAATATTCGTTAATAATCCCATAACAATTATTTGTTAAATTATTTAGCACGTATTGCAATGACGACGTGGAATTTTAATTGGAGATAATGGAAATTAACAAAATTTGTGTTATACGGGGTGTTATTTTACTCATATCGTGTAACTGAGAAGGACTATTTTGGGAAATTGTTTGTATGTTAATCTTTGATTAACACTAAAATATTAATTTTTACTGTGTGTATTTAATTTTATTCCTCCACATTAGAAAACAACATTTTTTAAAGTATTTTCTAACTCTTTGTGGCACAGAATCAAATAAATAATGAAAAATTATTCGTTATTTATATGATACTATTAATAAAATTTTAATAATCATTCAGTTGATTGGAATCAATATCTTCAATTAACGTCTATTGCGGCTATATGTATAATATGAATACAAATTATAATAATTATATTTATCAATCCATCATTAATAAAATAGTTATTTATAAAAGTGCCCAATTTGTCAGCACGTATTTATTAGTTGTTACCTTAATTATGTCTATAAACTGAACGATGTAAAATATTTTAAACAATAGCTTATATTGGATTATTGGTCGAAAATAAAATACGACACGACTCAGTGTTAACGGATATGAAATATCATAATATGATTTGTGACACAAAATGTGTGCAGAACATTTTGTATGCTAATTTTAAGTCGGCGATCCTTAAATTTAAACAATATTTTATACGTGCTAAGGATTAAATTCCAGCAGTGAAAATGTGAAGGTTTTTTTCCTGTCAGTCAGGTTTTAAAAAGAATTTAGACATAACCGAAGAGCTTGCAACTCGCCGAACTTAAAATCAATAACGGGAATCGGGAGCGAGACACAGGTGAATATTTTTCCTCAATCCAATCTCGGCCACCGGTTTTATTTAATGTCTGTTAATGGTCGAATTTATGGAGTTGGTGCGTTTGTCGAATGGGATGATGGTAGCGTTGGATGTGTGTCTGTGCGAAAAGCATCCGGTGCCCAGGAGACAATCAGAAATATTTTATTTGATAAAAATAAATTCCGTATTTTTAGTTTGAAATCCGCTAAAATTATTTTATGGCTGCATAGCCCAATGACAAGTGTAGTTTGTAATTTACCGCAAATACTTTTTACAGCAACATTAACGCGTTATTTTTATTAATGATAATGTTCGTTATCAGACGTTCTGTTTGATTAATGCTGCACTAAAAATATTTTTTCGCCGCCGTTCGAATTTCCGTCCGGCCAAAATAGACGACTTGTGAAATTTTTAAGATAGATAATTCTTAATTATAGTTTCGTGTCTAATTAATGGTTCTATTTTTATACTATAATAGTACACCGTTTGGAATTGTAAATGTTTGATATGATTTTACAATGACAAAATGATTCAATGCGGCGCGCGAGATTGTTATGAAACCACTAACCTCCACGACTAAAAATATCGTTTCGCCCGAATATGGGTGTGCTTTTACCATTTACATCGGTCAGATTTTGAACGATTACGGGCCCCGGTGTGTGTGTGTGTGTTGCAAGCGTGAGACAAGCGAGATACAAAGAAATGGTATTAACGCGGCTAATTTTCGAGAACAATTCCAAAATTGGTCACAGAATGTTGCGACACGTTTTCCACTGCGTTCGGTCGTGGTCAAGGTGATTGTGAAAATTCGTTTGGGAACGTGAATTATCCCAATAAATGTATATGCTTTGATAATAATAACGGTCTGCAAAAATACATACCCATATTGTTATCAATCATTTCTCATAGATTAGGCAAAAAAATAAGTTGCATCATCGTGGAGTAAAATACATTTTCTCTTAAAATTCGTCAAGAGACAAGAAGGTGTGAGTTTAAAAATTACGGTTTATATAAACGCAGTCATTTGGTCTTCGCAGCTGGAAGTTGGCAATTAAATTGCGCATGCGTAAAACTATAATGAAGTTTAGTTCAATATTTTCTGTCTCATTCTGGTGTGAAGTTGTTAGCAAATGAGTTTTTGCAGATAAAAGTTAATGATTTACTTTATTACTCTTTTAAACATATAATTATTAAAAATGAGTTAATTATTTAACTAGATTATTTTTCAAATGGAATATATTTTCGATGCATTTGAAGATATTTAATATTGTCGTCTATGAAATTTGGTTTTTAAGAACATTAAACAGAATAAATTATGAGCTACGTCCTCTTTGTATCATAGACAAAAATCGACGAAATCTACGAGAACCATTAGTGTAACCCCTAATTATAGCAACTAAAATATATTAAATATATGAGCTGAAACATGTATATTATTGTTCCTTCTCTGTTAGTTGTATGCAACTGGTCAATTTCTTTAAAAAAATTCGTTGTTTTTTTATTTTTCAATGGACAATGGAAATTATAACAACTTTTTACTTTATGGTTTTTCATTGCTCCCTGTGAATTTAAATCGATTATTTGCTAGAGGTCTTATTACAATTATTTAATCATTGGCCGAAGTGAAACTGTAAGAAAAATTATAATTCATAGTTCCCAAGACCGAGAGAAACAAGAAGATATGACTAAGAATTTATGGTTAAATATTTTAGTTGTTTTCTAATTATTAAACAATCTAGAGAAACTGGATAAGTGGTAGCTACGAAAAAACTTGTCTAAGTTCGAAAAACTTGAAAGAAATTCGATAACTAGATAATTCGAATTTTATCGTCAATTGAAATTAAAGCTAACCTGGAGGAAATAGGATTTGCTGAAATTAGTTCAAGGACTGTGAGAAGATGTGGATGAGGGTTCGTTTGATCCCAGACCTACAAGGAAAACTCTACTAAAAATGTGAAAGTTTTATTTTGACTTCTTAGGATCACATTCACTTGATCGCAGAACAGTGAGGACGATTAGTTTTTAGTGAAGAGTTAAATTTAATTTATAAAAACAATTATGGTTTTGCTTATGTTAAGCAACTCAAAAATATAGTAAATTTAAATATAAATTGTCAAATCTATGTCACGAAGATGGATCAAAATTATAAAACATAGTGTTAATGTTAAATTAAATCACGCAGATTTATTAATTAAAAATCTCTTCCAAAAATAATGTTGCTATGTTTATGTCCGGCTCAATTCAGAAAAATAAATGTAACTTTTTATTGAATAAAAAAATAGTAGTAGTTTTTATACTGTATAAAAAATAATAGTAAATTAATTTTATTTTGCCAGTTTACATTAACAAAAGCGTACGACTACAATATTTAACATTTCAAAAGGTTGATAATTATGACCACCACTGTATAACAAATTTTTCATTAATATTACTATAATTATTAATCAACGATTATCTAGACACAAATATCACGATATTTGTCCTTATTTGTTTAGAAACTTTCTCTTACCTTACATGTAACGAGCAATATTTTTATGTGAATTCAGAGAAAAATTGCGACAAAAATTTATTCCGTAAAATTGGTCAACTGAAAGTTTCAAATAAGTTATTTTCTTTTGTAGTCGGGTGAGTTTCTATTTTTATCTTTCACTTGTGTATTCTACAAAAATTTACCACAAAAGATATTATATTTATGAATATCTTTGTAGTATTCCGTGCGTATGAAAATATAGTAAAAGTCCTGTTCTTTGTGTCGATTGAATAAAAATTCCCGTAACCTATATATTTTTTTAAAATAATGCACATGTCAGCTGATGTTATCCTATTACATCGACTTGAAATATTCTGACACAATTTCATACAAAGCCATTAATTATTTCATAAAATTGTATGACTGAAAAATTGAATTTAATTGAAACTTTACATTGTGTCTTGGTTGTTATTAAATGGACCATTATATACGGGACAACCTAGATACACTATCATACGTTCACACTTGTTAAATGAGCTTTTAGACAGTGATAAAAAATTCATGATATTACAATCAAAGTTAATAAAAAACTTGGTTGATAATGATTAGTTAATAAAACACTCAGTGACTCGAGACATGAACAAAATCAGATGGTCTGCGTCCTCCGACGTAAGATGTTCCAGATATGTTGCAGAAACTTCTCTACGTCAACTCAATTACTGTTGCAAACCTGTGTGGCAATAGCCCGAGAGCTCAGCCAACGATATCTCTATCGTTGATAGATAAATATTTTGGGGGCCAGTCAAGTGTTTCTGTACCAGATTCATCTAAAAACTGTAATGTGTGGTGGGTTGTATGAGGTCTGGCATTATCCTGTTGGAAAACTGGGTGTGGGCGGGCTTTACAGGTATGATAAATCAACAGGTTGTAAAATATCACTGATGTAATGAGCAGATGTTACTACTTCTACTTCTGATAAATACTATGAATGATCTGCTTACCAAGCAAATGGATGGTTCCAACGGAAAAATTATGTTTTGCCTCTAATCTGTCTCTTCAGTGTTGGTCAGGAAAAGTACTCCTTCAGCACAGTTCACAACTGATTCTGATTGGATGTGGTTCACTCAAAAAAGAAGGATAAGCTTGCTACAGTTGTATACCTGTAGCTCTAACAAAATCATGACGGATTTGTTGAATTTATTCGTGTTTTTTAAACATAACTCATTCCAGTACCAATCACTCGACCCTTTTCAAATTCCGATATTAGTTTACAACGGTTTGGTGCACCGTGATATTTTAACACTTTAACAAAACTACCGGAACGTTTAATGGCATACGATAAACATCTCGCAGGTCGATTTAACTTACGGTTTTTAAATCTGTCTGTTTAGGAATTCGAATAAAAAACTTACTATAAACATAAAGATAAACAAACCGAAAATCGCTTTTTTATTTAAGTTAGCTAAGCTAAACAATAAATATATTTTCTGTTCTGTTTAAATATATTTAAAGGGGATTTTATTGTTTTGTTTGGATTTCTACATTTTAGAAGAAAAATGAGTAATTTGAGTTTTTTAGACAATTTGTCATTTTTGGAAATTTTTAGAAGAAAAAAAAATTCTTATTCAATTTTGATATAATTATAAATACATATATATCAGGATAATTATTAGGGATAATTATCGAGGCATGTTGGATATCAGGATAATTATCAAAGAATGGGTATAAAGATAATTATTAAGGACAATTAAGTAAGATTATTATGAACGAACTCATTTTGAAATAAATTTTAAGAAACCCTTTTTAGAAGCTATTTTATATGTATTATATAATATTTCTAATATTAGATGGAGTACTAGAAATAGAATAGAATAAAAATTGATATCAACTAATAATATAATAAAAATACATGATTTAATGGAGAAAATATTGAAAAAAATAAAAATAACCAAAAACCAAAAATAATAATAATTTTTGTCACAAATTTAGATAATTGACAATTAAAATTGATTTATACTAAAAAAGAAAATAAAATTACTACAATAATTTTTTTGATGATTAATTAGATAATATGTTATAGAAAATTTTTATATAATCGAATTGTATAACCATTGATAAAAACGTATTCATTCCTTTCTTATACATCACATGTGTCAGATCGATGTTGTATAATCTCAGTTATGTACAGTTATTGAATAAAAACCGTCATATCAAGTGTATCTAAAATTTAGATATAAACTAGTTTTTTGGACACGGTGAATTCATTGCTAATGACAGACAAGTTGTTCGAGACAACCTAATAATAATCTAAATTAAGCAGAATCGGTATATTTAAAACTCGATGTGTTTTAACGACGTCTATTTCGAGTTGTTAGATAAAACTATTCAAAAAACTCGTTTTTATCTTTTTGTTTTCGTATTATTATTATTAATTTAAAAATAGCCACACTCTCTAAAATTAAATTTATTATTTTATTATATTATTGTGCAGAATGTAATAATAATAATTGATGACCCTTACAGACGATATCGGGCGCCATGTCAACGCTATCGCCTCCGGTGCCGCTGGAGAAGCCGGAGAACCAGGCGCGCGTGGACTGGATCCAGGACTGCGCCACCGGCCCGGACTTCGATTACCCGCCGGAATTCTACGAGCACACCGAGGCCCTCTGGAAGGACCGGGGTGTGCAGGCGACGTTCGAGCGCAGCAACGAGTACCAGCTGATCGACTGCGCAAAGTACTTCCTCGACCAGGTGCACATCATCAAGCGTCCGGATTACACGCCCACCGAACAGGATATACTGCGTTGCCGTGTCCTGACCAGCGGCATCTTCGAAACGCTCTTCCAAGTTGATAAGGTATAAAACTAGAGGCGTAAAGAGGTGCTGGTTTGATCTGACCAATGTAGTGTTTCCACTTAAGATGGACCTCCGTAGCCTTGACGCTTGTGACTTAATTTGAATCAATTTTGGCTCAAAAGATAGATCAGAATGAATGAATATTCTGCATCATCTAACTGAGATATAATAATATAATTTTTACTACAGTCACAAAATGTATTTTTCTAGTTTTAAAGATATTTAAACAAGTAATGTCTGATTGTAAGAACTAATATTTCATGTCTCTATTTAATATTCATTGTTTAGTTCGTTGAAGAAATAAATTTATAGAATGATTTTGTACTCATTTTATGAAATTTGGTTTTGTGCCCATTTCTAATGTTATATATTATTATCAAAAATAAATGTCTATGGGGGTTTCTATTACACTTCATGTATCAGCTTACCAAATAGTGGAGGTCTTTGCTCCACTAACAAAACAGGTAATGAGACTTTTACCAACTACTTGTCCCATTTGAAATTTTTGAAAAATTTTGTAATTTTTTATATTTTAAATTAGTCCGTCTAGCAACCCTAAAATATGGAACATAGATGTTTACTAAAAAGGTTTTTTTTTTAATTTGAGAAGTGAATTATTTTAAATGAAATTTCACTTTGAAAATTAGAAATAAAAATTGAATTTTATAGAAAATAGTGGTGTTAGACCCCCTGGCATTTTAATAACAAAATATTTTCCATCTATTTTTGATTAATTCCATATCTGTTTAATTTAAAATAAGTGAGATGTAGCTTAAGACCTCTACTATTTGGCCAGCTGGTATATAAGATACATTAAAGAAACTATTTTATACAATTACAAAAATGTGAGTCAGTTTATCCTAAAAAATAAAGTTTAATATTTATTTTTCTTAGTTAAATTAAGAAGTTAGTTTTTGTAATGTGAATTTTCAAATCCAAAAATAATAGAAAACATTTAGAACATTGAATATTATTATTTATTGTAGTATACATCTATTTTTGTTAATTTTGTATAGTTTATTGTTAGAAAAACTGCTAAACTCATTAAAGTTTTGAAAATTTAATTCACTAAATGTGTAGTTTTATATTTGAATTTGAATTGTTTCAATTTAGAAATGGAATAAATAATATCATTCGTCATTACGACAAGTCATTATTTTGATTGTGTATTTTACTATTATTTTTCCAGATGAATCATACATGAGTTTGCAGTAATTAAAAGTTGTTTAATTTTTCTAACCAAACATAATGATAACAATTATAAAATAAGTAAATTATTTGTTGCACTGAATTTTTAAATAATTAAAAGGTATTTTTACATATTACATAATGCATAAAAAATATATCACTATATTAAAAAAAATTAAAATTTCTCTTAGTTAATCTTACTTGATGGATTTTACTAGATAATTTTTTAAACTCTGTGTTTTTATTTTATACTGCCATACAATTATATTATATTATTTACAAGAATTGATTAAAATGCTCGTGTACTTCGCAGGTCAACTTCCACATGTTCGACGTGGGCGGTCAGCGGGACGAGAGGCGGAAATGGATCCAGTGCTTCAACGATGTGACCGCGATCATTTTCGTGACGGCGTGCAGCTCGTACAATATGGTGCTGCGCGAGGATCCGACGCAGAATCGACTGCGCGAATCGCTGGACCTATTCAAATCGATTTGGAACAATCGCTGGCTACGCACCATCTCCGTCATCCTTTTTCTCAACAAACAAGATCTGCTGGCCGAAAAGATTCTGGCGAACAAGAGCAAGCTGGAGGACTATTTCGGCGAGTTCGCGCACTATCAGACGCCGCCCGAGGCCCAGAACGAGGCCAACGAGCCGACGGAGGTCTTTCGGGCCAAGTACTTCATAAGAGATGAGTTCCTGGTACGTATCCGTCTTTCAGCTACCAACCAACGGTTGTCCCAAATGACACGGACTGGTAAAAATGTATTTTTTGTACAGGATGAGCTCAAATATTGAATTTACTTGCTTGGAAAGATTGTTGGCACTTACATTTGATAGTTATATATGAACTCCAATCATGGATGAACTACTTATATTTAAAGTGCCTTCGAATGAAGTATAATGTCAATTAGTAACTAGTAAATTTTAATTTTTAGAACATTTAATTATTTCACAAATACAATTTTAAATCACAAATTACCATTAGAGAGCTGTCATTATTACTACAATTCATTTTACTGAGACATAAATGAAACAATTCACAATTATAAAGGAATTTACTAGATAAATCTGATTACTTTAACCAGAAGATAATAATGAGTATTAAAATAATTATAATTTATGACAGCATCCTACTGTGTGAAGCCTTTAAAAGGTATTACAGGAAAGTAAAAATGATAGCTAGGAAATTGTAGTACTACACTTATAAGTTTTAATTTTCATAACATTTAATTCTCTCATAATTACAATGTTAAAGCAGAAATTGCTAACCTAGAAATGTTATTTTTAGTAAAAAGCAATATTATAGCGAGACAAACGAAGCAACTGACAATTAAAAAGGAGTTTAATACGTAAGCTTTGATCACAGCAAGGAAGTTATTATACAAAAGTTGAAGGAAATTAAAAATTATATGCCATCGTTTGATAAAACGTTGTTGTTCGTAGAATGCGAATAATTCATTTAGGTTAATGTCGTCATAGCACCGCGATCTTTAAATTTTAACAATATATGCTACTTTTAAAAATGCTACATACTGATAAACCTGTAAATGAAAAAGATATTTTTAAATACATGAAATGCAAATCACAAAATGACTCATTCATTCGTGCAACCGATGCATGTAGAAAACGTATTTAGTTTTTTACACTTCAATAACCATAAAGATGTAATTCAATTGCCAATCGAGCGTAAAATGAATTCCTTGTTTTAATCCATAAAACCAGATTAAAACGTGTATCTATTATTGTCGGATTCTCAGTGTAAAAACGATTAATATTAATAGTTGTTTTTTTTTATTTCAGCGTATAAGCACAGCCTCTGGTGATGGCAAACACTACTGTTATCCCCACTTTACTTGTGCCGTCGATACGGAAAATATCAAGAGAGTGTTTAATGACTGCCGTGATATCATTCAGCGTATGCATCTTCGCCAATACGAACTTTTATAACCGCCCACCTGTTTTTGTAGTCATCCCCCATACAAGCCCGTCTCTCCCAACCTCCACTATCCTGTCTACACCCGCCTCGTTTGTTGTTTTTACGTCTGGATACTTCTGGTTACTCTCGTCTCCAACGCTGAACGTCTGACTAACGTAGATGTTTTCGCTCACTTCCATGTTATGTTTGCTAGGGACCGTCGTCATATTTTGACTCAAATAGTAAGAAGTAAAATTATATATGATTATATATATATTATATAGTAGGGATGAATGTTCCTTTCAGTTTTAATTAAACATTATTTGGTAAGAATACAGTACCAAGACCATTATTTTTTATTTCTTTATACATTGACTTTATATAAAGCGTACTCTTGAACATTGTAGGGTATAAATTTAAGTGTATGCTGAATATTTTACTTTATATACACTTAAGATTCAATGCACAAGTTAGTCTATACAAGTATACCTGCGAATATACATGATAATGAAACGCAAAAATTACAGTTTTGTGCTATTGCATTTAAACGGGTATTAATTACATAATAGGATACAATTAACACAATTTATGATGTACATGAAACTAGAAAAATAATGATATGTTCCATTTAGGTTAATGTGTGATGCATTTGTCCTCTTGGTACGGTATTCCGAACAAATACGCTATTTATCACTGTCGTCCAAAATTTATCGCCGGTCTCCACTTTTTCGTTTCTCTGAAAAAATGAAAAAAAAAATATATAAAAATAAATAAATAATCTCAGCAGTCGTGACGCAACAGTAGGACCAACATTTACAACGCAATATTATCGTTAGTTATCACATGACTGGCCAATCGTAAAGTGGGCACATCGTTGCATAAAGTGTTACAAAGAATTGGTCGATCTCTGAAATGGATGAAATGCGAATGAACTTCCGACCCCGAACATAGGACTCGTCAAATAGAGTACAAATTACGAACATGAATTTATATCGGTTTCCCCTTCTCCCATTAAACGGATCATTTTTCAAGCCAGTTACATGAATGTACAATATAAAAGTCGATTGATTAAATTGATTTTCTAGAGACCAAAACTCGTTTAAAAAAAGTTTTTATTCAAGAACGCCAATAAAATGAAATGTTGTTATTGCCACGTTATCGTTGAAGTTGCATTATGTTTAAATACGTGCATTTATGAAATTTTATGTGTATTAAGTGTATTGTATGTTCATGTGTAAGCGCCTGACACGCTGATATTCGATACATTTCGTTTTTCTTGTTTTGTGTACCTGTTATTCGTTGAGCATTGTGCCAAAAATATTGTCAAGGACTACATTATAAAGGTGCGTGTCTGACGTTTATAATTGAGTTTTTATTTGGTTTTAAATTGTGATTAAATATGTATAGAATCCATTTCCAAAAATACCTATTATAAACCTGTTGAGACGTTATTCAATTAACGTTATTATTTTTTTTATTTACGTTAACATATTTTTACAGACATTTTTATATTTATTGTATTTGTTTTGTTTTGTATAATATAAACCTATTGTTAGTGCAATATTTTTTTCGTCGATGCCTAGAGTAATTTAAACTGGTCGTTTTTTGTGTTTATTTGCTTTGTGTCACTAAAAATTGTATCTTTTCAACTAGACGAGGTAAAAAAATGAACATCTTTATTTTATAGTGAAGTACTTAAGTGTAATGTGTAGATGATACTGTAATGCATTTAACTATAAATAAGTTTAATATTCTATAGAAGACACTCGTATTCAATAATTTCCTGTCTTGAAACTTCGACGACATAAGGGGTCACAACCACGTTACATGTATTCTTTGATTCCGTCAGTTTTCGACGTGTTTCGGCTCACTGTCTCATGATTTATTTTGAGTGAGCCAATCTGTTGATTAGATACAAATTTTAGTGGCGACAATTCAACACACAACGTGTAACATGAGTTAGCAATGGAGACTATGTTTAATTTTTACAAAAATAAAAAACTGTAGATGCACAAAAAGAGTGTAAAGTTTAGATTTATGTCCAAACTAAAAACTTGTAAATTAAGGTATGGAAACTAGTGTAATAAAGTACATCACTTATAGATGAATGTTGATGCCATAGTTGACAATGAAAGTAACCAAACGTGGATACATCTCTGTAAATAGAAAGTACTTCTGTTTACTTTATGTATGGTGACATTATGATAAATCTTGGAAAATAGAAACTTACAAAGTGTAATACTAGTGATACTGTAGACCAATACAAAAAATCACCATTCTTCCAAAAATAAATAAATTAAATGTTATCGTCTATTATCTGGTCTTTGAAATTTTGTCACTAAATAACCGTGTTTGGTTGATTTGCATTGATACCAAAGGCATTTTTGTAAATTTCATGTCCTTAGTTGATCCTTTTTATTTTTTCAAACTGTACCTCTTTGTTTTTTTTTAACATCTTTTGTTTATACGCAGATTTGTCACTCCGATGAATTCATGCTTTTATTAGTTCTGTAGTGACTAATTAATAATAAATATATGTGACGCTAGTCTAAGAACGAAAACGGTGAAATTGCGTGCTTCAATATCCGCATAGGCCAAACCAAGTGTGGACGAGTTTCGCTGTTTTAGTTATAAAAGTTTACTGAATGTTATATTTGTTAATAAATTATAAATATTTATATCTGTAAGTGGGTCTGTGGTCAAGTAGTAGAATGTTTCATGTTCTCAATTTCAATTGCTTGTATCATATTTAACACACTACTGAATGTATAATGTTATAGTAAATGGACAAGTCGTTGAGTAGTTGATGGTTTCGGACGACCTAACCTGGCTGATTTTATTTTTTATTTTTAATTCAAAGCAGAAAATTATTTTGCACAAACCATCAACCATCTCAAACTTGCTGCTGTCAATTTTACTTCTTGACTATACACACACTAAAATGAGATCGACGGATCATGTAATATCAACATATTGCTGTGTTATTGTTTTTTGTTATTATATTTAATATTATTACATAGAGATATGTTTACATATGTTAGACCTCAACCTAACACGTTTTTTTAAATGACATTTCTCAGCAATAAACGCGGCATATTAACGTGACTTTTTAAAGCGAATTATTTTAATAATCACTTTGTACATTTGCATTTTATGTTTGTGTTTTAAAACAAATTTCACGTAAATACGACGCAATTATGCTGATTTTCCTATTTGGTAAAGAATATTTTTATTTTTACGAGTACTGCCTAAATAGATTCAAATCTTTTACTGCTTTAATTTTCTGTAACAGCTATAAATTTGAGGAATATTGAATTCGCAGAGACATATTGTCAAATGTGTACTAAAAGCAAGTATTCTTATGTACAAGAAAATTACCACATGTAAATTATATATGTAGAGGTCAATAAAAACAGAATGGTGATATTTAAATAATAGAAGATATTTGAAATTAAAAAGAATATAATATATCGTAAGGAAACGATTTTGACTATGTTTCTTTTCTTCACACTTCAATGTTATAGTTTTTACTAGAAATGACCAAATCTAAAGTAACTGCAATATATCATTATAATTTGTCCTTGGATAAAAATAGTAATATGCTGATAGGCTACATCAACTGTCTACCCTTTCTCCTACTCATACCAGATTGAGGGAAGTTTCCCCAATAGGTTTAATGAAAAATGCACAACTGCAGTATAAAAAGCAATTTTGTGTAGGAACGATTGATCCCCAATTGTATCCCTCATATTTATCAGATGATTGTACACGTTCTACTTATACATACAATTTCTATGAAATTAATTCATTTAGAGATTCACTAATGAAACCAATGTGTATTTAAATATTTTCAAAGGATGGCTCATTTATACAATTAAAATTAATATTATAACTGAATGGCTAGTCTCAATATGTACAATGGTTTTATTAAAAGGACGATAAATATGAGGGATCTGGTCCTGAGCCATATTCTCCCTTCTCCCTAAAACTATGAATGGAGTGTACTGTACACATGATGAATATGTGAGTGAATAAAAATAGTTGTGAGCTGAAATAAGCAGTATTTTTTTGTTTTATTTGTTTATTGTTTTCGCCAATATTGTATATGTGAACACAGTGAGTGGTTCATAGCATGTGCTGTTTGATAAAAACTGCCTGTAATGAATCGCGTATCTATAAATATATAAATAAATATGAAATTATGTAACTAAATGAACTGTAATAAATATGTCTTATTTATATTAAGTGTTTGCTTGGTTTTGAGTTCATTTACACATTTTTTTATTTGTGAACATATTTCTTTACGAAACGTAATGTTCTACTGTATAGTGAAGAATTTGGAATATTTGATCAAAGCTTTATATTAAAATTAGTGGGTAGGTAAATTTTTGTTTATAATATGTGCATAAAAATAGAATGTAACTTTTTTTATGATATAACAAAATCTTTTTTAAATTGATTAAATGCCCACCAAATTCCATAAAAATATTCCACCAAAATTTTGTGATTGGTTACATCATGGAATTAGTAACGCATTAGTTCTCGGTTTCACTAGTAACAGTTATACTGAAGATGTTTTAACACTATCAATCTTGGGAATAAAGGTACCTCATTCTAAGGTTTAGTTGATACATATCATAAATTTAATGAATGCCACTTTTAATTCCTACCTGTCTACCCTAATATGCAATTTTTTATGAAAGATGGTAACTTTCGTAATTTTTTTGTCTATAAAAAGTGATATAGTACATCTGCCAGGTGATATATGTGAATATTTCCAGTTGAGTAACACTATAATTAATTACTTTGAATTTTATAAAAAATGTAAGTAGAATTAACAAAAACACTTTTAATGTAAAATAATATTTATTATCACAAACATTGTACATTCAATGGATGATGTCCATTAAATTAAAAATGTCAATACAATCACCAAAGTCTAAAAATTTGGCAAATTGTAAACATTGTATGTAAACTTATTAACAAATTATACAAGACAAGCTAAAACGCTTGTAAATAATTGCACATCAAGTAATCAGTCTATAAGTTGTTCGGCATAAACTCAAACAAAATTTATAACAGCTATAAAAATATAAAAAAAGAAAAATTCTAAAAATTAACAATACTTTTCTTGTGGTTTATTAACTTAAAAATTGTAACTAAATTGTAAATGTAACTAAATTCACCGAAAATTCTATTAAACATATCTTAAAATGATTTAAGTTTTTTGAATGTTTTGTCGTTGAGGCGCCTGATTGGTGTTTTGTTGAGCTGCGGTATTTTGTGTCTTCGGAATGGCCCTGATCGGTCCCAGGGTGACCATCTGTGTCGAACCTAATGCCGCCATGTTGCCGGGATTCCTGGTGTTTATGAGCGGCAGTGATAAATTTTCGCCGTTGGGGCCGGACACGGCGATGTAATTGTTGATGCCGATACCGGCCAGCTTTTGGAATATTCCGGGCTGTTTTAAATTGATTAGGGGTATAGCGAGATCACAGATGCCCGCACTGGTTTTGTGGTAGCTCTGCCTATGCTTGTTGAGACCTACGGCGTTTGGATATTGTGCGGGACACAAGTCGCAGCGGTACGGCAGACCGCCTCGTTGCTTTTGACTTGCGTTATTCGGTTTTGGAGGGTTCGACGATACGGCAGTGTCGTCTGTGAGATCAACCAAGGGCAGTGCCTCTTGAACCTGCATCAAATCAGGAATGTTAAGTATACGTTATGGAAAACAATTTGGATTTACGCACCTTGGCATTTCCGTTTGTTTTGGCCGCCGGTAATATGCTGACGGCTCCGTTGAGATTCAATGACGAAGGAATAGCTGCACTGACTGGTTTGGAGGGTTCTTTTTCCTTGGGCTTTGCCGTGGCCGTAACAGTGATGCCACGTGTCGCCAGTATATTTGCCACGGCTGAAGCGTCCGACTTCTTCGCTTGTTCCGCTGGTTTGGGTGGAGGATTACGAACCGACAGCGTGATTGAATCGGACAGGTGCATTATGTTGCCTTCAGATGAGTCAGGTTTACCCCCCTGCAACAATCGAGAGATTTTATATTATATACTGTGCACTTGGTGTTCGTTGTACATTTAATAATTTAAAAGATTTTGAAGAAAGGCACAAAATACCAACAGTGGTAGTGAAAAAAGTAGCACACTATTTAAAATCAAACATTTTGTAAGATATTTCATTATTCCATTTTTTTTTTTGCTTATAACCGTTCGAGATATTACTTTGGACAAAAAAGCAGCATTTAAAGTTGGTTAAAAGATAAAAATGTGTCTCGTTTGGCCAGCGTAATGTCCAGATCTAGATACAATTGAAAAAACATCAAATTTAGATGAATTAATATGTCATGAAATATTTGCTTCACCGTTTACAGGTTGGTTATAACGAACAAAGGATACCCAACAAAATATTACCAATTTTGTTGGGTTATGTATAAATTATTCAATAAATATATATTTTCAAAAGTGTGTTATTCGTGACCAGACTCTGGTCACCACAGTATTTGAAAATTTATTAAATCAATTCAGACTTCTTTTCCAAAACGTTTCAAGTAACATGTCACTGTGACATCAACCTTTTTTATTTTTTTATTATACAAAAGATATTAAGTAAAATGTTTTAATATCTCAATTTTTTGTAAAAATATTGATATTTTAAAACTTAAATAATTTAACAGATTTTGAAGGAAGGCACAAAATATCAACAGTGGTAGTAAGAAAAGTAGCACAAAATTTAAAATCAAACATTTTGTAAGATATTTCATTATTCCATACTAAACATTGTAGATATTACTTTGGCCAAAAAAGCAGCACATTCAAATGTATTTAACAATACTCTTAATAGTTAGAATTTATTTTTAGTAGGATTTATATAATTTTATTGAATAAATTCAGTTTCAGTGAGAAGAAAGAAATATGTGAAACATCAAAGTCTAAATACTGCTGATATCGATAAAAACTTATGATGATATCAACCTTTTTATATTTTTTATTATACAAAAGATATTAAGTAAAATGTTTCAATATCTCAATTGTTTGTAAATTAGTAAATAGTAACTAATAAAATAAAATAAATGTTACCTGAATATTCTCAATCTGTGGCAATCCCCCATCGGTATTTTTCGGCTGCATGCAAATGACTTGACAGTCCTCATCATCCTTGTCGGGAGTCAAAAGGTCGACACGCTTCTTTTTAGGTTGAAGCTGCGGGGCGGGACCCCCTGCGTCAGGTCGTTTCATGGTCGCCACTGCTGGACGCACTTGCTGTCCGTTTTGCGGACCCGGGACGCGAGGTCGCGGATTACGTGTCTGTACAGCGGCGCCCCTTGGTCGCATCCACGGCACACGAGCGCGAGTTGGTCCTGATCCACGAGGTAAACCAGGCTGTCGGGGCTGCATGGGCATCCTGGGGTTCGGCGCCTGAAAAATTTACTTGTATGAAGGACAACGTTTCGAACATCCGTTGAATCGGGACGACCAATTTGGTTTCAAGCAACATTTACCGGTTTTTTCTTTTTCTTCCTGCATTTCTCAGACACAAACGTGTAATCGCTGCTGTGATCTTGGGAACTTAATACGTATTCGTCGCTGGAACCACCAACAAATGGTTCAGAAAAACTGTCTGAACTGTGTTCGTAAAACATCATATTTTGCTAAACAATAAAGCCAAACGGACTGTCAACTCGACTATAACGAATATACTGCTGTATTTACAAAGAATGGCATTTTTTTATTATATAAACATATCACAGAAAAAAGTGTTTAAAAATAATTGATCAATTCAGTTCGCTTCATCCGTATTTAAAATTGTTTAAGAAATTACTTACAGAGGTGCAAAATTGTCTTGATAAGAAGTCTGTTTTATACCTGGAGACTTTTCCACACAATTTTGGATATGAATGGTTAATACTATTAATGTTTACTTACTTATTATTTAATAAACCTTATTTTTTCAAATTACTTAAAAAATGTGAAATAATAAAAAATGAAATAGAAGTGTATATTTTTCACTTATCACATATAATAGATTAGATTACATATTAACGGTATTTTCAAATGTTGTGAAACAAATTCTGGGAAAACGTAAGTATAACCCAGTTATGTTGGGAGTCTTCAATACAACAATTAATTCGTTTTAGTCTCATTTACCAGCCTGGGATCATATTACCTTGTAGTAATAATAATAGTAATAATGTATCCTTCATAAATTGTCAGTTACACCTAAAATAACCCACATATTATTTGTGTTTATAACAGCCACAAGTATCGCACTTAACCTCGCAGCTGTTACCGGCTCCAACCGACGATATTTACCGCCCGATTTCACTTATATGTCCATCTCTCTCTTGCATATACGATAAATGTCTATTGCAAGATTAGTCGTTACCTAACCTAACCTAATTGTTTGTGTTATTGTGAAAAGACTTTGTACTTACTGGTTGTCGAGGTGCTGCTTGTCTAGGCTGCATTTGAGGCCTGTAGGCTGGCGGTTGTTGTGTTTGCTGCATGTTATTCATGTTTTGACCTTGCGAGACCATGGGATTGGGTGGCTGTCCCATCGTTCCAGTCTGGTGACCAGGTGGTGGACCGGATTGTACCATCGGTTGGCCCATTGCAGGTTGGTGGTTACCGGGCGGCTGCATTTGACCCATTTGAGGTTGCATTGGTGGAGGCATGTGGGGTTGCGGTGGGTAACCGGGGGGATAATACATTGGACTTGGAGGCCTAAAATAATATAAATAAATATGAACTGTTAATAATAGTAAACAATGTTTCTTAGAAATATTTAGACAATATATACCATACGGATAAGTTAACACCACTTGGAACCATGTTAATGTACCGGATACAATCGTAATTGATTTATCAACTCACGCACCCACAACTTTTTTGATAGTTTAAATTTACGTTGAAACAATCGGTGAGTTTCAGTTTGTTTATAGTAACACCTACTTTGTTATTGAAATTGACATGGTGAATTTAAATGATATCTATCATCAAGCTGGCCAATACGAACTTAAAATTAAAGATTTGAAAGTGCAATTCAAATTAACATTTTATAAGTAGAAGAGCGATGTTCAGTAACGTTCAAAAAGAATATACAAAGTTTTATTTATGTATATGGATGCAATCGTAATCGAGACCTGAGATAAGATCCACTCACGCACCCACAACTTTTTTTGGTGATTGTTTAAATTTACCGTGAGTTTCAGTTCACTATAACACCTACTTTACAAGTAGGAGAGCGATGCTCAAAAAGAATATACAAAGTTTTTTTATGTATTCCGATAAAAGATCACTTAGCACAGCAGTTAACTTAAAATACTCACTGATACTGATATGGCGGGTACATTGGAGCTTGCGGATGGTGGGGGTACATTGGCGGCGGTTGATATGACGGCTGGGGCGCTGAAGGGAACTGTTGGATGTTGATCAAAACGTTTTGCTGATGAAGAGCATTTCCCTCGCGGTTGGTGGATTGTAGCCTCGAGACTTGTTGCGCTAATGCCTGCATTGGCAAGCCCGTTATGGAATCCAACGGGTTCTGACTCGAAGTCACCACGGTGTTCTGTGGATTGTATACTTGCTGATGATAAATTAACGTTAGTCAAATTATTAAATGATGTCGATTAAATTTACCATTGCTCCTCTGTTTCCTTCTCCCAATCTATCCAGAGATATGTATTCGCTGTCGGTGGAACAAAATCCATAGTCTTTCGCCTTGTCATTGTTGTTGAAAAGGGCCAGAATATTGTTATCGTCACTTTCTGGCAGTTTCAAAGGATCTTCCAGTGACGGTGTTGACCACATGGTGTTATTCGAGTTGTTTGGAGCTGAAATTATTTAAAACTTATAGTTTATAACTCTAAACTAAAATAAAAATGATTAAAAGTATTTAAACCAAATTGTTATGACATTATTGTTTTGCAATTTCATTGAAGTTTCCATTTTTAGCAATAATTTACTTATATTAAAAACTATTATTAAGTTTTGGATGTAAAAATAAATAGTTAAATTAAACATTTAAAGAATATAAACATGTTAGTTGACATTTAAAACATAAAATAAATAAAAATTCATTACACAAAAAAATAAAGAATTTACCGAAAATCTAATTAATTAAATTAGTGAGCAGTAACCATTTTCATTATGTTGTTTACAAAAACAACTACAAGTTTATTTATTAGTATTTTTGAGGTTAAGTTGTAGTTTTAAAATACATAAAAACTAAGTTAGTACAATAGTGGAAAAATAAATATTTATATATTATGGAGAAAATAAAATCCAATTATTTACTTTAATAAAAGACGTTTTTGTCCATTCCAAATATAAGAAATCTTAAATATAATTAGAAAAAAATGTTAAAACATTTAAAATGACCACCTTCACTTCAAATTTTTAAGCGTTAAATTTTGACGTACCGTATACAATAACATATTTTGTGAATGGTCAACAGACGCGATGAAATACATAGATTTGTTAATTTCAATTGTGCAATTTATGGATATATTAAAAAATAGTGTATTGCTTTAAAAAACCTCTACTCTTTTATCTAGTAGTATATTTAAATAATTATGAATATCGTGTTTCTATTTGAAATTTAATTGTGAAAAACGAACGCAGTTTCTTTGTGTCAGCAAAATTATAGAATTTTTAATTCAATTATCAATGTTATGTTCGGTATAACATACGAGATCCGCAGTTTTTATGTTTAGAAACTATGCATATTAATTATTCGCATGTGAGAAAACAGATTCTGATAAAAATATGTTCAATACAAGGAACTGACTTTTTTAAGATGGCTTATCTTTACAAATTATTTAATTAAGCAAAAACATTTACTTAATCAGAATCTATTTTTTAAAAATGTAAAAATAAAAGGAGATTGAATAAAACTATAATTAGTAAGTAAGTAATTAAAACGATCTCGGCACTAGTCTCCCCGATCTTCCGCCGAGATTCAATTTTATTGGACCCATCAAAGTGTCACGAAATGTTTATCAGTCGGCTTCTTTGAAACATGCCAATATTTTCATTTGTTTATTATTATTTAATTCCATTCGTATAAACAATGTTAACCAAAACATACTAATAGTTTAATTAATAAATTATTCAAAAGAGAGAACGAAATTTATATACCAAAACAGCGAGTGGGTACTACATTCAATAAATATTATATTAACTAACAATGGATCTTTTGGTAAATTAATGGCCACCTAATGGACTAAATATCTACATATCTGTGCATGTTCTTAGCGCAATAAAATATTTATTGTAACCATACCCATATTGGGATCGCCGGTTGGATTTTCATCTGTGATTTCGGTAATTGTCAGTGGTTCCTTGAGTAATCCGGTGGTCTTGATACGGATCTTGGGATAATCGGGTGAAGGTTCAGGCGGAGGTGTGGGCTGGGCGCCCGGTATACCGCCATACTCAGGCGTGGTGGCGCTGGTCGCGTCCGCTGCCGTGTTTGAACTCGTGGTACTGCAGCTGCTATTGCTCTCGATGTTATCTGTATCGGGTTTAAACAGTTAAATGTAATTAGATCTTAATGCTCTCTTATTGAACAAATTCTAATAGATTAGCTGACATGAAGCAACTGTTACTAAATGAATATGTAGAAAATTCCTAATTTTTCACATATACTCGCTGACAAAGAAATTGCAACACCAAGAAGGAGGTGTTCAAATTTAACATTGTTTTGGTAAAACATATTATTGTTATAGAAAGGAGTGAATGTTTGGCATTGGTTTTCTCATGTAAACTTATTTTTTACCAAAATTTAAATAAATTTTGTTATTCGTTATTTTTCATTTTTTTTTTTAAATTAAACTGATATTTAGTAACGTTAATAGTACGTAGCCAGCTAAGTGAATTTGAAAGACGACGAATTATTGGCCTAAAGGAGGTGGATTTTTGAGGTCATTTAAACTGCACCATTATGGGCCCCATCTTGTACCATCTCTGACCGCTGAGCATCGAAGACAACGACTTCAGTGGTGTAGAGAACGGCAACATTGGTATGTGGAATGGCATCCAGTCGTCTTCTCTGATGAATCCCGACTCCGCTTGGGTGGACGGGGAGAAACACATTAACCTCAGTTTGATGTTAAACGACATGTACACCGAACAATGGGCGTTATGGTATGGGATGCTATTGCTCATGGAAGTCACCTTTAGTATTTATTAGAGGTAACATGACGGCGTAACATTATCATTGGGAAGTAGGTTTGCCGTATGTTCTTCCCAACCTTAATCGGTCCCGGGGATCCTGCCACAAGTTGTCAACGTTAGTTTAAACTCTGATGCCACGGCTAGCCAGATCTCCGACCTTTCACCCATGGAACATCTTTAGGATATGATAAGTAGAAAGCTAGGAAATTTACATCAGCCCCCACGGAGTTTGGAGGTTGTAAGACATGAATTACAGGTAGCTTGGGATACTATATGCCAAGAGGAAATAGACCATCTCATTGAATCAATGCCAAGACGTATTGGGTAGTGTTTAGATAACCTCGATAGACAAACAAATTTAACTAAAATTTAAAAAAATCTAAAATTTTTGATACTTTGTTTCCAAATTTTAATCGTCTACTCCTTGCCATAACACCAATGTTTTACCAAAAGAATATTAAATTTGAACATCCCCTTCTTGATGTTGCAATTTCTTTGTCACTGAGTATATATAACATGATGGATTAATATTTACTGTTAATAATGATGAATTAATATTAATTAATACTAATTAGGTAGAAAATTTAGCCTTTTATATATCTATCTAACATTTTATTTTTTTATTAAATCTTGTTAGGGCTTAAAATATTGCAACTGAATAAACCATCGATTAAAAATATGAAACTGGCGTGGAAGTCATTGAAAATGGTTGAAAATCGTCTGAAACTACTTGACAGTTGAAAATTCATCAGCTGTAATTCAGCTGTATTTCATCCGATTTAAGCGGATTGGGTACCGTTGGTCGCGCAATTTTATCACCTTTCTAACAAATAATCAGTTCAATCGAGCTTGCCGTTCACTCCGGACACTAGTTTCAAGTCAGGACATAAATCAGAAAAGACAAATATTCCGTTATATATATGAATGACCCAAAAATGAAAAAAATAAATTTATTTATCATAATAATAATACAAAAAAAAATTCTATTTATCTAAAGTTCAATCCGAAGTAATTAGATTAAATACAATATCAGAAAACTAGATAAAAAATGTTAAAGTTTGTAACAAACCTTGTTTTTGTCCTTTTTTATGCAGTGTTTATTTAATATTCTCAATTATTCTAACCCAAACAATTATTATCTGTTTATTTTTTTTTTTTTTGTTTCAAGTATACCGTACGGAAGTACAAAATATCCGTGAAATGCGTGAACGGATGACAACGGCTGCCAATAATCTGCGTCCGGGAGCAGTAGCAAGGAGGAACGTTGAAACTAGTGCGATGAAATTGGATAAGACGGATCCACTTGTCTACTTGTAGGTCAATGGAGGAAACTTTGAACAACTTTTGTAGAGTAAGGTTTGTTACAAACTTCAGCACTTTTTATCTCGTTTTCTGTTGAAATTTTATTAGAATTTTTTAAGAAATCGACTTATTAGTGCACAAGCTGGTTAATAGAATTCGGATAAGTTATGACACACCCTGTATACATATTAGTAAATCATAAAAAAATATTTTTAAAGTATTTCTTTATTATAAAGAAAACTTGCATAGTAGCTTCGATAATACATATTAATTAAATTATAAAGTAACTTTGATCTAAACCCATTGAAATGCTTTAACTAAGATGATCAGAGAAGATTACAAACCTTTCTCGCTGCCGTTCGGCGTCCTCGTGCCAGCGTTTGAGGCGGGACTGCTGGGAGCGGGCGACACAACGCCGCCAGCTAAATTCGGCGAGAAACTGACGCTCCGTTCAAGTTCCTCGATGGTGACGTTCTCACTGCCGCCGCCGGCCGCGGTCCCGTTTTCCTCCTCTTCTTCGTTCCGCTCTGCCTTGACCCTTTGCTGCGGTTCCGCAGTTGCGCCGCCTGAAATTAAAAAGAATCACGTGTATATGCTGAAACGAGTTTGGTTTTTCGAAAATGTGACTAACCTTCGGCCAGCTTGACAGTTGGGGTCGCGGACTTCGGGTACGTTGATTCCGACTGCCGATCGGCGTTGTCGGCGTTCAGGGGCGATGTCACTGACTGTGACGGGCTGCTCACGATCTCGAAGCTGTTCGGGCCTCGAGTTCTGAGCGTGACCTTTAACGGTGGCAGCTGCAGCTTATCTACCACGACGCACGGCTGTTTGATGTGAAATATTAAGTGTTTGTATAGATATTCTTTGGCTGTGAAGGTGATATTACAGTCCCAGCATCGTAAAGGCGCGTAATCGCCTTGCTCCAATATATCTGAAAATATTCACTGTGATAATTCAAACGTTGTTTGTAAAATTCACTGAAAATTCAAAATAGACATTGTCTATCAGATCTGGTCTTTGAGAAAGGCTACATTTATCTTACTATACATTTGTACTTACTTTGTACTTTTAACATGAATATATATTTAATATGTTTATTGGCTCCCACTACGAGTTGAAAGACTAAAATAAAAAGTGTTTCTATTATCTCTTGTATAAAGTACAGTCTTTTAATTTGAATGCAAGTAATCTCAAGTCTCTTTGAAAGATTCAGTTCTTGTTTATTAAAAACATTACGAAGTTGTTAATTATACTCCAACGTCACTGTTGTTTTTTCCATTAGGTTGATGTTTCTGTATCATTTCTGGCAGTGCTGATGGATGGAATAAGAGTTTCTTCAAAATGCGGTACAGGTCTTATTGCTGAATCAGATTAGAATATAACCCTTTTCACAAAGACATAAATAGATTTTCTGTTTTCTTTCAAAGTACATACATAACAAAAAACGTTTGTCTGATTGGGTATGCCACGTTTTTAGAACAACTTTACTCACAAAAGCTCATCAATCAAGCCGGATAAGGCAGAAGATATTAGCCTAAAGAAGATTAAACAGGTATAGGTTTTAATTATATAAATATGGATGTAGAATATTTGTATTCCATCACAATTCATATAATAAACCACCCAGAAAAAAAAATAAATAAAACATGTTTTATTAAGAAAAATACTAGAACTCCCTAACCTAAATTACACTGACTTATGTTTCCAAAATTAAAACTGTTAAGAATGTTAATCATGGATATATCACTATTTGTCTGTGTTATTTCATTTTCTTAATTATTCAAGTTCTTATGTAAAAATTATTCATCAAATGAATTTAATAAACAATGAATAAAATACAAGCAAAAATAGTTTAACCCAGGTAGTGATTAGCCTTGTAGTATAATTATAAATAAACTCATTCGTTTTGAACCTTATTTCTTGAGCTTTGCTTCTCTTTTTCTTTATTTGTGTTTCCGTTTCTTTTATATCAACTTCCTGTTAAGTTAATTTAAGCAATCTCTTAACTCTCTCCAATGACAGAAATGTGCAAAAATATCTCTTTGTTGCGGTCCTCAGTGGATTGTGATAATAATATAATGCTTCTAGGATTACAGGTTTAGTCAACTCCTGACGATCGGTTTACGTAGTCAGCATATTGCGTAAAAGATAAAAGGATTCGATTTACTTTCCCTGGAAATGCTAGAATGCTAATTTTACTCCACAGGTACATCTAATTTTTAACCGCAATTGAAGCGAATGCTTGCGATTTACATATAAATTATACAGAGTATCTCAAAATATGAGTTGATTCGTATAGATATTCATCAATATGGCGTCAAAGGTTCTTATAATTTTTTTCTTAAAAAGCTCCCCTAAAGCATCTGGCTAAAAATCGCATTTTATTGAAAAACTTTTAAGGCGCTTGGTATAAAATAATATTTTTTAATAAATTGAATACAAGATAGGTATGTTTAAAATCCTTTACACACATTTGGATTCTTTGGTTCGCTATTTGCGTTTGACAATTGTCAATTCTCTCTTTGCACGCGATGCAATTGAACTTTTTATTAATCGTATTGTTAAAACAGGCATTACGAGAATTCTCGGCTGTATTGACAATAGATAACTCTGATGGAGCAATATTAAAATCAAGAAAGATTTTGATCATTGTATGATGAACTGAGCTGGAATTCAGCATATTAATATATTTGGAGGTGGACATAAATCTTAAATAATTCTGAAAGGAATTTTTAATGAATAAATCTTGTTGTTTAATTTTTGCTTTGTTGATGGGCTTAGAAGGATAGCAATTTTATCGATTATTTTGCTATCTACCCTGTCGTGGGAGAGGTGACTGACTGTGAAGAGTTGTCTTTGAACATTATTCAATGTCAATCGGGATTCATCCAAGCTATCTCAGAGTGCCGAAGGAAGTGTTGTGTCACACGTTAGGTGCTTCGCGGGATTTAAGTCACACACGACTGGTTAGGTCCTTGTTCCCTGTAAAGGGTTTTAAGGTTTGGTTTCGGATCTGAGTTACAGGTTCTGATTTCGGACTCCGTTTCCAAAGTTTAGTTCCGGAATCTTAAGTCTCGTTCCGTTACAAGTAAATGTATTATCTGTTCGTTCACTGGAAACAGGCAGGCCTCCGGACAGACTGGCGGTGGTCTTCGAACGACCTTTGACACGTTACTCAGAACTTTTTGTGCAGTTTAACACAAGCAGAATCATCACTTTTTATTAATTAAATATAAACTTATCACTTAAAATTACTCGTCCCCATTGTTCTGTGGTTCGGAGAACGTATAGTAGAAATTAGGGTTTTATTTGTAGGTCTGGGATCAAACGAACCCCTATCCACTAACCATCTTCTCACAGTCCTTGAACTAATTTCAGCAAATCCCATTTCCTACAAGTTGGCTTTAATTTCGGTTGACGATAAGATTGGATTGTTTTTTTACATTCGAATTATCCAGTTATCGATTTACTTTCAAGTTTTTCGAACTCGCACAAATTTTTTCCTGGCTACCACTTGGCCAGTTTTTTTAATAATAGGAGAAACGATTAACTTATTTAGTCGTAGACTCTTAACCATCTCTTCTTAGTTCTGTCGGTCTTGGTAACACTGAATTATATTTTTTTTTTACAGTTTCACTTCGACCAATAATTATACTCGTTACAAAAAGTATCACATAATTTATTTTTAACTAATTCTATGTGGAGTCCCCTTATAAGATCCATATCCAAAATTTCCGATTCTTCATTTAAAACGTCTCCCAGCTTATCAAGACTGTCTGGAGCGATATTACGGATTCTTATTCGTCTCCGTAGATACTCGATTGGACTTAGATCTGCCCGATTTGCTGGCCAATCTAAAACAAGAATTTTGGCAACGTACGGGCGAGTGTTGTGCATAAGAACAAAATTATCGCCTATAACAGAGACAAACGGTACTACATTTTCTTCAAGAATCTCTTTTATATACCGTCAGAGATCCACGTCACTATTTACTCATTATGCGCTTCTAAACATCAAACTAGAGCCACCTTCACAATTTCGGGTTCCTCTAATAGAACACTAGAATCCGTCTGTTAGATCCGAAAAGTGAAAATCTGGACTCACTCTTGCAAACTTTATTGTGTTCCCTGGTTAACAACGGTGCAGTAACAGGCATTCTGGGTTTGACTCTCTTACCCTTTTCCTAACGGTTTTAACGGATATTTGAACATTACGGACCCTGGGCATATCTTTTTGCAGTTGCCGAGCTGTAAGATGCCGCAGACGAAAAGATCATTTACAGGCATAGTACTTTGAACGACCGGGAATTGAACTTCTAGTGTACTCTCCTGTTTCTTTAAATCGTTTTACAACCCCTGAAACACTGGACTGGTTGATTGATTAACATCAAATCTTCTACAAATGGCTACGATCTGCCATCTTCAATTAGGGCCCCGGTTTGGGCTGCTTGTTCAGATGTATAATATATTACCAAATAAATCAAATGTACTGTACACAAACAATTTTAAAATAAAATTTTTCACAATATTTTTTGTTTTTCTTTATTTTCTTTATACGCCAGAATTTAAAATGGCGGTTTCTATTCATCTAAAGAAAATCATACACAAATATAGATTTTATTAAGAATTACGATTAAATTTTAATCTGTTTTCCTATTTTAAAAATTATGCGATACTTTTTGTGATGAGTGTATAATAAGCAAAAGACCGCCAGTAAATAATCGATTTAAATTCATAGAAAGCAATAAAAAAACATACAGAAAAAAGTAGCTATAATTTTGTCCACTGAAAAATAATATTTTTTAAAAAATAAAAATTATAAGAAATAATAGACATAACAATAATACAATAAACATTATAGATACTGGTATCCAATTTAAGTGGAACAGCTCATTTTTAATAAGTTGCTATAATTATGGCAACTACTGTATATACAAAATTATTTAGTAAGGCATATAAAAAAAAGTAATTGTACTTCAGGAATTTTCTATATGATATTCTTATGGTAATACGAAACGGGGAGTTTGCCCACATGTTTTGTAACACCCTGTATATGCACTGCAAACTAATTAAAAAGATAACTTCAATTTTTGTAGGTTCCATTTATGGATTAAATATTATTTCCTTCTCTTAACCCACTGTACATTTATTATTATTTGTCTTTGGACAGTTTTTTCTAACGTGTCTTGAAATACTCAAATCATTCAAAATTAATTATTTTGAGACACCCTGTACATTTATTTATTTTATTTTTTATTAAAATATGAATTAATACATATTTATTGAAAATTAAAAGAGTATTTGTTGAATAAGACACATTTTTCAAAAGGGTTTACTTTATTGTATCATTCCTTACTAAAATCACAAGTTTGTTATTTAAATTTGTGAAGACCGACTATAAAATCAGTTTAAAACTAATACTTTTTCATTTGTCAGTGACTGTAATTCACATTTATTTTCTAAATATTCGAGTCACATTAAATTCGAATCACCTTGTATGTTAAAAAAAATCGCATTTCTTTTTGTCATAAAACAAAACATATAAAATATACTGTAAAAAGATATTGATTTAAATCGAACATAAAAATTTAATAGACATAAAAATAAATTTTAAAAGGCATAAAAATAAAGTCCACAATATAATTGTGAATCACTTATAAACTTAAACTTATTTATCCTAATTATTAAAATAAAGTAAGGCCGCCAGTGTCGCCGCAGTCGTCGAAGTTCATTACCTCAACCAACTAAAATGTAGTTAGTTAGTCATTAAATTAAAATTGAACCGGGCTCTGAGCCGAGCACACACATTCATACGATGCGAATATGTGAGAGAGAATTCGCACACGTGATACTCAATTACCAATCGTCAATTGAGTTTTTGTTAATGGTAGGTTAAATATTACCGATGCACAACATTACCGATGGAGATGTTGCGAACATCACATTCGTTCTCTAATTCGCACGCTTACCTGTATTATCCTCGTTGTGTGGTGAAAACTGTCCAGTGCTCGAGTCCGTACTCATTTTTTGCCTACAACAATATATAAACATTCAATCGTGTCGTGTAGCCGCAATCAGTCCCTAAAGGAAAGCTAATCTAAGCTAGGCCATTGCATTCATCAACAAAATAAAAACTTGTTGCTTGGGCTGCATAACTTCAAAACAACAAATCAAATGCAAACTGTCACATCACACTATAACCACATTGCGCAAGATTCATAACTTCTCAAAACACCGATTTAAATACTCACAAGCATTGTTAATTCTGAGCTTGTCACTCGTCACTGTCAGACACACATGCGAAAATTTGGCGCGACACGCGACTTTCAAATCCAATCGATTTCGTATTGTTTATTTATTCTGGTAATAATCAGCAGTGGAATCGCTCTCCGTCTGACGCTGCAAGTTGTGCGGCTCTTCGACAACTGAGAGTGGAGGGGATACGGTATAACGCCGCAGTTGTTTTGGAGTGGGGTGCGGCGACGGTTCTCATTATATTGGGGGGAGTTTATGCTGGTGATGGAGAATCTCTTTGTTCCGTCGCATGGTGAAACTGTGGTTCTGACGGCGTCATGGTGAAACACACCGCCCTCCTCCTCCTCATCCTCCTCCGGCCTCGCCATTCCCCCACTCCTCTCGTCTCACTCACTCCTCACCCTCGAGCGATCGGGCGGCGCCGCATCAACTTTGGAGTTAACGTTTGTTTACGGGAGTTTGGGTTCACTGGTTATCGATGCCGACGTGTAATTTATGCGCGAACACGCCAGCTTAGTCACCTCATTAATGTTTCAATCACAATCTCACCAGTTATACCGAATTATTGAGATAAACTATTCAAGATAACAGTACACAGTTTAACACCAATGCTATATTTCTATAAACTGACATTAAATACAGATGATAACTAAATCCACTGGAACACACAAACATTAAATAAATTATTACAAAGTATAAATCAATAACTATACAATTTAAATTCAATACTCTATAGTTTTAATTTGAGAATATTCAATTGCATTATAATTATGAATCTCATTAATTTTTTACCACAGAATACAAACTAATCAATAGCTTAAAAAATAAATAATTAATATTGCATATAATTTTCACTCATTATTTTATTTTAAACATGACATCCTATTATATTAATTTCTGTAGTTTTATACTAGTTTATTCAATGAAATGACTGATTTAATGGGTCATCAATTAGTCATAGCTTCGATTAGTCACGGTGATTAACAAACGATATCCATAAAAAAATAATCAGTGATGAAGTTGTCGTATCTTGCTTCGAAGCTTTTAATGTAAATAAATGATATATAAATCAATGTTTCAAGATAAGCATACTTTTTCTGAATTTGTCAAATATTTCTTAGAATCAGCTATCGATTTTTCAGAAATGTTTTATTTTGATATTTATAATGACGTAAAATCCCCATTTTTTGGGTAGTGGTGCAGAGTAGCGTAATTTTTTAATTTATTTTTCAAAAAATATGTTCAACATGTTTTCATTATATCAAGTGGGTTTAAAAAATGTTTATGTATTGATATATATTGATATGAATTATTTATTTAATATAACAGGTGGGTTGAAAAGTTCGTAGGCTGACACATAAATAGCGCTACTATTATTAAATCTATATGATTCTCAGTTAGCCCGCACCTTAAAAAAACATGTGTATAAATTTGACAGGTTTCGTACTATTAGTTTTTGAGTTATAGCATTTTCAGTGAAACAACTTTTGTTAGTTTGAAAAAATGGAAAAAGAATATCGTGTGTTAATAAAGCATTACTTTTTGTCAAGAAGAAATACTACTGAAGCCAAGGCTTGGCTTGATAAACATGATTCGAACTTTGCACCAGGAAAATCAACCGTTGAAAAGTGGTTTAAAGGAGACGAAATGAGCACCGAGGATGATGCACGCAGTGGACGCCCCAAAGAGGCTGTTGAAAACATCAAAAAAGTCCACAAAATAATTTCGGATAACCGTAACCGCAGATAACTGAGACCCTTAAGATATCAATGGAACGTGTTGGACATATCGTGAATGAATATTTGGGTAATCGACCAAAAACAACAACGAATTGATGATTCTGAGCAGTGTTTGGAGCCGTTCAATCTAAATAAACCCGAATTTTTGTGTGGATATGTGACAATGGATGAAATATGGGTCCATCATTTCACACCGGAGTCCAACCGACAGTCAGCCGAGTGGACTGAAGCCTATTTTGAGGCTAAACACAAATCGTACTATAAAAATGCTATCGAAAAATTTTATGACTGCTATAATCGTTGTATCGCTCTCAAAGCCAACTATAATGAATAATAAAATCAAATTCTATAAAAAAAAAGATTTTTCTATGCTAGCCTACGATCTTTTCAGCCCAACTCAATTATTTAATACGAATCAGGTATTACAAAAGTTGTTTTAGATTAAATTGTCATTTTGATACAATATTTTAAACATTTTACAATAAACAATAAATCTTATGCAATCAAATATTTTTTATCCCAGTTCAAGTAACGAAGAAAATAAACATATTTTTTTCAATTAACAGTATCTTATCTAGTAAGTTTTGTAGTACAAATAAATGTAGTAACAAAGATATATAATGTATCAGAAATTTATGACCTTGTCTCTGAACTATCCATAAACACAAAAGATTTAACGACCATACTGAAGATTTCCAACCATAATAGCCTACTGTATATCTGCGGAGGCCGACTCTTGAATACCTCATTAATAGAGTACTTCATAAGACACTCTGCTGTACTTACAGAATATTTCCATTACAATACTAATTACCATAGTAGAAAGTGTTTGATTCATGTAGTTCTAAGAAACGAGCATAAACTCTAGTTATATTTAATAGTGTTGCAATTATTTATGCTGAAACTCAAAGAGATTGATTTTTTCAAAAACATCAATTATAATCAATACTATTTTTCATGTATGATCTATTTGATGATGCAGTTTTCATAAAATTGGAATACTGTGTACTGAACTTTTATGATATATAATAATGAACATAAGCGTAGAAACTTAATCCATTTCGAAAATTATTTGTATTTATAGAAAATATATAATCGAAAATACTATGTAGTTAAAAAACGATTTAATTTTACAAAACGAGTCAATTTTGCTAATTTTTTATTGTTTTACCAACTAAGGAGAAATAACATCAACTAAGATCTGAGATAAATATTTATTAGCAATGCTATATTATGAATATTACATGTAATTTAATTAAATTAAAACGCTGAGATTCTGCTTAATAAATTAAAAAATACAAAATTGTAAAAGTCGAGTGATTATTGCAGTAATTAATAATTAAATTTTATAATATTTCATTTTATGTTAAAGAATTATTTCTCTTAGGAGACAGTGTATCACTGGAATGAATTATTAATATTAAAATCCGACAATGCTAGCATATTTGTTTACTAAGATAAAAGTTACCTTATTACTTCTTCAATGTCTTTATTAAAATTTTCTTTAATTAAAACTGTCTAGTTATTAATAATCAATTTCTACATAAGTGGATGGCGCACTACTAATTGTTTTTTTTAGATTAGATGTATTAGTACATTTTAATTGTCTCTTACACTCCAAACAAGCTACATATATTGTAGCTCCGTTATTATTTTTTTAAGGCACTTTTTCTCCACATTTTTTTAGATTATACATTTAAGTTCCTGAAAACTTTTGTCTCACTCCATAGGGAATATTGCAATTGGCACCAGTCCGTCCACTTCTACTGGTAACAACGTAATATTTAATTTTGACAAACACCTCCTTCCTGTTGGGTTTGTCTCGATATTTTATCGACGTGTCTTGTAAAATTGATTATGCAAATTAGATTTTTCCAACTTTTCATAAAATATTAACATAAGTGAAAAAAATAGTACAACCACTTAATTAAATAAATAAAATAATAAAACACACAAAATATATTTTAAATTAAATTTAAGTAAGACACCAAATATTAACTAAATACAAACTAAAGTAATATGTATATACATACAATATTCTCTATAGTCTCAAACACATAAATATAAATTAAATAATTATTTTTAATTATTTTTTATTTATTATTTACACAATATATGTTTATTAAAAAAAAATATTGATTAAATATAATGTTCAAACAAAAAGGATTTCCCAGAATAATCGGAAATTCTGTAAACGGATTTTATTATATAAATATTTTATTATTATATCATATTTTGGATTGCAAAGGGACAGAGAATAAGTACACTTCAGTAGTCACTTGGAAGTAAAAATAAAACGAAGGATTCCACCAGGTACTCTTATTCAAGTTCCGTTCTTGGCCTCACATAGTGTTGATTTAAATCTTACGAGACTAGGACCAATCTTGTTCATCAATAACAGCTCGAGTGAGAAGTAGTATAAAAACTTTCGCGATCATTATTTGTTCTGTTAAACTTTTGGGTTTCGTCAAGTTTTTGCATAATTAATATATATGTCGACGTTTCGATCTTTCTGTTGAAATCATTATTCAAGGCTTAGGTTGTTTTTTGCTGTTATAAATTAACTGTCAGTAGTTCGTTAATTTGCCATTGATTGATCGTCAAACACATGCTTTATTTTATAAACAGAGTGTCGTCCTTAATAAAATGGACATTAACTTTCCGAATGATTTTTGGGGTGCTGTCTAATGAAAAAGTAACGTACATCAAAAATTAATTGATTTGGTTCTAAACATCTTGTTTTGTAAGCTATATCACAAAATTAGCACTCATTTATGACCAAAATATGAAAAAAAAATATTTTATTTTTTTACTTTTTTATAATGGGGTTTTGTATTTTGGTACGAATATTAAAAAAAAATACCACTTGGAATGCGGACTATCTTCGATTTTATATTAAGAGCTCAAATTTAAGCTCCTGAGAGCAAAGAAATTCGAAAATATCACTCCTAAGGACCACAAACAAAATTTCCAAATTATTGTCAAAACATAACAAAAATATGTAACATTACAAACGGCAAAATACAAGTTGCAGCAGGCTAACCCAAAAATACACAGAGCACCATTTACACATACTGAGACATAAAACGAACTTCCAAAAAGCAATAACCTTAGAAGTTGTTCCACGACATTGTAACTAAGATTACGGAAAGTTTAAAAATCCACAGAGACAAAGATAACTTGAACACTCAAGAAGGATAATCAGTCAACCCTACTTGGATCTGGCTTTTTAACAGAACAGTTTCAAGAGGCACCTGAAAGCTAAACCTTAAAAATAAAATCCCGGAACTAGAGGGTGAGTTACAGCTGTACCTTTGAGAGGATTTTGAAATCAGGTAAAATTTTACTAATGCAGTGGTTTCGTTAAAGGCCTCCAGCTAAGCCGGAAATGAGTTTGACGCTAATATCTATTACTGTTTTGAAAGTTGAGGGTTCATAGAGGAGAATGCCGCCTGAAAGGAATCTCTATATAGAAATATTCGAAATTTTCAGGATCATCTTTATTTCTGATGTGTTCCGGTATATATATATATACCAAATATCGTGGGGGTAAGTATAGATGTAAATTTCCCAAATAATTCAAGATAAGTATTGAAATCAAGTGATGTATTTTGGTTCCCAATTACAATCGAAGAAGGGATGTTTATTAAGCAAAAGTAAAACATACTTGTTTTTTATACCGTCAACAAAAGTGTATAAACTGAAAATTAGCCTTTCCTAACAAATAATAATAGATTTAATGTATTTTTAAAAGTGAAAACTTCTTAAGCCGCGTTGGGCATTTTTTGGTAGGGAAATATGCGTTCGCGTCATTGATATGTTCATGACTGGCGCACGCGCAATGTGCTTTGGATGGGTGAAATCTCGTGCGTTCACGTCACCGACATGCTTAAACCAGTATATCTGTAACTATACAATTGACGTATAGTGCTGTGTATATCTTATAAGTGAAGTTGAATGGATTTAGTGAAAAATTTATTTAAATATGTCCAGTGATCGAAAACTCAGTACTACAAAGCATAAAACAACAATCGAAGTCGCTTTTACGTGATACTTAGATAAATATTCTAACATTTTCATTTCTTACTTTAGTTACCATAAGCCTATTGTATCTTTTTATGAACAAAATAAAATAATTGAAAGTACAAAAAGTCTAAGTGTTGTTGAAGTTTATGATGACAATGATGCAAACAATTAAAATAATGTTAAAAATCAAGTACATTGAAATTTAAGTAAATACAAATACTATCCAAAAATAATAAGATTGTATATATATTAATTGTTATTTCAATTGAATTGTATTTATATTTTATCATGATCTTGTACAGCCCGTAATATATTTAAATAGTAAAAAAATTTATAAACATGTATAAAATTATTGTTCGGAATGTCAACAGATGTGAAAACCAAATTGATGTTGATAAATTTAATTCAAACATTATGAAATTTCAAATTTTAACATTAAAACTAAGTTGAGGTATTGTCAAATAATAAGAAAGAGGGATAAAGTGAAAAAATTAATATCAATTTTAAAATATTTTTTAATCTTTTAAGTTGTCATTTTATTTAGAAATTTGGATCAATTTGTCATTTTGGTTAAATGAAAGAATTGTTTCATAAACGTTTTACAATTTACATATTATTTAAAACAATTATTTTAATATTTAATGATAAGTAAATTGATATAACCTTGTCTGTTCTGAAATAGCATCACTCATAATTAGGGTCACCATACTGGATTTACCCAGACATGTTTGAGTTTTTGGTGTGTCCGGTCACAATTTGTAAAAATGTCCCTGGAGATCATCGTAAAAATAATTTAAATTTCTTGATAATTTTAATTTTTTAATGGATACTATGTGAGTATCAGTTGATCAGGATTCTTCATTAAAAAATGTTATTACTAACTTATTGGAGAATCAACATAATTAACCAACTAATAAAAAAATAAACTTACTTCTATGAAAGGTATAATTACCATATTTAATTTTAACATGACATGTTCTGAGTTTTCTGACTATAATAGGTCACCGGAAATTCTTCTGTCCTGAGTTCAGAAACCAGACAAATATCATATAAACTAGTTATTTTTACACAAGAGATTGAGGATAGAGTTTTGTGTTTTTTGATAGCATTGTAATTTACCAATTACCTTAACAATAGGCAACAACAACAAAAGCCTTTAAAGTAAGTAAATAAATGTTTGACATATTGTTTGGCAAACTCTGGATTTTTTCCAGATTTCTGGACTCACTGATTTATTGTATTGAAAAATTATTCTCTGACTGTAAAAAATAGTGATAATGATTAGTAATCACAATAAAATCCTATTAGGTTGGTGAATATATGTTTTGAAAATATATGACAAAGTTTGCTATAAAATACAGTTGATAAAATATACGTTATTTTATTTTAGTACATTGTAGCTTTCAAATTAAATAAATACATAATTAACTTATAAGTTCAAAGAATATTTTATACATAATTAATTACAATAACATAAAACGTAATAATGATAAATATATTCATCGAGACTTGTGTTTTGTGGTGAATTATATTTCATGTGAAAATACTTCAGCTGCACAACCAAATTATAATTTATACATTAGAATAACGAATACATTAATTAGTGCTACATATATTTATAATTTGTTTTGGTTTATTATACTAGTTTACAATTGGTCATTTGAAAACGAACGTAATTTATAATTCGAGAACAATATTGAAATTAATAACGAATATTTAAGCAGCCTATTAAACAAAGTTACGAGGCAAATCGTTTTTGCATTTCTCGAAAAGAATGAACCGAAATTGGTTTTGGCCGTTTTCCACTTTTGCACCGTCACCGCCCCCCCCTCCAATCCCGTCCCTACCCCAATCTTCGGTACGAGGAAAAAATTGGATTTCAAACTAAATGACACGACGAAATCCATTTGGAAATGAAACTCCAGGCCGACACGAACCGGTTGCACAAAACGAAATCCAAAATAATTGCAGAACAGCAAGCAGGAGGGCCAGGGGAAGGACGAGAGAGGGTTCCGCCGTGTGCTAAAACCTTGGAAAACGATCGATACGCGAGAGAGAACATTAACCAGGAAAACCGAGCAGCGTTCTGCCAGCTGGATATTGTGCTTCGAATACGACGAATACGCACACTCGCAGGAACAGTATTTTAAAGTGTGCATGTTTGTCGACGAGTTATAAACTACATAGCAACGCTCAGAGACAGTGATAGACGACCGGCTATTTATAACTCTTGGGAGCGATGTTTGTAACACACACACACACTCATACACATTTACCGAGCAGGAGCTATCAAAACTAGTTTCCGCTTTGGGAGGTTGGATAACCCAAATAACCTTTTACTAAAATAAGAACGATAAAACGTACGCTGTCGCGTTCTCTCTCCGAGCCAGCCGCAAAATTCATTTTCTATGCCTGGCATCATATCTCATCTTAATCACCTCTATATCTTTTTTCGTTTCTCTTTTCCTCTTTTACGATTTATTACTTTTTTCAAGAGGTCCCAGTCGAATTTATTCCGACATCTTCATGCTTATCAAAATTATCATTACTGTTTATAACACTCGTACGATTATCGTCTTATCTGCAAATACGAGAACTTTATTTTATTATTTTTTACTAAAGCAAATTGCTTATCTAATACACTTATTTATTTTAGCCATAAAATTTTAATCATACGGAGCGATACTGAACAGCTGCACGAAGTCGGAGAATTTCAGTCAGGGACGGACTTTTGAAGAAAACTATGAAACTTTTTGTAAATAAAATAAGCCGTTGCCAAACCAATAATGATCGTAGTGTATATTTTTAATCAAAATTACTGAAATGGATCTCTTCGATTAACGGTACGGCCGTGTCATGATCCTTGCGTAAACATCATGTAGTAATCCACTTAATTAAAACGGCCACATGGCCTTTGGAGGAACGGAATTGGGGTTGACAATCTCTTCTTTTGGCAACTATGAAACTAATAAAGTCTATATTAAGTTAAAAATTAAATGGGATAAAAGATAAGGAAAAATATAAGCTTATATTTTTATAGCGTGTCCTGAAAATTAGTGTAATCAGCGTCAGCAGGATGATTGTCATGCATGTACTTCCTCAATGACAACGGTTGAATGGTGAATAAATACAACCATAAATAGTGTTTAATTGAGGAAACGTCAACCTTGTTATAGATGGATAAGGTTTCAGCTGTTTTTATGTTACAAATTGTATCAACCAACTTCCTTTGGTTCTTATTGTGGGGTTTCCATCCTGTAAACATTGTAGATTATCAATAAAGTAAAACATGTTTTGTTAACCATAAATTTTGTAAATACAGGTATGTCATATTGATAAGCTGCGATAAAATAAGTACGCACTAACAAGTACTTGTAACGTTATCTGGTGACAGCAATAAATAGCTATTATTTATGGATATCATGTGAATCGAACAATAAACTCAAAACTTGTTTCCCCAAGAAACTAGTATTTTATTTATACGATGTCGATTTACGGAATACATTAATGAGTTTATTTAGTGCTCAGAAATATCCGCCTATAATTGTGTATAACAGCCTGGCATTTGTGTTCGTTACCGCCACCTAATCATATACATACAGTTATAATCATAAAATTATTCACATACATATATATATACATATCGCTTTTAATTAATGTTTGGAGGTCGTGCTATTTACATTTTGAGTTAACGTTTATCTAAAATCAACATTGATGCGGGCTCCGCTTTGTTTAGGAACGCTCAAATATGCCTGAATTTTCATACCATCCAACGTACCTACCAGCCTTACCCCGGCCTCGAAATTTGAGCTCGTCCGGTTTAGATCACCCAGTTGAAAGTTGTGACGGCTTGTTACGCTCGTTTGGGCGTATTTCATTTCTTCTCCACCCCCCACTCAACATCACTTTGACGTTCCCCCAAAAAATTTCCAACTATAGAGTATGCGGACGAGTGGAATTTTAAGAGTCGCGGGGAATAGGGGAGGGGACGTGCTAGACTGAAAGGTTCGTCACGATTCAAAAATGTTAAAAGTAAATTTTGATCGTTTCCGGTAACGTTTAGGAGGCAGTTACTGAAACAGTTAAAAACTCAGATTCGGAAGTTTAGCTAATACCTCGGTTTCCACAGACTTACTTACCTAATCCCTGGAAATACTTATTTCCATACGCATGGTTATGTTTATCTGATAACTGTTTCCATAAACACATTACCTTATGCATGGAATGTATACCTGGTTCCGAGGTAAATACGGAATAATACAATAAACACAGTAAGAGCATATAACCAGATAATTTTAAGATACTGTACTGGGTAATAAGGTTTGTTCTAACAGGCCACAAAATCAATTTATTTACTCATAGTTTCACTATACCGACTATTTTAATCTATAGCAATATGTAGTGTTAGTTTTGTGTTTTGCTCAGAATGTCTCAGTTTCCACATATACTTACCTAATCCCTGAAAATACCTGTTTCCATACGCATGGTTATGTTTATCTGATAACTGTGTATCCATAAACACATTACCATATGCATAGAATGTGTACCTGGTTCCGTGGTAAATACGGAATAATATAATAAACACAGTCAGAGCATATAACCAGGGAGTTTTTAGATAATATAGTGGGTAATAAGGTTTATTCTAACAGACCACAAAATCAATTTATTTACTCATAGTTTCACTATACCGACTATTTTAATGTATGTAGTGTTAGTTATGTGTTTTGCTCAGCATGTCTCAGTTTCCACATATACTTACCTAATCCCTGGAAATACCTGTTTCCATACGTATAATTATGTTTACATGATACTTGTTTCCATAAACACATTACCTTATGAATGGAACGTATACTTGGTTCCCAGGGAATAGGGAATAATACAATAAGATAAAGTAAGAGAATATAACCAGGTAGTTTTCAGATAGTATAGTGGGTAATAAGGTTTATTCTAACAGACCACAAAATCAATTTATTAACTCATAGCTTCACTATACCGACTATTTTAATTTATATCAATATGTAGTGTTAGTTATGTATTTTGCTCAGCATGTCTCAGTTTTCATAAGTACTTACCTAATCCCTGGAAATACCTATTTCCGTACGCATAATTATATTTACGTGATACTTGTTTCCATAAACACATTACCCTATGCATGGAATTAAAAACTTGGTTCCAAGGTAAATACATAATAATGCAATAAGAGGATAGTTTGTGGGTAATAGAAGGTTTGTTCCAACAGACCATAAAATCAATTAACCCTCTGGCATATGCGCAAAATGTTTTTAATGTTCCCTTTAAGAGTTTGAAACAATTTTTAAACGCTCCTTGTACAGAGCAAAAACTGATAATCAGAAAATAAAAATTTTAAATGATAATGTAGTACTTCAGACTGACGAAAATATTTTCATCTTTTGAAAGGCAATAAATAGATAAATTTAATAAATACTAAAAAAAGATAAAATTTAAAATACTCGAATAATTTTGTTATAATATTTTATAACCCGTTAAAATTTAAAATGCATACAAAATTGTTGATAAACTAGTTGCAAACCAGTGTACAAAAGATTGTTGGAACAAACCTTTTAGCTTCCCTTAAATCACACATACCTAATCCTTTGGATATTAACCAGTTTCTTAGCACAAAGTATATTCAGAATAATGTAATAAAATAGTCGTATCTTTTAAAATCTGTATTAAAATGAACAGTAAAAATGTATATTAATTTAAATTAATGCGAAACATCCATAGTTGACCAGATTATGTATAAATATATTTCCACTAACGTTGCAGTACAATAAAATTCATACGTCGAATATGAGGAGGTTTTTATAAATAAGTTTATATAGTGGATCTTCAAAATATTTATTTCGAATTACAACTGATGGTGAATGAAAAATAACAAGAAAAACTAACGATAATGTTGATTAGGGTGATCAATTGGATTTGAATATGGAAAACAAAAAAGATGAAGAAGAAAATTATTTAGAATGAAGATGAAGGAACAAAACGAAATTCTCCTATCTACCCCTGATCAACAAAACATATCAGGCAGAATTATTTACCTTATTTATCCCAGGTACATAATGAAAGGATATTTAATTCATAAACAAATTATACATTAATGAGCCGTGACTGTAATTTTCTGCTAATAACTTAATAACCTATTTTAATCCATATTAACCTTCTAATAACTGTCTCTAGCTTCAGTTCATTCTTTAGTCTATCATTAAAGTGAAGCTTTAATTATAATATGGCTGATGGAGATTAAATAGATATACTAAATGCCCCCACTCCTTCAAACCAACAAATATATTTCTACTGCTGCGTTAAGTCGATGAGAATAATTTATTGCGCATCAGCCATTAACTGTTTTTAAAATTAAACAGAATAATTCAAAACTAAAGCCAAATCCCATGCCATAAAATTCACATTACTATAATTATTATTATTATTTTGACATAATTTTGTAAATATTGAGTGATATTGTTATTTAAATATTTACATCGGTTGCAACCATTAATCAATTATATATTAAATATAATGTCATTGATTTGGTCCTGTTTAAGACATTTGATAAATAGTTTCAACTTCAATAATGAGTTTATTTTAATATTATGTCTACGTTCTGAATACATTGACGTTATTTTATACACAACGTAAATTAAATATAAAAATTTGGAGTTCAACTCGATATAATTATTTTTGATTAAATTGTACATTATGAAGGTCCGAGGTGGAACAGTCCTGAAAAAACAGCTTACTGTCCACTTACATCAGTAACGTTTTTAATGGATTTTGAAGATATACACGTTCTCCCCACTCACGTTTGTGGCGAGGCCATTCCGATGTTACTATGACAACCGCCTGTTTCCAACAGATTGCTTTGTTATGGCTGACGGCTCTGCTTGATTAATAGGCTGCTCATTGTTATGATAATTGCTCTCTGAATTGGGAAAATACTAATCGCTTTTTCTCTCAGAAATGTTATTGTGAAGTATTTCATCACATTTATCTTCATATTTTTTATTATCCCAGATAAACGATATCGTTAATTTGTTTTGTTCACTAATTATGTATTATTTGGACAAAAATAAAATTATTGTTATACAAGGATGCTGTAATCAAGTCGTCGTAAAAGTTTTAAGCTTTCGTAAAAGTATTCTGAGTTTGGTTGGCCACACAAAAATCTGCTTTTTAGCTTTAGTACAATACAAATTTTAATTACGTATGAAAAAAATTATTTGGAAGTTAAGTAATAACATTTACGTGTTTACGTTTAATTTTAAATGTTTATTCTCCAAAGATATTAACTGTTTATTGTTTTACCAGACTTGGGTTGTATGTGTTTTCTGAGGCTAGCTAACATCTGCTCCTCATGAAATGGATGCCTGAAATAACCTGAATTAATCTTTTTTTTTTAATTATTAGTGACCATAATTTGTTATATATATGGTGATATTTTAACTGTTAAAAACTTAAGATTTGATTGTTTTAAACAATATATTTATAAATTAATAAATAAAAATGTTAATTAAAATAAATTTATCAACGTAAAAATAAAAAGCTACCTACTTTTCAAAATGATAAATTAGGTATGTGCAGTATTTATCGTTTATAAAATGGAAAATTTTTACATGCCATATACATAAATTTAAATAAATACAAGGTTAAATAAAGATATTCTACATCTGTAATAAATAATTATAAATAGATGTGTTGTAATAGTTTCAAAAATATGTTAACATTTATTTAAATAAAAAAAAACATAATCTAATAAAAATATGGAAAATTACTAAAGTCAAAGTGTATCTGATAATTTTTTTTAATTTTAAAACTCGTATATCTCTTTAAGAATGACAAATGAAAGTATTAAAAAGCGACTGAAATAAGTTAAAAGTATTTAAATTTAGAACCTTTGTATTAAACAGCCTCCAAAAGAGCGTCGTTAAAATGCTGTTTTGAGGTTTCATTTGTGAAAGTTGACACAGTTGTGTAATTATGACTTAAACAAGGAGCCAATGATAAAAAAAAATGTAACGACATCCGTATCATTACTCCAAAATATAGAATTTCACATAGTCGACAGAAAGACGGGATAAAAGAACAAAAAAAAAAAAAAAAATAAAAAACAGATGATGAAGCCAAAGTGGCCAGAACCGAGAATGCTGTCAGGCAAATGGTCGTGGCGGAGTGGGTCCGTTGCGCGCAAGAGAGACAAGCAGAGAGAAAACATGCCAACATTACGGCGACCATACACATAACCTTCAGGCGTCCTTTTGCGGACTGGAATTGAAAGCATCAACATGAAAAGTTTTGCGTCTTCGTCGCTCGCCCTGTTCGCCGGCCTATTATCTCGCTCTGACCTCGTTATCGTTAAAAGGCTCGGCGTTGGGGCGATGACTCATCCAATTCTATGGATACAATTTCCAAAGCAACTCCTAACTTCCAAGCTCACTGCTACTATCTGAGCGGAAGGCAGTATTGAGCCGGCGACCTTTGTAAGTGCGGAAATCAGTTTAGCTTGTGGACTACGTGACTAGTTGCGAGTTGAATTAACTCGCTGATAATTATAGCTCGGCGCGCATAATAACTCTCTTGGCTTTTACGTCGTGCACATTTTAATAGTCAAAGTAATCAAATTCTTTTAAAGATAATATGTTGTTTTTACTTACATTATGTTTTATGATTTGTTTTACTTTCAAACATGTGTAAAAAATGTTAAATCATAAAATTCACATGAATGACTGAATATGATAAAATTTTGACTATAAATTTGAGGTTTTAGTACCTCTAAAATTTTTATACCTTTAAAATTGATCAAAGAATGAAAGTGAGTAAGAATTATAAGGCTATTTAGTTTATTGTATTTTAAACGATAGATTTACTTGAATTAATTTGTAATAAAATAAATAACGTATGTACTTTATTTATATGAACTCGATAAACATTTTTTTATTAAAATTGAGCTTTGGAGAAAATTTTTTATTACTATATATTTATGTTCTAATATTAGAATATGAATATGTTGTAGATTTCTTGGTAGGGGATCTAGTAAAAAATATTTTGAGGCCTCCCACGCATATTTACGCAATCATTGACGATATGTTTGATGTAATTTAATTAAAACATTTTAAAATTATCACAAATAAATATTTATATAACGCTGAAAATAAAAAAGTTTAAAAAGATAATATCTTAATGCTCATGAAACATATCTTAACTCTTTCATAGAAAAATTCACATATCTTTCTTACTTGGTATATTCCATTTTAAATTTACATGTTCACTCTGAATATGATTTCATTAGTATTTTTTGTGAACAAAAAAATAATAAATAAATACCTCAGCATTATTTTTTACTAAATATGTACATATTTATGTATGTGTATGTTTCGAATCACATATTTTAACAACGGTGTTACAGGGTTACAATTAAACACAATTACTTTATATTATGATGCTATTCAAATACTGAATAATATCATAATATTTATAATTTAATAAATTAAATGTAATAATTACAGAATTTCATAATTTCTAAGAATTCCTGACCTAAACGATTTTCCTATGCTATATATAGACTAAAAGAAATACTAAACAAAATAAAACCTTTAATTTAGTTTCTTTCACAAGCTTAATTCAAACTTTGTTCAGATGCTGTTTCACGATCTCATTTAAGTAAACTCACTTGACTATATAAGGTTTTAAAAAAATTATAAAATAGTAATAATCATCGTTATTTAACATTTTTGTGGTATCTTAAATTCTTTTTTTAACAATTTTTATAAGAAAATCGTAGTGAACGACCTTATTTGGTTCCCTAATCAGATATTATTTTTTTCCTTTGCTATAAGTTAAAGGAGGACTTTACGTTCATTTTTATTAATTCTTTCTTTATGATAAATAATTATTTAGTATTGCTGTAACATTTTATCATTAATATTTGTTATTATTATTATTATTATTATTATTATTATTATACATTCCACAATTAAACATAAAACTATTTAATAATTACTAACTTTATACAAATAATTATAATCCACAGAATATAACATGGAATGGATATTCCTTGGATGACCTTATTATCTATATAACATCGAATCAGTTTCTGATATCTCCTGGATGTTGTATATATCATATATTTTAATAGCATATTTTAGTAGAGGAACATCGATCTCATAACGATATACAAAAGTTAAGAAATCGCATTTTATTTTATTTATATTTTTTAATTTTGGTTAATAAACAACCAGTGGATATCTATGATAAAATATTTATTTAATATTTTCACAGAATATTTCAAAAATGTTAAATATTTTATTGCCATCTATCAATCCATTAGACATAAACGTGTGATATATTTTTCATAAGTTAGATCAAACTTTTTTTTTAATTTCATCTATTTCATATAAAATATATTTCAAATAAATTTATTTAATTTATTTAATCTATATATACAAGGCTTAAATTTTGTGTATATTGGGTTGTCTAACCTCATTAACCTCACTAAATTATAATCTAAAATTACGATGACGTTATTTACAGAAATATTGTTATGTTCGTAAATGTGAACATATTAATTGGTTTGAAACATAGACATCTTAAAAGTTTTATTGTTTACAACAATTTATAACCTGAAAACAAATGTCAGTTGTTTACAAACTACTGTGTTTTAATCTGTCTCTGAAGTTTTAAAGATTTATTGAAGCTAGTCTGTGATTAGAAGCTAACTTATGTGTATAATGTGGAATATACTCTGTGTTATGTAGGCTGACATGACGTGGAATGGTGTGAAAAAGTGTTTCGTGCCCGTTTGTTTGAATAATTCAATTGACTCCCCCCAAAAATATTTCTTTACGTTGCCGAGGTCGGAAAAAAGGAGAAAAGAATGGCTCGATACCGTTAATTTGCCATTTAAAAAGACGACGAGGTTTTGTTGTGAAGATCACTTCAATGTGAGATCTGTATAATGTTTAATTAAAAAGATATACAAAACTATGATTTTCTTTTAGTTAGAAAAAGACTGTACCAACTATTTGTATGCCTGTTTAAAAGGAAAACCAACTCTAAGAAGATATGTTGTTCCTCATTTATTTCTGTGTACTCCCAATCCAGATATCGACTATTCCCAATGTAAGTTTACAACACTTTGGATGTGATTTCTAAAGGTTGTTTTGAGAGTTTTACTGATTAAGTTTTGTGTTTAACGTAGATTTTATACTTTTCAATGGTAAAAATTAATTTCAGTCAATGAAGAAGGGCAAGAGATACCAATATTATGAATTGTCTAAAATGGGAATAAAAAAATTGTAATTATTATTAAATGGTATCTTTATATTGTTATAGATTCTTCATAACCATCATGGAAATCATGGAAACACACAGAGGCTATGGACAGCAAATAATTTGAATCTCATTAATAATTACCTAGTTACAGTCTGAATAAATCAATTCACTGTTGTAAACACCCCTATATGACTCCCAAAGTTTATTTATATTTTTATGATCTATTTTATTTTATATTGTGATTATAAAATTTATGGTAAATTAAATAATTTTTACGCAATTACTTATTCAAATTTTTTTAGCTTTTTAATTCCAAGTTACTCAAAGATAAAATGTGATTAGTTGGAAAATAGTGAATGAATCATATAATCAAATGCTTTTAAAATCTTTAAATGAAAAGAGAAACTGAATTTTTAAATTTCAAGGTTTTGGTTTACAGTGTTATGTACCCTCTCACTGTGTTTATATTTAAAAAATTAAATATGTAAAAAGAATAATAAATATAATGGTGTATAAATTATATTAACATACAGTTTGGAAACAAAACGAGAAAAAACCAACTGAAAAAAATTTATTCAGAATCTAGAAATAAATTAATTTACGTTAATATTTGATCCGGGAATTTTCGATTCCAGTGGGCAAACGGGAACATCCTTGGAAGCCTAAGCCCCGAATAAAGAGGACGAAAGCTGTGGTTTCAACTGTTGAAGAGAAGAATAATGGTAATTATATGTTCTAAATTTATATTGTAGGCAGAGCGGACAGGGGATTAACTTAATCAATTTACATTACCAACAAAAAAGTAGTGGTAATCATGGTATAATTGGTAAAATCGAAAATAAAATCAAATAGAATGTTCGCCAATCATATAGATTTAATATAGTATAGTGCTTACAGTCAATAATTTGTTGAACATATATGTTTATTATTGCAAAAAACAAATATAGATCTAGCAGATAACTGAGCCTAAGAAACTTTTAGTATCACTAAAGTTTTCATTTTTTTTATTTTTATTTTAGTAATAGAATTCAGGTATTACATGACTAAAGTGAAACTGTCCCAATCGATATAACATGCTAATAGAAATCATAATTTAAATGCTAAAATAAGATTATTTTGAGAGTATTGGCTGAAAATTATGATAAAAAATAAAGTAAAACGTCGTAAATAGAGAATCTTTGTGAACTACACGAGTATATGGTTAGTTCTTACAGTGGTGGGCACAACTCGTAGCTTTGTAATTTTTTAATATTGCCGAATCATTTTAAATCTGGAATAAGGAACTAATTGGCTTTTATTTGGATACTGTAATTTAGCGAGGTCAGAAGAATTACTCTTTAGAGAAAAATGCCTAAACTTGAGCAAAATTGTCACTTTTCTGTGGGGAGTTTTTGTAAAGCTTTCTACCGAAATAATACGAAAAGTAAGAACAAAAATCAAAAGTATTATATCTAATCATTAAAGCTTTGCTGAAACCTGAAAAGAAATTACGTGACACCCTATTTTTATTCGAATTTCCATCATAAAATAGGGGCGACACGAATTGTGTATCACATTCCTGTCTGTTAAAAACGTGAAGAACACCACTAGATTAAATAATGAACGCTGTTGCCGCATTTGCGATACAAGGCAAATAGTGGAGAGACTTCATTGTTGCTTGAACTGCCGCCATTCAGTCAATCAGGCAGTCGTGACGAAGATCTCATCGACCGTAAGACGCGTTTGGGTAACACAACTTGTCACTTGTATGGTATGTAGTACATAAACAATATTCGTATTTCTTAAATAATTTTGTTTTGATTGATATACCTACTATAAATATAATATAAAGCACTAACATTGACACTGTCCACAAAATCTCATACAACGTTGCTGATAACTTATTAATTACAAATAATGATACATCAGTAAAGACATTTAGTTTTACATACAAATATGTACGATTGTTTTTATATCATATATTTGTTAACAAAAATAAAGTAATATTCCTATTCTAATAATATTTGATAATTATAGTCAAATTGTCCAAAAAATTGTAGTTTATAAAATAGTAACAATAATTTTATTATTATAACATTAGTCAAATGTCTGAGACTGTACTACTCCTTTAGATTTCTTAATTATTCAAAACTAGACAATTATATATAATATAAAGAGTAATATAAACACAGGAACCAGTAATAAAATATTCGTAGTAACAACGGCAACGTTGGATCCTATATCCAGCCTAAATTGAGGCCGCAATTATACAGCTTTATTCAGCGTTTTCGTATTAATAAAAAGCCTCAAAATTATCACTTGTCTCAATCTTAAGCAGAAAAGTGATAAACATTAATAAACATTTCTTGTGTGAATTCAATGTACACTCATCACAAAAAATATCGCATAATTTTTAAAATAGGAAAAGAGATTAAAATTTAATCGTAATTCTAAAATTTTAAATCTTTTTATATTTGTTAATGGTTTCCTTTAAATGAATATAAACCACCATTTTAAATTCTGGTGTATAAAGAAAATAAAAAAAAAACGAAACAGAAATACTGTGAAAAATTTTATTTTAAAATTGTGTACAATACATTTGATTTATTTGCTAATTTAAGTTTATAACGGCATTTTAAGGAAATAATGAGCGATTTAACATCTGGACAAGTAGGTTAAATCGGCGCCCTAATTGAAGATGGCAAAGTTGATTTGATTTGATTAGCTATATGTAGCAGATTTGATGAGAATCAACCAATCCAGTGTTTCAAGGGTTGTAAAACGATTTAAAGAAACAGGGGAGTACACTAGAAGGCCAGTTTCCGGTCGTCCAAACATTGCGTCTGCGGCAACAGCTAGGCAACTGCAAAACGATATCCCCAGGGTCCGTAATGTTCAAATATTGTTAGGAATAGGTTAAGAGAATTTGGAATCATACCCGGAATGCTTGTTATTGCATCGTCGTTAACCAGGGAACACCGTATGACCACGAATGAAATTTGCAAGACAACACATTAATCAAGATATTCAGGACTGGGCTGTTATCCTTTTCACGAATGAGTCCAGATTATCACTTTTTGGATCTGATAGACGCATCCCAGTGTACAGACGCGAAGGTGAAATATTTGCTCAATGCAACATCAGAACAACCCGAAATTGTGAAGGTGGCTCTATTATGCTATGGGGTGTACTATCGCGTTCATAAGTGGTCTGCCACTTCAACGACGTCAGGCCGTAAACGGTCACATTCTGTATTACCGTGCTGTACCGTCTCGGCAGTGCACGGTAATACAGATTGTGACCGTTTACGGCCTGACGTCATTGAAGTGGCAGACCACTTATGAATGCGATAGTACATGTTTTGAAGGCCATACGTAGTTAATAGTATTTCATCGTGGATCTCTGACAGCTGATCGGTATATAAGAGAGGTTCTTGAGGAAAACGATAATGCTCCTCCGCATAATTTTAGATTATTTACGAGAGGTTGAAATTCTAGTTTTAGATTGGCCGGAAAATAGTCTAGATCTAAATCCAATCGAACATGTTTAGGACCTTCTACAAAGATGCATAATAATCCGTAATATCGCTCCAGACAGTCTGGATAAGCTGGGAGACGTTTTAAATGAAGAATGGGAAAATTTTGGATGTGGACTTCGTTAGAAATCTTATAAGGAGCCTACACATAGAATTGGGGATGTCATTAGAGGCAGTAACATCACGTTTTAAAATGACTCAACTGGCGTTGGAAGTGTTTTTTTCTCATTTTTGGTGATTTATTGTTTTAATATTTTGCTGGTTTCTCTTTTATTTTTAATTTTTATGTAATAAAGCTTTATTAACCATTCCTAAATTGTGTTACTTACCACTTATGAACAGTTTTAGAAAGTAAAAATAATAATTTTTAGACATATATCAATTATGAGATACTTTTTATGACGAGGGTACTAGCGTATTTGATTAATGATAATTACTTATTATACAGGGTATCCCTAAATTGACTGCTTAAAAATTAATCACATATTCTTGACCTCAAAATAGGTCTATTCGACCCAATTTACTTGTATAACATACTTCCTTAGACAGATACAGGCCTTCAAAGGTTCTTCCAGTTGCTGTAATGCTCTTAGTAACTGACCTCACAAAATTCAAAATCAATTTTGACTTCTTAAAATTTGTATACAGTGTGTTTAGATTAAACGTATTTGTTATTACAAAAATTAGAATATTCGATGTCCTAGAATTTGTAAGGTGAAACTTCAAAATTGATTTCTCTTCGAAACGGTGCATGCTATCGAAGTTCAACAAGAGGAGCATTTTTAGGCAAAATTTCATATTGTGATGTCGAAATTAAAATAAATTTACTTACAAAAAAGTTATTGGAGTTTGAAGTTCCTCCTCACTCCCTCCAACACCACTGTAGTCAAGTTTTTAAATAATTTCAAACTTATTTTGTTAAACTTAAAAAGTTGTGTAACTACAAAATTTAGTTATTCTTCCTTTGTTAGTTTCCGAGATATATCATGATAACTACATTCAGTAGCCAACCTCAAATCTTGTACGTGTTGTTGTTATTAAATTTGGTTTGTTTATAACACAATTTCAGGGACCAGACAAATAAATTTAATTCATAATTTTCTACTAGCATGGCTAATATTATTAACTTGATGAAAACTTTTTCCACAGTACCTAGAATGCCACAACCTAAGAAAAAGAAGACTAGAGAAGAAATATTAGCACAGAAGCGAGAAAATGAAAGGAAACGTTATGAACGAATGAAAAATAACCCAGACAAGCTAGAAATTTTAAAAGAAAAGAAAAAAGAGTATTATTTAATGTCAAGAACTACAGGAAAAATAAAAACAATATCTGAAATGACCGAACGTGAAAAAAGACGTTGTAGGAAGTCATGGCGGACTAGATCTAGCAAATATTATAAGAAAAAATGTGATGCTAAAGAGACTACTACACATTTTACGAGAGCCACCAAGGTATCAAGCTCACGTTGTCCGGATATAGTTTGTCAACCATCAACGTCCCAAATTGTGCCTTCACCACTTCAAGGACCATCTGCCAGAAACCGAGAAAATGCAAGAAAACGTTATGAACGAATTAAAAATAATCCGGACAAGTTAGCAATTTTAAAGGAAAAGAAAAGACAGTATTATTTGAAGTCAAAAATTACAGGAAAAATAAAAACAATATTTGAAATGACCGAACGTGAAAAAAGACGTTGTAGGAAGTTATGGCGGACCAGATCTAATAAATATTACAAGAAAATATGTGCTGCTAAAAAGTCTGCTATAGAAGCCACCACTTCATCAAGCCTGTGTAGTGAAGATTTAGTTTGTCAACCATCATCGTCCCAGATTTTGCAAGAACCATCTGCCAGTCAGCCGTCTAGGTTAAGGGTGGCTAGACAAAAGTGTAAACGAAACAAAGAAATAAAAGAGAAGGATGGACGAATTAACAAACTGCAAGGTGAACTGAATAAATAGTGAAATGGGCCGCTGTTTATTTTTTGTATTGTTGATTATGTGATCTTGTTTAAAACTCTGATGATTCCTAGGCCTTACTGTTTAAATTTTGTGATTAACTGTTTTTAAATATGAGATTTTGTCATATACACGTCACTTATTAAGCATTATTATACAAGTTTATTTTCATTTTCCTGTGCCACGTAACGCTTGATTTTTTAAAACGGCTATGTTTTAAATATTTATCAATATTTTGTCTGACCCACAAAACTTTAGCTTATTTAAGTCAAAACCTTGAGCTCTGGCCACTTTGCCCACTAAATATAGTAAATAAAATTGTAAACGTTCCGTTTTATTCCTTTATAATAAGAACTAGCCATATATGTCTGTTTTTAAAAATACTGTACATACTTCATGCTAACACTTATTTTAGGTAAGGCACAAGATGGTGTTTCCACCTCATCCAGTGAACCATCGAATACCAGTATGCATGAGGATAAAATGTTTTTTGAGAGGATAACACCTTATTTGGAAAAACTGAATTCGTATAAGAAGAAGGAATTAAAACAAAAAATTGTAATGTTGCTTACCATATATAGCAAACAAAATTTATCACATGTTACAGGTAACATATAAATACAGATATTACGAAGTGATTGATTTTGTCATAAATCATTTGCTCTTTTAGATACAATGAGGTTAAGCGTAGATGAACTTTTAAAAGTTGTAAGGAATAACCACACACTTATGTCTTTATATGGTAATGACTTTCACTGTACTTAATATTTAACAGCATGATAATTTAATAATATTTTTGATAGAGACAGAGATTTCATAGAAAAAGCCAATAAAACACAAAATATGTTATATATGACATTGGACAAAAGGGATCCAGATACATTTGAAAAAATGCACACATGCGATTCGAAGAAAATAGAGAATTAATTGATTATTAAATGTTGATGATGATGATGTTACATTTAAGGATGACTAGTTATCAAATTATACACTGCCATCCAACAATTTTCTAAAGCACAAATATATTTATAAAATCTTTTATGTTTGTAAAAAATAAAATTTTTATACATTTTAAGCTGCAATTTATTTTTATGTGATCACTGTAGCATCTTCGTTTAACGATTTATTCAATATTATACACATGATATTATTGCTAAAACCTTGAAATTATTAAAACCCAGAATACTTATCTTAAAAGATAAAGAACATATGGAAGGAAAGAACATCTGAAATACCTTTTGCAAAAGGTGCTTTCACTAAACCAGTAATTTAGTTGAAAAAGTAAGATGCAGAAAAACAACTAACAATATAATATCCTGTCGTCTCCTCAACAGGATACTCAATCTCCTGCATTTCACAGGAACTCTCCGATACATATATCAATATGTAATCAATTAAAATAAAATGTATTTTTATGTATGTATCATTTAATCCTAAATAATTGTATAATCGTACATAATTTGCACATAAACAATTGTGAATCATATAATTGTTGTACATTCGGTAACAATATTAAGGATTAAAATAGACCAATTATGTTGAATAATCCAAACTCCTTTAATATTAATTTTATAAAATTATCCGGAAATTCGCAGGCAATTTGTTACATCATAAAAAAAGAAATAATTCATAGAATTACTTCGAGCTGTTACGAGTGAAATGAAATTAAATTTATAACGAATTATTATTAATTTTGATCATTCATATCTATATTTGTAAGTTTTATTATTATTTATTAATAAATATTTTTTTTAAACGTGTGAAGTTTTAAGTAATTCTCAAATTTTACTGTACGTGTCAGTTTAATTTATTTTTAGTCTCTTTCAATGGTTTCGTCCTGTATGCATAAGTTTTGCTTGTGTGCGTTCAAGAGATAACATTTTTAAGTATTTATACTGACGGAATCAATATATTGTGGGGCATTTCACAGTGATATACAGGATATTACAAACATCTAGGCAACACAGTCAAATTAAAAAAAATGTTTTCCTGTTCCATCTTTAAATAATCACTTATCGTATATGTTTCTTCGCCACTGGGTGAGAAACACTGGAATTAAAATGAGACATAAACTTAAAAGATTTTCTTATTTATTTGAATTTAGCATGAAAAATATAGAACCCATCATTAACAAATAATTTTCACCCACCACCCAGTAGAAAATGATCACATTAAATTTTCAGGATTTCCTTCATATTGTTCAGCAGCCTGTCTTTCTAATTCTTGATAAACTTCTTCACTAGTAGGACTGTATTGCTCTAACGCTTCAAGCTCCAATACTTCTGATATTGTTACTTGAACTGGCAGAAAATGTTCCTTTAAAAAATGTAATTGTTGGATTAATATTACAATACAAAATGAAAAATTAAATGGTTATGTATGTTTTTCTTACCTCTTTATCTTCAGTGTGTCGTTGGGCTGTAGTAAAGTTCCCATCCAGTCTTTCAGTATTCTGAGATTTTGAAATATTCTGTGTCTTGACGTTATCTTTGCGTGACATACAAACTATTTGAGTTTGCGTAAATTGAGACTTATACAAGATTTTATTCCACAGAACGTTGATGTGCGGTGGGTTTTGGTTCGCCTTAAAATATTTAAGGATTATTATTACCTAATGACTGTTATGCTTTAAAGATTACTCTTAACCTTAAAGAAGCCTCTTTCTAAAAGATTGGCTAATATTAAGATGGATATTAGTGTGAAATGGGGACGCTAGACAGTACATATCAAAAAACATTCAAATCATGGATAATTTTGGATACATTCCAAGCCACTAAATTAAAACCAGTCAATTTACTTCAAATTTCAATGTATATTTAATAATTTTTATGATACAACAATAAATTTTATGCAATTTTCCTCCCCTTGGCTCCAGTAGTTTATCTAACGATTTGTTCAGTGTCTGAAAAAGTTTGCACAATATGAAAATCAAATACTATGTTTTAATTAAGTCATTAATGATATTTTATTGCATAGTAATACAAAAAATGCAATTAAATAAATATATTTCATGTAAAATATTAATGAGATTAGAATAATTTGAGTATATTATAATAGTACATTGTAAAAATACTTACATATAGAGAATATAACAGTGATGCAAAAATTGGTAGGTAAATTCATAACTGAGGTGCGAGTATGTGTATAAGAAAAATTTGTCTTAGCATGCACTTGAATTTACCTACTATACTTTTAATAATGTAATTCACAAATTTTAATGAGAGAATGCTCATGTTGAAGAATCTTGTGCAATGGTCAGATGGTTCGTCCACCTGGTTGGTCTGAAACACAAAAACAATATATTATGTATACTATAATTTCCTCACAATTTATACCATTCTTATTTATAATAAAATAAGAAAAAAATGAAGCAGATATAAAAGATATTGACCATCCAAGTTTAGGTTATATGTTCTCTTATATTATTCAATACAAATGAAAAACTTGATTAATACTAATTTTAAGTTTTTTAAGTTATCCTTTAGAAAAGTACTGGTATCGATAAATATTAAAATATTCATTAAAAGTCCGGAGACGTAAAAACCAAACTTTTCGTATAAATAAAATTGAGTCTTAAAAGAAGTAATACATCAAGTTTGGCTTAAATTTATCATATTTAAAAACTGATTACTATAAATTATTCCAATTAACGAAAAGTAAAGTTTCATTTGTAACTAACAACATTTAAATACATTAAAATTTCTTATAAATAATACAAAGATGAAATAAGAGGTGGCAGAACGAAGAAAGAATTTTGGCATTTGAAGAATTAATCAGGTTAGACTAGAATAAACACATTTATATTACAGGTATACACATGTGAACACCAAATCAACTCATTTTTTATACCTTAATGTAATTAATTTAAAATTATAATAAGTAGAACAAATGCTTCTAATGCCAAACATTTTTCTTCATTAAACTTCTTGTTTAATCCATCGTTATACTCATAAATATATTATAAAATGTGTAATTATTATTCATATTTCGATTTACGCAATATGGTGCAGACTTTTTCGTATAACACTGAATATTGTATACTTATTTGTTTCAAATCTAGTACTTAAAATATGCCCATTAACGATATCTAAAGATAATAACGCACATTGTCTTTTGTGAATTTGTAAAAATTATTATCTTCAAACATTGTTGATAGGGGAATAATGGAGATTGCTTACTTTCACATTAGAATAATTCTGCCTGTTTTGAAGCTCATTATTATATAACCAAGGTATAAAATGAGTGAATTGTGGTGGCACATATGTAGCCCTCTGGTAGGGAAGAGCTGAATGCATGAATGTCCTGACTATTAAATTTTGCGGTGTTTGTATTGCTACTGGATAGTTGGGATAGTGGGTATGCTGTTGAGATTGATGGGCATATCTGATGGGATTTGACGGACATGGGTGATGGACCAATGCCAATTGATAATTCGTATAATTGGCAACGTAGTTCGGAATGTAATAGAAGCTTGTCGTTGGAACTGCAACATTTATGTGTCTCGCGAATCTAGGATGTGGACGTGTCGATCTAATTGTAGGCGTCGTCTTCCCCAGTTTCATTTTCAGGGAAATCTTTTTGAACTTGCTGTTATATAGCTGCCAGTTTGGAGTTGGTGGAACAACACGATTTGTCTTTTTCATGTTAGTGGGTGGTTGCAACACTCTTAATGGAATAGGATCACTAGCAGTTGATTTAAACAAAGTTGATTTCTCCTCTTTTATAATAGTAAATGTCAAAGGATTTTCTGTTTCTTCCTCCTTCTTCTTGTCAGAATCGGACACAATTATTATGTTGTCATTCAGATTATTGACGGAAGAATCTTTGGGTGGTAATCCTTGTAATACGGCAGAATATAAGCGTTTCTCAGGTTTTATTTCTTGCTTTTTCTCCTTGTTACTACTTATACTGGCATTTAGCTCCTCTATTGCTTTTATTAAGCCCTAAAAATAAATAGTAAATCGATTTTAAATAAAATTATTCAAAATTGTGACTAAATAAATCATTTTGGGTATTTGGGGAACATCTAAGAGTAGATTTTGTCTATGTGATTAAATATTCATTCACCCTAATTTGCTCCAAATCGGATTCTTTATCATAGGTCGTCCACTTGTCGACATGTGAATTATTCTCATCGTCGGAGTTGGCTTCCTTGACATAAAAATTACCCATTGGAGATTTATAAATATTCATTATGATTTCATTATCCGGATCATGACTTGGGTTGTCATCTTGTTCAGTGTAAGTGGAATCATTTTGTTTAGTATAGTCGTCTGAAGAAAATTAACAATGTTAAAATTCAGCTTCAGTTTTGACCTCACTTGTTACTTACTATATATCTCGTCAACCTCTGGCAACAACCAAGGCTCCGTAGTGGTGTTGCATGAATCAAAGTTCATGGTTGTAGATGGTTCCGTTGTAATGTGGCTATTAGATTCAAGGTACGTTGGAGATTCTGTAACCACTTTATTTTCGGTACTACAAGAGGTGGCAGGCTTATTTAATAAGTTGTTGTCAGCTTCGAAGCACCACGCAGTGTGAGGTTCCGTATTATGTTCGAAATTCCAAGGGGGAGGTTCTGTACTGATTTCATTACTACAGTCAAAACACCAAGGAATAACATTATTAGGTTCGAAACACCAAGACGTCGAAGGCGCTGTACTTTTATCGTTATTAGAATCAACACACCAAGAAGTTGATGGCTCTGTACTTCTGTCATTCGCACACTGCGAAGAGGTGATTGGTTCCATATTTACATCCTTGCTTGATTCGAAGCACCAAGAGGTGGAAGGATTTGTTATGAAGTTCTCATTAGATTTCAAGCATCGAGAGGTAGAAGATGTGATATCATTAGATTCCAAACACGTGGTTGGGGGAGGGGCTTTGGTTTTATCATTATTAACTTGGGAAGATGTGGATTTAGAACGATCTGTATTTACATCATAGTTAGAAGACACACATGAAGACGTGGAAGTCCTAACGACTAATGTTTCGAATAATGCTGGGATAGGCTGTCGTCCTTCATAAGCTGCCCTTGTACTGTTCAAATCTCGTGGAACTGTTGGTCGTAACATGTGTTCTCTGATACAAAATTCCTGAAGAAAATGCACTGATAAATTTGTTAATAATTGCTTGATAATATCGCCTATATTGTTGTAACTTATTGTTCTATAAAGTAAATTAAAAAAATAGCTCGTTCTGAGTAATTCGAAGAAGATTCGTGGCGGTGTTTTTTCACTGTAATGCTTCTTCAAACATCTGGCACAAATTACTATTTAAAACATCAATATTAACTAAATAGGTTTTGTTTACATTTTTATTTTAATAATTTTAAAATATAGTAAAGACGTTTACCTGATGTGCCCTTTGATAGTCATTACTAACCCATGTACTGTCCCCATGAAATGCCACATTCTCATAAGCATTTTTCAAACGGTCTTCTATATTCATGATGGGTGTTGTCAAAAAATAAAAATTGAGAATAGTGTCAATTTCTCATGTGTAATAAGATTGTGATTATTGACAGTAAATTAGGAATAACTGCTTTACTGATTGAAATGGCTTTAATCTTAGTCTTAGCATTTAAGAATAGATAGTATGAAATATCTTACATAACATGTTGTCTATTATTGTAACTTACCTTTACATATTAATCTCTTTATTAAATTAAGTTTCACATGTGAACAATAATAAACTTATATTTTTATTAAATTTTTATTTTTACAAACAATTTAACAATGTTAGTAAAAATGTGGATGACTTGGATCGGTTAAAACATCATTTTTAAAGATTAATTAAAGAAATAACAATGTATGTTAACAGCAAAGCAATAGACATTCATTCATCAGAATTTTGAAATCAATTTCGGTGGAAATTCAAATTAATACCCAAGATATAACGAATGAAATTTTAAAAATTTCCCGTTATTTAACACAAGTTGAAAAAATTTCGTTGTAAACATTAAACACTAATCAAAAACTGTAACCACCAGTTTGATGGTCGAATACGAAACTAAATTCAAGTCATCCCATTTTATTTGTTAAGCGTTTACGCGGGGCACCTTGCAAAACGGCGGAGTACAAACGTCTTTCCGGTTCTTTCTTGGATGAACCGGGAGTTTCAGCACCTGCGGTTTCTACGGGGTCAACGAGCAATTCTTCGTCGGACACGGATGTGCCTATTCCCCTGGTTTCTTTGGGAGAAAGCTACAGACAAGAAATGTAAATTAACGCAAAAATAATACACAAACTTTTAATTATACAACCGGTCAGCTCTACCCTTGAACATTTTAGTCGTTATTACCTTGCTGGGATAGCGCCATTGATTGTAGAGACGCGAATATTTTAACATGTCATCAGAAGTCAACGGTGTCTCACATGCATTTACAATACTTCCAGTGACGCTACCATCGCTATCTTCAACATAACGATCTAAAATTGAAATGTGTGTGGAGATACATGCTTCTTATTATTTTACTATTTTTCTAAAATTACTGCTTAACTGATGCGCCAATTATAACACACTCTAGGAATTTACATGAACTCCTAGAGAAAATAATATCTATCTGTCTGATAGTATTTTTTAAACTTGCCGATTGTTAACCAGTTGCTTTATTAGTAATCATTTCTATTGGTGTACAAACTTATCTCTGATAAGCACTGAGCATTGACAAAATGTTATAGAACATTTAAAGATCATGGGGGCAGATGTAAATTACCAACTCTTCTTTTCATAATGACCCATCCATGTCATATGGACGAATCATCAGGAAATCTGACTGGGTGAGGCAATAAATTCATGCGGGCTTACCCAAACAAGTTTAGTAACATATGGATAAGTATTATCTTATTGGAAAAGGTTTAAATAATTTTACAGAAGAGTAAAGTAAAAAGAGGCTTGGTTCTTCCAAGCATTTATTAGTCAATTATTGGTGTTTATTAAATTTTGAGTCATATAAGGTAACAAACATTGGACAAATTATTATGATATTCTCAGTTTAGAAATTATAATCCATGATTTATTTGATCAGAAGATATAAATTTAGAAGACAAATAAATATATTGTTTAACCCTTTTTATAGATACGAAATTCAATGGAGAATAAAAAAAATGTAAAACATAAATTTTTTACTAATTTCGGATATGTTTTAAAACCAAAACAAAGGTACCAAATATTAATTCTTGGCTATACCAAGATGTTATTTAAACAATTTTTGTAAGGAAGTATATGAAAATAATAATAAGAATTGGTTTCATGCTGGTAATTCTTAAAACTCACAGAGATCATGGAACTTTGTGTAAAGTTCGTCAACTTCAGGCAACATCCATGGCTCCTGGGAATTAGCAGTGTTGTCCTCGACTGTGGTGGACGGAACGGACTGGGCAAGCGGTGTATCATAAAGTGATGGATCGTTATCTTCTGACGGTTGTCTGGTGTATAAATCCTAGATAATCGAATGCTAAATAAAAATATTTAAATCGATACCGTTTATTACCTTGTTTTGAAAGCCACTAGCCTGAGAAAATATTTCTTCGCCTGAGCATGGATCGCATACGGGAGACCGGGGGCCACTTACGGAACTCTCTTCATTGGAAGTGAACACAATGGGACCACCTCCGCCTAATTCTTTTAAAGCCAAAAAGGGTTTTTAATTAATTTTGTGCAATTAATTTACAAAATTGTAAATTTTGAAGGAATTCAAAATTGACAGTCATGTAAGAATGAATTTTTTTATATTAAAAGAGAGAAATATCAAAAGGGATTATAATAAATAATACGGCAGCTACTACTAATAATTTTTTATGTATTTATATTAAATAGAAGTACAAAAAACCATATTTAACATATAATTTTTCAAAAATTTTCACTTACCCCCTTTCATATTTCACCTATTTGATATGTCTAAACAAAAATATGACAGCTGTCATCGTTTCTTAATTTTCCCTAAAAAGGTGGCGTACAAAAAACAAATTAATTGGACATTTCAAAATGTAAATAAAGTCTTTGTTATAACTTTGAATAGCCCTCACCATAGTTTTGGTACATATCAATCTCGGGTAACCAAGAGTCAGTCCAAGATCCCTCAGGGCTGTCGTCACTTAGACGTTTAATGAACATAGAATTATGAGCAAATATTGTTTCGTATACTCCAGGTGGAGCCCAGCGTGCTTCAAAGATTGCTCGCCTCGCTTCAAATATTGCCCATCTCCTTTCCCAGTTGCGTAATTTCAATTCTCTTATATAAAAGTCCTGTAAATTTAAATTTATGAAGTACATGTGAGTTCCATTATTTTAAAAAACTAAGAACCAATACAACAAAAAAATTGTGGTATCTATAACATTGATGGAGAGGCTTTATCAAATTTCATTACATCGCTTTCGAAACGTACCTGATTGGCCCTTTGATATGAATTGGTTACCCAGGTGCCGTCCCCGTAGTACGCCACGTTCTCGTAAGCAACTTTTAATCGATCTTCAATGCTCATCATAAACGTCTAATAATTATAATGTTTTATATTGTCAAATTTTCATAACTACCTAAATGTAATCAATATAATCTTCAGTGTGGACTATTCAAAATATTATTTAACTTGGGTGGATTTATACGTATAAATGCCGTCTGCTGTTTACTACTTATGATGTATTTACATCTTATAAAAGTATTTCTCTACTAATGTGGAAAATCTAAACTTCATGATTTTTCTGAATTTCTTTCAAATACAATTTTCAATGTCAATATTGACACTTCGCTTTCCTGTTAATTACTGATAATGTATGCCAACAAAATTGTCACAATTGGAGGAGTACATTAATAAAACAACATCCGTTTTTAACAAATTTATTTCCTTTGTGTAATGATTGTGATTCAGAAAACATTTTTCGTAAATTAGTATTTACAACTTACAATGGTCATATGAGATCTCATAAATTATTCCTAAATATCACCAAAATGAGGTTTTTCAATTAAAACAGAACTAAATGATCACAAAATAACATAATGCAAAATAACATTGACGATAAACAATACCTTATTTTGCATCATTACGTTCCTTAACCTGTTAAATCAGTACTAAACAAGGAGTCATATTGATTATATAGGTAAGAGTAAATCAATTTTGAACGAGTTTTGATTCATTTTTAAAATTAATGGCCATTATATTTAAAAGTTACTCTCACTTAAGTATCCAATATGTGTATCATCATTAACATATTAGGTTAGGTTAGGTTGCATTTTTTAAAAATATTTATAGGTTAAAATATTACATAGTCTATTAAGCCCACACTTAACTTCAAAAAGAGAATACATCGGATTGATGCACTAAAAATATAGAAAATGTATGAAAAATATTTTTTCTAGTTAATACTGTTTTTTTTATTTTTTCTAAATAAGAAAATGCCATCACATTTTTGTTGTTTACTTATATGTTCAGTAATAAGAAATTTGATAATAAAAATCCTATAAAATTTTTACATTTACAAAGTTACACAGAAAATGAAAATATGCATTGATTTGGTTAATCTCTTCAACTTGATGATTATTATTAAATCGTTATAAAAAAATCCATGCTTAGGCCAATTTCCCTTATTTTTTTTATTTCTGCAGGTTATTGGATGACGATCTAATTTAAAATTTAATCTACACATATGATTTTATATGAATATAAGATACATGATTATACAAAATAAATGTTTAGGTCATTACATGATGTATGTTTTAGAACAAACAGTAAAAAGATATCTATTGAACGAATATATGTACAAACATTGGTAAACAAAGATTTCACACACATACTGTATCTAACGCAATTATCTAGTAAAATATGTATATAATAATTTATATCTATAAAACGGCTATATTACACTTTTTACTTTGGTACGAAACCATTTCAATTAAAATATAAAATAAATACAACTTTCCAATATGCCTTCTTAACAGAGAAACTACATAGTTATTAACTACCAATGAAAAGTAAATTGTCACAGTAGTCTAAGGCTGACAACGGTTTTATTTATTTGTCAAGAAAAGCATCAAATTCACTCTGTTCAAATGATTGAAAAATTTCTAAAACAAGACAATAATTATGGTACTGAATTAAATCAAACGTACAATTATAACTTAAAAAACTGAACACAATTTACATTTCATTAAAGAGAAAAAACAAGAACGAACGTGGACCGAAATTCAGTTCACTATCCATTATGTATTCCATGCCCTGAATGTGATTGAATTAAACTAAAAAGAAATGAACACATTTCCAAACTGGCCCCCTATCAGATGTAAACCTTTAAAATCATCTGTATGTCCAATACATAATCAACAGGTGACAAAAAGGATTTGCACCGTGGGTTGTAAATTTTATAATCCTAAATTCACTGTACAGGTGGGATCTATACAATAATCATTGCTTTGTTAATTGACCTCAATAAATGATTTATGTGTATTCTAAAACAAATATCAGGAATATTACCATAAAAATATAAAAACGGATATAAAAAATGGTATACATAATCATTCAACGAAAGCTTGTTCACACAATATAATATAAAATAAAAATCTGATTTTAAATGATTAAAACATCAATTAATAATATCAGATGATTATTGTATAAATTTAACAATATGTTTTAAAAATAAATAAACCTTCAAATAAACAACCAAAAAATTATAGTTCATACAAATCTACATACTTAACTTATACATAAATAATTTGTAAGCGTATTTTTTTACATATTTTTAAGTTTTAAGATTTTTATATAATTTTTTTCTCTTTGACATCATTTCATAAATAAAAGAATGCATTCAAATTGGAAGAAAAACTTAAAAATAATTTGTGTTTTTTAGTTTAATAAGCGACACTTTATTATCTGAACTTGAATATACAGACAATATGGATGACTTGGAAGCGTTATTTAAGTTAAAGATGTTTTCTTTTTGTTAGTGCCTACATTTATTTATATAATTATTTCAAATTATGTTTTTGAGGGTACAATAATATATCATAATTGGGAGAGACAATTTTTTTGCACAATTTACATTCAAGTCACCAATAATTAAAACCGAAATAGTTTAAAATGAGTATTATTTTCTGCCATTTAATTATCCAAGATATAAAGTAGTAAGTGAAGATTAGATGTGTTAACGGATCGAGATATCCCAATTTGGCTAAAATATATTACCAAGTCATCCATATCCCATTCTGTATCTAGACTTGTCACAGTTATCATCAACAACTGCAAGGGCGAAGATGTTTAACATTTCGTTTGTGCAGCGTCTCATGTGTCGGCTTTATATTTTGTGTATATTTTGTTTTATTATGCGCGACAGGCGTATAATGTCTGGGATGTGAGGGATAGGAGCTTAAGTAACGAGGGTTGGTTGCCAGTACCTGTTCGTTAAGATAAGGTAGGTGGCAGATAGCCTCTGTCACGCTTGCTGTTGTTCCTTCTGGTATGGTCTTCCGTCACCGTACATGCTCAGTGACGCAATATAATGATTGGGCATTATCTGTAATCAAAATGTTTCAGTTAGACATAATTTACAATGAAATATTAATAAGACAAAGCATTTTAAAGAAAATGCGTACTATCCCAATGTCTTTTAATACATAATACCTCGAATATGATGTCCTGATAACCGTAACACAGCGTACTTCCGAATGGATTAGTGGTGTTGGTTGAACTGGCTCTGTTCAATACAACAGGTCGATCGCTCGGTACCAATTTCTTGCAGACTTCTTCCCAATGAGAATAAGACGTAATCGTAGTTCCGCCGGCCGACTCCGGTAATGGCACTTCGAACTCGCATCTCATATACATGTTGAAGTTATAATGGCCCGGATAATTGGTATGAAGCACGAACTGTAAAATATATGTTGTTAGATTTTTTTTTATTATACTTCTGTATGTTTAAAAAACAACTAGCAATCAACTGGAATAACATATATGCACCTTCTTTGCTAAATGTGTTCTTGCGTCGAACAGGACGTCAAGGCCTAAAGTGAAGTAGTTGAAAAAGTAGTCACTTTTAGAAGCGGAGGCGCGTCTATGCGCATTTGGGCAGTGGATCTTCATTTTGTCCTCGCTTTTAAAGAACACCTGTAGAAATAAATTAGATTTGTTTCATCCAACAATAACAAAAAATTATAATTATACTTTAATTATATTACAACAAAATCGGTACTTACCCTTGATGGTGCTCCTAGTGCTGTGGCCACAACTTGAGCAGAATGACCCAACAGTACTTCCCTTTCAAATTGCAATTTAGAAGAGTCTATTCTTCGGTTGTTTGTGCCTATAAAAAATATCGAAATAAATAAACAGTTACTTTATAACTATCCAAAAATAACGAGAAAAAACACCATTAGATTAAGAATAAAAACAAACAGTAAAAATGTTATTTATTTCTAATTAGAAATACAAGAGACTCCAATCCAAAACACACAACAAAACAAAGTTTGTCAGAAAACAGACTTACAATTTCTTCTGGGTATGTAGCTTTTTAAAAGTGAAAGAGGAACTGAAAGGATCATAAATAATAAGAATAGATAATTACTGAAGGTGTTAATATCAAAAGTCAGTCAGTATAGTTAAATTAGTTCAGATTTACTTGAGATTGAGCTAGAAGAGGTGTTATTAAATAAATTTGTTGAGGCACCCATTAAAATAATTCAGAAGGAACCAACAATACTTCAACATAACAATTATAAATGTGAAACTACATTTAATTTTGTGTTGAAATCAGTATATTTGATTACAATTTGAACAAAAACTTACCTGTAAGTAAGCACAACTTCAAACCCTTTGTATAGCCTTCACCTCTAAGCACTTCTGCTTTATAAAGGTACAATTGGCCATGATAACATGATAGAGGTAGTTCTGGTGCTACAGCTTGATCTACACTTGATCCACTGTATATAGACATCCTGGATACCAGGGGAGAATTTCCTGGAGGAAACTGAAGAGAACCTAAAAACAAAGAATGGGTTTTGAATATGGTATCTTAATTTATTAAATTATTTTCAGTCCAAAATGTAGATATTTCTTTCACTTTTTTTCACAAATGTTTGGGAATTATTCTTGGATGTATCAAATTGATTTTCATTATGAAAACATTTCTCAAATTATATTTTGTAAATTGAAGGTTTTTTAATAACTAATTAACTTACCTAAATTATGAGAACTTCCAGACTGAAATTTAGATTCAACAGGAAAATAGAATGAGAGTCCTCGAAAATTTAAAATAAATAATTGCTTCTCCGAGTCATACACCCCTGGATGTGTGGCACCAAAAGAATGCTCAATTTGTTCTATAGACGGCAGCACTTCTGGTGAGTTGAATGGCAATCCACTAAAAAGTGCATGCAATCTATAGTTATAGCTTTTAAAAGTACAAGGAAGAACAAAATTAATATAAACACTTACCAATATTTTAACTTGACTAATTTCATACTGTATATTTCTATAATTTTAAGCCTCTGTGAAACTGGATCAAAAAATAGCCTTATACCATCCTGTGGCAAATTTATAACCAAATCAACTTCTAGAGGTTTCTAAAATACACAATAATAAGTTGGGGTCTATTAAAATGTTTGTTTTCAGTCTTACTGCATCATTATATAAAACTTGAACACCTTTTATAATACCAACTTGAGATTGTATTATTGAAACAGCTTGAGAAAAATGCATTCCTAAAAATTAGAATATTAGTTATAATAAGCATAAATGCCTTCTTTTACAATAAATTAAGGTTAAATTCACTTCATAAAAAATTAAGTATATTATTTAAAAACAATATACACAGATATATGTATATTATTAATAATATACGATTGTCCAAAAATAATAACAAAGAAATCAAAAAATCTGTAAATGTATAACAATCATCCTTTGAAGGTCATTTACATTTTGTTGCAATGAAATCCTTATAAAGAAAGTCTGCAACCATTAATTTCGAAGCGAATTTAAGTAAACACTAATGTCACCTTAATTTATATAAAAAATTAAAACGCATTAAACTGTACAATTAAAAGTAACCCACCTACAACGAATTCCCATTGTTCACAGCCTAACGAACGTTCAGGAACCACTTCGAGTGCTAACATCGTATTTAAACAAGAAAAACAGTCTTTTATAACTCTTTAACACTACAATCAATTACAGAACACCACGAAATAACTCACATTTACTGAACACTTCTTTGTCTAATTTCAGTTGAACGCCATTTTAGTTTTTGAACTGTCAGGCAGGAACAGCTGATTCTGTCAAGTGTCTGCGCAGTGCGCCGAACTTATGAACACCTGACATAAAGATTATTTTGGCGTGATGCCTCGTCCCTCGTTTCATAATCAAAACAAAGACGCAGAAAATTAGTCAGTCCTTAGATCATAACAAATAAACAAAACGCAGGAGAATGGCTATTTTTTGCACACTGGTATTGATAACCCAATCGTTATCTGCATACGCGCAGATAAGTTGCGTTTGTTAATCTTTAATTAGTACACAAAATTGTAAATACAAATATGTAAATTATGATAATTTAGCGTTTTATTAGTCTGGACGGTAATTAAGAATGTAAAGTTCATATTGCAGCAAACTGTTTTGGTTTCTCTAAATAAATAATTTATTTTTTATTATTTATTTAGAATATTCAATTAATAATGTTTTGTTTGTTTATTGATACAAAATAGTAAACGAAAATCGATGATGATAATTTTAAATTTTGTAAATATAACTACTCAAACCTAACTGGTCTATTTCAGTTTTGCAATTATTTTCTCTCATCAGTGAATAATAAAATTAGTATTTATTCAAGTTATAGACTCGCCAATAATACATAAACATAATTTAAAGAATTAATATGCTAAAATAAAATTTTCTATAAACATAATATATTTCGTTACATTAAGAACTGAAGTATAATTATTTAAAAGTAAAGATAAAGATTCTTCAAAGCTGTCAAACGGATTATATTATAAGAGAAACTTTTTCTATTTGAAATAGCATTTAAATAATTTATTTGATTAAAACATTTTGAAAAGAATTTTTCAAATCATTTTGTCTTATATTATTGATTGTTAATTTATACTATATTTTTGGTATTAATTTTTTTTTTACTTTATTGTCAAACCGACATTTTACATCATTTCGTTGTCTTGTTTAATTTATAATGAGAAGATTACAGTCTTTCATCACTCTGAGAGCTAAAGCTCTGTCCGCAGAGTCACAAAAAATTACACCCCATATCCTCGACTTGAGTTTATGGGTGGGTGTCTGTTTTCTCGCCGTCATTCGCTTCGAGATCAACGAATCTTGTTCTGGAAATAATCTGAGTATCAGCTTGCTGGAGTTGCTCATTATGGCTTTGACTTATTGTGGTTTGAAAAAGAGTCTGCAGGAAAAGAACTGGAAATATGCATGTCCTTGGGTGGTCATGATGTTATTCACGATGTATACCAACGAAATCAGCGGATTACACCACGTTATAAATGTAATGAAAACTTCAGAGTTTCCTATCTATGCGCCTTTGATGGCTCTTATCATCAACTTTATGTGTATGGCAGCTCGACTTTGCATGTTATTAAAGATCATTCCACATATATTTATTTCAGTGACGTTGTACCCAGATTTTGAAAATGCTCAATAATTTAAAATTATATGGAAGTGCCATTTCTACTTAATAAATTTATAGTGTAATATTTTATGATTTTTTTTTTTAATTTTGTCACACATGTGACATATTTTTTATGTCTGCATAAAGTAAAATTTAAACGTGTTTATTGACTTCAATAATAATAATTTAGCAATAATTTTTAATATGTACTGTAAAAATTACCCTTGAGTTATGCAAGTATATATGTACACATTTTCAACTGATTTGAATTGAATATATACCATGTATTCAATTGCATGAAGAATCTCGGAAAATCTGTAATTAATTTATATAAGTGTACATGTTTGAATATTGAGGCTAGGACTAAGTGCTCATGTTATTCTTATTATATTTTGAGTGAATGATAATACAGTTTATGGAAGGAGGCTAGTACACACACATACACTGGGTAGTTCAGTATATTGATCAATATATTAATATAAAAAACTCATCAAACATATAAATAAAAGGGTGCAATTTTTCTGGATACAATAATATTTATAAATTGAAATTTTGTCATGTTACAATAAAAATCTATTATATTGGAAATTTAGTTTTTATCCACATACATGATATATTGTTAATATTTACAAACGTACTATATACATATATAAATATATATACATACTCCATAAGAAGTCCATTTGAATGCAATATTAACAAAATAATGTTACAATTTGTAGTCCAATATATTGACCAATATAAAAATATATGTATATAATATATAATACAAAAACTTTTTGTTAATTATAATAAATTTATTATATTTAAGAAAAAAATGTCATATGATAATAACAGAAAAATTGATGAAATTTATAAACGTCTCTTAAAAATTGCAGTAACATAAATAATATTTAAGCTTGTTGGAATATTGGAAAGAATAAGAAATATAAAATATTAAAATTAACGGTATTTTTTAAAGAAATATCATTTTCCTTAAAGGGGTTAACGTTTAATGGGGTATTTCTGGAGGTGGCGCCATGTAATTGCCATTAGGATATCTCTTTTTAAAACTTTCAATCAAAACTGGATCTATAAGTCGAATACCATCCACTTGATTACCAAGCGTGATCCAGTTAGGTTGAATGTTGTGTGGCCTGCCAAATAACTCAATTTTTCTAGTTCCAGGAGATAACCTTTCTATCATGCCATATATTTCATCTGGTTTATGGCTAGTGGCTCTGACTTCTGCAACAATAACATCAGAATCCAGGCCTCTGTTTAGATTTGTTGGATTTCCCTTCATTCCAACAAGACAATGTTCCTTGCCATGATTGAGCCTGTGAACAAAAATTTAATTATATTTAATTCGACATTATGAGCAGATATAACTTGCCAATGCCCTGTTCTTCCAGTCCTAATAATTCTCTGTAGTTGATTAGTTTTAACCCAAATAATTTCATCAACACGTTCATATCCCCACAGCTTTAAACATTCTCTACCCAATTCCATGGCTCTACCTGTAACCCATAAAAATATCAGACCCTCATCTTGGAGTTGTGGAATTCCTAACTGCCTCATCTCGTCATCCGACATCGTACCATATGGTAATTCCATATGAATATCCCAAGGTGGATCCGCCATAATTACGGCAAATTTTCCTATTGATAAATTTTTAAAATTAAAATATAATAATATAAAAATACTAAATAATACTTAATAATCGTCAACACTTACCTAACACTGTCATATCTAAATAGCGAAGATCACATTGGACCCATTGAGGTGGGTAGAGGGCAGTGCTTTCTTGTATCCTTGCCGTGGGCCTGACCGGAGTAGAACTGCTCGCGTCTTCCCTTTGGCCACATCTATCAACTTCATAATGTACATATTTACAAGTGTCCATGTGAAAACAGGTGTTCAAGAAGGAACAATCTCCAAGTGATTCATCTGTGTGTTTTTGTATGATTTTTTTGAAGTGCAGTTTTTTACAATCAGCTCCACCGCCCCCACGTTCGCAATCAATTCGCGTGCCATGCGGACAGAACTCCATGAGTTGCTTTCCACCTTGGGATCGAAATCGTTCAGCCAATGAACGTTCTTTTGCAGTGGGTTTGCTCAATAAATCCAGTATTTCTTCTCCTAATTTTTTGCTTTCCTTTTCTTTCGTCGATGGCATTGATAATAATGACTGAAAATCAGTGTTATATAAGTTTCTTTTTAATTAAACTTAAAAAACAAAGAACTAAGAAATTTTGATACTAACTAACATACTTTAGATATAAGATCTAATTTATATTTTAACAGATATATTTTACATATATTTTACCCTTTAAAATATTAACTATGTATGAAACAAGATTTATACTTAAACTCATCTATAAAATATAATAAATAATATAAAATAACTAACATACCATAATATCTGCTTTAGGCTCTTTCTTTTCTTTTTTCTTCTTATCTTCATCATTATCTGAGGATTTCATTGGCAACTCATCTCTTTTCCTTTTAACACTAGGTTTTGTTTCCCATTTACTGTCTGCAAATTCAACAATCATAGCATTCACTTTAGAAACTTCAACTAAGGTAACTTCAACAGTAGTTGATCCATCTTTGACTGCTTCGTTGACAGTAATGAGTCTCTGTGTAGCAAATTTATATAGTAAATTGCATACTTGTTTGTGTGATGCATCTTTGTCTGTTGTAGGTTTTAAACAACTCAATAAATCTGTACTAGATAGTGGCAACTGCAATGTTACCTCACTCAGAGTTTTTAATAGTTGAGTCTCTAATTCAGGGTCGACTTTGACTAAGTCTTCTAAATCGGTGGATTCAGTTTTTGTCTTCACTTCTTCTTTAATGTTTGAAATGCCTGACAAACTGTTACTAGGGGATTCAGTAAAACTAACGGGAGACGAAGTAGATCCTAGATTTGTGCCCAAAATATCCTGCCTTTCTTTCTTTCGCTTTTCCAATCTTTCACGTAATATATTACGTTTACTTTTTATAGCCTGAATTTCATCCCACGCGTCAGACATTTTAACAAACGTTTTCATTTATCTGGTGTTAATATATTAATGAAGAAATTGAAATACCAACATTTTAAGAACCCTGTGATTTAGGCATCGTTAGAGGTTAGAATAAACAGTGCTGTGCAGTAGTTTATATGAACAGCATAGTTATGTCGATGTAAAGAAATTAACTAAACAAATATGTAAGATAAAATTATTGTTAATCATAAGTTCGTTATAAAACTATTTTATTCTCCTAATTATATATTTATCTTTTTGAGTTCAAAACTAGTTACTGTAGTTAGTGTAGTGTAGTAGTTTTAACTACTAATGGTATTCACTCGAACTACACATATTAAAATTATTATGTTTAAATAAATATTCTGCCCGTCCCCTAATTCGAAATTGTTTGTTATAAATTAATTAAACTTCCTTGAACTCATATATGTTTAACAAACTTAACTAAAAAAAAAATAATTTATTGGCAACGTTGCATCTGTGACGTTTACCACTTTTTATGATCAAGGTTTACTTTAGGCAAGAATAAATTATTTTAAAAATGTCAAATTTGGGGAGAAATCAGGTACTTGGTTTATACAGGTCGTTAATTAAAGAATCAAAGAAAATTCCTGCTTACAATTTTCGGTAAGTTTCATTCAGTAAATTGTCGGTGCTGAAATTAACCTAACTTTTTTAGCAACTATGCTCTACGAAAAGTCCGAGACTCTTTTAAAGAGAATAAAACATTGACGGATCCAAAAGTAATTTCGGAACAAATCGCGGATGCTGAACGAAACTTGGAAGTAATTAAGCGCCAGGTATTTGTGTTTCAATCACACAATATTGTGTAATCTAATTTTTTAATTTACTAGGCCCTAATAGGACAAATGTACAATACGGACAAATTAGTAATTGAGACAATTTCAGTGAGCAAACGGTAAAAATTGTGATATGTAAAAGACTGTGTGTTGTTACCAAAATGAGATGGCCTTTTGTGTACATTGTAGTGGAAGAAGAATCTAAGTTGTAAAATGTAGATGTAAGCTCCATATTAGTATTTTTAGGTATTGAATTATTCATATTGTTCATTCTTTTTAAGCAATGTAAGTTAATAATAAATAAATTAGTTCTTCTTTAAATAATTCTATTTTATATACTTAAGCATTGCATAATATCTCCACTTCCTCAAAATATTCTTTTCTAACATTTTTTAATAATAAACAAAAGTAATACATAAAATTTATTATGTGAAAAAATTACATCATTTCAATGGTGTTAACAAGATCACTTCCTAAAATATAAAAGTCCTCTACAATAGCATTTAAATTAAACACTAGCTTTCCATCTTCTAGTTTTCTTCCATTAACATGAGACACCTTAAACTCTTTAGTTTCAAATACCTTTGGATTCCATAAAACACCTATAGTATTTCCTCCAAAACTATCATAGAAAAATGAGGCATACTCTCCATAATTTTCCTGTAAAAGTTTAAAAATTAATTGTAACTACTATATTACTATGACAAGGTTTACTTACTCTTAATTCTTTTAAATATAGTTCAACAGGATTAAAATTAGTAATAGGAATTTTAGATTTCTTTTTAGGATCATATTTTTCTACAAATATTCCAGTTTTTAAGGGTGGTATTATTTGTTCATGAACTCTTGGATTTGCCGAAGAATTCAAATGTATTAATAAGTTGTAGCCTTGCCAATTTGGAGTAAATAAATCCTGAAATAAACCATTTGATACATTTAATTCTAAAAAACTTGCCTTCTTTCTTACCATAACATCATACTCTTCAGCCTCAAGAAGCTTCTGGCTATAAAAGTTTAATGTCACAGTGGCTAGACTTTGAACCCTTTTTAGAACTTCCTTTGTAGGGGCATGTTTAGTAAAAATTGACCGCCCTTCATCAAACGGCGTTATGATGTAAAGTGGCTGATGTGCACTTCTATTTTGCTGTAGTTTTCCTTCCAAGTCAGTTATTGCTTCCTCTGAAATGTTAAATTTAAAAGATGACGTAGAATTTAAAGGTCTTTCTCACTTACTCTCAATCTCATCATTGAAATTCACCAAGACGGGCTGCAAATCCCACTGAGCCTCAGAAAAAAATTTTAAAAATCGAAGGAATGATATTTGAGGTGTATTTGGAAGTAAGGATGTTCCTGATAGGTACAAAGATGCATTTAACAAGTCGATTACCACATTTGGAAACAGATACTCATCAATTAATTGTGACCTCAACCATCTTTTTATAAGTGCAGTACCAGGCCCAAAACTTGGATGCTGAGCTTGTATCCTAAAAGAATAATTCTAAAATCCATGTAATTGCATGATTTCATTGTTTACCCTTTGAGTGCACTGATGATTTTAGGCAATACATTTAAATTTAAATCCAAATTAAAGCTTTCCAATGTTTCCTTATAACATGTTATGCCATTATTATCAGACTCCTTTTTCACTAGACTTATTTCTTTTGGTACATAAATGCGATATCTGAAGATGAATCCTTTGTAAAACACCTCAATGTAGTCTTTTTTTACACTTGTGAGTATTTTATGTTCTGTTTTTAACAATTTGGACATTTCTAGGTAAAAAGATGTTTTTAAGTATCTTACTCCATCTAAATTATTTGGCCACTTTGAACTGTGCTCTGTAAAAGATAAATTTTAAATTTAATAACAATAACTTAAAATTGAATATACCTAATTGCAGAACATTATCTAAGGATTGTATGTATCTTGGAATTTCTTCATCATTTTTGTTAGAAAACACAATATTATTTCTATTAAAGTTTACATCTTTTTCAACTTCATAGTTGGTAGCCAAAGGAGGGAAAACGTCAGTATAACTAAAGGAAAATAAAAATGTATTAATATTTTAAAATTGTATCAATATAATACCTATAGACATCAGATACTCCTTGCACTCCTGTTATACTTAGAGACATTTTTAATTCTCTGAGTATTTTATTTAGTTCCTCAGATGTAGTAATTACTTTTAAACTAGCTTCCTCATTTGTTCCCAGAGGATAAGGAGTAAATATAATTTTGTTTCTTAAAAATTTTTCAAATTCTTCATAGTACATTTTATATGAGAGTTTCAATTTTTCTCCCAAAAGAAAATCAATAATTTTTTTCACTATAAAACGTTTTTCTTGTATTGTTCTTGTTTTAAAGTACACAGCTACTTTAGTGGATCCATCACGGAATCTAAAAAGATACAAATATTGCCAAAATTGTATTTTGATTAAAAAAATGTTTTTTTATACCTTCTATCACTAGACAATGATCCCCAAAATTTCCTAAACTTTGCAGCATTAATGTGATCATTCAATGCTGGTCCATGTTCTATAAAACTGAAGGCATGATCAGGATCCAAATTAATTCCAAGGAAAATTTTTTCAGGAATCCCATTTTTTCCAACATTTGTAATTTTTGGCACTAAATTTAGTACTCTCTTGTTTAAACCTTGTTTTAATACATCACATATTGTTTTTATTACTAATAAATGGTTATACCCAATTGACTGTGCTTTCTGTATATCATCATTGGGTACTTCCAAAGAATTTGGGAGATTACTCAGGCTAAAATATAAATGTGTTGTTTATATTTACTAATCAAAAGACATTTTAATTATATAGAGGCAGTCATTCTAAATCAAGAGCAAGTATGAGATAAAAGTATCTCAGAAATAAAGAAAAATTATTGAGAAATGTCTGCAGATTTTGTAAATTTAAATTAAAATTTACAAATATAAAATACTTACTTTAACACTAGGTCATACTGTAAGTGGAACGGTAACTTTGTTAAAAAGAGAGTTTGAAATGAGTTAACTCTATTATCATCTAGATGTTTCAGTGCCATTTCACATTCATTTTTAACTTTCTTGTAGAATTCGTAGTTCATAAAACCCAAGACATTGTAACAGCCACTTCTATCTATCAATACTACCTCATATTTATCTTTAAAATTATTTAAAACGTCGGGTGCAACATAATCACATATGCTGTAAGGAGTTTCATGTAGATCAGTGCTTGCAATAAAATTCCAAAAGTTTCTAACAACTTGATAGCTGCTCATATGATTGTTAATTTTTCTTTTTGTGGTCAGATATACAATAAAGTATAAAAGCACAGATTCAGAAAATGAACCAACTCCTTGATTTAATTCTCTCTGGTTTATCCAAACAGATAATAATTTTATTCCTTCTTGGATATTTGTTTGTTCATTTAAAACTGATTTTATAAAACTAGTATTTATGCTCAATGTAAAGTCATGTCCCAGTGTGCAATTGTATAACAAAGTGGGTGATTTTTTTAAATTTTCCAGATTCTCAATCTGGGAATGACCAAACAAATCAGTTCTAATATTATTTTGATTAGGTAAACTTCTTGCTGCTTTAAAATATTCATCTTCAGGTGTGGCATATATTTGTATAATCACTTTATCACAATCTGTTGGTGTAATATTAAGTATTGGGAGAAGGTGGTTGTCTTCATGATTAATTAAACTTATGCTTGATATTATGTTGGATGAACAAATTTCTTCAGCAATATACAGCAAGTAGTAATACCTTTTAACAATATATCTATTATTTAAGAAGTCTTTGATGTGAAAACATGCATGGGGCATCTTCAAGTTAACTTTGTATACCAAATTTGGACCTGCCAAGCAATTATTTTCATAATTTCCAAATGGTTCCACAGATTTTGGCTTTTTAAATTTTAAACTGACATCTTGATCAGTTTTAATATAATTATCATATTTGTTGGCTAGTTGACTTAAAAATTTTTCTGTTTTATTTTTAGTTTTCAAATGACTTTTTATATTTGAAAGTTGTCCTTCGTACTCCTTAATATTGTTGATTAAATCTTTAAATGCCTCAAGCCAATTATTAATAAACTTTTTTCTTTTGTTTTTTATCTCAATTTCTGTTATTAATTCTTTGATTTGAAGTCTGAAAAGGTTGTTGTTAAAAAGGTTTTCAGTTTGTTTTAGTTCATTCAATTCCTCAACAGTGGGTGGTTTGAACAAATCCTTCTTGTTCTTTTTATTACTATGTTGAGATATGTCTTCATATTTAACCTTTTTTAGAGTCTGTTTATCTTGTCGTGCTTTTCTTTTATTATTTTCAACCGCAACACTTTCCTCAGCATCGTCATCACTGCCAGATGAGTCAATTAAATCGTCAAACATCTAAAATTTACAATTAAACTCTTTCTCTGATAGAGAATACTATAAGCAGAACGTACCTCTTCTTCAAATTCCATGGTTTATTGTTATTTTCACGAACAAATAAAGTCACACTAACAACAAACTTGGTCACTTAACTTACATGTAAACAGAAATAAATAAGGTTAAGTTGGTGAGGTTATGTTTCTTAACACGTGCTGGCAACCATGCCGACAATAAACATTGCACCGATCACTAGTTAGCATTTAAATTTTCCACAGTAGGTGCAATCAACCAATCTAAAGACCTTGATGATGACAAGTACGGTACAATTGCAGGTCGATGCTTCGCTGCAAGGATTTATGTGGTACAAATTAATTAAATTAATCATTAAAATTATTTCGACAATTTTAATTTATTTAAAATTTCAACTTATAAATTAAGTAATAAAGTTCGATTCAGATGACATTACATAATTAATGAAAAAGTGATCTATAGAGATGCTTGGGTCAGAGAAGAAAAGTTATCAAAAAATTAATTTATTTCCAACCGATGAATTTTTCATAATTTAAGTTTAATTGGGAACTACATACCTCTAATTAAATGCAATCAAAATATTTTATATTTTATTTGTTCTGTACTATTTCTACAATTATTCATTTTGAACCTAAATCAAAATAATTTTTACTTAAATTAAATTTTAAAGAAAAATAAATGCGACATGTAACTGGTCACAGAAATATCACATTTTTGATAAATGTATATTTATTGAACAATTTATACATAACTTTAAACAAAATTGTTAATATTTGGTTCGTTATAACTACATGTAAACAGTGAGATAAAGATTTATTGAAATATTGAAAATGGTCCTTTAAAATTAAATTTCACGACTCTAATATTAATTATTAATAACCACAATTTTGATATTTTAATCGATATTATATGCCGTTCTTCAAGTTTTCAAATGTATTTAGATCCGGACTCTTTTAATCAATTTATCCTTGGTAAATTATCGTTGGCAAATGGTTGCATTACATCTCTTATTATGTCTATATAGATAAAACGGTCTATTTTACTGATATTTTTTTGTGAAGATCCTATACCATGCCAAGGAACGCAACCCCAAACCAAAACTTTTCTTCCATCGTGTTCCAAAGTTTTTCTGACGTATCTGGGATCTAAACTTTTATTAGGAGGACGATGGATGAATTTTTTACCATCTGAACATACTCTAGTTAACACTCTGACCATCACACTATGTAACACAGCCCAAATATTAAACAGAGTCAGAGAATACAAAAATAGCAGAATAATGCGCTTTGATAAAAAGGTCTTTTTGTAGTAAATACTATTTAAATAGTGGAAGAAAAGGAAACAAAAATAAACATTTGCAATTTTTTATTATGATTTTATTATTTACAGTCTATAATCCACAATATATACATAGATGAATATGTTTCATAACTGACAATAAAATATCATTTAAATAACATTTGTATAATTCTTTATTTAAAATGCCAACATTTCAAGCTAATCTTCAATAAAGGTAACTTTAACCCAGTAATTTCAATATACAACTTAAACTATACATGTAGATCATTAAAATTGGTTAATTTTATGATATAACAATAAATAGTAGCTATGTATATTTACAAATAAATAGACTTTAGTTAAAGCACTTAAAAAATATTGTACTAAAAGATATGTTCTAGTAAACAACATTAGGCTTAATATATATGACCAAAATGTGTAGGTATCATATTTGTCACGATTTAGTTTCCAGAACCGTTCAAATTAATTTTGATCAGATATTTTCACCCTAAATATAATTACAAAATATACGAATAATTCCATCTCTATCTATTGCTATCATTATACATATTTCTGCTATCTCACAGCTAAGTTTTTTGAGACATCCTCAAAATGATTGATGATTTTTTTAATTAAAAATATGTAATACTAAAACTTATATTTGGAACAATTTTAATACTTAACATGGCACAAATATACCTAGAAATTGTTAAAATAATTATTATAGATAACCTAAGGAAAGGTACACAACTATATAAATCACAATAAAAAAAAAATAGAAGAGTATGATTTTTGTATTAGAAATGTTTTCACAATTGGGACCGCGTGTCATAGTATTGTTGCAGATAAGGCATTTGGAAATATATGTTTTATCAGAGTTCGAACTATATTGAATATTTATATTAATTGCTCAACTTCAAATTCGTATAATGTTCATTTATCTCCAATATGGTCCTAACATTGTTTTTAGTACATTCACAATTTATTGTAGGATTTAAAATAAAATAATGTTATGTGAATATACTTTAGTGGTATTTATTAGAAAATCTTGCGGCCTATTTGTAATCAACAACTACATAGTGGCTGGTATCTCCAACAAGAAGCTAGTCAATAAATGAATTATCTAAAATTCCAAATCTATATATAAATACATATCTTTAATATATATATAATTCTTGTCTCTGAAATATATAATTTGTTTAAAGCGTAAATCACTAACTACCATATCTGTTAGTCTTTTGTGCATTACACGACTTTTTTGCATCTTGTAAGGCAAAAACGACTGATTATTAAGATTATAGAAGTCCAATTATATCTTTTCTAGCATCGGCAGTTTTAGTGTGTCAGGGACTTCTATTTCTTCTAAACATATCACTGAGGGGTTGAATGGAAATCTTACAGGGTACCTAAATTTGACGTCCATAAGTAGAGTCTGAAAAAATAAAAATAATACGTAAATACAAATCCCAAAATACATTTTTATCTTTAACATTTTGAGTGAGAAATATTGGACTTAAATTTAGAATATTTGCTGAATAAATTTACACAGATTATGCCACTATTTGTGTTTTCTATAGAAAAAAATATTGATCATCTAATGAATAAAATAAATATTCCTTTTTTTAATATTATTTTTCTATATAGGGAACACTCAGTGACATCGACAGTTCACATTTGATTTGACTCACATTGCCACGTATAAGTGTGGGTTGTCCTGGCATAATTTGAGTACCTTGTATATTGTTTGATCTTATAATAGGATAACCAGGAAGCATATTTATTAAGATCACCTAAAAGAACGTTTTACATAAGATCGAAATTTCCCAAGAAACTATGTTTTCATTTAAATTCCAATTTAAGTCCTTTTAACGCAAAAATATGAAGCGTCACATTTAAGTCAATGTTTAAATAATCATTGTATTTTTTCACTGGTAAATACATAAATAGAATGCATACCTGCTGCTCTTGACTTTGAGGCCTTTCCTGTAATTTAGCTTGAACCTTCTTAATAAATGACACTGGTACCCGTTGTTCGAATTCGTCGACTGGTGTGTACAGATTTAATATCTTGCAAATCTGTAATGGCGTTAGTGCACTGCACATTTCGCAAACACTGGCGACGTCTTCTTCATATTTTCTTGCTTGTAATAGGTGGGCGGCCTGAATTATAGGCTGGAGGGTTGCTTGAATCGATGTCTCCTGAAATGTACATCAAGTCGATGTAGTTTTATATATGAATAATTACAAACAATTAACTTACGTCCAAAGATTTCTCTCTGGTCCACATTTCGAAGTGTGAAAGATTGTGACGAATCTGAAGTCCTTTAGACCAATGACAAAGTTCTTTGCGCAAAAGGAGATTGTTCAAACTCGATGAACACAGGAAATAGAAGATTTGCTTGAATATTTGTGATATAACTTCTTGATCCACTCCATAAAATGACAGTATTTTGTGATGGTTCGTCAGTTCTTGTAATAATGCGGTAGTAGGTTTTTGATTACCTACAGGGCTTGTGGTTGAATTTTGCCTTGTTCTAAATCCACTCGGTTTATTCCCGCTAATACCGGCTATTTCTTCGTGTTCTAGAATGGCTGGTACAATGAGGGTTTGAATTTTACCTTCGAATGTTTTGATAAGGCCTTGATAAATCCAGACAGCAATATCTGACATTACTTGTCTGTACTCAGACAGATCGAAGTTTCTCAAACACTGTTCGTTTTGTTTCACTGTGTTCTTTTCTTGGAATGCTTTATCTCCGCTGTATTGCTTCATGTTATGGACCAATCGAAGTGTATTCGACAGCCACAGAGCTAACAATTCGAAATTTTCTTGATTTTTTCTTACAACCTTTTTAACTGAATTTGTGAATGCTGATAGAATTGCCTTAACTTTTTCGTCATCATTAACGTAGTCCGTGTGTCTGATGCACATAAACACTATGTAAGCTGGCAATCCAGGTAACAGGGCCACAGCGGTCCGGGGTTTAAGATCTACGAGAATAGTCAGATGTAATTAAAATACTTCTTATACATAAAACATATTTACCTATAACAAGATGTTTCATAATAATATTTTCTTGGCCCTCCGGGTATGAGAACATTCCTAGATATTCTCTATCTTTCTTTTTGATGCTAGGTAATGGCCTGTTGTGCTTAGGTACGATCTTATTATTATTGTCATTTTCCACGGTAATAGTGCTATCCACATCGAAACCAGTTTCCTTTAATTTCTTCATAAGTTGCTTCAGTTGTTTCTTTAACTTTTGCACACTCTTAGACAACGTATCCTTTGTATCGTGCAAATCCAAATTCTCGGCAGTCAGTCTTGCGATTTCGTGCTGCATGTAGATCTCATTCTGAGACTGGTCTTTGGAAGTCAAATTGGCAGAGAGAATTCGTTGTTGACGCTCGTTGTCCTCCTTCAACTTTTCAATTTCAAATTTATATTCACGCTCGTGCGCTTTGTATTTCGCTTTCTCATCCTGAAGTTCCAGCTCCAGTTGTTTGTTAATAGTTTTTTGAGTTTCATAAGCTAGAGCCAACTCTCCATCTTCGTTGATATACTCACCTAAAACGGAATCAGTATTATTTACGACAACATATATTACTAATGGTTTCTTTAATAATTCACCATTATAGTTTTTAATCACAAAAAAATGAAAACAAAACATGTCATGCAAAATAATAATAATAGTAAAAAAACATAAAAAAAAATAATCAACACACGATTCATGCAAGTGACATGCATGTTGTAGTCACAAACACTTGCCTGAAGCCTTCTTCTTTGGTTCTGAAATTCCATTTGCGAAAGGAGACCATTTAAAAATGATAAATAAATATTATAATATATTGAAATACCGTAGATCAAAGAACACGATATGTGACACCTACCTAGTCTTGTATTTGAGTTAACTAGAGACTTCATATTATTGGTTTGGTTGGCCAAAACACTCTTCAATTGCACCACCTCTTCACCTCTCCTGTCCAGTTCAGCCTGCATCTGCACCATCTGTTCTTGCAACTTCGACTTCTCCGTACCATCACTGATGCTGCTTCTCAACTCCATCAATTGAGATTTCAAGTTCGAATTGGTCAATTCTAATTCCGAAATTCTGACAGCATCGTTAGCCGCATTTTCTGCCCGTTCGACTCTGGGTGACATGTCTAGTTCGTCTAGACGTTTCTGCATTCTCATTTTTTCCCGTTCCATTGCTGATAACTTGTGTTGCAGCTTCAATACCAGACCCACGTCCACTTTACTATCCGGATCTTGTTTCGTATCGTTGCTGCTAGTCGTGCTGGGAGTTTGAGATTCACTTGTTGCACCTGCAGCTAATAGTAAAAAATAAATATTAAAACATCTTCTAAATTAATTTAACTCACCATCAACCTTCCAGTCAATATTTTCAAGTTTCTCTCTATTATGAGAACTAGACGTTGAGCGAACTGAGCCATATCCATGATCTTCCGGAAGATCGGAATTTAGAAGTGCTTCATCTACCATAGAAATGCTGCTTATATCACTGATGTTACGCCTGTGCGATATGTGGTTGTTTTGATTTTGAATTTGTTTTTCCAGTTCTTCGCAATGTTGTTCCAAATTATGGTATTCTTGTAAGAGTTTCTGATAGTTTTGTTTGTCGTTATCTTGTTCGTTCATAATCAAAATTTTCTCCTCTTCTAAACGAGTTTTCAGGTTTTCTTCTGCACCCTTCTGGTTTACCTTAACTATTTCATTGATGTTCTCCAATTCTTTACGCAGTTTGAGAGTTTCTTCCGCATACAGCTCGCTTTGTTTCATAGTTTCTTCCTTGAATTTTTGATGTTCGTTGAGAAGATCCATTTTTTCGTCTCGTTCGTTTTTCAGGTCTAATTCTATTTTCTCGATTTTCTTGTTCTTTTCTATTAAAAGATTGTTGAGATTTTTTATTTCTATTTCTAGAGCTTTGAATGTTACTAATTTGTTCCTGCAAATCAGATGGTGAGTGAAACTAAATAGAAAATAACCATTTAACTTACTTTAACTCCTTTACTTCCTGTTGGTACGATTTCATTTCATTATTTTGCTTATTAACTTCGTCAATCTTCTGCTGTAGGCTTATGATTTTGTTCTCTAATCCCTTATTAAGTTTCTTGACGTGTTCAATTGACCTCGCTTCAATACGTAGGCGTTTATATTGTCTCTTGGCCAAAAATCTTCGGATAGCAGCTTGACAAATAATAATTTGTCGTTTCCTTTTAAGCACTGTTCTTCTTGATAACCAGCCTCTAACATGCTTTTGTATAATGATTGCCTAGAAAAGAGGTACGTTAGTTTCATAGTATACTTAATATACCCATAAATATGTACTTTTGCGTTGTATTTAACTTTTAGGAATTCACGCCGGGCTAAATATCCCCTTGCACGAGACTGTATTCCAATAACGCATTGTTTCAGCCTCTGGTATTGTACTCTCTTTACCCAACCTCGCACATACCGTTGTATCTTCTTAGCAGCACGTTCTCGTCTAATATCTTGAGCAAGCCTAAAAAAAAATAAAAAAATTTAGTTCCGAAAACGAGTTTTCAATCTCTTGTTTACCTTCTGGCCAAAAGCCCCCTTCCATATCTCTGAATATTCAGTGCACAATTTTTAATTCTCAAGAACTTCTTGCGCCAGATGAATGCTCTAACTGTCTTCTGCATCATAATGCAGCACTGCTTGAGCTTATCGGATCTTAATTTCTCCAGGTAGGCGACCTGACCGGCCCTGAAGAAGATCTTTGTCTTGCCAAATTGGTACATATCCGTGTTCTTTATGTATTTGTTCAGAATGGTTTCACACGTTTTCTGCATGTTAGTCCTGTTGATGTCGTTGAATTTGCACAGCACTCGATAACGATAGAAGAAATCGATGTAAGTCCATCTGCTAGGAAAGCCTGCCGATGAGAGTCGTATTGTTTCCAGAACACCACAGGCTCTCAATTGTTGAACGGCTCTTTTCGGGTTGTACTCGAAAGGCGTTTTCGAATCATTAGGCTTGATACATCTGACGTAATGTGGTGTAGTTGCATTTAAAGTTGCCATGAGCATGTTTAGTGAATCTCTGAACTGCGATCCCACCGTTTTCTTGTGTGACTTTTGAGCACCTGGTAATTGCTTTGCCGGTATAATTTTCACTTTAGCATTGGGGGCTGCGAGTTTGTGTTCATTGCTAGCGAACAGACGTTTGACTAGATTATTTTTGCTTGCTTTAATGACGGAAATCTGTTCTTCAATTACGGTGTCCCTGTTTTTCTCTAAGAAGCCGTTGCTCTCATACTGGACTTTGTCGGCGAAGTGGTTTATTACGAAGGAAGACTGACCGAAACGGCCCTTCGAAAAGTGGGAGTATTTTATGCATTTATTGTACAATTTTTCTGTCCAACTTGCGTCGGAACCTCTGGGCATCTACAAGAAAAGTATTAGATAACAATGTGATAGATTGGAATTTTTATGTATGAACTTACTCTGCATTCCTCATCGAGTAGATCTAGTATTCCCAATTTGGTTTCGATGAGATCTATACAAGGCTGATTGTCATAAAACTCAATCATTTTCCATTCGATTCCTTCCTTTATGTATTCTTCTTGTTCGAGTTTGAATACGTGCATGTTAAATTGTTGCTGCAGCTTCTCGTTTGCATAATTTATACAAAATTGCTCGAACGAGTTCGTCTCGAAGGTTTCAAAACCGTAGATATCCAAAACGCCTGAATATTTAAATTAGTCAAAATAAGCAAATGTTGGTTCAAGTGTCAATAATACGTACCAATGAATTTGTGACGGTTTCCTGTCGACTCTAAAGCTTTATTTATAACCAGTACAATCCAATTGAATAATTCAGCATAGATATGCTTTGCCAATGCGTCCCTTGACATATTGGCATCTTCGACTGACATGGGTTTTAGAATCACGTCCCTCATAGAGACAATTTTCCTCGTACACAGCCATTGTTTCAAGTCATTCTCGTCAACGTCCAGCAGAAATGCCAATAAGTTCATGTGAACGTCTTTGGGCTAAAATCAAATGTTAAATTTAAAAATTATCCTTCATATTTCTGTTAGTTTAAATTAAAGTCATTCAGCTTTGCTGGCCTGTAATTGATATGTTTTTATAAAGACAAGAGAGTCGATTCATTACAACGATATAATTACTGAAACCCTATCAAGATAATTGTGTTTCTAATTATAGGAACTTAAATAATAATAAATTGATGTGATTTTCCAATCGTTGATTTCGCTACAAAACTTACAGAAATGCCACATCCTTCCTGATCCTGTTGATTCTCAGTCTTGATGACGCACTCGGCGAATCGAATATTTCCTAGATGTAGAATAGCTGCCAAAATTCTAAACATATCGTTCTGTTCCGTTTCCGAAAAACCTAGTAAATTGAGCGCGTTAACTGTTTCTTCGAAAGCCTCCAAATCATTCACACCCGCCACATCCGGACTTCTGCCCTGGTTTAAATATGTGAAATTGTCTTGGTGATCTGAAAAAACAAATCGTGTTTCCTCTGTTCAGCAAACATAACATCTCACCTACCTAATTTGAGGTGTGGTAGTTTTTTCCTTGCCGCGCAAAGTTGATAGAATATGTGGTAGTTCCTCTCATCTGGCGCTTGGAAAACAACTCGAGATTTCTCAAGGAGATACGTCCGCATGGATGCTCCGATTATGTGGTACTGCTTGCTGAATTGCAGTTCGATAAATTTACCGAATCTGGAACTGTTGTCGTTTCTTGTAGTTTTGGCGTTTCCAATTGCCTGAAAGTGAAATAGGTCGCTTAATTTTCTGTAAGTTCGTTACCATAATAACTATTTTTGGGGTACCAGTTTATAAACCAATTTTTTAGATATATAATTGTTAAAATTAAATTAATAAGCTTAGGTTTTGTTCATAAAATTTCTTTTTCTTTGATTAATGTTGCTTATAATTTCTAGGATTGTAGTACTTTTTTAATATTTCCTTTGAACTTTTCCAGTAGTTATATTTTTTCAATAAATGTCGTATTCCTAATTGTATATGCATTTTAATTTATTTTAAAACAGTAAATATGTCATTTGTAAGCAGTTCCTGTCGTCGATTTGTGTACAGAAGATTCATCATTTCTTCTTCTGTCCCAATAGATACCTACTTCCATGATGGGACTGCTGGCCAGCACCTTCTTCTCGATTTGAGTCTCGGTGGCATTGCCGCCAACGGTGGCGAAGTACCGCATCGCATACTTGGCAGAGACCGTTTTGCCGGCACCACTCTCGCCCGAGACGATGATGCTCTGGTCACGCTGTTCGCGCTCCAGCTTCGTATAGGCCTCTTCTGCGACGGCAAAGATGTGCGGGTCCAGGTCGCCCATCGCTTGGCCTCTGTACGTCTGTATCGTGTCGATGTCTGAAATAAAGCAAACCGGTTTATGGGTCGGTTGGAGAATTGACTGTTTCGGGGTCAGTATTGCCGCTGATGGACCGTGAATGCTTATGGGAATGGTATGTAAGTACCAGTGAAATGGATAAGTTATTCTATAATTGGTTTTTGACTTATACGATGGGTTCCAATAGAAACAAATCAGATTTAACCGGCAACTAATGATTGATGCTTTTGTTCCTCAATATTAAATATTTTATGATGAATAATAAACTAGGAATTACCCACTTTAATAAGAATGTAATAAAACTGAATTCACCGTGAACGGGTTTTGAACCGGCAAATTGAAATTATTGTGCAACTCAATTAAATTAAATAAATATTTTGATCGTTATCGAATTTTAAAAACGAAAGTGACTAGTTAAACAGTTAATTATGCCAATTAATTGCAATCGATTTCTTGCCGTGCCGGGCAAACTAATCTAATTAACTGCTCTAATGACTTCAACTTCAGACATTCATAAGTCGCATCTAAGGACAAACCTCTTTCGCAGTTCACACACAAAATAATCTTACCATAAATGGGTAATTCATCGTAGGGATTAATCGCCACCAGTACGATTCCACAGTACGTGTAAATATATTTATTCTGACAGAACCTGACTTGTAAGTTGTAGAGTACGGCAGGTTCGTGCAGATAGGAGAGAGTAGTGAGATCATTTTCGCCAATCAGAATTTGCGGATTCCTCAGGAACGGCAGGTTCTCCTCCGATTTGACGGCCAACGTTTTCGATTCATTGTCCTCGGTCACCACGTCGATCGTTTTCTTGTTTGGTTTGTAGTCCTCTGTCAGTTCGGCACCCTCCCATACTTTTTCCGGATGCGGGATCCATACTTTCGCACCCTGAAAATTAGTTGCTTTGAAGTTTGTTTGTAAATTCGATTAATTTTCGAATCAAATCGATGCGTTGAATAGGTTTTGATTGGGCGTTTATGTAAACACGGTTTCAGAAAGAGAACGGCCGAACGAAACAGAAAGGTCATGAAGTTAATAAAGTCTACGGGTTGAAAGCTAATTTGATTACCCAATATCCAATCGAGACCCCATAAATAATCGTATTGGCAAGTTGGAATGACTGCATGATATAATTCTCGTTAGATTTTGTACTTGCTTTAATTTATCCAATATCATCACCCATTTCGACCACTTTATTTATTAGTGTTGATATTTTGTATTATCTATTAATTTTAAAAAATATTACTTTGCTTCCTAAGCAAAGCAGTTAGAACATGTTAAATACTGAAGAAAACTTAAATATTATTTTTTCTGAAGTTTTGTACTGAAGAAAATACAGTCCTTCAAATTTAAATTTTAAGAATTGTTTTTAACTCATATTTTCGTAACCTTTGGTCCTCTCGTGTTTAAATTTGGTATGTATTATCCTAAAATATTTACCTTCAATTCGATATCGATTCGATTTCCATAATGACACAGTAGCGTAGATTTTGGGGGGTGCTCCTCTTTTTCTCGCCCTATTTTCCTCGCCACTGAGTATTTTTGAAAACTATTAAGTTTTTCATATTTCTTACAGAATTTAGAAAAAATGGTTGCTCTGGATTAATTTTGATTAACACAGTCGATTTTTTTATTTTAATTTTATTCAAACATAATCTGGAATGTCTCAAAAATGAATGTCGTAATTAAAATTAATCAAGAGCTTATATTATTTCTAAATTATGTAAAAAATATAAAAACCTTCATAGTTTTCAAATTTTGAGTGGCGTACAAAGTAGAGTGAGAAAGAGAGGAGAATCCTCCAGAATCTACGCTCCTGTATTACTGGATAAAGTTTATTACATTGAATTGCAGTCAGGTATTTTAGGATAACACATACTTAATTTAAACATGATTGGACTAAAAGTTACGGAAACATGTTTATTTTAATTTTCTTCAAATATTAGAACAGAAATATTTTAAAAATGGCTGTGTTAATCAAAATTAATCAGTACCTCTCATTTCTAAATTATGTAAAAAATATAAGAAACTAGTTTTAAAAAATATTGTGTGGCGTAGAAAATAGGGTGAGAAAAAGAGGAGAATGTAATAAACTGTTAGTATCGATATAGTTTATTACATTGAATTGAAATGTATTTTAGGACAACACATACCTAGTTTAAACACGATTGGACAAAAGGTTATGGAAATATAAAAAAAAATGATAAAATGTAAATTTGTAGGGCTGTATTTTTTTCAGAGGAAAAAAATTGAAAAATCAACATTTTAATTGTGGATGTGACTTCCTAGAAAATTATAACTTTCTCACAATATTTCGACAAAACTAAAATAACTCATTAAAATAATTATGGGAAATATATTTTTACACTACGAATTTTAGCAGATTGCGCATATAATTTAAAATAATGGTGAAAGCGAATTAATGAAGGAAATATTTATATTTACACCATTGCGACCGCTAAGTATTTCCTTGTGTATTAATAAATTGGATGCGGTTTTTCCTAAAAGTAATTAAATATTTCGCTTTTTTGTGTGAGATAATTTATATCATATACAGGAAATATGTAGGTGTCGCATATCTTTGACCACAAAAGGACAGTCGGTGGAATTATATACGTTACGAATCATTGAAGTCTTAGTAGCCACGATTGGCACACCAAAAATTCAACAAAATTATAATAACACGTTTTACAAATGACCCACATTTTATTAATAAGAATAAACTGGTTCAAAATGCACGAAAGATGCAGATATGTCGGTATGGCCGTTTAAGAAAGGACGTAAATGAAATACTTGTTTATATATAAGCCTGTGAAAGTATATAAAATGTAATATGTTATTGTTTTAACAATGCCATTTAAATACATAATTTTGTTTATTTTTTTACATTTGTGGCTAAAAACTTTGCCTGATTATAAATATTTTTTAATAATAAGGGACGAAGTGATATTAATATATATTTAACGGTTGGATGTATTTTTTCTTTAATGATACTAAATTATATAAATATTTATGGTTGCTTACGTTTAATCGTTTACTTTCTATACTTTAACCCATTATGTATGCAATTAATTCAATTTATTTTAATTATACAAATATCTAACACACTCATTTCCTATAACTACCTTCCAATAGTGCATTATTTCATTTATCAGTCTTCCACTATTCGAGATTTATCACATCACTGAATACAGTACAAAAGTTACATACCAGATCACAAGATAATGGGCGATATACGTTCTGATTATTTAAATTTATAAAATGTAATTCCGATAACTGTATACGTTATAGATTCTATACCGGTGGCTTTTTTTAAAGCGTTTGCTACAGTAACATATTCTGTTCGCCGTGACCTTTGCCAAAGTAAAAGAAATGTAGCAATCCTTGAACCTGAAACGTATTTAAAATTTCATGCACAAGCTCTTATACACTTGGGAAATATTAAAAGCTTCTTTTAAAGTATAATTTTCTGCATTTACAATAAGAATATAATTTGGCATCGTTCTGTCGCCCATTCACTGACGTTGGTCATGTTTTATATATTTTTTACGACGATAGTTATCTTGGATTCCATAAAATTTTCGTCACACACGATTTAAGTGCACTCTGAACGTATAGTAAACAGTCCAACATGCGGGAATAATATTCTCTCTATTATAATAAAACTGATATAAAGATGGAACAGATGAAATGTGCTACAGTTACAGGAAATTAAATACTTAAATTATTCCACGAACAATGACGACTACAAAATTATGTTTCGTTAACAAACTGAAAAGGTAATTTGTATGAGTCTTCGTTTGCGACACCATTTAGGACATAACGGTTCTACATGGACGTGCGAGTTGTCGGTTAAATTTTAAGATTCGTTCAAATTTTTAAGTCGGGGAATTTCCGACGGGTTCCTATCTCGGCATTATAATTAAATTAACCGAAACGATGCTATTTTGAAGTGGTTATTGGATGGGTGTGAGTCCACAAAATACAAGAAGTGTGTGTTAATTTTTATGTATATGTTTTCGAATTGGATAAATTTAGAATTGATTAGTCGGTTTTATTAATACTCATTTAATAGCCTATTGTGATTTTAATATTTAAATGTAAATCTTTTTGTAGGTCACTGTTATGAATAATAAATTCCATAAACATTATGTTATTTTTAAATGAAGTAGTTTTATTATCAGGGGAAGTAATAGTACTTCTTCAAATAATATATAAATAATAGGCCATCAGAAGTAGCAAATGAGATACTGTAACCCATAATTTCGTTCTATCAACAGCATCTATAAACACGGACGCGGAAGTGACATTTCTGCATATATTTTATAACAAACGATAGAGGCAACAAATACCCACAGTGGTTATTCAACAGATCACATTCAAAAGGTCTGAAAAACTGGTCTTATTTCAATGAACTTTCACTGTTACTCTCTGTTTAGTTTCGTCAACGTTATTGTTAACATTTATTCGGTGTATAATCTTCTCTCACAATGCAGCAACAATATCTTGCACCTATCATTATAATTATTACATTAATAGGAACTTTATTAAAATAGAATGTTCAGATAGTGGCCGTTAAATGATCACGATTTTGGAGTTGCTGCACTCAAGGATTTATTTCGCTTTTTTACCATAACATTGGACTAGTTAAACTTGATCGTATTCTCATAATTGGAAGCAATTATTGGAAAACTGTTTGTGGAAGATTGATTGTTGCGGATGATGCTGCAATAAAATTGTGATCGATAATGGACCGCATGAATCTCAGACCAAATATTTATCTGAGCAAAAAATTGGAGAACTGCATTAACGTTGTTGCCGTCGATGAAATAATTCAAGCATAATATCAATGCAGTTTCTCCATTAAATCATCCGATTCCCAAGTCACGTTTGTGCGATTTTAAGGAACGGTGTGTTTCTATTAAAATTAATCGTTGTTAATCCGACGTTTCTTGGATCACTAACCTTTCATTTCTAAAACCGGTACCTCTCACACACAAAAAAAAACACACACAACAACGAAAACGAACCAGTTAAAAAGTGTTCACTGGATATAATTTACAAGAGGTCGGATAGTTAAAAAGGCATTAGTTTGACTAGTTGACATTTAGTGGTGCACGTTCACTTTTTAGAATGAAATTTCATTGAACGGAGCAGCCACATGGTTTAGAGAACGTGCGTACGGCCTTTAAACGAATGGATGTTTATTAGTTTGCAATTCTTTTGTGATTTACCTGTGTATGTGGTTGTAATTGTTTCTGATTTATTATATCATGTCGCCTGTTGCAATAATACAATTGCATAAGGTAAAATTGGTGAACACTTTCTGAAGTTTGTATTCACTTTTGATCATCCTGGCCTCAAGTAATCTTATTAGTTAGATGTCAATGAAGTATGTTGTTATTATTATATTATTTATTGATGGAATCAACTGATGATTCATATTTTAGATTAAAATAAAATAATCTAAAAATATGTATATAAAATTTAGATGGTAATTGTTTTGAATCGCGACCTATTTTTAGCTATAAAAAATTGAAAAAACAACTTCATATATTTTTTTTAATATTCTTCTCTTCGGCGCATTATAAAATATATTTTGATCAAGTAAAAAAAAGATTTCCTAAAGAAAAATTAATTTTAAATTTGAAAAAATTCTGATTTCTACGGTTTATGCTTGAAATTTTTATGAACAAATTTTTTTATACTATAGGCCCTTTTTTCGAAAAGTTCATCTAAAAGGATGTTTTTCAAAAAAAAAAACAAGAAATAGAAAAAAAATTGTCAATAAAATTTTTCAATTTGATTTTTTTTCAATCAAAATTTCAACATGTGAAATCATGAAAAAAATATAAACATTTTTTTATTAAATTTAATAAAAATTACAAAATTTACATAAAAATTCATAAAAAATTGAAAAATCACTTTATTGACGTGAAATTAATTTTTCTCTTAGAAATTTTGATCTTTCAATTGACTGATTTTTTTTTTGTAAATATGAACTTTTTGAAAAAATGTATAATGTGTGTATGTATATGGTATAAAATTTTTTTTTCATACAAATTTCAAACAAAAACCGTCAAAATCGGCATTTTTTTAAATTTAAAATTAATTTTTCTCTAAGTAATATTAATTTTTTTACTCGATCAAAACATACTCTTTAATGTGCCGAAGATATAATTGTTGATAGCTTAATTTTTCGATTTTTTATGACTAAAAATAGGTGGGGCCGTGATTCTATAATGATTACAACTTACTAAAATGTATTAAAAATATGAGCTACTTGAATTGGATAACAGTACCAGAATGTTTATTTTTCATTAAAAAAATTCTTTGAAAAATTGTGCATTTTTATATTCAAATAACAAAATTAAAACAACTATTTACGTTATGGTCTTTCATTACTGTCTATGACTTTAAATCGATTATTTACTACCGGTTTTTTGCTTATTATAATATTGGTCAAAGTGAAACTGTAAGAAAAATTATAATTCAGAGTTACCAAGACCGAGAGAAACACGAAGATATGGTTAATAGTTTACGGTTAAATAAGTCAATCGTTTCCCGTAGTATTAAAAAATTTAGAAAAACTGGCCACGTGATAGCTAAGAAAAAAATTGTCTGTGTTCGAAGAACTTTAAGGAAAATCAATCAATAATACCAAAAAATAATCCAATCTTATCGTCAACTAAAATTAAAGCCAACCTGGAGGAAATGGAACTTGCTGAAATTAGTTCAAGGACTGTGAGAACATGATTAATGGATGGGATTTGTTTGAACTCATACCTACAAGAAAAATACTCTGATTTATGTTCAGAGATATACTAAACAATTTGCTTCCATACATTGAAGAAATAGTGCTCTTCATAAATGTATTTCAACATTCAACAAACGATCCCAAATACAAAGTCAAACAGTATCAATGTTATAAATTAAGTAACACAGATTTAAATATTAAAAATTCCTTTTAAAATGATCAACTCAGTTAAAAAAATATATGTAACATTTTAGGGAATAAGAATATAAATAGGTTTATAGTGATGGCTAATATATTCAACATTTTAAAATTTTGCTATAATAATGGCCACCACTGTATGTCAAAATGTCCGGTACAATATGGCCATTGTCAACTATTTTTTGATGGAAAGGTATATTGTGATATTGTGATATTCACATATTCATCCATTAAATAATAATTGACATCGATAATACATTATCTGCAATTACATTAATTTCTTTATTTTTAATTATTATTTATATGTAATAAAACTTGTATGAATCATATCTTTATCACACCATTATCTTAAGTAAATGATCAAATATTTACTTTTATTTACTATATTTGAAAAAGCATAAAATATAATTTGCCGTAACGAGTGAAAATATATCTAGAGGTAATTTCAAACCAACATTTCGGACATGAATTTACTCGTTTATTTTTTAGTATAATATGCGTGTTCTGGTTAATGCAAAAATATGAATGGGCGTATATTTATGGCGCCTACACATTTATGAAAATCCGTTTCAATTAAAAGTTGGTTTTCTTCTTACCTTGGATTTTACGTGGGTATTTAAAATAATTAAACTATTTTCCAGCATTCGTTATAGTTGCCATAATGATAATAATAATTAAAATGACTCATTGTATTAGATTTTGTGTATACAATAAAATAATAAAAATGACAATGTCAAAATGTAACGTTTCTAGTAACAGTAATTTACGTTTTGTTGATAAATGTCTATAATTATTTATTCCAGTAATCTGTAATAATACTTTAAAAGCCAGTTATTTGTACTATAAAAGTAGGAATAATATTTTATATATTAAAAGCATGAATTTGCATAATGCCAGTGCCTAAGTACGGAAACGCAGCGGTACCTCTATGTTTAATGAGAAAGTTCATAGATTATGCTAAAAAACAAAAATAGTATAATTATGTATATTTGTATTAATTTGCTATCGTAATTGCGGTTTTAATTTCCCTTATTTAAGTATACCCAAATGTAGATATTATTTTTTTAATTTCATTATTTTTTTATCGAAATATCTGCAAATATCGCAATCAATGAAACGTGAACGATAAATTAGATGTTTTTAGCTGTAAATCACGGATGTACATAAATAAGATAACAAGTAAATACCTGTCAATTAAACATTTAGCCGGTGTGGAAATTATAAGTCGTACCGTATAAGGTCTAACAACTGAAACAATTTTATGTTCCTTAATGCATGAAGGCTCTAATTAATTAGGCATGTTGTATTAAGGATAAATATGTGAGAATAACAAAAATATGAACGTTTGATTAAAAAAACCGACTCCAGTTTGAAACGTGGTATGTAAAAAATATTAATATTATTAAAAAATAGGACGTAATTAAATAGTTTTAATTTGCCTTGACCCCTTAAGACTGGATCATAGACCCAAAGATAAATCACACTGGTTACAGTTCAATGCTGTTATTGTTCTAGTGCAAACTCAAAATATGTTTACCGTTCGACTAATTAAACATATTTTAAACAAACAATTTTGTTGATATTTCGCGGTTAATTATTTATGGTGGTTGTCGCAGCATTTTACTGCGTGGAAGCCTGCAAGAGCACGTTGTTTTACATATGAGAGTGAATATCGACGTTTTCCACGGAACTAGGACAATTTTGATAAAACTGTATGAATGTTCCATTGAACCTGGGGACGTAAATTGTGCAGTGCACCAGAGAAATTTGCCGAATAATTAAAAGTTGCAATCGTTTCAATGGTGAATTTCTACGATTCCTGACAAACAATATTAATTCATGTATGGATGTTTTCCCATGGTTTTGATAAACATATTGTATTAAACGGTTATTGTTCTGGGGGATAATATGAGTGAAAGCGTGTTACTCTATATCGGTATAATTAGAAAAATTGTAAGAGTGTCATAAAATAGACTTTGTAAAATTTGAAAATCCACACAATGCAGTTTTGTGTGGAATAAAACAATCACTCGCACTGGTTATTGTTTTGCCCAAAATGGTTTTATTTTAATAAACTCTATTGCTCTTTTGACTAATTATAGTTCAAGGATGTGCGTACAACAATTTTTGTGTGATCAATTTGTTTGAACGGTTTTTAAATAAACATGAAGTTCGTTTAACTTTCTTAAGGTTAATAAAAAAACATTTCGAATTTCTCCATACAATTTCCATTAAATCCTGCATAATTCATCAATAGGTTACATATATTATATGTTTTTAAAATATTCCCAATTTTACATATTTTAAGCTTGCTTGATTAGATTGTGGTTTTACATAAATTATGTATCGTCTAAGAAGTCAAAAATATTCTAACGAATTGTGTGAAAGTCTTTTGTTGATATTAACAACCTATGTTAACAATGCTGGGTAATGTGATTAGATAGTGACGATTAACCAGGATTAGAATCGATATAAATTTGGCAATTTACCAGAACATTGTTTTAATCTAGTGAGTCAAATGTTGTTATGTCGGTACAGATAAAAATAATGAATTATTCGTTTACACAAACTGCAAGTACAACAAAGGGACCACGGTCGCAGTTTAAATCCCCGCACCATTAATTCACCAATCAAATGAACGCTCCGAATATTTTCAAGTAAAAAACAAATAAAAAAATACAGACTTTTTCTTGTAATATCAGCAGAATTAATAAATTTCAATAAATTTGTGCTGTAATTTAAAAAAAAAATTAATTGACAACACAAAAACGAATCGATAATAAATTCCCCTCCGTGGTCCCGGATTAATTCGAAAACATTTCTGCCCTACGTCAAGAAAACCATCGTTACCTTCGAGTACAGTTCCAATGTTGTCATTTTCCCGGTTAAATATCACAAATTGAACCCCAATTTCACAAAACAGCTGTATTATCACAAAACTCAATTTTTTTGCGGCCGCATTTGAAGTGCACTATTGTATACGTTACATGTCACACCTTATCTTATCACATTTTTCAACGCGACAAGTGTACACTGGCGGAGCGCGTAAAATTTTCTACCGTCCCCGAGATACAGTCCTGCTTCTTGAATGCGCACCATGCGCGTTAGTACTATGTAGAGGTTGAGATTTGCAGGAGGCATGTGTTAAAGTATAGATTTCGACGGTCGCAGTCGCCGCCCTCTGGCGAGCAGGTAAGGACTTATGGCGGTCAGCAGGAGAGCAGTCCCTGCAGGTGAATTTAAACCGTTCACGGTTTGAATGATGGAGGGCTCCATGCATATTATCCGTGGGTATATTTATAATTTGGGAACACACAAGTAAAAATAGATAAAAAAATATGTATGAAATTATTTGCAGGAATACTAAAAATTCTTGAATTTATAGTAGTTATTCTTCAGTTTAAAAAATTATAAATAATTATAATAATAAATTAAATAATCAAAAAATAATGTTAATTAAAAAATAATGTATTTAAGTTTTTTATATATGCCATTATAATTGAATTAGCTCGAATTAATTTGAAATTTTAGAAGCGGTTTATAAAATAAAATATATATTTCCAATAGAAAATACGAAAATTTTGTTATAATTTTTTTATTTTATATAAAAATATTTTGAAAATATTGATAATAATTATTCTTCTTCATTCTAAAAAAGTATAAAATAAATATAATAATAAATTGCTTAAGTGATTTAATTAAAAAATATTGAAGTACTAATTTTTTATTTATGTTTTTAATAGAAAATATGAAAATTTTGTTATATTTTTTTTATTTTACATAAAAATATTGTGGAAATATTGATAATTATTCTTCTTCATTCTAAAAAATTATAAAATAAATATAATAATAAATTGCTTACGTGATTTAATTAAAAAATAATAAAGAAATATTTTTTTATTTATTCATTAAAAATGAATTAACTGTAAAATATATATTTCCAAAAGAAAATACGAAAATTTTGTGTTAATTTTTTTATTTTATATAAAAATATTGTGGAAATACTAATAAAAATAGTAAAATATTTTTTTTATAATTTTTGTTAATCCAAATAATAATAATTATAAAAACACAAGCACAAGTAACAAAATTAAAAATTAAAAATTTTTTTTTATGTAATATATTTTATAATTGAATTAAATTTACTAAATTTGAAATTTTTAAATAATTTATACAATCATAAAATATGTAATATTATATACAAAATTTTTCTGAATTTTCTGATAGTAAACGAAAATAGTTAAAAAGTTATTTGCAGAAATATTAAAAATTCTTTTAATTTTAATGGAATATATAATTGATTTTAATTTAAAAATATGTAAAATAATATTAATAATAATAAAATGCAAAATTAATTAAAATAATTAAAAAGAAAACAAGGAAAAACAAATTTCTTAATTAAGTAGTTAATATATACCATTATAAATAAATTAATTGGAGTAAATTTTATTTTTTTAAAATGTTTATAAAGTAGTAAAATATGTAAATTTAAAAAAATTGTTATAATTTTAAAATATTATTGTTTGCATACACCCATTCTCAGTATGTTCTACTTTTTCCTTTTCCTAATTAATTATATAATTGATTGTTATATATTAATAAATATTTTACATTTTATATAAGTAGTGTCATCTATTAGAAAGTGGAATAATAAAACAGTATTCTTTCAAATTAAATTTAAGTGTTACTCTTTTGCAACAGATGGCAGTAGCTGTTCTATGTAATCTAAGACCTGTACTATTACAAATATTCTATACGTTTATCAATTGTATCAATTTTTTTTAATTAATTTCAATATTTAATAATAATAATTGATAATGTGTTTAAAGTTTTTTTTTTTAAATTTACTAAATAGTCGAAAAGATATTATTACAAAAATTTTAAAGATGTTTATAAATTCAGAGAATTGAGAATTGCTTCATAAATACATTAATCAATTATGTGTGAAAAAAATTTTTAGATGTCATAAATGGTTTTAATAATATTTTAAAACATATTGAAGTACGTAATATTTATTGCTATATCTATTTATTAAAAATATATATTATTACATAAATTAAAAAGTAAATGTATAAAAATATTTAATTTAAAAAATAATATCTTAAGTATTATTATCAATTTACGGTATTTATCCCTTTAGGAAATAATATATAGATATTCAGTTAGCATTTAATTATTAATTAAAAAAATTATGTTCCACTCAACTATTGTGTATTTAAAATTCATAGGATTATTAAACGTCTTGAGCAATTGTATTTAGTGTCTTTTAAACGTAATTGTTCGTAAAAATACCGTATATACAAACAAAACCTGTTCCATTATTAATCACTTTAAATATATGCCATTTTCACTTAAAATATTTACAAAGGCGATCGATCCATTTAGTCCGGGAAAACGTTTACCTTTTCACACAGCAACTAAACTAAATGGGAAGTTCTTATTATTTTCCGATCAGTCACTAAATTACGCAACTTGTACTATTCTTCCCAAGATGGTGCTGGACTGAACAGTCCTCAACATCTGTTTCTTCAGCGATCGCGTCGCGATGATCTCACACAAAAAGTGGCTGAACTAGCTGGATTTCCTTGTAATATCAACTTCATTATGATGAAGAAAGATTCCTAGTGTCAATGATCTTAACCGAAACTGGTATCTGAATTCGTTGAATAACTACGGCTTCGCTTTCCTGAAACGATGCCGATTATTTTCTGATTATGCTTTGTCTGTGACTGTCGGTTTCTGTGTTTTGGAAAAAACTCAATTGATTTTTGAATCCGAATAATGAATTTTGTTGAATAATTTGTATACTGGGCTGATGAAAATACATATATTCCAAGACATGGACATCTAGGGCCTTTATAACTTTATTTACTCGACTGATTCACAAGCTCTAAAATTATGAATGTTCAATAATATACAATAACTGTGTTTACATTCTTTCATTAACAATAAAATATTTCCCACTATTATGCAAAAAATCCTTTATCTAAAAAATTCCCACTTCGTTATATTTTATGAACGAAACATCGAGTTGAAATAGTTTGGCAAAGATTAAAATATTTGCGATTTTAAGTCGAATAGATACGTGTTATATGGCAATAACTAACTAACTAACTAAACAAGTTTCGGTGTTTCATTGAAATAACATGTGAAAGAGGTCATTAGTACTACGAGAAAATTATTAAAATAAATATTAATATTCGAACTAGGTCATTAGCAGGCAAAAACGGTAAATAAAACACATTAACAATTTAACTAAAACATTGCATAATACGGATAATGCACTGTTTACCTAATCTAAATATATTTTTTCTTAGTACCCCTGATAACAAATATTTTAATAATACATGTGCATCTTGTTTTATAACACTGTATGATTAATTATTAAACAGTGTTTTTAGGATTTAAATCCATAAAGGCATGTCGAACTGATTGATGTACCAAAATAAATAGAATATGAAATGCTTAAAAAACTACGAATGCAAGTGAATATTATTAAGTGATTTAATGATAGCTATGTGAATAACTGAATGAATTTTTAATGAACGTATGCTCGTGGTATTAAATACTGCTTTTATGTAACAGTTACGTAATTTCATAATATATAAGAATATTTTCTGTAATTACTATGTAAATTTATACCAGCCCAAAGCAAAAGAAGATAAATTTATATCATTATCGTTAAATTAATTAAAATGTTTAATGGGCTTTTTCATTATCTACACTAATGTAGTTGTTATAAACCCAATAAAAATACCAAAAATTATTAATAAGTTATTAAATTATTTTATTAGGCTAGCATTGTTCTGTTTTAAAAAATATTTACTGATGTTACAATATTTTGAAATACTAGTGAGTCACGATTCATTGTTGGGCTGATATTTGCAAATAGCTGGGGATCATTAACCTTTTAATATTAAATATATTAAAAATCAATTTTAAATTAAATTTTGCTTTGTTACATGATTATTTATTAGTTGAACATTTTTAATCGAATAATACGCATTAAAATTAGTTTTTAATTGGTTTAAACATTATTAATTCCACAGTTATCAATTCAGGAACATTAATATAAAGTGATATCAACAACTTTTACTTTTTCTTCCTATTGATAGTTTAAAATAATTTATAAAGTATAAGTTTTCATAATTTCATATGAATTATAAATAGTAAAAATTTAATAAAAACATAAATAAATATTAAAATAAATTTATTTAAACAAATAGTGTAATGTTATTGAATTATTGAAACCTTCTTCAGGTCGAATGTACATCAAAATAATTCAATATTTATGTAAAATTTGACAGCTTCTATTTTTTATATCCTAAAGTGTAAAGAATCAGACGTGCTTGTAATTACATGTGTTTTTTTTTCATTGCATATGTGTATAAGAATATAAACAATAAAAATATTAGTTTTTTAATTTATATTAAGTTAATATAATAATTATTATATTTTTATATAAGTAATTTAATAAAACAATTCTTACAAATGGTCACTGCAGAAAATATGTAATGTTTCCTAATTAGTTAGTTAGCAGTTAAATTATGGAATGAAAATTGCAAAAAATTATGAAAAACGTTAAATAAAGATTAAAATAAATTAATAATATAATATATGGAAAAATAATTTATTATTTGGGTGATTTTTTATAAAATAGTTTAAATCTGAAACTTTTTTAGGACTAGTACACTAAAATATTGAAAAATGAACGAAAAAGTGTTTCCGGCTTCTAGTTTTTTATATGCTAGAATATACAAGATAGTGGTGTAACAATTTTACATTTACAGTAGTAACAATTTTACGTTGTATTTGTGTACAAGAATATAAAAGTTAATGTTTTTTATTTAGTTAAAATTTATGAGATAATTTTTTCTTATTATTGTACAAATTGATATAAAATGGTATCTACAACAGAATTCTACCATATTAATAACATAAAGTAAATAATTTATAAAAAATAATAAAATAATCCTTTTGTAAAAAATAAGTACAAATAAGCTTTTAATTGTTTCCTAATCTTAAATTATAAATTATGAATTAAAAATGGCAAAGGTTTATTAAAAACAAATATATATTCAAGTATTAAATTAACATTATTTGGAATAATAATTTATTCTTATTTATATAAGTAAGATTTTTTTAGAAAATTATAATTTTATGAAACCTTAATTAAATTATGAATTAGAAGTGGCAAAAGTTTATTAAAAACAAATATACATTTAAGTATTAAGTTAAATTAATAACATTAGTTGGAATAATAATTTATTCTTATTTATATAAGTAAGGTATTTTTTAGAAAATTATAATTTTATGAAACCTTAACTAAATTACAAATTAAAATTGGTAGAAGGTTGTTAAAAACAAATATATAATTAAGTATTAAATTAAATTAATAACATTATTTGGAATAATAATTTATTCTTAATTATATATAAGATATTTTTTTAGAAAATTATAATTTTATGAAACCTTAATTAAAAATGGCAAAAGTTTATTAAAAACAAATATATATTTAAGTATTAAACTAAAAACATTATTTGGAAAAATAATTTATTCTTATTAATATAGGTAAGATAAAGTATTCAACTGAATTAATAATATTATTTGAAGTAATAATTTATTCTTATTTACGTAGGTAAGATAATTTTTAGAAAATTATAATTTTATAAAACCTGAATTAAACTATGAATTAAAAATGGCAAAAATTTATTAAAAACAAATATATATTTAAGTATTAAACTAAATTAATAACATAGCATTATTTGTAATAATAATTTATTTTTATTTATATAAGTAAGATATTTTTTTAAAAAAATTATGAAACCTTTTTCAGGTCTTGCGTACATCAAAATACTGTAATGTATTTTGTAACCTAAAGCGCAAAAAACTATGACAGTGGTACTTCTGGTACAAAATTATCCAAGTGCCATTTTTTTATATTCTTTATGTGTACAAGTATATTAAAATTAATGTTTATTATTTATTTAAAATTAATGAAGTGAATTATTTTATTATTCACATTTAAATTTCAAATTTAGATTAATCAAGTTTTTATATTCAAAAACTTTTTTAATAATTTTTCCATTACCGGTTTTTTCTCCCGTTATGAATAAACATCAAAATATTTGGAATATAACAAGAAAGAACAAAAATAAAGTCAGAAGTTCACACAAAAGATTTAGAACAATTTCAAAATTAAATAATGAATGGCAACTCTAACTGGATTATTGATTAATTTATTGCTAACAGTACGGCCTATTAAGGGTGTCCCATAAAAATGACTAGCCAATAAGTTTTTGGCGCCAATTAAAATCTGGATCAGTGTTTAATCCGGCGACGTGTGAACAATCGACGGTCTTCGTCGAAGTACCGGATCGGTACACCCGTGTGTGCGCCAATCATCATTTTCCCACATGTAAACAACAATTTCTCGGACGGCACAATTGCAAGCGGAGGCAGAGGTACGCCGCGGCGAGGATCTTGCGGCGAACGCCGCGTCGATTACAGTTTCGCGGGTTCCGCAGCTTCACCTCTTCTCCTCCGGAGGAGACAATATGACGTTGCAGCATACACACAGTCCTGTAACCTAACTGCTCTTGTACCGCTAACCGGGCGTTCCGTTATTCGACGACGGCCCGCGTGTCAGTGACCCCTGAAGCCTCCTCACCTGGGCCATACTCGTTCAGTAACAGCCGCACCGCGCAACAACAGGTGCGTTTTCCGAAACACCACCGTGTCTCACCGTCACTTTTTTTTTTACTTGTAACCCCGTCCCTGGTTCGCGATTTTCGTGGTTGGACCACCCCCCCACACTGTGGTGCTTGGGCCCCAATAGCCCCTGTTCTTGTGCTGTGTGTGCAGCAGGACGCACGTGATCGGTGAAATCCTGCCGCGGCTACGCGAGGATTCTTTGTTTGTGTGCGATTGTCAAGGACGAGGATAACCTTCAGTCAAGGTAATTTTATCTACCATGTGTGTGTGCATGTGTTACCACCTAACCATTTGCCCTAGGACGACTTTTCTTTCAAAATTCTATGACCGCCAATTTTTCACCGTTTTTCAAACTTTGTTCTGTTGTGTTAGTGACATGTTAACTTCTAAAGGTTTTAAGGGCTGTTTTAAATGATTTGGAAATTATAATCATACTTTGGGAACAATTTTAAACTCTTTAAGTTGCGTCCATTTGAGTCAAATTTGAAGTTTCGTCGCGCGTCTTTTGGATCCGATCTAAGTTTGTAATTCGTATTAAAAGTTTAAGGGGAAGTTCGTTCAATATATTAAATACAAAATATTTTAAATTCCGTTTAAAACTTTGTCATTTAATTGTCAAAATCTTGTTTTAATTATTGTCCTTTCAAGGATGGATGTATGTCATGTAACTGTTTCTATAATATTAAATAATAATAATTCTTTTAACTTGCTTACTATTAAATATTAAATTATTATTATGCTCACATTTTTAAAATATTTGTTTATGTAGTAATAACTAAAATAAATTATTACTTGTTTTTTTAAAGAAGAATATTTTTTAATTTTGTATGTTAAATTACTAATAACTTTAAAATGCTAAAAACACGTTTGTAATATTGTTATATTGGGACAAACGTTCCTTTTATGTAAATGTTAAATGTTTTTGAAATTTTAAATATATTTTAATATAATTTAAAACTAAACAAACTTCAAAAACTTTGTCTTTTCTTTTATTAATATAAGAGTAAATTTAAAAAAATAATAATTTATATTCAATAACATACGATATATGGCATATTTTTTAAAATTTGATTTATTGTAACTTGTCAATTACAATTGCCATTTTACCAAAAATTTCGTACTAAACTCTAACATGTATAATGTTAATAATATGAAGCAATTAATTAACGAATTACACGAATCAAATAGGAATTTGACCATTTAAAAAATTTGCTGATAAATGTAATAAACTTGCAAGCACAAATTATTAATAATTAATAATTATCCAGGTTCAAATATTGTCTATTAAGTCTTACATAAATTTTTTTATGTTGATTGTCTCTTCTAATTCAAACGTTGGTGAAATTTTCGGAACAGCATTCATACTGTGTGTTTATTCTAACTAACAACCGGATATAATTTTGTGAATAGTAATTTAAAATGTGTCGACTATTGTTCAATTAATGATTTTTGAGGCTGGGTGGTCTCCAGAGACGTTTTATTTTATGTCGAATGCCTTAAAATTAATTAACTTTCAAGAATGTACCATCGATTAATTTCCTATAACCTCATGAGAGAAAAAATATATCTTTACTGCACATACTAAAATATTTTAAATAATTTAAGTTAATTAAACTTTTATTTCCTTTCGTCATTGGAATATAGAATTCCCTGATTCCAAAATAAAAGAACATTTTTATTTTTAATTTTTAATTAATTTAAATACAAAATTGAATAACTAAAACGTTTCAGAATTTTGCGTAAAATTATGTCGATAAAGTTTGATGTAGTTGTTAATTGTAATTAATTTGTGATAAACTAAATTAGTTGTTGTACACATGGAAATTTGAAATGCTATATCAATTATTATACGTTTACAGTTTAATTAAAACAATTTTCTGCTGGCCGTATATTAATTTCATTAAATCCCTATTGAATCAACAACGGGTGTTTTTGTTTAAATTGGATTAATCAATAAACTGGGATTATTGTTTTATGATACAATCGAGTGGCGTTTAATTTTGCAACCCCCCACCCCCGGTCGTTGTTGGCGTGACGCAGTAAAATAATTTGGTAAAATATCACCGTTCTCGCAACGTTACATTTTGTCACGTTGCATGCCTTTACTTAATATAATTAATCTGTCCCATCCATTGCATTCTTTTATCCTGCATTGTCGCCCGGTGTCGTTGACATTGAAATTTAGCTTAGTCGAAATTAGCCTTTGTTTACTGTTTATGCAATTTACTTGTACGGGTTTTGTACGACACTTGCACATTATGGCAATTCGACAAACGCACGGCAATCACGACGAGACCGCGCCGCACTTCTGGCGACGTTTCGACCATTTCGGTCTTGTCGATTCGAAATCGTGGGGGCCTTTTAATTAACGCGTCATTAATTATTTCATCCGTCCAGGCCGGAACGGTGCGGAGGAAATGTTATCAACCCGATCGCCGACGGGGGAGGGTAGAGGGGGAGGTGAGGCTGTGCCGATGGAAAATTTATTCGGCCCGGCCAAACAAAGAGGCGAAAATCAAGCGCCGCGTAAAATTCGACCGGGAGTTCAAGACGGAGACATTGAACTTGTGCGTGTAGGCTGGCAACCAAACGCACTTTTTGGTTGTTCAATAATTTTAATGCTGGCCCAGAGGCGTGCGTTACGAACACGTTCTTTTTTTTTTTTTCTTTCTTTCATCGCGTACCCGGTGAGAGAATTAACTGTAAATGCCACATAAATTATATCTTCGAAAGCTCCGTCGTTCTTTATTTTATTGATCAATAGAAGGCTGAAATAAATTTGCCCGTCTGTAACTGAATAATTAATGTGACTTTATTTATTTAATTTATTTTTTCTTTGTGTTACAGTGTCCAATGGGGTGGAGATCGGATGGATCGGCGGATTTAGGCTTTTGACCATGTATTGCAAAATATTTGGGACCTTTAAGAAAAAAGCAACGTCGCCGTTTCGTGCTTGAAAATCATTGTAATCGTTAATTGCATAGGTACCTGTTTCGTATTAGTTTTACTCTTTACGTCACATACTTGAGCTGGCAACGAACTGAATGTGTGTGAAAGACAGAAGAGGATATTCAGTTTGCCTGTGGTGTTATGAGGATTTAGTACAATGCCCAGCACGATAAGAGGTAAGTCAGATTTCTCAGTAGTCGTTAGAGAAATCTTAAAAATGGCGAAAGCGCTAGTTTAATTTTAAAATAAAAACTGGCTTTGTTTTGATTTTTTCTTATGCCGACACAGGGGTACAACTAAATAAACCAAATTTATTAATATTTAGAACTTGGTGTTAAATAAGAAGCATCTCTCTGCTCTGTTCTGACTTCCAAATCATCATCAGCATCACCAGTTAAAAAAGAAATATAAATTTTTGACATAGCCAATGATGACTTGTAAATGGAAACATCTAGAATTTTAATATTATAATAAAATAACATTAAGAAAATAGATGTTCTGACTTACAAGTCATCAACAGAGGCTACGTCACCATTTAGAAAAGGAATATAAATTTTTGACATAACCAATGATGACTTGTAAGTGGAAACATCTAGAGTTTTAATATTATAATAAAATAACATTAAGAAAATAAACGTTCTGACTTACAAGTCATCATCAGTGGTTACGTCACCAGTTAAAAAAGGAATATAAATTTTTGACATAGCCACTGATTACAAATCATCAATAGAGGTTGTGATGTGATAAGTTAAAAAAGAAATAAACTAATGATGACTCGAAGATTTAATATAAATTAAAACAATAGCAGAGAAGTGTTTCTTATTTGATTCCAAATACTACTTCAAAAAGGAATAATACAATTCAGTTAATATTTAGAACTTTAATCACTTCTTTTATGTATAATACAAAAGAAATTAAATATTATTATGTTTCATCGTTACGCAAGATATTGAAAACTTAATCTCGTTTACAATGAGGAAGAATCCTCTTTAAAACTCGTATAAAAATCTGACGTATCAAGTTAAAAAGATGAATTCTGTATAGAAAGCTTGATAAAACCGCTTTGTAACGGAGGAGAGCTGCCTACAAAAACCAATCAGAATTAAATTCGGTCCCACGAATATTGCAAGCACTAAATTCGTTATGGTAAAGTTTCCTCTTAATGTTATATATTAATTAATTATATAAATTACATAACTTTTGACAACGTATATTGTACGTATTCTGCAATGACAAAAGTTCAAATTAATTTCCATTTTAATACATCATTTCCTTTTCCGTGTAGTATTTTTTTTCGTAAAAAGACATTTAGTTAATTGCGAATGTGTCCGAAGTTAACGCGATGCCGTGACCAAAATTGTACTTTTATCTTAATTGTCCGGAATTATCATTCCCATTGTTAACAAATTTTCTTTATCCGCCAAATTTCGTCGGTTTGTCGACCTCCGCATCGCCTTTTCAGCTGGCTATTGACCTCTTATCAGGTCGGACCCCGGACTTTTACTTTTCCCGGATGGCGAAAATGAAAACAATGATTTTATCGTTGTATATGTAAATCGTGGCACGCTGATGTTTGAGACTTGCAAAAAAGCTTTTGCACAGCTTTATAATATCCGCACGGTCTATTAAATGCTGAAAGCTTTTAATTACGGTACAAAGACCCCGGCCTCCATAATTCATGGTAAAACCTCGAAAAATTGTTGATAAAAAAATCGACTAATCAAGATCTACTAATTAATCTAATTTTAGAACTGCCACCATTCCAGTTTGAAAGTATGTTATTGTTATGTAATTTTTTTAGAGAGTCTCCCGTTTATCTTTTTTTTTAATTATTTGAATTGGGCACGTAATTATAACAATTTAACGTAATTTATCGCTGCTTAAGGCGATTTTGGGCATGTTAATTAATAATGAAAAAAATCCAATTCCAGAGCACACCTTCCGGCCAGACAGCTTTGTGTGTTTTAATCGTCCGAGTTGCGTGGCCGAAGCTGCAAAAATTGCCGATAAATAATTACGGTTCGCATAAAAAATCCCGCGGTAATGATATTTCCTGCCGCGAAACGAACCGGTACCGCCGATTATGTGTACCATCTCCCAAAATTGTGAGCCGCTCTCGAACCCGTTACCCACCGATAACTATCGATTCTTTATGGGGGAATTTCGAAATGGTTCAATTAGGTACCGTTAAGATAAACAAATGGGCATTTATTCAAGTTTATGTTCATTGATTGGGAATCGATTAATTACGGGGATTGGTTTATTTAAACTGTGAAGGGGATCGGTAACTGTTGTGTGGAACAGTTGCTGATGTTATTTTTTTTTTCTTACATTGACGTAGATACCACTTCTTAGAACCGTACGCAAATAATTGTCCACCTTTTGACAATTACCTTCCGTGTGTTTCCAAAAACGACTTAAAACAACTTAAACGGGTGATCTTACAAACGTAGCAGCATACCAATCATTTTACTGCCTTGTATCATTTGTTTCGTTAATTGTGTAACAGTTGTGGGAACACTGTCATAATTAAAATCACATATACGGTCTCGTTAATTAATTCATGAACCATTAGATAAAATATTTATTAGAAACGGCGCATAGTTTGACATGACTATTTCCTGCAATATAAAGCATAATCATTTTTACCAGTCCCATAAACAAAAATTAATTGACTTTCTGTTCATTTGCATCTGCATAGCACTTTAACGAAAAAAAAAAAAACATCAACATAACAGTACGTAAAACTACAATAAAATTTATAGTTGATTACGTGCCATCCAACTCGACGTCACAATTTTTCAATTTCGAACGCATCACAATTAATCATAGGAACGAAAACGAGACACGTTGCATAAGAATGTACGCGCATTCGTAAATAGTACTCGAATGGTCTTTCGGTCATGGGTGAACGTGTCGGTGTCAAAATAAAATAAAAATTCCATTCGTTTTCTGTACGAGGAGATGCGGGATGCTGTCGTGATGGAATTTCGACGTGTTCAACGGGTCACCATGAAAAAATTAAAATAAAGTTTTCGGATGCATTGGAAATGCGGAGGCGAACTCGTCTGAGAGGGAACATATCATAAGCGGAAAAGTAAACTTTTCTCACTTCGGAACTTTTACTTTTACGTAGTTTGCCACGTTTTTGGTAACAAGTTTAAACTCGAACAAACAATTCTAGACAATTACTAACAGGTAGTAATTTTGAAATTAAACAAAGACCAGTTACTGAAGAGAAAGAGAAATTTTACGTCCCACCCTCAAATAATATTTTCATATGGGAGGATAATGTATCAAAAAACCAGAAATATGTATTAAAGTACTTCAAAATGTCTCACATTTGGAAGCAAATTTTACTTATTTTACTGGACTTTGTCTATGTTTCTTAATGATTAACTTTAACAACCTAATAAATCTTCTGTGTCTTCTGACAATGCCTATTGGGCAAGCCTGGTTTTCAAATGTGAGACATGTGTCAAAGTACTTTAAAACATGTCACATTTGGAAGCCAAGCTTACTTCTCACACCTCCTAAATTTGTACTACTGAAGCTACAATTTTTATTAACTCTTTATATATCTATTGTTGCATCATATAATATACTTTGTGCAGCCTGTAATAAAAATACTTCCATGAACTCAAAGCTGAAAAATCAATGACGAACTATTAAAAATAAACAAAGATTTAAGTCCTCTTCCTAAACTCCAATCCATTTGGTCGGAGTCGAATCAAGGACGAAAACAAGGACGATTTTGAGGGTAGGGACGCCACTGGGTGGATGATCGCCGCCGCGAACCCAAGGGAACGAAGGTGTAATTCTTGAATGCGTGGCCGGGGCGGGCGGTTTTATTTCGGCGGTTTGATGGCCGGTCGCTGACCTTTCACACTCGCACCGTGACTCTGCCACTCTTTCGGCCGAGAGCCGCCTTTCCGGGATATTCCAGCACGAAACCAATACGTACACCTATAAATTAATAACGTCAATCAATTAACAGACGAGTGTAGTAAGTTTTTTTTCCGACTTATCTAATCGTAAAACTATCGGAAAGAACGTGAAAAAAATCACGTGAATGGATGCGACGTGGGAAAGTCCCGATGTTAACGTATTCGCTTCATAAAATCTAAATTTAGGTGACAAGGGTTATTTTCTTGTTCTTTGAGTGATATCCTCCGTTCCGCTTTATTTGCAAACACTTCTGACGTGAGCAGACAAAACAGACCGAATTGATTTTTTAAGTTCATTGAACGGGTCTATTTTTATAATTTGCATGTATACGACACTTAATTTATATTTCGCAGGCGGAAATAAAATGAGTCAAAATGTAATATACGACCGAAATGAAAAAATTGTCCACATAACAATGAATAAATTATCAAAGTCTGCACGAATGGTGAGATAAGAACGTCTGGACGGTTTTTATATTACTATTATTGTTGCTAATCGCATATTAAACAGGCACTATTTGGGTTAACGTCGAAAAGGAAAAGTGTATTCGAGTTTGTAGCTGAAAATGAGATCGCAAAAAAATGAGATCAAGAGCACAGTTTCGCTCTTTTCTATGTGGGTGCTCAACACGACTCCACTTGTGAATGGATTTAAGGTTACGGACCTACATACTAGTTTCAGATAATTTCAGCGAAACGAAAACTACTCTGACGAGATGAAATGTACATCGTGCATTCTAAAAAATTCTACTTTTATACGAAGTTCAGGGGCTCATTATTTTTAGTAGGCAATTTTTAATATTGGTTTCGAATAAAGTTTCTTCCTATAAATTTATTCAGCTGGAAATGAACAGAAATAACTATGTTCAAACACATTTTCAATTATGAATTCAAGTTCAATGTAGTAAGAACGTAAAGCAGATTCCAGCGTTTAAAGAGCAAAGGCAAAGAATACGTGTGGATCAGAAATTGAAGCCATGGTCAACTGCAGTTGATGAGGTAAAACAATTATCATACTAAATAGATATTCAAGAGTATATTGAAAACAATAACTATCATAAAATGCACTAAAGAGAAAGCTTGAAATTTCAGTTATGAAATGCCAAATGAACGATCAACATACTACAAACACGGAATAAAATGCAAGCTTTGACTAATGAGAATTTTCAGAGCAGGTTCAAATGTAATTGTAAAAATAGCTTCCATTCCATTCAATCCCAAATTTTATTCTAACACGCACCTACATACGATCAATTAAATTATAATGTTCATTTATAGATTGGAGTAATTTATAAGTCATTATAATTTCCCCGTTTTGTAAAGCTTTGACCATTAAAGACATTTAAATTTTCAGACAAGTAATTTATGTACAGCAATCATTTAAATTATAATATTTATTTTAACTCTGTGGTAGTTTATAAACTACTTTTTTGTCTTTATAAACTTTGACAATGAGGCCATTTAAATTTTTAGACAAGTATAAGCTTTAATTGTCAAAAAAGCTTTCATCCAATTCCAATCCAATCTTTTTATACTTTGACCAACGAGGACAATTCTAACAAGTATTTTATGTACAACAATCATTTAAATTATAATATTTATTTTAGCTCTGTAGTAGGAGTCACTAAACTACTTATTTTGTCTTCTCTAACTTTGTCCAATGAGGACCTTTAAAATTTCAGACAAGTATAAGCTTTAATTGTCAAAAAATCTTTTATTCAATCTCATTTTTAATTTCAACAAATATTTATCTACAACCATTATTTAAATTGTAATATTTATTTATAGCTCTGCAGTAGTTTCTAAGTCACTAAACTGCTTTTTTGTTTTTTTAAATTTTGACCAATGAGGAGCTATAAATTTTCAGACAAGTATAAGCTTTAATTGTCAAAAAAGCTTTCATTCATTACCATTTTTAAGTCCAACAAGTATTTATCTACAACAATTATTTAAATTGTAATATTTATTTATAGCTCTGCAGTAGTTTCTAAGTCACTAAACTGCTTTTTTGTCCTTTTAAATTTTAATCAATGAGGAGCTTTAAATTTTCAGACAAGTATAAGCTTTAATTGTCAAAAAAGCTTTCATTCATTACCATTTTCAATTCTAAAAAGTAATTATGTACAACAATCATTTAAATTATAATATTTATTTATAGTTTTGTGGCAGTCTATGAGTCACAAAAATATTTTTTTGTCTTGTCAAGGTTTAACTATTGAGAACAAGTTAAAAATAAGTTTTAATTGTCAAAAAATTATACATACAATCACATATTTCATTTTTAACATGCACTTAAAGGCAATGAATTAAATTATAATATGGCAATTTATGGCTTTACAATAATTTATAAATAACTAAAATAAATTTTCATGTCTTGCATTTACCTGGGATAAGTATACTTGTTTCGATTCTCCGCGGGGTTCGACATGTATTGTATTGTATTTCACATCACGTGCATACCTGAACACGAATCTCGAATTACATCCGAGCACTTTTTTCATCACTCGCAATTTGGTATCGAACAAAATCGACATTTCGCACAATGATCCCATAGATACGCGGGGGTCGTGACATAACAGTAAATATTATAGATGCATGCTTCTCCTGTACCATCCGGTATCGGTGTGGGTGTAAAATAATCGAGTAAGTGGATGAGGATTTTTGCTTTTGTGAAAATGGTTGATGGTGTAAACACTGGATTTTGATTTGTATTGCGTGACGCCACTTGCGGGCATCCAAACATCCTATCCACAGGCAACGAATATCGATGGAACATTTTCAAAAAGTCTTCGTCGGAGACGAGACGAATTCCATCGGCATTCCTATGGGTTTTTCTAATTAGTCGACAACGAAGATTTGGTCGTTGGCTCGGGAAATTGGTCTCAAATCACGAACTGTATCATGAGAATTTCTCGTGATCCATAAACTACTCCTATTTTATCAGAACCAAACAATGTTGTGCAATGCTCCGTAACCGTGGATGGGATTCGCATGAAATTTCGTGAATCACACAGCCCAAAAATGACTCCATCTCCTTTTAACTGTAATCAAGTTGAACAACCTTCTGCTGATTGTGATTCAGATTGCTTCATCTTCATCATGAAACAATTTTTGTCCGTGTTCACGCCTACCGTGTCCAATTCGTTATGATCAATGCACGAGGTGTTGTAAAAATAAGCATGACATATTTGCAAAATAAAAACTGATTGGCGAATTGCGTATGTTTAATTATAAAAATGTGTGCCAGATCGTTGATATAATATTCATGTAACATATAATAAATAAATAAAGAGGAATGACTTCAAACGTTTAACGAATTAATTAATGCAAATCAAATGTACAAAAACTATACAACATGAAATACTAATTGAATACAGCTTACCTGATTGAAATCTAGTTTATGGCGTATATAATAATTATCTTACAACGTTATTTAATTTTGTAAAAAAACCCACAACATTAGATAATAAATTATTTAGTTCTTGTTCAGTTCGATCGGCAGAAATGCAGCTGCCAATTATATGGTAAAACAGTATGTGAGATTTTATAACCTTAACAGTTTAAGTCACAATTGAGACACCTGTTCAACAATCATTAAAACAATCATTAATAACAGGAGTCCAATAGACCGTAAACACACACAAACAGTACACAAACAATAGACGTTTAATTTAGATAAATAAACAGTAGCGTCAGATTAAATTTTAAATATAAATTAATGGCACGTCCTTTGGGAATGTGCTAAACTTCTTTTTGGTCAGTGGTTTCCGTCGCGGAAACATGATTAAGTCAAAGTCGGCTGAAATCTCGATTAAACCATTCCGGATGTCATAGGATGTCGCTGCCTGCATGTTGGCCTGCTTTGTACTTAATTAAGACACATTTCCAGACCAAGACGTCAAATTAACTCCGCATGGGGAGGACTTTACCCCCCATTTGTGGTTACTTTAAACAAATTAAAATTTATGTGGTAACCATTAATTTTGTTTTATATGCATGTGTGCCGGACAGGATTCGGAATAAAAAGCAATTGGGTTGGTAACTGTTGTAAAAACAAACAATGAACTTTACTGTACTAATGCCATTTTAATCGGCCACAGTTACAGTCCTGATCTAAGTGTGTGGCATCGACAATTATCTATAAACATCTGATATGTGTGTAATGAATAACACTTTATCTGTGCCGTTTAAAACCGTTAACGTTGTTGAAACGGACAAATGAAGAATGGAAGAATGACCGCGGGGTCGACATCTAACAGTTGACTTCTACGGTTTTATAAATTCTCTGGAAGATAACGCAGTCGTGGTTAATGATTTATTGACTACTTCTTCACTTTGACAGTCGTTCATTCAGTTGTTTCAACTTAAATTGGAAACTGGGAAAAACAATCACCATAAATCTTTGTAATTATTATCTATGCTTTTTGTTTGTACATTTTTATAGGCCGTGTCTTTCCAATTTTAAAGGTCGCATATTTTATTTAAATACGCCACGAATTAATAAAAAATGTACCGTTGAAATACTCCTCCGAGTTGTTGAGTTCTTTCTCGGGATTTGCGTACGGGTTCTTGATTCGACTCGAATGTTTTGAATTAAATTATGTTGATGTGAGACGTAAAAACAAATCTTATTAGGCGCCATTTATGAAGTTGTTCTTTCATGTATTTCAACATATTATCTCCTAATATCATAAACGCGGACGGAAACCTTGAATAATGTAACGTTCCTCCATTTTTGAGCGTCCGCGCCTTTGATTTCGAATGGTTTCTTTTTATTTACAAAAATAATTACGAACGTTATTTACGGAACATCTTTTCCTCAAGACTCATTCATTCTTCAAAGCTCGACTGCCTTATAATTTAAATGTGTTTAAAAATTCACGACGACTGCTTTTTCCACTCTCGACAATTCATGCAAATTTAATTTGGTCCCATTCCACCTACAGTAATTATAATCCAGATTACGGATACATATACGTATAGACGGACGGCGAAAAAAATGAATAAATGAAGGGCGCACGACGTCCCGACATAAATGTTGGAAGTGTCCGCCGTCCATGGGAATTTATTCGTCCCCGGACGCGTGAATGGAACGTCAAAATGCGGAGTGTTGGGCCGCCCTGTTTGAATGCACCCTTGACGCGGAACAGGATAGGAAGCAACCCCGATCGAAATAAGGATTCGTCTGTGTCCTGCAGGGCGCACGCGTATCACAAAGGATCGTTTACAATGGAGAAGAGAGTCCTTTTCAATTTTCCGACCGGTGCGATAAATAAATCGGCACATCGGCATTATAAAAAATAAATAAATAAACAAATACACCTTGAACGATTATTTAGTTCGACCGTTGTCGGTGTCAGCGGTTTTAAAATTTCGTTTCGGGTTTGGCAACGTTTTCATGCAAATATCGTGTATTGTTGATGGCGGTTTTGTATGACAAATTGAACCACAATTTCGGGGACACGACGTAAAACGAGTTCTAAAAGAGGCTCGTTGAATATTTCGACCATAATAAGAGAGAATTTGAGGCGTGTAATAAAATTGAACTTTAATAAACCTGAAAGAGTGAACACGGGGAAAGAAATTTAGTTAATATTTTGGTAATTATTGCCAAAAATGGTCCAAAAAGTACAGCTAGGTAAGTTTTTTGTCGTGTTTTGATAGTTGTGTCTAATTCAATTTTAATTCGAGTGCACTCGTGAGCATTGAATGGACATTTCAGCCTCCTGAAAAATTAAATAGAACAAGCAAATGTCAGACGTGAATGGTAAAATCGGATGCGAGAACATGAATGGTAAACTGGTGGTATCGAAAGAATGAAAATAGGTCCATAATATATGGGTTAATGGTATTTAGCCGTGGCGAGTTTCCGCGTCGCGACGCGTCGTCCTTTTTCTTCAGGAATTTCCCCGTTGTGAACGCGCCTCGCTAGCGTCACTCTAGTGGCGTAGTATCGAACTATACTACAGAGCATTACCAAATAGACTCTGAACATAAAAAATAATTCAGGCCCAGTTTTTCAGTCGCAATCAGGTCAATAATATTAAAAAATTAGTGTGGATTCGGTAACGTCGACCGGAATCGCTGGAAAAATTCGCGCATCGGTTCCGGGACTGTTTGTAATACTAACCTGCATTTCAATCGATTAAAAAAAAATATTGATCATAAACAGAACCGTTCTGTAGTAGTGTTTACAAATTTGCGTCTGACGATTCTGATTAAACCCTAATGTGTTCGTATTTTGTGATGTACAACATTCAGTGTTTCTTGTGTCCAATTTTTTTCAACGGAGTACCTTAGAATTGTTACCTTTTTAAATAGTTTATATTGTTGTGTTGTTGATAATCTATGAAAAGTTGGTCGCATAGTTTTTACGCATATATCCCACACAGATTTCCGTTTGTATATAATTGTCAATAGAGGCCTTTCTATTTCCTACTCTCTTTTTTGGTTTGTAACGTCATAATAACAACAATAATAAATATAGCAATACGCCACAAATTTATTTCGAGGAAGCTAATAACTTTTTAAGACTGTCTTAGACTGAATTTGACTGATACCATCGGATTGACTGAAATTTACACCAAATAGTACGATTTTATTCGATTTTTCTGGTGTTACTGGACACGTCTGGATATTTCAATAATTTTTCGGTGTATCGTTTGTATATCATAAATTTCGATGTTTGATGTTTTTTATAAATTCACTTTATAGTTGTTCCAATTTTTGTAAGTTTTTACTGGCTTTTACCTATATTTTTTGATAACGCAAACAACCAAAACAAAAACCCAACAAAATCGTTCGATTATGGCACTCCGAGCTTAGGAATAAAATAGCAACAAATAAAAAAAAAACACACAGTGGACTTGATTTGTTTATTATTCGGTTCGCATCCGGGTGATCCGTGAAAATTATCAAGTTCGTCGTGAGTAACGTTATCAAACTGGCGGACCCGGACATAATCACGATCGAACTCCAGGAGGTGGAGGAACTACCCGATGCTTCGCCGCCACCTCCAGAGACCAGAGTCGAGACGACGTCCACGTCAACAGCTCAGCGACCGCCGCCGACCACTTCGCCACCGACTACCATGACAGGTAAACAAAATAAAAGTACCACACACACCGTTTTTTGAATGGTGACACATTCCATTTCTTTTTTTTTTTTTTTTTTTGTTTTCGGTGTGAGTCCGTGTAACGGACAGTTTTCCCTTTTTAATCGGGTTTCATTGTGCTGTCGATTTCTGCCCAATTAGTGGTGTTTTCATTCATTGCGTTCGTTGTGACAATAAACTGCGTGGAGGGTGTTTTTTCATCGCCCTGCGCGTTTTCCTTAATCCGACAGTTTAGGTTAGTTTTTTGAATAATCACGACAGGACCGTTTAAAATTTTAAACTGATTAGTTTATTTAAACCAGACTCATATCCAGACTTCACGGTGTTGTTGTCACATTTCAGTAGTTAGCATCACCACAAGTTTAAGTAACACTGTTGTATACTTTGAAATTAGAAACTGCGAGTGTTAGCTATTAAATTAAAAATAAAGAAAAAACAGATGTTTCGAACGATTTCTTGCCAAATATTAAATGACGCCTGTCGAGAAAAAAACTACAACGTAGCTATAAATCCGCTGACAAGTCGGTGCTAAACAATAACTTTAGTCATGAGTTAGTTGTTACGTGACTGATAGGATCAATAAACTTACACTAGAACAAAAAATAAATGTATCCTAGGATGAGTCAATCTTGGAAAACATGATATTTAATATGTTTATAACCAGACAAAACATAAAGTTGTGTATTTTTTTAAGTAATCCCGTGCGTTGTTTTATTTGTTATAGAAATAGTAGAAATGAGGGTCATAAAAACACGAAATTACCCTTAATCCTGACTATTTTCTATGGCAATTATACGATATAATAAAAATGTGTTTCTAGTAAATATCCTGGAAACAAGGACACTGAATCACGCTAACCAATTTTCTGATCAATCGAATTAAGGCGAGGATTTGTTCAGAGGATGAGTGTGCATCGTGAAGTAATAAATCAGTGGAAAGCCAGGTTTTAAAAGTGATTGCTTCATCAAAACCGTTAAAAATTAAAGTGACCGTATATGGTACAGACTGATGGGAACGGTTACGTAAAAAGAATGCAGGTGGCTCGTTAAAAACGAACACACACACACATCCATATGTACGTGAAGATAAAAATTGAAAAAGTATGCTTGTTTATTTTCATATTATTGTATATAACTATGTAGTTTTTGTTGCATGTAGTGATTTATACATACATCTGTTTTGCTAAATCTTTATTGTATATTTTGTTGATGTGTTTAATGTATAGGTCTGTGACGTGTATATGTCTTGTGACGTTTCCAGTATACAGTTTTCAGACAATATGAACTTTTTTAAGTCTTTGCAGTATTGGCTCTAGTAACTTAATATCTGTCAAGCCCCGTTACAATGTCCGGGGTTGATAGAAACATCATTAAATATTACACAAATGATTTATTGCTATGGGCCTTAACAAAATTACATTTGTTTTTCAATCATCTTTATTTCACATTTATCATAAAACCTATAATTTATTCATTTATTCTTAAGAAATAATAATGAATAAATCACAGAATGTTCCATAAGTTCATTGTTCCTATGATTTAATTGACCATCTTAAATAATAAAATTCTTGGTTATCTCGAAAACAATTTTACTTAATAATGTAATGTATTTTATCCAAAAGTAAACTAAAGATTCAAATTTACATTTAAAAGATTCCAATGCATTTATAAAGTTATGGAAAAAGGTCAATTAGAAATCTAGAACCAATATATACCATATAAAATCAGATGTTTTTGAAATTGTTCTTTTATAAATTGCTTTTAAAGTGCATTTTTAATTAATACAATTACTTTAAATACTGTTGAGTATTAATGAAAAAAATTGAATATGTATTTAACAAACAATTATTAATATTATTTTATTTAATGTCTCTAGTTTATTTTATATTCGATCTCCAATCAACTAAATTATTGTAAAATTATCCTCAGTCTGAAATTTCTCTATTTATAATAAAAAACGAATTAACTATTTGCCTATTTAATAAAGCAAATTAAAATAGTAATCATAAATCAATTAGAGATGTTTAAATACCTAGTCTTTAAATAAAAAAAATTAATTGTGGTGTTCACCAGCATTTATCTATTTTTAATTAAAAATTATTTTATTGACTATAATAGATAATTATTTGTTAGTTAAACAGGGAGAAATAAAAAAAATTGAGCTAAAAATTAATTTGATATAATTGAGCTCCAAAATGAACCAAAATCGACAAATGAGGAACGTGGCATTTTTTTAATTCTAATGCTCTATCTCAGTAAAATATAACATTAAAATTATATCAATTTTTTACCATTTAAATGAAACAATGTTCAATTTTTCTTAATTAAATTTTATTTTATAGATAAAAAATACATATATAAAGTATCTTGGGGGTATCCACAAACCTTTTGGAAAGCACACGTATTGATTCAAAATTAGGTACTTAAAGTATTTTAAAATTGTAGTTTCAATAGTAGAAAAACTAGAGACCATTAAAAATGACCGATAAGAATGGGTCTTTGGACAATGGCAAATGAGAAATGTTAAAGGCTTTGTTTTCAAATGTAAGCTTTGTCATTTTAGTGGTCATCAATGACTGTACAAAGTTCTAACAATATTACTATTAAATAACTATCGATGACCAGTATGTTGACAGTTGTACATTCACCTCAAAGGTCTCCAAACTGTGTGTGAGAGCTTTTGAGGTAAATTTACTAGTCGTAAGTTATTTATCATCAATTACAGTTAGTTTATTTAGTGATTACTTTCTAATTTGTACAAACTAGTTTATTATTAAATAACTGTCAATCATGACAAAGATGATAAAAATTGTATATTCTTGTTAAAAAGACTCTAAACTTTGTGTGAGAGCTTTTAAGGTAAATGAACTGCCAATTTACTTGTCTTTAATGACAGTTAATTCATTTTTCTAATATATTAGTACAATAATACTATTAAATAACTGTCAATTGTACATTCACCTCAAGAAATCTACTATTGCCCACTGGGCATTGTCGAAAGGTGCATTCCTAATGGTAACGGCCTCTAGCTCTTCTGCTATTGAAGGTACAATTTTTTTTCTATCTGTCTATATTTATTTTTGAATCAGGAATCTGCCCTTTAAAGGTGGTACCATTAGAATCCGTTAAAATATTTTCATAATCGATCCCCTTGAATGGTATATTTAGTTCTAAAAATGTCGTACCTATATTAAAACAAGTAATAGACAAAATTTCGTAGATCGTATATACATATAATATTTTTATAATCAAATGAACAATAATAATATAAATAATTATGCAGCCAGTAGCAGATCCAATTCACAGTTTTACAATGAAAATCTAGCACCGCAGAATCATGGAATATAGATCACGAAACGACCGTATACGAACAGTTGTGTACAGTTTTTCAATTTACCTAGAAATTCCAGTAATTAGCCAATTATACCACGCGCTTGATCCGCACAGCCAATTCTTCTATAGAGGTATTGGTATGTGTATGTGTGTGCGCGCGTACAACGAACGTATGCAACGGAGGAACGGCAAAACGGCAAAACAGAAAGAGAGATGCGGGCCACGGAGCTCGGGTATGAGAAGCACGCTCTGGGGAATAGCGGTACCGAGGCAACGAGCACTGGGTTAGCAGCGCGACCCGGTACAGTTAGGTGCGACCGGGGCCCCGTTAGATCACCGACAACTGCGCCTGACGCCGGGCCCCTTCGGCCTGGCTTCCACGCCACGCTCGTTGACCCAATGGCGCGCTGAGGATCCGTTTTGCACGGACCCACGTCGGTACAGACGTGTCTTTGGAAAGTTTCTGAAAAACCGCAGCTAATTTTTTTTTTCTTTTTGATTTTTTGGGCGCGTCCCGCGATGAAGATTGATGGTTCGGTGATTATTGGTTTTTGGGCAGGTCGCCGCCGTCCTACCAATTATTTTCGCGTTGCACTTTGTTTATTTTTTGTGTTTTTTTTTTTATTAATAACGATAATGGTGCCTACGTGATGTAGGTTACGTCACGTCACGTATAAATCGACAAATTTGCCACGTTCAGATTGCCTACTCCATAATTATTTTACCGTTTTGTTATTATTATCTTAGGGTTTTGTTGCTGATCTGCAGTACCAGATATAGTTCGGGAACCGTACCAATGATAAAAATTGAAATTTAGCCACAAAATTGTTAATGCAAACTTATGGTTTAACTTTGTTTATGTATTTAAATGGAAAAGTCTAAATCAGTGACAATTGTTTTGGAACAAAGTAAATATATGCAAATTAATTTTTGGTTTATTCAATTTTAATGCGGAATATCTCAACATTCTTTTTAATTTAGACTTTTTGATTCATTGTTTATTTATGTTGAGAAGTTTCATGTTTCTAAATTATTCTGTATGGATGAACTTTCCTCCCATTTCGTTAACCTACAAAAATTACAATTTATAGATTTTATAAAAATAAAAATGGGAATTATATAATTTTAAAAATATATGCAATTTTTTCTCAATAACATATGTAACATAAAATTAATACTACAATTTTAAAAATCCTCGAAACACAATAATTCATTTAAATATACTCATTATTAACATTAATAAACTGCTTCTTATTAATAATTTACAGTAATTATTGTAATTATTATATCGACTGTACTTCAAAAGTAAGTTTGTGTGTTTTCAGTGTATAAACAGTTAAAATATACACTGAAAACACCTATTTAGTTTTAGTTGCAAATATCTGATACAATTTTGATATTTTGATAAAATCAATTGAAATCTGTGATCACAGTTGTAGAAAAAAAATTAATATGTTAAATATCATAAATCTTTTGTCTTTTTTGCTTTCAATTTATTATTTATTTATTGAATTATCATGTTTTAGATGAACTTTGTTCTTAATTTATACCAAAAATAGATTTCTTTATTTACTATTTATATTACATTTATTAAAAATTTATTATTCATTTATAATAGAAATTATTATAATTTATGTTTAAGTTACAAAAAACAAAAAATAAATAGAAAAATTTAAATATTCAGGTACTTAGAAGATCATAAAATACTTCTCAATTACTTATAAAAAATTTAGTTAAAAACTAAAAAATTTAATATGTATATATATAAAAATGTTATAATATTATATAAATTATTAAATACAAAAATATAATATATTATAAAAATAAATGCTCCTATTAACAATTATTCAAATTATCAGTAAAACTATTTGGGTAAATTGTGTATTAAATTTGCGTATATTTAAATTAAATTATTAGAATATAAGTTTTTAATATTTTGTTTTTATCTAGAAAAATTATATATAAATACTTGTTTGAGTTTCAAGGACTTATCTTTAAATATCCTTCTAAATTATTTAAAAGACCATAAAAGAACTTTTTTCAACTACATGTCATATATAAGTACAGTCTGATGAAATTTTTAATAAAATTAGGAAACTATTGAACGTTTGACAGAATATTTTTGTCGAAATAGGAAGGAGCACTATTTTATAATTTATGAATATTATCATAAAATTTATGAAAGATATATTAAATTTTAAAATATAATAATAATAATTGTCGAACAATATTAATAGTATTCCCCCTACGTTAGTAAGTTAAGTAATTGTGAAAAACTTAAAAATTTAATTATAAAGAATTTTCTTGTCTCAGTAATTTTTTTACGTTATATTCGAAAAATTTTTATACGAATAATTAATGAAATAAAAATCTTTAATAAAAATATCTAACAAGCTGTTTCAATATAAAACTGTGAACAAAATTATAAAATTTTAAAAATTTTATATAAATCAATAAAACTTATCTAATTCGTATCTTTGTATAGAAATTTTGACATTCTTGATTTATTTCAATTAGTATTTTTATTATATTATTTTACTATTTTGTTTAATAAACTGATGTACATTTGACTTAGTTTACATATTTATATGAATATGTTTGTAAAACGTCTTCATTTTATTTTAAAAAAGATTTAAATAAAATGTTATTAATTTTTGGAAATAATAAATCTTAAAACTTTAGGTTTCCATCGAATCTAATTTAACAAGATGATTCAACAAAAAACTATTAATATTTATAAACAAAATCAATCAAAAAAATTCTTTATTTATATTTTTAACATTATATTAGAAAAATTTTCAAACTAATATTGAATGTAGTTATTATTATTTTTATAACGAATTTTCCAACGCACATTAAAAATAGGTTATCGTACACAAACCCACTTCGAAAGTTACACTTTACTTCCCACCCATGCCCGCTGAAATTTCCCATTAATTACAAACAAAATAACTGTAATCACACACTCACACATCCACATCATTGTGCGGTTCTCAACGAATATTTTCCACGATAACTCCAAGTAAAATCATCCGCGCCGATAATCGATTGCATTAACGTATTCACGTCGAAGCAAATTGCAGACATTACTATTTATAGTCAGCGTATACCGCTAATTTACCTAGAAATAAATCTCGCACCGCGGCTCGAGACAATGACACGGCCGCAGCCACGGACCGAAATTATTCATAAAATAAACGACGACCACGGGTCGTGGCTCAAATTTCAACTTTTATCTCGCTCCGCATAATTGTCTTTTGCATGGTTCTATCCGTATTTGGAATGCAACAACTGTTACTTGAACGATGGAAATTAAATAATAAAAATACGTAATCACTAGTCATGTAAATTTATTAAGGTAAATAAACTTCAGCACAAAACTATCGGCGCATTCACCATTTATGTAATATGATTTTTTGTTGTTCTTACTCATGAAAAAGGTCAACAATTATGTAAATGTTTCTAAAATCTCTTCTTTCTAATAACCCTTAAATAATAATACAAAAAAATTCAATAATAAGGAACTTTTAATATAAATTTACATTTTCATCGAATCTGATCTGTCAAGATAATTTAACAAAAAACGATTAATATTTATGAATCAATAAAATTTCACTAATTTCTATCTTTCATAAATTTTACAATATTACTATTTTTTATATATAACTTTATATTTTGTGTTTGTTATTAAAACAATTTTTTATTTTTCAGTAATAAGTAATAAACTAAAAATTTAAATTTTCATCGTATCTAACCTGATAATTTATTAAAAAACTATTTGAACAAATTTAATATAAATGATATATATAAATCAGTAACGATTCACTAATTTATATATTTTTGTAAAAATTGCAATATCCGTGATAATTATTGTTTCTTATTATTAAAATAAATTTATTTACATTTTAATTATTGAACTTATTAAATATAAATATTTTTAAAATTTCTTAATTTTAATTCTTCTTTTCTAATTTAAGTTCTTTAATAAAATTATAAATATATTTTGATAAGTCGTCGCATTTTGTCAGACAAATTGTGAACAAATTACAAAGAATATTTTATATAAATCAATTTTCTAATTTATACCTTTGTATAGAAATTACAATATCCTTGATTTATTCTAACTTGATTTTTATTTAATTATTTTGTTTTGTAATATTAAAATAATTTTATGTAAATCTCTAAATAAATAAAAATATAAAACCTTCTCAATCATAAAAATTTAAACTTTTATCGATTTAAATCTGATATTTTAACAAACATTTATCAATCAATCAAAATTAACTTAAATATTTTATATAAATCAATAAGGTTTCAATAATTTATGACTTTTTGTTAATATAATATATTACAATATTCATGATATATATACTAACTACTTTTTATTTATTTTATTTTATAATGTTTAAACTTATTATATATATATTTTTAAAATGTTTTAATTTTATTAAAATATATAAGAAATCCTTAATAAAAAAAGACGAATTTGTTTAGACAAATTGATTCGTTGTAATTGAAGCAATAAAATTTCTCTAATTTACATCTGTCTATTATTTGTATTTGTTCCTTATTATTAAATTAAATTTATGTATATTTTAATTATTTAATCAAATATTTTTAAAATGTCGTCATTTTAATTTAAAAAATCAACTATTTTTTAAAATGTTTTAATATTATTTAAAAAAATCTGTAATAAAAAGATATATATTTCGCCAATAAAATAAATAAATATATAAAGTCGAATATTTTCAGAAAAATTGATTTATCGTAATTGAACAAAATTACAAAGAATATTTTATATAAATCAATAAAATTTCTCTAATACATACCTTTGTGTAGAAACGACAATAACCTTGATTAATTCTAGAATTATTTTTTTATTATTTTGTATTTGTTCCGTATTATTAAAATAAATGTATGCATATTTTAATTATTTAAACAAATATTTCTAAAATATCGTCATTTTAATTTAAAAAATCTCCATATAAAAATATAAATACTTTTTCAATAATAAGAAATGCTTAATAAAAATTTAAACTTTATATCTTCTTATCAAATGTAAATGCATATGCGTTTTGATAATTTAACTTATTTACATATTTCAGTAATAAAAAATCAGTAAAAAAAGTTGTCGAATGTTTTCAAAAAATTGAAAATTCAACAAAATTACAAGAAATTTTATATAAATCAATAAAATTTCTCTAATTCATACATTTGTGTAGAAACGACAATATATCCTTGATTTATTCTAACTAGAATTATTTTTTTATTATTCTGTATTTGTTCCTTATTATTAAAAAAATGTATATTTTTAGTTAAGCATATAAATATTTTTAAAAATCTTTTAATTTAAGAAATCTTTAATTAAAAATAAATAATAAGAAATACTTAATAAAAATTTAAATTTTCATCAAATCTAATGTGATATTTTAACAAGAGACTATTAATATTTCTGAACAAAATTAACATACATGTTTTATATAAATCAATAGTTTCACTAAATTATCCCTTTTTATAAAAATTACAATATACATGATATATTCGAACTAGTTTTTTATTTTATTTATTATTTTGTATTTGTTTTTGTATTAAAATAAATTTATTTATATTTTAATTAGTTTACTTATTATTTAAACATATCTGTAAAATGTCTCAATTTTATTAACAAAATATATTTTATTAATAAAATTTATCTAATTCGTACCTTTGAATAGAAATTTCGATATCCTTGATTTATTTCAATTACTATTTTCATTTTATTATTTTGCATTAAACTAAACTGATGTACATTTTGCTTATTTTACATATTTTATATAAATCAATAGTTTCACTAATTTATGCCTTTTTGTAAATATTACAATATTCGTAATATATACAACTATTTTTTTAAATTTTATTTCTTATTGTGTGTTTGTTTTTTGTTATTAAAATAAATTTATTTACATTTTAATGATTAAACATATTATATATACATATTTTTAAAATATCTTCATTTTATTTTAAATAAAATGTTATCAATTTTCGGAAATAATAAATCCTAAAAATTTAGGTTTCCATCGTATTTAATTAGACAAGTTGATTCTACAAAAAAATATTAATATTTATGAACAAAACCAATCAATAAAATTTCTCTAATTTGTATTTTTTAGGGAAACTGCAATATGATTGATTTATTCCAACTAGTTTATTTATGTTGTTTACTATTTCTTGTTATTAAAACAAATATATTTACATTTTAATTACTAAATTAATATAAATATATTTACCAATTACGTATATTTATGAATACAGTTAATACACGAAATTGTTGATTTTATCTTCAAACATCAATTTATAATAAAACACATAGCAATTTTGATTTAATAGAATATGCAAATTTATTTAATTAAATTTGTAGTTTTTTTAAGTAGACGAAATACGAATACGCATACGCATTTGACTAAAAAAAAATGCTTGCAAAAAAAATGGCACGCAAAACGTAAACAATAACACAAGCTGTGTGGCCGGTCACGATTGAATTACAACAATTGGCGGTTCGTCCTGATGAAATTGTCCTTAAACAGTCGGCGGCCGGCACGTGACCGGATCGAAAACCAAAACAGTGACAGAGAAATCGATCCCCGTGGCATCGGGGGAAGAGAGACCGTACCGCGCGTCTATTTACATTAGCGCGCGCCTCCCTCGCTCTCTTCCGTCTCGTTCTCCCGACGACAACGGGACTCTCCACCGAGCCGCGCTCGCTCCATTCGGGTTGCCAATATCCGCAGTCGTTGCGCCCGTGACGTCATCACTTCCGCCTACGTCATCCGGGTCAATAAACTGCCTTGAAAGGTCGCAGAGGTTGATGTCTGCGGTTGGTCTACCGGCCGCCGTGCGGCGCTGCTGCGTCGCGACGTTGCCGATGCGCTCGGTATTTCGTCCGGACGGTGATTAGAGATGATTCCGCTAAAATTATGTAACGTGCATTTTAAGATGTCAAATTGCTGGATGGAGGGGATCCGACGGGATAATGGGGCTTGATTGTATTAAATAAATTCCCCTAAGTTAATTTGGGCACATTTATTGATAATCAAATTTATCTTATAATGGTGAATTATAATTAAATTAAATTATGTGGTGTACGTTGACAATTCTAGTTTTGATTTTGATGAATTGTTCTCATTAGGTGTAGTGTAATTCTGAGGGGAACATTCACTTTTCATTTACAAAAATTAGAAGCTTAGACAATAAAATTAATTAAATTTCGTGGAAACCCCCTATTTAATATGATAAATCATTCTAATCAGATGTAATGTCATGTAATCAGGAAAATTTAATTTTTGATTTATAAAAGTTCCAAATTTATTTGCTTGTGAATTGTATTTAGCTTATTTTATTTGGTTTACAATAGTTTCCTTGTTTTCCAGTAAAATTTATTGAATTTTGTGGACACTCCAGTCTAATATTAAAAATTGTTTTAATCAGATGGAATGTAACTCAAAAAAATATAGATTTTCATTTATAAAAATTATAAATTTGTGTACTATATCTAACTAGTTTTATAATAATTTCGTTGTCTTTCCAGTAAAACTGATAGAATTTCGTGGAATCCTTAGTTTAATACCAAAAATTGATCAAATGTAAGGGAACTCGGAAAAATTTAGTTTTTATTTATAAATTTTTCCGAGTTATTTTTATATAAATTTATTTGCATTTGTATTGTATCTAGCTAGTTTTTCAATAATTTCCTTGTCTTTAAAAACTGATCGAATTTTGTTGAATGCTTAGTTTAATGTCAAAAATAGTTTTAATCAGATGTAATGTAAAATTTAGTTTTTTATTTATAAAAGTTACAAATTTATTTTCTTATGTATTGTACCTAGCTAGTTTTACAATAATTTCTTTGTCTTTTCAGTAAAATTAATTGAATTTCGTGGAAACCTCAGTTTAATATCAAAAATAGTTCAAATCAGATGTAATGTAACTCAGGAAAATTTGGTTCTTCATTTATAAAAGTTAAAAATTTATTTACTTGTGAATTGTATTTAGCTAGTTTTACAATAATTTCCTAGTTTTCCAGAAAAATTGATTGAAAACCTCTGTTTAAAATCAAAAATAATTCTAATCAGATGTGGTGTAACTCTCAGGATTAGTTCTTCATTTATAAAAGTTTGTCAATTTATTTGCTTGATTATTGTGTAAACGAGTTCTGCTATAATTTCTTTTTATTTTCAGTAAAATTAAATGAATTTCGAGGACCTCAGTTGAATTTTATTGAAGTCTTAATTTACCTTCAAAATCTGTTCTAATGAGAAGTAATGAGACTCTAAGGAAACATGAGTTCTTCACTTTTAAATAAAAATTATTTTGCTCATGTGTTGTACGTAGCTAATTTTTCAACAGCTTCCTTGTTTCTCCCCAAAAATAATTAAATGTCATAGAAACCCCAACTTAACATCAATATAATTAAGCAGAGGACGGTAAATATTTTGCCGGCGAAGTATCTTAAAACAGTGTAATGACGGAAATGCCATTCTGACAAAACGGCAAATCGCTAACATATTTATAAAGTTACCGAAGCGATGTGACCTACTAAGGAAAATTGCTAGGCAACGTTGCCTTTCTATATTTGTTGTTTCCCTGTTTGTTTTAAATAATGCGCGGTAGATGACGCTATAAAAGTATAAACTCGCATTTACTGCCCGTTTTCAACACTAATTTATACATAAAATAATTATGTGCGTCTACGCACGCCACAATCACATTAATTTCAAAATTTATTGCTCTAATCGTAATTTAATTAAATGCAAACGATTTTTATTTTTAAATTGTATATATTAATGTCGAGGATAATTCATAAACCTAGTTTCTTTCGGAATTAGTTTATCTTATTGTCTTTTGCTCGTATTTTGCTGTGCAATTAATTTAATGGGACTTTTGCAATTTATTAGAATAAATGGAAAAGCACATTTAATAAAAGTTTGACACATAATAAATATCATCATAAATAATGTAGATATTTAAAAAATAAATTATGTATTTATATATATATTAATATTTATTTATGTATCATGTAATCTAAATAATTTTATTTTCCTGTTAAAAATCTCTCGTGAAATTGTATATTATGAATAAGAGGCGATGAAAATAGGGGACTCCCAGGAAAAAAATACATGAAATTCAGAGATAGTTACTCAATACGAATATTTATTAATGCATCCATTTGGATGGGATATATGGATATAAGTATATATATAAGTATAAGAAATAGGGGGAAACAGAGGAATCCCAGGAAAAAAGCACATGAAATTCGCAGGTACTTACCCAATACGAGTATTTACTTAATGCATCCATTTTTTGGGTAAACAAAATAAGTTTGTGTATTTACCAGTTTTCAGTCTACCCACTCAACTGGTACTTACCTCACTACCCACACAAATATGTAATAAAATTGAAAGTTTTTTTACAATTACAATTTCGCCGTGTCATTACACCCGAGTCCAAAAATTGATTGTCTTTTTTTTTCTCGTCGTCGGTTTATTAATAACGAATCATCGTTGCGGCGGCCAAAAAAGTAAACAGCGTCTAACCGGCTAATGCCGTGCGAAATTGAAAAATAATTAGATATTGTTCGACTGATTTATATACGTTTCGCAAATTATAATAGAGAATTTCGTAATAGAAAATATGTGCAAGTAATGATTCATGCACGACCCAGGACCATATCAATAAGCGGACGAAATGAAAGTTATTAATCAATACCCGAATCTCGAAATTAACATACACACTTTCGATATTTCGAAAGGCCCGTGCAAAAAAAAAATCCCGACAGTACACAAGTACGAAACAATGTAAGCCAGATAAAAGATTAATACGTTCCTTAATTACATACTGTTCGTCTATTGAATCGTCGGCGATACACTGTAGCCGAATTTGTTGTTATGTATTCTCTGCAGCCATTGCCCAACATCGTTTACGGATCTGTGAGTTAACGACTGAATAAGTGGGTGGTCACGACTAATCTAACAGCCAGTCGGGCAGGAATTCGGTGTTTTTATGAAATTGAGGAAATGTATAAATACCTCGCAATCTGTTAAGTAAAGACTCGTCGGGGACTGTGGAGACTCCAATTTTGGGCGGAGGCGACATCTATTAATAGAATTTGCGATTATTAATTAAAGAAACGACAGACCCATTGACATGTTAATTAAAGAAATATTCAAAAATTTATTTATAGAGATGAGTTAAGGGTGGGTGAACAGGTAAACAATTACTTGTTCCAGTTTCGTAACTTTTAATGATAATAACTATCATTATCATTACAACAATAAAAGTTACAACAACAAGTGTTACTTTAATATTAGAATTCATACATAATTTATACACCTATAACATAGTTAAAAGTTTCAGAGGTGCACTGAATAAACAGTTGAATTATTTACATTAATTAACTTTATATTTGCGTTAAATAAAAATAAAAGAAACGCAATTAGGGTAAGTTAAAAATACAAATAAAATATGTCACCATAAAAATAAAAAGAATTACACTGTGCGTCTTTTGAAGTGGATAATTTGAATTATTTAAAAAATCAGAACACCTACGGTATTATGTTGCAACAAATATATTATCACAATAAATTTTAATAAACAATGTAATCTTTTGCATAAATTAAACAAAGTTGCGTCAACAACAATACTTTTAAGATAGTAATAAAACTAATAACACCAAATTCCTTGGGAAATTAATAAAACAAAATTAATTACAATAAAAAAGCAGAATATTAACTACTACATTTTCCTCCTTTGCTCTACGAACAATTTTTACCCTCCTTGGTATTCTCAAAATTAGTCAACTAATAAATTCTTCGATTTATAACTCGCCATTATTCTCTAAGCCAAACTTTGAGCCTGATGGTTTCGAGAGTATATGTTTCTTTTAAGTCGGAGCCATACGTGTTCAATGGGATTGCAGTCTGGTGAACGCAGGGGCCACTGGATTCGAGTAACGTCATGATGTTACAATGCCAAATTTACAATAAAAAAACTAAATCTGGTCTAAATTCTTGAGCAAATGGAATAATAACTGGTTGAATGATCAAGTCGAGAGATCGTTGAGCATATATAGTTTTATCAGTTTAATATGAGCAACTTCGTGCGTGTCTCTAAAGGAATTCCACCCCACACTGCAACAGAACTACCTTCAAAATCAACACTTGAAGCCATGTTACGCTCATGATATCCCTCAGCATATTCTCGCCATGTCCAAATACGGCTATCCAAGTGATATAATGTGTACTTAGACTCTGTGAACAAACAATTACGCCATTCGGCTGATGTCCATAGGCGGTGATCGTTGGTCCATGCTTTGCGGGCAACCCGATGCTTCCTGCTTAACAGAGAGTGTTGAAAACGTCCTCTGACTCTAAAACCAACTTCATGCAACCTTCTTCTGATGGTAGACACTTTATCAGATATACATTTGTGCTACTTGTCAAAATCTTCAAATAAATTAAGAATAAACCGAATAAAATGTGTTAAAATCCACAAATAAAGATTTTACAAACAATAAAATGTTGTTCATTTTTATGTCTAAATATATGAAAAAGTAAAATAAAATTAATATTCTGACTACCTAGAGCAGCATTCAAAATATCCAAAATATTTTTAAATCAATTTAATTTAAAAAATTCAAATTATCCACTTCAGAAGACGTCCAGTGTATTACTTTTGGCGATTACTAGTGCAGAGGTAAGTTAAGTCTGAGAGATTGGAGAAAATTGAGCACTGTAAAGCACAAAATGACGAAGAGCTTAAACATTTTATGGTACAGTCGAGAAATAAGAAAAATAACATAACACAGCCATTAAATATTTTAGGATTAAATTTATCAAACTGCATTTTGAAATGGTTTATATTAATTTATCTTGTTTCTTTTCAGGTGAGCCGCCAAAATCATCGCTAATCCATTGCACAAGTCCAATAATATAAATACGAAGGTAAAAGTACTCCACTCAAAACGTCGGATTAACAGCTTAACCAAACGATCTGATGTTATCCCAAAATTATTGGGAAACTGACACATTTAAACCAATTAAGATGCATTTAATGCGTCAATAATTTCGTAACGTCGATTATCTCAGCCTTTCTCTTTTCCCCAATCAGAAGACACGGTACACATTACAACAATTTAAACGCGTCGATTTTTTCATTATTTTGCATTTTTCCCACTTATTCCTGGACCGTCACGAAAATAGACGGTGCAGTTTTACCGCAATGTATTCGCATTATTACGTTTTTTTTTCGGGTGGATGTAATGAGACGCAGATGCCGGTTGTTAGCACGTGTAAACGCTACGGGTGATGTTTCCAAACAAATAAACGTCACGTTAAATTAAAGAAAATAACCCGCAAATAACATTTGCATCAATGATAATTGCGTCCTGGAAAAAAAGTTAAATGGAAAAATTGTAAAAAACCTCTTATGCCGAATGACTAATGGAGTCTTTAAGTAGACAAGCGGACGAATGTGGTGAAACAAGAACAAACATGTTTTACAGTTAATTTAAATGCCATTTGCCAGAGATGGAGACCAAATGTGACGGACGAGAGACATGCGCTCCCCAAAAAACCGATGCAATTTCACAAGGAATTAGGCACTTCTTTCGACTACGCGTGTTTACTTCATTTACTTCTTTTAAAACGTACAGATTTGATTTAGTTCCAAGTATTTAGTTACCGCGGAACAACTGACGGATTGAAGTTGGCTCTTTAATAAATTGCCCGGCTCCAATTTTAGCTTTAAGCTTTTCAATCCGCGAGGGAAATGAGGAAATTTGGGGGGAAGTGGGAAATCATGCACAAAAGAAAGCAAATATTGGCCACTTCCTAATTAAATTTATAGCAGGTCTATCGTTCGTACAATAATTGGATTGTATTTTAAAAAAGTTTTCATTGGCAAAATACAACTCCTTCATGCGAAACCCGAACGTATTCCGCAAATGTCAACGGCACTTAATCAAAAACCTGAACGGGTCGTTTATTTTTTTTATGCTCCCGTCTTCTTTCACGTATTTTAAATAACACCTGTTCATTTCCTTTTCAACCGTTCCATGACAGAAACATATCGTCTGGACGTCGCGTCGAAAGTCCGATAAAGCGTACCCAATTTCTGGCTGGTGCAGTTACGACACCGCTAGATCATTTAAATTGATGCGTTTCATGCTCATTAGCGCCAAAATCGTATAAATTGAATTAATTAAGAAAGTTTTATAATCTTCAATTAATTGTAACCGTCTCGCTTATATGGTGAATTTATTGTATCCGTAAAAAAAGCTCGCCTTGTGCATTCTATACTGATTTAATATAATGCACAAAAAATGCGCATTCACTATTTAATTGAGGTGAATAAATGACATAGATTTGCAGTCAATTTTTTCGTGGTCTCTTCCATACTTCCATACGTTTTATTGGAGTGTGTTTATTCGAGTTAGGTGTTTTACATATTTTGAGGTGTGACATAAGTTACCCTTTGCGGTAATTGTTTAGAATCACAGCTCTATTTTCACCCACAAAAAATAGAAAAATTGAGCTATCGATACATTTTTTAGAGAAAAATTAATTTTAAATTTGAACGATACTGATTTTTCCTTGAAATTTTTATGAAAAATTTTTTTTATATTGTATGTCTATTTTTTTCTAGAAAGTTCATCAAAAATAGAATATTAAAAAAAGAGGAATTGATATTCGACCTAACCGAACCGATTTTTTTTAGAAAGTCCATCAAAAATAGAATATTAAAAAAAAATTGTCAATAACGTAATTTTTCAATTTTTTATTTTTAAAAATTTTATAATTTTTATTAAATTTAATAAAAATATATTTATATTTTTTTCATGATTTCTCATATTTTTTAACATTCTATTTTTAATATACTCTATTACTCTATTATTAATTTTCAATAATTTACGAAAAATTTTGATTGAAAAAAAAATCAATTTTTTAATATTCAGTGTTAAACAATTTCTATTTTACCATCAATAGATAAAGTTATATTATATTATAATTGAATAATAATGTTATTCAAGGATTAAATATTCTGGCTTATATTTTTTAATTAAAATATTTTTGTTATAATTTGTGTATTGAATAATACGTACTAATATAATTAGTACAATTGGGGATTATAGAAAAAATATATATATATATTTTAGAATCTCTGTAATTTTTCATTTACTACAACTTATACAATTAATTAGAAAATCATTTTGATCAAGATGACATTTTGAAATAAGAGGTTTTCTTTCTAAAAATAAAAGACAAACTAAAAAAGAAACGTTAAAATTGCTTAATTAGTTGGAGTTAATTAGAAAAATTTGATGATTTAAAAATAGGAGATTTTCTTATAATAATAAAAATTCACACTCAGTATTATGATTTCTTATGAAACGCGAACAAATAACAAGAAAACTATTAAGTTTTGATATTTTACTAGTTTGAGTTTACAGCTAAATAAATAAATAAATAAATCGTTTCCCATCAAAAAAATTAGAGAAACTGAAATTTAGATAATAATTCAAAATAAAAAAAAATCGAATCTTATCGTCACCTGAAATTAAAGTTAACCTGAAAGATATGGGACTAGCTGAAATTAGTTCAAATGATGTGGGAAGACCTATAAGAAAAAACCCTATTCTATTAAAAATGTTCAATTTTGACTTGCTGAGGATCACATTCCCTGGACCATAGAACAGTGGGAGAAGTGACGAATCTAAATGTAATTTATAAAAAAAAATATTGGTTCTGTTTATATTAAACGTCCTACATAAAAAAAAATGTTATACCCACATGAAACACTGTGGCAGTTCAATTATGGTATGAAGATGCTTCAATTCTTCTGGTGTAGCTCCCTTTAAATTGATATGCAAAGATATATTAAACAACAATTTGTTTTCATGTATTGAAGAAACGATGCGCTTAATAAATATGATTGAACATGAAAACGATCCCATACACAAATCCAAAATTGTGGCGAATTAGTTAGAAGATCAAAGCATGGATATTTCGTCTTGCCCGTCTTAATGTTCAGACATAAAACATGGGGGATTACTTGAAGAAATATAGACTTGTATATTCGGAAAATAGTCGAGTCTGTGTCACGGAAGCAGATCAAAGTTATAAAACAAATGTCATATTATACAAGTGTTAATTTTAAATTAAATGATACAAATTTAATCATTAAAAATTCCTTTCAAAATTAAAGTTACTATATTTATGTCCAGCTCAATTCAGAAAAATATATGTAACATTTTATTGAAAAAGAATATAGTAGTTTTTATAAAACAGCATAAAACAACAATAATAACATTTTAAAAAGTTGCTAGAATAACGTAAAATATTTTATATTTTTACTAAAATCTTCTATTTTTACACGGTGTTAATTGAATCAAATTCAAGTTTCATTCAACAAATTTTTTCTCAACTAATTTAAAGCAGTTACTAGAATCTAATGGTTAAATTCTTACGCATTATTGACATATCCTGTTCTTGCATGGTTACGCACTTTTTCACACACATTTCCAAATAGAAAAAACAAATTAATTTTTTGTGTTCGAGCCACAATCACCATAAGAATAGATTCAAAATGCCATAATTGATAGATAATACAAGTCAATTAAGGCGCGTTGCATAAGAACGCGTTAAGTACCGCCATCGTCACTAATTTATTTTCCAAACAGCAGTTGCAACGTACAAAATACATTACTCGACGTTAAATTATCGTGTTTATTTTCGAATAAATGCATTATCCTTTAAATAGGACACCGACGCCGAAATAGAAAAAATAACGTGATTTACTAGAAAGAAAATTACGTATCCTGCGTGCCTATGTGTGTGTGTGTGTTTGTGTGTGTGAGTGGATAGAATACACCGCGGCGAACGTATTTATTATCTTGCTTGGAAAACTTTATTACTGAAATATTACATAAATTAGTGCGGCTATCATAACGCAGAAACACATTGTATGGCCGCGGGGGCTAGAGTTTCTCAAAATGTAAACAACCGGTCCGAGTCGGACTCAAATCGATAAATCTCGTCCGGCATATGTTTGCCTCTATTTGAATGCGATTGCATCGTAAACTCTGAAATAGAAGGAAACTCGATCTTTGTACAGGGTGTCCCGTATTGGTTGATTTTGACCGTTATTGAGTATTTCCCAGACTAGATGCAGAAAAACTCGGAGAGATTTTTTCCCAACCAATCACATTCAAAATATATTTAAATATAATATATACATATAGTAATGGGAATAAGGAGATAATTTAGATGGAAATAATAATTAACATAAAACGTCAAGTTCTAAATATTGTTGACATCACTAAAAATTACGATGCTCTCGAAAAATGGTTTAAAATGTATTAAGTAATATGAAAAAACTCACTCAAATGGAAATACAATAAAAAATGTCAAAAAAAAAACATCTTCTTTTATTAACAGATAAAATTAATTGGGTTATGTCTAGTAGAACAATCAGACGTCGACTGAATGAATAAAACTTTCAAGGATGAAATATAGTAAAGAAACCATTGGTATCAAAATAAAATATTCGAACATGGCTAAAATGTATAAATTATTCTCTAGAATTTTGGTGAACGGTACTTTGAAGAGATGAATTCATGTCCAATAGAGCAAGATCAGGTGGTAAAAATACATTCATCGTCTTCCTAACAAAAATTTGGATCTCAGATACACTACATAAATTTTGAAACACGGTGAAGGAATGGCATGGTATAGCACCATCACAAAAAATTATTAGTAAAATGAACTGTTTCGTATTTAGAGACATCATGGAAGATGTTATTAAATTGATTTTTATCCATGGTTAAATAAAAATGTTGAGATTCTCGATTGGAAAGTCGTTCAAAATTGGTTAAAGATAAAAATGTTGAGATTTTAAATACAATTGAAAACTTGTGGAACGTCATGTATCTTGATTAAAACAACAAAAAGCTTCAAATTTAGATGAATTGTGGTTATTAATTGAAAAATTACCTAATATTTAGCCCAGTATCCCTTATTGGCTATAATGTCCTCACAACTTTTTGGCATAGATGAGATTAAATTGGAAATTATTTCCAAGATTTTTTATTTGTTCAAACAAATTTGCTTTATTTGTGATGTAATTTGCTCTAATCTACTTATCCACAGTCTCCCACAAGTCTTCTATTGGATTAAGATCGAGAGATTGAGCTGGCCACTTCAGGATATGATTTTTTGTTGAACAAACCATTCTTTAACATCTTCTAATCTGTTGAGATACACAAAAACGATTCATTTTGCCTTCTATTTTGTGAACCAGACCCATACCATAAGCGGAAAAACAACCTCAAACCATCACACTGCCACTGATTAAGAGTTGTTGTAACATATTTTAGATGAAGTCTGCTATTTGGTGATGAACAAACTGTCCACTATCACTTCGGAAAACTTTGAATCGTCCGAAAATAATACTTCTTTCCAATCTCTTGCTGTCCAGTTCCGTTCCTGTTAAAATTATCCTCAGTTTGGGACATCCCATGCAAAAATTAACCATTTTCATTATATACACTTTCTGCTTAATAATCCAAGATATCGTTTAATTTTCTTTGACAACATACTTAATATGAAATTTAAATGTGAAGGACCACGTGAACACAATAAAGTGTAGACAATAAAAAGATTAATTTAAAAGCAATATACCTTACCTGCATGTCTAACGCATCGAATGGTGTACCCACCACACACAAGAATGAATAAGCAAACGCATAATAACGACACAGTCCCGTTCCCAATCGTAAAACTTCATTTTCGTCATCATCAACAACATTCGCCCATCTCGGGCCGATTGGCTAATCGAGTGGCGGTGCACGTTAATTTTTCGGGCACCGCATACCAGAATTCAATTCCTGGCAAAACGTGCATGAAACCGTTCCACAATGAAAAACTGGAATTGATTTACCACTCGAGCCCGTCGAACGTTGCGGGATGGATGCATCGCGACGCGCGTCGCGTTGCTTATTTTTGCTGCGGCCGTATGTGCGTTTGACGGTTTACTTTTTATTCGTAAATTATTCAAAAGGCTTTTGATGAAATATGTTATGAGCGCTTTTCGTCGCTGATTTATCGCCAGTTACACGCGTAGAAAGTTATGACGGATGGCATTTCTGGCGGGCGATGGCAAAAATGAAAATGGCGTGCGGATTTTAGGCGTTGGTCATTGCACAATCGTGGAATCGGTTCGGATAAACGGAATTGATTCGATGTTGTGTGTGGGTTTTGCATTCGATTATTGTTCACAATGGTCTCAATTACGGTTCATTTGTCTTTTATCGTGTGTGAATTTTCTTCGGAATTATCTTGCTGCACGTTCAAATTAATTAATTCAACCTTAATAAATTCTACATTGTTTCGATTTTTTATTACTGCAACTTTCAAGGTGGTTTACCAAAAATGTATGATTGCGACAGTGTTATTTTATTCTAATTGCGCCGTTTAAGATGGAGGCACCCGCGTAATTTTATAATTTATGGATCGATTTTGATGAATAGCTCATAAGAGAGACAACATAAGACTCCTTGCATGCCATAAAAATGACTTTTATATCATCTAACCAAAGTATGTTATTATAATGAGAAAAATTGTTTATGGTATTTCTTTTAAAACACAAAATGGCATAGATTTTATACACCATCATCTGATCTTAAGCAGTTTATTTCTTAATTCCAACACAAGTTTAATTTTGTCTGGAAGATTTTATTCACCACTTTATTGTAAACTTTTAAAGATATTTTAACAAACACCATTTGATATTTCGCCATTGATATTTTTATTTTATTCCCTAGTTTAGTTCACACGAGTTCATTGGAAGAAAATAATTTTTTATCTCTGTCACAGATGTATTGATTTGCTGCATTTTGAAGGATGATAAATTCAATGGGGAGCTTTATTTTTTCATGAAAAATACCCTAAGGGATGTTCCATAAAAATTACAAAGATTTTATACACCCCCTCGGGGTGTTTCGACTTTCAGACTCCCTCCAAATCAAGAAGCAGAAGTGTCACGTTTCTCTTTGCTTCAGTCTCTTTTGCTTTGCATTTTGTTGATTTTCTCCGTTTTTCCATGCAGATTTTTGATATGATCTGAATATGTCTTTGATGATTCAAAATAACTGCCACATGCTGTGACAAGTTCTTTTGATGATCTGATCTGAAATACTGAAAGGATAGCTTCAAAAATGCTCAAATTTTTCAATAATCATATACATGTACATCATATATATATATACATCATATTTTAATAACATTTACTTATATCAAGTAAAAAATATCAAATTATATTTTAATAATTTTTACTTTTTATTTGAACTTAAAATCTTAATATATTTTTTTACATTAAATAGTACTTGTTTCATTGGTTTTAAAATTGTCGGATTCACTTTGAATTCTGGCAGTCGACGTAAAGTGGGACAAAGTTAAAATAAGCTCTGAATCAGCATGGTTCCCGGAACCAAAAAGCACTAATAAAAAGGTTATTACACCGTGATAAAATTTAAAAAGCTAATTCAGTTACATAGCTCATACATATTTAGTCAACGATATTTATCGCATCTTGGTTATTCATGTTATTCCGATGTTTTTGTTCAACAGGCACTAATTATTTAACAGTAAATATGTGGTTGCAGTAAGATATAGATACATACGTATCGTATGTATCATGAGCCGAACGACCCGTTAATAATTATTGGTACGACCCAGAATTAATGTGTTTTAATCAATTTTCAATTAAAACTTCATTAATTATTCTATTTGCAATAATTGATTAGTATTCTAAATTATAGTTAATTAAGTCTTGTGTAAGTAAGAAAGTATGAGAAGACATGAATAGACCCAGCGCCGGGTATTAAAAGCAAACGTTGCACAATTTTTATTTGTAACAGATCACTTTATACAAATTAGAGTTCCACATCGCAAGTGTCTAGTACTCTGGCAAGTCAAATTTGTAACACGTTTAATTAAAAAGTAAACGGCCATTGTGTTGTGAGGAGCCGTTCTTCCGAAATGAAGTTGAATTACTGTAACATCCGAAACACGACGAAAAAAAAAAAAAAAAGAAAAGAAAAAGAAAAAAATAGGAAAACAGAAAAGAAACACAAAACACACAATCTATTTTGAGTGCAGCCGTGCATAAAGCCGATGAAATAAATTCTCCGATTCCATCTGCATAAACAAAAAATCATCGCCGAAGAGAAATCCCAATGCGAAAAACTGCAGCCGATCTCTAAAAATACACACAATCGCAGCAGCTTTAATTTATCTGCGAGGCATGTTAGCAGCAACTCTTTATAAATACACTTTGATAAATTGGTCCGGTGAAAAATTAGCGAGATTTTACTTTCATTTCTCGGTAAATGGGCACCGGATTTAACACACAATTACGAATAATTTAGCGGTGTTTTAAAATTAAACATTCGGTGCAATTTTTTTTTTATTTACGTGCGCGGGTTATGTCTTTCATATGCCGTCATAAATATCCGTTGGTGGACAGAAATGCGCTCTGTCTCGGCTAATAAATAACTCGTTTGGGGCGCACTCAATGCATATTTCAATAAAACTTTACGAGCACGTAAAAAACGACAATAAATAAGCCATCTCAATAAAAATTATGTTCAAAAATACGGACGGAAATTCCATATACAAGAGCGCTTTATGGCTCATTTGCTTTAGTTTGGGCACTATAAGTTTCTTTCTTTATTAACTCGGAGGTGCTGAAAGGGAAGTGTATACAAATATAATATTTTAACCACAACAATTATGTTCTAACAAAATGCTATTAATAAGTATAATAAACGTCAAACTTTTAATGTTTCTAAAATAAATCAATGGTTAGTTAATTTCATAATTCTACTTATGTAAGTGGTTGTTAAAATGTTATATTATTTTTAATGGAGTTATAATTGTTTAATGTCAAAAGAACAAAACTGAGTTAGGAGTTAATTTCATAATCTGTTTTGTTTCAATATTTAACTTACATTTTAATATAAAAATTTAAACTAAACAAAGTCATATTTTTATCTTTATAAGCATTAAAATGAGCAAAGAATTTAATTAATTTATTTTAAAAATCTTTTACAGAATAAACCCATATTTTAAAATTTCAATATACATTTCTTAAAATTTAGATTATTAACTCCTTTAATATATTTATGTCTTATTAAATTTTCATTTTGATTTTAGTTATTAAAAATTGACTTTTTATCGTTTTTCTAATAACATGAAGCCAATTATTGAGATTTTATACAATTTCAATCAAAATTTAAAATTCTATATGATATTTGTATATTATATATTTTTCAATTAATGATATTTTCTGTTAAGAAAATTTCATTAAATTTTGTTTTGATCTGAATTGATTGATAAAAATAAAACTTTTTGTAAAAATATTTTTACAATTTCCAAAATAACTTTAAAATTAGATGGTTAGTTCTCTAACTACTAATCTAAAAAAGGTTTTAATTTACCAAATCTTATAGAAAATAAAGAAGAAGAAAATAGAAAGTTGAAATTTTTCACTTTTAAGTCTTATATATATTTAACATATCTTAAAATTTTATCTAAGCAATTTTAATTCAATTTCTTGTTATAGAATTTTAGAAATTAGAAATTTACTAATAATATTACTATTAAGGATACACTTTGACATTTTTTAAACAAAATGAAGTCGAATATCACGTGGCATTTATATTTAGTATATCTCGAAATTTTACCTCCACAAGTTAAATGAAAGAGTAAAAGTTTTATTCAAAAATTTTAGAATTTTAGATGATATTTCTATATTATTTATTTACCAATTAATCATATCTTCTGTTAAGAAAATTTAATTAAATTTTGTTTTGATTTCAATTACGACTGAAAAAAAAACAAAACTTCTAATATCATAATGAGAATATTTAGAACCCGGACCCCAGTTTTCGAAACTACTTTAAAATTAAGTAGTTGGAAAACTAATTAGTAGTTTCAAAGAGGTTCTAATTCACAAATCTTGTACAAAATGAAGAAATATAAAATCTGTATTTAATATATCTCAAAATTTAATTAATAATTCTTAGAAGATATTTTTATCTTACCAAATTTTCAGTTTAAATTTAAATTCTTGTTAAATAAGTTTTAAAATTAGAAATATTTTGATTTTACTTATTAAAAAATACTCTTTTTTTGAACAAAATAAAGCCAAATATTTAGTCATAAAGCTTTATCATTACGAGTTAAAGGAAAGAGTAAAAGTTTGATTCAAAATTTAAAATTCTATATTATTTATTTTCCAATTAATGATACCTCATGTTAAGGAAGTTTAATTAAATTTTGTTTTTGATTTCAATTATGGTTGATAAATATAAAACTTGTGTCATAATTAAAATATTTAGAATAGGGACCACGACTTTCAAAACTAATTTAAAATTAAATGGTTAGCGAACTAATTAGTAATTTAAAAGAATTTTCGTACAAAATAAACACATGCACAATTTATATTTCAGACATTATGAAATGTCAAATAGTTACAAGTTGAAAATTTTAAATTCTGTCGGATAGTTTTTCCAATTAATTTTCCAATTTAAAGTACAACCTTGTTTCAGTTCAGTTGTTAATTAAACTGAAATAATCTCGATAAATCGAATTTAGTGAACGCATGAAATGCTTAAAGGTAGAAATTCGCCGGTGTCTCAACAATCACATAGAAAGTGTTTAATGGATAACAATAAAAACGTTGTCGCCTCATTCGGTGCTGATTTGGGCGATAGCTAATCGCAGAACGAGATTCGGGGCACAACACATGCTTTCATACATTAAAATGAGCATGTCACATTGTTCATAAATATTCCGTATTTCGCAGCAATGATGCAAACAGTTGCAGGTTATTTACCTGCACAATTTATCTGATGTATGTTTTCAGTTTTTACATCGAACCGCAACGTTGCAAACGCACATAAAGGAATTACTAATGTGCAAAGGTTTTGCAATGCACAAATGTTGATAGTTGCCTGATATTTATGATAGCAATGGCCGGCGGGTCCGTTGCCACTCAACGCGCCGGATTCCGTCGCATTTATTTACATCGGATGCGTGTACGACGCGTCACGGGAGCCGATGGGCGACGGCGGCGGCGGCGACATGCGTCCGACACACGCGGGCATCAAATCGCAACGGCGATCGTCTGCATCGGATATAGGTCAGACACTAAAATTAAATCACTTTTACCTACCTGGGTTAACCACCTCCGGCTAATTATAAACATGCGGGCCCCGAGCCGAGCGTTATCTTGGCGAAAATTTTTGTCGGGGACCTCACTTTCGCTTGTTTATCCCGTTGGATTGGCAAATAATATGTTATGTTTTAATTTTGTGCGTTCCGTTGATTTGTTTTCAAACAATTTTTCTCGGGTGATACAACGGCGAAAACGTAACGCTGGCGCTGCTGCGAATTGCAACTAATATATTTTACTTTTACATGTTTATTTATTAACTGGTGTCTATTACATTATATTATTTATTTGCTGTCAATAAATATTTCATAGAAAAATTAAAGTACATTCTTTCTTTCTCCAAAGACTAAATGTCATTAGATTTATATGGGTTTGATTAAGTGGGCAATAAATGAAATTTAGTGTTGTATTTTTTGAAAAAGTATTTCAAAAAATTGAGTCTTGAGAATTAATTTCGTAATCTGCTTCGTTTCAATATTTAACTTACATTTTAATATAAAATTTTAAACTAAACAAAGTCATAATTTTATCTTTATATTAATTAAAATGAAAGAAATTAAATAATTTAATTTACAAATCTTTTACAGAATAAACCCATATTTTAAAATTTCAATATATTTTACATATCTTAAAATTTACATTATATATCCTTTAATATATTTTTATCTTATTAAATTTTCATTTTCAATTAAAATTCTTGTTAGGAAATTTGAAATTTAGGAATTCATCTAATATTCTGACTTTCGTTATTATAAACTGACTTTTTTATCGTTTTTCAAATAACATGAAGCCAATTATTGAGATTTTATACAATTTCAATCAAAATTTAAAATTCTATATGATATTTGTATATTATATATTTTTCAAATAATGATATATTCTGTTAAGGAAATTTCATTAAATTTTGTTTTGATTTGAATTGATTGATAAAAATAAAACTTTTTGTAAAAATATTTTTACAATATGTACCCCTATTTCCGAAATTACATTAAAATTAGATGGTTGGAGAACTAATTACTAATCAAAAAGAGGTTTTAATTTTCCAAATCTTGTACAAAATAAAGAAAAATAGAAAGTTGAAATTGATTGATAAAAATAAAATTTCTTGTAAAAATATTTTTACAATATGTACCCCCATTTCCGAAATTACTTTAAAATTAGATGGGTAGATAAAGAAAAATAGAAAGTTGAAATTGATTGATAAAAATAAAATTTCTTGTAAAAATATTTTTACAATATGTACCCCCATTTCCGAAATTACTTTAAAATTAGATGGTTGGAGAACTAATTATCTTAAAATTTTGTGTAGCCAAATATAATTCAAATTTTTGTTATAGAATTTTAGAAATTAGTCGAATATCAGTAGTTTATTTTACATTCTGTCTTTCTCCAAAGATTAAATGTCATTAGATTTATATGGGTTTGATTAAGTGGGCAATAATTGAAATTTAGTATTGTACTTTTTGAAAAAGTATTTCTAAAAATTGAGTCTTGAGAAGTGACAATTTCTAGTTAATGTCCCACATATAGTTACAAAGAAAGATTTTCATCATTTTTAAAAAATGTGTCGAATTTACTTTGGCATTTTTAATTATTAAGTCTGTGTTATTTAATTGAACACTTTTTATAATATCCTTTTTCTTTTACAATTTTAACCCATCTCCGTAGGATGGACTCGTACATTTTTCAAATATACGACAAGTCTATATTATTTGCTTCTTGAATTGCTGTAATGAGTTCATTTAAATTTGTAAAATTTTTATATCGAATTTGGTTACAAATGTGATCCCCCATCTTTTCTATAGGGTTAATGTTTGGATATTAGGATGGGCAGGACAAAACGCCGATGTTTTGGTCTTCTAATTAATCTGTCAAAATTTAAGATTTGTGTTTGGAATCGTTTTCATGATGAAACACAATTATTAAGAGTATCATTTCGTAAATATATAGAAGCAAATTGTTATTTAATATATACCTGTACAAAAATCAGTCTGAGGGGACCTAAGCCAGAAGAATTGAAGCATCCCCATAGCATAATATAAGGCAAAATGGATCGTTTTGTGTATCGAAATATATTAGAAGATGTCATGCTACTCTAATGTGAATGGGAAATGCCGTTAAAGTTTATAGTTCAGCATGACAGTGACCCCAAACACACTACCAAACTTGTTAAAGAATGGTTTTTTCATAAAAAAATTAATGTCCTATGTGGTCAGCTCAATATCCTATTTTATTCTAAAAGAAAACTTGTGGGAGGTGGACAAGAAGAACAAGATCAAATAAATTAAATTTGTTTGAACAAATCAAAAATGTTTGGAACAATATAGATGAGGAAATAATTTGCAATCTAATTTTCTCTATGCCATAAAGATGTGAGGATGTCATAGCCATTAAGGGATACTGGATAAAATATTAAAAATTAAACCATTTACGGATTTACTTTTTTATGAAAAGTCGCGATAAAATTTGTTAATTTTCTGGTTTTGTCTAAATCTAAATTTTTCCATACTTTTTTAAAAGAATAAATACTGCATTTAAAATTCAAAACCAATAAGTAAATATTTTGAAAAGTAAGAGATATTTCGGCATAAACCGAACTCCTCGTCCCACAGATACACATTAACTGAAACGTAAATTGCGCAAACAGATAATTGTGGAACTTTAAATATGAAATAATTAATGTTTAAAGCCTTGTTTGGCGATAAAGTTCCCGTAACGCATGCTATCAGATCTTTTTAAATCGGCAACAGCCGAAGAAATTATTGCCCTGTCAGATTAACTGTTTCTCTTTTAAAGCAGACGGGCTAACGGACGGCTTTCTTTATTGCCCGATTTCTTCGGGAATTATTACCACTGAATGAATTTATCGTGAACCCATACACTTTATTGCGAAAAAATATCGGTTTATGAACGTGAATGTAGTTAATTTTCCGTGTGTATGTGGTTGTTCCGTCGTGGCGGTGCGTTTTCAAAGATAATTGGTTCTTTTAATTTCACTTTCATTTAATTTTGCTCAAGGGCTTAGGCGACCACGTACGCTTATATGCTTTCTATTATGATTTAATTCGAGATAAAGGTTTTATAAGACTGGATTTCTTTCGCTAATTAATCTTTCAGCGTAATTGTGGCGAAAGTCCTATATGGCTATGGGGGTGTAGCTTCCACGTAGATAGAAAAAAACATCGTTTGTACGTTATGTAAACATCCATTTTGAGATTTTGTAGATAAATTGTCGACATAAAAATTAATTGATAATAAATAAGACATAAATAAATAACACTTGAGCAACGCCGATTATACTTGTATTAGTTTATTGCGATAAATGGTAAATTCTATTTAATTATGAAAGTTCCCAAGATTATTTTGCAACGGTTGCAAAACTTCTGCAAACGCATTTCCCATTAATTTTTATTTAATGCGCCTGAAACGATCCAATTATCTTTTAAATTGTTGTTTATGATAACATTTTTACAGATTTAAAACCCTTGTTGTTGTATTTGTTTTATATATTTTTACTCAAACAACAAAATATCGTGCTGCGACTATAAATATCAACGCTCACAATCAAAGATGCTAAATTCGTCGCCCACCATACTTTTACATCAACATCACACGCAAAATTTAATTGATTAAAACCACCTGCAAAAAAATTCTGTGGACATTTCACCATGACTGACATATTGTGATTTACATAAACAGGTGTAAATGGTTTGCATGACGAAAATTATGTTAAAATTTACGTTAGATATATGGAATGGGCCGGTTTTGATGATGAATGACGATTTTAATTATTTATCTGCAGCGGTAACGTTGTTTATTATAGTTGTCTTCCTAATTAGACAATTTGAAATTTACAAACGCAATTACCTGTTTTGCGTTGCCGAACGTAGAAACGGAGCCAACGGTAGTTTGGAACCCGACTAACGGTTTTTTATCAAATCATCGGTTAGAATGTGGTAAATTAACATAATTTAGATATTTTTTTTTTAATGAGGAATTATCGATTTAAATTTTAAATTTATATTTATATTCCAAACACACTGTATGCTAAAAATATTCTATTAATAAAACATTTAATTTTTTTTTATTTTATTTTTTAAATGTGTTGGAAAGACATCTGTATCTTTTTTGTTTGTGACTACATTTTAATTGATTAAAGATCAAAAAGATATGCAATAAAAAATTCTACGAGTGTCGCAAAAAATATTTTCTATATGACCTAAATATTTTTCATTCATACATACGAAATTCCATAAGACAATTCAACAATTTCACATATTAAATAAATAATAGAATAAAACGTGAATATTTGAGAATATGAAAAAATGTCATAATACGCTGGTTCTCACAATCAATTTAGTGCTTTTTAAAATATCTTCAGAAATGTATAACCGAGTGGTGTCATTAGTGAACATAGTGTAACAAACAAAATAGAACTTCTGTACTAAGAATTAAACTAATTGTGTGAACTAGTATATTAAATCACTCTTTGATATTCTGAGACATTTTTTACCATTTTGTTGTATAAGTTATTTAATAAGAAGACACAAATTTATTAGAAAAGTGTAATTTTCTAATGTCCGGACAGATATATTAATTTTATAAATTTTTTTCAAAGAAATTTTTCAAATTTTTGACCATAAAAATATCATATATGACCTCTACTGATGATTATGGAATTCAATAATATAATTTATAAAATTAAAAATTTGTTATTTGACTATTTTACAATGTGCTTGTTTGGTGCACGGTTTAAATTCATTGTCTGAATTATTGACCAATTGAAATTATGAAATAAATTATTATAGTTATTTAGTTAGCCAAATTGAATAAATTCATTATTTTAATTATTGAACATAATCCCGAAACCAACAAATTTTTTATTATAAATTAACATTGACCTGCAATGAAAAAAATAATCTTTACGTTTAACTTTCTTTGTATAACAGTTGTAATCCTCAAATATTTAAAATTAAAAGATCTCTTCATTCTCTATTATTCATATTTACAAAATTATTATAAAAATTAACATCTTGCAATACAAAAAAAATAAAAAAAAATCATCTTTTATGTTTAATTAACTTTCTTTGTGTAACAGTTGTAATCTTCAAAAATTAACATTAATAATAAAATAAAATCATATATATATATATATATATATATATATATATATATTTATATATATATATATATATATATATATATATATATATATATATATATATATATATATATTAATAATAATAATAACAAAGTTGCTACATATTAGAATTTAAAGTTCCATCTACGTATGCCTAATAAAAATGAACTACAAAATTTATTGTTTTTTAAGATTTTTATGATTATACTCAATGATTAATATAATTAATTTGGATGTTCTACGGCATACCTGAAATAAACATACCGATACTATTATAGCAGCATGTGATTTCTTATAAAGCAAATTCTCTTTCCCTTCCCAGAGTAATTAATAACAAAAACTACATTACTACCAGCATTTAAACATCCACCTACGTCTGTCTAATGAATATGAACTACAAAGTCTTTTATGATAGATTTTAAAGCAAGTCGTAATATGTAATTAAAGTGCATTTGAATTTTTATAAATATTTTCGGTAATTTAAATAATTAATTTATTCAATATTTTTAATACAAATAATAATAATTATAGAATTATTTAATTATATATGAAATACATTTTTATTTAATAATAAATTATTGTAGTAGTTGTTGTAAAAAGGAAATTATTTATAATGAGTGAGTTATAAAATAATAATAGAATTTTTGATACTATTTAATTATTAGTATTTAAATAATTTTAAATTTTATTTATAAATTTTATCAATGGAAATATTTTATTGTTATAAACGCAGACTTTGGATATTGTACAGAAAATTAATTTAAAACCATCAAAAATTGTATCTTTCTAATAATTTAATTTCCATCTTCAAATTCATACTTTTTATCGCAATACAAGAAGTATTGCGTTACAATAATAAATATAAAAATTAAATAGTCATTATGTAGTTGATTGAAAATACATATAAAGTTAATTTTCTTTCTTTTCCCAGAATATTTAATAACAAAAACCAAATTGCAATTAGAATTTAAAGTTTATATAATGAATATGAATCATAGAGCTTTTATGTTGAATATTAAAATATGTCATTTCAGAATTATTTATAATAGTTTTTCGGGATATTTATGAATCCAATAATTAATTTGGCTGTTCTACACTCTGTATTTGTAACACAAACTATTACAAAAATATGTAATTGCATATGCAATAAATTCTGTTTAATTTTGTTTTTTTAATTTAATAATAAATTATTGTAGTAGTTGTTGCAATAAGGAAATTATTTATAATGATGTGATTTACAAAACAATAAAAAATGAAGTTTTTGAAACCGTGTTTAAATAAAAGAGATTTCTTATGTAAATGTAAATCATGTTCATAAAGTTTATTCCGTGGAAATGTTTTTGGTTGTAAAATCAGACTTTGAACATAGCACAGAAAATTAATCTAAAATATTATCACTGTAATAATTTATGTAATGTAATGTCCATCCTCAAGTAAGTATTTTTATTGCAATACAAAAAGTATAATTACGTGACATTAATAAATACGCAACTATTAAATAGTCATCATGTACTTGATTGAAAATGCTTATTATTTTGTAATTACAAAATAGGCACATAAAATAAAATGCATGGGTATATTAATGAAAACGTAAAGATTTACTTTTAAATTAGTTACAAAGTGGAAATCCTTGTGTGTGTGTATACATCGAAGAACCATCTGTTTTAAGAGACGTGATTCTGGCTTCCAACAGTTAACTTTTAATTAGACAGAATGAACCGGCCGCGATAATCGCCACAATGTAATCGTAGCATAATTGCGAGTGCATTGTAAATAATACGTTTTATTAGACGTTACGTGTTTCAAGTTTCATTGACATTTATCTCATTACGGACTAATTGATAATGCATCGGTCTGTCGCGCGACACTACTCCCCTACCCGCCTTTTGTCGTCGCCGCCGCCGTCGCGAATCCATTTCTGACATTGAAAACACCGACGACGACGACGACGACCAACGATAAAAAGACACCATGAATGAGAGAGCCAGTGAAATGCGTGAAATTGTGATGCACATATAGTTGTAAAACCGACCTTGAATTCGCGTGTTACGTTTTCAAACTCATCTATGTCAATAATCGCTGTTTGCATCGCGAGGACGGACTGACGTTTAATAATAAATATCGGCCGACGGTTCCGTGCAGTTCGCATTTCGTACGTTCGGTACGAAAACGAAACGAGAAAACGTTTTTCGAATGTGTGCACTGGGAAATCAAAAGAGCCACATGGTTAATTGCACGTTATGTGTACGTATTCCTCGATACACCGTCGAACGAACGTTGCCTTTCTAATTCTTTGCGACAGAACGATAAATGGCAAATGGGTGTGATTTGATAGTTAACATGTCACTAGAGAGTTAACATGTCTATTACAGGCATTTCCTAAACCGCTTGTACAGCTAATTAGTGAATTTTTATTGCCGTTTTATAAGACGTTACGGCGAATATTCCCCGGAGGACCGACATAAAAATACAAATATTAATACCACCACCAACCATCAACGTCTGTGACATTAATTAATAATGGTAAAATTAAATTTAATTGCGTCGTTTGCAGAAAAGCCGGGGCTCGCATAAAAATACTTTGGAGAGCCGGTTAAAAGTATTAGGTAACGAGAGAATTCGGCTGATCATTATTCTCATCTCGCCACTTTCACCATGTCCAAAATCGTACGACCGCACTTCCGACAGACGGAGAGAACGAAATTTTATTCGACGAATCAAAAATTTTACAATTTCTAATTCGATGTTTTTTAATTATTTTTGCAGGTAAGACAAGTTGGAGGTAAAACATGTCAGCAGTACGTGAGTATTATACGTCGTTACGTTGCAGGACAATTTTTTCAGTTCTTTTAACAAAAATATTCAACAGTTATTTTTTATGTTACAAATAAAAACAAAAGGGCGATTTTAAACGTTGTGTAGAATGGACCTTTACGGTTTCGTTGATAAAATATGTGATAATTGAGGAAGCAGGAAAATCCGCAGTTGAAGAAATGCAGGTGTGGATATTTCTATTCCCAGAGTAATTAATAATAAAAACTACATTGCTATAAGAATTTAAACTTCCACCTACCTTTGTCTAATGAATTTGATCTATGTACAAAGTTTTTTTATATTTCTTTTCTTTCAATTATGTTAAATATTTTAAAAAAATGAAAATGAAAAATGATTTAAAATCTTTGCAAATTGCTGGTTCAATAATATGTTCTAAAAAATCGACTTTTCGAATCATTTTTTTAAATCTATGATATTTTTACCAATCCATTTATTTTTTATTTGGATCTGATTTTTATTTACAAACGAATATTTGTTTAATTTAAGTAAATATTAAACAACGATTTCTCTTCTATTGTTTTTATATATTTTAGTGTTTAAATTAAATTACAGGCGCCGTTAAAAATTTGTATACAAACAGTTTTATTATAATATACTAATAAAACATATATTGTGTAAGGTATAGATTATTTGTCATCCGTTTTAACAGAGGTAATTTTTATACAATTTTATTTAAAAGTCAAATAAAAGAGCACATCTTTACTATTTTTTTATAATTCTATTACAAATTGATTTATTTTTTAAACCCAAATGATTTTTCCAGTTACAAACGAATAGTTGTTTAATTTAAATAAATATTAAATTATTGTTACACATTAATAAAAAAAACATTGTCTAATGAATAGATTATTTAAACACCAATTTTTTCTAGAACACATTTACTTCTATTTTAAATTGTATCATCCGTTTTAGCAGAGATAATTTTTTGATGAGTTGATTTTTGAGTAAAAAGCAACTCTCTGATATTTTTTTATTCTTTTATTACCAATTGCTTTATTTTTATTTGGGTATAATTTTTTCATTTACTAACGAATAGTTTTTTAATTTTAATAAATATTAAGTAATTTTCTTCCACTGTTTATACATAGTTTAATGTTTAAATTAAATTCCAGGCACATTTTTATTATTACACATTAATAAATAATAGATCATCTAATGCACAGATTAATTAAACATTAATTCTTTCCTGAACGTATTCTGTCTTAAATTTTATCATCGGTTTCATGACAGATAATTTTTAAATAATTTTAGTTTCGAGTTAAATAAAAAGCATCTTCCTGCTATTTTTTTATTTTTTAATTACCTATTTATCTTTACATTCCAGGTGCCCATTTTTAAATATATATTTTTATTGTTATACATTAACAAAAAGTAGATTGTTTAATGCATGTTAATGAATTTTGAGTTGCATCATCCGGTTTAACAATTTTATTCTTGAGTCAAATAAAAAGCACCTCTTTGCCATTTTTTTATTATTTTATTTTAAAAACCTACATATTTCTCCCTCTTAATGTCCATCAGTGACTACGCCAATAGCTTAAAACATATACTCTGTTCGACCAAAGTATAACTTTATGTTTTACATCTTCGTGTTTTTGATCAGATAATACTTATTTTAAATGCACCGTCAAGAAAATATATCTGAAAATTTAATTTGTGTATTTCTTTTTTAAATTGAACAAGAGTGTCGTTTATTTGACTCAAAGACAAAGAATATATTATAATAATGAATAATAAAATAACCTGAAAAATTAAGTTATGTGATACGAACAACGACTAACGACAATTTAATAAAAATCATTCGAACGAAAACCTATTAGTTGAAGCTTTTAATTAACCTGACTTACAACTAGTACTTAACTAAGTTACGACCAGTTATGCAACTGATGTAAGTGAAATAAATATTAGTCGAATTGACCAGTCAACTAACCAATTGACTGATTCAGTCGACTGATTAGTCAGTTATTCAAATAAGTTGTTAACCGAATAGTCCAGTTATTCTCAACACCAATTTCGACCAACAAATCGATTTTTTGACTTCATAATCAATTTACGTTCTTTGGAAGATTTCTTATTCTGTCATATTCGACATGAGAAATTTCACAATTCACATTCAAGTACCTTTTTCGTTTTGTTAAGGCCGTGTAGTAACATATTGACACAATACATACACAAAGTTTCTCACTAATTTCGCTAAGAAAGTGAACGGACACGACAAAAAGGCATGTAATTTCGTTGTTACTTTTGTGTGCCTATGGTATAATAATACCGATTCCAACTGACATTTTAGATTATGCTAAATGACAGTGCAGATGTGGGAATAATCCGTCGTCGTTTTCAAGTAAAACAGACAATCCAACGAAAACGACTTGATGACGGTGAGAAAAATATGCCGCACCGAAAAATATTTGTGATTACATGTATTACGGGCCGTGCGACCCATTTTTTTTTTAAATATAATTCAGTTTACGATTTCTTAAAGAGTTGTCCACAATATTTGCCAATGATTTAAGAACACCCGAGTCACTATAATTTTATTCGCACTGCAAAAGACTACACAGCTCCGTTCGCATGAATTATTAATTTAATTAAATTGTAAACAATAGGTAATATATAATAATAACAGGAGAATATAAATGCAATTGCCTTTGTTCATTAAATTGGGTCAGATTACTTCACGTCAACTTTATCGGGACATTTTTTTTTTTTCGCTTTGCTCTTTTCTTTTACGGCCGGACACAAAGTAAATGCAAATATGGCGAATTTTTCCTTTTACGATTATAAAAAATACACTAATATATAAAATACGAGAACATATGTGACATTTTAAAGGAATAACTCTGCGGCAAACACGCATACTACTGTTGTTTTCTCGATGGAATTCGGTTTAATATTTCTTGATATTTTTAAAAAGACTGGAATGTGGACATCTGTTATCAGCGAGCACTTTTATTGTAATTTATTTATTTATTTGTACATGCAGAAGTAATCTACAAAGTTACATTATAATTATCTGTAGTTTGCTTGTGATGTTATTAATTGCTGGAAATTTTCCTATAAATTAATTTGCATATTTTTAACTAATCACTGCATGACAAACATTCTATACTAGCAGCAAATTTACATGATAACTTGTATTACATAATCTTACACGACATGTAAGGCACTTTTTTGAATGTCTTTACAAAAAAAAATTGAAGGAACGTTTAATTTTAATGTACTGTAAAAGATTTACGGTAAAACATACAATAATAAATAACTTTACAATGGAGTTATCAATTGCCATATGATAAATCAACGACTGTACGGTATGTAAACAAAAATAATGTCTTTTAAAATACACGCACACATGGAGTGCGGTGCTTATTATATTTCTTTACGCCTCCTAATAATATCCTTGCATAACGCCACAACGGAGGTTTGAAAATGCGCTTACATAACTTAATGGTTTATAGATTTTGAGATACCGATCGTTTTATACGGAGAATCCGTGAAAAGACGTCCATTCATTCGCTGAAGTAACTCTCCCATTGTCTATTGTGTTTTTTTTTGCGAGTTGCGAAACTATTTTAATTTTTATCATTCGCGCCCGTGTAAAAGGAAGCTGGAGTAACCGTCGATGGACGTGTGTGTGTGTGTAGAAGAAGTTCTGCATGGAAGTGTTATTTGTTATGTAAGGCGATTAAAATCTGGCGTGTGTGACGTAAAAAGTACATTTTCGATGCCCCGCAGCCCTCGAACAAAACCAATGGATGGAATCCATTGAATATTTGTATCAGTGGATCGGCGGGGAGTGCGTTAACCTGAGATCGGTTTAAGAAATATATTTAAAAGTTGTTTAGTAGGTGATGAAAGTAGTCGTGAATGCTGAATTTGAATTTATGACGTAACTTTTAGCAAATTCAGCCGCTTAATATACATAAATTACAATTAACAAGCACACACTGGACGATAAAATGGGCGGGGGAGGGGGCAAAACTGCAACACGTATCTCGAACGGTGTGTTTTGATGAAAGTTCAATTGCGAAATAAATTTCGTCCGAAGGATATCGAGTTAAGATCGTTTTTTTTTTGCCTCACCGCCACGGAGATAAGCCAGTGGTCGGCAAAGGTGATAAAATATTTAAACGATAATTGCAAATGCCAGCTTTCAGAAATTACCGACTGCACTGGACCCAACAATCCTCTAAATTATTCATTCTTGATGTAAGGAGTGACTGATTATAAATCTCGATTGTGTAACTGTAAATTTATTGTAATAATTATTGCTTGCGATGTTGGACGTTATAATTAAAAATATTACTCACATTGAATTTATTGTGTTTAAAATTTTTGCAATTTTAATGAGTTATGGTTACCTATGTTGGTATTATTAATTATCACACACTCGCAGCACGATTATCTTTGAATATTTTAACGTTTTTTACCACACTAAAATTATTAACAACTAAGAGACGCGAATGCTATTTTGTTGGTTGTAACTAGTGCTGGAAATATCCGACATTCCAGTAACGACTGCTCGACTATCGACTAATTTGAATAATCGACTAATCAGTCGACTGAAATCAATTGGATGGATGCTCGACGCTGGTCAATACGACTAATGTTTATTTAAGTTAATTTTCACCAATTTCAATAGTCAATCGAATGGTCGGTTTAAATACAGAAACTGCATCGGCGACCGTAACTTATAAATCGCAAATCAGGTTATTTGTTGCTCGACCAATCTGAATTCCAATCCAAATTTAAAATACGAATGGATATTTTCTTAAATCGAACAAATTGATTCTTGATAAGGATTGTGCACTAAACCACTCGTAGTAATAAGTAACGTAAACAGTTTTAAGTTACCCGAGGATGTGTTGTATAACAGATATCTGTTGGATATTTACATTAAAACAATATGCACTCTGATGTAACACCACCAATAAAGCTCAGGCGGAAAATCTACATTGAAAATGATAAATATCCAATTTGTGTGAAATTAATTGGTGCCTATAAAATCACGTAAAATAATTAAATCGACGATTGAATAACTTTTAATTTTTGCCAAAGAGAAATTATTGTTTAATTATTCGTTTTCTTAGAAATTGCTTATTTCAGTTTTACTGACATATGCGGCAAATAACAATTCTAAAATTTAATTTGCCGTAATACATATGGATAACTTGGCAATTTCTCCCAATTAACGAAGGATGGATGGAAAAAAAGTCGATCGGAAGAAGTTAACGTAACGGGATTCCATGATTAATGTAACATGGATGTAACGTTTAACAATTCTTAAATAAATAAATTTAAAAACGGGAATTTATAACCGGGGGGCTTACTGTAGAGGTATGTTTTATAAAAGATTTCTTATGATTTTATTTTGTCGGTTTCTTTGAATGTATAATGTGATAAAATCTACACTTTTTGTGTATACGAGGTCTGGATGATAAGTACTGTAGAAAATATTTATTTTTTATAAAATCAATTTTATTTTTCGACATAAAGTCACTTTTTTCTCTAATTTTCTTGTATTTCATCATTAAAGTCGAATTTTTTCCATCGATCCATTTTTTGTGTTCGAAAATATGAAATAATCGCTGGGTGCTAAATCAGGCGGATATGATGAATGTAGTAATTCAAACATTCTTTTGAAGTAGGCATCAATCTTGCGGAAAGCTTTTTCATATTCAAATGTGTATTCATTCAGTTGAGATACATACCTACACAGATTCACCCACTTTTGATCGTTTATCATGATATCATGAATTTTTTCAATTATCTTTTGGTTCATTGATCTTGTGGCTTGTATGGCCGCATTTGAATACATCTAGTATTACATTGTTGATAATGAAGGTGCAAAATAGCCACATACTTTGCTTTAATCTGATCAATGATTTTCTCTTTCAAAAGCAAATATTTTGTCACTGGTCGCTGTTTACTTTTTTTCCATAGGCTGACACGTGCCAAGTTTTTAACATACAACCCTCGTATATGTGTATAAATGAGCTTATATCCCCCAATTACTCATAAGAACTTAAGGAATGCCTACATTTCAATAAAGAGACGTTTCTACCGAAAAATGCATGTAACGACCCCTCCTCCCACCCCGCAACGAAATACAAACGCACAACTTAATGAAAATTCCCTTCATTAACCCTATTTTTAATTGCGCCCACACAGACCAGACGGAACGATTCGGGGGGGGCGGTGGGGCGTCGGTGGTTTTACGCGGACGAAAACAGACCGAAAGAAAAAAAAATCTCATATAGTCCTATCCAGGGCCGCGCGGCAATAAAGGCGAAATATGAACTTCCTCTTTTGCATAACACACATTCCGGCTCGAACACAAAGCGCCGTTAACTATCGACGCAGTATTACGTCACACTTCAAAACATGGCGTCGCCGTGGCAACCAGCTGGCGCCGAGCGGGACGCCCGCGAACTAAAGGACGTCGTGGCGTCAGCGTCCTTGCACAGGGACGGACCATAGGTCTCTTTTTCCTTCTTCTTTTGTTGGAGCACCACACAGAAATAAATTAGCGAAATTAATTTAATATTGTTTAAATTATCCTGAACTGAATATTAAAAAAATGAATAATGAAACTAAATATTTTGTTCCAGACCAATTAATTTATTTGAGTGATGTCAATGTTTATAAAATACATTTATAAAACAGTGAAAAAATAATTAACAGATCGATTTTAATAAATACATATATTCAAGATTTTTTAATGCACATAAAATTTGAATTTTACAGTTTAAAAACTACTGGACTATAAAGAATTAGATTTATTGTAGGTGGTACCACTTAAACTTTGACTAATGATTTCTTGAAGATCTGATTAATGCACTAATTAAAGTTTAATAAAACCTGTTGTGTTTTTCTATAGGAAAAAAATGTCCTGAATTATCATAATTAATGTTTACCAATTTGTGATTAAATTGCTACAGGGTTATCGCATACATCCATATGTATGTATGTATTATGTATTAATAAATTTTTTATGCATAAATATGCAAATTTAAATAAAATCTAAGCGCACAATTGTCAATAAAACTAACAATAAAATGCATTTTAATTAGAAAGCTCGTAAGGAAGAACATTTACAATTAAATATAATACTTATTGCTGTAAAACTAAAACATAATTGTCAGGTGTTTAATATAAAGTGCAATAAATCCGGATAATTACGAATCACAAAAACCGTCCGACGAAGCCGTTCCTCACCCGAATAGTTTTATTGCGGAGAAAGCTCGAAAGACACCGAGGAATCATAATGAAATTATTTATCGCTCCGCCTCGAGATTATAATTAATTCCTGGTAAACCATTATTTATATTTTATAATAATAAAATCTTGAATTTAATAAGAGGCAGCAACGGATCCTGGCCGTGCGAGCCGCTCCTGTAAGAACACTATAATAGCCTTTTATGCAGGCCGTCTATTCACGACTAGAATTCTGAAGCCTCAGCAGCATCGTGAATAGAGGACAGAGGCTGGCGAGTAATGCGATATGAATATGTGCCGAAACCGCAAACAGCAGAGCTTTTGACTTTTAAAAGTTTTTCGCAATTTTTTTTTTTATCAATTTCTATCGGAGCCGCTAAATACCAACATGGTAATTTTGGCGAATAATAGAACTGAATTATGGAATCTTGAGTGTGTGTGCGTCTTCCACAATTAACTATATATTTTTAAGTATATTTTTTTGGGGCTTTGTTCGAGTATAATGGGTTTAAATTTGGCGGATGACTCAATTTTCCTTGTAAGTCGCATTGAACGGTAAATAATGCATTTAGTATGCACGTTATAATATTTACTTGACCTAGATCTTCAATTGCATTTTTAACAAGTCCCCTAAGTTGCAGATGACAGTTTATTAAAACTTACATCGTCTAATAAATGTACAACTCATCATTTCTGAAGTTTGGTTGTTATATGGTATAGGTGTTAACAAGAGGACGATCTTAAGGGAGATAATCTATTCTTGTTAACATAAATGTGGATCATTAAAAATGTAATCTACAGTTATTATAATAATTAATTTATAATTTATTAATTTATCTTTCTTTTTAATTTTTACTACCTGGAATTTCTCATTTAATATTTTTAGTGTCTTAAAACAACTAAAAATTAATCATGAAATTTTTAAATATTCTGAGTAATGACCCTTTTTTAATACAGGTATATCTCATTTCAGTTTCTTAATTTAAAGATTTAGTCAACACCAACTGTAATAACTTCATAGAATTTTCATCCAATTATGTTTCTTACCAATTAGTGGTTTTTGTCTCTACTATTTATTTCACTTATTTCTTTTTACAAATCAAGGATTTTAAAAAAAATTATAATATTCTAATAAAAAAGTTTTTATTAGAATATTTTATATATTATTACTTTGTAAAATATTAATTTTATTTTTTTAATAAACATTTCTTTTTCAATAATAATACGTTTAAAATCATTAATATATAAAAAACACCTAAAAATTAATAATTATAATACACAAATATTTTATTTCAATTATTTAATTTAAAGTCTTTATTATTATTTTTCAGTAACAACTGTTATAAATTCATTTTTTTGCATTAAAGTGAGTAAAAAAATACAGATATATTAAAAAACATCCACCAATAGCATCAAAATTTTTACAGACTAAAAAAACTTCAATTCTGTTTCTTACCTATCAATAGTTTTTGTCCATACTATTTATTTTAATTATCTCTCTTTATAAATCAACGATTTTATAAAGCAAAGTATAATATTATAATACAAAATTGTAGCACAAAATTTTACATATTGTAAAAAAATAATTTTATTTTTTAAATATATATTCCTTTATTCTTAAAATTAATTAAAAACGAAGAACTTTTTCAATCTCCAATTGATTATTTAATATTTTTACTGCCTTAAATATCAATATGAAAAACAAATAAAAAATTATGATTATTTTTAATACAGGAATATTTCATTTCAGTAATTTATACTGTTGTAACTCCACTTTTATTGTTTATAGGTACAGGATTAAAATCTTGAGAGGCCAAAAAATATATATTTTTTGAAAAAAATTTTATTCAATTATGTTTCTTGTCAATCAATATTTGTCTATCCTATTTATTTTAATTATTTTTCTTTATAAATCAATGATTTTTAAAGTAAATTATAATATTGCAATAAAAAATAATTTTACTTTGCAAAATTATTATAAAATAAACAAAATTTTGTATTGTTAATAGTTTTACTTTTAAAATATTAATCGATAAATTTGATATTTTTATTATATACAATAAAATTAAAATTTTCAACATTAATAAATGTCTGTGCGAAAACTTAAAAATATTATTTTTTCAAAATTATACTTTATATATTAATTTAAAAAATATTTAATAACAATAGTTTATAACAATTATTATTATTTTAACATCTTTACTTTAAATTTATAATTATTTAAAATTAGGATATTTTAAAACATTAATATATTATGAACAAAATTAAATAAAAAGAATTATTTACAATTTTCATATTTCCTTTAATACTAAATGTTAAATATAAATAGTATGTGTAGGTGTAATAATAAAAGTTACGTGACTGAGTAAAAAAGGCTCTCGACAAGCGTGTCCAGCAACATCAAACGACGGACCAAGATCGCCCCAAGAAACAGTCAGCTCCCTCACATCTAAAAGCCATCCCCGTTGCTAAGTGGCGTTTCCCCTTTCCTTGTAAAATTCGCTCCGGCTGCGACTGATAAACAACCCCCCGCCGGTATATTTCTCCGAGCCCTTACGACCACTCGCCGCTCAAAGGTTGTTTATTGTTGCCGCACAACACAATTAAGTAGAAATGGGCGGGGTCCCACTGTAAATATTTACTAGTGCACTTTTCTTGTTTACCCGCTCACGATTCAGAAAATCACCGGTGACGTTTTAATCGGTTTAACGGCACCTGTCAACTGCAGGGCAGCCAAAGGGTTAACGACGACCGTACAAAAATGCACAAACGGACCAGCCATCCCCGTTTTTACGGCAGGTCGCAGCAAGACGTCTTTATAGCATTGACATCGAACCAACGTCGATTTCTTTTTATTTTTAATTGTCCGGCACACACAGGGTACGGGCAAACGGGGTATTACATTACGGTCAGGTGGGAAACCCGCATGGTTCACGAAATTGTTTTTATCCGATTTCGAGGTCGCTTATTGTTTTAATATGTTTATCTCTTTATTGATCTTTCTGCGTCCGAAAATAAAAGAATGCACGAGCTTTCGATGTTATCTTCGAAAATATTGATAACCGGTTTAATTAATTACTTTCACACATCGCAACGTAATGGGCTTTCTGTTTAAGTGAAGGTCGCCGAAGTGTACGTTCATTTTCAAATTTTATGGACACACACACTCACTGTTATCTCGTTTCGGAATCGCTGGAACACTAATTTTAATTTGTTCTTGCGTACAAATATTGTTGATTTACCGATTCGATTAATTTGTTTGTTTCAATTTATCAATCGATTTTGGTCACAATGAAATCCAGTGTTACAAAATTATTACAATTACAATCGAGTTAATTAATAAAACACAAGGGAACCTGGGTTCAGAAACGAATCAAACATAATTAACGGCGACTCAATAATCGACTGGTTTTCAACATTGGACAATTACAAAGCGTAATTTTCTTGCTTGTTGTGGGCTAAGTTCATGTTAATAAATCAAGTATTAGAACAATTAACATACATTGAAACGAATTAAATGTTTAAATTAACGTCGAATCGAATCGATATTTAATTAACGGTTCGTCTTTATGACGGTTTTAATCGATAATTCCATAGTTAAAAATTTATATTTTAAAGTAGGAAATTTAAGGTAAATCAATTTTATGACTCATCTCCTGCTGTGATGTATATGTGGAAAAATATTCATTGTGTGTTACAAAACTACAATTTCAATGGCCAAACAATAAATCTATTTAAATTTTATTATTAAAGAGTTTAAATTACATTACTTTTTTTTGTTAGTGAATGTAAAATAAAACAATAAAACAACTGTTAATTTGAACAGGTTGAATACTGGAATTGTTATTAATAAATTTTTAACTGACAGTTTACGTTTTTGTAATAATTATTTTGATTCATTGTTTAGCACATAAAACAATACACCATACATTTGTTATGTTAAAAATATATTGTTTAAAACGAATTACGTTTATTTGAGGTAAAATTTAGTTAATAAATCAAAGCGTTAGACATTTTTTGATAAAAGTAATAAAAACATATTTCACCTTAAAACTCTGAATTATAAATATGAATCATTAAAAAATTTAAATAATTAATTTGATAAATCATTTATAACATAAAACAATACATTTTGTGATTGTGTGTTAATGTCTCAAAAAATACATGTCGAATTGAGGCATTAATTGATTTATTTTATTAATTTGAAGAATATTGTTTTCATTCAAATAATAAAATACGTAAAAAAATAGCAATTCATTAAAATTGTCACTTTTTTTCTGTGTATTGTTAACTTTATTACAAAATATTACATATTTCATATTAAAACAATAACCAAATTAGAATAAAAAATAAAAAAATTAAAAATATATAATTTTTTTGATTTTCAATATCTACTTCAATAAAAAATAAATGATTTAAATAAATTAAATACAAATTTATTTAATGATTAAATAATATTAAGTAATTTGTTACCACTAAAAAATAAAATGTTTAAAAATGAAGAAAGTAACAAATTTTCACGATTTTCTTTTAATATCAACTGTATTATAAAACTATTAAAAACTGAGTACTAAAACCAATTTTAATAATAATTTTTTTATTATTATTTTTTTAATCTTCACAATCAACATTCTTTTAATGTCAACTTTATTAAAACTCATATTTCACCTATAAAATAATTTCGAAGATTTCCATTCAAACGATAAAATATATTAAAAAAATAAAAAGTAATAATATTTTTATAATTTCACAATTTTTCTTTTCTTTTAAAGTCAGCTTTGATTAAAAAATGTATTGGTACATAAAATTATTAAAAATATTTTGTTTTTATCGAATTTATTTGAAATTAACGAGAGAACGTTAAAAGAAAAAAACCAAAAATTTCATTTTTTAAATTTCTTTTTTATTTTAACTCCTTTAAAAACACATTTCAACTATAAAATAAATTGAAAGATCTTGTTTCCAATCAAACTATAGAATATATTAACAAAATAAAAAGTAATAATATTTTTAAAATATTTTTATAATTTTACTTTTCTATTGAAGTCAATAAAAACACGTTTCACGTGAAAACTGTGACCTATCGAAATGAATCATTAAAAACATTCGTCCATCATTATCCAATCGGATTGAATAAATTCTCTATCGGATTTCAAAATCGCAATTCATCGATTCCCACGGAAGAGGAAAAGTTTAATTACTCAAAGAAATTAAAAAAAAAACGTACATTTGATACTATATAGTGCAGATGTTCCAGCGAGAACATATGGCTCACCTAACTGTATTAACTATTCCGATAACAGGGTTTTTGTGATGTTATATAATCGCCCACTACTACCTGTTGATTGTTCTGGATCCGGCGGAGATTTTTTTACCGTCCCATTAGGGCGAACCTATTCAGGAAGGGTCCGTGTACCGCTAAAGAGCTTTTTATTGATGTAAAAGATCGTGTTGTCCCCCATTGTTGGTTTGTATCAATAAAGATACGAACAAATTAAGCGTCGGGTCTTCGTAATAAACGCGAATTTGTCGAGCGATGGAGCGATTACGTGTCCATAAACTTTCTCATATACCTGAACTCCGTTATTTAGTAACAAGAAACGGAGAAATCCGCCAGCGTAGCAGGCCAGCCTCTCGAGCTGGAATGAATGAAATCACGCACTTATCTTGAACGAAACGAAAAAAAAAAAATAAATAAATAAATGAATAACCGCATCGTAAGTTTTGCGTTAGAAAATCTAAATAATTTATATGCAACAATTTTTACAGTTAATTTAATGTGTGTGGTTTGATTTCAGGTATGCCTCAACCCAATTTCAGATTAATTAAGGTAGGACAGGTTCGCACACGGATTGTCACAACGATTTCTAGAATATGCGTTCAATTATCGTCTTGTTTGAAACAATAAAAAAAAAACCGATTGCTTACAATATGAATCATACTCGGAGTTCATTAACTTTTTCCATTAGAAACACATCGCGCTCCGCATGGTGTTTATTTATTAATAATAATAAAGAAAAAACTGACCGCAAAGTTATCGTGGGATAATAAAAAATTTTTTTAGGTAAAGTAAATTATTGTTTAAATCAATAAAGAATGTACGTCGTGGTGGACCGTGGTTCTAACTGAAATTAAGGATGGGCCCACATGCGTGCCTGGAAGAATGTCAAATGCACATTCCTATTAATGGATGCTTATTATTTATAGTAGGCCTTATACAGAATCAGATAGATTACCTGCTTTTCATATGCAAATTATTAATTAGTTACATGGGACAATAAATTATTTGTTTGTTATAAATTAGCACTACATATTAGGTTTTAAATCGTTGGAGTTTTATAGCAGGTGGTTTAACTTAATACATCAACAATAATTAAATTAATTAATAATGAAGTTTTATTCGTCTTGTTTCAAGGGTCTATCGGCAAAATATGTTTCAAGGAAAACTAAATTCATATAAATGTACGTAAATGGGCAAAAACATAATTTCTATAACTTAAATATGTAAGAACTTAGATCAATATCTACAGGGTGTCCCAGGATAAATCACCAATGTCCCGGATCTTGAATCACTTTTAATGCACTTGTCATAATTTGATATTTTTTTTCTTACAACTAATTTAACGATACAATATTATATTTTTCAAGTAGTTTGATCAACGAATTAAAAACACCAATAAGAACTGATTTGATGTAATGTAATACAGATAGTTTTAGACACCATGTGTATATTTATTACTTGAAAGCCTATTTTAACTAAAATATGTATTTTCCTATTATTATTATAGGTATTTTTTATGGTAAAATTTAAATTTAAAATCTTACTATCTATAAAAATGTACGTAATCAGTAGAAATTTGGATACAGTGGGATCATAAAAGGCCTCCCTTCTCTGATAATCAACCAACAATTCAGAAGTAAACGAGATACTAAATCTCTCTCTTGTTTTTTAAATTTTGATCTCAAATACCTATTTTCTTTTTTAGTAATAAAAACTTAATACTTTTTTGATCCTTTCCTTAAAATATAGGTAATAATTAGACACTTTTCAACTTTATCGCCAAATTTAATTAGATTGACAACATTTTACATTTTATATAGTTTTTATTCGTTTACCTTGCTCCAATCAAAAGTTATTGAGGGAGGAGGTTTTTTACGACCTTGTCTACAATTTCTATAAGAAATGATTGATGATAAATGATGAAAAATTTATACTTTAATTATTGTTTTAAAACAAAGTTTTTTATATAATTCATAATAATAATTTTATTAGATGTAGGAAATAATATTTTAAACATGAAAAATAGTCAATTTACAACTTCCTTGTCCAGCAAATGATTTGGAAAAATTTAAAAACTGTATTGCTCCAGAATTACAATTTATTGCGTAATATAAGCAAATAAATGTGCAAAAACTTTTGAAATCAATTAAAACTTGATAATTAAATACAGGAAGTTTCCATGGAGGAATATTATATTTGTAACTACATAATTATATTCCTTCTTCTTGATCATTTAAAGAAGCCATTCAATAATGTTCGAATGTTACTAAAAATTCAAGAAAGGCTTTACCAAATTTTAGTTTACATTACCGAAAAAATTACGTCCGACTTGGTGAATGAAAGATTCACACGCCGATTATCTGGGCATTTCTCATCGACCCGCACGCAGTATGCGTGGCTTAAAAATGTGCGTTGACTCAAAGTTCATTGAACTGCGTTATCCGAAATTGATTATTCCGTAAGGTGTAAATATAACTAAATAACTATTAGAAATAATCTTAATAGAAGGATTATCGCCGATAAAATTATCGTCGTTACTTTCAAAGCTTCCATTGTCAATATCAACTATTAATTTAACAAATTGAAACGATCTTACAGTGCACATGCTGACAATGATGCCATTATACCATTCTGTAATAGGAATTGAATTTTTCCTTTCGGAACTTTAAAGTGAATTTCCATCTCGAAGCTGTGCAACGTACTGAGGTGAAATAAAATTTCCATTTTTTTAACACGTTATGATAATTTCGATTGTTCCCCTTGTTTCGTTGCGGGTGCGTGACTTTCTAAAGTAAAACTTGGCGTGTAGAAGCTAAATCATAATACCCGCGACTTACCAAATGTAGCGAGTAGAAATCTCGATTATAGACATCTAAATCTATCAGGTTTGCATTGAAGTTTAATATCAGCCCGTACATACTTGGGCTGCCGACGATTATTGCGCAACACGTTCACATATATGGATTTAATTCGATACTTTAATTTATTTGATTGAAATGCGTTCCAATTCCAGAACAATTTGTACGGTAAACGGCAAAAAAAAAAAACGAAAACGCACCGATTCATTCACCGTCTTGCCCCGTGCGCTTTTCAATTTTAAATTTATTTTTATTTTTCCTACCCGTTTTGACGTGATATAATCCAGCGCTGAAATTTTTCACCGTGCGCCCCGTGCACTGTAATTTCAGTCGGCATTTTCTGTAAATTAAAATTATCGTTGATTGTATGTTATTAGCTTCCGCGCCGTGTGATTTGAATTTTATTTGATACGCAAGTCAATCGATAATACTAATTATTTATAATTATCGGTCTTGGCCGGTTTTAAGATGCATAAAGTCAACATCCATGGCTGTTACAGAAGGCAATATGAGAAGCCTTATAATTTGTGTTTTAATCGAACGGTCCGGTTCGTTGCCGTAATATATGTTACAAACTATGATTATTCAGTGTCGATTTGTTGAAAATATCGCGGCCTCATGGCGGCAACAAAGTACCGTGTTCGCAAGAAATGCAACCGGCACCACGGACGAAATGAATCTAAGAAGCTGATGTCATGAGGCGACTATTCAGTGGATCGCCCACGAAACGATCGGATCTTGGCTAGAAAGTAATTTCCATAAAAGTTGCACAGAGAAAAAGTTACGAAATTAGTTTCGTGCGTAGATCTTATCAGTGGAAGGGTGGGTATGCGTATACACACACACACACGGGCACTGGCACAATCGTACAAGCATAGTTGCTTTGAAAAATAGTCGGTGTTAATATCGACCTAGTTTTAGTTTATCATATATTAAATAGATGCTTGTAAGATAGACGCAGTACATTGAGACATGAAACGCATTAACCAATTAGGACATTTTAAACTGTTTGCTGTAGATCACGGGCCGTATTAAATTTGATTAATTGTTCCTTTTGCGCAAACGTTTGTTTAGAAACGTAACACTGAATAGGCGAAGTGAATGGGCATTGTATTTTAATGTCGAATCTATAATAATATCGCAAATGCAGCTTAAACTCCGCATAGGCATTTTTAATTAAAAACATTATCCTACAATTATTATTTATTAACAAATATCTATATTTCATGACAAAAACTAATTTATTAAGCAATTTCTTTCACATTTTTCTATTTTAAAATGATAATTTATGTTCTACAGTGTTATTAGCCAAATTTTGTCTCATTATTAATTTTAATTTAGGAGGCACAAAGAAAAATTTAAATAAAATATGCATATTTATTTCTGAAATTTCCCTGTATAGTATGCTATTTTTGGATATACAATTCGTAAATTAATTTATTAAGTAACTTTTGTTAAAAATGTTGCTGAACATTTGGATAAATTTATATTTGTAAATAAATATGAGTCAATTTTATTAAAAATTATCATAAATCTATTAGGTATAAACTTTCATATTTAAAAAAATATATATGATATATTTTGATCCACTATTAATAATTTTAATTTAAGTGATACAAAGATTATTTCTGAATTTTAAAGAATTTTTCCCTGTATATCAGTCGTACAATCATAATTAGTATATTATATACAATTGGTAATTGGTATTAGTTAATTTTTAATAAAAATGTTATTGAAAATTTGGAAAAATTTATAGTTGTTATAGATGAGCCATTTTTATCAACAATTATCGTAAAATCTACTAGATATAAATTTAGTATCTCAACAATTGTAAAAAAGAAGAGAAAAAAGTCTGTTCAAAAATCTTTACCTAGTAATATATGCATGCTATTAAATTTTCATAGAATGTTTCATAAAAAATCAGAAAATGTAATTTAATTTTTTTATTGTATCTCTGTATAAAATAAATAATGTAAGGTTCAAAATATAACCAATACGGTACAAAAAAATTACGTAATATTAAAATTTTTAGTACAATAAATGATGTAATTGTACAAAATTATAAGTTATATTAAATTTATATAAATATTTATCTGCATTCTTGTATTTTTTTAAGCTTGTAAGTAATTTTCTTCAAATACATAATAAGAAACTTACATAATTTTAATTACGAACATCAATAAAATTGTACACAATCAAAAATATTAATAAGTTATATGGATATCTATATATATTATAAATAAACCTGTTGGTTTTCATTATTTAATATTAGTATTCAACTCCGAATAAATTATTCCGCACACATAAACATTTAACTAATTAAATATGAAAGAGCGATTTTAAATTAAATATGCAAATAAAGCGTTTGTGCAATAATATTGAATTATATAAAATAAAATGTATATTTTTACGTACACTACAAACAAATATAATAAATATTATGTTCGTGACATTATTTATTAATGTTTTTTATTTGTTTGTTTAATTTCTTAGTGACCGAATCATCAGATGTTCTTATCAACGAATAAAAATAGAAACAATATCGTCCCTGGTGCGTCTGGTTAATTTTTTAAATTCATGCTGTTGATTTTAAATTATATAATTAATTAATTATTATTTACACTGATATTCTTGGAATATTTACGCGTACTGAAAAAGTATTTCGCAACATTTGTCACATAAATTGTGTGACAGTAAAGTAATATTTTTTCCGAGCTAAGTCTTAAAAATTAGGGTTTAAATTAAATATAATGTACCAGTGGATACAGACGGCCATTAAAATTTCAGTATAAACATTATATTATATTTGAAATATTTATTTTGAAAGCAAAAATATTACGGCAAGCGACTAACGTTTCGTGTTCATTTCATTTTCGTTACAATTCACATTTCCGAAATAACCGTATTCTCTCCGAGTAACGGTAAGTTCCAAAATGCAGCGGGCTCTTCATTTACAGTTGTTAATAACGCAATTCTTTTGAATTGTGTCTGTTAAAATGTTTAAGTTAATATTGTTTGTCTTAAGGTTTATAATTAACTAGTTTAAATGATTTTATAATTATCTGTAATGCTTTCAGAATTGTAGTATAGTATAGTATATATATTTTTGAACATAAACGTAAACTGAAAATGGAGTGTGATAATAAAAATTTCAGACAAAGTAATCAATATTTTCTGGTAATATTGTTTCTGAGCTAAAATATAATCTGTGATCGTCTTAAAATTTATTAGACTTTAAACTTAACCAGTAGGCACAGACGGCTGTAAAAATTTTCAGTATAAACATTATATTTAAAACATTTATTTTGAAAGCAAAAATATTACAGCAAGCGCCTAACGTTTCATTCATTTCATTTTCATTACAATTCACATTTCCAAAATAACCGTATTCCTCTCTAGGTAACGGTAAGTTCCAAAATGCAACGAACTCTTCATTTACAGTTGTTAAAAACTTAAATCTTCTGAACTGTATCTGTTAATATTATTTGTGCCATAATTTAAATTTAATTAGATTAAATTATTATTCTTTAACACTTTGAGAGTATTTCAAAAGTTTTTATTTGAAGAAAATTGGTTAAATAAAAATTTCAGACAAAGAAAACGGTATTTTCAGATAATGTTTCATCTGAGCTGAAACATAATCTGTTATCGTCTTAAAAATCATTAAGTTTTAAGTTAAAAATAGTGTACCAATAGACACAGACCGACAGAAATTTCAGTATAAACATTACATCTGAAACATTGGATCTGAAAGCAAAAACATTACGGCAAACTCCCTAACGTTTCATTCATTTCATTTTCATTACAATTCACATTTCCGAAATAACCGTGTTCCTTCCCAGCTAGCGGTAAGTTCCAAAATGCAGCGGACTCTCCATTTACAGTTGTTAATAACGCAATTCCTCGGTTTTAATACTGTCACTGTAAATATTTCGGTATTTCCTTGTCCAGACACCACTTTAACGGCAACTACCGTTTCCCAGCTAACGAATTGGTGTCTGTGTCTGTTTGTGTGTGTGTCTATGTGTGTGTGTGTGTGCAAGACCGACTTAACAGTATTTTCTAATAAAATCCGTCGGTCCGGTCCGAGCAGGTTCCCTTTAAAATTAAACCCGAGTCGCAGTGGTGCAGGTCGTTAAACCGGGACCGAGAGATCTCGGACGCTGCGGTGATGAGACGCGTCGCCGAATAAGTTTTGGTACTCCAACTAGTTTACGAACAATTGTTCGAGGCACCATCCTTCTTCGTTCCGTGGGTACCGCGACCGTTTTTTTTTGTCTCATGTTGAGGCAGTACCCAATAATACGGATCATGAATATTCATAAATTAAAAACGGTAACTGCAAATAATTTGTGTGAGGCTAATTGAAAAATTCGGAGAACATTAATTAACAAACTTAACGTTAATGTAAATTAAAATCGAAACGAGATTTTGAATAACTATTTTAACGATAAGTTAATAAATTTTTAGGGAAAACATTGAGAATCTCCTGTTATCTGTTACAAACACCCGACCAACCTGAATAAACATGCGGCAAACATTAAAAAATATACAATATTATTATTTTACAATAGAATAAATTTATTTTAGTCCTGTTGCAATTTAAAAACATCGGTAAAGCTAATATACTCTAATTTTTGTCGAGAGTTTGAAGTAAAAAAACTGACAGGTTGATTATAAATTTATATTCTTAACACTCGGCGTTAATTATTTATTTTTATAAAACACAATCTTAATTACTATGCGAAAATTAGCCTTATGCATATACACTTGGGAACAATTCACTGTTCTATTGTGGTTGCAAGAGAGCTGTCGTAATGATCGGTTTTACGAAAGATATCCTCAAGGACTATTAAAAACGATATGATATTTAAATGAATAAATTCTATTATGTTTATTTTCATAAGTATTTTGCAATATTTTTATTAAGCAGTCATTGTCTATTCAAGCTGAAATATCAAGTGTTAATTTGAACGTTTCGAATTGTCAAAAATGATAATTGCAGCTAGTGTTTTAACGTATTAGTCTTTTCTTGTATTATTATACCATATTGTGTTTTGCAATTCCTCAAAAAATTTGAAACCTCCGTGATATCTGATCTACCTGTAAAAAAACACCGAAGATTATAGATTAAAGTTATTGAAAAGTGCGTGTCTTAAATTCTCATTGTTCCACATTTTTTACGTCCGATAATGGATGTGTGTTGAATAGACTGGGCAGGTACTGATTTTTACACGCATGTTCTGGTACCGTTACCATTGAGGTGCATAAGGTACAACATATTGCAGACAAAAGACCGAACACCTAAAATTCAATCTCTGTATAATTATAAAAAAAAATGTTATGGGATATTGTGAAAAATATTCTTAAACTAACATTAAGGATGTGATACGAAACTCTCCGGTTATAATTATCTCCCATTTGGCGTAAGAGCCCGGAGGCACGATAAAAAATCTCGAATTAGAAATTCGATGTGACCAAAAGAATGTCCTATTGCAACAGACCAAATTGGCAAAATCTGATTATCCGCCAATAATTTTGACCAACGCCTTCGAATAATCTGATTCAGTAGCTTGTACTGGTTACGTACCATTAGCCAAAACATAATTGGCCGGCTTCACGGTTTAACAGAACCAGTCTGTCATTTGTAAAGTTTAATTTTAAAGGGAAACAACGATCCTGGTTCAAAGGACCTGAACGGCACGTTTATGAAGCGGCAATATCGTCCGACTTTAATTTATTGGAGTCCCGAGAACTTAATAAGATAAGAATACCCTGCGGACGTAATACTAGGCTTGACCACTTCGAGATTGTCATGTTAACAAGACACCAGGTACCGGCTACTGCACTGTGCGAAAAAGGGACGAATTTACTTTATTGCGGCCGGTTGTAAAATTGATTTGTGAAACTGTGGTTGTGTGATGTCACGGGACGGTGTTTATCTGGAAATGGGCCATTAGGATTTCTCTAAAAAGCAAACAGAAGCTTAAAAGTGAAAATTGCAGTCGATTTTATTACGGCTGAAAGGCAAAATATTATCAGTAAGTCAGCCAATAAAAAAAGTCAATATGAAAAATGTTGGAAAATCATTATTATTTGCCGGTACCGCGTAATAAAAGTCGCCAAATGTCGAATTATTACGTTTAATAGCCAACTATATTGATTGACGTTTGTGTTTTATTTTTTGCACAACGGAACTGGCTGATGGTCGAACGTTGAATTGAAATTCAGTTGAATGTGACGAGTAAACATTAAAGAAAACTCCGTAATGATGATACTATTTACTCGGACAAAACTTCCAACCATTATTCAGTAATCTGCTAAATGTGTCGTTCATCTCATTAAACTTTAACTTCGAGGAAAGTTTTTAAAAAGGAACTTATTAAAAGTTGCTTAAACATATTTATGCAGCACAAACTCCAATTTTACTATAAACATGTGTTCGTCAGGAAGTTTTTTCTAAAAATGAAACGGCCTACTTCTGATTCAACAGTATAATTAATACTAAATAAAAATAGTTTTTTTTTTTGTGAGACATAAATAATTTAGAAGTTAGCCAAATGGTGTGGTACGGAAATTGGTCGAAACATATTTTTCTCTCTACTTTTACTCTGCTTCGTCCTGAAATTTTAATGAAGACGTCATTGTCTTTTTTACATGTACAGAAGTTTCCAGGGTGCATTTAAAATATTGTCAGTAGGATTTTTTAGTGATTTAATACTAAAAAAATATTTTGCTTACATTTATACTGTAGATTTTCAGTGTTTTATGAGCTACAAACTTGTTTCAAATCATGTAAATTTAATTTTAAATAAAGAGAGTATTTCTTTGAAATTGGATGATGTAAAAAGTTAACCTGAAGGTGCAGAACAGGGTTGTTCAAGCGATATTTTTGTCTCTGAACTGTGCTTTCTGAAATCACTGTTTTTTCGTAAAAAAAAGTTTTCAACATTTACAACACTGCAAGCAGGATTTTTGAGTAAAAATATTTAGCTTATATTTATTCTATAGGACACATAGTTTCAAGCCACAACAACAACCAAATTTTTTATATAAATATTATAAAATTAAAAGAAATTTTGTTTGAGGTGTGAATTACCACACAGTGTATGTTCAAAACATATTTTTCTTCTGTATTGTGCTTTATCCTGAAGTATTCATAAAGTTATCATTGTTCCTTTTACAAGTTTTCAATATGCATTTAAAATATTGTTCCAGAATGTTTTAGTGATTCAACAGTAAACAAATATTTTGCTTACAGTTATTTTTCTAGAGTTTCCTTCATATTTTTATAAGCTCTTTCAAATAACTTCAATATTTTTTTTGTATAATTTATATTAACTAAGAAAAGATTTTTTGTGAAATGTATGTAATTTAAGAAGTTAATCAAATGGTGTGAAACGGAAGTTGTTCAAACAACATATTTGTCTCGGTACTGCCCTTCGTACTGAAATTTTGATGAAGTCATCGTTGCCTTTTTAACGAATCCATTAAAATTACGAAACACATTGGCAACAGGCAAAATCGTGCAAGTGCGGGCTACCAAATGGACAAAATGTAGCACGCATTATACATATATATATATAAAAAAAAGAATGCACGGAAAACGTATTATTTGTCAACAAACAAGAAATCGTCGGATTCTCCGAGCGCATTCTATTTTAAGTCCCGTGCAACATAACAGCAACTCGCCTGCAAACAGTTTTTCATTCATGTAAACCGTCAATAGGAGCTTTTTACCGTTCGACGATAAAACCGTCTTTCGGTGAAAAACTTGAAAAATGCACCGTGACGGTCGTCTTGTCGACAAGAAGAATATAATAATAATAAAAAAAAAATACAGTTAGCACAATTTTAGGCATGCGCCGCGGACAGTTCGTTTGCCCACTTTCTACTTCTAGCATGGTGGTGGTTGGGAGATCCAAGTTTTAGTGTACGTCAAGACACCGCCGAAGCGCCGCGTCCTGGGTTCCGGACGTTTCGATGTTTACAGTTACCTTTTGCCTTACGCACACTTCGATGCGTTACGGTAACATCTGACGATCGTCGAGCGCGCTACGCGATTGAACGTTCCTTTTTTTTTATTCACTTCTTTTTATCCGTTCGGTGGTGGTCCAACGCTCTCTGTGCCAGTTCGACGAAAGCGCTCGCAGGATTATCAGTGACAGTTCGGGCACGTGTTATCAACCCCCTTAACTATCGACGCCAGCCATGGATTTAATTAGAAGGTTTTCGATCAGATGCGTGGTTGTTTGTGATGATGTGATGTGATTGTGCACTATTAAAAATTTTTTTTTATCGCTGTCCAATCTTCTCCACATTGGATTTTTCGTTTTGTTCATATTTCTTCGGGAGGTGCGTACAAACTATTGCGGTTTGTTGATTTGTTATGTAATTTTATTGGTCTGGTTTTCGAAACGTGACAACGGGGATTGATTAATATTAATTAATTAGTTGCATTGCGTACTCCATTAAAAACCGGTTAAAATTTATACGGATTACATATTTATTAAATAAAAAATAATGTAAACATATTGATTAAATATTATGCGGCAATAAATATTTAATTGAAGCGACGTTATAAAAAATGACGAGTCTGCAGGAGTATAAAATAATATTTTTTTTTTCGACAACAAATTCATATTTTTATCATTCATTTGTCAGTCAGATTTTAATATGAAGAATTATAAATTGATTGAATATTGATTTAAAATATTTAACTGCACTAAAAAAATACGTTTTAGATCATTAACATTAATGCGAATTTTTACTCAAGAGGCAAACAAATTAGGTAGTAAAAATAATTATAAAAAAGGTAAATTAAAATTAGTATTAATTATTCTTTTTTAAAATATGAAATTTATTTTATGGGTTTCTTAATAGAATTCTGATAGAATTAATTAAATTTTATATTGTTTACTATAAGGATAATAACGATATCCTTAAAATTTTTCATAAAATGGTTATTTTTAGTTTAAATTAAATTTTATTCAATTTTAGTTATATATTTTGACTGAAATATGTATAGTTTTAAGATTTTTTTATACATATATAAAATATAAATTGAAAAGAAATCCTACAGAGCTTTTTAAAAATCATCTTGTTATATGAAGCCAACAGACACTTCAAAATTTACATCAATTTGAGTTATAAATAAATAATATTTACACAGAATTTTAATAAAAAATATGTTTGAAAAAAAAAATCACAGAGCTTTTTAAGGATTAACTTGTTATTTAAAGCCATTTGATATTCCCAAATTTATATTAATTCTAATTAAAAATAACATTTACATAGGATTTTAATAGGAAAAATAAATTGAGAAAAAATGATTACCAAAAAGTTAAAAATAAAGCCTTTTAGAGCTTTTTAAAAATCATTTTGTTATATGTATTAATTCAAATTATAAATAAATATATGTAATAGAAAAACAAGTTTAAAAAATCACCAAAAATTAAACAAAAAAGGTATTTCACTGATTTTTAAGGATAATTTTGTTATTTAAAGGTAATTGATACTTAAAAATTTATTTTAATTCGTGACAGAAATAAATTATGTATCACCAAAGTCACCAAAAAACGAATTCAGAAAAAAATCACCAAGAAATAATAAAAAACTTTTGACGTAAATCTATAATTTGATACAGAAATTTATTTTAATTCAAATTAGATATTCACACGTACACAGGATATTAATCAAAAAAACAAGTTCAGAAAAAGAAAACATTCATCACCAACCGAAAAATTAAATGCAGACATTTCAAGTAACGTTCGACAGGCCAATTAACGCCGCGAAAATTTGTTTTAATCCAAATCAGAAACAAATCGTTTGAAAAAAGAAAAAAAAAACACGGCCACATCACTCCCGCGTCCGAGTTTGATAATTTCGAACTCATTAAGAAATTTAACGAGGGGTCGCGCAATCGATGAAAGAAAAATCCACGGAAACATCCACGAACGGGGCGGGGACGCGAAACAAAGCGGCATTCATAGCGATGCGGATTTTTGTTGTTTTTTTTTTTTATTATTATTTCAGTTCAAAAGGAACCCGAATAATAATGGTTATTATGCCGAAATATAATAATAATAATGGATCCGTCATACAGTTAATGCAACAGTGGATTTCTCGTGACGCCGAAACTTTTTCGTATCTGCCGAATAAACAGTTACCTTCGAAAGTTCATTAACCACGGTTGTACGTTATATATTTAGTTTTGTAACTGTATTACATTAATAATTATGGGGAAAGTTGGAAATTGTATTTTTTATGTAAATTGCAAAATTGCTTTTATCGCTTATGCTAATTCGGTGTCAATCCAAAAGTAGGCGTTTGGCAGTATGTTTTTTTTTTTATTTACATATTAAAGTACAGTTACTTTTTATATTCGGCAGGTACAAATTATTATTGTTGTTCGGGAACGTGAAATAAACATTGCCGATTTAGATTATTCCCAGTAACGATGCATCTGAAACAGGATGGATGCTGAATAAATTTCCTTTTCGTAAAAGTTAAGGAAAAACAAAGAGTTACGTAGATGCCTACATAAAGTGCTTGGCAGTAATCAATACTATGCATTTTAAAGACGATATGACGATACAGTCTCCTTAAGGCGCACCGTGCACCGAAAAGCTTTCCTCACACAAATTTAAAGGCGAGAATTAGACGCAGTCCAGGTATTAGACAATCGAGGTTAACGATATTTATGCTAAAATATACCTGTTTATCATAAAACTGTTTTAAATTGCTTATCTTCCCGTGTTTCGTTCGAGTTGTGCAATCAATTCACTGCAACCGAATATGCATTTCGTTACTTAAGCTTTGCTCGCCTCACCAAAGCACACAAACTCCACTTCGTTTGCCAACGAAGTTACTAATTTTGGACAATTGGTGGATGCGATTGTTTGTTGTTGTTGGGTACTTCGAAGTACTGTGCGGGGGTTATATAACGTTGGCGTTCGTTGTCCTGTTGGTTTTATTTGCATTTCCTCATATTTACGACTTAATTATTTTCTAACTACTTTGTTTCATGCATTTCGGAAACGCTTAGAACATGTGACATTCCCTCAGTAAGAGCCACGACTCGTTCCATTTTGCACTAGACGATATAATAAATTTTTAAAATGGTAATTCCAATGGATTAATCGACACGGAATATCAAAATTACACGTGTTTTGTGTAAATAATAATGCTTTATCTATACACGATTCCCGAAGGATGGATCCATTAATTATTTAATATCTGGTAATTTTGTCGTGCCGTTGTTGGTAAAAGTATACCTGACTTTTTTACGACTGAATTATGAATCACAGTTAAGTAATGTTATTTAAGTACTTTCATTTTAATAATGTCGTTATAATGTAGGCGTTGTTGGCGAATCAAAAAGTCTACATTTTAGTTGATCAAAAACAAATTTAGAAACCAATTAATTATCACTAATTTGCCGAATATTAAAATTACATGCAAATAATGTTTGGGGATCTATAAAGAATTCCCGAAGGATGGATTCATTAATTATTTAGTCTGTAATAATTTTGTCGTTGGTAGTACTTTTTTCCAGTAAATAATAAATCACAGTTTGAAATAAAGTTAAATACAGCAGATTCATTTAAGTACTTTCATTTTAATGATGTCATTATAATAATTATTATTGTTAGTTGTGAATTTTAAATGTATAAAAAATTAACGGTTAGGTAATCTATGAATTATTTGGTTATCTATTTTTTTCATAGTTTAAAATAAAATAAATGTAGATTTCATTTTGATAATGTCATATTAATGTAAGGTTCTTAAGTTTTGAAGAAAATTATCGTCCAAAAATAAAAAATTTGGGAATATCAATATGTTTTATCCATAATCTACTATCACAGGTTGAATTCAATAATTTGTAATAATTTTATTGTGCCACTGTGATAAGAGTTTACCTACTTTTTATTCAAATGAATCGTTGTTTGAATTGATGTTACATTCATTTTAAGTACTTTCATTTTAATAACGTCACTATAATACGACCCCTCGTTGATGAACTTTTAAAATTGCATCAAAAAGCTTTTACACTCCGTTTTATCAAAAAAAAACCCGCCGTCGACTTCACACGTTCGTGAATTATACGATTTTTCCACACGCCGTCGTCAGTGGGTACTCAACACCACAATCGCGATATTGCATAACAAGATTACGTTTAATCAAAATGTATTGAATAACGACTGCGTCTAACGTTGTGTTTGGCCTGAGTCACACGAATGCGGTTGGCATAGGTCGGGAACCGCATGTGCTGAACAGCAGCTGAATATGAGTGTCTGTAGTGGTGGGCATGTAAAAATAAATTCATCTATCGCTAAATAAATAGTGAGAACAAAACCATATTAGTGTATTATCGGACCAATCGCCTTTGTCACGTTCGGATGCTGGATACCATTGGGGGATACTCGACACTTTCGTTCTGTGTACACGTTCTGTGCCCGACGACTTCGATGTACACCTGAATGTTTCACGTTAACAATAAATTGTATATTAACGGCGCAAATGATAATTTGCTTTCGTTTCGCTTGTCCGGTATCTCCCATGAGTCGTGTTTTGCCAACGAAAACAAAAAATTGACGAAACACGAAAGAAACTAGATTATCCAATGTTATTTCTGTAGGCAGAACGGATCGATTTAAATGGAGAAACCAAAAGGGGGTGCATCCTTGCGTTTATTATGAAGAGATGGAGGATATATTGCACCAAACGTACCAAGAACAGGGATAGAATGAGTGCAGGGCGATTTAATCACATAGGACTGGGCTGAAGTTTTTTTTCGTTATTTATCCGTGCAACAGTACAGAAAAAACTTTTATTTCAATAACCGTTTTCAGCCGCCGTGCATTCGGTAAAGTGGATTAAAACTGTTTTTGTTGTGTGATACGAGTTACCAAACATGCTGACAAACAATAGAAAGTGTAAAGTTGTCAGTGTTTTGTAAATATAAGGATTTTTAATAAACGACCGTCAAAATGTTCGAAATGTGGAACAATGTCGCCACTAAACTGGAAGCTCAGCAAACGCAGGTGCAAAGCCAGCAACCGCACACCTCTGGAGGATCCATTAAAGGTAATGTGAACCACATATTTGTTACTAATTAAGGTTTAGTACAACTGATGTGGACTACACCTACAACTGCGACTGGAAGTCGATTTATTGTCGAGGCTTCTGGTCCCATTCTAACGAGCAAACTTTGTACATTCAATCCATCAATATTGCATTAACTTACGGCTCCATTCAAAAGATAGTGTAACTAGATGCTCCGTGCGCCTTTATAAAACTCGAAATCGTACGCGAGTTGTTGGAAATTAGGAAAAGTTGTTGTTGCCCTAATTTCAAACATCTCACCGTTGCTCAATTTCCAAGCACGATCGCAGCATCAAAGCGTACAATAGCAATGGCGACAGAAAAAATCTCTCAACCTAAATGGTTTCACGTAACAAAACCTTAAACCCGGCAATCTCTTGTCGACTTGTCAGCTCGTTGGGCGCCAATTTCGTGTGTCCCGATGTGGCGGAGCACCCGTGAATTATAAATTATCACACGGAACACAACAGTTAGGTATTCCGAATCGCCTTATGATTGTGGCTTATTTGTGCGTGCCGGCGGCCAATATAAATGCAAATGCAGCCTTAAAGGGCCATTCACAACGAGCCGAATTTTCTTTGTGTCAATGACCCGAACGCCGGAGCGCCGCCCACCATTATTATTAGTGCGAGTGTGTGTGTGTGTGAGTGTGCGTTTCACAATTTGATGCAAATGAAATAGAATTAACGCAGGCGAATGCATATTAAGTAATTCGGGGACGGCGTATGCGTGTGTCTTTGGCGACATTAAATCAGGTAGCTGTTTCAAATTAGCCGTTGCGTATCATGGGAATTTCGTGGAACCTTGCCCGTTTGGGCGGGACGAATTGATGGGTAAACGATTTTTACTGTAGTCGACTTGATTGAGAATGAGGAGCAACGGTTTGGTAATAGGGGAATGTACAGTTTTGTATTTTAATTGGGACCGTCATATTGGATGGAGGATTAAATGAATTAAATTAAGTGTGGATTAAAATAATAATTTGTAGTACCGTTCTCTTGTAAACACCATTTAAATCGTCTCAATTTTTAACATTACGTAGAACAGTAAACCAATACTTAATTTGGAAGCAGTGAGGAACGATGGAGAAGAAACGGATGAATTTGATTGAGAAGCAACAGTTTGATTCATTCCGAATGTTTCCAACAAGTCTGCGATAAGTAAATTGGTACTTGACTAATTCCAAATTTTTTCCCTCAGTAAAACAACTTCTGTGCACACCTAGACGTTCATTAATACAAATAAGTATCATATTTAGTTAAAAGTTAATAATAATTAAACACATAAGAATTGAGAAATGTGAGAAATGTCAGAGATTAAAGGTTTACTACCGAGAATGTAATTGCATTGCACCTTTGAATGATCATATAGCAATTTACAAATAAGTAAAGTATCACTTCGGTGAACGTTTACTACTGAAGAAATTACCGTACAGATATGTTTTTCAGTTAGTTACAGATAATTAACGTTGACTTATCTCGAAGCAATTTTAATGGCACGTTTTAAAGTAAGTGCTAACAACCGAATGTGTGAAAACCGCACAGGTAACCAGTAATTCAATCCACAAAAGTGGCAACAGGAAACGCCAAGTCGGATACGATCTGATGATGTAATTCTAGTTTTTAATTTCCTTTGTTTACTTTATTTTGTAACATAAAAAGAGAATGGGCGGATTGTATATTAAAACAAAAAAAAAAAATAAATAAATAAATGTATAACTGAACATTTTAGGAACAATTCTGGGACTCATTAATAGGCTGTTACCGTTTAATTTATTTTAATGGCCGAATTAAACATCTGCTTTATTGTTGTATAAGCATTACGGTTTAAATTTTTGTGAAATTGTATATTTCATAATATAAAAATTACAGTTAGCTTTACGATTGCAGCCACGAAAACACACATTCACGAGCAACTGTTATTAAAGTAATTAACAAAATTATTACCGCTACGTCGGAATTTTAAGTTTTTTCGCTTCGCGTTTATTATTAAAGTTTTCGGGGCCAATTTAACACCTTACCTACTTACAACATCCAGCAAAACAAGAAAACTTCACAAACTTCCGACACCGTAAAGTGACAAAGACATACAAACATCTAAGTTGCCTTAAAACTTTAAAATGATTTTCACATACTAGCATCGTTTCGAAATTAACCGCCGGATAGTTTTATTTTATTTCCAACCCCTTCCCCGGAAAACTCGTGCCGTGGATCCCTCGTGCGAAATGGAGGAGCGATTTAATAAGGCCGGCTTCGTTTCAATTACGCAGGGATAATTGTGTGTTGTGAATGTAATTTAACATAACAAAATAGAGTCAATTAACAGTTATGAATATGAAATTGTGTATGCAACGAGCAAATCCGCCAGAGCCGATTCAAGATCACATCGCCGGCCCCAAATTAACAATTTAAACGACAGCTTAAATTTCCGCCTAGTTATGGAAACCTAAATCCGCTCCACAATCATTATTGTTAACTAAATCCTAATTATAATAATTAGTGCCGTGCAACATCAGGATAAATTAAATTTAATGCGGCGGCAATTAATGTAACTGACAATGCGTAATTAGACGGCCCAGGATTATAAATACGGACGCGTGGATCGATCTGCTCCTCGTCTATTGTGTCACTCGGAAGAAAAATTGTCAATATGGAGTTACGTTTCACGATGGAAATTGGTTTTTGCGCGATGGTCGCCGACTCGGATTGCGTTCGACGGTGTCGCAACACTTGGGCAACGGTACGCTCTTGTTGCCGGTTTTAATTTCAAAATTCACGATCGCTTTCGTGATCTCGCTGACCATGATTGTCTGTCAGGTAAAAATGATAACAATGATCATTGTAATGGTTGCATCGGGCGTGTTTTTTTTTTTTTTTTGTTGTAATTTTATCGATGTCTTGGTTGAGTTAAAATTCTAACTAGAAGTGTCTATGTTCGCTTTGATAAAATTGAGGAAATGTACATTTATTCTAGTGCGTAAGTATTGAAATAACCCATTTGATATGGTCGTAATGTTGAACCTAATGGTGCCACGTGCATTAAACAAACTGTGACATTTACGAGTATGTACCTTCTTTCCGACTAATCTCCAACAATGAACGAAGACAAAGAGTTTCGAATCGAAAAAAAAACTGTTAAAGACAGGTCTAATTTTGTTTCCGACGTCTTGTCCTAGAAAGAAGTTGATAAATTATCACGGGACTTATTATTCATCTTTCCATTTAATGTTGGATCAATGACAGTTTAAACACACGTTAAATGATGATTTTTGCTATTACGTTATCATTCTGACCCATATAATTTAAGTTCAATAAACTATGGGACTGATAAGAATTACTAAAGAAAAATACACACACAATGAATGTGTTTACTTACTATTACAGGAAATTATCATATTTACAAACACTATCATCTAATAAAAAATTAATGTTTTATTTTTTTTAAATTAAACTGCATAAATATTTATTAAAAAAAATAATTAATCAACAAAAAGATGGAAATTTCTAGTGGACTTCACAATTGCTGTGGGACAATTTGGGGGAACGGTTTTATAAGAAACGTAATACAATTACAACTTGTCCTTCTGTGAAGTGGAGTATTGACCCCCATTGAACCAGTTACCCATAAATAATATTTATAACCTTAGAAATATGCAAAAACCGGTTGGCTGATTTATTGAGTTTTGCCGAAGATTATTCTTTATTGATCTGCGAGAATGACTTCATCTTATTGATTCTGTAATGTGGAATTTCATTTAGTTTCTTCAATAATGAAAAGTTGCCATTATGTGCTAAATAAATTGTGCAATGCACAATTGTGCATTTTTAAATTGGAATCGTTAATTAAAGTTGATTTTGAAGTAAAATATTAGAATAGAATATGGCACAGTCCATGCAGCGTAACTTGACGTGTGCTTTATCAATGTTAATCGTATGTATATTTGATGCACTGTTGCCATGCGTTGTAGAATTTAATTACTTAAAGGATTTTGTATATTTTTAAACTGGAATCGTTAATTAAAGTTGATTTTGAAGTAAAATATTAGAATAGAATATAACGCAGTCCATACAGCTTGGCGTGTACTTCATCAATGTTAATCGTATGTATATTTAATACACTGTTGCCATATGTTGTAGAATTTAATTACTTAAAGGACTTTGGATTTTTATATTGAAATCGTTAATTGAAGTTAAGTTTGATCTAAAACATTAGAATAGAATATGGCACAGTCCATACAGCGTAACTTGGCAAGTGCTTTATCAATGTTAATCGTATGTATATTTGAAGCACTGTTGCCATGTGCTGCAGAACTTAATTACTTAATGACTTTTGTGTCCCACTCGATGTCAATGTTTTTCTATAAATATTACTAATAATAATAATAATAATAATATAAAATATATAAGATTTTATAAATTAAACAAATTTACCAAAAAATTAAATATAAGGGAAATTGTAATATATATATATATATATATATATATATATATATATATATATATATATATTAGGATTCGATTTTTTTATTTATAAGAAGACACTTAAAAAATTACATACATTTTTGGACGGTAATTCAATCTGATAAGGCAATTAAAAAATTTGTTTAATTAATTTTTAAATACAAAATATTATATGTTATAATAAGATATATTTTATCCATTAATAAATTAAGAATTCTATTGATTTCAACAATTTAAATGAAATTTAACTCAACCGGTTATTTTTTTATTTCAAAAAATATTTTACATTATAACATATTCGGATTAGTTCGTACATTTTTTATCACATTTTAAATATTAAAGCTTGATTTTATTCAGCTTAAATATGAGAAATCCATTTTTGTTTACATTTTTATACAACAAAAAACTTTTTAATATAATTCCAATATATTGAAAATTAAAAAAAAAAAACAACATATTATATTCGTAGTGTTTTTTATATTTTTTATCCTGTTTTAAAAAACGAGAAATTCATTTCTCTTGACATTTACACGAAACAAAATGTTGCATGCTACAATAACATATATACATATTTTTAATTAGATTGTTAAAATTCCCATAGACCCCTTTCTTTTAATGAAATTTGATGAGATTCAGCCGGACCTCTCCCTTCCCAGTTCATCAGTCGAGGTCCCCTAAGAGTGTAGATGGATTTTACGTCAGAACGCTTCGAGACGACGCATTCTGACGACGAAAAGCTCGCATAGCTTTGTAAACCGTAATCAGATAAAATTCTTCTTACAACCCATTTTTATGGTTGCCGTTTCGTATGGACCGCATGTAATTAACGGGAAAAGAAGTAATTTTTGTAGTTCAAATGCGTCATGTGTCGGTGCGTCGCCCATAAAACTCTCGACTCGTAAAAGTGAGCGATTCCGAGAAAAGCTCATTGCTACATTGGTCGTATTTAGCATTTTAATTTGGTACTTTTTTTCTAGAATACCGAACGTGCGAAGGTTTTTCGCTACGATTATGGTCTTTGAAAGTTGTCATAGTTGTAAACATATTTACAAGTCTAGGGTTCATGTGAGGTCATTCTCAATGATTTTTATGCAATTTCACAATAAATACACGCAACCGAATTCAATTGTTGTTTTTTTTTCGTAGTTGTTCATTAAGCGATTGCGACATCGGATATTATTGATTTGTGCGGTGGCCAATTAAAATTGAATTCAATCGATTATACAGGCACGGTCACAAGAACACTTAATATAATAATATTAATAACAGTAATAATAATAGTGATAAAAGTTTATTTTATCGTTTACTCATTTAATAGTCATCACTCGTGGCTATAAAAATGAGGTGGGTCTCCGTTATGCAATATGCGAAAATTAGATAAAATTTTGCAACTGGTATATTAATTTTAAATGTTAATACGCCGAGTTGAACGATCTATGAGTTTTGCATGCATCCTTGGGATTCCATAAAACAACGCGGTGTGCGATCATTTCTTCATTATTATTGGTGACGTATTTGATACACCTTAATTCGACGAGAGAAAGTCAAGATTGTCGAATTCTGCACGGTGCACGACGACGAAATTTAATATTACCGAAATGTTGACGCAATTAAGTCGCGGTTTCATTTCGGCGAATTCGTATTTTTCATTTTTTTTTTATTTACATAAACAAAAATTGGGGTGGTAGAAGAAGGTCGTCAACAAATTTGTTTCTGGCCTTGTGGCCCTGCAAAATTAGTTTGTCAACAAGTTGTTGTCAAAATAACGATTCATGCCAATGTGTGTGTAAATTTTATTGACCGTCAGATCTTTTCAGACCGTTGAAAATTACAATTGCGTATGTGTAATTATGACGACGTAGCTTGCTCGTGGAGATGATCATGAAAGTTGGGAGGCTGACAAAAAATCACATATTTAGGTTGGAACTCATAATTGAGACATAATTTTTTGGAACCGGGTGATATCATAAAAACTTTTTTATGGCCTGATGTATGTCAATAAGATCGTGATTAGTAAAATATTTTGATCTCATTTTTATTTTTGCTAAAACTTCTCATCTTATCTCAAAGTTAGATAGCTCTTTTCAATATGTATTAATTTAATTATTTAAAAACATATTTTATGTGAATTTATATATCATTTTATTTCTTGATTTTTGTATTACAAAAAAAATTAATTAATATGTGGTCCTATATACAAATTTTGTTATCATTTTTATACAACAAAAAGCTTTTTATTATTTTACACAATATATTGGAAATTTAAAAAAATATTTTATTATTACATATATTCAACATACATTTTTATCTGATTTTTATGTGTGAGAAATTCATTTTTGCTAAAATTTGTATATCACAAAAACCTTTCTAACATATTTTCCGATAAATAAATCCCAAATGAACGTTTCAAATTTGATTCTGGTTTATTCTAATTAGTTGTTGTTTTAATGAACTCATTTTTTCAGTTCACATATAAAAAAATTTTAGCAACATTATTGTATATAAAAAAGGATTCTTAATAAATTATCTTTTATGCAACAAAAATTTTTTTATTGTATCCAATATACTGAAAATTTGAAAAATATTTTTTATATTATATTCACTCGTATTCTATACTTTTTTTCCAATTTTAATAAATCAAAATTCATTTATGATAAATTCATTTTTATTAACATTTTAGACAATAAAAACCTTTTCGTTCTATTGCTCAATATATTGAAAATTAAAAAATTATATTTTATCTTACATTCAAAGTAATATCTACTACATTTTTATCTGATTTTGATAAATAAAAATTCATTTTATCAGTTCATCTATGAGAAATACTAACATTTGTCTATAACAAAAACATTTTTAACATATTATCTGATAAAGAAATTCTATGTGGGCGTTTCACATTTGATTCAGGTTAATTTTAATTAATATAATTATTTTTTATATTTATTCTTATATTAATTTAATTAGTACACTTTTTATTACATTTTAATTAATAAAAATTTATTCTATTCATTTTATATTTAAGAAATTCATTTTTGGCAAAATTATTGTATATAAGAAAATATTTTTAATAAATTATCTTATATACATTTTAATAAATCAAAATTCATTTTATTCAGTTCATTTATGTTAAATTCATTTTTATTAACATATTTATATAATAACAACCTTTTATATTTAGAAATGTATTGAAAATTTAAAAAGCATATTTTATCTTATATTGAAAGTAATATTTAATAGTACTATTTTTTATTTATTTGAATATATGAAATCACCAAAAATGAGTCAGTATAAGTCCAAATCGTTTGAAAAAAATTTAATTGAATATGCGTCCGATTAAATTTTGGGGTTTTCCCATGTGGGAAATTGAATTTTATTAAAATATTTATCAAAAAAGATGATTGATTCTTAGCTGTGCCAAATTTAATATTCGACACACTTATTTTTTCAGTTGACTACTTACTTAAAAAGTCTCACAAGTTTTTATAATTAAAAACAAGTTATAATTAGAATATATTTATTAAAAAATTGATTTTTTTAACCTCTAAAATCAATTTTTATTGAGAAAAATCTTATTTTTCACTTTGTTTTCTTAATATTTCTCAGAACAATGTTAAAAACACTTAAAATTTGATGTTCATCATTTAATATCCACAATAGATAACCTATTTTATTTGGGATTTTCCCAATTATTACATGTTTTTTTTTTACTTAACTAAATGTTACCTAAATACCACACACAATTTAATGAAGTGACGACTTATTTTTGAAAATAGGAAGATATCTACCCAAAGCAATCGATCCGAAAAATATTTCTTTGTTTAGGCCCGTAATCTTAAGCCACATTTAACGAACAACCGTCATCCGTCTTTCAGCGACAAGGTCGTGTTGTACATTTCGTAGGAGATCAAAGCGAATGCAACCGTCTTTGGGACGTTTTTCCCGATTGGAAAAACGTACGGTCAGAAAACGTCGAGATCGGGCACTGGCAAACCGAATGAACCTGCCAATTACCGAGTCAATAACAACAACCAAACAGTATCTCCTTAGACCATGGTGAATCGTACGTATTCGCGGACCTCGGTGTCCTTGGTATGAGTCTTTCAACTTGTGGCCTACTTATTGGCTCGGCGAAGCCTGTTCACCGTCCAAACGGTGCGGCAAACGTCCAACGGTTATTAAAACGTTTCTTTTTTTTAATAGATAATTAACGGAAAATGTCCGAACACCGGTGGATCGTTTAATTGACGTCTTGGTTCGTTTGAAAAATCCGCACCATTCATACGCCACGCTGAAAGTCCGCCGTATTGTGTGTGTGCCCGTGTGTTTTCTATGCAGATGGTAACTGTACAACGGTGGACCATTGTATCCGGGGAATCCTTTTCAATATTGCGTTTGTGCAAGGAACGGCACGGAGGAGGATAATGATCGTCGGTGTCGGATAACGTCCGCACGTGGATCCGGACGTATAATTTTTTTCTGTTCAATTTCTTGTGCCCCATAAAGGAAAATAAATCCGTGCATTTCGCATTCGATTTAAAGCGGGATTAACGGGCGACACAAATATTTGTTGTGCCGTTCGGTTGTTTAAAAAAGGTCCATTAATCTTCATGTAAATTTTATTGAGATATATCGGAAGTTAAACTGACGCTGATTTCAATTGATTAATGTCTGTGTGATATTGTAATTTAATCACACATTCGGCAGCTAATTAAACCCGGAGGGGGGTGGGTGATGGGACAATTAAGAGTGGCGCATCCGCCAAAATCCAAATAATCTCTTTGAATGTTTTATTGGTTTGGTCCAAAACGTATTGATTGAACAGTCTGTACGATCATAATGAATTACACAACAGGTCAATAGCATGTGACGAATTATTTAGTCAGTATTAAAGCACGTACACAACGAAAGTGGTGCTGGGGGCTTCCCCAAACTGATGTTGTAAGTGGACTACAAATTTGAAATGAAACAGACTTTGTTCTTACAATAATATTTTGTCACATCAATCATATAATTTGCATACACATTATAAGGATGATTAAGAAACATTTTTTTGTAATCTATATATTTTCAATTGAAAAAAAAAAACAATTAAAAATTTTGTTTGCGTGCAGAATTAAGAAATTAACATTTTAAACGTAGACTTTACATTTTTGTATTAACGAACTATACAGTACCACTCTTTAGTAGTTAAATATCTCATTCTTTCTCGGTTAATCAGTTCTGACCGCTCTATATACATTGATGAGTGTACTGGGTAGACAAACTGGAGGTCATTGGCCATATTTCATAAAATACTTGTTGATTAAGTATAGAAAATAAAAATTATTTATAAAATTGATATTGAAAAAAGACGTGAAAAATATTTTTAAGCTTTTAACACCACTGACTGAAAAAATCAATTTTCTTTCTTAATTTGTCAATGAAAGATGAATTTTTAAGTTTTTTAATTATTTCTCTGAGAATATTTGCCATACCAGACCTAAGAATGATAAATTTAATATTAAAATATTGTTTTTTTTTGTTTTATCATTTTCTAAAAATTTTAAAAAATGATAAAGTTTGTAAAAACTGTTACGATTGTTAATTGCCTCAAACTAAATTAGTCTTTATTTGGCAATTTTTTCACTATATCCTCTTATTTTTAGTTTAAAATATTCTTATTTATTGAAACAGTTGTTACATTCCTGAGGATGAGACATACACTCTGTCTTTATCGATTGAGTTTATTCGATAAGTTTATTTCTGTTAAAGATCTGGTGCCAAAAGAAATGAAATATTTCAATTTTTTTCAAGGTTTTCTCATAATTTTGTTTTTTTTTTTCAAAAATATTCTTTTTATGCACTTATTTCGTATTAAGGTTCGGTTTTTATATTTCGAAATTAACTTCATTAGATCAACTTTTTTTGTGATGTGTTTAAAGCTTGACATTTAAGACATTTAATTAAAATATCAACTTATCCTGTATAAATTTGTAAGTTGTTATATAATTCTAAATTCACTCACATAATATAAAATCTGATAAACAAAAAAGCTGAAGAAATTTTCTGAAAAATAAACGAAAAGTGCTATTTTACTTGTACCACTGAAGGTATTAATTTGACCTATTCAATTCAGTTAAAAATTTCGGAGATATAGTCGACAACCTCCAAAATACTTTATTTTATAAAGATAGTACTCAAAATTTTAAGATAAAATAAAAATAGAAGGAAAAATATGTTTGCTAAAACTGTTAAAGTGGTTAATTGCTGTTATGTAAATTAGTCTTTATTTGGCAAAATGTTCATTACATATACATATTGTTAGTTTACAACATTCTTTAATTTTTCTTTGCTAATGAAACATTCCTGAGGATGATACACTCAGTCTTTAATAAAGTTTTCTGGTTTTCTCATAATTTTTGATTTTCTTTTCAAAAAGCTTCTGTTTACGATCTTACTCCATATTAATTTATCTCCCATAATTTCAAATTAAATTTATTAGAAACTTGTCAACTTATTATGGTGTGATATTTGAATTAGATTTCTCACTATAAAAATTTCGACTTAGAACGCAGTTGAAAAGCAACTAACTAATGGGGACTTAGCACCAAAGACATTTAGTTAGAATTAAAATGTCTACTCAATCTGTATAAATCTGTACATTGTTATATAGTTCAAAATACATACATATAAAATATAATATGATATGATAATAGAAAATATGAAAAGACTTTTTCCTGCAAAATTTTTTCTATATCTCCATTTTTCATCAAATTATTCCTATTGTTATTCATTATGTAACATAATTAAATTATATTAAATAATAATTGTTGAAATTGACTACATTGTTGCTTGCAAATTTCCGTGAAAATCAGCTTATCCACACGTATTGTGACATACATGCATGTATAATAAGATCGCGTATGCAACAGACGCACGGCGTTCGTACGCAAGAGGTGGGTTCCCAGCGCAATTATTGCATTTAAACATCGGCATTATTTACTTTATATTTTGTTTATTGTATGCGTGTGTGTATGTGTGTCTGTTGTTAGGATTGTGTGCAACATCGTTCAAATATTTACATAATCGAGTGCGGTGCATAAATTAAACAATCCACGATCGAAAATAGACGCGATAAAAATAGAGCGGATTTTCAAAATATTCGGCCACTCAAGACCGTCGCTTCCTTGTCCGTCGTTATGGAACTTATTTTTAACATCGATGAATTGGGCACCGATAAAATAAATGAAACTGACATCGTCGACATAAGTTTTTTGCTCTATCTCTCTCTCTGAATTAATGAGTATAAATTGTACAACCTTTATGAATTAATATATAATGACTGAGAAAACGTTTAAACATTATTGTTTTTGTTAACAATATAAGTGTGTGCTTGTGTATAAGTATTCGTCAGTCGTAGGAGAAATAATCGACACACACAAGTACATTTATATAACCATCATGATTAAACTTATGCAAGTTATAAATAAAGTTTCAGATAAAGCCACACACACATACACACATACACGGTTACAGTAATTTGCGCTTTCACTTTTTTAAAGTTTAAAATTCTTGGCCCGTCCAATCGGTCTTTTCTATACGCCGTCATTATCTTGTCGTTGCTAAATTGAACGTTGATTTCTCTCGTTTTTCTCACTCTAAAATAAACAATTATAAAAATATAACACGAATGAATTTTTATTTTGCAAGACCACCAGTCGGCCACATTAAATTTCTAACAGGATATGGACATAATTAAATGTGGATGTGGAAAATTACTCCGCTGAATTACACAACGGTGTATTATAATCCGAAGAATTAATAAGAATACTTTTCCATTAATGAACCGCCACTTCTTTTTCTATACGATCGTTCCGATCGATCCCATTGTCGGTGGCCCATAAGCTAATTAATTCTTTTGTGCCGCATAAAAAAAAAAAAATAATGAAATCGTCAATGATAACACACCTTACTCATGAAAAGTGACTCTTATATTCTTACCTTTTGAAAGGTCCAATTCACACCTACCCATTGTTGGCCGGGCTCGACGTGAACTTTGATAGCCCCACAATGTCCACCTGTTGCCTGTACATTTAAAATATCAAATTTTACATACACATTTTACGAACGCCCGTGATATTTCAGGCGATGCCGATGCAAAGTGTTTCCGGGCGGTAATTTACGCATAATTAACCTTAGAACCGCGGCGTCGTAATAAAGAAATTCTTTATTGTGAAGTTGATAATGACACAATAATATTGCCCAATAGAACGTGAGCTTTCACAATGCAAAAGCACTTATTTAATAACAATTAGCCGATAATACCGTATTACGTACGGCGAATTATAAAATTGAAAAGACAATGTAAACAATGATTTTTTTGCCATGCGAAATAATCAAATGACCGTTTGTGCAACGGGGCAAGTTACATTCGGAATTTTGACGAACGCCATTACGTATGCATGGAAAATCTCGCACACGCATGTGGTTTTTAGAAAGCAGTTTCCACCGCCACCAAAACTGGCCGAGGCGAAATTTAAAAAGTCGACATTAAAGACACTCAAAGCAGCGGATATTTTATTTATTAATCATCACAATGTACACGTTGTTATTTTTCAGATACAGGTTTTTATTAAAGGTAAAAGAAAGTTGTTCATGTTCCATGCCTCGGAGACTGATTATGAAATTCGCAACTTGTTTTATGCCTCTCATGTGAGCGTGCGGCTCACAAATGTTCTTTTTTTAACGAAATCAATTTAAATTTATTGCGCAACGTTTCAGTTTCAATTTCTTTTTTTTTTTATTATTATTTTGTTGTAAGCGACAGCCCATCGGCAGTGAAAATGTTAATCGACATGATTTTATAAACACATTATAATTTTATGTACCGGTTTTTAATGTGCCACACGTTTTATGTAACGTTTGGATGTGTGTGATTTTTCGGAAAAATGTTCAATTCGCACAACGTATAAAAATTGTCTCGACGTAATTTACGTGTTCGAAACGTGTAATCGAGTTAGTTGACTGGTCGAATGAAATCTTGGTGCGGAGTGTGTGCGCGTACATTGTTTATTATTAGAAAGGATATGAAAGTTGATTACATAATTTTTAAGTCCGCTGAAATGATGTATTACTAGTTTATTTTAAACGACAGACTTTCCCACCTCGGTCGTTAAATTAAAAAGTTGCCGTACACAAAAAAATATGTGCGGAGATTGATTGGATAATCTTCTCCGTTGGCCGGTGATGTTTTCGAGTGCACGAATCTGCGTGCGTGAAGAATATTAATGAATATGTGATGCAAAAAAATATACTCAATAAAGGTACTTCTGACGATGAAATTTGATTTACCGTTAAATTACTATTTGATTATTTTGCTCAAAACTTTTTTATATATCAATTTAAAAAAAATGTATAGTCAAAAACCTTAAATTATCAATTCAAAAATTAAATGACCATTTATTTATTTTATTCTTAACTTTTTTATAGATCAATTTTAAAAAAGGGATAGTCAAAAATCTTAAATTAACAGTCGAAAATTCTCAAAAAAGGTACTCCTAATAAAATTAATGGATTTACCATCAAATTATGATTTGATTACTTTATTCGTAACTTTTTATGCATCAATTTTAAAAAAGGATAGTCAAAAATACCAATTAAACAATTCAAAACATATACTTGAAAAAGATACGAAAAAGTTGGATTTACCATAAATTATTATTTGATTATTTTATTCATAACATTTTTGTACATACTTCTGACGATAAAATTGGATTTACCATTAAATTATCATTAGGTTATTTGATTTAATTTTTTTTTTGAGAATCGACTTTAGAAAAAGGTGGTAAAAAAATTGTTAAATTAACAATTCAAGATATTTAGAAACGGTATTCCTAATAATATTATTGGATTTACCATTAAATTACCATTCGATTATTTTATTCATAACTTATTTGTAGGTAGATAGAATTTTAAAAAAGTATTGTCAAATTTCTCTAATTAACAACTCAAAAATCTTAAATTAACAATTAAAAATACTCAAAGAGGTACTTCCAATAATATTATTGGATTTACCATTAAATTATTATTTGACTATATTATTCATAACTCAAAATATTCAATATTCATAACATTTATGTAGATTTATGTTAAAAAATATCTATAAATTGTAAATTAACAAATCTAAATACTCCAAAAAAGTTGTTGTGTTGTTAAAATTCGACTTGTTGTTAAACTATTAGTTGATATTTTGATTGTATTACCCAATTAATTAATTAAAAAGTTGCCGCACACAAAAACCTATGTGCAGACACTGATTGGATAATATTCTCCATTGCCGGTCGAATTTTTCGAATGCACGAATATGCGTGCGTGAAGAATATTAATGAACATGTAATGTAAATATTTTAATGGTGCAATGTTAAATAATTCGCGCGTACGATCGTGTTATACAAAATCCCGATTGCTGCACATGAACTAGGATGAAACAGTTTTGTGACGGGCCCACTATCGACGTAAATCTTTCAAACGCTGTATCTAATTATGTAATCACAGACAGTATTTGGAAACAACTCTATTAACGTTAATAACAGAGATTGCTGTCAATAAGTGCCTGTATTTATAATCGCTTCTCCAATAAACCGCCATAATTAACACCAGTAAGTACATAAAAATGAACTGTTAATGGCAGTAGTACAATCAATAGACCAAGTGCAATGCGGTTATAAAATTATGAAAATCGATTCCAGAAATGAACGCAAGAGTCATAAATATCAAAGTACACAATAAATATTTTGTGTTGGTGTTTTGAGAATGCAGGAAACGATAGCTGCCCGGTGATTAGATTGTGACCGCGGTTTTGTAGAACTCCTTTAGAAATTCATCGGAATCTTTCTGTGTGCTATTGATAAAAATTTCGGATTAACGGAATATCTCTAACTGTGTTGTCCGGATGCTGAATGTATTTTTTTGTTTCAGGTGGGTTTCTCAAAAGCGATAAAAGTTCTACTTCATCCAGAGGTAGGAATATGTAACAGAAAAATAAATATGCTATGTTTGTTTGGCAGTATAAATGCGAATGGTTTCGAAGAAATCAAACCATGGGGTTTATATTAAAACACAAAAAGTGCATTTTTCTTATTTTGTCAGTTATATTTGTTTATTATATTAAAATTGTTTTTAATATATTAACATTTTATATATTTTATTTAATCCCGCAATTAAATGGATATTAAAATATTAGATTATTATTCTGATAATATAAAAATACATTTTTTACAATATCTTTATATTATCTGTATATAATAATAATTAATAATAGGTACATCTATTGATAAAAATCAAACGTCATCCAAAGATTCTTAATGACAAAATAATATGTTATACACAAATTTATCTTATACAAAAAGAGTTTTTGATAGAACTATTAGTAAACAATAAATATTTACAATTCAAAAATACTCAAAAAGGTGCCCCTAACGATAAAATTTGATTTTCTATTAAATTACCATTTGGTTATTATACTTTTTTGTGGATTGACTTTAAAAAATAATAGTCAAAAATCCCAAATTAACAACTCAAAATATTCAAAAAAGGTGCTCCTGACGATAAAATTTGATTTTCCATTAAATTACCATTGATTATTTTATTAATAACTATTTTGTGAATTAACTTAAAAAGAGGATAGTCAAAAATTATAAATAAACTCAAAATACTTAAAAAAAAGTATTCCCAACGATTAAATTTAATTCCATTTGGTTATGGTTATTTTATTAATAACTATTTCTGCGGATTGACAAAATAAGTGTGATTAAAATGTACATTTTTTTAAGGGTATGTTGGTGAAGTTTGTTTTCTTTGAACTCTTCATAATAAGTATATTTTAGTAAAGTACAAAACTAGAAGTTGAAGTGACTGATTAAAGTTTTTATTACACAAATCAAACCAAAATATTAAAGTAACTTTGATAACTACATCAAAACCTGTCGAATTATTCGAAGTTTGACTGACGGATAACCGTAAGACTCGAATCAGTGATTTTGTGATATTTCAATATTTAAACGGAAATCATAAGCTTTGGTATAACGTAAAACACACGTCCTTATTCGAACGCAAAATCGAAACCATTCCCCGATTTGTAAATTAAAGTCTGATTGGTTTTTTTTTTTTAAATAATATCTCCTATTTCGCATAGACAACACAACCGGTCTATGATACACAGAGCACAATGTGCTCATCTATTATGTGTCCATTTTTCTATGAATAACGATCTGCTGTGTGTGTGTGTGAGTGTGAGTGTGTGTATGTGTGTGTGTTGTGCACGTAGAAACGAACGCCACGAAACGGGCCGGCGACTCGGAGTCAGTCGAGGCATCCAGTAAGCCGCAAGCCGTGTGGAGCAATGACCTAACTCGCAACTCGGTCTCAGTGACCTACTTACTGAACACATGTAATACCCGCCGCACCGAGCGGCACCGCGCGAATTCACTAGGATCTCCCAACAATCTCAATTTACAATGTGTATTTTCTTTAACGCTGTTATGTGTGGTTGGTTTCATACCAGTTTAGTCAAATATAAATAATATTGACTTATCACTGCTGGGCTTTGAAAATAGTCTGCAATCTGAACGACTTTTGCAAATAACTTAAGTCACGGATTTATATAATTTAAATAAATTATTTCATGTATGCATACATTAATTTTATGTAGATACATTTATAAATTACCCATAAAAGACACATTATGCAAACTTCAATTTTATTACAATTACTTAAGAAATCAGTTTAACAAGTACCCATAATTTACGTTGCTGAGTTTGGTCAACAATGATACATACAAGTTTTGTGGTTCTAAATAGAATTTGAAATTAATCACAATTCGTACAACTCATGAAATACATACAGATTTAATGAAATTAAATAAATTACACCAATTTTACATATATATTACACCTTATGCAAACTTCAATTTTGTTACAATTACTCAAGAAATCATTGAGATTATCGAATCTGCTTTATTTACATTGCTGAGTTTGTCAAACAATGGAATAAGTTTCGTGGTTCTAAAAAAATACAATTTTTTTAAGAAATACGTACAGATTTAATGAAATTAAATAAATTACAACAGTTTTGCATATATATTAAGTAGATACATAAATTACCTATACACATTATACAAACTTCAATTTTATTACAATTACTTAAGAAATCACTGAGATTAACGAATCTCCTTTATTTACATTGCTGAATTTGTCCAACAATCAGATAAGTTTTGTGGTTTTATATAGAATTTGAAAATAATCCACAATTCGTTCAACTTTTTTTGAGAAATACGAACAAATTTAATGAAATTAAATAAATTACATCAATTTTACAAATATATCAACACATGAAAACTTCAATTTCACTATAATTATTTAAGAAATCACTGACTTTAACGAATCTCCATAATTTACATTGCTAAATTCGACCAACAATAAGATTAATTTTGTGGTTATAAACAGAATATGAAAATAATCCACAATTTGTACAACTTTTCTCAAGAAATAAGTACAGATTAAATGAAATTAAATAAATTACAGCAATTTCACATTTATATTAAGTAGATACATTTATAAATTATCTATATAAGACACATTATGAAAACTTCAATTTCATTATAATTGCTTAAGAAATCAGTGAGTTTGACGAATCCCCTTAATTTACGTTGCTGAGTTTGACTAACAATGAGATTAGTTTTGTGGTTCTAATTAGAATAGAAAATAATTCACAATTCGTATAACTTTTCTTAAGAAATAAGTACAGGTTTAATGATATTAAATAAATTATAGCAATTTCTCATATATATTAAGTAGATACATTTATAAATTACCTATATAAAACACATTATGAAAACTTCAATTTTATTATAATTGCTTAATAAATCATTGTGTTTAACGAATCCTCTTAATTTACGTTGCTGAGTTTGGTCAAGAATCAGATTAGATTAGTTTTGTGGTTCTAATTAAAATTGAAAATAATCCACAATTCGTATAACTTTTTTTAAGAAATAGGGACAGTTTTAATAAAATTATGTTAAATAAACATCAATTTTACATATATATTAAGTAGATATATTTATAATATATAAAACACATTATGAAAACTTCAATTTTATTACAATTACTTAAGAAATCATTAAGTTTTTGAATTTTCTTAAATTACATATCTGGTCAACAGCGAGATAAATTTCATGTCCCTATATAGAATTTGAAAATAATCCACAATTCGTATAACTCATCTTGGAAATTGCCTTTAATGAAGCTAAATAAATTATAGCAAATACACATTTATATTAAACACTTCCATTTTGTAAATGTTATCACAAGACACATCATGAAAACGTAATTCCTTACAGCAACCATTTGAAACGTTAGCGTCCAACAAAATCCTAAATTTACATTGTCGAGCTTGACCCATGACGACGAGATAAGAAATTTCGTATTACTTCCCAAGTTCCGTTGTTCCAGTCAAATAGAGTGAGTTGTTTCGCCGTTACAAAACACACCACACGAGATAAGTAATGGGGAAAATGCTCCGAAAGATTTCCATCGGTGAAATTCTCGTGCGTCGCGGCCGTTCGTGCCGGCTCGCCGTCCACGACGCGGACCTCATCCACCGACCCGTTCCCGCAATCGGGACCCGGTTTCACATTGCAGGATGTCTGCCGCCCCGTCCCCACGGCGTGTTTGTTATTTGTTTTGATTGATTCGACTTTTTCGTTTTCGCAAAATTGTTTGTGTACATTTTGCATCGAGAGTTTATGTAAGTGTAAATCGAACGCGGAAGTTGTACGTTTGCAGTCGCTTTATCGCTTATTTGATTAAAATGGAGATTTATGATTTCAGTTGCGGCTCACTTCCTGTACGGGCCCGACCGTTTCGCGCCGCGGCCTGGCCGATTTTTTCATTTCGATTTATTTATTTACTTATTTAGCTTTTATTTCGTTTTTCCGTCACACATGCTAATTTTAACGGACCCCGCCGCCCAATCTGACTAGCGTTATCGAAACGGTGAGCCCCGGTTTTGGTTACGGGGTCTTAGCATGTTGCCAGTGAGTCAATTGTATGTTTTAACCACATGTTTCAACTACTCTTATGTAATAAATGTAAATAATGTGTTTGCTTATAGCGGTGGGTCGTTAAAGTCGACGCTTTGAGTTGTTAAAACTATTTATGGTTTTGGATGTCTAAATAATTGAAACTATTTTACCTTATATCAGGATAATAAATCTGCGCCGGCGATAATTCAATTATATCCCGAAAGGTCCGTCGATATTGCTAGTTCTGGTGAAATTTTGGCATATCACTCCTCGCGGGGAGTCGACTCGTACAAATTTAAATAGCTGATAACATTTTTTATCAAATCTTATTATCATACAAAACTATATTTAAACAGGCACGAACAAATAAACCGTAGTAGTTAATCTAATTTTCGAGACCATATGTTTTAGATAGTGACTATGAAAAAGTCTTTTAATAACTTTATTTACTTTTGATATTTATGTTCTCCTTTGTACACATACACATGTATTATTATATTTATTTTATGGACTTTTACATACAGCACATATTTTTACTATAATTAAGTATGTTTCGTTAAGTTATTTTGTAAATACCTCTTGAACAATAAAAAATAAATAATTTAAATACAGAAATTTAAGAGTATTGCTAATTTATGTTTTCTTAAACAAATATTTTAGGAATATGCCACAACTTGTCAATTATTGTTTGTAAATTTATTTCAGTTATGTACACATTAATTTTAAATTTGACTTAATATATATAATTAACCATGAGTCATCATATTTAAAATTATTGGCTAAAAACTATGAACCTTTTTTTAAATGTGCATAAAATAATTCTCAATTTTAACATGACAATTAATTAATTCATTTAATACAGTTATATTTTTTAAAGTAATAAAACTTTTAATTGCATACTGAAATATAGTTAATTATGAATTTTATTTATAAACATACATATTTATAGAAACTTAATAAGAACCAACTTTTTTAAATAAATAATTACAAACATCGAATGAACATTTTATTAATGTTAAAGGTAATATTGTATTTGTGTTGTTATTTAAGTTTTAAAAAAATAATGTAAATATATTTTTTTAATATATTATCCTCTTTATTCAGCATAATTAAAATATTACACTAATTATATATGTTTCTTAGTAATTTATTAATTAAATTAATCTTGTATATTAATTGAAATTACATATAAAATTTTTCATTATTTGTTAATTAATTATTTTTTTTTAATTTTTATATATTTATAATAAAAGTAATATATAATTTATAGAGTTTGTAGATTTTTATTTCTAAAAATAATCAAAATAATTTATTAAATATATTTTATTATTTGTTTAGCATAATTTGTTTTAATTTATTTTATTAATCTTAAGTATTTAATTAAAATCACATATGAATTTCTCTGTTATTTGAAAATTTATCATTTTTTTATTTTTTATATAGTTACTAGTTTAATGTATATTTGTATAGTTTTAAATTTTAAGATTGAAAAAATAATCTAAATATTATTTGAAATATTTTAATTTTTATTAAAAAATTATTATATTTTTTTTAATTTTTATATATACTTCTAACCTAATATATACTTCTAATATATATTTTGTATAGTTTATGTTTTGTTTATTTATTCAGTATAATGAAAATTGATAATATAATATAATATTATATTAATTAAATATATCCCCATCCATTTATTAATTAAATTTATTCATTTAGAGTTAACAATATTATTTAAAATAACATATGAATCTTCTTTTTAATATTAATTTATTATTATATAGTAAAAAAATAATTCAAATAAATTTTGAAATATATTTTATTATTTATTTATTTATTTAATATAATTAAAATTGATAATATTATATTATTTGTCAATATGATCCCCATTCATTAATTAAATTTATCCATTTAGTGTTAACAACATTAATTAAAATAACATCTTCTTTTTAATATTAATTTATTATTATGTAGTAATTTGTATGAATGTAAATTAATTTCTAAAAGTAATCCAAACAATTTTTAAAATATATTTTATTATTTAATTAGTATGATTAAAATTACACTAATTGACAATAAGTTTCCTATTCATTTATTAATTAAATCTGTCCGTTTGTATGTATATGTATAATTAATTTAAAAGTAACTATGATGAAATATATATTTTGTACAGTTTATAAATTTAAAATTATGACAATAATGCTAAGTACATTATACTACTTATTCGGTGTAATTAAAATAAATAACATTACACTAATTATGTACGTGTTTTCCATTCATTCATTAATTAATCTTGTCCATTAAGAGTTAACAGTATTAATTATAATTGCATATGAATCTTCTTTTTATTATTAATTTATCATTTTTTGATAATTTAAAGGTTATTATTGGGTATGTCGTGAATTTAAGTTTCTATAAATAATTCGAATATTTCTTAAAATATTTAATATTATTTATTTGTGTAATTAAAATAAATAATCTTGTGCAATAGGTTTATCAACATTACTTAACATTGCATATGAACTTTCTTTTTATTATTAATAATAAATCGTTTTTTATTTATCTGAAAATGTTCACAAGAATTACATTATATTAGTTATTTATTTCATAAATATGATTACAGTATTTCAAGACTAATTAACTATTTAAAACTGATAAATGTAACAATTTTAATAATAAAACAATATAGATAATAGCATGGAAGTAGACAATATATAATTGTATGTACATATAATTAGATAAATTTCGGTATCGGTTTATCTTTATTATCAGATTGTGTGCGGTCTAGGTGGTGCATTATAGAACTGTTACAAAAAAAATGATTATAAATAGGATGTGAAATGTTTATCGTCATCTCGCATTGAAACAAATCGTCATTACAAAATCAATATGTAAACCGGGAATGAGTCGGTGTCAACGTCTTGCGTTATCTCCGCAGCAGTTCCTACACCTGTTTATCGTTGGGCGCCACGAAAACGTATCGAATTTTTCGTGCCGCGGTCAAATCGAACGACGAAAAATCCCACATTTCCCGCACCAGAAAATAAAGAAGCGGACCCGGGCCCCCGTCCCACCGCGTCTTAATAATTATTTCGGACAAAATCCTGCAATTTTTCAAGAAGCGTTTTATATCGATATTGACCGATAAAGTCCGAAGTGTATACAATCATAGTGAATATAGCGAGGTTATTGAACCGAACTGTGAAGTGGGGATCAGATGCGTCACAGCGACTGAAGTGCGATGATGTTCGCCGCGATCCGAGACGTGCGCTAGAACGAGACGGCGATACCGCTGTGTGTCGTTGGCCAAGTACATTCCCGGTATTACTACACACAGATACATGGACAATTTGCTGGGACAGACTTTCTTAAAAAATGTCCAAAATATGTGCTGGTTATTTGTGGAATCTTGATTTTTCCGACGTCGTCAACGTGTTCGAGCGTGTTCTGTAAAGTGACGGGCCGCCAGACGTACGCGCCCGGTGACATATAGGAAGTGGTGTTTTTATTTTAATAGTAACCAGTGTAAATATTCGGGCAGTGTTTATTTTTAAGGGAAACTCGTCGGTGATTTGTTTGCAGGTTTCAGTGACCGAACGTACGGTTCAAGTGGTGCCCGTTTGTTTTAAATACATGTTCCGTTTCGAGTGTCATCGCAGTATGTGCTTGCAAATATCGAATTACCACCGCGGACTGGATTCGCATTAACATAATAGTGCACGGTGTCCACATTTTGGGCCGCAAAATCTTTCGACGTACCGTGCAGGATACGATTGATTGTCGCACGTCGCTCAGGATCGCAGCACACGTAACAATTTTATTCAGTCCTAGATTAATTTTACCATTTCCAAATTTATCGTCCGGCTCGTGTCCGTCAACCAAATTACGAAAGTCGCACGTTAAAACCGAAACAAAATTTCTAGATGTGTATTAAGTGTTATTGTTCCATTATCACTCCCTGTAATCGGTCATTCACTTTTATTTAAAAATAGAAATAAGAAACATTGTTTTGTGATGGTTCTTCGCACAGTTCTCAAATTACCATAGGTACAACAAGTGCATTCGCCAAACGTTTCAACCACCGGCACCGTGCCCACCATCCACCGGTCAGTTTTCCACGGAACTTTTCCGACGCAATGCCGGCCGAGATCTTCGGTCTTATATTATTTGGCGGTGAATAACCCCGAGTTCAATGCCTTTTCGCCGCGCCTCTCAACACAAACCGCTTCATATTAAACGGGTTTTTACTAATCAAACATCTTGCATTCGATGTACTAAACGCTTGCCTAAAAAAAAAATCGACGTTTTAGCCCAAATTCGATGTACCAGCGGCTACGTCGACTCATCATCGATCCGAAATTCCGAAAAAATTCCGATGATTTAACGTTGTTGTGTGTATGTGTGTGTGTGTGTAGCCGGTCGGTCCGTGAACGTCCTTGTAATGCTTCGAAGTTCGGGTGAAGTTTTGTAAATGCTCGGGAAAAAAAAGGTCAATGAACCGCCGAAGATGACTTCTGTACATTGTTAAATTTACCGATGACCCGTCGTCTTATCTCGACGCCTCTCCTCGCATGTCGCCACCGCGGATTTTTTAACGAATTTTCACTGGTTCGAAATGGCACGATCACAGATTTTCGCTTGATCGCAAACGCGACCCGCTTAATAAAAGTATCAGATAAACAAGCAATTAATCGAGTTTAATTAACGCTCTGTGATTGTATATAAAACTACGAAACTAGTGTAAAGTACGTGTCATTGACCTCTAATCGACGTGATCGATTAACCGACCACCTTAATTAAGTTATCGCACCCGAATTAATTCGTGCGGCCCGACAAATAAAATCGCCACCTTCGTTTCCGATTCACCCGAATCTTAAGGCGAAAAATCGGCCGTTCGATCGGAAATCACTTCGAAAATTTTCGGCCGGTGTCAACGACCCCGCGGGTTCATCGACAATTTGGCAAATGCATGATTTTTTCTATTTATATTTTATTCCTGTTTATTTGGCTCGTCTATATTTTAAAAATGGTTAATTAATCAATATTTTCCGTTGGTTGTATGTACGGCGGGCCGTTCGCAAGTAAATCTGGCGTGTCGTGTCGTTGACCTTTTCCAGGCGTTAACAAATTGTGTAAACGACACAATCGTTCCGTATTGTTTTCGGCGTACCCGCAACGCGAGTTAACCCGTTCGCAATAAAATAGCCGTAGAATAAATCGGCGTCGACTCGACCACAGAGGTGTCCCGATCTTGACCCCCGCCGGGGGCGGCGGTGGTGGTGGTTGAGTCGACCGGACCGATGAAGGCACGCCACTTCGTACTCTCCCAAGTTTTAGGTACCCTAACATGGAAATCGATGTGTTCGAAACGAACTCACGGCTGAGATCGTGCGTCACGTGAACCACCTTCGGTGGCTGTGTTTGTTGTGTGAGCACCCGAAACTTTTAAGAGACCGTTTTCCATCGTTCCATCGCTTTTTTGTTTTTTTTTTTTTTTTGGTTTCTAAATTCGCTTTATTTCCGTCCCCGTTTTCGGCCATGCGCCAAACCGCACCGGAAGGGGCGAGAAAAAGTGACCGAACGTTTTTTGTGTTGCGCGTAAAATGGACTCGTTTCATGAGTTGTTCACCGGGGATAATTGGTCGCACGGGGACGGCAGGGACGTGAGACAGGACAACATATCGTCGGTTGATTCGTCGACGCCGCCGCCACTGCACCAATTGGACGACAAAGATGATAGGAAAAGTGCCAATTCCATTAGAGGTAAAACGTAAAATTTTACTGCCGCACAGATGCCGATAACGCTGTTTATGTACTTTTAACTGATTCACACACGCGGTCTCGTCATCTCCTTTTTACATTGTCGTCGCTTCTGGTTTGCGACTCTCCTTTCTTTTATTTTTTTTTTTTATTTATTTATTTCGTTTGTTGTCGGTGTTTTAAGGTTTCGCGTTACGTTTTCGAATGGTTTCGCATGAAATGGACTGCGAAGTAATGCAATTAATAAAATGTGTTTGTATGCATTTGAAATTCTTACACGGCGTGGCTCATTTATGACCCAATTTTAATGGTTAATTGACTCTTCGCTCGAACATTTTTTACAGTCAAAATAACATTGATGAGGGTATTTTCTATGAAAAAAATAATTTAACTGAATTGAATTCTCCTCTAAAATATATACAGGGTCTTTGACTATTATGAGTATTTCCGGACCAGGTAGACAGAAACTGATTTAAATGTCCAGAGCTAATTTTTATAAAACAATACTTCAAACAACAGATCTACGAAAATTGTCTTATGACAATTTTCTTTAACAAAATATATTTCGTTAATACTTCCAAATAATAATATGTGCAATATTTTTATTTTAAATGGAAACGACAATCGAATTTTCCTTTGAAAGGCAACATAATAGCTGAAGATAATAAATTTGGGACATCTTGTACATACCAAATTTCATAAAAAATGTTAAATATTAATAAGCCTTCTGATGAATTTATTCCTGCCCAACTAAATTGTGGAACAAAGTGCCAAAAAGATATTATATGGTACATCAAAAAGTTACTTAAACATTAATTCTCTCACAAACCGTTTAATTCTTAGTGCCAACAAAAGGCACAAATTCAATTTTGTCTCTTTTAGTATATTTACTAATGACCCCATTCAGTATACACCTTTAAAGATATTTTAAATAACACTAATCAGATTGTGAGGACCGTTAAGTCATTATTTGATATTCCCAGATATTATTTACACATTATAAATAATAAGTAAGAAAAAATTCATTGGAGAATGTTCTTCTCAAGTCCTCCGAATATATATTGATATTTAACTTGTTTATGTCGCACTTTTTTGTTTTTTTGTTTTGTCTGTTAAATTGAGCAATTTTCTATTAAAATGGAGATATGAATTAAAAGAAGTTACGTAGGTGTTTCTTAAATGAGCCACACCGTGTATGTTATATAACATTTACAATAAAAATATAAGAACAATTTATAAAGGTATTTTTAATGAAAAAAATAATTTAATTTAACGTTCCTTAATATATATACAGGGTGATTTTAGCTGTTTCCAGACTAAATAAACAAAAATAAACTGACTCTGGCAGTTTCTGAAATATCTAGGAAACTGTTTTTTGGCAGATTTCCTCAAACAAAATATATCTGTTTGGAATTTCCAGATAATGTTTTAAATGGAAGCAACAATTTGATTTTTCCCTTAAAAGACGACGTATAGTCAAAGATTACTAATTTGGGACATCCTATACATATCAAATAAAAAAATATTGCAATATTGCATAAGTCTGACAGTTTTAAAAATATTCTACTAATTAACTTATTTATTCTGTTCAACTAAACCGTGGAACCAAGTGTCAAAAATATCAGACAGTAACTGTTTCTCATAAACAGTTAAATTCTTAGTCCCAACTAGAGGCACAAATTCAGTTTTGTCTATATTAGTATATTTAGTAATAACCTCCCCTACACTTTTAAAGACATTTTAAATAACACTAATCAGATTGTAAGGACCGTTAAGTCATTATTTGATATTCCCAGATATTGTTTACACTTTATTCAGTAGCTTAGTTAGTAAGGTGTATAAAAATTCATTGGAGAATGTGCTTTTTAGTTCCCCCAAACCCTTATTAATGTTGGATCTCCGTTAAATGCTAATAAATTTAAATTAATAAAACAAAGTTACGTAGGTGTTCCTATCTTAAATGAGCCGCACTGTGTATGTAAAACAGTTAAACAACGGTTTATATACATACATACTTGCATTTAAACTGTCACAACATTAATATAATGTGCTGTTACTTAAAATGTTAATTAAATTAACAGTAAAAGGTTAAATGTATTTTTTTGAACTACATATTGAACCCAACTACCAGTGTTTTACTTTTTGTTATTGAAAAGCCTGCAATAAATCTAGAGAGGCATGCGCTACGGTATATAATAGATTATCAATAAAAAATCAATACATAAATACCCCAGTTACTTTACTTGTTGCCCCCTGATTTCGTGTTTTACGTTTTAACAAGACAATGCAGTTCCAGTGGCTACAGTAACGTGTGTTGAATTATTAAATTGATAAATGGGCAATTCAACAACATAACTACTAAATTATTTTTATAGGTTTATTAAGCCAGCAGTAGATAATCGTTTGACATTAAAATTTAATAATGGTTTCGTTTTGTGTTTTTGTTGTTAATTAATTACCGATTAATCGTTATTTTGTTGCATGCAACCCACCAATTTTTGGACGTAAGCAACAAATTAATAACTATTAATGTTAAACACCTTTAAAATAATTTGGCCAGTAATCAACGATTGCTAAACTATTTAAACTAATTACACTTGTAAGCAACAAATTGAATTGTTACCATATTGTTGGGCATACATTTGTAAATATATTTTTTTAATTTGTGTAATTAAAAAAATAAAAAACAAACAGGATTGAATTGTTGACACGCATCAGTTAAATGGATGCTGTTCGTAAGCAGCAAATTAAGCTGTTTCCTAACAACCTCGAAAATAATCTGCCATCAAAGTCAATTGTTCATAAACGACATTTAAGATAATTATTATTAAATATATTCTATTCGTCTTTACAGTAATTATTCTTGGAGAAAACAAATACAGTGGTTCCAAAGTGTATTTTAAAATGATTCGTGAAAAACAAATTTAATTATTGCTAAATAATGCTTTCAAATAATTTTACTAATAAGCAATGGTTGCCTGCAAGCAACAAAATTTCAATGACGGTTTCCTAACTCTTGTTTAAAATACTACGTACAGAAGAAAAATCTAGTTGATGCTAAGCAACTTATAAGAGAATTCTGCTTCAAAGCAACTAATTGAATTATGTCTTAATATATTCTAAACACACAACTTTTAAAATAACTTCTTTCATAAACTAAAAATTAATTTAATACTGAACTTTATTTAATATCTTTAGACCAATTTTTCCTCAGCCATCCTTTGCTCGTTGTAAGAAAAGTAAACAGAATTCTTGTTAAATTGTATTTGTTTTACAACTTTTTCTTTTAATCAATAAATATATATATATATTCTATAATTAAATAAATCGTTGTGTCAAAAAAATTTCACATTTTACCTCTCGATTTCAAAGCAATTTTAAGGTTAATAACAATTTTATAAAACGAATAGTCAGAAGGTGAATCCGAACAACAATATGTCATCAATCAATTGAATGGCCAAACTTGGGTTCGTTGCTTAATTGATCGTTCAAATAATTTGTCTTGCACGTTTCCGGATAACTTTCTAAAACGCCATCGTATAATTCGAGGAACCAGGAAATAAAACCGCTTTTGAAACAGTTAAGATTTCTCAAACAAAATTTAGCTTTTATCAACTGGTTTAAGAGAAGTTCTTGTTACTTGACTGTTTTTTTTAAATATTCATTAAACCATTCGTGAAATTGTCTGTACAGAATGGAATGTGTTAAATGTGCGGTCGCACATGATAATAAACCGATACGAAGGTGTTATTATGAACCGCAGCTCAATTTATTACCCGATAATTAATTTGCGATCTTTCTTTTGCAGCACAAATCGAAATAATCCCGTGTAAAGTGTGTGGCGACAAAAGCAGCGGCGTCCACTATGGGGTCATCACGTGCGAGGGCTGCAAGGGATTCTTCAGGCGGTCGCAAAGTTCAGTGGTAAATTATCAGTGTCCGAGGAACAAAAACTGTGTAGTGGACAGAGTTAATAGGAACAGATGTCAGTATTGTCGACTGCAGAAATGTCTGCGGCTCGGAATGAGTCGGGATGGTGAGTAGTCCATATTCCTATATTCGTGTTTCCACAGATTTAAAAATATCTCTTAACTAATTTAAACTGAGTGCGTGATCGCCTTGATTTTGAAAACAATACAGCCGATAAATTACTGCAACAATTTATTTTCATTGTCCACGTCTTTTTTTAACCAAGCGAGGCAATAAACTTTTTATTGCACTCGTGTGCACTAAACACACTCTTTTACTTAGAAATTGGACTTAAAATCTTTGTAATGTTCCTGGAAATGATCTATTATTTAATTTACTTCAAAGTACTTTCAAACATATTGTACATACAAACACAAAAATGTAAATTTTTTACTTAGGAAGTATTACATTGTTTAATTTTGATTTTTAATTCGAAAATTAACTTCCAATGTATTTAAATTATTTTAATTGATTTTATGACTGACATTTTTTTTGTTACATTTTTTTGCTATTACACAATTTTATCAATTTATTTATAATTTAAAATTTGCTTTCAGAGTATAAATTGATGTAAAAAATTTTAACAGCTTTTATATTACAATATTTTTTTATTATTACTTTTTTCACTTTACAATCGGTTTAATTATTTTTTTATTTATAGGATAATATTATCAAATTAATTAAAATTAAAAAAAAAATGTGTTAAATAATTTTAATTGATTTTTAATTTTTTATTTTGTCACAGATTTTTAAATTTTTTGTACAATTAATTATTTTCTATAGCTTAAAATTATCAAAAATTTGAAATATTCTTAAATTGTGTAAATTTTATTTGTAATTTGTTATTGTACAATGTGTTAAATAATTTTAATGAAATTATGTGGTTTTAATAGTTTTTTGTTTGTTATAGCTTTAAGATTATTGAAGCCATATTTATAAATAATTTTAATACAGTTTTGTGGTTAAAATATCTATTTAAATTTTTTCTTTTTATGAGAGTTTTAAGACATTTCTAATTCTATTATTGAATTTAGACATTTACAGTATGTTTAATGAAATTTTTTATCGAAATTGTTAATAAAATCAAGGCACTATATTATCAAGAATGGCAAATATTTAGAATTAAATAAGTACCTACTTTATTTTAAACAATTCCATCTTGTTAATTAAAATTCATTAAAGTAACGTAACGCATCTTCATTTAGCATAAAATTAATGATAAGGTATTTTTAATTGGTATTTTATAATACCACAAATTACAATACCACTTTACATAACGCCTTCGAAGCAGTATATTTTATTTTGTAAACAAACGGAATAAAATTATAGCAACGTTTATGTAACAATGGTTTTTGATTTAATAAATTTCATAATAACGAAATTGCGCTCGCCTGAATGAATGTAAATATTGCATAATATATTAGCGATGCAGATGTGAGAACGCAAATCTGCAATATAAACCGATGTATGGTTATTTTATCAAATCTTGGCGAATACAATTAAGTGATAACGGTGTCGACTGATTATACTGATGTGGCACGTAATGTGCACGTTTTTGGAATAGTAATAACGAAGATATGGTGTAAAATGAGGTCTGTAAACGATGTATATGTTTTGTTTTGTCGTTAGAAATTCTTCGGTTTATTAAATAAGGTTTTGTTGATGAGTTTAACGTTTGGCGGATGCGCCAGTTTCTTTCAGTTCAGTAACTGAAGGCTGTAATTAGATTACACTAAATGTAAACTACTCTATTTCTATCATAAAATTAATATATCCGTTAATCAAAGTATTTAATCTTGAAAGCCGTAACTTTTTCTCTTTTGCAAAAATTGGATTTTGATTGGAATTGATCAGTGACAGCCCCTTTTTTTAACTTGTCTTCAACTATGTATCCTTCAAAGAATCCAGCATTGAATGGGACAGCAGGAAATCACATGAGACGAGATCTAAAGAATACGAGTGAAAAAGAACTTTCCATTCAAACTCCAACAGAAGTGCACATGTTTAAACGGTTGGCCATGGCATGAGAGAACCACTTTCCCTTGCATAGGATTTTTCCAAGATTGGACAATTCTTTGAGTTACTCAGTAAATTTTACGGATGAGGCTTTATCACTATAGACAACGTTTCGTTGCTGATTTACTCAGTTAAAACAGTAAAAGCCTTGAATGGCAACAATGCAGTTTGCTTCACTCCAATTCAATTCACTAAACACTCAAAATCAATAAAACAATGACGAATAAACTGTCAAATGTTAGATTTATTAAGTATGATATCAGAAAATATAATTTAAGTCATGATGCCTCCGACAATTCGACATCACACCTAAAAAGCATATAAATCGTTCGACATCGAAATAATTACCGATCCCATAACTTAATAACATTGACAAGCAATTGAAATCTGGAATAATTTACGCGAAGATAAACGAGCCATCGCCCCTTCCGTCGAATTGAATCGCGGCCCGATCCATTTCGGTTGTCAATTAAACGCGGACGGGAATTTAAATCATGCCCATTTTATGAACATGTCCCGACCTTAACGAGTCATTTTTCATCATGCGAATGGGTCAATGGTGTAACTGTACATGCGACGCAACAATGCATGCAATTTTTTCATCGGTCGCGTACATGTGCCGCCGTGAATATTAAAACCGGTGTAGGTGAGATCAAAGAAACGCGGCGTTTTTCGTCCGAGATCGAGTGGTTTGCGGGGAGGCCTATAGTACACGGCAATCGATCACCGCAGCGTCCCATTGACGCATCCCGTTTTAATTGAAGTCGCCTCTATTCAGGAATTTTTAATAAACCGGACGCTGAAACATCTATTGAAACGAGTCGAATTTGAAAAAAAAAAAAAGCGACGAGCCGACTGGCGTACGCTGATTGCACATTTTCCTAATAGTGGCATATCGCTCATTTGGTTCGTGACGTCGACACGATCGTGCACACCGATATCTATTTATCAATGCCGTTTGTTGTTATCGCGGTGCTTTCGGCGCGATGCAGCAGGAGCAATCAGCTGGCCTCAACTCGTCCATAATATTTCTGGTGTGACGTAGACGGACCGTCACGAGTGGCATTCTTGCCACTTGAAACATACGTTTCGACACAGAGACGTAGCCGCCGTATTTTCCAATTGATCTTTTATCTAATCTGTGTGTTCCTAAGTTCAATTTAGAACTGGTAGTAGTACCGACTCAATTTGGAAAATCACTGTTGATTCGGTGACCTAAAAATTTGATAACAATTGTATTGGACTATCATTTGGAAGTAATGAATGATTTATTTGTTTATTGACATTAATAACACTTGCATTGATTATTTAGAGGAACTGAATATGGAGAACTATATTGGAAATATGCTTAGAAACATCAAAACCAGTTAAATTAAAAAAAATATTCGTTTTTCAGTTCAAATAATAACTAGTTAAAGTAAATTGTTTAAATTTTAAAATGCTGATTAAAAATAAACAAATATTACCTTCAACATATGAATTCAATGAAGCAAAATACTAAAAATAAATCAAAAATAAAGAGTAAAGAGAAGTAAAAAATATTTATAATTTTATTAATGTCGTCCTTAACTTATATGAAGTTTTAGCATTTACCTTTATTGTCTTAAACTTGTTAGAAAGTTTCTAAATATCTTAAAAAAACTTTATTATGGTCTATTGTTCTTATTAAAATTAATAAAATTAATTAATTAAAACTAACTAAACACTAACAAATTTTTTCAGGTATTTTTTTAAATTAAAAACATTAAAAGGATAATATGATAATATTTATTTAACAAAACTATTTTTTAAACGTTTTACTAAAACATTTTTAAATAGCCAAAATTTTCAATGAAAAAAATAAATAAATAAAAGAATAAAAGTAGGAAAGTTATAGTTCCATTATATATAAAAGCTACTTTTTTATTTAAATAGAAAAAATTTCATTCATAAATTGGTAAAAGTCGAAATAAATACATTTTAATTATTATAAAATTAGTTACGTCTCAACAATTAGTAATTAGATTATTAAAGTTTTAATTACATTTCGTTCTGAAATTATTAATTAATGAAAATGTGCTTACTACTGTTGTCCAAATATTTTATTAACTGCACTAGAAATAACAGATTATTGTTGTTATGAAATAATGATATTTATTTAAATAAATCATAGTTTTAACATTAATTTTATTAAATTAATTAACTCTAGCAAGTAATATAAATATTTTTAAGTTATTTAGTGATTTTGAATTAAAATGATAATAAATACGTTGATGCATTATTTTGAGACACACAAAAATTATTCTCAGTAATATGAGATGGTCCTAATTTTGGATTAATGAATAGGTGAATCAAAGTTGACGTGTTGCATACTCCTCTTTGTTCTACCAGTCTTCATCGTGTGCAACTGTGGTAACACAACAGTTTTACATTTACACATTAGAAGGAGGGTATATATAATAATAAAAAAAAAATAAATAAGGTAACGTCAAGTTAAATGAGACATGTTTTATGTAACGGCGTATTTCTTTTGACAGTCCGTGTGTGTAGAAAACAAAAGATACAGAAACGTACCCATTAAATGCCCCATCGACATTCGGACTGCGTAACTGTGTTTCTTCATACCCACTTTCGGTCAACGCACACCGTCAACTGTAAAAAGTCAAGTAAATGACGCACCATCGGGGAGTGCCCCCGCGTTTTATGTTCACTTGTACCACTTTTTATTTGTGATTTATGGCCCATTATTGCTGAGTTTATTCCCAACATTGTTTGATGATCATTTTTTTTTTTATTTTTAGTATTTTCGAAATGTTGGGTTTAATTGCATCTGGTATTTTCGGGACTGATGCGTCGGATAATTATTACGCTGTACTATTTCTAGTTTTCTACGGTGTAATAAATAAATTTCGACCGTTAAATATAACGTTCTGTTTCAATTATAAATACTGTCAAATTATTTTATCTATAAAATTTAATTTTTAAAGAATTTAATTGAATTATAATTTATTATAATCCTGTCTATGTCAATTATTTATTGCCCTCTCGGCAACGTATCTATAAATACAGTTTTTATTGCCATAAATTGATAATTTAATTAATTAATTATTCATGGCTATTATTTTATTCATAGCTAGTTTTCGTAAAGTACATTGGAAGGAAGTTAATTATTAGATAAATCCAATTATTTAATTTTTTATTATAAATAATACAGTGCAACGTTAAATAATTTATAAAACAAATATTAATAAAAAAAATCATACAAACAAATGAGATATTTTTATTGCTACGTGAATATGAATTTATTTTTGGTTCAGTATTTGCGTTGTCACTGTACAAACAAGCATTGTTTAATCTAAAATTGTTTATTTTCCATTTTTTCCTGTGCGTCTGATGAAATCGATAAATAGTTCATATTTGATTAATGGGGAAATATTAAATTAACTAATGTTGAAGGATACGCCACTGACCAGGCGAGGCATTAGCAATCAATTTTCCGGCACGACGCCACAGCAGATCTAGCGGCGGTCTTCGAAACGGTATAAAGCTCGGCCGTTTTGTTGTAAAATTCTTTACAGTTAGCACACTCGGTTTTTAGTAGGTCACGCGGATTCCTCGGGTTTTATGTGAATTTATGCCATGTTAATGGGCGGCACATGATCATTTAGGTAACTGGAATCGAATTACCCACTGTTTCGCGATCCTCGACACCGAAGAAATTAAATCCACTGGTTAATTAAAATTTTTGTTGTGTCCGCTTTTTAATTGTTTTTTATGGTAATGGATAGTTTGTGTGGACATTTGAATTCATTATGCGGCAGTCAATTACATGAATTCTAAAGGAATTAAAACCAATTACAGTAATCGGTGTGTTTGAAAACAACGTTTACACGATTTGTTTTACTACACAAAAATTTAAATAAGGGATACTAATCACACGTAACAGTTTGTTAATAAAGCAGCTCATTAAGTATACAGTATATTTATATACGAAAAAACTAAATATTTGCCATTAAATGTCGTCATCTAATAAAAGAACAACACGTGCCGTAACTGTGAACTCATTTTATGTAACGCCACAAAAATGTCAAAATGTACTTACTGTTATATTTTATAACTATGCAAATTTAATTTATAATTACAAGTAAAATTTCTTGCTTCCCTTTTAATTTATTGATGATGTTAGGTGCAAGAACTGAATCTAAAGGTAAGGGATTATAATCTAAAACTCCTTATCAACATTTAGTGAGTCAAAAATGTCAGTATCTACTGTTATATTTCATAGTTCTGTAAATCTGATACATAAGTTAAAATAAAACTTCATCTTCTAATGGATCTTATAAGAAACAATGATCATACAGTACAAACTTGTTGTATGGTTCAACAACTATACTCAAATGTGAGGAATTAAAACCAGAAGCACTTTTTCAACCTTTCTTTACTATGTAAGAACTTTAGTTTGATCATATTATTGAAATCATTTTGTTCCCTAATAATACAAAATAAAGTAAGAATCTACTGTTATATTTTATAGTTTTAATATATAATTACCAATAAAACTTCTCTCTTTAGTTTTTATTTTAAATAGACAATCGAGTAAGAAACAATGATGAAATATTAATCATATTTTAGTTATAACTGAACTCAAAAGTGAAGTATTAAAAGCAAAATCTCTGTTTTAACGTTTCTTTCTCATCAAAAAACCCTACTCTGGTCATAGTACTAAAATAATTTTGTTCTCTATTAACATCATAAAAATGCCAGATCTGCTGCTAAATTTTATAATTTTGCAACAATAATTACAAATAAAATTTCCTTTCTTCTTCAGAAAACCAGAAAATAGTGAAGACTTCTTTTGCAATCTAAGAACCTCACTTGAAGATAATCTATTCCTTAATAACTATGTTAAACTATGTCAATATTGTATCAGTGACCGTTTCAACTTCTTTCAATCAAAATCAGCTGTTCACGTGTCAGTTTTTGAGCTAACAATAAGGCACACAAAATATATTAACGACATTTTGGTGGCCGAACCTTGTGTTAAACAATCGGCGCAATAAAACGGACGCACGAACATCCAGAACGTGCCGCGTTCGAAGGATGTTGCAAAAGCCGAACATCCTGCACTTTCCTCGGATCTTACCAGCGAATTATCCATTTTTTCGACATCTTCATATATACGCGTTACGCCGGTCGATCGTCTCTCATCGTCTTTTCTCATTTTGCAGCCGTGAAGTTCGGTCGGATGTCGAAGAAGCAGCGGGAGAAGGTGGAGGATGAGGTCAGGTTCCACAGGGCACAATTAAGGGCACAGAGCGACGCCGCGCCCGACAGCTCGGTGTTCGAACAACAAACGCCTTCGAGTAGTGACCAATTACATCATAGTTATAATGGAGGGTGAGTCATTGATACTGCTTCGGTTAATCCATTAAGACAAGCGGGAGTTGTGGAGCTGGTGCGATCCGCGTCTCGCTCCCGCTCCGGCACAAACTACAAGCCGTTTTACTCAGGATAAGCAGATAAGTTTTGTCCGCAATTAGCATTACAGAACAACAACCCCTCGCTCTGAGTTATCGTGTTAATGTTTCTTTAATATTTTAATCCCAGCTACACCTACAACAGCGACGTCGGAACGTACACTCCCGCATCGTACTACACGGGTACCACGCAGGTGCAGGCGAACTCGATGGGCTACGACATCTCGGCCGACTACGTGGACAGCACCACCGCATACGACCCACGACCGGGTCTGGAACTCGGCGACACCGGCAGCCTGATGGCCAACGTCGTCACAACAGGTAATTTGTCCCGAATTATACAACGAGCTAACATCCTCAACGGCATATGTATGCATGTTCAGTCACAGTCTCTTATCTATCTTGCATCTATGTTGTGCTATTAAGGGGGACATCAATTTTTATTGGGGTGTCGATGCACAAGGAATATGTAATGGGCCCGCTAAGTGGGGTAAGTGTTACGGTAACGACGGTTTTATGAAGGGGAATTAGGTTAAATATCTGTATTGTGTTGGTTGGTGATAGATTTACATGTGTAGTTGGGAATAATTTTAAAAAATGGCGGATGCGCAGGTTTATTTTAAAAGTAGTCCAGCTTCTTTGGTCTCAAGATATAATGTAGGTGGACAGAAATTATGTTGCCGAGAGTACATAAATTCATGAAGTGATCCCTTAATAGCACAAATTATACCTATCAATATTTTGTTATTAAATATTGTCATGAGGGCTAACTGTTAAAAATTTACTGCGGTAGAATTGACTGGGGAAGTACTGGTCAAATCAAATCATTTGAATAACAGTTGTAGGTCGATTTTATTCACTTTCTTTTTGTAATTCACATTTTGTGGGTTTTGGGACTTGGTTTTGAAGCAAAATAAATGACAATATTTAATAACCAGTCTTCGAACGACTGACCCCTGCGTTATGGTTTAGGGAATACTAACACGAGTCCCGGTGGCGGTGGCGGTGGGAAGCAAACGACCACGGTGACGCTGTCGGAGGCGCGTGGCTTCAAACGTCTGAGCCAGACGTCGTCGACGACGACCATGTCGGGCGGCACGACGACGGTCGTGTCGGTGAAACAGGAGGGCGCGGGCGCCGGTGCCGCCGTCGTCGACAATCTGGTTGGCGGCTACGTGGACAGCACCACGTTCGTTAGTTCGCCCGCCGTGCAGGCGACGGCGACGGCGACCGCACGCCCGCCCGCCTCCTCGCAAACGGTCCAGCAACGGAACGCAGACGACTGCGAGCCGGTCACTTTGCCCAGTAAGTTGCCGGTGCCCAATAAACGAGTCCTCCTCTCTGCATGCGATTCTGATTTGCCGTTTTCATTTTTGTTTTTTTTTTTACTGTTTTGGTAGATTTTACTGACCGCACGAACTGGACTGGCTGCAGTGTTGTTAGATAGTATCACTAACTCGATATTATTTGATTTTTAACTTTTTCATTTATACGACAAATTAATCACAAAACAAAATGATTCATGCAACACATATGTCTCCATTAAAAGTTCATATCATTTGTGTAGTGGTAATTATTTTAACCCTTTTATTATTTATTTTATTCTAAAAACAACAAAAAAGTTAAAAAATTAAATTCAAATACAGAAGGTGATATTCAAGGAAATAGCAAAATGCTGTATAGGAAGATACAATTTCTGTAAAAGAAAATTATTGTACATTTCTTCCAACTTTAAGACACCTTATTCGGTAAGCAAAAAGAATAGTACCTTTAGTAAAACATGTAATATAAAAAATTGAGTTCCCTATAGTCACATCATTGGACATATTATATATTATGATTTATATACAGAGTATTTTTCTTGCACATAATAAAATATAATGGTGTAAAAAGTCCCATTAAACATTTTGTAATTAAACTGGGCGTTAATATAAATAATAAAGTTATTTTATTAATATATTATTACCAGTACATAAGTATTTCAATAACAGAAATTAATTAAAGATAATCAGACTTTTAAGCGGTATCTTTAATATTCTCAAATTAAATTTTATGTTTTCAGGAACGTTAATTAAGTATTAGTTGAATGCTGAAGGAATACGTGGCACAGTTAACCGCTACGCTAAATGTCGATTTTATGGAATAATTTTAACTTAATTGCGTTGTATAATTTACAATCAAATCGATCACAGTAATTTTTATTACTACTTAAGAAATAAATTGCTAGTTCTATTATATTATTAAAAATGGTGAATGCGATTAATGTATTATTCAGTATAAATTCTGATTATTGTTTGTCGAATATCTAACAACTAGAATATTTTTAATATATCATATTATTACTGTGTGTATGTTTATTCCTCAAGATTATGATCAGTAGAATAAATGTATGCAAGCTTAAAACTGGGTAAAAATTGGGATTAATTTAAAGTAATAATTTTAGTGGATGTCGTGAACAATTTACATATTTGTTAATTTACTTAATTTGGTTGAATAGAACATTTTATTGGATTTGTTCGTGTTTGTTACGTAGGTAGTTGTATTAAAAAGAACTTACTTTTTGTGATCGATTTTTGTACGATTATAATTTTGAAACGTTCATTATGTTTTTTGCACAATTAGCTGGAAAATGCTGTCACAACCGGCGATACTGAAATAGTGAATTGTCTGTTTTAGATCCGAGTCAGATATCCGAGCTGCTGTCGAAGACAATATCGGACGCACACTCCCGCACCTGTCTGTATCAGCTGGAGCACATACACGAGATGTTCCGCAAGCCGCACGACTTGTCGCGGCTGCTCTTCTACAAGAACATGGCGCACGAGGAGCTGTGGCTCGAGTGCGCGCAAAAACTCACCACGATCATCCAGCAGATCATCGAGTTCGCTAAAATGGTACCTGGATTCATGAAACTGTCGCAGGACGATCAGATCGTGCTGCTCAAGGCCGGCAGCTTCGAACTCGCCATTATCAGGTAACTATGCCCTGATAGTCCCAGATACGTCGGAGCCGGTACTAACTTTGTTTGGATTTCAGGATGTCGCGGTATCTGGACTTGTCGCAAAACTGTGTCCTCTATGGTGATACGATGCTGCCTCAAGACGCCTTCTTCACATCGGACACAGCCGAAATGAAGTTGGTGACGTGCGTCTTTGAAATGGCGAAGAGCATAGCCGAACTCAAACTTACCGAAACAGAGCTGGCGCTTTACTCAGCCTGCGTCCTCTTATCTCCAGGTTAGTAAATTAGCCCTAACAACATATTAAACCGTATAATCTTGGTAGGAATGAACGGGTACCTTTAATTGTTGGTGTTTTTAGATCGACCTGGTTTGAAAGGCTTGGGAGAAATAGGACGACTGAGCCAAGCGGTACTGAGAGCACTGAGACTAGAACTAGAAAGAAACCACAACCTCCCCATCAAGGGAGATGTAACTGTATGTGATGCCTTGCTTACAAAAATACCTACATTAAGGTACGTGACTTTTGCTTATCCTGTAGATGATTTCTAATTGACGGTAATTTTGCAGAGAAATAAGTATGCTTCACATGGATGCGTTAGGCAAACTCAAGCGGTCCGCTCCACATCTAGAGTTTCCCGCACTGCATAAGGAGTTATTTAGCGTGGACAGTTGAAAACTTTCCCAACTCTCCTGATCTGTAGCAGCAGCCTTGTGTAGCTACTGTAAGTAATTCGGAGCAAACTACTAACTTGTACGTTGCTCATAAATGCTTCCACTAAAATCTTTGCGTAGGCATTAATGATAATGTGTTTTCTGTTTCAGATTCCTTCATACTGAATGTATCGGCCTTAATTACATAAATAATATAAAATTAAACTATAATTTCGTTATTATAAAATAAAATTTATTGTTGTGACATAGAAATTTAAAGAGAAATCGCAGATCTCCTAAGTATTGACTTTTAAAAAACTGCAAAAGCTTTAGAGCCAGGCCCTGATTTCAAAGTACAACTATTTGTTTGTTGTTTGTTATATCTATGCAGCGTGTTAAAAAATGGTTCTGAATCCAAGGTGCTGATTTTTTGTTTGGAGTATAATTTTTGCGGTTTTTTAAATAAGAATATTTATCATCTTATCTGCCACTTAAAATAACACGCTACTACACATAAGATTAAAGTTATACACTATTGATATATAATATATGGACACTGCGTCAAAGAATGTCGGACATTTACAATTATTTTAGGGCTGAATCCACCACTTCCGTGGACATACATATTGTGCGTAAAAAAATATGCAATCGATATAAATAGTGATTTTGTTTAAATGATAAATGAGATCTCCAATTGATTATGGCTAAAGTGAATTTGTATGTCCATACGATAAAAAAGATGTTCAGCTTTAAAAGAAAACGACTAGTTAGACTGCGTTAAAATACGTATGTATACAGAAATATTATATGAATCACTTTAGTTTTTAGAATCATAGCAAACATACAATACAATATAGAAGACTGTAATGCTTATACTGTAAGTTTTCGTTGTTCTTTGGCGTGGTGCTTTTTAGTTAAGTTTTACTTGGTGACACATGGTTTTATAAAAATATATATAAAGAGATGTATATGTATAAAGTATATGAAATAGAATATAGAATATTTATGAAATAGAACTATATCTGACTCTGATTTGCTCTTTGTTTTGTTGTGGATCTGAGCAAAAGTATTTTTGTTCTCTCCAAAGGAAAACAAAATTTACAATCGTGATAAACAGGAAATTCATTTTCAAACTTAAAAAGATTCGAAAATCATTACCTTTTTCAGAAATTACATAAACATATTTTTATCAGAATTTGATTCGAGCTGCTATACTTTTTTCCACTTTATAAAAGTTACAAATCGCTAGATTAACCAAAGACGATTTTTATACATTGAATTTCCTCTTTCAATAGCTGCACGTAAAATTAATTAAAATCATGTTGAATGTCCTATTTGATCCCGTAGATCCTTAATCTACCTCTTGTAACAGTTATATTGTATGGAATAGACACTAAGATAAAAAACCTACAAAATAATTTTGCAATAATCATTAGTTTAATAGTTTGTGCTTGATAGGAAAAACAAATACATGGAAATTAGTTTATATCTCTGTAGCTTAGATTTTGTAACGGTTGATTTCAACTCTATCGACAATCCAATCGACCTTTATACAGATTTTATCTAGTTATCGGTTACATAAGTGCAATACAGTTCTTATTTCACGTGTTGGTATTCCGAAGTCGTCGTACGATCATACGTTTAAAGCACTGGGAATTTGCATAATTTTCCAGAGAAAAATATTAGACTGAGTAAAAAAGTGGCTTAAAATTTTTAACGGTGTAATCTTAGATGGTTGTAGTAGGAAATGTAATTCGACAAGCGGGATAACGTGTGAAATGGACGAGTACCAATGACTGAAATAGAATAACCAATTTAAATTGTTTCACTGTTTATGTAATTTCTTTCTCAAAATGCCAGGATACATAGTTCTAATTTTAAGTTAGTTTTAAAAGTGCTTGTCAATGTTAACCATTGTCAACGGATATAATTGTTTATATTGTAGTGTTTCAACCCAGTGTTATAAAACTATTTATATTTGTTGTAGCATAAAAAATTAACATCACGTTTATTTTTTATTGAAAAATATATATTATGTTTATTATATTATTGAATAATTTTGTATAGAGATTTTATATATTATTTGTTAGGTTTTAAGGGCAAAGTTATTGACAATGGTTAACATTTATTTTATTTTGAGAGGCTATTAGTTATATTTGTGTTTAGCGGGCCTCGCAATTTAGTTCGTCAAACGTTACTAAATTCATTGTTGTGCTATACGCACCTATAACTTTTTATGATATGTAATTTGCCTTTTTATGTTAACTTTTTGTTAAATAAATATACACCTCCTTTTTATACTTTCTTTTAATCGCTACTCGGCTACTGTCAATGAAATGTACAATCTGCTCTTTCGAAGTGATATTAATTTCAAACTTGTAATCTTAAACTTTACCTCAGTTCTATTTAATGAAGAGTTAACACAACGTAAGTTACAAGAATTGTAGAATAGCCATTTTCTGTAAAATGAAGGGTCGGCAGAGGGTAATGGTATCGCTATTGTTAAATAATAATTGATAAAAGTTAAAAATGTTTAAAACATATTAAATGTACCTTTTTCAAATCTGTACATTTAATTAATTTATTAGAATTTTTGCTACTGGTGAAAATTTTAGTGTAGTTGCTAAAATTTCGTTTATATATCTCATTTCTGTTGGTTTATAACAATTAATGCTGTTTGTTAATATTTTTGTTATAACTGTGGTCGTAAAATATTTTTATATTGTAAATCGTAATTGTATAGGTTTTTTATTCTAATCAAAGTGCAATTTTTAGAATGAATAACAAAAATATTTTCAAATACTTAATTGTCAATGCACCAGTAGAAATATTATATATATTTTTTTGTATTAATTTCTTTGAATTTATTTCACCCCATAACCCCTAATACATTCCTGTTTCTTTTTATTTATTGATCATTGAAACAATTTTAGTGTACTGAAATAAAATGTAAAATTTAATGCATGCCACCTTTATATTAAAATCTTTGTAAAGGAGAAAGTTACTTTTATTAATATCAAACTATTCAAAATAAGATAAAAGGTAAGTAAATGTGTATATTTAAGAATAATTCATAGCCTTGTACATCGTCTTATTAATATTCTTGAATATAATTTTAAATTGAATTTAAATTTAAAATGTATATATAAAATTATTACTACTATTATTGCTTCAGACTCCTGCTGTGTTCTTCTGTTATGCATCATAAGTTCAATATTTCCTTAAGTAACAGCAGAGTAAAGTACAAAAGGCTGTAATAATCTGAAAAAATATTTTAAGTTACTAAAATAATCAAGATTGTGCACTTACTTACCTCAAGAAAGCTAAATGGTATATTAAGACAACTTAATCTTAAAGCTGTACTGTACTAAATTATAACCTTTTATATAACTAGATCGTATCGTGTAGTTAGTTTTAGTACAGCAGCTCAGCGGTAAATTGATACTGGAGTTTCGTGAGGTCCAGAACTTCCACAACAGTTCAACCAATCATTCATGAAACTAATCTAAAATATTAACTTGTGCTTTAATATGTCACCATGTTTTCAACGATGGATGTGCTAGAACCATCAGATGTGAATGCATTTCCGATGTTTTTAGTAATATAATCATTTAGATATCAGTTGGACACGTTCTACATATAAGGGCAGCAATTCCGCATCCCACTTAAAATATCAAGATCATTGTTCCATGATTTAATGGATATTAAATTTGTTTTATAAAGATACAAATGTCAGCATTCTACGCAATATACAATTTCCAAGATTAATCTAAAGTATTCAATAATAATAAGAACCAAGTTAACATTGGTAACAGAAGTAAAACCACAGCGGGTATAAATGATGAGGAATTAAATAATATATAAAATAACATAATTAATAAATATAATTTAATTGTCAATGTACCATCAGAAATATTAATCATTAAATTTATTTCACCCCATAACCCCTAATACATTCCTGTTTCTTAATTAAAATTTTTGTAAAAGAGTAGTTACTTATATTAATGTCAAATTAATATAATAGGTATGTAAATATGTATATTTAAGAATAATTTATAGTATTGTACATCACGTGATTAATATTTGAAATAACAAGTTATTACTAATATAATAAATTATGGAAGGCGTATGTGATATACGAGCAGGAAACTGCTGCATTCTTCTGTTATGGGTCGTAACTTCGATATTTCCTTAAGTAACAGCAGGATAAAACGCAAGTGGCTATGCCGACAATAATCTGAAAAGAAATGGCGAATTTATTTTAATTTACTAAAATTAAGTCAAGTTATTCACCTCAAGAGATCCATGTGCAATATTGATGTAACTTAATATTGTGTTAGAGCCGATAACATATTCAAACTGCGCCAAATTACACCCTTTTCTGTAACTATTAGATGCTATCGTGCAGTTGGTGATTGTTTCCACACGTGTTATATCGCAGCAGCTCAGCGGTAAATTAACATTGGGGTATCGTTGCGGTCCAGAACTTCCACAACAGTGAAACTAAACATTGATAAAGCCAATTTAAAATATTAACTTGTCTTTTAATAACTTACCATAGTTTCAATGGTCGACATGTGGGAACTACTAAATAGAAAAGCACCTTCGACGTTCTTAGTAATATCATCATTTACGTATCGGTTTGTCATGTTATAGACGTAAAGGGAGGCCACCCCGCATCCCACTTGGAATAACGCAATCATCAACATGATTGTTCCATACTGCAATGATATTAAATTTATTTTATATAGATATAAATTGGAGTTAAATTGTACTTACACATTCTACACAGCATATTACTTCCGAAAGTATTCCAAAACATCCAAAAATAATAAGAATCAAAGTTAGTACAGATAAAAGAAGTAAAACCACAGCGGGTATAAATGATAATGAATGAATTAATATTTTAAAATCTATGGTCAATAAGTACGTGTACAATATACAGCAGGAATACAAAATCTCAGCAGTGCATAGAAGCTGTAAAAAAATCACTATGTTAAAACATTACTGACATAAAAATGATTTCAGAAAGTAAAATTGAGAAGCAAATTGCAAATTAATAAATACGTAAAATTGAATATAATAAAATCACACACCGCTAAAGATACAATAAAAGCAACATTAAGCCTTTTAAAATAAATTTCACTCATCTTTACACTTTTAACTGAACTATACCACTAATGTAAAGGAATAAATTCTAATTTTTACAGTCTAACAGGAAACCAATATGACGTGTTTTATAGATAACTCCGTGAAAATACCAAATGTGATATGTACTATCAATACCGTCTGTTTTATATTATAAGGGTATTATTTGTAAATAGAGAAACGTTATAATATTTTACTCTTAAGTTGAACTAGGTAGGTAAGTACTGATAAATTAATTATCTACTCAAATATTGTAAATTTCCACTGATGTTTGATGTGATGAACTTCTTTTGAAGGAACCATTTATTTTTCCTGGCTGTTGCCATTTTTGTTTTAAACCTGTTTCTATGTTATAATAATTTTACCAGTCGTGTCTCATATACCAGCAGTATCTTTTTTCCTAAGTTTTAGCAGGTACATATTGCCTGGTCCACTTTAATTAACGTACCGCGAGACCATAAACAGGAAATACCTTTTGTACAAAATCCAAAAATACGGCAGATTTATTTGTCAGATAACTTTTGATGTAAAAAGCACAGCAAAATCTTTGTCTTCTATCTCCACAAATAAAAATTAACGGATTTAAGTCGGGTAGTCGAGGAATCATTGCCATTCGTCCTATCCAATGCCTTTAGAAGTACCGTTTAAATAATTGCACATATTTTGTGAGTAATGCGGAATTTCATCTTATTGGAAAAAAGACCTAAAATGGAATTTCTATAGATTCCAACTATACGTTTCTGGAGTTGGCGAATGTATTTCTCATTAAAAATCATTGGATTGACACAGTCACTTAGGGCGCTGAAGATTTTGTTATGGCTTTTCCGTTAAACATTGTAAAACTCACACACCAACTTGACGTGTTATCAAATTTTGTTGAAAAGTTCTCTCCAAGTCGAGAATATTGATTTTGAAATCTCTGATTGGGTTCTGACATATTTGGCATTTTGTTTTATGATATTTCCTCAACTTCTCCGTTCTCTGGGTTCTTAATACTCATACAATAACAGTTGGGCTGAATAGAATAGAAAAAATCTTTTTTTTTTTGATAGAATTTAGATTAAATTTTTATTCAACATAGTGGCCTTCGAGGGCGTCTTTTAAAAAATTAATTTTCCGGGAGGTCTGCAAAATACTTCCCCGCGTGCTGAATTTTTTATTGACGAGCCATCTTTTGAGGTTTGGGAAGAGATAATAGTCCGATGGAGGTAAATCTGACGAATAAGGTGGATGGGGAAGCAAATGGAGCCTTAAATCGATGCTCTTGTGTGCCGGAGCATTGTCTTGCAAAAACAATTTTTTTTTTCGCTTCATGTGAGGCCGTTTCGCAGCGATTTCGGACTTTTCGCTGCAATAATGCGCAGTAATACTCTTTTTCGAGGTAGACCACGAAGAGTATTCCATGATAATCAAATCGGAGGGCCAACTTTTCTTTTGTTTCCTTCGTCGTTTTCTGTCAAAAAATGTTTTATGAGAGAACGAAAATCATGATGCCAAACACGTAACCGAAAATCAGCTGTCAAAACAAAACTAAGGGCTGTATCGCTCTGAAATTTGACATGTCGGCCTAAATATAAATGGGCTATAAGGTATCATAATCTTTTTTGCGATAGCAACGCATTTTGGTGGTCAACAGGTTACTATTCAGCACGCCTGTTATGTTAACAGAATTTTTTCCATAATAGATTTATTGTGAAAAAAAATCATTATTATAAAATACTTTTATATTTTATATAGTTGTGTTTCAGCAGGATCAAGCTTAAAGTAAAATTATTATTGTGGCGTGGAATGCACTGTGACTCACCGAAGGGAAGAACAAAAAACTATCATTTCCTCCTATTCAGTTTGTTTTAATCTGATTTTATGTTTTCGTGTAATTATACTTATTACAAGCGTCATCAAAACTTTTTTCTTGGGGTTTTTGACTTTGAGACAAAGATGTAATATATTTTCTCACCAGGTTCAATGTTATGATAATACCAAGGTACCAGTTGCTACACGCTCTGTTGGATCCTCGTTATCTTTAACGAAGTCGAACTCGAACATTAGTCGGTGTTTCGTTTTTAATACTTTTATTAAACTATTTTGTGCCGTCTTCAACAAATATATAATTGCGATAAATTACGTGTTATTTGTTCCCGAATTGAAGCAGTACAAAAAAGCGTGTGGCTACTGCAAATAATAGATTCCGAAGCTTCGATCAAAACATACAGCACTCCCGACCAGGTAAATGAATCGCGATTAAACACCGTAATTACGAACTCGCGTTTGCGACAGCGAATATTAAAGCAGATTTATGGTCAAGATTCCGAGAAGTCTTGACCTTCGCTACGAAAATCTGTAACAACGCGGAGTGTTCCATCTTCTTTTTTTTTCTGGTTTATAAATTAGACGAACAAGATGCGGCGATAAAGCGCTTCCAGCATTTATAAAAAGTTTGCCTCCACGGTTTCGAGGTCTTAAGCCAGTTGGGTTCTCGAGACGGCCACTAATTGACTTTTTACGTTGCCGCCGCGAACACTGGACTGATTCTTCGGACGGACGAACGTATCGCAAGACATGTAACTTAAAGAAAGTGAGTAATTGGCCGCTGTTTAAATTAATTACGAGTAACCAGTGAGGCGTGAAAAAGTTTTGGTTCGATCGGGGATTTATTGTGTTCGTGCCAGTGACTATGATTGATTTAGTTTGTTTCTTGGGCTGATTAATTTATTTAAAATGTACGAAAAGACTACGGGGTTGATTCTAGCAATGGCCACCGGATTAGCTGTTTTAGGTATTGTTGGCGCGTTGACCATCGACAATCAATTGACCATTATCAAAAATGGTAAGTTGGTTATTGCTTTAATTTATTGTATTATTTATTTTTGTGTAGCAAAAGTAATTTCATGTAATTCAAAATCATTTGTTCTTGTTGTGTGCAAATTTAAATTGTTTTCAAGGTTAATTTCGATGGATTTTCATTTTCCTAAACCAATTACATGACGTAATTTATTTAAATAAGAAACACATGTGTATACAAAATCAAGTTTTTCTACACAAAATCATCAACAATAAACTATTTAAATTTAATTATTAAAAAACATATTTTTAGAATCTGAAAACTAGTTTGCGGCTAGATTTCAATTACCATTTATATATTATTATTATTTATTCCACATTAATTTTTTAATCCAATAAATAATTAAAAAAAATATCTACCACTATACATGTTGTATTAAAAAGAAACTGTACACCTGGACTTAATAATTTCAAATAAAACGATCAATCAACTCATTCGAACATCATAATAGGTAATAATTAATTCCAGAAGTATGCTGATCTTTATCGCAAAACTAATTGTTCGACAAGCTTAGTAAACGTTGTAAATTTTAATTGTAGACACGGATCGATGTTCGGGTGAAGGGTGAATTTATTAATTTCGCAGTCAGTGACCCACTGACACAGGAATTGGAGAATAACTGTATAAAATCATATCCCCAGGGTTTAAGCAATGAACCAATTTTTTTAATAATTTAATAGTGCCGTGAACCATCGTGGGAATTGACACAAAATAGTAAATTTGCACATCATCACAGTGATTACAAATAATTGATTATTATATTTTAACAAAAAAAAAACATGCGTGATTTTGAGTGCGAAAGTAAAAAACCAATTTAGTTATAAATGGCGGTGTGCATGTCACTAAAGGAATTCCAATTTAAATTACCTTGTATTAACTGTAAACTCGCGATTCAGGTCCTTGATAATGAAACGTGTTAATGAACCTACTTTATAAAAAAAACTGAATAATCTTAATGTTTACAACAGAATTTAATGAATCATGAAAACGGATTTGATCTTGTTCTCTTATTATGTAATAACTTATTAAGTAATTCTTGATAAAGGACAAAAAATCAATTATTTTTTAATTGGACACATTGATTAGTCAATCGTTATAAATGTAAATTTAATACAAGAAAAAGTTGTAAATCCTGAAGTGATGTTAATCTGCTTAATTTTAAACGGAACTGCTCTTATTAAATCACTACAAATGCTCATTTAGCACTTCCTTTTATCAATAAAATTGCAAAATTTAATTATTCCAGATTGCTATGAACGAATGGCAATTGGTCAAAGACTGAACCCACAGAACGTGTACAAGACGTTCGATTTAAATACAGTTAGTGATTGTCAAATGTCTTGTACAAAAGAGAAGGACATCTGTAAAGCTTTTAGTTTTGGGTAAGTACTAATCCGACTTAAATTAATACGTTTATTCTAAATTATGACTGAAATAAGTTTGCTGGTGCGGAAACGACCTTCTTCAGTACTTTGAGATTTCCTGTAAAGATAAATGTTCGAAGAAAATATTACTCACCGGTGATTTAAATACTCGTGTAAAATTTCTGGACAAATGTTCATTATTTGTTTTATGTAAATGGCTACCAACAATCCGTGAGAACAATTAATCATTTTTAAAAATACATTAAACTGAAGCTGAGTTTCCAGTGATTGGGTACACACAATTATGATGTAAAAAACAAGGTTGCATCTAGGTGTTTTAATTATTAGGTGGTTGGTAAAACAACAATTATGTTCAGATGTAATTTTATATTATCTGTATTTCATTCACAACAATCACTTAATCATAATATGAGTAATGAATTTAATAATTCAGTTTCCTTGGTCATATTTTAGATACATAAATATATAAACATTATAGTTTCAATACTTCTTTATGGTACGCAATGTTAAAATTTTTAGTAAAATCTTTTTAGAATAGTAGAAGCTATTAAATGAAACTGTTAAATGAAAAAAATATATTAATAATATGTGTTAATTTCTTTTAGTAAATTAAATAAAATGTTAGAAATAAAAAGAAATAAAGTATATAACACGTAGTGTTTTAGTTACAATCATATTCAAATAGCAGTATAAGACCATTAATCAGATTGAGACTTTCCTGGTAGTCTGTGATTCCTGAGTTTCGCTCATACACTTTTAAGAAGGCAACCCAAAATACACCGATGGCAAACATTTGCCTTTGTTAAAGTTTAAACAATATATGTTGTTGCAGAATCGGACCGAAAGGCAATGCAACCTGCGAGTTAAGTACAGAACTGGTTAAAGAAACTATCGACTTAAAACCCATCGGAACCGTGGCGGACACAGACTTTGATCTCTATATTAAAAAATTAGGTTGTAAGTTAGTTATAGATAAGTCACCTCCGTTCGCTTCGTCGCATCCGAATAAACCACAAAGACCCGATGAAACTAGTTACTCGAAACCAACTGGAGAAGATGTCGATAAGCCACAGTATGGAGATAAACCTCGAGATCCCTATGGTAAACCTTCAAACGGGTACAACTATGAAAAACCCATAGACAACAGACCACCATATGATGAAAAGGCTAAGCCTTCTTACGACTATGAATCCGGACACGTGCATACCTTAGTTAGTATAGCCCATGGGCCAAACACGCATTTGGACTCAGTGCACGGTATAATTGTAAGCGACGATTCAAACAAACCTAATGGATATGAGGATAGTAACAGACCTCCATTCAGACCATCTTCTTTATCTCATCCTTATGATGATTTAAGACCTGAGGGATCCAACGCAGGATACGGTTCAAGACCTGATCCAGATAGGTACGATAATAAACCCACAAGTCTGGTGAATTTTAGTTACAAGGATAAGCCTAGACCTGGTGGTTATGGTAATGGTCCAAATGGTTATGATGAGAGACCAGATTATGAAAGACCTCGTCCACAAAACGAGTATGACAGGCCATCCAGACCATTGAGCAGGCCTGATTATGGTAATAGGTATCCTATCGACTACATAGGACCTGGTAGGCCAGATGATGAAAGACCTGACTACGATAGGCCCTCAAGACCATCAAATGGTTATGACAAACCTTCTAGACCAATAGATGATAGACCTGATTATGGCAGACCTCCTAGACCATTACCAGATGATTTAAGACCATCAAGTGGTTATGACAAACCTTCTAGACCAATAGACGATAGACCTGATTATGGCAGACCTCCTAGACCACTACCAGATGATTTAAGACCATCAAGTGGTTATGACAAACCTTCTAGACCAATAGACGATAGACCTGATTATGGCAGACCTCCTAGACCACTACCAGATGATTTAAGACCATCAGTTGGATATGACATGCCTTCAAGACCTTTAAATGACAGACCTGATTATGACCGACCTTCTAGGCCTCCCATAGATGACATAAGACCATCAAGTGGTTATGATAAACCACCTAGGCCTACTGAGAATAGGCCAGATTACGATAGACCTTCCAGACCGCCAAGTGATTATGACAGACCTTCCAGTCCATTGGATAATAGGCCAGACTATGGAAGGCCTGGCCCTGATGACTATCACAGACCATCTAGACCAAGACCTGATTCATATGACAGGCCAGATGCTTATCCAAATAGACCGGGTCCCCGACCTCCTTTGGATTCTTATGACAGCCGACCGATGCGTCCCACTTATGATAGATATGGTGATAGGCCGAGCAATAGTTTGTATGATGAAAGACCTTCAAGGCCATTTGATTATGACAGGGATATTGATCGATATGACTCCAGACCTTCAGGACCTAACAGGTTTGTTAATCTTCAACAAATAAAATAATATTGAAATATTCAGTATGTTTTGTAGTTTCGAGTTATTTTGGCTTATTCTTGTTTTAGGTAAGGAAGCCTATTCAAGCAAAATTGTAGTATGTTATAATTATTCCATATTTGTATTTACACATGTCTTTAATAAGACAAATTTGATTTTTAATAAAATTAATATATAATAGATGTGCTTAATATTTTGAAAAGAGGTCGATGTAGTTAATTTCAACAAATCGAAGGGTATTGCATCTGAATGTTCCATTTAATTATCCCAGTTATTTTATTTATAACAAGATTTGTATGTAGTTCTTGGTCATATTTCTATTATCAGAGAAAATAATAAAATATATAAAAATAAATATGTTTAATGTAAACAACATAAAGGTAAGTAAGAAGAAAAATTAATTCACAATTTAAAAATTAATATACCTCAAATTAACTACTATTTAAAAATGTAAATAAAATACTACATAAACAACACATTAACTTTTTTTACAATTTTTAACAATATAAATTAAGATTAAGAACTAAAATGTAAGTATGGTACAAGTAAAGGTCTTTAAAAATACTACAAAACTATTGATTTAGTAATATTACTAGTCATTTTTCTATAAATAACATTGAACATTCTTTTTAGATATGATGACCATCCACCGCCACCGTTTAGACCAGTACCCGATGATTATTTTAGACCTCTATTACCCTACGAACCTCATCCTATTAGACCATTGCCCAATAGATACGGATCGTTAATACCTCACCCGGATGACTATACGAAGAGGCCCAACGACTACATGTACAACAAGCCTGACAATAACGGGCTTGCACCAAGACCCATCTACAAACCATCTAAAGGAGACAAAATGGACACCTATGGGGATAAACCGGCCACAAATTCGTCAAACTACGGAAGCACCACAGAAAAAAATTTGAAGGATTACGAAGGTTCAAAGAACAAGGATGACAAAAACGGCAATAAGAAAGGCGAGTCCGGATACGGTGGAAATAAATCCATTGTATCACAAAGTGTCGGGTACAATGGAGAAAAAATTACGTCTATTATCACGGAAATACCGAACAGTGAGTACCTCGAATTATTTTATATTACGCTTGCACAGAAAACGGATACGGAGTGCCAAGTGATTTCAATTGGCGATTGGACATGAAACCTAATGTTTAAGTTTCGCGGGATTATAAATATCATTTTTTTAACTTAGTAATGCAAATTTTGATTTGAATTGCAAAAGATTAATTCATATCGAGTTTGGTATTTAGCACAAAACATTAAGGAAATATTTTGTCATTATCTTACGAATTGTTTGGCACAAAAACTGTAATTATCATTCATAATTCAAAAATTTTCGCAACTCCCCTTTCAATCGAAATGATATATTTTTATAGGTCAGGACTGCATTGCGCAAAACGTGATTGTTTACCAGTCACAGGATACAAAACAGTTCGGATCTACTTAAATGATAGATGACCGTACAACATTAGTTATGCATGTTAACAACAATAAGTGATCATTGTTGTTAACCACTATGGCAACCTTGTCTATTATTTACCGACAGCCCCAGTTATAAGATCCTTATCTGTGTGATGTAAGCGAAAAATGCATCGGTTTTGCGTGGACGAGATTGGCACTTTGCGCCTGTTGTTTTACAGTTCAGTTACTAGAGTTAATTGCCACGCGATGCTAATTCGGCAGATAACCATTCGTGTACTAACAACAATTATCCAAATTCTTATCTGCAAGGCCACTATCCATGTATCTGGCTTATCTTAAAATTGACGCATTTACCAACCGCACGCAAGAACACTTCCAACAGTTTTTGTTAATTTCGTGCCAAAACCACGTACAAGGCAACGATTCCATCGAATTTCATTCATCGCTATTGAAGCGTGTCCCTATAGAAAAATACGTTTTGTTCCTCATATTAACCGCAACTTCACAATGGACAAGAATGAATAATGCCAATTTGGTGGCAGCGTTCCGAGAAGGATGCGCTAAGAACGAATCCCAAGGCCACAGATCATCGCCGGACAAATTGCCCAATTAAATAGCGTCGATCCGTTTCCTTGAATCGGTGGATTCTTTGTTCAGTCAATCAGTATGGATCTTGGCCAAAGTAAACAGGATACCGGCCGTAAAAAATAAACACAATACACCAGTCTTTATGACCCATTATGTCTTGCCGGAATGCTGAGCGAAAATTATCTGTTTTAATTTGGGATAATTTTACAGTTTGCTGTTATGCAACAGGCACAATTACTATGGAGATTTCAATGCCAGACGATTTTAATATTTTTCGAATCAGTTGTATGATTTTTATAATAAAAAAATCAGTAAATATTGAATCAAATCAATGTTTGGAGTACAATAATAAGCAATTCACATTCTTCCACTGAAATACACGGTGGTTCATCTAACTTTTTCATGAGAAGTTTATGGAGAACGGAAAAAGATTGATTTGAAATTTTTATGGCAATTATAACTTGACTTGAATAACCATTTTGTTTGAACACAATTTCATTTCCGGTTTCCCCGAAAGGAACATCAACTTTATTATTATCAATGGAACACCCACTGTTGTTTTGAATTTTTAAATTCTTATTGTAATTGCAAATCAAATGCATGTCCTAGCATGTCCTAGAATTAACCCTAAAGGTTTTTGGGGTATCAATTTTCTCCAAAATTTTTGATATATCGATTGTCTAACTAAAACGTCTCTAAATCAACTAATTTTGATATTCAAAAATTCATTTTTGGCACACAAATTAATCAGGAACCATCCTATAAGGAGTTATTATTAGTAGTCCTAAATTTTATACAGAGCGTCCGTTATGCACATTTAATTTTATTCATTTTAAAACATCAATAACTTTGTTATTTTCTATGGAACATCCGGTATATTTTAGCATAATTAAATTGAATTTGGTTAAGGTGTATGCCTAAAATGAACTTTTCAACATCAAGATTCAAGGCTTTACAAATATTTTGGTAAAAACAATCTGTAAAAATTTTTGGAAAAAAATTATAGTAATAAGTCAAAAGCAATTTAATTTAGATATAAGACGTGATATAGCCATATTATTTCCAATTACATTTAAAAATTCAAAAATATACAGGATGTTCCATTGAAAATAAAAAAGTTTATGTCACTTCCAGGGAGACCGGAAATTCTATTCAAATTAATTAGACAAATTATAATTGTTTACAATTAGTACAAGTCATTACTTTTTCCATTCTCCATAAACTTCTAATGAATAAATTTGGTGAACCATCTTGTATATACCTAGAGATATTGAAGAGAAATTCGAATAACAAACATTTTTTTACAGTAATTATTAATAAATCCGAATTAACTGATTATGAATGAATCATCAAAAAACCTCCAAAAATAGCAGTTTCTCCAAAAAAAAAAAACGAAATTAATGATCAAAAATAGTTAAAAAGACAAGATTAGTTATAAAGGTAATATAAGAATTTGTTAATTACATCTTTTATTTTTTAACCCCCTTAACAATTTCTCTTTGAAATAAACAAAATAATAGTTTAAAAAAATATATTATATTAAGTAACAACATTTTTTTCCACATTTTCTTGACGGAAGAAATTAAATTGTCATTTATTATGTTGCTTTATGAAAACATGTTAATGAATTTAATTATGTATACATAATATTAATAGAACTGTTTTAACCGTCAACTACGAATTTTTTATAATAAAATGAATCACACAAATTGTTTTGTGAAGATTTCAAGGTTTTTTCAAACAACATTGATCAGCTTTGAACTAATTACGGAAGTATATAAATAAAAAGCATTCTCATTAATTTAATTATTGCACGTCCATGTTGCACAATTTTATTTTAAATGCCGCCAATAAAAAACACCCACCTCTCATAAATTAAACACAATTAGTTCTCATCAGTAATAAACTACATAATTTTAAAAAATTATTATGCGAAATTCAAACATTTATATAACATTTAATCATTCTAACAAGTCTTCGAACAATGGTACTATATATTCCAAGTTTAAGCAATATATTAATAGTCCCAATAAGGTCTTACGCAAACCTGTGATTTATACGAAAAAATCCTGTTTTATGTAAAATTTTAAATTGTTAATTTCGTCGTTATCTGCAAAACAATTTAATTGTGTTTTGCTTAATTATGCGCAAGAGTTATGTTTTTTTTCAGCACATGCCCAAGCATTGTTACTTAATGAGTTAGATAAAAACAGCTTTAATAAATAATTAGCCACAATAAGTTAATGGGGGAATTCTTAATCAGGTTTCATTGTGAAAAAGTCAAGGGTATCGAAACGTTTAAAGTTTCAGTTTAAAGGATTCTTTGAGAATCGTGCGTCTTACTCACTTCATAAAAAAAAAATATTTTATGGGAAGCGAAATTGTGGAACATATTTGGGGTTTATGTACGCAAAATTCACACATAAAACACAAGAATTTATGTTAGTGACCTTCAATCCGTCGACATTGCCATTTGTTTCCGTTTAAAATGATTTTTTAAGTGTGTTTGTATTTAATGTAAATTATCCAAAGATGTGACTAAACACAATAAAATTGTCTATAATGGTAAATAAAACAGTTTCAGTCACAGTTGAGATTGTCTGAATTGTTATACGAAGGACGTTAGAAGCAAAGTTGATGAGTAATAATTGCTGCAAAGTAAAATATTCAACAAATTATTAAAATTGGTTTAAGAATAATTACAATTACGAAATGTGTAACGTGAATGGACTATTGGTGAATGACTTGGTAGTGGGACAATTGCGGTATTTTAGTCAATGCGGATAAATAAATAAAGGGAAAATTGAATAGTCCATTAAACTGCGGTACGTACAAAACCCTAAATAGCAACTTCCGGATTTGTAGATACTCTTCCCACACTCGCAATGCTCATAAAATATGGGTTAGTGAAGATGTGTGGAAATCGAACAGAAGTACTCAAATGGTTCCCACACTATTTTCATATTGCCATTCATATTTCATTTTCTATAAATAACAAATCATTTGGATATTTAGAACAAATTTTTGTAATTCTTCGTAATTCAAATTAACTAAAATTTGGACAGCTGAAACTTAACTAAATTGGGGGTGCGATAATACAGTTGAAAACTTATTTGGTAACAATCATTTTTCGGTTAATTAAGTTAATTTGGGTATCCCCAACTTATATGGTTATGCAATTCCAGGTTTTTCCAATAAATATGTCAGTTTTGATAGTCTGACCATGTCGCAACGTTTACAGATTTGTTGGGATGCGCTGAAACTGATCTACGAGCTTTGGAGCCGTCTCCTCCCACGCGAAATGGAGGGAACGCTGACAAAAAAAAGAGCTGTCATTCAAAACACTGGCACCGAACGTATCCTTGGATGAAATGCATATATTCGTTGAAAATACGTCGCTGGTTCCCAGTAGCAAACGAAAATCTTACCCAAACCCGACGTATATTGTTCATTGTTCGGTGTCTGCCATTCCGTTACGTGCCGCGCACTTACGTAACGTCGCAGAACTTGGAATCGCGTTTAGAAGAGCAGATCTCCGAACGTACGGGAATTATGAGGAGTTTTATTAATTAGATGACGTAAATTCGGTGTTGTTTCGTAAACGAAATTCGGTTAGGAGATCGTGCTCGTGTGCAATTTTGGGATACGGAAAGGTTTTTCGGGGAAGTATGGCCGGGCCGCGGGTATGATCATGACGGACTGTTAAGATGCGTCCTGGGTTCTATCGGCGTCGAAGTGTTCCTAATTAAGCGATCGCGAGGGACTCAAAATCAAAATGAAAGTGTTCTGTTCTGTGATATTTTTTGTTTTAATCGATAACTGCCTCATTAATGGTTCCATTATCATCGTAGAAGATGCCAAAGGTACTTTTTCTAGATATTAACATTTTCTAAAGATTGTTTCTTAAGTTTTCAGTAAAAATGAAATAAGTTTTATTTCTGAAAATTAAATAATAAAAAAATTTAAGTATTTTTGTGGAAAAAAAATAGTAATAAAATAAAAATAATAAATGTAACATTCATTTTGAAAAAGGTTATAGTTGGGATTACAAATTTTTATTTTTTAATATGTATTTAGTTTTTACGATACACAACAAGTATTATCTGAAATTTTTCTTCTATTTAATGTAAATTAATTTATTTAATTATATTATAAGAAGTTTGTTTCAATTTCATTTTCAAAAAAGTTACAGATGGCATAGATGAGAATTTTTTTTAATATTAATTAATATATTTTTTAAATATGTATTTAGTTTTCACAATACAACAAGAACAATAATCGTCTGACTTTTTTTGGTCTATTTTATATAATTAATTTAAATTTAATTAAACGTCAGATTAATAATTTTTCAACAAAAACGTTTACAGTGAAAAATAAATATTTGTCTTTAATATTGACATAACAAAATATTCATTTTATAAATTATTTTAAATATAAAATTATTGTTTATCTAAAGAATTTATTACTTAACATAGTTTTATTTTAATTAGTACTAAAAATATACAGTAATTAAACAAATATAATAAGTTTTATGTTGTACGCATTATTTTCGATACCGTTCGTTGTTTTACTTACTATTGAAATCTCCCATAAAACATTATACTTTTTATAAAATTAAAATGGGTAGCCCACGTTCAGTTGTTTCTTATTTAAAATTTAAATTATTAAAATCTAATTTTTGAAAAATAGAAAATTTATATTGGGACTATTTTTCTAATAAAACTTATTACATTTTAGCAAGAAACTTACTGCTGCTGCATTATTTGTCACAAATTATTTTTTATTATTATTATGTTCTATAAAAATTAAATAAAAATAAAGCCTTAATTAATTTTGAAAGACATTTTTAAAAATTAAGGAAACTAATACATGAAACCTCTTAAGTTTATCTGAAATTTAAGAAAAATAACTATTAAATATTTTTATTAATAAATCTATATTCACTGTTCGAATACACAAAATTTGAATTATTGAATTTTCCAATATATGAAATTTGTATTTTCCATTTTTATACCCTAATTAAAGTATTAATGCAGTATTTTTACTATAAAAGAAAATGATTTAAAGTAGAGTTTAAGCAAATGTCGTAAAAAGTTGTCCTCCCATGATAACTACCTATCTCTTATAAAAACTAAATAGTGTTATCAATCTAACCATAAAGTTGAGATGTGTCAAATTGCTTAGTAAAGTAAGGGCACTTTTGATTGATTATTTTTTTAATGTATTTTTAGTTTACCTCATTTGAAAAGTGGTTTTATTCTCTTTTCAATGCTTTATTATTGGCTAATCGAGTGAGTAGTTAAAAAATTATGATTGATTTATTTAACTATTCAGTGTTTATCACTAAAAATTGTATATTCTTATAAAGTTAGATATTACAGGACAATATTTACACAACAGAAGATAATTTCAATGTTTTTTACTTCTTAATTATTGGTTTTACTTTTCACGACCTCACTATATAATTAAATATCTGAATCATTCATTGAAAATAGGTATTGTAGGTCAATATTTACATAACAGAAGGCAATTTTAGTGTTTTTTTACTTCTTAATTGTTGGTTATACTTTTCACGACCTCTCTGTAGAATTAAATATTTGATTTATTCATTAAAAATACGTATTACAGGTCAATATTTACATAACAGAAGACAATTTTAGTGTTTTTTACTTCTTAATTGTTGGTTATATTTTTTACGTCCTCACTATATAGTAAAATGCTTGGTTTATTAATTCAAAATTGGTATTACCGATCAATATTTACTTAATTTTAGTGTATTTTACTTCTTAATTGTTAGTTATACTTTTTACGACCTCACTGTGTAGTGAAATACTTGGTTCATTAATTCAAAATAGATATTTCAGATCAATATTTACTTAACAGAAGACAATTTTACTGTTTTTTACTTCTTAATTGTTGGTTATTTATGACCTCACTGTACAATTAAATACTGGAGTTGATTCATTCAAATGAATGTTGGAATAATCAATTAAACGAATGAATGAATGGTGAACACTAATTAAAACACGACATTGAATATGTTAATTTAATTTGTGAGCATTCAAGATATCAGTTAACGATAGTATTTTTTCAGAAGCGATTCCAATCTTATTGTAATTATAATCGCGTATTATTTTCACATCTGTATATTTGGGACAAGCGCAGATTATTGTAAACAATAATTTACATATGAAGTTTTCAAGTTTTCATTTCATAACATTTCTGATAATCATCAATTTTTATATTTATTTCAAAACCTGTCCATTGTTTGCAAACTAAATATCCTTATAAAAGTACACAATAATGTTGAGTCTTACAAAATAATCGAGCCAGTCCTTTAATTATTTGCAAAGGTCGCAGTTTCCCAATCCAAATTAAGAATAAAGAAAAACTAGATTTTCAAAATTAAGTCGTTACTTCACGTGGGTATAACATCGTTAGCGGCACAATAAAACTGTTTCAAAAACAACAACAATATTGAACTATTGCTTTTTTTAATGATCGGTTGGCTGTGTTGTCTATTAGTTCACAGAGGCGCAAGCCAATGTTTCTTTTATTGTATTAAATTTCGTAACGCGAACCAGTTAACATAGTTTCTTTGAAAAACAATGAGAAATGATTGTGTATCAAGTTTATGGTCTCAATAAAGCAAGCACGTTTGAATAGCAATGCTGAAATCTACCGCAAATTCTATTATGCCCGTACACATGTTCTTTTCGCGCATATTAATGAGAAACCACTGAGAACACATTTTACAACTTATACGTAATATTTATATTGTTTTAATCGAAGCACAATTTTTTTTTCCTTTTCAGCTTGTTTCAGGAGGGTGTTGGCCGGCAAACGTGTGGCCAGGGGATACGTGAAACGTGCGTTGAGCTGCGAGTCGGCCGAACAATGTCAAAGAGAGTGTGCGGACGAAAAACGATTCATCTGCGAGGGCTTCAATTACCGGTAATTATTTTATTATAATTACACGGCCATTATACCACGATTTGGGTAAACATTCAAAGCCAAAGGACGCAGATGGTGTATAATTATTTCTACACTTAATGCGTGTGACCAAGAAAATTGGTCATTGTGTTCGTGGATTTTTGAATTACTTATTTATCTTACATGGAATGTTTTAGTTGTTTTTAGCACCATACTAATTTTAATTATATATTTCGTTAACAAATAAAAGGCATACAATTAGGACAACTTTGGTATTATGGTTAATAAACATTTATATGTGACTGCATAAGTTCGAGTTTGTTTCGAGTTTCATAAAATGTACAATAATAAAAAACAGTGCATCTATTATTATTAAAAATTAAGTGTGGTATAAGAAGTGTAAAAAGTGAACATTTATAGTAACTATATGCTTTAATAGACCAATTTAGGTGGGAATCTCGTTAAATAAATATCTTCCGGTGTTTTTTTTTTTCTAACAATAAGTTTTTATAGTCTTGCAGTTCACTGCACCAAAAACTACAATTAATCAGTGCTTCCTCGCAAAATTTGTTCAATCGTGACAAATTTTGGCGTAGTTGCACAATTTCGAAACTGGGTCAAAACACCATCACCAAATTTCTGGTAATTATTTATAATGACAATATCAGTACAGTATCGAACAAAATTAGGGAGACTTTCTTTTTTGTTAAAATACTAAACAATAACTAATGTAAATGGCCTAATATTTAATATTTCGTCCAGTATCCCTTGTTGATTAGAGAGATTAGACTGTCTATAGTGTTCCAAAAATTTTTGATTCGTTAAAAAAATTGCTTTATTTGCTCTAATCTTTTTATCCACAATCTCCCAGATGTTTTCTATTGGATAAAGATCGGGATATTGAAGTGGCCACTTGAAATATTGATTTTTTGTTGAACAAACCATTCTTTAATAAGCTTGGCAGTGTGTTTGGGGTCATTGTAATGCTGAAATATAAATTTTACCGGAATTCTCATTCACAATAGGGTAGAATAACATCTTCTAATATGTTAAGAGAGAAAAAACGATCCATTGTGCCTTCTATTTTGTGAATCGAGTTCATACCGTAAGCGGAAAAACAACCCTACTATTTTTAGGGCGATAAACGGACTGTCCATCATCACTTCCAAAAATATTAAACTTTGGTTCGTCCAAAAATAGTACCAATATCTTGCTGTCCAGTTCTGATGTCTGCAAGCAAAAGAAAGTCTTGCTTCTCGATTCTTTTTTAAAAGATAGTGTTTTTTTGCTGAACGTCTTCCTGGTACTTCTGCCTCCACTAACCTACGCTGAATTGTCCTCGAAGAAATATAATAGTACTTGAACATTCAATTTAGTGGTGCACAGTAAAATAAGCAACCTACAAAACAGAGGCATTGCTAATTAAATATAATTTAATGTAATTTATATTTATATTGCACAAACAACGATTAATTAAATAATTCTCACAAATTTAATTTTACATTTTAAATGGGCCTCGCGACAATCAGCTATATAAATTTCTGTTCATTAAAATAATTATTGTTGAATCTGTTGCACAACCTACATAATGCAAAAATGATAATCATCTCATACAATAGGTGTGATATGCCGGACCTTCAACAGGCGCCTGAATTCGGCAGATGGCCTTGCAAGGCCAACATATGTAACAAAGTGATGGACATGCGGTTTGATCACGAAAACGACCGTATCTAATTTTCGCTGTAATATTTCTGACCTACATGGTTTACGATGCACCCGTCCGTAATAAACACATCTGCATGCACATTTGTTACGCAACTGGATTTTTTTTCGATTAAACTGTTCATTAAATTTTGCGTGTCTTGGTTATGTAATTGGCTTCTGTGACGATGAGCGTGTTATCTATTAAGTGTGGGAATGCATATTTTTATGATAATGATCAAAATTCAAATGTGTTTTAGATTGGACCCAAGAGGTCGTGGTAAAGGCGACTGTGAACTGTTAGATCTTCCCTTGTCGAGACTAGACTTGGGCCGGGATATTTACCCAGATGCCGATTATGATTATTACGAAAAAGACAGAAACGCTGCCGCAGTTAATTGTAAGCAATACAGACCTGGAAGTTACTACTCTTACGGGGGCGGTGGTTACAAGGGTGGATACGGTGGAGGCTACGGTGGAAGTTACGGAGGAGGCTATGGAGGAAGTTATGGTGGGGGGTATTCGTCTGGGGGAGGATACTCATCTGGTGGAGGATATTCCTCAGGTGGTGATTACTATTCGGACAGAAGGTACGATAGTAAACGACCAGATGATTATGGTTTAAGACGACCTGGCGAAAGATGGCCGGATGATTACAAGTATGGAAGCAGAAGACCCAGGCCGGAATTTGATAGGAGATACGATGATGGATACAGGCCTTCAGGCAACAGACGTGGAGGTAAATATCTCCCAACTAGTATAATCTGGGATGTATTATGCCTTATCTAGTACAATTCACCAATTTTGTTCTTGTATTTTATAAGCACTTAAATGACATGTACTTATCTTAAGAATAAATAAATATTTTTGGATTCTAACGGGTTTATTCTTTTTTACAGACTATTCATATCACCAATCACATCATTCCCAACACAACTACGAAAACAGTCATAATTACCATTACTATTACAGTGATAGGGATAGTTATCAGGATAATCATCATTACTCGGGCATTAATTATTTGCCCGCCACTCATTATCATAGACCGCACTATGACACTTCTTATGATTACAAACCGCACAAACCTCCATACAGGTATGACAGACCTAAATATGTCGGAGATAAATATTTACCCGAGAGTCATCGTGATAGAGATTATTGGGGATTCGATAAAAATACATGGGGCTCCTATGGCGGATTGTATGGAAACTTTGGCGACTACGATTATCACAAGTTTTATAACAAAAATCGATATGATATTGATAGAAGGAACTACTATTTACCTCCGAAACCCGAGAAACCAAAAGATTGGGGTCAATACGGCGGCACATATGGTAATGGTGGTCATCTCCAGTATCATGGATACGGAAACGGTCAAAGATTTGATTACTGGGGATTCAATAAATATGAAGAGAAACACAACGGACACAATGAGTATCATTTTTACGTGGATCTGCCGCCAAAAGGGGACAGTTACTTACCTGAACCTAATCCTGGAAGTTACTTGCCAAGACCAAGTTCGGGAAGTTATTTACCGAGACCCGATTCAGGCAGTTATTTGCCAAGGCCCAGTTCAAGTAGTTACACACCAATACCAAGTTCTGTAGGTTATCCATCAAGACCTAGCTCGGGAAGTTATTTGCCCGGTCCCAGCTTACCTAGTTATTTGCCAAAACCGTTTAAACCTAGTTACGGAATTTCTCCCACCATCGACAACTATGAAAATTCAATTTTGCCAGCCGAACCGCGGTTTCCTACGTATGATTTTTTGAGGGATGGTAAGTAAAATAATAGGATGTGAAAAAATTATTGTCTTGTTGTAAGTAGGTAAGTACCTACTACTTCACATTAGAGACACGATAGAAGTATTCTAACAGAAGCACATATGTTACAGAATGTTCTCTGCGAAGTGCAACAGGATTTCGTCTTCACAAATCAGTAGTAAGAAGATTCTTTTTAGTGCCAAGCATCTACGAATGTGAATTGTTGTGCTTTAAGGAAAAAGATTTTCCATGCAGATCATATGCTTACAGGTTATTAACGTAAAATGAGTGAGAAAGAAGAAAAATCCAATTTCTGATTCCAGGTACACTACTATTTTAAATGCTCCAACTGATAACTGTTTCCTAAGTCCTAAAAACTACAAGGAGTTAGACTATTACACAGATTTGGAACCAGATCGTGATTTTGATATTTATACGATGAATAATGAGAAGAGATGCCAACAACCTGTAATATTAGGCAAAGATGAGAGTGGTACGTAACACTGAATCTGAAAATTTCGAACAAATACGTAACTAACTGATGGTTCTAGAATGTTTCTGGAGAGTAAGAAGTGGCCAAAGATTAGACCATAAAGTAGTACGCGATTCCTTAACAGTTAATTCTATAGTAGACTGTCAATTAGAATGTCTTAATAGCCTTAGGTTTACTTGTCGAGCTTACAGTTTCAGGTATGTAGTAAAAAAAGTTAAAAAGGCTTAGGTCGCATTGAATACTTGTTTTTCTAGATATGGATCTCCAACAATTGGTGGCTCTGTTGATAATTGTTTGCTCACGGATTGGCCATTCTATGAGCTAGATCCCAGGCATCATTTTATTCCAGAGTACGGATTTGAAGTGTACGAAAGGGGTAGTTATGGGCATGGCTGTGAACCAGATCATTTCGGAATAAGAGGACGTCACAGGAAAGATCCTACTATTGAAATTGATCAATGTAAATATATGTTCTTATAAAATATAGGAAATATTATTTAATTTTTGTTTTAGTGTGCTATGTTGGTTTTGGATCACCTGCAAGATTATTGCCCCAAGCGGCAAGGAAAGCATTAAACGTGCCAACAGAATTGGATTGTAAAATAGAGTGTTCCAAAGCTAGAGAGGGAACATTGTTTCAATGCATGTCGTTCAGTTTTAGGTAGAAGGTTAATAAATGAAAAGCTTTTTGTCTAATTTTATTTATTGTGTTCTAGATCTGGTGACACAAGAGGTAGCCCTAATTGCGAATTGTCTGATATTTTACAAAGAGACTTGTTACCCAACGTTGACTACGTTCCAGATCCTGATTCTTGGTTATTCGCATGGGACAATTTCAATCCTGAATGCTTCACCTTGGCACAAGAACATGTTCACACTAACCACCTAGAAAATAGAAGACATGACATTAAATACAACGTTTTGGACACGTGGAGAGTTTACAGTGTCAGTGGTTGGCCATGCAAGAAAGGTACAAAGTGCAAAGAAAATATTGAAGCAGGTTTTTGGTTTTGCGAAATAGAAGGCGGACATAACTCTTGGGATTATTGCTGCCATCCGGACCACCAATGTGGATATAGCCACGGATATCCATACCAATGGTACAGGTGTTACGAGACTTAATATTCAATGATAACGATTTGTGAATTTTAGGTGTTACGTTGGGCCATCGAGGACGCAATGGAGAAAATGCAGCGACCGATATTACCCATACTTTGAAATACCCGTAGACAGAGTGGATCCGTTTTATCCAAAACCATATTTACCCATAGGTCCGCCGAAGCACAAAGATCCTTGGATACCAGGACCACCATACATTCCAGAGTCGCCGCCATCTCACTTCAGACCGGGAATTCGACCTAACAGACCGCCGGGAATACCCACAGACCCACCACCAAAACCTAGTTTGGACGAGTACGAGGCACAGTTTGATAACGAGTTCCTACAACCACCTAAACCTGGAGGATTTGGCCAGCCCCGTCACTGGCCAGTCTCCTATCTGCACAAAGAAATGCCGCCTAACGCAACTGCTTCATCACCAAAGAAAATGGATATGAAGGTGGAGGACACGAATCCCAAATATGCTGCCATACAAAATTTAATTAACGTGATCAAAGCCAATGACCTTAACAACGTCCAGTATCATATATCCAACGAATCGAACAAACAAGACGACATATTATTCGTTAAAATACCATTACCAACTAACTTTACCAAAGAAAGTAGATCTCAGAAAAACGTCTTGTCTAGTAATACTTCAGTAAATCTGGAACCGGTAAATGTGCGAGAGGATTTAAGTAACAATCGGAACTCTCGTGCACAGAAGGTGCCAAAATTTGAGAGCACGAGTTATAGACCGGATAGCATTAAATGGAATCAACCATCGTCATTTAGAAGGGGATTCATTGAACGAACTAACATTACTAATCGTGAAACAAGACAGGGAAGATCTTTTAGATTTTAGACGATATAGTTTAAGTACTTTAGTGTAGTGTAATTATTTAATTGCTTTTATAATAAAGATTTTCTATTGACTCAAGTTTTTATTCTAGATTTTGCCAACATAAAAAATTTCAAATTATTCACTTGTCAGGCCTTAACAGTCAATATTTAATCGGGGTAACTTTGTAGAAATAAAAGTAAAAAACTTCTAACATTTTATATATATATATATGTATATATATTGTTAATATGGCACATTTAATGTATTATAAAGGCACAAAAATGGCTTCCTAGAAACCATTCACATAAAATCATAAAACTATTTGTACCTGATCATTTGGGTTAGTATTCTAAATTACATTTAGTAATACCAATAATATAACATTAACTATCGCTTATAATATGATATGTTCAACATGCAACAATTTATTATATCTAAATTCAATAAACAATAATAAACATATAACTAAGATTCCTGATAGTTCTAATAATTGAATTAGACCGTCAAGAAAGTTAAAACAATTCGATGATTTTTTCAAAAAAAATTCTTGACTAACCAATTCATTACTGAAATTATTTGTACTTTAGCTTATAACACAGAAATGCATATAGTATTTTTAAAACAAAATTAATGATCTGTAATATAACTTTAACATAATCTATACATACATTGACTTGGGAAATATAGTTTTTTAAATATGTGTTTCTATAAATTTATGGGATAGTAATTATTTAACCTGGGTTTCAATTCAATAAAAAATAAAGTGTCTAAATAAAGACAAAAATTAACTAAAACACCTATTTAAAGAAAACAATTTTCTAAATCAGTACATTTTAAGTAAAGTTAATTAATTCTAATGCATTGCACATTACATTGCTGTTATTTACTTAAAGCATAATAGCGTTTATAGCTGCAACTTAAAAGCGACGTGCCAAATGAGAATTACTATCAACGAAATGGCAAGTTTCATATTTAAAAATAATTTTGGACTTGCACGCTCTACTAAACTCTACATACCTAACATTATTGACAAAGCTTAATAAACATATATGAGGTAATTGTAAACAATATTCTAAACTATGCAGCTTTTCATAATCGCAGGTAATTATACATGTATATGGTGATACAAGAGATAAACATATTTATGCACCCTTAAATTCATCTAAAAAATATACAAACTTATTGTTCTAAGCATAAAATATATACTAAAATTTATTAAAATTTATAATACTATATTGTAAACATTCGATAATTAATTGTTAAAATATCATGTGTAGGTCAACGCGTTTTTTTGTTGCGTTGATAAAAATATCACTTATTAGTACGTATTTTTCTCTAGCTTCTGTTGCGTCAACATTTACTTATTAATAAAATAATAATTGTGTTTACTTATAAATAACTGTACTGCAAAAGGTCTTTGTTTCCCACAGCCTAAGAAAATTCTGATGGAGGCATTAGGAAATATCGACCCTTCCGGTGCGTACGATGTATTACATACGAAAACTGCTTCACCTTTAATTCGCAAAAGAATTAAAAGTGAAACTCTTTAGTGTTTGCTAGTTAAAAACTCCCCGTAACTCACGCATCTACTTACTAGATTTCATTGATATAAATATCTTGTAACAAAATATATTTAAAATATACATATTTAGAACTTCGTAAACCATTTATATAAAAATACAAGGCTCCATAAGACACAAGTTTACACATTATTTAAAGAACACTTTACTTTAAAATAGTACAAACTGTCATCACTAAAAAATATATGTATATAAATATCTGTATTATTGGCGAATGCGCTTAAGCAGAAGAATACAACTGTCACTTTCTTGTATCACCTCCAGCATGAACATCGTCTCTTCTTCTAAATGGCTGAGCACGTCGTTGCTCAAGTGAATGTGGATGGCCTTTGGACCCTCGATATAAATATCTTTGATCTGGTCCGGGGCCAGACCATAAATTGCCGAGAGCTTTTGGACCAGTTCCACATTGTTGTACGAGGTGAGGAACACGGCGTTGAAGACTGAAGATTTTTCGCGACAGACGTATATCTTCAATTTTGGCGCGATAGATCTATAAGAAAGCGAAACAGTTGTAATATAGGACTAAAATACACCATCTCCATAATATTGTTGTTTTATAAGTAATTATTAATTATAGTTAAATTATTAGTTACTTACTCCATATGCAACGAATTGTAGAGTCTTATACCATCGGCATGTCCGCAAATCTGTATCAGGTCTTCCCTTGACATACGAAGCATGTCGGTTCCACAGAAACTGCAGAACGTTTGCAAATACTTTTCGAAACGGTTTCTAGTCAGCCACGCGATGGTCTGATCCGTCGACGAGGACGGCGTTAGTTGTTCGTTGATCTGTAAATATGAATGGCATCGATTAATAAAGAAACAATAAATATTGTATCGGTTTACCTTTTCGAATTCGACTTTTTTCTCCGGTACGCAGATGTCCATTTCCAACGGAGAGGGAATCGAAGCCTGTTGGGCGATGGCATTGTCGATTTTCGGAACGATTCTGTTTGGGGCCAAATTTGCATCTGGAGGAACACTGTAAAAACAAACGTAATGTAATATTTTGTTTTAGAGCTGTGCTAAGAAATTTTGTATATAACCACGAATTAGTCGTGAGAAAACTTTTATTTAATTTTTCAGAGATTTATAGAAAATTTAAAAATTAAATTATTAGTATAAATCATTTAATACAATTCTTTATGGTATGATACACAATACCAATATTGAATTATCTTAATTTTTGTTTTAAAATACTTTCCTAACATTGATAAAACAGAGGAAGTGGTTAATATTGGAAATTCGTCAAATATGTAATCTAAAGTTTGTGTTAATAAATTCCTATTCCAAATTTAAAACTAGAATTTTCCTTAAAATGAGTTAAGAAAATATTTTTTCCATCAAAAAGATTAATGTCTATGCTTAAAAATTTTTATTTAACTATAAACATAAAAATTAATTGACTGTTACAATATTAAATTATTTATGTGTTATTCTATATTATTTTTTACCTAATGTTGTGTCAACTAAAATCTGAATCAATTTATTCCCCCATTAAGAACAAGGAGTTAAAACAACCTATTAATAAGACAAGCTAATTAAATTATGAAATTTATGAATTATTATAATATTAAATTAATATTTTTGTTATTCTAAATTATTTTTTATTCTTCACGTAATGTTGATACAGGACGTAGTTAATAATTTTGGAAATTTACAATTTGCGTCAACTAAAATTTGAAACAATTTATCCCCATTAGGGGATCAAATCTACTTCTTTTCAGTTTTATAATCGGCAATTACAATATTAAATTATTATTTTTGTTATTCCAAATTATTTTTTACTCATGTCGTAATGTTTATACAACAGAGACGTAGTTAAGGTAACAGTTCTGGAAATTCACAAATTGCGTCAAATAATATTTGAGTCAATTTATCCCTATTAAGAACTTGCAAATTAAATTATTGTTTACAATGAGTAAAAACAATATCTGCATAAATGAGACAAGATTTTTATACTTTTTCTGTTTAAGATGGGTAAATAGATTTTTAAATTATTGTATAAAATTTTTACTTTTGTTATTGTTAATTTAAATCCACTTCTTTTCAGTTTTGTAATTGGCAATTAAAATATTAAATTATTATGTTTGTTATTCCAAATTAATTCTTATTCTTAACGTAATGTTGACACAACAGAGGACGTAGTTAAGGTATTTTTGGAAATTCACAAATAGTGTTAATTAAAATTTGAGACAACTTATCCTCAATAAGAACTGAAAATTAAATTTTTGTATGAGTTAAAACAATATCTGCATAAATGAGACAAGATTTTTATACTTAAGGATATTTCTGTTTAAGATAGCTAATTAGATTATGAAAGGAGGAACAATTTAACAAAATAAAATGTTGTTGTTAATCTCAAATCTACTTTTCAGTTTTATAATTGGCAGTTATTGTATAATATTAAATTATTATGTTTGTTATTTCAAATTATTTTTTATTCTTGATGTAATGTTGATACAACAGAGGACGTAACTGAGGTAATAATTTTAGAAATTCACAAATTGTGTTAACTAAAATTTGAATCAATTTATCCCCATTAGAAACTTGAAGTTAAAATATTGTTTACAGTGAGTTAAAACAATATCTACATAAATGAGACAAGATTTTTATACTTAAGGATGGTCAATTAATTTATGAAAAGAAGAACAACTTTAAATGTTTTTATATTATTATATTAATTCCTTCAGTTTTGTAATTGTAAACTGTTTTTAATTTTCACCTATGTTATTACAACATTGAAATATCGTTTTTTATTATTCACCCAATGTTGATTAATCATGTGAGGTGATAACTTCGGAAATTCGCTAAAAAAACATCGCACATCCGACTGCACAATATCTCGTTGATAACGTGAAAACTCCATATTTTGATAGGGTATTAGATAACGTTCTAAAAATATCCGAGATCGTATAAAGTATCGGATGAAACATAGTAATTGAATAATCGACCGTGCAGCAGTAATTTAATAACGCATAAGTAGTTCATACAACATGCACGAGTGTAATAATAACTCAATTTAAAACTTAAGGATTCGTTGACATTTTCAACTTTCTAAACCCCCACGACCCGAGTCGAAAAGACGACAGGCGAAAGGGACCCGTTCCGTTCCTTTCGTCGTCGGAATTGCACAGGTCGGACCGCTAAAAACGCACTCGTGTGCATCGCACACCTCTACGAACGCCGTTTGGCCGGCACTGGTGCACTGGTGCAGTTCAGGGCCGTCGGGGGCGACTTAATTTCCATTCCCGTGCGTTTTTTCCGATGCGAGACGGCCACCGAAACCGGTTCCATCCCGATCGAATTTCGTCGCGGCGACGGCAAAAATGCGAAACTCGCTTTGCATAAGTCACAAACGTGGAAACGATGCAGAAAATGCCCTCTCCCTGCACATCTCCGTTCGCGTTGCGTGTGTTCAATTGGCATTAATTAGGACTAATGAAGCACACACAACGGGTCGTAATGTCGGAATTCGATGCAACAGAACTGCAGGCACACGCTCGAATATTAATTGTGTTGGATTGATTGCTAATGATTGAGGCAGATTTTTTTCCTGCCATAAATAAACTGTTGGTACGCTTGTTTACGAGATAAAGATAACAATTTTTTCTCTGTCTGACTCAAGTATTTCCTTGTTTGAATATGAATATGTGTTAAGGTGTGTCACATATTAAAATAAATATAGTATAAAATGCGTAAGATTGATCCCATGTAGAATTGTTAAAGAAATTTAGTTAAATTGCGAAAATAATGATTTTACAAAATATTTGTCAATTTTGATATTCATTGTACAGTAGTGGCCATAATTATAGCAACTTATTAAGCAAATATTGGGTTGTTCGATAATTAATGTCGTTTTTTTCTCAAAGATAATGTGAACTGCATTTACAGTAGTATTGCATGGCTTACATTATTATATACTATTTTATACTATTAGACTTTAAACTATGTTCAGTCAAAAACTGAGAGTCATTAGTAAAAAACAAGTTGATTAAAAATTAAGTTATTAAGCATTATCAACATATTTTATTGTTTTACTTCCAAAAGGTCAAAAATGAGGTACAAGCTCCAAAGAAATTTTATGAGGACTGCCTTACTGAACGCCAGTTCGCCTTCGTTCTGAAAATTTTAATGTGCAAGATGCACCACATACTGGTCGTCAAACCACTGCTGATGACAACAAAATAAAGGTGTAAATCGAAACTAACTGGCGTATGAGAACTCGAAAGATAGCAGACAAGCTCGACATATCAAATTCAACCGTTTACTTGCACGTATAACATCTTGATTACGTAAATAAACTGAATGTTTGGGTTCTTGTCGAATTGAAGGAAATCCATCTCATCAAACGCATTAACTTTGCGGCATTTCTAAAAAGAATCATAACGGATGCTGAAAAATGGATTGTTTAGGATAACGTAGTCCGAAAAGGATCATAGACCAAGCAAAATGTGCTCCCACAATTGCTATTCAAAGCCAATATTCATCAAAAGATAATGCTTTCTGTGTGGTGGGATTGCAAGGGTATAGTCTACTTTGAGCTGCTTCCAAGAAGCCAAACTATTGATTCGAATGTCTACTGTAATCAACTATTGAAATTGAACGAAGAAATCAAGAATATCCTGAACCAATTGTAAAGGCGTGATCTTCCACCATGATGATGTCAGACCCCACACCTCTTTGATAACCCGTCAAAAATTAACAGAGTTCAATTGGGAATTGATACCTCATCCACCCTATAGCACCAACAGATTACCATTTGTTTTTCTCCCTTCAAAACAATTTGAATGGTAAAGTTTTCGATTCCGATCAGACTGTTAAAAATGAGTTGGACCAGTTCTTCTCTTCTAAAAACCAAGGCTTCTTCGAACGTGGAATTTTTAAATTTACCGAAAGATGGCAAAAGGCCATCCAACAATATTGTTTAATGTTTGTTGTTAATATAAATTATAGTAACCTTTTATTTTATGGTCTTTCATTGCTCTCTGGCCGAGGGGAACAAGAAGAGATGGCTGAGAATTTTCAGTTGAATAAGTCAATCATTTATCGTGATATTAAACAATTTAGAGAAACTGGCCACATGGTAAGTAAGAAAAAAATTGTCCAAGTTCGAAGAACCTGAAAAAAAAAATCGATAAATAGATAATTCGAATGTCGAAAAACAATCCAATCTTATCATCAACTGAAATTAAAACCAACCTGGAGGAAATGGAACTTGTTGAAATTAGTTCACAGACTGTGAGAAGATGGTTAGTGGATTAGGATTTGTTTAACCACAGACCTAAAAGAAAAACCCTGGTTTCTACTAAAAATGTGAAAGTCCAATTTTGACTTGCTTACGACTTCATTCATGGACCACAGTGAAGACGAGTAGTTTTTAGAGACGATGTATTAAACAAGTTGCTTTCATATATTGAAGAAATGTGTTTCAACATGGAAACAATGTTAAAAGGAACAAAAAGAATATTATACAAAGTTTTAATGTTAAATTAAATAACAGATTTAAATCATTAAAAATTCCAGTTAAAATTAAAGTTGCTACATTTATGTTCAGCTCAATTAAAAAAAATATGAAATTTTATAGAACAAGAATATAATACTGTACTATATAAAACAACAATAATAAATAAATATTATTTTAACAGTTGACATTAAATAAAGGAGTTGTGGTTAAAATATTTAAAATTTTAAAAAGTTGCTATAATAAAGGTGTCATATTATGTCAATATTATAAAAACATTTTCTGTTATATTTAAGCATTTTTTTATAACGTAATTAGTGCAATCGATTAACTGAAAATTTAAACGTAAAATAATTAAATTAATTTCTTACCTCTATTAATTTATATTCTTCATTACTAAACCGTACAGATTGGTACCCATTATTTCTATTAAATGTTGAATTTTTTAAAGAATAATAAAAAATAATAAATTTATGAAATATTTAGTAAAATAATGGAATTTTTGTCAATTTTCAGATTTATTATATAAGAAATGGAAGAGAAAAAGCTATAAAAATATTTGTGATTGAATAAACTATCCATAAAAAATGTAAAACATAAGACTTTGGAGTATTTGTTGATGAAGGCAGTTATTGAAATGACGAAAATTGAATTTTCATAAGGAGCAACAGCTAATTGAATGCCAAAAGTATAAATGAAAATAATAATAATAATAATAATAAATAAATGTGAGTGTGTTTCAGATTCAATATATTCAACTTTCGGTAAAAGAATGTCAGACATTTCTATATTTCTATGACTTAAATGGATAAAGCAATATTCCAATTATTCAGTAAATATACGAGACATTTAAAATAAATTCCTTAGTTTTACAAGTTATAAAAGTAAAAAAGCCCAGGATAAAATGAGTCATCTAAGAATAAATTGCTAATAAGTTTAATTTTATATGGAGTAATTCGATTTTAAATTTTTATTTAATTATACGATTTGCACAAAATAAATTAAAATGTAAAAATATTTTTATTAAATTAAAATACACGTATTTTAGTTTCATCCATAAAAACCTTGGAGTACAATATAATTAATTATCGATTGTTTGAATTTCCTAGACCAGCTTTGACAACTCAGAAATGTTTTTATCAAGGACTTAGAAATATTGAAATATTTAAAAAATTCTTAATTCATCCTTAAAATTCTTAACAATATTTTCTACCGCAAAATTTCCAACCAATTATTTTTTTTTTTTCTTGAAAAATATTATCTACCAATTTGGTACCGGAACATGGGTCTGGTTTTAATTTAGTAAACTTAGTTAAAATCAATCTAGTAAAAATATATATGTAGCATATTAAGTAACAACAATATTGACCTTCAATCGAATCCTACATATTTATAACCAAGGAACAACAAATTTGTGAATAAATCAACGTCGTTCCGCCAGAAAAGGAAAACGCGAACGAGCATCGGAAACCGATTGATTTCAATATCGGTAATGCGGCAGCAACGTTTGGCGCAACAACAAACCAAACGCAACTGTTCTTTACCAGACCGTACCAGATCGGCTATTTGCAAAACAACCGGTGGCGCGAACACCTTGAAACGCACGTTACGACGTTCAATTGAACCGAATAAAAAAAAAAAATGAAAAGCAAGCGTTTCCACAACGTACATATGAACGGTTCGCAGATGGTGCCTAATTTTGGCCGAATTGCTCTTCATGAGGGTGCCCAGATCCGTGCCGGCCATCCTGAGCCGGTCCTTGGTCCTGTTCCGCCGCAGATTGGGGTGGATCCGCATGCTGAGCCGTCTGCCGACGAGACGGGCGTCGTTCAGCCTGTCGCAGTACGCGTGAAAGAATTGCGCCTGCACCACATAGTCACATTCGGTGATCGTCATGGTGTGGATCAGCAGGAAAATCTTGTTGCTGTTCCTGTTGTTGTTGTTGTTGTTGGTCTTAGCGTCCGCCATTTCATATGAGCGCGACACAGTTACGGCCGTGACAATAGTGGACGCTCTTCAGGACAAAGTCTTTTCTCTTGATAGCCCGTACCAGGAGGCGGAAATTTGTGTCATCTGGCGTGGAGCCCTTGACGGACCATGACAAGTGCGTGGCGGCGGCGGTGATGGTATCTCGTTGTTTCATTAACGCGAGCTGAAACGGTTCGTCGACGGGCGGTCGCCTCCTTAACCATTCCTGAGGTGATGCGGGGGATGCTTCGATCACACGAATTGATCGCAACGTAACAACCATAAGTTTTACGGATAACGTGGGTGGGCCGCGATATCCAAACACACAAGTCCCCTTCAAAGTATGTTATATTCCATGGAAGCCGATCAACGATAAATCATTATACACGACACCGGCCACCCTGAACAACTGAACAACCGCACGGGCCGAAGGCGCACACACACAACTAAACAACACACCGACAGGCGAAAAGTGCACACGACGAATTGGCGAATGTCCCAGTGTAACGAAATCGGAGGGTCGGGAGTGAGTTGTGTTTGTACAATAGCCGTGGCCGCCGAGAAACGTCTGGTTAAAAGCGACTTTACGCTAGATATGGCCTCAAACCAGCTGTAACTAGTTAGGCCGGGAACTAGCAGTTTTAATCGGTGCGGAGTGTAGTTTCGAGCGCTGGCCGACTGCCTGGCTTGCCTGCCTTCGCGCCGAACGTTGCCTCCGCCGTGCCGTGAAGCCGCGCTGCGCCGCCAACCCGTCGAAACGCATTCAATTCAACCCACTTCTCCGTTCTCTGGTGTTTGGTCTGCACAGCCGGCACCTTATTCCCATAGCCTCGACAACCTTCTTCCGTTCCTTCACTCATCCGACCGAAGGGTCACCCTCCACCAAACGGCGTTGCGAAAGCCATGGAGGTTGTCGAAAATTAACCACGACCGCATTGCATCGCAAACAACGGTTAATACCGGTGCAGCGGAGCTGCACCATAAAAACGGCTACTTGATGAGAGGATGAGTCGAAAGCGGTTTTATCCGTACTCTCTTATTGATTTATGATAAACCGCAATAAAATGCGACTTAAAAAACAACTAAATTTTTATTGTCGTTAATTAAACGACTTAAGCCTAAGCCCCATCCATGCTTGAACTGGTTAAGTCCGATCGACAAGTGATAACAGTAAAAAAGTAAACCTATATCAATTCCGAGGATCTGATTAGGGTAAACCGTGTTATCGGGCTTGGGATCGTACATTTCACCTTAGTAACGAAATTTGGAACGAATTACGAAACGGTTTAGAAACTGCGCTTAAGTTTTATCTGGTAACTAACCTCGCACACACAAATCACCTCAATTATCCAGTAAACTTGAACAAACAACAAGACGTTAGTAATTTTGTCAGACAAAAAAATTAAGGTGTCTACACAAAAAAGGAACGATTTAAACGTCCCTAATAATAATAATAATAGAACAATCCACACAAATAAATCAACGCCAAAATCAATTTGTGGTGTCCCAATTTTTTCTGGGTTACACGCACGCACACACACACAATCACGGATCACCTCCAGAAAATGCAACGGTAGTCGGTTCAAACTAGAAATTTCGGCGGCAATAATGGCACCACTAAGAAGTAGTTAACAAAATGCAATAACATTAACATCTAAATATAGATGGTGCCTAATAGAGTAAATTAAATAACAACCCAGCCGAACGCGCATATTATGCAAGATCACTTTTAATCTCGACTAAAGTATTCGCTGATGTTGATCTATTCAATAAACACAAAAACTAATTTACATAAAACTATATAAAAACATTGTCATGCTATAGGTATGTTAGGTGACTTATTTTACTTTGACATAAATACTTTTATTTATTTATAGTTAATATAATTGTATTTGTTTTTAGATCCCGTTTTATTTTTAGTTTTCTAAATATTTTTGTTTGGTTTTTCTAATGTGATGTTTCTATTATATATTTATTTACTTTATTTTTAGACTTTGTTCAACATCTATTAACTGATAACTTCAGATTAAATGATGAAATTTAATACAAGTCACTTTGGCAGCAAAAACAATCATTGTTGTGATTAAACCCATATCATGCGTAAAATTAGACATATTAAAAATATTTTTCTCAGTAATGGACTCAGATCTTTGTGGATCATCCAAAATTAAATGAATTAAAATTTACGAAAAATACAGAACATCTTAGCTTTAAAATAATCATCAGTTGTTAAGTTCAGTTACCAAATATATTATCTAATTAATATGTTGTAATGGCTAATTATTTATATAATTAATTAAAATTAATTGCGCCTGGATTAATTATTAGCAATCATTACTTACTTTTTATTTACATTAATAAAAATAATTTATTATAAACAGCAACATAAAAAGACTTTAGTAATTCAAGACTAAAAAAATTATAATTGTAGATATTTTACTCGGTGATGCAATCAAATCTTTGAGGAGGGTTATAGAACTCTTGGTATAAAAATGCTCATCTTGTCCAGAGTCACGATTTTCAGTTGATGCATTCAGTTACAAACGTATTATCAATCTAATGTGTCATAAAGACAATTATTTATCATTAATTGAAATTAATAGTGATTGGATTAATTATTATTAATCATTACTTATTTTTAATATATTAAGATACTTCAGTAGCAATATTCAATTGACTAAAAAATATTAGTTATTGCTGTAATTAAATCAAATTCACAAGGTAATATAAAAAGCATCGAAAAAAGATATTTTTCTCGGTAATGGAATCAGAACTGTGTAGTTTAACTTAACGACATGTAAACAGACAATTTTATAGCTATCAAATTTTTAATGATAGTAATTAATAGAGGCTATAGATGTTAGTGACATCTTAATTGGTCTCAATTTTACATGTCATAATTCGTGTCATTTTGATTATTACGACTGTGCATACTTCCCTAATGGATGGTTCATTGGATGATTTGAATACATGAAATGGTATTTTAACGCAAATTGAAAAGTCGGAGTAATCAAGATTTATTGGACGTTTAATTAATAATGATACTGCAATAAAACTCTAATTTTAATTGTAAAATAAAAACAAATGATCTTACAGCGAAAATTCTCAATTTGTAGGGGTTATTTCAGTGAACAGAACTTGTAAACATACTCATTTTTTTTGAGTTATTCACTTAGATAATGTATGTTTCAATTAATCATTTTATAAATATGAAAAATAATTTATTAGATGAAAATTTATTCGGGGTGATTTCTTTGATTTCGAATAATAAAGTCTCCATAAAAAATTGGATGATTTGAATAAATGAAATGGTATTTTAACGCAAATTGAAAAGTCGAAGTAATCAAGATTTATTGGACGTTTAATTAATTATGATACGGCAATAAATCTTCAATTTTAATCGTAAAATAAAAACAAATGATCTTACAGCGAAAATAGACACTTCTCTCAATTTTTCAGGCGAATTTGGGTGAACATAACTCATCTTTTTATTTGAATTATTCACTTAGATAATGTATATTTTATAATATGAAAAATATAGAGATTTAGCTGAAAATTTAATCGGGGTGATTTTTTCATTTCGAGCAGTTAGCACTACATAAAAAAATATCTGGTGCTAAGATTAGTACACCTCACCCATTTCATTAGGTGAAGGGGATAATTTACATCTCTTTTTTTTGGCAACTAATAAAAATCAAAAGATTGCACCTTGTTTCTCCTACTTTCTATCATATTATTTCCATGTTTTATGTGATCTAAGTTAGTCAGTGCTTAAAGTGCTTTAAACCGCATAAAATATCGATTAAAAATGTGAAACTTATGTATCAGAATCATATATTGAATGAAATGACCAAAAAGGCTGAAAATAGTCAAAAATTATATCACTTAACAGTAATCAGTTGAGTTTTACAGGGTTTGCTGTTCATTTTGAAAGTTAGTTTAAGTAAAATCATAAATTAAAAAAAACCACGGCGGCCTAATATATAAAAAAATAAAATATTTTTTCGTGTTCAACTCGCCTAGTTAACTCTGGTAAATGTGTAATAATTTACATTTGTTCATTTGTTTGGCAACTAATAAAAATGAAAAAATTATACCATATTATTTCCATGTTTTATCTGATCTAAGTTAGTCAGAGCTTAAAATGATAGTAACTGCATAAAATATCGATTAAAAAATTGAAATTTGGTGTATCAGAATCATAATAAATGACAAAAAATGACTGAAAATAGTCAAAAATTATATAAAATTTGATTTTTCACCAGCTTTATTTCAGTCATTTTTAATGATGAACGTTTAACTAAAATCGCAAATTAAAAAACCCAAGGTGGCTTAATATATATGTATAAAAAAATAATTGTAAATTCCTGTTCAGGTCACCTAATTAACTCTGGAAAGTTTTAAAATTTCAATTCTTAAACCAGTATAACAAAAAGCGTAATAATTTATATTTTTCAGTTTGTTTGTCAACAAATAAAAATTAAAATTATTTAAAAAATGTGTCTTACCTTTTGGAGGTGGCAATGGGAGCGATGGGTGCGGAAGTTAAGACTGCCTCATCTGGTATCTGAAATTATAGAAACCCTGCTCAGTTACAAAACAACAATCGTACTAGTGTGCACCGGTTATTTTAAGATCCCATACCAATCGAACCATTCGATATTTTGCCTTGGAATTCGAAAAATAATGTTGATTGAGAAAAAGGTCAATTATTTGACACTGCATTCTGTTTAAGAGGTAGGAAAAACATCGTTTCACATTAATTAATAGTTAGGAAACAATGCGAATAAACATCATTGTTTATGTGTGAAAACCCGGCACACGCAAATGCGTTTGCGTGACCACGAAACCTCATCATCGAAAATTTTTTTAACTTATTATCAATGAGTTATTAGTCGTTCACATCTAACTGACGCCGTCTCATCGCCCGGCAATTATACACATCCGATAACTGCAAACAAAAACGTTCGTTCGGGTGTGCGAATTGTTTGATAAATTTACGATTTTCTCCTGTGTCGCATGCGGATGAATCTGGTTATAACGTAAAGAATTCTAGCATTGAACAGCGCACCCGACTCTTCTTAATTAAGTGTCGACTTTTGACGTGGTCTGAGGTTAATTTGGGTGGCTGTGTCGTGCCGATTGTCGGGGTGAGTTTAAATTTTTGGTTTGAACAATACACACACAAACATGTACATTTCACATAAATAACTTTAAATGAACATAATACATATGTAATTAAAAACAATAATTAACTATCTTTAGAAATTTAATGTTTTTCAAATAAATTATTTTAACGAGCAAGTGTTATAGTACATTTTGGTACATTTTGTTGCGTGATAATTTACGTCTCACCTTCGCATTTACGAAACACATTATTGCATCCATCATTGAATAGAAATCGTACGAGTCACAGGACGAAGCTAAAAGGGCAGCTTCGTTTTAAAATTTTCCTACATAAACATCGTTAAAATAATAAATTCAATTTTTTTAAGCACAAGTATCAAACAATACGTATTAAGTATCTATGTGCATAGATAATTTCTGTTCGAACTGGTATAATCCCATTTCAAATCGTTTTCGTGCTATCGTCAAATAATTTTTTCAACGTCGTTTCTCCACCATTTTTACACGTGAATTTTACTAGAACGATCTGGATTGCATTGCCTCACGACCGTTGAATAAATTATCGAGGTAAAAAAAAATGCTACCGGTCATCAATTCATTACGTTATTGTTTTCGTGGTCGCGTCAGTAAATCTTGAAAAACAGAAAACTACACCGCACCGCGATGTTTTCAAATATGTAAACATTAAAAATAATAAGATAAATTCAAATATTAGATGAACTATGCACTCAATAGACAACCCAGGTTGCGTCATATCTAGTAAATCCTTCTAAATTAAGTTCAATCATTGTAACATATTATTTAATAGAAATATATATATATATATATATATATATATATATATATATATATATATATGTATATATATATTTTTGTTAATACACCATTTACTTAATTGATTGAATTTTAGAGTTCGTTTCTTTATATATATATATATATATATATATATATATATATATATATATATATATATATGTATATATATATGTATATATATATTTTTGTTAATACACCATTTACTTAATTGATTGAATTTTAGAGTTCGTTTCTTTGTTTAAAAATAAAGGATATGTTAGATATCACAAAATGATTGTATAATACTAAATCATGTTAAAATTGTTATTTATATAATGAATGAAATTGTTATTGATATATCCCACAATGAGACAAACAGCAAAATAAAAGACAAAATACGTTGGGTTAAGTTAGATCTTAAAAAATCAAAAGAAATTATTTAGATTTTATACCATGATCTGTCAAAATTGATATTTAAATAATAAATTATAAAAGAGAAAGCAAAATATGGTAAAAATGTTGCCATTCAACTGAATTTGTATAGACGACATTAAGGCATGACATGACCAAATTGTATTTAAATAATGAATTTGATTCATCTCACCACAAGTCAAACAACCAAATAAAAAGCAAAATACGTTAGATTAAGTTTGATCTTACAAAATTAAAATAAATTATTTAGTTAATTTTAACTATGATATAATATGATTAAAAATCATACGAAAAATAACAAAATAAAAGACAAAATAATGTTAAATACCTTACCAATTAAATGAAATAATTTAGATGATACTAAACAATGGTATGTCAAAATTGTTATTTATATAATCTATTTAATATATCCCACCATGAGGTAAACAACAAAATAAAAGGTAAGATATGTTAGGTTAAATTATACCTTACCTCCAAAGAAATTATTCATATATTTTTAGGTAAACCACGGCATATCAGAAATGTTATTTATATAACAAATTTGATTCATCCCATCATAAGAAAAAAACAAAACAAAATAAAAGCAAAATACGTTAGGTTAATTTAGACCTTACAAAATAGAAAGAAATTATTTAGATGATTTTATACCATGGTCTGTCAAAATTGTTATTTAAATAATAAATTTGATTTATCTCATTACAAGAGAAACAATAAAATAAAAAGCAACATATGGTAATTAAGGCTAAATTGTATTTAAATAATGAATGAGATTCATCTCACCAATAATTTAGATAAAAAAATGTCAAAATTATTATATTCCAGCATGAGGCAGACAACAAAACAAAAGGCAAGATATGTTAGGTTAAATCAAATCCGATGATTTTAGGTAAACAAATCAAGGCATATCAGAAACGTTATTTAAATAGTAAAAATTACCTTACCACTAAATTGAAATTATTTATATGATATTAAATAATGGTATAGTAAAATCGTCAATTAAATAACGAGTTTAATTCCTTCCATCGGAAGACAAACAACAAAATAAAAAGCAAAATATGTTAAAAATCTTGAGAATAAACTGAATTTGTATCGAAAATGAATTTGAAATATCCCATCATGAGGCAAACAACAAAATAAAAGGCAACATACGTTATGTTAAATCTTATACAATCAAAAGAAATTATTTAGATGATTTTAAACCATGGTACTCTTATTTAAATAATAAATTTGATCATCTCATTAGAAGAAAAATAACAGTAGTATCTCAAAATCATTATTTAAATAACGAATTCGATTTCTTCTACTATACAACAAAATAAAAAGCAAAATATGTCAAAAATCTTGCCAATCAATTGAATATGTATAGATAGCAAACAACAAAATAAGATATATTAAATATCACATCAACCAAATGAAATTACTTGGATGATGTTAAATTATACAAAAACTGTATTTATATGATGAATTTGATTCGTAACCTCATTAGACAAAAAACAAAATGTCAAAAATCTTGCCAATCAATTGAATATGTATAGATGGCAAACAACAAAATAAGATATATTAAATATCACATCAACCAAATGAAATTATTTGAATGGTGTTAAATTATACAAAAACTGTATTTATATGATGAATTTGATTCGTAACCTCATTAGACAAAAAACAAAATAGAAGTTACACACCTTATACCCAAATGAAATTATTTAAATGATATTCATCAAGAGTATATCAAAATTGTTATTTATGAAATGAAAATGATCAGCCTGCCAAGAACAACAAAATAAAAGATCAAATATGTTAAATTGCATAAATCAAATGAAGTTTTTTAGATGATATTTAAACATAGTATTTTAATATAGTTATTTACATAATTGATTTGCCACGTCCACGTGAGATAATCAACAAAATAAAACGCAAAATAAGTTATATATTTTACCAATCAAATGTAATAAATTATTTAGATGATATTAAAACATGGTATGCCAAAATTATTTTTTATATACCGAAGTGATTCATCCTCACACAAAGTAAACAAATTAAAAGGCAAGGTAAGTTCAACACCGTATAAATCAATCATTAAAGCCAAGGTACGTCAAAATATTTTTGTAACATTCCGATTGAAATAAAAATATTAATTGACACGAAAAATAATTCAACCTCAACAAAAACTAAAATGAAATACGTACATCATTTAGAACGGTACAATCGTAGCTCGGCTGATACTTTTCCTGTTCAGATACCGGCCGTTTGAGTATCTTTTCGCGATCTTGTTTGTGCTTTCTATCCGCGCCCTTCAGCTTGAACACCTTGATTTGACAAGCTGCCGCATGTAGCCGCTTCGAACTTTCCAAACAGTCCATGCTTTGATATGTTTCGACCTGAATACGGAACGGCACACCTTTCTCTCCTCCGTGCTTCTTTGGCGTGAATTCTGTGCTGATGCAGTTTACCTGAAATAATTTATTTATGTTATTTATACTCGTCTTTCATTTTATAATACCGAAATTTCTTAATATAAATAAATATCGTATTGTTTAAATAGTTTCTCGACTTCTTTTCACTACCTGGACTATATATAATAATTTATTTATGTTACTTGTTGAAATTTATAATCATCTTTCATTTTATAATACTGAAATTTCTTATTATAAATAAATATAGTATTTTTTAAACAGTTTCTTAACTGTTTCATCATTTGGACTTACTTTAATGTACACTCCGACCTCCTTAGTGGGATCCCAAGAGAAGTGGATTATATTCAGAGCATTTGAAGGTTGCACGATGTCGAAAGCTCCGTACGAAAGAGGTACGTCTACCTCCAAAATCCTGTCTCCAGGTCGGGCTTTTTGCCACAGCGTCATCTGTTCCTTCTCCATATATTGTAGCCTACGTTCGTGGAAGCATATGCGTATCACCGACTGGAAGAAATCGCTCGATAAGTACTTTTTGAATTGTTACTTAAATCATTAACATACCCTCAGAATTTTTCCTCTGTACATAGAAAGGTCGCCAAGCTTTTTCACTTTTATCTCGTAACTCTGGCCCTGATTAAGGTACGTTAAAGTATCTTCGTTTTGCTTTGTCGCGATGCTCGTTGCAGCGGCGAGTACATATTGAAACCTGTAGTCTTCGATTAAACTGTAGTTGGTGGACGAGACGTTGTAGTTGTCCTGGGACGTTGGCGAGGATAAATTATTACCTGTAATGTAACGAAAAACTATTTAATCTCAAACATTCTTTTAATTAAATAAATCTACCCAGCAAATAAGAGAACATAGAGAACATTTAAACACCAGGACTAACGCACGTAAAATGCGTTCAGGGACTTTACCCTGCGTACACTTGTTACAACCCAAACAATGTTAACGAACTTATTGCCTATTAGTTGAATAATTTGGTCAACAAATGTGCAAATCATCAACCATTATGTATTATATCCAATTGTTAAGTGAATAGATGTTAGGTTCGATTTTTCTGATCCAAGGTCGCATCTACATTTCGGCCTTTTTGTTTATATTGTTCTTATGTTTCGCGGGCTATTGTGTTGGATGTCGATCCCTCCGAAGAACGGGACAATGACTCGATTATTATGTATATAATATTAAAAAATGAGAAATCCTATGATAAATGGAATCACATTTTATAACCGACTCAAACCCAGAAAAATGAACGATGTTTAGAGATCTTGTACAATCGAAAACTCTTTCTGAGGTTTGCGTTTGTTAGTGCTGAATGTTTTGGATTTGTAATTTTTGGTTGATTAATGCTTGTTAAAATATCATTAAAAGTGTAGAACTTATTGGTATCATTAATGAATAAAAAACTGTTTCCACTAAACATTAAATTTAAAAACTAACGTGTTAAGACACAATCTTATATTTTCAGATGTTTTTGACACTTCACTCCAAGTTTTTGTTGGAAGAAATAAACTCATTAGGACCATGTCAGTTTTTACCCTGCCAGACTTACTAATAAGTATTTTATATGAAATCTGGATTGTACTCATTTTAGATGGATGCTAAATTCAATGGCGATTGCTCTTTTCATAAAAATTGTCCTTTTTGAGTCAAAAAATGTTACAGTAATCTTCGTTTTTATGATATAGAGAACAATGTTTATAGATTACATAGACTGTTTATTGTCTTTAATATCTTTTGAACTATTATTTATTAAAGTTGAGTTATTAATAAAAGGATTCGGGGGTGTCCCGACATTAACACACTGTATATTTTTAATTTAGGAGAATAAACTTAATAATAATAATAATAGTAATATAATATCAGGCATTATAATTTCTTAGTAAAATAATCTTACAGCACTGGATAAGAGGGAATCAAATATATAGGTGCAGTTGTACTCTTCACCGTACAACTCAGCAAATTTATTTGTTAATAAAATAGTAATAGACACAGGGAGAACAATTGAAACGCATTTAAAACAAACGTTTTAAATCAGGTTTTGCTTGTAGCAGTTCGTCAACCAATGTCAACCCCATCAGGAACAACAACTCACCGTCCATCACATTCTGTAAGTTGACTAATCCACTTTGACTGAGCAGCTGGTTGATGGTGTTGTTGAACATGGTCTGGCTGTTGTTGTCATCCATACCGCCACAACCGGTGGCTGCTACCATGGTGCCGTTCTGTTGGTTCTGCTGCGGCTGGTGGTGTTGCGTCGACGTGGGACTTTGACGATTCTCGCGGACCGTTTGCAGATTGGTGATCTCGTTGGTGGACCCGGGCGACGGCGCCTCCTGCTTGAACACCGTCATGCTGTTGATCTGGAGAATGGCGTCGCTAAAATCGAAACGGTACATCAGTTCACACGTACATGTCGATCACCAACAAACTCATAGTAAGTTACGGTGGAGACACACATTCAACTGTACATAAGGAGCTATTAGGTGGCAACGGTTAATGATGAAAGCAAAAATTACCAAATTAGGTCGTCCATGCATTAAAACGGAGCTAGATTTTTGTGAAAAAAATGAAAATACGACCGTTGCACGTTCCCTTATGGGGACAAATTAATAAAGAAGTAGCTAATTTCGCCACACAATACCATTAAATATTAATTAATTAAGTGTGTTTTAATTATGTGATGTGTTGGCCTGCGATAATAATAAAGATTTCGTTAAAAACGAATGTTTATAGTATTTTTAAACTCATGGAAATACTTGGAAACGTTCTGTGTACATTAGATTTGCATTGTTTGCAACGTGAACGAGCACACGCGTACTCAAAATTAGCCGAAACATATTCAAATATGTTTTCGACGCAACTCTTTTTAAACACTTTGCACAAACCACAAACCTATAGGAGTTGTTGGCCAGCTCCGATCCGAGGCTGAGGGGACTGTCGATGTCTCCATTTAGTTCGTTGTATTCGTCAACTGGCCAATGGGCCGTCCTCGTGGTACCTGAAAACGAAACCAGCATAATTCGAAAATCCACATTACGCACGGCAACAAAATGTTGGAACCTAGACCAGTAAACTCCCACTAAAAATACCGTCGCGTAAACAAACACACGTCGACCTTTCGGCGGTCCCGTAAACCAAAACGCGGAGACCAATCGTCGCTGGTTTTGCGTTATCGTTTGCAAAATAGACAAAACATTCAATCCGCACAATAAATATAATATCGATAATTTCTGACTGAATTGTGTTACATAAAAACTCACCAACGCAAAACCAAGGACAGCGTGTTTTGTTCGAGAAATTCGAACGTCGGAATGTATTTAGAAATGAAAATTTTCGCCGCGTAAACTGCATTAATTAAAAGAAACGCGGTGAATATTCAAATGTACGAGTACGGCTGCGATTCGTGAATAGATAAGCCGCGGGCTTTATTATTTGATATGTTAAATTAAGTAAGTACAGTTTGGCTTCGAGAAAGATAAAAAAAATAAGCTCAATTCTTTCCTTTTTTATTGTAACTGTCGTAAAGATGATCTGATTAATTCATAAAAATTAATATCGTTATTGTACTGTCAGTATCTCAATTTATAAATGTATTAAGTGACCCATTTAATAAAATCCAATGAACGAACACGTGGACTTCGGCTACGATTTTCTCGATTGTGTTTTAATGAAAACAAAAAAAAAAAATAAATAAATGTTGTTGTGTGCATGTCGCTTTTGCTCGCCAATACGCCACGGGAATTATCATGAGAACAATTCATGGACAAGGCTTTATGAATCTGTGACCCCCTTAATTGATACGAAAGCATTTAAATTAGTATTTATGCCCGCTCTCAATTGACAAGTACGTTAGACATGGATGTATTTGCCTCAATGGTTTTGCAACCAGTGACGTCCGACCTGCCTATGTTGGTTCTCGGGGGAGAATAATAAATAACAATAAAATTATCCAAGACTATTACTGGATTATTACTGGATGTGGTCATTATGTTGAATATATCGGGGATGTTACAGTACCCCTAAGTTTGGCAAGATTTTATAAATAAGGGCACAACCAATTTTTTTACAGAAACTATTAGGGTGAATTAAAAATTAGGAGTAGAAAATAATTATTTCGATTACATTATATACTAATGAAATATTAATATTTTAGTAGCACATTTTGCCAGAAACACTTGTTATTACAATAACGTTATTGAATCAATAACTATTTATGGAACTTTCTTGTTTATTTGCTGTACACTCGACGACTCTCCTTCAAAAACTGTAATAAATGTAGTTCAAAAACATTGTTGAGACAAAACCAACATACACAAATCAATTGACATTTTCAAGAATTGTTTTTCCCACACAATATTGAATTATCAAATTTCCTTCACCATTATGGTACTTCCAACGTTCAAATCCAGTGAGTACTCGTAGTTGCCTACGGAATAAACATTTTAAAATTGCAATTTGGACAAAACTTGGTCTGCGCCGCTGAACTATCGAGTCTTGTGACAGCAATGTGCTCTTTGTTAATTGAAAAGGTCGCGATGTAGTTATTGACGTCACCGGGCAATTTTTTACTTAACACAAGAGTGTTGCTGAATTGTTTCGGTCGTTTTGTCTGGTCGAATAATTTCTTTTTTAGTTCAGTCACCAACGGGATGCTTGTCTAAGAGAATAATTAAGATGTTGCAGAAGGAAACATTTTCTTGTTGGAGCTTCGAAAGAAGTCAAATGATTAGTTTTTAGTAACATAACATAATATTTACTTGGCGAAATTAATTATTAATTAATAATAATTAAAAATTGTATGGAACGTAATTTCCAAATACGTAATTAATCTATTTATTTTCGTGACTAAATTAATTATATAAACATAATTAATCTAATTTCTTGAAGATAACTAGTATTGAATGTAACATTTAGAAGTAATACAACAAAATGACTTGCATCAATTTGAAACACTTGTTTTTAAAAGTTACTTAACGCTCAACATTTAGCACCAAATAGATGTGTAACGAAATTATACATAATGCAAATAAAAGACATTTACGTAACTTAATTATTCTGCTTCGGTTTGCGACACATTTAAACGAGGACTTTTTTGATACAGTTCATATTTCACATGGTCACTTCTTGCACAGCAACAGGAATTATTTCAAACGTAACGTCAATAATGTCTGTCAAATACATACTTCTTAACAGGCAATCCATCTTAGCGATTTAACTGTGCCCATGTACATTGAGGTCCCGCGAAACTTCGTACCATTTTCAAAAAAAAGAGAAAATGAAAACAACAACTATGGTTCACATTGCCTCGGCGTGAAACCGTGGCGAACGTACAGACAACTCAAACTCGCTACATTCGCTTCAAATTTGATAAACTGCTCCAGTGATAAGAAACGATAACTTCTTGTCTTCTAAATACGTATGTAAATACTACGGGACGATTCCCGCAGCCGTAGTCTATGAGATTTTGATAGGTTTAATTTCAGTGTTTATCTCATTGTTGATAAGCGAACAAATTGGTTTGTGGTTAGGGCAAAATTATGACAGTATCTAGTTATCATTTATATCTCAAGATAATTGCAAATTGCAAGGACTGATACAACGTCGGGTTCTTTACCCACTGATAAACGAAATTATAGTATTCTCACAATAAAGTAGAAAAAATACAATTTTTATTTATGATATCGGACCAGTGCAATTGATTCCACATTTTGGTTAGTTTATGATAATAGAAATATTGAACAAATGGTTCAAAATGTCATAATATACTAATCCAAATATCATCAATTACCTATTGGTTTTATAAATTTTTGAGTACATTAAAAGTAAATCTTATAGATTTTTTTTTATATTGGGCACTAGTTTAAACAATTTGGAAATATAGTGGTATGTATATCTTGCTTTTTATCGTCCAAAGTAATAAAATAAACAATGAAATTATTGTCCCATTTGAAGATGGTCACTTATCGTTAATTATTCTGTTATAATCGAAATTAAATATTTATTTGTGGTACAATTATTAAATAATAGTTGCTACACTTTTGAATGAAACTAAAAGTATTTCAAAAACAATTTTTACTATTATAATTTAAAATAATCTCGTCTTTAAAGCACTCCCTACAATATAATCTTGTATGAAAAACGTTTAAACTGTTTATTAACTGCAGTGAGTACTAGTGCAGCGTGTGTGTACTTTTTAATCGAATCCCGCGTTGTCTAGTTTGAACTAACGCGCCACACAAAAAGAGCGTTCTTCGGACTAAGCAAAATAAAAATTGTCAGCGACATCAATTCGCTGCCTTCGAACCAATGAGAGGCCAATTGCCTGCGAATTAATAAAATGAAACTGTTTACGGGTTTTTAACAACATTATATTAGTTTGCACTGTGCAAATTTATACAATTTTAGCCTGAAAAAAGGCCGCCACATCAAATTTATCAAAGTGCAAAATTTGCCTGATACTGTTTAAGAAAGAATTCATTTACCAAAAGTCATAAGGTCAGTAAAATACATTGTTTATAATATAAATTCGTAAGATTATAAATTAAGGTAGAACAGAACAGAAAACCTACCCTTCTGTAATAAAGCCTTCTTCGTCATGTGGTTCGGTTTTTCGTCGAGGGATAAAGGGTCTTTATTAATTTTGTAGCTGGTGGATTTAATTTTGTGTTCCTCCTCGTCCGTGAGCTTGCGTTTACGTGACGTCCGATCGTTGAAGTACTTCTCTTCGTCTATTTTCAGCGTGTTCCAACCAAAGATCTCGTCGTTTGCCTCCATGCTGTTGTCGGACGTGATGTTCCAGGAACTTTTTGAATTTGGGGAGTTCTCATTTAACAATAAAATGTCTGTGTTTTCGTACAATTGATACGCCATAATAAAACACGGGTGGCGAATTAAAAACTAGCGTTCGACCCTCAAATAATGCATGAAGGCTCCAACCAAAAAACTATAATCGTACATCTAAGGCCTCTACTATTTTTTTGCGTTAATATTATATTTTGCTACCAAATTGCCGGATCGGGCAATGAGTTCTAGTCCAGTAAAATTGATTTAAAGGCACGAAATTTTAGAACATAACGAAAAACGAATTATATAGTTTCTTGATCCCAGTAGTTTCGCGCTGTCGATGATTTTGGAGGAAGCTGTTGTCGATGCTTAACATTTTAAATTGCAAATAACGTGATTCAATATCCATTTATCACAGGATTGAAATTACAGTCAGACCCCTTTTAATATAGGGTGTACGAAATTTCAACAGTAACCAAATTTCAGGACAATTGAATTGCCATAGCCGTTTTGGCGAGAGTAACTCTGAAGACACTGTAGCACCGGCACTAAACACCTGTATACCGGAGAACGCCCACAGGGCCAGAAAATGAACCACCAAAACAACCCACAAAAAAAAAAATAACTCAACAGTCAGCACCACACTTGAGGAGGATCCTATCTGAACTGACGAAACGTGTATTTGAACAAATACTTAATCCATCAGTGTATGAATTACTTAAATTAGGCTTAATTTAGACGACAAACAGCGAAGGCATTTATCATCTTGACAACAACTTAAAATGTGGCTGTGTAAATGCGACTTATTTATGCAAGAGGCTAATTGATAATTGTGAGAGTCGCCCTCTATGCGCCAAATCGGGACGGATTTCAAACCAGCGCGTGTGGACTTTATTTTTTTTTTTTTCGCAGCAGATCGGGGTGGTCGAAACCTGGAAGATCAGCAACGTCCCTCTCTGCAAAAAATAATCACTTATTACAATTTGAAGCTTTATGGAGTTTGATGATTTGTGAGGATGTAATCTTGGGGACAATTCAATTGTTTTGCGTGCAATTATTACAACCATAAAGATAACTTGGTTTACTACTTTAAATGGTCTTGTAAAATTAATCTTTGTTCAAGCAGATTATTTTTTAAATGAATCTAGCGATTTTAAATTATTATAAGACAAACGTTAATCCAATATTCATTCATGCCTGCTTCCTGTTTCTTCAGATCTATGTGTTATTATTGTATATTTTACAATATTTTTATCGATATAACATAGTTATACAGGTACATATAACTGTAGTTAGAAAAATACGTTTGAAGGTGGAAGGTACAAAACAATTTCCATAATTTATAAGTGGTCGTACAAATTGTCAACCTATAGGTTACTATTAAAACACTTACAGTTTAAAGCAAATGCTTATTAATAGAGCGATTCTTTTAATTATAATCAATTCTGGATCACCTTTAGGACGGGATAAGATCTTTTGGACATTGAAAATTACCATCTGCTCAAATAATATTTATTAATCTGCTTCAATCGCACCACAGAACTGAAGTCTAGCAATTCGTAGACGGTATAAATATTGGGAAATCTGCTACGTAAAAATACGTGCGAATTATTAAAAATAGTTTTGGATGTGACGTAGGTACTCTGCAACTAAAATTAAGTGGGTTTTGAAGAACACACTTTGGCACTGTCCGCGATCCAGATCGCATCTTTCTGAATAACATTTTTATATTTTAAATGTCACAGCTATCAATAGCGAAATTATGAATGTAATAACTATTAATTATACAGGATAGAACTTATGTCCGTGAACAGAAAACAAATCAATTTGAACACAACACATTTTAGAGTGTACAAAAATAATTAAGAAGAGTGTTCTGTGGTTTTCGACTACTTAAAGCCAAGGTTAAATATTTCTGCTTAAATACATGTGTTTGTTGCATTCAAAAAAATATGCCGTAATTATGTTATTAACAGCTAATTAAGACAACTTTCAAACCATGTTCAAGCAGGAAAAGAACTTATTTCTTGGTAGCACTGGAATGAGGTTTAAAGAAAACACATTTTTTTGTTACATGCGTATATTTCACCATAATACATGAATTTATGCCTTAGTTATCTAAATCCTGTAATTTTTATTTCTTTCTAACAATCTCTACTCAATGATAACCTCTTATTTAAGAAAATGCAGTTAATTTTCTTTAAATATTGAGTTGAATTTTACATTATATTTTTTATTGCTTACAAAACAAAATTTTGATGTAATTTTTTAAATAAACAAGTCATTAATTATCTAACAAAATGCAATTAATTCTGTTTAAATAAACTGTTCCCAAAGCAAATAATCAATTAATTCAGTTATAACCTTTTACATAAAAAATTAATCCTGTTATTTTCCTTCGGGATCAGCTCTTACCAATAATACCCGTTGTCAAATTAAATACAAAATGCAAAAATTAATTATCTTTAAACTCTGAATTTAATCTGACAACGGGGTATTGTTGATAGGAACTGTTCCCAAAGCAAATAACCAATTGATTAATTCATGTGCAACTTTAGATAAAAATATTCATCTTGCTATTTTTCAATACATCTGCTCTTACCAATGATAATTATGTTAACCAAATACAAGGAACTGTTCCCAATGCAAGTAACTAATTAATTCAGATATAACCTTTTACATAAAAAATGTATCCTGTTATTTTCCTTCGGGACCAGCTCTTACCAATAATACCCGTTGTCAAATTGAATGCAAAATGCAAAAATTAATTATCTTTAAACTCTGAATTTAATTTGACAACGGGATATTGTTGATAGGAACTGTCCCCAAAGCAAATAACCAATTAATTCAGATATAATCTTTTACATAAAAAATGTATCCTATTATTTTTCTTCGGGACCAGCTCTTACCAATAATACCCGTTGTCAAATTGAATGCGAAATGCAAAAATTAATTATCTTTAAACTCTGAATTTAATCTGACAACGGGATATTGTTGATAGGAACTGTCCCCAAAGCAAATAACCAATTAATTCAGATATAATCTTTTACATAAAAAATGTATCCTGTTATTTTTCTTCGGGACCAGCTCTTACCAATAATACCCGTTGTCAAATTGAAAGCAAAATGCAAAAATTAATTATCTTTAAACTCTGAATTTAATCTGACAACGGGGTATTGTTGATAGGAACTGTTCCCAAAGCAAATAACCAATTAATTCAGATATAATCTTTTCCATAAAAAATGTATCCTATTATTTTTCTTCGGGACCAGCTCTTACCAATAATACCCGTTGTCAAATTGAATGCAAAATGCAAAAATTAATTATCTTTAAACTCTGAATTTAATCTGACAATGGGATATTGTTGATAGGAACTGTCCCCAAAGCAAATAACCAATTAATTCAGATATAATCTTTTACATAAAAAATGTATCCTGTTATTTTTCTTCGGGACCAGCTCTTACCAATAATACCCGTTGTCAAATTGAAAGCAAAATGCAAAAATTAATTATCTTTAAACTCTGAATTTAATCTGACAACGGGGTATTGTTGATAGGAACTGTTCCCAAAGCAAATAACCAATTAATTCAGATATAATCTTTTACATAAAAAATGTATCCTGTTATTTTCCTTCGGGACCAGCTCTTACCAATAATACCCGTTGTCAAATTGAATGCAAAAAGCAAAAATTAATTATCTTCAAACTCTGAATTTAATCTGACAATGGGATATTGTTGATAGGAACTGTCCCCAAAGCAAATAACCAATTAATTCAGATATAATTTTTTACATAAAAAATGTATCCTGTTATTTTCCTTCGGGACCAGCTCTTACCAATAATACCCGTTGTCAAATTGAAAGCAAAATGCAAAAATTAATTATCTTTAAACTCTGAATTTAATCTGACAACGGGGTATTGTTGATAGGAACTGTTCCCAAAGCAAATAACCAATTAATTCAGATATAATCTTTTACATAAAAAATGTATCCTGTTATTTTCCTTCGGGACCAGCTCTTACCAATAATACCCGTTGTCAAATTGAAAGCAAAATGCAAAAATTAATTATCTTTAAACTCTGAATTTAATCTGACAACGGGGTATTGTTGATAGGAACTGTCCCCAAAGCAAATAACCAATTGATTAATTCAGATGCAACCTTTTATGTAAAAAATTAATCCTGTTATTTTCCTTCAGGACCAGCGCCTACCAACAATAGCCCTTTACCAAACAATAGGCAAAAATATAAATTAATTTTAAATTTTGAATTTCATCTGGAAAAAGGGTACTGTTGATAGGAACTGTCCCCAAAGCAAATAACCAATTGATTAATTCAGATGCAACCTTTTATGTAAAAAATTAATCCTGTTATTTTCCTTCAGGACCAGCGCCTACCAACAATAGCCCTTTACCAAACAATAGGCAAAAATATAAATTAATTTTAAATTTTGAATTTCATCTGGAAAAAGGGTATTGTTGATAGGAACTGTCCCCAAAGCAAATAACCAATTGATTAATTCAGATGCAACCTTTTATGTAAAAAATTAATCCTGTTATTTTCCTTCAGGACCAGTTCTTACCAACAATAACCCTTTACCAAACAATATGCAAAAGTAAATTATTTTTAAATTTTGAATTTTATCTGGAAAAGGGATATGTTGATAGGAACTGTCCCCAAAGCAAATAACCAATTAATTCAGATGTAACCTTTTATGTAAAAAATTAATCCTGTTATTTTCCTTCAGGACCAGCGCCTACCAACAATAGCCCTTTACCAAACAATAGGCAAAAATATAAATTAATTTTAAATTTTGAATTTCATCTGGAAAAAGGGTATTGTTGATAGGAACTGTCCCCAAAGCAAATAACCAATTGATTAATTCAGATGCAACCTTTTATGTAAAAAATTAATCCTGTTATTTTCCTTCAGGACCAGCGCCTACCAACAATAGCCCTTTACCAAACAATAGGCAAAAATATAAAATAATTTTAAATTTTGAATCTCATCTGGAAAAGGGGTATTGTTGATAGGAACTGTCCCCAAAGCAAATAACCAATTGATTAATTCAGATGTAACCTTTTATGTAAAAAATTAATCCTGTTATTTTCCTTCCGGACCAGCGCCTACCAACAATAGCCCTTTACCAAACAATAGGCAAAAATATAAATTAATTTTAAATTTTGAATTTCATCTGGAAAAAGGGTATTGTTGATAGGAACTGTCCCCAAAGCAAATAACCAATTGATTAATTCAGATGCAACCTTTTATGTAAAAAATTAATCCTGTTATTTTCCTTCAGGACCAGTGCCTACCAACAATAGCCCTTTACCAAACAATAGGCAAAAATATAAATTAATTTTAAATTTTGAATTTCATCTGGAAAAAGGGTATTGTTGATAGGAACTGTCCCCAAAGCAAATAACCAATTGATTAATTCAGATGCAACCTTTTATGTAAAAAATTAATCCTGTTATTTTCCTTCAGGACCAGTGCCTACCAACAATAGCCCTTTACCAAACAATAGGCAAAAATATAAATTAATTTTAAATTTTGAATTTCATCTGGAAAAAGGGTATTGTTGATAGGAACTGTCCCCAAAGCAAATAACCAATTGATTAATTCAGATGTAACCTTTTATGTAAAAAAATTAATCCTGTTATTTTCCTTCAGGACCAGCTCTTACCAACAATAACCCTTTACCAAACAATATGCAAAAGTAAATTATTTTTAAATTTTGAATTTTATCTGGAAAAGGGATATGTTGATAGGAACTGTCCCCAAAGCAAATAACCAATTAATTCAGATGTAACCTTTTATGTAAAAAATTAATCCTGTTATTTTCCTTCAGGACCAGCGCCTACCAACAATAGCCCTTTACCAAACAATAGGCAAAAATATAAATTAATTTTAAATTTTGAATTTCATCTGGAAAAAGGGTATTGTTGATAGGAACTGTCCCCAAAGCAAATAACCAATTAATTCAGATGTAACCTTTTATGTAAAAAAATTAATCCTGTTATTTTCCTTCAGGACCAGCTCTTACCAACAATAACCCTTTACCAAACAATATGCAAAAGTAAATTATTTTTAAATTTTGAATTTTATCTGGAAAAGGGATATGTTGATAGGAACTGTCCCCAAAGCAAATAACCAATTAATTCAGATGCAACCTTTTATGTAAAAAATTAATCCTGTTATTTTCCTTCAGGACCAGCTCTTACCAACAAAAATCCTTTACCAAACAATATGCAAAAGTAAATTAATTTTAAATTTTGAATTTCATCTGGAAAAGGGATATTTTGTTGATAGGAACTGTCCCCAAAGCAAATAACCAATTAATTCAGATGTAACCTTTTATGTAAAAAAATTAATCCTGTTATTTTCCTTCAGGACCAGCTCTTACCAACAATAACCCTTTACCAAACAATATGCAAAAGTAAATTATTTTTAAATTTTGAATTTTATCTGGAAAAGGGATATGTTGATAGGAACTGTCCCCAAAGCAAATAACCAATTGATTAATTTTGAGGTAATCATTGAAAGTAATTAAGACAGGATATATCTAACTTATATATTACTAAAGGCTTTGACACTCCCTTTCAAGTAGTCCAGCAAAAACTTCATAATGATGGTTCAAGTCTTTCACAGTATGAATCTTGCACAATGTTCCTAAACCTCCATTTGTTGATTGCGAACCGTATATCACTCTTTTAATTCTGCTATGAATTAAGGCCATCGCACACATCACACATGGTTCACATGTAGAATACAGATAATAACCTGTACATAAATATGGTCCATCCGCTGGTACTTCTACTTCACATTTTGATTTATACTTGGTTGCGCCAAAACTAATATTTGGATGCTTTTCTTGTAGCCGATTCAAAAGATTATCCGGAATTCCTCGTAAGTCCAATGGTCCATTCGTCTTGTGTCGCGGATTTTGCCAAAGTCCTCCGTTCTGAGTTTTAGCAACGTTATCGACAGCCACCATTACTGCATGCTTGTAGGGTCCTGTAGATGTTTGACTATATCCGACAGCTACAAGCGAGTTTAATTTAGGATCCACCACAACAACACCAGCTAAACTGGAGGACATTTTTGCCACATCTACAGCAACTTTCATGAAGCTGCGATGCTGCTGCATTTCCCTTTCGTTAAACATCGTATTCGTACTAAGTTTCTCCAAATACTTGTTACTGTGGAAGTTGCAGGGCCATAATTTGTTTACAACCTCATACTGCTTTCTCACTTTTGGCGCAATTTTTGCCACCATGGTTCGTCTTATATTGTCCTCTAATAGGGCAACATTGAAGCCCTTGCTTTTGAGAACTTTTAAAACTTGATCTTCATCTGCAACTGCACACGGCAACAGAAGAATTTCTTTTCCTCGCATTTTCTTCAAATGCATCAACTCCGGCAGTGGATAAACAGCATTCAGTTCAGTAATAGCTTTTGATATGTCTTTTGGATTGGCAACAGTGGTATAATAGACCTCCTCCAAGGGTATGTCCTCGATCAGTTCGTCTGGTAACACAGGATAAAAGTGACAGTCGCCGTCGTCGTCCAGTTTCGCTCGTTTCGCCGCGCTCATTTTCAAAGACCAAATTACTTAACGTAGATGTAATTAAATTAACGTACGTGCGCTAATTGCATTCACTGACACCATCGTTTTATTTAACGTTCTTTTATTTTCCAATTGGGGGGCATCTTCTTATTGGACGTCAATGGAACTCTCAATTGGCCGTCACGGAACCTAATAGAACTTGGTGTTACTTAACATATACATTTTACGGTACGGCATAACATGTTTATAATTGAATAATTACAAGCCATTTACTTGTTCGATTCGATAGGCGGAAGGAACTGAAGTGGAGGCACATTTACAATTTATTTCAGAAAATTTACCATCTATATGGACGCTAGACTTATTCAAAGTTAAACATGTTAACTGTTATATAATTAGAATTAAACAAAGTTGACTAAATTATTATTAAAAAGTTGCAAAGATTCTATTGTTTAAGAATATTAAACCTATTTGTAATAGACATTTTGCATTATAGTTTATCCTTTAAATATTTTATAGTACAATTATTTAATCAGTGATATGTTTAAGTAATATCGCAGTGCTAATCAAATTTGTTATCCATATGGCATTATCAATAAATTAATTCTAACAACCACTAACCCAATTCGATGAATGTATATTTTGAAATGTAAAATAATACTATCAATTTATTTAAATATAATAATATCTGATAAAACTTTTAGCATTTCTAACTACTTGCTAAAGTCAAATAAGAAAATGAATAAATATAATATAAGTAAAGTTTACTAAAATATAATCAACACGAAGATCTCAAAAAAATAATTGTCACTTTAAATATTTAATATTATAATTATTTAATGTTATAACATACCTATGAGTTTAGTAACAGCGTAAAGTATAAATAAAATATGTTATTCATATGACATTATCAATAAATTAATTCTAACAACCATTAAGTCAATTCTATGAATGCATATTTGAAATGTTAAATAATACTATCAAATTACATAAATAATAATTTACGATAAAAGTTTTAGCATTTCTAACTACTTACTAAATTTAAATCAGAAAATATACCAACATCGGAAGTAAGTTGCCTAAATATGATTACAATTGCTTTATTTGAATGGTAAATAATATTAGATTGATGAAATGTAAAAAATGTAAGTAATAAATGTGAATAGAAAATGAAAAATTTACCTTCCAATGTTTGAGACACGACACTACTAAATCATCTTGAACACTACTGAATGATGTTTGATGTACATTTGTTTTCACTACAAATGTTTAATTTGGACAATAGCAACGCGATGTTGATAAAACAAATAATTTTGATATTCAAATTTTTTAAGCAATTGTTTTCTCATTTCAAATTTTTAATGTGCAACGGTAATGTGATATTGATAAAACAAATAATTGATATTAAAATTTTAAAACCAATTGTTAGTATTATAATATTGATAAACATTCAATGAAATGTAGAAAATGCAATAAGAAAATAAAGTATGAATGATGTTAATGGAACGAAAAAATTTATATAGCCAATTATAAATTTTAAGAGTCTAACAATTATAATTATGTTTTATAATCACGAACGATTTATTCGAATATGTAATATGCAATTGATGACATGTTTTAAGTATATATTGTAAATGTAGACAACATAAAAAATTTACCTTGCAGTTTTCGGGATGCGACACTACTATGTTAAACATTCTCAAACACTAACTGATATTCATGACAACTGTATATTTGTTTTCTTACTTCAAATGTTTAATTTGGGTAATACCATGGTGATGCGATGTTGATAAAACAAATTTCACATTTAAATTAAATAAAATTAAAAACAATTGTTTTATCATTTTACACAATTATAATTAGAATTTCATAATACAATATTGATAAAACATTCAATTAATTGTTAAAATGCAAAAAGAAGATAAAAGAATAAGTCAAATTCTAACTACTAACTAAATTTAAATTATAAAATATACCAAAATCGGAAGTAAGTTGTCCAAATATGATTAAAATTGTTTTATTTGAATGGTAAATAATATTAGATTGATGAAATGTAAAAAATATAAGTAAAAAACGTAAATAGAAAATGAAAAATTTACCTTGCAATGTTTGTGACACGACACTACTAAACCGTCTTGAACACTACTGAATGATGTTTGATGTATATTTGTTTTTACTTCAAATGTTTAATTTGGACTATAGCAACGTGATGTTGATAAAACAAATAATTTTGGTATTCAAATTTTTTAAGCAATTGTTTTCTCATTTCAAATTTTTAATATGTGCAATGGTACTGTGATATTGATAAAACAAATAATTGATATTAAAATTTTAAAACCAATTGTTATTAGTATTATAATAATATTGATAAACATTCAATGAAATGTAGAAAATAAAGTATGAATGATGTTAATGGAACGAAAAAATTTATATATCCAATTATAAATTTTAAGAGTAACAATTATAATTATGTTTTATAGTCATAAACGATTTATTTGAATATGTAATATGCGATTGATGATATGTTTAAAGTATATATTGTAAATGTAAAGACAAAATAAATAAAAAATTTACCTTGCAGTTTTCGGGATGCAACACGACTATTTTAAACATTCTCAAACACTGATATTCATGACAACTGTATATTTGTTTTCTTACTTCAAATGTTTAATTTGAATAATACCATAGTGATGCGATGTTTATAAAACAAATTTCACATTTAAATTAAAAACAATTGTTTCATCATTTTACACGATTATAATTAGAATTTCGTAATACAATATTGATAAAACATTCAATTAAATGTTAAAAATGCAAAAAGAAGATAAAAGAATAAGTCAAATTTTTGAGCTGTTACAATATAATCATTCCTAAACTAAAAATATAATTTTCGTATTATGATTTTCAAATAATTTATTTTAACTGTAGTAACACGATACTAATGGAACGAAAAAATTTAAATAGCAAATGTAAAGATTAAATAATTATAATACCCTGTAATGTTTGAAATGTATAACATCAACAAATATTTTTAAATATTGCCATATAAATTTCAAAAATGAAATTATGTTTTATGTCTACTAACGATATAAATAAATAGTAAGTAATAAGAGATTGTTGAATGAATGTATGTATGTATGTATGTATGTATATAGTAAACATAAATAGAAAATAAAACATTTATTTACCTTGCAATTTTTGGGATGTGGCACTACCAAACCATGTCGAACACTGCTGAATGATTTGAATGAATGTATTTAATGTTTTCACTTCAAATGTTAATTCGGACAATAGCAACGAGATGTTGATAAAACAAATAATTTTGATGTTCAAATTTTTTAAACAATTGTTTTCTCATTTCAAATTTTTAATTTGTCAATGGTAATGTGATATTGATAAAAACAAAAATTTTGAATTGAATATTGAAAGAATAATTTTTAATAATTTTTATAATTTTTAATAACATAAATTTTATAATTTTTATTGTCATAATATAACCACTCCTACATACAGTGGTGATCATTATTATAGCAACTTTTAAATTCGTTTAATATTTTAGCCATAATTCTTTTAATTAATGTGATTGTTGTTTTATACAGTATTATAAAAACAAGATAACAATACATATTCTTGTTCTATCAAATGTTAAATATATTTTTCTGGTCATAAATATATCAACGTTCATTTTTAGAGTAATTTTGAATGATTAAATCTCTGCTATTTAATTTAACATTAACATTTGTATAATATCCTTTTTGTTTTATAATTTTGGCCCATCTCCCTAGCATATATTCGACCATTTTCCGAATATAGAACAAATTTATATTCCTTTAAGCTTTTTGAATGGCTGTGATGAATTCATTTAAAATTTTAGAATTTTTATGTCGATTGTGGTCATAAACGTGATCCCCTATATTATCTAAGGGGCTGAAATCTGGAGATTGAGACGTCTTTTAACTTCAATTTTGGATTTGTGTTCAAAAACATGTGTTAAGAGCATCATTTCATTAATTTATAGAAGCAAACTGTTGTTTAATATATCTCTATACATAAATCAGTCTGGGTGGGCGTACGCCTGAAGAATTGAAGCATCCCCATATCATAATTGAACCGCCTCATGTTTCACTGTGTTTATAACAAATTTTTTTGATAGTTTTGTTCCTGTTTATGTTTAACATAAGCAGAACCATTTATGAATTAAATTTTGACACTTCACTAAAAATTACTAACCGCACTGTGAACTTTCACTTGTTTAGTGGAAACTAGTTTTTTTTCTTTTAGATCTAGTGTGAAACGAACCCCATCCACTAACGATCTTCTCATGATTCTAGAACTAATTTCAGCAAGCCCTATTTATTCCAGGTTGGCTTTAATTTCAGTTGACCAGTTTTTCCAATTTTTTTAATAATATGGGAAATAATTAAGCCGTAAACTCTCAGCCATCTCTTCTTGCTTCTCTCGGCTGAATTATAATTTTTCTTACAGTTTCACTTCGGCAATTATTAAATAATAATAAGAAGCATAAGACCGCTAGTAAATAAAGACTATAAAGTATAAAGTTGCTATAAATTTGACCATTACAAAAGTAGATATATATAGTAGATATAACAATAAAAAAAATAATAAACATTATAATGTAATGGCAAACAATTCAAGTTGTACAACTCATATTTTTAGTATATTATAATATGTGTATGCTATAATTATGGCCACTACTGTATATACATCCAAAATTCCAAAACAACAAACAATGTTTTATCATTTTAAAAGATTAATTATAATACTATTATACTAATAGATAAACTTTAAATATACTAAATTTTAAAAACATAATTGTGTATTATGATTTTCAACAATTTAATTGAGAATTAATATGCAATAAAATTAAAATTAGCTTATTTCTGTTCTGTAACACACATTCTTAAACATTAAAATTCAAATGACATAATTTATTTCACATGCTTAATTTGAACAGTAGTAATACCACGCTGATTAAATATAAAATAAAGTAAAAAATTAAAAGGATAATATAATAATAATAATAATAATAATAATAATAATAATAATAATAATAATAATAATAATAATAATAAAAAATGTACTTTATGATATTAGAGGTATCAAAATATAATCATTCTTAAATACTGAATATATTCTAAAAGATTAATTAGAATAATAGTAATGTGTGTATAAACATTTAATTAAATATAGAAAATGTAAAATTAAAAGTTTACCTTGTTGTAACTTTTGAACTGACAAAATATATCTCATGCAGAAACAAATGTTTAATCTTTGATTTAATTATTAACATAAAACATTTTGACATAACCTCAATAATACACAAAATAACAACCTGTCGAACAAGAAATGTTACTGCTGATCCCCGCGAATACTTATACAGCGCGAATAATATTAAAACAAACACATTTGTTGACACGACAAATTTTAGACAAGTTTTAAACCTAATTTTCTCTACTTCAACAACTACCAATTATGAGTCGATCGTCAATAAGCGCTAATGAACAGGTTATGGTAATTTTTTTGGGTGTTTATTGGGAAACACATATATTAAATAACGACTAATAAAAATAGGAATTTTGAAAAAAAAAAAAATATAATAAAATAAACTTACTTATTCGATCGTTCCGTCCTCGTGGCAATTGAGATCAGTTGACCTTAGTTAAAGTGTCAATAAAAATATGATATACGAAAAATGTTAAATGAAATTGTGCTCGCATTCGTACGACAGTCACGGACAGCGAAACTTGACATCTTGAGTGATGTGTTAACCTGTAAATGTATGTGAAAACTGACGAACGTTCGCGCCCGTTAACCGATGTGTGTTGTACGGCGTTGTAAAATATTCATAACAAAATAAATATGTTACCAAAACCATGTTCAAGGACATAAATCGATTATTTTTACTAAATTGATTTTTACCTTAATACGTGACTGACAGGTGCACTTGGAGCTCCCACCACTGATATAAGGCACTATTTAACCACCACTGGCCAATCAAGCGACGTAAAACCGTACGAAAACTACACGGCTGTTAACAAAATATAAATTTAATTGATTCTCCTAATTGATAAAGAGCGAGTCTTAAAAGATTACTGATAAGAACGACCTCTGGCGCTAATTATTTTAGACACAGCCGCAGATCCGTGTTTACTACAAACTGTTGCGTGTTCGCCAACGGATATGCATTCCAAATTACACCTTAACACCAATCTTATGTTGGGGTAAAATCAATAATGCACGTCTAAAATTGCCTTTAATTGCGAAACTCGTCTGATTAACGAGTAATAACGAATTGTAGATGAAGGTATCTACTTATCTAGATTATTTAATTTGGAAATGGTGGTGAATTGTCTTATAGGATTTAAAGAATTTAACATTATTTTTGTAAGTACATGTTCATGTAAGTTTTCATCAAAAAATTAAAATCTTTTTGTATACTATACATATTGGACCAATACTATTATTCTAAAATTAATTTTCTAATAATTTCATAAAAGAATTTAATTCAAATTTTGTTCAGTAAAAAATATATTTCAATATTCTATACTTTCTTTGCTTTTTTTGTTACACATCTTATAAACGTCAGAGATATTACTTCAAACACATATATTAATTTGATTTGGTTGGCCAAAGAAATAGCACATTCAAAAGTTAACATTTTATGTATACATTTAACAATACTCATGATAGAATTTATTCTTAGTATTACTTATGATTTTTTATTAAATAAATTCTCTCTCAGAGGAAAATAATAATTAACATGAAATATTAAGGTCCAAATATTCATAAAAATTTATGATGCCTAGAGAAAATGGTTTACATGCTTATTAACAAATATGAATCAACACAGTGAATTGAAAATACAATAAGAATATATCCTAACAAAAAAAAACTCCTTTTATTGAGAGACAAATTTTTATAAATCAGTAGAGAACATACTTGTCCTTTAGGTAAATAAAAAATGAATTAATCAGGTCATACAATATCAGTGTCCAGTTAAACAATCAGACGTTGACCTATCCACCAGAAATTTGGCAAAGGGCACTTTGAAGTGGTTAATCCATGTTCATCATCTTCCTAATAAATGTTTGAATTCCAGACAAAAACATTGAAACACAGTGAAGGAAAAGTTTTGGTTTGGGATTCCTTTCCTTGGTCTGGTACAGATCCATTCCAAGAACTTATTAGTAAAAATGGACCGTTTCGTATATAGAGACATCATAAGAGATGTAATGGAAGTATTTGCCAACAATAATTTACCAATTACATTGATTTTTATGCATACGAATGATACGAAGCATGCATCCAAAGTTGTTCAAAGTTGCTTAATAGATAAAAATGTTGTGATTCTCGATTGGCCAGGGTAGAGTTCGGATCCAAACATTATTGAAAACTTATGGAATGACTTGTAATCTCAATTAAAACACCAATAAGTATCACATTTAGATGAATCGTGCTTATTAATTAGAGTTGTGAAATATAGTTTCATTAGTAGTTTCCAATGACCATTGCCAATATTTTATTGAATCTTTGCTTCGCTGTGTACAGGTGGTTACAACAAACAAGAGATACTCAACAAAATATTAACAATTTTATTTAAAGTTACATTTTGCATTTATTTTGTTAGATTTAATTTAAGCACAAGTTTATTTTAGGTGCAAAATGAATAATGAGAGAAAGAATATAGTGTAATTATTTTCAATAAAATATTCTAATTATATTTAATCATAGGTGTGCTGTTAGAAAAATTGGAGTACGCCCCAACTTCTCTGCCTTTTGTAAGATACAAAAGATTTAAACATAAAAAAAATAAAACACCTGTATTACCATTTGTTTTTTATTTTATGTCAGTCACATTTATTGTAATAGTAATAGTAACTACAAACAGTAAAAAACGATCTTAAAATATCAATATTCTAAATATCGCGTTTAAGGCATTTGCATTTCGCATTACCCCTAAACAAAAAATCACACGTCACATATAAAATTACTATAAATAAATATTTAAAATAAAATATTCGTTCTAACACAATCGTAATGTACAAAATAGATAATTTATAACTTAAAATACTGTTACATTTCGTTAAAGCAATTATTTTACAATGTTTAATTTAGAAAAATCTATTTATAAAAATTCACGAATCTGGGGTAGAAAAATTATCTAAATACATGTTTACAAATGGTACAAAAGCCATTTTTTTATAAATTCCGAATAGTAAGTTACAATAAAACAAGAATTAAATTAGTTAACAAATGTTTAAATATTAAAGTAGTATTTAAATACTGAATCATTTCCCAGGTCAGTGCTTATGTTATATAAAAGTTCGAAGTAGACACATCAAGTCTGACACAATTTTGCTCGTAACAGTTTTGGCAATTTCATCATAAGCAGCCAGTATTCATTTGTGTATTTGAATCAGTTATACATTTTGCTAATAGTATTCCTTATTTTACATTTTGTACTACTGTAGCAAAAATATTTTCATGTGCATAATAACTAGCTGTGGTTATACAATAATACAAAATTTCATTGTACTAAACCTAATTTATTCACATTAAATATTTACAGTAATGGCATCTTCATAAATAAATATTTAATAATAATTGTGCTTTTTAGTCCTGCTATTTGAAGAACGCCCAATTCGTTACGTTAGACGTTATTAAATATTTAAGAAGAATATAGGGCAAGAATACTTTTTTCAACATTTAAAATAAGAATATTTAAGTTTCCTAAAAATTAGAATTATAAATATGACGAAAATATCACATTAAGATGTACAGTGTGATTAAATAAAGAATTATTACGATCCACTCAAAAAAATCGAGAACCCCCCATTAAAATCTAATTTATTAACGTAAAATCACACTGTAATTATTTTAATATTCCTATTTTAAATTTAATCATTAAAATATAGTACTACTGATGCCACATGATTTAATTTTATATCCCCTATTACAGAGGATCATAGGTGTGGTAAAAAAATCAGATCGACCAATGAGCAATATTAAAAAATATAAAATGCTGTGGATTACTGAATCTTTTATCGACATTTAGGCCAAGCCACTGGAGTTTCTCACTGATTACATAGGCATTCACTTAATTTCAATTTTATATGCATCATATAAAATGAACAAGTTGGATTACAATGAGGTTAATCTACATGGTAAAAAGTCAGTACAATTTTTAAATGCACTGGGTTTAGATATACGATTTTTGTCATAACACAATAAATTTTTATATTGTTTTCCTCTTAGTACATTAAAATATAATTTTTTAAAATACTGCGTATATTTTTTTATTCACGTAGATTGCCTCAATTTCAATAAATATATTTGTTTATAGCCACGCATAAACTGCATAATATTTAAACTGAGATCGTTGTACGCTGCTTAACATTTGTAAACAGGTAAAAGAAATATAAAAATAATAATTTTGCCTCATCATGGCATGACGAATTTCAAATTAATTATCAGAGAAAGAGTAGTAAAATAAATGTTTTCAAAACATACATAATGTACTTGAGAAAAAAGATTCCATCTATTATCACATAATAACAATCGTAGAAAAACCAACTTAATCGTTAATTGGAATTTAAGTTAATCTGTTTACAATATTTACATAAAAAATAAAGTGCCAATAGTTTATGCAATTTTACGACCTGGTAACAAAACTACCTAGTATTGCAACGGCGCGACATCGGGGGAAAAGAGAAACGTCTTAAACAGGACACTTATGAACTCTATTTGAATTCGGTACGGTACTGTTCTTACAATTAGCTATTTATGATCTTGCGAGTCATTTCATGAAAGCATGTATGCTAGGAACACCCTGTATATAATAAATGCACATATCTTAATCATTGTGATTTAGTAATTGTTCCTTTTCCCCGCGGTTATTGCCCTAAAACCATTCTCCCGACATCTAATCAACAAAACGCCACAAAAATCAGTCTCAAGGGTAAATAACAGTAAATAATAAACCGTACACTCTAGCACTCGAATTCGTTCGCGGTAATAGCGTTTAATGTGAGCATAAGTCCTTCCAGATTGGCCATCTCCTGATTGAGCTCTTCCGTCGAGTGAGATGAATTTAGACGTTGCACTTCTTCGGGCGTGTGGGGCGGTGGATTGGAGGCGCTGATTCGGGATGGCGGCGTGCCGGTCAGTGTGCTGGTGCTACCACTTGTTGGGGCCTTTTTAAATGGCGAAGAATTAGGTCGGACTGTAACTGTGTAAGGCGATTTTTAGAAAATAAAAAGACCTAAAATTTTGAAGAAATGATGTGTTCAAATCACCAAGAGCGGAGGTAAAATCTCAGTGGTTCGAATGGTAAAAATTAATAAAATGGGTCAAATTCGTCTAGTGTCATCGATTGGTTTGGTGCGGTTTTTGTGGTACCTACCGATGTGTTTTGCTTGCGGAGTCCCTGGTGCCGAAATGGGCGGCGGGGCAGGCACGGTGAAGCTTTTGAGCGGGTGACCTTGTCCCTGGGCCCGTTTGGCTGCCTGGTCCGCCATGATGTTCATGCCCGGGGCGTAGGTGCTACCAGGAGGTACATGTGCTACAGGCGGTTGGCTACAAACGAAACGAACATTAGAAAATAAAAACAAATACTTTACTCTAATTTTTACTTGATATATCCGGCAGTGGGTGTATTCGTTTCGTATGTTGCGTGTCCAGGATGCCCAGAGTACATCTGTTCTATAGTCGGTGTATTTGATATTGCATGAGTGTCGCTCTGAACATGTGAACGTGGTAAAGAATACTGAGTCCTTTGGTAAGATGGTCTACTAGATGGAGTGGAATCGGAACTCGATTGGCTCAAAGTCGCAGTGTTAATTGGAGTCGCAATTGCTGAAAACATGACAATTTTAATACAGATTTTTGTACATAAGAATTTTACACAACAAAAATGTTAAAACCAGCGTCAGTCTCCATCTTAATCATGCTGAACTGACACTCAAAAATATCAATTAATTATTAATAAAACACAAAGGAGCAAAATTAGTGTTTTTATGTACAAATATACAAAAGCGTGTAAGCGTTCAATACTCACGTTCTCGAGGAGGTTTTGAATCTACGGGCAACGAAATAATCGGTTTGGATTTGACGGGTCGTTTATTTTTTTCGTCAGTCGAACTACCTATGTGCAGCAAAAGCGAACAGTGCATAATTAACAGAAATTAACATAGAAATATAGAGAAAATAGGAATGGTCAGCAAAAATATAGCATAATTTTAATATGTACAAATAATTAACTATAAGAAAACTGACACACACCTATTAATTGATCATTAAATTATTTAAATTAAGCAGCAGAAAATAAGAATGTATTTAAGTATGTTTGTAGAAATAAAAATAAAATCGATTTAAAATATATGTATGAGGTTAAAACAGAGAAACAATAGCGTCCCAGTTTTTATTGAGAATAATATACCCAGTGGACACACATGTGTAACAAATACACTTGTTGGTAAAACTTTCTACGCCATATTTTAAACATTGTCACATTAAAGAAATGATTTATAGAATATATTAAAAGTTAGCTCTAAAAATAGGAATAATAAAATGCATATTTCATTCAAGATTTAATTAAAATAATAATAAATAAATATTAAATAAATAACGAATAAAAAAACTAAGTGAATAATAAGTCTTCTTCTTCATTCTGTACTTTCAACTTCTGTTTAAGCCCCATAATGATAGTAAGTTGTGTTCTCTGAAATAAAGATAATATCAATATACGCTGCCAGTCTATTGTAGAGAAAATAAAAGGACTGCGGGGAAAAATTCTGAAGGAAAAATTGGAAATTTTAATGATACACTGACATGAAAAATGCATATACCTACCTGTACTCACTGAAATCACAGAACAAATTCAAAGTACAATAATGCGTTTTATACAACCACAAACATAGGACATAGGAGAACCAATTGTCACTATTAGTTTATATTACAAGAAGCCCGGTTATAGTGAATATTTATAGTAAATTGGAGTTACACCACACAATACAGAAATTTTTCTTTGCAGATACATAAAGTTATACAGTTTATATACATAAATTATAGTTAATTAATTGAATTTAGTTTTATAAAAACTATTTTAATGCTAGTATTTTATTTGTTATAATTTTTAAATAATTGTTAATTAAATATTACGTGTGATTAATGAAATATGCATTTAAAACTGGTTCACTGGGTATACATTTCCTATTTACATATAATAAAATGGAGAATTTTATAAGTTATGTCCAAAACATTTTAAATGTTGTGTAACATCTAACTATTTTATTGGTGATAGCAAATAAAAGTTTTTGATTAATTGAAAAACCAGTTAAATAAAGATTAGAAGTTAATTAAAATATTTTGAACACATATCTCAGTATTAATTAACAATAAAAGTTAAAATTACCTCCATAATTTCCAGGTGCGTAGTTCCTTTTGTCCAGTGAATTGGTGTGTACACTATCATGATTGTCATAGTCGTTTCCTCCCACGCTGCGAGGTAACGTCATGGCACCACTGCTGCTCGCACCATCGTTATTTGAATGACGTTTTTCTGCCTTAAGTTCCATTTGATCGTGGTGGATCCACAAGTCAGGTGGTTTAATGTTCTGATTACCTTTCTGATAACCTTTTTTGCTACGATCCGGCGACGTTGTAGCTGGGTCCTTTTTCCTACAGCAGAGGAATATGACCACGCCGGCCACAGTGGCTACTGCAATAAAGCAACCCACTCCAAGGAGATACAGCAGAAAACTCTTGGAGAAAATGCCCTGAGAATCTGTAAAGTTACATGTAATAATATTTTTAAACTCATCAGTGGGAACAATAACTCATATTTAATGACTACTAGCTCGTTATAACAGTAGTTACAATAAATTTAATAAGAAAATGTTAAAACCATAAAATTAAATAAAACAAATTATAATTACCAATATTGTTGTGCACCTTGCTATAAGTGGCAACATCTAAAATAAAATAAAAAAAAAAGAAAACAAAAATCAACAAAACTTGAACATCTATGAGTGCCAACTTACTTTGTCCAGTTCTGAAGGACACTATACCAGAAAAGGGCCCATAACCTCGACTGTTTCTTGCCTGGACCTTAAAATAGTAGAGAGTAACAGGTTTCAAATCGTAGATGACACTAGAATGATTGTCCCCTTTGATGGCAATTGCATGCCATTCACGATCACTGCGAGTTTTGTTCTCCGTATACAGGATAACGTATCCTGTTATTTTACCGCTGGTAGTTTTCGGTGGTTGCCACGTTAATTCCACAATTTGATTCTCCTCGTCCTTGAAATGTACATCTAAATCCCTAGGAGCGACGTTTGGTGGTAACTCGAAAGTTTTATTTGTGACCACCATGCTCCAAGGACTTTCTCTTGTGCCTAAATAAAAAGATATATTCAAAATCGACCCACACTTTGCGCAAACATTGACATACCCTTAATTAATTTAACTGAAAATTCGTAAACTGTGTTCGGCTTCAGATCGTCAATCATGAAATTTAAATCTGAAGTGTTCTCGAATTTGTTCTTGGAGGATTTTTCGGCAGTATACTTTATGACGTATACACGATTGTCTTTGACAACTTGGCTTTTCAAGCTTGGGTCTGTCCAATACAGTACTACAGATTGAGGCGTTATTACGTGTGCCTTCAGGCCTATGGGCGGCATAAGCAGTACCGGAGGCTCTGGAATTGGTTCATCTTGGGTTCTTACCGTGGTATACGTTGGTGGGCCGGTGCCCATTTGATTGCTTGCTCTTATACTCAAGACATATTCTGAATTTGCATCTATAAACCAAGTAATTAGTTGTCGTCTAATGTTTTCCCATCAACAAGTTTGTTACCTAAGTTCTTGATAATGTATGTCCGGTTGTTTTCATGCAATTCGGTCGTGTACATGTCTGGCACGCCTTTACCCCAACCCAAAATGTAATTGCGGATTCTGGTGTTTTGTCTTATTGGTGGCGCCCACATGACATATAAAACATCCGACATAGACCGGACTGAAATCACCAATATTAGTAAGAATCATAATAAATTTGACAGTTACCTTTGATATACGCTGGCTTATCAGGTACTTTAGTCTCTTCCATATCGTTCTTGTAGGTGGTAGCTTCAATCCACTCACTAGGTGGACTTGTACCGTTTATATTTAAAGCCCATATTCTTACCATGTACAAAGTGCCTTTTTCAAGATTGTTAAGAGTAACGTGGTGCATTTTGGCTTGCGTTTGTATGGTAACAGGCTTTCGCGATTCTTTGCGATATTTTATTTTATATCCCAAGATAATTCCATTTTGGGATTCTGGTGGAGGAGGCTCCCACCTAACTAAAAGACTCTGTAAAAAACAAAACATTTTTAAGGACTAATCACGCGTTTAAATAATACACTTACAGTACTACCAGGTTCTAGTGTTATGTTGGTAGGTGGTTCTGACGGAACGTCGCTGAAAGTCCGTACAACCTTTTCTTCAGAAGCTGCGCCTGGCCCGTTTATATTAACAGCGACAAGCCAGATACTGTATTCCGTATAAGGATTTAGGGAGGTTAATTCATATTGATGTTCTCTGGTCTCAAAATTGTATTCCAAAGAACCACTTGTCTGATAAATAAACAGTTTTATAATGGATGTACAGTGAAATTTATTTATTTCTTACCTCCATGTAAAATAAGTTGTACTTGATTATATCACCGTTTGGATTTAATGGTGGTTCCCAACTGATGTGGATGGATCTGGCACCGGTGGCGAACGCTTCCAATTGTTGAGGGGCACTGGCAACGTGTTCTTCCGACTGGGTTGTAACAGTCAAAGGCTTAGATGAAATACCCGCCCCTCTTCTATTAAACGCCACCACCCGGAAATGATATACTTTTCCAGGAGACAAATTTTGCAGACTCAACTCTTCGAGTTTCGGTCGGGTTGAATTCTGAAGCCTTTCCCTAAAAATTTAACGATTTTCCAACCGTTCAACTAAGGCAAATAAGAATGTTTCGTACCTCTGACTTCCTTCTTGTTTGTAGTATACACCATAGGCCTCGATGGCTTCCCGATTTTCAATGGGTGGGCTCCAACTTAGAATGATGAACCTGGCCTTGGTTATCAGAGCTTTAAGGTCCAACGGCGGTCCCGGCAGTCCATCCGATATCTTCTTCTCGGCATTTCCTGTTGCGGAATCGAGGGAAGCGGGAGAGAAAGCGGGTTGGACATCGCCCAGGTTAGTATCGTCGTTAGATTCGCTACTTATTAGCGAAGAAAAAGCACTGTGCGCATCGAATTTCGAATTACGGGTTAAGTCGGTATCGCGCGGCTTATGGGCATAGGCGGTTTCGCCCATGTCTGGTTTCAGATTATCGAAAATGAGCTTGGACCGTTGCTTATGCAATTGTTCGTCGTTTTGGGGAAGGAACTTTTTCTGTTTGTGTTTCTGTGCTTTTCTTTTGTCCGCTACTACACCTACGTTCATGCCAAGCACATGCCATAACCAAGATAATGCAGGGGAAATCGGGGTAAGGGAAAAAAAAGAAAAAAAAACAAAATAAATAAATTTCTACAATATAAAATAAATTAAATCATAAATTTAGACCGTAAATAAATAGTCGCATAATGTAAAACTCAATGAATGTACTTAATAAAGTTATAACAAACCTTGTTCGATAACTTTTAAACTTGCTGCAGCCTGAATGTTACCAGCCGCATTGGAAGCAAAACATTGAAACAATCCAGAATCATCAACTAAAAGTCCACTTATTTTTAAGTTGTTGCTGTAAAAAATAAATAATTAAAAAAAGTTTTTATTGACTGTTTTACTGCACTAACCCATTTACATTGCTATAATAATCATTGTGGATAATGGCTTCGCCATTTTTGAACCACTGGATCTTTGGTTCTGGTTTACCGGTAACGTTACATTGAAGTTCTACGTTATTTGACACATGTTCTATTTTATCCTGAGGTTTTATTAAAAATTTAGGAGGCACCTGTAATAAAATCGATAGTTTATAAATGACGAAATCGACTATTTAATATTCTATTATTTACTTGAACTTGAATCATCGCCGATCTGTCTATACTATCTTCTCTATTCTCCGCCCGACATTGGTACGTTCCCGCATCCTCTTCTTTAATCCTAGTTATCCTTAAAGAGTAAGTGGATCCCACTAAACTAAATCTGCTATCCAAGTCACTGCAAGTGAAACTGATTAAACCAATTCTATACAAAAAAATAAAATGTTTTTCTTACTTCATGTCGATCGTGTAACCGTCCTTAAGCCAACTAATTGTGGGTGTTGGATTGCCATTTGCCGCACAATCCAACGATACGTTTTGTCCTTCGATCACATGCATAGATCTTGGTTCAGCAATAAAACTGGGTGGTGCCGTTTCTTGGTCCCCGTTAATCGTTAAGCTAGCCCCTCTGCTTAACTTGTGCGAATTGTAGCCGGTCGCGTTGCATCTAACGAATTACAATCAATTATAAAAGGTGCAACGATTAAATAAAAAATAACCCGTACCGGTACCATCCCTGGTCTGATTCTTGCACCTCGTCGATTTCTAGTGCACCGGAAGGTAGCACAGTCATTCGCAGTTCGTCGATTTGAAGTGGTCGTTCGTCCTTCAGCCATCGTATCCTCCATCTGACTTTCGATGGTGGCGATGCGTCTACCGAACACGCAAAATGGGCCTTTTGTCCTGAGTAAACCGTTTGATTCCGCGGTTCCTCTAAGAAACCGTTTAATTCTGAAAATGATCATTTTATGTAAATATATTTTCAGGTAGGATAAAAAATGAATTGATTCAATTTAAAAAAATTTAAATTTTATTTGCCAAGTTGTAAAGTTCTGAAACGCTGCTAATTCTCACTTTTACTTTGATTAAATCAAACATCCTTGTAATTAAGGACTGAACTTTAAAAGTACGATAGTTGAAAGAGTGTTTAATCTGTCTCTTTGTACACTTTCGAAAGAGATTAAATTCTACTAAAAGAACGGTTTGAAGTAAACTATTTTCGGTTTCAATTAAGCTACGATTTGTAATACGGCAAATGCCAGTGTCAGTCAATGAACGACTGGCGGGCGCGTTAAGGCCGGGCCTTTGCCGAAAATAAAAATAAACGTCACACCATTAATTTTGTGGCAAATGTGATATTTCGAAAGACCGAAATCGAAAAAGCGGGATTAAAAACCTCATTTATTTCCAGTGGAATAACATCAATCTTACATAATAGTCTTTTAAATGGAACTGCCTAATTATTTTGTTCAATTGTCCAATTTTGTTCAATTGTGTGTGGTATACAAGGTCCATTCGGTGTTTTCTTTTAAGTGGCGATTTTCCAGATCGGCAACGGATATAAATTACCTATTGATTTATGGAATTACGATGTAATTAAATACCGAAACGAGTTTTCTAAAAAAAGATATTCTGATACATTCATTAAAATTAATTGAATGATTTATATTTGTAATTCCAGTTAATTTCATTTTTCCTTTCATGTTCGGAAACACACAATCTCGTTAATTTACTGGGGGGATTAACTGTTTTTCAAAACAACTTGGAGTAATGATTTCACTTTACATTTTAATTGGTCATTGAAATTATTCATGGTAAGTACTGGACAAATATTTAGAGCACTGTGCCTCAGATCTGTTTTAGCCACACAGAAATAATATAAAAAGCGGAGCAAATTGGAAAGCTATAACATTAATGAACGAAGTGTACACAGAAAATAGTACACAGATCCAGTGGTTCAATTTTAACAAAATTTAATGTGCTTATTTGTCCACATGAGGACAAAATGTGATCAAGTTTTTAGTGCAAACCTGTGCAATTGTCAAGACAAATTATTGGTTTAAAAGAGACAAGACTTTTGTCTTTGCAAATTGCCAATCAACTGAATCGGAGTCGAAGCACTGTCTGGAATTGCTGGGAGAGCGTGGACTGAAGTCGTGAACAATTCAGGAACATGTCGAACGACAAACGAACGTCGACAACTTTAGGTGTATTAGATCGCTTTGTGACTACTGGTACAAATAGAAAGCAGTGTTGTAAAAAAGTGGGAAAGCTTTTGCAATAAGAAATGTTTATGATGAATCTTTGGTGGATGTGGAATCGAAGGAGGTTGTCGTCAGTGATCAGTCCTGATTTTGTTTGACCATATGTGGTGGTCGGGTATGTATCAGAGTACGGAGAAAGGTGAAATCAACAATTTTTTGTGGAGAGGTGTGTACATCAAACACCTGGATTTATGCTGCCTCACCTTTGGGCTACTGAAAATACAGTTTCCAACAAGATAATGCTCAACTTCATATTGCGAGGGTTACTGTGGAGTGTTTCCAACATTCCAATGTCAATTTGTGGCTAGTAGGATCACTGATTGAGCACTTAGGGGACATCATAGGTCGGAGACTCGAAATTCAGTCTCCACTCCAAAGGCTTTGACATACCTTCAGCGTCAAGTAGAGATGGTACTTGAGAACGAAATTAACCACCTCATTAATGAATGCCTGAATCCTCGGATGTCTAATTTAGTAGATTAAAAATGATACTGACCAATTATTCAATATCTTCGTTTCAACTTTTAATCATTTCAGATTAATTTATTATTGATTTGGAAAATACCAATTTCATAGTTGGGTAAATCAGCATGGCAGACTGTCCGTTTGAAAAAGGGTTTAAAAAATACATCTGCACAACAATGTGGTTTACTTCCTTGAATATGTTACGTCCCTTTCACTGCGGCACGGCTGAAACCGTGACTGAAAATTTTTAGAGTCCGATTTTGATTTAATACACATACCCGGCAATAATTAGACATGAACAGCGATTACCTCATCGGTTTCACATAATAAAGCGCTCAAACTAACGGCATCGACACGCGGAAATGCCGAACGACCAAAGCTCAAAGCTGAAATTCCCCAATTAACGCCAGTAAGAGATCACGTGCCGCTCAAAGGGTCTGTCTACATTTTTCTTTTTTAATATTCAACAGTTTCTGGGTAATTTAGCTGGGAGCTTGTCACATGACTATTAATGAACGTGGGTTTTTCGCCTCCTAAAATTAGCGATAAGAAATTTAAATTAGGCAAGGCACATTTCAATGCTGATGAATGGAGGGACTAATTAGGTGCCAGAAAACTAATGCACACACCGGAATCGGGTCATCGTTATCCGGGTGGATAATTTGTTTAGGTTTATTTGTGGACGTGTATAAATAAACTTCTTTTACGGGCGGTTGTGAATAGATTTAAATTGCAACGTTTGCGGATTATGCAACTGGTCTCGAGCACAATGCATTGAAAATTAATTAACTTTTAAACTAACCGATTGATTTCTAATTGTGCGGTAAACTGCATTGTTGCCGCAAATAATTCCACGAACTAATTTATAGAAGTTCCCCCGACATAAAATCGAATTAAAACGTTACGGGTTCGTATGTCTTGCCGCTCAATAATTTCAAATTTGCGATTGGAAATTGTATTCCCCCTTGTGACGCCGAATAACTAAAAATTATTAATGAGTCTTCGACTGTTTCTGACAGTTAATTTCGTCGTGTCGCACGTGAAATTTATTCGCAACGGATCCAATGAAACGTTAAATTGTTATTGTAGTGTCCATCTTGTTTTGACTGGCTAAATTGTACGTTTCTTATGCTATATCAACATTTAATTAAGTACCGGTGGTAGTCGGAACGTGCCATAAACTTTTGTTCTGCAGGAAATAAGGAACAAGTGGGGAGTACGGGCAATTTACGGCACTTCTTAATCCACTTTAGCCGCCGTATACATGAATAGTAAAGTCCCATTTTATTTGGCAGTTGTTTTCGTGTTTACTGCCAACATATCAACGTTAAAAACTACCGGGGATTCAACTACTAAATTTCAATTTAAATGTCCGGCGTAACGTATGGACGGTCAATTCCCGGCGCAAAAATCGAAACGAATTGTATGAAACCGATATTTTTCTCCTCGATAATAAATTGTTGTGCAATAAAAGGAATATCCCTTTACTGAACGCGCGTGCAGTTTTAATCTTTTGGCCTGATTCTTCCATTAGTTTATGTTAGAATAAGATGCCCACGAATGAATAAAAACATCTCCACTCGAGGTTTTCCAGAGATGTGATACAAAAAAACACTTTTAGACTAATGTTTAATATACAGTGGTGGTTATTATTATAGCTTAACTTTTTAAAATGTTTAATAGTTTAGCCGTAACTCTTTTATTTGATGTGAATTGTTAAAATAATTTTAATTATCGTTATTTTATACAGTATTATTATATTTTTATTCTATAAAATGTTACATACAGTATCAAACAAAATTAGACCGACTATCTTAAATATTAAATATTTAAAAACTAAGTAACAAAACATTTATTTATGCCCGTTAATTTATTTCTCTTAGTTCATTTACGTCCAACATATTTTTCAAGTTCAGTACGAGAGAAAGTTTTTATTCAATAATTTCTATAAACGAAAAAAATGTACATGACAAAGTAAAAGCGACTCGAGTATTTTTCAAAAATTAAAACAAGTTGGGCGAAAATCTCTGGCATTAGATCGTCGAATAAAAATGCTTATTAGAAATAATCCAAGGATGTCCGCAACTCAAATTTTAATAGATTTAGGGGATAAATCAATTAGTTCGCTGACAATTCAGCGTCCGTTAGTGGAGACCGGGCTGCCAGGAAGACGTTCAGACAGTCTTTCCAAAAAAAATCGACTTGTTATTTAAAGAAACGTATGTGGTTAATATTTTTTGATAAGCTGTGAAACACCCTGTATATGTTTGGCAATTATAAATTTATTATAATTTCGTATAAAAATGTATATAATTTTCATTGTTACATGCCCTCTCCCCAATCATAGCATTATAATGATGATACATTTCAAATATTTCTACGAATGAATCAGTGCAAATATATGAATGTAGATAATCTCACGAATTCCTGTGGTAATTATTCATCGAGAAGCAAAGTAAATAAGCACAAAGCAATTACGTAAGTATATACGTGTATAAAAAAACGTGTTTCCACTTTGACCAGCTGTTTTGTCGACCCTTATCTTATTTTCCTGGCAGCCGACTATTGATGCCGTCGTTCTGAAATTACGCCAGATTTTCGATAAGGTTTCAGTGAAAGGCACGGCGTGACAAAAATTCGAATACAGGAAAAAGTTTCTTCTGCAACTTTCAGTCATTGTAACAAAATGCTGTTCAAATTACGCCCGAATCACCGTAAATCGAATTTCAGTTTCATTCGAGGCGACAAAAAGTTCGTCGTTGCAAAGAAACGATAAATAAATAGGTTAGCGAACGAGGACGCAATAATCCATTCATTAAAATGGGGGTGTAATTTTTAACAAAATTTTAATTCTGTTTTTTAAAAATGGTGGATGCGCGTTTTGAAATTATTTGTAGACACAAATTAATTTTAATTTTACAAAGAAAAGCTGGTTGTATGTAATTAGCTTCGTTAAACATACTATATGAGTTTTACAACTTCATTTAATTAAAATGAATTTTGTTTACGTTTCGTACATTACATAGGTATAATTATGACCGTAGTTACATTATTATTTCATATGTTGTTAATGTCGGAATTACTTTAACATATTAATTAATACGTTGCGAATAATATTCTGTTGTCGTTCCAGTATCAAAATTATGAATAATTGTCCGTTTTCGCGGAACTCGTTGGTTATTAGGGCCGATAAAGCGCGGTCGGAAAATAATAGTTGCGTCGCAACTATCATTTCCAAGCAATAAGCGCGTTTTATCGCGTAATTTATTGGCAATTGTCATTTCAGTTCGTAGTTATCTAACATCAACAAATAGGCTGTTGCAGCCGCGGCTCTACAGAAATATTACTGCTGATAACTTGCAGATTATTTCGGGACATGAAAGTCAAATCGCGGGGGGAATATGCAAACGCACACCCTTAAATTAGCTAGGCGATTTACATGTATTCCTCTCGGGCTCCTTGACTCGAGGCGGATCGATCTGAACATAAAGTGTTCGCTAAAAAAGTCCGTATTTTTGAATGAAAGAAAATTAATTTCGGCGATTTTGCACCGCCGGCTTTTGAAATAATACGGGTTCCGATAAATCCACAACGAAAGGGATGAAATAATAAATGTTTCCTTAATTAAATCCGCCGAGTTGCTTAATAAAGTTGGCGGGTAGATTTATAATTGATTATAAATTAAGGGTTTGCACTGACGATGTTTTACGATGAATTAGAAATGTATAATGGAAAACATTCAAAATAATTTATTTAACATGTTCATAAATTGTAGGCTTGATAATAAATTATGAGTTTGTTCTAATCCAGTCATTTTTCTAGATAATTGTAATTAATTTACGAATTTCCAAAGGGAAATTTGGAAATTAGAAATTTATTATTATAATTAATAATATTAGATAAATTTATAAGTCTCAATATTTTATATAATTTAAATGAAATGACATTTTTCATTATTCTTCGACATTCTAATGATTTTTAATTTCAATTTAAAATACAGCACTACAAAATAAGTTGATATATTCAGTGTTTGTACTACTTGTCTTATAATCAATTGCTCATATAACTGTCCAACAACAATCACCTACTACAATCCCCTTTTTCCAATACTCATACTCATAAACTTATTTCCACAGTAATTAAAAGTTAGTGAAAACGTTTACCTTTGTTCATCATTTTCGGCTTCTAATTTAGAAGGAAGACACTCAAGATGAGAGTTCACACAATGTGTTTTGAAGATATCTGCATCTACAGTATAATAGTTTTAAACGTAGTAATTTTTACAAAATTATTATTTTTTTTATTATTTAAAACCGTGACTCATTTTTACTTAATTTCTTTACAAGTTCAGTCCCCCAATAAATCTTCTTTTTTAAAAGACGTTTTCAGAAAAATGGTGAAAAATATTGTAATGTAAACGTAATGCCTCAAAAAAATTTAACACAATTCTACTTGCTTCGATGAAAGCTTGACTAACAACATTCATTCAACTTACTTCGAGATTTTTTCTTAATGGCCAAAAAGAACATATATAATATTTTGATCTCAATGTCATTTTTTATGAAAATCAATTGACATAAAAAATCAAGTTCTTTTGATTTAGTTTCAGTTACAGCATAAAATAAGGAAAATGGACGTAAAGTAGTGGACACAGCTTCAGTAAAATGGCCTTATTTATCCCATATGAAGTACTAGATTCATGTCTATGGCCTCAAAATTTTCGTAAAACAACACTCTATACAATGCAGTAAAGAAAGCAATAATTTTGTTGTTTTCTGTGGTCCTAAAATTAGGAAATATGAAAAACTAGGAAGATGAAAGATTCCCTTTTTTTCATATTCGATTACTCATAAAATTAAGTTAAGTTTAAATGTTATAAATACATTTTTAGATGCTTTTAAAAATTTCAAATATAATAATTTTTTGACGATATTTCAAAATAGAGGGCTAATTAAAAATAATAGTAAGACTTTCGACTTCGATGCGTTCTTCTCACAAAAAATGTTTGTTTCCTTATAAAATTCATTTGAAAAATCTCCATAAATTGTTGTTATTATTTAAGTGTATAATAGCGGTTTATGGGTTTAAAAAAACAGTGCTTGTTATTAATGAGACTGATTATAATAATTTGTAATGAAAAAAAAAATTAGAATTACTTAAATTATTTTTAATATCACATCCTTATTACCACTAAGAAATATAAAACGAAAAATGTTTAATGATAACAATGTTCCAAATAAAAATAGTAAAACATATAATTTTTAATCTATAAAAAGTTTAACCGAATTTCCCATAAACCTAAAATTAATAATTTGTTAATCTATAATATTATGCAATTTTCAACCAAATAAAGTTAAAAATTGATAATTATCCGGATGACGTGAACAAATCCTTCATTTTAAAATATCCCAGTTATACGATATAAATTAACATGAACCCAAATCTAATTAAACAGATCAATCATTCGAAAATCCTATTGGAGCGCATAAATCTGAAAATGGGAATACTGCGGTATCATCCCCGTGTGTCGACGACGTTAATTATAGTGAAGGTCGTTGAGACCATCCCTCATTAACCGTCCAGATGTGCGCTTTGACTTACTTGCTATGCTAAGTGTTGCCGTTCGACTGATGATTGAACCAATACTGGGCAAACTGGCGATGCACTGATAGGTCCCCGTCAGCGGTTGCAGTTCCGTTATGTTGCTGATGTAGAGGGATCCGTTCGTCAGTTGATTCCTGCAACAAGAAAAACGACCATTGTTCAGTCAATCTTCCGACTCCACCCATCCGATAGGACAGATGTCGATATGTTTGTGGGCCAAACACTTCTGCGGCAACCACAAATCACACACGGGACGTATTAAACATTTTTATTATAATCGCACCCAACTAGATGTGTGGCGTAATTAATGGCTATCATAACTATTCTCAGAAATTGTCAATTAAAACAGTCCGCGTTAATTTATTAAAAGTGCAACGTCTGAAGGGATCAAACACGACTAAAATAACGACGTGAAAAAATACCAAAACGACGTAAATTAATAATCGTATTTAACTAATTATGTTTGTCATTCACGCGACTAAAATATCCATCAGACTGATCCCGGGTTTATAAAACATTGGATTATTAAAATTAGAGAATGAAAGTTCATATGGGCACATGCATTGTCTATAATTAGCGCTCACGTACTAAATTTATGTCTGGCGAGTCGTTGAACGGTATCTAAAATTTATCGGCTGGATAATTAGCCAAAATAGATGAATTATGGTGAATGCGCGGACGGTTCAAAAATGATTTGCAACCGTGAATTGCGTTTCTAGTTAGAATTCTGAACGTTTTATACTATGAAACATAAATAACATATATTAAGGTAAATCCAGGTTCTCACTATCGATTCGGGAATACACACCTAACGCACACATTCAATAATTCATGGGATTCTATGTCTTGAAGATACATTGAAAAAGTTTTTGTAATAAATAAACAATGCGTCTCCCAAATCAAATTGATATTCAATTATGCTAACCACAAAATCGATACAAAAATATGTTTGGGAATGTTACCATGACGTTCCCGACTGACATTTTAAGTTTAATTAGAATGTACCAATCGATATTTGTAATTTTTGCTTATTCGCCGTTTTTGTACATTGCCAATTCACTGAGGGGAAACGCACAAATGAATATACAAAATTGGGGCGAAATAAATTCATTTGTGTGCCGTTGTAAATTCACTGAACACAATGACATTTTCGTATCTGTATTATGATATAGAAGCCAATAAAACTGATATTAAATTAAAATGACTTTCATTGTTTAACTACTGTTGGAAGATTAAATACAATTGTGTTATATTATACAATGTAACTTTCATACTCCGGGCAGATATTGTTCCGGTGTGTCTTCGGTCTCGGTCTCGGTTAGAGTTAACTTAGAACTGTTTTTATTACGAAAATATCTAGACATAAAATTGTAAACTTTTATGTCTAATTTAAATGTGATCCCATATTTTCTGGAGTTTGTTGTCAGGAGATTGGGGAATGGGCAAGATAAAACATCGATGCTTTGGTCTTTTAACTAATTCGTCACAATGTTGAATTTGTTTTTGGGTGATATTAATGTTAAAATTTATTAAGAGCATCATTTTTTTATATATGGAAGAAAAAAATGCAACTCTAAATGCATTAAGATGTTTTTATAAAATTAGAGGTAGAGCAAGAGGTTCCGAAAGACCCAAAGCTACCACAATGGTATTCGATCTGTTTACCTCCGTATGACCTACGGATTTATCGTCTTTTTTTTGTACTTATCTCTAACAGCAAACCATAGGCACCAACGAGTGGTGTATGGAACATCAACATTGGGATGAGGAATGGAACTACATTGTGTTTAGTGGTGAATCACGCTTTTTCTTGGGCATGCACGATGCGTTAGTAGAATGGCGACGTGGAGAAAGACGTGATTCTCGTTTTGCTGTGGAGTCATGTTCATAACACTATGGGATTAATGGTATCGAGTACTATTGCTTATCGTAGCAGGTCGCCTTTAGTTTTCATTAGTGGCAATATGATGTTACGTGGATCACGTTTTGGAACCTTATTTTCATCCCTACATAAGAAGACATCTCGGACAAATTGTTCAGCAAGATAATGCCCGTCTACATATTGCCAGGAATACAATAAACTTTTGAGAAGCCTCCCTTGTGAATTTACTGCCTTGACCACCCACATATTCAGATTTTTCCCCAATCAAACATGTGTGGGATATGATGAGGCGACGCTTAAGGAATTTACAGTGCCCTCCACGGACTCTTAATGAAGTAAGATGTTAGATTCAATTCATCTGGAATGAGATACCACAAGAAAATGTCGATAATCTCATTAGATCGATTCCACGACACATCATGAGTGTCTTAATCAAAGAGGGGGTCCGACCCATTATTAGCTTCTAACACTTTATGCTTTAAAATTTTTGTTTAATTTTTTAATCAATTATTTCTAGGTGTTAAAAAGCAAAAGACCGCTAGTATATAATCGATTCAATTTCACAGAGAGCAAGAAAATTGAAAAAAATACACAATTTTTTAAAGAATAAAATTAGATTGATCAGTTTTTTAGTAGACACAACAATAATAGAAAAAACAATAAACATTATAGGTATTGGCATCCAATTCAAGTAGCACAGCTCATATTTTTAATATATTTTAGAAAGTTTCTATGGCCACTACTGTATATAATCAACCTAAAACAGTTCCTTTTTTGAGCCTTCTCAGGTGAGATTATTCTCTTCAGTTATTAAGAACAATTACAGACGCAAAATCCTAAAAAAGCCAGAAAAATAAAGGTGCCACAATTAGTGAAGTGTCCGGGCTAGTTATACTCTATTTAAGTTCTTTCAGCGACGTTAATTCTTTTAACATTTTTTACATAGCCTGTGAAACTTGACAGAAACCGCGACTATTTAATTCCCATTATTCAAATCGTCGCCTTATGCAATTTGAAATGTAAAACAGGAACGCGATTGAAATATCATTTATGAAGAAATTTATGTAAATGGTACGTTTTTTGTGCGACCTCAAGAGTAACGCCAGCCGGCGTCGTTCCACACTCGCCAACCTAACCGAATTCGCCGGCACAATTAATAGTTAGTTTCGTTTGTATAAAATCCGCCGGAATCTCGCCCCCTATTTCGATTCGATCCTTTGGGGATAAACGTCTATGCATGTGTGTGTGTCGCCCTCGCCCTCCACCGCCCCTGCCCGTGGAACGTGTGCGGCACAACTTTGGGGGATTCCGCGTCGGAGACGCCTTTGCGTGCCGCATAAATTAGACATTAATTCCATGAATATACAGGCGGTTAATCCGAGTCCGGCCCGAAGTGCTTCTTTATCACGTACCCCGTTTAATTTCCCAGCGGAAGGTGTGTTATTTAATTTTCGTACTGATGCAGTTTTGGTTTAATCTGAATTAGGTGTTTTGTAAATAGGTTTTAAAGTTTTGGCGGGCGCCGCGGTCATAATTACGTCGCGGAGGTTGAGCTAATGTGAAAGCAATTTAATGCTGGATGCGGTCCGTGTGTAACGACGCTCCTTGTTATAATTATAGTTTCTGCGGGAGTTTATTCAATGACAATCATAAAGTCGTTACCGGCGAGGTTGTTAAAACTTCGCCAAGTTCCGGAAAACTGCTCTTTATTTGTTGTAGTTTAACGACTTTTAAATTTTTTTGTGTGCACATGCGACAAACGTATAGACTGTGAGTTCGAAAAATTACTGACCGAAAGAAATGAGTTTTATCAATATCCTGTTCCATTTTCCGTCATCGTTTTAAGCTTGAATTTTTTTGATACATCTGGTTTACTCGTTGTGACAGTTATCATTTTTTAAGTTTTTTTAACGTAATTTGATGTATGGAATTAACTTAAAAAGTAATTTACGAGTTTTTTCATAAATATAAAATTATCCTAAATAGGATATAATTCGTGAAGATGTACAAGATTTTCTATAAAATTAGATAATTATCAACTGATGTCAATGTTCATCAAGAATTTTGAATTTCCTCAAAAACTATTGAAATAACAATAATTTCAACTGTTAATAATTCGTTAAAAAAATCTTTCAAATTATATCCAGTGAAACATTTGAAGAATATCCTTATATACTACATTACACTGATACATATTTTAAAAGTTAAATTTATTCAATATATTTTAACTGGGTTCAAAATTATCATACAGAGGAGCAAAAGTTGAATGGAATAAATTAATTATTCTTTTTATTAAACATATTTAAATACATCAATTTTAAACGATGAAACAAATAAATGTCATCCCTCTGCGGGTGAAACTGTTAATTCCCAAATTTTTAATTGAAAAATAGAGACTTGTAATATACATTTCAAAAAATTTTTCATTCTCTATTCAAAAATATTATTGATTTCAAATTTATTGTCTAAATTAACATTAAAAAATAAAATTATAAACAAAATCAATCCTCTATTACAGGAAATAATGAAATCAAATTATTAATAATTAAATAGTATACTTATATTTTTTTTTTTTTGATAATTGCTTAGAGTTGTACAGTTGTTTTTAAAAATAAAAATTATTATAATTTGTTTTTTAAAAATATAAAAATTAATATTTATTATTATTATCTTATAGCTTACCTATACACGAATAATAGTTTAGAAAATATTGAAAATTATGTTATTATCTGAGAAATTTCTCAGTATTAATTGTGACAAATATTGATTATAGATAAATAACCCCGTTGTAAATATAACTATAGGACAAAACATGTTTGTAACGTCAAAATGTACTACTCAAACATTGCAACATTTTCCAGGATTTTAAACGGTTAAATACAGATATTTGTATGTATTATAATAGATATTGATAACGCCTAAATGGGAAAGCAGATTTTGGTTAGTAAATTTGGATCGGGCAGAACAATTTGTCTTTCAATAATTTAAAATCTTGATAACGATTATATAACATAATTTTATCTTTTATCGTCAATTGTTAATTTAGGTGAAGGTTATAAAAAAATAACAACTGATAACTTAAGTACATATCATGAGTTTTCAATTATTATTTTATATTTACAATACAAATTATTATGTATGTACGCTAGAACATAGTTTATGTACCGTTAAATTTAACGCTCTCATCCCCCGTCTAAATAAGTTCAAGTCAGTCATCTTACGTTGTAAAAAAACTCCACAGTAGTTTATTCGTGTTCACGTACTTTCCAGTTCGTTAGTTTAACTCGATTGTTAACAATTTCGCAAGTTTTTTTTTCGAAATAATAATAACAAAAAAATAAATCCATTTATGTTTTCCAAGTCAGTAAATGAGCGACGACGGAACTGGGAATAATTCAAAATAGCAATTAATTAGTGAAGTACACGTACCCAGAATAAATGCGACGGCGGCAGTGACGCGCATAAATACATACAATTCTAAATATAAATTACATATTAGTTGAATAAATCATGAGGCCTCAAAGATACAAGAAAACTAATGACAACATTAATCATCGGTTAAACGGTATCTTCCAAATTGGTGTATGAATAATAAACACGGTAATTTGTAACATTGTGTATCGTTTCAAAGAAGACTTAATAGGTAGCCTCCGTTTGATAGAGCAATTAGTCGAGAGCGAGTTTGTATCCATCGTTTGTCAAACGTTTTTCAAAAGTCCAGATAAAAGTGGGCATTAATTAGTATTTCGGGCGCCACCGAAAACGCGTCGAATCTCCGAACATTTGTTAAATGGAATTTATATTCCTCCATGTTTCAATGGGCCGACCTTTTTACCGATTTGCCGAACAAAACGGTTCGTGTGATTTAGTGGCTTCCTCACATGTATGAATTCATAATTTATCCCATGTTTTGAGCGTATGTTTTTAATGTGACTTCCAAAATACACACAATCGGACCTACCACACAATCAATTTCGGCACATGTAACAAAAAATGCATTTTTTTGTGCGGCTGTTCCGCCGAATCGTGACAAATTTGGGAAATAATTGGATCACCGGAATTGGATTTGAATATTTAAAAATCAGTTTCGATGCCGCATTTTCCTACCCTCCCCCTTTTTTTTAAATTAAACATCGAATTAATTCAGTACGAGATTTGTATGAAATATTTGTATCACATGCATAGTTCAAACGTTTAAACTAATATATTATGTTGTCAATAAACAGTGTTTCCTTGCAAAATGTAACAAAGGAAACGTGACGAACTTCGCGATCACTTTCTCACGCAGGAATTCCAAAAAGTGTCTTTTCTTGAAATAATATATCAATATTGCTGGCACGATATAGTTAGTGTGTAGTGGCATAAAAAGTAATTCATGTTTTTAACGTTTAACTTCATAAAAATAAATAAAATAAATAAACTTCTATTCAACAAAGCAATCACCATAATAATCAGCAATTTTTTACCATTGATCTAAAGCAAATTCATGCAACGAGTTCTTGGAACTGAAGAAAAGATCAACCTCAGTTTTGACCTACTCTTCACTCCTCCAATTATGTCGTTTATTACGTATGTATGTGGACTATGTGGTAGATAAGGAGAACTTTGGAGCTTCCTTTGAGATTCTAATGTGCGACATGTGCGTTGTCGTTTGGCCATTATGTGAAATTCCAGCCATGCAGCTTCTGTTGCTTTAAGCTGATTTTTTAACCCAAAGAATATTTTTAAATTTAATGTAGGAAAAAACAAGTAGCACAGTTAGAAAGAGAATAAGAAAGCTTTCAAATGATATGGTTAAAAAAATGTTATATATAATATTAAAAGTTAACATGAACCAGAAACATAAATTACTTTCTCCTGTACCTAATATATCATAAAATATGTTAATCCTACGTAATTCTGCAGGGAAGTCTTAATCCCAATTACCGAAGTTTATAAACACGACAATGTTCCTGTTGTAATGTAATAATAAAATTTTACGAATTATAAAAAGCAAATTAATCAATACGATGTACTGTATGTTTTTACATTAAATTTTGGAGGTTAATAAAATTAATCTTTATTTACAGTAGTGGTATTATTATAGGAACGAATTTGAATTTTGACAATATTCATAAAAATTTGAGTTTATTTAGATTTAGAAGTTGTATCTTTTATTTCGGAATATATTTCTTTCTAATCAATTTTTTAACAATATTTTCTTTTCAGAATTTTGCTTTTATCACAATTTAGTATCGTGATTTAATATTTTTCTACAGGTTTATTTAAAATGTAACTCGAATAATATTTTTTCCACAAAATTTATTACTGAATATTTTTTGTCTAGGGAATTTGAGAATTTAGTATCAAATGTTGGAAGTTTTGTTGTTCATAACTTTTCATACTAGCGCCATCAGGGTTTTTCATTTTTATGTCTCTTACTATATTTCTCCATTTCATACATAGTTCTTGGAGCTTCTAAGTTGTGTCATCTTCTTGTATATGACTATAACCACAAAATTAACAGCTGAGTTTTAATATATCTACTTTTATAATTGATGTGTTTAATAATATTTCCTAAATAAAAAACTTTATTTTTCATTCATCTAAATGGATAAATTTAAAATATTTATTAAAAAAACTATTAAAATCAATATGTATTAGGATTCGAATGCCTTCTAAAAGGTTAGAGACCTCTTTTGTAGATCGTTTAATTTGCTACAAAAATTGAAGTTATCAAATTTAGAAGTAAAAAAGAAATTTTTGTTAAATTCTTCAAACTTTGACTTATCTCTGACCGATATCTCCTAAACGGTAAGAGTCATGAAAAAGTTGTAAGATGCCTTTTTGTAGAGCGTTCAATTTCCTACAAAAAATATAACTACAAATTTTCTGTATGATCAAATAACGGCGAGATATGGATTTTGCTATATGGGACTAAAGTAAAAATGGATAACTGAGATGAGCATTTTTTAAAGGTGTCTAGAAACCAAATTTTCAGTGTGAAAATATTCGATTTTTTTGGTCCACCCTATTGGCTATTAATGTATATGTTTAATCAATGCATTTTTTAATAATAAGGTTTTAAATAAATTTTGGAGGAGTAAAAATTTGACTGCGCATATATATATATATATATATATATATATATATATATATATATATATATATATATAATATATATAAATAATTATCAATTGTGAATTATCGAAGCATACATTTATTAAGAGAATTAGTTTATTTTGCATAAATGTATTTTTATCTTATAAAAAATGATAATTCTACACAATTCTGCAGGAAAATCCTAATCCTAATTACCGAAGTTTGTAAACGCGGCAATGTTCCTGTGGTAAAATAATAATAAAATTTAACGAGTTTTACGAATTATAAAGGGAAAATTAACCATTAACACGTACTATATTTTGACATTAAATTTTGGAGTTTATTTAAAAATACTGTTCGAGAGAGAAAAGTCATTTAAAAAATATCCAAAACAGTTATGTCTGTCGTGCTGTTTTATGGTATTAACTTAGCAATGTTTTTCTTTTATCACCGTATAAACTAATACTCCAACTGTTTTATAATGCAGCGTAAAATTTATATTCCATTTTCCTGTTGTATTGCCAGTTCGACCAATAATAAAATAAACATTTCACAATTTAACAATCCCCTAAACAAACAAACGGCCACTGTCGCCCAGATTCAGGGATTATTTGTTTCTAAATCATTAAATTCGAGTTTGATTTTCTGCGCCGTTCCAATGCAGATTTATGATCTGCCATTAGTGGTCCAGTCGTAGACTAAATAACGTCAAACACGAAATCAGGAACAAACACGGCTCAATAATAATCTGCCCACTACAAAGCCACGCTGCAGAAACATTTAACAGAAGCGAACTAATTTAAACGGTAATATGTGAATTTATTTTAAAAACAAACCTTAATTCGTGTTCATCAATTTTGTAATACGTGTAATTTGTAAATTTACGTAGGCGGTTTCATTGGATTAATATTTTGGGATTTTAGTCGAATTAAACGGCGGTCATTATTGGTCGGGAGTCACTTCCACAACCCGGACGAAATCTTCGGTCATAAGTCGGGCAAAGCGGTCCGCGAACGTGGTCACACCATCCCACATAATTGCTTTAACACTAATAAAACGGACCCCAACATGTGTCTTATACCTTATAACAACATTTCGGCGATAAATTTCAACCCCGGCCCACATTAAGCATCGGGGGAGAACTATTTGAAATAATTGAGAGCTTTGTTTAATGGAGTTGGGCACGTTAACATAACATCCGCAAGAATTGTTTATGTCTCGCGCACTTAAACCTCGGCATTATGATTTCATTTTACAACTATTTTATTTCTTATTCTCACCTGTATTGTTCGTTGTTAATTCTGACGCCGTCCTTGTCGATCCACTGGATCAGTACGCTGGACTGGTGCTGGGCGGCCTGGACCACGCAGTCAAGCATCGCCGATTGACCGGCTTCGACCACAGTGTCGGTCGGCTCCACCGTGAACTCCAGAACATGTCCTGGAACAAATCAAACACACAAGACCGTCAAAACAACGCCCACAATTTATAGGCATATAATCAACATACATCATCCCCATCCACACGCTTCCTTAATTGAAGACACAAATCATTCGTTCTCGTATTGTGCGCCGTTTTCGGATAAGTTGTATTGTCTACGTTTTAAAATGACATGGCCATATGATTGTGTAGTTCTGTCAGTTTCGAGCAGCTGCACGTGAAAACAATGCCACGCAACCACCATCCGAAAATGCAGAAGATTTATATTCTTTAAAGGCCTTTAAAAATTCGATATTTATAACTATAATTAATCAAAGAATTTTTCAAGATTATTATTTTGCGTTCCTATCGAAATGTCTCAGTGATCAACAAATAAACTTAAGAAGTATTTTTATTAAATAACTGTTTTTTTACCAAGTAAAATAATTCTGTATATCAATAAAATATTGATAATTACCATAGGATAATTTGTGACATATTCAAAATTATTATTTTGCTTAGTTATTAGAGATGTAAGATAAAAAATAAAATAGTAATTCCTCATTTTTATAATTACAAAATATAATTAAACCTTAACAAAAACAATATAAATATTTTGCCAACTGCCCTCCTGACAACAAATAATAATTATGTTGCTTATTTTAAAGAAATATTGCATGGTTAGTTACAAAAATTATAAGAAAAAATAAAAAATTTAAATAATTTTTTATTACCAATTTTAAAATATATAATTTTATTGTAAAAAATAACTAAAACAATATTGTGGCATTAACTTATATATTTAAAAAATTAGAGTAACATTTACTTAATTAGAAAACAAGATTAGATATATTTTATTAATAAGAAATGAAGGGCTTTAATGAGAGTTAAAAGTCAACCAAAAGAATCCTTTTTTAATGTTTAATTCATGTGTTTTTTAATAACAAATATATTATACTTGAATTGGGTGTTTTAATACAAACTAATTACTTATTTGTGGAGGAGTTAAAAAAAGAGTGAATACAAAATTCAACATCCATCATTTTTATATAATTATTAATGAATTCTATCAGAACAACAGAATTATCAGGCAATTTTAATATTTTCGAGGTTCAGAAACTCCTTCATGATATAATCATCAATTCATAAGTAACAGTTGACGACTTACAAATATCACAAATATAAAGATAAATATCAATGAACTCTGGTATTTCAAGAATTCAAACATTTTTTGTTGAACTTGATATAATTATCAATTGATAATTGACTATCAAGGCACAAATATATTAATAAATATCAAAGTATTATCAGGGAACTTTGATATTTTTGGGGTTCAAAAACTCTTCGTTTTTCTTGATATAATTATCAATTGATGAGTATCACTTGACGACTATGATTATATAAATATCACAAATATCAAGATAATTATCAATGAATTCTGGTATTTCTAGAACTAAACATTTTTTGATAGATCTTGATGTAATTATCAATTGATAATTAACACAAATATATTAATAACTTTGATATTTTTGGGGTTCAAACTCTCTTCATATTTGTTCATATAATCATCAATTAACAGTTATCAGTTGATCAAGGAATAAATATCAGAATAAGTAAATATCAAGAGAATTGTCAGTGAACTAAATATTTTTGTGTTTCAGCAAATCTTGTTCAATCTTGATACAATTACAATATTAACAGATAATTATTAGTTGACAACAAATATCACGACAATCACCAAGAACCCTGAGTATTTATCATTAGATATTCATAACTTTCGTCTTGAAAAGAACCATAATTCTTGTACGTGGATAGTTTCAGGGCTAAACTTTATCTAAGACACGCAAAAACTACGATAAATCAAAGGAATTTTTACGTCTTAAGTCAAGCGAAAAATTTTGTTTCACTACTTCACATATATTGGTCTGGCATTGCGTATATTACGCCTGCAACATATTAATAATATTCCATCAAACACACTAGCCGAAGGCAACTAATAAAGGTTCGGTTAGTCCTCACAAAAGCATACTGCATAATTACCGAACGGGAGTGGCTCGCAGCGAACAAAGTGCGAGAAGTTTTTAATTCCGGGCCCGGCATTGTGTGATTGACATAAATATTTCAGCTGTGCATTAATCGAATGATCGATGCGTGGAAAAAAGGTCCGAACTAAATTCGCAAATCTAATTAACGTTGGCGAGAGGATGGCGGGATAATTGTACAGCGATTCTGACATTGATATATATTTCAATCATTAGAATTGTGGTCGAAGCACGACGATGGAATAATGATTATGAGGACTGCACCCCACTAAAGTATCTGCGGAATGTAAATATCGCCAGAGAAAAATTTCATGTTTTAATCGCAATCCAACAATCTAAACATGATGTATCTTGCCTGACCTCACACTAGATCGTCTGCATTTCAGTTGGCGTGTCATTTTCTGTTGTTATTATTATTTCAGATTGTTCCGACGCGGAGCGATCCACTTAACTAAGTCGTTCTGTTTATAGGAAATGTTTATGTTAATTATAAACATGTAATTGCTATCAATAATTCATAAAGATGATTATTATGAGTCGCAGCGGAAACTGCTACTAAATTTAGACCAGTTATAATTATTTATCTTGGACAAAAAAGCCGTGTGTCTTTCATTTACAACATTGCGTACACAAATAAATTGTCTGCGAAAAGGGAATTTCTCAAACATTAAGCTTTTTCTATATTTAATGCGTGCCGAGAATGAGTATTATCCGCTTTTCAGCGCATACCTCAAATAATCGGGAGGTCACATGAAAACTTTATTACACGTTCGATATGTTCGACTTTTGTTGACCAACCGATTTATTAAAATAATCCTTTTATCTATCGGCAGTCACTTCTTAACAAGGATTACATTGCTACTGCCTCATAACGCTGTAATCTAGCTTATGGCCGCTCAACCAGATTATGAAACGTTCTATAATCGTACACATATCGTTGTAACGGAATTTCTTCCCACATTAATTCCATCCGGTTATCAAAAGTAATGTCAAAAGTACGCAAGTGAGTCTTCCGTCATTGATCACACCGAATGATTGATAAATAAATTTACCTCGTCTAATGTCAGCGTAGAGTCCACGACTGTAAATTATTTACAGGGAGCTCGACATCAATTAAACCCCTGGCATTTTTACTGCCCACCAAAAAACGGTCTTAAAAGTTTTAAGCACTCCCCCAGGAGTATCGGCGAGAGAAAAGTCCCAAGTTAATTATGAAATACCTGCAGCTAATTGGGTGAAGTTAATTTAGTATTAGTAGCCATGAATTTGTTACTGGTAGGAGTAACTGTTTTACGACCGGCTTCCGTCTGCAACGATCCTTGGAAAAGTGTGTTTCACCAACATTTTCCAGGCGAGAAGGCTACAGTTAATGAAAATAAGAAATTAAAATTATAATTCATTTAGTCACAAACAAAAAACGGTTGTTCAAGTAAGTTCTTAACAAAGATGTATGATGCTTTCTTTCTACATGACAAACAGATAGATAATTTTAATGGGTGAGAGATTACGGATAAATATTCGCAATATTAAATAAGCCAATAATTGTTTTTAGACTAAGTCAGCATTGCAACACCGACATAAAAAATTTTGAAATAGATAAATATACCCACTTCCCCGCAAATTTTCTTATCGGGCCCGGCAAGGTGAAATAAACAATAAATTTACAAAAGCGGCAAATATTAAAGACCGTTTCAAATAAATCGCCTCAGAAAACTGGGTCGTTTGTATCAAATTACATACCACTAAGATGTAATGAACTTTTTTAATTCAACAAACAAGAAAATATGTAAATGCGAGAAAATTAGGTGAAGCAATCCTTGCCTTGGATCATAAAGTTGTTCGACAAACTTGGAAAATTGATTGTATAAATCAGAAATCACGAACAGAGATAATGGACAACATAAATTTAAATTAATAATTAAATAAACAAACCCACATGAGCAAAAGATTCTCACATCAGTTATAAATTTAATTAAAATATTAGAAAGTTCAAAAAATATATGCATGTATTAGTTTGTAAACATTTGTGTTATTAATAGCGTGTGGGCCATTTTTGGTTCCCCATTCCACATTGTAGTAAATACAATTATTTTAACGGTGCTCAATTAACGGGGCTAGCAACATTTCATTCATTAAGCCCTAATTAATTTGGATTTATTGGTGACACAAAAGTTATTTATGCAACGTAATCGTGCACGATTATTTTGAAAATGATACACATGATTTATAGGGTACAATTACACCGAGTAGAGATGTATACTAGCAAAAATAATAACTATAACTATGAAAACCTATTTTAAACTATTACTTTTAATAATATTGTGGAAATGAAAAATTTTCTCATTGAGTTCTGAACCATTTAAAAAACATCCAGTATAATAAAACTTTTTATCACATATTTCCGAGAACCTTCAAGAAATAATAATTGCTGCACTCGAATCGAATGGAGGTAGATAAAGATACTTACGTGCGAAGCCATGAAATGGACATTTACTTTCATGACATACGCTTCGAGCTCATCCTTTGAGTGCCGCAACAGAACTTTATTAAATAAAGCTCGACTTATTTCGCACTTCCGGGGCTTTCTTCTATTCAGCCAAGTCGTCTGTATCAAAGGCGATTTAAATGTTTTTTTTTCTTGTGATGCACTTCTTACGTTCTTTGACTCCGTGAAACCTTCGACAGGTTTCCGGGAAGTTAAAATTTACTGAAACTATGGTCCGGCAGTTGGGAGTGTTTGTCGAATTCAGCCATTCAAATAACCTCTATCGACAATTAGCAATGTCCGTTTTAATTAATACCGAGGGATGGCTGATGGCGGAATTATCGCTTATTGGTTTAAGTCAACCGGCTCCGTTAATAATGAATGGTTGCCTCGGAGGGAGATCGCACACGTATATGGACCGGTAATTAACGATACATTAATTATTTTTGTGTGTTCGACTTTTTTTTTTAATTGGCAGTTGCGCAAGACACAAATTATACATCGCTGACCCGGTAAACAATAATCCAGAAGGATGCGTAAAAAATGTTTGCTGCGTCATCCCGTTCCTTATAGAGGGACGAATGTGCAGTCGGTTTATTGTAACGTCGATCTCTCATTGTTGGCTGATGTTTGACGTAAAATGAGAAATTTAAATGTATAATTAAAATGTGAGTAATTGGTCATTAAAAATACATCCCAAACGTCATCTTCAATAAGGCAAGTAAAAAGAGAGAATGTGGCGTCTCAACACTCGCCACTTCAAAAAATATTTATTTATGAACTAAAATTGGAACTTCTTAATGATCACGAGAGTGTAACAACAATATCTGACAAAAAAAGCCTGATTTAAAAAGATTGATATTTGTTGACTTGAAAATCCGTTGTAATTATTTTGTACTTTTTTAGTAGAGGAAATGTTTTTAAATTAATAATTTAAGACTTCAGAATGTTTTTATAGCCATTTACAATAGATAATTTAAAAGTAATTCAAGATATAAACAAGTATTCAAATATACAATTTAATGAATGAATAAATGAACCAACATTAGCTCTTTTATCATTATGTCCGATAGAATCAATAATTTTTCTGAAATATGAAAATTAATGTGTTGAATCTAAAATTTACATTGTATTTACGTTAATTAGGTACTTGGGATAAACTCGATTTAATTCAATTTTATTTACTTCAAGTTAAGAGTTGATATTAAAAAATCAGGGTCTTAGGTTTTAAATCTTTTAAGAACTTTTAAGCATATTGATGAAATGTTGTTTTAAATGTAAGAAATATGGTGAGTCTTAGCAATCAAAAGTTTTAAATTTTATAATAATAATTAGAATTTCATACAATTACATTATGATTAATAATATGTGTTTCAATAGAATAACTTCTTTCTATTTTTGTACAACGTCAATCCATAAAAGAGTAAACCAATAAATAAAGTTTGATTCTACATCAGAGTATATTGGAACTATCTAAAATTTGTGTATAATAAAATTCATGAAAATTACATAGTTTAATACCAAAAATCTAAATAAATACATTCTTACTAGTATTTTTTTAAAACTTCTATCCAAGATAATGAAATTAAAATTTATTGCAACAACGCTAACTTTAGCAATAAATATTTAAAATATTTATTTTTATTAAACAATTATTACACAAATAGTTAGTTTAAAGAAGTTGATATTAAAAAACAGGGTTTTAGTTTTGAAATTTTTCAATAATTTTGAAGCATTTTTCTTTGATGAGTTAAGTGAAACTCATAATTTTAGATGTGTTCTATAAAAGAGTAAACAAATAAATAAAATTTGATTTTAAATGAAAATATTGGGAATATCTAAAACTCGTGTATAGTAAAATTCATGAAAATTATATGGTTTAATACCAAAAAACTAAGTAAATAAATTCTTATTAGTATTTTGTTTCAACTTGTATCCAGAATAATGAAATTAAAATTTATAGGAACAACAGTAACTCTAGCAATAAATAGTTAGAATATTTATTTTTATGAAATAATTATTATACAAATTGTTAGTTTAAAGAAGTTAATATTAAAAAACAGGGTTTTAGTTTTGAAATCTTCCAATAATTTTAAAGCACTTTTCTTTGATGAATTAAGTGAAACTCATAATTTTACATGTGTTCTATAAAGAGTAAACAAATAAATAAAATTTGATTTTAAATGAGAATATTGAGACTATCTAAAACTCGTGTATAATAAAATTCATGAAAATTATATGGTTTAATACCAAAAAACTAAGTAAATAAATTCTTATTAGTATTTTATTTCAACTTATATCCAGGATAATGAAATTAAAATTTATAGGAACAACACTAACTCTAGCAATAAATATTTAGCATATTTATTTTTATAAAATAATTATTTCAATAAATAATTAGTTTAAAGAAGTTTCAATTTAACTGAATTTCCAGGACAAATATATTTATATATGATTTTAAAAATTAATAATATGTTCAAACATGTGCTAACGGTAAGAACATCATTAATAATATTTCCCAAAAATAAATTTCCCAAACAAGTTAAATTAGTAAATATCTCATTTTGAGCGTTCCGGTGCTGGATTTCCTGGTGTGAAACATAATCCCGTCGCAAAATGTTTGTTCGAGTAAATGTTCTATTGCCACATACGTCTCCGACAATAATTAACTCTTACAAAGCAACCACGTCTATTATCGGTGGTTTACATTCCGCGCTTCCATTGTCCTTTTAGCAGGCGCTTTCCACACCGTACCCCACAAAAGAGCGCCGGTATCTATCCATCTCCTGTACATTTTGCATCGGACGCCCGGTTTCGTATTTCACGTCTGGACCCGTGCAATTGTTATGAGTGAGCGCCGAACGGGACGGAATTTATTGCCAGCCGCTTCCCCATAAAACGATGGAAACCGGCTCGTGGGACAAGGCGGCCGAAGAACGGGGTGGTGGGGGCGTGCGACGGCTACCACCGCCGTCGTCTCGCTTCGTTTTGTGGGCGACGGGTTTGCATATGGAGAATATAATAAGGATATTTGTTTTAACTGCGAAACGACTTCTGTCAACGCAACTTTGCAATTTAACTAGGCAAATTGGGTTTTAATGGGGCTCGTATTCTTCGAAACGCGTACGGTCATACTTTTTAATTGCGACGGTTTCATGGGGGTGTAATTAATAACACACTAATAGAAACATAATGGAAACAACATTAATTATTTAATTTGTGTTGGTAGATTAATGTTTCAACCCTCACACATGTTAAAATTAAAGTTTCGAACGTGTTTCGAGCGTGCCGTAAGTGTTTTCAGTTTGGCAAATGACCCCACTAAAACGGAAATTTGACAGTTTTAATATTGCCCCAAATCGACTCTCCGAAACCACTTTTGATGTGCTTGCTTTTAGTGTGTCGTACAGCAGATGTTGCTTCATTATTATATTGACAAAGGAACCTTTCAACCAGGGTTGCCGAGTCAATATATCTGCATTTAAAAGTTCAGTAGATCACTAGTTTCCTATTATTCTAAATATGGAAAAAATCCATTATTTGTTACGTACCATAAATTTCATTGTCAGCGTTCTTGCACAAGGCTAACGAAATTATAACAGGTTTTTACGGTGGATCTCATCACAATAGTAAACTACGTCAGTAACAAACTGCAAGTGAAATCTGCAGTATTCTAAAAATACAATATCAATAAAGATCAATAATTTTCTGAATAATTATTCAAGTATAATTTATAAAAAAAACATTATTTTACTTAATTTAAAAAAATATTGTATAGTTAAACATGTAATATTTTTTAAATTTTAACTTCAAGTATAGGTTTTTTAGTTTTTTATCCGATTAACTTAGGGTTTTTTTTGGTTCTAAAAAATGAATATACATAAAAAAATCAAATAATTGTAAATTTTAATATATTCAACATTATTATTTTGTTTCTTGTATGAGATTTTGCACAGTTAAAGGAGAATCAATTAAAACAATATTATCAGCTTAAATAATATTAAAATAAAGTAATACACAAGTAATAACAAATAATGATAATTATTTTTTTTTTGTAAATGAATCATCGAACTTCATCGAATAAACTTATAAATGGATTACTAATAAGAAATATAGAAGACCTAATGAGAATTCTTTTATTTGTTGAATAGTAACAACTGGTTGAATAAATTTAATTTTTAAAACATATTTCATGGGTTTAAGGTACAACCATTATTTCTGGAGTTTTATCAGATGACAGATGAAATGATGATGAATAATTATCAATTTTTTGTCATTATCTTGAGTATTCTCATTTTTAATCAAAATTGATAAGTATTTTATTGTGTTGATTAATATTTAATAATTCTAATTTTATTGATAATGATGAATAATTTTTGTTAATTATATGGATTGTAAACAATTTTTCCAACTATCACTATTTATAGAGAATTTTATGCAGAGATAATTATTAAATTGAAAAAAGTTATTAATTTTTAATTAAACACGTTAAACTAGTTCTAATTATCACTATTTATTGGGATATTTATGCATACTTTAATTTGATAATAGTTATTAATTTTTGACCATCAAAATTATTTATGAAATTAATTATTAATTTGATATTAATGATCTATTTTTGGTAATTATGTGGATTATTATCAATTTTTTATCAAAATCAGTGTGATAAATTTGATTTCACTCATGTTGATGGATCAATTTTAATTTTTTATTAAAACTAAATTGAAAATTTTATTGATAATGATGAATAATTTTTGATAATTATATGAATTATTATCAATTTTTAATTAAAAATCTTGATCTAGTTCTATCACTATTTATAGGATGTTTTTTCACAGATAATTATTAATTATCAATTTTTTATTAAAATTCATTTGATTTTATTGATAATAATTTAATTTATAAATGAGGATGAACAATTTTTTCAATTTTTAATCAAAAACCTTAATCTAGTTGTAATTATCACTTTATTGGGATATTTATGCATAAATTAATTTGATAATAATTATTAATTTTTTATCATTATCAAGATTATTATCAATTTTTATTAAAACCAATTTGATAATTTTGATTTTATTAATAATGATCATTATTTATAGGGGCATTTATGAAAGGTTAATTATTAATTTGATATTCACTATCAATTTTTAGTAATTATCTGAATTTATATCAATTTTTTATCAAAATCGGAGTAATAAGTTTAATAATTTTAATTAATTTAATTTAATATTAATTATCAATTTTTGGTAATAATTTTATTAAAATCCATTTGATGGATTATTACAATTTTTTTATAAAAAAATCTTCAATTAATTATCAGTTAATTATTAAAACATAAATATCAACACAATTATTGGCAAATTCTGGAATTGAGTAGACATTTTTACTTGTTAAATGATATATCTATCGAAAAACACGTAAAGCTGGCAATGCAGCTTTCAAAACACCAAGCTGTTAGTGAACGACATTATATCGAATTTCCTTTATGGCATTAGCGTTCAAGTGTTGTGCGTTGAGTAGATGTTTCGAAATTTTTTCATTCGACAGTCATAAGCCATTGTTTGCGGGACGCTGTGTATAAAAAGTGTTCACTTCTAATTGGAATTTTAATTCAATATGTACATGACAGTTGTGCGAGGTCCCGTAATTGAATGCTATTAGATCGAGACAAGGAAAAGGAGGGTATGCTTCATGGGTATATTTTGTGTCAAAAATGACGATGACTTCCTTGTTTTCAATCGTTCATAATAAACATAAAAGTGTATTTACAGCGGGTGTGTGTGTGTATTAGTTACGTTCGCACTGTCCTAGAAAGGTTAACTGACACCTCACAATCACTTATTTATTTCTTTAAATACCAGCGCGGTACAATTAACCGCCTACAATGATATTTATGTTCTACTAAAGACACTAAAACAAAGGCAACAACGAATGACATTTACTTCTTCGCGCTTTTAATAATCGAATTTAATTAGCGGACTTAATGAGCCGATTGGTTACACAACGTAGGTAATTACGTATGTACATACCCACCTTAAACAATGTACCAAATGTATTCATTATTGTTACTGTAAAGTATTGAGATCATGTACAGATTATTCGTCATATTTTGACCCCACCATTTATATTTTATTATAAGAATATATATACACAGGGCTCCATTAAAAATATATAGTGATTCATGAGATTTATGGAGAACTTAAACAAGTTTGGTATTTTATCTATTAATATACTGTAACATACAATATGGATAAATCAATACTTATTGAATTATTTAAATTTAATTAAATATATTATTTTTAAAACGTTTATTGTTATTTTTAGTGACGTTCTAAATATTTTATGTAAAAATATTTAGAAAACTAAATTTATTACACACACATATTCATATTATTTGTCGAATATGAAATTTGAAACCATTTAAAACATACTTATGACATTCCATTTCCACATTTTTAGTAATATATCTGTAAATATTTATATTAGATATAGGATACGCTATTATATATGAATGGAAATATCAATGGAGAATATAATTATGAGACGAATGGTGTGAAAATGGTGACTCGAGTATTATTCAGTCGTATTTATATCTTTCATACATGAATATTGTGTTGCCTCGTGGTCAACATTTGTTGGCAGATTTAAAAAATAAAAATAATTAAAATGTTGGTGTGTGAACAATCAAAAACGGGATGTCAGCAACCCAAATTTTAAGATATTTAGGAAATAAATTAATTAGTTCGAGGACAATTCAGTATCGGTTATTGTAGACAGGGCTGCCTGCAAAAAAACCCTGTCTTTAAAAAAAGAATCGAGAAGACGTCTTTTTGCTTCACAAGCAACGGAATTGGACCGCAAGAAATTGGAAAAAAGTACTATTTTCGGACAAATCAAAGTTTAATATTTTCAGAAGTGATGGTGGACAGTTTGTTCATGACCTTAAAACAGTAAATTTGATTCAAATTATGTTACAACAACTTAAATTAAAAATGGAAATGACAATGTTACGTTTGGGGTTGTTTTTCCGTTTACGATATGGGCACGATTCACAAAATAGAAGGCAAAATGGATCGTTTTGTGTAACATATCAGAAGATATCATGATACCCTATTGTGAATGGATATGCAGTTAAAATTTATATTTCAGTATGACAGTGACCCTAAACACATTACCAAGCTTGTTAATGGGTTAACGGTTTGTTCATCAAAAAATCAATGTTTTAATGTGGCCAGCTCAAACTCCCGATCTTAATCCAATAGTAAACTTATGGAAGATTGTGGATTAGAAGATTATAGCAAATTGCATCACGAATAAAGCAAATTTGTTTGAACAAATCGAAAATATTTAGAACTATATAGGAAATAATTTCCAATCAAATCTCGTCTATGCCAAAAAGATGTTATAGCTAATAAGGGATACTGGACGAAATATTAAATATTAGGCCATTTACGTTGGATTTACTTGCTCTAATCGCGATAAAAATTTTCTGGTTTTATTATTTTTATCTCATCGTTAACGTGACATGTTTCGCCAATAAATAACGTAAGTATATTCTGTTTAGCATTTAAACAAAAAGAAAGTCGCTCTAATTTTGTCCTATACTGTATAGGTTCACTCTATCTGGTAATATATTTCAAAATAATTGAGAAATACTGTTACAAATTTTATTTGGAATTTTTTATTTGTGTCTGTCATGACAAAATAAATAAGGTGGTGGTAAAATATAACCAATAGCCCTGTACATTAAACATCAGGATCACTTCAGAAGAAACTAAACCTAAAGAGAAAAATCCGACAATTCTTCGATTTTGAGATTACTTCGGTTCTTACTCAACTCAAATCGGATTTGCGGGGAAGATAAAACGGACCGTAAACAATATTGAATGGATTCGTCGGCGGTAATACGTGGCGGCCGTAAAAAAGATGACTGACAAGTTAAAATTGTGCGAATTTTTGAGTTTTAAAAATGATCCCGTCAGAAGGAATTTATACGGGGCTCGTAAAACAACGCGATTGTATTTTTCCGTTGGATACGCGTTTAAAAAATTTATGAGTTGCGTTAGTTTATGTGTGTGACCTAAATTTTACGACGCAGGATCCGGTTATAGATTCAAAAACGTACGTCACTTTATTTTTTGGTGTCCTTAAGGGTTTTTTATTCTGGCCGTATTGGCTTTGTAGTTGCCGTAAAGGCGGAATATATGGAGTACTTCAACGGGTTATTGTGTGTAAATCTTTGCAAATAACCGTATATTCGGATACACATCTGTTTTCTGATGCCAGTTTATGTTGTTTTGCTTAGCCACGCAAACGTGAAATTCCAGTATTTTAAGCAAAAATTCGTTGGAATCATCTACAAATTATACAGTACGATGGAACTTAATACTGGGTCTTTTTAGCTCAAATTACGTTTATCTTAGCCTGCATCGTTTTGTTAACAAACAGTAAATAGTGTGAGGAAACCGGTGACCTTTAAATTATCTATTACTATAATATTATGCACGTCCATTTCCGAACACGAGTGCAAATGCATTTTGAATGAATCGCGTAAATCCCACAATCGGGTAAACGTGACATGTTATGGAATTCACAACTAATTATGAGTTTCATGTCCACCAATACTATAGACTGATTAATGAGCAAATTGGTTAATAACATAACCGTAAACGTAACGTGCAATTATACTTTTGCGGCATTTACGTTTTGCACTGAACAATAAAACCAAACGACACAATAAAAATATTGACCTTTCGACTAATATGCAAAACTAAATTTTCTTAAACAAGTAGTACTTTTTTCCAGACAATAAACTTGCTCAACAATAAAAGTTTATTGTCTAAAAAGAGACAGTCGCAGCCTAGAACTTTAAACTTTACGAACCAATTTATTGGGCACTTACACGACATTGACGTTTTATGAAGTAGAAGTTCCTTCGCGAAACAAACAAATTTAAATATCTGCATAATGCCCCTTTCGCACCGTCGAAAATTCATTTAAACCGACAATTAAAACCGCCGTCCCCGGAACAAAAGTCGCCGAATACTTTCCCAACTACAACAACAGAACAAAAAACAAAAAGAAAAAACGACGATTACAAATTGTAAATCACAACACGGGCCCCGACGCCAATAAATAACGCCGCCGCCGAATTTTTTCAGTCGGCAAATGCGTCCGACTCAGCACGACGCTTTATGTTTTTTTATTTTTTCATTTTTTTTTTTTGGGGTCGTGTTTTTTTTATGTCGCGTCGAAGCCGAAAATCCGCAGCAATCAAAAGTAAAAAGTGTCAAAGTAAACCTGGGGACTGAGGGTCGAAAGCTCGGGTGGAAAAAAAATAAAGAATAAAACGAACGCACCGCAAACCGAAGGGCGATCTTGATAGGAAAGTTGCCGGCAAATTTTGCAGCGCAAAACCGACGGTTTCTCCCCGTGTAACGATTCCGTGGCGATCCGCTCAATTTCGATATTCAAATTTTAATGGCGGTTATGTGCAGAAATGGAGACGTTTTCGACAGGTATTCTTGTCGTCGAGCAAGAAATAACGTTTCGATTAAACGTGTGAAAAGACGATTGTGAAAATAAACAAAAAGTGAAATGATAATGAATAGAATATTCAAGAAGCTTAAAAGTTTTATCCCACTTTGAATATTTTAAAATATTTAAAACAATGTAATTCTGTGAACATAGCACAATAGTTAAAACAAAATCAAAATGAAAATTCATGAAATGAAACAAAAAACTTGAATTTAATTTGATCAATAAATATAATTTTTGATTTCTTATGAAAATTTAAATAATATAATTAAGAAAACTCTTATTGTTTTTTTAATTCAAGTTAAAAATTTTGAAGATGAATATATATTAGATTATTAATTGTTAGTGTTCGCCTTTTTAATTCAGATTATTCAAGATTTAAATTATAAATAAAATCTTGCAATATTTGAATTAGAAATTAAAAGGGTAAAATATTTTTTTAGTTGATTTAATATCCGTAGAATTCACAGAAAGCTAATTTGCACATTTTTATTATTATTATTTTTTAATATTTGAGATTTCTTATTAGATGTTTCAGAATAATCTGATAAATCAAATTAATATTTTTTTATTCAAATGAAATATTTGATTACTAATTGTTTATTTCTTTGTTTTCTTAATTCAGATTATTTAAAATGTAAATTATAATACGTTATATTTTTTATTTTGATGATTTTTATAACATAATTAAGGAAAATCTTATTTCAAAATTGAAATTAAAGATTCATAACATTTAGGGGAATAAACATTTAGTAAATTATTAACAATTTTTAATATTTTTAATTCAGATTATTTAAAAATTATATTATAATTCGTTATATTCTTTATGTTACTGTTCATAGAAATATAATCTGGAATTGTATTCGTTTTTGAAATTTAGTAAAAAAATTTAATAAAATACTTGAAAATATATATAAGATAAATAGAAAATCTTTTTAAAATTAATACTTTTTATATTCGAATGAAAGAATATTATGAAATGAAATTAAATATTTGAGGTGTGTAAACTTTTATTAGATTATTAATGGTTCATTTTCTGTTTTATTTCAAATTCAGATAATTAAAAATATAAATTATAAAATAACTTTAATAAGAAGTTAAAGGGAAACAACATTTTACATCATTTTTAATTTAATTTTAATACTGTAGAGTTTCAAAAAGTTGCTTATAAAACTTTTTATTTCTTATATGAGCCTTAAGATATTAGAATTAAAATTACATAATTGAAAATTTGGGGGAAAGAACCTTTACTAGATTATTAATATTTCCTTTATATTTTAAATCCAGAATATTTGAAATTTTATATTATAATTCATTATATTCATAAAAAAAATGTTGCGTCTTTGAAATTTAATAATAATTGATCAAAAATAACAATACTTGAAAATCTGTTAATTAAGAAAAATCTTTTAAAATTAATATAATTTATATTCAAATTATAAATTGAAAATTTGAGGACTGTGAACTTTTACGAGACTATTAATGGTTCATTTCCTGTTTTTTTAATTCAGATAATTCAAGATGTAAATTATTAAATAACGCAATTTTTTAATACGATTTTAAAAGGAGACAACGTTTTATATCATTTTTAATCTAATATTCGAGTTCCAAAAAATCGCCTTGAAAATAAAGAAGAAATTGTTGAATCGAAATAATGAAACTTTGTTTCTTATAAAATATATCTTATTTTAAATTTAATTTCGATATTGAATTTAAAAGTTGTTAATGAAAAATTCGGGGGAATGAACCTTTTCTGGAGTATTAGCAATATGAATATATTCTTATTTCAAATTACTTGAGATTTTTAAATCATAAAACGTTACAATATGTGGATAAGAAAAACCCTTTTGCGTTCTTAATTAATTTAAAAATCGCAGAAAATTAATTTGTGCATATTTATTCACATTGGAAATCAAGTTGATGAATAAATGTGAAATAATTAATAAATTCCATATTTTAAAATTATTTTTTATACTCAAATTAAAAATTCAACGAGGGGATTAGATAATTAATATTTAATGATCAGTTTCTTTGCTTTTTTAATTCAGATTATCCAACATTTAAATTATGTTGCAATATTGGAGTAAGATAATAAAGGCGGATACATTTTATATTCATCATGTTCATTTAACTTTAATACTGTCGAGTCCATAGAAAATTCATTTGTGCATTTTTATTCACTTCAATAATTTATTAGTCCGTAGGGAAATGTATTCCATATTTTTACCGGAACTTATCACGAACGGGACGTACTTACATACAGTCGGATTTAAAATCGAAATCGATTGTAATCGTACCTGAAAAATAAAAGACAGAATTAATATCATTGTGTTACTTATTGGGTGGTGAACTCCTCATTGAAAACTGACAACTATTTTTAGATGCCCATAATACACCCGATGCGGTTGTTGTATTTACGCAGCGCCCCAAAGCGGTTTCTATTTTATTTTCCAAACAACAAAGGTCAGTGTCATTGGGAACTACCTCATCCATTATGTCAGGAGCAGGAAAAATGCGTTCGGCTCAGGTTCGAGATGTTTATTTTCCTTTGCGTTGACGTGTTAATTAAAATGTTGAACATGACGTTTTAATGTGACTCCGGTTGTAGTTACGACCTTACAACCGGGGAATTGCGTAAAAATCCGAAAAATTTATGTACTTGCGCATAACATATTTATGTAGTGTCACTGGAAAATGCAAAAAGGACGTGGCAGCAGCCAGTACGAGAGTGTGTTCGTATATATTCGTCTGAAATAAAACTAGGAGCAAACATAGAGGCATAATTGGCAAACTCTTTAGCGACATGTTTGCGTAGAGGAGTCATTTTTTTTGCGACCAAGTTCGTTCACTTCAATAATTTTTGTTTGCCAACTCTTTATTGCTTGCCACGCAGCGGCGTCATAAACTATTAAAATTATATAGAATTGTAATAAAATGACGCACCCCAGTATAACATGAGCGCAAACTAAATTATAATACATTAAAGAAGATTGCCGAGTAGGATGCATATTTATTGTATGTAAAATACAACGGTCGTAATTATGTTTTTATTAAAATTAAACATGTTATATTAATAAATTACCATCGGACGAATGCCTATGCATAAATTACTGTTATGAATACGTGGGCACTTGTGTATACCCTTTTTAAAATTATATGGTAATTAAGCGATAACAATGTCCGTTTTTACTATTTAATATCTGTAATACAATTTAATGGTGATCATCCTTTATAGTACGTCCAAACGAGTGATAAACATTTCAGTTGCATCACTTGAGTCGATTTTGGTGGAGAATGCGATGTTTGCGTGTGTTGCCCAACCGGAGAGCATTTTTCCCCCGACTGCTATCAATCAAAATTTTATTCGAACGCAATCTTCGTAATTAAGCAATCCGGTAAACAAATACCAAAAGTGAAAGAACGTACAGTCCGACGGCGGCGACTTCACACAAACACAAATGAAAAAGTCCATAACATAAATAAAAGCAAATACGTGCATAATAAATTCAATATGCTAATCACGCATCCGTGTAGTGTTTTATAATTGAATCTAAAGGATATAAGATACGCAATAAATATTAATGCCGGCGCAACAATAAACCACGGCTATTATTTATTGCGCCGCCCCTCTGAGTTGTTCATTTTTATCATCTCGCACTTTACGTCAGTTATATGGTGCAAGTGTTAATTTATACTTAGCAACAAAGAAAATAGAACACTTAAGTCCGGTGGTCATATTTCATTCATATTTGTTGTACATGTTTAGGGTAATAGGGAGCAGTAAATAAGTCAAAATTCAGACAAAAGATTTAATGTATTGATCAAGATTGTCTTTCTAAACTGATAATTTCTTTGTATATGATGTTATACACGTGTTCAAATGATAACCGGAGATATCATAGCTATGGCAACAAATTTTCATCGAAATATTGGAATTATTCCATATACTCCGGTGGACATATTTTATTCATTTTTATGTGCAATTTTGGGTTAATATAGAGTAGTAAATAAATCAAAATTCAGACAAAAAATCTAATAGTTATATTGATCAAGATTGTTTTTCTAAACTGATTATGAGTTGTAACTCCATGATGATGCCGTTCTTTCTTGATTCTACAGTCTGTGGAGGAAGAAAGAGCAATTTCTTTGTCTATGATGTTCTACACGTGTTCCAATGATGATAAATCCGGAGATATTATGGCTATGGCAATAAATTTTCATCGAAATATTGGAGATATTCCAAATACTTAGGTCCGGTGATCATATTTTATTCATTTTTTATGTGCAATTTTGGGTTAATATAGAGTAGTAAGTAAATAAATCAAAATTCAGACAAAAAATCTAATAGTTATATTGATCAAGATTGTTTTTCTAAACTGATTATGAGTTGTAGCTCCATGATGATGCCGTTCTTACTTGATTCTACAGTCTGTGGAGGAAGAAAGAGCAATTTCTTTGTCTATGATGTTATACACATGTTCCAATGATGATAAATCCGGAGATATTATAGCTATGGCAACAAATTTACATCGAAATATTAGAAATATTCCAAATACTTAGGTCCGATGGTCATATTATATTCATTTTTTATGTGCAATTTTGGGTTAATAGAGTAAATAAGTCAAAATCAGACAAAAGATCTAATAGTTATATTGATCAAGATTGATTTTCTAAACTGATAATGAGTTGTAGCTCCATGATGATGCCGTCCTTACTTGATTCTACAGTCTGTGGAGGAAGAAAGATCATTTTCTTTGTCTATGATGTTATACATGTGTTCCAATGATGATAAATCCGGAGATATTATAGCTGTGGCAACAAATTTACATCGAATTATTATATATATATATATATATGTTAGCTTACGTCATCACCTTCACCGATGGACCGATGCGACGTGCTCACATCTATTTAGACTAGTTTTGTTTCATAAGCAAATCTGAAGTATTTGTTTACATTTAATAATCGGGGCAGTTCTTAAGAAAGAACCGAGCAGTCAAGCTTTAGATGTCGAAGGTTAAAGTACGTTTGTTGTAATAAAGCGTATTATTGTGAATTTAGTGTTTTAATCAAACTAAAAAGACAGATTAACAGTCGCTAATCTATCATCAGAAGTGGGATAAAGGATATCTTCTCGTGAATTATTTCCGGAAGAAAGGACCTAAAAAAATAAATTTTTTTTTGTGTTTCTTTGTGAACGAACAATGGCAGACAATAGTGAAAAACACAAACGCGCAGTGAGTCCGAACGTTGTGAACATTACCGAAAGTGCATCGGAGAGAGACTAGCAGCAAGAAAGTAACAACAGATTCCAAAAACAAAACATGGAAATTTTATCGACAATGGCCAACGCCCAAACTACTCAAGCAACATTGAAGATGACTGCGCAGAAGGTTTAAGTGTGGCTGCAGCGCAGTTTCGACTTGTAAGATTTAGAAATTGCATTTGAGGAATATGACTTGAATTTGTCAGGAATGGACGAGTGGGTTACGAAAGAAATAAAAGAACAACCGAATGCCGTTTGATCTCATAAACTCTTGATGATGTTGATGATGTGTTGTGCCCTGCTCGACCCATTCAAGAATGTCATAAGAATTTAAGAAAGAACATTGACGCCCTTAAATATACAAAAATGTAACTTTTTACAAACATCTGTGAAATATTTAGGTGTGATCGAAAAAGGACTGGCTGGATATTTTAGACATCTTGTGAAAAACTTTGCAACTTTAACAGCACCGATATCTGCACTGTTACGTGAGGGAAAATCTTTTGAATGGACATATAAATGTGAAAATGTACGATTGACTTCTTATCCTATTTTCAACATTTTTGATCTGGAATTGTCAACCGAACTACATACAGAAGCAAGTTCGTTAGGATTAGATGTCGCTATTAGCTGTCGAATAGAGGAAAGTTGAAACCAAAGTATCACGGACCCTTTGAGGTAACGCATTGTTTACCTAATGAGAGGTACGCACTCCGAAGGATTGGCAGCCGAGGTAGAACTACAACAGCAGCGCATGAACAGTTACGAACCTGGCCAGATACAGAAATTCTATAAGGTATGATGGATATAGATTTATTTAATAAGATTGATGTGTGAATGTGTGTAAAGGTCCCTGCTTAGTAGGCTGTTTAAGGTCCCTGTGTATCAGGCTATATGTGAAGGTCCCTGCTTAGTAGGCTATGATTAAGGTCCCTGCTCGGCAGGCTATTTTTAAGGTCCCTGCGTCGCAGGCTATGTTTGAGGTCCCTACTTTGCAGGCTATGTTTAAGGTCCCTACTTTGCAGGCTATGTTTAAAGGTCCCTGCTCGGCAGGCTATGTTTAAGGTCCCTGCTCTGCAGGCTTAGATTGTTGTGTTCTGTGTCTGTGAGACAAGCGGGTAATAGACCTGGTAGTGGTTGAACCGCCTCTGAGCTCCTGGCTAGAATATGGTATCTTTTGATAGCACTTGAGAGTCATGGGTGTAACAGACCTGTTGATGGTTGAGCCGCCTCTGTGCTTCTAGTGGTTGTTAACTGTGCCACATAACAGTCTATTTTGTTAAATGAAATAAGGTTTAGACTTAGTTCTTCGAATATATTTTGAGCTTGTACTGCTGTTATAATGTTTACAGATTACCGGTGTCAGGTGAATCTTTGCAAAACTGCGGAAGGTGCGAGGACGCCCCACATGTCAGGAAGGCCGTGTTAGCTTACGTCATCACCTTCACCGATGGACCGATGCGACGTGCTCACATCTATTTAGACTAGTTTTGTTTCATAAGCAAATCTGAAGTATTTGTTTACATTTAATAATCGGGGCAGTTCTTAAGAAAGAACCGAGCAGTCAAGCTTTAGATGTCGAAGGTTAAAGTACGTTTGTTGTAATAAAGCGTATTATTGTGAATTTAGTGTTTTAATCAAACTAAAAAGACAGATTAACAGTCGCTAATCTATCATATATATATATATATATATATATATATATATATATATATAGTTGGAAAATTTAATTGAAAAGGGTATAAAGTTAAATTAGGACCCTTTCCTGGCTGTATGGCTGGTTTGCTAACTTATTTCTGAAGTGCCTTCTGACAAGTACTCGCCCATCATTCATGACAAAACAAAGTCTAAAGATAAATTCATTCCACTCCATAATCCAAACTGTTGTTCTCTACACTATTCCAATTTGAGAACGATAAGAAAGAAGTCCCTAAAAACAGGATTCTATGAAGACATCACAGTGTAAGAAGCAGTCTTCAATAAACCACTGATAGTTTTACAAGTAAACACAAAGAAGTCTAAGAAGAAGATATTCCTAAACCTCTCTTACATCGTTCAGATCCAACAATTCCAGACTCCGGTTCATCCAACTGGCAATTTACATGAACGAGTCCTGCGTCTTTTAAGTTAGTAAGTCGCCCTCTATCAAACTCACTTATACGACTAAAACTTGCACGCCTCCGCATGAATGCAAGAATCCCTTAAGCACAACAAAAGAAAAAGGAATGCTGAACTGTGCCTGCTTTACATCAGTTTAACACATACAAAAACTTTACAAATATGTATAGAACAAAATCCTTCAAAATTTAATTACTTTTTGTCCTCATATGGACGAGTGTACAACTGTACCTTCCTTTTCTATTTTCTATGTTCCTTTATTTACACGTATTCGTTGAATCCATTGTCCGCATGCATTGTATTTTGTTTCAGTTAGTCGTCGAATCTGATGATGACAAATGATCAGCTATGCAAAGACATCGCCGGCACACAAATGAATCCTGACATAGGCAAGTGCAGGACGAATGAATAATTAGTGGTCTCGGCTGCGAAGCAATCGAATCACGGTGTGCACACCGGCCAGGAACGGAACAATGTGCCGATCCACGAGTTAATTTTCACAGCGTTCGCAAATTCCATTAGACTTGTTGGCCGAAATAAAAGGAAATCGTCTCGTTTCCAGTCGGGATGTGACCTTTTGCGAAGAGGGCCGGTACACCCGTGCGATTTCGTGTCGACGGAGGTTGGTTTTACGCGGAATCTCAATTAAAACACGCCCGACCATCATCAGACAATTGGCTCGTGATCTCGGGGTCCTGATTAAAAGAGGATGGCTGCGCGTACTTTTTGTTTACAATCCTTTTTGCGGGACCCCGGGTTTGTTTTACTTCGCCGGATCGTGATAAAGCCGCAATTGCTACGTGTCGTTCCCGACGCCATTAAGGCGTTCGCTTCGTGCGCCTCCATCAAATTAACGTTTAATTAATCGACGTCCGAGCACAACAAATATTTTACTTTTGTTACCGATCGCTCCAACTTTTGCAATAATGACGGCCTTTCGGTCCGAGGCGAAAGTAAATTTTGCGCGAAATTAGGCACGGCCATAAAATGTTTATAGAAACGCTTTCTATGGTTAATTAAAAAATATACATATATGTACTTCCTTGTTGTATGTCGTTTATTTTACAACCGGCGTCGTTTATAAATCAATGACTACGACAAATTTTTCAAAGACACCAATTGACTATTTTTCATTTACATTATTGTTTATTGTATTCCTAAATATATAAATTGTGACCTATTTAGTATGGACTAGACTAATACGTTAATCACTCTATGGTATTCTCATATATTTTTGAGATTTTAGTCTAAACCATTACTTTATAAAATTAATTCATAGGAGAGTGCGATTATAGATGATGAATTTATATCATTTGGCTGTTCCACATTTTATATTTTCTAAGGAGAATGTTGGCATTAAAAATTAAACTGATTCTAGACTAATGCTTTAAATCCCTGTTTGATATTTTTGATATTTTTAAGATTTTAGTCGAAACCATACTTGATAAAATTAATTCATGAGAGAGTGTGACTAAGGATGATGAATTTATTCCATTTTGCTGTTCCACAGTTTGTATTATCTATGGAGAATGTTGACACTAAGAATTAAACTGACTCTAGACTAATGCTTTAAATCACTGCCTGATATTTTTGTGATTTTAGTAGAAACCATTACTTGATAAAATTAATTCATAAGAGAGTGTGACTAAGGATAATGAATGTAGTCCATTTAGCTGTTCCACACTTTGTATTATCTATGGAGAATGTTGACACTAAGAATTAAACTGATTCTAAACTAATGCGTTAAATCACTCTTTAATATTCTCAGATATTTTTGAGATTTTATTCCAAACCATTACTTGATAAGATTAATTCATAAAAGAGTGTAACTATGTATGATGAATTTATTCTATTTGGCTGTTCCACACTTTATATTTTCTAAGGAGAATGTTGGCACTAAAAATTAAACTGATTCTAAACTAATGCTTTAAATCACTGTCTAATATTTTTTGATATTTTTGATATTTTAATCCAAACAATTACTTGATAAAATTAATTCATAAGAGAGTGTGACTAAGGATGATGAATTTATTCCATTTGGCTGTTCCACACTTTGTATTATCTATGGAGAATGTTGACACTAAGAATTAAACTGATTCTAAACTAATGCGTTAAATCACTCTTTAATATTCTCAGATATTTTTGAGATTTTATTCCAAACCATTACTTGATAAGATTAATTCATAAAAGAGTGTAACTATGTATGATGAATTTATTCTATTTGGCTGTTCCACACTTTATATTTTCTAAGGAGAATGTTGGCACTAAAAATTAAACTGATTCTAAACTAATGCTTTAAATCACTGTCTAATATTTTTTGATATTTTTGATATTTTAATCCAAACAATTACTTGATAAAATTAATTCATAAGAGAGTGTGACTAAGGATGATGAATTTATTCCATTTGGCTGTTCCACACTTTGTATTATCCATGGAGAATGTTGACACTAAGAATTAAACTGATTCTAGACTAATGCTTTAAATCACTGTCTGATATTTTTGTGATTTTAGTAGAAACCATTACTTGATAAAATTAATTCATAAGAGAGTGTGACTAAGGATAATGAATGTAGTCCATTTGATTGTTCCACACTTTGTATTATCTATGGAGAATGTTGACACTAAGAATTAAACTGATTCTAAACTAATGCGTTAAATCACTCTTTAATATTTTCAGATATTTTTGAGATTTTATTCCAAACCATTACTTGATAAAATTAATTCATAAAAGAGTGTGACTATGGATGACTAATTTATTCCATTTGACCATCACTTGATAAAATTAATTCATAAAAGAGTGTGACTATGGATGATGAATTTATTCCAATTCGCTGTTCCAAACTTAGTATAATCTATGGAGAATGTTGGCACTAAGAATTAACCTGATTTTAGATTAATGCATTAAATAAGTGTTTGATAAACTGAGATATTTTTGAGATTTTACTCCAAATCATTACTTGAGGCTGTCTGGATATTTTAGTATTCATTATTTTAAAAAATCATTAATTAAAATTGACTTAAATAATAAATAAGTTTTCAACTGAAGGACAGAGATTAACAATAAGATATATTTTTAAATATTATAATATTTTTAAACAAAAAATATTTTTAGCCTTTCAAACAATATTAATAACCAGGAGGTTTTTTAAAAATACAATTTTACTCACAAAAACCATACTTTGAATTTTTTGATGTCAATAATAATTACAAACAAAATAATACTTACTGTCGGTATTTTTTAAATAAATAAATTAACACTTAACAAGCGAAAGTGAACAACCCCAAATTGAAATTAAGCAAAATATTTGTGGAAACTTGAAAACCGTAATTAAGGAGACAGTAGAATTTATCAAATCGGCGCAATAACTTGAGAGCACTAATTGGCAGTCGCAGCAATTATACGGTGTTACTTTGCCAAAATTGAATATTAAGTTATTTAATTCGTAACGACTGCGATCGAATTAACATTCCGCACGAATTAAAAACTTAATTCATTAATTGGGACCTGATTTATTGTTATTAATTAAGAAATACGTCCGTTAATGGAGTCTCTCTCTTACTTTTTTAATTTAACCATATGGCGTGCATATAAACACGAGAAACCGAAGACAACATAATCGGAGTTCGTTGACAAAATAATGGTTTCGTTCGATTTAAAAAGTTCATTTTCTTAGAATAAGTACGTATTAATCATGGGGCTTCGTGAGGTGGGACTTGTAAGGTTTTATCACCTGTCTAGGCGTTCCCCAAGACGATTTACATTGGACTCGAACCCCCAGCAGTACTGCCAGCGATGTAACGAATTGCCGACAGGAGAATTTTAAAATTATGATGAAGTGTGTTTGTTCGAGGTTAGCGCAGTAGATGAGCTTAACTTTACTTGCCAGAAAAGGGGGGAAGTCAGTGTAAGTGTTAACCGCAAAAACCTGCAGACACGTAAGGTATAAAAGCCTGGCTTTAGTGATAGACGTGAAATATAAATAAGGAAGTTGTTGACGTTGAAGTCAGTTTTTCAGGACAAATAAGCTCGCGAGCGAATCAATAGGTTCGTTCGCAATGCAATATGCATATTCATTCAAATGAGACCAAGCGCTGCTTCAAAAGACTGGCTTGCACCTGTCGCCGCAATATCATAATTTCCGTTCATGGGAAGCCTTGAGAATGCTAATGTTCACCTGTACCATGGAACAGATTATTCATTAAAATTATTCTTTCTTGCATATTTATTAGTTGTGCGTTTGTGAGAGGAACTGAATTGTAACTAAATTAAATGGTATCGAGATAATTTTATCGGTGATCGATTGGAGGGTTTTCTCGGCAATTTCTCGGTTGGGGGGACCCTTTGAACTGAAATTAGTCCCGTGCAGTAATTACACCTTTTACCAGGGGTTCACTTACATGTAGCAAGCCATTAGAGAGTCCATTACCGTCTGGTACGTGACTACGAATTAAATGTAATTAGAATATTGACAACGTTGTGTGGAATTGCCACACACGAATATTGTTATGTAAAAACAATGGAGATAAATTCTTTTGTCGGCCCCCTAATTAATCGGGGTTGAAAACTTTCCCGTTCGAACACAATCCCACAACTTACAATGGCAACATTTCCCACCGCCGATAAACGGCATTAAACAATGTCCGTCCGTATCGTAAAACAGGCGAGCACACAGTGGCCAAGAACCACAATTGAAATGTTCTGTTGCATTGATGCACAGGCCAACATAAATCGGACAATGCCCGGAGCCCTTATGGATAATAACATCTAAACATGTTCGGGTCGCCATGCTGAATTATTTATGAATTTGTGTGCTTTGACGTACTCGTAACTAAACCGCGGACGCCACGAATAAACTGGAACTTTCGTCGCATCAACACGAGACACCGATACTGGACCTTAAAACGGCGGCTGATTTGTTACGGAATTTAAAATGCACAGTTCAAATGTAATTGGTTACATGAACCGGCATCGCACGCTCTATTAATAACAATTCCCACGGCAATTACAGGTCAAACTTGGCTTCATGCGAGTTTTTCAAATCGATATTTTAATTAATATAAATAATTCGTAATGATATGTGCAAGTTTAAAAGACTGCGCATAATGATCTTCGATCGTCGATTCGATAATTAATTAATTGAATTGCACAAATACAACATGACCGCAATATTTGCGGTAATAATATTTAAATGAATACCCCAATTATAATAAATCGATTCTATTTGCAATACTTACAATGTCTCGAATTCGCGGCCTGCGGCAGTCAAATCAAATATGGGCTTTATTGAAACAGAGTTTCTTGTGCGCTGCTTATAAATCCAATTATAGCGACGAAAAAATCCGCGAAACGTGATTAGATTGATCGATCGGGTGAATTGATAATTATACACGTATGCGGCTGGAATTACCGGTCCAAACGCAATTTTATTACCATAAAAAAATATTTAGCTGCATGCAGCCATAGAAAAGGTCATTAACATCACAATTAGACGGATTTCGAATGTATCATACGTGTAGCTACGAAATTATCATTCATTGTCAATGGCCCGACATTTCAACCTATCGACAAACGTCCATCAATCAAAACTTCGTTGTCGGGTGTTTACTGTCGGTTCAATTTCCAATAGAAACCTGTAACGTAATTACCAACAGTTCAGTTGGTATTTATCGAATTTGCACAAACAAACTGTTTAATATGTTCATTTTTTTAAGTTCATGCAAGCCATAAACACCTGTTCTCGCCGGTTATTATTCCAAGCGGATCATAAATTATTAATAGTCTTGTAATTTACAATTTTCTGAATGTCAAACGAACAATTCCCGCACCAACATCTCCATTTAACTTCCACAAACTCGGCAAAGTATCGCACTAAAATATTCCAATAGTACGGGGGGACAGGCGATGGGGGGTGAGATTTTAATTTGGCAGTTCTCAAGTAGCCCCGCTTCAAATCGTCGAACTCAAAACAAGCGGTCGTATTTTAAACAAGTTTAAGTTGCCCCCAAGTTCCTTCGCAAAACTTTCCGAACCGAAATCTCACTTCGGAGAAAAATAGTTTAGTCCGAAAAGCCACAGTTTTCCACAGGGATAATCCGACCGAAGCGGAAGTAATATTGAACAGTAAATACTGAACGAGGGACGTTACTATTTTTTCGTGATTGTAAATGTTCGAAGATTTTAGCCACATTTTTTTATTTAGTATTTTAACTGGATTTATTATATTAATGTCAGCAAATATACATATTACATTGGATCTGTTGATAATCATATTGATATTTAATATAATTATCCTAATTATATCTTGATAATTATGTTATTTGTTGATCAAGATCATGGGCGGAGTTGTTAGACTGAACTCAGACAGTTTATTATTAAAAAATACATAAATTAACAAAACTAAAAATATAGTTGCAAATATATATTTATTAAAAACATCTATAATATTTTTATAAAATGGGAAAAATAATATTCTAAATTACACTGATACATTTTCCTTAGAATTTTTTCTTATTTTTTATTAGTAATCCGTTTCTAAGTTTGTTCTTGTTTGTAAACCATTGAGAAAACTTGGAGAGGTCCTGTTATTCGTCACAAAAAAACTTTTTCTATATTATTATTTGCTTTCTATATTATTATATTAATTATTTTAGTTCATAATCTTGTTTTCGTTGATTTTTTTTCAATAATAATTTGTTTTTTATTAATAATATTGATTAAAATTTGTATAAGGGAATTATTATTAATTATTATTTTTTAGTGAGCCTTTTTTAACACTTTAATATGAATTTATAATTAAGAGAATTCTTAAATCACGCACTGGTAGAATATAAACAATTTTTATAATATCCATAGAACTCACTTTCTCTCTCTCTCTTTCTTATCAATATTTTAAATTATTCTTAATTAAAGTTGATTTTTAAATAAACTGTTGTGAGAATGGCAACACTGTGTATTCACAATTATTTTTAACTATTAAAACAAAGTGAGAATGGAAACCTCGAAACCAACAATAATATATATTTTCTAAACATAAATAATACATAAACTTACAAGAATTCTATTAATAAATCGAAAAACGTGAACAAAACTCAAATCTAATAACACATTTATTATAAGAAATATATAAACATAAAAAAGGATATAGTTATAAATGTAACATTTTCGTTAAAAAAATTAAATTACACTAATACGAGTTTTCAGAAAAATAATTATAATTTGTAATATACTTTGAGAGTTATTTAAAATATTACATTAGAACAAATAGAACTTAATTAGACCAACTCCATGTATATGAAATTTGCCCAAACATTTGAAGAAGCAATTCAATGAAGAATTTATTTTTTCAAAAAATACTCTATTAACATTTTTTCTTTTGGTACACCTCAAAGGGATGATAGAGAAAACAACAGAACAGCATTTTTTCTTAACTCTATTTTGAGTTCTTATTCACTCAAATCGAGTTGAGTTGCAACTTAGACCAACTGTATATTCCCCATTATTTATAACATCAACAAGGCAAGGAGAAAATAGAAATCTCGACATTAACAATAAGATATATTTTCTAAACATAAATATAAAACGTATGGAAATATTTTTAAATAATATACGTTTTCAAACAAAAAAGAAATCTTTTACTATTAAACAATATTAACCATCTGAAACCAATTGTAAGAACATATTTTAATTTAAAACAAAGAGAAAATGTAAATCTGGAAATAAACAATAAGGTATTTAATTGTAAACGTGAATGTAAAACTTAATATCGTAACTTGGGAATGGGAATTAATTTAAAAAAAAAACCTCAGGAACAAACGTCGCACGATCAGACCATTAAACAACCAGACAAATTAAACATAAACTGGTAACTCGATGAACGCAATGTGCGAACAATACGTCGTCCCGACATCCGAATCTGTTTTCACAGTTCCGCAGCCTCCTCCAACGTTATAATTTCCTCCGGGGCGAATACCTGACGTTGCGTCTATATTAAATTTTGGAGCGAGTCTCCCGTATTACGTTACGGCCTCGGATGCATTCCTCCAGAAATATTACACCGAATACGAATTCCGCTGAAATAAACTCGAACCCGGGCGCAGATTTGCATTGTATCAGCAGCGACCGGATCCTGGCTGCAACAACCCGTCCAATTTGGACGCAAATCCCGCGACGTCGAGCAGCACGGCATCCAATTCATTGTTAGTCGACGGAGTGTGTCGCGCGAAATATTCGTTATTTTACTTATGGATTCAATCAAATAATCGTGCCCGGTTCCCGGAGCCGTTCAACGCATCCATAAAAATTAAACGCGCGAGGCCTATAAAGCCGCAGGTCGTGAAAACACTGAAATTTGTTTCCACGTCCCTCCGGTGATAATAAAGTCGTCATTTCAGCAACGCCTTTGACACGAATCCTCCTCGAAATAGCGACAAGCTACGAAATTAAATAAATGCGCGAGTTTAACTGTCGAGTAAGGTTGTTTAAACCTATCAACGGGTTCGTCGTGGACGCGACGAAACTTTAAGACTGTTACTAAATCTGTAAGTTTATTATTCCTGTTTTATGAGGGGCTTACGGAAACGATTTTCGGTTGCGTAATTCTGTACGTGATTTTTGTTGAAAGAGTTTCGAATTTTGATACGATAATGGACAACGACTTTCACGAAAACTCGAAGGGGGAGGGGGTGGCGAAAGTTTTATAGAGGCACAACCATGGAATAAATTTAAAAATTTATAAGAATTTCCTTCTGTTAACGGTGAAAAAGACTTTTAAGTATTTAGTTTAGTAAATTAGGTTTGAATTTTTATTTCCTTAACCGGTTTTCAGTTGAACATAAAATATTGTAATTTCCTTATACGAATCGTAAAAAGATCGCTTGGATTTTTATTATTTCCTTATAAGTTCAAGAAAAGTATGTTAATTAGCGTAATTTGCATAGGATATCATAGTATTTATTTAAATTAGTTCGCAATAATCAACAATTAATTATACTGTAATGAAATGAGAAACGTTTAATTGATTTTAATCAATCGATAATTTCAAACTGTTTATTCTATCTGGATTAATATAATCTTGGCGTGGAACATAAAAACCAGATATTAATTCTGAAATGTATGACATTAACTTCAATAATATATTGTTAAATCTGTCTCTTAACCTAAAAAAACATTCAGGAATTCAACTGCAGAAAACTGTAAGCCACATGAGTAGTCAGTGATAACCCTAAATTAGTGACCCCCCTCCCACTTCTTCTTGACAAATTGTTTGAAACTGACCCGACTAAATGTCAGTAAAACAACGTGTCCCCAAAACAGTCTGTTCCAGGAACAGCCTTCCTCATTCGTGACCAAACTAATATTACGGACAATTAATGGCCGAACAAAAGGCAAAACAGAGAGATAAGGTCTCCAGTCTCGTGTGTTATGAAAGATGTCCCGTAACAATCCATCAGCCTTTAAAACCGAGAAATGCGGTAATATCTGAGGGCCCACGAATGAAAGCGACACTGCGGCCGGGCCCATTTATCCAACGGCCACATCATCCCATTCAGCGTGTTCATATATAAAAGGGGAATATATCTGCAGGACCAGATAGAAAAGAAAACGTGGTCGGCATCCGTTATTGGCTCCGAAAGACGTAATTCATTTATGCGGCCGGTTTGTTAGGGCTTATGAATTTACCTTTTTGTGTGTTCCCAAGTTATTCAATCAATCGATTTCCCTTTCCTAACTCATATCGGAAGTTAATTTTTTGTAATTTGTGGTTTCGGGACTATTAAATACATGAATCGCATTGGTATACAATAAAAAACAAGGCATTAAAGAAAATACATTTAATTTAGTAAACACATAGACGTTATCACAACAAATAACCGAAAAAATATAACGTTAGATCTTCTTGAATTGAACATTTCTCTGTAGATCAATTTGAACGTTTAGAGCACTGCATTTTGTGTTGAGAATTTTTTAGTGGGGAGAACATCGTTGAGCCCACCTGATGTCTTTTAAATAGGACTTCGACCTTCTTGCTCTTTTTGGGTTTGGCAATCATTGCATTTACAGGAATCTGTTTGGTAATAAATAATGTCGAATTTCCAAGCTTGTATCTGAGCTGCCCATTCTCAAACAGCAAATCGTGCCTTGAGCTAGTTGCCCTACGATTTTTTTGTTTTTTAGACGATTTTCTCTGTAAATCACGGTGCACGGAATACTTAATAGTATGTCTCTTTCCTTTGGCAAATTTAAAGTTGGAATCTTTCTCAACTGGCTTGTAAAGATTATTTCCCAACCTGTCGGTTTTCTTGCTAGAAGACACTTTGTCTTTTAGCGTATTAAATTTGCTGACAAAGTAATTGGGTGCGAGCTTCAATCCGGTTTGACTGCTTCCGATGTGTATGTCATGTTTCGAAAACATGTCCTGACTTTTCCGCGATTTTTTCAGAGATACCATTTTTCTCATGGAACGTTTCCCTCTAACGTCATCTTCAAGGTTAGTTTGAGAGAATTCGTTAGAATTGGAAAAGACTCCACCATTTTTTTTGAAGTTTGATGACACTTTTTCTACTAGTAAATTGAATTTACTCAATAAGAATTTCGATCCAACTTTATGTCTTGTATCTTTGTTCCCAAATTGAAAATCATGCACGGAGTTGTCCGCCTTACTGAAAGATTCTTTTACCTTTTCGCCCCGTGTCAATGACATTTTGATGTTTTCGGGCGGAATGAAGTTCGTCAATCCACTCCAATCCGGGTACTCGTCGTGAATTGAACGTCTGACCTGCTGAGAATCGGGAGGATGGTTAGTTTCTGTACCGGGAGGTACTTTCAACCCCGATACTTACCGACTGCCGGGGTTGTCTGTCATTGCGTGGAGTTCGATCAACGGTCGGATGATCAATGTGTCCGCCGTAGAAGCGTCTACAGTGTCCGGCGAACTTGTGCCACGCCAAGGGCAGATCGGGAAACTTTAAATACGCCGGCATGGCTCAGAATAAAACTGACATCGTACGGGAATTTTGAAAAAGTGACAAACATCAACGTGAAACCGTGACAAATTGTCTAATGATGTAAATTCAAATAAACGTCGCTTGCTTGATTAAAGACGTTGACATTGATTCCATTGGATAAATAAAATGATAGGAGGTTAATGTCTCTCAATGCATTAATTCAATGTGGCCAAATAACCGATAATCAGTCTCTCGAGTGTACGAGTTCATAAACCGCATTGCCAATAATCAACTTTGTTTATTCGCCCCGAAGGAATTCGACGCGGTGAATAAACGAATCGACATTGACGTGATGGAGTTCGGCCATTCCTAATTGTTTTCTCCCCTCATAAATTCGATAATGTAGCAATCAAGGCGGAAAAATCACAACTAAAGCTTAAACAATTCGGTAAATTAATGATGAAACAATCTAGTAAATTAATATCTATGGTGTAACGGATTTCAGATGACAGATGAAACTGTTGCCGGAGGTCATATGGGATGAGTGCTCACAAAGGAAATATGACAAATGTGAATGATTTAGCGAAATTAATTTTATAAAAAGGAATTTCATATTGCAGGGCGTGCCTGAATACATCAACCGTATGCTTACGACCGAATATTTGGTTCCAAATATGTAGGAATTCTATATTTAGACATCGGTAAATTAAATTAATTTCATTACGTTATATTATTAAATTACATGATTTGTGTGAGTAAAATATATAAACGTAGGTAACTAGATTAATTGTGCAAATTTAATTAATTTATCCTCAAATCTTATCGTATATTATGGTTGAACATTAACACAAGTAATTAGATAAACTCACATATTGCATATTTAAACCAATATTAATTGAATTCGCATTTTATCTGTATCTGTAATATGGAAATATCAAGTTTATTAGATTTCAGAAAACCAATTTGGAAAACCATTCGAAAATCGATTTCCTGGGCAAAGAAATTTACATGATTGAATTGAATTAGTCCTTGGAAATCTGTGTCGTCCTGTAAGAAAGTTGTTATAAATTGTGAACTTTATTAAACGGAAGATATTGGATTTTGTAATATTATTGGCGTAACTTTATTAAAGCACTTTTTTGCGTTACGGATAGGTTTTATTTCAATTCACAATCCACATTCTTCTTTCCTGCATCTGCATAATGCGTGGGACACAATATAAATTGATAATTAATGTGACAAGTAACCTTGATAAGTAAGATAAGTATAAAAAACCAAACGACTCTTGCCCCATAAATTACTGCTGCAATCTCTGTTTTATGTGCTGTAATTGTCCTGCAAAAATCGTTTAATCGATAGCATAACTCTTTCAAATTACAAATTGGTGGGCGAATTTATTGAATCATTTAATGTGTCAGCAGTTAAAAACAATAAATTTCGCACATAGCCAGTGATATGCACTGATTACGGAAATTAAAACCTGTTTCTGCGAGATTTTATAATTGTTTATTGTTATTTTTGAATAATTAAATGTGAATTATTATTCAGCTGCCTTCTATGTAAAATATAATTATGTACAACATCTGTAATTGGATACCACCACAAAATAAAAAACACACTATGCACGACAACTTTTAAAACTACGTCTATAAAACGTTGCCAAAAGTACATGAAACAGTTCAACAAAATTTGACGGAAAAGTGTTGGTAGTTAAGGCATTCAACAAACGATCCCCAAAAGGATTTTGCGAGTTTAGCTCGCGTTTTCGAGCAATTAATTTTTTAATTGGGTGATAAATTTTAGAGTAAAATCTGCAGTTTTCGTCCAACTTTAACGAACACAAATTCGTTTAGGACATTTTCAAATACAGTATGTTTTTTCTTTGTTACAATTTTTATCAAAAATTCTGCTACATAAAGTCAGGAGGCATTAAAATAAAACTTAAACTACAGGATGTTTCTCAAATAGTGGATAAACTCTTCTTAACGATATAGCCAGTGTTAATTTGAGTGTAAAATTTTAATAACAAAATACAGTGAAAAAAATGTTTAACCCCCAAAAAGGCTATTAAAAATAATTTGGGAAAATGACTTAAAAAATCTTTAATGTTAATAACATTATTTCTATTAATATTTATCTGAAATTTTATTGTAATTAAACAAGGAAGATATTTGAATTGTTAAATAATAATGTATAAGAAGTAATAGGCCAAAAAACATTGTGGCAATACTGTGACTATTTACATACGTGATTTTTAGGTTTAACAACCGAGTCGCAGGGGTGTAAAATAGACCTAGACAGTAGACATACCTAAAACAAATAAAAAAATATATAAATTTATTTAAATAACACTATCAAAATTATATACTGACAAAATTAGTAGACTCTTAATTTAATGGTAGTAATTGTGTGGTTTAATATTAATTAATTAGTAAATTAAATAGTTTTTTCAAGAGTTTATGTGTTTGGTCGATGTCAGTAATGTGGCAAGTTTATTTAGATTTTGGTATTAAGATTTTCTACACAAAACATCTAAAAAAAGAATTTTGGATAAAAATGTTGAACTCCTCGTATATATAAACCCCCATAATTTATTTTAGTTTATTAAATGCGACGAAAACTCCACTAAAATATTTCATGTTACGTTGAACCGTGCAATTAATTAATTCCAATCTTGAATCTAACCAAAATAAAAATGTGCTGCAGTAATATTAACGCAGAAAAAGCAACGAGCTACGTGATTAAAAATCTAAACACTCGAATTATGCAAGTCCCATATCCAACCCGTACAATAAATTCCACTAATTAAAAAAAAATCGCATTTAATCCAATTCCGACACGAACACGCAACATGCCTGGGCCGAACGACGCGAAAAAAAAAATGGAGACATTCCTCAAGCACAACGTGTGCGAACAATAAATTATTAGAAGAACTGAACCCCATTCGTCAACGGGCACCCCGACACACACAATCGTCGCCCGTCGTCGCTTTTTTCCAGTTACTAATTAAGAGTGGCTGCGAATAGAAGTGAGGCGACTAAATCCATCATTTTTGTGAGTTGAATCTGACTTGTGCCAGGTCACTTTTCCCAGGTGCACCGTTGCGGACCTTGTGGACGATGGAACAGTTGCAGATATGATGGTGGTGGGCGCGCGTCCGCAACAATGGCGAGGTGGGACAGCACGGTTGCAGGGTGCCCATTGTTGCACTTTTGTCTACGCGGAAGATGGGCGAGGCAGGAGGCACGAGATATTTATTGTTGTCGCAATGGGTTAGATTAAATTTTCGTCCATTGTGCGAGAGATGTGAACTTTTGTGTCGGACCTATGGGCACAATGGAACAAGCGCCGGGATAACTGCTACAATGGATACAGTTGGCTTTAATAAAGCACGCTTTGGAGAGCAAAAGCTGATTAAGAGAATTGATTTTGTGTGCATTGATAACGGAGAAATGAACGACTGACCTGGCAAGACCGTATTCAAAAGTGCCGGATTTAAACGAATTTGGAAGAAAAATATATGGTGGCAGTTCAAAAATTACGAAAAATAAAACAAGATTTGACCGATGTGGCAGCGACTTGTTATTAAACATTTGTTGCTGATCGTCTGCATGATCAGCATCTTCCAAACAGTTGGTCTTCTGTTTAACATCGTAAAATCAAGTTGGTTGGTTAGTTCTTGTCATGAATCACATTTTGTATTGAAAGCGTTTCACACTTTTTTCACATTCAGTAAGAGAGAAACTATTTTTATACAATTATTTCTAAAAACCAAAAAAAAAACGTACGCGACAAAATTGAAGTGACGAGTATTTTTCAGTCACAATGCCTGTGGTCAACATTTGTGGCGGATTTAAAAAATAAAATTATTGTGGCCTATAATTCAGGAAGATCTCAGAAAGTTATAACAACAAAGATGTCTTTCAAAAAAGAATCAAAAAGCAAGACTTCTTTTCGCTCAAGGGTATAAGAACTGGACAGCAAAAAAATTATTGGAAATTTAATGAAACAAAAATCTTGTAAGTCTTGTAAGCATATATTGTTTTGCATTTAAACAAAAAGAAAGTCGCTCTAATTTTGTCCGATACTGTATATCTATGTAGAGGCATTTTTATTTTTAGAGAATAAATTGACTTTTTCCTGATATCGATTCATTTAAAATGTGTGGATTGATTCTTCCTTTTACTGTAATGTAGAAAAAATACCAAAAAAATACTTAGAGTAATTTTTCAACAATTTTTTACATTTTTTTTTATTTATAATTAGGTTTATTTGAAATTAAATAATCTAGTTAAACGTTACAAAACAAAACGTTTTTACCAATACTGCTTCAACTTCATGAAAAAATAAAATTGACTGCTCACTTTTTTGCAAAATATATGTTGACAAATCAAATTGTTTTTAGTTCTACAATGTTAAAAGGCAATTAAAAAATGAGCATACTGTAATATCATTCTAGCCACAACAATAACGACATTTATTAAACGGCATAGTAATTATAGTTGTAAAATGAAAAACAATTAAACAACATAAAGCGCAATTCATAAAACAATAAAAAAACAGCCTGTTAAAACTGTTAAAAGTTTAATAAATACCGATCTCGACTTTTTCCCTCGTCCCCTGCGACATAAAAGACCGTCATCTGTAGCGTACTGCGTTATTCCTTGACAAATTTCCTTTTAATAACTGTTCTTGTTGAAGCCAACGTTTTGCCGGCTTTTTTGCCAGAACGAAAAACTGACAAGCCATTTCCGTTGATGGAGCTTTATTTCCTTTATTAAGGAATGCTCCATCCCAAGGATTCACGTTTATCTTTTATATCTTTATAGTTGTGTCTTGTTCTGTTAAGCCGAGTCATTGTCATTTATTCTTTGGTAAATAATTAAATTACGTATTTCTACCGGGCCCTTTAAAATAGCTTTTTGTCCCATCAAATTAAATGTGCACATTAAAATTCAGGCGCTGTCATTCGCAGAGCCGCGACGAATGAAAAGCATACATGTGTTAAATAGGCCGACGTGTGCTGTCGATGCTATGCAAAATATTTTCAATATCGCGAATTCATGTTCGGAATGATTGAATGCCCTAAATGTTAAGTGAATGCGGAAAGTAGTGCAATCAATTTCAGCGAACCGTTTGATGTGGGAAATGGAAAGCTCTCTCGACCGGCTGAAGGATTCCTGAAATTAATGTTTACACCACTACATTTTCATTATTGCGAGAAGCCGTCGGAACAAACTAAATTGACGGGGTAAATAAACGGGGTAATAATTGAACCGATAAATTTTTTAGTGGAATTCAAGGATTTTCAAGTATTTCGATGAGCTACGGTTTTTATGGTGCTTTTACTGGGCTGGTTCTCGAAAACTCTCGATTGATATAAGCAGATATCGATACTGGGTCTCGATTATTTGCCTTTGATAAAACGTTTCAAAGTGCATTTGCTGAATGTTTGTATTAATTTTGTTACATTCATGCTAATGCAGGATGTCGATTACATTAACGACCTCTGATTCATATTCTAGTAATACATTAGTATCTACGAATTTCCGCTTTGAATGATTAAGTCACTCCAATAGATGTATCCTTTGGGCTTCATAAATAATGATTAGAAAATAAATAACATCACCAACGGAACACTTCAACCCGATCATTTTCCCTTTTCCCTACACTCAACAGCTGGCTCTAATTTAATTCGGTATAAAAGGAAAAAAGTCGTGAGAAACTGTTCATGATCTTGTAACGTGCTGCGGTGGTAGCTGCTCCCGCTATTGAATATGTGATGTATATTAATGTGTTAAGTATGTAAAATTAAACTGAATGGATTAAGGTAGTTGGAAACTATCATGTCTGGCGTGTCTTACTAAGTGGAACAAGTACCCCATCCATTAATCTCCTTAGATACATGATTTGTCGGTGCGGTTCAAGAGCACACAAATAAATTCTACCTAGTGAACATAACTCCTCCACATGATAGGATTTTTGATCTGTTTAGCAATAAACCAGACCCAGATAAGGTAACGAAATCCCTTTCGGGGACTTCAAATAAGCCAATCTTCCTCAATACGTTTATGGAAGAGCAAATTGAAATTTATAGGTCAAGCAGGGGAATTCTATTACATGGGGATAACACGATTTATATACAGTGAATCGTGCAGGTAAGAATTTTTCGAGCGGGTCCCTGATGTTATCGGCTCGGGTGCTTCTTAAACGACGCACACAAACCCCAAAATGTTCACCAACAAAAAACCTATTTATAAAATTGTAAAGCGTCAGTTCAAAATATTTCTATTCGTCGGGCCACTTGAACCACCACCATGCATAAACAAATGGCACTATAAAATATCCGGCACATCTGGACTTGAGGAATTCTATATTTTTACGGGGGGCCGACGGGTAAATATTTACCCAAGTATTGGCAATTCTATCTGACAAATCGTGTTTTATGGCATAAATAGAAACCGGCAAATTTCCCATTTTCAGGTGGTGGTAGTGAGGAGGCGAAATTGGCACTAGTTTTGAAACATAAAAGTGGCTAATGAGTTGCCATAAAATCAACACTATACTGTAAAACAAACGTGAAAATTCAGTATGCCGCCATTTTATAAAATTACAGCCTACAGTCTTACCAGTTAGTGTTATCATACATGAATATAAACATTTATTGTGCATTCAAAATAAATGTGAAATTATACACATTAAAACACAAGAGCATATAATCAACTAAATGACGATCATAAAATTAATTTCACAATAAATTTATGTCCAGTTTAGGTTACGTTAATAAAATTAAATGATACCTAAATGTACATACTTTGCCATTCCACCGCAAATAAACATTTTAGGTAATTCAATATCTAAACAGGTTTTTAATTAACATAACGCGAGATGAATTAGAATATTAATTGAATTGTGCTTATCGCATTTCTCAACGTGCCTCATTGCAGCCAATATTCACGAAGCAAACTTCGCGTCCAAATTTTATTTCGGGAAATGCCTGAACTTTCACATTAGCCAGACTGATTCGACAATATTAGTTAATTGCGTCCATTTGTACGTAAAGTTGCGACATTAAACCCAGAATTCATCAGTGGAATCGCACTTCACAATGGTCTTAATTAAACTATCAAACCGGCGAAATTTAAAGCGCCCAGGCTCCGTAACTTAAATCAGTTTGAATTAGTTCCACAATAAGTGCTAACGTAAATAAGTTTGGCTTGCTTCATTAAGCTTGAAATATCCTGAACGCATTCGAGTTAATTAATAGTTGAATCAACATCTTAAATTTTCGATAATTGAATAATATCGAACGTGCACGAGATAAATCAAATCGGGGCTTTACAGAAAAAATATAATAACAGGGTTATTAAAATATTTTGGGGAGTATCACTTTCTTTATCCCGAATCTTCGGGTTTCATTATGACTTTTTATCTCCCCATAAAAACTTATGAAACTGGAAATTGTGTAAGTATGATGGGGAAATGAATGCAAACTTTATAGTCTATTAACTTTATTGCCATTAATCTTAATCCACAGTACCTTCGCCGCGAAGCTACTTTGTGACGGTCACATTAATTTTCAGTAGACTCAGCTTTGCATTTTAATTGCGACACTCAAAAAATGAATTAAAACGGGAACCGTATCGTAAACACATTTGTCAAACTTCGATTGCGTTAAATCTCGGAGTATATTTGAAGATTCAGCTGAATTAAACCTCGTTTACTACGTATAATAAGTGCAAGAACTTGATTTAAAGTTCACATTTACCGGGAATCTATCGCGGGTATATCGTGTGTAAACTCACTTCAGTCGCTTTCGCGTATTACCATAAAAGTCACATAAAAAGAATCCTCTAAATTAGGGCTCCCCGGAATCGTACTCGAATAATTGAATGAATGAATGGCTCCGAATATCTGGAGGATTTTCGGGATATACTTTTGTTCCTTTTGTTGTCTTGTTTTTTTTTTAAAAAAAATATGCACAGCACAGAAGTGTTTATGTGTTGGATTTTGAATAAATTAATTCCAAAGGGCATTCCGTCGAAAGCCAGCGAGAATAGTACATCAAATTGATTTTTATGAGTGGAATTTCTATTTCAGTCCCGGCACGTATTACGTACTCAATCATCTTAATTGAATCTAAATGCAATTTTTCATTTAACTGCTAATTAAATTGACTCCATTTGATTAATTGAGTGAATTGAATTCAATTAAAGAAGTCTTTCTTTTGTTACTGGACGTTTTAAAAGAACTTCATTATTTTCTTTGTGGTGATTTCACCTCGCTTCCTTGAAAGGATTGAAAAAATATGCCTGTTGAATTCCGACGATAAATCCCATCCAAAAGAGACGATAATAACAATAATCTCGAAGAATTTAAACATTCGTACCGATTATAAAAATGTCTTGCAGTCCTTCCACATCCGTGCAGATCCAGCACTCAACCGTCAGATAAACATCTTGATTACCCTACTGACGTTAATGTGTGCCAATATAAAAAACCTAGAAGTTACTTGCGCAGATTGCGCTAGATTGTGCGGCTTCAAAAGATAAAATTAAATTGGCAGTAAAGTTTCCAATTTTGGCCATTGCTTGACATCAGACAAACAAGCTCCTCGAAAATAACCATCGATTGGAAGACGACGCTTTTTACGCTTGCCAACTTTATTGGCCAGGCGAATTAAATTAAGGTAAACGTAATCGCCCTGTTGAATTTATGTAACTCCTTTTATTAACAGGACTGCGGCCGCAAATTATATCGCCGTCAGTTAAACGGGAATGATTGACCAATAAAATTACGCGATCATCGGGAAAGTTTATTGGTCCGTGCCACGTTATGCTGACGTTTACAGTTGTTTTTATTAAGACCGGGGAAATTCTCCAAATGAAAATTAACCATTTTGGCCGTTATTAACTTGCACCGCTGGCGGTGCTTTGCAGACTGTCACAAGCTTGTGGATTATATCGATGCATTATACAAACTTTCCCGGAGTTTATTACCAAAATGAATGATGTGGCAGCTAATCCTGAAGTAATTGAAAATGTGTCAGAGAACTTGAGAAAAATAAACAAGAGTCGTGTACAGTTGGGGTGATAAAACGGCAATCTTCTCGTTATTGTTGCGGCACCATAAATCTTCCGATATATTATATCATTTCTAGATATTTGTTTTAACACTTGAAATTTACATTGCAACAGGAATAATTGCCCGTTATGACAATCGGTGTGATATACGGCCACAATACATCAAATAGTTGTCCCATGAAACGGTCACGAATTAAATAATAATCTTTGGTGTTTCAATAATTATCGGGCACATTTACATAAAACACAATAAACTATTGCTCTTAACAGGAATGTGAATGTCATCGGCAGCGAACACAATAAATACCCGCTCATTTCTAATGGGAAAACTTTAAATCAGATTCTCCACTTGTGTAATGCTAAAGCTATTACAAACATCCAGCCACGATTTATGTTGCACCTCAAGCTATTTAATATTTACTTTGTCACATTTTACTTTTACTCTACACGTTAAATGTTTCGCAAAAACAGTTTATTGTACCATTTAAGTTGCTTTAAAATCAGACTATTTATAATCAATATCCAATAATTTCCGTTTTTGTACCGGTAAAGAAAAAGTAAGTTAAATAATTCTTTAACTTAATTTATTACAAAATATCTTATTAATAAAAAAAAAATATCATAATTAACATAAATAATATACTATAGACAAACAATGATAACTTTCTTAATAGTTAACAATATAAAAGATATCTTAGAAACAAATTACTAATAAGAAATGAAAGTTTTTTATTATAAATATTATTATTAACGCTAAATTAGTTAGTGAACAAAAACTAGACATCCTAAGTACTGGTAGAACTTCATTACTCTGAGTTTACCATGGTTACTGAAAATTAAATTACTAAATCATGACTGTAGCTGAAGCACAGAGAAGATTTCTTTAAATATACAGTTGGTAGGTGTTCAATAGAACTACAATTTGCTCAAATCTCCTAAATACATTAAATAGGATAGTGTGAAATAGTGTTTTTTTATGTAGTTTGAGAAAACAGAATAAGATATCAATTTAAAAAAAAAAGATTAATTTATCCATATCCTCTTGAATTTTGTAACAAATTAAAGAGATTCTTTTCCTTTTCTTAAACGTGCTATATAAAATTCCCAAATTGCTGTTATGAGATAGAGAAAAACCGACTTAAAAGTTCAGAGCTTATTTTTTTTAAACATTGTTACTTTTATTATGTTATATCTCTGACCGTTTTTATATGATAATAACTATAGACAATCAGTCAAAATATATTGAATAAATTTAGTTTTGGAAATATTACTTAGGATCAGAGGACTTTCTTCAAATATTTTCCAGTTTATAATTCGATAAATGTTTAGAAATGTACATTAATTTTTAATTTTTTGTATATTAGTAATATTTATTTCATTTGAATGTTTAGTTTATAAAAATGCACTTTCTGGAGGTTTTCTTAAGAAAAAATTCCTCATCGACTTTGATATAGTTACTAATTGTTAATTATCAGTGATAATTTTCAGTTATAACTACAAAAATATCTTGCTAAAAACCCTAAACATCAATAGATATTTAACTTTGTGATTTAATGTATACTTTCAACTCAAATGCCGCTTAATATTCCCCACAATTGAGGCACTAAAAACGGTAAACGAAAATTATAACTGCAGTAAAAGACAAAGCTGTCGTTTAATAACAGAATACTTAATACATGATGCCCAATAAAACAATCTTCCGTCTATTTGCACGATAGTGAAATAATGATGAACACAGTCAGTAATATCGGTTGTAATTCTATATCATTAGCCGTCTAAAGCATGTAAATGAAAAAGTTCTCCTTTTTCTTCCTCCTCGCCTTGAAATAAAATAAGCCGCTTCACGTTACATTTGTTTTCATTGTCTTCCCTCCGAAAACCCAATCGCTTTTGTGCATAGTTCGGATATTAAAAAAGTTTACTCGTTTCGAAAATGAATAAAAATGGCCAATAAATTGTTACTCGTGGAAAAATTCATTTTCATAAAAGCCGAACCAGATTAGAGCCTTGAAAACCTTTTACTCGGCGGAATTGATTTTTCACCGGTTACGACACGTACGAAAAAAAAAACAGTAAGCGCAAGATTTATGCAGTTCACAACCATCCTCGAGTTCTCTTCGGCGGGGGTAAATCTTCACCTAGTTTGATATAGAACACTCCCGGGCGGTTCCGATAAAATTGAATTTAAAAAGCGCTCCCGCTAATAAAAACTCGAAGTGGGCAATATAATTTTTCGACGGGAGGGAAAAGTGTACGCGAGCCCTCGGATACATTGTTCAATGACCTGGAGCCGCTTCAGTTCGCAAACTTGGCACCGAGATAATCCGAGTCTCTATTTCGGGACACTCTCGAATGGATAGTAAAGGTAAATACAGCCGTAAAATGCAGAACATCGTTTCCTGATGACAGTCACTTCGGAACGCACCGTTTTCCCCGTTATAAATTCAAAAAGTGATTTATCCCCCCGGCAAATTCACTTATGCCCCGTTTGATGTGTTTCTGCGCCGTGTGATCCGTCCTTAAACGGGACTAGCTTCAACCGGACTTAAATTAAATTCCGTATATATATATATATATATATATATATATATATATATATATATATATATATATATATAAACTCCGATTGAAAGGAACGAATTTATCGGTTGGGATGAGGCCAATGCTGTTTACTTTGTTGTGACGCCTAATAACGATTTGTTGAACAAATTTACTCGTCAAATTAGCAATTTAGTTTCGAATCCCGAAATAAAATTTCGTTTGGCCAGTTCAATCTATCATTTCATTAATCAATCGGATCGATTACGAAAACAATTTGCAGTGATTTATCTCGCTGTAATTTCAATCAGGCTCTAATGACTTTTTAAATAATTCATTGATGCATGTCTGTTGTCCAACAGTACGTACGTTTCGGGCCCAGCTTTAAAATTGCCACTTTCGCGTTAATATTTTACACACGACTTTGTTGCTAATAACGGAGCATTAAACGGGTGATATTAATAGATCATGTCGGATTAATCCTGTGGGAAAACAAAATAAAAGGTGGTCGTAATGTTGATTATGCTTTTACAACCGTTTGAGGCATGGTACTTCGTAAGAAAACGTATATAAAAGGCTTATGTACAGTGAATTTAATACGAACCGGGAAATTTTACGGCCCCGGTTTTCCCCAGACGACGATAATTTTATTGGAGGCGGTATGTATGTATCAGAAAGAGTCTTGCGATTAGGTACACTCACCTAAAATATACAACAGACTTTTTTTTTTACATATTTTAAACATTAACATACGTACGGAACTCATTTAATAAAACATATTTTTGTTAATTTTCCGCAGGCATTAAACGAGACAATTTAAACAAACAAATTAATTTATTTAACACAATAATTTGATAAATTGCCAAACGTTCCACAATAAATTATCAATAAAACATAACCCTTAATCAAAATGATTTGTGGTATTAAAAGATGTGAAATGAAAAATTGAATAAACCATAGATCATAACTTTAATTTTGCCAGACAATACGTTCCAGAAAGTGGAATAATTCCCTGTTTTGTTTTACGCCATAAATTTTCTCCGAGCTTTGAAATATATTTAGATAAAGTCGCGATTATATGGAGTAGTGAGCGCTGTAATGTTCAATGAACATGCACTTCATTTATTGCGATTTATCGACCTACACGAATTATTTTTAAAAGATTATGGCGTTCTTAAATGATAACCATAAATAAATTTATCGTTTTTTAATGTTTGACAATATGATTGTTCTCAATGAAATAGTTTACATGAAGTATGTAATTATGTACAGTATTGTAAAATTACTTTTAAAACTTAACAAAACTAATTTATATTAATTGTTTAATTGCATACCGGTTTATTTACAATGTGGATTACACACATTTATAAAATTCAATTTAGAAGAATAAAAAAGAATACATAAATAAAATCGTTGATAATTAGCATTTATAATTTAATATATTGTGATATTTATCTTAATTATGACAAAATTGAACAATTATTTTTGTATTTCACCAAAATTTGTCTTCAAAATATTCGACTAAAAAACTTTTTTTACCTCTTGATAATTATCAAGATTAATCAAGAATTTTTATTATTTCAAACTGAAAAAAAATCTAAATTGTAGTTGATAAAAAAATCAAATGAAACGTTTTTTATTTAAGAAAAAATGTCTTGACAATTATCAAATGATAATTATTTCAAGATTGAACAAATATTTTTGTATTTCACCAAAATTCGTCTTCAAAATAATCAAATATTTTTTTTTAACTATGTAATATATACTTAAAATAGGCGCAATAATAATTATTATCTATCTCTTGATAATTATCAAGATTAACCAAGAACCATTTATTATTTCAAACTTTCAAAAAACTCCAAAATAGTAATAATTATACTATATATATATATATATATATATATATATATATATATATATATATATATATGATAGATTAGCGACTGTTAATCTGTCTTTTTAGTTTGATTAAAACACTAAATTCACAATAATACGCTTTATTACAACAAACGTACTTTAACCCTCGACATCTAAAGCTTGACTGCCTGGTTCTTTCTTAAGAACTGCCCCGATTATTAAATGTAAACAAATACTTCAGATTTGCTTATAAAACAAAACTAGTCTAAATAGATGTGAGCACGTCGCATCGGTCCATCGGTGAAGGTGATGACGTAAGCTAACACGGCCTTCCTGACATGTGGGGCGTCCTCGACCCTTCCACAGTTTTGCAAAGATTCACCTGACACCGGTAATCTGTAAACATTATAACAGCAGTACAAGCTCAAAATATATTCGAAGAACTAAGTCTAAACCTTATTTCATTTAACAAAATAGACTGTTATGTGGCACAGTTAACAACCACTAGAAGCTCAGAGGCGGCTCAACCATCAACAGGTCTGTTACACCCATGACTCTCAAGTGCTATCAAAAGATACCATATTCTAGCCAGGAGCTCAGAGGCGGTTCAACCACTACCAGGTCTATTACCCGCTTGTCTCACAGACCCAGAACACAACAATCTAAGCCTGCAGAGCAGGGACCTTAAAAATAGCCTGCCGAGCAGGGACCTTTAAACATAGCCTGCAAAGTAGGGACCTTAAACATAGCCTGCAAAGTAGGGACCTCAAACATAGCCTGCGACGCAGGGACCTTAAAAATAGCCTGCCGAGCAGGGACCTTAATCATAGCCTACTAAGCAGGGACCTTTACACATAGCCTGATACACAGGGACCTTAAACAGCCTACTAAGCAGGGACCTTTACACACATTCACACATCAATCTTATTAAATAAATCTATATCCATCATACCTTATAGAATTTCTGTATCTGGCCAGGTTCGTAACTGTTCATGCGCTGCTATTGTAGTTCTACCTCGGCTGCCAATCCTTCGGAGTGCGTACCTCTCATTAGGTAAACAATGCGTTACCTCAAAGGGTCCGTGATACTTTGGTTTCAACTTTCCTCTATTCGACAGCTAATAGCGACATCTAATCCTAACGAACTTGCTTCTGTATGTAGTTCGGTTGACAATTCCAGATCAAAAATGTTGAAAATCGGATAAGAAGTCAATCGTACATTTTCACATTTACATGTCCATTCAAAAGATTTTCCCTCACGTAACAATGCAGATATCGGTGCTGTTAAAGTTGTAAAGTTTTTCACAAGATGTCTGAAATATCCAGCCAGTTCTTTTTCGATCACACCTAAATATTTCACAGATGTTTGGAAAAAGTTACATTTTTGTATATTTAAGGGCGTCAATGTCCTTTCTTAAGTTCTTAAGACATTCTTGAATGGGTCGAGCAGGGCACAACACATCATCAACATAAACAAACGTAATATCGTCTTTAAGTGGTCCAAGGGCTTTAACGATGGCGCTCTGATAATTTGATGGAGAGTTTATGAGATCAAACAGCATTCGGTTGTTCTTTTATTTCTTTCGTAACCCACTCGTCCATTCCTGACAAATTCAAATCATATTCCTCAAATGCAATTTCTAAATCTTACAAGTCGAAACTGCGCTGCAGCCACACTTAAACGTTCTGCGCAGTCATCTTCAATGTTGCTTGAGTAGTTTGGGCGTTGGTCATTGTCGATAAAATTTCCATGTTTTGTTTTTGGAATCTGTTGTTACTTTCTTGCTACTAATCTCTCTCCGATGCACTTTTGGTAATGTTCACAACGTTCGGAATCACTGCGCGTTTGTGTTTTTCACTATTGTCTGTTCGTTCACAAAGAAACACAAAAAAAAAAAAAAATAATTTTTTTAGGTCCTTTCTTCCGGAAATAATTCACGAGAAGATATCCTTTATCCCACTTCTGATGATAGATTAGCGACTGTTAATCTGTCTTTTTAGTTTGATTAAAACACTAAATTCACAATAATACGCTTTATTACAACAAACGTACTTTAACCCTCGACATCTAAAGCTTGACTGCCTGGTTCTTTCTTAAGAACTGCCCCGATTATTAAATGTAAACAAATACTTCAGATTTGCTTATAAAACAAAACTAGTCTAAATAGATGTGAGCACGTCGCATCGGTCCATCGGTGAAGGTGATGACGTAAGCTAACATATATATATATATAATGATTATATTTATATATATATAACTACGCAAGATCTACTAAGTGCATACATGCTTTGATAATTATTAAATACTAATTACATCAAGATCTAGAATTTTTTGTTTCTCCAAATATTGTTTAAAAAACCTCTAAAAATAATAATTATAAATAAAAAATTTTGAATACAAAAAATAGATAATTAAGATTAAGAATTTTTGTATTCCTTGCAAACTTCGACTGAAAAATGACTGGATGTAATTGTTTCACAAAAATTTAAATAAAACAAACACGAAGAATTAATTATTTTTTTATTTTATTTTATACATTATCTAACCACGTGAGAATTACTTAAATCAATGTAATGATTACAATACATAAAAATTAAAAATTCTAGATAATTAATGTTTGATAATTGTTATGAGTATTCGATATTTATTACAATTATAACGGATTTTTATATCTCTGCCTAACCTATTTATTTTAACTATATTATCATTGCATATTGTTATAAAAGTGAATAATGATTGAAATCACCTATCGATATTCATAAATAATAAACATAAACAATAGTTCTAAGAGTGTCAATAATTGATGAAGCAATATAAAATACATTCATAAACATGAACATTTTACTTGTTAACTGTATTATATGTTTTGAAAATTTGGACATTTTTTAGCCCGTCCATTCCACAGTCAAGTGAAATTTAATTCAACAGTGGTTTCGACCCAATGCTTTAGAAATTTTCTACCAGAAGCAAACTCCAATGTATCGAAGTGACCCTCAAGTGCACTTTCGAGCTTTCAAGGAAAGTAATTTCAGCCAGCAGGAATATTAAAATTGGATTTTTTTACGTTTATTAGAAGATACAGGAAAATATCAAACTTTTATCGGGCGTCTGCTTGGCTGTTATAAAAGTTTTACGTGCATTTTTAATTTGCCCGATGCCATTTTACATCGATATTTTCAGACGTGAACGCCTGCAACAGTCCAATCTAAACATCGCGAGGAAACCCTCGTCTTTATTGATGTGACATTAATTTTCCTTATCTACAAGGAAGCATAAAATCTGTGCGGTTCCGTGTATCGATCTTGGCATTATCACGGTACAATAGATTCAGTTATAGTCGGATGCTGACATTTGAAAATAGAATACGATGTAAACGGGACAACGGGATGTTTGGAATATCGGCCGTTCATTATTGGTATTAGTTTACAGGGACAACTTCTCGACGGCTTTCAGTGGCACACGGAAGTGGATTAGAATAACCAAACACTGTAACGTCGAATGTTCGACTGATAATCACGTCACAAAATATCCAGTCCATCCCGTACAAATGCAGGTGGACGTGGAATTTCAATGTTTCATCCGATGATGGACAGTTATTAAGATTTTAGTGCGCATCTAACAGACAGGAATATAAAAAGACTGATTTAACGCAAACGGTCCCTTTAAACAAAGATTAGACTTCTCGTATATTTTCACGGGTGTTCGCCGCAACTAATCCTATTAAAAATGAATTTAAATCTTTTAAAATTCAACTCGCATACCTCGCTCACTTACGTATGATCTTCATGGCAGCGATACCAGAACGAACTCGCCGTGAATAAAAACTACGACAATAGCACCGGCAAAACGGTCGCGTCAAATAGAAAATTTAAACCCCCGCACCGCGGCACAAGATTTGTCGGCCTTATACTTATTTTTATTACAACGCAGGATTTATATTTTATAAAAAACGGTGTTCCAGTTAAAAAAAAAATGCCAGTACAGCCAAGGGTGTAGTTTTTGCCCGTTCAAATCTCAAAGAATGATAATTCCCTGCCCGTTCCCGTAACCACCTGCCACATATTTCCCGCACTTCACGTGCATATGCCCGTAATATCTCCAGAAGAATTCCGCTGTAAATTCCCTCGCCGCTCACACACACACTCACACGGACATACAAAGACCTCTCGAGCGTTGCGTTTTTCCGTCGTGCGCTTTTATATGTTTTTTCCGGACATAACAAGTCACCCACGAGACCACTACGAACAATTTTAATAAAACATTCAGTTTATCGTGCCGCGGAGACCGTTTATTCGGCCCGTTTGCCATCCCATCGTGGATCGCCCAACTTGCGCCGTGGTTTCCGCATGTCCGAAACTTTTACCAAGATAACTTGCGGCACAACCGAAAGTTTCACGTGAAACTTACGGGTAATGGTCGAATTTATACGGTATGCAAAGTTATTCGCCATAAATACCCGTACAAAACTTGCTGCGTCTCGGAAATTGTTCAGGCAAACAAGAAAAAGGCAACGGATGATGTGGACCCGTTTTAAAGGCGACAAAAATAATTTATAGACAAATAGACCGGCATCAATGAGTAACGTCGTCGTGCGACTTCTTGTTTTCTCTCCGTGCACACACGTCGTTTGTCGTGTTCTCAAATAAACGGGAGAACAAAAGCCAATTTGGTCCGACACTGATTCAATTTTAGGTGTGTGATTCTTCACAAAGCTTCCCCGGGCGTCGTAAATCATTTAGAAAAATTCGTCGTCTGTCAACTTAAGCAGTTTTATTCAGTCACGGAGTATAAAAGGAAACTTCTTCCATTACCATACACAAACGCGCCGTATATCTTAATAAACGTTTCTTCGCGTCGACTCCGTCGGATAGGAATGCGTCCGGGACGAGTTTCTGATACTTTTATTTCGATTAAGGTGTTCGAGACTGACGGTCGTTTAATTAAATGCCGGAATGTAATTTTGTCCTGATAATATAATTCATTGACAATTATTATCTAATCTTGTTCGGAATCTGCCAGGTCAAAGTATGGGAAATATAATATAATAAGGTGGATCGAGGACTCACTAGTGGAGTACAAACATCTTTTCGGCGTCGCTGATTGTGAGTGTCGCAATAAGAATCAGCCGCCGGATCAATGTCTGGAAATATGAAGGGTACAACGGAGAGCTGCTGATGTCGCGTATCAACAGTCACCCTCGGGCACCGCTGCGCACACTGACGAATGAACCGAATCTGTATCCTCACACAGATAATACTCTGTGAAGAAACAGATTCGGTGACGGTGAAAATTTTCGTACATCAAATTAATTATAAAAATTATTAAATGTGTTTTTCGATTTGAATTATTATTAAAATATACAGTATCGGACAAAATTAGATCGACTATCATAAATCTAAATAAAATGTTTAAAAACTAAATTATAAAACACGTATTTATTCCCGCTACTTTATTTCTCTTAGTTCATTTATGTCCCACCCCAATCCAACAGAAAACTTGGAAATTGTGAATAAGAAGATTAGAGCAAATTCCATCGCAAATAAAGCAAAATTGTTTCAAGTAATAAAACATGTTTGGAACAATATACACGAAGAAATAATTTCCCCTCTAATTTCGTCTGTGCCACAAAGATATGAGGATATTATAGCCAATAAGGGATACTGGACGGAATATTAAGTATTATGCCATTTACGTTGGATTTTTTTATTTTTTTAATTTTAATTAAGAATCGGTCTAATTTTGTCCGATACTGTATATCAAATTCGATACAAAATTATACATATTCATAATTATGTGCTAAAATTAAAAATCATATTCTTCATATGAATTTTTTTTTATCGAGTAGTTCAATTCAACTGTCAAATTATCTTATTTTTCAACCATACTGGAATATTATGCTAATAATACTATACTTTTACTAATAGTCGTAATACTCAAGATTTTATTTACTTCGATCAAAACACCGCCTAAACAAATGGAGTGAGTGTTAATAAAAAATTAAATGTCCAGTGGGGCAATGGTGAAGTAGGTTTTTACTTTAAATGTTAGATTTCACTTTGGGGTTAAACTTTAATTTGCACAATGTTCTAATAATATAATGACTGTCAGTGATGTGTGATATACATCAAAAAATATCTCACACCACTTCACCGTGGTACAAAGGAAGTGGTCTAAAAAGCATTCTTATAGATTGAAGTTCAACAATTTAGCTCTTCTAGAAAAGAAACAACATTTTTAATAACGCCCTGTACATTTATTATAATCTTATCAATAAAGAATTTCATTTTAAATCATTACATATGCAAAATTTTAGATTGTTTAAAAATAACGTTATATTTATGAATTGATAATGATTATCATTTGATGCCAACGTCGAAATTTAAAAAAAAAAATGCGTAGTATTCTCAATTTTAGATAGTTTAAAGAAAAACAATATATTTATCATCTACATAAATAAAAGAAATAAGAAAACAATAAAAATAAACAAGTATATATGTATATAAAGTTAATAAACAGAACAATTATATTTTTTTAAACATTTGAAATTTGATGTGAAAATTAAATAATTAAAAGAGTATAAAATTCTCTCTAATTAAATGCATGGCAAATATCATATTTTCATGCATTGACGAGACAAGGAATGTTTAGGACAGTTTCCTTATTTATTAACTGGTTAAATAAGAAATGAAATGTTCCTAAACATTTTTACGAAATTCAAATAAAAAACTAATAAAGAAGATAGATTGCGATGGTCCTTATAAATTTGCAGTCTTTAAACGTGTGCGCCGACGCTTGCCACTTCGCGTTTTTATTTTCATCCGCCTCGCGAACTGCAAAAGGATCTCTCGAAACTCACGAGCCGACCGACAATAGCGCCCCGACCACATAATAAAGCCCGATTTGTCTGAGATCCGCGCGAACTCCCCCTTTCGCCCATCCCCGACTGGGGATAAATAAATCATCTTCGAGACGGACGAGCTGAACCGTCGGACGTTTTGCGACGGCCGAAGAAAAGATCCCGGGTCCGACATCAAAACGGTTAATCTCCTCGATGGGCAGCCCTTCAAAATCGAATGAAGTTTGCGGAATGTTCAAGAGCGGAATGTTTTAAGCCACTTGACAGGACGGATAACTGACTGCTGTACGTCGTTCCTGTGCGATTATTTTCTTTTGCGAGGTGCGTTCCAAAGCGAAGAGGTCTTTTGACATAGGGTATTTTCTGGTGACGCGTATGAGACGAGTTGAAATTTGGTCCATTAGATGAGCACAACATATTCTTCAACATTCAACATTGAAGATTATTATTATATTAAGAGGGCCAAAGAGGAGAAAACCTAGAAGATTGTGACTGGTAACTAAACGTCATGCTGTCAATATAATCCAGAGAATAATCACCAAAATAGTGAGTGGAACCCATCACATGCATCAAAACTAAAAAATCTTTTAAGGCTCAAAAGTAAAGGCAATGATGGTTTGCTTTTCCCAGGTTCATAAAGGCGTAATCGAAGTTGTCCCCTTTTTCCTTAATTTTTTTCCAATAATCACTTTTGGGCAATCTTTGATGAAATAATCATACCGCCACTTCAGACGCGACCACCCCGCTTCCAATGTATGTCACGAAACGTGACAGGAAATCGATAAAGGACGTAGGATTTCAAAGCAACACCCGCAAAATTCCATTTCCAAACGAAAAATTAACACGTGTTCGGGCAAATTAAGCAACAAATTCCGGACACGATTAAATTAAGGGGCAAACGGTCGGACGAGCCGCGTGAATTTGAGAGTCGTACGAACCGATTTAACATGATGCACGACCGGGAATTAAATCGAGAACGTACAAAGTAGCAATTGAGGCTCGAGCAGCGGAAAATTGTAACCGTTCGCGCTACAGATATTATTTACGTTCCCCCGCTGCATCCGAATCCAGTGCGGAGTGATTTTCACCAGTTCCCAAAAAAAGGAGAGTTGCGAAAAAAAAAAAACCGAAAAGGACAAAGGAACACTTGCCGATGCTTATGCCGTCACTTCCGTTTGAAAACTCAATGGGAGGATTGGAACGTCTTCATTGAAGTGCCCGAGGCGGATTGTGCGACTCGGGAAGTCTGTCGGGTTCGTAGGAGAGAAGGAAAAAAGGATCCATAGCCCCCGGCAACGATATTCTAATGAGCTTAAACGCGAGGGGGGTGACTCGCATTTTTAATTGGAAATATGTGCCGGGGCTTTTGTCGAGCCGACTTTCTGTGTGACGCGGGCAAATTAAAAGTTCTCTCCCTTGCCAAGCCGAAAAATAAAAGTGCAGTAACACACGGAAAATCATGTTTGGCGTCCCCCCCAAGGGTTATGAATAGTTGAATACATCATTTAGTGCACCAAAATCTTGCAGTCAACACATATTGAATAAGTGATTTGTTTGCCGTTTCCCACCGGATACTCCACTGATGAACTGTCGTAACCGCTCCGGCATATGGTTCCATTACAGAAACAAATTATCTCGTTACGAACATTTAAGACATCGGACGTTATTGATTCAAACGGCAGTTTATGAATCGTATTTCGTAAGCTTTTGTCTTTCGGCATAAAGAACATTTAATATCGTCGGACAGCCGTACCAACAATCATAAAGGAGATACAAAAGGAATTCTTTCGACACTATGCAGTCGAATAATATGCGATACAATACAGATTAATGACGGGCCAACAATTCACCACGCCACTCACCGGCGACCGTAATGAATGCACACTAATTTAAATTAATGGTAATTACTGACGGTTGACAATAACACAAAAGTTGCAGGATTAGTTGTTACAGGAACGTTTTCGTAACAATTTACAGTTTAATAATCTCAGGTGAAAACACCACACAATAATCAGATATGAAGATATTAATTTTAACTAATGATAATCCATAACGTGAGACATCATTTTAATTTTCTTGTTGGACAGTACCCATTTACACGACGTATTAAATTACTCTGAAACTGTTTATGCTCACAAAATATTTAATAGTGCAATTCAGGATGAAAATAGAGACAATTTATTATCGCGGAAAAGTGAAAAGGAAAACTGAAACTACGATACATTAATGTCTGGCAAAGTAAATAGATTGTCATAAATCATATTTCCGGTTCGCTTTGATGCATTTCCTACAATTACATCCACAATACAACAATAGAGCTTAAAACACCAGAAAGTATATGGCCGTAAATCTTTCGGTTTGCTGAAAATAATTTTTCCTACGGGAAATTTACGACGTAATTTGTTTCATATAATGGCGAAACAAAAATTTGAACGATTTTCTCAATAAAAATCATTAGCATCGTCGGACGATAAAACAAAATACCGAACTTAGTCTCCGTGATCCATTCAATACCGCGAACAGACAAAAGAGCAGAACTCCACAGACTGGAATTGTGTGTGGAAGTCACGGTCGGTCGGACCGAAAAATATCGCGTTTTATATTTTGTTTCGGGACCTGACAAAAAGATTAATCTTCGAAAGTTCGACGGGACATTTTTCAGCTGCATATCTGACGTGCCGGAAAAGGTGTATTTTCCGCAATGTCCAGTCCGATCCTTACTGCGAAATCTGACCGGGAGCATTTCCTTTGGCGGAATTTACGAACGACATGCAACTACATAAATCTTTGTCGGTGTTGCATTTTCGGAAGGGGACTAGCGATATGGGGAAGTTTTCGAATGAAATATTTATAGTATCGGCCAAAATTAGAGCGACTATCTTGAATATTAAATAAAATATTTAAAAATTTATTTCTCTTAGTTCATTTATGACTCATACATTTTTCACGTTCAGTAGGAGAGAATTTCTATTTATTCAATTATTTCTAAAAACCAAAATAAGATGTACTCGACAAAATTAAAGCAACTCGAGTATTTTTTAGCCGTACCTCACATATATGAATATTGTTTTTACATTAAGAGCAATACCTCATGGTCAACATTTGTTGGCGGATTTAAAAAATAAAATTATTGTGGCCTATAATTCAGGAAGACCACAAAAAGTGATAAACGAGTAGTTTCTTGGTATCAATAACAATTAAAAGGTTTCGTGTTCATGGAAGTGTGGAGAATCGAAAACGAGGTGGGCGAAACAAAAAAATCTTCAGAGCATTAGACCGTCGCTTAGGAATGCTTATTAAAATAATCCAAGGATGTCTGCAACTCATATTTTAAGAGATTTAGGAGATAAATCATCACGTCCATCAAAAAAACCTTTTGAAAAAAGAATCCAGAAGCATGACTTCTTTTCGCTCATAGGCATCGGAACTGGACAGTCACAGATTACAATTGAGAGTACTATTTTGGAGCAAATCAAAGTTTATTTTTTTGGAAGTGATGGTGGACAATCTGTTCATCGTCCTAAAAACAGTAGACTTCATCTTAAATATGTTACAACTGTTAAACGAAATATTAAATATTAGGCCAATTACGTTAGATTTACATTTTTTTTTAATCTTTATGATGGGTCATAGTTAATGTGACATGTTTCGTGAATAAATAATATAACTGCATGTGGCAAAAATGTTTATCAGTACAAAATAATTTTACTTTACCATTGATCGATGCAGTTGTTTCAGGATAATTATCAGATAATGAGATTAAACTGCAAATATGGTATCTAAACAATGAAATACTTTTGTAGGCATAAATGTTATAATAATTTTGTTGATCTCATCGATAATGTTATCACTGAACGTATATATACAATTCCTAGTTTTTATATTTTATTAATAAATAGCAGATAAATGGATTTAGTTCTTTTTACTCGATTTTATTGTGTGCAATAAATATAAGGATGTTTTGATTGTATAGTTCAAGTTATCGTTTATCCACATTACATCATTTTTATAACTCTTTAATTTCCTGTATATCATTGGATAATCTATGTTCTATAACAAACATTTTCCTTTTTATGTCTTCTACGTTTCCTTTAACAAATATTTAATGTATTTTAATTATTTATTGTAACGCAAAAGATGTTTTCAATTTAGAAACAATTTAAAGAGTTTTATTTAGTATAAACCAACTCAAACTTGATTTAGTTACTAATTAATTTATCGCATTATAATGAATGTAAATTTGAAGTAATCATTAAAATTATGCAAATCCAGACAAAATGTATAATTGCATGTCATGCGTTTATGCACGCTCCTATCTAAATAAATATACGTTATTTTTTATCAGCATTTCTAGATTTGAGAGGCGAACCGTTTTTCAAATAAATTATCTATTCCAGAAAGCACCAGGTTTGTGGAGGGCAATAAATTTTTCGGCTAAAGTGTATTGCCTTAAAACGCGGCCCCGTAATAAGTATAAATACTGCGAGTAACACCGCACCGAAAACGAAACTCAATAAAACTGAACCGTCGGAAAAATGGACTGGCAATAATAATTATCAGCTGCGCCGTAACAACATTATCTTTATTAATTTCCCAGATACAGACATAGTAGATCTTGGGAGTAGCATGGCGACGAGCTGCGTAAATTTTTAATGCATTAATCAAGTCCATCTCCTTCCATTTTGCAAAGTGCACTTAGCGTTTCCTTGCATCGCGGCAAAATGGATTTTCCACGCGAATTTTTGCCCCCGAAATAACCGTTTTTCGCCTCGCAGCGAGAAAACTTCGGCAATAAAGGCATCTGCGAAGAGATTGTTGGTTCCATGTGCGTGTCTTAATTAAAATTAATTAGTGCCCCCATTGGAACGTCTGGTATTGTTCTGATTTACAGTGATTAATGTTTACAAGGTCGGGGCGAATTGAACACGTCCTGTTTTTAGATTTCGGCTGCGCAGGGGTTGGAGGGAGGGTTTTTTTCAAAATTCGGAACTAATTAATGCCGAACGGGAAACGAACGAAATGGAAATTTCCTTGAAGCCATTAAAGTGTTTTTATTGTCGAAGCAATTGAGACGATTAAGTTGGCGGAGAGAAAAATGAATCCGTCTACGAAACATCTATCAAAACAAAAAGACGGGGCGACAACAGGAAAAATGGACAACGAAGACAATTAATTTACTACAACTTGTCCGGCTGGGGACAAACGAGACCACATCATTAATTATAAAGTCAGATTTTCTGCGCTCGAAGAATGAAAATATGAAACAAAATCTCAAACGGCCTCAAGTTCAACTCGGCCATTTTTCATGTTTATCGTGCAATTTTCAGCGAGTTTTATTTTTGGCCATCATTATTCATTCCACGCCGTAACTTTTACGTCTTTTTTTTTGTTATTTGCTATTATCCGTAATATACCTGTACGGTGCATGATTTTCCGCTGGCAAAGATATGATAATGCACTCATGTTATATGGATGAGCGTCTTTAAGCTCGCCACGGCGCTATTTCTAATTTAAAAAAAAAAAACGGGGAAAAAAAGTGCTAGACGTGTCGGGCTAAGTAAACTAAAATTACTTGACTGTGTCATGTGTCGTCGTCTCTAGTCTGTAACAGCGGGACTCCGTTTCACTTTAACGAAAGTTTGAGAATGTTTTGACACGGCCGTTTTACGTTTTACGAACGAAAAGAGACCAAAACGTCGCGGACAAGTTTCAAGTTGTTTACATAAACCGCTGACGAATGGCTTATGATGGAAGTTTTAATATGAAGTCCGCACTAAATGTTTCGTGTTAAATTAGGATCATTGCTGGCAGTAATTGTGTTACAGGATCATTTGCATACTGATAATCGCTTCTATAATAATGAAAAGTTAGCACGTTACAATTAATTACTCTCGCTGATTTCTTGCCTTTTATTTGGTCATTAAAGTTTTGGGGCTTCAGCGATACAATGGCATCGGCGTTGATAGTCTAAAAATTACACTAGTGTCAAAATATACGCCGATGTATCAGTATGCTTTATTCGATTTATTTAATTAAACTACTATCTATTGTATTAGCATGTTTTTAACTTTCTTCTGTCAAATTAATGCGTAATAGATAAAAAATCAAGTATCGGCACTCTAGATAAGAATATATATAATTTGTTCTTCATTTAATTAATATTATTGATTAAAACTACTATATTTTTATTCTATAAAATGTTACATCTATTTTTCTGACTTGAAGTGGACATAAATATAGCAACGTTCATTTTGAAAGCGATTTTTAATTATTAAATTTGTGTAATTTTGTATAATATTCATAGGGTCAACCAATTTCTGAATATGCTACAAGTCTATATTCCTTCCTGTTTCTTCTTTTATGCCGAATTTGGTTATAAACGTGATCCTCCATGTTTTCTATAGGTTTGATGTCTGGATATTGGAACAGGGAAGGCGAAACATCGATGCATTGGTCATTTAACCTTTCCTGAAGAATTAAAGCATCCCTATAGCATAACCGAACCGTCCCCATGCTTCACTGTGAGTATAACAAATTTTTTGTGCAGTTTTGATCCCTGTAGGGTGTTTAACATACGTAGAACCATCATTTTTTATAAATTAAATTTAAGCTGGGTACTAAAAACTACCCCACAGCAATAAAAAACTATAAAGTAAAAAGTAACTATAATTCTGTCCACTGAAAAATAAAAAAATACGCAATATTTTAAAGGATAAAATTAGATTAAGCATTAGGGTGGACAAAAAAATCGACTGTCTTTTTTTAAATTTCCAACACTGAAAAATTGGTTCCTGGACACCTTAAAAAAATGCTCCCCAAAGATGAGATTTTAACAGCAATGTCCTCCTTATCTCAGTTTTCCTTTTTTTCTTTAGTTCCGTATGGCAAAATCAATCATACAGAAAATTTCTATTTACATTTATTGTAGGAAATTGAATGCTCTGCAAAAAAGTATAAATTTTTTCATAACATTTACCACTTAGTAGATATTGGATGTCGAAGTTTAACAAGAATTTCTTTTTTAGTTCTATATTTTATAAATCGTAGATAAATAATTATTAAAAAAAGTATTCAATATACATTTACAAAAAAAAATTTTCATTGTATAAACTACAATGCATCGGCATCGGCAAAACATATTTCAAATGGCAGAAACAGTGACGGCAAAGTACGATAGTAAAACACCTAAAGACACAGAGTTTGGTCTTTTTTCCGATGCGACAATCTAGAAGAAAATCAGAATTTGGAATGACAAAATGCGTTTTACATAGTGTATTCCCCGCATGTTTCGAGCCTGTTCTACGACGATTGCGGCAACAAATAAAGATTTCAAAAGATTAAATAAAACACATAAATCCAGTGCCAACTCTAAAACCAGACACATACTTTACGACAGTTTTTGATGTGTGTGTGTGTGTGTGCACCTCCTTAATGCCTTTCTATGTTGGCTCTACCGCTGGTTATTACCTCGTAATAGAACATTTGGACCAGCTCCATTTTGTAAGTCCAATTTTTTTTTCTCCTCTTCGTTTTATTTCCGTGAAATGGCCGTAAAACGACTCTATTTATTCGGGAGCGATTGCGCCGCACGCAAGAGGCGATTATGGCCCATTAAATTTAAATCACCGCAAACTGAATAAAATATATTAAACGTTGCGCCGATGTGCGGATCGTACCGAAATAGGTCTGAACGTAAATAATAATAACAATGAATGTGTTAACACCGTCAGAAAACCTCTTTTCCGACACTCCCCTATTTATGATCGATTTCCATGGGTAAGTTGCGGTTCGATGTGGACGTCGAACGTAAACGGAAAAGTTTACCGTATGCAATAACCAATCCGGAAGTAATTAACAACGTTTGTACCGCCAAATTCTCTAGTACATCACATTTAAATGGCTTCGCTCGAATTCGATTGCGGAGCAATCCGGCGTGATGCGAGGCTTATTTATTGAGCAAATTATGAAAATATTTACATAATTCGGCACAACTACGACTTTGTACATACGTTCTATTTCTATGAAACAAAAATACACGGGGAATCGCACCGACTTCGGTCCTACGGTCCAATTCCGCCGGGCAAACAACGAAAATCCAACGTCGATTCGCCACCGCTTTCGTCACGAATTATTTACATTCACAAAAAATAAACATTCACGCATGATTTGCGTTTTGTTTACATCACGTTTCGGAAATTTTTGAATTTTTAAATGCGGAGTCACTAATAGTGTTTATACAAATGTTCTAGGGTTTAATTTAAATCACGTAAAAAGTACAATATAATACAGAGTTAGTCAACAACGTGTCATGAAATAAAATGCTTTTTAATGAATACCTCTATATTCTTGCATTCATGAATTTCTTAAAAAAATTGTAAATTATCTATCCTGTTTTTGATATATTGTGGAACAAAATCACTCTTCTCAACCTAATCAATTCTAATTCAAATAAATTGGCTTGGAACAAATGAAAAATAATGTATTGTTGTTTTACTGGTTCTAGTAAATGTAATAAAGAGTCAATTTGTAAAATCACAATAATAAGAACGCTGCAGAAATTTCAGGAAATTGAGAGTTAAAGATTGACGGAGGTCTGGAAGACCAATAACAATAACAAAATGTAGAAAATTTCTTGAACACTGTTTGTTTTGGAATTAGTAGAAAGAATTAATTATTTTAAAAATTATAAAGATTATTGAAAATTCTTTTACTTACCATTAACATTTTTTAAATATAATAGCTTTAATATGTTGTTCTTAATAACAATTTTGAGCATATTTGAAAGCTTAATTAGAATTTAAGGATGCTTTAAAATATTTCAAGAACAGTCCAAGATGGAACTAGCATATGTTATACAGTGTAATCCATTTACAATGTACGTAATTTACTAAATTTTTCAAAGAATCGAAAAATGTCAAAATATTTAGGATATTTCATATAAAAGTATTAGTCTATATAATATCTTATTTATAAATATCAATATATTATTATTTCATCCAAATGATATTAATTAATAGCAAGTAACATCACCTACAGTGTGGCCCATTTAAAAGCAGGACACCCCCATAAAATGTGTATTTTTTGTCCGATTTTAACAATTTTTTTTTCAATTGTAAAGCATAACAATATATACTTATAGACAAAATATCACTTTTTGGCCCGAAACCAAAACCTACAGGGTAATTTTTTAGGCATGAAAATTGAAAAAATCACACTGTGGAAATATTATTATACATTTTTATGAATTTATTTTTTAATCAAGTAATCTGTCGAATAAAGCATAAATTATCTCATTTGTCAAGAATATTGGAATATTGTCGTATAAATACTATACTAATTATACTATACTAATATTCTTAAGTATAATACTATAATATTCCAATATTCATAAAAAATAAGATAATTTGTATTATATTTAACAGTTAGACAAACTACTTAATTAATTTTTCCACAGGATTATGAATATGCATATTTTTTATTAAATTTGGTATGTATCCATTTAAGATGGTGCTTAATACAGTGATATAATTAAATTTTCTATAAAAAATTATTATTGATTTCTTCAATTTTTATGCCTAAAAATTACCCTGTAGGTTTTGGTTTTGAGCTAAACAACGTAAATTTTACCTATAAGTACATATTTACATGAAATAAATACATATTTACAACTGAAAATAAGGTTAATTAAAATTGGACAAAAAACAAAAATTTTATGTCTTACTTTCAAACGGGCCACACTGTATACTTTTGAAAATATCAAATAGGACAATTTTTAAATTTTAAACTAATCAACTTAAATTGACGAATTTGAATACCCTCATTTGTCTTAAAATATATTAGAACAAATTTAATTTTTTTGGTATATATATATTAAAAAATTTAATTATTAGATTTGCCTTACATTAATACCACCCTCGACAAACATTTGACAGCTTTTATTCCAGTTGCATCGATTGAAAAGGGATTACGGCAAAACGAATCCCCTAAACACAGCGCGAATATTATGCACATAAACCGGAAACCTAATGGACTGAGAAAACCCAGGGTCCCCTCAAATTTTCAACACATGGTGCTGCATAAGACAATAAAATCGAAGAAAACATTAAATATAATAATGTTAATATTTTAATAAAAATAAATAAATTTTAACCGCAATAACAGTTACATGCCGGTGTTACACCCACATGTTTTACCAAAAAGAACATCGGCATCCAAATGATGGAAATTACGTTTTCAATAATACACATAAACGTTTGTCATCATAAATAATTTACATTTGACTTTAATAAACATCACAAACATTATTGATATCGCGTTTATCTAACAATAAATATTTACAAACACAAATAATGATCAATTAAACATTGAAATTCCTCGCAGATAAAATTTAGCCAGCCACAAGAAAACAATAACAGTCTTCGTGAAAACGAAAAATGCATCGAAAATCCGACATAAACAAACGTAACTAATGCGAATTCTGACCAAACTACACAACAAACTGTTGAACGGACTGTCGAAACGCAAACTTTAAACCAAACAACAAAACATTTCATACATAAAATCACCCACAATCGCCCACCTAATTAGAAATAAATAATTTAAAAACCATCTTGGTACCTTGTGTCAAATGAGTAGCAGTGGCCGCAAAAAACAAAAATAAAACAATCAAACACATATCATTTGTCCGAGTCATTTTTTACCGAGCACCACAGTCAGACGGATAAACGGAATTAATTTTATTTAACACCCATTTTAAATGCAATAAACGTAACACCATCAATCGCACACGATTCTCGCACTCGAACGGCACTCACCCGTGGGCAGACGACGCCATATTGAAACGCAAGACATCAACACAAATTGAAATAAACGCGACCAACATCAGCGACCTCTGCATCACTCTTCCACACTACAATATAGTACGAACGTATATATATTTTTTTTTTTTAATTTCGAAAGTTACAAGTTGCAACTTGCAACACCTAATAGATAACCATATGTTGTGGTCTTTTGGTAAATCAAATTTTATTTATTGGACAAAATAAATTTACTTGTGTAAGATGGAATTAAATTAAATATTATATATTAGTATTATTAATATTTTAATTGTTGAATTTTTGTTAGTAAAATATATAATTTATAATGAAAATGTATATTTTAATCTTATACCAGTGGATAAATTATTTCCAATAATGCAAATATTTGATTTTAATTGTATGAATTTATATTTGATTCCATTTCAATTTTAAAATGTAAAATCAAATTGAACTATAAGAACGCTAAAAATGTTTGGAATATTAAATAATTGCTTCTGACATTCAAATAAAATCATTTTAGAGGTAGTTTCCTGTAATATCTCGTCCATGGTAGAGCACACTATACATTGTAAAACACTGTAAATATTTACATCTGGGTCATTCCAAACCAAATCAATTGATCCGAACAATTTTTTTATTTCAAAAATTTTTGATAATCCCAATCTTGTAAAAAAAGGAATTCCTCAAAAATTAAATATATTTCATTTCAAATTCATTTTTTAATAAATTCTATTTCATATATTTGTGACTGAAACTTAATATAATAATTCGGATTAAATTAAAGATTGATCAATGAACTTCGGTTTAAGGCAAAGAAATAATTAAAATAATGCAAAATAACTTTGTTGTCTTTGGCTGTTATGAGCATTTTGAGAGAATTTGACTTTAAAATATCGAAATTAAAGCAAAAAGATATAATTTGTAATATAATACAGCGCGGAATACATTTTGGAATGATATTAGAATCCTGTATAATGAATGTATATTATTTTGATTTGAATTTTTTGAAGATGTATTTTTAAAGTAAGTAAAAAATGCCTGTAGAAAGTTTGTAACGATTGTCAAAATTAAATACAAGAAATATTACACTTTTGAAAAATCTAGTCAGTTTTCGGCAACATTTAAAAAAAAAGAGTTTTAACACCTAAACCAGTTTTTCTTTATCTGATTTGAGTATACTCATGACGGCTACCTGTGCAGAACATATTAAATAAATATTCAATTTAATTTGCTACAATATTCATGAAGTTATGAACATTTTTTTTAATTGATATTGTTTTCTATTTACTCAAAGTACAGAAAGATATCAAAGTACGGAAATCAAAAATTTGTAACGTTACCAGATTTAATATGGAATGTCCCACATACTTCAGAGCAAATTATAGTCCGTACCCCTGATTATCAATACCAACACCTACCAACTATATATTGTATATTCAAAGGCAACTTCGCGGTGCTCCAGCTACCTCATTTTCGTGTCATGTCATCAACAACTGTCAGTTATTAGTAAAATGTATTATTGAAGACAACAGAACAAATAAATTACTTAAAATAATTAACCATGATTAAAGCAATTTTAGTTTTCAATAACCATGGTAAACCCAGGTTATCGAAGTTCTACCAGTACTTTGTATGTTTGAGGTTATCTTGGTCTGCTTTGTTTTACAATTGAGGTTTTTCATGTTTTAGCCGGAAGACATGCAACAACAAATAATCAAGGAAACGTTTCAGCTGGTTTCAAAGCGCGACGACAACGTCTGTAATTTTCTGGAGGGTGGAAGGTATCCGATTACAGAAAACCTGGTTAACATATTAACAACATTTTCATTACAGTCTCATTGGAGGCAGCGACTATAAACTTATCTACCGGCACTACGCCACCTTGTACTTTGTATTTTGTGTGGATTCATCAGAGAGTGAACTAGGAATATTAGATTTAATACAAGTTTTTGTTGAGACTCTTGATAAGTGTTTTGAGAATGTATGTGAATTAGATTTAATTTTTCATGTGGATAAAGTGCATTACATCCTCAATGAACTTGTTATGGGTGGAATGGTACTAGAGACTAATATGACTGAAATTCTCACAAGGATAGAAGACCAAAATAAGTTAGAGAAACAAGAGGTAATATGTTCATTGTAAACTGTTTATTCTTCTTTTCCTGAAGTTTATTATTATTTGCAACACCTATTCTTATATTGCTTTTTATTTATTTTCATGTACATATAGTGTTGGGTTAGCAATTCTAGTGTAGAGAACCGGTTATTCTGTATATATTCCGATCACTTTTAGTAAGTTGTTCAAAATCTTTTAAGAGCATACCCTATTGCTTGGAGCTTTCTGTGATGTTTATAAAATTATAGGCCATGTGTTGTTAATGCTACTTGTATTATTGCTACAACAATCATATTAAATTAATCAATTTCAGGCTGGCATCACTGCTGCACCAGCTCGGGCAGTTTCCGCAGTAAAAAATATGAACATTCCACAACAAATTAAAGACATCAAATTACCGGACCTCCCGCAAGCAATAAAGGACCTCAAATTCTGACCTCCAGTAGCTCAGCAGTTTCAAAATATAGAACTGACTGCCTATCATTTGCCGGCAGATTGTAAATCTCTGCTTGAGGAACCAACCACTGTAAAGTACACCTGATGATATTTACCACTGGTTTCAATTTTATATGGTTTTAGTCTGTTAGATTTATTTTGATTACTGAATTTAAAGAGGTCTTTATAATACAACAATGTGACCGAATATTAAACTAAATCTAGATTTGACATAGATTTATTATAAAACTTTTATACAAGTTTTAAAACTTGTAATTAAGGATCATGCAAATTGTAAATAAATTGTTAATTTGTCATCATTCACAGTTGTGCAATAAATCTGTACCAACAATATTTATATCATTTACTATTAGTAATCACACTGTTGTAAGTAATCATATAAATATCTAGGATTAAGATATCTGATATGTTTTTATTAATAAGCATTATATTGTATTAAAATTGTTTCGTATATTTTGGCTTGTTTTCGTTACCCGTGATTTGTTTAGCGAGAAGTACTTAAGAAATTAAGTATACATATCTAATTTACAAATTATTCACAATAAAATGTATATATAAATAAATTGCTCAACTAATATATGGTGTTATTAGAGAACGTTTCATCATGGTCCTACAAATAAACAAGTCTAAATAGTAACTATAGTTTATATTTATATCAAGTATATTACATATAAAATCTTCATGAGCTTGTAAAAATATTTAAAATACACATTTATTATAGATTACTATCATTATTATTATATGTTTCTAAATAGTATCTCGGTATACATCTTAGTTATCCTCTGGCTCCACAATTTCCTTGTTTTCCTGCAAAAATAAAATTAATTAATAAGTAAAACAGAAACTATTTTAAAATTCTGTTTTAACTGCAGGTTTACTTGTATTAAAGATATACAACCCACAATACACATAAAGGATTTATAAATTTATAGTGTGATTCATAAAAGGAATGATGAGAAGGATCTGCTATCCAAAATACTTAAATGATGTTATGATAATTGTAATAATAGATTTATAATTCTCATATGTAATAAATAATTATATTGCATAAATTACATTTTTTTTTATTTTGATTTAAACTTTTTTCCTCTGTGTACTTATAATATTAAAATTAATTACCTTAATAGTCTTTCCGAAAGTCGAATAGAAAGTAACAGTGGAAGTCGAGGTCTGACCAGTATTTTGGTTGAAAACGTGACATCGAGAATAAGGTGGACAGTACAAGTGTAGACTAATCGCTGTATCTACGTTGGAAGGATTTTCAACGCGATGAAGACCAAGGGAATCTGTAAAAAAATAATTGATATTCTTCCTCACAGATATACTCACACACAATATAAAAAACTTACCGTTAATGTAACAAACATCGTTGAGGTTCATCCTCGTTCTGCCGATTTCCTTGAGCGGTTGTCCTTTTTCTTCGGGCCACGCGAATCTGATTTCTTCCAAGGAGCCTTGCAACATTTTCATGAAACAGTGGGAGTTTGCGTGGTCGTGGATTGAAGAACCGTGTCCTTCGCCCCAACAAAGGGCCAACAGATTATATTTTCCGTTGCCCTTATCCACCAAATTCCTGGTGTATCTAAAAAATGTACAAGTGTGTAAAATATATCGTAATCAGTGGCGGTACAATCATTGCCATTTCCCGGTTCGGTGGATCATTCGCTGAGTAATTTTGTTGTTTTGAGGACAAAACGATTTAAAGATGTATAAGGAAACAAACCTGCCTTTATGCAGTTGTGGAAAAATTCATTTGAATGCTGCGAAGTCTATTTACAAAGACATGGAGTTAGTAATCTTGTTTTGTTTAGTAAATATGGGCTATTAACATGTGTAAACATTAATCTTATATCTTTGTTGTATGAATGGTTATTTATCATAGCTAAATACTTCAATTAAATAAAAATATATAATTAATCTAGGCATAATTTAAATCGTAGTAAAATATTAATCGTTAAGTAAATTCTTGTGACCAGTAATAACTAGATATAATCATCCAATGGTTGTGAAGATTAAGAATTCACAGAAAACATTAAACCGAGGGATGATTTTATTAACCTACGTGCTTATTAAATAAATAAGTTTTACATCATATTTAGCGAATATTTTGAAACAATTATCTCTTAAGTTTTATTGTATCTTTATTATAACATTTTACTTGTTTTGAATAAATTTGTTTATATTTCAAAAGCTATTTATGGTTTTTTATCTGAAGTAATTTTTATTATTGTCTTCTTTTCGATCAATAATTTATTTGCATATTATTATTCTTATATACTACATGTTGTTAATTAGATTTTACTTAAAAAATAAATTTATAAAATTAAATCAATATATGAGATCGTTTATTTCTGAATTACCATGTAATTTTTAAGATTATTTATAACCTAAATTAATTAATGTTGTTCCCAAAATTAAAAGTGGTATTTTAGTTTACATTTATTTCTCTTGGCAACTGATAAATAGAGGCGTTGCAAAAGTTTGCTTTTCTAGGGTGACCTCAGGGTTCAAGATTAATCTTTAGTGAAACATCGGGAAAAAACATACGTTGAAAAATAATTTGCGAATCCTTTACATCTGTCACAAAATTACGGCTTTTCTTTATAAATATATCACAAGCAAGAATAATATTTTTTCTTCATAATATAAATTAAAAGGAAGGAACTAAATAGATAACATAAAATAATTTTGTGTTGAAAGGAAATTGAATGTTTTCTGGCTAAAACGCATGTGTGACGTGTTGGAGAGAAATGTAAAACATATTTGTAGGGTATAATTTTTCTGAAAAATGTTTCAATGATGGACAAAAATTTGATTAAAACAAGATAAAAGTCTTTGTAATAGTGGTAATGGTTGTTAAAAGTAATTACGCACCTGTATCTATCGAATTTGGCATATTTCTTCCAGTCAAGGGGGTTTGATTTGTAAGATTTCATAACATAATGCACCAAATCAATGTTGACTTTGTCGCACTCAAAGATCCTATCCAGTTCATCGATGAGACTCCTTAAATTGGTGATTACAGGTAGCTGACCACCGACTTGTTTATACAATTTTACTTCGCAAAAGTCATCGTTATTGTTTGTATCAAATTCGGTTTTATATTGGCACACCGACATGTTACAAACTCTTGATATTAATGCACTTAAGAACGGAACACGACCATCAACCGTCAATAGGCTAAATCGAACTAAAGCACTTTGATAACATTCTACTTTGTTATCGTGGGTCACTGGTAGGTTGAAGATTTGTGTTGAAATACATCACCAGAAATCACTGCGAAATCGCCGGTACTTTTTATTTTTTTATTATTATTAGAAAACAGAACAAAATCGTTCGCAAGACTTGCCGCACGTATTCGAACGCAACGAAGAAATCTGCGTCAACTACCTAACAACAGACTAACAACAATAAGCACTATTGGGTGGAAGATGTACCATTTTAACTTTACAAGCCTAAGTGCTGTTTGTCAATGAAATTTGTCGATAGCTATGTTTGTCTGCTCTTCGAGACTCATTAGCACAACCGTAAGGGAGCTTTCCAATTACAGTCGTAATGACTGTAATTTAAGATTCCCGGTAAAGTGAACACCTGATTGCAGAATTATGTATTATTTACTGTAAATATTACACACAGGCAATTGTCTTGTTGGCGATTAAGGATGCGGAATAATAAATATTAATGTTTATTTTTAGTAAAACAAACGGCCGAGTTAGGTAAATAATTCAGTAGTACTTCCAAATGTAATGTGCTTAATACTGAAATATTTTCAAATATTAAATTATATATATATATATATATATATATATATATATATATGTATATGTATATTTAAAAATAGTAGTTAATTTATTATGCATTTGTACTTGTATCAAGAAATGAGGTGCAAATTGTCTGTCCAAACATTTTAATTTTACTTCTGGCTGCAATTTATAAAATTTATACGAAATTTTGTTCGTACCATTACATTAATAATAAGAAGAAAACACACCCTGGTTAGTTCAATAATTTTTAAATATATTATACATTAGCAAAACAAGGGCTGGCATAATTTGGATATAATCCATACATAAAGAAAACAGAACTTATCATAAGCCAAATAAAGTGTTTATTTCGGTTGGTGATATCTTAGTGGCATGATTGAATTAAGTCACGGGGGAGACAGACTCTTTTGGTATTAAATAATAAAACTTTTAACCAACACATACACAAAGAAGTGCATATACTCACTTTTTCCAGGTAACACCTTAATTCAAAAAACAAATAAAACAATTTGATGGCACGCATCGGAATGCTACGCACCAAAATAGTAAAATTGCCATATCTAACCTACTAGAATATAACCCACCTAAATTGCAAATTATTCTAACTGTATGAAAAGGTGGATCCATTTTATTACGTGATGTTATTTTGATTTCTATTAGATAAAATACTTAATATTTATTGTCTTGGTTAGCCCAATTTCTGCCTTCGTCGATATCTAGTGGCATTTATTTTTTTTACTTAAAATGCAATTTATAAAGAATAAAGTTCGCAAGGCTCGTGATCTCTTGTGAATGAGTTAATTTAATTATTATTTACATGTAAAAAACACTAATGTAAGTGAGTTTAAAAGCCAATTATTGTTACGCTTTCTTCCTAATTATCACTAACGAGTAAATATAACAAGGTTTATCACAGTTATTAACAAATAACATGTTTAATTAAAAAATATATTAACTAATTATTAATCCGCCAAGATTCGAATGATTGAACAATATCCAAGGATGATCTGAGTCTGGGCTGGACGACGTAAGACATCCTTAACATGATTTTAGCATATTGTCTTCATCAAGCAAATCACAGGTTTTTTGTTTGAATTTAGCATTGTTAATTACTGCTATAATTATCATCTATTAACTAGCTGATTTGAAATAAAACATGTGAACTATTGTGTATACTATTTTAATTCTATACTGTAATTTGTAATTAGAAATATACAACAAATAATTAAATATTAAGTATATGGACTGGATATGTCGCTCATAAATCCGGAATTAGGATCACTGAAGCTTCTGCAATGGCAGTCGTCTTCATCTTCCTCTTCTTCCACTTTTTGCCAGTCACCTGTACGTATCATCCGCCATTTCGAGTTGTTGACTCTGGAACTCGGCAGATTGCAGTTACGCCTGACAGAATTGTGATACTCTTGATCCCAATCCCCCTTTTCCGATGTGCATCTATATTCGGTTCTTTTGCATTTAGGTTCTAGCGGACACTTCTTTTGACAATGTGTTGGACTATGTGTCTCGTTGTTGTTCTTTTTCCGATTGTCTTCCGTATGGCGCGTATGCGACTTTCTCGGACTTTTGTTCTGTTGTCCGCAATTTTCAAATTCGACCAGTGTTTTGAGAACCCTGTTGCGATTTCTACATAAGAGTCTCTTTTCCAGTTCTTCAAGCAGCTCCATATATTCATCAGTGTTTTGATAGGGTAGCGACAAATCATTCGAGTCGGACTCTGGTTCACTATAGTAACTCGTGCAATCATAACTGGGTTCATCATTTTCGAAACGCTTTTTACAACAATTTTCGCAGTTACATATATAATCCGTCATTTCATCATTACTTATGTCTTTTGTTTGAGTTTGTTGGTTCTGTGATTGAGGTCTATATGATTCAATTAACTGGCAACGACAAGGACACTTTTTTCTTGCTGGTGTCTTCCTTATCTGTCCTTCATGATAGTTGTCAGGATGCATCCTTATAGTTAGTGGCGAATTATTTGCTTCTGTTTCATATTTTTTTCTTTCGCGCGGCTTATACTTGCAATAGCTACCATTTGACGGTTGGTGGTGCCTTCTAGTTGGGGAAACAGCTTGTGGTTCATTGATAGGCACAATTTGCTGACAACATTTGGGACACTTGCATATTTTTTCTCCAATATTAGACTTGGCGTATGGATCTTCCGAAGGTGGAAGATACGGAAGAGGATGAGGGGAAACTGTGGGGCGTCTTTGTGGTATGTGACGAGAAGGAGGAGGCAAATGACGAGAAGGTGGAGGCAAGTGTCGCGAAATTGGTGGTAAATGCTGTGGTGAAGGAAGAGGCAGATGTCGAGGGGAACATGACGGGCGATTAGTGGATGTAGGCGGCAAGTGATTTGGAGGAGAAGGAAGTGGCAATTGGCGGGGAGGAGGAGGAGGTATATGAAACGGTCGCGGCGGCGGTTGTGGGCGTGCAGGTATACATAAAGGCAAATGTTTTGAATTGCTCTTTTTGCAGCAGGAACAATTACATATCTTATGTATTTTAACTTTGCAAGTTTTTGTTTCTATTGATTTTGTCACATTAGACTCTTTATAGAGCTTTCTGTGAGCATTTTCCTGAAAATCTGCATAAAAGGGCAAAGGAGCTGTTTTCATATCTGTTGAGTTGTTCTTTTTTTTGGGCTCACAATCACTCTCTTCATTTTTCGATGATTTTGTTTCAATTGACCAATCAGCTCTGTGATGTATGATATAAGTTCTCCCAGTACAATTATTGGGCTTGTTCATATCTGTCGAAACATTCTTCCTTGAAGTATCATATTCTGTTTCACATTCTTCGGAGAAATTGGTCTCAGTCGATTGAGGTCTTTCATATTTTTGAGAGTGTAGTTTGTATGACCTGTGTGACATACCTCCACATGTATTTACCGTAAAGGTACTTTTATCTGTTGAAATATTTCGTCCTCTTGATTCGCATTCAGTTTCCTGATCTTTCAAAACAGGTCGAGACAAAATCGTATTTAAAACATACGTATTTCCAGAGAAGGTTTCGCAGCTAGGCGACGTGTCCGTCATAATATTTTTATTTCTCGGTTCATATTCACTTTCTTCATTATCCTCATAAATTTCATTACACAAATGTATGTCGTTACACCAACAATTACAGCACCTCTCTAAGGAATCTAAATTAACAAATTCTCTTTCAGAACTGAAATTATTACTAGCATCTTGACAATTGCTTGTTTCTTGTGTTTTATTTTTGAGAGATAGAGATTCCAGTGATTCCATACCTTCTCTCATATAACATTCTTCTGTATTTTGTTTCTTCCGTCTGACGTTTTTATCCCCAACACAATTATATACTTTTTTTTTAGTCCCCATTTGTCGAGCGTTTTTGTCAATATTAAGGTATTCTTGGTCAGCATCTTCGCATAACTGACTATCATCACTTTCCTCTACATCCATTGCATACCGTCGATTTTTGTTGCTCATGATGTAATTTCAAGTTTATTACAACGTCCGATTTTCAGTGAATTACTTAGAATATTCGTAAATTCGTAATATAAATTTAATAAGAAACGATTAACAAATATAGCTGAGAATAATAATTTAAGATATAATTCTTAATCGTTGCTGCTAGACGGCTGACTTAAATATTGATTCAATTCTGTCGTAGAATCTTGAACATCAGAATAATTTAAGTTCAACAATTCCACACTCTCGTGGGCGCCGATTTTTTCTTCATCACTACTCTTCCTCTAAAATTTGAAAAATGATGAATACATTTCATTTATATACTTTGACAATGTCATATTGACATGCATGGCATACATATATACTTAGATTTTTACCTTTGATAGTCTTTTAAAAATCCCTTTTGTTTCACGCTTCTTTTCTTTTAATTTGTGCGAAGTCCGCGGCGACGTCATTGCTGAAGCTTTTTTGTAATATTGTCTTGCCTTGTTTTCTAAACGTTTTCTTGCTTCTCTTTCGTTAACGTAGTGTGTTTTGGGAGGGACTGTACTTTTATTCGTTTTTCTAGTTTTTGGTGGTTTAAAAATAGTTATTCTTGAAGATTCGGAAGAAGAACTATGATGCTTCTTATTTGTTTCACTTTCTTCGCTATATTTGACTCTATACTTAAATGTTTGTTGGATGTTGTCAGCTAAGAATGCGCCACGCTTTTGGGTTTTCTGAAATCTCTTTATTATGGAATCGACAGAGCTGACCTTACTAGATTGCGAACGTGTCGTATGCGTTTCAGGAGATACGGTAGTAGACGAATGAATCGATTGATTTTCTGTTTCTGTCATGGTCGGCATCTCAGAATCTCCTTTATTAGTTTCATTCCCCAAATCATCCTCATAATCACCTGCAAATCAAATTAAAACTTGTACTAATGTTAAAAATACATTTTTACCTGGCTGCTCAGATATATCTCTTTCTGACGTGAACAAATCTTCAAGTCCTGAAATTGTAGAAGTTCTTTGGAGATTAGTTTGAGATTTCACAGTCTCTTCTTCAATATCTCTAAAAATTTCCATAGACGCATAATCGACATTTTTTTGCTCTTCCACGTCTTTAAAAGATGTTAAACTAATAACGTTGTTATTAACTTCGTTAAGATCTTTGCTGTATTGATAACTTATAGAATAAAAAGAACTCTCGGTGTCGTAGTCGACTAGTTCACCTTCATCATCACCCTCTTCACGTGCTTCAATTTGTTTCTTTCGAGCCTCATCTTCGGATGAGTCCCTAAAAATATTAAATAAGTTAATATTGGTATAAAAACAATGAAATTTATTTACTGTTCTTCGCTAATATCAGAAAGATCGCCATACTCTAAAGGTGATAAACAGACAGTGCACTGTTGCTTTAAATCTTTGAAACATGGATCACAATATAATCCGCCACATCCCGGAGTAATGCATTTGTGAAATATGATCTGGTCATTCTCCCGTATTATTAAACCACAAAGGATGCAAGCTTTTTGTTTGGTCTCCATCCGATCGCCGTATCTATAAAAATATATTAATTACTAGTTTATATTGCATATATTTCAGCGTGATTCTTACTTAAATTTTGCGAGGAACCATTCGAGCAATGTGACTTTTTCTATTGTTTTATCTCCTAAAAATTTTCTTCTAAGTTGCCTTCGCGCAAATGTAAGGAAATTGGTCCTTTGTCTTAAAATATGATTGTATAACCAAATCGCGCGTTCTTTTCCTCTTAACGGATGATAGTAGCACATAATGTAGTGCCTAAATCGCAGACCGTATGGTTCTAATATAGTTAGTACCAAACATGCAAACAATAATATGACTAAAACGACAATTATAGAAAAAAGTTTTGAACAAACATTTTAATGTTGTACGTATGTGTATGTAGGTACCAAAATCCGGAGGAATTGGAATAGGCAAACATGGAACTGTATCAATTTCTAACTCCAAGTTAATTGGTTGAAAGGCTTTCACTACTGAAGTTAAAAGATCGGCCAGTAAGCCTTTGCCTCTGACAATAACTGTAGGCATGTTGGGTGCTAAAAATGCCAGATATGAACCATTTAGGAGTATTTTAGTTTGGTTTTACCAACCCTTAACTTTTGTTTGAAATTTTCCGTAGTAGCAAATCTGATCGAGAATCCAATATAATGCATAATCCGTTGCCATATGCGTAGAAAATTTAATTGCGCTGGTCGTTAATTCTGACACATTCTTTAATAATTCTTGTTTCTCCGACTTTACCAAAGCAAATGATGTTATCTAAAAATCATGCAATTAATGCTTCAATGTATATTTCGATACTAGATAATTTTTACCTTAATATACTGTTTATCTTCTGTACTGTTTAGCGGTAGAACAGTTTCCCGTTTTTGTTTTGCTCTTTGCATGTCAATATCTATAAAATCAGTTGTTATAAACCGATTATCGAATCCGGCGCTGGTTAAGAACTTGAAGCGGTATTCAATCACTCTAAAAACAATTTATCAATTAAATGCTCGTGATTTTATAATAGAAAAAAATATTTACGTAAATATAATAAACAAAAAAAACAATGTGGCTAAGGACGCCATTATGCTAAAAAGAGATCTAACTGTTACAGTCCTAGCTTTAATTTCTTTGATTATTCCCATATAAATTTCCTTCATACTTTTGGTCTGCTCTAAGTTGTATTCATAGTGATGATGAAATTTTAACTTTACATAAAGCAGCGACTTTACATGTCGCATGAATCCTTTGGTACCTAAAAATTGGACGTCCTTTATCAGTTTAATATTATAAAATAATACATACCCCTCGTCACAGGACCAATGATCGATTCATTAAGCCAGTCTTTGATAAAGCAGATTGCGTCTGCTAGTTTCGCAACGAAACACACGCCCTTCACAATGTACGGTATGTTGCAAAGCCATCTAAAATAAGGACCTAATTTTGCAGTACAATCATCTACAGCATTTTCAAAGACCTTGGCACAACGTTCGTACGGTGTACCCAACTTTTTGTTACAGAAGTTAAGTAAATTGATAAGAAATTGAATGGTTTTTTTGATTACTCTCACTAAAAATTCACACGAGTTATTTGATTTTACCATTTTTTATTGGAAAACTTACGTATTGACATAATTATCCGTTTTATTTTTGTAAGGATTCCTTTAAGTTTGTGAATTACCGTCTTCACCGACTCCAAAAGTTTTTTTAGAGTTTCTTTGAGTGATTGAAACGGTTTAGCTATAGCTTCTCGTATTTGGTTTACTATAGATCTTAGCTGTTCCTGAAAAATTTTAAAAATTATTGTGCGTGTGGAAAATAAAAAATAGCAATTACTTCGGTGCAGGTTAAAGATTCGCTTAAGATTCCCATATTGTTTAACGTATTTTTAGCTGGTCCGTTGACTGCTAGAACTAAAATGTATCCGAGAAGTACTTTCCGGCCTTTTTTCGAAAAAATTACGGGCATTAAAAGAAACAGTATACACCTAAAAATGGGGCCACATCAATTTACGTACCAATTTTATATTCTATAAGATCAAAATTCAGTTAATGAATTAATTAAAGTTGCAGACAATTAAATGAATTTTACATAATAGTAGGTTGTAGAGCGTTAAATGAATTTAATTAGATTGCAGAAATTCATTCATTTGCTTTCTCAAGGACGTTTTGTCTGTATAATATAAAATAAATTAAGTGGTTCTCCTATTTTCTGTATTTTCTTACATTGTAAATATTAAATTATTTGCTTCTATCGTTTTCTTACCGTACTTTAGTGCTGAAAGCCAGTCCTATGGTTAAAATGCATCCAATAATAGAACATAGAGCTGTAGCTTTAGTGATAGGCATGCTAATCTGCAGGGTCAATATTATGAAAAACAGATAAGTCAGGAAAAATCCTGCTAAAAATCCTATGATACTTTTTACTGCATAATTTAAATAACTTCCCTCGTGTGTTATTTCATAGATAATCTGGTAGCACGGATCATCTTTAACCCCTGGACATGGTTTCTTTTTCTGTTTAGACCACGGTCGCCAATTTTTAACATATTCTTTAAAGTCCAACCAGTAATGAATTACACGCCTTCTGTGAACCTTACTGATTTGTTTCTTCACTACTTTAACACATTCCTCCTTTTCTACTTGCAGAGAGTTTCTTAATGATTGTATTTTTAAGGATTTATATACTAGCTGTGCAAAAGCCATTTTTAAGGTGATACTCAAAGTGACAGTTGCTATTGACTACATTAAGCACAAACATACATTTTAAAATTTTGGCGAATGCGCAAAGTGTAATTAAAGATCTGTTGGACCCACATAAATCTGCTGACACTATTCCAACTATTAAAACCTATTTAATATAAAATTAACTCATATTCATACTTAATAGATGCTGTTCTTAAATATTGTCATAGCACAAAACTTTAATTGTGTTCGGAGTATACGCGAAAAAACTCGATAAAATAGAGCCCGGAACGACGGTGGAGGGAAACCCTATATAAAGCACGTTGTCACTAACTTGTTGCTATCATTTGGCTTCAGTGTATTTGCTGTGTTGTGTAAAAGTAGTCTTGAAATCTTTCAGCATAACATAATCCTAATCATATTTTAATTTAATTAGGTGAGTGTTACAATCTATTATTGCCTTTTTGAATAAGTATTTTAGTAGTTTAAAATCAGTATAGTAGTTTGATGATTTTTTTTTGTGGTCAAACTATGTATCTGCTTTTTTTCAGTTAGTAGTAGGATGTTGTTTAAGAATTTGTTCTTTATGTATTAAATGGTCTTGTACTAATTATGAAAAATGTTTGCAGGGGTGTGAAATTGGTTAACTCCAGTAGTTATTATAAAATACCTATTAACGTTTCATACATATTTGTTGTAGACATTTATAAATATACGCAGTAGTATATTTGAACTTTTAACTTGAAAAATTATTGTAAACTAATTTTTCTCAGTAATTTATTCAAAAATATTATAAAAATGTAATATTATTTTTTATTTTAAAAAAGCTAAACTCTACAGGAATATAAAAGTGTTTTACGTGTAAGCTAAATATTATTATAATTAACTCAATATTTAACTGACTAAAATTAGGCAAATTCGATTATATGTAAACACTGTTAAAGTGCAATTAAAATGTATTCCCGGCGCATATACGCAATGTAAATTTACTAAATAGATAATTAATCATGGTGGTGTATTGGATTAGAATAAAAAGCTTAGCAGCTTTGGAAGTTTTGCTGAAACCTTAGCGGTGTCAACCAGTTTTAGTTTTGGATAATGTTGTTTATAAAATTACGACTAATCCAAACTTTAGTTGCCATTTGAAAGTTATTTTGTGTACGGAAACAAAGTTGACATTTTGAATTTGTTTTAGAGTAATAATGGACGCTAAGGAGTTTAGAGTAATTGGTAAGTACGTTTTTACGAAAGTTTTACGAAGGATGTCGTTGAACAGACGCACACAATTTACTTTTTATTCTGAAATTAACTTCCGTTTCGACGACCAGAGATGATATAATTTATAAATGAAGTATGAATAAAAAAATAGTAACAAGATCGATATTTAGTAGCTAGGAAGAACATAAAGTAGACAATTTAACCAATATTGAAATGTGGAAATGTACCAAATCCAATTTGTTTTATAGTTCAATAAATGCTGCGCTCCGATCTTATTAAGAAATACATACAACTTACTTTGACAGTTATATTCTATCAAACGATTTTCCTCTGTTTGGAACCAATACAAATTTAAATTCATCACATCGTTCGCATCACTTCAATAAACCAAATGTGTACGGCTTTTTTTCAAACCGTTTTGCAAACAATGCTGGACTAAATTTGTTTTCTACTTGTTCATCTAAACATAGGTAAAGAAGTGGTTGATTATATTGTGGACTACTTAGAGAATATTAGAGATCGTCGAGTGTTTCCGGATAAGAAACCGGGATTCATTAGGGACCAGATACCTGATTCGGCACCTGTGGAAGGCGAATCTTGGTCGGAAATTTTTAGTGATGTGGAATCCATAATCATGCCAGGTGTAACCCATTGGCAAAGTCCACACATGCACGCGTATTTCCCAGCTTTGAACAGCTATCCATCAATGTTAGGCGAGATGATTACAAATGCGATCAATTGTATTGGATTTACTTGGGTACAAATATAACTTAAGGAATGAATTAATGGATTCTATTTTTACGGAATATACTTTATAGGCTTCAAGCCCAGCATGTACTGAACTTGAAATGATGGTAATGAATTGGCTGGGAAAAATGATTGGTTTACCAGATGAGTTTTTGCATAGGAAAGGTGGAAGTGGAGGCGGTGTTATACAAGTAATTTAACTGAAATTATTTTAATATGATATAACACATAGTAAATAATGATAATTATTACACGTAAATATGATTATTGATTTTAGACTACTGCCAGTGAATCAACATTAATATCTCTGTTGGCTGGAAGATACATGGCGATGAAAATGTATCAAGAACTGTATCCGGATATAACTAAACATGAAATTAACGGAAAACTGGTGGCCTACTGTTCCGATCAGGCTCATTCAAGCGTCGAAAAAGCTGCATTAATAGGTTTAGTGACTTTAAGATACATTGAATCGGACGAAAATTTGTCAATGACTGGATCTAAATTACTGCAGGCCATTAAGGAAGACAGAGAAAATGGACTGATACCCTTTTGGGTAAGTAATTTTATATGAAATTTAATAATTTAAAAAAAAAAACGGCCTTGTGCAAGCTATATCGTAATTTAGCACTGAATGAATCCAGTGTCTTAGAAAGGATTTATAAAGTATATCAACGTTTCCCCACAAATAACTAATTGGGAGAATCTTCTTAAAATAAATACCGTTGAGATCGACCAAATCCCACTGGATGCAATTAATATTGTCTGATTTCTTCCTTAACTAACATTCTTTGCAATTACAATTCAAATCAACTAATGGAGTATGAATGCAAAAACCATCTTGCGTCATTTTATTCATTTTCATAATTGATACAAAAAAGAAATAAAATAAAAATCTCATTATAAATACTGCTCAATTTTTTTAATAAAGTACAAACACGAGGAATGAATTTTTACTTTGGATTTTTATATATAGTGATCGAAGATCTTAAATCGTAAGATTGTTTAGAAACAATTTTGTTTACATATATTAGTATGTGTTTAATTATTAATCTAACTTTCTTTAAACAATTTCAATCTTTAAAAACAATTAGGTGCCCAAAATCTTCGTAATATAATTTTAGGTTTGTGCTACTTTGGGAACCACTGGGTCTTGTGCTTTCGATAAGCTACATGAAGTAACTGAAATCTGCTACAATGAATTAGTTTGGTGTCACGTAGATGCCGCTTATGCTGGAAGCGCTTTCATCTGTCCGGAGTACCGTGACTGGTTGAGAGGCATAGAAAAGGCTAGTTCCATTGCTTTCAATCCTTCTAAGTGGCTAATGGTACACTTCGACTGCACTGCTATGTGGTAAGCTAGAAATAAATGCGATTATAGGAGGGGTTAGGTTAAATATGTAATTTTAGGGTAAAAAATAGCGGTGCCTTGCATGGAGCTTTCAACGTAAATCCGTTGTACTTAACTCACGAGTACTCGGGCTTGGCCATCGATTACATGGTAAGTATTTTAACTTATTTTAAATGTTGAAGCTTAAGTTTACATTCCAGCATTGGCAAATACCACTGAGCAAGAGGTTCAGAGCTTTAAAACTGTGGTTTGTTATCAGGAACTACGGCATTAAAGGTTTGCAAAGACATATTCGCCAGGTACGTCTCATGGTTTCAGTTAAATTTTATGACAACATCGGATATATTTTTAGTCTGTTTATTTGGCCGAAAGGTTTGAATCTTTGGTACGAGTAGATAATCGCTTCGAAATACCCGCCAAGCGGCACTTAGGGCTGGTTGTTTTTCGACTGGTGGGTGATAATGTTATAACTGAAACACTGTGGAAACGTTTGAACTCAAGAGGAAGAATCCATTGTGTGCCCGCTTCTCTGAAGGGAAAATACGTGATTAGGTTCACCGTAACGTCGCCAAGAACCACCATGGACGACATCATTACCGACTGGAAGGAAATAGCTACAGTAGCAACGCTCGTACTGAAAGATCTTGTTAATGAGAAAAGGCAAAAAGTTCCTCTTGGTGGTAAGAAATTTAATATCATCATTTGTCGTTATGCATATTCAGAGGCATATAAATTATATTATACAATTGTTCTATTTAAGATACTAGGGAAAAGAATGAGAATTTTGGCACAAGTTTACTTCTCTCTAATTCTCCTATGTCGCCGAAAATAGTAAACGGCTCTTTTGCCGCCATTTACGATCAAGGGGACGTATTAGCCGACTTTTCTCGTACAATTAAACTGAGACAAAATGCACAAGACAGTCCAGGTACAGTAATAGAATCTTCGTTTATGAAGATTAACGCTTATGTTGTAGATGTGACTGAAAATATAGGTAGAAACGTACTAAGAGACATATTTTTAGCAATGCGTAGACGGATAAGAGGAATACTGATGTCGGGAAAACAATTTTCCTTAGACTCAAGGTTGGACTTGTTCCACGGCATTGAAAGTCCCATAGAACAGGAACCGGGTGAAGCAACAGCCAACTTACCTGTTTTGGAAGACACCGAGGAGAAAAGTAGCAGTCCTTCAGGTTGCTGAATAATTTTGCCGTATCTATCGAAGTAACAATATGTTGTAGATGTGAATGAAGAACCTGATTATTTGACTGATGATTTTCTACAAATACCATTTCCGAGGCAGACTAGATCGAAGTCTATGGACAATCAGATTCCATTATCTATTAAGGGTTGTTTGGACTCCAAAAAAATGTGCACGAAATGTGGACACGAAATTTTAGATAAATCAGAGTAAGCTGTTAAATAGTAAGTTTACGTGTATCCTTAATTGTAGTATTTACTGTTTAGATTGTCTTAAATATATAGGAAATATGTGTGTACATAAATATAATCAAATAATTATCCATCAATTAATGAATCTGTAATACTGTTAGAATTTAGGATGGTGTTCTATAATATATAGTCTAATTTCCTTCATGTGAACCGATTTTTTTTTGTAATATACTGCTGTGAGATGCAATAAAATTGAAAAAATGTGTATATTATTGCATGTCAAAAAATAAATGTTGCAAGATCAGTATTGTATTTTTTTAACTTATGGTCTCTCGCCGGAACATCAAAAACTGAATTCCAACCAAACAATAAGTAAGAACATTCATAAAAAGCTGAAACATTATAAAAATTATGGTGAATTAACACTAAAAAAGGTCCTTACAGATGATAATAATTTCAGATTATGAGTAATAATATTCGCTGAATCTGTTACTGGATATTTCTCTGATAAAGTTATTAAAAACATTTCAATCTAAAACACATTTGGTTTTTAGTCATTTATTAAAAATAAAAGCAACGTAAGTTACTTGGCTAGCCTCTTCAGGATGTAACTGGTTAATTGGTGATTTAAATATAAATGATTTTAAATCTTGTCCCTACAATTAATTTGTTATTATTTGATTAACGTGGAATAAATGAAGAACATACCACATCCCTTAAATAATCACAGCATATTAGATAAGAGCCATTGATGACAAGGATGATAATACGCCTGCATATGCTTATGCAGTCATTTACACCAGGTTGCACGTTGCCTATAATTGCTACAAAACTTACAAATACAAAAGAGAATGTCCAAAAAAAATATAATAAAGGCAATTGTACGCTTGTTAGTTTATTCATCCCAGCGTTTCTTTGAAAACTTTCATTTATACACCAATACCACTTGTGCAATGATCGTATTCTTTTCAAAAACTCTTCATCCAGAAATCTGCCGTTAACTTTTTGTAGTTTTTTCTGAAGTAATTTTTTTGTATGGTCACAACATTTTCGAATAAACAAATAATAGAGATTTGTCTCCAAAATTAGGATGCCGTAATAAGGCATTTGTAGGAACGCAAGTCCGTACCTGTTTAAAGCTCCCAAAATTGAAAAGTAGTCATCCAATCTTATAATAAGAAACCAAGACATTATTTCCACACAAACGCTTAAAAAAACGTAGGAATATGCTATCCAATGAATACAATTCCATATATTAAATCTTCTATTTCCTATTTTCCAGCACAATTGACTGGCTTTGACTCGATCGTAAATATATAACATCATATTTAACTCATTGATTTTTGACTGACATTTCCGCAGATTTATTATTAGTGAAATCGTTGAAAGTATAGCCCCCGCTTCCTCGGAGGTGTGAATCCATACGAACACGCTTTCTTCAGCTATCGGTCTGTTGTAAATCTCTGCGATGCCGGACACGATGAAAAATGATGCGAAAAAAATAGTCAACACAATTTTGAAACAGCTAACAATGAAAATTGGATATCTTACATATTCTCTGTGGGGACAGTACATGTCCGCAAAATATGCCGAATACCCGGCATATTCGTACAAAGCCCTGAGATTGCAGATTAAACAACGCTTTGAGGGCATTTTTACCAAAGTGATTAAGTTATAAGTTATTACTGCTTATTATAACTTCGTATGGATCGTAATAAAAATAATATTAATAATTTATTATGTTTAAATAACATTAAAAACGAATTAAACTCTCATCATCACTCCAAGCGGTAATTCGAGACTAGGTAAATAATGTTTTGAAAATGATTACACGAATACTGAATAAATAGTTACTGAGGTAAATTAATTTTTGATAAAGCAATAGACGAGTAATTTATAGTTTTTTTAATTATTTCGATTCTTCGGGATTGGGACAAGGGTGAAAAAATAAATTGCCTTTAACGAACATTTAATCATTTATTTACAGTGCATAATTAGTTAATTATTTTACAACAATAACTTTGGCAACACTTTATATATATAGATTTTAATAAGTTATAAGATAAATTAAATACGTAAAAAGACATGAAGTAGAGATTTCATTGAAAACGATAACGTTAATCATATAAAAATATACAAATGAGACAATTACTAGCTAAATCATTAAATACATTTGAAATAGTAAAATATTTTATATATTAAAACATTTTATATACAATAATGCACATTAAAGGACACAGATATGCAAAGTGGACGAATTATTATAATTTACATGATAGGATAAACACCATTTGAAAAATTGGTAAAGAGCTATAAACAAATATAATGCTAATGTAATTTATCTAACAGTGGAAAGCGCCAATACAAAACTGTGGAAAAAAGTGAGTACAAAAATTTACCTATTGATTATCACGAATAATTGATTCAGCTTTACTTTACTACGATTATCATTTACGTTATTCGTGAATATTTCAGCCTTTTCAGGAGCAGACTTCTCATCCTGTATTTATTAATTTTAAAGAGCACCAAGAAATTTTAAATGTAATTTATATAACTTCGTTTAGTGTTACATAAATTAACCATTATCATGTATTATAAAAAATGAGTCCCTGATATATTTCCTACTTTTTGTATATGGATATGTTATTAGTTAGGCAAATATCAATTTAATATCCTCCATCTGCTCCTGACTTTAAACCTATTTTTATAATACTGATTTTAATTAATGTTAACACAGATTATATTTTTACATACATATGTAATTCATAAGTACAAAACTTGTTTAGCGGATTAATCTTGTACATAATTGAAGAGAATCTTTGTTAAACAATTACATGTTATTTTGACACATATTTTTAATGCAGTGATTTCAATTCATTTTAATATTTGCTAACATTTGGAAATCCAATGAATTCATGTAGTTTTGTATGTTTAAGAAACATTCTCCCAATTTTGACATTTGTTTCAACTACAAGATATGCTTGCTCTTAATAAAAAATCATTTAATTATTTTTTTTTGTAAATCTTCTAATGATTATATTTTAAATTAGATTGTCGTTACATCTAATATTATTTACCGTCGAAAGCTTTAATTTAATATTCGGAGCTCCAGTTTAATTGAATCAAAATATCCATATAATAGTACATATAATAATTATTATTAATAATAATATTATCGTTAACAATTGAGACTTAAGTGTGTCTAGCTGATTTTAAAACCTACTGAGACATCAAATCATAAATGATTGAATGACAAAGAAGTTTCAAAGTTTTAAATTAAGGTATAATTATATTGATAAGAACTACAAGTAAAAGATTTTAAACGTTAGACAAGTCTAAATCTCAATTGCTACTGTTTAGCCAGATCTATTGCGTTTTCCTGTTGATTAACCCTATAATTAACACTTAGTAACTGTTAAAAATCGGTACCACGAAATAACAAGTCTCATATAAATTTACCTAATAATTCATGCAACAGTTAAATAACGTATCTACCTAAATACATCACTTCTGTTATATTTTTTTTGGTTAAAGATATGAAATAGTTTTATTTTTATTAACTTGTGCTTGAACGAATACGCTTGTGCGACAAAAGCTGAAGATTTCAAGAATTTTTTTTAAAAGTCAAGTTCTACAATATGTATATTCTAGTCTTTTGGATATTGGTGTCTCTTAGATTATCTGAACTCTTTGCAATGAAATATATATTCACATTGCCATGATTCAATATCGTCTGCGCCGTTGATTATGCAACCAGAACAACCGTAGGCAAAGACGATGAGACTGCGTGAATATTAGTAGATAAATGCATTATCTAATTCTTGTCGACCCTATAATTTAACATCAACTACAGTTAATATATAAAAAATTACAACCACAACACATTTAATAGCCGTTATTGGCATATAAAGCCTTAGGCATAATTATTCGTTGATTTGAAGAAGAATCAAGACGTACATGGGCGAATTCGATGCAATATTTTCAATCTCGCTCCAAATCCACCACAGTACTTCTCCTGACAGGATAAGAGGACAAAGAAATATAATCTAATAAGAACTATACATGAAATCTATAAGCATACGTATATAATATAGTGTATAGTATGTTTTGAATCATAGCCATGAAAATTCAATGGACTGAAGACGCGATCCCCATATTGTGGTTAAAGGACGGGTAACTTGTTAAAGTTTAATTCTAATTCTCCCTAAGTTTGTCCTACATGAGCATCTTCAACCCATAGTATGAAATTTTTTTTAAACGCCCTTACATTAATATCTACCCCAACGAAACATTTTGCGACATAAGGAATAAAAAGTTTCGTTGGAATTTTGGTGTTACATTTAGAGTAAATTATATTTCCGTTTTCTAACATTTGTGCTACACTTATTTTAAACTGTTGGCGTTCGATGATTTTATGCGGTGGCTTCCTCCTCCTGGTTGTGCTTCGCGATCGCCAGAAGTATCATCGTCAACTCCTTCTTGTTGATTTTGCCGTCCTGGTTGTAGTCGACGCCTCGTAGAATGGTCTCCTCGAAGTCGAGCAAGTCCTGGGCGTCGTAATCCTACGATTATATTTTTATTGTTGCCAACTCGTTTAACATTAGTTTAATTTTCATTGCATACTTTTTTGACCAGCTCCAGCAGATCCTTCAAGAAGCCCCTGAGCTCCTCGTTCTCGATTGTACCATTATTGTCCTGTAAATTGGTTACGATAGATCACAGTTAATCAGTTAATTAATTGTATTGCTTACTCTGTCATATAATGCAAAAACACGTTCGATGTCATCTTTGGTCAATTTAGTGGCGCCCTTAACAAAAACAAATAAATAAATAGCCAGTCGAACCGAAAACACTGTACATTAACAACAGTTAACAATGTCACCAGATTAAAAAAATCACGAAAGTATTTTCATGACATCGTTAACTACATTTATTTACAAATATGGTGATGTATGTTTGTTGGTTTTGTATGTAAGAAAATAGTGGGTGCACACATGCTTTATGCAAGTAGGGACGAAGCTGTGCGAGATAGTCCTCCAAAACCAGTGCTAATCTTGCTTAGTTACAAACTACAGTTACAATGACTTCAAATGTATAGTCTGAAACCTGAGCCGACAAAATAAACGTTAAATTAATGTCGTAGAACCAGGGACCATTAACGAACGTGCAAGTAGCAATTTCCATTTGCTGATAATCGTACTGAAGTGAGGCTTTCCTACAGTTTATGATTATTCGATTGTAGAATTGTTTGCATGCATCTTGAATGAGCGAGTTAATGTTAGCATAAATGGATTATTCGCTTCATGAGACTTTTAACTATGTTTTGCTTAAGTAACCGTGGATAGTCAGTCACAATTCAACATAAATAATCCAGTGTCGTGTATATTTGAGGTTCGGAGAAAATAAAAATTTTATTTAAGTTCCAACTTTCTGCTAATACACCTAATTACTTTAGCACTTTGCACTAATGCATTTTTTAATGAAGACTAAAATTTGCACAGTATACGATGAATAAAGACTATACATTCTCCGTCCTATGACACACTACCAAGCTTTCCGTGGTACAGGTATTTTGTAGTAATCAGTTTTACTTACTTCTATTCCTTCCTATGTTGATTAGTCACAAAGACAGACAAGAAAAGCCGTGCAACATTTATTTAATTATGTAATTTACGTCATCTCAGTTTACCCATTACGTTTTAATCACCTCTCTAAAATTTTGATTTAATTTTTGATATAAAATTTAGTTTTTTTAATTAAATCTACTAAGAGTGCATATTACTTTAGGTAAGTGCAAATAGAAAAAATAGCCATAATTGGAAATAGTAGTAGCCTAAAAGATTTTGCAGAACTGTTTAGTGTATTAATAAATGTTTTAAAAGTGAACAAATAATCAACAACAAAAATTTTGGTTTAAAGACAAACAGTGACTTTGTTGATACTTTGTTCGAATAAATCGAAGAAGTGTTAAAAATTGCGAAATTGCTTCATGTGTCGTACACATACAAAATGTGTGTTTGACACTATTTGTAAAAAAATTGACCGGTACCTTACTCACCTTGAAGACCTGCCTGCACAGGAAATTTTCTTTGACAGGGAGCAGCCTAAAATTGTTTAAAAATGCAATAAGTCCCTTTGAAACAACAGTGAAGTAATTATATGCATTATTCCGATAATTTACTAATGCTAACATTATCTTATGTCGTCCTACACTACACTAAAACAAACAAAATATCTAAACTTCTATTGTGTCCAAAGAAATAAATATCAAACCCGAGAAAATGGAGAAATCAAAGAAGTTTCGTAAGTTCGTTAACAAACCGCTGATGAAATGTTCGTCGATATTTTACCTAGTTAATGCAAACGGGTCTTGATTAGTTCCGAAACTTTTGCAATGACAATAAGAAAAAATGAAGTTACTTACTTGGCCATTTCAGAAAGTTGCAGACGTCCGTCTTTATTAGAATCGAAAACTTGGAGCTGTAAAAATATTATAATTACAAATTTCCTTTGTGAAAGTATCTAAAAAAATTTACAAAACGAGGAAGTGAATTTATTTATGTAAATAAGATTTTACTTTTTTTAAACGATTAGGAAATATTCTAATTTTAAGTGGAAAACTAGGTATATTTACCATGGTGTCAGTGTATTCGATGAGTTTGTCCTCAGAGACGTCATTTATTTTTTTGGCCTCCTTCAGCAAATCTCGCAGAAAATTCTGAAAGACGCACTCGTAAAGTTTTAGTGGCAACTCGACAAGAAAATTTCGTTTTACCTTCAGCTCGTCAGCCTCGATATAGCCGCTGCCGTCCGTATCGTATTCCCTCCAAATCTGCCAAAGGAACGCGTAAAAAAAAACAAAGAAACTTTTTAGAGAGCCATGTGGAACTTTTAGGCCCGATACAAATCAAAAGTATACGGAGAATCGGCCAGGTTTTTACGAGAATTTAATATTAGGAGCGTGTTCAAGAAAACTGTGCAACATAAAGAGAAACAACGAGCAAATTCCTCAACTCTTAACGTTTTATCGGTACACGTGTACGCTTGTCTCACCAATTCTGGGGTGGAGCAAGAAAATAAAAAAGGCGTAAATACACATTTTCTATCGTTCATTTCACCACGTTTTTCTTTATTACGTAAAATAAAATATTAAATTACGTACCTTCATAAACTCGACACTCGACTCCAACGGATTATCGAATCTGAAGAGCAACAAGAAGTTTTCTTCCATTGGCAGCAATTGGGCGAGCTAAAAAAGCGTTATAAATGAACGAATTAATTAGACAATTTTAATGCATTAGTCGAACCTCTCGAATGTCTATTTTACCATCTTGATTATCGTCGTAGGCCTCCATGAAACATGCCTTTAGTTCCACTAACATGTCATCTGAGACAGCCTAAAAAACATGTAATTAGAATAAAAAACTGATAATGTTTTAAAAGAAAAATCGTCCCTTTCCTGAAAAATTGTAACGACATTGAAATGTTTAACGATAATCAACAAAACAAAAATTATCCGAAGACATATTAACTTGCTAATTTTATGTGCACATCATCTGAAGGGTAATTGTTACTTACTTCAGGTCCCACGTCTGTTATATTAGCACTTGACACGAACTCTCTTAAAAACCCATCCAGCTCCGTACCTTCAATGTAGCCATTACCTGAAATAAAATTTTTATGTTTCAATGTGCTTGTAAAAGAAAAAATCTGAAATTGAGTTTTCGGGATATTCTCTCAGGTTTTTAATCCTCCTCACTTCAGATAAATTTATGTGGCAATTATCTCCGTTAATAGACGCATCATGAACGTTTTTTACCGTTTTTTTTTTCGCGAGAATAATTGTCTACTTGCCGTCTTTATCGTAGTGACTCCAGACTTCCATAAATTGATTAGCCGAAAGCTTTTTCAACTCTCTGGAGTCGGGATCTCTGTACTGTCGCATAAAATTCGTCGCCTTCTCCAAATTCAATCTCTTGATCTGTTCGGCCGAAGCGCTCATCTTTCTGAAACGGATAAAGCATATTCTATTATAATTCAATTATGCGAAAATGCGATGATATTGTATGGCAAGAGTAATTAAAATTTGCCTTTGGAAGATTACGCTTTTGATTGAGGAAATTATTATTTTTAGATTAAATTAATAGATATGTTAATATTAATAGATATTTTTTTTAATCCGTTCATTTAATTATAACAACGAGTTTTACTTCAATAAAAACCCAAGGTAAACTTTTATTATTGTTTGGCATATAAAAATACATATTTCTTCAATATTAATGGTATTTTATGTCTAATTTAATTTTATATTGGCGTATTATTTGCCAGACAAAAACCGCCGGGCTGATCTCACCTTGTTGATATATCTTATTAAAAATGAGGTTGGTTACCGTTAACATACATGTGTATGCATAGATAATAAATTGGGTATCAAGAATAGCAAATCCACACTCTTCCATGCTAAAAATAAAATATTATACAAGAACCGGTTCAATCTACATTTATATGAAATTACCAAATATTAGCTTAAAAATTATTGAACACTAAAGAATTTTGTTCCAATTTTTTGCATAAAAAAGTGGTACAGTGGTTACCCAAATAAAAACTGGAATGGATTTTTTAATTAGGTCCTCGCAGATTATAATCAAATGAATAAAATATACTTTAATCTTAACACATTATGAAACATGTAGATAAGACCATGGGTTAACGGACGACCTGAGACAGGTTTCCATAATGTTATTTTTTTATATCGGAAATTATGACCATCACATTGGATTATGTAACCTCCAAGTAACATTGGATATTGCGATATGTAAATACAAATTTTAAGAATCTAATTTAAATATGTGCCTGTAGCTGGGGATTACCATTACGGTTAATTAAAATGTTTCGTGCTGATACAACCCACCGAATAACAGAAGTGGATTAATATCTAAGAAATTAGTGGGATCACATGATGACTTAAGGCGATGATTTAAATTTATAATTTTAGTGGTTCTTTATGTTTTTATTTTTGTATTTTAATGACACATACATTTTAATCACGTATACAGTGCGGTTTAATTTCACTATAAACTTATATGTAAATAAAAATTCAAGAAAAATACTTAAATTCACAGCTAATTTTCTATAATAATATATTCAAAATTATATAATTTAGGATTTACTTATTTGTTTTTCAAGTTATTGTTTAGTCCCCCATTAAAATGGCAATTGTTTGTTTAAATTAATAAATATTACATAAATTAAGATGGACAAAATTAATAAGAAAAAATATTAAACTGGTTATTAAATTATTTTATTCCAATATAATTTATCACTCACGGAAAATGCGAAGGATCAAGCTGAATTAATTTACCGTTTAAATATATACAGTTGATTTATTTAACGACTAAGGATTTCTAAATTTCATATCAGGTTTTTTCCAGAAAAAAATCCCCGTTTGCAAGAAATTAATCACGCCATAGAATTAATTACCATCAGCTGGAACCAATACTTCTTGATGTGGATTCTTAAATACATAACTGTCCTTGACCTCCAAAATTCTCACTATATATACAAAAAGAACAAAACGTTTGGTCATTGATTCCACAGACGAAATCATAAACTAACCAAAAATGAACACCTTCCTTGCCGTCTTTGCTTTGGCTCTTGCCTGCGTCTATGCTCAAGTAAGTTATTGACTTATTCGTATGAACGTTTTAAAACCTTTATTCTTATAACATGGACGTGATTTAAAAAAAATTTTGCCTTTCAGCAGCAACAACCAACACCTGAACAACAGGCCCAACAAGAACTCATCCTCAAATACAGGGACACTTGCATCCAAGAGACCGGAGTAAATCCTGAGCTCATCGTCAAAGCCGACAATGGAGAGTTCACCGACAACGACGAAAAACTCCAATGCTTCACCAAGTGTTTCTACCAAAAGGCCGGCTTCATCAACGAGAAAGGTGACATCTTGCTCGACGTGATTGAAGCCAAAATTCCAGAGGGCGCCGACAAACAAAAGGCTCTGGCCGTAATTGAGTTGTGCAAGAAACATGTAGGATCCAACCCCTGTGAAAATGCCTATTTGGTACACAAGTGCTACTTCTTGGAGACCAGGAAAGCCGCCGCTGCTGCTGGACAACAATAATTTTGTTCAGTTATGAATGTTTAAATTTTTAGTTAATTTATTTATAACAATTTATGTGCTCCTTATTAAATAAAATAATGAAAAATATTTTATAGCAATTTTTATTTGACCTTTTTGATTTTAACAACAATTGTGGTTCAATAATTAAATTTGTACCACAAATTTAAATAAACAACTCTGTTTTGCTATTTGGTCAGACTAAACAATCAACATAAAATTAGACAGTTTTTATGAAATGCTGTTATAATTATAATAGCAAAATAAAATTAATATAACAAACCAAAACAAATTTAAAGTAAATTTCTTTTAGTTATTTATGCAAACACAGTAAGTACTTTTCCTATATAACTCAGATGATTGATAAACATAAGAAAAACAACTTTTAAAGAAACACTAAAAAATTTAATTAGCAAGGTAATCCCAAATTCATCATTCAAACCCACATCTATTAGTATACTGTAAAAAGTAGCTAATATGTATATTCCATATTCATTAAGTGCTATGTCTTAAGTTTTCTGAAATGCCCTTGACCTCCAGTTTCATAAGAGTATAAATACTTTAAAAATAATTATGTAGTTACAATCAGTTTTTGAACAGTAAAGAGTAAGGACGTAAATAAAAACAGCAATGAATAGTTTCGCAGCACTTACAGTTTTAGTTCTAGCAGTGGTTCATCTTTCTGTTCAGGTGAATAACACAATATTAACAATTTAAAAATATTTTTTATATTATTGTTAATATAATTAATTCAATACGAAATATTTTAGGATGGTTTAACCGAAGAGCAGCAGAAAAGAATAGCCCAGTACCGAGCTGATTGCATCAAGGAAATCGGTGTGAATCCGGAATTAATTGAAAAAGCTGATAACGGCAATTTCGTCGAGGACGACAAACTGAAATGCTTCACCAAATGTTTCTACCAAAAAGCCGGATTTATCGACGACAAAGGCGAAATTTTAATTGACGTTATTAAGTCCAAAATTCCTGAAGGAGTCGACAAGGATAAGGCTTTGGAAGTTATTGAAACTTGCAAGAAACACGTCGGTGCTAACACATGTGAGACTGCTTACCTCGTTCACAAATGTTATTTTGAACACAACAGAAAATATCATGAAGCCCAAGCCGCCGCCGCCGCTGCTGCCGCAAAAAGTTAAAGTATCATAATAAAGTATATATTCTAACTGGAATTTTACTTTTACATTATACCCGGGGTTGAATCTTTTTATTGCCCATCATTTAGACAGAAACGTTTTCTTAAAAAATAAATTAATTGAATGAGGGGTTAGTTTTAAACAAAATAGCAAACAATAAAGTTAGAACGATACGTTTATGGAACGTGATCAGGAAGTGCTAAGAAATCGATTAACAAAAATTTTTTCCATTCGTTTTGTTTGTATTTTTTACACTTTGACATTAAGTCAAGTATAATACATTGGGGTGAAATATCGATTATTTTTTTTTTTACGTTAGCCACGAATAAATTTGCATATTACATTAATTTAAAAATCATTATAAATTCAAATGATGTGAGTCATGTAGTGGCTCCATCCAAATATCATTGTTATCTTAATAGGTTCGGTTGACAACATCTCGTTTGGAATCGATATAGTGGAATTATTTCTTATATATACAAATATAAAAACCGTAGGATCTATATAACCTTTCGGCGGTAAAAATATTAATGAATGCATTAGATTTCTAGAAGAATCGAAATCGTGTATTGGCCTTGGTTTCCTGCTTTTTTTGATCATATATATATAAGCGGATTTTCGTTAATCCGTGTCATTTACTGGGGTACCGCTAAGAAGTCAAAAATGAAAGCCATCGTTGTTGCTGTGCTTGTGATCGCTTTGGCCGGTCTTTCCAAGCAGGTAGGTCGTATTACTACAATTACAGGATAAAATTATTTAAAAGTGGTACTACTTCATTAATTACTTCTAACAATTATTGTTTAAAAAATTGTTAAAGCATGTGAATAACATATTGCTCTCAAGGAAGAGATGATCTTGAAAGTGGTCACGTTGGTATTACTAGAGGAAGCCAGTGATGTGGTTTTATATGGGAATGTGAAAGAGAGACACTGTGAGAAATTTGTGATATTATTCTTGCCATAGGTAGTTTAAATATCGATATTTGTGGGAGACTGGTGACAGTGATTTTCTCTTATTTAAGTTTCTAATTAGTTTGATTACGTCAGAAATTTCACTTGTTACGTAATCAGTGAAATTTTATAGGAAATATACAAATAGGCATCAATTTTCGTTTCATCATCATCACATTTTCATCAAAATTAAATAGTGCGTAACATTAGTTGCCTACTGAAGAACTACTTCAGCTACGCCGAAAACAGCAATATGTTTGAGGCGTAAACTGTTTCTTGGAGCACGTCACAGACATTTTCGGTTCTAATAAAACAAACCAATCGATATTTATCATTATATGATTATAGCATAATTTCATTTAATTAAGTAAAAAAAATGTAAAAACACGAATCTTAAGAGTCATTAATTTTAATCACCTCCATATTGAAAATTAATTAAGGCTTACATAAGTAATCAACTTCGATTTTTATGTTAAAACAATTATATGAAATGGGTTAATCATAGCACATCAGATCTCACGATTTCCACTGGCGATTTAATCCGTTTAATAAATTACTTCTTGTGGTTAAATTATGATTGTTATGCTATGGTTGCTAATACTATCCAGCTTTGCTGTTTTCCATTTTATTATGTAAATCGCAATTAAAATGTATGCTTAACCGCAAATGCATTATTGTTGTACCACAAACCTACAACAATTAAGGAATATTTCTCTTAGTTCACTTCCTCGCACGGTTAAAACTAACCACTATTTTATTTGCTATCTCAGCAAGAAGACCAAGCGGCACTTCAGCAAAAACTTCTCGAATACCGAGACCAATGTCTGACCGAAACCGGCGCCAACAAAGATGTGGTCATCAAGGCTGACAACGGCGAGTTCGACGACAACGACCAGAAACTGAAGTGCTTCGCCAAGTGCTTCTACCAGAAACAAGGCTACATCAACGACGACGGCTCCTTGAAGACCGACGTAGTCGAAGCCCGCATTCCGGCCAGCGCCAACAAGGAAGAATCCTTGGCTGTCATTCGCAAATGTGAAGCCCTCAAGGGAGCCGATAGCTGTGATACCGCCTACGTGATTCACAAATGCTTCTTCGCCTACATCAGACAGCAAGCCATCGCTGCCGCCCAAGCTGCCGCCGCCGCTCAAGGCACATCCGGCGCCCCACCAGCTGCTGCTGCTCCATCTGCTTAAGTACCCAATGATGGAGTGACGTGTTTTTGTTATTTATTTTGTAATTATGTAAATAAATTTATTAGATTATAGAGAAATTATTGTTTTTTTTTTCTTCGTTCAATCTTCAATATTAAATTAAAAGATACTTCATGCTAAACAATAAAATTTAAGAACAATAAAATTTAAGAACAATTCATATTACATTTATTTTTGGTCCAGCAACAGATAAAGAGGGATGAGTCTATCTAAAAACTCTAAAAAGATATAGATGAGCTTTTGACCTCACCAAAAAAACTAGCTATAATTACCTAGAAACAGAACAAAAAGGGGCACACAAAAATTGAAATAATGCCAGCACAAAAACAATTAATTTTATTATCGCATGATTGTATGAGTGTATTACACATAAAACCAATTTAGTATTTTCCCAAAAATTAATTATAACAATTAGGTTAGTTATTGTGTGATTTTGCGTTGCACAATTACAATGTAAAACAATAAACATATTAACCATGAAGTTTCACGATTAGTGAATAATATTTCCGGGAAATTTGTAGGTAAGTTTCATGAATAGTGCTAAAAAATACCGGACTGTTATTGTTGTTAATAAGTCAATAATTAACTGTGACAAGAAACTAATTATATTATTGTTCAATTGTTTAAGTTGTACTACCAGTTTTTATGAGACATCAAAAGTTTGATTAATTCTTTTAAATAATGACGAAACCGTACGATACAGAAGCTCATGCAATAACATTAAATCCAACGTTTAGTTAAGTAATTAACTTGTCTTAAGTAATTACACGACTGTAAATTAGTAAATAACATCACGACATGCTATTAATGTATTGCCCAATTCGACTGAAACCCTTCTCTTTGCAAAAACTTTCATAATAATAATTGCCAAAATTTTGCATGTAGTTATGTGTTGTGGTGTCGGGTCCTCTTCCGACTTCATGACATTAACAAGATTATGTAGTAGAGTATAAATCAATCAAAATTAAATTGCAGTTGTGTCATTTTGGCTTGCAGAAGTGATACAATCACCGTTTCGATCTGGCTAGTGAAAGTAAAGTGCATCTTCTCATTAAGGTTTTAGAATTATAAGCAATAAACCATCCCATATCTTCGATAATTTAGTCGGCTTTTCAAATTTATTTTACGGATATTACATTCACCGTACATTATTGGTTATATAGGTTAATCTCGTCATACGATAAGATCTAAATATTTCTACAACACAGTCCATTCAACGTTAAAAATAATAATATTGTGTAAGGATGATTAGAGACGAAAATGTGTATAATCATCGTGTCTTGAAAATAATTGACTTACTTTCTATATTATATTAATTTTGTAAGAGACGCCTATCGAGGAAATTGTGAGTTTAACATTACAATATACATTGTAACGAAACCAGATGTGCCACAAAGGCAACTAGACCATTTAATAACGTTCATATTAAGATTTATGCAATATTAACGAACGCGGTTTACAGTAAGCTAATTGGTTCACTAACGATCTTCTAATTACCCGGCATTAGTACACATATTTTGGGTTACGATATTTATATATAATACCTATATAATAATTACTTACCTCTTGGTGATAGGAATGGTACAAAATGATCTGAAAATAAGAAAAATAAATCGTTTACTATTATATCAAGGTACAAATTTCCTGTAAAAGAAATTGAACGTTGATGAGAACTGTTTGACCCCAATTCAAATTTCATCGATAACAGAACTCGTTGCGGTGAACTGTTTACGGAAATTGGCGGGAAATTAGGTCGATTTTCTCAATTTTGCAACAAGTGGATCTTAATGTGATGCGATGGGACAAAGGTGATTTTGACGGGCTGTCCCGAAAAATCTCTCCGTAAATTTGTTGTATTGTTATCATGATATACTTAAAGTAGAAAGTAAAATTAACAATTCAATCTTAACAATACTTCAGAGAATTGAAAACGAACATTATTTATTAACAAAAACCAGTGATACAAGTGTTAATGTTTATATTTTCTATATCGGATGAAAGTGATTAAGATTTTACTTTTCACATTTCACTTCGGTATCACCTACAGAAAACCTTAAAGCCAAATAACCACATTAAGAAACTTTTACTAAATAGAAATTAAATAATATGAGAATCCCGGTTAATTATTTAGTTCGAGTTTTATCGGCCGGTCCCTTGTTACGTTTATGTGCCATAAAATTTTTACTACAGTTATTCCATGTAACCGAACACGAGGAAAAGAATTTTTACGAAGCATTTTCATCTTAAGTCTTATGTTGTGCGGTGCGGTAAAATAAGTTCATACATAATGTTTTTTGGGGTAGTACAAATTAGGTCAGAGGTCTATCAAATGGCTGTGTTTATTATCGTCATTTAGGAAAATTAATGTAAACGTATATAATGAAGTTTTTTATGCTTATTTTAGGTACACTGAAATTAATTTTATCAATCCATCAGTTTATATTTGTGTACAGATTATTTTATTTATGGCGTGTTTGTTATTAACTTTTTAATTAGTAATATAGTATTTTTTGATAAATTATATCTGTCACTTAAGAACGAGGCTCATTACATGTATTTAAGGAATGACATTTTCGATACATTCTTGATAGAAATGTAGGTTATTGAAATTCAATACTTATATTTTACTTAAAAAATGTATACTTAAAATAATTAAAAAAAAACTATAATTGATTGATGTTGTATAAGGTACCACAAATTAGATCAATCAATTAATCGTGTTTATTATCGTCATTTATGAAAATTAATGTAAACGAGCATAATAAATTATTTTATATTTATTTTGGATAAAATAAAATTAATTTAATGATTCCATCGGTTTAAATTTATATTTATGTTCAGATTATTTTATTTATGACTGTTCAGTTTGTACAAAATATTCTTTTTCATCTTCTACATTAGGGGGGTAAAAAAATCTATACTATTTTTTTTACTTCCGACATTGAAAAATTAGATGAGCTCTTAATAGGCCGTTACTTAATTGTATAGAAAAATTATATTTATACTTTTTGTAGGATATTGAGCGTTCAATTTATACAAAAAAGAGTATATTACAATTTTTTGTAACTCTTACCGTTTAGAAGATATCGGAGGTCAATCTTTGAAGAATATAATAAACATTTATTTTTTTAGAAAAAGATCTCTTCTGGTTAACCGATTACTCTAATTATTTAGAAGATAGTCGCATTCGAATCCAAAATATTTTAATTTTATCCATTTAAGTTATGAATTTTGAGATAATTTATTATCAATTTCAGAAAAAATAAAGTTTTGTTTAGTAAATATTATTAAATATATCAATAGAGAAGAAAAAAGATCTATTTCACTATACGAAATTTTATATTTTGATACAATGTTAATACGAAAATATTACATTGAAAAAATATATTTTACATTTTATAATATTTACTTATCTATAAGTTATAAAATTTAGAAGTAAAAAAAAATTTTTTAGTAGATAGACGATTTTTTTGACCAACCGTATTGTACATATGTACAATTTATTAAATTAAATATTAAAAAGTTTATAAAAAACGTATTGATATTACGTTACTTTACGTAATTGAAGAAATAAATTAGAAAAAAGACATTTTTTGATAGACTTGCCCCAAGAATCTTATACATATAAATAATTTAAATAAAAATTTTATAATTGAATTCGTGATACAAATTAGATGAGAAATGTAACAAATAAATGTGTTTATTATCGTCATTTTGGGAAAATTAATATAAACGAGCATAACAAAACTTTTTATGTTTATTTTGGGTAAAATGAAATTAATTTCACGAGTCCATCGGTTAAAATTTATATTTATGTTCGGATTACATTATTTATGGCTGGTCAGTTTGTACAAAAAATATTTTTTATGAGTCTCTGCAAACGTAAAATTTAATAAATTAAATACTAAAAAGTTTTATAAAAAAGTATACAAAGTGATACATATTGTAATTGGTAATATAATATTTTTGATAAATTGGATTAATTATTAAATATTATATTAATATTATTAAATTAATTAATGTATCTCAAGAACGAGAAATGTATCATATGTTTAAGGAGTGACATTTTCAAAACACATTTATTGATAGAATTGTAAAAAATTTTTATAACTCAATACTTAAAATTTTGTCCCACTAATCTTATACTAAAAAAACATATACAAATAATTTAAATATAAATTACTATTATTGAATGTTCTTTTTGGGTAGCACCGATTAGGTCAGAGGTCTATCAAATAACTGTGTTTATTATTGTCATTTAGGAAAATTAATGTAAATGGGTATAATAAAGATTTTACATTTATTTTAGGTAAATTAAAATGAATTTCATCTGTCCATTAATTTAAATTTATATTTATGTGCAGATTATTTTATTTATGGCTGCCAGCTTGTATAAAAATATTCTCATTCAGATTCTGCGTATGTAAAATTTATTAAATAAAATATTGTTTTTATCAAAAAACATATTCAAAAGGTTGAGGTCTACTTTTTAATTAGTAATATAATATTTCTTATGTACTGTAACTGTTCTTAAGAAATAGGTATATTACATGTGTTTAAAAATTAATTTCATCACAACAATTTATATTTATTTTAGGGGAATTAAAAATAATTTCATCAGTCCATCAGTTTAAATTTATATTATGTGCAGATTACTTTATTTATGGCTTTTCAGTTTGTACAGAAGATATATTTTCAGCTACTACATACAATGTACAATTTATAAAATTAAATACTAAATAAATTTGATATAAGAAGAAACGTATACAAAAGGTTGTAATTGACTAGAAAATTAGTAACATAATATTTCAGATAAATTGAATGTAATTGTCTCTTAATAACAAGGCATGTTACATTCCTTACATAATGAATGAAATTTTCAATTATTATAAAAAAGGACATTTCTTGATAAAATTGTAAAAAATTATAACTCTTTACTTATGTACTATAAGAATCTCATATAAAAGGATATAATAAAGGGTTTGTTTAGTATGTGGCAAGTTTGCAAAAAAAAGTATTGTTTTCAACTTCTACATATACACACTTTATTATATATGGAAAAGATTTTGTTTGGGAACATAGTACTGCCGATAAATTGTAACTTTTTCTTAAGAACACGAGCTATATTAAAAATATTTGAGCAATGCTATTTTCAAAAAATTAGACAAGACATTTATTGATAAAATTATAGAAAAATATTATAAATTAATACTTATGTATTACGTAAAATTTTGTCCAAAGATTTATATTAAAAAATAAATAAATAAATGTGTAAGGAATAAATAAAATATGCAAGGAAATAATTAAATAATATATTATTATTGACAACTTGTTTAATTTTCCATGTGCATTAATTCATTTCGAGAATGAATATTTTCTGAGAATCCGTCCGACGCGATGCATCGAACGGTCCGGCATCGAAAGCGCTTCAATACCGCCCTACCGTGTTTGCTCACCTACTACAAACGCCATTGCAATTTGCCAGATCATACCCAAGCCTTGACCTCGAACTATTTCGCTATATAAACGGAATTAAAAGAATAATGCCGAACATTTCTTTCCGACACAAGAACTGAAAATTACCGTTCGCAATGAAGAGTCTCGCAGTGATCGTGCTGGTTCTCACTATTGTCTCACTTTCCACCCAGGTAAATATTCAATAATGTATACTATATTTTTTTTAAAGTGCTTTTTTCATTTTGGCGGAAATTGAAATGTCAACCAGAGAAACCGGTGGCATTTCAAGTCGTGGAAAAAAAAGTAAAAGCCTGCGAAAATGTTCCCGTCTGAATTGTGACATGTTCTTGACGTACCGGTGTATTTAAAAAGTGATCTTTTCCATCTTGGCGTCTTTTTGTTTGGGGCGGATCCAAATTGCTGTGGTTTTTATGATAATTATAATAATAACAAAACTAATGAATATTAATTTTTGCCGAAATATAGCTTTTTATTTTGTACCAATAGAAATAACGTTTTAATGTGTTAAACTAATAATTAGCAAAAAACGGGAATTCCCAACTTAGTTTTTTATTTACAGAAAACGGTGAATTTACAAAACTAGTTCGTGATGGTTAATAAAATTGCTGTCCTCCTTAATAATTATAAATCTATGAACTTTTATGTGTTGGCTCTGAATTTTTGCAGCTTACAAAGTGTAATTGGAGAATGGGAAACAATTAAAATTTTTGTATTTATGGTTATTATATTTTATAATACTTTATCATTGAAATATTTAAAAATTGCTTTATTAATAAAATATATTACAAATTATATTAACATTTTGTTTTAATTTATAAATTATCTGGTACTTGAAAATGCAAATTTACAATACAAATAAATTAATTATATATAATTTAATACGATTTTCTATAATACTTACCAGATCATTTATTATTGTTAATAATTATATTTTATAATTTATTCATAAATTATTGTAATTATTTAAAACCTGTTTGCTTCAATTAATTAAAAAAAACTAATACAAGTCGCTAAAGAGCTTTCTTTTTTAATAAATGTATTTACTTTATTTTCACCCATTAATTAGTAGTTCAGTATAAATCAAACGAGGTCGAACTTTAGAAAAATTAGTGTCAATATTCTCAGTCTGTGACACACAAGTTAACGTTATTATCACAATTAAAAATAATACGGAAATGCGGTATAAAACAATATAATGAAATAAATACCAAAACTACAAAATGCAATCGACAATCGATCAATTTTATTCCGCCCATATTTCTATTGTTCGTGACATAAAAGGCATTATTTGGATGGCATTCTCCTATAAACCAAACCGTTTCAACCAATCTCGATGAATGTACATTTTAATGAACCGTACATATATTTCTCCAATAGATTTATGTCGCTAATCAGGCCACGTACAATCATAACATTCAACCGCATTGTAAAATACTGTGTTACGAATTGTCACAGGGGTTTAACAATCGTAACTGTACAAATAAATAAAGCGATTGCGAAATGTATTTGGAGCGAGAAAATTAAGTGCTGTTTATTTAACGATCACAACCTGAAAATAGGTTTGAAACGCATTAACAATGCCGTTCAATTTGAACTCACCCGTAACAGTAGGAAGTCTTTGTCGATTATGTCGATCGATTTGATCGAATAACCGTGAAACGGTTGAAATAATAACCAATTGACGATAAATTTTGAGTGAGGTTTACATATCGCCATTACAGCAACAATTGACGTTAACCACGGGGGTGGTTGCAACACCAAATCCGATTTCGGTAATTACTATCTTACAGATCTGATTGATAGCGTTAATACGATTGATTGATGTGTCAGTCAGCGTTTATTCGCAATGCATTTAAAATCTGATTTAATGCCGGTACAGTTTCTTGATTGCATAGAAAGTAAGCGGTTTCGCCAAATAAGAGAGCGCAATTAGACGAAAAAATGTCGATGTCAGGAGAGAATGATAAAATGTATCGATGATGCAGTTTATTCAAATTGAATAGAAATTAGGACGGCGTGTATTTTTATAATTAACAGATATTTTCAGGTGGAGCTGAATAATTAAACCGTTTCGAAAAATATGCCGGTTTGAAAGAGATTCATCCGCATTAAGCAAATAACTACATCAAGTTAATTAGAATTCTCTCTACTTTAACTGTACAAATAGGGTTTAACACTTGCTTGTACCTCGGGGAAAGTTTAAACGGTTTAACACGATCTTTTGCTCGAATAATTTGCGAAATCTCCAGAGATGTAGTTTTCATAATAGACAACCTGCAGGTCTTCACATTCCTCACGAATACTGTTTTATTTGAATTATTTCACTCAAATATGCGACAAGTAATGTCTACATAAAGAAACAGTATTGTTCTTGCTGAAAGGAATGGATTAATTTTAAATTTAATAGTGTTTGCTCTTTGGAATTTTAAATCGACTGTACGGCAGTCTCTTTATTTAAAAGTAACCATTAGAATTCTATCTAGATCGAATAAATGAATCTGCTCCAATTGCTACGTTTAATATCATTTAGTATCGATTTCCGATTACTAAATACAACTGAATTCGCGGATTTTTATTAAACTTTTATGAAACATTTATTCAAGTTTATTTCGATTTAATTGGAAATTAATGTTACCGTAATATGCAAAGCGGAAAATATTTTATTAATAAATCCCTTTAAAGTTACAAAATGAATTTTAAACGAGTGAGTGAGTCATTTATTCATTTATTGGCTTGCACCGAGGCGTTGAGTTGAATTATTGTTTACTAAATAATCTCTAAAATCAAATCATGTGTCACCAGTTCTCATGTCCTAGATGCGTGCCTTGATTTTTTTTTCTTTCATAAACCAGCATACATTAGTATTACATGATACCGTTGGAAAATTGTTTGTTATGCCTCGCACTAGAACGTGCACAAACACAACGTGGATAATGAAGCAGTATTATTCATGCTATACTTTATTGTTCTCGGGATAATGTACAATTTGCATAGTACCTTGTATCACCTTAAACCAGTCGACCTCGGTGCAGATCATTTCTCCATTTTCCTCATTCAATCTTTATGAAAAGGCTTTAAAGGATCGCGTGTTTGAGCGAGCACAGATCCTGTTTCTATTGATAAGACCGTTACAGACAGTCGAAGTAACAATAAGACTTGAGGTGCGGACGTCAGATCTGGATTGAAGGATTGCAGTCGCAGTAAATTTTCCACATATTTTTCATTAAATTTCAAAACAAAATTGCAACGGAGATTTTCCCGGAATACGGTTCTAATAAAATATGCAGTGGATCGATAGTTTAAACACTGACAAATTAAATTTTGCCTGTTTCACCAGTCATTTCGGTTCACATACACAACGGCCGCAAATATCTAATTCATTTGACCTACCACGGGAACGTGTTCGTTAGATTTTAGCCAGCGAAACAACGTTTTTCGCTCTCGCAGACCGATTAATAATGGAAACACATTTTTCATTTTAGCTCACCGAGGAACAGCAGCAAAAGATCAAGCAAAACCGTGAGGAATGCGTCAAGGAAACCGGCGTGGATCCCGTCCTCATCGACAAAGCTGACCAGGGCGACTTCTCCGACGACCCCAAGTTGAAGTGTTTCGCCAAATGTTTCTACCAAAAGGCCGGCTTCCTGAACGACCAGGGCGAAGTCTTGATTGATGTTGTCAAGGAAAAGATCCCCGCTGAGGCCAACAAGGAGGAAGCTCTGGCCATCATCGAGAAGTGCAAGGAACTAAAGGGTCAGGATGCTTGCGAGACCGCCTTCCTCATCCACAAGTGCTATTTTGAGAACACGCACAAGAAGGCAGCCGAACCCGCTCCCAGTGCTTAGATCCATGTAATTTTTAATGTTATTTATTAAATATTTATACGTGTTACAATAAAAAAATCACACAGCTTACCATAGTTTTTGTGGCGTTATGTACGTAGCTTAGAATCACAATTACACAATGTTTTCTTAGTTGCCTATACAGCTGTAGCACTACTAATAAATGTTGTTCATTTAGATTGGAACTAGCGTCTGAAGTAATTCCTCGGGAAACTTTGCAGTAGAATAATTAAATTTTGAAATTGGAAGTTGTAAGTCGGCGAGTTAGCTCCGTTTAAACGACACGAAGTGTGTTTTAATTAATTTTTTGGTCCGCCCATAGAGACCGAGATGTAATCCCGCGAATTGTTATTGAGACCCGGCACATAAATCCGCTTTTATATCCGTAAGGCCACACCACAAGTGTATAATTAAATGAATATTTAAGGGCTTTGCGGGCCGTCCCTTGCAATAGTAAATGTCGAAAGGATAGCGCCGCTCGTTATCGCATTAATTTTATCTTAAAAAACACTCGTGTTGGATGACATTTTATTATTGGGGGATTCTATTGCTGCGCAGATCGCGTTTTAAAGGGTGGAACATGACGCTTGTTTAGTGAAATATGGACGACATTATTATTAAGCAGATTAGCTAAACAATTTTGACTTGCTGCAAGTCTATTAACGAACTTCGTCGGGGCAATAATATGCAAATTCTTAGTAAATTTAATACCCATCCACATTTATAACATGCTTGTCTCTGTCATACAGAAGAAGTTAAACAAATTAGTCCACTTAGCAAATCAAGTTTTGCATGGGGAATGGAAAATTCAATCTAATTAGGGAAATTATACTAAAATGTGAATTTAAATACTTTTATAGTTAAATCTTTTCCAGCCAATTGTGCAGAAGTTTGTGTTCGAAATTTAATTAAAACCTGTTGTTTGTTTTATTCGAAACAATTGAATTGTTGCGATGAAAATGTATTTTTTTTAATTGGCAAAAAGTTACAAATAAAAGGTTGTTTTAGCTGCTGAACTTTTATTCGAAATAATTGAACTTTACGTCAAAATTTTATTGTTTTGATTACTAAATTTCGCCTTTAATAAGATACTAGTAAAAAGTTATTTTAGCTGCTGCACTTTTATTTCTGTACTCCACAATATAAAGAAGAGTAATTTATAAATTCAAATATATATAACATTTGGTTCACGTGTGAAATAAGAAATGATTAAAATTTTAAGTCAATCGGAAAACATATTGTGGGTTTTATGTTTAGTTTTTGTCACAATTTTTTTTTTAGTAATTTATACTGAACGTTTAACATACCTAGAGTACGAAGAAAAAATAAATTTAGCCAGTTAAACGAGTTTGAAAAAGTTGGCAGACATGGAGTGAAGAGAGTAAAAGAGGTAGACTAAGAGTTTCCGGAAGACTCAAAGCTACCACAGAGCCACAAGATTGACGTCTTAGATAATTGGCCCTATGGGACAGGATGAGTTCAATGATGATTGCTGTTTAGCTCCGTATAAAGTCCTGTGGGCAACGGATTTATCGCCCTATTTTGGACTTACCTCTAACAACAAGCCAACGTAGTGACTGGTGGATGGAAGGTTAACAGTGAGATGAGGAAAGGGATCATGTTTAGTGATGAATCACGCCATTGCTTGGACATGCACGATGATCAGGCGTTAGTAAGAGGATGACGTGGAGAAAACGTGATCCTCGCTTTGCCGTGGAGAGTCATGTTCTCAACATTGTGGGTTTTATGATGTGGGGAGCTATTGCTTATGATAGCAGGGCACCTTCAGTTTTCATTAGTAGCAATGTGACGTCCCAGGGATAGGTGGATGACATTTTGGGTCCATATTTTCTTTCCTACATAAGAAGATATTTTGGACTAATTTTTCAGCAATATAATACCTGTATACATATTCCTAGGAATACATTAAACTCCTTAGGAGCTTCCTAGGTAAATTTACTGCCTTGGTCACCCAGGTCTCCAGACCTTTCCCCAATCGAACATGTGTTGGATATGATGAGGCGACGCTTAAGGAATTTACTCCACGGGCTCTTAATGACTAAGACGTCAGATTAAGATTTTTGTTTAATTTGTTAATCAATTATTATTCTGTATTAAAAAAAAAAATTGAAATAAATAAATCATTTCTAGGGGTTGAGTTTTTTTGGCATGCAGTACGTATTTAGTGATGCAAAATTAGGCAACTCATATTACAAATTTCACTCGTACTACCAGGTCGTACTTAGTTAAAATCTTACTATTAAAATAGATATTTCCTAAAGTCCCTTGATATTATGTATATGCATTAATGCTAAGTGAGTTTCTAAAGTTATAATAAAATCATGGAAATAGGGCATTCTCCTTCCTGAGAACGTTAATGCGACTGTAGAATATGAGAAAAATTTACATTTTAAAATTCGCGTATTGCGACCGGGTAACTTTAATATGACATATTTTACTTGGATATGGCTTTTTTAACAAATATCTCACTTTTTCCGCTGAATATTGCGTCAAACAATAAATTATACATGTTACGTTCTACATCCTTTTAACTGAGTGAATAATTTTTTCTAGACTTTACTGTGCTTTTTAATTTAAATAAATTTTAATAAGGACAGATAAATGGTAAAAACGTGATTGGCGTTAATAAACTCAAAATATCAGTTGTTACTTTTTATTTACTATAAGTAATCTTTTTTATAATACAATTATTATAATAATATTAATGAGCCGGCTATAAATATTAGTGGTTCTTTGTCCAAAACCTGTAAATTGTCAAAAACCGTTATCGATTCGTGACTGAAAATTCACTAATTCGTACCACGGAACTAATCCATCAAATTGATTTATCAGAGACGTACGACAGTTTGAAAGAGAATTATTCAAAATGTTCCACGTTCTCGTATTTTAGGAACGGTACCGATGATTTATTGAGGTCAACACATTCGGTAGTTTATGCTGATAATTTTTTAGCAGGATTAACTTTCTTTTGTGAACACATACACTTATAGTTGTTGGTTTGGCATTAATAATACCCAAGTTTACGAAAATCAAGTTGACTAATTATCGTAATTACTGTTCTGAGCTTTTTAGCACCAAGTTTGTCAAACCGTGATGATTATTAGACTTGGTTTTCCTTTTAATTTATTACACATTATTAAAGTACCGAGTAAAAACTAAGCGATTACACGTATAAAATACGAGTATGTCCCCAATTAAATTTCGTTTAATGCACCTAAACAGTGTGACAAAATGGAAGAAAAAACAATCTGTTTAAAAACAGGTGGTTTGGACCATCTGGATGGGGAAAATAAATTCTCGCCAGGACACAACTGCGGTTAATGTCACTTAAATTATAGGGATGCAAAAATAATTAACAAACTTCACAACGACAAGGGCGCAATTTATGAACCCTAATATCGTCGCTTTGGACCTGCGCCAAAAACCAAATTTGAAACTCGACAAAAGTTAGTTTGGTGCAAGTGAGCGATTTAAAATTTAATTAATTGACTGGCAAAAGCCTCGTTATCAAACGTACAATAAAGTTTAAGCGGTGATGAACAACTGAAATTATTTTATATTGGGGTTAAGGATAAACACTAGAAAATTAAATTAGTTTCATATATAATATCCAAGTGCATCCGGCTCGTAACAATACGATATATTTAAATTTCTGTATGTTTACACAAGCATAATCCGTATTCATGGCGGTGTCACGTAATATGTGTGTTTCATTAATTACCTTCAGCCTTGATTGTTCAACGTGAACGCCAATTTCCTATGTCCCATTTGTTTTCCGGTAGTTGTGTTTGCGATTGCCTACAACCGGTCTTCGGTCGACTAATCGAAACGTGAATTCGATCGAACTTAATTCGTTCCCATCATCGCGAAATTAAGTGATGAATTCAATGATAGTTGAAAATAGTAAACCGAAAAAGCGGAAACGTTAAACGAGCCCATAAAGACTCGATTGTTAAGGCTTTTGTAATTTTAAATAATTGTCTAATTATTTTTGAGCTTCACCCTCACCATTCACGCTTAATGCCACTACACTCGGATGCCTCATTTACTTTTAAAGTGATTATTTAACTAAATTCCGAAGCTCTCAGGACTACGGTTTGATTAATATTTTCAGTACATGGCACAATCTGTTGGCTGCGGGCCAATCTACTCTAATATATTCCGTACAAAAGTTTTCGTTAATTCCATATGTTTCTGCACTGTCGCAAATGAGTTTCCAATATGTTAGAAATCTAATTTTGATCCTAAGATGGATGATTAGTGCAGAAGATTAAACGAATATTCACTACAACGAACAGTGTTACTAATATTGTTTGAATGGGTAATTACACAAAATGTAAATGGGCGTATTAAAAATCTGAGAGGGAAATCTCTGGAGGCAAAAGTGTTATTGATTTTTATTCTGGACCACCTGTCATACGCCCACTGCACTTTTGAACAGAGAGCGAGACACTAATTTTTATGTGCGGTTGATGTTCAACTTTCTACTTCGGATTGCATTTTCCTTTTCTCAACTAAACTTTATTTTAACATACATGCAAATCAGAAAAAAGTACTCTGTGCTCTTGCATAATTACCGAGAGAAATTTTAGATTGGAACTAAATGAAATTTCTAAGAACTTGTTATTCAAAAAAATATCTACGTGCTGCTTTTTACAGTACATTTTTTGTTCGACTACATTCTATTTTATAAAGTAATTTCTGCAAATCCTGTATTTTCTAATAATAATAAAAGTAACAATAAAGGGGACGTGCAATTTATTTTGTATTTCGTCTGTTGAACCCGAGTGTAATAACTGTCCGTATAGAAATCGACGTTTCTCAATCAGCCATTATCGGGCCCTTTGTCTGCACTAAATTACCAACATCCTGAGGATCACGACTCCCATTCCACACACGCGAAAACGAGAAAAGAAAACCGAATGAAACCACTTTAAACATTTTATTTGTTCGCTAAACAACCACCACGTACGTAGTGTGCACATGTAACGGGTCACGCCATTGGTCATCCCCCGGAAGGATAATGGAATGTACTTGGATTTGTTGGGAGGGTTATCGTTCCGACATTTTCGCCGGCTGTTACGTTTAATTACGGACTGTACATGAGAATTGCGACCTGGACCAGGCTGCCATTGATAACGCTGCGATTGATCCCTTGTGGGGTCGGAGGGACAATGCTACACTGTTGACCCCGGGCGTGTCCTAGAGACGCTTAGTCTAGGGGCAAGAGACACCGTTATCATTGTAAGGATAGTGTAATTACCTCACGAAGTTAGCGAACAATTTAAACATTAAATGGATGTAATATAATTTCCTGCCTCACCGGTAATGTTAGCCAGATATATTTTGCGTAAAATGTTGTGACCATTTTACTACCAATAAATCGTTACCAAATGGTCTATAACAGCAAAAACATAATATGTTAAATTTACTTAGTTGTAAGTGTTGATTTTACTATAATGGTGGTGTAAACTAACCATATATCTCAAAGAATTTTCATTATTGGACTTTTTATGGGTCAAAAATGTTTCAATGTCAAGTTAATCCTCATGAAACTAGCCAATTAGTATGGAAACAGCAAGTGGCTTAAATCATTTCGAAACTCCATCTGTACTTGCATAAAATAAATATTATTCAAGTTAATAAATATGATGCCGGATTTTTCCGTCTCGAAAGTTACTATCCTTAGAGACAGTCAAAGGAGCTTTTTTGGCGGCATATCATGAATAAATCCTCGTTTATCTGACGGAGCATTTTTTTCGAATAGAATATCGTATGGCGTAAATTCTTAATAAGCATATTTCCTCGTCTAAATGTCTCCTTTTAGCCAGCGCTGAAGCCGGCTTTCTTTTTGAGAAAGGCCCCGAGCCTTAAAACTTTACAGTTATCTCGAGCACAACGGACATCAGTGTGGGCGCTCTTTTCTGCGACGTTCTCAAGATTAACGCTTGTACATTTCTCCATCTGTTTTTATCAACTTTATGGATGGTTTAAGCAAAGTTTTTATCACCGCTTTGCTGCAACGATTAAATTATCTGTAATTTCCGACAAATATCACTTTGTTACTACTGGAAGGTATGCCGGGGAAGTCCCGTTGTATCGGAGTGTCTTTGGAAGTTGGACATATTCAAGTTGTAAGTTGCAGGAACAATAGTTCACTGATTACTCGAGTTTACGAAGTTTGCTGGTGGAAATTGCAAAGCTTAGCCAAGTACTTTTAACTTCATTTTATAGAATGTTTAACTCGTAGAACTTTTGTCAATACGATTTCGGTAATATTTTTTGGATTGCTTGCATAAAAATGCTAATTTTATTAATTATTTGGTTAGTCGGGCAGTGATTTGAAATGATATGCCCCATCCTTAAGTCCCTTACCATAAATACATATTCATTGCAGCACGTTTTCGGTAAACAACATGCAAATTTTAGCCGTAATGTTAATGATTTACTGCTTTATATATTTCAAACCGTAATTTTTCGTCGTAAACAATCCGCTGTGTACCACTGAATGAGAAAATTAAAAATATTAAAATCATTCCTCGTTACATAATTAGATTCTTCGGAAGGATAAAGCTGACAGTAAACACACTTTACAATCTTCGGTAAATACAGGTCTCTTAATAAAAGTTCTTCCCGGAATGGGGAAATATAAGGGGCGAAATGCTTTGTTAACTGAACTCCACTTTTAAACTTTACCGGAGGCTCATTAGTTTTTAGTGAGGTTACAAAAGTTGCATGTAAATTTGAAAGTTTTGGTTTCATATTCATATTTAGCTGAATAAATACGTGTGCTGGCGATTTTATTGTGTTGAGCTGCATTAAATTACTGTGACCCGGTACGTTAATTTCGAAATTAGTTAGTTTGTATACCGAGACTAAATAAGGGATGTGCATAGGCAGCTTGTTTAACAACCACTCGGAACTAAAATTAATTTTCCTAAATGATAATAACGGAATTACAGCCACTAAAAAGTAAACTTGGATGGTTCTTAAACTGGAGCGTTATAAATGTAGTAACTAACGGATAAATAAAACCGGTTTACGATTGTACTAGGTGATCGTTCGATAGAAAGAAGATTTACATCAAACGTTGTGTGTAACAAACATTTATGTCGCCATAATTAGATACACTTAAATGTATGAAAAACGACAATCAAATAAACTGTAATCTCAGGTTTAATGACTAGTCACATGGTTTTGATATACTCGCATAATAGCTAACATAAAATTTTTATTTAAGTACATATTAAAGATCACAGTGATACGTATGTGAAAGTTAAGTGAGTAGTTCTGATTTATAAATTTTGAGTTATTCGTAAGTAGTTTTAATGATATTGTTGTTAAAATAAATAATTAATTATTAAATGCACTTGTTACTTGTACTTGGGTTTCATACAAGTACTAGATAGATATACATTAAAAATGTTTGCTTATTATTTAAATAATAACACACTGTAAATATGGTGTTTTGCTAATTAACCATATTAGAAATTCATAGATTTTGTTGTTAATTTTAATACTGAATTTGCATATGTATGGGCGGTTTCTATGTGATGACCAACCGCCATTAGATATGTTTATTTATTAATTATGGTCATAACTGTCTGTGTATTAATTTAGTTAAAAGTAGTTTTTTGAGAAAAATATGACTTATTATTTTTACTTTGAAATTTTGTATGAATAATGACATATTGAATATTGCCGAATGGTAGTACCATGTACAGTAGTGGCTACGTGAATTGGATGCCAGTACCTATGTTTATTGTATTATTTTATTTTTAAAAAATCACGTATTTTTTATTTTTCAACAAAATTATAGCAACCTTTTACTTTATGGTCTTTCATTAAATTCACTGAGAGAATTTAAATCGATTATTTACTTTTGCTACTTCGTTGCTTATTATAATTATTATGCTTATTATAATTATTTAATCATTGTCACAAATTGGTTCAAAATCCAAAGCATCGATATTTTGATATCACCGTCCCAATCTCCAGACATCAACCCTATAGAAAACATGCTTATAATTTGACATAAAATTTTACAAAATTTAAATGAACTCAGGACATCAATTCAAGAAAGAGTTAATGTTAAATTAAATATCACAAAATTAATCATTAAGAATCCATATCAAAATTAAAGTTGCTAAAATCCAACTCAATTCAGAAAAAAAAAAATAAAAATTTAATTTGATATTTCTTTCACCAAATTGATTAAAATTAACTGAATGTTACAGAATAGAATTAAACTTTTTTCAATGTTTGGGATTGGTAGTTGCTTCGTCAAATACTTTGCTACGTATATACAGAGAAAAAAGCAAAAACATTGTTCAGAAAAATACTGGATATTTTGTATTGTAACTACTTTTTAAAATGTTTATTAAAAAAAAGTTTATTTATATAATAATCATATGGTAGTAAGGTTTGTTTAACCTACTATTGAAAAATGTGTAATACAATAAATATCCTGTATTTAGATTACCATCCAATTTTAAACATACCATTCCAACAATAAGAATCTCCTGTTGAAGTTATAGAAACTGTATATTTTATAAAAAGAATTAATCTATTAATTTACATAAATTATAAAATAAAAATTCTAATAATATGGAGTTTCATAGAAAAGTATATTATTATCTAAATATTTAACATGAAATTTGATAAACGACTCAATTAGGAAAGTGATTTGGTAAACTCGTTATATACTTCTCACGTTCTGGTCATAAACCATACCCTAAACAAACTTATTTAGATCTCATGGCTGATACGAAGTATTTATGTCTTCCTATTCGGAAATAAATTCTTACTCCTAAAGAAGTAAATGTTAAGAATTTACATGAACAATACGTGTGTAATAATCTGCGTTTTAAAATGCTTCGTTTAAATAACTTGATCATTGTCCGTGTTTTTTTTTTACTTAATAATTGGACAAGCACATATTATACTTGATTTGCCATTGTGATGTATGGGTAAATGAAAATCTAATTGTGATGATTTGTTTAATAATTGTATCTATTAGTATTGCGGTATCTTTTTATGACTAGGCACTTCCCCTGTTGTATATTTATCAATAATAAATACCTAGTCATTTCAATTTCATATACAAATGATGCTGTTTCGGTTTAATAATTCAAACTAATGGTTTTTTAAAGACGCAACGCAAACTGAAATCCATTACACCAGGTACGTTTTATTATCCAGAAATACAAAAATAAATAGAATTCCGTGATTCATTCACTATAATTCTGTGGAACGACGGATATGAAAGATGTAGCCTGGGCGTTCGGTCGAGTAATTTGCACGAGAGGAGATAAAATATGAATTTAAGTTGCCAGACGGCAAAGCTTATTGGAAAATCCTCAGTCGCGTTTTTCGGCTCAGATTTCCTAGCTACATTAATATTTCCATAATTCAGCCCCGGAATTGAATTACTGATAAGATAGGTCTACTGATAAATTTAAGAATCTCCCAGACCTGACAGCAATAATTATTCATCCGAGCAATATTAAAATACCATAATGTAGACTGTTTCTCTTTTTTTTAACAAATTGTGGTCCGTCATCTGTTTCTCAAACATTCTAACGGTATAATTTTGTCAATTTTTTGCCAGTCTGATACACAACGCTGACCTATTTACTATTTGTTTTTGCAGGTCTGATTCATATCAGACGGGCAAAAAGAGAATCGATAATGTATTGTTCGTTAGGTTAAAGTGTGTTGATCCTCGACGTTCTTTTTTTTTCACCACGAAATATATGAATACATACTTTCGGATTATACTTTGAAAATGTATTACGGTTTAGTAATGTGTAGGCTGTCGGCTCATTCTTTTATTGAATGTTACAAAAACTTATCGTTTGTTGTTTGTGAAGGAAACTTAGCGAGGATTATCCTGTAAGGAGCTTAGTGTGAGGCATCCTTTTAAGCGCAGTAACGAGGTTACACAGGCGATATTAGAAAACGTGCAGATATAGGTTAAATGTCAGATCAACTCGTAATGATAAGTTTAAATTACTTATTTAGAAAAAAAAAAAATTAACACGATGCATTTAGATTTGGCACCAAATAATCTTGTATTTTTATCATTTGTGTGTTTACTCATTTTCAAACAATCGACATGTGTCTCATATCCTTTTGGTGCCGACGATTTTGTAACTAGGTGGATAGTTGTTGGGTACGTAGTCCGAAATAGCCATTATCTTTCGTCAGTCTTATTCTTTATCACATACTTTTCACATTATTTATTATACTGCGTGCAAAAAAAATTGCAACACCTATATATAATTGATTTATCCATTTATTTTAAATATAAACCTAATACTAATATAAAAAATTAAACAAAAATCTTAAAAGCATCAATTGCCAGAAGCTAATAATGGATAGGACACCTTCTTTGATTAAGACACTCATTGACACGTCGTGGCATCGATCTAATGAGATTATCGACATTTTCTTGTGGTATCTCATCCCCCACGAACTGAATCTGACGTTTCTTCATTAAGAGCAAGAGGGCGCTGTAAATTTCTTAAGCGGGTAGCCAAGGCAGTAAATTCAGATGGGAGGAAGTTTAATGTATTCCTGCTGAAAAATTAGTCCGAGGTATCTCCTTATGTAGGGAAGAAAAGAAGGCTTCAAAACGTCATCCACGTATCGTTCGAACGACATATTGCTACTAATGAAATCTAAAGATGACCTGCTACCATAAGCAATATCACCCCATAGCATTAGACCCATAGTGGTGTGAACATGACTCTCCATGGCAAAACGAGAATCACGTTTTTCTCCACGTAGTTGTCTTATTAACGCATGATCATTACCAAGCAAAAGCATGATTCATCACTAAACACATTTTGATATCATTCCTCATCTCACTGTTGATGTTCCATCCAACAGTCATTATGTTGGCGCCTATGGTTTGCTGGTAAAAATATGTCCAAAAATGGGCGATAAATCTCTAGGTCAATACTAAGTACACGCTTGATTGAGGTACCTTAAATATATGAAAAAAAAAAAATAACAAAAAACCGACAATACTTTTTCCGATTGAATTCAAATTTTAATCTTTTCTTTTTCAATAGTATCCACTTATATATAAATTTTTTTACAATTAGTATAATTTTTATATTGGCTCTGACTTCTAATTTAGAAAATACAAAATAAAAATCACTGTTTATGTGTGTGTATTATTGTGTAAGTATCGACACAGGAAGACTGCTGAAGAATGGAATCAATATTTCTTCAGATGCCGTAGGTACAGGTCTCACTGCTGAGTCTGAATTAGGAGATGTTTATTTGTGTTTCTTATTCCTTTGATATTTACGAGAGAAAAATAACAGTTTTTGTGGTGGTTTAGCGGTCTCTGTAAATCATTTGTATACCAAACTTTAGATACTGATTCTTTTCCTCCACTGTCGCAAATGTTCAACACAATGTTTTACATACGAAATGTGGAGCCCAAGACTTATCTTGGTCTCTCAAAGAAACATCAAAGTATGCTAAACATTTTCACAGATGTAGGTTTTCTACATTCTTTCAAAGTGTATTTGACATATACGTAAAAAAAGTTTGGGTGATTTACACGACTATATCCGTTTTAGTTTAGAGTTTTAATACTAAACAACGGCGAAAATCCACACAAAATAATAGCACAACTTTACTCAAGAAAAGTCAATAACAATTTGAGTTGGGTAAAGCAGAGGTAGACATATGGTAATGTGGGCCTAGTGGGAGATTAAACTGGTATATGAAGGTCGGTCGCATCAGGGATTGTAAATTTCTGTTTTGACCTCAAAAGATATCTTTATTCCTTTTCTTATCCCTTTTATCAGTTTGAAATGCAATTAACCTGAATCTCAAAAAATACAGCTGATAGCATTAAACGTGTCCTAAATTATTTCTTTGCTTTCCAGCATCAAAAAAATCACTCCATTGTTTATCTGCTGAACAATTTTATCCCCCTTGAGTGCTCACGCATCATTAATAATAGTTATCTTAACCCCCCGAAAGAAGACAAACTAATTTCGTCGTTTGCGGATCGCCTTTGTCACACAATCCCGCACCTTTGTTCGGCCGCAATCCGCAACGAAATTACCGCTGTTCCCTTTTCAGAATGGGACGCGTCCGTCGTACGTTAACTAAACGCCGTAATTTAATAACATGCGAAACACTTGACGAAATACAATTACACAAACGAAATTAACTTTGCGTTGAATTAACGCGGGACTTTGCGGCTTCGTGTTTGACGACACGTGTGTGCCGAAATTGAGGCGACGTCACAAGAGCGCGATGTCACGGAACCCGGGGTGCCATCCGCGTTCCCGTTTTCCAATGGAACGTGATGGGATATTTCGTCAGTGTCGCCTACGGAATGAATATGTTTTCTTGTAGGATATGTGTCTGGTTGATGCGTGAATGGAATAAGTTTTGAAGAAGTTTTTTGATTATTCAACTTTTTTGTGGTTTTTAGAAGTGAGTACGTTTAGATGCCTTCAGTAAAGGAATGATGAGAAAGTTAAATAATAAAAATTACGGAACTGTTTAATTAGCAGACGCCCTTCAAGAAAAGGGAAGTTTTAAATTGAAGGCAGATTTACATAATACAACATAAAAAGGTTGTTATGGAACGAAGAATACATTTAATTAAGAACAGATAGATAAATCTAAATTACTTTTTATATTCCTTTTGTTCAAGCTTTATTACATCAATTTTATTCCGGCTTCAATCAGGGGAGTAAACTGGATTGTAAATGTTTTACAATTACTCTAAATTTAGGAATTTAAATTGAGAACAGTTAGTTAAAAACATATATATTTTTTTGTTAATTAGGGGCTGCACATAAAGGATATCAGTTCAACCTAGTCCAGAATTCACACGTCTCCTCCTCTTTAAAGAACAAAATTAGGCAACGCATCCAGAAATATTAATCGACTTGTTTATATTTGCTTTTTTACTTTACATATTTGGATTTTATTTATTTTTCTATCCATATATTTTAATTTAGTTAGTGACTAAAAATAACTATCCCGAATTTTAATAACTTTGATGAGAGACGAAACAGTTGACAGTAAAGTAACTGTCTTAATAATTTAAATTTAAAAATTCAATTTGTAATTTAAATTTATAATATTTAATTAAAACGTTAAAAATTAAAAATAACAATATAAATTTAAAAAATTAAAATCATAATATTTGAAATTTATTGAGGTTAATTTATACTAAAAAAAATAATTAAATAATTATTTAATTATTATTAATTTATTTAATATTAATCTTGAAAAATTAAAAATAATTTAATTTAATATTTAATTTACATTTGTAATATTTAATTATTATTAATATAATTAATATTAACCTTGAAAAATTAAAAATAATTTAATTTTATATTTAATTTACATTTGTAATATATAATTATTATTAATATAATTAATATAAACCTTGAAAAATTAAAAATAATTTAATTTACATTTATAATATTGATTAAGCTTAAATAATTAAAAGTAAACATTTAAATTAAAAAAAAAATAAATTATTTAATTTGAATGTATAATAATTATAATATTAAATTCAAAAAATTAATGCTAATTATATTAAATTATTTAATTAAAATTTATAATATGTGAAATATTAAACTTTAAAAAATAATAATTTAAGAAGTTAAAAATTCTTTTTGTAATGGTAGAAGTTTAACAAAAAATTAAATTAGTAATAATGTAAACTTTGATACATTTGTGGCAGATAGTGGTAAAAATCCATCCGTCCAACATAACATCCGCCGATTCAATTGAACCTCTTAGTATTTATCTCTATATTTAATTATCAAAAAGTGGGCGACTAAAATAGATTGTGCCCCTTCTCCTCCTTGTCCGCTTTCGCCCGATTTCAATTGACCCCTGACCGCTTTGTCGCGGACATCTTTTACAAAAGATCCTTTTGTTTATCTCCAACACAACGAGTGTTTCTGAACTTCCAATAGCACCGACAACTAATGTGCAAAAACAATAAAACAAAAAACTTTCGTTGACATGTTTTTGTGATGACACTCCATATAAAAATTGGGCACACATAAATTTTGACGAGAAAAAAGGTGACGAACTACATTTTATTGGGGGCGTCTCAATAAAACTGAAACACGACCGCATTAACGCGCTTAAAATTGAACCGTGCTCCATAAAACACTCCGACCATTTAAACATTTTAGAGGCTTTTGCCGCCGTTTAATCGAATTGACGTTCAAAAGTCGCACAGACCGAAATAAAATTTACGTCGCGTATGAATCCATCGCGGGTCCAACTACGACGACGTATCGGGCAATGAAAATGCCTGGCGAGGCGTCCGCCTAATGGTCCCTGAGAGGATTTTGCGACGCGGCAAGGCCAGGTGGTGTCCTGAATATATTCCCGATGATGGTGATTCCGCAGATCCTGCGGCATTTGTCAATGTTACATTTATCAAATTCGGGTTCACGTTCGTGCCGCAATCTCCGCGAAGCAAAGTTTTTTTGCCGCCTATTTATTATTTTAAACGTAACGTGAATTATATAAAGATGGATCGATGTTTTTTGGTAATAATTAAACAAATAAAACGCTGCTGAAGCTAAATTATGATGGATGGATGGGTTCATTAATATGTTATTACGTTATCATATATTCTTCATTCATTCATTCAAGGGACGCCACTCAACTTTCCATTTATATTTTTACAATTTACATCTGGTGTTTGGCTGAAGTTATACAGGATAACGCTTTATCCTCGGGAAAGGGGAACGTGATAAGACGTTTCGAAACGTACGAAAATATTTATAGTGGAAACCTTTCCCGGAACGTAAATCGTCCCTTCACAAACATTAGACATCCGAGAATGAAACACGGTAATAATATACATGGAAAGCACAATAATAACAAAAGTACGGTATAGAGAACTGAAGTTTCATTGCGTTTTTATGTGTAGCCTGAGTTGCACGTTTATATTCTTGCAGTTATATATCCTATAAAAGCGTAAGCCGCCCTGCGGGAAATTCAATTTCCTAAAGATAAATATGAAATCGTCGAAATAAACAACGATAAATTTGTGTGATGTAAGCCCGATAAAAAAAATGATATACAGAACAAAATATGCGTGCATGCGACTGTTAATGTTAGGAATTTCATAAAAACGGTAATTAATTAGTTAATGAAGGGCAATTATGAGTTGTGTATTTTGTTTGAATTATACTTTTATTAGTAGTTTAATACTAATTGTTTTTTAAGTTATTTAAACGTGGAAATTGAGTACAAAATAAACATTATATTATTTACTAATCAAAATATTATCCAAACACGGTTGCACAAATAATTATATGATTATTTAAATTATTACTTATATCTGTGTTAAATAAGCATTTTATTGTTTAAATATTTAATAGTATTTGAACCTTGTACATTAATTTTCTTCCAGACGTTTTAAATTTGGTTAAATTGCTTGACTTAACTGTAAGCTTATATAGAAGTAAACACTGAGTTACGTTATGAAAAGGCTTAAGAAATAAATTAATATCTCTTAACATTGAAACAATAAATATTAACAAATACACTTGTTCACAAATTTACACATTCACACTAATTCATGTGCTCTGAACACGAAAATTATATTTATTATTATTATTTTTTCATTCACCTGAGTCAAATTTGTGCTTTTGAGTTTATCATTTTGATACATGAATAATATATTTGAATGGTGAGTAAATTATTCATTCAACGGTACCTAATTCGTCTCCATCGGAATAAAAATAACTTAGTTAAAGCGATATAAAATTCAAATTTTACGTTATTTGGGTCTATTTTTAGTCACTATGCCATTTAATTGTTTTTCAATATAAAATAATTTAAATATTCAATTACATTTTCGATTACTTACAAATAATTACAATACAAGTTAAAATAATATAAAAATCGAATATTTAAATTTACTTTGTTTACCATTGTTTCAAATCGTTGTAATTGTATAAACTAATGATTAAATGTGAAAATTGACGATAATTTGAATTTTAACTAACGAAAATGAAAAATTAGGGATACTTAAATTATCTATTGTTCAAAAATGACTCAAATGATGAAAGTAACTAAAAATAGTAATAATAAAAAATTTCTAGAGCTGTACCTTATTTATTTTTTTGTGCATAATTTTCTCATCTCTCTGATGAAATGTTATTGATTCCAATGTGACTTGCCGTTAATTCTGAATGCTGTTTTAAATAAAATGATAATTTGCCATTATCTGCGTGAGTGAATGAAAAAAAAAAAAATAATTTGTTCAGTTAACCCATATCATATATGTAAAAAAGTTTATATATTTTTGTTGTGTTGTTTTATTGAAATTTGTAAATATAAGATATTCTTCAATAAAAATCATTTTAAAAATAAAAGAAATGGTTTAAGAAATTGATTGATTGATATTATCGGTTATTACTGTGCTGTAGTTTGGAAGTTTTCACAAGGCAACGACGATTCAAAAAACACATCTAGGATTGCAAAAAAAATGGTTTTTGGATCAGATGGCGAATATGTTCTCCCAAAGCCCTCACAAAGTCCGGACGCAATAAATCCAAATATTATACAAACACGGTTGCACAATTAATTATATTATTTAGATTATTATCTATATCTGTGAAAAACAAGCATTTTATTGTTTAAATAAATAGTATTTCAACCTTGTACTTTAATTTTCTTCCAGACGTTTTAAATCTGGTTAAATTGCTTGACTTAACTGTAAGCTTTTGTTGAAGTAAACACTGAGTTACATTTTGAAAAGGCTTAAGAAATATTAATTTATTTATTATATTAATTTATTTCTTATATTATATATTTTATATTAATTTATATTTTCTCTTCATTAAAATAATAAATATTAAGGAAAAAATCTTAAAATATAAACAATAAAATTTATTATTATTTTAATTTTGTTGTATTGGTGGTACTTTTTGGTTTATCATTTTGATATATGAATATTATATTTGAATGGTGAGTAAATTATTCATTCAACGGTACCTCTCGATTCGTCTCGATCGGAATAAAAATAACTTAAAATTTAAATTTTATGTGATTTTTGTCTATTTTTAGCCACTTTTGCCATTTAATTTTTTTTCAATATCAAATAATTTCAATATTCGATTACATTTTTGATTAATTACAAGCTAAAATCATAGTATTCCTATATTACAATCGATAAGAAAAATAAATGTTATAATGGGAAAAAACGAATATTTAAATTTACTTGATTTACCATTGTTTCAAGTCCTTGGAATTGAATAAACTAACGATTAAAAATGAAAACTTATTTGAATATTTGAATTATATGTTATTGAAAAAATTACTCAAATGATGAAAGTAACTGAATTTAGACAAAAGTTATAAGATATTTCTACAGCTGTACCTTATCTATTTTTTTCTTATTGAAATGGATTAGATACCGTTGGAGGTATAATTTTCTCATCTTTCTGATGAAATATTATTGAGTCCAATATGACATGCCGTTAATTCTGAACGCCGTTTTAAATAAAATGATAATTTGATGAAATGAAAAAAAAAAAAAAATAATAATTTGCTTACTACACCCACATTAAATATGTAAAAAAATTTATATATTTTTGCTGTGTTGTTTTATTGAAATTTTTAAATATAAGATTTTACCAGTGGCATTTAATTTTTTTGTCACGATTTAGTAGAAAATATTGTTCAATAAAAATCATTTTAAAAATAAAGGAGGTGTTTTAAGAAATTGATTGACTGGTAATATCCCAAGATTTCGGTGCAGGTGTTTCTAATCATTGTTGTTAAAAAACATTTTATATCCTACACAGAGTTTGTCAGAAATCATGAACTGGACCCCACGCATGAAGAATTTAGGACGGTGGAGTGATGGAACCAAGTATAAGTTCTTTGGATCAGATGCTAAGCAATATGTAAGGAGGCCAGTTGGAACGAGACACCATTTTAAGTATCAAAAACCGACAGCTAAACACGGTGGTACAAATATTATGGTATGGGGATGTTTTTTGGCATATTGTAGACAAAATATCGATAAGGATATCTTATGCAGGCCTTTGTGAAAAATAATTTTCCTGTAGTTTGGAAATTTCAACAAGATAACGTTACACATCCAGGCTTGTAAAAAATTGATTTTGTGATCAGATGGTGAATTTTCTCCCATAATCCTCACAGAGTTCGGACTAGAAATATGGGTAAACATTCCTGTGGAAGTGTGTCGTTTATTAAATAAATTGATTATGCTACCAAATATTAAATAAATAATAAACATTTCCAAGTTTATTTCGTGTATATCATATTATGCATACATATGTCGACGACCACTTTTTTATTTATATGTTTTTTGATAGAAAATTATTTCTTTTTGCTATTACTGTTTCTACTCGATCAGAAATAAATCTAATGTAATGAAAATAAATTAAAATTTATTTCATATTTTTGACAGCCACTGTATATATTTATATTTATAAACCACACTGTATATATATATAACACACAGTGCGTGTGTTATCTACAACAAATAATTGTTTATCAAGGTAAACGTATAATAGAAATTTATACTGCGAAATAAACAAAGAATAATTGAAGTAAAACGGACCGGCGGTTTTTATATTAATGATGCCATTTGTCCCAAGATCCGTATATCTTTCATTTAGTCGACGTATTAGGATATCCATTTTATTCTAGACGTTCCAAAATCCACATGACGGATTTTAAGTCTCGAACAACAAATCGTTCAATTTGCCCCTGCAACTGGGCCTTGTCTCTTACCCTCTCTCTTCTGCACCACCCTATAAAACTAAAAAGTCGTAAGTAATATTGCAGAGCAATCCCAAGCGTAAACTTTTCTTTCGCAGCAAAATTGGCAACCTGTAATATCGACAAACTAAAAAAAGTTTAATTAGGGTAACTTATTTCCTCGAAGATTTACCCCCCGAGCACCAGAAGTACTTTTGTGGCGTCATTCATGGATCGCAGTCTTAATATATGTATTATTATTTACATGCTATTAGATAATAAACCCGAGTCATATATATAGATTGTTCAATATATGCGTACTGGCTCATATCAATCTTATTTGTGAGTTGAAAAAGTGACATGTACAGTTGTTGCTTGTGAACTGTGCATTCTGTTTCAATCTAAAGTCAGGTAATAAACACAATGATTTTATCTATAATTTTTTTAAGTAAGTTGGCGTGACGTTAATAAATATTTTTGTTTTAAAAAAATTATGAACATAAATTCTATTATAAACATGAAGAATAATATTATACATATTATATATTATACAATATATACATGTACATTATATCATTTTAAGTATGTCCTTGAGAATTAATGTTTAATAAACATCAATTTAACTACTTAAAAACAAAAGTACTTTAATGGTTTCTAATAATAAATTAGAGTAACTAAACATTTTTTATTGTAATTGTTTGTTTGTGCTATCGTGTCTATTATTGTGTATATTATTATGTATTTATAAAACACTTTAAGGTAGAATATAAGTATTTAATCCTTGATCTAGTATTCGATTTTATAAATAAAATCAACGTAAATTATACAAAAAAAAAAAATAATGATTTTATGTACATACACAAACTCATAAACATTGTTTTTATTTCAGATACTGTACTTCAGTATTGAAACAAGATGGGCATTTTATTTCCAACTTTATTGGGAGATTTGGTGGCTCTTATAATAACTGTGACGGCCTTAATAATAATTTATTTCCAATATGCCTATACCTACTGGGCAAGGAAGGGAGTGCCGTATATCCAACCAAAATTTCCGTTGGGAAATTTGAAGACTTTCATTGTAAAATCCTATGTCGTTGGTTCGGACAGTGCCAGTTTCTACAAAGAATTGAAGAGCAAAGGTCATAAATTTGGCGGAATTTTCACCTTGTGCCGACCTGTTTTGGTTTTAACGGATCCAGATTATGTCAGAGACATTATGACCAAAGATTTTCACAATTTTATTGCCAGAGGAGGTTACCACATCGACGAAGATCCATTGTCAAATCATTTGTTTAATGTGGGAGAAAAAACATGGAAAGGAATAAGATCGAGATTGACGCCCACATTTACGACAGGAAAAATGAAGATGATGTTCCATACTGTTGTAGAATGCAGCAAATATATGGATGAATATCTGAGTCAAAAAGCGGCCGTTAACGAAAACATTGATATATTGGACGTAAGTTAAACGAGGGCATTGATAAGATACATTATAATATTACAACCGATTTTATAATGAATATAAATTGTTTCGATGACCTTGATATAATTATCATTGTAATAAAGTATAAATGTTCCTATCAATTAAATGTATATCCAATTATAATTTTAATTATTTTCTTTCATATTGTCTTATAAATTTAATATGACTCAATTTTTTCATCGACCATATTCTAAGCTTAAAATTTGCCTTGAATGAGATGTGCAAAATTTTCTTAACATGATCCTGTTGTGCCAATAAACTCCTTTACACAGAATTTTAGTTAAGAAAAAATAAAACTTATATTTTTTAGGTGGTAGCCTCATTTACCACGGATGTAATTGGAGCATGTGCTTTCGGCATAAACTGCAACAGTTTTAAAGGCACAGAGGGTGAATTCAGGGCAATGGGCAGAGAGATCTTCATCAAACGTACTTTGTGGAGTAAAATAAAGACGCTGCTTGCAGGGACTATTCCGGAACTGGCGATGAAATTGAAACTGACAGTTGTTAGGGAAGACGTGTCCAATTTTTTCTTTGGCACTGTACAAAACACCATTAAATACAGAAACCAGAACAACGTTACTAGGCCTGATTTCCTACAGTTGTTGATCAACATCCAGAAGGAAGACCCTAACTTCACCATGAACGATTTGGTGGCTCAAGTGTTCTTATTCTTTGTTGCTGGTTACGATACTTCTGCGGCAACCATGACTTTTACCATCTTCGAACTGTGCAAAAATCCTGATATCCAGGAAAGAGTTAGAGAGGAAATCCTTGAGGTGCTCGAGAAAAACAACAACGAAATCACGTACGAAAGTTTGAATGAGATGAAATATTTGGGACAAGTGATCGACGGTAAGACGGTATAGTTTATTTCTATTGACAAATTATTAACATATCTATTAATTATAGAGGCTTTGAGGATGTATCCTCCGGTTCAAACTTTAACCAGAACTTGCACGAAGGATTATACACTAAGAGATACAAATATTATCATTCAAAGAGGTACGCCAGTCTATATTCCATTATGTGGCTTCCATATGGATCCAGAATATTATCCTGAACCAGAGAAATTCGACCCGGACCGATTTTCACCGGAAAACAAAGCGCTTAGACATCCATACGTTCATTTACCTTTCGGGGAAGGACCCAGAAATTGCATAGGTAAATTTAATTATTTGATATACGTAACATAAGTGACGGGAAATACATATTTCGTATTAAACTAGAACTGTAATAACTGCATGGCACAGTTCTACATGACTGCCACAAATCACGTCAGAGTCTGAAAATATTCGTATGACATATTACTACTATATATTACTGTAGTAAATAAAGTTTGTGGCTTATACAGTTCCAAATATTTACTGAATTTCTCTAAAGTTGCTGCAGCGTAGGTACTTCTCCCTTACTTGACAGTTTTTGTGGCCTCGTAAAATTTATGTCTACCACGGAATATTTACTGTGTTACTGTGTACTTGAAGTGCAGATTAATTTTTATTATTTTTTGCAGGCTTAAGATTCGGTGTTATGCAATCTAGACTTGGACTGGTGAGAATTTTAAAGGATTATAGACTGAGCCTCAGTCCGGATACTAAGGTTCCCCTGACTTTTGACGGTACATTCTTTTTGGTCAGATCTAATGAAACAATCCTAGTGAAGGCTCAGAAAATCAAAAGTTAATAGGGATAGAAATTCGATTTGTTCCTAAATATTTTTTAGTATTTTTTATTATAACTATTTTATTAGTTTATAAATAAATTATTAGATAATTCTGTGTGATTTATTTAAATTATTTATTACTAGTTTGTTTTGATTCTTAAATTAATGGAAATTTAACAAATAAATTAGAAACGCACTTGTTTGGTAGATGTGGTATCAAAACACACACGTTTAACTTTCTTTATTTTATTTTAACATTTATTTGATTTGTATAAAAAATAATGTTGCTGTGAATACAAAGTCCACATTATAAATTAGCAAGGTTCAAAGATTAGTTTCTTATACGATTATAATTGTTTTGATAGCGATTAATTTATAATGATCTTTTCTACTGGATTCTGAAGATCTGAATTTGTAATGAGCTTTTTAAAAATAGCTTTAGGCAAAGGCATTGTTATGTGCTAATAATTATAAACCGCCTATTTATAAGTTGTAGTTATTAATGAGTTTATGTTTTTTTGTAATTGATGATCATGAATGTTTTTTATGTGATAAATCTAAATCATTTATTAATAACAATGCATGTTCGTTGTTCTTAAAGAACCATCACATTAGTGTATATTTGATATAACTATTTATCCAACTATTCTAAATTTAATTTAATTAAAAATCATATTATAAATATTTCTGTCAATGATGGATTGATTATATCAATATATATTTAAAAATAACATTTATACCTGTTAAAATTTATGCATAAAAATAGATCAGGGGGCACCTCTTCTAAAACAAGTAAAATGCGAAAGTTGGATGTAGAGAAATTCTCAATTTTGATCTTATGTTGACTTTGTTCTTAGCCGTACAATCAATAAATCGATTTAATCTTTGCACGGTAAAAACAGTGGGCGAGCCACACAGAGATGGAGAATTTTTTTGTTGTCTCAGTAGTTTTCCATTGAGTTCAAGAGGATTCAATGAAGGTGCTGCATGGATCTACTTACGTTCTAAGACCACACAACGGTCAAGGTCAATACTCTTCAATACACTTCTTTTTGGACTTGATCCGCGGAAGTCTGTAACTAAAACGGAATTTGTTCAAACTGTTTGTCAATTCTCAAAGTATATCTATTCAATTTTGAACGAAATCTGATAACATTCGCTTGCTTGAAAAGACATTTATTTAATAGAAAAGTCCTTTGAAGTATCATCATTAAATACAAATAATTTATATAAAAAGTTTCTGATCATAGTTAATTAATCTAAATACACACTTACGTGATTTTAATTAATATAATTAATTAATTATAAATTTTAAAACATTGCACATCACATTGTTATACCTACATATTAAATCAAGGCTATTCTTACAAGCGCAGCAGTAGATATAAACTCATTACAGATATTGAACTTTGAGCCCATCCCATTCTTTTTTTTTTGTGACTATTTGGTCTTGAGAAGCTCTTACTTCAGAATATATAAATGCGCAGGATTAAGATATTCTCTACATTGCATCAGTACCAGATAAACCCAACAATACTAACATGAAATTTTTCATTGCCTTCGTCGCGTTGGCCGTAATTGGCGCAAAGGTAAGTTATAATTTTTTATTAGGTGAATAAAATTGTAAAATATATTTCCATGTTTAAGGCCGCTTCATTAACAGAAGAACAAAAACAGAAACTAATTGGCTACCACAAGGAATGCCAGGCTCAATCTGGAGTCGAGAATTTAACCATCGAAGATGCCAAAGCTGGTAAATATAGAGACGATCCAAAAGCCAAGAGCCATTTGCTTTGTGTCTCTAAAAAAGTTGGTCTCCAAAATGAAGCCGGAGAGATTCAGAAGGATGTGATCATCGAGAAACTCACTAAACTCCTTGGTAACGGTGAATTGGCCCAATCCTTGGTAGAAAAGTGTGCCATCCCACAGGGTACTCCTGAAGACACTGCTTACTTTGTCGCGAAATGTTACCACGAAAATACTCCTGATCACATTAAGGTAGTTTAAATTATAAAAAAAAAATAATAAATTTAGGTGTAATTTATATATTGTGTTTTATTAAATACTTGTATCAACTAAAAGAAATCATAAAAAATTTGGAAGAGAGCTTTATTTAAATTAAAAAAATAGATAGTTAATAATACTGAGTAAATTATAAATGGTAGAGAACATGGAACTAAACAATAAACAAGATTTTCACACTAAAAACATGAAGGAAAATAGTATCAGATTATATTGGCACAATTTTCTTTAAATGAACTAAAAGCTTTGCGTAATGGACAACTTGACAACGTGAATTTAAAAATGTATACATTTTGTTTTATTTTAGAAAAAAATGTCAGCACTTCTACACCTTTTTATATTAAACTCAGAATTTTCTCTATTTTCAAACTAATTAACATTTTTAAATTTTAATTTTTAAATTAGTATGACCTAAATAGTTTCATGGACAACCCATGGGATCTCGTTTATATTCAACCAGATTACTTTGTCGATAAAAATCAGTGAATAATAATAATAAATCATTTAACTTCAGATTGATATCAAACAAGGGTAAATAATAAATCTCAGTTACCAAAGCTTATTCTTGAAAACTAATTCATTATTTTAATAATAATTACCAAATATGGTTCAAGTATTAAAATAAAAATTAATTATTTGTGTTAAATTATATATTAATTATAAATAAATATGTATATTAAGCCTCAATGCCAACCGGAGGTTATTATTTAAATTTAACATCAGTAGTAGTCTCAATGGAATATGAACTTTGGGTTTTACCTATTTTATATTTTTAAATAATGTAATCTTGGGGAATGTCCACATTTCACCATATTTATATAAAGTTTAGACTAACATGACCAAAACAACATATCCAAAGCTCCGTAAGCTAACAGACTTCAACATGCAATTCCTAGTTGTATTCGTTGTTTTGGCAGTAAGCATGATATTCATTTTATATGATAAGTTAATTCAAATGTTTTAGGGGGCTTCTTTATCTGGAGAGCGTCAAGTTTAATCTGGAATCGATAATATTTCCACTGAACATGCCAAGGCTGGGGAGTACAGAAATAATCCAAAATCTGAACACCCCTTACTCTGTGCTTGTGTGAAATTTATCTGCAAAAATAAAGTTGGAGGAGTAGATAAGGTTACGGTCACTAGTAAAGTGACTAACCTTTTCAGAAAAAAACATTTTTTATATATATATATATTTGTCAAATCAATCCTCAATACACACCCTAATCAAACCTTATATGAAAATTAAATTTCAATTATTCAGAAATAATAATTTAAAATATTATAAATTAATATGAAATTTGTTGTTTTGTCTTATTGGTTACATTGTATTAACTTAAACATTGTTTTAATATATATATTAATGTATTTTAATATAATAAAGTATATTATTATATGTTATATTGTTTAGAAAATAATAAGTAGATGACGTTGTTTTGACTGTTACATGTCTGGATAAATATATAAGACATATAATGTACCTATTTTTTACTAAATGAAATGATTGTTTCTTTATAAACAGTTGCTAGCATTATTACATATTTTTAATTTTGATGAATGAAGTATCAACGATTTACCTATGCGTCAAATACTGTCAATAATAATATAATGAAGAATTTCATACCGAAGTCAGTTAGTGTTTTTAGTTTAGGTCACATTGTTTCGGAACTACTGGTTTAAGGTCAATAAATAGCGAAATCAAGATATGCCTAAGAACAAACTCTTATAAAAATAGAAAGGGTGAAGCCAAAGTTATTATATTTTTCAGAGAATACTAATAAAATTTAAATAATAACCTCCAGTTATTATGACACACCGTTGAAATTTTTATATAAATATGTATAACAGAAGTTGACAATATTTTAAGATATTCTACAAAAATATCATCTTCAATAATATTTTACTGTAAGATAAAAATAGTAAGATTTTAAAAATTCAATAAATACAAACATTTAGATATACTATAAATGTAGACAAGATGAAAGTAAAGTATAATAAGCAAGTACTTGAGAAAATGATGAAAATATTTTTATTAATTTTGCCATAAATCTCAGAATACAGAATAAATAAACTAATGAAAATATTAATCGAATTAATTTTTTCACAAATAATGATGGTAATGTGTCAAAAAACAAATAAACTATGCATATGAATTAGCTAAATTTTATTCTTTTTACATAAATATTTATATTTCTAATATTTTTTTAAAAAAGTATTTGTTTACATGTACTTATAATTCGTTTAATATATTGCAGCCATAATTTAAATATAAAATTATATTAACTCTATTTGAACTACTATTACTGCTATGGTATTGTAAAGAATCAAGGTTATTCTTTTGGAACAAAACGTAAACAGTTGTTCTTCTAAATATGAACTTTGATCTCCTCGCAAGTTTTTATAACCGTTCCTTCTTCGGTCTTCATCTCGAGTTGACTATATATAAACTCCTGAGGACAGCACCGAGGTAGTCTATTCAAGGCACAGTAAACCAACACATCTCAATATGAAATTTTTCATTGCCTTTGTTGCTTTGGCCGTAATTGGCGCAAAGGTAAGTTATATATTTTTATTAAGTTTATAAAATTATAAAATTCTATTTCCTCCTTTAAGGCTGCTTCATTAACCGAAGAACAAAAACAAAAGCTCATTAGCTACCATAAGGAATGCCAGGCTCAATCTGGAGTCGAGAATTTAACCATTGAAGATGCTAAAGCTGGTAACTACAGAGACGATCCAAAAGCCAAGAGCCATTTGCTTTGTGTCTCCAAGAAAGTTGGTTTGCAAAACGAAGCTGGAGAGATCCAAAAGGACGTGATCACCGAAAAACTCACTAAACTTCTTGGCAACGGTGAATTGGCCCAATCCTTGGTTGAAAAGTGCGCCATCCCACAGGCTACTCCTGAAGACACTGCTTACTCTGTCTTGAAATGTTACCATGAAAATACTCCTGATCACATTAGCTTAGTTTAAATTATTCAATAAACACATTTTATATAAATTAGAGTTTTGTTTTAATTATTCGACGTGACTATTTAGATTAATGGAAGATATTGATAAAAAAGTATTATTAAACTAGACATAAAAAACAAAACGAGTGGATATTTATGTGAACTTAGAAGTTCCAAAATTCTTTAATCGATTTGAAGCAAAGATTATGATTCTATAAAAAAAATATTGTTAATAATATTATTTCTGTAAATATTTCACCACATATATACATATATACAAAGATATTTAAGATAATATTTTCAGAAATTAAAAAAAATATTTTTTTAATATTTCATAATTAAAAGAAATGTTCCTTATGATATTTTAAAATAATTCTTACTTCGAATCGAATTTTCCTATTATTATTACTTTTACTATTTTGATTGTAGAAATTTAAGAATCGTAAGAAGTTTAAGAATAAAATATTACATTTTCTATAACTTCCAAGGCAGTCAAAGTAAAATTATTTGAGAATGAAAAAATGTATTAGTAACAATTTAAAAAAAATGAGTACATTCAGTGAGATTAGGCTTACTAAAAACATATACATATAAACAAAATTTCATAAACAGATATAATAATAATAAAATTATAGTAAAATTTAATATAACATGTTGTACATAATTTATTTTTGCTCACCAAGTAGACCTTATGTTAAATAAAAATTTCAAAAATAATAAAATTTTTCTAATGGTGTCTTAACATATTAGTTTTATTTGTTTAGAGCTCGTGAAAATATTGAAAATGTTATGTGATAGACTGGTATCGTCAGGAAACCATCAATAATTAATCTAATTTCTTTAATTTTCACAGTGTGAAACTGTACTTCTCGAGAGAGAAATACAACATTTATTAAGATATCTCTCTTTTAAGTAACATACCATGTAAAAAATTATATTTATTAGTTGCATATGAATAGTATTAGACTAATACTATTAGTATGATATTGTAAAGAATCAAGGTTATTCTTTGGAATTAAATATGGACTCTGAACTTCTCCCATTCAAGTTTTTTTTTATAAGCGTTTGTTTTTGAGATCTTCTTGATTTGGCTATAAATAAGCTGCCGAATAATAGTAATGCATAGTGCAATCAAAACACTGCAAACCGACACATCTCAATATGAAATTCTTCATTGCTTTCGTTGCTTTGGCTGTAATTGGCGCAAAGGTAAGTTATATACTTCTATTAGGTGTTTAAAATTATAAAATGTGTTTCCATGTTTAAGGCTGCTTCATTATCTGAAGAACAAAAACAGAAACTCATTGGCTACCATAAGGAATGCCAGGCTCAATCCGGAGTCGAGAATTTGACTATCGAAGATGCTAAAGCTGGAAAATACAGAGACGATCCAAAAGCCAAGGAACATTTGCTCTGTGTTTCTAAGAAAGTTGGTTTGCAAAACGAAGCCGGAGAGCTCCAAAAGGATGTGATCACCGAAAAACTCTCTAAATTGCTTGGCAACGCTGAATTGGCCCAATCCTTGGTCGCAAAGTGCGCCGTCGCACAGGCTACACCTCAAGACACTGCTTACTCTGTATTGAAATGTTACCACGAAAATACTCCTGATCATATTAGTTTAGTTTAAATTATTTAATAAACCCATTTTATTTAAATAACAGTTTTGTTTTAATTATTCAATGTCGCCATTTATATTAATGAAAGTCTTTGATAACAAAATTTATACGAATTTCAAAGTTCCAAAATGATTTAATCGATTTGAAGCAAAGACTATGAATCCTTAAAAACATATTGTTTATTTTGAGAAATTTAGAAACATATTTTTTTAATCATTCATAATTAAAAAAAAAACGTACCTTCTGATATTTTAAATAGTTCTTACTTCTCATCGAATTCTCCTATTAGTATTATTATTAAGTAAGAAATTTAGGAAAAAAATATTACATTTTCCATAAATCCCAAGGCAATCTAAGTAATCGTAAAAAAATTAGGAAGAAAATATCCCAAGGCATTCTAAGTAAAATTATTTGAGAATGAAAAAATGTATTAGTAATAATTTTATAAAAAAATAGAATGCATTCAGTGAGATTAAGCCTTACCTAAAATACATACGTATATACAAAATTTCTTAAATAAATATAATAATAAATTTATAGCAAAATTTAAAATTACATATAGGATATAATTTATTTTTCCTCGCCAAGTAGGTCATGTGTTAAATAAAAATTTCAAAAATAACAAACATTTTAAAGAGTGACTTAACATATTAGTTTTATTAGTTTAGAGCTCGTGAAAATATTGAAAAAGTTATATGATATAGTGATATTAGGAAACCACCAATGATTAATATAATTTCTTTAATTTTTATACTTAGAGTTTGACACTTTACATCTCGGGTGAGAAATGCAACATTTATTTATTTTAGGTGTCACAGCTTTAAATGGGACATACTATGTATAAAAGTATATTTATTAATTGCATATAAATAGTATTAGACTAATACTATTAGTATGGTTTTGTAAAGTATCAAGGTTAGTTATTCTTTGGAACTAAATATGGACTTTGATCTTCTCCCATTTAAGTTTTTTCATTAGCGTTTGTTTTTGATATATTCTTGATTTGACTATAAATAAGCTGCCGAAGAATAGTAACTCACAGTATAATCAAAACACTGCAAATCGACGCATCTCAATATGAAATTCTTCATTGCTTTCGTTGCTTTGGCTGTAATTGGCGCAAAGGTAAGATATATATTTCTATTAGGTATATAAAATTATAAAATGTATTTCCATATTTAAGGCTGCTTCATTATCTGAAGAACAAAAACAGAAACTCATTGGCTACCACAAGGAATGCCAAGCTCAATCCGGAGTCGAGAATTTAACCATCGAAGATGCTAAAGCTGGAAAATACAGAGACGATCCAAAAGCTAAGGAACATTTGCTCTGTGTTTCTAAGAAGGTTGGTCTGCAAAACGAAGCCGGAGAGCTCCAAAAGGATGTGATCACAGAAAAACTCTCTAAATTGCTTGGCAACGCTGAATTGGCCCAATCCTTGGTCGCAAAATGCGCTGTCGCACAGGCTACACCTCAAGACACTGCTTACTCTGTATTGAAATGTTACCACGAAAACACTCCTGATCACATTAGCTTAGTTTAAATTATTTATTAAATATATTTATTTATACAACTAACAGCTTAGTATTATTTTCTGGGTCCATTTAATTAAGTGTACGAAAGATTTAAAACTATTGAAAAAATATTTCTTATAACAGAACTAAAACATTAATAATCAAACTCAATAAAAATATCTTATCACACTATTCTTAAATAAAATTTTCTTGAAATGTTACCACAAAAATACTTCTTATCATATTAGCTTAGTTTAAATTATTTAATAAACACATTTTATTTAAATCACCGTTTTGTTTTAATTATTCAATATCGCCATTTATATTAATGAAAGTTATTGATAAAAAATATTTTTAACTGGGCATAAAAAACAAGTAGATATTTATACGAATTTCAAAGTTCCAAAATGATTTAATCGATTTGGAGCAAAGACTAGGAATCCTTAAAAAAATATTGTTTATAATTATATTTTTTATACATTCCAAGGCATTTTAAATAAAATTATTTAAGAATGCAAAAATGTATTAGTAATAATTTTATAAAAAAATTGAGAGCAATCAGTGAGATTAGGCCTTACCTAAAATACATATTATACACATATACAAAATTTCATAAATATATATAATAATAACAAGTATATAGCAATATTTATAATAACATATAGGATATAATTTATTTTTACTCATTAAGTAGACCATATTTAAATAAAAATTTCAAAAATAACAAACATTTTAAAGGGCGACTTAACATATTAGCTTTATTAGTTTAGAGCTCGTAAAAATATTGAAAAAATTATATGATGTGGCGATATCGTTAGGAACCCATTAATGATTAATATAACTTAATTTAGTTTGAAACTCTACTTCTTGGGGGAGGAATGCAATATTTATTGAGGTGTCGCTCTTTTAATTAGGACATAAGATGTATAAAAGTATATTTATTAGTTGCGTATGAATAGTATTAGACTAATACTATTAGTATGGAATTGTAAGGTATCAAGGTTATTCTTTGGAACTAAATATGGACTTTGATCTTCTCCCATTTAAGTTTTTTTTTATAGGCGTTTTTTTATATCTTCTTGATTTGACTATAAATATACTGCCGAAGAATAGTAACGCACAGTATAATCAAAACACTGCAAACCGACACATCTCAATATGAAATTCGTCATTGCTTTCGTTGCTTTGGCCATAATTGGCGCAAAGGTAAGATATATTATATATTTCTATTAGGTATATAAAATTATAAAATGTATTTCCATGTTTAAGGCTGCTTCATTATCTGAAGAACAAAAACAGAAACTCATTGGCTACCACAAGGAATGCCAAGCTCAATCCGGAGTCGAGAATTTGACCATCGAAGATGCTAAAGCTGGAAAATACAGAGACGATCCAAAAGCTAAGGAACATTTGCTCTGTGTTTCTAAGAAGGTTGGTCTGCAAAACGAAGCCGGAGAGCTCCAAAAGGATGTGATCACCGAAAAACTCACTAAATTGCTTGGCAACGCTGAATTGGCCCAATCCTTGGTCGCAAAATGCGCCGTCGCACAGGCTACACCTCAAGACACTGCTTACTCTGTATTGAAATGTTACCACGAAAATACTCCTGATCACATTAGCTTAGTTTAAATTATTTATTAAATATATTTATTTAAACAACTAACAGTTTTGTATTATTCTCTGGGTCCATTTAATTAAGTGTACGAAAGACTTAAAACTATTGAAGAAAATATTTCTTAAAACAGAACTAAAACATTTATAATCAAATTCAATAAAAATATCAGAATGAATCACACTATTCTTATTAGAGATTTGCATAACATTGGATATTGTTCAGTAATATTCATTAAATATTACATATTAAAATGTTCCAATAATATGCATGAAATGATAGTACTATTAGTAGTAATAATGTTAATCGTATATTATAAAGGATGAGTGTTATTATTTGGAGCAAACATAAGTAGATTTTATAAATATGAACGTTGATTTCTTTCTATTTAAATTTTGATATCCATTTGTTTTTGGAACTCTCCCCTAGAACATTAATGAAGTCTTTTCAAGAGAGAGTAAACCAACACATCTCAGTATGAATAAAATTTTAGATTAGTCTTTAGTTTAGTATATGGAAAAAAATCCACATTTTTTATATAAACATTAATTTTAAATTATTTGCTGGGCGAAATTATTTAAAATAACGTTATATTTATATGTAAAATGCAAATAAATATTCATTAAGGACTTAAAAATAAATAATTTTTCTTTCTATATAAATTAATAAAAAAATGTTAAGCACTCTGGTGCAATTTTATTATGTATATTCATAAAAGTGGACAGCTACGATATCTGAAGTGCTGAATTCAATATTATGGAAAGTTTTAGAATATTCTAAGAAATATCATATACTATAACATTCCTATAAATATGTATATATAACTAAAGATTGAAAAATATATAATAATGTAATATTTGAAGAGGTTAAGGTTACAAATTTCATAAATTTGAAAAACTAATTTTTAATTATATCATATATAAATATTTATATTATTGTAGACTAAACTTATACATTTGAATTTTAATACAATAAATAATAATAACATGTAATGTATGAAAGAAATGGTGAACCAATAAACTGTATCAAATTAATAAAAAATATTTTTGCACATATTATAGTAACAAAAATAAATAAATAACTAAATATAAATAATGAACAATAAATACTATTATATCATATGAAATTTATTAGTGTGGTATTGTAAAGAATTAAGGTTATTGTTTAGAAAAAATATAAACCGTAAGTTGTATTTCTAAATACGAACTTTGATCCCCTCCCATTCAAGTTTTTAGAACCGTTTGTTCTTGGGATCTCGGATGGACTATATATAAGCTCCTGAAGAACAGTACCGTATATTGTGTTCAAGACACAGTAAATCGACACATCTCAATATGAAATTCTTCATTGCTTTTGTTGCTTTGGCCGTAATTGGCGCAAAGGTATGTTGTATATTTTAATTAGGTGTATAAAATTATAAAATATATTTCCGTTTTTAAGGCTGCTTCATTAACCGAAGAACAAAAACAAAAACTCATTGGCTATCACAAGGAATGCCAGGCTCAATCTGGAGTCGAGAATTTAACCATCGAAGATGCTAAAGCTGGTAAATACAGAGACGATCCAAAAGCCAAGAGTCACTTGCTTTGTGTCTCTAAGAAAGTTGGTCTCCAAAATGAAGCCGGAGAGATTCAGAAGGATGTGATTATCGAAAAACTCACTAAACTCTTGGGTAACGGTGAATTGGCCCAATCCTTGGTAGAAAAGTGCGCCATCCCACAGGCTACTCCTGAAGACACTGCTTACTCTGTCTTGAGATGTTACCACGAAAATACTCCTGATCATATTAGCTTAGTTTAAATTATTTAATAAATATATTTTATATAAATAATAGTTTTGTATTATTTTCTGGACGTGATTAGAAAAGCCTATAAAACCATTGAAAAAAATAAATATATTTTTGTATTGTTCTAAAACAGAATTGATTTTTTAAAAATAAATATTAATAAAAAATTAATATGAAACTTAATATATGCATTGCATTGGAAAGTTTTTGGCGGTGATAAAGGATATTTTAAAAAATATGATGTTCGGTAATATTCCCTTATATATGTATAATTCATTATAAATTAAAAAGTTTCAAAAATATTGATACCTACGAGACTAATACTGTTGGTATTAATATATTATAAATAATTAAAGATTTTCTTTGGAAGAAAAATAAGCAGGAAAGTGTTCTTTTTAGATATAAACTTGGATATCTTTGTATTTAAATTTTTATAATCACTTGTTTTTGGGATTAATTGGATTCAATAAAAAACACCATATACTCTCCAACTTTTAGAAAAACAATTGTTTTTTTCTGCAATAGTCCATGAAACTTTGTTATGACACTCCGATACAATTTATTATGCATACGTATAAGTATGACCATTTGTAGGATGTTTGAAATATCATAATTTTCAAGTAGGTTTTATGCAAACTCAATATGCATGTACCACAACATATTGAAAAGTAACAAAAAATTAATAACTTCAAAAATTTAAAATACTAATTTTCAAACATGTTATATTTGAATAATCATACTGAGCGCAGATTCAAATTCTAAACATATTTTGTACATTTGACGAAACTGAATAAAATATAATAATGAGTTCAATAATTAAGTTTACAGATGTTATAGTTACAATTTAATATAAAATATATTTATGCAAATACATATAGAAGATGTCATAAATAATGAATACAGTACTTATTTTCTACAAAATGTATTAGTATAGTACCATACTATTAGTGTAGTACTGTAAATAATTAATGTTAACCTTTAAAAAAAATATAAACATATAAGTTGTATTTCTAATTATGAATTTTAATCCCCTCCCACTCCAGTTTTTATAACCGTTTGCTCTTGGGATCATTTCGATTTGACTATATATAAGCTCCTAAAGAACAGTAACGTATAGTGTATTCAAGGCACAGTAAACCAACACATCTCACAATGAAATTCTTCATTACCTTTGTTGCTTTGGCCGTAATTGGCGCAAAGGTAAGTTATATATTTTTATTAGAGGTTAAAATTGTAAAATATATTTCCATGTTTAAGGCCGCTTCATTATCCGAAGAACAAAAACAAAAACTAATTTCTTACCACAAGGAATGCCAGGCTCAATCTGGAGTCGAAAATTTAACCATCGAAGATGCTAAAGCTGGAAAATACAGAGACGATCCAAAAGCCAAGGAACATTTGCTCTGTGTTTCTAAGAAAGTTGGTTTGCAAAACGAAGCCGGAGAGCTTCAAAATGATGTGATTACCGAAAAACTCACTAAATTGCTTGGCAACGCTGAATTGGCCCAATCCTTGGTTGCAAAGTGCGCCACTGCACAGGCAACACCTCAAGACACAGCTTACTCTGTCTTGAAATGTTACCACGAAAATACTCCTGATCATATTAGTTTAGTTTAAATTATTTATTAAATATATATTTTTATATAATTAACAGTTTTGTATTATTTTTTGGGCCTGAATAATTAAATTTGCGAAAGAAAAAAATAGAACAAAAAATTTTATAATAAAATTGAATAAAAAATCGTTAGGCAATTTAGAACAGTCTAAAATATCGTGTTCAATAATATTTCTTTAAATATTTCAATATATATATATATATATATATATATATATATATATATAAAGTTAAACAATATTATCATATGTAAAAGAAAAATAAAATAAGGATTATTTCGAATTTAATGATCACCTCGATTTGCTCTACAAAAGCTCCCGAAGAACAATAATGTATAGTCTGTTTAAAAAGACAATAAGCACGAATAAACAACAAAACAAAATTTTGATTATATTATCTTAGTTTAAATTACAAAATAAATTTATAATTTTTGTTTATATCAGTATTGTATTATTTACTAAATGATAATGACAATTTAAATTAGTGAGTAGTATATTGATAAAAAAAAACATTATTTAAGGACTTTAAAAAATGAAATATTTTTTTTCTGTAAAAATCAATAAAAGTTAGAGTAATTTTATTATTTGTGACTATGCATAAAAGTGGACATTTGTACGAACTTCAAAATCTAAAATGCTAAGGCGATTTCAAGAAAGGTTTTGGAATATTCTAAAAAAATATCATGTATGTTAAAATTCCTATAAATATGTATGTATGACTAAAGATATAAAACAAAATTATTAATATTTGAAGAGGTTAAGGTTATTAATTTCAAATCTTAAAAAAATAGTTAATATAATATATCATAATTAAACAATCATACCACAGTAGTTTAAAATAATATAAATATTTTATAGATTTGATTTTCATTAAAATAAATAAAATATATTAATGAATTATAATGGATCTGTGGAATGATGAATTAATAATAATAATAATAATAATAGTAATTAGTCATAATAATGTTAATTTTAGTATAAATTTTTTTCTTAAATTTTACCTTAAAGGAAGGCAGGTAGGTTTGCAGAGCACTTATTGTTAAATTAACAAAAATACTATTACTATTATAATCATAATTTAAAATTAATAAAATATATAACTAAATATAAATAGTGAATAATGAATACAAATACTCATTTTATATAAAATGTATTAGACTAATTTATTAATGTGGTATCATAAAAAAATAGAGTTATTCTTCGAAAAAAATATAAACATTAAGTTGTATTTCTAAATATGAACGTTGATCCCCTCCCATTCAAGTTTTTATAACAGTTTGTTCTTGATATCATCTAGATTTGACTATATATAAGCTCCTGAAGAACTATATCGTATAGTGTATTCAAGACACAGTGAACCGACACATCTCAATATGAAATTCTTCATTGCTTTCGTTGCTTTGGCCGTAATTGGCGCAAAGGTGAGTTATATATTTTTATTAGCTGTATAAAATTATGAAATATATTTCTATTTTTAAGGCTGCTTCATTAACCGAAGAACAAAAACAAAAACTCATTGGCTACCACAAGGAATGCCAGGCTCAATCTGGAGTCGAGAATTTAACCATCGAAGATGCTAAAGCTGGTAAATACAGAGACGATCCAAAAGCCAAGAGTCACTTGCTTTGTGTCTCTAAGAAAGTTGGTCTCCAAAATGAAGCCGGAGAGATTCAGAAGGATGTGATCATCGAAAAACTCACTAAACTTCTTGGTAACGGAGAATTGGCCCAATCCTTGGTAGAAAAGTGCGCCATCCCACAGGCTACTCCTGAAGACACTGCTTACTCTGTCTTAAAATGTTACCATGAAAATACCCCTGATCATATTAGCTTAGTTTAAATTATTTAATAAATACATTTTATATAAATAACAGTTTTGTATTATTTTCTAGGCGTGATTATTTAAATTTAAAAAAATAGATATATTTTTTAAACTCTTGTACTAAAATAGAACTCATTTTTAAAAATAAATATAAATAAAAAATTGAAACATATAACGTAAGCATAACATATGCACAGCATTGGATTTTAATGGAGTTCTTGGCAATGATGAAGAACATTTAAAAAAGTGTTATATTTGGTAATATCCCCTTATGTATGTATAATTCATCATAAATTAAAAAGTTTAAAAAATATTGATACGTACTAAACTAATACTGTTAGTACTATTATATTGTAAATAATTATAGTTTTTCTTAGGAAGAAACATAAGTTTTGTTAGATACTTTAATATCTTCGTATTTAAATTTTTTAATCATTTGTTTTTGGGATTGATGGTAAAAAACCTAAGATCAATAACATATACTCTCCAACTGACAAAATAATATTCTTTAAGAACTCTTGGAAAGGCAATTATTTTTTTCTGTAAAAGTCAGTGAAACCTTTTTATAACACTCCGATGCAATTTATTATGCATATGTATAAGTATGATCATTTGTAGGATCTCCGAAATTTCATAATGTTTAAGTCGGTTTTAAGCAAACTTTAAGAAAACTCTAACGATAATACACCTACAAAAATGCATGTACCACCACAGATTAAGAAGTATCAAAAATTATTAACTTAAAAAATTCAAAATATTAATTTTCAAACCTGTTACATTTGAATAATCATACTGAACGCAGATTCAAATTCTAAACAAATTTTATACATTTGACATTCATTAAAATTTAATAAAATATAATAATGAGTTATAAATGATAATAAAACTGGTGAACTAATAATAGTAAGCCATTTTACTGTGTTGTTTTTTATTGAAGCATAAAAATAAATAAATTTATAAAATAAATTAATATAATTTTAAATGTTTGATTTTCATTAAACGAAGAATGTAGTAGCATTTTGTTTGTATGAATTAGTATTAACATAACAAAAATTATTTTTATATATGTTATGATTACAATTTAATATAAAATATATTTATACAAATACATATAATGTATGTTATAAATAATGAATACATATTTTCTATAAAATGTATTAATATGGTACTATACTATTAATGTAGTACTGTAAAAAATCAAGGTTAATCTTTGGAAAAAAATATAAACATATAAGTTGTATTTCTAAGTATGAACTTTGATCCTCTCCCATTCGAGTTTTTATTACCGTTTGTTCTTGGGATCATTTCGATTTGACTATATATAAGCTCCTGAAGAATTGTATCGTATAGTGTATTCAAGACACAGTCAACCAACACATCTCAATATGAAATTCTTCATTGCTTTCGTTGCTTTGGCCGTAATTGGCGCAAATGTAAGTTATATATTTTTATTAGGTGTATAAAATTATAAAATATATTTCCGTTTTTAAGGCTGCTTCATTAACCGAAGAACAAAAACAAAAACTAATTGGCTACCACAAGGAATGCCAGGCTCAATCTGGAGTCGAGAATTTAACCATCGAAGATGCTAAAGCTGGTAAATACAGAGACGATCCAAAAGCCAAGAGTCATTTGCTTTGTGTCTCTAAGAAAGTTGGTCTCCAAAATGAAGCCGGAGAGATTCAGAAGGATGTGATCATCGAAAAACTCACTAAACTTCTTGGCAACGGTGAATTGGCCCAATCCTTGGTAGAAAAGTGCGCCATCCCACAGGCTACTCCTGAAGACACTGCTTACTCTGTCTTGAGATGTTACCACGAAAATACTCCTGATCATATTAGCTTAGTTTAAATTATTTATTAAATATATATTTTTAAATAATTAACAGTTTTGTATTATTTTCTGAGTTTGATTAATTATATTTTCGAAAAATTTAAAACTATCGAAACAAATATTTTTGAAACCACTAAAACAGAATCGAAACTTTTATAATCAAATTCAATAAACAAGTGTCATTACATTATTTTTATTAGACACATGCATAATATTGAATTTTATTGTTTTTTTTTTGGCGATGATTTAGGACAGTTTAAACCATATATTGTTCAGTAATATTCATTAAATATTGTATGGAGATTTTACTATATATTAATAAAAGTTTTCAGGGTCTGGTTAATTAAATTTACAAATGGAAAAAATAGAACTGAAAATTTTATAGTAAAATTCAATAAAAAATTGTTAGATTTTCTGGCAGTGATTTAGGACAGTCTATAAAATATCGTATTGAATACTATGCTCTTAAATATTTCGATATAAATATAAAAAAGCTAATTTAATATTATAAAGAATCAAAGTTATTTATTTTAATAATTTTAATAATAATAATAGTAGTTCGTTCATCTTTTAAATATTAACTTTAATCTCTTCTTATTTAAATTTTGATAATAATTTGTATTTAAGGCCACTTCGATTTGCTCTGCAAAAGCTCCCGAAGGACAGAAAAAAATATTTCTGTAAAAACGAATAAAAAATTTTAATACTTCGGACTAATTTTATTGTGCATATGCATAAAAATTGACATTGGTACGAACTCTCAAATCTAAAATGCTTAAGACGATTTAAAGTAAGGTTTTAGAATATTTTAAAATAAATATCATGCACGATAATATTCCTGTACGTATATATATGTGACTTAAGATTAAAATAAAATTATTAATATTTGAGGATGTTGAATTTATTAATTTCAAAACTTAAAAAATTAATTAATTATAATATATCATATATAAATAATCAAAGCACAGTAGTCTAGAATAATATAAATATTTTATAGATTTGATTTTCATTAAAATTTGGTGAACTAATAATAATAATAATAATAATAATAATAATAATAATAATAATAATAATAAATCATAATAATGCTATTTTTTATATAACTTTTTAAATTAAATTTTATCTTAAAGGTAGAAAAGGTTTACAGGGCACTTAATTTAATAAATATACTTAATACAATTATTCTAATATTTCGCAATTATTCTTTTACAATTATTCTAACAATTTAAAATTAATAAAATAAATATATAAATATAACATAAATCGGGAATAATGAATACAAATATTCATTTTATATTAAATGTATTAGACGAATTTATTAATCCGATACTATAAAGAATTAAGGTTATTCCTCGAAAAAAATATAAACATTAAGTTCTGTTTCTAAATATGAACTTTGATCCCCTCCCATTCATATTTTTATAACAGTTTGTTCTTGGTATCATCTAGATTTGACTATATATAAGCTCCTGAAGAACTACATCGTATAGTGTATTCAAGACACAGTGAACCGACACAACTCAATATGAAATTCTTCATTGCTTTCGTTGCTTTGGCCGTAATTGGCACAAAGGTAAGTTATATATTTTTATTTGTTGTATAAAATTATAAAATATATTTCCATCTTTAAGGCTGCTTCATTAACCGAAGAACAAAAACAAAAACTCATTGGCTTCCATAAGGAATGCCAGGCTCAATCTGGAGTCGAAAATTTAACCATCGAAGATGCTAAGGCTGGTAAATACAGAGACGATCCAAAAGCCAAAAGTCATTTGCTTTGTGTCTCTAAGAAAGTTGGTCTCCAAAATGAAGCCGGAGAGATTCAGAAGGATGTGATCATCGAAAAGCTCACTAAACTCCTTGGCAACGGCGAATTGGCCCAATCTTTGGTTGAAAAGTGCGCCATCCCACAAGCTACTCCTGAAGACACTGCTTACTCTGTCTTGAAATGTTACCACGAAAATACTCCTGATCACATTAGCTTAGTTTAAATTATTTAATAAATACATTTTGTATAAATAACAGTTTTGTATTATTTTTTGAACGTTGTTATTTAAATTGATGAGTTGTATATCGATTGATATAAAATGTTTTTAAAGTACTTTTAGACATAAAAATATAAAAAATATTTACCTAGATTATGGCGAACGTTAAAATATATTTGATGAAATTAATTTTTTTTCTTAATAACACATTCTATGAATCAATGAGAGTTGATAATTTATATTCAACATATTTATTAAACAAGAACAATGCACCAGTAAACAAAACACTTCACAAACAGAATATTAAAAAGAATAGCTTATACTAAATATGTTTTAAGCATAATAATTATTCTGTTAATGATACTGCAACATAAATTAAATTGAAATTCCGGTTGCTATAGATAAATACAGATAAAATTTAATAGAAAATATCATTAGCCTAATATACCGTGAACTATTGTTTGTATAAATGCAAATTTTTTCATTACAAGTAGCAATTTTTCAATTAACTGCGGTTCATTATATTAGTATAAAAAGGCAAAAATGCACACATTCAGCAGTTTTGTAAACATCAAGATGAAAGTATTGGTTTTTCTGCTGGCAGTTATTGCTGCATCCCAGGTAACTATTCATAATTATTTAAAAACTGATATTTTGTAGGCATAATATTGCCCTTCTTGCAAATAATTCGTAATATTTTTAGGCATTTACTCTTTCCGATGAACAGAAAAAGGCTCTGCTTGATTTCAGTGCTGAATGCAAGAAGGTGTCTGGTGTAACAGAAGATGTAATTATGAATGCAAGAAAGGGCGAATATCCAGACAACGCAGATTTTAAGAATCATTTGTTGTGCATGTCCAAAAAATTGAAATTGCAAAGTGATACCGGTGAAATTGACAAGGAAAATCTTTTGGCAAAGCTAAAACTGATTTTGGGAAGTGACGAGGCTGTGTCGGAATTGGTAGGTAAATGCATTGGTGTCGTTAAAGGAGATCCAGCTCAAAAAGCCTTCGCCGCCCTAAAGTGTTTCCACGATAATACACCTGAACATATTAATATCATATAATGTGTCTAATCCATATAAAATATTTTGTTTTATATATTGATATTAAAAATTAAATTAAATAAATGAATAATGAGATATATAATAGGTTATTTTTTTCAATGAATATTTGAATAAATACAAATAATAATATATTAATTGCGGTTTATTGTGGAAAAACATAAAACCCTTTTATCGTTAAAAAAAATTAAAAAAAATCTTGTTTGTCTATTTCTTGTGACAACTAGAAGCAATTTTTTATAATGCCTACCATAATTCTTCTTAGCCTTGACAATGGAACTATGCAAAAAAAATTACTTTTAGATTTTGTCAGTGACTTGCGAGAAGTCCATTGAACTTAAACGTTCTCTGAAGATTTGTCTGAGGTGGGGTCAACAAAAAAAAAAACAACGTAAAAAACTAATTGTGAGACCATATTTATTTAAATATATTAATTAGTGGGAATTTAAATATGGTAAGAAGATATGTTTACACATTCAACGAGTTTCAAATATCTTATTCAAATAAAATTTAGATTTCTAATTAGATTTTGTAAATAAGCTTTCAATGTCTGTTTGTGTTAGAACTGACTTTTGGAAAGCCTATTACTTTATTAAGTCAATATTTTAAATTATTGTGTCGTGAAATAAAAGGTAAAAGGTCCACACAGTTTTTAAAAAAAAATAATTTTAATAGAATAGCGTTCAATATTTCCAAAACTATTGGTTTGTTTATGATAAATAAATATATTACTATATTAATACTTGTATAAAAATTATAAAATATATTTTAATCAGCTGTTAAAATCCAGTCCGCACATCTGGGTTCAAGGTGAAACTTGAGATTTTGTCAGTGTTTATTTTCTAGAAGAAAAAAGCTTAACGGTACAATGAATCACGATATCCGATACTATTTCTATTCGTTTAATTAATCTATTAATCACGAGTCTAGTTAGTGTGTGAGAAATTAAAGAAACGGTAAGGTGAAACCACACTCTAGTTTTTTTTATACGTATCAATCAAACACCAGTATAATCAAATACATTTATTCTAGTAATATTTTCATTTTTCTACAGCCTCACACATCGAATTACTCAAAGCTTATGTTCAGAAGGATATAAACATTTCGCCGCTTGGAATGCACTTTCTTGTGGTGTGTCCAAATCTTTCACGCACTTATCCACTAGAGAGTTAGTTAATTTTTCGTCTTTGAGCACCTGATTTATGTGGGACCTGATGATGTCTATGTTGAATTTTCCATCGCTGTTTTGGAAATTAGCTTTTTTGTTGAAGCACAGAATTTGCTCCTTCAATTTCGGATCGTCAACGAACTCGCCGTTCTTTGCTTTCAGGCAAATTGCCGGATCCGCTCCAGTCTCTTTCAGACACTCCTCGTGGAGTTTCATGGCCTTAGCCATTTGTTCATCGTTTAATACGCCTCCCTATAGTTCACATTATGTAAAACCAATACATAATTTTTTCAGTGAATACTTACATGGCAAATGGCTAAAACTGATGCAACCACGAACGCAACAAACTTCATTTTCGTACTTGTTCACTATTCTGATGACATTTTTCAGTTGTTCGGATGTTTTTATATCATTTTGATAATTACCTTAGATGGGAAATTATGTACAAAATGTTATGCTACACTAAACAAAAAAAATGGAACATATAGATAATAAAATAATTATATGGGTTCAGTCAAATGAAAAATTATGATAAAAGAATATTATTTTTTAATATCAATTATTATTGTTAAAAAAATTATCCAGTCATTTGTGTAGTAGTGAAATTTAGATCTTTTATATTTTGTGTTGTTTTAGTACGGATATCAAAAACACGTTATAAATATAATTATTCAGAGATATCTTTTCCCAAACTAAACATTTCCAGTGATAGTTTTTGTGGTTATTTTCCAAGCTTCTTTGAGTATTCTCTTATGGGATACATAACAATTTGGAACACAAAGTGGATTTGCAATATTTCAAATACACTTTGAAAACTTCAAAGGATATGATGGGTAAACGCCTCGCAAAAAGCCGTCGCATTGAGCTGTATAATAGAGCAAAAATGTTATGGCCTGTAACGGATTTTCAGTTCTCCTATGAAATGTAAATAGTATAGTGTATAATAATTGAATGTACGATAACTAACTCAGAAATGGTCGAGCTGTTGAGGTAAAAAATATATTAATTTATATAATAGATTTTTTGGATTAGGAAAAAACAACTTATAAATATAGTAATATGCAAATTTAATACAATCATTAAAACAAAGAACATATCATTAGCCAACTATTTTTAATATATCACTGCTTTAATTTCTTTTTTTCTTCATAAAAACACTTCATCATCGCCACAGCAGTTTGTTCTGGATTCTCTTTTTTCTCACCACATGTTGCAGCTACTTGCTCTATTTTGCTTTCATCTCCAATCACCAAAGATAGTTTTTCTTTCATATTATCGGCAAGGACATTACCAGCTTCGTTCAGAAAGCCGATTTTATTTAGAATGCAAAATAACTGTGCTTTAAATTTTGGATCATCCGAAAAGTTACCAGTAAGGGCTTTTGCCACTAGAGATCTATCCACGCCAGTCTCCTTAACACACTCGTTGTGCATTATTAAGATTTTGTGACGATCATCCTCCGTCAAATTCTACAAAACTAAGATAATGCATAAACTAATTCATTACTAAATTGACTTACACCCCCAAGAACGGCCGCAAATAAGGCACACAAAACTAAAATCAATTTCGCCATGTTGTGTTATTAGAACTGAACTTTGTTCCATTTTGGATATATACTTCCAAAATTTATTGATAATTGTAGGTCATTACTTTAATATTCGTTGCTAGGAACAAATAAGTCCAATTAATTATAATTAATGATGCTAATTTGTCTTATGTATGACGATTTATGTTCTTCCAATTAGGCATAAATACTACAATGACTGAATCTGATCATTATGATATTTAAATCATTATTTAAAAAATATGTTTTCAACGTTTATTTTTGGAGCAAAAATTTCCTGTTTTAATTAAATTATACTGGTTTTAAATATTTATGAATCCACTTTTTCTCGCGTCAGTTAGGAAAATACACTTAATCCTACCAAAATTGAGATCTCTCACATTATCTTAATTATAAATTTTATGTTGTAACCGGTTTAAAACGAACCTCCACCAACGATTAAATATATAATTAAATAAAAAATTTAAATCAAGATTTTATGACAGTATGCATTATAGAAGTTTTCATAAATATATCACTGTTGTAGCTTTTTCTTTTTCTCCGCTAAACACCTCATCATTTCAATGGCGGTTCCATCAGGACTGTGCCTGCTTTGATGTTACTTCGCTCGCAATACCTGTTTGGCGTCGATAATATCTAACTGAACAGCACCATCATCGTGCCTTGGGTTAAGTGTTTGGTGATGCTCATCATATAATTGCTATGTAATGTACATTCCTTTATACAATGTTTACTGATAAAAATATTTCTTTAAATAAACTGGTAACGAATGGAGAGCGTTCATTATTATTCTTTGTGAGAAATGTAAAAATTATAATGACTGTAATTACTCTCGTTATATAAAAATAAATGGACTGCCGAAACAATTGATGTATTAACCATGTTATCTATTAATTAAACAAAATTTATGCGTATACCCTTGAGCACATCAATTGTGTAGGCAAATAAGTTATAAATGCAATCACACGGAACAAATAGATTACATTAATATCGATATATATATATATAAGTAATAGCAATTAAATTTAATTTATTTAATTTCTGCAGTGCAATTGTGCTTCGTCATTTTGTATTAAGTATGCATTGTAGTGTTTCGGAATTTGAAGTCATGATAGAGCAAATAAAATTGCATCAAGAATGGAACTTTTAAAACTAATATCACCGAATTCCTTGGGGAAATTAACAAAACGAAGTTAATTAAATAAAAACATGACTCTTTTCTAATCACTATTTTGCAGCTTCCATCATTATATTCAAAATGAGTGGACGAATAAATTTTGATCCATAGCTCGTCATTTTACTCTAATAGCAAGTTTCTCCAAATTTTAAGTCTGGTGGTTTTGAGTATAAATTTCTCTTTAAAAATGATCCCATACACGTTCAATTGTGTCGCAGTTTGGTGAATACGGGGGCCTTACAGGCTTACAGCTTTACCATCTGCACCAAGCCTGCATGTAGCAGGAATAATCAAAAACGAACAGTCTCATATCGTATATTGGCATTACCAGATTGTCGATAATGATTCGTAAAGCACATTATACTTTTGAGATTTTTGCCTCAAATTGTCACATTCCAAAATTGCAATGCTAGCTGCAAGTCTTCTTTGAGGTATTGAGGTGTGGAACAAGAGATAGATTATGAATATAATGGACACCGATTTTATCCTTGAAAGTACATCAGAAATAAATATGATCCTGAAAAATATGAGCCCGATTCGGTCAAATCTGACCGTTGGAGAATTTTTTGAAATTTGAAATCAAAGTCAATTTTTAAGTCATTTTCAAAAATTTGTATCTCAGCTTCTATATAACTTAGAGATTCCGTTCAAACGGAATTCTTCTCTGTGAATTCTCTACTATCAAGACAAAAATAGATATCAGCGTTAAACTCAATTCCTCATTTAAAATTTTACCTGTTTTCAAAATTTTCTCAAATCTACGGCTTCCAAAGTATGGGGTTAAATAACTATTAACTATTTTTTGTGGAGGTGTATTCTGTTGATATCTTTTTTTCTTAATTATCTCGATTCTGTCATATACGGCCATCCAAAGCTAATCGACTTTTTGCTAAAGCTATTTTTAGATGGCTGTAACTTTTTTCTGTGGATTTGGCCACATGGATCTGAAGAAAAAATGGAAAACTGAGATGAAGAGGACCTTCCTATTAAGAGAGTATTTTTAAAGGTGTCTAGGAACCAAGTTTTTACACGTTATGAAACTTAGAAGTAAAAAAGAAATTTTTGATCTAGGAAATAAAATTTATTCACTTCAAAAAAGGCACAGTAGTGTAGTTTTTTTCAAACAATATACAATTTAAAATAACAATAAATGAAATTCGTTTTTGTATGCATTGTGAAGAATAATTAATAGTTTAAATTCGAAATATCACGTGCCAATTGTGCGTTAAATGACTCTCATTAAATACGAATGTGTGTCACATAAATTAAAATTTTGTAATCATTTCCAAATATTATGAATTGAATAGTAGATTTAAATTATTTGCCGTGATTGATGATGATTTATTGTAAACCACCCTGGTTATCATTTAGTTTTTAAATAAAAATTTATGTTCGTCGAACTAATATTTATATCATTATGTGTTTAGTTATTGATTTGCTATTAACGTTTTCCAATAAAATAATACAAATAAATACTTATGTCAAATTTATTTCTAGATCATTAGTTAAAACAAGCCCATTTTTCCCCTTAATTTCCGTGTTTAGCGTGGTAGTAACATTCGATGGTGCTGAAGGCGGTGTTCTGAGGGGTGTCTTTTTGTACAGCACACTTCTTTACGATTTCGTCAATTTTGGAGGGATCGTCGATGACAGTGGCAAGTTTCTCTTTGACAACGCCAACTTGAATTTCACCAGCGTCGTTTTGGAAACCTAGTTTTTTGGACACGCAGAAAATGTGGTTCTTCAAGCCATCGTCGTCTGTGAATTCACCGGCTTTGGCTTTCTCCACCAAGCTTTGGTCGACTTGAGATTCTTTGGAGCATTCCTCGTGGTACGTTTTCAGTTTGGCGCGTTGTTCGTCGGATAACTGTTCAGTGTCAATAAATCAATTAATTGGTCGAAACCAAAATTAATTTGCGTGAAAATGAATCCGATAGAATTAAAAATGATATAAATCAAATGTGCTACATTTTGAACTAATTGAGGCATAAATTTTAATCAACCAATGTTAATATTGAGCTATGAAATTGAATAGCTTATGAAAATGTATCAAATGGGAAATGAACAAAATTTAACTAAAATTAATATTTACCGCAGCCAAAGTTAAACCGAAAACGGCAACGAATACAACGAAGCTCTTCATTTTGTTTGTTTGTAATCACTGCACTGCTGTCGATGGGACAATGATGCGTCTCAAATAAGCTGTGCTTATATATATGTAGCTACCAAAGCTAGATGCACAATTAGCGGTCAAATTTAAATAACAAAAGTAGAAGTTAATATAAAAACAGTTTCCTTGAACTGTGCGCTCATAATTTCCGCGGGTGCGGTTGTATAATTGGTCGTTGGATTGCACCAATTGTTGGCGCTAATCAAGGTGTTAAACAATCATGAAAATTATTTCATTAAAACTGACTTACCTGTTTGAGGATGATTTGAAAGGATCTGAAACAAAAAGAATTTATTAATATATAATACCGGATTATCGTCCAACAGAATACATTAGTAACTATGGACTCAAACTAAAAAATTAATTTCTTGTGAGATGATGACTATACAAGGGCATTAATGTTAAAATGTTTTAATTAGCAATCTAAAATAGTCCAGGAAATATAAATTACTTTTTAAATAAAATTGGTTCAGATACAGATTCTGCTGGAGGTACATTTTTCCTTATTACATATGTAAAAAATAGTATTTTACAGCCAATAATTAATTGATCGATGGGAATTCAATAATTGGTATGAATAAGCACAATTACACATTTACAATGAGCAGTTTCAAGCCAATGATGAAGCAAAATGCAGTTAGATTGTATAAATTACTGTATTTTAAATGATTTTCAAAAAATTTTCAAAATTTCAAAAATATTTAATATTTATGTTATAGTAATTGATAACAATTATAATATTTAAATTGATCCAAGATTGAAGTAGTTGTTTTACTTTTTTTTTTAAACCTAGCACAATTATGCACAATTCATTAGAATGTAAAGAAGTTTTAAAATCTATATTTTATATTTTGTGTATCAGATTCAAGTAATAATTATATACCAGTAGACTCATTTGGTAATTGGTATCTGAATGATTTTCACCTTTTCTTTTAAAATGAAGATATCCTCGTAACATTAATTTATATAAATTTGATAGTTGGACAACGAAAATTCTAGAATCCCATGTAATTGTTCTTATTATATTTAACATTGTTTATATTCAAAAAAGTTAGTCGTATTAATATTTTCCACCAGGTTTGGTATTAATTCATATTGAAGTTCAATGGAGAACTTTTTTTTCCTAAAAATCTAACCTAATCGATTAGAGTTTTTCAGGCATGTATGTATATAATTTTTTATTAAAGATATATGGATGCATCCACCCTAAATGGGCCACTCTGTATGTATGAGAAATAAACTTGAATGTTATTTAACACGTTCCTTTATTACGTTTTTTAATTAAAATTTAATTTTACGTTTTTAAACACTAACTAATTACGTTTAACTTAATAATATATAAAAAGGGTACTACTTCCAGTAAACCGCCTAATTAAAATTGTATATTAAAAAAAATTTCTAATAGAATATCCTGTAATTTTATTAAACAAGATATAATTACATAATATGTATTTTTAAATTAATAAGTAGGTGTAGCATAAACGACAATGAATAAAACATTGAACTACAAGTACAATGTTAAAAGTTTTAAAATAATGAATAATTTATACTTGAAATTTTTATTCATATTTGTACTAATTAAATGCATTTTTCTCAAGACCTAGTTTTCATAAAAAATAATACGAAACAAAAACTTCAATGCATAATGGATACTTTAATAACAATATACTAAATAATAACAAAATGGGATAAACAATAATATAATATATAATTCAGGTCAATTATTAATGGATAAAATTAATGCCTCTTTTATCCAGATAGCACTTCAGCGTGATGTAGGCTGTTTCTTCAGGCGTAGCCTGTTTGATAGCACACAATTCTATCAGTTCATCAACCATATGAGGATCGGTAATAATGGAAGCTATTTTTTCCCTGATCACGTCAAGCACCATATCACCGACATCATTTTGGAAACCCACTTTTCGGGATATGCAGTACAGTTGGGCTTTCAATTTTGGATCGTCGTCGAAATAACCGGCTATGGCCCGTGTCACTTGCGATATTGTGGCACCTGTTTCGGCTCTGCAAGCTCTGCTGTATTCTGTGAGCCTTTCCAGTTGCTCAACGGTCAACGTGCACTAAGACATAAAATGGTCCAGTGGTTTTAACTTGTTTTATTTAATAATAAACTTATTATTTATGTGTGATAAAGTATTTTTAGGGTCACACATTAATTTCCATTAGTATTTTTCTTTATTCTTTATCATTTATAAATAAACCAATAATCTTTGGTATGTGTATGTCCAAATGATGGTTAAAATTAGTGTATGGTCGATATTTTACTCTATTATATTCCCTATGACTATTGTAATCAACTTACGTCCACGTATGTAATGGCGAACACAAAACAAAGTAATAGTACTGGATTCATGTTGGAATATTGATTTCACCGTGTAATGTCATTTAAAACTGATTTTATTTAATGTGTTTTATTACATTTATATAGAACATATATTAATTGATCAGCTCAAAGATTCCTGCATTTTTTTCAAAATAATTAGTCTGTTTATTTTAATTAAAATAGTAGGTCGTGTGCAACTTTATGTTGATAAATCATCTATATGGATACACTGCGTATTCATGAAAATCATTCTGAAAAAGTATATATTTTAAGAATTAATAGTTTTTAATTTATTTAAAATTCACTGTTTGACATACAGTTAGACAAGGGAATAAATATAAAAAATGTCCAATATTTTCTTTTACAAATTACATTTATTAAACCGGAACATTTTTTTATTTAATATTTAATATGAAAAATATTAACTTTAAACTTCCTTCTAAAAGCGTTTTTTTTAAAATAAAAGTTAATTACAGAATTGACCTTTTTTGAAAATTTTTCTTTTTACGTAAAAATATATCAATAATGCTACTTCGATTATTTTTCTTTAATTCATTGATACTGATTGATTTATTGATATGCTAAGAGTACAAAACTCTAAACTTAAATCTTAAGAGTTACTCATATTTATGAATATTTATAAATAAATCAAATGCCGAAAACATCCCTATTAATCTAAATCAAGATATGCATCTTTTATGCAAAACGAAAATGTTAATGCTTAATTTGCTTGTTATTTAAACAAGAAAATAATAAAATATGTTGCTTTAAATTCGTTTTTTATTGTTAAAACAAGGTATTACTATATATTTGAAAAAGAAAAGCAATTACATATTAATAGAAAATGCAAAACTGCGGGGTTTTTAAACAGCTTTGAAGCATTTACCTTGTTTTTAACTCGGTCTAGCAGTGCATGTAATAACCAGAAACCTATTTTAAAATTTGCATATAATTTTTGTGTCTTCATCATAAAATTTGCATTAATTACTTTTCCAAGTCAAGTTCTAAGAAATTAATTATTTCTGTAGTCTATTTTTATACGAGCAACCTTAATAACATTTAATTTTTTAATGATTTTATCGTTGTGATTTCAATATAATTAAACGCTATAAAGACATGTGACTTAATTCTACGCACCTGCCACTGAATACCTGGAAATTTTATGCAAACTTCTGAAGCATAAAATGTACAATTATATTTCTCTGTATGTATAATTTTAAACAAATTAAAGTATAGAGAAATGTTCCAAAATTTTGGAACCAGTAATCATAGTTTAACTCTAACTTTAAATGGTACCGTAAATAGTAGGAACTTTTAATACAATGACTCATATCAAATTATACATATCATAATTTAATTCAGCAACATATAGTAATTTATTGACAAAAGGGTATTTTAAATGATAATTTATTTGTGGTAAGTAACAAACAATTCCATCTCAGATAAGAACGTAATAAGTTACTTTTTGGCAGTTATTTTGAGTTTTTATTTTGTTATTATAATATTACTTTATTCTTAGGTGAAATAACGTATTAGATAAACTAATAAAATATAGTATTTTTAGTTAATGAAGAGATCAAGGAAACTAACACCTGGTTCTTATAAATTTATAAATCCAAATAATTTGTATCATAATATAAACATGTGTGTGGAGTATGTAATAAATTAATATATATTAATAAAAAATTTATTAATATGTTTATACTAACCACAAAATTAGTATTTATAGATTTGATGTTATTTTTTAAGGGTAGTGTGTGTAGGAGCGTAATAAAATATATTAGCATATAATAAAACTCTAAATTGTTCACATTATACACATATAAATAATTAAATTGTCACATATTGTAAAAGTGGCAACACAAAAAATTTTAAAAAATGTATAGGGTTAATATTTTGAAAATAACGCAGTGGCATACCATTTTACTATTTTATACCGCAACGCGTTATTAAATTTAAAAATAAAAAAAGTTATAGGGAATATTGTTTAAAAAAATCAAAAATTTTTCTGATGCTATTTAATAAGTCTTAATAATCATATCACAATAAAACTAAAAAAATTAAATTAACTGAGGAGATTCACGCCCTTGGTGTCGAAGTAACATTTGAATGTTTGGAATGCAGATTCTTCGGGTGTCTTTTGGGGGACGGCGCATTTCTTAATGAGGTCGTCGGTCTCCTTTTCGTCTTTGACAACCGTCAGCAATTTTTTGTGGAGGATTTCGTCGTTAGCAGAACCGTCCTCATTTTGGAAGCCGATTTTCTTGGAGATGCAGAACAGTTGAGCCTTTAATTTAGGATCATCTTCGAATTCGCCGGCGATAGCTTTAGTGACTTGTTCGACCGTGGCACCGGTTTGTTCTCTGCATGCCTTGCTGTATTCGATAAGCTTAGCCAGTTGTTCGGGGGTAACACCGCACTAAAATGTTTTAATTAAGTGTTATGTGATGTGGAATAATTGAAATATTCGATGGAGGAATTAACGAAAGAAATATTAAATCACTTTTTGAGGAGTTGCACAATAAAGAAATGTCGAAACACTAATAAAATATTTTTTCTTATTTAAATTGAGAATTTACAATGTTATGATAAAATATTTACTTACTTCAACTGCCACGATGGCGGCCAATGCAACACAAATCAGAGCAAGTTTCATATTGAAGTGTTTTATGACTGTAGTGAAGAACAACTAAAGTCATGGGTATGACACCGTATGTTTTATATGAAAACCCAACATCTATACGGGTCAAAGGCGAACTACTTAATGTATTCATTATCAAAAGGTGAGCAAGATAAGACGACAGGTAAATTTGCTGTGTCGTTAAAAAACTATTTCAAGGAAGAACCAAATTAATACCCGTGACAGACTTTGAATGGTGTAATTCACATGAAGTATATGTTTATTATCAGATTTATTAATGTAAATTATTTTAATTATCATAATACAACAACCAAAATTATGTTAATTTAATTATAATTTAAAAAAACATAGCTTCCTTATTTATACATTTAATTGTGTACTCTCTTCAAGCCGTTAGCAGATTTATTTTTCCGTGTTCCAAGAAACACTTCAAAGCGTCATAGGCTGTGTCGTCCGGGGTGGACTTCTTCACCGCACATTTTTCCAATATTTCATCGGTCTTTTTGGCGTCGTTGAGAATGCCGTTCACCCGTTTCTTCAACGGTTCTAATTTTATTTCGCCCTCTTCGTTTTGGAAGCCCAGTTTTTTCGATATACAGAAAAATTGGGTCTTTAGTTTCGGATCATCGACGAAAATTCCAGCCACCGCCATTGTCACTTGTTCAATTGTGGCGCCGGTTTCTCCTCTGCAATCCCTGCTGTATTTTATTAGGGTTTCCAATTCTTCGGGGGTTATCGAATTTGTGGGCTGAAATTTCGACCAATAAGCAGATAAACAACATGTAGGCCAAACCCAAGGGACTACATATACCCTTAAATTATCAAATTATTGATTTCACTTTGTTTTAATGGATCAAAGAAAGAACCAGTCTATATTAATATAAAAAAATCATACATTAAGAAAATTTATTATATAATATCTCAAGAATGTACAAAAAATATTACTAGAACCGGTTGTTTTAGAATTAATGTTTTATAATTTTTTTATAGAATTATTTATGTAATACACATGTAGCATTAATTATGTAGGTGTATGTGTCCCTTAAAAATAGTTGTAGTCCAAAGTTTTTATTTAGCAATTGTAATTCTAATACAAATTTAGATTTTAATTGATGTGACATCACAAAAAATCAATTACTACATTAATAAACATTTTGTTATTGTTTACAACGCGTAAATTTTTGATGGAATTTTTTATGGTCTTGAAAAGATACAGCCTATTAATTGACTACGCCATCATTAAGATTATCTATAAATTATTAAAAACCGCACGGACGTTCCGTGAATTTTTTATTTCACATTATTAATTAACAAGCTGATTACTAATGTATTAATTAGAATTTTGTGTGATTGACAATTATCGACTCACCCCGAAGAAAAAGGCGCCCATGGCAATGCACAGCATTAGAATTTTCATGTTTATTCCGACACAAAGGAAAATCAACTAACATTCATATTTCTTAAATCGTAACAATTACCATTCCTTGATTCAATCGATTGTAATTATTCAGTGTTATTAGAAAGTGTTTATTGTTAGGCCAAGTAAAAAACAATGTAGGTACACACAATAAGTATCAATTTAATTGTGTGGGTATATTATTACTTTAAAACAAAACAAATTTTATAGCAAATTGTGTTTTTTTCTATTATTATAAATTTCCCAAAGGTGTTGCATGTTAAAAAATATTGTTTTCATTTAATTACATTGAAAAAAATATTGATATCAATTACCAAGATTGATCTATGAACTGTGGCATATATATCATAGCTTTTACTCTAAATTAGCTGGACAAGTGACACATTAATGAGCAAATTTAAATCTTGTAAATAAATACACATGTATGTCTTACAATTGTTTTATTAATCAATGGGTAAAGGTCGCTAATAAATATATTAAATTAAATAGAACATGCATATAATTTAAGAAATTGTTCAGTTTGATTATGTAAACACCCACTCATTAAAATTCATTAAGATTAGTTAAAATATTAATGAGGCATATTTATAATTTTTATAATCAATTAATCCTTGCCTTTTTTGAGCAAGAATCTTGTTTCTAAGCATGTTAATGTGCGAATTCACATAATCCATTAATCACTCATTGGATGGTATATAGTAAACTTGCCAATTTTTTTTATTACACCTTATATTATTAGAACAAGGGTTTAGATTACATTGTGATTCTTTGAAGCATCACATATCACATGGATACGTACGAAATACCTATTACACTATTTTCATTTCTTTGCCATACATTACAACGTTGATGATAATTTTTATGCCTTTTCATCCTGACATATTATTGTTTATTCAGCGCAGAATTTTCCGTAGAATTAAAATGCGTATTATAAAACTCGTTACATTAGTGTGACCGTTTTCTTGGAAATCCATTTTATTTTTTTTAACAAATTAATGTAATCAACAAATATTTTGAATATATAATATGTTCCTGGAGATTGTTTCGCTTACTCTAGTAATTAGGATGTGAAACCCATTTTAAATGGCCGCAACATGATGTTTAAAGGTTATTTATGCTAAAATCTCACCTTTAAACGTATTACGTAACGGAGGCAAAGGTGTATTTACCGCAGATAATTAAATTTATCAACATTAAATATAATTAATAGTAGTTTTGAAGACCCATTGTTTCTTTGCCACAGCACCATTAATAAATTACGTTGTCCGGTGGCCGAAAATTAATTTAGTACGTAATAATGCGGATTGTATGCCCGGACTGTTTTTTTTCCAGGGGGGGAAAAAGTTCCATGTTTAGACGTCCTCCGAGGATAAATGTTGACTTTCCTTCCTTTTGTCCGCTCTCCGGAGAGATTAAAAATGTTTTGTGAATTGTAAATAAAATGTCGTACAATACAAACACAGACCTGTTTTTGTGTACGGAATTATAGGCTAATGCTGAAGTTGGATGTATTGTAGCCTTTGTCATTGCTAATGTATGGAGGATTAAAGGATCGTTCAAGGTTAGGCATTGCCTTAAGTTGCGTGTGTGTGTCTAAAAGAGCCATCCGCATAAAGGATTAACAAATAAGTTTTCGGTTTGCTTAGCGAAGTTTTTATAGCACACTCAAAACCGAATTAGCATAATAAATATGATGCCATAAAAGCCTTGATAAATATACACTCACACACACATACGTGTCTATTTGTTCTTACATAAATACACTTATTTTAATTAATTCAGTTAAATGCACTTTAATGCCAATAAAAATTAGTCCAAGGAAAACAATTTTTATGCAGGTTGATTGTCCTGAAATCGATTCGGATTTAAAAATGTTAAAAAAGCAACTTGAGTTTCAACACATGTGGATTTTACGTAAAAAACAATGTTGTTAAATAAGTAAATAAATACTAATAACCAGTTACAATAATTGTAATAGTGTTAATTACAGTTTGTAATATAATTGATTTTTATAGATTTTCCAAATTAAAATATGCATATACTTAGAAAGCTATTAAATCAGGAAGCAAGGTCAATGTTGATGATGCTTACATAATATTGGACGATTTCAATATTCAAATACTAATTATAATTTAAAAACATGATGAGTAATTTCAACATAATCAGCAACATAGTTAATAGGTGCTTAACTATGTACATTTTCTATTTTAAGAGTTTCTTTATTTTTTCCGGTTAAATTTTATTTTTATTGTAGTTTAAAAATAATTTAAACATTGTACGTCAAATATGGGCTGTTGTTCCAGTTTATTGACCTCCATCACAAGCACTTTATAACGCTTTAACCCCTTAATTGCATTTCTTGCCGTCAATCGATATTCAATAACAGTAAATCAGAAGTAAATTCAACGTTATAGACATTATATCTCTGTGATCGAATTCGCGTAGTCTCCAAAGTCGGACTGCGATACACCTTAAACTTAGTAAATGAAATTGACTTGTCGTAATATATTTCTCTCTCGGTTTTGTTCGAAGTTTTGAGATCTCGATTGAATTACAGTTAGACAATCAATTATTTTTATAACAACATGTATGCGTTATACCTGAGTAATCGTGTTATTTTAAACACAGGAATTGCCATTAACAAATGGTGATTCACAGTTTTTCAACATCAATCGAAAATGACCGGTTTGTTTACAAAACTATAGTTAATTTCAGCGCGTTCTTATAATTATAACCATTGTTGGTAACGTAATCGAAAATAATTACTTCCTTTAAATAATAGCATAACACTGGAAGATTTGCAGAAATCACATATTTTAAAAGTAATGAATGTCCCCACAATTACCGATTACGAAATCGGATAGTCGGGTTAACAAACCGCCAAATATACAACTTGAACACAATGTCAATCGTGCTGATTCGGGAACTTTGCTTTTAGCTTCGAGACTTTCAATTAACCGATTTAGGGGTATGGCAAACTTCGTGGCGCGCCGATGAACTTAATCCCGGACGTTAGTCGCAACAAGCCGACGAATTCATGTCATAACACGGCACACACTTCACAATTTCCCTTTGTTAAACTTTAACGGGATCGTATCTACATCAATTTATTGTCGGCGAAGAACTTTTGATCCTGCCAACATATGCATGACCGGACTAATCAAATTTGCGAGTTCGGTTAAGGTTATCAAAGAGTTGTGCAAATTTAACAAGTAATTTATGAAGTTTGGTTTGAATATTAACTCATTAACGTAGGACATTCGATGGTGAATAGCTGTGGAGAGCTCCTGCTTAGATATATCACAATATCAGTAATTGCAGTAAATTTCTGTCGCGTATTCGAATTGGAAATTTACATTTTGATAAGTTGTTTGTTGTGTGCCTATTAGGGCTCTAATGCAAGTGTACATTGTAGATAGCGATGCTGGAAATCGTGCTCTACAAACTAATCTTTCCACTAAATATTCATTCGTGATCATGCTCAAACAACTGATGTTAGTCTATTAATATTTGTAGCTCAATGGATAATAATTATAATGTAGGTAGACTTTATTAATTGAGATATGAAAATGTGTTACACGTTATTAAAGTACAGTCAAATTTAATTTGGTGGATTTCAGGTTTTATTACTTACGTTAAATATTGATATAAAACAGAAAATAAATATTAGTCAAAATAAATAATATGTTGTGTTGTTTATATAGCAAATTGTAGATATACAAAGTGTTGAAAAATTTAACTTAGCCAATGGGAGTGCTTTATCTGCAAATGTGACATGCTGACAGTTATACTAACTGTAAAAAAACGCATCCAGAACGTGTAAAGATATTTTTATAAAATTTGGTATACGAGTAGGTACCTATTGAAATAAGAAACGATTAAAATATTAAAATTTGAAGTCAATAGAAAAACGTATCGGTTTTTTGTTTTTTCTTTTATTCATATCTTTAAAGTAGCTCAAACAAGATTGTATTTAGTTTTTGTCACAATTTATATTCAGTAATTAATACTAAACGTTTAATATGTCTAGGGTAGGAAGAAAAAATAATTTTAGCCAATTAAGAGAGTTTGATAGAGGTAGAATAGTGGGCCTGCATGAAGCGCGACGTTTGAACAGAAATGTGAGTATTGTAATACAATATTGGTAATCATGGAGTGAAGAGGGCAGAAGAGGTAGAGAAAGAGGTTCCGGAAGACCCAGAGCTGCAACAGAGGCACAACATCGACGTCTTTGATTACTGGCCCTAAGGGTGATGAGTTCAACGCGGATGATTGCTGATGAATTTTTTGCCGAGGGTAGGTCAATTGGTATTCGATCTGTTTACCTCCATATAAATTCTTTTGGCTTACGGAGTTATCGCCCTTTTTTCGACTTATCTCTAACAGCAGGTGACTGGTATATGGAACGCCAACCGTGAGATGAGGAGTGGAATCACATTGTGTTTAGTCATGAATCACGCTTTTGCTTGGTCATATACGATGGTTATGCGTTAGTAAGACGGCGGCGTAGAAAAAGATGTAAACCTCGTTTTACTGTGAAGAGTCATGATCACAATATTATGGTAGCAGATCACGTTTAGTTTTCATTTGTGGTAATATGACATACCAACGACATGTGAATGACGTTTTTAGAGCCTTATTTTCTTATCTGCATAAGAAGATAACTCGGATTAATTTTGCAGTAAGATAATGCCAGTCCACATATTGCCAGGAGATTTTTGCTTAATTTTTTAATCAATTATTGTTCTGTAATATGTGAAATATATTTGGAATAAATCAATTACATCTAGGTGTTGCGTTTTTTTTTTTCGTACGTCGTATACTCGTATATACGAAATTTAGGAAATCAAATAGGAAAATTTATTAAAATCAGTACAAATTTCGATTAGATTGGAAACGTTTATTTGCTTTTGGCCTATTAAATTATATTTTTATGTAACAAAGCAAAAAAAATGTTAAGAAATACCTAATATGGTTTATAAACAGAAAATGAAAGAAAATTAAATTAAAAATTACCTCTGCGTTACATCTCTTTTTCAACTTATTACCACCTGGATACGTCTCAACATAGTGTCAACTATGACAATGGTTGGCAATCATGCAGAGTAAAATTGTTCCAAATTTCTTGGAGACGAGCACATAACTCTTGCGAGATTCTTGCATATTTAAAAAAAAATGTTTGCTTATCATGAAATAAATTCACAAATTTCATGTTTTGAACTTCACTGGCCTCGTATTCACCACAAAAATTTCATATTCGATGCCTACTTTATTGTTCACTGAACATTATCCATCTAGCTCTTTTGCTATTGAGACCACAACATTTATGTCTAAAGTTTAGCACAAAATTTAAAATTTTGTACGACTTTTCATAAAATAATTATATATATATATAATATAAAACATATTTCATATTCTATACGTGTTTTTAATTTTTTGTACCAAATTCAAATATATTTGCATTTTGTGGCACTATTTAACAATACATTTAATAGTAAGCATTTATTCTTAATAGCATTCATATTATTTTATTGAATAACTCAGTTCCAGTAGGTGCACTAAAAGGGAATAATTAACATGAAAAATCAGTGTCTAAATATTGCTGACGTCGCTAAAAGCTTAAGACGCTCCCGAAAAATGGTTTATAATGTTATTAACAAATATGAAACAACACACTTATTTGAAAATACAATAAGAAAACGTCCTAACAAAACACCAATGCCTTTCATAGACACAAATAGGAGTTACCAGTAAACGAAAGCTTTTCTTGTTTTCTAACCAAATGAAAAATGAATTAATTAAATCATATAAAATCAGAATGTATCAAAGAAACCATTTCTATCAAAAAAGAATATCGAAACTAGACAAATGTTTGCACAAAAATATATTAGTTACTCAGAATTTTAACGAAAAGTACTTTGAAGTGATGAATTTAAGTTCAATAAAATGGGATCAGATCATAAGTAATATAATAGAACCATTTGCCAACGATCATTTACAGATAAATTGATTTTTTTGCATGATAATGACGATAACGAAAACATGTGTCTAAAGTTGTTTAAAATTGGTTAAAAAATAATGATGTTGGTCGATTGGCCAATCTGAAGTACCGATCTAAATACAAATGAGAACTTATGGAACGACATGAAGTCTTGATTAAAACACCAAAAACCATCAAATTTAGATGAATTGTGGTAATTAATTGAAGACTCATGGAATTTAATTTCAATGAATATTGTCGATATCTTGTTAAATCCATGTCTCAGCGTTTGCAGGCGGTAACAACAAACAAAGAATATTCAATAATATATTAATAATCTTATTATTAATATAGGTAAATAGTTAGGTATAAATTATTCATTAAATAAATATTTCTGTGACCAGTAGTTGATTGATTGGTTCTATATTTATATTCTATTCTACAGAGTAATTATTGTCAATAAAATATAAAATATTTTGTTTGGATTTAATTAGTGGTATTCGTTTCCTAATTAACATTAAACAGTAATGTGTGCTATTTTTCTGGCTACGTGATAATCAAATAGACTCATAGAATAATTGATAGCATTAAAAGTATTAAAAATATTTTAAAATTTAAAAATAAACTCCTAATGACAAAACACAGTTTGTAGCATTGATGGAAATATTGAAAAATATAAATATTATGTAACTTCGTGCAAACAATGTAAATAAAAACTTATTTATAGAAATGTTTATATTGACAACGTGTGTATTCTGTTGACATTTTAGGGTGAAATGTGGTGCTTAGATAGGACTAATGACCATCTAGTACGAACTGAAAACAGGGAATCGATTTATTTCAGATATCGGAAAACCATTCCGTCAAACTTGTTTCTTTCTCCCTGAAAAGTATATAAAAGAAACCTGTCACGTACAGACTTACGCAGTAGGTGCATATGATGCTGCCAGACGTGATCCAATTTTTGACCCTTTCCATTACGTTCCATCGTCGAGTGATTTCTCTTCGTATTTGTCCACTGATCATTCGTTTGTTAATGATTTCTTAGTTTCTAACGAAAAATATTACCAAATAATAAAAACAAATGGGAATATCTGCGTGACAGGCACGTTTATAAGCGGCGTAGGCGTTTCTCACGCACCTGCCGAGTCAATGGCTAAAATGTATTAAAGAAACTCGAAACCCATTTATAACTAAATATAGGGCAAAACGTTTAAAACACACACTATTAAACAGGATTCGTTCCCGATTATTGCCGAGTCGTCGGCGACCTAGATAACGTTACTGAGACAATTAAAAATCCCCAGTGCAACGAATTTACATTCCGTCTCACGGACTCACGTCCCGTGACACACTAAAAAGTGTTTAATTCAAGAAAGTTGCCCTAAACAAATCGTCCCCAAGAACATTCGGATCTGTTTACATACCGTATAACCCGAGCGAATTCCCGACCTCCTCCCGGGATCATCCGCGATAAATCCGGCAGCACGGGTTTCATCCTGAAGTGAAACCGTTTTATAAGGGATGCGACTTTCGAAAACTTATTGGCAGTGTGACTTGCATGCGAAAATTGGAACGAAATCATTTTTCAGTCGGCAAAATACATATCATTTCTCCTGATTGCCCCCGATTACACTAAGCCGTGGCCTTGCAAAAAAAAAGAGCCAAATGAAAATTCAGATCACGGACGGCGTTTTCACAATGTTTCGTCCATGAATATTGGTCCTTTCAATGGCCGGATTCTTTACGGCAATGATCCCGTCCCTTATGAAAATGAATGGGCGCTTCGGCAAATTTAAATTTTAATAAAAACGCAGCACGGCTTCCCGGTATCGGAAATATCGAGTGCTAATTGAATCGTCCCGGGTTTTTAATTAAAATCTTTAAGTGTCGTCGAGCGTCGGGCATTAATAACTAACGGGCCAATTTAATTTTATACAGCCACTCATCTCCGACAACTTACTAATAACTTTGTAACGCCGTTTTGGTTTTGGTACATGAAATATGTATGTGGAGGTTCGTCCCAAAGTACCTCGGAGAATCATCTAAAAATTCCCTCATAAAAATTCATACGGCCATCTTAAAGGAAGTAACTAACTTCATGTGAGCATTAACGAAGCCCCATACGGTGGAGACTTCGGTAAACTAATTTTTAGGATGTAAAATATATATTAAATTTCAGGAAACCTTAACCTGAACAAAATAGTTACAGTTAATTACATCACATGGACTAAATGACCATTAAGGGAATTAAAGTTTACGTGACCACATGGTGAATGTGCAAATATTGTGTGTTAACATATTAACGTTTCAAATATGTTTAATACAAACGTTAAAACGTAAAAACATTTAAAAAAATCCCTCATTGTTAGAGATATTCGTGCACATTCAAATCGTATTTAATCTACGAATATAATAGTTCTGATTTATTTTCTTGTGCATTCTTATGTAAGTGAGCGTCCTTGATAAAAGAACAATGTATAACACAATTATAATCAATACCGTGACATTGACTCTCATAAGTAATAAACAGTTAAATAATTCAATGTTGATCCGTACTACAGATATTAGGGTATTAATATTTAAGTGCTAACACACTAATTGACGTTGGGGATTAACTGAATTAATTTCATTCTTACCACTTCAAAATAGACTTGGCCGCAGGAAGCACGGATCTGAAAAAATAACACATCAACATTAATAATTCATCTTAGCGAAATAAACAATCGAAATATTCTGTAATTACTTTATTTTTTTATTTACAACAATAGAACAAGGCTAAATATGCTTTAAAAAATTCCACATGTAAATAATTTTTTATGTTCCTGCAATTTTTACTACGGAACTTTCTGGCACTTTTGTTCCAAGTTTCCGACGTACGAACGCAATTGACAGTTATAAATTCGATGTTTTCCTGATTTCACTCCAGAACGAGCACAGGAACAAAAACATGCCCACACAGGAAATTTGTATACAAGATGGGATATTTATAAGGGCAAAAAGAAAAAAATCCGGGCGCCTAATGTCCTTTATGTTTACGGGAGAGAGGCAGTAAATTTTGGGTTATTACGCGACACACTTGAAAAAAATTAACATTTTCAGGACGCGGATGTTTTCGTTCTGTTCCCCCGTGTATTGTTTCATTTAAATAAATTGATATTGATTCGCATTACTGTCTTGTTTGTTGAATATGTAATGGGTCCTATTCAAATTATTATTAAAATTTAATTAATGATTAAATTAGCGGTACTGAAAGTTTTTTACACTCTTACTACTATTAGGCAATTATAATAGACGGCAGTTAACTGTGTTGTCTAATTACTATCAGTTGTGGGTAATTGGCATATTTAAAATTTAAATCTAATATATTATTTATAAGTAACCACCATGATTTTTTAATGTAGTAATAATACTCAATTATCTGTTATTTTGTTCCTTGAACATTTTATTATTAATATTTTAATTTTTTAACATTGACTTTTCGTGAAATTACGATGTCTCGAATAAATTAATAATAATATACTAACTGTAAAAAAATCCAACACCCAGAACGCATTCATATATTTTTATAAAATTTGGTATCCAAGTAGACGCCTATTGAAATAAGAAATGAAAATTTGAAGTAAATCGGAAAACATATTGTCGACTTTTTGTTTTAAAGCATCTCAAACAAACTTGTACTTAGTTTTCTGTTAATATGTAATATATGATATTGGCTATCATGGAGTTAAGAGGGCAGAAGAAGGAGAGCAAGAATTTTACAAATTTAAATGAACTCATCACAGCAACTCAAGTCGCTTGAAGGAATATAGACTTATCGTATATTTTGTGAATATAAATTAAAAAACTAGAAAGCTATGACTAAATTGTGTTGTAAGTAACATTATTTTATTACGATTATTATTACTGTGATGATATTATTGTGACCACTATTATTAATTTTAATATAAGAGATACAAAAAAAGTTGTCATAAGAATTGGCGCCCAACATTTTTCATACAAATTAAAAATATTGTAATATAATTAATAAATGCATTTAAAAATACAACATTTTATTAGTAACATTCTTTTATTATGATTATTGTTATTGTAATGATAATATTCTGACCACTAATATTAATTTTAATATAAGGGATAAAAAAATTTGTCATAAAAATTGGCGCCCAACATTTTTTATAAAAATTAAAAATATCGTAACATAATTAATAAATGCATTTAAAAATACAACATTTTATTAAAATTATTACATCATTTATAAATAATATATGAAATTTTAATATAGTTCACTTAGTTTAAGTTTTAAATTACTGGTCCTAAATAACATTAAGAGTTCAACGCGGGTGATTGTTGATGAATTTTTTGGTAATGAAGGTAGGCCAATTGGTACTCGATCTGTTTACGTAGTTAGCGCCCTTGTTTGGGTATGAAACGTCAACAGTGAGATGAGGAATGGAATCACATTGTGTTTAGTGATGAATTATGCTTTTGGTTGGGCATGCACCAAAATCATGTGTTAGAAAGAAGACGACGTAGTAGCAGGTCACCTTCATCTTTTATTAGTGGCAATGATGTTCCTGCGATAAGTGTTGGTACCTTATTTTAATCCAGAGAAGAAATCTCTGACTAATTTTTCAGCAAGATAATGCTCGTCCACATATTGCAAGGAATACATTAAACTTTCTAGAAGCCTTCCACTGCATTGGTCACCCAAATCTTCAGACCTTTCCCCAACGGACTCTTAATGAACTAAAACGTAAGATTCAGTTCGTGTAAGATGAGATACCACAAGAAAATGTCGATAATCTCAATAGATCGATGCCAGGACACGTCAAGGGGTGTCTTAATCAAAGAGGGAGTCCGACACATTGTTAGCTTGTGACAATTTATGCTTTAAGATTTTTGTTTAATAATTTAATCAATTATTATTCTGTAATAGGTTAATATTCTTCTGAAAAAAATTGGAATAAATCAATTATTTCTAGGTGTTGCTTTTTTTGCACGTTTATTCAATTACACTATTTTCTTAAAAATTTATGGTTGTGAATAAAACTAAATTTATATAAGTAAATATGTTATTTATGTAAAATTTGCGTCTAATCTTAATCGTGTGCAATTCGGCTAATCTCAGTAATTGAGATTTGCAGTAAAATGATGAAGGTTTATTTTTGTTTGTCTAACGAAAATATTATAATCATAATACATATTTAGGGAAAATTTGGCAAGGAAAACTGACGCACTTAGCTAATTAAATAAAAAACGAATCGTTTCTAAAATGTGGTGCCCACTATAATTACCGCCGTCCATCCATAATTAAATAAACAATAAAAAATCATTTGCACCGGCCACATTTCGGGTTATTTTGATTGTCGACGACCGTTCGGCTTGTTGCGGCATCGGTTTTCGTTGTGCTCCGGTTTATATCCATTTCTGCGGAATATCTGCGGGAAACGCGAGTTTTAATTAAAAATCAACACCGGTCGTTGCCACAATTTAACCTCCGGAACATTGAATTTTCATTTTACGGATACGAATTTAAATCCACCTTTTAATTGTGTCGGAACGCGAACCCGGAAAACGGGGGCGGTTGTGAAATTGTGGACTCTCACTTTTTCTCCAATTGTGTCTCGTTCGCGTGAAACAAATAAGGTTACGGAAACGTGAATAAATTTTATGAAAGTCAATATCCATAACGGCGGGCTCTTAAATCAATATAAAACGCATTTTTTTTTTTTGTTTTATTTTATTTTATTTGGAAGTGGACAATAAAGAATTCATATTACGAGAATGTTTATTGGAATACGGGGACATGTCTGGCAGATACGTTATGAGGTCGTGATGCTACTTGAAACCTATTTCTCGAATTACGCCAGTTTATGGCGATCATATTAATATTTACGTATGCGCCGGGTGAAATTCAGATGTTACTCGTGAGCGAGGAAAACATATATTCCGCGTTACATATTCGATTCCCGCTTTTTAAAATACAAAATATCATAATCTCCTTCGTTAAAAATTGCCCCGTTAACCTACATTGTATCGAAAGTTTTAAGTAATTTTTAAAATGCCAAATGCATTATAGATTAGTTACGGAATTTACCTGACATCGATACTGTGTAAAATTCGAAGGAAATTCACTTCGTTAATTCATTATTTATTTACATCACATGTAAAAGCGATACTCAGTCAGTGCAAAGGACCGAACGACAGCGAAAGTTTATTTCTAATCGATAATTGGTTAAATATTAAAATTGAAATGGTGTTAGTTGGAAACAACTTGAAACTATCCTTCGAGACACGTTTAAAATTAACTATGCGGTTTCTCTGAATTTATTATGAAATTAAAAACTAAATAATGCTTGTTCGTAAACTATTTATTTAGATCTAATATAATACTTTTACGATGTATTTGATTATATGTGGTATATTTTCCATTAGTAGAATGTTGTAAAAGATCTGAATAAATAGTACATTCTAAAGAACAAATAAAATTATAGTTCATGTTCAAAAATAGATTATTCTCAAAATACTTAAGATAATATACAAATTTATTCCAAGTGATCATTAAATCCTTAAATTTTTTAAAGACGTGAGTCAGTCAAAGAAGACAAATTCAAGTTATTATAATTATTGTTTTTTGTTGTGAATATATATAACATTTGTCGTTCAAATTTCTGATTTATATATTATCATTTTATTTGGATCAGTCAAAATTCCAAGTGGTCAATTAATTTACAGATTAGTTTCGTTTATACCAATATTTAAAAGCTCTTCATAAAAAAACAATTCTGAGAACGATTTTACGAAAAAATTACAGTATAATTTTGAGAACAAATAAAACTGTAATTTATATTTAAAAATAGATTATTCCCAAAATAACTGTGATAAAATTCTTAAATTTCAAAAAAAAAAAACGTCAGTCAAAGAAGGCAAACTCGAATTATTATCCTGAGAATGATTTAACGAAAATATTACGGTATAATTTTAAAGAACAAATACAACTGTTATTTATATTCAAAAATAGATTATTCCCAAAATCATTGACAAAAAATTCTTAAAATTTTTGAACACTTGAGTCAGTCAAAGAAGAAGAAGTTGGAATTATTATTATTGTTTTCTGTTGTGAAATTTTCGAGTATTCTAAGAATATTGTCCGTGGTTCTTACTTAGATATAAATTAATATTTCTCGTTAATCTATGTGGTCATTTAATTTAGAGCTTAGTAACTATGGTTTATATAAGTCATTTAAAAGCACTTCAATACGATTCTGAGAACGATTTTACGAAAAAGTAACAGAATAATTTTAAAGAACAAATAAAAATGTAATTTATATTCAATAATAGATTATTCCCAACATAACTGAGAAAATTCTGAAATTTTTTGAAAATGAGTCAAAGATGACAAATTCGAATTATACCACAATCATTATCGTTTCTTATTGTATTTTCATTCATTCAAATTTCTGATGTGATTTATATTTTATTAATTTAATCTGCTCATAAGATTTTTAAAGAACAAATAAAATTATAATTTATTTTTAAAAATCAATTACTCTCAAAATAATTGAGGTAAAATTCTTTAGGTTTTTAGTTAGTGAAAGATGACGAACTCAATCATTATTCAAGTAATTCAGCAGTAACTGAAATAACTTAGATATTTAAAATATTAGTTATGCATATTACTCTCCACAATAGGGAAAAGCTTAATTTCTGTTATCACAAAATAGCTCTTTACTAAGTTTATAAACTGATTGACTAGTTTTAATTATAATCCCTGGATAATTTAGTAATAAAGTTATATTTTGAGATCTTGTTCATTTTTTCCAGACTATTAATAATTAAATTGATAAAATGAATTAAAAAGTAAAGTTTAACAGGTTATCATTATCTTCATAATGAAAACAAAGACACCAATCAGGCTGCAATAAATTATTGATTTATTAATTTTGTTCGACATTTTCATTAGCCATGTACACGTCTAGAATTCCTTTTTTATGATTCAATTGTTAATAGAAATTAATAATTTTACAAATTATTAGTTAGTTTAGGATATTAAAAATGTTTTTTACTATAGCCAAAAAGTTTCGCATAGTTCATAAACTATCTAGCTATATTAGATTTCTTAAATATTTCAAGTGAATTAGAGGAAATACTTGTGTAGTTTATAAACTAACCCTTAATTTACACAAAATTTTCGGGTCTACATTATATCAATTAATTTCGGTAAATATGTGGTACAATTAAAACAAATGGAGAAGAACGGGGTTATTAATCATTTTCTACCCTGTCGTTGAACAATTATAATTAAATTATATTCCTTATTAAGGCAAAACGTTTATACATGTATATCTAGTTTTTAATTGTCAAAATAATTAATTAAGCATGTTTTATGTGCAAACTCGGGAATCGTAGCTCATATGAGCACATCATTGCGTTAATTTTAATACAATTTCCAGATCCGGGATTATTCCCCTTTAATCCCTAAATTACTTGTGTAAAGCCACTTAAATATTCGCAAATTTCCACGAATTGTACAGCATAAAAATGGATGGAACAAGCTCATAAACGCATGGATTTTTTTGTCGCCTCGCTGTTCCGCTAAATAGTAATATTTTGTGTGACGGCCAAACCGGAAAAAGTATGGAGGACGTGTCCTCAAAACCGAGGGACGCATTAATTTTCTATCACCACCTGAAAAGCCCCGACTCGGTATGATTCTATTATAACATCGGACCGTCGGACCGCGGAAATATAAATGGACCTTTTATGCAGTGAATTTTCACCAATTGTCTGCGCTCCATCCTTCCACCGTTCGTACACGTGGAATTACGTTCAAATTTTTATGGCACACGTAAGAATAATTGTCCATTGTGATGTCCAGTCGCAAAATATCGTCGACCAAACCTGTCAGATTGTCTTGTGCGAAAAAGCTATCGCGGAAACTATTAAATGCCGTTTTGGAGGACGGCCAAACTGTTCGAGACTGTTTATTTCATCATGCATCGTTAAATATATTTCCTGCTTCATGTACAAGGGGGTGGACTTTTTACCCGACCTAATTTCATTCTAAAAAGTGACACCACATTCATTCCCCTTTATCAACAACGCACCAGCTTGGGTTTCACTTGATTTAGGACTCTTTTTATCCGCATGAGAAATCGCGTAAATAAAATATTACGTTTTTGAACAGATGTGATGGAATCCATATATTCATCAGAAAATTGGGTAACGGCATTAAACGAAATAATAAACGTACCGAATTTGTTTTTGGTTGAGATTAAATTTTATTGTTCCTGTAAAATACAGAAACAAATTAGTGTAATTAAAGATATCAACACAAATATTGCACCATGTTTCATCCAGGTATAAAATTTTTACTACTTACAGATATGATATTCCCCGTATAATGAGTAATAAGCTGATGTCATTTTAATAAGGAAAATTTGAATTTTAAGGTCGAACATATCAGTTACAATTAAATTCGATCGCTCTAAGAATATCCGTGTTTATAGTCCAAATCCTTTTATTTTTATCGACACAATAAAACAAATAATTAAAAAGTTTATGTGGCGAACGCAAAATATAAATACAGAAGCAAATATTCTTGTCTGTTTGGGTTGCACAATAAAATAAAAAATAAACTATGTTTTCCTGATAACGTCGACAGCGAGACGAAATGGAAACGGCGTTTATAAATGATTGGTGCATAAACTCCTTGTTTATGTTTGTCATCCGCGTAGAAATAAATTGACAGCATAAAAACATCAATACTCGAATTTAATTGCTCAATGTCGGAACGCGACGACATAGATTAAAACGGCGCGCGAAAGCTTGTAGCAATAAAGGATCTACATGTTGATGGGCCAATCATTTATCTACTTCTCCGGGCGCTTTTGTTCAATGTGCCACTTATAAAATGTTCGTGGACGGAATAAATGGGATTTGCTGGCCCCGTTCCCGATATTCAAACGGGCGTTTTTTCTTTGGTTTCTGAGAGTTTAAATGGCGTTCATTCATAAATATCAATAAATTATTGTAACAATGCTGAATGGAAGACGTACTTGCCCTTTATAAAAGTTGCAGAAATCAAGAAAACAATCGTGAACATTTCTGCAATAAAATATGGTTGTGTATATATCGTATACTGTTTCAATGTGTGCACAACTCCCACTTTCTAAAAATACTTACAATACTTTAAAGAAACAAATTGCTTCGGATAATAGGACGTTTATTAATTGCACAAGATCCAACTGTTTATATAGTAAATAAACAATCTATCAGTTTTATCATAAATGCAAACTCCAGAGTGGAAATTTCAAATATGAAAAACAACTTTGATCAGTCCTCGGTTTCTGTTGATTAATCGGAAATTGAGTGTAAGCGGGAGATACTTATTGTAAAAACAAAAAATATACGTTATTATTGTTTTTGTTTCAGAACCTTTAACGTAAATCTGTTTTAAAATTAGTATTGAACAAACGTGTTTTGTGTTTCAAAATGAAACTATTTATCATGATCATTATCGAAATAATAATTTTCCTGAAATAACTTACATCCTGTTATAAAAAGAAACGATTTATACAAATTTTAATGAGTTATTGTCTCTATGGAAATAACATTTATTTAAGAAATCGAGTGATTTATACTGGAATCATCTGATTTATTCCCCATAAAATTAACAAGAATATAAATAACTATATTAAATATTTACACAGATACGCTACCTACAAGTTCTTGACACATTTGCACTTATTTATGATTGTAAACATTAGTCTATAAAAAAGTTCTGGGATTACAAACAACGTATACATACAGGTAGATGATCAAAACAGTTTAGAGAACGGTTATAATGGGATAATTATGAAATACGTACGTACATTATGATACAACGCATAGAACAGTTTGAATTAACTTTTAAAACTATAGGTGAATGTGTGTTGGGAATTATAATTAACAAGGTTTTAATGAATACGTATTCATAGAGACCTCATAATATTTTTATTCAATTAATCCGGGGAAATTCAATATTATGAATATTTTAATTATATAAATGCTTTTATAATGGAAAGGCTCTAAAGTCATTTAACTTAGGAATTCAAATAGTTTTAATTTGGAAATTTACCTCCTAGAATTTTTAAGTGAATGTGACTTCCCTTGCTATAATATAATCAAAGTTTTGAAGTTTTAAACTTCTCATAAAGCACACAAAAGTATCCGGTAAAGTGGACTCATAAAAAATGAAGTTTAATACAAGAGACTTTTTAAAACTTTTTAATATATTTTGATATTTTAAGCTAAAGTGACAGTAAAACGTTAAAATTAATTTACAAATAAGAGCTTTGAATCGACATTTAAAATTTTAAAAAATTAACAAATAATATTTTAAAATTATCAAAAAATGTGATACGTAAGTACACAAAAGTATTTGTTCAAGTTGCTTCCTAAAAAATGAACTTCAGTACAAGAAGTTTTTTAAACCTAAAACAAATTGATAGTAAAATGCTAATAATAATTTATAAATGAAAGATTTGAATGGAAATTTTTAGTTACAAGAATTGTGCTAACAAATTATGAGAATTTAAAAATAGAAAATAGAAAACATTTCCTAGAAAAGCACACACAAAAGTGTCGAATAACGCAAACTCGTGAAAAAATAACATATTATACAGAAACTTTTTAATATATTTTGATATTTTAAGACAAATTAGGACATTTTAAAACAAGAGTATTGAATCAATATTTAAAATTTTAAGATTTATATTATTAAATTTTAACATTTTAAATTTATGAATAAGTACCCAAAAGTATCCGGTGGTCTCACAAAAATTGAACTTTAATACAGGAATAATAATATATTGTGATATTTCAGGACAAAATTTTAAAACAGATTTACAAATGAGAGATTTGAATTGACATTTATAGTTACAAGAATTGTAATAACAAATTATAAGAATTTAAAATCAAAAGAAAAAATTGAGAAAACCTAATGGATTAGAATACAAAAGTATCGAATAACATAGACTCCTAAAAAGAAACTTTAATACGGAAACTTTTTAAACCTTTTTCATATATTCTGATATTTTAAGATAAACTGACAGTAAAACGTTGAAATTTATTTACATTTGATTTAAATTGATATTTTTAATTACAAAAATTGTGTTAACAAATTATAAGAATTAAAAATTAAAAGAAAATATTGAACAAATCTGATAAAAAGGCACACAAAAGTATCAAATTAGGTGAATTCATAAAAATTAACTTTAATACAGGAAACTTTTTAATATATTTTGATATGTTAACACAAACTGACAAAGTTAAAATTAAATTAAAAGAAACTTTTCATCGACATTTTTAATTATAAGAATTGTATTAACAAATTTAAGAATTTAAAATTAAAAAAGAAAATTGAAAAAATCTGATAGAAAAGCATACAAAAGTATCGAATAACATGAACTCCTAAAATAAACTTTACTAGAGGAAACTTTTTAAACCTTTTTAATATATTTTTATATTTAAGGTGAATTGATTGTAAGATGTCAAAAACTGATTTACAAATGAGGGATTTAAATCAACATTTTTAGTTACAAGAATTGTGTTAACAAACAAATAAGTATCAAGTACACTAGTATCAAATAACGTATTTACAAAAAATGAAATTTATATCGGGAGACTTAATATATTTTGATATTTGAATATATTATAAGAATTATACTGACAAATTATAGTAATTTAAACTTAAAAAAAAGTTTAAAAGAATCTGTTCAAAAAGCACACCGAAATATCCAATAAAGTGGACTCTAAACTTTAATATGAGAAACTAAAACTTTTTGATAGGTTTTGACGTTTTAAGGCAAATTGACTGTATAACATTACAAATAAGAGATTTGATCCGACATTTTAAATTATAAGGATTTTATTACCTAACATTATAAAAATAAATTTGATATAAAAAACGTCCCAAAAAGATTTTCGTACGTTTTTACCACTTTACCATCTAGAATTTTAGGACTTATTAATTTAATTAAAGTAATTGTGAATTTATGTCAGAAGAATATTAATTTGGCCTTCGTCTGAATTCATGTAGAGACTTCTTCTGCATGCAAACACTTTGTGTGACTTAATAATTAATAAGACTTGTTAGGGAAAATTGCTCTTGGAGTATTTCTAAACAACTGTTTTAATTAATAATTACAAAGAGCATGTGAAAGTTAATCCGCAGATTTGTATAATTAATTAAATTGCTCACTCCCAACATATTTCAAAATGCAATACTGTATTAAAGCGCTACGCTACAACATTAGATACATTTACGGTAAGTAAATATCAATCAAGATAATAATTAATGCTCCGCTTCAATTTAATATGCCGTTTCAGCATGTATTTGTAAGAAATAAATCGATATACCCAGATGAACGCATCTTGACTGGATTCACATTAAATACGAATTATCCGGTCGCGTGATCATTAACAAAAGCCGCAGCAGCATCTCGGATCATAATATAAATGGCACGAAAAGTTATAGATCACATGTTGCGTTCCTTTTCAGGACCGCAAATAAATTTCGAATATGCGATTCATGTGTCCGCTCGTAAATAACATCTATCGATTGTGTCCAATCGAATATGTACAATACGACGAATTATTATTCCGCCAAACAACAACGTATTGTACGAATGCGTCCGTCCCTCCGAACACCTGTTCTCGTTCTCCGGGACGGTTTTCCTGAATGAAACTGACCCTGATATGTGCTTATCAGGGCAGGAGTGGCAACTTCGAACTACATGGAAAGTTTGACATGCATACTGACTGAGTAAACTTACATGAAAGTCGTAAGATAATTGCCGACGACGCTACACACGTGACGCTCGCAGATCTACTGAGCTTTTCAGCGACGCTCACTGAAACCCCAGTTGGACGTCGGCAGCTTGCGCTTGCGTCTGTTTTGGTGAACAAGGTGTGTTCGATTTAATTTATATTGCAGAAGACTTTGTTTTAATTATTTATACAAGTTTTCGAAATGTCAAAAAACAATTGGCTTGAATAACAGGGGTTTTTCTTGGACTTATATCTGTCTTTAAGAGTAAATGCATGTGGGAAGATATACTGAAAATTTGAGTTAAGTCTACAACTTGGGACAGGTTATGGTATAAGAGATACAGACACCATAAGAAATATGAAACTGTTGCGAAGACTAGTTTTTGAATTAAATATTCACCTTTTAGTTTCGGAAGTATGACAGTAATACTGAAAATCGCAAAATAGTTTCTCTAGTTTTGATTGTTGTTGTCTACTATTCAAAACTAAACCAATAGTAAAAATATGTTCAATTAAAATTAACAATTTCATACTAAACATTATTTTAACAAATAGAAATCAAAAACTAAATATGTTATAAAATTGAGTTTCTTATAATAAATTCTAAAATTATTGAGATAAATATTTTCCATCATTCCAAAAGTAAATTTATTTTTTTTTACAATATTACTATTTTATTATTATTACTAATATACGTGTCTACTACATTGAGTCATGCAGGTCTATTTTTAAATTATTGTATTTTATATTTTATTATTTTAACTTTAATTTGATGTGATTTCGTAAATTTGGAATTAAAATATGAAATCTGAAAAAAATTATCTATTTGTTGTTGAGAAATTTTCAAATCTAGACCATACATTTTTTTATAATATTTAATCAGTGTTAACATATTAATAAATAAAAATTATCAAGCACATTAAATAAACTTTATTCTAGTGAATTTCTATAATCATTAACAAATAGAATAAACTCACAATTTGAAAACAAACTTTTTGACGATAACAATAAATATACCTTGTAGTAGTTATATAATTAACATTTTTAATTGGCATTTTCCAGATTTTACGCAATGAACAATATCACTAAACCAATATGTACATATGATAATGAAATTCTTGTTTGCTTAAATTTAATAAAAAATGTAACAGATTTTCTAATTACAAAATTAAAATAATGTCTTTTTAAAATATACATACATATTTTACAAGAATCAATATAGATAATTTAATTAAACATATAAGTTAAAAGCATGCTAATTAATACGACGAATAAACTAACACAATTAATACTTGCACTTCCCGTATCATCCTGGTCGCCGTTATCAATAACGGCACCATCGTATACAGCATCAAATATTAAAGTTGTGTTCACTTTTTCCCTGGCTATTCCAAAAAGTTTTCCCTCGCAAATCAGTGCACCTCCGATTACCAAGGGTGTGTCATCGGGGACATCAGAAGTGATACGACTGCCGGATAAGGAAGCATCTTCTACTTCTACGCTAGTAACTTTAAATGGATCAGGTGTAATATATGTGTAGGTGCAGTTATTGGTCTCGTTAAATGATTGTCCTAAAGGACGTGGTTTCGAAATATTTTTAGAAACAATAACGGCCACATAATTCTTGTCGACCGTTTCGAATGAAAAGTTTGTTATACTATCTTCGGCATTTGATAAATTGATGTCAATGTATGACGTTATGTTTTTCCAACTCTCGTACGAGTTTTTGTTGATGGTCATGGTGTCTGTGGTAATTGCTATGGCGTTGGAGCTTTTGAATGGTTTAATCTGATCTTCCAGATTGTCCAAAATCTTTTTGGTATTGGGTACGTTGTTGACATCAGCGATGGTGACGGGGTGGAGTGTTGATAGTTGCTTAAATGACATTTTCCAGGTACTGATTATTGGCTGCATATCGATAATATTTTTAAACAAGTTCAAATACACATTGCGAAGGTTTTCAAAGACACTGTCCTTTGTTGACTTGATGTTGTCACAAAATGTTTGAAAATTCTTGTCGTTATACACCCCTTCATTCAAAGTTCGGAATCCTTCTTCATGATTATTGTTTAATATGTGCTTGGTCAATTTGCTTGATACGTTAAAAACTTCGAGAGCTTCAACTACATCCCCGGGAGTTAAAGATATAGTTTTACCAGCGTCTTCGATAAAATTATTAAATCTTATATTTAAAGATATTAACATTCTATCAAAGGACTTTAATATATCATACATGGTAATTGGTGTATTCTGAATCTCCGAGTATGTCAGTTGGTTAAGTTTGAACAATGAAATTATGTCTTCCGAAGTGACTACAGATTGGTCAATTTTTTTGTCCAGGACGTCGATGACAAAATCAGTTGAATTTTCGTTAAGTTTTATGTCGATAAGAAATATAGATGAATCCGCGTCCTCTTTCGGAACAGGGGATGAAATCGTATTGCACCAGAGTAAGGAAATAAGAAACAAAACAACTTCAGGTCCCATGTTCTGAAAATATTTATATTAAATAGGTATAAATAATGAGTCCAAGACTAATATAGCGGTAAAAATTTAGTAGAAAATATTTTTCCACAATGATTCTCGTGACTTTAATCTGAAAACAAATATTTCACCACATACTAATTGAGAAATGTTTAATGTAAAGAATAATGAACTTGTAATAATTAAATTTAAAATGCAATAAACAACAAATATACTTTATTTTTAATTTAATTATTACCAAATTACTTATCATTTAATATTTCAAATATCAATTTAGTCACATTATGATACAAATGGCAAATTACTTATTCTAGGTATTCTAATATGATCATAAATAGGAAAAACTTACTTACTCTGTAATTAACTAAGCAAGTGACCGTAGTATAATGAATCTCATGGCGCGAGTGATCTTCTCTTTATTACTTTTACTGATAAGATAACAATATTGGATAAAAAATATTTTATTATCATGGTAAAGAATTCTAATGTTATTTATTTCTTTTATTAATAATAATGACTTTAGATGAAACAATTTTTATAAGTGTGTATATGCATTTAATTAAGAAATAATACATTAACAAACAGAATTGGGAAATTAACATTACCGCTTTAGAAAAAAAGTTGTTTAGATATATTAAGGAAAATAATATTTTCAAATGTTAATTTTAGGGTCTTCATTAAAATATTTGTATCTACAATTATTAAAATTCTTTTATTAAGTGATTTATAAAAATTTTAGAATTTTTTTATTTACTCAACCGTTAATTAAATGTTGAAAATATTTTACCATGGTGTTCAATTTATTGATTATTTCGAATTTTCACCTCTGGTAGAAAATAGAAAAATATTCATAATTTTTATAATTAAAAAATGAAACTTAAAACAAAAAGTGTAGTTCAAAACTGTGTTATGATGGAGTATTAAAAAACACAAATAATGCATTAATAATTAAATAAAATTATTTAATCAATAAGTAACATAAAAATGTAAAAATATTCATCCCATGTATTTTTAATATATTAAAAATATACGGGATATCTATCTATACATAGATAGAATCCTTTTTCTATTTAATAGACTTAAGAGAAAACTTCTTCAAGTATATGTATAAGAATGGAAGCTTTACTTATTCCGTAATTTAACACATAGATGTCGCTATTGGACAGATGCAGGAAAATTTTCTTGTATTTATTATTATCAAAGATCAATAAAAATCTGCCCAAGTTGGACAAATCGAAGTTTTCCTAATTTGTTAAGAAATTAAGTTTGTATTTTAGAAATTAGGATACCACAATAAAACAATTAATATTCAAGATTATGATTTATTAATAGTATGTTTTATAATATATTAATAATTTTTAATCACAATATTCCCTAATAATAATAATAATAATAATAATAATAATAATCGATTATATTATGATGATAATAATAATGATAATATAATAGTGCTTAGCTACAGAAAATCCAATATTTACAAATAAAATAAGATCTTTTAAATTCTCCTTTTGAATTTACAGATCCCACAATTATATCTTTACAAATCACTGGCGACCCTGTCAAGATAGTAGAATTCGTCGGTGATACTATACTGTCATCCGTAACAATTACTGACGTCCAAATGTCTGGTTCTACATGTGAAATTGCTCTACAATCTTCCAATGTGGGTTTTTTATAAGCAATATTAACCAACTGGGGCACTGTTTTTCTGTTTATAGATAGAAATGTTCCGTGCAATTTAGAATCGGAAAATAATTGAACTTCTTTATCGTTTATAGTGAAGTAAAAGTATTTTTGAAGATTGGTAGACACGTCAATGTTTGATGTGTAATATAAATCATCTGAAATTGTTGTCGCATAAGTACTCACGTTCTTTGAAATGTTTAATAACACATCCTTATTTATAAAATCTGTATGTTTAATTAAAATCTTCTTTAACCAGATTGCAGTGATTTCCGGTGTCAACTTTACATTCTGGATATCATCACTGTTCAGTAAAAAACTGATGACATCATTGTGTTTAAAATTTGGCGCTTTTAACAGCTCGTTCACGTCCTTAACCAGTATAGAATTTTGAAGTATTTGCCCTGCATTTTGGAAATTATCCTCGTTGAATGTACCAGTCAACATATATTTTTGTATGTCTCTTCCCAATATAACAGCCCAACCTATCAAAATTTCATTTATGTTGAACTCTTTCATTAAATTCATAATATCGGAAAATTCTGTTAGAAATTTTGGTGATTGCAACTTTTTTATCATCACCATTAATTTTTCGTCGTTCAACTGTTGTTTGATTGTATCGATTGATATTTTGTGCAAATCGGTTTTCAAATTCGGAATAATAGTTTTCAGTGAAGTGTAGAAATCACCAATCTTCATTTTATCTAGTTGTTTCAGCAACACTTCTTTAGGTGAATTCATCACCAAATTGTGATCTGCCAAATATGTAGTTTTATTGAAATAGTTGTCCACTAAAAATAACAACGGATCTTTCCATTTTGCTTCTACAAGTAGTACTTGTTCTTTAGTTCCCTGTTGATATGTAAGTAATGGAAAACTCATTAAAACAGCCAACAGCTTCATGTTGATTCTATAAAAACGGAAGATGTTTTTGTTTAAAAAGTGCTACAGTTCTGACAATAATTAAAAACAAGTGAAAAATAAATTTTACTTACGTTGTTCACAAGAACGTTGCATAGAACTGATAATTATAGTTGTAGAAATAAACTTTAGTTTTATAGTGGAAAATATCGCTAAATATAATTATGATATGTATGTACCTAAGAATATTAGTTTTAGAATAAATAGAGTTTGTGTAACTGCAATTGTAGATAAAACTTGTGATAATATTTTATGACATCGTTTTTTTTTAAGGTGGGTCTGTTATTTGAGATGAACTAATCAGATTTAAACCTTTTTCGTGGAATCTAAATTATAAATACGTTCCCAGAATCCAAAACTGTTTCAAGTTTAAATTCTAACACTGAATTTATCTTCTTTAGTACAATTTTATATTTTGTTAAAATATTTAAAGAGAAAAGTTGTGTTTGACGAAAACAATATAATATTATGAATATAAATTATATATGTAGGTTTTTATATTCCGTCATTATTTGTATAATTCCTTGTTTTCATTTTACTTGAACATGTTTGTCAAATACAGTTGCAATATGCAAATGTATAAATTAATGTAGTACAGATAAAAGTTATAAAATAGAAACGCAATATTAAACATTCGCAATATTTTCATGGCAGATCAAAGTCGACTTGCTTGCTTTCACAAACAACACTTTCGAAGTCGGTTTGGATGTTCCCGGGGCTGGAATTTTAGTGCAGATGAGGCGGCATAAAGGCAGGCCGTAAATGCCGACTATCTTTTCAAAGATATCATCTTCTTGATTAATGAATTCAGTCGCAGGGAGACGGATTGCTGTCGTAAGGATGTGATGCGAGGATGCCCCATGGCATCTACGTCGTCTCGGCGAAAATCAACTGGCAGCAAACAACAGTATCAAATGTTCGTTAGTTATTAAATTAATTTTAGGAATTTACACACAAAAGTTTTACTTTGGTACGAACGAACTGATAATCTTACGTTACATCCACGTCAGCATCGAAGATTTCGTTAATAATTACTTTTATTAGTTAATTAATTTTTATCATTTTATCAGCAAGCGTTGTTTGTTTTGAAAATTTCAATACTAATTCTTTGACATACACTGTTATACACCGAAATATTTGTCTTAACAATTTCTTTAATTTTTGAACAGTTGCTTTAATTTATTTAATTTACTAGACGTGGATGTGATAAGATAAGCTGAAACACCTAAATACTGACACACAACAAACAAACGACTCTTAAAACAGGTAATTCCTAAAATATTCCACATGATAAAATGGTGTACGTTGCCAATATTGGTCATATTTAAAACTTCAGGACTTTGTTACTAATGTTGGCAACATACACTATTTTTTATCGTATCAGAATGATAACATATTATAAAATCTGGCCTAAACTCAGTTTCTGACTCTTAATATTCATTTTCAGTTCTCTAAACTTTTCATCGGGAAACATCATCTTTAATATTCCTTGCAAAGCTTCCTCTCACTGAATTACTGTTTAAGAAATAGGTCCACGCAGTGCCCTCGCAGAACTCATAAATTATCAAGCTTATTTGATGTAACGGAGCTCGTATTATTGTCCTAAATATAAAATGTGTTTTTAACAAATATTTTAAGATGACTGATTAGTAACTCGTATTTTACACTGAAAAACTCTTTAATTATCTAGTTAATTTGATGAAAAGGAGGTCGTAGTATTGCCCTAAATATAAAATCAGGTAACTGATTAGTAACTCTTACATTAGGCTAATAATGCTTTTAATTATTTTATTTATTTCATTTAAATTTTTTTCTTGGAATAAGAAATTTCACGTTCAGAACGTTCTTACCCAGATACGAGATTTAGAGCGGACATTAAAAAGTCTTTTGACGAAAGACCCGTTTGATTAAAGTTAAAGAACGAGATTTCTAAGCATTCACTGGAACCGGCATAATGAAACGTTTGAAGAAAAATCCCTCATTAACGTCGTCCCGCATCACGAGGTGGGCCCGCGCGTCGCGGCGGTTACTTTTTTCCACTCTCCACAACCGAGATCCGACCCCCGTAGCTGGGGTTAGATTTTCACATGTGGAAGAAATGAAATAATAAACAATGCGGTAGTGCGCACGCGCCCCTCTTACCCGGGTTCCGGCCAGTTCTGACGGTGGCGTCGATAGGGGCGGACGCGTCGCGTGCCCTCGGATTCTCTACACCACCACCACCACCACCACTTGGTTGTCAAGCCGCAGCGACCGACCGACACCAACGGCAAAGTACCTGTTACCTGTCGGGGCATGTTGTCAACGTCGACTTCCGGTATGTATGTTATTACAAATCCGGAAATGTTCCCTTCACAATATCACACGTGCTTTCATACATTGCTCACTTGCTTATTTGTTTGTTTTGTTGTTTAATTAATGTTAGTTAATATTTTGGGGTTAGAAATTTTTATTTATTTTTTTAAAATCATATTCATTTTTAATTTACAATGTGTAATTAAATAAAAATATTTTTTTATATCTATTTAGTATATAAAATAAATATGTACTTTTAAAATTTGTTTTATACATTATTAATATCATTAAATATTAATTAATATTTTTATATAATAATAATGAATATTTAAGGGAAGTCATAAACAAGAAAAACTTTATATAAGTAGGTCAGTGGTGTCAAATTTTGGCCACTTTATAATAAAATCAATATTATAAGTTAATCACTCTTAAATTTGTTGAAAGTGGCTATTTAAATTATTATTATTATAATCGGTCTATAATGAAAAATTAGTATAAAAAGCTTTTGTGTAAAAACCAATAAATTAAAAAATAATATTGTACAAAAGTGTGTTTCTGTAAATTAAAAATTGTCATCAACCCATTATCAGAATTAATTTCATGTTAAAATTGTCAATTTACTTAATTAACACAATTAGACTTTTAAGAGGTTCAAATTGAGTTAAATTTTTTTCGTCAGGAACAGGCACAAAGGAAATCAACCATAAAACACACAAAACTTTTAAATATTAATTATAAAAGTTTAATAAAATTTATTGCTTTGGGATAAATATAAAAGATGAAATATGGTAAACAGTAAAAATTCCTTGAGGCGAAAGCTTTTTTGTAAAAAAAATCAATTTAATAATGTATTTTAAGCAAACTTCCATTAATTATCAATTTTAATTAAAACTTCGAAATTTTAAATAAATATTATATATATATATATATATATATATATATATATATATAGGCGAAAGCTTTTTTGTAAAAAAATCAATTTAAGAATGTATTTTAAGCAAACTTCCATTAATTATCAATTTTAATTAAAATTAATAAATTATATATGTATAAAAAGTTTTAAATAAATATTTTATACATATATTAAAAAATCGGATTTATATATATTTCACTGAGCACAGTTGCGACAGGGATAAAATTATTGATTACCAACTTACTTTATTAAAATGAAAACCGTTTGAAAAACAATATTATATATATATATATATATATATATATATATATATATATATATATATATATATATATATATATATATATATATATATATATTATAGAAGAGCCTGAATAAAAAATTTACTCAAAGATTTTACTTTTTTACAACAATATACAATAATATGTAAATGTCAGGACTGTTGCGGAATAATTAATTAGTTTCACTTTTTAACTACCACAAAAGAAAACCTGTCAATAAAAAATATGTAGCCAGTAAAAAATATTAAACATTTTAAGAAACATTTAATGGCTATTAAAAGTTTTAATGAGATTTACTCGCAAACAATTTCAATCGAGTCAAGTACTAAAGTATGGTGTACCTTTTGTATGAAAATACCTTTTATTATTAGTTAGTGAAATACATTACTCAATACGTCATGGAGAAAATTCATTGAATTAAATATTTGTTTTAATTAAGAGTAAATTTATTTAATTCGAGTTTGTGGAGAGCTGTTGGGCATTTCGAACACCAATAATAAATATACGCAAGCCATATTTCCATTAAAAATTTCCCATTTATTCTAAATTAAAAATATTCATTCACACATTATTTATGTATATCCCTCATTTTTGATCAGCAAAATTTATTTTATTTAAAAACAATGGACCAGATATCTATAAATTATTCAAGTGGATTAAAACCCCTACACCCTTTAATTATTTAGTATTTTAATCCTACGAATTGTTAAATAACTAAAACAAACTAAACACTGTCCCTCTTAGTTCATAGGTTTGGCTGAAAGTAAGTTTAAATTATCAGGATTAAAGGACGTTTGCAGAGTTTCAACATAGTAATTTCAGAACAGACGGCTTAGTTATTTAAATTAAACAACGGCCCTTTTGTATCTCTGTTTAATCTTCTTAATCGTTTTATTGAAGATCTTCAGAAAATTTATTTCATTTTTTTATGCTACACATATGCGTAATATTATTTAGCATTTTTTCTACCGTACGATATACATACCAATTTATTTAAAAACGTCGCCTTATATTATACCCTACAAAAGAAATAATAAGTCAACATTTCAGACTGTAATTCCCTCAAAGACCATATTTCACCTTTTTAAATTATGGCGTTCACTTTCTTCATAAAAATATCTCTGGAGATCCCGTAATATATTGGCCCATGTAATCCAATATTTATTTGATGTCTCAAACAACTCGTAAAGTACATTTAGGAATTTTGTACATTCAAGTACCAATTAACGTCGCTTTTTACGGTGAAATCGACAATCCGGCAACGCTTTGAAACGCACTCTTTAAATTAAATCATTTACCAAAAAAAAAGTTTAATCCGAATAAAAGCATTTTATATTTAGGTGTAAACTGTCATTTAACAAAGTAGTGTAAAATGGAGTGTGTCGTGCCGTGCTTAGTGAAACAAGTACAACCTAAAATTCAGGCCGCTGAAAAATCGAGAAAATTATTTTCCCGGCCCAGTTAATCTATGATAATTTATCTAGCCGCCGAAATTGGGCCCGGAAAAGTTTTTACATTTGCGAAAGTCAACAAGTTTTAAAAAGTACACTTCTTGATGTGTTTTTTTGACGCCTTCTTTTGACCGTTGCACGTTGATAAATATGAAAGCCTTCGGATTTATTAATATAAAACCTACAATCATTTTTATCGCTTGAAATGAAACCGGCTCAGAAGCGATACGTATTGAAAAATGTTGAAATGAATTCGCTTCTTTTCACCGTGCAGTATTTATGCTCACCCTTTTGTTACAGGTTGTTTTAATCTCGTAATGGAGAGTCACCGTTAACTATTCAAAACCGAGTCGGTGGTACAGCCGTAACAGCCACAGCAACACGATGCACATAAGCGAATGAAAGATCTTTCGCTGGGTCTCTTCGTTCGCCGTGTGCTGCACTGAAAAGGCGAAACGCCGTCGATAATGCAAAAGCCAGTGCATCCATAAACTTGTAAAGTAATTATGTTTGTGGCGAATCATTCTCTATATCGGTAAAGCTTAATTGGTGCCGGTAAGAAAAATGGCGGATCACGATCGCTTTGACGATGAGGTAAGTGCAACCAACCCCCCTTTTCAACTTATTTCATTACAAAGTTCTTTGTAAATAATTAAGGAGTTATTGTGCATCCGGGAATTCAAGTGGATCTCGAACTCACCGGAGCCGTTTCTGAAACAAATACTTGATGTTGATGCGATATAATTAGACCCCAAAGTACTCCTCAAGCACAGCAACACACGAAACTTACAACTAACTTCTCGACGATCACAAGAAGTTATTGTTTAATTTTAGTGTAACTGTGGTAAGAGCTCGACATTGATAAACGAATAACTGACTGTAATTGTGACATTCGTAAATTAAACAAGTTCTGTAACGGGACCGAAAACTTCTTGTACGTACATGCTTTATTTGCTCCTCTTAGTTGCAAAGTAATCACTAATCGATTATTAAAATTCGATTTATATTCAAACATGAACAAGTTCCCGAGATACAATAGCAAGTACATCGGCAGGAGGACGTAACGGAAGGAAACCCTGATGAATTGCCATTTAAAATAAAATTCGAGCATTAATTTCCTGAATAAATAACGTCGACAGCCGCCACTTTTAAATATTTAACTGTCCAATTGAATTTCTTCGAATTCGAGCAAATGACTCTGCATTTTTCATGTGGCCCGGTGTAGAAAAAGTTCTATACGAACTTTTACAAATCATGAAGGCCCCGGGTCCGACACGACTTGCTACTTCCGACCAATTCGTGAATTTAAATATTTGGACGAGAATTATGACCTGACTGAAATAATTGCTATTTTGCCGTGCTACGAAACAAAGTCACCGGCTTATAAATTATTCCGTACAGGTCCCATATAATGTTATGCATATTTAATTTACGTTAATATTTGTTGACTCGATCCTTCTGCAGAACAAAATAAATAAAAACCGAACAAAATTAAACGAGAACGTCAAAATCAAATTTGTTTTCCGGTAAATGCCTTAAGTACTCGTAAAATTCAATTAAATTTCACTTTATTCCGATTCACAAGCGAAATAAATAAATAGCATCGATCCAATAACAATTCAAACCGAATTATTATAAAAGTTCACATTCAATGGCCATTAAAAACCGTCGGAACCGATTTAAAGCAGAAAATATCCATGGATCGTCGAGAATTGCTTTAAAAGTGTGTCGACGAATTCCGATTGAAATTCATTTCAGACGCCCCGAATGGAATACGATTTGTGTACGCAAATGTTATTTGACAGAAGTACTTCGACTTTGTTGGAACATAATGCGCGTCTCATAATTTACAATTCAAGCGATTTTTTTTTTCCGAAAATTTGCGTTATGGCGCTTCTTTATGTGTGCGCCGAAAAGGAGCCGGATTAATTTTATAATAATATTTGGACATTTCTATAAAAGCGGACCGTTAAAGTTTTTGAGTGCACGATAAAGGCCATGGTTCTTTTTAAGGGGCTTAGTTGTCGCTTCAAGTGCTCATAAAAGGGTCTAATTATTCGAATTTTACGTCTCCCCCCTAATTCTATATGTCATTCATTAATATCCAGAATATAAACTGTTTTATTAAACTCGGGGAAATTTAAATAAGGTTTCCCACTGCGGAATAAGTTGTTAGACTTTAAGAAACATGCCTTCGAATTTATGTCGTTCTTCAAATTAATATAATCTACTTAATTAATTGTATTTTCATAATACACTACATATTATATTCTCTAATTAAAAGGGAAATGCGAGTAAAATATATTAACCCCTTTACTTTGATTTAACTTGTATTTGTGCTGTTTAAATGGTTACTTGAAATTGATTTTCATTTCATAGTCTACTTGTATCCATAAGATTCTTTCTTCACTAGACTGAAAGTCTAATGGATGTGACAAATATTATTTAACATTTCAGTTACAAAACTTCATTCATTAATATCCAAAATATAAACGACTTTCATTACGGTTTTAATAAACTTATGAAAATTTAAATGAGGTTTCCAACTTTTAAATAATTTGTCTGCCTTAAAAATGCACGTAAAAATTTCTGTTGTCATTAAAGGTAATATATTCTAATGCATTTTTTTAATATATTAAAGAGACAAATGGACACTTGATCATTGCTGAATTTATTTGTAATTGTATTTATTACTTATACAGTGTGTGTAATTTATCCGAAATTTTTTAACCGCTTCTAAATAATAAGTCGATTTCTAATAAAAATCCAACAGAAATCGAGATAAAAAATGTTAAAGTTTGTAACAATCAGGGGAAGGTCCCCCTCATCTCAGTTTTCCATTTTTTCTTCAGTCCCATATGACAAAATCCACATCTTGCCATTACTTCATCGTACAGAAAATTTCTATTTACATTTCTTGTACAAAAAAAGTTTCTTACAATTTTTTCATAACTCTTACCATTTAGAAGATATTGGAGGCCAAATAACATTTTCTTTTTTACTTCTAAATTTTATGACTCGTAGATAAGTAAATATTATAAAATAATTAATATATATTTTTGTATGAAATTAAACACTCTACAAAAAATATATATTGGGCATTTTATAATTATTTATAAGTATTTCTATACATAGTTTTTGTGGTATTATTTCATCTAAATATATTTTTAAAGTGTGTAAATCTATATGTAAATTGTGAAATTGAAAAATATTGATATTACATTGAAGTTTTTTAACCCTTGTTGACATTTATCTAATTTAAAAATTGTCTGACACACTCAAACCTAATAAAAACTACAAAAAAAATCCCCCTATATTTATCACCTCCTGATTGACACCGAGTCACTCATGCAATATGTCTCTGAATTAGATTCTCTCCGATCGCATGGCAGTGAAGGCTCACACTTTGATAAATGACCGAATTAAAGGAGATGAAAAGATGGATAAGTACCGATGTATAGATTAAAGGTTTGCACGGGCGATGGGTAAAAGTTCTCGTTCAAAATTGAAAACACGCACGAGGCAGGGCTTCAGAATTTATAACTCCTCGACGAAATGTGTGTGTGCGCTTGTCGAAATTATTCAGGTTTCAATTCCGCAGTGACCCTCTAAATGCGACCAATTTGATTAAATGCACACAATTTCAATGCGAAAACTCCGCGGGATATTTCGTTTGATGTTTTCTGTTTATCGGATGATGCGACAATAGATTTCAGGAAGCCGGTGTCGACGACGGCGTTAATCATAATACAATATTGTCAAAGGTGTTAACCGAATTTTCAAGTTTCATCACAAGGCGTAAGTTGTCGTAACTTGCTCACTTTTGTCAAATCGATATCCTCGAGACTCGGGAGAGAAAAGGGCCTACCGCTGAGTACAGCTGCTCACCGTATTACCCACAAATTGAAATGCAAAGTTACAAGCAGCTTTAAAAGAAAGTGTTAAATTATGGTAATGCATGCATTAAATAAATTGCAACGCACTCACGTTTCTTTACTAGTTGAACCTGATAGGAAAATACGCTTATTTATTATTCGAAAAGGTTCTCGGGGGTTTGAGATTTTTATATTTTATTATATAGTCTTGACTCAAATCAAATTTACACGTAACTTAATTATAAATGAATTTGGAATTGGACCGATGGCAAATTGTTTTCCACTGGATTTGAAACAGTTTTAATAAAAATTAAATATTGTTATGCTAAACACAAAATGTCTCATAAAAGTAATAAAATTTTATAAATTATACATATTTATCAAAAATCTTTATTTTCCGCATACAATACATTGCAAAGAGTTTTTGTATAAAGAGAAATAATATTCAACCATATAATTATGATTTAGAAAAAAGTTTTTTTAATTTAAAATAGTAAAATATATATTATTTGAATATATAATTATTTTATATGTAGCAGAACATACAAAGGGCTAATTATTTATGTAGACTGCACAATTATTGAAGTATATTTCAATATTTTGATCAAGTAAGTTATTAAATTTATATTTTAGTTCATATAAGAAGGAACATCATTGACTCAATGCTGATACATCGACTTCAATTTTGGTGATGGTAGAGAGGACATACATACGGAGTGGCCCATTTGAAACCGGTCACCCTGATAAATTTTTTATTTATGGAGCAATTTTAACATTTTTTTTTAAATGTGAAGGTGAGAAAGGTGTATTTTGGAACGTCATTCAGTTTTTTTAAAAATCATGGTTTGCAAGATCATATTCAGACGCTGAAAAATTCAAAATCCGTATTAGCGATCTTTTTAGAAAAAATCCGTTTACTCCACTGGAATGGGCGCCTTTTGAAATTGATTTGTACCAAGTTTCATTAAAAAATATTCAACATTAACGGTTCTATGACTAAATTACTGCCAACTTGTTTATTATGCAGTAAGATCATTAATATAGATTATGTATTTTTTCGCTTTTGAATGTGATCTAGTAAGCCTTGTATTAAAAAAAACTGGACGACGCTTCGCTCCGAAAAACACAATTCCTACCTCCACATTTAAAAAAAAATCGTCAAAATCGTTCCATAAATAAAATAAATAATAAGAGTGTGAAAAAAGTATGTAAAATACGTAAAGTGGTCCAAAATAAGTGGAAGCGATTCTACTTTTTATTTATTCATTATGTACAAACAAACTGAAAAAGCTTCTAACAAAGAATTTTTTAAAGGAGCACGATATCTCTATGCAAAAGGATTTTCTAGTCCTTTCTAAAATCCCCTCTATATTTCTGATTTTATGACATTCTGTGGCAGCAGTTCCTCGATGCCATTTGCCATAGATTAATGTTTTTAAATTTAAATTGGGCGTTTTGGCAATTCTTAGTGCAATACAATAAGCTGTAGCACTATCGTACTCTGCAGAAAGTTTAAGTAAGCAGTACCTATTTGGTTTGGTTTGATAAAATAACAGGATGTCAAACATGCGTGTTTTGAAAATTAACATCTTCATATCAAGTAAACTCGGCTCTAACCGTTAAAAAATATGGGAACTAAACCGAAGGTTTTTAGCATCTTTGCGAAGAAGTGAATAATGGTAAGGAAACTAATTGTGCTCGATGGTCAAGTGAACTCGTGGAAGGTTCTCCAAACAATGGATTTTATGCACATTTGTCTATGTATCATGTAGAGTAGATACAGTCCTTGGTCTTCCAGATTAATAGTAATGTTTCTTCAATGAACAGTATCATGCAATATTTGGTAAATTCTTCCAAAGATGTTGAAGGAAACTGACGACATGATGTATAAGTTTGGATGATATTCTCATTTGAACGACCACTACATAAAATGTGTGTTGGTTAAAACGATGTAAGAGTAAATATTTATTTCACAAAACTAACTATGATAAAAATTAAAATTAAAAACATCGACAGTATATAAAATAATCGCTATAAAAAGACGGATGCGGATCCATGCTTATTAATTACTACTGTATAATCAAAAATAAATACTGTTCTCAGTTAATCACCACACACACTGTAGTCAATAAAACCTCCACTTCGGTTGTCTCACACATTCGAAAACGCGTAGTCCATTTGAAAAACGTTTACGTCAACATATTCCGCTAATGTGGAATTCGAAGCCAATAGAAATTTACGCCACGATGCCGACGATATCTCATTATTAACTTCCCGACTCGACTTTCCGCGAAATTTTAATTAGTCATCAGCATTTTACGACCACATCGACTTAATCCCGATTTATCACCATCCCAATTATTTGCAGATTCCCAAGCTTCCGGACCGGTTTATTATATGAAATCTCACTTCTCCCCAATTCGTGTAATTCATGCGGACGTTTTGTGATTTTTTTTTTTGGCACAATTATGCGACATCGTAAAAAGTTATGTGACGGTTGTTAAATGATAAACTGGACCGTATGACGTGACGGGGTAGGTATTATGATATAAACGTCAACATATTTTCCGGGCGAAAAAGTACTTTGCTGAAATATTGCGACCAAAAGACCAAGGGTTGGCCTATGACTGTCATTGCTCACCGGATATTTGAAGATATGTAGGTAATGATACAGATATCGGATTTCTTTCGGAACATATTTCTATTTTTAATACTTAAAGTATATAATTCAATTTATTCAATTAATTTTTTCTAAATAAAACGAAGTTATGTAATTTTTTATTTCAATTCGGAAAACTGATAATTAATTAAAAGTCTAATTATGTTTCGAGTAACCAGAACTTTTGAAATTACCTTCAGTATCTTTCACATCAAAATGAAACATTTTGTATAAAATAATAAGCAAAATTCTACCGTATTCCCATACGGCTTGACTTTAAGGAAAGGAATGTTTTATATTAAATCTAAAAGGTGAAACTTTCCTCTTTCGGTAAAGAAATACCTTAAACACGACAGACACTTTTATTAAATTCACTTAAAATTTTTTATGATGGATGTCATATTTACTTAAGGCTTAAATAATTACAAATTTGCGGATTTACAGAGGCTTAGTAGTAATTCTTCATGACAAACGACAAGAGACTAAATTATAATCATATCCGATAAGCCACAATTTCAGGGAATGTGTTGATTTAGTAGATGCGTTCGACTATTAATCAATCAGTAAATCCTGTAATTAGCTTAGTTAGTTGAAATTTCCTATAGCTAATACATTTCGTATTCCACCCTAAAAATACGTACAATAATTAAGTAGTTTGATGTTTCTTTACGACTTGTTTTGTGTGTTGAATCAATTTTTTAGTAAATAATATCGGTAAAATATAATAACAGAGATGATGGAACGACAGAAACTCTATAATCGCGAAATCATTGTTTCGGTTAGTGGGCAAGTGAATAATCCAGTTATAGAGGTTCGGGTCTGAGTAAATTAGGGAGATGTAAATTGCCGGGTCTAGTAATGGCAAGTTATGTGGGACTAAATTGTTATATATTGTCACATTGACATTATGCAGACGGTTGTTGCTTCAGCGGTTAATTATAAACAGTCAGACAACAATTACGTATTTTTTTAACAATTTGTGTACTTTTGTTGGATTTACAATGTATTATAAAAAAATGTGCCCTGTAACACTCTCGCACAACTCGTATTATAATCCCGCTATCGATTATCCGTCACATTCATTTTTCACTCAAGATATATTTTCCTCTTTTATCGCTATTAGGAAAAATAATATATTATTGTATTCGCATAAGAAAACATCATATGTCAATTAACGTCCAACAATGTTCGCTTATCAAAACTTTATTCAATTTTGGGGAAATATAAGGAAAGTCAGGGAAACGGATGTTAAGGAGGCGCCTTTTTTTAGCGAATATCTCGTAAAAATACGCACAGTTACAACTCCGTGCCAAACGCAAATCATGATACATATTTGGTCGGTGTCAAATTTTTAGAGAGAGGAAATTGAGATAGCCGATAATGTTTCATTGAATTTTACGTGAAATATCAATCACGTCTCGTGGCCCCTTAATCGATATAAAGTATGTTTTAAAGGAAATATTTTCGACACTTTTCGTCAGCCGAACCATCACTTTGTATAAAGTGGGAATTTAAGGTTTTTATAAAAAACATTTTGGCAAATTAAGCGGTTGTCCGATCTACTGCGGTTGACCTTTTTACTCTCTTGAAACTTTGTCGGATGCTTTGCATTTTGTGCGGTAATATTTTAATGTTTTCAACACTCACGATCAAGCACCGTTTAATCTTCATACTTTTAATGATTCTTCTTAAACTATTAATCACGTTACTTGCAAATTAATTTAGCAATGCTTTGTGTCCCCTTAACATAAACGGTGTTTTTTTATTCGAGGGTAAACTATTCATGGCTAAACAGGCAGTTTTATTTTGAGTAAAAAATTCTAATGCCAAAATGCCGTCAAAAAAATTGTTTACTCTCAAAAAAGTTCTTTTAATAGCAGTTTGAGATTATTTATTATCATTATAATATTAATGGATTTAAATACTCATCTAAAGTTTTATTGTAATTCTGAAATAATGAAGATATTTGAACTGTTTTTCCAAAAAATAAAATTATTTTTTTCAGCAACGTACCAGTCATAAGCAAAGCAACAAATTTAAAAATTCTAAATACATGTATATTTAAATTAGTACATAAATTAAAAACATTACTTATCCTTATCCTTATGTATAATTAGTATTTAGTAGCATGTCCATTATTGTTAATTACCTCTTGACATCTTCTTTTCGTGGAAAAAACATGGTTGTCAATCTATTACTTATAAACAGAATTCTGAGTAATATTAATATCTAATATTAAACAATTCATCTGAGTTTTGAAATTTGCCTGAGTGAACTTTCCTCATTTTAAGATTTATATGGTCCTATAGATTTTCAATGGAGTTTAGATCGGGACTTTGGGCTGGCCACTTCATAATATTTATATTATTGGAAGCAAAAAGTCTTTCACAACTTTGGCTGTATGCTTCGAATCATTATCGATTTGAAAAATCCACAACAAAGGCATATTTTCCTCAGTTTAAGGCAGCATACAATTGGTAAGGATGTGTAAATATTGAAACTTAACCATTACATTTATTTTAAATAATGGTCCCATCCCAAACCCACACCATTATTCCTCCACCCTCATGCTTAATTGTTCCCTTGGTGTACTTAGGGTTAGACATTTTGTTTACTGAACGTCTAATTCTTCGAATTCCACTTAATGAAAATAAATTAAATTTACTTTCATCAGAAAACAATAGTTTTCAAGATCAGTCCAGTGCTTCTGTGCAAACTGGAGTTTGGCAGCTCTAAATATGAATAGTCAGTCTGAAGATCTTCGGCAGTTTTATTCGGATCACTTTTGGATGCTTTTATAATCCGATCGTAATTATTATTGGTTTTTCTCAGCCAACCAGATTTAGGAAGTGTTGCTATAGTTCCTCTGATTTTAACTTTAATTAATATTAACTAACCACTGTTTGTATAAGAAAAACTAAAATTAAATGATTTATCACGATGTTACTAAAACATTCATAAAAACTTCATATGAACCGATTATATTTAAATTCAAGTGTGATATTAATCAAGTTATTCTTTCCATTCTATTTCATAATATAAAACGTTTAATAAATAATTTTATTAAATTAATAATGGAATTACAAATTTAGATAATATTTTCAGGGGTTTTGTATGTGATAAACGTTTTTTAGTAATTTAAAACACCCCCGTATATTTGTACATTAATTAATTTAATTAATTGAGAAACACTCTTCCAGTGGTTAAAACACGATTGTCGCAAACAGTGGTCCGTTATGGTTTTAGATTTTGTTTGTTTCCATATTTAAACAACGAAACAAGCAAAAAGTTCGTTTATACGTGACAAAAATTGCCTCAATTATTTTAATAAATTACACCCTTAAAAACTGGGTAAATGTACGAAATTTTCGTTGTAATGTGGATGTAAAAAAGCCCAAAAATAAACCGGTAATTGATTTAAATCGGTCGTTCATAGTATCATTAATAATTTTTAGTTTGAAATATTCACGCACGTATTTATGCCGACAAACAATAAAAAAGGGATAAAATCACACATAAAATTGCTTTTTAAACTTTCGTTTTAATAGTAATAAAACTGTTTTCACAAAACCATATTTTCTTTACGAATGAAATAATTTAAATTAAAATTAGATCCGTAATTTTCCAGACATTAAATTATAAAAGGATCTTTTTATATCCCGTGCACAAATGGCTACTGTTGAATAAACTGCGGCGTTCATTTTTAACGAGAAATAATATCTCACCCATTAATTTTATTTCTGTTTGTTCGCAAAATTGATTTTTTTTTTACGTTCTGTCCGATGGTCTTTTATGCGGCGGTTCATAAAGCAAACAGAATTTATTTGTTCGCTGGTGTTTGAATTAACACGTTTCTGACACTATTTGTCCGTTATACATTGATGATTTTTATTGAAAAAACACAATTCGTCCTTAATGGAAACTCGGTCGAATGTGAAAATTTGATTTACTCAAGGAATATTGGTGAACGTTTGTTGTTTCAATTGGATGCATATAGATCTATGTTAAATAGTTTTAGTTGGCGGGGTAATGAGTCTCGATTGTCTAATGCAACAATGAACCGAGAGAAAGTGGCTGAAACACTGCAATTTTCTTTGATTAATATTGAAACCGTGTTCTACACCTAATTGCCGGAAGTCATTCCCGTCGCCGTTCCGCGTTAATGAAACATTGTATGAAATTTTAATATTTTACGTATTCATGTTACGTTTTTTGTTATAAAAGTATCTGTCGTTGTCAGGGTAAACTTTAATCTTTGTAGAGGGTGTTCCAAATTTGTTGATTTTGGATGTTATTATGAGTATTTTCAGATTGAGAAAACTACCAAGTGCCTTAGAGCTAGAACTCATTTTGTTTCGTATTTTTAGAACAGAACACATAGATCCACTGAGATTTCATTGGTTTTTGGCGTATATACAAAAATATTGAACAGTATCATTTTTTTTAAACACACACACACACACACACTCACTGACTCGCCCTGGTATTGATCTGATGATTTCGTCTTGAATTACTTTATTTCATACTATCTTTACTTTATACTGAAAGTTTTCCAACGTCTGTGGAGGATGAACTGAATTTCGAAACACCTGCCTTTGACGTCCTAGATGTGCTCAATTTATTTAAAAGTTTGTGGATCTTGCTGACCATGACAAGTTTACATCGCAATGTTGGAGACACTCCAAAGTAACTCTCGAAATATGAGATTACGCATTATCCTTTTGAAACTGGATTTTGAGCAGTTCTAATAGAAGGTATGGGGTACCACAATTGAAATTACCTTTGATGAAATTAAAGATGACCGATTATCAAAGGCAATGACACCAATTATTCGATGTAAATTAGGGACCATTAATAAAAGATCCATGATAAGAAACCTTTCTTCTTATGTAAGAGATCTTTTAAACTTCTTGACGTTCATCTGCCATTGGATATCTTCTCGAACCTCACGCACGTCGTTCATGATCTTTTTCAGGGCATACTCTACAACAATACCTGACAGTTCTTCTACAGTTAAATCTGAGCATGTACGAATTTAACACTGCAAAAATTGTACAATGTTTAGCACAAAAGCTATTCAAGAAAAAACCTTCAAAATCTAATCACTTTTTTTTTATTTCTCTCAGTCACTGTGTATTTAAACAGAAAAACATTTGACAGATTAGTAAACGGTAAAAACTTTCAACAAGCATTCGTAGATAATTTAGAAACTCTGAACTAGTCTAAAATAAACCACTTTGAAACACACTCTTTTGTTGAAATGTAAAAATAAAAATATTGACTTAAAGAAATCAAACTGTGGCTCACAACTGTTGATGCAACAACATGTTTATTTGCACATCTCGAAATTGGCGGGCGTTCAATGTAATCCACGTGTTAGTTCGCTCCGGCCGGAATAAAAGTCCGGTTCAACGCTGTCCATAGTTAAACTAAAAACTGGAAAAGCGCATTGATTTTCTAATGCCGAGTGGTGTTCGTTTGGCCGGAAGTTGAACGGGGATTCTTTCCAGCAACAGACACTATCCAGTTGACAATCTCGCACCGTCGATACGGTTTTTAAATCCGCCCCCATCTCGATTGTGTGCGAAAATCAAGTTAACAATGTGGTATTTTCTTCGTGGGATTTTTTGATTATTTTCATGTGCGGCGTAACCGAAATGGGCTGTCAGTCGCTCAAGACCAAGGATCAGGAGACAATGTAAGTAAATATTCGCTTGGAAATCCAACGGATTTGGAGGAAATTCGCCCGTAATTCAATGTCACGACACGCGATCGGGTTACATGCAGAACTAATCAGAGTTGATTTATTTAGTACTTGAAAGGGTCGATGAGCATTAGCTGACAAAAAAATAAACCCCCGATAGTTGAGATCTCGAAATGAATGTTTGAAAGACGTATAATTTATGGTCGTCATGAAATATAAGCCGCCCGCATTAAGTTACTTGCTTACTATGGATGACTTCAAGTTTTTTTCTTTCTCTCTTTTACGCTGCAAACGTAAAATTCGAGCCTATTAAGTAATATAAAATTTATGTTCTATAAAAAAAAATGGTTTACGAGACGATTTACGACATGATTTTTAGAAGGTTTCAGTTCAAACATTGATTTATCGGAAAACAGTATTTTGATGTATTCGCAGAAATTAATATGTGTTTCGTGTCGCATGTTTTAGATGCCAAATAAAAAACTCAATTCAGCCCTTTTATTTCATTGAGGTTGTGTATATTTACCATCCTTCTAAACAGAAGTAACGACTTTGTGTGCGGAAAGTTTTCGGGAAAGTAAATAAAAAAATAAATAAAACTAACTAAACTTTATTCATATATTAAACTCTAGTAAGCTGCAAGCTATTTTTAATAAATGTCTCTATCTCTGTGATTTACTGTTGTTTACTGCTTAATTTAGTAGAAACTTATTTTTTGGTACATCCATAAAACTGAGTATAATATTGTTTTAAGCACAAGAAAAGTAAAATTAATTATAAATTTTGTCCTACTATAAACTGTAAAAGTAATCTATGACTGCATTCTTGTCGTCCATTGTTCAAAGAAAATGAATATAATATTACGTAAAGTTTTAAAATTTTTCATATAAAACTACGGAAAATGTTCTCCCGTTTAGGATTATTTTATTTTAGTAACTTTTATCAACTTTGAAGTACAAAGGTACAGAATAGCTATAATCTAGTGGAAGTTTGCTCATTATTTATGCATTAAATTATATTGAAATAACCGAGTTGAACGAGTTGAAATTTAATGCTTGATTTAAAGCTATTTATGAGATAATAATTGAATGTGGTCCATAATAGCTTCAGTTTTGGTTTAAAAGCTGTTAATGCATTTATTTCACAAATACTAAAACTGGTCATTATCATTAGCACGTGTTATAAAGTTTAGTTTACTTTTATTTTAATAATAAACTAGTTGTATAATAATAATTGTCTGAATTTTTATTTCCATAAATTGATATTAAATTTATTGCACATGAATAAAATGTTTGTATGTAAACTACTTTTTACAGATCTTTTATTACTTTTATGTCCCTGAAAAATACATATAACGCTTATTTTATAAGTTGGTATACAATTGTAACATTTTATATTAAACGATTTAAATAATTAAAACCTAATTTACATATAAATTCAAAGTTGAGCAATGCGGATTTATGAGGAAAACTTAAACATTTCTATGGACATATCATGTTCCTCGTATTGTGCACCTTTTTGAATTTTGGCGGATGCGAGATCTGGTTTTAAAAATATGGCGAATGCGCCCACCTCTTCATGACGTTGGAGTTAACATGCTGAAATTGGAGATACATAAAATTTAGACAATATTCCATCGTATCTTCTATATTGCACGACAGAGTTGATTAATAATTGTCTGCTAATCCAAGTATCTATAGTACAGAAACTCTCTCACGTCGCATATATCAATTCCAGTGTCGCTAATTTAAATTAATCATCGTTTGCCGACGGTAGGCTTAACGAACAAGGCGCATGCATCCTTAACGACGTTACAGACTTCCCTATTACAAGGACAATTAACGGAGCCCCAGCAAAATATATTGGTTGTCCCGTTTTAAACTTGACTGTTCCCAATAACCGTAAATTCAAATGTTAGCACCGTATAAGCCCAAGTTCGCCCCGGTTCGCCTCTTAATCGACGACGATGCCTACGTACGTAGTACGAAACTCGATGCAACATCTAACTAGGTCAGACGTGGCTCTGAGTCGCCTGGGAGCCGACATCAAAATCAGAAGCGTGTAGTTTTAAAACTGTAATGTCTGTAAATGGTCTCGGCGAACGTTTCGCGTCCCCCAGGACCTCTGGCTTGTTATTAACGCAGATTCGTCCGTCACGGATTTCGGATGGAGATTCCGGAATTAAGTAACACTTAATGAAGTTTATATGGGGCGCACGGTTTGTTAGGAGGAACCCTGCCGCTTCATGCGAGGGCTGCACAGACTTGAACGTTCCATAGATTCATAAAATCCAATAATAAACATTTATATTTCCTTTATGGCTGATCCACTTGGTCGGATGAGCCTTTTATCAAAGTCCACAGATCTAAATTCTCTTTGCATCGTTGTTTGCAAATGCAAATCCTTTCGGCTGGCACCGTTAATCATCCGGAATAGACCGCTTCCCGTCTCTTCAGCGTTAAATTAATCCAAACATTTCGTATATTCTACATTAATTACTATTTTCTAACTAAAAACTTCATATTCCTTATACAAAATGGCTTTATTATCCATTTAAATTTCCCCATCAACAACTAAAATATTTTTGGGATGGATGAAAACAGAAACTTGGATAATTAAACTAATCGGCAACTTAAGATATGTGACAACAAACATTGTGGAACCCTCCTAACATCCATTTAAATCGAATGAATCTGTAACAAGTGATCCGGCTTATGATATAATGGAAGCTTCGCCGATATGCCCATCGAAGAATTGTGTCGTTGTATTGGAGAATTGCGGACGAGGAAAATCTTAACGATTTACTAAATTTGCTACATTGAGTTACGGAAAATAGAACTGTAATCCCTTTCTGAAAGTGTCGCCTTGTTTATTCTGTGTCACGTAGCATTTATCGTTTAATCCGACATTTCTATATACTTGGCAGGGATTCACGGTGCCGTGCTTTAATTCCTTTATCAGTTTCATTGCTTCATAGGATTTCTGTGATTGTTTTTACTAGTTCAGTGGTTATACCATTTTTTTTAGGTCAAAGGTATAATCAATTATTAATTTACCGTTGCATTATCTGAAATGGCAATCAAACTGATAAAAAAAATAGAAAGAGAGGAATAATTAATCACCCATTTGGGAACAATGCCAGCTCCAATTTAGCCGCTCTGACAATTAGCTTTCATCCACACTAAAGATCAACTCGGAGAGATTTAACACATATGTTACAAAAACAGTCGCATGCTTTCTTTTGTGAAGAGATCAAATGTGTATATCCAGTAATTAAATCAACATCATCACGTCGTCACGTTCGTACGTTTTTATTGAGCCGTTTCAAAATTATTTGAACACTTTTTTAATAGTTTATTCTCTTTCTGGATATGCGATGTCATCTATCAACTTTCTGATTCAATTTGCCTAAAAGTTAGTCAGCGCTTCGTGTATTTTATGAAATCATGGAAATCTCGTTACACTGACTGCCTGGAAGATAAATGAAATCCAGCACAATTAAAATGTTTATAAACATAAATTGATGAGCCCAAAAAGGCCTATACTTCTACTTATTAATGTTTTAAAATTTTGCTTTTAATAAAGTGTCAAACAAGTTGATTTATTTTTATACACTTTTGTAAACGTTGTGTAATAAAATATTTATAAATAATTAAAAATTTGACCATTTGATGTGTTATTATAATAATATATTATGTTCCTGATGTAGAAGTAGACAATAACGTGCAATTTTGAACATAAAAATCAATGGCAAATAGTTCTCTTATGATGATTTTACATGAAATGAGTCAAAAAACACCAAACCATAATGTTTATTCCACTATGTTTTGTAGTTTTTGACACACTGATATCGGATGACACAACTAATCCATTTTTTATATCCCTAGTAAACAATAAAGGATTACATTTACTAATTATTCAAATTTGTGAGTCTACAAAAGGAGTTGTCTTTTTGTTTAGAGGTTTCCTTATTTTTTATTTTTAAATGAATGTGTAGTTTCATATTTTTTAATAACATTCTAAATTATTTCTCAGAAGCATTTTAAGCTTTTAGCAACATAAACAGTATTTAGATCTACTAAGAATAAATTCATATTATTAAGAACATTGTTATGTAGTGCCACAAAATCATAGATTTCAATATACCGTTTCTTTGTCCAACCAAATCTGAGTAATAAGTGCGTTTAAAGCAATATTACCATCGTTTTTAAGAAGTCTGACAAAACAATAAACAAAAGACTATAGATTACTACTAATTGGAACTGAAATTTTGAATTAAATGTATGAATTTGTAAGACAAAATGCTTAATTTTAGTTTTGTGTGTGTGTATATAGGATGAAAATATTTTATGAAGAAGATCGTACATCAAAATTTAGTTTAATATTTATAACGAACATAAAATTAAAAAAAGGATCAAAATTAAAAAAGAATATTTTATTAATAATTTTCCACCAAATCTATCTGAAAAATGGAAAATTAATAAAAAAATAGAAATATTAAAATAATAAAGATAAAAAATTGCTTTTTTATAAATAAAATTGCCTAAAGTGTTGCCTAAAACATTCATATATATCCGAAATAAAATTCAAAGCATAAATTTAATCGTTAATTGGCATGAAAATATAATATAATATGGATTGCGTGGGTTCTGTCGGTGCATGGGCACGTAAAAGTTCAATTAATCTTCGGCAATACCGCCAAGCGTGTTTTTATTGCAAAGGTTATTAAACTTAAATTAAATTTCGCGTCCGTTTATTTGCCCTAGGTCAACCACACTACGCTACACAGTCGTATTATCGTCGTCACATTCCGGGACCTTAAGTTTCTTAAGTGTTGTAAGCATCAAGCATGGTTGTGTACACATTGGACTCCGTTGAACACAAAATGTTCGTAACTTTATCGTTATTTCCACCCCCTATCTTCGTGTTGTTGTACCCAATATGTCAGACGCATTTAAACGGCGTTACATAAACGGGGCGGTTTAATTTAAGAAAAACACTCGATAGGCCATACCCGGCGGTAAATTCGATGATCGTTTTATAATTCAGGGCACGCAGTTAATTAAAGCCGCATGTAACTGCATGGCGGAATGTTCCGTTTCTGCAATATTTATATACGGATAATCGAATATATCAAACCTAAAACCAATTTAATTATTACAAGCCGACAATTAATGAGACCGCGCAATCTGGCAGTGTACACAAAATATGAGTGTTTATGGAATGCCCGAACAACCGTATTAATTTTGATTTAATTAAATTTTGTATTTGCCGCAACATGGACGGCGGTTACAACGTTGAATATATTAAATTGTAGGTAATTTCTACGTTTTACGACTAGAAACGCCATTGTGTTGAGCCCAGTTAATGCATGTTTTACTATTGTATTCAGGGTTATTTATTACCGGCATATATTTTGATGTTGAACGGTGAATGCTTGCTGGGATTTGATTTTGACTTTTTAATGTGGAGTATTAAAGAAGTAACGTGTACGGGAATATTGGGTTATTGCGTTGACCCTTAAGGTACCACATGTGGTATCAGTCTTTTGTCAGAATCTTCCTGAGAGGTACATTTTCTGATGTAAATAATTTTAAAACAATGTAATCTCCTGCATAAATTACATCAACGACACAGCTTCTAAGCTAGTAATAAAATTAATATCACTGAATTCCTTGGAAATTAATAAAACAAAATTAATTAAAAGTTAAAAAATAATAGAATATTAACAGTTAATCTTTCCATTTAGTACTTGGTCGATTCCCCTTTGTTCTACGAACAGTTTCTACTCTCCCTGCTCGCCATTGTTCTCTAAGAGCAGCTTCATTTCAATCATGAATTTTGAAAATATTCATAAAAATTTGAGTTTATTTTGATAAAATAATAATTACGTCTTATCTTTTGTTTCTGAATATATTTCTTTCTAATCAATTTTCAATATTCAATATCAATCAATATTTTCTTTTCCTAATTTTGCTTTTATTACAATTTAGTATTATGATTTAATATTTTTCGACGGGTTTATTTAAAAATAAAAAACTTTTCTTCTGAAATAGATAATTAATTATCTGGATAATTATTTATTATAAAACTATTATATCAGTACAGTAACCTTAAGAGACCTTTTTTGTTGAGCGTTTAATTTCCTATAAAAATATGTGTTGGATCTATTAAAATATTTACTTATATACGAGTGTGTTAAATTCTTAACATTTTGAGATCCAATATATTCTAAACGGTAAGAATTAGAAAAAATTGTAAGATACGTTTTTGTAAAGCGTTCAATTTCGTACAAGAAACGTAAATAGAAATTCTCTGCACGGTCAAGTAATTATGAGAAGTAGATTTTGCCATATGGAACTAAGGAAAAATGAAAATCTGAGATGAGAAGGACCTTTTTTAAAATTAAAAGCTCATTTTTAGAGAGCATTTATTAAAGGTATCTAGGAACTAATTGTGTCCGTTCAGTTCCATCTGGTAAGGAATAATCAAAGCACCAAAGATCCTCCTACAGGAAAACAAACGTTAAGTATTCTCTTTGTCACTTGTTTATTTACAACAATATAGCCAAGACAATAATATTGTTTAGATTAGATAAAAAATTGAGAAAAAAGAACTAAATACTTTTCTAGTATCACCGTAATTGAAGTTAATATTAACAATTTCTTCATAAAGTTGACAATTATTTATACAATGTTTTTTAGTGTTTTCAGTTATTTTTGGCCTAAAATTACCAAAAGTAACGTGATGGGTGGCCTAAGAATTGAGTAAATTGTACAAACCTCAATGTTTCATTTTTGAAAGGAAATTAAATACGTACTGCAGATCGTAATTCCGAAGGGTTTCTTTATGTTTACAATGATAAGTAAAAACAATCATTATTTTTTGTGTGTCATCTATTATTCCAAATAACAAGAAACGATGCGAATTAAAACAAAATTTTTAATTAAACTGTGGGATTTTGCGCCTTGTTCATTTATTTTCACGTGACTCCAACAATATCTAATCAGTTTTTCGAGTAACCATAATTGTACTAAAAGGAGTAGGCACTCAAAGCAAAGAGGATGATTTACTCTTGAATATATGCATAAGCCACAAGCTTCCGCAGTTTTTCCGTTAGTATTTCGTATTTAATCATTTAAGTGCTTTCAGGTTTGTAATCCTCTTCACAATTCACGTTCATTCATTCATAAGACTATAAATGTAGTAGAACTTTGGTCACTCATTTATATTGCGTTTAAAATGATACAGATTTATATGAAGAAATTTTGGGGTTGGTTATGTTATGCAAATAGAATAAGTTGCCTCTCTTTTTAACCCATTCTCAAGGAACGCCTTGATATTAGTTTCACATGGCGAATTTATGTTATCTACAATTCCCCTTTTTATTTTCTTAGCTTTAAGTTGATTTTTTCGGCTTTAGAGTTCATTCATTTACTGTTTATGTTCACCCTATGGTGACTCATTATTATAAATTTACTGGGAAAAAGTTGGGAAATACATTTATTTATATTTATATTTATTTATAAAACATCAAGTTATTTCACAAAACTGTTGAATGTTGAAAAAATATGAAACCGGAGAGAAATTGATTTATTAAAACAGACATTGTAAAGCACAACAGCATTGAAAATCCATTAAAACAACACCAACACGAAAATCTCATTTAAAATGACAAATTTAAAATTTCAATTAACATAAAGGTCAGCGCGACTGTCCCTATGTTTAGTGACTGACATTTAGTGATAATTTACTGAATCCTATTTACGTTTTGTTTTACTTCCATGTCGCGATGCGGATAAATCGGTTATATTGGTTTAAAATATCAATTTTTTTTTAAACTACATCATACGTTCCATATGGTGAATTATTTCGGCAAAAAATGTAACTGTGTGTTCATGTGTATGACCAAACGAGTGGATAAAAAGAGAAGAGTGGATAAATTTTGTCGATTTTATCACTCAATAAATAAGTGGATTTAATATAAAAAAATGATTTTTTAATTAAAAAGTTAAATTTAACTTAAACGGCCAATAAATTAAATTTGTTATAATAATATTGTGAATATAATAAATTTGGTAAAATATACTCAATGACATAGAATATAAAACACATAAATCCAGAGGCCCAAAAGTAACATAATTTGGTATGTACACTTGCCCATGTGAGTACAAAGGCATACAAATTTTTGTCATGTAAATTAATTTGATCGGAATTAGATTATTTGCTTAAAAGAGGCAGGACTCGTTTGTCTGAGGAACCTGAGTCTGGAATTGCTGAAGTGTTCGAAAACAACGTCCAATAGGTTCAGGAAGGCGTCGAGCGATAAACGAATAACAAGAAGTTTAGCTCTACGGAATCCCTTTGACCATTTGCGTAATAAGCGAAGTGTTTACCATAGAATGCGGTCTTTTTCTTACCGTTCCCAGTTACCGTCGTCGATGTTGAGAATGTTTTGGGATGTGGAATGATTGTCATTAAAGGAAATTTGGCGGCCCACCGAGAGGAAATTGTGGAACTTAATTTACTGCCTTATCTAAAGACCCTTCAAATTCAGTTTTCCACCAAGATAAAGTCCAACCTCTTAATGTGAAGGATACTTTGGAGTGTTTCCAATATTCCTGTGTAAATTTATTGTCATGATTAAGGATATCTTCGGGCTTGTTACAGATTTAACACCTTTGTAGAGGTGGAATGAGGAACAGCACCAGTTATAAGCAACAAATTTATTTTAAGAAAAAAATTAATTTGTTGCTTTATTAATTAATATTGGTAAAGATATGAAAATATTGAAACGCCTTCCATTCCATTTATTTTTACAAATGCTCTCATTCTAAACCCAGAAAACAAACAACACCATTATTCCTCAACCCCCATGCATAATTATTTCCTTGGTGTACTTAGGTTTAAATATTTTGACACTTAATTCATGAATTCCATATCATGAAAATAAATTAAATTTACTTTCATTAGAAAACAATACGGTTTTTCACTTTTTTTAGATTAGCCTAAGTACTACCGTGAAGTAAATTATTTTGTCTTAGCCTACGTTTGACGGTACTGATAGAAATCCCCCAATGTAAATATTTAGTCTTAAGATCTTCAACAGTTTTATTCGGATCACTTTTGGATGCTCTTACAATCCTCCGTTTTTAACTAACTTTACTTAGTATCATCTAACCACCATATGCATAAACTAAAATTAAATAAAAAAGTACTCTATTTGACAAAAATTTTCTTCTTGATAACATCCTGTTTGCACATGTTTTTATTAAAAATATGTTTGTTGCTTTACTTTTGACTGGTACTGTATATTAGGAAGAAATTGAACTAGTCAATGCCAATTAGAATCATGAATGACTGGCTAATCGTAGAGGTCCAAGCCATTATTAGTTTAAAAAATGTGATATATAAATATATAAATATAATTTAATAATACATATATTAAATATTTATCTCTATTAAGGATATTAAGGATACACAAAAAAATCAATAAAAATTTATTTAGTGGTGTTCACATTGTATGCACCTTATTCAGGAAAACTGTTATAAGTTATAACGAGTGAGAGAACATTTCCAAAGGCCATAAAGAGATAAAAAGTGTATGCAACGCGACAAAACTTCACAACAAATGCGTTGTAATTTATGAATATTATCTAGACAACTTATAACTCAGTTCCGTTACCTTAGGTGCAATACTATTTGCATAGAAATTTCCCGCTTGAATTTTTCCAAAGCCATTAACATTGCAGGTATGCATGCTCAGTTGCTGCGATCGTTTAACATTAAAGCATAAATGCCGAAATATTTAACGCCACGTAATTTGCCACGTATGTTTACCCACGGCCAAACAACTTCACGGCGTTCATTCGTTATCTCAAGTTTCCAGTTGATACTCCCCGGGGATGTTGTCGCTTCCTGTCGTCGATTCTCCTTTGCGACACTTGTTTTCGAATATCGTATATCTCGTTCAAATAGCCCATCGCGTTTTGTTCCTCAACTTTACAGACAGGCTGCATAAGCAGTAAACTTTTCTGAATTATGGATGGTTGTTTTTCTTGTACGCTCCTGCTTGCGGATCGTTTGCAACGAAAAAATGACATATCAGAAATTGGTTTATAAATAATGAGTTTCTGAACGATTATTCTCGTGAATGTCTCCCTAAAAGGTTTTTTTTTAGTCTGGTACACTTCGGCAACACAATAAAGATCGCTCATAAAACAGAATTTGACGGAAGGCGAATTACTATAATAGAAATGTTTATCCGCCCTTCTTGTAAATTGGAGGACTTGACATAAAGTCAGATACGCATATGCGAGTCGCGGAGATACACCATGTCTGCCACTCAAATAAATTAACCGCCGCCATAAGGGATGTTGCCGTACACAATACGCATTATTAATTATCACTGTCAGACATGTAATTCTCCGTCTAATTTAATCTGCTTTTTGGACAATTATTCTATTCAATTTCATCAAAGCAACTCTTGACCCCCGAAGGTTAGTCGAGTACCACTCAAGAACATCCCGGGGAACTAACTCAAGTCCCACAACGGCTTAAACAATCCCCGTAAACTTCTAATTCTGTTTCAGGAGCTGGTCTCGAGCAACACGAATCAAAGGAACTGGCGGGGCATTCTGATTGCGCTCCTGGTGATTGTGGTCGTGCTGGCGCTCATTGTAACATCGGTGGTGCTCCTGACGCCGCCGGACGAAGGACCAAGGGTGAAGGGTGCGCGATTCAAGCTCGCGGATATACTCAGCCATGATTTTCAGCCGCTGAGATTTAATGGGACATGGGTCTCAGGTAAGAGGTGTAAAATTATGCGTGCACGCGACTTGCTCTAAACCCTAATCCAATTATGGGCTAATGTTAAAGCTACCGTGATTACGGGTGTAATTCTATGTGTTCGTAGGCTGTTATTGGTGAACTTAAATACATTATTTTATGTCTTATCTTAATGTGAAACTGGAAATATCAAGTCAAAGAATACTCATTTAAGTAATATTAGTAAACGTAGTCATAAATATAAGCACTTACTTGAGGAGTTTTGTATTTTTAGAGTAGTGGTCGTTAATATAGTAACTTTTTAAAATGTTAATTATTCAGCTATAACCCTTTTATTTAATGTGAACTTTTAAAATAATTTACTATTGTTCTTTTATACAGTATTATAAAAACTACTATACTTTTTTCTGTAAAATGTTACATATATTTTAAATTCTATTTACAAAGTGGATTTTTAATGATTAAAGCTCTTTTATTTAATTTAACATTAACACTTCGTGTAATATCTCTTTTGTTTATAATTTTGTTCCATCTCCGTGGCTTAGACTCGACTATTTTCCAAATATACGACAAGTCTCTATTCCTTCAAGCTCCTTGAATTGCTGTGATGAGTTCATTTAGATTAGTAATATTTTTATGTCGAGTTTGGCTATAATAGTGATTCTCCATAGTGCCTGTGGGTTGATGTCTGGAGATTGGGACGAGCAAGACAAAACATCCATGCTGTGGTCTTAACTAATCTGTCACAATTTTGAATTTGTGTTTGAGATCGTTTTCATATTGAAACACATTTATTAAAAGCATCGCTTCTTCAACATATGGAAGCAAATTATTGTTTAACATATTAAACACAGTACCTACTACCATAAGCAATAACGTCCCATACCATTAAACCCATATAGTGTTAAGAATATGACTCTCCACAGCAAAGCAAGGATCACGTCTTTCTCCACGTCCTCGTCTTACTAACACATGATTATCGTGCATACCCAAACAAAAGCATGATTCATCACTACACACAATGTGATTTCATTCATTATTCCACGTTCCATATCATCACTACATTGGTTGGTTTGTTCAGTTCGAATACCGATTGATCCACCTTCATTGGCAAAAAATTCAATTATCAGCGATGAACTCATCCTGTCCTTTAGGGCCAATAATTTAAAAGAACGGTCTTGTGGCTCTGTGAATGTTCTGGATCTTCCGGAACCTCTTGCTCTACCTCTTCTGTCCTCTTCCCTCCATGATTGCCAATATCGTATTACTACTCACATTTCTGTTCCAACGCTGCACTACTTCTCTAAATGAAATTCCTGCTTCATCCAGGCCTATTCCACCTATTCCACCTCTATAAAACACGCTTAATTGGTTAAAATTATTTATTCTAAACATTTAGTTAAATTACTAAATAGAAAATAAATTAAAAAAATTGAAAAACAAAACTTTAGACGCTTCTTTAAGATACCTTAAGGACATGAAGAAATAAGAACAAAAATCCGACGATACAATTTACTTTAAATTTTAATCATTTTTTATTTCAATAGGTACCATATTTTATAAAAATATCTTAATGCCTTGTGGGTGTTGCGTTGAACTGCCATCATATTTCACTTTTTGTCTGTTCTGGATGTTTAATAGAGGTAGAAACATCATTTTTATGTATAATATAATTAAATTTAGACTCGTCCCTAAAAACTACTCATCTGCACTATTCTGTGATCCAGTGCATGTAATCCTCAGCATCTCAAAATTGGACGTTCACATTTTTAGTAGAAACCAACATTTTTCTTAGAGCCCTGAACTAATTTCAGCAAATCCCATTTCCTCCAGGTTGGCTTTTATTTCAGTTGACGATAATATTGGATTGTTTTTTCACTTTCGAATTATCCAAATTTTTCTAACTCAGACAAATTTTTTCGTAGCTACCACTTGACCAGTTCTTCTAAATTGTTTAATAATACAGAAAACGATTGACTTATTTAGCTGTAAACTCTTAGCCATCTCTTCTTGTTTCTCTCGATTTGGAAATGTTGAATTATAATTTTTCTTACAGCTTCACTTCAATCAATGATTAAATAATTATAATAAGCAAAAAATAACTAGTAAATAATAGATTCAAATTCACAGAGAGCAATGAAAGACCACAAAGTAAAAAGTTGTTATAATTTTGTCCACTGAAAAATAAAAAACGTAATTTTTTAAGAATAAAATTAGATTGACCAGTTGCATAGTAGACACAACAATAAGCATTATTGGTACTGGCATCCAATTCAAACAGTACAGATCATATTTTTAATATATTTTAATAATTTACTATAATTATGGCTTTTTAACATTTACTTAAAAAATACAAATTTCATTTCAGTGTATCACCATTTCAAGTACAAATAAATTATATTTCATAGGATTTTTTGTCTGGAGAACAAATGCAAAGTGCATTTTAAAACTTAAGTGAAAAAAATATGTTGTGAAGTACCCATAATATTCCATTATTTTGTTCATAAAGTTTTATTCGTATAAAAAATACATGTAGTCTGGAAAACATTTTATTCTGGCACTGGTTTTTCTAAAGTGCAGTTAAAAACTTTTTAATGTAAAGGAAACAGCTGCGTTTGATGTTGAAATTAATTATTTCAGCAATTCTAGAACCTTAATGTGATTGCTTACTTTTATGTTTATCCTCGAGTTTTATTTTACATTTAATCCGCAGTTTCACTCGCGCAATTAAATTTTATTTAAAATAAATCGTACCATTTCCGGTACAACGAACGTTATTTCACAAAGATTAAATTCCGTCGTAATCCTGTATGGTTTTGCGGCACAACATAATTGCCGGCAGGAAAAATATGCGACGCAGTAAATATTCAGCAATTGAAGAAATCAATTTCTACAAGGGGAATTTAGATAAAAGATTGGTTTGTTCGGGTTGATCGATACAAACCGGCATAATTAAGTGGCCCATCTACTAACCGAAGATCGTGAATTTGCCGAGGAATTTATTGATGGCATTGCAATCAGTCAAGTTCGAATAACGCAAACATTTAGATATCCTTATCCGTCCCCCCTCGTCATCGGTCTGACGATACCTTTTACTTAATGGGACGAATTTATTTGTTTATTTTGGAAACTGAACTCCGAGATGATTCGGATCGATCGCGAATACTTTTCAATCGGTTAGTTCGTAATTCGAAATGGAATTTATGGGGTCTGAGACTAATTTATTGTTGCTGCAAACGAACGGCGACCGTTTTATCAACTGTAAAGGAAGTATCGTATAAAGGGAACGTAAATCGGGAGCATCAAAACGTCACAAAAAATAAGATAAGCTTGTCATAACTTTCAGTTTCTGTAATAAATGTGCCCTTTAGAACTAATTCAGGCATATTACTGCTATTGTTACGATTTCGCAACTTCAGAAAAAATATATAAATACCCGCACATAACAGTAAGATGAATACAAGTTTAAGTGGCCTTTGTTATGTCCTTATTTGTATATTTTTCCATTTCAGACGAGGAGCTCGTGTTCAAGGATCAATGGGGCGGTATCAGCATTTTGCATGCATCAAATTTATCCGTCAGGACTCTAATGTCTAACCAAACATACGTAAGTATATTTTTCTGTTGTAAACAAGAGGTAATGGTATTCCGTGTCAATCAGCTATACATCAGCGCAGCGCCACCGAACATATACTTATTTGGCATGCCTTCTGGCGATGATCTTTTGCCATTGTTATTCGAACAAAACCTTTCGTGAGTTTTTTTTTTTAACAGAAATTAATTCATTCTTTGAATTTAAACGGATCACGCAATTCATGTGGTATTTCCTAAGTATTTTGATAGATGTAATACAAAATGTCACGTTTCATTTTTACAGCACACCTGAAAGGTTATGAGTGAATATTTTTCAGGCGAAACAATAGATTTAGTTTGCGAACACAACAGCACCCCCAAACTTTAACTCAGCCAATGTGTAAATTCAGTTAAGCCTCGTAATTTCGACCATTATTCAGCGTGTAATGGACCTAGCGACCGAATTAATTTGCATAGACTAATTTTCCGGAAAATTCGAAGGATACACGGTGAACGTCGACAACAATACATGCAATTGTTTTTTATGAATGTTAATGAATTCAATCGGTTGCGACATTCAAATCGTTTCAGCGTTCACAAATTTTATTAATAATGTTTCATTAAATCTTTAATAAATGCCATGATTTAGGCACATGCCACGACACAATATTCACAATTTTTATTTTTTATCGATCTCACGAAATCATGCAACAAACTCATTCCCATGATAAAATCGACAGCGCCACAAAATGATATGACTGATTATTAGAATTAGCTAATTAAAGCCGAAGTTTTAATGTCTATATAAAACCCTTCACATTTTATCGTTCAATAATAAAATATTACTGGAATTTCATTAAAATTTAATCTTTATAATAAGTGCAATAAAATTAAAAATATACTTTCATAATAGCGTATGCATTTACATATTTAAAAGACCAGGTAATTATTTAAAACCACGTATCTAAGGACAACATTTAAAGGGGAATTAACCACAAAATCCACTGTGAATTTATTCGCAATGGTGGCGAAACCAAGTAACTCCAAACCTTTGATGGGCCAAGTGAACAACACAAAAGCAGAAATAATTGATAACAAAAGATCGGTGGTTAGACGAAATACGTTTATTGTGGAAAAACCTTCCAAAGTGTTACAAGAACAGCAAAAACGGCAAAACACATTCACTCTCCCTAGAGATCCGAAATGGCTGGCAAATGATAAAGCGAAGCAAAAACTACGGAGGGTCGTAGTTGATAAAGAAAATATTCAGAGGAATATTAAAAAGGTTCTACCCAAAACAACGCCAACAGCACTAAATAATAAGGCAAGGGCTTTAAAGGATTTAAATTGTGCAAAGGACAAGGAAAACACAAAAGTGATTAAACGTGTTGCAAAGACACAGCCACTGCAGCCTGATTGTGTTCAACAAAATGGACAACTAAGAGTTAGTCACAAAAAAATAGCACGTACAACAGTGAACAATAGGACAAATGTTGCCAGTGAGAAGAAAAACATACATTGTAAAAAGGATCAAGAGACCAAAGTGATCAAAACAAAAGATATCACAAAAACAATTAGTATTAAAAAACTAGTTGATTTAGTTAAGGAAAAGAAAAACGGTCATGGAGTAGATAAGAAACACGTTGAAATCACGGGAGCTAAACCAAAAAATGATTTTAAAATCAATGGAATCAACAGAAAACCTTCCGTGTCACTTAAGAAGAAAGATATTAATAACCCAGTTATAAAGAAAACTTTGACATGTGGAACAAATACAAAGAGATTCATGAATATAAAGGAAATTTCTTCGAAAATTGAACAAAATATTAAAAAAGAATTATCATACAACGGACTCGAATTGATAAAAACTGTAACTTGTACATGCTTTAGAACTGAACAGGAACCACGTAGGACCTCACTGGAATCATATAGTAATATAATTTGGCAAATGTGTCTTACTTTTTATTTGATTATTTGTAAATGTTTCTCTATTCTGTAGTATGTGTAATTGATGGATTTAAATAAATTTATTTAATTTAACCTATTTCTTATTTACATCGTATAATTAGTTTAATGTTTCAATGTTAAAAATTTCAATAATTTATATATTGGTCGATCGATGGTAATAGACAAAGTTTATGGAACGAAATTAATTATACAATATTGAAAATATTGTAAATACTTTTGAGTGGATAATTTGAATTTTAAATAACTAGTAATATTATATGAATTTGCACATTCTGTCAGTATTTTTTTATTTGTTATTTATATTTTTAATTAATACACAACATTCCATATTTTGAACTAATTTTATAAACCTCATTTTGTGAATTTGAACACATTTTATTCGGTTCACGCTTAGTGTATTTGTTGTTTAGCACCGTAAAATGGCTGTGGAATTTTAGAGACAAGCACAGAGTTCTGGTTAGACCAAGAAATTATGAATGGTCGATGATGTCGGGCCTTAATTTTTCTATTTTCTTAAAAATTTGGACCATATTTTTTGTAGACAACGTACGTGCTTATAAAGACTGTGCATTGGTGTTGCAAAATAGATTTTTTATTTTAATTAATTTTGTTTACTAATTTTTCTAGAAATTTGATAATAGTTTTATTACTAGTTTAAAAGTTCTGTTGCTAATAGATTTTGATTAATTTATACATTCTTTATTAAAATTTATTTTGATAATTCGTTTGTTGTAATATAATAGTATTCTAATTTTTTAAATGAGTTGAAAGACGAAATTTATACATTTTTTATAATACTATAACACTTTTAATTGATCTTTCAATAAAAATTCTAATTTATAGTTTATTTTTATTGATAATATAAATTATATACAATTTATCATTAAAAAACAGAGTACCGCTTGGCCTCTCTAGTCCAAACTATTGTCTATTTTATCGCCGTCACCCCAGGGCCCCTTTGAACATGAAATGATATGCACTTTTGTACGAGCAACAACATGCTGACGGCATAAGGAACGTGTCCGGAACAGGTTCACCTTGGTTCGTCAAAGACAACATCCGTCGACGCACGTACTTCTGTTTGCATTTTGTTACGTAAACGGCGGACATTTCGCCGATAATGTCGCAGGGCAAATCCTCCGATTTGCAGGTCTCCACTCGTATACCCTGCACAAATCCGTCGTCCTTTTGATTTATGATGAACCTCCATTCGTTGTTGATATTTTTACCAACTTTCGGGAAGATGGTTTCGACCTTCGACTTACAAAGGAACGTTTCCTCTTCGTCTCTTCTAGTTATAAATTCGCTCTCTTCCTCTTCGCCGAAGAGAGCTTTGTAAACCGGATTCTCCCGCATCACGTATTTTACGTGACTGGTTGGATACTTGTCGAAGGTTTCGCAATATGTACGTCCGTTGGAGCATTTTGTCAGGTCTTCGATTCTCGGAGCGATTATTTCGTCTTCTTCCGGGAATGTGATGGCATCGCGTGAGCTTTTGTTCATTCGAAGACTGAACATATTTGACGGTGCACTAGGCAGCTGCATCATGCGAGTAATGAACGTGGCAAATACCAAAAATTTGAGAATTCCCCTCATTTTAATGCCTAAAATTTTCAATGTTTTTCCCAACTTTATATATTGACAATCGGAGGTAAAATAATGATATGTAATAATGTGATTAAATTAGCTGGATCTAGGTAATCTCGGTATTGTATTTAGGTAAAGTGCATAATAGTTTATTATTTCAATTGATATTTGATTAAAATAATGTTATAATATTACAACTACTTATAATAGTTAAAAGTTGTTGCAAATAAAATATTATTTTATGGGATAAAATCTTTCAAGGCGGTGTTCATCATATTTTAGTACCTAAAATAATAATTTTTAATTAATTACAATGATAAGCAGTAATAAATGTCATTAATTTAATCACCGTGTCAAAGAAGCAGTATAATTACATTTCTCAACAAAATTTACTAAGCAAGATAGTGCTAATAAACATACAAAATTACAAAGGCGTTAATCTAACAAATTATATTAAATGAGGACTCTTTCATTGTTTATTTAATGGTGTTATTAAAACTTTTCATTAATAAAACATTGTAATTTTGAGCAAAAATAAATAAGTCATTGTAATCTTACTTTTCCATGATACAAGTAATCAGTAATAAACAACAGATTAATTATTAATAATCCATTGGAGAAATAATGCACATTAAAAACAACCGACACATTTTTAGGTTATCTGTTTACATATACAATCCAGGCCAAAATTTAAGAAATTAATAACGAATTACAGAAAATACATTTATGATTTCAATTACAATACATAATCGAATATTTATGTTGAAATGACCAATAAATTTATATTATCGGTATTAATACATGATTATTAGTCTTAATCACATAATTGCTCATAATACAGGTATAATGCATACAATTTTAAACAAAATGTTTCACTGAAATCTTACAATCCAAACGAAATTCAAGTATAAAACTACATTAGAGCTTGCGATATTTAACTTTCAGTTTGCTACTTGCAGCAAGATGTTTACCGTCAAACCTTTGCTTATTCTCCTCACTCTGAACATGCCGAATATTGTTTTTTCGTTATTGAAACCTGCAATTTATATAGATAATGGAGACGGGCAAACAGCAATAGATCATTTCTTGAATGTAGATGAAAGAAAGGAAATGGAGGATGAGTTGCTGAACTTATTCGGTCTTCCCAAAAGGCCGCACAAATTTGGATCTAAACCTTTATCTGGAGCTGCCCGAAATTATTTACTTAACGTTTATGAGAGTCTTATGGAAGAGGAAAAGGACACTTCAGCTAGGAGGAAACGAAGAAACGCTGATCTGGACATTAGTATGGAAGAAGAAGCGAGAATAGAAGAAAGTGACACTATTATGACGTTCGAAAGTATCAATTACCACGATGCGAGTTTGCAACATTCCAAAGGCAAACAAATTTGGTTCGAATTTCCAAGTATGAGCGATGTAGTAGGACTGGAGCTGAAAATTTTCCAAAACGGCACAGGAAAATTTAAACATAAATTCTTGATCACCATAAGCCAACTTGTGATGTTGGAAGACAATAGTACACACTCGATAATGTTTCCCATTTTACAGATGAACACCACGAATGATTTCAACGGATGGCTCAGCGTCAATTTAACCAGTTATTTGGATAACTGGAGTGTGTATCCAAGTCTTTACAAAGGTATACATTTAACTGTCTCCAAGCCAAGTACCCCCAACCGTGAATTAAGTCCTCACCTCATAGGACTCGTCACTTCCAGAACCAAAGAAGACAGCCACCCTTTTCTCGTGACATTTCTAAAAAATACCAACACCATTCAACCACAAAGACGCTATAAACGAAATGCTCCCACCACCAAGAAGAAGACTTTTGCTGATATTTATCGGGAACCTCCAGCAATTAGTGCTGGCAAATTATGTCAGAGACACTCCTTAATTGTCAGCTTTAAGGAACTGCAGTGGTCGGATTGGATCATTGCACCTGAACAGTATCCAGCCTACTTCTGTTCGGGTGAATGCAGTTTTCCTCTTCATAACCACATGAACGCCTCCAATCATGCAATTGTTCAAACTTTAATGCACATCAATAATCCAGGAAGGTTTCCAAAACCGTGCTGCGCCCCCACAAACTTACAAAACATTTCCGTTCTCTATTTAATCGATGAACGAAATGTTGTTTTGAAAAAGTATAAGAAAATGGTTGTAAAAAGTTGTGGTTGTCAATAAATAAATTTTTTGAACGCTATGTGATTGTTTTAATTGCTTGAGAATGTTGTGTCCGCCTGTTAAATTTATATCATTTGATTATACCGACATGTTTACATACCATCTGACACGATGGCTGGCGCCGCAATTCAACTTTGGAAGTGATACTTGTCAGCATTAGAGCGTAGTGCTCCATTTTCTTGACACTCTTCAACTTTCACTGCACGAATCTATGCCGCGGGAGACGCGACGTTCGGTGACATTTCATTTAAATGGATGCTGTGCTTAATTATGATGTATAATGAGATTTAATTAGGCGTCCAGATAAGATGGATCTGACGCAAGTTCTGTCGAAAACAAGAAGGTTTATCCTTTTGTGTGTGTTTTATCAAATGATAACAGACGGATGAGTAAATCAACAGCAGGCTTAAAATAATTCTGTGCAAAATTTAAAATAATTAATTTTATTAATTAAATTTATTTAATTATTTGTAAGTATTATGATTGTGATCAAGAATAAGTGTACGTTTGGTATATGTTTCCGTAGTGTAGTGGTTATCACGTCTGCTTCACACGCAGAAGGTCCCCGGTTCGAACCCGGGCGGGAACAATCTTTTTTTCACTCTTCGCAAAGTATAATTCATAAATATTGATATAGTTTTTTATTTTAACATTAATAAAAATAAAAATGCTCGTATATTACAAATATATATTGAAAACATATCACAGGATTATTAATTATTTCTGTGTTAGCTTAAGGTCCATGGATCCAGGTTCGAATCCGGATGAGAGCAAACTTTTTTATTATATTGTTCAATAATATATTTATGATATAAATAATAAAAAATAATTAATGAATAGAACTTTTTTATTTTTCAATTGACAAAATTAAAGCAACTCTTACTCTCTATGAATTTAAATCGATTATTTAATTATTGGTCGAAGTCGAAGTGTAAGAAAAATTATAATTCATCGTTGCCAAGACCGAGTTAAACAAAAAGAGATTACTAAGAGTTTACAATTAAATGAGAAAACATTTGTTCGAGTTCGAAAAACTTAATAACTGGATAATTCAAATGTCAAAAAACAATATCCAATCTTATCGTAAACTGAAAAACTGGAAGAAATAAATGTGAAAGTCCAATTTTGTCTTGTTTAGCATCACATTCACTGAAGCACAGAACAGTGGTGATGTTCAAACACAGTTAAAGTGTTTAGAGAACACCTAACAATTTTTAAATTATTGTAATAGAACAAAAAAATGTGAAAATATAATTAATTAATGAAAAACAACAATGTACTAATTAAATAAAAAATGTATTGTAAAATGATGTTATAATCCCTTCAAAAATTAAAATAATAAAAACACTCTCTATGTCATGTTTATTTTTTTATTAAAAACTAATATCTGGACGGAACTCCCAGGTTGTTTACGGCTACCCTACTTATAGCATCTTATACTTTTTCTAATGGATTGAAGTCTGAAGAGTTTGTTGGCCAAGGCAAGGCGCTTATGTTATTCTCGAGAATGGAATTTGGATTCATATGGGTTAAATAGGCTAACATAATGTTATAGTGATATCGAACTGCATTCAAAGTGGTTTCCATTAAAAAGAGATGGGTACTTCCTTTAATATTAATTCATCTCCTAAAGATCAAAGAACCTCCTATAAAATTCATCACATCACAAACAGAGCAATCAATCACCTAAGAAACTCTTGTCTTATCTCGGGAGCTGTTATTTCTGGATGTCTTTATTTTATGTCATTATACTCATTGTAACGTCTCCATAATCTGTTATGTTATTTTATAATTTATAAATTAAATTATTTTTTAATTTAATTTAATTCGATTTTTGTGGGTGTTCCATAGACACTTTGACTGTGTATATTTAAAAACACATTGGTTAAAAGACAAACATCGATGATTTGTCTTCCCCATCTCAATAATATTACTGATCAAAATAAAACATGCTGAAAATATTTAATTAATTTAGATAATTCAAATAATCCACTTCAAAAGTTGTGCAGTGTATTGAAAATAATAGACAAATATCCGGAAACATTTTCAATAATTTTTAAATTTTAATCAAAAAGAAGACAAGCTACATCGATTCACTCAAGCAATGTTAGTATCGTAAAGTTCACTTAGAATTTCAAACCTTTCTCATATCTGTCAAAAACTTTAATCTCCAACATAATTTAACCAACAGCAAAAATCTAAATTGCCACATTTCTATTCATGCAAGACACAAGCAGCATAGAAACCAATAAACATTTCAAGTTGATTGTTTCCCCGCACAAACTACACGGACACGGAAAACCATTTGGGGTTAAATATTAGTTCTAGTCGATGTATTGTGTAGTGTCTGGTAATTTATTTTATGAATTTATTGCAGCTACGCCTGAATCCGGCAAGATTCCAATTATCGCCCGACCAAAGGTATTTGTTGTTGGCCCAGAACGTACAGAAACTGTTTCGGCACTCGTATCTTGCTCAATACACGATATACGATATACAAACCGGGTGAGTAACGATTCATCACATATTTTTTTCCTTTTATGTTAAGTCTTCCATGCCTCGTAGCAAATATCTAGTCAACCATGTAATGGAGTAATTTGACACGTGTCAAATATATAAAACAAACGTTCACAACATTTCGAAGCCATTAGTATTTAGTGTGTAGTGTACTTACAAGATCGTAATTTGTATCCAAACATCTCGACAATTCACTCGAATCCCAATTTGCTACATGGTTTGTCTCCTCCCGTTTAATTATACCGCTGCACCGTGGTACAGACGGGATTGCATCAATGTCTATAAATTTGCAGGAACGATTTTCCGCTGCGTCCGTTGCCCGAAAGCGACGACCATCCGTATCTACTGTTGGCGCAGTGGGCGCCCAAGGGCCACGGCTTGATTATGGTCCAGGACTACGACATATACTACAGGAAGACGCCGAATTCCCACACGGGCTACAGGATAACGTACACGGCGGTGCCGGGCGTCGTGAGCCACGGCGTCCCCGACTGGCTCTACGAAGGTAATGGCGAATTAGGGTGTTTCTGTTGGGAATTGGGGTTTATATGAATTAAGTATTAAGTTTTGGGGAAGGAAAGTAACTGCGACGGTAATGGATCATCTCTTCGTGAAGTTCGAGTTAAAATTAATAACTTGGCAATTAAGTTTTGCAATCAATATTCACATACCACTGGCTCTTCTTTTTACTAATAATTTATTGATTGTGAGGGAAAATAAAAATAATAATCCAGTTTGCCTCCGACGAAATTATTTTCAGTTAATATGTGAGATAAAGCTCGCAAGCACCTAAATTTAGATCTCGACATAATAAGGTCAAATTCTAATTTAATCTATTGGGAGTTCAACATTTAAATAATTGATTATATATAAAATTAGCTTCTCATGAACTTAGTAATTGAAAGGACACTTTTAATGAAATCAATCGAACTTTTTAATTACAATAATTAATTTGATCTATTAGTTATTATTACAGTAAAAATAATGTTTATTATGTTTTGTAAAAACTTAAAATATGAATTAAACAAATTAATTGGCCATTAAAATTTGATATAAATATTCACATGCCACTGACTTTTTCTTTTTTACTAATAATTTATTAGTTATAAGGAAAACAAAAAATAATAATTCAGTTTATCTCCAAAATAATTAATTTTTGGAATTACCTAGTTAAAATTAATTTAGATCCGGATTTAATAAGTTAAATCCTAAATTAATCAATTGAGAGTTGAAGGTATTAATAATTGATTATTCATAAAATTAGTTTCTTGTGAAGTTAATATTTCACACAGTTTTACTGAGATAAAAGTTTTATTTAGAGTAATTAATTTTTTTATTTGTAATTGAGCTGTCTACTGAATAATTAAAAAATGTGTTTATTACATAAAAAATTTACTATATTTTATAAAAAATAATAAGATTTATTAGTTATTTTTATTAAGCCAAAATAAGTTTTACTATGTTTTATAAAAACTCGGTTCTATTTAAACAAAATGAAATTAACAACTTAGCAATTAAGGTTTGATCCTACTGACACTTTTCATTTTGCTAATTATATTCAGGACAATAAAGAAAAATAATCCGGTTTGCCTTCGAAATACATAATTAGTTTTTAGTCGTATTTAATTTATATGTGACACAAAGCTCACAGGTACCTAAATTTAGATTTAATAAGGTTAAATTCAAAATTAATTTAATGGGAGTTGAACATAAAACAACTGATTATTCGTAAAATTAGTTTCTCGTGAAATTAATAATAGTTTTAATGAAATAAAAAATTATTATATTTATATATATTCTGTTAGTTATTGATCTTTATACAAAACATATAATTATATGTTGAATACTATCTTTATTAAGTTAATAATAATTTTTATTATATTTTATTTATATTTTAAAATATAATAATTAGTTTTTAGTTGTATTTAAGTAATATATGAAATAAATTTCACGAGTACTTAATTTATATCCTGATTTAATAAGGTTACATTCTTAGTTAATCCATTGAAAGTTGAACATATAAGTAATTTATTATTCGTAAAATTTAATTTTAACTACGATTTTAAAAAAGTTAAAATCAGCAATATTGTAAAACTCTAACCGTTTTAATTAATGGTAATTAATAATAAAATATTAAATATCAAATATTTATAGTCTCAATAGTCTCTACAATTCTCAATCGATTAATAATAAGAATGAACTTTTGAAATCGATAAATAATTGTTAAAAACAACGCTCACCTAATTATTATATATTAGCAAATCAATATTCCAACAATACTTCTATTTATAAACAGTTTATTTCACGTGACCTATCCTATACATACAATATATTTATAATATTGTTTGTATTGTGTTTATTGAAAGTGATCCATATTTCCACATTTTCTACGTCGCGGCCAGACAATAAAGGGTTTCATATTACTGGACCATCAACAGTGTCTTTTACCATTGTAACCATGTAGTCGTATTTGATGTACACAAACGTTAATTTTCTCGACAATATAATTTTACGATGGCGTAAAAGCGCCATGTGGGGGACTAACCTTGCTATTTATGGGTCGCGTTCGATCCCAGACTTTGAGATATAATATCTACTCCCTCTTACGATGCCGATAAATATAAATCGTTTTTGATGAGCCCTCCCTGAAATAAAATTTTTATTAGTGCCACCGAACAGATTCGGTAGTGCAAATTGAAAGAGTTTTAATTCCGCAGTTATTCTCTGGATTTTATCGGTTACAAATATGTGCATTTCTGCATGACCGTTTAACGATTTAGAAAAAAACTGTTGAATCCTGTTTATGTGGACAATATTTTCATGGAATTTTGTTTTAAATATCTAGTAAAAATTATTGTCCAGCATTATACCGCATAAATATTTGTTTAAACGATAAATAGAATATATATTATGACTTCCGATGTAAAATGATACTCCGGTAATAAGTTTTTATGGCAATATGTTTCATATTTAGATATAGACTTGAAAAACCTATAATTTAAAATATTTTAGATTGTATACATTTCATCTGGGAATCCGCACAACGTAGCAATAAAGATTAAATGACTTCTCCCACATCCTACTGGTGGTGAAATGTTCACATTGCAGAGAGGAAATCCCTGAATCTAACTCAGCTTTATGTATGTCTGGAGACGGACTGCCGTTAATATTCGTTCCACGCCAGTTTCCTCCGCGCGAGACTGAAATTCCGGAACAAATAACCTTTTCCCACACATTTTCCACAAATTCGGTCCTATTTTAAAGCGTGTTTCAGAAACGAATTATGTGTCGATCGTCGGAGGCGTGTTAAAAATACGCCGGCACACAATCGACGGTGACAACAACGTTCAAAACAAACTTTTTGATTTCAGAGGAAATCCTCGCATCGAATACGGCCCTGTGGATGTCGCGGGACGGCTTGCTGTTGATTTTCGCATCGTTTAACGACAGTTTGGTGGAGGAACTGCGATTTCCCTGGTACGGATCGGCGAACGATGGCCGACTTTATCCCGATATACGTTCGCTGCGTTATCCGAAACCCGGAACCAGAAATCCACAGGTTACGCTCACGATCGCCGACCTCGCAGACACATCGAACATCAAGATGAAACCCGTCATCCCTCCAGCTGTGCTGCAAAACACGTAAGAACTTTAGTCTTCGGTGTTTTTTATGAGTTTTGAAACTGGGACACCGGGACCACGTGCTACGTTTTGTTGAAATAATGAAAATAAAAAGTAATTCATTTATTTGTTGTTAAAGTATGGAATAAATTTTAATTTATTTCTCATTTTATTTTATTTATTTGTACATTTTTGTAGTTATGAATGTGAATAACAACAAAAAAATTAATTTTCTATTAAAATACATTTAAATCAAAAATAATCATGAACATACAGTACCAATCATATGTAAAACAACAAATTTATTTTTGAGAAAAAAATTCTAAATACATTTGCTTATTTAAATTAGTATGTGAAATTAAAAACTATTTTTATCTATACCTTTTATCATTTACCTATAATTGATTTAAAATAAAAAGAATGAGGATTGTAGTATTATAAAATAAAACAAGGAGTCAAAAGTAAAGCAACAAAATAAAATACCTAGGTTTTTAATATTTTTTATTAATATTTAGTAGCATATCCATTAATTTTTATTACCCCTCACATCTTCTTTTCATCGAAGAAACAATCTTTTGCTTAAAAACAAAATTCCAAATAATATTAATAACTTACTAACGTCCCATAGATTTTCTATGGGGTTTAGATCGGGACTTTAAGCTGGCAAACTCGTAAAATTTACATTATTGGAAGCAAAAAGTCTTTTTTAATTTTATCTGTGTGCTTCGTATCATTATCTTGCTGGAAAATCGACGTTCCATGTAAATTTTTTTGAAAAATTCTTAAAAACTTTATAACATCCTATTTACAAATGTTTTTATTAAAAATGTATTTGTTGCTTTATCATACACACGAAATAAATTAAATAAACAATTTTATTTAATAATTTCTCGACGTTGTCTGTTCATCGAGTCGTCAAGATTGTGACACATTTCCACATATATGTTTGCCCATTCTTCTTGTATATCTTGCCATATGTTGATGTTTCTTGTCGGATTTTTAATTCCAAATGTTGTCATAGAATAATTCAATTGGATTTAAGTCTGTGAGGGGAAATGGGAGAACGTTCACCCTCTGATCCAAAAACCAATTTTGTATGTGTGTTTTGGGTTGTTATCTTGGCAAAATTATTTTCTGCAAAGGACAGATGTGATTTGCCGAGATATCTTTATAGACAAAATCATTCATTTTGTCTTCAACTTGTACTATGGGACCAGTACCAGATGCCAAAAAACATCCCCATGCCATGATATTTCCACCATTATGTTTAACTGCAGGTTTTTGGTACTTAAAAACGTATCTCGTTCCAACTAGCTTCTTTCTATTTTGCCTAGCATCTGATCCAAACAACTTATACTTAGTCTCATATCTTCATGGTACTAAATTCCATAGGCATGAGGTCCAAACTTGATTTCTGGCAAACTCCGTTCGAATTTTACGGTCTTGACTAATTCTTAAATTTTGAAAAATCTAGCATAAAATCAGTTCATGTTTTCTGCCATGTTTAACGAATTCATTTCTTGTAAATTTAAAAAGTATTCTATTATTTTGTATAATGTCAAAAATAAATTGAATAATAATATTGAAATACTCCTGACAAAAATATTAACTACCACATGAGTTCTATTACGATATCTTACAGTGGCATAGCGAATTTTCAATAAATCGAGATTAAAAAAAATAATCAATTTCTTAAAATTATTCAAATTAAGTACAAAAATGTACAAAAAAATATCTTTTGGAATAGACAATTGTTGATATAACAGCTCGACAAGTACAAGTGCTGAGAAACGGTGAAAAACGTGCGTAACTTGAAATAAAAAGCTTAAAGCAGACAGAACGAAAATGAAATATTCCCTGCAAGAATTACTGAATCATTACATGCTTGAGACGCGTTGCCACATATTTCACGCGACCACTGAAAAAGGCACGTTCTTCTGTTACTTGTTGTTGCGTGATAAGAATTCTCCAATGCTTAAGTGTGCTCATTCCACACAATTCCAATATAGTACCTATTTATCAAATTTGACACTCCCATGAATAAAAATACGACATAAATTAATTTGGTAAATCCCTAGTTTGAAACGGTCCTAAAAACCGTGATCCTACTCGTGATAATTTTTTTCTTTTGCTCTCTATTTTTTTAAAAAAAACTTCCAACGATTTGCTTCGATTGTTTTATATGCACATAGTTGTGCTGTAGGTCACGATTTTTCTTTTTACGAGAATAGCATTCTTATCGTGCCATAATTAAAAACCAATTATTCAAGTACCTACAACTACTTCGAGTTGCCCCTTGCACTCATTAACATTGTTTGAACAGAGTTTAGGTTAGTTCGCCGTAGTTTCATAAATCACCGCGTTTTCTGCAGTAATTAGTTATTTTTAATTCGATTTTTTCCCCGATAAAACCTTCCCCTCCCCCGTCAGACAAATGACTTTGCGGATTTCGAAAGACGATAAATCTAAACAAAAACTGTGCATTCGACGTTGCTGACCGTAGTAATGATATAATTAAATTGGAAAATAGTGTATGCAGCAAAATTCCTTGCAACATTCATAAAGCCGGAATGCGGACGCGGTGAAAAGTTATGGAATGCGAAAAGTACAACAAAAGTCGTAAATACGAAGGCGTAAAGGAACAAACACGAAATAAGTAAATTATTGCTTATATTCTCGGCGAGAAAAAACCTATATCTGTATTAATTTACGCGGACTGGAAAGGTATATTTTACTAATATTACCAATAACATGTAATTTATATATTTTTCATTTCAATAGCTTTTCTGGTAAATATCAGTGCGATAATACAAACATAAACTGAAGATTGACTCACTAGACCTTTTTATGCCAGTAAGAAAAAGTAAAATACGATGAATAATTTGATTACGAAGTTTTAAATTGATCAATTATTCCAAAATTGATTCCCCCCAATGATGTTGATGAATAGCTAAAAGTCTCATGATGCTGAATCCTGAGAGTATGACGGATGTGGACAGATAGGGGTTTCTTTTCGACGCAGATCAGAAGTGAGGCATGGCATGGCTCGTTGTCGTGATGAAGGGGGAAGCCGTTGACCTATTTTCTCGTCTTTCTTCGTATATTGTTTCGTTGCAGTAAGCCCTTTTAATATTCGGAGTTTCCAGTCGTTCCCCTTGGAACGTTGGAAAGTTTTGGGGGCGAAGGACGTTCCGGCCGTTAATCGTCTTCAACCGATTAATTCCCACTTTTAAACTATTCGTACTTCTTGTAAACAAGCTTCAAAGCTGACACGATGTCGTCATACAATGATGTTAACATTTCATAAGCTTCTTCCGTGATACGACCTCGCTATTGCTATTCATGGGGAGTTGGCTTACAAGCCGCAACTTGTTCACATTTGGCGCCATATAACGAGACAATCTGATTTACCCCTTCAAATGGGTATAATTAAAATTGATGGGGCATGTTTTCTGATCAGACCTCGTATATTATGTGGACTTGCTTTTGTAACTCATATCACTAAGCCAATTTTACAATTTAAATTGAATAGTCTGAGATCTTCTCTTATGTATTGCTGTTTTGTTGACCCTTTTCAATGTCACAAACGGATTTAACATAGATATCCACATTCAGCCAAACAGATGTTTTGTTCTGTTGTCTCGGATTATTTCTTGCTTTGTCCAAATATTCACCGTCCAATAAATTCATTTACATTTACCACAAATAGAATAAAGTAATTTTACAAGCGGGTTTATGAAATTAGATTGAAAACTGCATTATTCATTTGAACCGGAGCGTCCGCCGTAATGAAATATGAAACTATTTGGATTAATATCTTTAACGAATTGCGTTTTAGAAACTTTTGATTATACGAGTTAAGTTGTTGAGTTATATTCCAATTTTAGTTTGGAAAACTTTATGTCTTAAGCGAAGTTTTATCTCACTTTGGAGAATTATGTTACGAGCGGCATGCATGTTTTTTTCTTTTCCGTTAATAATGCACGTGTACTTGGCTTCTATCAAAGTGTCCTGCGGTGTCCCTGTTAATTTTTTATGCGCCCCACATCAAAGCAAACAAACGAGAAATGTCCCCCAATTCCGAACCATTAAACTATCCGGCCCAATTGTCCGGCGCAAGTTTAGTTGCAAATGACCATCCGCAAAACCGGCCGCAATCACCCGGACAATTGATTAACAAGCTCGTCAATAAATACGTTGAAAAGTTTCGTTTTGTTTTTTCTGTTTTGCAGGGACTATTATTTCACCGCAGTCTCGTGGATTAGTCTGACTGAAATATCCGTAGTGTGGCTCAACCGACCGCAAAATTTATCCGTGGTTACGATATGTACCAGCCCGAAATGGGATTGCAGGGAGGTGAGTTATTTATTCCGTCTGTTTTGTAAAACGACCTCGGAGAGTTGTGCACGCATAGATTAAAGCGCTTCAAATATTTATTGGCACGGTATTTATGAATCCAATTTCGCTAAATGGGAAACAACGAATTGGTTTTGCCGATTTAGCGGAGTGTTCGTTTAACGTTGTCCCGCACACGGACTGGAATAAAATTTCATGTACGTTTTCGCTCATCGGAATTGTTGCGTAAATTTAATATACGTGCACATCTAAATCGCATATAAATTTTTTTGCTAGGTGTCTGTGTTTGTGTTCTAAAAACACACATTCCCGAAGCCCGAATTTATAAATTTTAATTCGGTGATATACGGAGGTAGCAAATAGACGAAGGCGGAAGTTCAATGGGAGATTTTCCAATATGCCTTTAAATATTTACATAACACCGTTCTGATCTTTCATAAGAGACTTTATTTAAAATTTATTTTACTACCTTTCTAGTATTATCAGCAGACGGAAACGCTCTCTTCGAGGAATTTAATATTAAAGGCCGTAGGCAGCTTATTCGAGGTGAATTGGAGCAAATAATATTTTATTTCAGTTTGACGTTCTGCAAGTGTAACAAATTGAGTCCCGGAGTGAAGAAAAATATTTCGAAATTGGTCCTTCTTGCCACCTTATTTATGTATATAAGACTTTTCACTCTTATTATTATCGATTCCACTAATTTTTCTATTTATTTCCATTTTCCTCCGTGAGTGAGCGATGATATTTTTGGACCAATGTTTATTAAAACAGTGATTCAGGATCGCCATTAATTCAACGATGTCAGAGTTGGAAATGGATTAGTCAGTTTGATTTATACGCTCAAATAAAACGAAAGATTTTTTGATCTTGAGCATTGTTGACTCGCTTGAATGGGCGAATGATAAACGTATATCAAATCAGATTAAGGGAAAGGTCTTGCATTGATTTCTTTAATAATGCCCCGGAGCCAAACGAAAAATCGGACGGATGATAAATAAAAACAAAAAGCTCCCCAATTTGCCCGACGTGGTTCCAGCTTTAATTTAAAAACGGTCGGTTACACGATTTAATTAAATATTTCAAAATCAGTTTTGAACGTTATAAATATTCATGTAGTTTTAAATAAAAAGTTTTGTCGAAAATGGTGAGCTCCCGATGAAATTACCATCAACCGCGTTGAAAAATCTATAAGGGAATATTTTGCCATATGGAAGTTCGAGTAATTCGGTTAAAAATGGGCTTCATTTTTACAGCGATTTAAGATCGTTATCTGTTAAATAGTTGACCTAAATTCATCCGTAATGCTCGCACGTAAATGCAATTTGTTTCATAAAATACCTTCCTTAATAACATGTAAATTCTTCTATTTCATCTATGAACATCTAATGAGTAAAATTATGCTAATAAAGGACGAGTTCGTTAAATTATTCTGTAGAAAATAACTTCCTTTTTACTTTTTATTATGTTTCTCCCTATATTGTTGTATGAATTAAAGTCGCTCCATATTTTTCACGAGCTGCAAAAGCGTTGAAACGTATCGCACTTATGAGTATCATATTACAACAATTTTAAAGCGACACTCATTAAAGCGGTTCAAGCCTGTTGCTGCGACAACAAAACTACACAAAAGAACATCAAATTTCTATTTGGGGAATTGCACTTCCACCAGTTGCACTCAACTGAAACAGAAAAGCTACTTATAGGCCGTTCCAGATTAATTTATCGTCTGTGATGTCCTTTAAAACAGCTCCAGACATACCAGTTTAATTGGAATAATGAATATTTAGTACCTGCTTAAGGGCAGTAAAATTTGCGAATGCAAAACAGCTGCAAACATGCTAGTGCGTGTGCGCTAATTAAAATTCGTTAGATCTCGCCATAGAAATGTAAATAGAGGTGTGAAAATTACTACGGATAAAGGAGAACTGTTCTATTAAGCTTTTACAACAAGTTCGTTGCATTTTAACGACATTTTGAACGGGTTCCATTATTTTTTTGTCGTCCAAGGTGATGACACAAAGGGCATTCAACCAAAATTAATTTTATTATTGTAATTAGATAAACTTTTAAGTGGCGACGGGACGTCGTAACACAAATTCATCTGTATCAATAAACTCCTCGTGGATGCGAAACGGTTCTGCCTTCACAATGTGAGGTAATCTCTGAACGTCGAGATATTCGGTCGGAGTCTGATATTCATCAATATCGACTCCACTATGGGCGTTCGTAAATTTCCTCTTTGCTTCCACCGCCGAAAGTGCCAAAAGGATCGTGATTACCTGAAAATAAACGAATTTCTAACACTCTAAAAACACGACGTCGTATCTCTGAGGCGAACCTGATCTTATTTATTTACTACGACGACGAGATACGTCAATGGTCCTCGAAAGAGTCATAAATATTTAAGTTTTTTCTTTAAGTGGAGTCTTGAATGTAAAAAGAATATATTGCTACGTATTATTATTTATGAATTTTGAATAAATTAATGCTTCATATTTTTATGTAAGTAAGAAAGATAAATTACAATAATTTATCGTTGAGCCACCTTTCACGATAAAAAATAACAAAATTACTTTACTCTCCACAAAAATGGTTAATATTTTATCATTAAATCTGTCATAAACCTCTATTAATTCTCTTGTATTATTCTTAATTACACTCCCCCAATTTTCTGCATATAATTTAACAACGAAATTAATCTTGTGGGTCACTAAACCCCAAAAACAATATATTATACAATATGGTTTCTTACAATTTAAAGAAGTCGCTTCACTTACCACAATTTGAATCATTTTCTAACGAAGAAAAAGAGTTATGCTCACACTAAATACAATTTGACGATAACATTTTCATTTATATAGGTGTTCAATGGGATAAACAATCAAAAAAGTAATTTAATTGTAATTTGTTAATGGTGTAAATATAGAATCAGTTGCTAACGAGTTTTCCGAATTGTTGTTATGACCGATTGTTGTTCAAAGAGATAAATTAAATATTTAGTCTCGAAAGATTCGACGTAGTTTAATAATTTGCATTTTGTGTCATCACATTATCATCTATTTTCTTAATAAACAACAGCTAGACAAATTATTTATATGTGAATTAAAAATAACAAATAAAACGATATAAATAATCTGTCATAAAATAATATTTAATAATCACCTTATTTGCAATAAATTATTGACAATAACAAATGGATATTTTTCACGTTTGTGGTGCAGTATTTTACAATAAGACAGAAGTTGATGACGTTCACCGGAAAATGTATCAAAGACGAAACCACGTATTTATATAAATCGGAAAAGTGTTCATACATCCAAGCCGGTAGCCTTTACTCCACTGAAACTTCAAATAGAGTTTTGCGCTGAACTTTTACCAATTCAACAGGCTTCGAAACTGATAGAAACGAATTGAATTGGCACAAGCGAAATGTCTCGCTGTATTCAAAAGAACCGACCCATAAAGTTTTACTACCGGCTAATTAAATCAATAAGTAAAGTGAAGGAAGTTTACGAGGATCGAGCAAGCCCCCAAGAAAATGGCTCAATTAAAACAAACGCATTTAACTCAAAACGATTCCATTATCTGGCTTGAAAAAAAAAAAAATACGGAAAAACTCGACTTCAGCAGAAAACCCGCAAATAAACTGGCCCAATTTCCTAACAGTACTCAAACAAAATAAAACATACAAAGGTAGGCAACGCAACATTGTTAGTAATAAAAATGAAATTTATTCATGCACATTATTTTCCTTCAACGATTTCTCCAACTCTGGCCCGGTGAAAACACGACCCAGTTGAAAAGTTTGTTCTCAACGACCTCCACATTCGCAAAATTACTTTTAAAAAGTATATTCCGACCGCCTCGGTCCCGATGAATAAAAGATTAGTTCTTGCCTGGCGCGAAACAATAAAGTCGCATGACCAATTAGTGCACGTATTTGTATACACGTTTCGAATTAGTTTTTCAACGTACTAATGCCCGCAGTTTTACCGATCGTCTAATCAATGTGCATCGCGTGCATGTGTGCAGGTTGCAACAGGTTGAAATTTCAATTTCTGTCCGCTTTGTTTGATTAAACGCAGCTTACGAATGATTTCCGACATAATCGATAAGCCGTACTATTGTGCAGGTATCTGGCTGCAGCTAATTAGCCGTAATTAGCCGTGTGGCTGAACCGTTAATCAGGTTCGTTTCGACGAAGAAACGTTGTTCAATTTTATGGTGCACATTGAACGGACGCGTCGGTGCGTCAGGGCTAAACCTGTTGATCGTATGCTCGTCTTTGATTGCAGACCCAAAGAATAAGCAGCGATGGGCAGGGTTGGGTGGACATGGGCGATAGTCCGGTGTTTGGAACGGACAGCAGCAACTACATCACCATTGAACCGGTGAGGGACGGTCCTGCGGGCAACTTTCGACACGCCGTCTCCGTCAACATACCCAAGAGACGGATCATTCCGCTGACTCACGGCAGATACGAGGTCACCAGGATACTCACGTGGGATCACTCCAACGATGTCATGTACGTTAAACTCTTTTTTCATCGTTCTCGTTTAGCCCCGATTAGGGAGATGGCAGGCTCCAAATGCCGCAGGGGCGTTTTCGATAAAATCCTCGATCGATTTAAAAATTCTGTAAATGTTTCAGATATTTGCGTAATTAATTTAACATGGAGCAAGGAATTTTTATTTAAATCTTTTTATTTTACATTAATTTAATTGTATATTAAAATTTGAAAAACAGTTTTTGAATAACAATTCAAATTTCACTCGCTTGAAAGTCTGGGTTTTAACAATACATACTTGAAATTGATGAAATCAATCAATTAATTGGAAATACAACATTTTTGAAGTTGTTTTATTAAATATGTGTTAAATAATATTCAAACAGAATTTTGTTAAATTAATAATTAAATCAAGAAATAGTTTGAGCCATATACACACCACCTTGGTACATTTTTTCAATAATAGAAGAGCAAAAAGTCCTTAAAGTTGATTAATAGGAATACGTTTTTGCACAATATCTAGTGACCAATAGTAAAGCGTATTGAGGTGCATAATTGTTCTTTACCATCATCCACTAAACTTTGCCAAAGGCATATTTCTGTTGGTCAACTTTAAAAGCCTAGTTCTTCTGCTATTGAAGTTACAATTTTTATTTCAACACTGTAACATATTTGATTAAAGTTTTAGGTGTTTGCATAATTAATTTAACTTAAAGATCTCTTGAGGCGAGGAACTCATTAAAATGGATTCATTCGTATCTATATTTTTGTTGTTTCCGTTAGCTTAACGCTTGAAATGGTGATTTCAATTAAATTAAACATTTCCCCAAACTCATTTCAAATAATAATTTAAACTTCAATAGCCCGAGAGTCCGCTTTTTTTATTTTTTTATAATTTTCTAATTCTCAGCTTCCTGCAAATTAATCTGGTTAAAACTCGCATGCAAATTAAAAACTTTCTGTGTACAGAAATATTTCCATAATTGTTGTTTTTCGTATTGTTAATGAAGTCGGTTGCACGAACTGAATTTCTGAAACAGGAATTCATATTATTTTATACGCCTCGAATGCAACATCAAATAAAAATTCAATTAACTTAATAAATAATTAGCTGCGGCCGTTTCCTCTTAGGTATGGTGGTCCAAAATTACACAAAATTCATAACAACATGCTTAATTAACTTTGTAGTCATCTTACGGACTTATTTAAACCGAACGAAATTTTAGGAATAAACTAATTTATTTTTTTGTTGCTAGTTGGCAAGCATGGTACAGCTCTACTGGCGTACCGCAAGGTAGGTCACATGGGTGATGAATTTGATGTTGAACTAAAGCTCATTGTTTTCTGTTGTTAATTATCGATGTTTCAATGAAGAATGCAAACTTGCTTTAATTGTTTAGTTTTGAATGTCGTCGTGTTGAATTTTGGACCACTTGAAACTCTTAATTGGATAACCCATTTAATTTGAATCGCAGGTAGTTGCTAATAAAAACATACAGAAGTGGGTAATGAAATAGGCCAGTGTTGGCACAAGCAACACCACAAAGCTAATGCAAACACTTTTGCGTGTACGCCAATCCTCGTACTTTGTACAAAGTAAATTAAATGTTTCTGTTCAATGTTTTTCTTGTATGTAGAGAACAATTAGACAATTTATTACTTCTGAACAAATATCTCCCCCAGACTGTTGCAGTTTCTAATTAGTGTTAATATTTTCGAATATCTTCGAAAAATACTCCCATTTAACAAATTAAATTTGTATAACTATATAGCACGTTTATTTTTTTTATTGTTTCAGTTACTTTCTGGGAATTCCCGAGGGCAAACCTGGACAACAGCATCTGTATCGGGTTACTTCTGTGCCGCCTCGAACAGGTGCAATCCTCCCTCCTCCAGTTTGTCTTACTTGCGTTCCCGACCCCGTACCAACAACTCCACCCTACCTTAACCTGGACGACAACATGTATATTGTGAAGACGAGGGAGGTTTGGGAGGATGACGACGAGGACGCCGTCATGACTACACCTCCGCCACGCAGGAAAAAATCAAAGAAGGTCAAAACTCCGCCCTCAGAGCCGCCCTGTCTTTATCATAATGTTATATTTAGTCCCAACTCGGGGTACTACGTTTTGGAATGTCTGGGTCCAGGTATGTATAAGTATATCCAATTTATACTGGACTTTTGTTCAAGTGAATTCTTTGAATTTCTTAGATTAACTGAGTTTAAAAATATTTTCAATGTGTTTTATTGTAACTAATAATAATAGTTGAATTTTTGCAGCTCTAAACTGTCAGTATTTTAAATTTATTTTACTTTCTATATATTTAAAGGACATAAAAATAAACAACACTCCATTTCTTGTAAAATGTTTATTTCCATAAAAGCCATTTTGTGGATTTGGACACATTTTATTCGGTTCATTATTAATTTATTTGTTGTTTAGTACCTTAAAATGCTATAATTGTAATTATTGAACATGGTGATAATCCAGAAGACAGGGCTGTTTTCTAATTATTTGGTAGACGAAATGGCACATTTTTTACATTCAGGCTTCCTGTAGATGCTGTAATTGTAAGTCTGTCTATCATCACAAAAAGGTTGCATCGCCCTCAAGGAAACCCATCCTTCCTTATACCTCACTTCTAAAATTAGCGAGACCTTCTCAGCTCATTCTCTCTGTACTCAATTTACAGTTTTGCCACTCTATTTATCTCAATGTTCACTTTTTCCCATTTGTTGTTCCCTTTATTCTTTTATTTGTGCTCGAGCTGCCACCATAGGGCACCTTTCCGATCTTGGTCAATGTTTTCCTATTGTATCCGATGAGCCACCCTTGTACCACTTTCCTATTTTCTATATGTACCAGTTTACATTGACCCTTAAGACTCTCAGAGACCAGAGTTGAGACACCTTTAGCTTTCCCCGTCGTTACTCAGTTCATGACAGGTACTTAAGCTCCCACACAACAACAAGGTAGTGGCTCGGATGCGAGGTTACTCGAATACATGTTTACCGGAATTAACCGACATCTGCGAGCCAGCCCTTTGGCCATACGCTTCAAACACCCTCTCAACACCACTACCATAGCGACCCCATACCAACAAGAACGCCATCCCATCTCTAACTCTCCAAAAACCAGCGGGGGGAATCCCTTTCTCGTCAGCTCTACCTTATCTATTTCCAATTCGTCTCACAATCTCGTTTTGTCTCCAGACGGGACGGCTACAGATTCTATCCAATTTACCTTTAATCTTTTCATTGCACTTCATTTTACCCTCCGATACTGAATTCAAGGGGGGTTCTCCGAAGCACTGCCTTGCAGCAATTGACACCATAAGTTTGCTTGCTAACTCCGTTAACGGCTGCCTAGTCCCATCTATTTCCTTTATTTTTCCATGTATTTTATTTCATCACCTCAGTTATTGTTTTTACCCACTGCTACTCAATTCACGATGGTTTTTCTCAAGCACTATCTAGTAGCAATTGTCTAACACCTCATATCTTCGCTACTTTATTCACGAGTCTTCGGTCACCAGCCAAGTTTCTTATTCCTCAGTATATCGCCACTCAAATTGATGGCACTTAATCCACAGTCCCTACCTACCTGTACCACCATTCTCGGTGGGCGTTACTGAATCACATTTTTATGCTTCATTTCCAATGTTAGTAGCTCCAAGCTTTTTTAAATTCTATCACCAATTTGGGCACTGTACGTGCCCGTGTGAGCCACCTTTAGTTTTCCCCATCGCGAAACTTCAGCGGCTGTCCGGAGAAGAAACAAACAGCCACTTCGAGCCCACGATGGGTACTTAAGCCCCCACACCACGACAAGGTAGTGACTCAGGTGGGGGTTACTCGGATACAGTGGAACTCTCGTTCACTACTTTGTAAATCTGTTGAACATCCTTAAAATTTGGTGGAGCTTGCCAGTGGTCTTAAAGAAGGGTGGCGAGCTAGGAAAGTTTATTCGTTCACTAATCTTAAATATGCTATTCGAAGCTCTTTGTAGAGTAAGGGAACTAAGTATAGACTTTTTTAATTTTAATTAATTTTCTTTTATTAATTTTCCAAGATATTTGGTGATGCTAGTTTTAAAATAATGGTTTAAGAGTTTTATTGTTGATACTAATTTGTTTAATTTACTGGAGAGATTACATTGTGTATTAAAACTTCTCATTATTTTTTGTCATAGTCAATTCAACATTGAATTTAATTAAAAAAATATAAGGAGGAAAAGTAACTGAAGGGTTTATTTATCTTTTGAAATGTACAAGCTAATTACTATTCATTTATATTGCATGGAACTGGCGCATTCACCAAATCCACGAATTAACCGTAATTAGGTGCAATTAGTGTAAATTTCCAGCTGGCCGAGCAGAAATTACAAATGGTTTTCCATAACCATCAGAAACTATAACCACAACTAATTTGTAGCTAGCTAAACCTATCGATCTGAATGTTGGCCGTTTGTTCCAGGAATTCCGACAAGCCACCTATACAAAACAATGATGCCGAAACCGAAACTGCTATTGCACCTGCAAAACAACACGAAACTGCGGGAAAGGGTGGCGAAAATGGCAATGCCACAAATTAAAACATTTCCCGTTCAAATATCCGGGGGATATCAGGCTCACGTGCGTCTCCATTTGCCTCCGGGTCTCCGAGAAGATGAAATAACGAGGTACGTGTGTATGTGTGTATGCTTATTAACAGTCTGTTTAGCGGTGGTTTCTCTAATGAGTCAGTCACTCCACCACTCTCAATTACGGATAATTAAACGAATTAGTATTTGCGTTATGCAATTAGGGAGTTTTCGCGGAGTTGGATTATTCTTCGGCAAACTTCGACTGATGAGCACGTGTTGCTTAATTCGCCCAACCTCGCGTGGCTTTTGTGTAACTGATGATTTTGGACAAAATTATCCCGCGACGTGAAATCGCATTGTTCGGATTCACATTAACGGATAAAATATAAATCACAATTCGGGAACGAAATGTTTTTCGAATGACCTGAAATTTCTTTAAATAAATCACTACTTTCCCGTCGCGATTATTTATTATTCAGTGCGTCAGGTTCGGATGACGTCGATAAATTCATTCGGCATTCAACCCCTTTACCGTAAAGTGTTTATCACAACTCCTCCAAACCCATTAACCGAAATTCGGAAGTTCTAAGTGAATTTATGTGTCGGCGTACACCTCTCGGCGGTACAGGTATTCCAGATTTAAATAATCATGACTTCTTCGACCCTCGTGGTTTTCAACGGGGACGCGTGACACCTCACCCCCCCCCCCCCCCCCCCGAACGAAAAGCGCAAGTGTTTGGTTCCCGGTTTTGATTGTTTAGGACGTAATCGAAACTCGTTATTTTCAGATATCCGCTTGTGGTTCAGGTGTACGGCGGACCAGGCAGTCAGTTGGTTACCGAAAGATGGAGGGTAGATTGGAACACATATCTGACCGGCAACAAGGACTTCATAATCGCCCAGATCGACGGCAGAGGATCTGGCGGTCAAGGCCACCAGCTACTGCACAAGGTCTATTACAAATTAGGATCCGTCGAAGTGGCGGATCAGCTGGAAGTTACCGAGTGAGTTTGCTTTGGGGTCAGGAAGAGCGTCCGGGATGGGAGGCCCTTCCGAAAATTGTTTGTTCTAGTTAATATGCTATTTATTTTGGTGCTGGCGGTTTTGCCGGACGCTCGAATAGATATGGCCCTATATTTAGGGATTTGCGCTATTGCTTTAGACGTTGTGTAACTTTCGACGGTTTTAACTGGAGAAATGGCACTGTTATTACTGCGAGTATAACGGTAAATATTATTCAACAACAAATATTTACTTATACAAGACCGACCCCGTTCACTTGGCCAGGGAATCTGCAACATACACACATTTCTTTTCGACAAAATTGAAAACGTTTAAGAGAACTGTTCCAATTACTTTGTTGGTTTTTCCTCACCTACAATAATAAAAAACTAAAACAAAGTGTTACTTTACAAAAAAGTCATTTCTTACGAAATCAACGATAAATCGAAATGATCTGTCCAATAAAATCAACGATAAAATAAAACAGATCGGCACGAAATGAAAACGTGTTCCAACAAAAGCGTTCCCGTTCGAACCGAATAAAAAGCAACATGTGCCTCGACCTTTCACATTAGATCGGATCCGGAGCCGTCTTTTATTAAATATATTGAATTATTTAACATAAAAAATTGTCCCAGTTCCACATACAATATTTACGACCACACAGGTTGTCCCGATCAAATTCTAAAGGACATCCAAAGGGGTTATTAATATAATGATTATTATTATTTCCAAATTGATTGATAGTGCAGTAATGAATAATTTCTTATGTAAAGACGCTTAAATTATTTATGAACCCGGCTGAACCACAAAGAGGATAATGAAGGGTCTACGCGCTGCGACAAAAAACGTTACTTAGTGTTTTTGATGAATGGGTCTTTTTTGCAGGTATTTGAGGGACACTCAGCATTTCATCGACAAAAGGCGCGTGGCGGTGTGGGGTTGGAGCTACGGAGGATTTGTTGCAGCATTAGCTCTTGCCAGTCCCAAAAGTGTTTTTCAATGTGCCATTGCCGTTGCCCCCGTGACCAACTGGAAACTCTACGGTACGATTTTTACGTTCCAGCACACAAACAAAGGGATTAATTTGTTTTACTTTATGCCATTTTACAACCTCAACAAACCCGTGCTGATGCTCCATCACCGGTTGCTTTATCACGTCGAACTGGTTAAAAAGTTTTTCGTAGAAATTCCGAGCGGGGCAATAAAAATAAATCATCGTTCCTACATCTTAAAACCCAATTACCCGGTGCAAGCTTTCTTTAATATTCGTCGCGGCTTCGGTTGTCAACGTCGCGGTGCATACAAAGCCCGTATTAAAATTCTCCGCATTCGTTTTCAGATTCGGCATACACGGAAAGATATATGGGTCTGCCGAATGTGACGGATAATTACAAAGGTTATGACGAGGCGGACGTCAGTAAAAAGGCCCACCAGCTCAAAGACAAAATGTTTTATTTGGTGCACGGATCGGCCGATGACAACGTACATCTGCAACAGACCATGGCCCTCGTAAAATCGCTGAGCGAGGCGGGAACACTATTTCGACAACAGGTTTGCATCCACTCACATTTTTGATATGTGTTTTGATTTTGTTTTGTTTTTGTCTAGATTTACCCGGACGAAAATCATGGTTTGGGCGGTGTCAAGAAGCACTTGTACAAAAGCATGGCTCAATTTTTCGATGACTGTTTCAGGAAGCAAATTCCGCCGGATTTCAAAGCCGGGCTGAGAAATGACGCTGACGAAACCGAGTAGTATACCATTGACGATTTCCTGTAAAAATCGGCTAACAATATTGTGATTAACTATATTTGCCAAAAGAGACAATTTGAAATTTTAACCACCTGTGAATTAAGTGCGATGTACTATAAGTTCGAGGTACCTACGACGTTCGTCGTAGGCCCGGTTTCTGGTATCACTATAATATTGTCAAATGGTTAATTTTATCTGAAATAGCAATAATACGTGTATATTACTAGATAAAAGTTCAGGAGCTATTTGCCGTAAATTCTAAAATGTACAGACCTTAATCAAGCCTTAATCATCTTTATCTTCCTTAAAATCCTGCAATTTGAAAACACCAATTCACAAATAACCAAACCAAATTTTAAACAATAACAGTTCATTGATTTTTGCAATAATTACAGAATAGAGTGACCTTTTGTTGACCTGGTTAAAAGTTGCATCGAATAAATTTGTTTTTGTTGTAGATTTTGTGATATATCCTAACACAGCAGCAGCTGTTGAGACATCCTCGCGATGTCAGTGATGTAAGTGCCAAATTTAAGAGTTTATAATTGGTGTTTTGTGTGTTTATGTGTTTAATGTTCGTTATTTAATTTCATTAATGATTGATAAATGGCATTTTATAACTCCTACACAAGCGACATTGTTATGAGAATATTTCCTGATTTGATAATATTGCAGGAGGCGGCAATTGAAGACTCCATGTTTGTTCATGTGAATATTTCCAAATTGGGTAATGACGCTTCTCTTGAAGCTTTAAAAAATTAAATTATTAAATTCGTTTTATTAAATTTTATTAAAATAGGCTAGCTACAGAGCACCTTAGACTAGATAAGCAGGAATTTTGTTCGTACTACTAAAGTGATCTACTTGTTCTAAGTGAATTGATTTTTAATGTTCGTTAGTGTTCTTATAAAACCTGGAATGGTTTCTGTAATAGTTGGTACTCAGGTAAAATCATTGCTGAATATCAGTAGCTTAAATTTAGCTTAATAGCCACAGTACAATCAGTATTAGTATGTTGATTATTGTTTCAAAATGTTCTTATTACCTTTTAACATATCTAAGTTGATTCGACGTGTATTGTTCAAATTGTAAAATGTTCTAAAAACTAGTCAATGACCTTTGTACTTATTGTGAATAATAGGTTAGATTTTAAAATGACCAAAGATATAGTGTTAGAGTAGGAGTGACAATTGAATTTTAAACTAATATTTAGACTTATTATAGATCAATTTGAAACCGATCAAATTTACTCAATATTTGGTTAGTTTCAAATTTTTAATTTAACATTCATCCACGCTTCCCTCTCATTGCAAAATATTGTATATAATATATAAAAAATTTTAAAATCAACTTTTTTCTTTGTAGTTGTACAGATACGGGTCCAATAACTTCTATTTTTCAATACTGTTCTGTTTAGAAGCACACTGTGACTTAATATGCACAATAGTGATAAGATACTAAATTTAAACAAAATGGCCTACTTTCTAGCAATAAATAATTGCACCTTAATACTATTTCACAATACAATTTTCGATCACATTCAGAGTTTTGTTTAAAATTTACTATTTACTAATAATTATCAACAGCAAATTGTGTGTTTTAAGTATGTAAATTCAAAAATAGTGAAAGTTTCTTCCTACGTAGATATTTTATATATACTAAAAAACTCACTTACGTGCAGTTTACAAATCTTTTATAAATGTTACGTTTTTCTATCATGGAAAGATATTTGGCATAGTTCGATTTATGTTTTGTATGTATTGTACCTGAAATGTTTCTTAATTTGTTTTTACTTTAGTTGCTTTGACTTTGTAAATTAAATTATCTTATTTGTATATAAAAATCGGTACCTGTTACCATTAAAAAGTACTATAAATAACGCAGAGACATTTAAATATTTTTCTTTCTAAGAGTATCTCTATTATTCTAAATAAAAATAAAAAGTTAATATAATAAAGAAATTTGAATTTACTTTTGTATACAGAACTATTACCTACCATTATCGTGATACATTCCAATTACTGTACATATATTCTACATCCCTTTATTCATCATGTTAAAAAATAGTAGGTAGAAATTACAAATTTACTAGGTTATTAAATAAATAAAATTTAAAATAATAATATGGCTTTTATTTATCCCTGGAAGTCTTTAAATTAGATTATAAGACTAGTTTAGGGTCAACTTAAGGAATGTAAACATGTATGCAATAAGGACACATACCAATCTTATTTAGTAGTTTATTTGTAGTTACAAAATATCACAACATCTTATATGCATATTAAATACAAAAAATATAATTTTAAATACCTATTTTATTATTTTTCTTCGAGTAACTATATTTGGTGACTTTTTTAAGTATATTCAGTTATTGTAAACTGTTGGAGTATTCTCTCGAATCCATGTAACATATTTTTTAATATTCGTGTACACACTTGGCACCCCAGATGCACCACACTGATCTGAACCAAACGATAAAATGCCCACCTGAAATTGAAAATCATATAAGATGTGAGAAAAACACAGTTTGTACCATAATTACCTGATAGAATGTGTCCCCGTGTTTCACCATTAGTGGTGCTCCACCAAAACCGCTGCAGGCGTCGTTTCCTTGTTGTCCTCCTGCGCATACTTGTTCTTCAGAAACTGGCAACGTTCTTCCGTACACCTTTATGCATTGCTGCAAACTGATAATAGGCAGGGACAAGGCCTGTTGTAGCGATGGTGCCTCTGTAAAAGCTAAGTCTGTTAAGTATTGAAACGATGACAAGGACGTTGCCGTAAGTTTAATAAATTTCGTTACGGTTTATCAACCCGTTCATTATTTTATCAGAACTAGCAGTGTGTAGCAAATAATTATAATCAAATTACGTGAATATTCTAAGAAACAGGGACGAGGACGGAGCGGTAAAATGAAAAGAAAATTTTATCACGGTTTAATACAATTAGGAAATTTCGTAACTGGTCCTGAATTATGTTCTCACCTAACTGTCCCGCAGTCTTTCCCCATCCTACAAGTAATCCATTGTTGCTCGTGACCGACCACGGTTCCGGTAAACATATCGGTTGTGCGGTTACTGAAATGTAACGCAAACAAATAATTAATTCATAATAGAAATGTTCACACATTTTCATGCCGAATTCGATTTTCATTATGTGTGCAAGTGTCAACAAACTTGTGCACACGGAAATCGTTACGTAAATTTATGTTACAATAATGAAATAGTTATCTAGTTTTACCTGTATAATTAAGTTTTGATCTTAAAACTAAAAGGGCTATGTTGTGTCGGTAGGTCTGCTTTTGGTAGCCCGGATGAACAACGACGTGGCTTATGGCAATGTCTTGAACTGGCAGTCCGCAAAATTCTGGACCACAGTCAATGTCTGACTGTGAGTCCCATTCACCAGCTCTAACTAAAAATCTGACGGCACACGATTATTTATACGACTAGGACATTAAAAAGTAATACTTACAGCTTATAATTATCAGCCTTAGCCAGGGCACAATGAGCGGCGGTCAAAATAACCCTGTTATTCAGAATTGAACCAGTGCATGGGTACTTTACTTCTCCGGTTAGTACATCTGTAAACAGGAAACTTTTATTTTAATATCTAAAGGATATTTAACAATGTCTAGTGGCATTTAATATATTCAGATTGTGATGAAATATATTACCATATGTTATACATTCGACTTAATCATATTTCTGACACGTATGCATCATCCATAATTAGATCATGCTTTGAAATACCTATATGAATTATGCACTTGGCACAAAGTGATTCACTAAATGAATTCTTACTTCTAAATCCGATCCTCACAACCCATGGAAAAGCACCGATGCTGTCGTACCCGTCCCCTTGGACCTGTGATGCACCACATCTTTGCCCATCCACAACACTATTAGGAGCAATTGTGTTGGGATCGCTGATTTGAGGACAACAGATCAGACCTGATCCTTGATAGCCGCATCCCAAATCACCTATCCTGAGGACACAAAATAAAATTGACCAAATATAATTCATGTTGAACGAATTCTGCCATAAGCTGTACTGATTTTTTATCTCAATAATTGTAGGTCATTATTGTTAACATTGAAATTTATCATTATTGCACAAACAACTGTATACCTGTCGGTGAGAACACATTGGTTGTCGATGACGTTGTTTAAAATGGGACACTGAGATAAAGGGACACATTGTGAAGTGGCGGGACAAAATGTGGACCTTTTAATCGCGTGATTGGCATCGTTCTTGTTCAGTTCCCTTAATGCTCCGGCAACTCCTAATAAACTTGATTGATCTGAAAAATAGCTTGTGTTATAGACACCTTCAAAAAACGTATATAATATTAATTAATACATTTCCTGTAGTCATCAAACAAACAAAAAATGAATGATCAAATAATTATATTTATTACATATTAAGAAAACGCTAATGAATGAATCATAAGTAGTTCCACGTGATGTACAGTTGAGTTAACTTTTGTACGTGTTTTTAATAATAACGGTTTATTAAATACAAACAACATAACATTATTAATAAATCGTATTTCAATTAGAATATTAACCGACCTTAACGACGAAATCCTCTGCTTAATCAAGATAATGAGTGCATAGTAATGAGCATTGCAAATCACTGAATCGTAGTAAGATTTGTTCACATTACATAATTGTTATAAATTTATAAAGGGATATTTATTTTATGTTTTCTACCAACTAGGTGAGGGAGAAAATAAAATAAATATAAAAAATACTATTCATTCAAGTGAGCTTAAAATGTGATGAAAAATGAATACAATTATTTAAAAAAAAGCAACTAACTCTCATAAATTAAAAAAAATAATAATAATACGAATAACTTGGATAATGCCTACATTTATTGACTCCAATATTTTAATTATTTTATTAATTGTTATCTAACAGGAAGTCATGTAACAATACTGTGTTTACTGCATTTAATCGAAGTTCATTCTTAATTTGCAATAATTAGTTATACCGGTATTTCCATTTTATTTAAGTCACCTTTCCGGTGAATAGTCCTTAGTAATAATTACGTGCATATATGAATTTACTTTTAGATTTTTTTCCATAAAAAAAGCTGTCGAAATCCGACGAACAAAACTGTATATAATTTAATTATATTTCCTTCATAGAACACAACAAACAATGTATTGTACTCATTAACCTTCAGTAAAGTTAAAATTAATATGTGTAACATATATTATTCCAGTCACATTTTACACTACCAAATAAATTTTTAATATAAATTTAGATGTCATTCGTCAAGGCTGCAACTGACCAACCGTTGCGTATATTAAAATTATTGTAATTCTGTTAGGAACGACAAATAAGCCACTTTAAGGGTATAATTTTATTTGGAAACCTTGAAATCACTCATTTTTCTTACTTATACCCAAACATCCTGTGGATAAATGTTTTGAGCAATTAGATTAGATTGCGATGACTTGAAGACGATGAACCATTCTACTGCGAAATTACAGTGTTTGTATAGACGTCTGTTTCCATGTTGTTGACTTTTTGTCCACCACAAAACATATAATGATGATTGATGCAAATCAAATAATTTAGTGTCGTTGATAAATTGTGAAAAATAAATGTTTATGATCTGATGTAAACTGAACTAACATCTTTAAGACATTCTTTTATGTAAAACGTATGTTTGCAATAATATAAAAGGGTTTAAAGAATATAAAAAATACCAATATTTCTAAGTTTCTTCATGAATTCTGAGTATAAATTAATTTCATTGAATGAGTAATGACAATATTGGTATTTTTTGTAAGAACCAAGGGAAATAAATACCCTAAAACAAATAAACAAAAATAAAATATACTCCACATCAGTGTAAATTCATTTATTTTGCTTTATTTTTTAGTGTTTACCTTCAGACTAAGTGAAGTGCTCTTTAAACATAATTAACACCGCAATTTGTCTGACTAAATATTGTCCTTTTGTGGAAACAACAACTAAAAATGAAGTTAATAAACTAGTAAACAATTTATTACATAAAATGATCATTTTAATTTTTATATATGTTTTAGAGGTTTAGATGTTAAAATCGAAAGTGTGTATATTTGCAATTGCAATTGTTAGTGTTAGCTCAAAGAAGAATATATAATTTAAATAAAATAAACATAATATTTCTATAAAAATATATTTGGAACTTGGCTAAAGGTGACAAAATTAAAAAAAATATGTATATTCAGCTTTTATAATAAAAGTTCAAGAACTGAAATATTGAAAATACTTTTGAGTCTAACACATGAATAAGACTCATCATGCCAAATTATAAATCTATGATGAATTCCAAAGTTGTTTATGAAAACTGAAAAAGATAAATACATAACGCTACCCATTTCCAAATTTATTTTTTATTTATTTGTATTTATAATTTAATTGGCTGTGATTAAAATCACCATCGGACTTTCGCTCTCATAAAAACCTATAATTATAGCAATTCGCACTGTAACGCGTCAAAATGACCACACTGACACAGAAAATTGAAATGATGCAGTTTCGGACTTACCCACAGCACATAAAATGCCGTTCGAAAAAAGCGCCGCAATCGCGAACACATATTTAACAATTTTCACTTCACAACAACTCATTGTTATCGCCGCCCGTAATTGTATCGAAGTACTCAGCAAAAATCGGATGGATAATATAATATGGTGTTCGGCGACCTTCCACTAAAAATCATCATACATGCGTAACACCAGCCAGGACGAAACATTGTACCTTATCCCCACCAAAGTAATTAGTGGTGATTACAATTCAGAAAATTTATGCGTTGCTTCCTAAGTCATCGGATTGAATTTTAAACTAGTTCCCAAATTACGATAAAAATTGGTCGTATCAAGGTTCCGTATTGGCCACCTACATCATAATTAATTACTTCCAACTGGAAGTCACTAAAAAACCCAGAGGTCTTGACCAAATCCAAATGATGTCCAAAAGGAAATGTCTATTATGTACTGCAAATTAAAATTCTTTTGATTGATTTCTTTAGGTTAAATTATTTTGAAATATATTTCTTTAATTATATTAAAGAATATTTAATCCAATATCTAAGTGTACTAATCGATTACATATATAAATAAATTGTCATATTTCCTAAAACAAATATGCTTTATGTAATTTTATTGATATTTATTAAATAATAAATTAAGTTTACTAATCAATTGGAGCATGTATAAATAAATTGTTATATTATCCAAAATAATGTCCAATTTTATGTAATTTTGACGAATTGTATAATACATAATAACACAAATATCATATGCATAAAGAAATTTATAAATATAAAATTAAGCTCGTGATCACAATGAGAAACAAAATAAACAAATATATCATGCATTCTAAATGTACAATTACCCGAATAAATCAAATTAAAAAGTAAATAGGAGAAAGAATCATATAAAATAGAAAGACCTGGTAAATAATTTCAGACAAAATGAATCTGTTAGTCGACATTCTTGCCAATATTATAATACAACAATACTTTCATTCCAGATGTTTAATTATTATTACAGATAATACAACAGAATTTAATTACACATCAAATACTCCAGCTCTTCGAACATCCTCCGAAATCGAAAATATAGAAAACGTAGTTTTTCATTACTTCGGTTGTCAAGATGTTATATTTAAGTCTAGAAAACCATCAACCTTACTTCAGGAATTTGAGAAACTAATCAGATTCAGCCCTGAACGATTTAGTGAAAGAAGGTATTTAATTTTACCCGTAGAAAACATGTTGGAAAATTTAACAAGCATCTTCAATTTACATGAATTGAATTACATAAGCGATGTTTTAACCGTTCGTGAATTTGGGGACAATGGTACTACGAGGTATTACCAAATTTTAAGTAACAAATATGTAGGTCAAAGTGAAAACAACGATCCGATCTTAATGGATATTTGGTTTCCGAATAATAGATCGTTTTTAATGAATAATATTTTGTATCCTAATAAGCTTGTAAATCAGCTTGGAAGAGAATTAAAAATGGCAACGTTTCAGTATGAACCATATTCTATTATTGGTATTAAATTCACTATTTACTAACTTAATGTGTAATATTATTTTTATAATTGAATTGCTGTAGGTAACACCTCGCAGGAAAATTTTGGTTCTGAAATGAAAACTGTTTTGGCGTTTGCTGCAAAATACAATCTAACAGCAATTCCAATCGTAAACGAATTGGACTATTGGGGGGAGATATTTCCCAATTGGACTGGTAATGGTTTATTGGGAAACTTGGCTGAAGATAATGCCGATGTTGGATTTGGTATATAAACAGAATAAAAATATTATAATTATGAATTAGTTGTTTGCAGCTGCTTTGTATACGTGGGAGTACTCTTATTATTATCTCGATTTATCAAAGCCTCTTGTCAGAACGGGAATAACTTGCCTAGTACCATCTCCAAAGTAAGCATCTTTAATTTTATTCAATATATCCAGATTACAACTATATTTTTATTAAAAGGCTGGCAACTGGATGGCTAACACCAACGTATGCTTTTTCAAATGGTATGTGGCTATTAGTACTGGCGGTATTTCTTGTTGCAGTGGTAGTAGGTTCTATTACAGTCATGTGCTTTAATAATTCGTAAGTTATCTATTCATTTGTTGACATGTTCGATATAAAATAGCTTTTAGATTTAAAAATCAAAACGGATTTGCTGGGAAGGCGTTTGAAAGTACATTCTTCGATGTTTTAAAGATGTTCGCTCTACAAACAGTTTCAGCTAGAAAAATACCAACAAGTATTACTGGAAGATATTTCTTTAGCATTATGTTTCTATTTACTGTGATTGTTACTAGTAGTTACAGCAGCAGTTATTCAAGTATTATGACGATTCCCAGATACGAACGAGCCATTAATACAGTTAAAGATTTTTTTGAGAGCGGATTGCATTGGGGAGCTACGCAAGATGCGTGGATCACATCAATTCAACGAACAGATGACGTATACAGTAAATTAAATCAACTAAATAATAATAATAATAACCGAATGTTTCGTAGAAAATTTATCAAGCCATAGTAAGCAGATTCGAAGCTGTATCTGAAGAAAAGCTGGAAAAAAATTCCAAAACAGAGGACTTTGCATTTTCAGTAGAACGGTTGCCCAAAGGTAAAATGTGCTCAACTATAAACAAAATATTTACAGAATTTTGCAGAAAATTTTGCGGTTGGATCATACATAAAAGACGATGTCATCCAAAATTATCACTTGATGCAGGAAGATTTTTATTGGGAACAATGCGTAGTAATGACAAGAAAAAGTTCAATTCTACTTCCAATGTTGGATTTATTCATACTAAAGGTATTTGAAGCAGGACTTATAACACATTGGCAAGATGAGGTTGGTACAGAGTTTTTGAGCAACTTATTAAAATGTCAGTTTATACAGTACGTCATAACATGAAGTAATATACACTGCGCTACTTTTGAAATAGATATTTTGAACTTAGATTAAATATATTTAAAAATACACTCAATATGTTTGATCAGTAATATTATTTGAATATTTGCAGCTATAGACGGGTAGTTTTGAGTATGCCAAGAAGGATAAAAGCTGTTCATAGAGCAAGGCGAGAACATACCAAGTATTTATATTAGTTTTGTTAGTGGTATAAAAGTTCTGATGTTGATGCAATTTTATTTAAATTATTAAGAAGATTACATTATTTATTAAAACTCATTTTGGTAATATATTTGTTGCAGTATAATGCCATTAGTATTTTGATTTTTAAAATAATTCAAATTATCCACTTCAAATGACACAGGGATTAACGCCAACCCTAACGTTAGGTTATTTTTACAACAAAACGCTTGCGCAAAATAACTTATCGTATTAAGCAATACGCAATGATAAATAAGTGTTTTAAAAACTGTTTAGAAAAAGATTTTTGCGTTATTTTAATAACATAAAATGATTTTTGTAGGCGGTAATGGTTTCGATGGACTCCGTTGTGCAAAAGGCTGTGAAGTTCTATTATCATCACTATACTGAAAGACATTTCTACAGATTGACAATTTTACAAGTGGAAGGGGCATTCGGTCTTTTAGCTATTGGATATATCATCAGTTTTATTGTGCTTATTTTAGAAATAATTCTGCATAAATGCACCGATAGAACAGCAAAACCGTAACAAATGGCATATTTTATGGAGAGTTCTGGTAGTTATGTCGCAATATATTTTATTTGTTCTGAGCCTGCAATAAACTTGTTTAGAAGTTATTGTGTTTACATACCTATTGATTCCACAGTAAACATACATCAAAGTGGCATGCAAGAGGAGCAGTATTTACAAAAAAATTGTATGTAATTTTCATTTGATAATCCACTATAAAATGAGATCACGACAAGACTACCATTCCAGTTAAAAATGACCTCGTTGGCGTACGTAAATGTTTTGTTAAACGTATTAATAGATTATTATTTTAAAAATGCAAGATGCATATTTCTTATTCAAGATAAATTGCATAGATTTGAATATAATAACGAAATACCCATCGTGAATATAAATGCGGATGGCAATTACTTGAATCATTCGCTAATATTTCAAAACTACGGTTGTCAGAATATATTCATATATCACGAAAACAGTTCTGTTATATTTAATATGTTTGAAGCAGCTATTTTAAATAACATCACCAAAGAACGATACATGAACAGAAGATACGTAATTGTGTCAACGTTGACTGATATGAATAAGATTCTAGCATTGCCTAAGCTAGAATTTGTGATGGATTTACTTCTAATTAATTTGGAATCTCAAGTTCAAAAAACTTCTGGTTTTAGGGATATTGTAGAAGAAACTTACAGACTATTTACTCACAGTTTTGGCGGGGAAAAGTTTAATGAGTCGCTGTACTTGGATACTTGGAATTCAAATTTTGGTTTTGTGGAAAATAGAAATTTATTTCCAGATAAAATTAAAAATGCAAATGGAAGGATATTTAGATTAATGACGATACCCTATCAACCTAATAACGTTTTGTGTATGTAACAAAAATTGCTTACACTTTTCTTTGATTTCATATTTTTAGCTGATGGTAAATACGGAGGAACGGAAACGGGACCAATGTTGGATTATTGCAAAAAATATAATTTTACCCCTCAATTTATTATGGCAGATGTCAATGATTTTGGCCAAATATATGAAAATGGATCTTCAGATGGTTTGACACGATTTATAGTGGAAGGATATGGAGAAGTTGGATTTGGTAATATAATTATTTTTTTTTTTTTGATAACATTAAATAATGAACAATTAAGGTTCAATTGGTAGATGGGTGGACTATTATGAATACAGTGAATTTGCTAAACCTATGATTCGTTCTGGAATTACTTGTATAGTACCTTTACCAGGGTATACTTAATAAATCAAAATATATGTTACAAATGCTAGGTAAACTTTTTTTAGTTTGGTAACTGGGTGGCAAGTGCCATTATTAACATTTTCCGCAGAAATGTGGGCTTCGATGGTCTTCAGTATGATATTCTGTTCTATTATTTATTATTATTTTAGAATCTACCACATAAAAAAGAAGTAGGTGCCAACAAATTTGTACAATTTTAACGTTTATTTAAATTGTTTTAGTAAATCTACATACGATCCTAACAACATTCCAAAATTGAGAATATATTACTTTTCCTGTACAGAAATCTTGGCAATGTATATGTTGCAACCAATAAAAATTCCAAGTGACATACTAACTAGATTTGTACTCATTGTAATTTTGTATACAGTTGTAAACGTAACCAATGCATATTCTTCTGGATTGTACAGTTTTTTAGCAGTACCGCGCATTAAGAAATCAATAGATACAGTACAAGATATGGCAGATGAAGAACTAGTATGGGCTGGTGGTACGGAAGCGTGGATTACTACAATATTTTACTATGAAGAGGTAACACTCAGTAATCACCAGTATTATTATTACCTATAAGTACAGTACATATTATTATTAAATATTAACAGAACTCTTGAAAACAATATATATACATACAAAAACAAAAAACTAAATCAATAAAAAGTAAGCCACATCATATAAATTTTTCTAAATCAGATGTATTATATTGGTGTGGCAGATTTTAGTCTTTATATTTAATTTTATTATTACACATTCATAATCACATACATCATTAACTTGTGCATTTACCACTGCTATACTTTTAAATTACCTTTCTGTAGCCAAAGTACAGAACAATTATCAAGAACTTCATTTATGATGATGACGACGTAATAAGAAATATGTCGTTAGAAAACAGATATGGATTCGTAATGGAGAGATTACCATATGGTACAAAATATTTACAAAATGACTAATAAATAATAATTATATTTTTATTTTAGGTCACTATGGGTTGCAAAACTATATAAAAAAGGACGTAATACGGAATTATCGAATTATGAAAGAAGATATATATTGGGATTATTGGATCTACATGCACAGAAAAAACTCTGTTCTTTTAGAATCACTTGACTTTTTCGTTCTACGATTCTTTCAATCTGGACTTTCGGAATATCAAGAGACTAGGGTAATACTTACTAGCATATGCAACCAATTTCACACACATATATATTAAAGCATCTATATTATTAGTTCAGTCAAGCTTAATTGTGCGTTTTAGGTATACAGCACTTTAATTATAATAAATTTATGTTTTCGGGATCTATTAACTAATTTTTCTAATTATCTCGCTATAGATAATAAGACAATGTCTTCAAACGATATTTAATATACAGTATCATAATTGGAACGACTATATAAATAGTCGATAATTGCTCTTGATAAATTAAGAAACAATTTTATTAATGAACAATATTTCGTCAGATATCCATGATTTTTTATCACTACATGGTATTGTTTTGGCATTGATTCAATTAGCTTGTTCAAAATATCATTTAGGACATTAAACAAATAAATTACCATCCGTTTTAAACATGTCTCTCATCACTAAATAGAAATCTAATCCAATCTTGTGTTAGCCAATGAAGATGTTTGTAGACAAGGGTTTTTCGTTTTCATGAGGTTTTTTGGCAGTTGAATAGTTCTGGACACTACAAATTTTGAAACAAACAATCTGCAAGTTTAGCACTATTATAAAGATCAGACACACGCACTTGTAATGTCTATTAACTAGTTTGGTTTTACAAAAAGAAATAAACTGCTAGAACATCAAGTTTTTGTCGCTTCAAAAATGGTTAAATGTAGATATTTTAAACAGTTTTTGGTAACGAATATGGTAGAAATAAAATAATTACAAAATGTCTCAACATTTGTGTACGCTTCTACCAAATCCTGTACGTTAAGTGTTGCGAATATTTTCTGTAAATTTTTAAGAAATAGATATTCATTTATAAAAGTAGCTTATATTAAGTAAAAAGGACCTGTAGAATTTTCTTACCACTTGCCAAAATAAATATGAGTTACTGCATTTTTTCGAATTCTGCTAAACCAATTTTCGTGGGTAACGGAAATCGTACAGAACAAAATGTGGTTTTGTTTTAAAAAAATTAAGCTGTAGACACTTAAGTAAGTTTTTCTTTATCTAGTCTGGAAATATTCGGGACAGCTAAAGGCAACTAATATGACACCCTGTACATATACATGACATAACAAGTATTTTTGATCAATATTACAATTAACGACTATTAAAAAGTATTTACTGTGAAACATAATAATTTATATTAAATAGTTTTCATGACACTTAAACCTTAATGATTGTTAAATGTCTTAATTACAAGGTTCTTAAGTTGACCCTAATAGTATGGTAGTGTTAATGTTTTACAAATAAAACTGTAAAAAATGCAATTCATAAATTAAATCTAAACTATTATATCATACAACATTATGGCAAAAACTTATTTCATAAAATTGTAAATAATAGCACTCAATAAATAGTTCCTAGTATTGTGTACACATCAACGCATTTACACAAACACAAGTGAATTTTTTAGGTATACTATTCACTATGTAATTTTTAGGTAGTTTTAGACCACATGGATACAACAATACAACAGGCGATATTTTACAATACACATAATAATCATAGAAACGTGGTTAAATTAAAATATGAACATGTTGAAGGTGCCTTTAGTATACTAATATTTGGATATTGTGTGGGACTGTTGTCTCTTATTGTTGAAAATGTGATGGAAACCTGTAAGAAACGTTCAATAAAAAACAACACTTAATTTTACACTAGTTTTTAAGAAAATAAAGCTGGATAATACATATAAAAGTTTATTTATCGTAACACATACATGATCACAATGTGTGATTATAAGTTAGGATTGATTTTAATATACACATAGAGGGTCCCTGCTATTGTCTAGAATAATTGGCATTTATGTAATGGAACAGTACAACTAACATAAAAAGCACCACTCCTAAGGCGTTGGAAAGAATAGCCAAGTGAACATCTGTAACCATTCTGAAAATAACAAAATAATGCATTAAATAATACTATAATTTTACTATGTTTAAAAAACAATAATAAACTAATTGCATTAAAAAAAATAGTAGATTTTGTTTTACCTCAGAACTGCTGGAACTAAATTTCTAAAATAACTTGGTGCAAATATGAAATTTAACTTTCCATTTTCGACTTAACCTGCAGTGACCATTTTATTAGCTCAACATCAGTTCAGAAGTAAATTAATTTCAAAAGTTTATAAAAAAAAACTCATTTTGCTATCCTATTATTAAAAAGACAGTATAAACAAATTTTGGAAATTATGCGCATGCGCACAATTCAAACACAACCTTACAGATCTCCTATTAGTCGTTACATTAATTTTACGTGTTGTGTTATAAAATTGTGCACGCGAATTATCTGCAAGTTTAAGGTAAGCCCGATATCGTTTACATTATGTTTAAGATAATCTGCGACTCGACCCTAAGTGTTTCACATCACTAAATCACGTCACAACAAAAAAACGGTTTTCAACGGTCCACAATCATGCCATCCTTTCAATTTCACAAATAAGAAGTGTCAGAGGATTAAAGGAACTTACTTACTTTGAAAAATTATAGGTTTTTACGCTATTTTCAAGTGAATTGCTGCTCTACAACTATTTACGTGGCGTTTATCAACAAATTGCCGGTTGACGTATCACCTCAATTACAGGTCCCTGTGTTATTGACGGCGTACAAACTTGAGAACACAAAATTTGGAAGTTCCGCTATTTCAATATAGGTGGCCATACCAAGCATAACCAGTATTCACTTTGAAGTTGACCCGTTATTCGATGGATGGCGCATGAATGAATATTTCTTTCCGGTGTTTTACATCATTTTACAGCAGTAAATTTATTTAATTTAATTTAATATTTCTAATAAAACTAGTTGTTACGGCAATGTTAATTAAAGAATGAGTGAGAGTGTTAATTTTTAGAGCTAGAGACGTTATTTTCAAACTCGCGATATAACTAACACAAAAAATAAATATAGTTTTATTAAATAAATACTTTTAAAGTGGAAATTTGAATTATTTTAAAAACAGAAATATAAATAAATTTTAATAAAATATGTATATATCTCCTGCACAAAATTGAACAAAGTTGCTTGTCGTTGACCCAGACTGCTGTATTTCAAAATTGCAATTATACTTGCAATATCTTCAGAAGAAAGTCTTCTTTGAGGCATTTTATGGTATTAAACAACAAATAAACTAAGACTGAGCCAAATAAAATATGTCCAAAATCCAGAAAATATATTTTTTTGGAAATAAAAATTTTACAAGAAATGAAATGTTCTTTATTTCTATATCAATGAAATATATAAAAAGTAAAATAAATTAAAAAAAACTGACCTTCTAGAATTCAAAATATTAAAATAATATTACTGGTTAAACTAAACATACAGAGAATATTTTTAAATTCAAATTATTCACTTCAAAAGATGCGTATTGCCTATAATTATTTCAGATTATTCTTATTTTAATTTATTAAATTTATTATTTTATTTAAATTATAATTGTTTGAGTAAACTTTGAATTTACGTGGATATAAAGATTGATTCATTATATCACAGCTCCATATTTGCTTAAAAACTGAAGAAGTTTTGGTTCAGGTTAATTTAGAATAATAATTATATAAGTTATGCTTTGGAGCAAATAAGAGTTCAATATTTCACCAATTCATCGAGAATTTTCCTGTGATTAAAACTCACAATCTATGTTAAAGTAGATCAACTACCGAATATCAAGTACATCGAAGCTTTCTTATTTTTTTGGTCATTCCATTCGTATTTCTCCAATTAGCGGTCTGCTTAATTCATCTTGAAAAATAGATATATTCTCTTTTAAACTCTCTCTTGAATTTTAACTCAATTTAATTAGATTAGATACATAAATAATATATTAATAATTATTATATATATATAATATTAAAATTATGTTGCAATATAATTACAATTTTTCTTCTTTACAGTATCATGAATTTGGTTTCTGCTTCCAATAATTTGAAAGTACATGCATTATCAACGGGGGAATTGGTACACCAGTACCAAACTAAATCTAATAGTTCCCTAAGAAGCATCTCCTTTTCAAAAGACTGGTGTTGGTTGGCCTGCGTTTCCAATTCCGGACCCACTGAAATCATTGCAATCACTGATCAATTGAAACCATTGTATAAGGTTAATAATGTTAAGGATGCTACCTGTGCAGCATTTCAACATACAACAAAAAAGTATCTCGGAATTGGTACTCAAAAGAGTTCGGTTTTAGTATATGATGTTAAATTTCGAAAGCCCACGAAAGAATTTCGGACGCCATCATCAGTGACACACGTTGCTTTTACGGCTAAGGACAGTCATCTGGTTGCAGCTTGTGACAACGGTGATGTCGTACTGTTCAACAACGAAGTTAACACCCGCTCTACGACTCTCAACGTTCCTAAATCTTCATCAGTGTCTGTAATACGACCCAACATTCAGAAACGTCATTTACTTCTAGGTGGTAGTGAAGAAGGTATCACAGTGTGTTGGGACACCAACACTTCGCAAGTTAAGTTCATGATGGAAAGTCACCAAGCTCCTGTGTCGGCTTTGACCTTCTCGCCCATAAATTCAGATTTAGTATTGACGGCGGGTTTAGATCGAAAAATTAACTTATATGATGTCGATGGGCACCACTGTATAAAGTCATTATCCATGAACAATAATATATTTGCCGTAGATTTCTCACCCGATGGATCACACTTTGCGTTAGGTTCTCAGAACGGAAGAATTTTAGTATATGATGCCAGGAAGATGAACTTACCTGTTATCGTAATTCAGGCACATAAAGAACAAAGCGTCAACGATTTGTTGTTCCAAAAGATTAACCCTGAATCCAATTCAGTCGGAAGTCAATTAGAATCTGATCAAATGTCAGCCTCAATGGAGGATACGAACGGCAATGAAGAGAGTTTTGGAAATTTCACAGCGATGCTCTCGCAAGAAGTAAACGACTCGCAGAAAGGGGAAGATGGTAGAGACTCCTTTTTGGAAGCCGTCAACCAACTGGGTCAGAGCTCTGTACAGGATTCTCACGGCAGGGATTCTTTTCTTGAAGCGTTAGGATTAGATCATAGTTTAAACGAGTCCAAAGCGGTGGAAGCACACGCCGAACAAGATAAATTGGACATAATTCCTGAGATCGTGGAAACTTGTCCTCAAGATATTGCATCAGAGAGGAATGCAACGCCAATATCCAGCGTCCGTAAAATTCACGAAAGAATTGAACATGGTGAAAGAAAAAGTCAAGCATTTTCCACACCGGTCAATTTGGAACCCAAATCCGCCGGTAAAAACAATTTTCACGACGTATCTCCCGTAATTAGTTCGTCGAATTTAGAAGTCGGATCTATGATAAAAAAAGTTGTGAGCGAAGTTGTTTCTGAACAACTTGATTCGTTCAAAAAGGAGATGATGGAGTGTTTAAATGAACAATTGCAAAAGGTGAAGGAGGAAAACGCCCAAAATAATTTCAATCAAAAGTGTAGTAACATGCATATGTACCTTAATTTGGTCACCATGCTTATGAGTAAGAACAATGCTGATGAAGATAAGTTTAATGAACTGATAAACATTCACAAATCAGATTGTTATCACGTAAAAGAAATAGCCGCCTTGAAAAAGTATATCGCCCAATTGGAGGCGCAGATTTATTATAAATATTCTGATTGATTTACATATTATATTTACATAAAAAACTATTTTTATAATATTTTGTAATATTTTCAATAAAGTTTTGTAGTAAAACTTGGGTGTATTAATAGATGTCCATGTTTATTATTTAACAAACATGCTGTTTATGCATTAATAAATACTTAACAAGCCAAGCACTGATCAATCTGGATACATAGATAAATTTGAATTGCACACGTATTTTTTTTTATTTCTTTTATGTTTTATTAACATTGACTTCCGTAGGCAGTGGTATTTACACTTGGATTTATGACTTACAATGTATACAATTCTAGTCGCATAAATATTAACCGTTTTTCCATATTTACATGAAAACTTAATAAGTTAGCATTATCAAACAGATCAAATGAAAATTATAATAAATTTTATTAGCGTTGCATGCATAAAGAATTAAATAAATGCAAAGACTGTAATTAGGCATAAGATAATTCAGGAAATGTATTTTATTTTATTTGGTTTATATTTTCGTTAAATTAATTTGTAAACAGCTGTACGCAGCTAATGAAGATAACATATTCAAACGTTAATAATAAAATATTTCGCAGTTTTACAAAATATAAATGTTTATATTTCATGTTTATATAAAAAATATTGACATGAATTCAATTATTTTCAGAAAATTTTACATTTTATTGTTATATTTTTTAATAAATTCCACTAACACATCATTCATCATAGCACAAAAGTATATTCTTGTGTGTTATTAAAAACTGCTGCATATAGAAATACGGTTGCCGACCCAGAGGAGACCGGAAGTTCTTGCAGAGGTGAATCACATACTTTACAGGTCACCTGATTAATACACCATATCTAACGTGGTGTGACTCATTTAGATTACAATTAGACCGTTTCAGGTGGCAACAGATTTTTTTTATTTTCATATTCAACCGTGAATCACGCGTTTGATTTTGTTTAAAAGGATTTATATGTTAATTGTTCGATCGAGAGTTCAAAGACAGCATTATTTTTAACTAAATCTAAAATCAGCAATTTTATTACATCAATTGCCCGGATTGATCATGTCGTAATGTACGTGCGAGCAATTGTAAATATAAAAAAAACTAATCATAATGTTTATTACTTGGATTTTTACGTCATATATGAACCGAAAAAACTGTTTTACTCATGTTCTTGAAAATAACCGTTTGCGGTTTAATTAATTTACATGAATATTCATGCGAGATTACATTGTACGGCGTGTGGTAGAAACTAATATTATGTTTATGGTAAATAGATTAATTAATCAAATTTACAATATAAAAAGACATTATGAAATGTGCGTAATTTTACATACGACGGGAAAAATCCAACTTTTGTTAATTACGTAATTTAATAGATTACATCTTAGTTTCACGATATTCTCGCAGTTCGTTGGAATAATTTGTTTGCGTTAAATACGATAATACACTTCATATTTTAAGTTTCCGGATATTTTTATTTTTCCGTTGATAAGTTCAGATGTGCCAAATACTCGAGTGACATTGCCAGATGAAAAGAAGCCCTTTTGCAATTGACGTCAATAGAATACGAACGGAACAATAATCATTAAAATAATGAAACAAACTCGAATTAGTCAATTACGTTTATACGTATCATCTGCTTTAATTCAGATACTCAATAATCTGCACGTTGAAAAGCAGATCCACGGACTCGTATGACTCACACAAACTTTGCAATCCATAATTATTGGTGTTTTTATATATTGAACTAATTAATTTAATCTGCACGCATAATAATAAGGAAGGTGAATCATCTTTGTGTATTTATGTTATTATTGGCCCCATGATTCATATTATGTTAAATAATATCACATAACTGTCTGGGATTTACGATTTTTGAAGGTTTCTACTAAAAGAAGTTTCTAATTTAAGACCGCCAATTTAAAATGATTTCCCATATGTGCGAATACGCATAAGATTATTTATTGTTTAAGGTCATTGGTGTTTTGGCACGTGAAGGACCGAATGAGCTCATTAAAATTTTCTAATTTTCGTCAAACGAGATAGAATCGAACATAATTTAGCTTGGGCCATACACGTGTAACATCTGTCTAATATGCATATTACACGATTCATAAAATTTCAAATGTGCTCATCTACGCGTTAAATTTACGCATCGGATATGCAAAAAATTGACCTCGTGTACTTGGTCAAGGATTAAATTCAATCTCCTATTAATTACTTAATTTATGTTGAACAAACACCTAGCCTAGGATTATATTCGATCTTCGTCTAGCGACGAATTGCTTAATGGACGTGGAAGGGCAAAAGCCAAAAATAACTGAGGTAAGCTTGGCAGATTTCAACAGATAATATTTCAATAATTGGTAATTGTTTAGCTCCAGCTATTTTTGGCTATAAAAAAACGAAAAAATGACATTTTGTCATTTTTTTTTTCTCTTCAAAATATTCTACCCTTCGAAGCATTAAAGAATATGTTTTGATTCTAAGATTTTTCATTTTAAATTTGCGGTTTTTGCTTGAAATTTTTAGAAAGACGTTTTTTATACTATATACATATTTTTTTCAAAAAGTTCATTAAAAATAAAAAAAAGTCGATAACGTAATTTTTCAATTTTTTATGAATTTTTGAAAATTTAAAAATTTTTACGTCACAAGAGGTCAAAAAATATTTTTTTTCTGTTCTATTTTTAGACGTGATGAAGAACTTGTCTTAATCAATTACAAAAATTATTTTTTTTATACTGCATGCCAATTTTTTTCATTTCATTAAAAATAGAATATTCTCAAAAAAATTGTGTTATCGACATCTATTTTTTTTAGAAAACATGCTATTTTTGACTTTTTGAAAATATATATATTTACATTTTTGTGATATATTTGAAAATCTTATTATTATATAATAAATCTGAAAAAATCATTATTTTTCATTTCACAATTTTTTTTTAATGCGTCGGAGAGTGGAAATTGTCAATAGCTTAATATTATAAAATAGTTGGAGCCGTGATTCTAAACAATTACCCAATAAATAATAATCGTTTGAAATATGTTAATATGAAATAATAGATCTTACAATCGTAATCGTTGCATCATGAAAACGATAAAGCAATCGACATTAATTTAATAAACTAACTTTAGATGGATTGATCTTGATGCTCTTGTAGGAGACGCTCATACGGTGTTTCCGAACGCGAATTCGCTGTTTAAAACATGCACCTGTGGTGCGAACCAGACGTATTTTGCGCCTCCACACGCTCAGTTCGATTATAATTCAATATTCCCACACGAATAATGTATTCTAGGCACGCCAAAAATTAACTAGGAATCTATTAGCGGAGATTTTCAATTTTAAGATGTTAAGATTTATCGGACGCCCCCAAGGGACCGTTGATATTATTGGATAAGCCGCGTGTATTTGAGTTTCGAATGAATTAATGACCGCCTGCAATCTGCAGTAAGTAAGTAAGTCCTAGTTTTTTAAGATTAAGTGTCTAATTACATTAGTGATTTTAAAATATGGGTACCAGCGTTGGTTTACCAGCTCGGAAGGACGGTCCGCAGTGGCGTGCAAACACCTGACCTAACATAAAAAGTCACCGCGACGAGGATGAATATTAAATTTTTCAATGTTAAACCTGAAATAAAGGAATAAAGATTTAATTAAGTTCCATCAAGTAAAACAAATTTACGCAATTATGGCCTTTACCAAGGAGTTTATTATTAAACATTAATATCAAACACAGACAAGTACTTTAATTTCATGTTCATTGTTGGAATTTCGTATGAAAAAATTATTTTAATTGAGTTTTATCTAGGTTCTCCACCACTGAATAATAAATATAGTGCAAAGATATTCGATACCTACCTGTTTGTCTACTGAATGTAGTATGAGGGTACCTCTATGTCTGCATCTCACTGAAAAAAAAAAAATAATTATAAGGATGGTCTGGCCTATTCTTTTTTATTATTTATTGCAAAAGAGGATCCAACCGGAGAAAACGCCCGGGGTAAGACGGCCGTCAGTTTATTTATTCTCCTGTAAATTTTTCGGTCATAATAGAAAATCGTCGGAACCGGGGAAACTTGTACGGACAAGTAATATATATTTATTTTGTTCAATAAGCCGCACCAAAAAACCGCACATTGATAATTATCCGATGTAATATAATATTTATACATAGAACAAAATAAAGGAAGCAGCGGTTGCCTCTTTGGAATTTTTTATAATAAAACGAAACGTGAATTTTAAAATACTTCCATTTCTTAGACACTGAAGCTGTCGGATTCGGATTCATAAAAATTTATTAAAGTATTAAAAATGTACTACTTGAATTGGATGCCAGTACCTATAATGTTTATTATTTTTCCTGTTATTGTTGCGTCCACTACTTTACTTTTTTAATTTTCAATGACAAAATTATAATTACTTTCTATTTCATAGTTTTCAATGTTCTCTTTCAATTTAAATCGATTATTTATTAGCAGTCTTTTGGTTATTATAATTACTTAGTCACTGATCGTAATGAAACTCTAAGAAATATTGTAATTCAGCATTACCAAGACCTAGAAAAATGAGAAGAGATGACTAAATAATTTATGGCTAAATAAGTCAATCGTTTCCAATATTAAAAAATTTTGATAAATAGCTCGGAAAATGGTCGAGTCTATGCCATGGAGATGGACAAAATTACAAAACAAAATTGATATTGTACAAAGTTTTAATATTAAATTAAATAACACAGATTTAATAATCAGTAAGAATCTCTTTCAAAATTGAAGTTGCTGTATTTATGTCCAACTCAGAATTCAGAAATTACATTAAATAAAATAGTTGGCTACAATATTTAACAATTTGAAAAGTTTCTATAATAATGACTTTGTCACAATTTGCTTTATTCAGTAATTTATACTAAGAGAGTACGAGGAAGAAATAATTGAAGACAATTTGAGATTGATAGAGATAGAATAGTGGGCCTGCATCAAGTAGGAAATTTCGTTTCGAGAAATAGCACGGCGTTTGAACAAAAATGTGAGTATTGTAAGAGGATATTGACAGTCATGAAGTGAAGAGGACAGAAGAGCTTGAGCAGGAGGTTCCGTCGTCGTTTTAGATTATTGACCCTAAGGGACAGCATGAGTTCAACGTGGGTGATTGCTGATGATTTTTTTGCCGATAAAGCCTACTTTCATATTAACAATCAATAAACAGGTAAACAGATCAATACCAATTGGTATTCGATCTGTTTACCTCCGTATAAGGTCTTTTGGCCTACGGACTTTATGCCCTTTTTTGGACTTACCTCTAACCTCAGACACCAATGTAGTGACTGGTGTATGTAACGTCAACAGTGGGATGAGGAATGGAATCACATTGTGTTTAGTGATGAATCACGCTTTTGCTTGTGTATGTCTGATGGTCATGCGTTAATAAAGTGACGACATACAGAAAGATTTGATCCTCGCATTGCTGGGGAGAGTCATATTCATAAAACTATGGGTTTAACGGTATAGGGTGCTATTGCTTATGGTAGCAGGTCACCTTCCGTTTTCATTAGTGGCAATATGACGTCCCGGCGATATGTGGATGACGTTTTGGAACCTTAATTTCTTCCTTAAATAAGAAGAGATCTCGGACTTTCAGCAAGATAATGCCCGTCCACACATTGGCAGGAATATATTAAACTTTTTAGAAGCCTCCCATGTGAATTTACTGCCTTGGCCAGATCTTCAGACCTTTCCCCAATCGAACATGTGTGGGATATGATGAGACAACACTAAGGAATTTACAGCGTCCTCCACGGACTCTTAATGAACTAAAACGTCAGATTCGGTTCGCCTGTGATGAGATACAACAAGACAAAACAGGAAAATGTCGATAATCTCATTAAATCGATATCACGAGTGTTTTAATCAAAGAGAGGGTACGACACATTATTAGCTTCTAACAATTTATGCTTTAATCTTTTTGTTCAATTTTTTAATCAATTATTAGTCTGTAAGGTTAATACTTTTCTAAAAAAAAATTATAATAAATCAATTATATCTAGTCGTTGCTTTTTTTTGCACGCAGTATATATGTTAATTGAAGAAAAATATATATGAAACGCAAATATTGACGACGAATAAAAAGGTAAAAAATTCATCTATTTTCAAATCAATGCAGGAGTAATTTTTATAATTTCCGTTTCAGTGGTGTCGCATAATACGTTTTTTAATTAGCCTAATGAATTCTCTGTATTACGTCTCAATGATTATTAAATAACATGCTAATTAATAATTATGGGCCGATGTTTTAATTAACAATTCCTCTCCGGTACATAGATCGAGTGCAGTTGCAAAAACAGCCAGAAAATGTATTTAATTTACTCCCATATTCAACTGTCAATTGCAGCGCATTCCTGTATAGAGCGTAATCACATTATGATTACAAAAAAATCTACAGGGTGTGTCATCAACTTGGACAGTTGTTCATTAGTATTTTTATGGCCTTACCAGGAATACTTTTTAACTATAAACCATTTTAATGGACCGCTTGGTAATATTAAAGAACGGGAGGTTTTGACGTTTTTTCTCAAAATATTGTTGGCTTCATGCTCGAAGTAATAAACAAAATAAGTGGTTTTATTCCTGTAATTACCAAAAAGCCTGATTATCTGTAGACTGTGACCGGCACAGGTCAGGTGGGACCGAAAAATGCTGCAATATAAAACATTATCTTTTAAATCGTCTCTTTTGTACGGGTTGTTAAACTTTTTTTAAGTTATATGTGCCTAAATTACTTTCTCATCACACTGATAAGCGACATTCCTTCATGATTGTAGACGGCGGACTTTCCTTTTAGACAGTAGCCCTAAATCAAATGGGAATTCTTCAATTGTTTTCGCTCATAAACTCGCATAGGTATTTAATATGAAAAATATGTGAATCGTCAAAATAAGCGAATTTCGGTTTTCTAGGGGTGCCAGACGAATTCCAAAACAAATAACCAATTTTAAAGTTGAGCGAGTAATGAAATTAGAATCCACATGTAAATAAAAAACGCGGTATTACGAATCAAGGTGAATCGAATATTATTTATGTGAACGGGCCTTAAGGAAATTCAACCCCACATGTTGAGTTCAATTTGGTGGTCCCCCTGCGTATCCAGGGTAACGCACGGGGATACATAATAGGCAGATTCCTTGCAGAAATCTATACAGGATGAATATCTCGTGTTTTAACTTTAGTTTTATTGGACTTCGGGTTTATTAACTAAGTTACACTGACACACCGTTGGTTATTTTTATGGACTAATAAAAAAAAGGAGTCGACGGTTTTTAAGGCGAACACAAAGTTTTAATTCGATCGGAAGCGGGCATTTTTATAATCCCCGTTTTTAATTTGTTTTTGAAAGTTGATTATGTTTGTAACAGTCACTTAAGCTATTAGTAAAACTTGTAATCGGAAAGTCCATCCCAAGCGAATAAACGATTAAATATTCCGCAAAATATTTACGTCCGACAAAAAGTTAAAGTTTCCGGTCCGCGACCAAAGTTAAAAATTATTAACGCCGTTAACATTGAAGATATTGACTATTTTTAGCACTGCAATATTGCATTGCCCGTATAAAATTGGTTGTGTATAATTAGGTTACCACGATTACAAGGTTTATATGTCAGTGCTTTTTATAGAAGACTATTTATTAATTATTACCACCATGCTGCTATTAAATAATTTTATTCCAGGTTACTCATATTTCAATTCACATTTTAGTTTATAAAAATAACATTATTATTATTATTAACGATTATTTTGGTCACGTCATATCTTATGGAAAATTGAAAAATTGGACAGGTGCTCATGTTCACAAAAATTCATAACATTATTAATGTTACAATCAATTTACAGAGAAATGCTAATATATAAAATAAAAATAGAATCTTTAGTAATACCCACATATTCAAACATTTTTTTGAATTTTGATTTTAGTATTTTTTTAACGAGATATCAGCAAAAGATGTTTGAAATTAAATTCCACGACTAATTAATTAACACTAATTAATAACCACAATTCATCTAAATTTGACGGTTTTAGGTGTTTTAATCGAGACTTCTTGGCGTTCTATAAGTTTTCAATTGGATTTAGATTCAGACTTTGACTAATCGAAAACCTTTTAAAAAAGTACTGGACGTATGCTTGACGTATGCTGGATCATTATCATGCATAAAAATACTTCTAACACGTAAATTATCGTTAGTAAATGGCACTATTACATCTCTCATAATATCTGTGTACATGAAATACTCCATTTTACAAATAATTTTCTATAATGGTCATATACCATGCCAATAAAAGAATGCCAAACCAAAAAGTTTTTCCCTTATGTATCAAAGTACCTGTAGTGTATCTAGGGTCCAAACTTTTATTTGGAAGACGATGTACGTAGTGTTTACCATCTGATGCTATTCTATTGAACTGATTCTTCAATCCAAAGTACTCTTTACCAAAATTCTGGAGGATAATTAATATATTTTTCTCCAAAAAACTATTCTTTTTTGATACCATGGTTTCTTTACTGAAATATATCCTTGCAAGTTTTATTCATTCAGTCTGATTGTACAGACACACTAATATTGTGTGACTCAATTAATTTATCCAATGTAATGGAAAACTGTACTGATAAATTTCTTCAAAAAAACTATTTTTAGTTGGACCAACTTCACTGAGACAATGGTTGTATATGTGTAGTTTTTAAGATGTGTAATAAAAAGAGCAAACAAAAATTACAGAATATGGAAATATATTTTTTATACTGCCTGGACAAAATTTAACTTAAATCCTTTTAAGAAATGTTCCATTTTATATTTTATACTATTTTTCTGGTGACCACCTAATAATCCAATTTTTCTAAATTAAACAATATGTTATACCAGTTTTATATGTATGTATTCATGAATAGTTTACAAAAAATCTACTTGTATTTTAATAATGTGATGATTACATTTACATAGTTTTAATTAAATAATGTACTAGATAATTTATTATGTAAATTAGATGCCACGGTTGCTGATAAAACTTTGTCTAATTGTAAAATTAAGTAAAACCAGCACAATCATAAAACGAATGACCTAATACGACTTTTAAATTATTTAATTGCCGAGTAATTTGTTGACCAAATATAGGAATTCTCGTACATTTGCTGCAGGTGTGAATTTTTATTGAAATTCGAAGGTGACTCTTACAGCTTGTCACATACTTGTTTCAGTTCCATATGCCTGAATTCCTTAAATACTTCCACTTCTGTTTTACATTCTTCACTCACAACAGGTATAAGAGATGTTGAACAAACCCCATAATTTTAATTGTTCAATTCGTGAACGTCAAAATCGACGAGCGCAGATGAATGAGCGGGATGGAATCCGGTGTGTGGCTGTTGGGTTTTCAATTTTGCGAATGGCGTTCGGCCGGTGCATTGTAATTTTAGTTTCGCCGCGATAACTTCTGCGATCTTTGAAAGCTCGCGTGAAAAAATGCGGTTTCGAAACGTTCGACCTTCTGCGACATTAAATATTAAAAGCGTATCAAGTGAACTTGAACATTTATTGTTAAATTTTACTGCTGAAACAATATGGCACGTTGTGCGGCATTTATAAGTGTGGGCCGGCCGGGTTGGTGGACGGCTGGGGCCGTTGTAATGCAGATGCACGAAAGATGTTGTCACGCGTATCAGCTTCTTAGTGTTTTGAATATGTAATGTCGGCAGCGAAACAAGCTTTGATGTGTGCTTGTTTTGCTTAATTATCTGTTAGGGCTATTAAGACTACTTACGTAAGGACTTTGATACAATTAACTCGTGACCTATTGAAAAGAAATGTAGATTATCAGTTAATTATCGTCCACGATATTTTCTGGCCGCCCTCAATTACACTACGTTACTTTGATAGCCCGAAACGACATATTCCAGTTAACCCCTTCCTGGTACAAGTGTATCTATGTAAACTATCTACACCGCTGTTTTATGAACTAATTAAGATAATCTGGAATAATATTTCAGTCACCTATAAATATTAATTATTAACATAACTTTTACACCCGCCCAAGTTGTTATAGAAACTTTGAACCTGGTATTGTGGCATGCTCAACTTTAATTATTAAAACAGTTATAAAAAATATAGCAAGAAATATGAGATCGTATCTAATTTAAAACACTGCGCAATTTCAATTGGATTTTAGCACGGATTTTCATAATGCCATGAACAAATACCATTTGCATTTAGCGTTCCAACGGCGACAACTGTGCACCGACGTAATTGATAATTAAAAAAAAAGAAACGGTAAAAATCATTTTGTATGAATTTTGTTAATACGAAATGGGGTGGGAACGGTTCACGGTCTACAAGTCCATTCATTATTCTTGCGCAGGGCCGGATACAAACCGATTTATGGCATTACCCTCTTGAATATTTTTTAAATGAGGCAATTCATACATAAAAACCAGAAAAAAAATAAACGAATCGTTTATGAAACGTTAATATTCATACTAAACATTAAGAGCCCTTCGAATTTAGCCATGTAAAAATTTTGTAGTCCTGTTACTGAAATGCGAGGATGTAATTGCAGATGAGGGAATTTAATAATTAATCCGTTACAAATTGACTATGTACGCAAAAAATCCTGTAAATTAAAAGAGTACGTTCGAATATTTTACGAGATGATTTAATAACAGATTTTCGAATATTAATTGACAAATACCGTACATATTTTATGCCTGTATTGCAAACTAATAACAAAAATTTTAAATGAAAAACCAATACGAACTGGGCACTGAAAACATTATGAAATCGGGATTTTGTCCGACCCTGTGAACCATTGTCGTCTGATGCAATTTTTGGGTTGCAATTTTATGCAAGGAGGTCTCGTTAAATTACACTTAAAACACAATAAAATTCGGATTAATCACAACATACGATCGCTACTTTTGCATGTCTGACTACTTTAATTATGTTTTCCGGTTTTATCCAAAATATATCTTTAATTATAGTTTCTTTTTTTTCAGTCGACAGTTCGAATTTATAAAACAACATGTAAACAACGGGCTAATTCCATTAAATTACTTTATACCGCTGTTACATTTGTTATTTTGCATTGTTCTCTGTAATAATGTGGAAGTCCGATACAATCGATAGCCTAAATCTGGAAATTTAAATAAATTGCGGCCACGCAAAAATGGCTAAATCGGAAAATTACCCACTTTTGCCAGTTTCAATTCGTGTAATGTTTACGCAATGAACGGTTTAATGTGACAATTTCTAACGCCGAAATTGCGTAGACAATTTAAAAATATGTAATAATAATAAAGAACACTAAATTCTTTCTTTACGACTATTCTCAGCTGCTGCATGTCTCCCTAAAATATGCTGTTATCTTTCATCAAAAATGTGCTTTTTTATATCGCTGTCTCGTTGCTGAAAGACAAAATTCAGAGTGAACAATATTATAAATATGGTGCCTTTTTGGCTTCAAATTAATAACATACAGGAGTCGTCATTATGATGGTAACTTTAAAATGTTAAATATTTTATCCATACCGCTTTTATTTTACGTGAACTATTAAAATCATATTCATTGTTGGTGTTTTGTACATTACTTATTCTACTTATTGCATATTCTTATTCTATAAAATGTTACATATATTTTTCTGAATTGATCTAAATACAGCCATTTTAATTTGGAAGGGTTAATTAATTTAACATTAACACTTCAATAATATCCTTTTTATTTTATAAAATGGTGTTATAGACTCCACCAGTTTCCGAATATACGGTAAGTCTATATTCCTTCAAGTTTCTTAATTTGGCTGAAGAGTTCATTTAAATTTGTAAAATATTTATATCGAATTTGGTTGTAAACGTGATCCCCCATATTCTTTACAGGGTTGATATTGGGACGGATAAGACAAAACATCGATGCTTTCTTTGATCATTCAACTAGTCCGTCACAATTTTGGATTTCTGTTTGGGATCGTTTTCATGATGAAACACATTTATTAGGAGCATCATTTCTTTAATATATGGAAGCAAATTGTTATTCAATATATAAAATAAATCAGTCTATATGTTCTAAGTGCCAGAAACACGGAAGCTTCTTCACAGTTTTAATTGAACCGACACTATGTTTCACTGTGAGAAAAATTACTCGCCCCCACTGTTCCCTTGTCCAGTGAATGTGATCCTATATAAATCAAAATTGGAGTCACTTTTTTAGTAGAAACTAGTTTTTTTTTTTGTAGGTCTGATGTCAAATGAATCCCCATCCACTAGGACTTCTCTTAGTCCATAAACTAATTTCGACAAGTCCTATGTCCTCCAGGTTGGTTTTAAATACAATTGACGACAATAATGGCTTGTTTTTTGACATTCGAATTATCCAGTTTTTTCAAACATAGATAATTTTACCACTTTGCCAGTTTTCATAAATTTTTAAAAAATACGGGAAACGATAGACTTATTCAGCTGTTTTTGTTTCTCTCGGACTTGGTAAAGCTAAATAATAATTTTACTTACAATTCCACTTCGACCAATGATTAAATAATTATTATAAGTAAAAGTCCATTAGTAAATAATCGAGTTAAATTCACAGAGAACAACAACATAAAGTCAAATGTTTGCTAAAAACAATTTAATTTTTTATCCTTTCGACTGCAATAAAAACTATTCTAACATGTTCTAAATATTAAAGTATTTTTCAGCTAAGTTCATACTTTGTAATTTATAATTATAAATAATAATTTATAATATATTAAAACACATTTCCAAAATTCCTGAGTAAAACCTGCGACATTTCTATAATTTTTGAGAAAAATCGACTAATAAATAGGTTATTTGTTAGTAATCTAACCTATTAAATAATCTGTCGATTCAACTGATGTATGAAAACCGACTATTCGATTGACTATTGAAATCAGTCATATGAAAAGTAACTTAAATGAACATTAGTCGTATTAACCATTGTCGACTATTCAATTGATTCCAGTTGACTGATCAGTGGGTTATTCAAATCAGTGGTTAGTCGGGTATTATTGAAATAAGTCGTCTATTTCCATCTATAATTCCTATTCAAATTGTAAATTTCAAACAGGGTGAAACAAAGTAGCGAATATGTTCATAAAAAGTATTTAAAATAATTATTCATACATTTACATAAATTGAATTAAAGTAGAAACTTAACAACGCTACATTCGGAAACAGAAATAAAACACAGAAAAATGTTATTTGCAGTTGTCAAGATTTTAAGATTAAAGTCAAATTTTAATGGATGTAAAAGTAATTGTAAGTGTGAAAAATACGACAGTGAATAAGCAAAGCAATTGCCATAACCGATGGTCATAAAAAGTAATTAAAGTCCTTTCAATAGTTGAAAACTCCATTTAAATATGATTCAGTACCAATCGTACATTATTTTTTCTTCATTACCAGCTGGTAATTATTATTTTATGATTTTATGTATAATTTACAGCCAATTTATATTTTATTACAGTTCCACGGCATCACAACTAAATTATGTCCTGACCTTAAGGCCGCGGAAGACCGACTCTGGGCAGTTAGATGACACATGCATTTGAACCGTTTCGATAACGTCCAGGACTTTATGGAATAATAAAACCGTACGAAGGTAATATATTGTGATGTATTAAAAACGTTGGGCAATTAATGACTAATGCGTTTCGCTTAAACAAAGTGAAGTGCACGTGTTCTTTTAACGCTCCATGCGTCAATGTTATTGGTATTTTTACACGTCTGTTCGAAACTATTTCACAATTAAAGAAGCCGGTTCGAAGGTTACAGATATGCAAATCCATTTCGCATGTGACAATCCAATTTGCATGTTTTTAAGAGAAACAGAAAGAGGTGGTGCAATTCGAAAAACAACTGAAAAAGAATCTACTGCCTACGCACAAAAGTTACAAAATCATGTTGGATGCATGTAAAAGGTAAAATTATTTAAGGATGCGCTCGAAACGGGGACAGAGGTGTACGCGTCTCGCACATGTAAATTTGCGGGGCTTAAACTCCTCCCTGACGGGATTTTTCTCCTACACCGTATCCGTCCTCGGGGAGGCGAGGACGCTCCCCGTATTTCCCTCAGGGCCGTGCCACGATGATCGCTCATGTTTTGTCAAATGTGCATGTGTATCTTTTATGCATTATGTATTAGTACTGTCTCTATTCCATATTTTTCTTTCCGAAATGGTGAACCAAAACTCGATTTCATCTTATTTTTACAAATTGAATTTGTATATTTACGGTTAAACGTTCGACAGGGCGGAGGGGGAATTTTTCATGAACTTTGCTCTTCATTAAAATAAAAGTATTCAAAAAGTTTTATTAGTTTACAGAAGTTTCAATTACTTCAATCCTGTACTTATGGAAAAAATATCAAGTGCCTTCTCGAGGGGCTCATTATTAAATACAAGTCAGGGGCAGTAAAAAGATCAAAGCTTTTTTACGTTTCACGGTTAATTAACTTTCTGTAATATTAAATATATGTGGTAATGATTAATTACAAATATTCCACATTATCGAGCACTCTTTGTAATTTATTGATGTCCATTTTAATGAGCAAGTGTATTTTGATAGCCGAGAATATAATTGAACATGTTTTAATCAATTTTTTAGTCAGAGTAGTTTCAATAAATTTAAAGGAGTTGCTTTCAACAAAGCCTTTTAACGAGAATATAAGATGTGGAAAATCGAGTTTCTCATTTAATTTACAATAACAGACCAATTTAATTAGTAAGTTAAATAAAATCTAAAAAATATTCAAAGAAACTGAACTCGAGGCAACTCTATGTACTGAGAACACGAAGAAAAGTCTTAAGTATAAATAATTTAAATCACAATTATAGAACTATTGTTAGCTACAAAATGATTTATTGTAACACAATAGATAACAATTTTCAAAAATTCAATTCAATATTATTTTACTATTATCCATAAGTCACTTTGTAAGTAGCCTGTCTTGTAAATCAACAAAGTCCGTTAAGGTCGTTACGAAACCTCTTCAATTTATTTATCTTTAACATGTTGTCATTCAAAGCTGGTAGTAACATCGGTAATTAAATGAAAACATTCAGGCATTAATTCTCCAGAAATGCATCAATTTGGATATAGCTTTCTTCAATTGATGTTGGACCGGTCTTCGTACAGCAGCACAATCAATACCTTATCATCAGCGGCGTAGGAAGTTAATATCGAAGAATGTTAGATTGAAATCTGATTTATAGCTCTTAGTTTTCCCCTCTATTAAATGGAATACACTAATTGTAAGTATGCAAATAATAGGAAATATGAAGAGGAGATGAATAAAATTATCCTGCATGAAGATTTGTTGCGATAGCAATTTTTTTTAATTAACTGTTTATTTGTTTCGCTAATAATTTTCCTTCAATTTGTCCGTTTTATGACATAACATGCGTCAAGCAATTAACCAATTCGTACGCAATAATTTTTGAGTTCACTTACTGAATTCAACAGTAATTATTAGTTTCTCATGTTTTATGGAGCAATCGTAGCGACTGTTTAATACTCTCAAATGGCCCTATTATTCTATTTTTAACCGGAGTTAATTTTAAAAAGCTAGTTCATATTTTACGAGTAATATACTTCAAGATTATGAAAGTGACGTTAGTTATTTATTTACAAAAAACACTGCATATAATTACATGGTCGCAATGCTTGCACACCCGATGAAGATTAAAATACACACTGCCCTAATCCGGTGAGGAATAAGTGGATTATATTGTGTGTTAAGACGCGTTTAAAAAAGTGTTTTACGAGCAATTATAGTTTTAAATCTGTGGCAGAACATTGACGTTGGGGGGGCTCTTAGTATTAATAGGCCGTGTTCGAATGATAAACGACCTTATTTCCTAAGAATCGACGTTACAGTTTCATGCGTCGCTGCGCGATATTCTCCTTCTTATTTCGGCCAATTAAACGTGTGGAAATTAATTCGACACGGCGATTTTTAATTTAAATTGTGCGATGAAACGAACTACGGGGAGCGAATCATTGTTTCGATCGTACGGAGCCGAAGTAAAATTAAAGTCGATCATAATTTGTTACATGGCCTATTGTGTAGGGTAATTTTCTGGATTAGGGTTCACGCTTTCGCGGTGCGTGTTATTCATGACTTTGATTAATAAGTTGTTTCTCAGTGTTATGTAGTCGATACATTGTGTTGGAAATGTTGACATAATTCGGATACTAATTAACAATTAATATTGCTGGCAGGCACTTTCCATGATTTTCACTGATTATATAAATACACTCATAAATTTCGTTATGGGGCTAATCAATTTTAAATTCATCATTTTGATCCGATGGAAAAAGTCATTTAGATAGATTGCTTTTACGTGCACAGTGCATTATAAAAATAAAAGAGGTATCTGGTAAATAGATTATATTGACCTATGATGCCTTTTTCATTTATGTTTTTCGACGAATATCATAAACTCTCTGTAACTATTTTAATTTACCTAACTTTAATTTACCGCTACGGCTCTTTGATAAAACATGCTACCAAAATTGAATTAGTCTACCCTTAAAAATCCAATAATGTTATATCAAATTATTCACTAATTTTACTCGTCCCTTTTAAACCAAAGCAATTCATGTTGAAAATATCAAATAACAGCGTTATGGACCAAAATAAGTAGAAAAATTTTAGTATGGATATTGGATTGGACTATACTAAAACATTTTGCTGTGGTTGTTTAATCCCATGCGGAATATACCAACATGAATTTTATATATGGGATTATCATCGAAACATAAAATTTGGTAAAGCTTTTCCATATCGCCAGCTTCATTCACACCGTAGTTTTAAAAGAATTTATTAAAGATTGACTGATATCTATTCATTGAACGAACAACGCAACTAAACTGAAAGGTGAAGTTTGGTGAAATTTATCCATATCACCAGCTTTCTTCACATCGTATCTTTAGAAGAATTCACCAAAAATTGTCTAATAAGAGATATATTGAGTCATCAGTGCTAGTTATCTGAAAGACCTGTACCTACATCTAGAGATATAATCAATTTTAGTAGGGATGAATTTTACATATGGGATTGTCACTGAAACCTGAAGTTTGGTGAACCTTATTCATATCGCCAGCTTTATTCACATCGTAATTTTAGAAGAATTCACGAAAAATTGTCTGATATCGATAGATTGAACAAACAGTGGTGATTATTTAAATGACCTGTATCTACTTCTGGAGATACAATCAATTTCTGTAGGGGTAGAGCATAATTCAGGGATAAGAGTGAGGAAAATATTAGCCAACAATAGTATTCTTTGTTGAATGAATCAAATTTGTAGATGTTTTGTGAAATTAACATAGAATTGGACTACACCAAAACTTTTTGCTGTGGTTGTTTAACCCCATGCAGAATTTACCAATATGAAATTTATTTATGGGTTTGTCACGGAAACCTGAAGTTTGGTGAAGCTTTCCATATCGCCAGCTTCATTCACATCGTAATTTTAGAGAAATTCACCAAAGATTGTCTGGTATCGATTCATTGAGCAAAGAATGCAACTTAACTGAAAGACTAAGACATGTATTGTTACCGAAAGATGAAGTTTAGTAAAACTTATGTATATTGCCAGCTTCATTCACATCGTAATTTTAGAAGAATTCACCAAAAATTGCCTGATATCAATGTACCATATTGAGCAAATAGTGCTAGTTATCTCAAAAGCCTGTATCTGCTTCTAGAGATACAATCAATTTTAGGACGGGTTTATTATAATTCAGGGATGAGAGTGAGGAAAATATTAGCCCTTTGTTTGGAAAACTCCCCACGAACAGCTGCTTTATCCCTATCAGGCGCAACGAGTACAGGCCTTAAATCCACTTGAAAATCAAGCAGGATTAGTTTTTTGCCACTGGTTTCTCCACCAAGGTGCTGAAGGTCTTTGCTTTCGTTCCAAAATTCTCGATGGTGCCTTATCCACCTGAATTAAAGTTATTCATTTGCATAATACCAATGTTTGGGTCTAAAAACGTCACGTTTTTAATTAAATATGTGTATAAGTATTATTGGCAACAAGTTTCTAAGTCCCGTTGTTTTTCCTGAACTTAATAGGTGATCTTTTGGATGATATACCTTAGGACCGAAAGCAAAAATGTGGTTCCAGCATAATGGTGCTCTAGGTCACTTTTCTATTGCCCTTAGAGAACATTTAAATGGATAGAAGGGGGCGATCGTATATTATGGCTCGAAAAATTTTCTGATTTAAATATTTTAAATCAGAAAATTTTCTTTTTTTGGGTGATATTTACTACCTGTCTGACTGTGATACTGCTACAAATAGTTTCGATGAGCTACAGCTAGGAATTATTCAAACATGACAACAAATCATAGCTAATAAGGGGTTTAAGAGTTCACAAAGATGTGTTTGCTTAAAAATGGAAGAGGGGCAGTTTGTATGTTTCAAAAAAATATGAATGGAAGTTTATACTTTGTTGAAACATCTACGAAACCGTTCTTTTACGGACTCAAATAAATATTTATATCTAAACATAGTTAAACAAATAATTCAGTACCATATCTGTAAACAAACTTTAATTTAATTTTAAGAAACTTAAAAATAATATTATTAATCTTCTGAAACTCTCCTTGGTGTTTTGATTGTCTGCAAATGTTTTCCAATTTATTTAGCGTGGTTAACATGTATTTTAGTAAAACATGTTACTATTAGTAAGAATCTCGTTAATTAAAATTGCTGAATTATTTAAGATGGAACCAAGTAACGAGAGAAACAAATTGTTGACATAAATATCAGCCCCTTTATTATGTTACGGTTACACTAGGACGAGACAAAAGCCATAATAAATAATAACACTATTATTGCGATTATTCCTTATACCCAGCCAAATCCAAGGTTCCTTGGAAATAATTATCGTACAGTTCGCACCGAGCACTTAATCAAGTGCGCCTAGAAATGAAACACATTTGTTTCTGGGTTAATTTGCATTGTCCCTAAATACACAAGGATTAATGGTGCTGGTTCCAAATCTGGAATGTACTAAATGGAATACATCAAATTAATTACCGCTAATGTCACAAAATCTCCCCCCGAACCGAATTCATTTTTCATGGTAAAACTTATACGGCTTACGGCGTTTCCTAATACTATTAACTGGGCTTGGGGTGTGGGGGACAAGAAGGGGTACATGCGGAACGGGAGAGACCTGTCGTTCACAATAACGCGGTGGGCACGTATCAAGAAACAAAACTCATTCCGAAAGGACTATTTGATGTTTTATGTGAGTGCTGTAATGGAACAAAGATGACTAAACATCTTTTTCAATGTGTGGATTATATGATGTGTGAAAGAACACTTTTATTCTTACTCTCTGCGCGGAAAGCGAACATGTGGCGGAGATAAACAAATATATTTGATTACAATCCGGGGGCAAATCATATTATGCCCTCGAAATCAAAAGAAAACCATTTCGGTGCTCTCTGCACCATGAATATGGACGATTTTATTATTTTTTTATGGTTCTTTAATTACTTTATTCACTTTTATATACATTTTTTTTTTCTATCCAAATTTCAATCATTTTTAGAAGTCTTATATATGAGGTATCTCAAGTTGTTTGAAAAACTTATTAAGTGTTGTAAAATCAGTTTTTTTTAATTGTTGATTGTCGCAAACGTCATTTTGATATCTCTGACCGTTTCTGGAATATCTACAACAACTGACATTTGATGAATTTTGAAATAAAAATATCTCTTTTAATTTTTTAAATGGACTTTATAAGATTGGATAATACAAGCTTTTCAAAAATATATAATTTTTGTTATAAGAAATTATGATTTGCTAAGACATAACGATTTTAATGGTAACTTTCTAGATAATATTAATAAAATAAAGGCGGTGCAACTGATATTTCTATAAAAGACAAAATCAACCAAATTGGAATCCTCTAAACTAAATTTTATTTATGTTGATGCTGTTGTATCCAGTCGGAAACTACTTTGACTAATTTATTACGATTTTTTAACAGTAAGTACCAAAATAATTCAAAATTATTCTTTAAAATGTTCCACTAAATGTAGGTATTTAAGTTAATTAAATTAAATATTCATCATAATAAATCTTTTTCGGTTGAAAGTGACTATCTGGTAGATTTGCTATCAAGCGTTCAATCTCAACAATAATTTTATTACGGCGTCACTTAATTAATATTTATTATATCGATTCCGAGATATAAAAAAATAATATATGCGTTTCTCCGAACAAAATGAATTATTTGTCTGGATATGTTCGGTTGCATACGGTTTGAAATATGTAGGTATGTATGTCTAGAACTTCCTGCTGTCGAGTTTATGTACATAAACATTTTTATTAATTAACATATGTATGTTTTTCTGGTTTATGTAGGTAGTTTGAAGCATAAATATTTTAAGGTTTACCTTATGAGTGATGTGTCTACTTGATTTTAGTTATTAGATTACTTTAAACTAGTTTTGTTAGTCAAAATGTTAAAAATTCTAAAAATTAAGACTGATTCAAAGGATTATTTAATTAATAAACAATGGGTCGAACAATAAAAAAAAATACATGCACATTATGTGTATAAGTATTTATTCAACATTTATGCAAAATATATAAAAATTCAATAAAAAAGTGAAAGTATGTCAAAGATGAAATTTAAAAAGAACCTCATTACTGGATTAATCAGTCTTGCGTCTTTTTGGCAACGGTTCATTTTTATCTGGTTTGTCGTTCGGAGTCTCAGTCTCCCTTCTGTCAATTTCATTATTTCTGTCAGATCCATTATTTGCCGATTCTATTTGCATCCTTTCTTCCTGTCCGACTCCAACTGGAACTCCGCTGACCTGACCGTTAGTCTGCAGTCCTTGGGAAATCGATAAATCGGGATCGCTGCTGGATGACAGAACGGGCCAAATAATGCGAAAACTTGGAGTGTTAGTTGGAGAGTTGTTTGACAAGACAACTCGGAAATCTTCGAACGCCAATCTGGGGGTTAAATAGCATACCAAGCAGTACCCTTGAGTGGACGCGTGACCGTAGTAGCCGCAGCCGGCAGCGCATAGTACTTGTTCTTCCATTTTGAGTTTCTTTGAAGTACGGCGATGACACAAAACTTATCACTTGTCAATTTGAGGACAAAGAGAAATATGCAGTTCTGGCAGAGAAACGAGTAATTTTGCACACTTCTAACGTATGAAGCAAGTTCAGTGCTATGACGTTTATGCAAAATTATATCTTACAAATTTGACAAAATGTGAGCTCTCACTAGCACACAACATGCAATGATGAATGAATGACATTACGAAAAGTATATTTCCATAGTTTCACCTGGTTGCTACGAAAAATATTGTTAAAAAACAATTGGTGAAATTTTTTTTTTTTAATTTCCATTGCTGTTTATGTATTTTAAGTAATATTCCTCTCGTATGCAATTTTTTAAATTGCATATATTTTTTTCGCTTTGTTCAAATTAATTGGATTTATCTTGAATAAATGAATGTTGGTCGTTATCAAATTGCATTATTAAATTTGAACAGCTTCCCGCATATATTGCATTAAAGTCAATTACCAGTGAAAAAGTAGCGTTCCTAGTGATAAATATTGTTGACACTCTTCATTACAACAAAAACAGTCCATTTATAGAAACCCTCGATGTTATCGATCGGTGCATTTAAATAACCAAAGAATTCATTAAGAGTTCCACGTATCCATAACCAGACATTATTGGGATGGTGAGCGAACATGTGCAGAAAAACATAACCATGACATAAGGCTGTAAATTGTCGAAATTAAAGAAATTAGCACTTGGCCAGTTGCCGCATCGTCTGGCACATGTTTTTCGAGCCGCGGCGGCCAAACCGTCCTCCCGTACCTTCCAGGTACCACCGTCGGATGCCAGCGCACGCACCTGCCGAATCAGCTGCTAGAAGTTATTCCACTAAAATTTATATTATTATTAAAACGCCTCGCACAGTGCCAGTGCCACCGCATCACATGGCGGTGTGGTTTTTTTCAATGGATGGAAAAAGTAAAAGAAACTATTTCGCCTATTAAGATATCGTGTCGTGACGTCCGATTTGATGTTTCTCTTATTGGACTGCTGAATTTCTACCGCACAAGGTGCACCATTGCGGGTGGCCTCCCTCAACTACGCTTTTTCGCCTCTGGATTTTTCAATAGCAAATTTTAGGAAAAAAAAACAATTCGTAATATTCCTAACATTAACTTACGAATTAATAAGATACTTGTTTGTGGATACTACTTATTTTTCGACCCATAATAAACATAATTTAAATCATTTACAGGGGCACGAACAAAACGGTCAAACGAGGCTCGTTTGTTTTAATTTTGCAGCTGTATTTAATCGGATAACAAGCTAGTATTATTAATTTATACAATCAATGGCTAATTTAGTTATTATCCCGAGGCTCCCACTTATTTTTTATTGACAAAATTAATTGATCAACAATTAAAGTATTAAATAACACGTGGAAACATGTGTCATGTTAAAGCGTTTTTTACTCGAAACCTTATCTGACAACATTGAAGAAAAATACGACGAAAACAATGAAATAACATGCCTCAGCGAAAACAAACTGACATATTTAAATTGTGTACACGCTGTTGGTATTTACATATAACAAATTTACAACATGTGATTCATAAAGATTAAGATATATCAAAACTTAACGGCCTTAATTAGTATGATATTTGATATTTTACTATAAACAACAATAATTAATGTGTTCTTATAATATTATATATACAATAATAGTCATTATTATTGCCATTAACTTTTTGAAATATTAAATATTTAACCACACTCTTCTATTTAATGTGATCTGTTAAAATAATATTAACTTACTATTCTTATTCTATAAAATGTTACATATATTTTTCTGAATAGTTGGACATAAATATAGCAAATTTAATTTTAAAGTTTTTTAATAATTAAGTCTGTGTTATTTAATTTAACATTAACACTATATAATATCCTTTTTGTTTTATAATTTTAGCCTATCTCCATGTCATAGATTCGACCATTTTTCTAATATATGACAAGTCTGTATTTCTTCAGCCTTCTTGAATTGCTGTGATGAGTTCATTTAATTTTGTAGAATTTTTATATTGAATTTGATTATAAACGTGATCCTCCATGATTTTTCTTGTAGGTCAAACGATCCCTCATCCACTAACCATTTTCTCACTCTTCTTGTATTAATTTTAGCCCATTTGTTCCGGGTTGGCTTTAATTTCAGTTGACGGTAAGATCGAATTGTTTTTCGACATTCGGATTATGATGATTGGAGCCGTATTCTTTTTTCTAATGAGTCAAGATTTTGCTACCACCCAGATTCTGGAAGTATTTGTATCTGGAGAGAACCTGAAAACCAAATACGGCTACAATATGCTAGTGAGGTGGTGAATTTTGTAGGAGGCTCATTGATGTTTTGGAGGCAATTAATATTGGCGGAAGAACTGAGCTCTTTTTAATGGAAACCACTTGCAATGCAGTTGCGACAACATAGTTTTACCTATTGTATTACCCTATTTAACCAATATGATCTCAAATTCCATTTTCTAACAGGATATCGGTAGGCCACATACTGCGAGGATCGTTAGAACAGCATTTGAAGAGAATAACATAAGCGTTTCACCTTGGCCAGCAAACTTCCTAGGCTTTAATCCAATAGAAAAAGTATGGGATACTAAAAAAAGAAGACTTTTAAATCGATAAAACTATTATGGAGACCACCACCAGCTAATTTTGACAGTACAGGAGGTGTGGTAGAAATTCTGTCCGGATATTAGTTTTTATTAAAAAAAGTGTGGCATAATTATTGTAATTAACATAATAAATATTTAGATATTTAGTGGGTATTATTATTTTAATTTTTGAAGGGGTTTCAACATCATTTTACAATATATTTTTTATTTAATTAGTAAATTGTTCATGTTTTTATTAATTCATTATATTTTCACATTAGGTTTTTTTTTGGTTTTATTACAATAATTTTAAAATATTTAGGTATTCCCTAGATACTGACTGTTTATGTAATTAATATAACGATTAACTATTTTATACATTTAATATTTAATTCTGTTTTTATTAATTAATTGTTTATTTAGAATAATAATTGCAAAAACAATCAAATTAATTATAATTTTAGAAACGTTGATAAAAGTAAAATGAAGGTTCATAAAAATAAAAAATTAAAAACATTGCACATTCAATAGAAAAACATTATATAAATGAATAAAATTTTATTAAAACATATAACTGTCCAAAAGCGACACCATTAGTTCGCCCATAATAATTTTTATTGGAACTATCCTTTCAATTTGAAGCATTTTAGCTCAAACCGGATAAATAATGGAAATTTTTAACATCGATCCCAATTACGGTTTTGAATACAGACAAAAATTGTATATTGTGTATACATTTCCATCGAACTTTTATTCAAATCGCATTCAAGCGCAAAACACATTCGGGCAACAGAAATTTGACAAACATCGGAAAACAATTTTGTCCGTTGATTACCTCTCAAATTCACGCGCCTAAGGTTATCAACTCCTGATGTATTTTTATTCTCCCCCTGCTTCTCCCTTGGAAGCTGACAGATCTTTTCACGCTCCACATCTCATCTTAAATATTGGTTTCTTTCGATGCTGGCGCCCGCGCGAAATGTTTCAATTTCAATTTCCGGCAGAGGTCCCCGTGAATTCATAAAGTCGCGAAAATGAATTAAATATAAATGGCGGCAGTTAATTTTATGCATTTTTCCGTTCGGAATTTTAAGGTGATTTTTTTTCTTTACTTATTCTTCATGTTTTGTTGGAGGCTTCATTAGACGCGTATTGTTTCGTCGGTTTTTCTGCGTTCGTTTTTTGCGTCCGCACTTTAAATTGGATAAATCCGACGGAGATTTCGTAAACCTAATTAGTCCATAACGATCATCTATACATTCGTGTAGATTTATTACGTATTCGGCATTTGCCCACGCACACAGAATGAGTAATTAACCTTTCGCCGGAGCACCGTCGAATAGATCGCCGAGACGGAATAGTGCGGCAGGAAAGCGCCGTAGCCCCCGTACGCCTATTGATGGAATTGGAAGATTATTATGTTCTTGTAACAAGTAGCGCTAATGAATGTAAACACGTGACTACTTTCATGGGAGGCTGCGACAGCTGGTCCATTAATTGATATGGTAATGTTTGATGGCAGAAGGCAGTGTCACGTGCCGGCACAACCTACTGCTACGCGTACACCTGCTACGGTCGCTGGAAACCAAAGTACGAATTGGAAAACGCGAAAGTACACTTATTTCGGTTAATAAATTCTTTTGTATTAACCGAGAATTTATGAACAACCAGTTGACTGGTGACATTTTGGAAAGGTGGAATTACAGTCTGTGGTGATAATTGTAATTTAAGGGAGTCCTTGGATCGATAAGAAATGTTTTATTAAATTTTTTCAATTTATTTCTCGTAAATTGAGCACAAACTCTTGTAAATATTTACCTTCATCCAAACGATTGAACTTTTGGAAAGGACTTTCGTTCCGTCCCACCGGTTCGCAGATGTGAACATTATTGAACCATCTCGAATCAATCTAATTGTATAAATATCTGGGGATTTTAAGGAATTTCAAATCAATAATCTCGCCCGATAAAAGACGTATGTCACAATCTGTCAAAGCCAGCCTATTGGATTAATTATAAGGTAATGGGGAAATCGTTCGGATACTTTCGGAAAATTTCCATTCCGAAAATTAATCGCCGGTTGTTTTTTGGATAATTTCTTATCACAGGACGAGGTGGCCGAGTGGTTAAGGCGTTGGACTGCTAATCCAATGGGCTCTGCCCGCGTGGGTTCGAATCCCATCCTCGTCGAATCTTTTTAACAATTTCATATTCACCACTGTCATTCATAGTGTTTACTAAAAAAATGAAACAGTCGTATCCTTATAACACTTTCGTAGTTAAAGATTGAGTTTGTATCTAATAGAAATAAGTGGTGGTGAGAATGACGGCCAAACCAACTTTGTGAGGGTCCTGTTTTATAAAAAAAGATACCGTCATATCGTCCAGTCACCATAAAACCAACGCCACACCGCACATTTTTTTGCAGTTGATCCCAATTACCGATAAATATAAAACAAAATTTAGTCTCGGATGCCGTGTGTGGTCACAGACAGCTGAACGAAGGGTAACTCGAAATATGAAAAACAAAATTAAAAAATTAATTTAATTAACTTCTTATTTGTCAAAACCGTTAGATTTATTAACACACAGCCGATAGGACTTACATAATTTGCTGGTCTCTCGCCAAAGTAAAAAAAAAGTTTTAATTAAGTTAAATAATAATAACTTCCGTAAATTGGTGAAAGTCGATTTGCAGGCGTGTGCACGCCTGCAAAGCTTAATTATTAATTTGTATGGTAATTACACGGCTCATTTGCGAATGTACTGACAGTGGGTCAAGAGTACCAACGCAATTTAACTTTTTGACATGCCGATAAACTACAACATTTTATCTACAGAAAACCGTATCTTCGAGATCTTCACCTGCGGAACTGCGTAAGACTGTTTATTTTTTTGGCTATTTTATCAACAAACAAACGGCGTCGTTGTGAAAATCTGAGCTGGATAACGAAGTGTACGTATTTAAGGAAAATTGAGTCCTTTCATGAGATTTATGCGTTTTCTGGCTGAAAAATTCTCGCAAGAAAAAGTTAATGACTTGTTTTATAATGCAGTTCGTACGGTTCAGTACAGGGGTGGAGGACTGCATGCTCCATATATCAAAATAACAAGTCTTACCTGTGTTTCAGAAACCATGAAACAGTTAAAAGGTAGAAACAATTTTATGCCGATCTTATGCGTAGATTACGCATAATTATGTAAGGCAACACATTAAGAACCTGTAAGCATTTTAAAGCGTTTTGGAGTTTAGCATTGTGCTATTCCATTGAGCGCGTGTAAACGGCGGCGCATTTAATAATAATAAAAAATATTGTATTATCATAAAAATGTACTTAAAACTGAATATATGTCTTGTTTAACAAAATTAGTATTTTAGAAAACACATTACTCCTAATGAATATTCAGAACCGTAATACAAACATAAATTCCACATTTTTAATTTGCGTAAAAGATACCTCGGCTCTCGATAACCATCAAATTATTTTACTTTAATACGCTATTAATTTTTATATCCACCAATAGCAGAGGCTCTTGACATTCCTCACTTTTAGTTTCTACACGAAACAATTCCAAACAATTTGCCGGCTATAAATCATTCCAATAGTATTGTGTTAAAGAAACATTTTACTACTATTGGCTAAAGACAATGCACTCACTCTATTACTACTTCTGAAGTAAATAACTGCATTTTAATAACAGACACTCTACAGCTCAGAACAATCTGTAATGAAAAAATTAAGCTCCTTATAGTGGACAACAAGTAACATTTAGACGATACTTTAAAAGCTACTAAGCGTACCCGAATCGGAGAGGAACTAGAAAAACCATTCGATGGTTATGAACATTAAGACCCAAATAAAAAAGAATATTGCTAAAAATGGCAACAACAAACTAGAGTTCTGCAAAATGTTAACAAACCCATAAGGAAACCACAAAAACATCACCAACAAATAATCTTAACCATGCTTCGCAGGTCACTCGAAACTGACCCACGAAGGAAAAAAACAAGACGACAGTACTTGGATGTCTCTTTTTGTTTTACCAATGCCTCCTAGTGATGGGTGCATTAAATAAAAAAACTGCGCTGCCCAATTTGTGTTGAACTGTGACTGTGACCTAATCAATGCCCTGGAATAATTACGGTACGGTCCTGCACAAGAGACCGATAACAATCGTAGAAAATTTGTATTGTAAATTACAAATTTGGAATGTTTTATTTATTATCTAGCGAATCAAGGTTTTTCGTGTGTGCCCTTTGACAGCTTTTGATTGTGGCATGATTGAACGACGATCACTGATCGTTATTTGGTGTGAAATCGTGGCTTTTGTTTGATTTTGATGCAGTCATTGTTCACGCCGTCGAATTCCAGTTTGCAATTCACACTTTTTGATAAATCGATGTTTGCGCACAAACACCGGGATTTAAACTTTTATGTGTCTTTTGTCACGCGCCGTGCCCCCAATAATTTCATAACAATACACAAAATTCCTAGTTCGGTTTCTGTGTTTACTTAATGGAATACACGTATATTTGTACTGTGGAATTGCAATAGTCACCGTGCAGCTGTAGGGCAATGAGTAGGACGACAAAAAATTGTAAACATGTTAATTTAACGCGCACAAATGATTTAACCGCACGTTTCGTTCGTATTAAATCGTTTCACCAAAGTCCCACCAAATGAATAAAAACCTCTCCATTTGAATTTTCGAGGGGACCCCGGGACGGCGTTTCAACAAAATTGATGAGCACTTCAATTACAAAGAGATAATAAGTTTTTAATACAAAGTCCCTTTTCAGTAAACACTTTTATACCGACCATCCATAGAAATAAAACCGCAAAATATCATTAAGGGGCGAGTCGGGACTGTCACTCAAGGCGGACGTTCTTCATTAATCAAGATTTATGATTTTTCCTAAAATCCGTTATCAAATGATCTAGAACTAATGACCTGCATTATAAAGTTTGAATTGAATGAGGAATTATTTTGTGTTATTAAATAAATGACATCGAGGCGGAGGCAGGATATTGCATTTTTGTATTAGCAAACATTTCTACCAGGCACAGCATAATTAAAACTAAATAAAAAAGGAGGCAATATTAAATTCTATCCGTGTATTGAAATTGTTCGATTGGCATGATATTGACGTAATTAATTCTTAATCGGAAACATGAACTCACAGTAAATAATATTTGAGTATAATATTACAATTGTTTATACATAGAATCATTTTTATTTATCGACTTAGATACCATTACATTAGCGTGATTCATTGCATTCAGGTAAATATAAAACTGATAGTGTAATCTAGACATTAAATGTTTACAGTTAATTCATATTTAATGATGACGGTTATTGTTTTTAATATTACACCAATTACATTATACTTAGGTATTCAAGATATTCATTTGTACGTCACATTTCAATTATAAATTCTTTAGAATTTATCAATTGAATAAACAAACAAACATAACAAAAGATTAATTTCAACGGCTGAGAGAGAGAGCTCATTTATAAAATATTCTAGTGGAATTAATCTAAAAGTGAAAAAAGACGAGTTAGCACTTATTATCAAGACCATCACCAATATCAATCAATTTTAAAAATTTGATTGTATGAATTACATTGGATTTTTTTTATGGAAATTGCTTTTAATTACTACCATCGGCGATGAAGAAAATACGTGTGTTGCCAAACAGTCAATTAAAAACGTTAATAGTCCGGCATAATTAAATTTTCCTTCCCGTGTTTGTCTTTTGGGGCGCACGGAATTCGTGCAATTAAATAACGAAATTCGACAAATTTAGTACGGCTCGTGTTTAGTTTTACTAAATAAAGGACGGGCATGCAATTTTCTCCACATAATGAAATTATTTAGCGGCGGTGGTGGCCTTCTTCAATTTTTCCCCATTAAATTGTGACCGCCGAACATGCATATACAGTAAACAACGGTGGGGCCCTAAAAAATATTACCCATAAAGATACTGCTCCCTGATTACGTATCGGAAAATGGTTTTAGTTAGTTTTTTTTTTTTTTTTCATTGTATTGTAAATAATTGAGAGCGGGACTAATAAACTTGGAAATAATGCAGTTTATGCAATTTAATTGGTCGATTGTTATCTGTATTAAAAAATTTATAATATTTATTAGGGTAATTTGTAACGAGGCATTGTTAATTGAACATAATAATTTAAACTAAATTCAAGCTTTGATGATAACCACAAATAATGGCTATTAAAATTTTAATAAAAGCTATTTTGTTTCACTCGATGCATGTTCATTTTTATTATTAAAAATTTGTTGTAATGTGACCTACTTTATAATGATGATGTATAGTATTTTTGTTTAGAAATATTCAATTTTACAAGGAACTATGATATTAGTATATAAGTGCAATGTTTTAAAGACATTAGAAACGATAACAAAAACGTCAACAAAACCAAAAATTTAATATTCCTGTTGCAGGCAAATAATATATTTTTGTATCTCCTTTAACTTGTAAGGTTCAAGTGAAAATAATGTTTATATTGTATTTAATCACTTTTTTGATTACAGTATCGGCAAAATTAGAGCGACTATCTTAAATATTAAATAAAATGTTTAAAAACTAAATTATAAAACATTTATTTATGTCCGCTACTTTATTTTTCTTAGTTCATTTATGTCCCACACATTTTTTACATTCAGTAGAAGGGACTGTTTTTATTATTTCTAAAAACCATAAAAATGTACGCGACAAAATTAAAGCGACTCGAGAATTTTTCAGTCGTATTTATATCTCTTATATATAATATTATTAAAAATGAAGGTAGTAATGTTATGGTCTGATTCATAAAATAGATGTAAAATGGATTGTTTTGTATATCGTAACATATTAGCACATCGTAACATTTAGCTACCTTTCGTGAATGGGAAATGTCTTTAAAAATTATATTTTACCATTACAATAACCCCAAACACACTGCCAAGCTAGTTAAAGAATGGTTTCTTCAAAAAAAAAATCAATGTCTTAAAGTGGCTAACTCAATCTCCCGATCTTAATCCAATAGAAAACTTGTGGAAGATTGTGAATAAGAAGATTATAATAAATTGCATCACAAATAAAGCGAATTTATTTGAACAATACAGATGAGGATATAATTTCCAATCTAATCTCGTTCATGCCAAAAAGATGTTATAGTCAATAAGGGAAACTGGATGAAATATTAAATACTAGGTCATTTACATTGGATTTACCTTTTTTCTTTTAATTTTTATGAAGAGTCGCTTTAATTTTATCGCAATAAGAATTTTCTGGTTTTATTTTTTTTATGTCATCGTTAACATGACATGTTTCGTCAATAAATTTATTTAATTCAAAAATCGTAAGTATATATGATATTGTTTAGTATTTAAACAAAAAGAAAGTCATTCCGTTCGATTTTATGATAAAAAATAAATGCATAAATTTAAAACAATGTGGTTTTGATAATTTAATAAATATTTACCACTTGATATTTTGCATTTCCAATGTTTAATTCCAATTTTTTTTAAATCATCAAGAGATTAAATATTTATTTAATTTTAAAATTAATTTTCTTAACATTGCCTATTAATAAATATAACTAAAGATTTACAAAACCTTCCATAGATACAAGTATTTGAAATATAGAAATAAATTGTGTTCTGATCAATTTAGCTTGTTCAAAAAAATAGGTACTGACTGATTTTATCGAAAAATTAAGTTGTTTCAAACCGAGTTATTAACGTAAAAGAACAAACAGTTCGGCAGCGGCTAATTTACCATTTTAAACAGACATATCAGTCAGTCGCATGTCTTCACCCAACGACTGAAACCGCAAATTTGACATAAGGTAAATTTACCTCGAAACAGGATCGCCCGGGGGCCAGCCTGCCAATATCTGTGGCGGAGCGGATATGCCTGTATTATTGGAAAGTTATTGTGGAGAACGTGGGCCAGTCTCCGTGTGGCATATGGAGGGTAAACGGTGGAAAGGCCCCAAGCATATCATTCGATCATCCGGGAGAGAGACAGCCCTGCACAAGCCGGAGATGTGTATGTACTCATTTGTGGTCGGGTCCAGCGTTTCTGCCATTAACTCGGCCCGTCAAGGGTTTTCGATATTGAGATGTGTATCGATGGGAGTTTACCAGAGTTATGCCGGTGACGTTTATATAAATATTTAATTAAATTAATATCCCAAAAATGGACGCTTGTATTGGTTAGGGCCCTCCTAAGGGTCCAGCCTTAACCGGTCAATGATCTGTGATATGATACGAAGGGAGATGTACATTAGGGTTCGTTTAAATATAGAATTACGTATTTGGATTTGGAAGCTTTTTAAAATGTCGCCAGTACTTCAATGTATAAATACGGAGTAATTTAATTTTCTTGCTTCCGGCAAGTATTTTGTTTACTTGATGTAATGAGTAAGTTTCAAATGAAAATATTGTTTTCATTATATTATTTCGTGATAAAAATCCACAAATTTGAAACAATGTGGTTTTGATAATTAAATAAATATTTACCACTGTTTTAATTATATTATCTTCATTTAAATTTTTTCTTGAAAATTAACAAGATTTTAAATATTTGTTTAATTTTAAAAATGCTTTTCCTAACATTGTTTTTAATTGTTATATTAAAAACACCTTGTTCCAGGTTTATGGTCATAATTTTTATCACAACACAAATATGTTTACAATGTAGTTTACCACCGCACCTTAAATTTTACACCTTTGGTGAATTGTAGATAAAATTTGTGATTTTAACATTAAAATAATCTGCAACATTTTTACAAGCAGTAAAACTAGAATATTGTGATGGGCACCTGATTTCAGTGCCATAATAAATAGGTTTGAATCCACGTAAAACTGTTGAAATTGAATAGTAGCAGAATCGGCGTGAACCGATACCATAAAACAGTTATAACCTCCAGTGGCGATAGCGCCATTACACTCCATCTCCGACGCTTAAATACACGTTTATTCCTCTAATTATTACCATACGACCATCGTAAATTAGTATGTAGTTATGATTTTACACCCGTTTACCGTAATTCCAAGATATAGATATGAATACTCGCAACATAAAACCGACGTTTTATTTGTAGTTTTAATTGCCCCCAAGTACTGCCCCATAACTACACGGTGGCACTAAAAATCTAAATAATGGCGCTAATTCTTTATGAAAATCCCTGATAAAATTTTATGCATGTGTAAATTATTTTATTTCAAACATCATAAGCACCATATAATTTTATAGTATTTTTACGTCGCCCGGATTTTAATATTTCACCTCTGGTTCGCGTTTTACACTCCGGGCATTGTGTACATGTCACACATGTGCATTCGGGCCGCCGATTTACATAAAAAAGTCATTAAATTCTAATGGGGATTCGGCCGGCCATTCAAAAACTTACAGCAGGAAATTCAATTGTTACCCTTTGGTAATGTCCAAGTGTTGCAAATACTGATTCGAATCAGTTAAATTATGCGAACGTGGCTACGCTTCACCTTTCACGTATCGAGGGGGGCACATTATTTTTTCATAACAATAACCATAATTTCTTTATTAAGCAAAAGTGTCTCTCGAAACGGCGGATGTTTTATGTACTTTCGTTCTGCCGGATAGGACGCTGTTATGTTACAAGTGTTCAGCGTGTGTGTGTGAGTGTCTCCAAGCACATTTGAATAAAATTATGGTCAATACTTCGATAAGAGATTATTAGCTATTACGAAGATTTATGGAATTTATTTATGTGCGTTCTCGATAGTCCTCCATACAGATATTTCACCTAGATACGAGTGGACGGACCATTACGGATCGAGAAAGTTTGCATATGATGTATAGATTGCAGATATAAGAAGTTCGGGGGGAGCTCTTCGTTATCTTCGGAATGTATACGATCTGCGGAGTAGGTGGTTGGTAGTGCATGGCATGGGCCGGTTGTTTCGCTATCAGTCGTTATTTATATTATATAAATCTATCCCATAATCTGGCATAGGTTACGTGATTCAGAACAGTGGAAGGCAATCTGGCAGATCCGGTTTTGGGATTTATGCCCGGCCGGAAGTAGGTGCGTTCAGGAATTCCGACTGATGATTTGCGGCTCATATGCCCTTCCCTTCGTGCCGCTCTCTCCGCGTCAGGGGTGGCGGTTTTTCGTTGTTTTTTTTTTTTTTTTTCTTTTTTTTTCTTCGCGCCGAATCGCTTTTAGTATATATTTATTAACTCGGGCGCTTCTTGATATAAATCAACATTTTTGTGTGCTGTTAAAGTGTGTGTAAAGATAAGGTGTTGATTTATCGACGGTTTCGCCTGTTTGTTTCTATATATTCGCGATATTGTACGGTTTATCACGTACCGAAACTTTTTTCATACGTGTCCCCAATTTCTCTCATGATTTTCGGTTTGATTTACTTTCGCATGGTAACTTATTGGTCGCAATGTTGCAACGATGACATCTATTAAATCGAGATATATCTGCAAAATGGCCCGGCCCACAAAAACCCGGGGAAAATTTATCGCAGTTAATTTGGTTAATCGGCGCATCCACCATTATTTTAAAATGTGAACCAATTTATATTCGTATTATCAGTAACTTAATTAATTGTATTTAATTTTAGTAAAACACTTGAATAGTAATCTTTTATCAATTTCATCGCTAAAACTATTTAATTAATATTATTTACCATTTATTTAATAATTTTATATTGCAAACTTAAATAATTTCCTACTTTTTGCATAGATTGTTATCCTTAAGTTAATAAATAGCTTTACGACAATCAATACATTTAAGAGCAATTTCAGCTTTGAAATTATTTTCATCTCTTGTTGTGTTGTGTATTACGCACATAAAACCATCATAAAACTAGGTGCTCTCCAGTTGTATTTCACGGGCATTAACTGTTTTCATAGAAGCAGTAAAATATATTTCATATTCGTGTTTATTAAAAAAAATAATAAACGAAATAATTACATGGTGTAAACACTACTTATACTATCACGAGAAGAAAGATCCTATATGTTTAACGATAAACATACATCAAAGAAGAATAATGTTTATTGTTAATTAAAAATAAAAAGAACAAAATTAAAATACACAGAAATGATGAGCTACTTTAAGACATTTGAGTTCTCAATTTACAGTTGTGCAAAGTTACGATGCGCACTTTGTATAAACTACTTTGTCTAATCGTTAATCTGAATTTTAAATTTCCGTATTATTTATGTATGTATATTCGCGATGCTCCCGGCGAGAAAATGCAAGATACACGTCAAAGATATTAGTGAAATTCAGTGAGCAGAAGTTTCGTATAATTCCTCGTAATTAAATTCGCAGATCCGAGATATCTTAATGGGATTTATTGCACATTAACAATAAATATTTAAACATCTCCACTCATATTTTACATTATGTACAGTTGTAAATGTTTAATTATCGTTAAATTTATTGAGTCGATACATCAAAAACTAAATTTCTATGCATATATTTAATGATATCACCAAAAGTTGTAGTCGTGCAGGTGTTCACTGTCAAAATAAAGTAAGAAGGCAATCGAAAAGTACGCAAGTTTATATAACACCAGTTAATATTGTCCTACTTCTGCAAAGGCATAAATTAAATTTAGACACTAATAAATATTCTTATATGGATGCATATTACCAACGCATAAAACATAATAATTATGCCCACATCCGTTGCTAATTGTTTTATACCGCCAGTTCATTATTATTTTTTACCTTTTTGCATATGTTAGTACAATTTACTGATATTTAACTTAATTATATCCACCAGTAATGAAAATGCTAATTATTTCTGCAATTATGTAGATGTTAAGTACATAAACTATTGGAAAGGAAAACTAAGCCGGATAATGTTATCGAATTATTATCAAATTTATTCACAGCAATAATGAAATGATATGAAATCACACTGTAATATCCAAGATAACAGTTTTCATTTATTATCTAAGAAAGTATTTTTACCTAAATGTTGTTTTTTCTAAATCAAACAGCTGTGGAATAAAATCGACTGAACCCAACGGTGTGATGGTTCGTTAACAAAAAACTACAATCCCAGGAAACACCACATTTAGAGGTATTATTATGGGTGTCTATATAATTTTAAATTGCCACCTATGTAACCGTGATGATAATTGTATCTATTGTATTTAAAGATGTTTTTTTTACCTTCCACCGTCGAGATGAAATTTTAATAACCCATAAATAATTACGCTGGGTTTCGGGAAAAAATGAATTATCTTGGGTATTTTTTTGAACGCGGAGACACTATTCGTGTCAATCAACCTTTGATGACCCAGCTAATTGTCGCATAAACATAATAAACAATTAATTGTGTCATCGAATAACACCAACAGCTGGATACAATGAAAAACACAACAACCATTCCCGGAATGTTTTGTTTAAATTTTTTTCAATTGAAATAATGTGGAAAGTATGATAATCTCGACGATCGAAAGAATTCGAAAGCAAAACACATTACAACATATCAGCAATGCTAATGGTCGTACTTATTAGATTCGTAGTACGCCATGCCGAGGCCAATTCCCCGAAATCCTTTGACCATTTTGCAGCCTTTAGTGGAGCCAACAAAAACCGAAAATAATGACATTATCGCACAAACACGAGCCTTCGGTGCAGTCGAAACCCTATTAAGATAATGCATCTATTTTATTCGCAAAGCAGTTTTATAAATAGCAACAATTTTAATAGGGCCGTCAATGCCACTCGACACTACCCACAGTACCAGCTGATGGAACAGCTGATGGTACCTTGGGTCGTGTCTCGGCGGGGTGGATGACGTCACAGGATCCGCATGTTTCCTGTCACCTGGAAATGTTCCGTAAAAATTAACGATAAGATGCAGGTCGACGGGGCCTGGTGTCTATCCCGCTGTGGGCTCCCACACAACTAGGTCAAAGTTTTTTTTCTTATTATTATTTCTCATCTCTTTTAATGATTAATGAACGATGCACCAAAGACATGATTAACGCACACATTTATAAAATTTCGTGCAATCCAAACGGTGAGCGTTATCCGCAATTCATCTCAATGAAGCAATTTGTAAATAATTTCTTTGGCACGGCGAGATAAGTGCCGGTTCTATAATACGCTTTAAATTGGTCGGTTATTAGTAAATACGGTATGGTAACGAAACGAAATTACATTAATATTTATACGTACGTTTTTACGCAGCAACATAATTATTTAGCACCGTCAAAAAATTATAAAGCATGCAATAAATACGGTGTGAAATGCTTGAAGAAGCAGTTTTACATATTTATCAATTATTGCCCGAAGAGATTTTACCGCAAATTGCGTCCAGCCAGCATCGGAACCATTAGAGCGAGTTAACAAAAAGCCGCCTCGAAATAGAAAAATATCATCACCCATTATTTTAAAACCCAAAAAAGTACTCCGCTATGAAATTAGGACGTGTTATCGTACGATCCAATCGTTAATTTCATGGTTTGCATTATGGGGTTCTGTTTCGCTAACCGGGGAACTTCAAGATTGATGGATTCGAGTCGCGGAGTAGTGAAAAAGGAAAATGGGCATAAGTAGGTGATATGCATCGTGGATTGATGACATTTCGTAAATTAGTTTTTGGTTTGTTAGTGTTTTTATTCTAATGGGCCTGGCTCTTTTAGGAGGCACGGCACATTGACTTCCAAATTCACCATTGTATTCTCGTATATTTTATGTCTGGAGATAGGACAATTAATTTTTATAAATGTACGGCCATATTTAAATCTGATAAGAATTAAATTTGAAATGCACTTTTCACTTTGTGTTAGAATATAAAGTGACGCACAAAATAAATGATCCATCGCAATGTAAAATCAAGTTTGGAAATATATATTTTTTACTTATAATAAGTAAATAAAATTAAGGTTAGCCAAAATATTATAAAATTTGGCAAACGTAAATAATTTAAACGGCGAATCTTTTAAACGGAATAATATAATAATTATTTATTATACATTTGTGATTCAATGATTATGATTGAAATTTATCGTATATTGGTTAGAATTTAATACAAATATTTGTATTAAGCGATTATTGTAAAGTTTACAATGTATGATCGATCTCTGATTTCAATTTTGTCTTATAAATCTAAGTGAAAACAAAAACGGATACTGATAAATCTTGAACTTTGATATGTGACGTTATAATTTATTTTAATGTACTAATATTTAATTCATATATTTACAAAATTTTTAAGTAGATAATAAATATTTAGTTTAAAATAAAAATAAATGCTCATTACTAAGTATATAAATAATTTTAAACTCTCATTTTTATTAAATAAACTGTTATTAGTAATTTCATTTTTATTATTCTTAACCATTTTAAATAAGCTATTTTTACTAATTTACTTTGCGTAACTCAATGAATTTAATTTCTAATACAAAATATTCTATATTTATAAATTGTTAAACTAATAAAAATTCTTAATTTAATTTATTCATGTCATATTTTAATATACTTAGTCTTAATTCTACATATTTAGAAAATAAAACAATTTCTTTTTTTAAGCAGATAATAAATATTTAGTTTAAAATAAAAATAAATGCTTGTTATTATGTACATAAACATTTTTAATCTTTCATTTTTATTAAATAAACTGTTATTAAAAAACACATTTCACATACAAAACTATTCCATATTCAAAAATTGTTAAACTAATGAAAACAACATTTTTTAATTTAATTTATTAAAAAATATATTTTAATGTTCTGAGTTTTAATTCCATATATTTAGAAAAAAAAAACAATTTCTTGTTTTAATTAGATAAATTTTCATCTCTCATTTTTATTATTCTTAACCACGTTAAATAAACTATTTATTATAAGTAATTTATTTTGGGTAACATATCTATATATATATATATATATATATATATATATATATATATATAGATATGTATATATATATATATTAGTTTAAAATAATATTAAATTATAGTATATAAATAATTTTAATCTCTTATTTTAATTGTTCCAGATATTCCATACTCAAAAATATTCAAACTAATGAAAAAAAATTCTTAATTTAAAGTTTAATTTAGTTAATTCATTTTGAAAAACATTTGCTATCTTGTTTACCACTTATATCAAAATGAAACTTTAATTAAACTGTTGTTATTAATTAAGAAAATAAGAAATATATTTATTTCAATGGACACACCTCCGTTTGTTAGCATATGTAAGTCCCGGTGCACCTTTTTGATTACCGCCATATATTTAAAAAAAATAAGTAATAAACTTTAATTGTGTGTAATTATTAATATATATTTCGGAAGCGGCGAGGCCCAGCGGGCTGTCGGGCCTCATGCGGCGAATTCTTTTTTATTAAACACGAATATTTTGAATAATAATTATCATAAGGGGGCAACGCGGTAATTAATCTTTTAAATTACACTTTTCAAAATAAGAAACGATACTATCAACTTCTTTATGCTAGCGCGTCAACAGTTTTGGGCATTTTTCATCGTGAAATATCTGATGTGTTTTGTGAACAGGGTAATAATGTTTGAATAAATTAGGAATGTGAATCGAAAGTTCTAAAGTCGGACACATATGAACGTTTGCAATTTGTCTATGAGAATGATCCTAACAAACAGACTTTGTCCACTCGGATGATACCCCGTGATTATTGGCAATTTGGAATTCAAATAGTGTGGGAGTTTCTGCCACTAACGGCGTCACATCAACCATCCATATCAATACAACCGGGTAATTTTCTTAGTTAAAGCATATAAAAAGCACATACCTAAGACACGCGTAACAAACTGGTTAATGTGAATGGACTGTACGCATATGCGTAAATGATACGTTTCCGCATTTTATTTCATTTTTTTGTATGCACGGCTCGTCCGAGCAAATATAGTTATTTGTTTAATAATTCCAAGAAACGCACAGCGATGTTTTTGCAACTCAGGTGGAACATAAAAAAAAGTTGGATACATCCCCTTAAAGGCAAATTGCAAAGTTCAGTAGCGGCCAACAATAACCAGTCAGCAGTTGAATAATTCCATTTACGAATCATACGAAAGAGTGATCCCTAAATATGAGCAAACATCAAAATACGTTGGTCAGTCCAACATAAAACATTTGTTGTTCAAAACAACTTCATTGCTGCCAGATTAAATCTATTAACTTTAATTATACTTTTGTACAAAGGCAGGATTCATATGCAAATTAATGCGTATTAATGTAATTTGGCAATGGGATGGACCGAACCCTTTTCCCTTGGTATTTTGAGCGTGCATGAATGGCAACGATGAAAATAACGGGGTCAAAGGCAAGTCTTTCTGGGAATTTTTAAGGAACTCTGCCTGTCTCCACGTTATTTGACTGCGAAAGGCGATAATGTCTCCCAGGTGTTGAGAGAAAACAACTTCTTACTGGTTCCATTATAGAAAGATGGGTTTTTTTCTAAAGATCGACCACTAGAGGATTTTAAATTAAGCGGCCAGATTTGTAACGACTGACATAAACTGATGCTGGATTTCTACATTAAAAGTTTATGCGCAAAATATTATAAATTAATTTAGTAAAAAAATATTAAAAAAATTGTAAGGTTAACGGTTAGATGTACGGTTACATCATTTAAAAAAATTACAGATAAAGTTGGAGATGTAAAACAAATTTCTTTATCAATATCGGCCACTTTTTCATAATTCAATTTATCTTTTGTAAACTTTTGGAAAAAAAAAATTATAATTATTTTTCCTTTAACATACATACCTCCAGATATTGGCAATTGAAATTAAATTTCTCGACTAACTTCATTTTTATTAACAGTCTGTATAAAGCAACCTAATAAAATATCAAAAAAACCGCCGTAAAAACATGTCTGGCAAAATTTTAATAATACATCAAATAAATCCAATATAATGAAAAAATTAAACTCTGTATTGAAGTACTGAATGTTTTATAAAAGGGCTTTAGGAGTTACTTTTCAATTCTTTCAAGTTATACCGTGTAATTTAATGAGTAAACACCTAAATTCAATATTGTAGCTGGTGCAATAGTATTCTAAGAAGTTTTCATAAATCTTTTAAAAACCTTTGTGTGTTAAATAATTTCACTTCAACACATGTTTATTATACATACTCAAACCTTCTGAGAAGTACACATCTGTTATCTTTTACGCCGAAGGCATATATTTTAAAATTAGTTGCATGTCACATGGCTAAGGTCAATGAGTAATCCTAGAAATTATAACGTTTATAATGAACATGACAATTGCAATGTTTCCTGAATTTGTACAAATTGTACGAGGTTCAGATTTATATGAACTCCGAAACTCCGGACCGTTTTATACAAGCAGTCTAACAGGCGTAAATCGTGGTTTTATAAATCATTTTAGAATAATGTATTTATTAGTGAAATACTTGTTTACAGCGTCGGGATTGTGCGGGAGCAGATAAGGCCAATCGAATTTTTGGGCTCAACACAATGAACAGGAACGCTCTTTACGAATGAAGATATAAATTTAAATATCTAAACTTGGGGTCTCATATAAATTAGAGATTCCTATTTTATTACATTGTTTGAATATCTAAAAAGACATTACAAGTATTTAATGCTCCTGTTTTCAATTTGGCAAACAATGGAATTTAAACGGTTTTTGTTATCTCCCTATTTCGTATTCGGAAACCCTAGTTAGGAATATATTTATGGAAAGGGAATTATGTGTTTTACAACACCGACACGAAAATAGTTCAGTCCAACGAAGTATTTCATTATATTTAGAGTGGAGGTGCACATTTTAAAAATTGATGCGACAATGTTCATAACAAACTTTCAACAAAAATATTTGGACGAACATGCCGATTGATTTAGTGATAACCCACAAACATATGTTAAAGTGAAATTACCTTGTATATGAAAATTTCAGCTTTAAAGCGTAAACAAAGTATCAGGTTGCCCGAATGTTGAGGGTTGTTTGACACGACATTTATATGAAGCAAGGGTCGATGGACCCAACTCTCCCGATTCATTAGTCTGTTACTTGATATGTTGACATATTTTACATGACAATTTAACCATTTTTAAGAATGTGGAAGCTCCGTCCCGCTGAAATTAATCCCCAGATAATGTGTCGTGCTTCTGGATGCAAAAAGTACATTAAAAATAATTTGGCTATGTCAGCGTGGAAAATTTATTCAAGATCGTTTTTTAATTAATATTTAAACGTTCACAGAAACTCAAGATAATGATCACGTTATGTAAGACCCTGACTCATATGTCACTTTAACAAATTTAAGATGATAAATATTCTAAATTGACATAATGTCTTGAAGAAATTCAAGGAAATGTGACCGCAGTGATGAATTTTAATAAGCGGTCATCGCATTTAACGGACTTCCTAAAATATAAATAGTCCAACAAACATATTTATCTCCAACACGTGATGAGCTTCTTAATCACACAATTGGATTCTGATGTGCTTAAAAAATATAAATAAAAATATACTCGTGTGCTAATTCACAATTCTAAAAAGCTCATCCTTGAAAATTCTATTATAAAACATTCTGTATTTAATATTGTAGTGAAAGATTAACAACTTGATGGCGGAATTGTATTAACTAAACAAGCAATTCCCTGGTTCTTGGTTCTTTTGTGAAAGTTAGTTTGGCAGAATGAGGGTGAAATTAATGAAGCATTCCAGATTAAAGTTAATTGAAAATTTATTATTTAATAAGCAAGCGGACCGTGATAGTGTTTTTAAAGAGCTTCCGGCCAGAATACAACAATATGCAATATTTCAAGGGGTTGAGAAGACAGAATATTTATATTCAGCCGAATTAAAACAGAGAATTATTAACATTTATATTCAAATTTATGTCTGGATTAGATGTTCATTATTCTGATCCACAATCCGACAAGGAAAAATTATTCCTCAATATAAAAAACAAGATTACAGAAACAAAAGTGATAATAAACAGTTCTTTATAATTTGTTTTTATCAAAACAATGTTTAAGAATACAGTTGTTTGATTTGATTTATCGTCATTAGCGATTATTAATTATCTTTAACAACAACGCAAAATCAGTAAGGTTGTTGTAAATCCGCACGTACACATACATGCAAGTACTAAAATTACAAGACGAATGAGTTTCTTGGAATATCATATTTCAACATATTTTTATCATGTTGCCCGTGTGATTAGCCGAAGCCGTAGAAAATTAATAAAATGATTAATCGAACGTTTTTATTGTCGGCCATTTAAATTAATAATGAATTAAGTAAATGTAAATCTTGATTGGAACATTAGCATTGAGATAAGTTGTGATTATTAAATCGGTTTTAATTAATTAAATTAGTTTTTAAATCGGCCGTAAATTATTCCGCGTTCGCCGTGATTGGCTGTTGCTGATCACTTATGCAAATCTTATATTCCACGGACTTTTAACTTTGATTGGTCGAGGCGTTAAATGTAAAATTGCAAAAATTAACGGGCTAAAACCGGTGTTTTTCGGTGTTCAATTAAATGCTCCAAATAATTATACAGTTATCCGTATCCAAATTAAGTCGGTTTCCCTTCGCCTCGATAGGATAGTGGGTACACGAACACTATACGAGATTACACAACAAAAACACCATAATGACCCCCTTATTATTCCGTAGGCATCTACGATCGATCTTTATAATTCATTACCTTTTCCGGATTTTCAATGTCACTGTAGTTGCGTGTTCTTGGAAACCGTCTTCGGACGATTACCATTTCCTCGTTTTAAAATTTTCGCTTTTATATTATTATAATACGTAAATTAATTTTACCGGCCTCGCGACAACACTTCACGTGCGACGACCCTTTCAGCATTTTTATTTTTTTAATGAGTATGACTAAATGGGTTACATAATTAAGCCTAAATGAAAATGTCACAATTAGTAATGATTTTTTTTTAATTTCATAAATAGAAAAGTAAAATTATGCCTTTATAAAAATAAAACTATTAAATATTTGAGTTTTATGTAAATTGTGTCTCAAATTTGTTGATTTTGGCTTTTACGTTTCTGAGCTTAATTATTTTTTAATATGCCGATTACCACAAACGGAATTCATAATTTAATTTGTCTTTAAAATGTAACAAGCTTGCCAAAAATATATATTTTTTATAATATATTAGTAAAAATTTTATTTATTATTAGAATCGCATAAATTTAAACAAATTGTCAATGGTTAAGTTTTGTTAATATTTTTCTAACTTTAATTATTACGTCAATATTAATAGAAACAATGATTCCGATTATAATATTTGTATTTCTTTATTAGTACTTATAAAAAGACTGTTGAATTTAAAGAAAAATTTCAAATATTCAAAAAATATGTCCAAATACTAGTTTCAGAAAATTTCTTGAGTTGGGCGCCAATATATTCTGTATAAAACATGAAATAAAAGATTAAAATTGTTATAGTTGTAATATTTCATCAATATCAATAAGAACAATGATTCTGATTATTAATATTTTTATTTATTTATTAGTATTTGTGAAAATCTGATGAATTTGATGCAACAAAAAATACTATGTTCCATAAGTTTGTTTCATAACAACCATAATAATAAATATCTCGACATTTTCCATAAATATAACATTATGACATAAATATTTAATATTATTGGAAAAAATTTTAGAAAACAAATTCAATTAAGAATTTTCTTAAAAAAACCTCATAATATCACAAAAATTTAGATATGTATTTTTCGAGATACACATCTAAATTTAGATACTTATATCTTTATCTTAAAAAGTACATTTTAAGATAAAGTATGCAAGATTTTTATTTTAAATGAAAACCATAATTGAATAAATATATAATTTGTAATTCAATTAATTATGTTTAGTCAAAATTTTTCGGGTAAACTTTGATAATAATTGTTTATGAAACTGATAATTTATATATGTTCAATTTTAGTTCAATTTTATTGATTTTCAAACAAATTATCAATGGTTAAGATATGTTAAAAATATTTTAAATATAAAATATATTTCGAAGCTTTAACATACAAAAATATAGTTTTAATATTTAATATATCACAAACAATATAATTTTGAAAAACTTTTTTCCTATATTTTAAAAACAAATTCAATTATGGTTTCCTATATAAATAAAAAAGTTGTACAATTAATCTTTTAAAAAAAAAATGAGCTGTGATCATTTCAATCAGATCTTCAGATCTGATCTGATAATTTAATTTAAATTGAATAATAATGTATATTTAAGTATATTAGATATATTTGAGTATCAAATCAGTTATATGGTTATTTGTAAATTTCGTACAGGAAATTGTTTATCTCCACATAAAATCACCTATCTCGTCTTGAAGATTACCTCCGCGTAGAAATGTAACGAGTTTATAACCCCATTTTAGTAAATCGTCTTCCTAGAACCTTTAAACGTTCATTATTTCACACGTAGTCTGGATTTCTTAAACGTAATGGTATGTTATATTTACGCTAACATACAACAAATATTAACTCCCATTTAGATATGTATCTTACGTGTATGAATTCATCACAGGCACATTTTCCCATGGTTTAATGGAGTTTTATACATTCCATCTGAAACGTCCATTTGCTTATGCGAGTGCTGAACAATTTCTTTTAATAAGCATAAGATTTTGATATAAAATCAACATTTTCGTAAGCCGTGCATAATTTTATCAGATTCGTAAAATAAAATTGACCTTAATTAAAGTAATTATTTAAAAAGGACGACAATTTAATTAATCAGATTAACGAGGAATTTTAATTAAAGGATATCATGAGAAAGACATCAAGCCACCACAGATTGACACTGAAAAAATCACCGACCATGGCATTCAATTGTTTCATTGAAGGAATGTAACACAGCTGTCTGTCCTACGTTGCTCGCTGTGATCTAATGTTCTGTTTACCTTTCCGCACTGTTATACATTTTTTTTTGTGTAATCCACCATGGACCCTTTCAACTAACCGAACAATGAATTTTCTGAGTCATTTTCCTAAGTTAGTGAAATACTGTCCCCATTACCGACAATCTTAAAGTAATAAAGTGTGATTTTTATGATCCGGTCTGAGCCACTTGCAATTGTGCAGCACGAATTTCAGTTGCTGCGGCACGCCAATTCATTTTCCCATGTATTATTTACCGAAAAATGCCGAGTGTACGTTGAGTACCTAATATTGTCATTATAATTTGTTAAATGGACCGATAAATAAAAATACCGCATTCCATTGTAATTGAATCTTCCGAATAACCCTTATTCACAGAATGGAAACACTATCCTTCTGTTCTGTTCTTTTCATACACAAATGGGTGTCACTCTGCGGTTGACGCGAGACGTGTTTCAAGTGATGATTTAGTGACATGAGAATTTGTTTATAACGAAAATGCGGGGAAACGTGTCTCGATTTTTAAAACACCAATTTCCCACGTTCAATTTTATTGCACTTATTGGATATAGTTTTTTTGTTTGTTTAACGTTTAAAAATATTCGGTGAACAAGTCTGGAGAATCAGAAATGTGAAAACAACAGGTAATTTACGGCATTAACCTTCCCTTTATGAAGCCGTTAGCCGACTAATTAATTTGAAGTAATGTCGATATAAACTACGAAATCAAACATGCCGCCAGACATTCCTCGACCTCATATTTGGTGTTGTTGACTAAGAATTTAATCGATACGAAATTGTGACTTTTGTCTATTTTAATTGATGTGATTTATATTTACCCTTCCTGGAATATCGACAACTGTTGGATAAACGCGAATTTATTCATCCGTTTAACCTTCGATGTTTTAGGTTATTTTTATTTCGTTTTAATTTTTGTTATTGCACGTAGAAAATAATCTAATAAATGCTTAAATATTAACTTTTACTATTTTTAAATGCGGAAAACTATTTTATATATACATGCATTGTTTTTATAACTTTTACAAGTTTTGATTACTTTTTTTGTAATTAAAAATTTTAATACAATAAACCTATATAACTCTTCTTTTTAATGGAGAATATAAATGTCAATTTTAAAATTATAAATTTCTATTAATGACAATGATTAAGAAATATTATTAATATTTTTTATATTAATTATATTTTATATATTAAATATATTTTTTATATTAAAATAGAAAGAAGTAATATTAAAATTGTTATTATATCATTATATAATATCAATGCTTACTTACACTTATGCATTATTTTTTAATGAATAAATAATGCTTTCAATAAACTTAAAATTATAAAAAAATTAAAAAATATTGTACATTTTTGTTTCAGATTTCAGAGTTTAAATATTTAAACTAAAAGTAATTTCTGTAAAAGTATATAAGAAACATACTTTTTCATAATAAAATTAAGAGTAAATCTTTTATTCATGCTTACAATTTGTGTGTGTTTTTTGTAATAAATGAATAATATAGATGTTAAACATAAACTTTAAAATAATATTTAAAATGTATTTCTTATATATTATATTTTTTTGGATTTCATTACATATCTTTGATCATTTAGAAGTTATTGTATTTTATGCATTATTAAAAAAACATTAGATTATCTAACTCAAATGAACGAAATCTAATAACTGATGTTTTAAAATAATATCAACGCTTATTCTTATTGCCAGTTTTTCTTCTTTTCTCTTTAATTAAAAAAATAATACTTAAAATATCAAACTTAAAATTAAACAACAGATAACGATTTTGAAGAAATATTATTTTTCTTGATTTAATTACAAAAAACAATTGAAATTATTTAGACTTTCAATAATAACAAAATAATTTATGTAAAAATAAATAAAAAAATATATATTTCAATAAGTTTCTAATCTAATTTAATTGAAAGAAATTTCTTCAACATAAACTGTAAAATAATTGCTTGATTTTGTTTTTTAAATTAATAATGTTAATGTCGAACTAATTATAAAATAATTAATGCTCATATTTAAAAAACTTCGTGGATCGTGGATTTGTCAAATAATTTACACAAAATATAAATAAAAAAATATATAATTTTTCAGAACAAAATTAAGATTAAATTACTTCATTTAAATGAAAGAAATCTATGTTCACTGACATTTAGATTATCTACTTAATATTAATAATATTAGTAATATTCACTTTTAATTAGTAATTAATGTTAATATCAAACTTAAAATTACAAAACAATTAATACTAATATTTAAAATATATCATGCATTATTTGTGAAAACAGCTGTGACTATTTAGGCTTCAGAAAAAACTAAATGATCTATACAAATATAAATAAAAATTTATATTATTTTTACAACAACATTAAAATTAAATTATTTAATTTAAGTGAAAGAAATATCTGTTCTCTGACTTTTTAAATAAAAGTATAAAATATAAATGAATAATGTTAATGTCAGTCATAAACCATAATCTAATAATAATAATAAATATGTAAACTAATTAACATTAGTCGTTAGTCAAACATTAACATATCTACTTTAAATGAAAAAAAATCTTCTTTCACTGATTTTTTTTTAAATAATATTAAAGCTTACACTTATTCCCCTTTTTTCTTTTTGTTAATTAATAAATAATAATAATATTAAATTATAAAACAATTTGCGCTAATTAATTAATTTAAAATATTTGTGTCCGAAGGCAACGGTGAATATTCAGACAATCACGAATTGATTTATGTGAAACAAATTTTTGTTTAATGACTTTTTAAATAAAAAAATATAAAATATAAATTATTATTGTGAATATCAATCATAAATTGTAAAATAATATAATAAAGAAAACGTATTTTTATATTATAATACAAATTATTAAAATTAACATTAAATTATCTATTTTTAATAGAGACAGAAATTTGTATTTTTAAATTATACAATATCAACACTTACACTGCTGCTGTTTCTTTTATTAATAATATTCATGTTGATCTTAAAATAAAATAATGTAATCTTTAAAAAATATGTCTTAAATTGAATAAATATCCCATTTTTATTTTAAATTTCAATAATAAAAATTTACAAATTAAAAAAAATACATGTAAGTCACTGTTTTATTTGTGTAAAAATATATTATAACTACAAATTCGATTAGTCGATATAAATAAAAAAAAATAATCAATAAATATAAATGTTGGTAGGTTCAAAGATGTATTATATTATTTATTTGCATCAAATTTGCAGAAACGTAAACCATGTGCATTACCATAAACAACAAGCAACACATACGAACATAAAACATTCAATGAATACCATTAACTCTCCCATTAAAATAAAATGCTTAAATAAACGGTATCTACACACACTTTTACGTGGAATTAGCGGCGGAAACGTTAGAACCAAAACAAAACACATGAATACATGAAGAAGCAACAATGAAATCTTGGTCACGTAAATTTTGAAGCGGCTCGCGTTCGCATCACGTCGTCGAGGGTGTTCCGTGGCACATATGTCAAAGGGGCCGATAAAGTGGTTCGTACACGAAATCACGGCGAAACGCCTGCCTAAAATTAAACACTCATAAAACGTACGGGCGCAATCTTATTTATTTATTCGTTTATTTCTGGTCTCTCTCTCTCTTTCTTTCCTCTTTTTTTAAAGAGTTAGTCGTTATTTATTCATTTGTCGGGGAAACACATTTTATTTTGTTGCAGCATTAATGAACACGCAGAAAGCGATGAACGTGTAGTGGATTGAGAATTCGCGATAAAAATGCCAAGTGCGGAAAAAGAAAACACGAAAGCCCCACCAGGTCCTTTTATCCCCGCAACACTCATTATAAATTCATGGGTCCGTGTTTCATTTTTAATTTAAACGTTTTCTATTGACGCCAATTTGGAACGCGAAATCATTAAAGTTTCTTCATCTTTATAAAATAATTATTTTTAATTCGAAATATTAATGAACGGGCACGGATTCAGCGGGAATGGAAAGTCGGAGATGACATCCGTTCAAATGGAAATTCAAATTTAGTTCCACGTTATCATATAATCGAAGTGTATTCAATAAAGCCTCAGCGACTCAAAAGCCAAGAAATGTGCAAAGGGTAAAATATAAATGAGGTGGGGTGCATTTGTAACTAGGCACCCTTTAGTAAGATCTTATTAGGGATTTGTTCGGTGACGGATTAAGGAAATGTTTCCCTTTTTGGTTGTAATTAATCAATGGAGCTGTCAGCGTATGCCTTTCAGTGTTTTGATTTTTGATAAGTTCGCAGGTCCCAATTTTAATGGATGGATTCGTTTATGCAAAAAAATATGTGGGTATTAAATATTTTTAAAGCTGTATTAATGAATACTTTAGTTATAGATCGTTAGGGACGATTATCGGCATACAAAACGTTTGGCACAAGGGTTTATCACGTCCATTAGCTAATCATCTTTTATTATTTTCCCATTCATACATATGGTAATGGTATTTTTATTTTTTGCCTTCTTTCAGCCCATCAAACAATATACCAATTTATCGTTGTCGTTTAAAGACGTATTCCGTCTTGGCTGTGTCATATTCAAACGACTCACTGGCTCTTAACGGTTGGTTCCTGAACGTTTTTTATTTCCGACGGTGGACCACTGACATTTTTAAGTGACACGACGATTTTCTCAATTAAAATAGTCGACAGCGAAACACAAAAACAGACTAACGAACACAGATGATTCCCACAAAAATTTAATACTAGTGAATAGTCGGTGTTCTATTCCAAACATCCTGTACACATAAATGACGTAGGCATGTTTCTGTCCCTTTAAATTTTAAATGCCACATGGACCTTTAAATGTAGAGCGAACCAGTTCATCCTTTACTAATGTCAGATGCATTCTTCACCAATAATTCCTTGGACGACGCTGCTACCTGTGGTCTAGAAGTTACACGTTCTATGACCATATACCTCACCACGTACAGGAATTCAGTGTTGTATTTCGTTTTTTTTATTTAACAATTACGTTACGACAAGATTCCTTGCTCCTTTTTCATCGGCCAGCAATTCGTCAATTAAATCTGCGCCAGTCGAAACGTTTCAATTTCGCGTTTGCACGTATTGTTCCTTATTTATCGCATCTATCGAAGCCGACGAAGGAAATATCCTAGGTCCATCTCTGAGCCGTACTTAAACTGCCTGTCGAGATTCGTTTCTTTCAGGTAAAGAAAAAAAAAACTTTTCCGTTCCTTTCTATTTCACTATTAGTGTTTAGATGTTTCATATAATAAAAGTTTTGAAAACAATACCATTGTTGACTTCTGAATTGGTGCAGCGTTGAATGCAACCCGAGGACAAGCAATTAAGTTTGATTACGGGAGCCGGTCTAATAAAAATTTCCGCTTCTGTATTACACCGCGGCAACGGTATGGACAGATTCAATAAATTAATTGTACACTTCGGAACGGCGGCGATGATGGTCAGCGGAGGAACGAAAACGCCGCCTTTAAAAAGCGATTTTATCTGCGGGATGCATTTGATTCGCTTAGAAAGTGGGTGGACGAAATGTGGAAATCGCTTACAATTAGTGTAGAGTACGCTGTAACTAACACAAAAAATATATTCTATACATTGTATGGATTTTACTTTTTTTAACTACCATCAGGTTGATTACAGTAATTATAGATTAAGCTGCGTGTGTCATGGTTTGGATAAGGATGATTTAATTAATTGCTCCCGTTGGAAGAACACCTTCAGTAACGCATTAAATGTGTTGCTTCTTTTAATCTTAAAAACATTACCGTGGTATTTTTTTTATTCCCAAAAAGTACGATGAGTAATTTAATCCAGAATTAACAAGAGATAAAAGTGTGTTTGAAATAATTAAAAAGTGACTCATATAAACAAACAATTGTCTTTCATGTACCCAGATAAATTGTTTAGCCACTAAGAAATTTAAATTTTTCATCAAATAAAAGTTTTGGTAATTGTTTAGAATCGCGGCTCCGCCTATTTTTCGCTATACAAAATCCAAAATCTTTGGTGCATTGAAGAATATGATTTGATCGAGTAAAAAAATGCTGATTTTTGCTTAAAATTTTTATGAGAAATTTTTTTTATACTATATGGCTTTTTTTTCAAAAAATAGCATATTTAAAAAAAATTGTCGATAACATAACATAATTTTTCAATTTTTTATAAATTTTTTAAAATTTAACAATTTTTATATCATAAAAAATTTAAAAATCAATATTTTTTCACATATTTTTTTTAATGTTATATTTTTAGGCGTGATGAAGAATTTGTCTTGGTCAATTGAAAAAAAATGTTTTAACTTTAACGCATGAAAATCCTGATATATATATGACATAAATATGTTGAAAGAGGAATATTAAAAATTTTATTTTTTTTTCAATCAAAATTTTTCGTAAATTATAAAAATAGAGTATAAAGAAATAAACATGAGAAATCTTGAAAAATTTAATAAAAAATTTTCAATAAATTGAAGAATTACGTTAATGACATTTTTTTTTTTTTTTGAAAATATTTTATTTTTGAAAAAAATAGGTGTACAGTAAAAATAAAAAAATAAAAATTTTATGGAAAACCAAAAATCAGTATTGTTCAAATTTAAAATTAATTTTTCTCTAAAAAATTTTGATTTTTTTCTATTGACTAAAACCAGCTCTTCATCACGCCTAAAAATAGAATATTTAAAAACAAAATTATGAAAAAATATTTGATTTTTAGATTATTTATTTCTGATATAAAAAAATAGAATATTTAAAAACAAAAATTTGAAAAATATTTGATTTTTGAATATTTTTGATATAAAACATAAAACTTCAATTTAATAAAAATTGTTAAATTTTCAAAAATTCATAAAAAATTTAAAAATTATGTTATCGACAATTTTTTGTCTGTTCTTTTAACTTTTTGAAAAAAGAAATAGGCATACAATAGTATAAAAAAATTATAAAAATTTCAAGCAAAAAAAATTATCGAAAGCTCGTTTTTTATGGCTGAAAACAGGTGGAGCCGTGATTCAAAACAATTACCAAAGTTTTTTTAAGAAATCAAAAGTTCAGTCACCTTAAAGATTTATCCTAAACTACTTCAAAACACAAACGAGTCACAAAAGTACAATTATAAATTTTCTGCATGGTTTACAAATAAGTAGTGAACTTACAGGAACGTCTTGAATATAATTGTGTACAAGTTGTCGAGCCATCATGGAATGAATTATGGTCTCGGAGACTGGTAGGAATCTAATTTATTGGTCCGAATCATGTTTTAAGAGCCACGGGTATTGTTTACAAATACGCATGAAAAAACCACAATAAGGTCTGCAGCGTCTGTTGGCCATTAAAGCCGGGCATTTATTTGACCGTACAGTCCTTATTACTTATTAATTCGGCAACAAAACCCTCATAAATCAGATAACGTTTCCACCACCTGGTCCGACCGACTTATGATTAGTTGGACCGAACAGGTCCAGGTATACATATTTATTCAACGTCGAATTTTCGTAAAAATCAAGCGTTCGAAGGGAGATTTATCAAGATAAGGACTAAATGGACTTTTCTACGGGACGGTAGCTATGTGATTAATAAGAACTAGTTAATAGTTGAATAGGATTTAATTTTAAACTGTCATCTGCATACGTATCAAAGGTATTAATATTGTGGACGGTAATTGACAGTCATTAATATCTGTCAATGCACATAATGGCAACTATTGTGTTGACATTATTGTAAGAACATAATGCCGGGCCCTGTGTGAATAGAGAATTGCATTATTAACAAGATAAAATATTTATTATCCTCCAAATACAACTTAAACTTTCAATTGATCCACGGCACAAATATATTAATTATGTAGCTGACTAGGGAGGTTATCTTTGGTCAGTTATATATTGATTTCACAACCGAAGACATAATAATTTCCATGCAAACTACCATTCCCCCGGCTGTTCTATTAGATATTAATTCACATTTTATGCAATCAATATGGCTTCAGACCTATACAATTCGACAATCCTTTCAGTTTTTAATAATTCAGCTTTCATAATTTATATCACAGAAGGTAAGTGAACTTCTCGGTTACAATTATCCCGACACCAGAGTTTTTAGAGTAGGAAAACATCGTATTTGGGGGCTGCCGATCTCTCGTAGTTCATCGGGAGAATCACCCCTTTAACTCAAATTGATGGGATTCAACTTCGTCAAATTGGTAATAACGTCCAAGCGACAACGAATTCATAATTTTGAATATAAATTAAAGTATTACGTATAATTTGAATTGGGAATAAGGTCAATTATTCAAATTAATTTTTACCGAATGAAAGTTAGTAACATTGTTATCCAAACATTATGGTATTATAAAGGCCTCGAAACGAGGGTTAGACGAGTTCGCGCGTAGGAAAAGGGTTACCTAATGAAATATACTGTTACATAGCAATCAAACTTTGAAATTATTCAACGCTAAATTACAAATTCTATTCAAATGGAAATAAACCATGCTCCACGTGCATTTCTTGATAATTCGTACTTTCGAATGGCACTGTCAAATCTTCGGTAATAAAGTTGCTTAATTGAATTTTCGAGTTTGTCATATATAATTAAAATGGTTAAAACGAAATGTAATCTAATAAGCTGAAAACGTACTCCGACAAACGAGTTTCCCTCAAATATGTATCAAAACCGCAAGTTATTTGATTACCAACCTTGACTGTGTTTTGGTAACATCTGGTCTATTCAGTTGGACAAAGTTCCACAATGCATGGCTTGAAAAATCAAAAGATGCCCAACGAAAATGCAACAGTAAAAAAGACATAAACTCAAGAATTCCTTTAAGTCAATCGATAGTGAAAGAATCAAAAGTACGGGCCAGAATTTCGCCAAACTTGGGCATTGTAAGTTTTTCAGGAGCTATTTTGTATGCTTGCGTTTTTCTAAGGGTTTACGATTGGATTATTAGTTCCAGTTGGCTTCGTACCAAAAGCAAATTTATCTATAGGATGAAAGGTTTAAGCCAGGCAATGGTACGTTATTCGTTACTTAAAATAGGAAGTCCAACATTTCATTGTCAAGGTTTACTGCAACTGTACGTTTTTGGGGGCTTAATTCAATCATTATTTTGTTTGGCCACGAAGTGTTCACTTCAAAACAAAACCATTTATATAACGCAAACAAGACGAAAAATTAGTTCTCAATAATAAATCTCATATTTGTTACATCAATCTCCTTCATAGGTAAAAATAAACATATTTCTAAGCACATCGTTACATTAAATAATTAAAAGTATTAACACAAAAAAATATTAATCTGTTGATTGTGATACATAAAAATGAATAATGAAAAATAGGTCAGCAAATCGTCCAAAAAAAAAAATGAAACGCATGTACGAATTTGATAAAGAAGATGCGATGACTATTGTTCATGTGCTACTTTGTCTTCGCAAATTGTTCGTAACGTTCTTTTCCATATCGCAATCTGTCATTGCCTGTGTGGTTTAATGTTTTAGGGTTCAAATTGTACGGAACTACCTAAATTTAGCAAACAAAAAATATTTACCTAAACAGCAATAAACGTACAAATGATAATGGCTTGTGTTGCTATAAATTAAACGTTTTATAGCTTGGGCGTTATTGTGGCAAATGTTGCAGCGTCAGTGTCATGTCATTTGTCGCATGTGAACCAAAGGCATAAAAATTTTAGCACTTCATTTTATTATTTCGGTTTTAACGGACGCTGTAACTGATTCTGAAGTCTTCAGATTTGTATGGATTAACAGAACACATGCCCTATTATAAGTATACCGTGCACAAAGTTTACAAAAAAGATCAAGAGAAATTTTATAATAATGGGAGCTAACAAATAATTCCTGAAATCTGGAACATAAAATTCCTGTTAAAATGTTAGAAGAATTTACATATTACCCCAACACAAGGGAGTTATGAATACCTTATATTTAATAAAACACATTTTATTACTTCGTACGTACTGAGAGGCTTTAGTTACCAGTCTAATGTGAAATAAAATCATAAAATTTTTATTATCTAACGTCCACTATCGGATTGAATGAAGAAATTACGGAGATTTTAACCCACATGCAGGGCAGGATCTATTCATCGCAGACGTACTATTATCGCAGTATGATACCGTGGTGCGCTTTTAAATAATTCCAATTTTGCATAATGCCCCTGCCATGGTACAGTAGCCTAAGCTTTTTGTGTAATAATATAGGTGAGTTTACAACTACCACGGGGGGTTGCTCACTACTACTCAGACAACCCCATGAAATCCTCTATGAAAGTATTAATGTATCCGTTGTGTAAGTTTTTAAACAGGCGTATTATAAAATCAAACATCTGTTCAATTTTTAAATAATGCCAAAATTTTTATCCCGTTTCGCTGGATGCATTGATAATTCGCTACATCCAATATATGTCAAAATGCGGTTTACTCTTTTGAGGGTCCCATTGATGGTTTTAACATTCAAGTACTTTAACAGGAACTGTACGTTATAGTGCTTGATATAAATCCGTAGACAAATGTTTGTTACATACGCATCTTCCACCGGGCTGATGTTTGATATATCCGCTGCACTTCCAAAAACTACAAATTTCTTCATTAAAATACGCTCCATGCGCCCAATTTTCTCTTCTGAGAACACTTATAACTCACACGAGGATGCTTCCTCGAACAGAAATATATATCTTCCTCAAATAAGTATTTATTTTCCCCTTATCTAAATTATTAAGTGCGAGTATGTATCCCGTGTAAAAGTTGTGTGTATGCATTTTCTGGCCGAATTATCTTTAGAACCGCCATAAATCTCAATAGATTCCGAGTTTTAAGTTAAGCGGCGAGATAAGACGATGCCATTGTACAGTTTTATTTGTAACAGATAAAGTTTTATTACCCTTATTATTACTAAGAATAGGAAGAGCCACACACGATTTGTGTTGCGGTTCGATATATCAAATTTCTTTTCCGCCCCTTTTAAATAATGGGCTCGTAAACCGGTGTTCGGTTTGAATATTTTTCTGTTACGGGTTTAAAAAAAAAAATTAATTGTGCAAATGAAAAAGCATCGCTTCTGTTTAGCTTCGGCCTTTTATTATTTATGGGACTAAACGGTTCAATATAATCACTTACTATTTTACTGCACACTATTTTACGCTGGCGAAGTTTAAAGCGCGCTTAACAGCAAAATAAACTTATAAATTTCATATGTCGTAAAGCAGATTATAAAATTTTTTATACGGACTCAGTTGTAAAAAAATCGTGAAAATTTTATTGCCCCCCGGCAAAAATGTATTTAGAATTTTCGATAAAAATATGTCCGATTCGAAACGCAATTTAAAAATGCCTATAAAGTTAGAGTGCACAAAGTTGATAAAAAAAATCTACGTTTTAGTATGGAATTGATTTTCTGTTCACTTTATCTGGGAATAATTGAAAATTTTCGGCTATAACGGTTTTTGGTCGACGTAATATATTTTTATATTTTTAATCTTCGTACTGAACAAAACTGATAATAAAAACTCAATTTCAAACATATTCGAAACCACTAAAACAAGATTTAAATCGATTTAAAGCAAAAATTTTAAACATAACAACGGTGATTTTTAATAAAATTCTATTCTTGAATTACCTTTATGTGTTCAATTTTTAAGAATGTTAATCAACTTTTACTTAAGAGAGAACAATATTTCTAAATGGTAAATATCTTGTTACGATTGTATATTTTTATATTTTTATACTGAAGACGACAAATAATAAAAGCATAATTTCAAAGATGTTCAAAATCGCTAAAATCAAGTTTAAAACCCATTCAAAGCAAAAGTGTTAAACATAACCATGTTGAGTTTTAATAAATATGTGTTAAACAGGATTCTCTTCTCTAATTACCTTTATGCGTTCAACTTTTAAGAACGTTAAATAACTTTTACTTACAAGGAAAAAAAATTATTCTAAATGGAAAATATCTTAATACGATTCTATATTTTTATATTTTAAATTTTCAAGACAAATAATAAAAACACAATTTCAAAGATGTTCAAAATCACTAAAATCAAGTTTAAATTGATTTAAAGCAAACGTTTTGAATATAACCATGCTGATTTTTAATAAATTTGTGTTAAACCTTTATGTGTGCGACTTTTAAGAATGTTAATTAACTTTTTCTTGTAAATAAACAAAATTGTCATAAATTAAAAATATCTTGATATGATTGTTTATATCAAATATTTGTTAAAAACCACTAAAACCATATTTAAAACAAATGTTTTAAACATTAACTAAACAACGTTATTTTTTAACAAATTTCTATTAAATAGAAATTACCATTACCATTATCCAATTACGTTTATGTGTTCAATATCGATTGATTTTTAGGATTGCTATTAAGGTTCATATAAGAGAAGAAAATTGTAGTACAATTGAATAGAGGTTGTCACGATTATACCTTTTCAACTTATCCGGACATCGAACGATTTGTGACACGGATATGTCTGAAATGAAATTAACTCTTGCATATATTGAAAAAATCACATTTGACATCCCCACAAACGTCTTTTGTTCTCCGACTCTACGCAGCCACACCAAAATTGGATCCAGTCAGTGCGTTATCAAACAATCGCAGACTTCATTAAATTAGAATATTCGACATAAACAAGCAGCTGACTATTGTTGTCAAGTAGTGTAACCAATATCTGAGTGATAAGCGTGAAATTGGAATAATTCCGTTTTACGTGCGCAATAAAACGATACTCATATCACATGTCATAACGTTACGAATGAAAAGGGCCTTTTTCACACATGCACAGCATAACTTGTTTAAATATTAGAGCGGGGATTAAAACCAACAGCGAAAGTAGTAAAAAGTGTACTTTATGTGTCTCTTGCATAATAAAGTATGCCCCTAGAAGATTAGGATTATAGGCTATGCAAAAATGCGCTTTTTTCTGATCTAATAAAACATATCTATAACCGTTCGGTTCATGAGGGGCATTATTATTCAGATGCAGGGGGTACGGATCCGATGAAACCAGCTTTTCGGTGCGGCACCAACGGAGTCATGTGTCAATATAAATATTGTGTAAGGGCTGTTAAAACTTGGACCACGGCATATGCGGTTGTTTTCTCACGGACATTAGGGGTTTCATATAAAAATTTTATTACTCTGGATATTTCTTTATAAATTATATTTCCCGCCGTATAACATTCGGCTCGTAAATGTCTAATTACAAGATGTTTCTGCTCCTAAATGTGTCCGACATGTTTTTTGCCACTATGTACCCGTTGTGCCGACATATTCGATATCAACCCGACAACTTATTTCCATACTCAGGTAGTGGCAAAAAAAAATCAAATGTAATAAAATTAAAGTTAAAATACACTTGTTGACACTTTGATTGTGAAATAAAAACTGAACAAAAACACCAGTTCTTTCGGCTTTTAATAATTACAGTAATATTGTATTTTCCTTTTTATTATGTATTTAAATTGTTTAACAGAAGTTGTTTATTCTGTTTATTAACAGAAAAAACTTTGATTATACATAATAACCGTTGTAATTTAATCTTGTTATTAACTGGGAAAAATATAACAATTTAAAAATTAATTTTATTCATTAATCTTACATATGTAAAATAAAAAACTTAAAACAAAAACATATTTATGTAAAAACAGAAACAATGGAATTTACAGTAAGGTTTTTCAATATTTTTAATTATTTTAAATTAACATTCTACATTTTATTAAAAATACAAATAAATTTTAATTGTTTGATTATTTTTTACAAATGTGCCAGTTTGCATTTACGTAATTATTCACGATTGTATTGTTTTTATCACTAATTTTGTTATGAAATTATATATGATTGAAAATGAATTTACAAATAATAGCTTTTGTATAAAATTATTTCAAATTAATTTTAATTAATCATTTTTACGATATTAAAAAATAAACAATAATGGTTTTAACTATTAAATAACCACAAAATGATTTTATCAATGTAACAAAATTTATTATCATCGAAATAAAATTAAAATTTTGTTTTTGTTGGAAGTATTTTTTATAATGAATGCTTTAATTTTCACTCATTTCAAGAATAATCTAATTTTATAAATAAATTATTATATATTTAAAGACAGAATTAATTGTTGATTTGTGTGAATTAGTTATATTAAATTCAGTTGACAGGTTTTAAATTTATTTAGTAATTATAATAGAGAGAGATAATATTTTAAAATAAGTAATTAAATTATCTTTATTATAACAAACAATCAAATTAACATAAAATTTAATGTAATCAATGAACTAATTCGTTCCTCTAATGATCAATAATAATCTTACAGTCCCACAAAAACTCCAATTAATTAATTGCTGCCTAAGATATAATATAATTTATTATGCATGTAGTCTCTTAAATTTTCTACAATTAATTATAAATTGAGAATGAGCTAGCTAATGAATAAAATTTAGATTGATACAGAAATTTATTTGATTAGGTAATCAATCGTGAATTATAGATTACAATCAAAGGAACTCGCAATTTAAATTGACTTAAATAGATCTATGAAAGTTATTCTTGTTTCACGACTGCGAACAATTATCTTGTCTAATTTTATAAATAATAACATTGGTCATTTTTAACGTGAAACAATAAACATATAAATTAATATTGTTTTCCTGGGTAGAGAATTTAAGAAATATTTTGAATATTAATGATCAAAAAATATAATTATGTTAACTTTAGTTGAAAGTTTATTCAATAAATGTAATTGAGTGAGAATATATAAACAAAAAATTAATAATTTATTACATTGTATTATCAATCGGAATAAAATTTATTTATAAATTTCAATATAAACAATTAACAAATTCGATCTTGATCGATAATAGCGGACGACTTAATTTATTTTGATCCTTATAAAAATTTCCATTAATTGCTAATAATATAATTTATTATTGTCTACTAAATTTTCGACGATTAATTATAAATTAAATATTAAGCCAGCTGATGAATAAATTTTAGCCGAATATAGACATTTTTTTTGAATAAGTAATTAATCGTGAATTATACATTTAAAACAGAGGAAACCCTTCACAAATTAAATTGAGTTAAACAAATCCATGAACGTTTTTATCATTACTCGACTGCGAACACTCATACAGAGCTATTTCATAAACAATGATTATATTTAAAGCAAAATAATAAACATATAAATTACAATTTTATCCAGGACAAAATTTAAGGAACATTTTTAATATTAATTTTTGTAACATCTTTTTCAGTTGTATGGTTTTCAGTTGATAGTTTCTTTAATAAATATAATTTATAGAAGACGATGCAAAAAACTAAATAAATAATTTAATACAATTTATTATCAGTCAGAATTACACGAAATAAATTTGATTCAACATAAACAATTAACTAATTCGTTCGTCTAATGATCAATAACAATTTAGCGGACAACTTAATTTATTTTGATCGTTATAAAAACTCTCATTAATAGCTACTTAAAAAGCAATATAATTTATTTATTATTGTCTACCAAATTTTCTACAATTAAACAAATTAAAAAATAAACCATCTAATGGTCATTCAAAATTTAGTCCGATGCAGAAAATTTTCGAATGGATGATCAGTCCTGAATTATATATTTACAAAGACGGTTTCCGGTCTCTCGGCGATTTAAAATGTAACTTAAACAAATCCGTAAAAGTTTTTCTCGTTCTTCGACTGCGAGATCACGGTTTTAAAAGCATCGTCATTAAACATCGCTGCGAACTGTAAACCTTTTATGAACTGTTTAGTATTCCCGGCATATTTTAATGAATGCTGTTTATATTTACAGTACCTGATTAGAATTTATGAAGGTGGCAACAACTTGTTTTCATTGTACTTTGTATTTCCTAATACTGTCGATAATGTGTGTTTTCAAATTGTAACGGCATTTGTCTATATGTGATAGGAATATCCGTTAGGCAGTTTTCGTTGATCCATATTAAAAAAAAAAATTGTTCCATTTCATATTATAATGTTATAAAGTATGTCGGCTCGCATTACATTCGCATGTGCTTCCGTAAAACGTTGTATTTACAAACACCTAAAGACAGATCCAATCTCGAAACTAATTAGCGTGGAATATTAATGTTTATCAGTTGATATTTAATACTGAAACCAGGTGAAAAGTGTTTCAGTTACACACATATGGGTGGTCTCATTATGGATCCCGTTCAAAAACAGATTAAACGGTGGTACTTAGCGGTACACAGATTGTTTTATATTAGCTTTAATTTTTTTTTGCCGCGGTGTTGTGTTTTTCTATCGTTTCGTTGCCAGAGTAAATTATCATCAGTGACAGAACTAATAACCAGTAATCAATTAGGCCGTCGAGGAAGCTAAATATTAATTAGTTTTCTAGTTTTTACGCCACGGATCGTTTGAGAATAGTAAGAAAATCATTTTATAAGCGAATTAATTAATGTCAGATTTTTTTTCTTGTTTTGTATGAATGTGTCTTGACAATCATTTGTTATTAAGAGTTCTTGAACAATGTGCTGCGGCCACGTGGCACCTCCTCATCCGTCCACATCGTTAATAAACAGAGATATTTTTTACAACAATTTGATAATTAGAATATAATTTGATGATTTATTGATTGTACAAGACTATTAAAAAAGATTGGCTGTTGATTTAGTATGTCAACCGCGTATCCAAATATTTAAATAACTGTTTAAACATTTACTCATGTTATGATTGTGACAATTTCACTAAGTATCCAGCTCACAAAATAAGGTAGATTTTAATTCCGTTGTAACTTTTATAGTGAATAAAAATTAAAATGTATAATAAAACGGGGAAAATACAAAAGTACGCCAGTACTTTTATTAAACGAATGTAAAATATTCAAACATTCAGGGAAACTCTGGTCCGTAGCACGCCACATGATTGACATATTTCAGTGTGGAGGACAATTAGCGTCATTACACTTTTTGTTCGGCGATTGTTTTCGCTTTTGAAGAGTGGTATAATTTCCGAATACAAAAGGGTATTAAAATGTACAAATTAATGATAATAAGTACTGTTTCGTTTCGCTAAAGGAAATCACATTGACGACAAATGTTCTGCGCACTCTTGAATCGTTTTAATTGGCACAAAAAGAACTTGCTTTTAAATTTAATTAGGGCATTTTTCGGGGGATTTCGCAAAATCCCAGACGGAGGGCCGATTATCCGAAAACGACGTAAATTGTTTTCGTCCCTTATTTATTGAAATTTAAAGGGTTTACCGGAATTAGCTTGCGCCGATTATGAAAATATGAAAAATATGCCTGCCCCCGGTAAAATTGAGATGTGACAGTTTTAGTTTAATTCAATATTGTGCAATGTAACTTTGTGGTTAATATAATCGGATTTGTTTTACATCTACCTATTTTACAGTTTGCAAATCGCGTTTTCGTGTATATAGTATTTGTCACTAACACACCCGTAAATAAGCATTTCATTTCAATAGAGAGCAAGCAACGTTATCGTATTACACTACATTGAATATTTGCGCTGAATACGCAATTCACTGTTTGTTTGTAATTTGGCCGACAACAAAGTAATCTCAGTTACATGTAATTAAATTTTAAAAATGTATGAATTTTGCGCGGCATGAATTCTATTAGTCCGTAACAATTGCCGGATTATTTTATGCGTACTAATTTTTATTCGTGCATCGAAATAATTTTATTTTGCACGGGTAAAATTTTATTAGGGACATATATTGAATTCCATTTTTCAATTGGAATGCCCGCGTTAGCGTGGAATTTATAATTTAACGTTATATTTATGTTTAAATAAAGACACACACATGCACACACGTGTATCATGACAATTTTTTTTAATTTAACGAATAGTGAAACATTTTTATTTCTTTTCACATTCTAATAAAATGTCAGAAATGCCTAAATGAATTAATAGTTAAATTACAATATTTTTGTATCTACAGAGTATTTGGATAGGCTTGCACCAACTTGGAGAGATACGGTGAGTATATAACTTCAATAAGAGAAGAGCTTGAGCCCAACAAAATTAAACAATAACACTGGCATGTTTGGCAGTGCCAGTAGTTTTCAAATATAAGATTTTTTGAGTTAAAGTACGTTGGTAGTTATGTCATTGTCCAAGAACTAATTGGTCACTTTATACATTATGTGTCTTGAAGTGGATAATTTGAATAGAGATACACACGAAGTTGCTGATATTGAACCAATTATTATTCTACTTCCTCAAGAATTTGGCCTCCACGTTCAATAGACAATCCAATTGAACACGTAGGAAGCCTTCAAATACAAATTTAGGCTCCAAACCAATAGCTTGGGACGACTTTGGTAATGGTTTTAAAGAAAAATAACAAACTATGATGTGGAATTTATTTGTTCACTAATTTTGAGTATGCTAAGGAAGGTGGTATAGCAAAGGGGATCTACCAAGTATTTATTGAAAGAAAATGTAGTTAATATGTTTTTTTTTTTTTTAATTTTAATTATTTTATTTTTTTACTAATTTCTTATGAAATTCACATCGGGAATGTGTTTCTTAGAAGTTGGAACACGCATATGCTCACACCTTGCTCAATGTTGATTTTGATTTTTTAATATTATTTTATAATTATGTTAATACATTAAAATGAAAATTAACTATTCTTAAAAATTTAAAGTGTAAATAATTCTAAAAAGATTGCATTGCATTGTAATAATGAATTTCAATCTTGTTATTAACAATTGTCCTTAACAAGTTGTTAAATAAATATGTTTAAACTAATAGAAGTTTTAATTTTTGTATTGAACACATCCTTGATATTGATGTTAATAACAGTTGTCGAAAACTGATAAAAAACTCAACAGGCTATAAATTTAATAGTCTTTGTTTCTAATATATCGTTAAATAGCCTTTTTAATCTTGTTACTTCCATTTATTCTCGATAAAATTGTTGTAATTATTATAATTAAAAACAGAAATTTCCAATTGCTCATTCGTTTATGCAAAATTTTGCACATCGACAAACAAATTACTACTTAAAAATGTAATCGTAGGAAATTTGCATTTAACATATTGGTCATATACACGGTAATGGCCCAAGGATGTTCAATTATCGAAAAGATAATAATGAAGAATAAGGAAAACCCGTCGTTTTCATTTTAATTTCTCCAGGATAATTATATTGATAGCGTTATCGACTGCCGCATGTCTTTCTGTGGAAATTCTGTTTATCACGTGAATCACCAATAAGTAAATGATTAACATGCCCAGACAAACAATTATAAATTAACAAAATAAAAAAATGTGTTGTTAAAAAGAAAGTTATAAGTAAACTTGGAGCGGTGCAACCGTAACGTGTAAACGCATTATTTGGAAGTCGTTGAAAGAAAATTTGCATGACACAGACCGTATTTGTGACAGCCAATTGACATTACATAAAGCAGTCACGTGGGGTGTCCGATTCATGAAGTACTAAAATAGATACTTGTCTATTCTTTGGCCACCCTTCGAGGTTACGATCGACCAGTCCGTTAATGGCGAATTCATTCAATGCACCGCACCCGAACGATCGTCCGGTCGGTTGGTTAACAAACATTTGCGACAATATGGGCTACTGTATTTGGGCTATCGACGAAAAAAAAATTGTACCGATCGTACCAGGCCGGTTTAATGATGTTGCCAACAGCTTTTTGCACCTTCCAATTGCATGACTGCATGATAAATTGAGTTCGTTTAAAGTAAAATATTAGTCCGGTCATGTGGTAATCGGGACGAGGCAGAACAGCCGGGAGTTACTATTAATCCGATGAAAGTAAATTCGTATGTTTGTGCATGATAGTCAATATCGTCGACTTAATCATAGATGTATTTTATTTCTGAGACGATGATGGCACGACACGATGACTTCGGCGAAAAATTGTCGTAGAACACCTGCGACGGCAACGTGTCGTTTAAAATCGTTTGTTATATAAATATTCTGGTTTACTACGAGTCCATTCCGGGAATTTTTATTCACCACGTTTGGAATAAGTTCTGCAATGTTGAAGCCGGTGTCTTTCATTTTTTACAATTTGATCATTTTTAATTCTGTAACGTGGTCGGTGTCTATTTTTAAAAGTTCTCATCGCTCCCTTTTCAAAGATTATTTATTTGCTTTGAATGGGCTATGTGGGTAACATCTGGTGCGCCCCAAAGAGATTGTAATTAAATAGATTATTTTTAAAGTTCAAATGACTTTTGTCTTGTATAAACAAGACCGTGGATAAGTGCGCCTTGTCGCGGTATTTGGTCGACTTTCAATTTTATATCCGTAATAAAAATACTATTATTATGTAATTTATATTCTTCGGAATCTCTGGCATTAAATTTTATTACATCAACTGCAGTAGTTTTAAAGAAATAATGAGGACGATTTTACGATCAATAACAAATAGAAAATTAGATTTAAGAATCAAAATTTATATGAGATTAAACATTATTTATTATGCCGCACTCGATATAAAAGTGCACGAAATATATCAAGACCGTAATGTTATTTTCACATCACGAAATGTGCTTCTAGATTTGGGACTGGAATCTGGAGTAATTCTACTACGGCACGTTTCTTTCGACATCCGGCTTTTAAAAACACGATTCATAAAATAAACGATGATTTAAACGATGAATGACAAAATCAAATTTCAAATGAGCCAGCATAAAATAATAAAGCAAATTTCAACGGTTTCAAGAGGATTCTCAATATATTCATTTATACAGGGTAGCCAGATATGTTCGTACAACCTTAAATGTCCCCCATTCCTTATGTAAAAGTGAATATGTAAAGTATTAATGAAAAATTGTAGCTTCAAGAGCAGAAGAGTTAGAAGCTGTTAACGTTAACCAAATATCTTTGGACAATGATGAAGTAACCTTTGCTTTCAAATAAGAGATATTTTGAGGTGAATGTACAACAGTTAAAGTACTTGTCACCATTGATATTATTTAATAATTATATTCTTAGAACTACTGATAAATTAAAGGGTAGCCTTAAAATGAATCAACTGTCAATGTTAATATGCACGTTGACAGTTTTACATTCACCTCAAAAATTGATATTGTCCAAAGACAGATTTATATTGGTCAATTTTATTTGTCTCTATAACTCTTCTACTGTTACTGCTAAAATACTTTTAATAACACTTTTTATATCTACTTTTGTATCACGAATTTTATTTTTAATTTAATTAATATAATTAGTTAATTATTAATTTATCTTGAAATTGTAAGTCATATTAATTTTAGTTATTTTAATTTTTTATTATAATAGAATCACATTACCCCAATAAATAAAATTAACATTGATTTTTATGGATGAATTATGAATATCTGGTAAATGCTTTTTCTATATTATAGTAGAATTCTTTTATACAAAAAATCATCATATTATTAATTAAGGAAATTTACTAATTCTTTTTATTAAAATTAATTATTGGAATAACTTGGTATTAATATTTTATTGTTTATTGTTATAAATAAGCTTATATAAAAAGTACAGTTAAAATATTGAGAAAAGAAAAAAGTCAAAATAATTTATTTGCTTAAATTGAAAAGGCATAAATAAAAATTAGATATCCTATATATTTAATTCAAGCGTACTTTTTCATAGTTAAGGGGCCTTTCAAAATGTAATAAGAGGCTAATTTATCATGGAATAATGAACTAAAAATCGTTACGAGTGCATTTGACACGCCGCAAAGAGCTTTCCCTTTCGTCGCAATAAATTTTGTAGTAGGATTCATTAATATCAAATATAAAAAGTGTCAATACACGGGGACAATATAAACAATTTATCTACCACAAAATATCTGGTCGAGTCCCGGGCCCAGATAAAAATAACAATCAATATTTTCATATAACACAAAGGCTGATAAATGCAGGGCAACAAATCAAAAACGCCACGACAGCTATTTACACATCATTTACACATGTACTCTGGGAACTGAAAACGTTTTTGAAAAGTGTGAAGAATCAACCCCAGAAGTTGAAGTTACCTCATTGTTTGGGGCCCGGTTAAGGACACAAATAACCTCTTCAAAAATTTCAAACTGTATCGGAACAAGAGGGGTGCGACTACATTAAGTTGTTTTCATTCCATTTAGGGTCGCTTCTCCAGATAATACATATTCATAATTCCATTCCGATTTATGATTTATTGCCGCCCCAGGACCAGACCCGCTTCTGCTTGCTTTTTCTACGGGGCTTATGCGCATTAACAATTACTTAACAACTTGCGTTACAAACACGGTGGCGCCCAACGCAACAATTTTGGCACACACATAAACAATGGATGGAATTGAAATACAAATTATTTCGTGCTTTATGTACCGAAATAATTATGTGTCGGTGATAAAGCGCTCTTGTTTTAATGCCCAAAATATGGTAATAAGAACAATCATAATTCAAGCGTACCAGACTCTCACAAGTCTCTCACAAGTCTGTCCACATCCTCCAATTCTAACACATTTCCCTTTTAATTTGAATATTGTGGCACCTGTTGTAAGGGGGCAAATATTTATATTTCCAATTATCACAGTTCAAGTTTCTGTAATTTGAATAATACGGTCTATTAACATGGCAATGGAAAATGAGGCGCTCGCTCCAAATGAATATGGAACAACTTCCTTTCGGTGGTTTGACGTTAGTGGTGTGAAAACTTGAAAAGTTGTTACGAGATTGTGTGCTTAATTACAAAACGGTGTCGGTCATTAATAAAAACTAACAGATAAGTATTCATTAGACGCCTGAAAATTTTAAATTAATTTAATCCCGTCGAAAGCTCTCCCGACTGTTTCGATTAAAATTGAGTTTATGGACAAAAATGGACAAACTGATTAAAGCAATCGTATAAAATGAAACGCTTTTATGAAACCGTAACGATGAACCTTAACGAGATAACCTTGCATAAAAAATGCACAATATAGAGCTTTATTAACCTGTTTAGCATTTCAATCACGTTGTTCTTCCTTTCCGTTAAAAATATATAATTAAATCAAAGCGTAATTATATTAATAAGGTTGTTTGTTAAGGGACCGTTTGTATGAAAATGGAAACCGTCCGATTTAATTGTAATTGTGGAAATAATATTAAATTATTATTACCGACTATGATAATATGCAATAATTTCACTCAAATACGGTACTTAACTCCCCTATACGACAGCTTCCGTTTTCTAAAAATATTCACGTGAGAACGGAAATTTAGTTCCAGTCTAAAGGGCGCGCTGTGCCAATTCCATTTCGCAAATATTTGGTTTTCGATGTTTTTTCAGGGACTTCTAATAATATTAATTACAATTCTGCGGCAAGCAAAGGGCTGCTCTACGCAATCGCACCAAGAAAAGGCATGCGGCATTCGCCCGTACCTATTTAGTTAATTCGTCATGTTATACATTTATTGAGGGTAGAAAACATGTGGTTTAAAAGAGTTTTTTCGTTGTAATTTTAAAACCATTTAAAAATAATTAGTACCACAATTTACATATCCTATACAGTAGTTGTCATTATAATAGAGACTTATTAGCCCCTTTTATTTAACGAGAAATGTTAAAATAATATTAATTTACTATTGTTGTTTTATGCAGTATTATAAAAACTTTGTATTCAATATATTTTTTAAATTGATCTATTCATAAATATAGCATTAATTTTGAAAAGAATTTTTGTTGATTAAATCTGTGTAATTTAATTTACATTAGCACTTTGTACAATATCCTTTTTGTTTTATAATTTTAACCTATCTCCGTGGCATAAACACGACCATTTTTCGAATATATGACAAATCTATATTCCTTCAAACTTCTTAAATTGCTGTGATGAGTTCATTTAAATTTGGAATATTTTTATGTCGAATTTGGTTATAAACTTGATCCCTCATAGTTTTTATAGGGCTAATGTCTGCAGATTAAGACGGACAAATTAAAACATGGATAATTTGGATTGTTTTTATGTTGAAACGCATTTATTAAGAACCTAATTTCTTCAATATATGGAAACAAATTGTTGTTTAATATACCCCTGAATAAATCAGTCTATGAAGGACTACGCCAGAAAAATTGGAGCATCCCCAGATCACAATCACGTTTTTTGTCAAAATTGAACTTTCATATTTTTAGTGAAAATCAGGATTTTCTTGTAGATCTGGAGTCAAACGAACTCTTATCCTCTGTCCATCTTCTCACAGTGCTTGAACTAATTTTAGCAAGTCCCATTTCCTCCAGGTTGGCTTTTATTTCAGTTGATGGTAAAATTGGATTGTTTTTTGATATTCAAATTATCCAGCTATCGATTTTCTTTCCAGTTTTTCGAAGCTTCCACTTCGCCAGTTTCTCTAAATTTTTTAATAATACAGGAAATGATTGACTTTTTTAACCTTAAAATCTTAGCCATCCCTTCTTGTTTCTCTCGGTCTTGGTAACGCTGAATTATAATTTTTTATGCAGTTTCACTTCGACCAATGATTAAATAATTATAATAAGCAAAAAATCGCTGGTAAATAATATCAATAATAATTGATAATATTCATAGACTTAAACGTCTATCTCAAATTTTATTTTAATTAGTTGGGAAATAAATACTATTAAAAAACATTATACAAGAAGACCAAACAAAAATCAACGTGGCAACATCGTTGATCTGTGACACGAATTATTTACATATGCCATATTTAGATTTAACAACTGACTCATAGGCGTGTTTACATGTTGAATTTACCTGTTCCGTATTACAAACAAAAAATTAATAAACATATTTTAACGTATATAAATTTTTATTAAAATAGTTTTTCAACATTAATGTCAAAATTAGTAAACACAGCTTAATCACTAACTAAACAGTATTTTCAATGATAATGATATTTATCCCATTATTTAATTCTTTAAAGCTTTAATCATTTGATATAGTGATAAAATTTTGCACAAATTGAATAAGATATTGTCAAACACTTTCTAATTGGCCCCTAAAAGGTCTATTTTAATAAACTATACATTTTGGTATTTATATACACTGTATATACATGTATGTATTCTGTAAAACTAGAAATAAATTCAGAAGTCCTTTATAAAACATTAATAAACGTTTGTATTATTTATATAAATGATTTGTCTACACGAAGAAACATTAAAATTCAGATTATTTTTAAAGACCTTCCCTTGCGAAATATGAGCATGTCTCTGAATTATATTTCGGTATTTTATTACAAAAACAAGTTACAGACAATATGTACATACATATTACCTTACGATTTCAATTTATAATTTAATTTATGTTTCACATCATAATTCTTTCCCCGAGCTATTTAGACATTGCGTTTTGCATTACAATATGTTATTCAAGACCAATTTAATAAAAGTATTTTAACATTTTATTATGGCAATTCGCGCAGAAATTGTAAAATCATGCCCACGCATGGGAACTTAATCGTTCATATCCAATTACAGAAAAGGTATTTTATTAATTTTTGAGCAAAGGAAAGAGGTCAGCCAGTGGAAAGAAAGCATTGCCAGGATGTTCGGATCAAATTATGCCCCGGAAACTTGTCGGGGCTGAAGGAAGTCATGCTTCAGATGCTACAATTTAAATAAAAGATCGAATCGAACAGAAAATTAAAATGGAAATTCCGCTTTTATTGTATTTTTACATCTAATTTAAATTTTAAGAAAAACAAATTTATCGGAACTCGCTTTATGAATATCGTTCGAGTTTTTTTTTTTAAGGGGCCCTGTTTTACTAGCTCCATTAATTTTTATTGGGCTTATAAATAACAAACAGAGCAGCGTTTCATTTACATTTTATGTGTGATTTTTACTGAAGCGATATTATTTATGTAACGGAGCATCTTAACAAAATGCTTTATGTAAATTACCAAAATAATAATAACAATTAAGATTATTAAGAAATTATGGTTAACATTGGAACAAATTTAAGGCATTAATTTCTTTTTACCTGAATATTTTAGTTGGTTCATAATTATTATGTCATGGATGTTTATTGTTAATGCACCTTATGATGAACGTTTTTTCATTCTGTTGAAAATTATGTTAATTTCCTCATTATTAAACAATCAGACAGAATTAATTCGAAGCAATTATTCATTGGCCCATCTTGATTACGAAGACGAAAGAAATATTTAATTTGCTTAAAAAACATAAAGGATGCCCCTCCTAGTTCCGATTGTTTGTGTCATGTTCCGAGTCAAAAATCACGGTGCCATTAAAAATAGATTAACGTCCCAAAAATAAAATTAATTTTACTGCTCGATTAACATTAAGGCGAAGTGAAAGATATGTAAAATTCCAACGGCGACTTAAAGAGTTGTAACGTATCGCTTCCTGCAAAAATAATTACAGGCTGTATGAAAAGGTGTACTATTTGCTTTGCTCCTAATGAAATATAATGACTAAATTAGCAGCGCTACAAAATAGAACATTTTTTATCAACGTCTTTATCGTTCAATTTTAACATTCAGTTATTTGTTTACAGACAATGGATAATGTATATTCTCGTACTGTAATTAGCTAATTAATAGGCCCGACATTTGATTGTCGACAGTTAACTAACTAGAAACTCTACCGTCTTTCTTATAATAGATCAAAATATTTTTATTGGAGAATTATATTATTCATAAGCAAACAAAGTTGTTTAATACTGTCATTTGTGAATTTGAATTTTAAAACAGACTACACGTGGTTATCAATTTCCTAATAGTATATAATATTGTATAATTGCCGGTCGTAATTTCTGTGGTTTATAATTCTTTCTAGAAACTTTTATATTATCTATGTTAATTACGAATGTTCGTAAATATTTAATTGTTAAGTGCAGTCAGTTGTAGAAATATGAGTTGCATAAATAAGTTTGTCAGGTGGAATATTAATTTTATTATAGACTAAATGTTTTAAATACTCATTTGGAACAACAACGTAAAAACATAATGTATTTTAGTCAAAAAAAAACGAAAAATTGAGCTATTGATAAAATTTTTTTTTTTCCTTTGAAAAAAATAATATTTCTTAGAGAATTTTAAAATTGAAAAAATGGCAGTTTTTTGCTTGAAATTTTTATGAAAAATTTTTTTTAGACTTTTGTAAATTTTTATTGATTTCAGGTTTCACGTATTATATCATAAAAATCATAAATTCAATATTTTTTCATATATTGTTTAAAATATTCTTGCGTGATAATTATTCTAATTATTTACAACACTGATTTTTAAGGTTTTTCCTTGAAATTTTTATGAAAATATTTTCTTATACGCATGACTGTTTATTTTTAGAAAGCACATCAAAAATAGAATATTTAATATAAATACTAAAATTTTGTAATTTTTATTAAATTTAATAAAATAATAGTCATATTTTTTTCATGATTTTTTTAAATACTCTATTACCCTAGTATTAATTTTCAGTAATTTACGAGAAATTTTGATTGAAAGGAAATTCAAATTTTTAATAATCCGTTTTAAAACCATTTCTATTTATTGATTGTTAAATTTCATAAATAATTCGAAAATTATGTTACGTTTGAAAATGTGCTATTTTTAATGATATTTTTGAAAAAAATAGTAATATAGTGAAAAAATTACCTTTATTCCAATCCTGGCTAACCTAGAAAACAAATTATTTATAATTTACATAATAAAATTATAAAAAACAGAACAGGAAAAAACATGTTCAATATTTTTTAAAAATTCAAAATTATAATTCAACGTGATTAAAAAAACACGTCTCAACAGCCAAATACGTAAGAAATTACAAATAGCTGCAGCATAATTTGAATTCATAAATTTTGTATAATTTTATTATAAATTTAAATTGGAATGTAATTTAGTCAAATATTAGTAGATTAGAATAATAATAAATTTAGTTAGAAATTGGAGTTCCTCGACACCGGGTCTCGTTCAATGAATTATTACAAGATATGTCAAATATTTAATTCCAACAAACACCACCGAAACTCCACTAAACCAGATTTATGATAACCTTAAATATTTACATTTCATCAATTGTTTATCGTACGTACATGTTGAAAAGCATTATGAAAGAGTTCCTCATTAAGCCATAAATTAATAACTGAATAAAGCCCGCGATTACTTTGACGCTACCGCGACAGTATCCCAATATAAATATTCAATTTAAACAGAACCGCAGTCAAATCAAACAGAGCGCCGCATTTTAATAAAATTAATGACAAACACGGCAGGATCAAGTGTCTCCGGCCCGGTTAATCATTCAGATTAATGTTATGAACTGTTGCAGATGGCCTACGGATTTGGCCCAATCTCGATTTCATCAAAGCTGCGGTTGATAACTGTACAAATAAAAAAAGTGCTTTCGGTATTAGATCCCCATTTTTTTTTCGCCGGAATACGAAAGCAAATAACGCGGCAACATAACAGGACATATGAGGAAACACGTTTGTGTTTTTTTTTTTCGTCGCAGATTTTCTAATCCCGTTCCAATTAACTTTTATATGTGTCGTTAATGGAAGCCCGGACGGTTTTAAATACGTTTCCAGGGGAAGTAGCCATGGGTGGCAATTAGTTTTGGATTGGGCGAAAGATTCACAGCAATAAAATATGCCATTCAATAAAACATTTTACCCCCATAAGGGGGTTTGGGGATTAATTTTAATGACTGAACTAGTTAAAGGAACGGTCGGACGGTCGGTCGTTTGAAATCCTCGTAAAATGATACATGTTGAGAACTGAAAAATGTTGAGCTCGTCAAAGGATTAACATCCATCCAGTTTAATGTTGACGTATTATTTCGCACTAGTTTTTGCATGGGTTTTTTTTCTTTTCGCACTTTTTATGTTGACAGTATAGTGTAAGTAATTATCGAGGTGTAATTACAGCAATCGCAATATATTGTGCATATGGGTGTGCTATCACATGCAAGTATTAATTATTTATTGCCCAGTTTCGTTGATTTAGTACATAAGTGATAAAATTAATAATACAGGATGTCTTTCAAACACGTAATTACGCACGCTGCGTTATATACTTAACGTAACAATTAACTATTTCTAGCACCATGTCGACAACATAAAATATTTCATCACTTTCTTTATATCGGAAAATTTATATTTACTAAAATAATTATGCAACTAAAAAAGTTTTTAAAATTTTAGACATATCATGCTTAAATTGTCTAACACACATTGTTACAAAATTATTTGCAAAATGTCATAATCAAACAACCTTGTAAACCTTCGAACATTTTTGTACTGCTAATGAAGTTTTGGTGCATTTTAAATATTTCGCATGGTTTTACTTGTTACTTAACTAGACATGTTTTTATATTGATTTATTACTAATTTTACTTTCCTTAAGCTTGCGTTTAAAATTGTTTGTTGTTATCTGCTTAAAAATATGCAAGTTAAAATTCCTAAATACTACTTTTTATTTGAAACAATATTATATTCAAATTCGTGAATTTTATAATTAAGAAAAATTTATAGTAACAAAACTGCTTAAACAAAATATTTTTTTGTAAATGTTTGCAACTTTTTCCAACACAACAGCAAAACTATATTAATTTTTAATTAATTAATTCATTTTTTTTCTCTAGTCAAATACATAATGAATACTAGAGAAATAAAATTGGTAATTATAAAATGTATTAGCAGAAAAATTAAAACAGGACAAAAAAGAAAAGTGATTTATACAGAGACATTAGCAAAACTACGTCAATATTATAATTTTTTCTTCAGTCAAATGTAATCTTTTATCAACGATTTTCTCTAGTTCGAGAGGTAACCATAATGAATAGTATAGGAATAAAATTAGCAATTATAAAATGTTTTAACACAAAAATTAAAATAAGACAAAAAAGAAAAGTGATATATAGGGAGACACCAACAAAACTACGTTAATTTTATATTTTTTTCAGTCAAATATGACCTTTTATCAACGTATCAACTATTTTCACTAATTTGAGAATTAATGAATACTACAAAAATAAAATTGGTAATTATAAAATGTATTAACACAAAAATTAAAACAGAATAAAAAAGAAAAGAAGGCAATAGTAAATTTAAGAAAGGCAATAATAAATTTAATATTATTAATATATAAAACTAAAGTTAAGACGGGATAAAATTAAAAACATTTAAAAAACAAACTGTAATAGTTAATGAAATTATTAAGTTAAATATGTGTGGTGTATAAACATAAATTGTTGACGTTCATTAAAATGATTGTAGTTAATTAGGATTATGTTTTTCAATTCTAAGTAATATATTAATAGAAGGGTCTAGACATGAAATCCTTTCCCAGAAAAACTATGAAAAATTGGCGACAATACATGAATACATTAATTGTGCTCATTCACTCAATTAAGAGATGAATTAACGTTGTGGTTTAACGTCCGTTCATACCTATTAACCATTTTAATTGTTAAGTGTAACGTTCCCATTTTTTAGTAAAATCTGATTCGCCGTCCGCGGAATGATGAAAATCCATTCCCAGAAACGCGATCAAAAAACGAAAAGCGAAAAAGAAAAAAAACAACAAGAGTCCAGGGGTGAATACAATTAAACGGGTACATTTACAATTAACAATGCGAACGCGGCAAATAACAATATATTTTAAGTCCGTTATATTATTTCGGACAATTCAATTCGATTCACACAGCACGGCCCGGGTCTAATTGTCATATTACATTACGCAGTATTAAAATGTGAAATGCGTTCATTATCTTTGACAATGGCGCTCTCTCGCATGGCTTCATTTCTAACCGCAAGTAACCTGAGATGGACGATGACAAAACTAGTGATATTTAAATTCGTAAAACTCGTACCTACGACCATTTCTTTCTCTCTATCTCTCTCTTGCTTTACGTATTTTTTTTATTATTATTATTTGAGGGCAGATAAGCGGTCTTCAATGGGGAAACAAGTTTAGTACGGCAAAAGACTTATATGGACGTCCAGCGGCTTCATTGTACGCGCGAGGCTCCTAGCCGTTCTAAATTCAATACAAATAAACTTTTGTGGAGTCTTAGTCTGAACCATTTTTTAGGGTTTCTGCTATCGCTGCCCGACAAAACTTCCTATCCTATCCTATCCGCACGTCGGCTCCTAGTTTCAACCTTCGGGACGCTTGGCGAGACAACACGGTATAATTAAACAATTGGAAACGGTCGAAAGTGACATTAAGCCGCATTAAATCAAAGGCTTTTAATAAAAACTATGACAAATGTTCTCAAAGTTCAGAATCCTGGATGCTCTTCTAAATGGTAAAATAAGAAGAAAAATTGACTTTCTGATGTCAGTGGATTTAGGCAGCCTAGCAGCATTTTAGAAACTGAAAAATATATTTTACGGTTTCTTCAGACCCTCTTTTATTAAAATATACATATCTGTATATAATATATATAAAATATTATATATCTGCTGGAATTATCACTTTGGTCGACGACCTCGACTACATTGCAGTGGTTATTTTATGGGAAAAACACATTTTATTCTAAAAAATCAAAAGAACAAGAGAAAGATCGTTATTCAAATTGTAATATGTACATGGTATTATTTATGTAGAAAAATTTTGAGAAATTTAATTTCTAAATAATGTTCCATTTGCCATTTATTGTTAAATAAAAAATAATGGATAATTATCGATCCGTTATAGAAGTGGACGAATTATTTTTTGATAAAATTGATACTCAACTTTTTTATGGTATACTGGTATCGCTGCCCGACAAAACCACTTCCTATCCGCACGTCAACTCCAAGTTTTAACCTCCGGGACACTTGGCGAGACCACACGGTACAATTAAACAATTAAAAAAGGTCGAAAATGACATTAAACCGCATTATATCAAAGTATTTTAATAAAAAATATGGCAAATGTTTTCAAAATTAAAAATTAAATGTCTTAGATGCTCTTCTAAGTGGTAAAATAAGAAGAAAAAATGATTTTCTGATGTCAGTGGATTTAGGCAGCCTAGCAGCATTTTAAAAACTGAACATTTATTTTACGTTTTCTTCAGACCCCCATTTTATTAATATTACTGTTCATATATCTATTGGAATTACCACTTTCTAAGATTTAGCCAACAACCTCCACTATATGACAGTCGTTATTTTATGACAAAAACACGTTTTATTTAAAGAATCAAATAAGAAAAGAAAAGAAAAATTGTTATACAAATTGTAATAATACATGTACAGGAAAAATTTTTGAGAAATTTAATTTCTAAATAATTTTTCACTTGTTTCTTGCTAAATAAAAAATTATCAGACCATTATCCAACTGAACGAATTTAATTAAAATCATTCTTTTTTGATGAAATTGATACTCAATTTTTTTATAGTATACTGGTATCGCTGACCGACAAAACTACTTCCTATCCACAAGTCGACTCCTAGTTTTAACCTCCGGGACACTTGGCGAGACGACACGGTAGAATTAAACAATTAAAAATGGTCGGAAATGACATTAAACCGCCACAAATAGTCTCAAAGAATTTTAATAAAAAATGTGCAAAATATTCTCAAAATTAAGATTCAAATGTTTTAGATGAATTTCTAAAAGGTAAATTTAAATCTGATGTCGTGGATTCAGGCACCCTTAGAAACTGAAAAATATATTTTACGCTTTTTTCAGACCTACTTTTAATATATCCATTCGATTACTACTTTTCGATATATGACCAACAACCTCCACTATTTGGTAATATTATTTTATGGTAAAAACACATTTTATTTTAAAAAATTGAGCAAGAAAAGAAGAGAAGAATCGTTATACAAATTATAATAATATATATAAAGAGAGAAATTTTTAGAAATTTCATTTTTAATTAATTTTTCAATTGCTGCTTACTGTTTAATAAAAAATAATGAATAATTTTCGACACATTATCGCATTGGACGAATATTTTTTTAATGCAATTGAAACTGGACTTTTTTATGGTACTGCCCGACAAAACTACTTCCTATACACTCGTCTACTCCTAGTTCCAACCACCGGGACACTTGGCGACGCAACGCGGTACAATTAAACAATTAAAAATGGTCGGGAGTGACATTGAGCCGCCACAATTAGTCGCATTAATGTAGAAAAAAAATAAAGGCTGGCGAAAAAAAGAGCGGCGCGCGGAAAGACGGGCACGACGACGGTCTGGCGAATTGAAGCAGCGATGTGAATATTCCGTCGGTGGCGGAAACGGATGCGGTCTGAGCGACAGGTGTGAATTTGCCCACTTGTTCAGCGGGACAACCTGTGGAGAGTCATTCAGTTTCGCGTTACTAAAATTAAAAAAATAGAGTACAGTTAAATTGCCACAATTCGCTGACGGCATAAATAATTGATGGACTGTGCGAGACTAAAACAAACAAATGTCACGGAGCGCCGCTCCATCCGCCGTTGAGCGTCTCCGCCTGAGTCTTATTTCCGATAATCACCTAAATGTATCTGAACGATCGAGATGCGTGAGCTGAGAACAACAAGGAAGGAAGTGTCTGAGAAGTTTGCTTCTGAACTAGTGTTAATGTTTGATGAAGACATTGGACCGAAGACCTCTAAAAATAGTCTACCTGGCTTGTATCATATTTATAATACGCAATGCAAATAAATATGTATTATGACATTGTTTGAGCAATTATTAAATGACACTGATTGGCAATGGTTCATGCATTAACCCTTAACTACGAATTGTACTGCTTATAAACATTTTGAGTGCGCGCCACTTTTAATATATTTATGTACTGGACGGTCAAATACCATATCTAAAAAACTAACTAATACTGCTATTACTGACAGAAAAATCAGTTTCTAATTTACTAATTAAAAGTGCATTAAAATAAAATGACAATAGAAATCTTCACATCAAAAGATGGTCTATCTTCTAACTTTTGCATAAGCTGATAGGGAAACTAATTTTTTAAAAAACTTAACTGGAATGGCATATATTTTTATATATACGTAGATAAACCAAGAAACTAAAGAAATTGGTTAAATTAGGACGTTAATAATATTTTTATTATCGAAGATAAGAATAATATTTACAAATTTTATAATGTACACTCATCCATAGGTGATATATACGTTACACATATATTATAATATTATTTTCAGATCAAGCTATTATTCTCCTTAAACAGCATATTTCACGTAGGAAATGTAAGCATTATTTGATTAAGTCAACTGAGTAAGTAATTTCAACATTGATTGTACTTGAATCTGTCTGATTGGTATATTTTATTTAACAATGAACCCAAAACATTAAAATATATTTTTTTTTGTTTTATCATAAAACACACACATTTTATTCTATAATTAATACAGTTTCATAAGGTATTATTTTAATAATAATTAATATTAATTCGTTACCGAATAATACAGTCAATTATTATCTTCTATTCCACCTGTATGTACCGTACTATGTTTTATATCACATCTTGATATTAAATTTTTTATATTTTTATTTATATATCTGATAATAAAGTCAGTATTAAGGTACGACTTTCACGAAATTCTTTATTTTTTTATGTTTCATTTACCTATATATAAAAATTATATTTCATTATAAATTAACAAAAAAAAAATTAAATTTTATAAAGTCGTTATATCAGTCGTTCTAACAGTTGAAGAAAAGAGCTATATAAATATTTATAAAATATGGAATTTGGCAGGAAACATAAACTTTATGGCAAGGAACACTTTTACTTATTTAAATTTATATTTCATTTTAAATTAGCGAAAAAATTGAAAATTTTAAGTGATCATTCTAACAATTGAAGTAGAAGCTATAAATATTTATATAATATGAAATTTGAAAGAACGTGTAAAATGTTTTAATAAAAAAATGTCAATTGTTTTCATAACTAAAAGTAAAATATCTTTGGTACACTTCTAAATAGTAAATTATGTAGAAAATTGATTTTTCTTTCTTCAAAACTTCAAACAAATATTTTACGATTTTTATTTTTTCATATTCCTATTTTCCGAAATGTAACCGATGACCTTCACTATTTGACACTGATCATTTTGTGGTAAAAAACATGTTTTACTTTAAGGAATAAAAAGGAAATGAATAATAATAATAATAATAATAATAATAATAATAATAATAATAAAATGTAAAAGGAAAAATTTTCCAAAAATGTAATTTCGAAATAACTTTTCACTTTATGATTATTGTTAAATAATAAAAATAAGGGTGACATAATATTCGAATATTGCACGAATATAAATTCATTAGTTTTGAATGAAATAATAGTTTTTTATGCTTCATTTACTTTAACGAAAAAAATGTAAATTTTATAAAGTAGTCATTTTAAATCTTCTGACAGTTGAAGTAGAAAACAATAAAATATTTATGAAATATGGAATTTGAAAGGAAATACAAAAAGATTTAAAAAAAAAATATTAGTTGTTCTCATAATTAAAAATAAAATTTCTTAGGTTTTTGATATTATTTTTATATGCCTACCATAGCCGACGACCTTCACTATTTGACAGTGATCATTTACGATCACTTTAAGAAAAAAAAAAAACATATTTTACTTTAAATAATAAAAAAGGGAATAAAATGAAAATAATAATAAAATATGAAGAGAAAACTTTTACAAAATATTATTTTAAAATATTTTTTCGCTTCCTAATTATTATTAAATAAAGTCCAACTGGATGAATTTAATTAAATTCATTAGTTTTGAATGTAATTGTGTGATATTGAAAAAACATTGTAATAGATCTATTTATGCGAAAACAGCAAAAATGCCTCAGTTGAAATGTAACAGTTTTTTCGGTTGAAATATACGTCCAATAAAATTGCTCATCAAACAACATATTTTAATTCCATCACAATATCATAACCTGAATGGAACAATCGATTTTAAATCGACTATTTATAATTAAATAATCATAAAATACTTATTTATGTACAATAGTATTAATTCTTTATCAGCTGGAAAAGCTGTACGTTCTGAATCAGTCAAACTAATTTTATTTTATACACTTGCACGGCAGTTTTAAAGATTGAGTATTCTAAATAATAAACCAACAGTATGAGTATTATTATCAATAATAGAATGTAGTATCAGATCTTTTATGTTCCTACATGAATCTAAACATTTACATTAATTTTCACGTAAATTGAGGTTGTTCGATGAAAACAAATCGGCAATAAACCTATCGATTTCCCTTTGTTCCCTGTTCGAATTTCATTCGGCCGTTTGGATGATGATGCATCATGCAAACACACTATTAAAAAATCAGACGCTGGTGTACTTTTGTTTTTCTTCAAACTAAACAGGTCTCACGGCAACCTGAGGAATTTTATGACTCACTCGCAGGCCTATATAGTTCACCGGGAGGATGAGTCACTGTTTCGAAACGCTACTTTGCATTTATTTACTATATTAATCATTATTTGTTCTAAACACAGCTGAAATCAAACGCCACGGTTTGCTGGTGTTATGTCAGAAACGTAATATGAGTAACTTGTGGCAATGAAGGAGTTGATAAAGAATCGTGGTACAATGAGGCGTGAGTCACATTATCACTACCAAATAGGTCAGCACATTCGATGTTCTGTTTATAATCGGAAATATAAAAACCAAAACATTTTTACGTACTTCACTTAGGCGTACGTGTGTTGATTCAGCGCATGAACAAATAAAAACGTCACATTTAATCGGATCTTTTGTTTAAAAAATTTAAAAATAATAATAAGAGAAACTTGAAATCAGAGTGAACGATGAATTCTACGTGACAAATAAAAAGTGGTCTCTTATCGTGAACGCAATTAATCTCTTCACGGCTTCATACTTTTTAATAATTATATATATTTCGGTATAATTACAGCATAATGGCTGCAGGTGCATTCACCGCCACACCCTTCAATACAAAATCACCCTCACAATCTCCAAGGGTTTAATTGGGGGGGTTTTGTGTGGATGCGACCAGTAGGTGTGTGAAAACATTAATCCACCAGTTTTTAAGTTACAAAATGCACCTTTCCTACCATCATTATTGTAATTTATTTCTCGAAAGTTATATTTATTATTCTTTGTTTATTTTGCAACAGTACAAATTCCCGTTTCGAAAAATACTCACCGTTTGTTATACAATCTCGCTGCGAACGATGCAAAAGAAATTATATATCATTTTATGGGTCCTTGAACATAATGCAACTTCATAATGGCGGAATAAATCTAAAAAATCCCGCATTCAGATTTGCATATTTGCATCTGCAGGTAAAAAAATTAACCTCGTTTTAATTTTATAGTTTAAAAATTATGGAAATGTGTTTTCTTAAATATGCAATTAGTGGAGGAGTAGAGCATTGAAATATAATTATAGTACTGGAAAAACGTTCGCCAACCGCATGCAACATTATTATTCCGTCGAAAGAATTCTATGAATTTTTTATTTCGGACGAAACAGAGGCGGAGACGAGATTCCGAAATATCTAAATTTTCTATATCGATGTATTTAAAATTAATTTTTATAAAATATGTATTTGAATGATAGTATGGATAAATTTCCTAAAATACTTTATTTATAAAAGTGTCCTTTAATTACAAAACAATTTAGATTGACAATATTTACTGATATTTACTAAAATATTTGACATAAAAATATGGCAAAATACTTCATTTATAAAAAATACTTAATGTGTCCTTTAATCACAAAACATTTTAGAGTGACAATATTTACTGATATTTACTGAAAATTGTCATAAAAATATGGTAAAAGACATTTATTTATAAAGTAAACTTAAAATGCCCCTTAATGACAACACATTTTAAATTGACAGTATTTATTCATATTTATTGAAAATATTTGACATAAAAATATTGTAAAATATATTTATTTATAAAATAGTCATTTTAGATTGACAATATTTTTTAATATTTAGTGAAAATATTTGACATAAAATATGTAAAATACATTTATTTATAATATAGACTTAAAATGTCCCTTAATCACAAAACATTTTAGATTAACAATATTTACTGCATTATTAATATTAAAAATTTCTTAAATATTTAAAATCTTATTGTAAATTTAGTATAAAAAAAGATTAATTTAAATAAACTATTAAATATCCAAAGAATAAAATTTTAGATTAATTTATCATAATTAAATTTAATAAATATCGAGCTGTATTTTCAATATTATTCATAAATACAATTAAATAAAGTATAAAAAAGTAAAATATATGTCAGTATATCATATTTTCTATATTATTCAGCAATATATTAATAGAAAATTTATATAAACGTTAAGATTTAAAATTTTTAATTAAAACATATTTCAAGTAATGTACAAGAAAAAAAAATGTTTTTGATTATATTCTTAATATATATTACATTGAAATTTATGTACAATAAATACATTAATAATTAAAAATATTTATTTATATAAAAATTAAATGTCAAATATCAAGGTACCACCTGAAAATAAACAACCAGTAAATTTTTATATGAACTATCTAAATAATTTTGGGACCATGGTTTTAACTGTTTTACAGATTTATATTTTAAATATCATATTCTTATAAATACGAATATGATTCAAAATTAGGGAAATAAGTTCATTGAATTAGTACTTAATACTTAATATTATTTTAGGTGAAATTATTCTGTTTATTTTTTTAACTTTCTATCTATAACTAATTTAATATGTTACTGTAGATTGCTAAAGAACTATTAAATTACTAAAATATGATTAAGTTAATTAATAAATATTACAGATTTTCTTAAAAAATGGATAATTTTTATTATTTTTCTATTTATTACCAATTTACAAAAGTGTCCTTTATCCTTAATATGTGTTTAAATTTAATATAATATAACAAAATGTTGGTAAAGACATTTGATATTAATCATCGACGGACACGCCCAAACATATCAGTAATAAAATTTCAAGAAATAATAAAAATGTTTACAATTTCTGTCCGAGACGTTTCTAATAATCTAGCCGAGGCGTAAAATAAATTTTGGCAGCGCATTTATTTTTAAAATGAAAAAAATATATATATTATGATGCAATTTTTCGTAAAAAAATGAATAAGCATGTTTTTGTTTGTCGTTATTCCGGGTCATTCGTCGATGGTATTAATCGACCCATGCACCGGGGGGCTATAATTTAAAATCCGTTTATCAAAGGTTAGTGACGTTTTGTTAGGTGGCGTTTTGCGAATTTTCAAGGTGATGAGAACAGTAACCCCAAAACCGATGCCAAAATGGTGTGATTCAGTTCCTACGAAAATTCATCACACGCCAAGATCGAACAATAACCCAAACTAATTATGTTTGCAGACACGTGTTTTTTTTTTGCTGTTTAACGATCATAAAAAATAATTAGACGCATCACAGATTATACCTTTGATTTTGTTGAAATATTATGGTTTTTTGCGCGTTATTGAATTTAATTTAAGCAGTGTTCATTTAAATAGAATCGGATCCGTGTGGGTAGCCAAATACTGGGCAGAAATGTATCGTTCAATCGGATCGGGGAAAATAAAACGAAAAAATAGCGCGAGATAATCAATTTGTTGAAGCAAATTACTTTAAATGCCGATAAGGGAAATTAATTTCATTAAAATGACTGTTAAGAAATCAATTACAAGGCATTACATCGACATGAACATGCCGTCCTAATTATACATTTTTCTGCTGCAAAACATTAATGGGATCTCGTACTTATCCAGGTTGAATCGGGCCTGGCAAAATAATATTTAATTATAATGTCGTCTCATTAAAATTCAAAACAGTATCTAAATGTTAACAGACTATTAATTTACATAAATTATTATATGAACGTATTTATTAACAAAATACCAGATAGCTTCTAGTTTTTATCGTACGAGAATACCCTTCCAGTTTTCAGGCGGCATTTTTTCTCGAATTGCTTTCCGTCTGATAGGTAACACGATACCAATAAAAATAATGATATACATATTATCATAAATTAATCAGGCGTAAAGGTGAACTGATGGTTTTATTGTCTGTCTGGTGGTGTTTATGCGACTGCATAAATTCCCAATAATAATAAATTAGTTATTGAGGTACACAGAAGTGTTTATCGTTTTTCATTAATTGCCTACGACAATAAAACTACTCTTTTTCGTGTTCAACAAATTTATTTTTCGCAGAAGATAATAATTAATGGTTAATTTGTATTGTAGCATTCCCACAGACATCAATCATGTTATCTTAAATTATGCTAATTTCGATCGATTCATCGCTGAATGACAATTGTTTTTTCCGTAACGGGATAATTACTCACTCACACACGAAAAAATCGTTTCGTTCAAGGCAAGTAAATCGGGACCTAATAACATCCATTAAAAACAATTACGAGAAAAAAAACTAATTAACCCAAAAAAATATAGATTAGGTCATACACAAATATTGTAATACTGTAATAGTTCTATTTGTTTAAAAAATATTATCGACCCTTCATATATTTTTTAATAGATTTGATAAAATGGTGTGTGAATGAACGGCCTATTTTTATTGGAAAAGCATTTGAAAAGTGGTTTTTAATGTTGGCCGTTATCTTAGATAACAGTGAAATGGGTCAAAACGTATCTGGGCTTTTAATTTCTAATTATGCTTTAGTGTATTCAAATTAATGCCGGGTTCTGATCGTGAACACGTGAAGATCGGGTCCGTTGGGAATTTCGTTATAAAAACGTTAGTGTTTTTCAAAAATATGAATGATTAATTGACATGCTATTTAATATTTACTGAAGGAAGTGTGTATAAATTAAAATAATAAATTAGTTCTTTTTTGATATTCTACAATTTTGATAATAAAATAACAAGAAATTTCATTTAGAGAAAAAATGATTTGACGTAGAAATATGATAAAATTCATTTATTTATAAAATAAATTTCATGAAATATAACTATATGATTATAAGGCTACATATATCTTTTTATATTGTTTATTCTAAAAATTTGTTAATTTCTTATTATAAATTGTAAAATTTATTATTAATTTTAATATACTAATAAATAAAAAAATAAAATTTTAGGTTAATTAATCATATTTAAATTTAATAGATAACGAGCAATATTTTTAATATTATTCATCAATATATTTAAGTAATCTTTAAAAAATAAAATAATTGGTCAGTATATTATATTTTCAAAATATATTAAATGTAAATATGTAGGTATAATAAAATTAATTAATTACATTAATAATTAAAATGTCTGTTTGCATTAGTATTACAATGTCTAATTTACAAAAGTAGCATCTAAAAACATACAACAAATAAATTTTTATTTGAGTTATCAAAATAATTTTGCCACCATAAAAAACGAATTTTAATAGTTTCAAATTATATTTAATTTAAAGAATTAATACTATGAAAATGTATTATTTTAGATGATATACTACTTTGTATTGAAATTATAAAATAAATTAATTAAATTTTTTTATAAGAATTTTAATTGAAAAATTTTTCATCAATCAATCAATGTTAAATGTGGAATATTTAAATCTATCTATTAAAAGCATTTAACTAATAAATCTCTATGAGACATAAAAAAACTTGGCACTATAATAAACAATTTTTATCGGTTTTAAAGTTGATCTTAAAATTTTAAACTTTATATTCTTATAAATATGACTAAGATTCAAAATTAGGAAAAAATATTATTTTAAATTGGAAGAAAGAAAAGATGTGGTTATTAGATTATTTTACAGATTTTGAATTTTAAAATTTTATTGAAAAAATAATATTTTTTATTATTTTTCGATTTATTACTAATTTAATCTCTTATTGTAGATTGCAAAAGAACTATTAAATTAATAAAATATAAAATTTTAAATTGGTTAATCAAAAAAATTATTTGTTATTAAAGCGAAATTTAAGTAATATAATATAAAAAAAATATTTCAGAATATTAGATTTTTAGTATTCATTAAATTAAAGTTCATCTACAATAAATTGAACATTTAAATTTTTTTATTCATATATTAAATGTTGAAATTTTTAAGGTAGCTGTTAAAACATACAACTAATAAATATTTATGAGACATACTAAACAGATTTTGCCACCATAATATAAAATTTTTTATTGGTTTCAAAGTTAAAAATTTAAACTTCATATTCTTATAAATAGAAAAGATTTGGTTGTAAAAATATTTTATGTATTTTGATTTTTTAAATTTTCTCACAAATTTTAATTATTTTTCGATTTATTACTAATTTAATTATCTTATCATTGCAAAAGAACTATTAAATTAAATTACTAGAATATAACATTTTAAGTTAATTAATGTTAATGTTTTCAAATTATTATTAAAGCATATTTTAAGTAATATAATATAAAAAAAAATAAAATAATTTTTCAGAATATCAGATTTTTAGTATTAATTAAATTATAATTTACATACAATAAATTGATAATTAAAATTTTTTATTCATATGTCAAATAATAAACCTACAAAAAGAATTTTGCTAACTTAATATGCGAATTTTATCAGTTTCGCAAGTTTAAATTTATAAATACGACTACGATTTAGAATTAGGAGAATAAGAGGTACATTTGGAAGTCATAATCTTTAACAGTTAAAAACTAATTCTGTGAAAATTTATTATTTCAGATTAGATCTTACTCTGAATTGAAATAAATTATAAAAACAACTTTTTGGCTTGCTTAGACTTGTCTGGTTTGTCGTAAACAAACGACTCTTAATGGTCCAAAGACTATAATTAAATTTGAATAATTTCATGCCGCACCAACAAAAAATTAATATTGAAAACAGGACCCTCCGCGAATTTCTCATTGATTCCGTTCGATGAACATTAATGATATGTGTAACACACACACACACAACAATAACGGAAATTGTAAATAACAATTCTTAATGAGTCGTCGCTTTGGGACAATTCTATAAAACAATTATTTAACTACATATATAGAACAAGGTTCCAAGGTTGTGCAGTTACTTTAATTCATATCCAATTAAGTCAGCTCGAACAAAAAAGTGTTTTCCCCATAACCTTCAATCTATTTAACTGTCGAAAGGAGAAGAGACCGCCCGCCCGCCTTCGGTCCTATCGAAATTGATATTCTCGGAAATATTACGCTATTAGCAATTTCAAATGCAAATTAATTCGAGAACCTGTAATTAAGTCATTTGGCTCTGCTAAAACAATAAGTAATTGATATTGTTATCACCAAGGTCTAAAAAATTACGGTGTAACCTATAATTTCATTTTACATCTGTAATTTTGCATTGTGTGCATACGAGAGTTTTAACACGAGTTTAATTCTTCGGTGTTTTAAGTAAATAAGTTTCAAATAATTACCGGCTTGACATTGTCCATATATTAATTAATGGCTTAAGTACTAAAAAACGTACAAAACACAAATTATCCCGAGTTTGAAAAGAGTCACCCAACAATTAACCTTGTACAACGCAATTAATTTGACCAATTTAATTATTGGAGTGATTTTCACTATTAAAAAATGACACGGGAATTGATACATTGTTTGAATAAAAGCACTCGTTGGGAGTGGTAAAAATACCCAGTTTATTTCGGGCGCAAATTATCAGTATATTTTAATTAGCTTTGGCAGTATTTCAGTCTTCGCATCGTTCAGAAAACCAAGTCAATATGTTAAATTAGTGAACCCATGTCAAAATATCAATGATCTATAAAAATTCTCTAAATTTGTCGGCACCTTTTAAAAATAATTGCCGGTACAATACTCCGTTGAGAATGTCGAAAAAGGGGGCGGCAACTGGGTATCGTCCCGTACATGTGTCCGGGTCTCGTTTTTCCGAATTTTCATTTATTTTTAGAAGATCAATTTATGTAAACAAAGTAATTCATTATTGTGTGCTAACACATCTTTTGAACATTTGGAGGTCAAGAACATGAGTATTTTAAAACGGTTCACGCTTGTTTGCATCTGACTTCATCTAAATCCAGTTTAATCGTGGACTTAGCATTTTTAGAAAATTGCGGTATCTCCTCTTAGTATTTATTAAAATGTTTAATTAGAAGTGAAAGGTCAAAATTGTTTTTTCGTGAAAGCTTATTAATCGCAGTCCATTAATGTTGTGTACATGTATTTTATGATTACTTTTAATTTTTATATGTTTTGTTTGAATTATGATTATGTCAAAAAGGGAGAATTTATTGCGACTGAGAAAGTAATCCGAACTAAAGTGTGCAACTAAAACGTCAAGGTTATTTCAAGTGAAGCAAAATTAGTAGTTTTTTTTCGACTTCATATTTAAACTACACATGAGATAAAGATAATCTTGATATCTGCAATGAAAAAAAAAAGTAGATAACAGTAAATTAATTCAAAAATCTATTTTTAACGATGACATTTCCATTTCCTACACAATACTTTACGTCGATATCAGCACGTACCAACATTTAAAACAAACCGTTCCGAGAATTGGATCGGACGCCTGGTATCATATCATATGAATAGATAATTGTTCTAGAATGTGTTTCTGCAAAGTTTAACAAATAAATAATTTGGACCCGATAATGGTCCGTTATAATCGCGTCGCTGCACACACAGCCGTCCAAGTCAAAATAATTTCGCAAGATTGCTTATTAAAACGCAAGGTACAAAATACGAAAAACGATTAGATAAACACAAATACGTTCATAACCCGATAAATATTTTAAAAGCGGCGGGAGTCACGCAGTCTGTACTTGCCAGGAAAATTACCAACCGACGTTTCGAGTTGATGAGTACTCGCATGATATATCATAGGCGGGACAACGTGTTTATTACTTTACTCGTTTCACGGATTTTATTCGCCTCCGGGGCCTTCGTTTAAATTGATTAGGATGCAATTCCAGCTGCTATAGACACTTCTAGAATGTACGCTAAATTGTACGCAATGGAAATTTATCTTTAAAATCTTCTTGTTTATTACATGGGGGGGGTGACTTCTTGTTAGACCTCTTGTAAATCTTATTGTAACTATGTTAAAGTACCAAGTAGGTATGTAAAATAAAGCGTTATAATTTTGTAAGTAGATAAGTTTAAACTTTGGCTTCGGAAAGTTTCATAATGTAGTAACTCCTTTGTTCTGTTCTGTGTTATTTTGCTTCGTACTTGTGTAAAGATATTAATTAGCCCTTGCTTTGGTAATTACAACATTGTTTTCGAAACCGAAATATATGTTAAGTATAAATCCGCATTTATACTAACACCGTGTAACTTTAGTACGACTCCGCTTTAATAACAAATTATGATGCGCCAAAGTTTAAGATCACTACATTTAATTAATCGTCACAATCGTTTCGAAAGTTGTCTTGTATCACTTACAGTAATTAAAATTTTATGGCTTAAAATGTCCTTTTAAATCTTTATGGATTAAAATTTCAAACATAGAAATATTCCATAATTTTGTATTAAATGTATTAAAAACGTCAGTTTAATCATTTTTATTGGTATTATAACATTTAAAAATGTCACTCGTAAATAAAATACGTCCGTGTATAATTTACTTTGATTTACATGCATGATAATTAGATATAAAATGGGTCCGCAACAGTAAATCTGCCAGGCTTTTTTTACCACAGAAAAAATTGAGCCAAAATAGAAAATTGCACCTACAAAATATATTACTAGAAATCATATCAAAAACAACTTGAGAGCTCCTTTTTCCTGTCGTGTCATGTTCTAAAAGTTGAACCCAAAGCCGAACTAGAATTTCAAGTTGGGCCCAGCACCTTTTTTTTTAAATTATCATCGTAGTACGGGCACCGCGCGTCTGTGGATTGGTTTACAGCCACAATACATCACGTGGGTGTGTAGGTCTTATTTTACCCACGACGGAGTGGATGAAAAGGAAACGAATGGTCCCGTGAAGCTGCACGTTAACGTTTTGATGGGGTAAACATGACCGCATACATAATAGTTTATACAGGGTGTTCCAACTCGGTTGATTTTTACTGTTACGTGTATTTTAGGATCAGATGATGAGAAACTGATTATTTGATAAACGGAAATGTTTTCTACAGACTTTTTAGCTGATATAAGATACGTATTTTGAAAAAATAATTAAAAATAATTTTCCAATAATTCTAAATTTAATTTTTTATATATTAAATTATCTTTAAATCAAATATAACAATATTTTAAGTAAATGTCTAAATATTTTTTATTGTTGTCTTTAAAATATATGGAAAATAGCATATTGTCTATCTCTTAAATTTGAAGAAGATAAAATTTTACGCAATAAGGTGCCTGTAGTTTTTTCAATTCAGCCAAATCAGTTTTCGTGGATATTTTAGAAACAGATAGATATAAAAATGTGTTTTGCGACAATCAAGACAATTTTTGTCTATCTAATCTGAAAATACTAGAAATAAGAATAATAGTACTTTGTAATTATTATTTACTACTGAATTAATTCAATTAATTCAATTAATAAAAATTAATCGATTTGTCTAATGATATAACAACTAATTTTTAAAAAAATTGGTCAATGATTAAGACACTTTAATAATACTTTTATCAAATAGCATATTTAGTAACTTTAACATTTTTTCCAATATCAAATACGTACCCGTTAATAATAAATACTCGAAATGTACCAAAATATCGTTATATCTCAACTAAACATAATTTAATATATAATAAATCTCATATTTTTGAAATACTTAATTTTTTCCTATATTTTAAAGGCAAATTCAATCATGGATTCCATTTGAAATAAGAAAATTGTATATATAATCGAAATTTTAAGGAGGTAGTATTTAAATTACTTAACAAAGTACCAACAAAAAATTTTTACTGTTTCTCAAATAAATAATAATTTCTTAATAAGTAATGTTTAAAATTCGGCCAAATTTGTTTTCGTGGGTATTTCAGAAACGGTCTGAGATATGAAAATGTGGTTTGCAACAATCAAGGCTTTAAAAAATCAGCTCTGGGCACTTAAGACATTTTTTGTCTATCTGGAATGAAAATACTAGTAATAGTAACAATAGTATTATGCAATTATTGTTAATTAAATTTAATCGAATGATCGAGTATCATAAAAACCTGTTTTCAAAAAAATATATATCGCATGTTAGGATATTAATAACTTTTGTGAAATATCATATTTATATTATTAAAATAATAGACGTAAATAGTAAATATCTACCAGAAATATTGTTATATCTTAACTAAAGATCATTTAATATAAAATGAATAACATATTTTTTAAATGATTGATTCCTTTCCATATTTTAAAGGCAATTCAATTTAAATTTTCAAAAAAATATCAATTGCTAAGATATTAATAATAGTTTTGTGAAATATCATGTTTATATTATTAAAATACTATTTTCCATAAACCACAATAGTAAATATCTTGAAATCTACCAGAAGTACTCATATATCTTAACTAAAAAGCATTTAATATATAACAAATAACATTTCTGAAATCTTTGATTTTTTCCCAGATTTTAAAGTCAAATTATAGGTTCTATTTAAAACAAGAAAATTGTACAATCTCGAATTTTTTTGAAATATGTATCATACATTACTTAACATAGTACCTGAAGAAAATATTTACATTTCTAAAAAAACAATTAAATTGTTTCAATTGTTTGAGATAATCAAGGCTTTAAAAAATGAGCTCTGGGCTTATTGTTCACTTGTAAATGGTAAGCTAATAAAATTTAATCGATCGAGTGAAATAACTACTAATTTTCAAAAAAAATATCTATTATTAAGATATTAATAATACTTTATTATATATCATAACATATTTATACTTTCAGTATACTATTTTCCATTGAAGTCAATAGTAAATATCTCGAAATCTACCAGAAATATCATTTAATATATCACATATTTTGAAATCTTTTTGATTTTTTCCTACATTTTAAATGTAATTTCAATTGTAGTTTTCATTTGACATTAGAAAGTTGTACATATAATCACTAATTTTAATGAAATATATTTTTGAGGTATCTTATATTATGTAATAAAGTGTCTAAATAACTAAATAAAAATATTATTACACTTTTTTGGATTCTGCCAAATAATAATCTTTGTAGATATTACAATAAAAGGACAGAGCAGCAACATTTAAAATACTTTAACACTTAAAAAATGAGCTCTGGACTCAATTTAAGACACACCGTATATAGTTAGTAATTATTGTTTACTCGTGGATGATTCAATTAATGAAATTTAATCGATTGAATTATCAAAACATGACATCACATTTGTATTTTTGTGTTAACGGTTCGTTTGTCGCGCATCAATCACCGTCCCGTGCGACAAAACAACTTTCGATAAAATCCAAAATAATAAACGCAATTTGAAATAATCAACGAATGAATACTAATTGTCACAATAAATCGTGCCGAATATGCCGCGCACCTCCGTCCAATAAATAATCATTATGCACCGTTACTTTCGTTACGGAATAAAAAAAAAAATACAAATAGAGACCGCGATAAATAATAATACTAATAATAAAAAAAAACACTGTCGCACTACTGACGAAATAATTATTTATTTAAATCCATAAAGCCGACCTGACATGATTCACTTTCGTAAGCGTGCCGCGGCCTGCAGTGTGCTGCCATCGCGTCACGAACGGACCGATCGCGAACCCGTACCCAGTAGAGGACCGGCGGTGGCGTGATGCAGAACTCACGTGCACCGAACATGCGACCGACCTTTTTGCCCGTTTCGAACGCTGCCTCGCGGTGTTTATGGTGTCGAGATGTTAAAAATATAATTGTTAGTTTCTGGATCCGATGGAAAATTACCGTTTAACACACTACTTTATATCGATGCGAAACTGCTTCGAGTTATTTCGACGAGGAAATCATTTTTTATTATGGCCACGGTCGTTTTTAAATACGTTGGCTCTTGCACGCATAACATCTAGTTTTATTGTCGGTACGTGTACGGGCAGTTGAACGTTTAAACAGTATCGAATTCCGAAAGCTGGGAAAATAATGGTGTTTTAAAATTTTCCACTTCAATTTTCCCCAGAAACTTTTAGTTACTTTTAGAAGAAATTATTCGAAATTATTCCTACTGGTCTTATTTAAATAAAGTGTTTGAATAATGATAAATAATTAATAATAATAATAATAATAATAATACTTTAGGACTTAAATTTACACCAGAAGCTATAACTATCCAGTTATAACTTCTATCTGCATAAACTTGGTTTCAAGCTTGAACACCCTTATTGAAAAAATCATTCCTATTTCACACATACATGATAAATAATTACTAATAGTAAGTCCTTTCGTCTTAAATTTACACCTGAAACTGTTCACTTACTATTTTTATCAGCATAAACGTCTTTATTGAAAAGGACCCTCCTATTTTATAGCTAGATTTAGACGTTTACAAAATATATAAATAATTAATAATAACTTTTTAACATAAATATTAACTAGAAACTCTTAGAAATTAAAATAATTCCAAGTACAATTTTTATCTGCGTAAACTTGGTTGTTAAAATGATCTCTCCTATTGAAAGAAGTATTCCTATTTCACAGCTAGATTTAGAATAATATATGATAAATGATAAATAATTAATAGTAATAAATCGACTTTTGACTTAGACTTACACTAGAAACTCTTAGAAGCTAAAACCGTCCAATTTTTATTTGTATTTGCATAAACTTGGTTCCGAATATGAATATCTTATTGGTTATTTTATCTTCCTATTTCTTAACTAGATTTAGACCTACTTAAAATATGTAAATAATTGTAAATAATTAGATTCTTAGAATTTTTTATTTGCGTAAACTTGATTGCAAAAATGAACGCCCCTTTTTCAATAAAAAAATAACTTTATGGCATCATTAGATTTAGACTTACATAAAATATACAAGCAAGACCTGACGAATTTTGTATAGTTAGTACTTAAAGTTAATCTCCCGCAAACATGACTAACTTTAACCATGGCCAAATTATAATTGACTGCGATTATCGAAACGGTACAGTTGTGTGATAAAACTAATTTCGAACAAACAAAATTACAAGTATTTGTCCATTACAATAGCATGTTAGGAAATCACAATTATATCAATATTTATTTTGTGTAGCCTTCATTATAATAATAATTAATATAAACTGTACCGTAATTAATTTAATTCTTTGTTGTTTTATTGTCAATATAATTACACAAGATTAAGAAATCATACATAAAAAACTAATTAATTTTACTGGAAATCTTTTAGTGATAGAGTTTTAATAACTGAAATACTAAATAATATAATAATTTTGGCGCCCAAATATTGCTATTACCATTTTAATTTATGACGTGTAATCCTGATAAAATAATTTTGTGTTACAGAAAAATCAATATTAATAAATGAATATTCAAATGTTGCGCGCCCAACAATTACTATTAAATTTTTAATTAATGTTGTGTAAATTTTATAAAAATAATTTTATGTAACTCGTATTACAGAAAAATCAAATTGGAATAAATAAATAAATCGATTAATAAACCACTGAATGTAACTTTTTGTTGTATATTTTCGTTGTTTGTACTAAATATTCAGATAGTTGGGCGCCAAGAAATTACTATTAAATTTTTAATTAACGTTGTGTAAATTTTATAAAAATAATTTTCTGTAAATCGTATTACAGAAAAGTCCAATTGGAATAAATAAATAAATCTATTAATGAACCACTGAATGTAACTTTTTGTTGTATATTTTCGTTGTTTGTACTAAATATTCAAATAGTTGGGCGCCAAAAGATTACTATTAACTTTTTTTTATTAATGTTGTGTAATTCTAATGAAAATAATTTTATGTTCTTCGTATTGCAGGAAAATTAAATTGGAAGAAATAAATCCATAAGGTATTGAATGAATTTAATTTATGTTATCCCTATAACGGGAAAATCAAATTAAAAGAAACTATTGATTAATTAAGCACAGAAGGCATATTTTTGTTTCCTTTTTTCGCTGTTTGACTAAATATTAAAATAGTTGGGCGCCCAAAAGATATATTATAATTTTTAAATCACTTAATCTTATTAAAAATTGATTAACAACTGATTTAATATTTTTTGTTAGTGTACATGTAAAGTTTTAATGCTAAATAATGTACTTTTTATTTTATTATTTATTTAAATATTTCATTATTTAGCATTTTATTAGAAATGTTAAAATTTACGTTTTGTGTATATTTTTTAGCTACAATGTTTTAATTGCTTAAACTAAGACTAATATTTACCAATTTAATATATTATAAATTTTGAAGTGCAAGATAAATTTAACATTATTAAGTTAACTCTCAAATACAAATAGCAATTCATGCATTTTTAAATTCATTAGAAAATAAATTATTTTATTCATTTTATAAGTAAATAAGATGATTAATAATTGATCGTTGTAATTAATTTAATTCCGCAAAGATCGATTAGCTTAATTTTAATCTCTAATTGTTTTCAGGCGAATGACCATTAATTTAGTTAATAGTTTTTTTTTTGTACAATTAACCAGTTTTTATTATTATATTATTTGTAAAGGATTTATTGATACTGTGATTTTTAACGAATATCTTTTAAAATTATAAATGTAAAACAAAACCAAAAAGGTAAAAGATAGAAATCCGTGTATAATATATTATAATAAATAATAAAAGGTGCTAATTTCAAATTTATCTTGTAGTTTTATTGTTGAAATTATGATAAAATTATTGTAACCTTGCAATACAGTTTTGTGGACAAAGGTGACAGCCGTGTGATAAAATCAAATCTGTACAAATAAACATTTTATCACAGCCATAACTTCTGTTTAACTCCGACGCTATGTCGGTTTGATTTAACCGTTTACAATAATTATTACTTTTTACTAAATCACAACTAGATTAAATACAATACCAATCAATAAATCGTCCGGTCATTAATCAAATCAATTTTTAACATTGTATTTGTTTAACTAATACTAACAAAGTACTTGCCTATAAAGTTACACGCGTAAACCGAGAGAAATGAATCATAAGAGCAAAGTGTGGCAGTGGTCCGTCTAGTGGCGACCCCGCTCCGACGGCGGACGTAGTCTGAAGTAAATATTCTCACGGCGATTTCCGTGTCGTTCACATCACTTCAAACATGGTTCGATCCTTGTAAAACACCGTGGAATCGACTTAGAAAATTAATGACGTGCATTCAATGGTTATGATTATTTTTTAAATTAATAATTTTTTTATGATTCATTTTCAAACTTTCAATAAATGAATATTAAAATTTTTATCATTGTAATATTTTTAATTTTTTATATCATTTATATTATATTATTTTTTTATATAGAATTTAATTTAATTTAAGTAAAATCTTAAATTTAATACTTAATAATTGATTTCATATATATTTTAATAATTAAATAATTAAATTAATAATATTTTCAATTTTAAATTAATTTATGAAATTTTCAAATATTTTGTTTACAATTAGTAAATTACCATGTAACCATGTAACAATACTATTAATTATATTATATATATGACATTATTAAAAATACTTTTTAATAATTTTATTTATATGATATTATTTATAGAATTTAAAATTCAAATAATTAAATTGATTTATGAAATTAACCATTATTTTTCAATCAGTATTCTACTAAATTATTTAAAAAAATTAATAATATTAAAAATCAAGAAAAAATATTTTAATCATTTTATTTATATGATTTTTGTGTATCATACAGATAATTTATAAAAATTTAATTGAAATAAAAATTTGTAAAAAATATAAATAATAGTAAAAAATAATTAAAATAATTGTGTTTAATAGTAATTAAATATATTTACGTCTGTTTTTTTTTGATACTGCGACGAAATAATCAAACATCATTAAATTAAGTATTATCAACTTTAACTGACAATAACATTGTATTTATTTAAACTTCCTCCGTATGTATATATTTCAAGTTTAGATTGTGTCGTAAGTTAGGAGTCGAATACTCAACGAAAATTTAATTTTTGTAATTTTAATGAGTAAAATGAAATATTTAAAATTTCTAAATTATATACAAGTCATATTTCTAAGTTATATACAATAAAAATTGTAATAAACTGAACCGCATTTTTTAATTAATTTAAAATTTATGAAAATACGTTAATTCGTAAGAATTTGTTATTTTAGTTTACTCTGACAAGTAATCAGCCATGTTTCAAGTTTAAATTCATAACAAAAAAATATATTTTTTTAAGTTTATAATAAAAAAAATCAAATTGAACTTTTTTAATTGCATTAAATTTTAACGAAATATTTATATTTTGTTATTTTAGTTTACTTTAACAAATTAATCAGTCACATTTCGAACACATATTTAATTAAAAAATTAACTAATAAAATTTTATATATAAACATGCAAACTGTTTTTTTTTATTAAATTAATTTAATGTAATAAAATATTAAGAATTTGTTGTTTTAGTTTGTCACTCTAACAAAATAATCTATTACTTTTCAAACTTATAAATATATAGTCAGAAAAAATTATGAACAAAATTGTTAAATATTTATATAATAATAAATTTGAAAATTATTTTTTTTTATTAAATTAATTTCTAATTTTAAGATGTTCCCAAAATCAGAAACGAAAAATTGATTCATGTTTGATTGCAAATTTAAATAAATTTTCACAAAACAGTAAATTTTCGTGGCAGCAATATAATTGCAATTACAAATTTATATTATTAAAAATAATTAAAAAATATTTTTAGTAAAGTAAAAAAAATATACTAAAACCAAAAACCATTTTGGCAACGATTTTTTGTTGTTTTAAAAAAATACTTTTGGCAATTAGACAAACGAAAATATTTAATCGGTGTCGATTTTCGGACTTAGAATCTGAAAACGAAACATTCGAAGTCCATTCGGTGCTGCCTCTGGCGGCGGGCCCGAACAAAATCGTCCGGTGATACGGGAAGGGGAATCAACCATAGAGATCAGAGACTGCTTGCCGTGCCGTACAAAATCAGTCGCGCTTCGAACACGATACCAGTTTGTTGTGCGCCTTCCAATTGGAAGCAACACGACTTCGACGTACTTGATCGAAGACTTAAAAGTTTTTTACTCCAAGTTGAAAATTTCCCAGCGAAGTTTTACCAGTCGGTTTCCGGTGACGAATTTCGTTTAGTGTGAACCGAGGATTGTTTTTTCGTATTATTTTTTACAAAAATTTTCGGACGTTTTGACGGACTCCGTCGCAACGGTGGTGTTACGCGAAAAAAATTTGGTGTTTGCGTTTTTTATGCCGTTCGTTTGCTCCGCTAGAAAACCGTAAGTTTTCCAAAAGCTTAAAGCGCATTCGAAAAAAAAAGCCGTGTTTACATTGGACTTGCAATCCGGGGAGATACAAGTGTTTGGAAGTATATCAGCTGTGAGTAAATCTCGCGCATGCTTTGCCCCACCATCGCGAGTGGAGGGGATAAACAGCTGACAGTAAGATACAAACTCAAAACATCAAATTTAAGTTGTCAGTAGCTCGGTTAACCTCTTGGAGTTCATGTCAAATATGCTAGGTATAGTCGAGTGCTGATAGCACTTGAGGACTTAGACAAATTTTCACAGACGTTGTTACACTGGTGACTGTTGACTGTACTTTGTGAAGTGGGTGAAAGTTCAATCATTTTTCTTGGATATGGTGCCCCAACAGAGCATGGATGCACGCAGCGATAGTCCCACCAGCAGTGGGCTACCACTCTTTGGTTCCCAATTAATCGACAAAAATTCATCAACACCCTACTCTGATGCAACTCAGGTAGGTCCTCTGCAGTTTTAATTTTATTTAAACAACCTTTTGGCCAATGTCAGTGAACAGTGATCAAAATGCGACTACTATTAAATTTTTGTGATTTTTTTATTTTTTTAATTTTTTATGTTAATTATTTTTCTGTGACTTGAAGACGTTTAAAAACGAAATCGTACAATTTCCAACACCGACAACTGCGGTGGAAATAAATTCTCCCAACAACAAGTCTTTGAACCCATGTGGGAAAAATAATTGAGTGTTAACCAACGCATAACAGGAAATGAAAAATTACGAAAAAAACTAGCCCGTAAAATATTTTAAGTGTGAAATCCAATTGCATCAAGTAATTTTTTTAAAGTCGGAAAATATTTTTCGGAAATTGATGCGTTCCATGTGGGCAACAGATAGATTTAAAAATGTGCGGCGAAGTTTTCTAATTGGTGCGCCGCATATCGGCCCGAAAATGGTGCAATTTCCAATCCAATTAAAACAGGAAGAGTCGAGGGCAATCAGTTTTAATACAAATACGTATCGCAACAAAATAACATAATCAATTTTATTTGGGCCAGTGATAGCAGGAACTTGTTTTTGTAAAATAAAAATAAACACCGCACACGAGTAATATAAACATGGATAGTAAAACTATCCGGTGACGAAATAAAAACAAAATGAGTCACTTATATGTTAAAATATATGCAGAAAATATCATAAAACTTGGTCAATAACATTTTTATTGGGCATCTTTACTGTTTGTCTATGAATATTTAATGGACTTGGTCGTATATTGGGACTATTTAAATAGATAAACGTGGATTTATGATGACAGTAATTATGGCCAAAATTAATAGATTTTAGGTGAAATAAACTCATTAACGAACCCGAATTGGACAAAATGTAGCCAAAGTGTTTTCCTATTGACGAGTTGTCTAGTAAACGTTTTTATCTTATCTGCTGAATATCATTATTTTTAGACCAGACTGTATGACTGTGATGCTGATAAGCAAGATTAAGCTAAGCGAACGCAACTAACGTTGGTGCCTCAACAAAAAATTAAATTTATATCATAAACCGACGATAAAATTTAATACAACTTACATTTTATGATCAGCTGCTGCTGTAAGGTACGTAACATTTTCAAGGTCTCCTGAGTCATACAATTTGTTCGTACATTTTCCCATAGATACAGCCGAGTATTAAGAAATATCCGAGTAATTGTAGCCTTTGCTCTTAAGGAAATAAAAATACGTACCCTTGACAATAAAATACAGATTAAACTCGCTTTTTGTTAATCGCAGTTTAATAATAAAATTGTGCAATTTTAAGTTAATTGAGCTTTTTAACGTCTGTATAAATATCAAGGATTTTTTTCTGCTTTCCATTGAAGTTGCGAAATTTGTACAGCGATTAAGTTTGAAAACAAACAGAGATAAGATCCGTATCGGACGACCAAAAAATTATTTTCGGCCTGCCATTTGCATATCTCCAAAATAATCGAGATACTAGAAATAAACAAATCAGATTTATAAACACCGTCGTTAAGTTTTCAAAGTCGACTTTGAGTTCACGACTGTCGGCGAAAAATTTAATATCGAAACTAAAAATTATTTGCGACCAGTAAAAATGCATATCGATACGAACACGTTCGAATTTATTTTTAAACCGTCGACGACGTCTGCCAAATGAACTAACATATGCGTAAAATATTGTAAATTCGGTTCCAGAAAATCCGAAATTTACGCAACAATTTCTTCCCACGTTTTGGGAATTTGCACTTGATGATTTTCCGTTCGGTCCTTCGCCGCACTTGAAGTTCCTGTGTGTGTGTGTGTTGTCTGTATCTTACAGTCCACCTATTTATTTACAGAATTATAATCTATATGCAGTAAAACTCGCCGTATAAAATATCTAATGGCCACATTTAAGCTCGACCGTAGGAACTGGTTTTGAGAATAAATCAACTTGGTCTGTAGAAACAACGGCACGACCAACTGAAGAGATACGAGGTAGATTCTAGCAGGTCACGGGGTTCATGGACGTAAATAAACGAAAAAAAGCGCACAACTTTTGTGCATTAAATGAATATATATATTTAACAATTGGCCGGTTAATTGATTTATTTGCCTTTTTTCTGCGTGCCGCACGATGAGGAATGCAAACGACTGCGAAGCTGTCGGGATCGTTCACTTCCACAATCCGTGGATGCGGATAAGTGGCATTGTTTTAAGTTCAGCCAGTAAGGCCATCGTGTTTCCTTTAGCGGCACAAAAATAGTGAACAAATAACCGAGGCTTATTTATCCATAGTTAATTTGACCTTCTGCGGATGATATCGCTATCATTTCCTGCAAGGAAACGCGTAATTTCAACACTTGTGTGTGCATGCCCCGTTTCTTTTTTTTTTTTTTTTTCGAATTTGTTTAAATTATTTTCCTTCAGTTTGTTTCACCTTGAGTTTTGTTTTTCTCACAAGTCGGGTGGACGGTGGAAAATTGCTAATTGCCCACCTCGTCCGCTCCGACGTCAAATCGCAAATGTGGCCCTGTTCATCCAACGTTCATTAATTCGTTGTGTTCATGTTTTGATGTGTCCTGAAATTTGAATTGTAATTGTGCGGTGCCACGACCGGCGGCTAGATGTCGCCAGCCGTCTCGAACGTCGCGAGTTAGTTTCGTTTTCTGAAAGGGGAATTACTGGTGGCTTCGCATCTTGTCGGCTGTTTCACGTTGCACCCCTACCCCGGTTAATATTCGGAAGAAATTCGGAATCTGACCAATCACAGCACCTGAAATTTCAGTACGCGAACTGAAAACTAAACGAAAAAATAAACCGACGATTGGATGTGAGGGGAAAAGGCAATCCGAAATGGGGAAAAAAAAACAAAGCCGTTTTAAGCCGCAATAATTTACAAGTAATGTTCGAATATAGAACAGTAGATAACGTCCCGGCTAATCCGATTATAGGAAGCTGTTAGTCCAGTCATTAGGGTAATTAAAATGGCCGTAACGCGTTGTCAGAACGCTCGCCAGAGGGCACGATTATCTACTGAAATGTCCACAGCCCGGGCTCTAATCTATACTAAATTGTGTATCGATTTACAGTTTGGGGCCGCATACTTTTCGAATTATGAACACTAATGCTTTTTAATGTTACGATTGGATATTGAAAAATGATGAGGCCCGGTTTTAATCCCGCCGTCCGGAGGCGGTTTATTTTTTCTCAGTTTTTAGTTAGACGGGCAAGGTGAATCGCACCAGTTTGGCAAAACATCCCGTGAGCGCATTCAAAAATCCACAACACGTTTCACTTAGCGTGGTTGTGAAACGTTTAATTAATACAGACAATGATGGTTGCTATAACAACACACCTTGGCCCACATTGATAATTATGCCGATTTGAAACGCATCGATGCTCCGGCAAATATTATTAAAAAATCAAAGTGCTAATTATTCTTGTTTAATTAAAAGTGATGAAACAAATGAAATCGAGGAAAATGCATAATCGTTTTCGTGTAACCAACTAATCATTATGAATATTGTTTAATACAAATACGGCGAACGCGACGCCCGTTTTCCTATTAATAAGCCGGCCTTGGTGAAGTGTCTAAATAGATATCTTAACTTTAATTAAAGACCCCATAATTATAAAGCAGATTAAAACGGAGCCGGGCACAGCAGAAACACCAGGCACAATTAATACAAAACAAAAGTTTTATAAGTGAAACAAGACCGAGTCGGGCTTTCATGTAGTTTTAAATTTGCATAAACGAAATTGTTGTCAGGAAATTGAAATCGTTACAGTACATTTCCATTCGTGTTAGTCCAAAACTTGAATAATAGAAAACTGTAATTCATCTTTTATGCTGCAACTGAAACACGAATGATACTTTATTCCACGGAAAAAAGGAAGATTGATCGCGCTTTTGAAATTTTGCGCCAACGTCGCGATATCCGGGGCCCCCCATAAACAAAAGACGAATTTAAATAATTCGGCCGCGGGCCCCCCCGGGCGGGCGACGGGGGGATCTCTTTTGTCTTCGATCGTTACATCTTGACATTTATCGTGCGACCTCTCCGATACGACAACTCGGCAATGAATACGCGGTTAATTATTCCGCGGCCCAATTTGACGTTGACGTCCCGGGCCGCGGGCGCACCGTCACAAATCAAAATTCGTCCGGCGGCCGGGCGAGAAAAAACACGCGAACCGTCGCGTCGCCGTGCGTGGAACAAATGCCGATCGCGGTGCGTGTCCGTCGTCACACAGGTGACATACGTGAACGCACACGAAAAAATATATTAATGGGTTCGATCAAAAATCTAATTTCGTAATGACCGTATCGGCAATGAACCTCTCTCTGGACGTTGCCAAGACGTGAAATTTATTGGGCCGGAGTCTTGCGATAACTGCGATTTTCCGTCTAAATATACTGTTGCAGCACGGATAAAAGCCCCCCCGAAACGTTTGCGTTTTAGGTACGCCGTCGAGTCTCGATTATAACGCAACACGATGGATGTTACTCAACCTTAATATCAAATTCACTTTTACTCGTTCGCTTATTTATTGCATTATGCATGGATTTATTCGCTAATTAATTCAAGAATATTCAAATCAGTTCAGTTTCGAATTAGCAAAACAATCTCCCATTACACGGCTCTTTAACTATACTTCTCCACTATGGGGCTCCGCCAGAAACCATTCCATTTTCTGGTCGTTTTAATAAAAAGATTCGTAAGTGGCAGTGCGTTGACAAATTGATTTATTACGTTCGGTTGTTTGCCCTTCCGGTTCCACGGCGGGCTCTCCTTATTCCGACTGTAATTTGTCATTAGGTGGGAAGGGGCGGGAAGTGTGCATATTTAAATTAAAATAAATTGAATACTGTTGGCTAAAATATGAGCGAGGCTGAATGAAAGGAAGGAGTGAAAAGGAGGAGCCGTGCTAAAGCACTCAGCCTAATTAAACTGAGCATAAAAGTTTTATACCCGAATCGGGAAGAGTTAATATTCCTCCTTTTTTTTTCATGAATTAATCTGAAATTGTCTGCAGTAAAACAATACACACGCAGCGCAGCTCTTCCCTCCTTATCTCGTTTCCCTCGGGGATCGTGGCCTAGTGCGTGCACTTCCAGATATAAAACCGCTCGGAGGTGTGATAAGTTAATGTCTCATGTCTATAGGTAATGTTCACGAAAATACATTAACTGCGTGTTTTATAATAATGTACATTCGAATCGAAAATAGTATGCCACGAGGGACTTAACGGCACAAAATGGAAACGAACAGACTTTAACCGTTCTTATCTCGCTCTAGAAATGGATAATTTATTCTGTTTTATGTACCACGAACCAAAGTTCAAGTTGGATTCGCTCCGAACATGCAGATATTGATCATAATAATCACAGGTACAATTGAACAGTACATGACCCACACATGTTACTCTTAATATTTGTTGTTCAGGAAAATATCCGTTGTTGCCCTGACAATAATACAACATCCGACTCCGATGTTCCCAAATTGTGCGCCACGAAAAGCGTCTGGTCGTGCTTTTATTTTGTGTCAAGGATGCGTGTGTGTGTATGAACACACACCATAGAGTATTTATCAGAAAGGGCGAAAAAAAAATGAAACAAGGTTAACGTGGAAATGGGACGCGATGTTTTTTCCATTCCTGGAAATTCCAGCGGCGCTTTCGACATGGACCCCCTGTCGCGTGCTATTTCAGCATTCCTTTAGGGGTTTTTACAAGCAGCAAATAGATTTTCCCCGCAAAAAATCATGTGGATGTATGGGACCCGACTGGAAATTAACCGCCGGAATGGTTCGGCGAAGCCGCCCGTGTTTCTTATATGTTTTTATCATCTAGATTCGCCGTGAGTCAGTTTTTATCAGACTGTATTTCGAAATAAATTTTATTTTATGTCGCACGATTTAAATACACACAAAAAACAATGACTTACAGTGAGTCATTGGTGAGTATTGTGAAGAAGTGTTCTGTTGATAATGGTGCATGTGGGACGGGTGATGTTTTGAAGAAACCGATTTCAATTAGCTTTACTAGTACCAAATCCAATTAGTGTAGTATAATTATTCAATAACCGCTCACGCGTTGGATAGTAAATACGCCGCATACGTAAGTCCATCACGTATATCGGATCCTTGACAAGAGAACGTGAGGACAAACTTTTAATGTTGATTTCCGGGCCTGCGCACAACCAAAGGATCGGTTTGTGAAAGGACACCAGCCTTATTTAGGCTGCATTAATAATTTGTCCTTGCTCTGTGCTTTGATAAACGATATTGCAAAGAGATTGTCCGTATGAATTTGCCCAGTCACGATTGTAGCATTTTGTGTTATCGATATGTGATATACCCTGATTATGCCGAAGTTTGTCCACAATTACGTTAATTACATGTCGATTCGTTTACGATTGATCAAGATCAAGCCTTTGCCAGCATAACGTGTAGAAATTGGCTATTAAATCGATAATACATTAACACAAAACAATTTGCAACGCGTCTAGTCCACCATCGGCGGTCATTGTATGGCTGCCTTAATATATCCTGTTCACTTGTACATGACCAAAAATAAAAACATCACACCCTTGACCAAACCGAACGATTCTAACAAACACTTTATCTGTTACAGACTAAGAAAAACAATCCCAACCATATCAAGAGGCCAATGAATGCGTTCATGGTGTGGTCTCAGATCGAGCGCAGGAAAATCTGCGAGGTTGCCCCCGACATGCACAATGCCGAGATTTCGAAGAAGTTGGGCAGACGCTGGAAGCAGCTGTCCGAAGAGGACCGCAAGCCGTTCATTGAAGAGGCCGAGAGATTGAGGCAATTGCATCAAAAGGAGTATCCGGATTACAAGTATCGTCCGAGGAAAAAGACTACCAAGCCGGACCCGAAAAAGAGCCCGGACGCTTCCAAGAAGTCCGCGAAGAAGAGCACGAAGGTCCAGAAGAACGACACGAACAATAATTCGTCGATTAACAAGAACAATAAATTGTTTGCCAGACGCAACCATCTTTCCGAGATCGTGTCGTCGAAATTGAAGGTCAGGCTCTCAAGCAGCAGTATGGATACGACGGAAAATTTGGGAGACTTCACAACACAAATCAGCTTACCTCAGACACAGCTGCCACCGATATCGCACTTGGCGAAAGTGCCGTCGAGTCCGTCGTGCGACAATCCGGATTCACCGGAAAGCGCGACCATTTACGACGATTCACTGACGTACCACGGTCTGGTGAAAGAGGAGTCGGATGTCGAGGACAGACTCATCATGGAGGACACCACCACTTTAGAAGATTTGGATAGCATAGTAGGATTGTTGCCACCATTGGCCGATGGCATCAATTACTTAGATATCGATACAACTTTCGACACATCAAATAGTTCATCACATCTGAATTTTACACTACTACCTCGAGACTTCACGATGGACACAAATTGGAATGAAATCTTGCATTGTTGAATGAGAATTTAAGACTGTCGGTTCAATTTAAAAATTGTGTAAAATCGTCGGCACAATCAAACAAAAGTTTTTAATATGCCGAGCACTCGGTGCAGTCCAGTTGTGGCGAGAAACGAAAGAGCCATTTCGCCACTATTTTATATTAATAATATTATGTTATTTAACCCCAATAATGATCTCATTTGTGTTATTTTTGTATTTATCATATAGCGCGGTCACCGTTTAAGTTCAGTCATCTCAATACGTATTCCCGGATTCAACCAGTTGTTAGTGCCTAGCTCAGTATGTGGCATGGTCCCACATTAGTTTCGACATTTTTAATTCCCGGAGACGGTCCAACCGTCTCGGGTCACAAAATCAGGCTGTGATTCATCTGTTTGATGACCAAACTTAGTTGTCAAAAAGTCCGCATAGTGTTTTAACAGTTTTGCTGCTTACTCATTGGTCCGGGTGCATTTAGCCGCTTATCGCGGCGAACAGCTGATTGTTTACTTTTACTGCCTACCGGACGCGAGTGGTTTCCATCTCAACCATCAAATCAACCCCTTGTCAAAAAAAAAATAAGAAAACAAAAAACCGTCTCAGTTTCGCCGACGTAACTCGTCCGGTAAGTCATCACTTGTTAGGTTATCCTTGCATCGTACTACATCTCTCATTTACGCCGCGTTACGCGTGCGACGTCCTTCGGCAGTTTCGGCCCGTTTTGTCCTTGTGGTGGCCGGCCGGAGGTCGCCGTCCGCGTAAACGGGATCACGTTTTGATTCGTTCGTCCAGAATTGTACTTAATACTAAACTCTAAAAGATAAAAACTGTACTGTACAGCTGTAAGATTAAGTAAGCACTGTGGGTTGTTAGTAGTAGGAGTCGATATTAACAGTAAAGTAAGATATCCAGTAGGGTAGGGTTGTTTGTGCTGCTATTAATGACTCGGGCATTCGGTTCAACTACTTCGTTATGCACACACACACACACAAAATAAAGAATAAAATTCGGTCTTTTGTACATAGAAATTGTTTCTCGTGCTCCGCTCCTCCGCGTCAATCGTCTCCTCTTCTTCCTACACCCGTTTTTCAGTTCCGCTCCGTGCAGACGATAAGCATATTTTTCATACGCTTATTTCGGTTCGATATGGATTTTAAAAGTCAATGCACAAACTTTATAATAATGAATAAAATTATTAGTGTATAACGTTTTTGAAACTTACAAGTTAGAGTAGCGAGCGACATCGATATTCTTATATATGATATTGAAAGGCGCCCCCGGCGCCCTAAGTGTGCTTTCTATGTACTAGAATAACTTTATGATAATATTAAAGTTAGATCGGACTGTCCGTATATTTAAGAGTTTTCGAATTTTAAAATTTTATGAGGCCTGGTACAGTATGAAAAAGTAGAGTAACATATTCGGTGTATTTTTGTACCCATTGATTGTTTATGCGGTCCACGTGCATAGTTCTGTCCATTCCGAATCGCTGACTGAATTAGATGTAGGATTTTTAGTTGTGCTGTACTGTTTATCAGTCGATAATAATGTTGTCTTTTTTTGCAACCGTTTTGGTTCGACTGTCGCAATGGCTTGGGCTGTGCACGTGCGATTCGTTCTTGTACATACATTGTATAAAATTGCTCATGTAAAAATTGTTTTTGTTAAAAGTGTACTATTTATGCAATCATTTACGATTATTGCAATAATTATCTTAGTCCGGCGTTCAGTCTGCGACTGGGCTGGACCATTCGCATTGGAATTTTTTAAAGGCTTTGGCCCCGTCACAGGTTGAACGCTCACTTTTTTGTAAAAATATGTTATTTTGTCGCATTGTTGACTTTTATTCTGGCGGACGACAAAGAGATTACAAAGTTAGCAATATTTTTGCAAATTTCCTTGATGTATCATAAATCCTCTTGCATTGTAAATCCCCATGTATTATATCCATATACTATATTAAAGTTATTATATAGTGTGTAAATTTTGTATTTGTAGTTGCTGTTAAATATATTATTATATGGCCAATAAAACTGATTTTTCAATTTACCCTTTAGTGTTCTTATTACACTCAGGTATTTACATCAATTTCTATCCATAACAGAGGTTAACAAGGTACGTATATACATACGTTATTATTTTATTCAGTTCTTTAAAATAAACAAATGCAACAAGACTTAATCTAACGAATAACATGTAACTTTGGATCGTTAGTTTGTTGTAAAAAAAGTGTTACCATATGAATGTTACGCTTATTTTTTAAACTTAATAAATTTATTATATTAATAAAATATTAAATTTTTTACCTTCATTTATCGTCTTAGAAATTTAAATAGGAACATGCATAATAAGCAGAAACTGATCAGGTTAAAAAAAAAATTAATAATTATTTAATACCATTTATTACGAAACATGTAACAAAATTAAGTAACAATTAATAAATAAAATACGTAACAATATTGATAATTGATAACATAAGATTTATTGATAATATTAATAATCATACAATGTCTTTAATATGATAGTCATACACATATTTTTGTTTGACTCATTCTTTGTTAATAAATACATTTAAAATATAATAATACATTAACATAATTAGAACGATTAGAAATAGTAAATAAGTACTATTTATTTTAAACAAAATTGCCATGTTGTTCAAATAGTAATTCGAGTAAATAAATTAATTAATAAATATCATGTAATCAAAATTTCAACTTGGTATAACCGACACATACACAACAATATTCAAATTATCGAATCGAAATTATATCGTGTTAGGTTAAGTAATGTACGGCAAAAACCAATTCCGATAAAGCTTGTATCACTTTTGACATCTATTAAATTTGAATGACCATTAACCACATTGATGCTCATAAAAATTACAATGACATTTAATCGATAAACTTATTGTCTAATATTGCTTTATGTTGTAATGATGCTATTGTGAACAGGTTTCATAAAAATAAAACGCCTAAATTACGTGTAATAATGAATGTATGCTTTTAAGCCCTTTGATTTCATAAATCTTTCACGTTATTTATTAGTCATACTCCATTGAGCGCCTTAATGCACTAAAATCGACAGGAATAACCGATAAAGCAATACTTTTAAGCTCATACACATTGTTCCAGGTAATTTAGTCATTACTATAATTAGATACTTACGTTTAATATGCTTCCATAATCGCAGGGCACCGCATAGATCACACATAGGCACTTCTGTTTTAACATTTTCTTAATTATTTCCCTTTTGTATTTATTAGCTTCAACAAAATATTGAATTTCAATTTACATTATGGTATAATAGAATTTATCCTCTAGTAATATTTTAACATGGCTGACCTTTTGTTGTAGAAATATACTTTATAAATACAACACACGCATTTATCAAATATCAACAAAACTATTTATCGCCGTTGTATTCTGTCGCTTGAGAACGATAACAAAATCAATTTACAAGAAAAATTTAACGTAATGAAAGCGTTGAATAGAATTTTTTTGGAATATTAATACCAATTAGATAACATTGTTGTTCCCTGGATATGTGTGATTGTATTATTATTATTATTGGACCTAAGTTATCAATATTGACACTTATTGTAAAAAATAGATGTTTGCCTGTTAACATCGATTCAATTATCATAGCCATAATGGTTAAAATGTATTAAATAAATATATTATAACAAGAAAAATGTCCACGTGTTACTACTAATCCCTGAGTAAACATGGATGAAATAAATCAAATAAGTTAAGCATAACTATCGTAAAAACAAAGTCGGAATTTGGGAAAGTTACATACACGTATGTAGTTACAGGTTCGAACGCGTCTCTTAAAGTCAATATGCATGTAAATTCCGGGAACTATGTTTATTACAAGTTGGTTGAACTTATGTAAACAGCCTATGTATGTATAATTCCGACATCCACGAAATTATGTCAATTTAACAATTTCATGCAGACAATGTCGAAGTAAAATTATAGAGCAAACACCGTCCCGGTCTGGGTTCGACAAAAACTGTTAACTGTATATGGGAATTAAGATAATTGATGTTTTTAAGACAACATCATTCACTGCGGCAAACATATTTTATACAAACTTGCGAATGAAAATTTAACGAAAATTCGAGATAATCCAGGGATGCATTAGCCTTTGACGCCTATATTTTATACAGTGATGGTCAATTTTAAGTATTTTTTTTTAATTTTAAATATGTTCACCATAATTATTTTATTTAACGTGAATTGTTAAAATAATGTTAATTTATTGTTGTTGTTACATATATTTTTCTGAATTGCGCTGGACATAAATATAAAAATTTTAATTCTAATATCTTTTTTGGATATATAATTTTGGCATAGATTCAATTAATTTCTGAATATACGACAAGTCCATATTCCTTAAGGCTTCTTAAATTGCTGTGATGAGTTAGAATTCTCTGTTTTCTATGGGGTAGTTATCTGGATATTGGGACGAGCAAGAGAAAACATCAATTCCTTGGTTTTGTAACCAATAAACACAATTTTGGATTTGTGTTTGAGATCATTTTTATGTCGAAACACGTTACTTAAGAGCATAATTTCTTCAATATATCAATACTCGTCCCCACTGTTCTGTGGCTCAATGAATGTCAAGTTAAAATTTTACTCACATAGAAACCAAGGCTTTTGTTGAAGGTATGGGATCAAATGCATCCACTATATCTATCTTCTTACAATCCTTGAACAAATTTCAGCAAGTCCCATTTCCTCCAGGTTGGCTTTAATTTCTGTTGGTAATATGATTGGATGGTTTATTGATATTCCAATTGAAATAATCGATTTTCTTTCAAAGTGATTCGAACTCATTTTTTTCTCTAGTCAGTTTTTCTAAAATTTTTAATAATACAGGAAACAATTGACTTATTTAGTCATAAATTCTTAGCCACTAAATTATAATTTTCTTACAGTTTCGACCAATGATAAATAATTATAATAAGCAAAAGACAACTAGGAAAAAATCGATTTAAATCATCAGAAACAGAATCTTTTAGAATCTTTTAAATAATAACTTTTTATAAATATTACAATTAAATACTTAAAAAATGTCTATAAGTATATAATAATAAAATCCTTTTTAAATTACATGTAATAATTAAGTAGATAAATATATTAATTTAAAAACATTTTATTATAAAATATTCTACAAACATTAATTTATATATATTTTTATATACTTTTTTATCCATAATGTTGATTAATCTCAACAGTTAAACAGTTAAAAACACCCTATAACTGATGTAAACATATAAGTTTTGCAAAAAACAAAATGTGATAATTTATACATTTAAACACATCAAATTTCAGATTAGATTAGATGATAAACTTTATTTATAATTAGTGATTAATCAAATTGAATATATGTAAACATATAGTGAAATAATTTTGTTTAATTGAGCATACGGATTGTCGGAAGTCCATTTCGGGAGGGAATTACCGAATTTGACAGAAGATTTGCAGCGCCCACCTCGACCAATTTATCCAAGTTGTCGTAGTAAGTCGGCCCCTAAGCCCAGACCTGTCGCTCCGTTGTAGATTATAAAGTGTAATCTTAATAGTGGCTTATATTTTACTGCTTGTTGTTTCAGCGCCACTAAATACTGCGCCCCCTCCAAAAACCTAGCCAACTTCGACGATAACCGGAGTTCGTCACCACGGCCCCGGTTGTTTTACGGCCCGCACTACGGACCCCGTAGTAACGACTTTCCACGAAAATTGAAATATTTAACGAGCACCCTTCCCAGTTCAGACTTTTAATAATATATAAATGCCTTTATAGTTTACTTAGACTAGAGTGGCGTTGTAGGTCTCATTTTATCTCTAATTAAACAGCCTGTTTTTACCAGATATTCTATTTCTGAGAAATTAATTCTGAACGTGGTTCGGGCACTGCCAAAATTATAACGCTAATTACCAAGACCTGCGGAATATTTATGAGGCGAGTCGTAACGCAGAAATTACCCGCGTGATAAATAATTATCCGTATCCATTGAGATCCGATAAATCGAACTGACATTATTGTACGAAGACACAATGCATCAATCCGCATCGCATAAATTATGAAATTAATCGGCGCAAATTGTACCAAGATTATTTCGATTATTTCGATGTGTCTAAGAATGTTTGTTGGACAAACGTTACCAAAAATAAGTGTTATGCATAATATTTGGGAATTTGTAATTGGGAAGTCGATGTAAGAACGGTCGTAATTTATAGTGGTTTATTACCAATTAAACTCAAGGTAGTTCATTGCATACATATCGGAAAAGCCTTTTGGCACAAACATGCAAAAAAGTTTAATAATTTATTTATGAACGTTTCGAACGTTTAGTTATTTGGTTCAAATGTGTCGATGTTGATGTTGGGCATCACTGTGTCAGGGGTTAAAAACCTCGATTCTGTATAATTTATATATTCTAAGAGAAAATGGAATTGGCTCCCAAGGTATTTTAAGTAATCGCACATTGGAAAAAAGCAATAAAATTGCCGTGTCATGAGACGTTTATAGGAAACAAACACGAATAAGACGAAGGAAATAAAACGTGTAATTGATGGCGTGTGATCAAATGTTTAAGCCAGCCCATGATCTTACACGCATTTAAATGTTTTATCGGCGGATTGTGATGTATTATCGCAATTGGTAAAACCCGTTTCCCACGAATCAACCGACATCTTGTAAGCCAACGAAAAATTTCAAAAGAAATCTTCCCGTGTACGCTGGATGTTATTAGATACTCGCTCGTATAAGCAGTAAATTGTTTACTTCATTTAAAACGATCCATATTAGACTTTTTTGTTGTTGTTGCGCCAATGTATTAATAAGAAACTAAGAGGATGTTATTTTTTAGGATATTATCAAACACATACCTATATAAATGTATTAGGTTTTTTTTAACAATTCTCTTTTCTTTGTACCATACATTAACATTATTTTAAAGAATAAAAAGCTTTTACTGTAAGAAACAAAAAAGCTGTTTACTCAACATTTATTTATCTCAAAATTTTTATTCATCCACATGTTCACCATTTCTGTAATTTAATTAATCTTCCTTAACTATACAATTTTTTATATATTTCGGTAATATGAAGCTTACACATCAATTTTATACACAAGAGCTATTTTTAAAAATTGCCTTCTTTTGATGCATCAATATTATTTCAAAGAATAAAATGCTTTTATATCTGTAAGGGGTAAAAAAGCTGTTTACTCAAAATGGGTAATTTAAGAATAAATTACTAATAATGATCGTTTTGTTTTCTGTAAAATTTTTGTTTATTTTTTTCATGATATAAGTTTAACTCAAAATTTTGATACATCCATTTTTGTAATTTAATTAATCTTACTTAACCATTAATTTTTTATATATTTCGGTAATATGAAGTATATACATCAATTTTATATACACTAGCTTTTCTAAAAATTGTTTTCTTTACGTTAGCATTATTTTAAAGAATAAAAAGCTTTAACGGTAAGAGTAAAAAAAGCTGTTTACTCAAAATGAGTAATTTAAAAATAAATTGCTAACAATTACAGTTTGTTTACTGTAAAATTTTAGTTTAATATTTTCATGATATATGTTTAACTCAGAATTTGGATAGATTCCATATGTTCAACATTTTAGTAATTTAATTTATCTTCCTCAACTATTTAATTTTCTTCTATATTTAGGTAATATAAAGTATTTATATCAATTTTATATATAACAACTTTTTGTACATCAACATTGCTTTACACACAATGAGTAATTTAAAAATAAAGTAGTGACAATCACAGTTTTGTTTCCTGTAATATATAATTACATATGTAATTTTTGTGTGATATTTTGTAAATTAATTAATTTTCCCAACTATTTTCTTATTTCTTTTCTCTTTGTATATTAAAATAGAAAGTTTTTATATCTATGATGACAAAATAAGACATTTACTAAAGAATAAATTAGAAGGATCTAAATTTTTTATTTCCTGTAAAATTTTTGTTCAATTTTTTTTTTATATGATAATTTTTTGACTCAAAATTCTGATAATTTCATACATTTACAATTTTTTAACGATTTCTATTTGTACATTAATAATTTTTTAAAAAATAAAACGATTTTATATTGAAGAGAGTTATAAAAAGCCGTTTACTCAAAATGAATAATTTAAAAATAAATTACTAACTATCACAGATTTATTGCCCATATTTTCTTTTAATTTTTATATGAGATAACTCAAAATTTTGATACATTTCACATATTCCCCATTTTTTTAATTAATCATAATTAATTATGCTTTTATTTTTTTTTTGATTTCTTACATCAACTTTATACATTATACACTATAATAGTTTGTTTCATTAAAAAAGAGTAATAATTCTTTTGATAAAAATTACATGTTTTTAAAATAAATCATTAATTTAATTTTATCGAGTTTTTATGCTAAAACAATTATTTTCTAGTTTTTTTTTTTGTTTTTAAATTATTCAAAAATAATTTAAAAATAATTACGTACAGTTAAATTAGGATGTGATGAAATTATAATTTGATAAAGCCCATATTTATTTCAATATTAATTTTCTAGTGACCCTGTGACATAAATTCCTAATTGATATTTCAACGTGTTTGCATGTCTGGACCAAGAACTTGGCTTAATCTAAAAGCATAAATGAAAGTACATTAAGATTAGTAGTTTATACGAATCAGTTTTACTTAATTACATATTTGCTAATACACTGTATTAAACAGTAATTGCATAGTCAACCAGTTATTTGCAACATTGTCCTGAATACTTAATATACATTTAAAAATAATTTACTATATGTAGATGTAATTATTCCAAAGGATAATTAAACTCAACAGCAACATTAAACTTGCTCAAATTATAGATGTCCGATCACTTTTCCTATTCTAAAATCTGTTCAATAACGTTCGATAATCATATATTGATTTATATTTAATTTGCACGCAACGCTCTCATTTAAAACAAGTCTTGTAGAATTAATTTCTTCGAACGTGCCGTTTAATTTAAAATTTTAGGCGGTTTTAAGCGTAGAAAATGGTCTGTCTATAATTAATCGCACAATATTTATAGGCGATACTTTTTATTTAATGGGTTGGTAGCGATGCAAATGCGTGTGTAACGACATAACGCGTGCTCAAAGCTCCTATAAATATGCTTCGTATGGAAATAAAAGCACATACTTGTAATCTCTGAATTATTTATTTTATTTTCATCGAATGTACATACATGTGCTGTTTCGCTGCGGCACAGAACGATTTTAAGAACTGATTACAAACGGTCCCGCACTTTTCTACTTCACGTAACCATTCTCGTATAATTGCTTTTAATTACAATGATTACTTTATCGTTAATTGGATTCGAGTTCTTACATCTAGAAGTGTTCCTACCGACTTTTTTAGATATGTTCATACAAATTAATGTGGAGTTCATCAGGCCTGTCTTATTGTTAAACACTGTTAAATCGTCAATTAATTCTGTAATGTATCATTTTAATCTGAATATACATCTACCATGTTTTCAATTAAGTAAGCACTTCTTTTAAAGCAGGCATTTCTAAGAACGTCACGGAATCTACTAATTGTAATATTCAAATTCAAAATCAGTTTGTTCTTGGAATCATTTCTTCTTCATTAACGCAGGTAATTATCAAAAATAATTGTCTCATCTTTATGAAATATATTAGGATCCACAGCAATTCCATCAGATACAAGTTTGAGTATACAAAAAAACTACTGCCTAAAGTTCTGTTTGTAATATTTAAGCGGGGATTCATCCGTTCTACAAAGGAATTAAAATTTAGTATGTGGGTATTAAACAATGATCAAACACTTTGTTTAATCGAAAATACCTTTGTATACATGATACAATATAACGATGTTTATAAATAAAATGACTAAGAACTGTATTTTAGCTTATGGAGTAAAATTTCTAAGAACATAATAAATTAATAAGCAGGTACCGAGTTTGTAATTATCGAATCAAGTCACCACAAGTGGATTACAACAGCAATTTTTATGATGTGCTGATTCAACACGACGGATCCTTTGGGGAAATTGAACCGTTCCAAAAACAGAACCAAAATACCAAAATGTTTAACAAAGTTATCAAAACCCCTTGCCATTTATGCAGATATCCTGCAATTAAGGTGTCAAACGGAAACACAAGACACAAAGCCCACCTACTCCCAGCCAGGCAGCGTCTCCGAAACAAATAAATAGTAATTGCGTCCGCTTTTTTTCCTCGCTCTTGCGTTTGATGGCGTGAACGCTGCCTGACCTAACCTAACCTCCGCCGCGGCCGGACCTATCCGGAAAACAATTGCCGCCCGTCAAAGTGACAGGCCGTCAAGGCGAACCGCTACGGGCCCGGGGCAATGAAACAATTGCGAACGCGGCACACTCTAGATCAATTACGCATTTGCATTTAAACATTAGAGATGAACCGCGATGGAAAATCGGAGCCATTTTTTTTTTCTTATATTATATGCGTTCCCGCCGTTTGAATGACGTGCGGCACGGTTGTGGGCTGTGGTGGCACCGTTCTACACGCCGCCAATCATAATCATAATCGAGGACCTAAATGAGTGAAGGTGTTGGGTAATATTTTGCCAATAATTTTGTCTTTATATTAAATTGTGGATAGGGGCCTTGATGCAATTATGTTTTAAAATGTTGTGAACATTTTTGAGCACTTAATGTTAGAATCATAAAATTTAATCAGATAACAATCAATCATCATTATAGTTAAACAAGCACATTAAAATATCATGATGGGGAAACCTATTCATTTCTAATTGTGATACAAGTTTGTTTTAATTCCAGTTTTACACTAGTTGTGGTTGTATCTGGATATATCAAATTAGATTTTGGCGAGTATTTGGCCAGATCATATATTGAAAAACTGATTTAAGCGTCTAAAGCTTATTTTTTTAAAATTTTGATAGACAACTTTTTCATTTGAAATCATTGAATTTGTCTATAAAATATCAACAATATTCCTGATAAATTTCGAGATATTTAAAACTCTATGAAACGTTTGGAAAATAACAATTTTCATGGGTGAAGACGCTGAATCTACCAAATATGATATTGGACAAAGTTAATAAATACTATTAACGTATCGTAACCATTGATAATTTGTTTGAAAATTAGTAAACTTAAATAAGTTTTTTGGATTTGTCAAATACTTCAAAGGCAAACACAAATATGGATTCCTATTGTTCCAAATTTTTAGGGACATTTAATTTTTGAAAATAAGTATTTTTATGACTATTTTGCAGAAAATAAAAAAATAAATAAATAAAATAATTAATGTATTTTAATCATTTGTCATGCCATGCCCGTAGAAAGTAAACAACAAAAAAGTTATTATTAACATACCTTAATTATTGATAATTTGTTGGAAAATTAGTAATTATGTCACAAATACATGTGAATATAGAGTATTCTTTTTAATTTATAGACAATATTATTAATCTAAATTTACCACAAAGATAAACTCAACTATGGTTTCTATTATCTGAAATTTTAAAGAAATTTATTTTTTAAGATAATATTTTGTATTACAGTTATGTGCTAAGTGATAAAAAAATAAATAAAAAAGTTATTATTAACGTACCTTAACCATTACCAGATTTTTAAAAACTACATTTACTTTACATCACAAATAATATATTTCTAATTGCTGTAATTATATTGTCTGAAATTTTAAGATGATTTATAGTTTTGAGATGAGTATTTTGTACTATATGTCTATAGAATGTGAAAAAAAGTAAACAAAAATGTTATTATTAACTATGTTCGTTATCATTGACAATTTGTTTAAAAATGAGTAATTTTGTCACAAATTGGTCCAAATTTTTGAAAAATTAAATAAAATAAATAAGTCCCCTTTTAAGACAATAATATTAATTATTTCAAAATTCACCACAAACAAAAAAATTATTTTTAACGTATCTTAATCATTGATAATTCGTTTGAAAATTAATAATTATGTCGCAATTTGTGCCAAAATGTCTGCTGATATAAAATATAAATTTTAAAAACTTATTTTATAGACAATATTATTAATTAATTATCGGAAAAATTATCACAAATCTTATATCACAAATTATATATTCCTGGAAAATATGATTTTTTTAATATTTTAAAGACTCAACTGTGACTTTTTAAATCTACCAAATGTCAGATATATCACACTGTGGTCATTTAAAGGTACCATTTTATCATAATAAAATAAAAAAGTATATATTGGAAAATTGCTATTTTTATTATTATTAATTATTTTAATTATCTACATAATTTTGGTTTTGACGAACATTGCAAAAGCAATCGTTGTTTTACATTTCGCAGATGTGTTACTAACACACTGTTAAACAACACGTTTCGATATTTACTTAATGAAAAACGCCTCCTATTAACATAAATTAGCGAATATCTGCAGAAACAATTACAAAAGCATGAAGTTCGCGTGACAAAAACTTACAAATTCAATTTCAGATTAAATTAATGAAAGGATTTAGTTCAAATGTAGTGTTTGAATTAAATTTAAATTTACTCCGAGAAAGTGTAATCACAAATTTACATTGTGTACAATAAAAACTACTTTTAAAACTGTATAAATATCTTTCCAGAAACTGGAACCACTTATTTTTTTTTATCTTTTCATGTCGGAAGATGCGCCAAATGCATATTTGTTGAAATGGTTTATAACAGGTTTTAAAGTTCTCTTCATATGAAAATAGGAGTCTATGGTAATTCGCAAAATAAATATTTTTACCATGAAGTTGAGGCCAACTAATAATACAAAAGTATTCGCAAAATTTTTCTATGAAAATGGATCGGAAGTGGTGTCATATAGGGTTTAAGTACCGAGTAAAATGTCGAAGCGTATTTTAAACCAAAAATGAATATCTACGAATGTACCGATTTAAAACATAAAGATACATTCGTAATTCTTAATAATTTGTAAACAATTGTAATACCGCTAATATGTCATCAATCATGGTCGGAATAAATTTTTTTTGATGGAAACTTATGAATTTTCATAATACCATCGGCTAATTTAAATACAAACTGCAACCTTCACGTGTAAATAAGTAAACATTTAAATTTAATAAGTTTGCAAATATTTTTAAAACTGTATGTTTGAAGTCATTGTCACCTACAAGGATAATGCGAGTGATTTCCTGATTTAAAGGTATTTTGTTATCGTATATGGTGCCTGTATTATCTGAGGTAATGTTGATTTCAGTGTGTTGACCTTCGTTTTATTACCGTGGTTTAATTGAAAACAACAAACGTTCTTTTCGTGTGCGATCGAACCCGAATCCGTTTTAAACAAGACAATTTTAACTGCGATAAATCTATTTTTGGCAATGTTTTCACTAAACCACATGAAATACCATCGGGCGGCGACGATTAGTTAAAATGCATCAAAACGAATGTAAAATTGACTATAGTTAAATAAAATATTGAACATAATTATTATGCTCAATATTGGAAAACCTGGAAACAATTTTAAAATAAATAAATGATGGATGGACGTTAATTGTATCAATAAATAAATAAACCCAGACCGCATTCTACTCCCGTAAATATTTTAGGCGGCTTCACTCACCGTGTATAGGTCTGAAAAACGTTTTAAGGTCACGGGAGAGAAATTGTTGAACCTGAAATCAGCGGCATTTCCGATTATAGTTTTCTGTGTACTTCCACGAAAACCATGTTTTTACACATTGACGCATCCGCTTGAGTGTCTCAAAATGAAATTCTGGTTTGTCAATAAGATCTATAGGTGTTTGTTTGTGGAGTAAACCGCGTAATTAAATGCGTCCGATGTTTCACGAAGTGCAGCAGACACTTTTCTAATGGTAATTTTGCGGTCGGTGCAAAATAAAGTAAAAAATTTTGTGATGGACATCGTACCAAAAAAAAAACCGGAAATACTTCGACTGGATCTATAACAAAAAACGAGGAAAAACCCGGTATCCTTTAATAACAACTATAATCCGTACGTTAACTTTGATATTTATGCTCCGGCCATCTTTTAAAAAGGCTACATTATGGGTCCGGATGTTAAATAACTTTGAAGATTTCGAAGGTATTTCTATATTTAGGTAAAGCCAACATTTTTGAACGAATGAGGGACAAGATTAAAACCATGTACATTAGTGGTAATTAGAGCAAGTTATTAAAATATGTTAAAAATATAAGCTGCCGTCCTACTTGAGTTGGATGCCAGTAACTATAATGTTACTAAAAAAAAATAAGTCAATTGTTTTCCGTAATATTAAAAAATTTAGAGAAACTAGCCAAGAGGTGCGTACGAAAAAACTTGTCTGAGTTGGAATAACTTGAATGAAAATCGATTATTGGTTAATTGGAATGTCAATAAACAAACCAATCTTATTACCAACTAAAATTAAATCCAACCTGGAGAAAATGGGACTGAAATTAGTTCAAGGACTATGTGTAAATGTTTAGTGGATGAGGGTTCGTTTGAACCTAGACCTGCAAGAAAAGCTTTGGTTTCTACTAAAAATGTGAGTAAAATTTTGACTTGTTCTTATACCCACAGTCAAACACGATGGCTTTAAACAACACTTTTCTTTCATATACTGAAGAAATGATACTCTTAAAAAATGTTTTTCAACATGAAAACGATCTCAAACATAAATTCAAAATTGTGACGTGTTGGTTAAGAACAAATCATCGATATTTTGTCTAGGAAGATCGCAAAAAGTTACAAGCGAACAGTTTCTTGTATCAAAACAAGTGGTATCAAAATCAGTTAAAAGGTTTTGAGTTTATGGAAGGGTGGAGAATTGAAGACGAGGTGGGCAAAAGGGAAAATCCCCCAGAACAACATTAGAAATAATCTAAGGATGTCCGCAACTCAAATTTTAAAAGATTTAGGAGATAAATCAAGTAGTTCTAGAGCAATTCATCGTCGATTAGTGGAGGCAGGGCTGCCAGGAAGAAGTCCAGCTGTCTTTCAAAAAAGAGCCGAGAAGCAAGACTTATTTTGCCTCATAAGCATGGGAATTGGATAGCAAGATATTGGAAAAAAGTACTATTTTCGGACGAATTCAAGTTTAATATTTTCGGTGATGGTGGATAGTTTGTTCATCGTCCTAAAAACAGTACACTCCATCCAAAATATGAGACAACAGCTCTTAAACATGGAGGTGGCAGTGGTATGGTTTGGGGTTTTTTTTCTTCTTACGGTATGGACCCGACTAACAAAATAGAAGACAAAATGTATCGTTTTTTGTATTGTAACATATTAGAAAATGCTACCCTATTATGAATGTGAAATGCCGTTAAAATTTATATTTTAACATGACAATGATCCCAAACTCACTGCCAAACTTGTTAAAAAACGATTTATTCAACAAAAAACCAATGACTTAAAGTGGCCAACTCAATCTCCCGATTTTAATCAGAAACAGAAAATTGAGAGAGATTGAGAGAGATTGTGGATAAAAAGATTAGAGCAAATTGTATCAGAAATAAAGCGAATGTGTGTGAACAAATTAAAAATGTTTGTAACAATATAGACGAAGAAATAATTTCCAATCTAATCTCTATACAAAAAAAAAATATGGATAGTAATATTAATAGCCAATAAGGGATACTAGACAATATATTAAACATTAGGCCATTTACGTTGGATTTTTTTAATTTTTGAGAAGAGTCTCAATTAAAATTATTCATTTTCTGGTTTTATTTTTTTTTATGTTATCATTATCATGACTGCTCGTAAATATATATTGTTTAGTATTTAAACAAAATGAAAGTCACTCTAATTTTGTCCGACATATACAGTATAACCAAATGCGACATAAAAATTTTACAAATTTAAATGAACTTATCAGCATAATTCAAAAAGCTAGAAGAAATATAAACCGAGTTTATGCCAAATGGGCCAAAAGTACAAAACAAAAAGGATATTATAAAAAAGTGTTAAATTGAATAACACAGATTTAATCATTAGAAAACATTTTCAAAATTAAAGATATTTATGTCCAGCTCAATTCAGAAAAATATATGTAACATTTTATACAATAAGAATATAGATAGTAGTTCTTATAACAACAATAGCAAATTAATTTTATTTTAACTGTTCACATTAAATAAAAGACATGGCTAGCTAAAATATTTAATATTTACTGTAATAATGACGACTACTATATATTTCCATTAGGATTTTATTTATATTTTTATTGTTTAAAAATATGTTTTACATTGTTGCAAATATTATTGTATTTCATATTTAAAATAAATTAATAATCTAATATAAAACTACATTAAAATAAATTGATCATTGAATTAAATACGGATGAATAAAACAGAGATTATTTCAACATTGAAATATTATTTGTCGGCAGTTTGTTATTTTACATATCAACCCCCTCCCATATAAAAATTGTTTTTAATGAAACAGTTTAATGTAAACGTTTACAAATTTAATTAAAACAATAATCAATTAAAAGGTGGAAAATAAATGTTTAAAATTCATTCGAATCTAATGAACAGCATAAAACGTATGACGGGACTGTTTGTTCAACTGAAAAAAAAAAATAAAAAAAAAAAAAAATAAAAATCACAGCCGAATAAATCAATACGTCGACGATGAATTTTTTATTTTTAAAATTAAATGTTCAACCTATAGATTTGCTAACACATTTAACAAAAGTCCGTGCCACATCAAACCTTTCAAACTGCGTACTTTCAAAAATAAACAAATACTTGAAAGTAAGAAAATGAGAGAAAAAAACCCACTAATAATTCACCGCATACTAATAATCCTGCAAACAGATGTTACATTGCACTTTGCATTTCCCAAGGTCGGGTATTCCGAAATTAGAAGTGAGTTTTGAATTTTTTTGGCGTGCGTTCCAAGGATCGGTGTATACGCCAAACATAACGAATTTATATTAACTCTATCGGTATGTTTACCCCGAGGCCGTTTATCGCAGAAATATTTGCAAAACTGGGGCTATAATTAAATTTCAAAATGCAAGAAACTATAATTAGGATGCGAACTCCGCCACACACACACACACATACACAACTTTCTATGGGGGTGAATGCAAGGTCAATTACTCGGGTTCTATCTAATCAGCGTGCGAACTCATAAAAATTTGATAATGTGTATTAATATTTTAATCACGCCGGGTTTATTTGAAATCGTGTCTGCGACGAACCAAGAAATTCACATCCATTAAAAATATTTTTAGACGTGTGCACGTATATTCTCCTCATATTCAATTAATTATTGACTGTAGAACATCCTGCCTCCGCCATGGGTGCCATTTAGGATGCATTAACGCACTTTTAAGCGGGCCCAGATTAAATTATGTTTCAGCTGTCGCATTAATAAAAACAAAGGACCGAATTCCTGTTGGCCCGTCCCTGAAAAAATTGGGCTCAGGAGTCAAGTTTCGGGGTGATACCGGTCTGAAATATAATCAGCCCCAAATTTGATGAGTGAGCCGAGTTAATATTACCGGGCCGGCGTAATAAATTATTGTGTCTCACGCATTATTTCCATTTTTTACTTTCGTAAATAAGTTATTGTAAAGGCGGAATGATTATTACTCGTCACAAAAGGGAGTGCGTAATATTGATAAAATATGTTCATAATTTTTTTTGGAGGAAATTACGGCTAATAACAACTTCACGTGTTAGTTTAGGCCTTGACAAATTGGCGGTGTAATGAAATTTCAACTGGATATTATTCTGCGCCCACACCATTATTTTTCACTAAATTTCAGGAAGTAAAATCTGTTTGTTCAATAATAATCATTCACGCTTCGATCGCTTTTATTATATTGGGGTAATTTTTGGTTGGATCCCAAAATAGAGCCTCCCATATTTTACTTATACATACAGGTACCGATGATCCAACGGTTTGCTTTACCACTAACGATTTTATTTGTTCAAGAAATTGAACCACAAAGCAGTCTTCAAATAATGGGAATTTTATAACAATCACTAAAATTCATTGTTATTCTTTATTAATAACAAAACAATTTGGCGTAGAAACAAACACAATGTCACAATGTCACGTCACTTGGCTGTCAGTGTGATTTATGAGCTCATCGACAAACTTTGCCGTGTAGTTTTATGAAAAAAACAGTGTTATTTTGTCTGATTTAATTTATTTAAGCAAATTGCTTATCAAAAGAAAATTAACTGTGCACCTAAAACAAAAATTCCATCAAACATTTACATATTTAATCGTGTTTTGAAGTGTTAAGACCAATTTATTAAAATGCTCATATTTAAATAACGTGTTTCAAGTGCCATAACATAATAAATGAACATAATTATAATTAAAATTATTACATATTAGAAATTATCGTTATAGGTTTATTGAGACTGAACTTTAAAGTTTTGTACTGCTAAAAAATTAATATAAATAATACTGTAGTTTAAATGATACCTGTATGAACTTTGGAAGTTTAGCAAACTGAAATGATTACTTTTACTCGATTTTGTTGTTTTTAATTTGCAAAATTGCTTTAGTTTTTCTATTTTTATTACCCTTTCAACATCAAATGTTATTAATTAATTCTTGATTGTGTAGTTTCGTAATAACCGGTTGTTTATTAATAATATTTTTTTTGTGATATCAGTTGACGGAATGTTTTTTCACTAATGCACTGTTGGAATGTCCTTTAAATACAGCATTATATGTAGGTATTTCCTGTTTTGTCAACAATAATTGTACGAAAAAAAAAAAAAAAAAATGAAAATAATCAGTCTCGGTGGGTCAAAAACAGAATAATAAAAAAAGTATCGCCTCTTATTTTCAGAGTGACCGATAAAAGAAATCGTAGATAGTACAGCTCAAGGTTAGATAAGAGTTATTTTTACTTAAATTTGCATTAGATTGATTAATCAAAACGTTATCAATGCAGTAATATATTTTCCTGGGTGGATAGAATTTATGTCACATTTAAGATGAGATTTTATAATTTGATTTTAAAATGAAACATTTAAATGTGGTGTGTGAAAACTTTCCGAAATTTTTTAATCGTATTTTTAATGTTACATGTCACGTTTCATACATATTTCATGAGAAGTAGATATTTTTATCTTGACTCTAATTACCTGTGAAATAATTCCTTATGAATTTATTAAAACATTTTAAAGCAAATACAGTGATAAAAGTGCATACATATAAATACATACATAAGTCGTTTATATAATTTAAATATTTACTTGGGGTTAATGTCATAGTCCAAAAAACGTGTATGTTATTTCATTGTGGCAACATAAAATGTTTCAAAATTTTATTATCCACCATTGTCCATAATTCATCATTCGGTGTTTGATACCGGTATTTAAATAAATTTTAATTCATTTTAAATTTGTTTGAGCAATTTCTAAAACTTTCCGTTCTACTTATGCACATGACAATGTGCGATAAACACCTTTTAATTAGATTTACGCAAAAAAATGTTTTAATTAAATTTCATTATTTGTAGTTCGTGAAAAGTTCTTATAACAAAAAAAAAAAATTGTGTTACGCAGATTTTATCTTCGAGTAAGCAATTAATTTAGTCCAAAAGGCAAAATTACTATTTCTACCGTTACTTCGGCGTCATAAAATTATAATTGTGTGCACTGCAATATTACTCAATTAACTATGGACCCCATAAACATTAACATTTATTTTTGCCAAGATTTATTGCATTCGTCCTAAAACCAGCAGTAAATTTTATACAACAACTGTCGAGATATTCTTCCTGGATACCCCCAGAGGTGTATCAATAGGTTAGGACCGTGCATTATTAAAAAGTCAATTTTTAGCGAAAACACCCAATCGGCGTAAAGTTAATTGATCCTTGTACCTGTTTCAACATAATCGCCATCGTAAAGAAAACATGGAAAGATCAACATTTGATTAAGTCGGTCTTAAATTTTACTGTTTTATACCTTCTTATCGTCATAAATATATTACCTCTATTACCGTAATGCAGAGAATGAACAGTATACCATAAGTTGTCCGCCCCTGATTACGAACGGTAAATTAACGCGTTCGCTGCTTACGAAGTGATACAGTACACGCGAAATATACAGTCCGAGTAATTAGGACTCTCTTATAAGAAAATAAATTTGATAAGATAATGTGCACAATTATTTTTACTATTTTCGTTCGCCGTCGGATTTACCTTAAAAGCTTTTTAATTTATAAGGGCGTAGGTCCCGGGAACAATGTAAAAGGACAATCAGAAAATGGTTCGGCCAAGAAAAATGTTTTCCACTAGAAATAATACAAATGTTACTGAACTTTGTATCCCAATAATTAAATCCATAAAATTGCGGGCTCCGCAACAGGGTCCCGCTTTTCCTTTTTTCCAATTACATTCTAAAATGTACCACTAAACAAATTGCCCCCGGGCAATATCTCATAATGGCTCGAAAATTGCTCCGTACAATTGTGTTACATTTGTGCACAACTAGGAAACGAAATTAGATAAAAGCAAAGCAGAACGTATGCAAAGCTGAATTATGCAAATAACGTGTAAGGTCAGCCACCAAAAGCCGATCCGTTCGGTGACCTTACCAGTCGCGTATATTTAAAATTCATTTTCTCGTTCATAAAATCACATGAAAACAGAATCACTGAATCACCATTTCCATGATAGAATATTAAATGAAGGAAACTGCTCAGGTCGCCCACTACACACTTCCAGGGGCGTGCATAAATAAATTAATTACCTGAAAAAGCGGTTTCAGATATGTTTTTGGTGAATTTAGAACGAACACCCCCCTCCCCCCCGTTCAATTTTTTTCGCATCATTTCGATCGTCGGTTGCATTACATTTTTGATGACGGCATAGCTCTAAAATTGATGTGTTGTAAAGGGGATGGGATCAATGGAAATCTTCAGCCGACTTCTGAAACGTTTATTCGTGTGTAAAAAGGTTGCTCATCTGCTCGCACTTTAATCAGTAGACACCGACGCTATTTATTTATAATATCGGAACCAAAACCGGAACGGGTTCAGGGACTGGGACTCGAAGGGGGGTTTCGAAACAAACGCCCGGCAGCGGCTGCGTGTTTCCGGTTTACACCCGCTGCCGGAAGTGCAGTGGTTTGTGTTTACATTCTTATGCAGCATATGCAAGTGGCGGGTCATTAAAAAGTACGGCGTTGCGTTAGGTTATGGGTGTTATGGGGGTTATGGGGACGGGAGAGTGGGTCTGACGCGACGCCACGACGATCATGACGTACCGATAACCGGTGGTTCGGATGGTTTTTGACCGACTTGACTAGTTTTTGATTCGACGAAGGTCGTATCCTCTTTGATTTGCGCTATTCACATGTTGCAACAATTGATGCGAAAAATTAAGTACTGATATCTGCCAATGCATTTATATAAGTACTTAATTATGCGGAAGATAAAAGTGCATCGTGCCTGCTGATAAATTCTTACCGAGTTATCTAATGTACAAGTAGGTTCATTTTGCACTGCATCTGATAATTAATAGTTTAATCTGCTTTATCAAAGACCCCTGGACTTTCCCCAAACACATTTAAATTGCTAATCAAGAAAGGTCAAAGGATAAACCACTCTTTTAGTATTGGCGAACATCAAAAAAGTCAAGTAGATATATTGCGTTATTACATACAATGTTGCAACTAATTAAATTGTTATTATACACCCACGTTATTAACGTGGAACGACAGACGATCGATCAGATTTTTTCACGAGCGTAAAACTCCAAACTATGATATCTGTGTATTCTAAATATAGTAATATGATTAAATATTCCAATAAAATATTTAACTTAATCCCAATTAGATTGCTTAGCAAATAGATTTGTTGAAGGATAATCATTTGTTGGTTATCTAATAACATAATCATTAAGGATGTTTATCTTAGAAATGAAATTATTCCAAATTATAATTTCTTGTACAGGGTATCCCGGAATACATGGATAATCTCAACATTTTTTCTCAAACAACCCGTTAAAGAGCCCCTAAATCTGATCAATTCTGAATAAAATATAAAAAACAACCAATTTTTGACAACGTGTTTTTAGGGCACATATATGCATAAGAATTTTATTCTCCGGGACACCCAGTAAACTTTAAATATGTCATAATTTATGATTTTAAACTAATCGATTATTTTTTAAAACATAAGTGCCACTTAATGGAGCATTTTACAGATAACATGATATATGCATCCTTTTAGTAGAAGTCCATATTCAAAAGCCAACGTAACATTGATTATACATATTACATTTCTAAATAATTTTATCACAGGAAAAGTTATCTGTACAATTTATATCTGACTATTGGCTCATTAAACAGACTTGTGAATTGCCAACTTATATGTGATCAGAGCAAATTGTTACCAGAGAAGGATTACCAATCTTTCTGATTAGAACCAACATTAATATAATTATAATCCATTCCATATTTTTCCATTAAATTATACACAGTTATTCTTACATTTAATATGACAAAATTAATTAAATTAATTTGAAATATTTATACTTTTCTTGATTCAGTGCTAAACCAGCGTACTGTGGGTATTACTCATGCCGCCCCTGGCCATCGGTACAAAATAATGAACAATTACCAGGTCGGGGATTAAATTGCTTTTATTAATATATGAGAGATATATTAAAGAAAAATCTGGTAGGTGTGTGAGTATCCGTTGAAACTGGTTTAATTAGACTAATGTTCGAGGCCCGTATACTGTCCACACTAATTGTAACTGGCCAATGTTGCCAAGTGTTTTAATAATCCTATCGTTATGAATTAACTATTGATTTACGATTTAATGAATTAGTTCGAAAATAATATAGAAAAAATTGTATTGCTTATGTAACTAAATATTTTAAATAAAATAATGTGGCAAGACTAGTTTAAATTAAGTATTATTTCTATGATCGATTAATAAGATTCAAATTTGCCGCCAATTTGTGCAATGATAATTAATGTCCTAATATTCAAATTTGCCACCAATTTATAAAATAACAAATGATGCCCTAAGATTCAAATTTGCCACCAATTTGTGCAATTGTTTTAATGACAACCAGAATCTCTCATTTACCGTTTCGTATATCAACAGAACAACACACATATTTTCGGTGAGTACATTTTTTGTTCTAAAATCTGAAATGAATTTTTCTTTCAAACATGCAAACTTTGAGCACAGTAATTGACAATTGTTGTCTTATAGATACTAAAAAGAGGGCGTGTACAATCATATCAAAAAATTGTTGGACATGAAAAGGGCCATTTTGTTTGTTGCTTGATGTTAATAATCGTTTTGTAAATTAGAAATGCAGTTTCATAATTTGGGATGCAGGATAATGTTTGCTAATTAATAGTAAGATATCCCGGAAAAGTTAAATTTTGCCCCAAAATTGACAGTGACAATAATTGATGTTTAGTTGTCCAGTTTTAATTTTGGAATTTTTACGAGCTATTTTTTGAATTCTAATATGTTATTACTTTCTTCTTATCCTGCATTTGTATTTACTGTAAAATTTTTATATTTATCTTATTAATGTTGCAATTTCACAATATTTTTTTTTTTTTTTGAGGTTCTTTAATTTTTTTAACATTTGTTTCAGAATAGCCCCTTTCTACGTTGCCCAGGAAACACTCTGATATATTTATACAGTTGAACGAAATCATCTAGATTACCTATGCCACTGACAGACTTGACTAACACTGAAAAAGAAACTTTAAAAAGGAGTAACTCTGAAAGTGAGCATGATATTGTCTTAAATTTGGATATTCCCACAGACAAACCTAAGCAAGGAACAAGCTCTAGATTACTACATGGTAGATTAAGCAGGTCTCTGCCATCTACGTCTGGCTTGGTATTTAAGTCAATTCCCGTTGCCAAGCCAAGTACATCTGATCAGTCAGCTAATCCAACTAAACCATGTGGCGCAACTGCGAATAAACGTAAAAGAAGCAACTCTTCAGATTCAAGTAGCTCCGACAGTTCTACTTCGAGTAAAACGTCTAAGCAATCAGATGACGTTAAAACCAACATTCCCGAGAGAGAAGTCTGGACCAAAAATGTTCACGAGTTGATCGACACAATACCGCTGTTTCTTAATAAGCGTCAACTGAAAATTAATTTAATTAATCACTTAATTAAGTTGACGGAACAAAAAGAAAATATTTCGACTTACGCCAGAAATTATGAAACTAAATTATTGAAAGAAGCAATTACCGCAATATTTACTCCTTATGCAGTTTCAGCTTTCAGTACCCCGCCGAAGGACTATCCAGATTTCATAACTAAAACAGTCAAGTACTCAATGTGGTTGAAGCAAGTTATAAATATGGGTGCTTCATCAAAATCAAAGTTAACACGTGAAAGAGAACGTTATGAAGGAATAAAAAGTGTTGCGTCCAAGCTAATTTGTCTTGAGGAGAAATTTGCTGTGATCAAAGGCGACGACTACACTCTTATTAATACCACAACTGCATTGAAAAAAATTGCCATGTAATGTTAAATTCAGACTTAATTCAAATAAAAATGTTAACTTAGCCAGATTCTTTTATTGATCTAGCCGCAGAGTATAGGTATACGTGCTAAATTGTTCTGAAAATTGTGTAGGGAGAGCGGAGCGGAGTCAAAGGCATAAATAAGCATTTTTTATAGACCACACTCGTATAGGTGAAGTTATTATATTGTCCAAGTCTAAATTGTTATTGTAAGGAGACATTAAATGCGTCACTAATTCACATATATAATTTAGTCGCTGAACGATTTAAACATGCAAAGTTCAATGAAGCTAACTGCATTAAGCTTTATGGTGTATTATTTTGTTATTTATTAGATGGTGTTTTGTCGCCTACTTTTGTTTCTCAAATATTTCTAAAGTATTGCATGTAATGTATATATGTATTGTAATATATTAAATAATGGTAATGCGTTTTATTACGCCTGTGAACCATAATTTAAACCTCCTTTCCTACTTGTAATAAAACTAGAATTCCACTTAAATTCAAATCATTTAATTAATTAATGCTGTAAACATGGAAATATTGGTCGTTGTTATGCTTTAAAACAATTTTCAGTTCAACCAATATAAAAAAGGGAAAAAATTCTGGGAAAGGCAAAGCAGGTTTGTAACATCAGGAATATAACTTCCATAGAATATGTCAGAGGTGGCCAACCTCAGCCACATGCGGCTCTTTGAAGGATTATTTGTGGCCCCAGTTCTCTTCCAGAATTATCAAGAGAAGTGAAATAAATGTGTTTAATTTTTAATATTTAAATACAATACACATATTTTGTACTTTTATTTATATTTTCAATAAATATAATTTTTGTAAACAAATTTTTTTAATAACTTTTTTGCATATCTTTTAAATACTGCGGCTCTCGAAACATTTCAAATTTTGAAATTTTGGCTCGGACTATCAAGGTGCTTGGCCACCCCTGGAATATATTAAAAGAAATCTGTCATTAGTATTACACGATATTAAATGATGAGGGCGTTATTTTAACATGTATTAGGCTAGTGTCACAAGTCCATCAATTCAGTGAAGTTCCAATTGGTTCTTCACGCCCCCTATTTACCAGATTTCGACTCTATGATTATTTCCTCTTCCCGAAATTGAAGAAAATGGTACAACCCAAAAATTAATAAGCCAACTTTAATTACTGTATTGGACAATACTAAGGTACCCAGAAAAAATTAAATTTGCACAAAGATTGACAAGTGACAGTTTTATAGGAACTCCATTATTCTTTGACGTTTAATTTTGTGGCTGGTCGTGTCTGAGCTTGTAAGTATTTTTCTTCGTTATTTTATGAGGTGTTTATTGAAATTTAATATGTTATGACCTTTCCTTTATTCTGTATTTATATTAATTGTGGAATACATAAGCTTATTGTGGAAATATTCAATTAAATTTTTTTTTTACATTTTGAGGTTATAAAATATTTTTTTCATTTGTTTTAGAATAACGCTTTTGAGAGTTCTTTAAAAGACAGTCTGATACAGAACTACAGCCGAATGGAGTCGTCCACCTCAGCTAGACCATTATCCGATATAACTAACGCTCAAACAAGAAGATTATCTACCATTGTCAAGCCGGGCACATCCGGTCAGTCATCTCCAACCAGGTCTGGGAATAGAATTAAAAGATGCAGATCTTCAGCTTCAAATGGCGCTGGTGCAAGGAAAACGTCTAAGCCCTTAGCTGAAGTTAAACTGTTTTTGTCCCCGAAACCAATTTGGGCCAAGGATGTTATAGCGGTGATTGGAACAATTCCACAATTTCTTAACAAGCGTCAACTAAAAGTGAAAATAATTGACTTTTTAGTAAAGTCAGCGGAAGAATGTAGAAAGTCTTCCGTACAAAAATTTGAGATACAATTGTTGAAAGAAGCCACTACTGCAGTATTTACTCCTCGTGCAGTTGCAGCGTTCAGTATTCCGCCAAGGAACTATCAGGATTTCATAAGTAAGGTATTGAAGTACTCAGTATGGTTGAAACAAATTGTAGATTTGGGAGTTTTGACAAAATCGAAGTCAGCTCGTGAAAAGAAACGTTATGAAGCACTAAAAAATGTTGTGTCCAAGCTAGTATTTCTTGAGGAGCAATTTGATCCGATTGAAGGTGATGACTTCACTCTTATTAATACCACAGCTGTTTTAAAAGCAATAGCTATGTAATATTTAATAATTAATTTAATAAAATTTTGAATTAAATGAATTAAATAAATTGTTTGTTTGATCTAAACATAGAATAGGTATAAGTTGTAAATTGTTCTGACCCTTTATGATAAATGTGTGGGGGAGCGGTCTAAGACATATATAAGCATTTTTTAATAGTCCACGTTTGTATAGGTGAGTTTATTATATTGTCTAAGTCTAAATTGTTATTGTAACGAGACATTAAATGCGTCACTATTTCACATATATAATTCAGTCGCTGAACGACTTAAACATGCAAAGTTCAATGAAGCTAACTGCATTAAGCTTTATGGTATTTATTATTAGATGGATATCTTCTGTTTCCTAAATATATTTAAATTATTGTATATATTGTATTTATATAAATAAAAAAATTTTCATGCGTTTTATTACGTCTGTGAACTATAATTTTAACCCCCCTTCCTACATGTAATTAAATAAAGTGAAACTACACGAAATTAAAACCTACTTTTTGATATTTTTGTGCGGAGCTCCATGGTGGTTCAATTTTGGTTTCTTGACAATGGTCATTGAATATCTTTAAAAAAAAACATACTATTACCAAGTGTTTAAGTGATGAAGGCAAGATTTTTCGAGCTCACAAGACTATATTAAATCAAAATTAATAGACAAATTTTAAGGAACAGTTTTATTGTTTCATTGTAATATTCGTTCAACAATCGTTTAGTAAATTAGACTGACAGTTTCTAAAATACATAAGAATTATAATATAATTTAATTATAATTTAAGAAGTATGGTCATTATATTCTTTAATAGTAAGATATCCGGAAATAAAAAAAAAATTGCTCAAAAATTGATAAATGACAGTACTATAAGGTCGCCATTAATCTTCGACGTTCAATTTGGAAGCAGGACGTGTCTGCGAGGGTAAGTTTTATTTACTGAATTTTTACTAGTTATTTCTTGTTCGACATAAGAATTATAATATAATTTAATTATAATTTAAGAAGCATGGTCATTATATTCCTTAATAGTAAGATATTAATATTAATAAATATATAATAAATAAATATATTCAATGAAACTAATAAAAAAATTGCTCAAAAATTGACAAATGACAGTACTATAACGTCGCCATTAATCTTCGGCGTTCAATTTGGAAGCAGGACGTGTCTGCGAGGGTAAGTTTTATTTACTGAATTTTTACTAGTTATTTCTTGTTCGACATAAGAATTATAATATAATTTAATTATAATTTAAGAAGTATGGTCATTATATTCCTTAATAGTAAGATATCCGGAAATAAAAAAAATTGCTCAAAAATTGACAAATGACAGTACTATAACGTCGCCATTAATCTTCGACGTTTAATTTGGAAGCAGGACGTGTCTGTGATTGTAAGTTTTATTTACTGAATTTTTGCTAGTTATTTCTTGTAATTTAATATGTTATGACCTTCTTTTATCCTGCATTTGTATTAATCGTATAATATATAAATTAATTGCGTTAATACATTGATGTCACCCTTTTTTAATTTTTTGAGGTTATGACAATATTTTAATATTTATTTCAGAATACCTCTGTTGAAAGTTCTTTAGAAGTCAATCTGGTACACAAGTACGGCAGAATGGAACCGGCTGCATCAACTATGCCACTGTCTGATTTGACTAACACTCAAATAAGTTCACAAAAAACTGATCCGAAGAGTGACACTGACTTTGTCTTAAATTTGGACATTCCGGAAGACAATTTGTCTAATAATGCAGTAAATTTATCAAACTCTAGATTGCTGCATGCTAAACTAGGCACGTCGTTCCAACCATCTACGCCTGGGCAGATATTTCAAGCAGCTACCACTGACAAGCCAGGTACATCTGATCAAACACCTGGTCCAAGCAAAGTTAAAAGAATCAGTCCTTTAGCTTCAACTGGTGGTAGTCCAAGTAAAATGCCTAAGTGCACAGCTGAATTAAAACTGCTTCTACCCAAGAAACCGACTTGGACCAAAGATGTTCTTACAATGATAGGAACAATACCACACTTTCTTAACAAGCGTCAACTAAGAGTGAACATAATTAATAAGTTAATAAATGTAACTGAAGAAAATCCAAATATTCCGACAGATGTACAAAGCTTTGAAACAAAATTGTTCAAAGAAGCTATTGTTGCTATACATACTCCCCATGCAGTTGCAGCTTTCAGTATTCCGCCAATGGACTATCAAGATTTCTTAAGCAAAACAGTGAAGTATTCAGTGTGGTTGAATCAAATTATAAATATGGGACTTATGTCTACATCTGGGTATGACAACCCAAAAGCAATCTATGTGGGACTAAAGGATGTTGTGTCCAAATTAGTATACATTGAGGAGAAATTTGCTTCGATCGCAGGCAATGAGTACACTCTTATTAGTACCACGAAGGCTTTAAAAGCCATTGCTATGTAATGTATTAATTTTGTGTTTGAATTGAAATAAAAATGTGTTAACATAAAGACATATTTTTATTGACAGTACTAGCAATTGCCATGTAATGTATTAATTCTGTGTTTGAGTTGAAATAAAAATGTGTTAACATAAAGACGTATTTTTATTGAGAGTAGTTGTAGGTCCAGTAGGCAAGTTATTTTCAAATGTAAGATTTGTTGATTTTGTGTTCTTTTTGTCTTAATTGAATGCTTAGAAAAGCAAATTTATATTTTGTAAAATGTTGACGAAAATAAATTATTTTCTTAAATTAAAGAATAGTATTTAGGACTTAAAATTTAAATGTATTTAAATATTTATTAAAAAAGTTTAAGTTTTGTAAGAAGTGAACCGGTTTATCTTAAACAATAGATTAAAAGCAATTAAATAAAACAACTGTTGAAAACTACATTATATCAAAGTTATATTTGAGGAATGTTTTTCTCGTTTTCTCGTTGGAAAGGAAAAATACTATCTGCGGAGCCATATTCGGAAAGTTTCTCATTATTTCATAATTTCTTGAACACCAGTGTACCAATTTCCGTAAAAGTAGACAACTTAATCAAGCGACTGAGGAAAAGATCTGACTGCAATTGTTTATAGCCCGGGATGAATATGAAGTTTGCTAACTGAGCTTCCAGAACTCCCTTTCGGAAAATTATTATTTCCACTTTGCACAAGTATAATAAATAACCTTTAACTAATGACAATGCCAGGGAAAATAAAGTTGATGAAGTAATTAAATCTGCTGGAAAATCAATACGAAACTGCAAGTTTATTCAAGTTCAAATTGTCTATAAATTAACTTAATTAACTTTCATAATTTATCAAACTTTTTTCGCTGTCAGGAAACAAATTTCAGTCTGGGTAAAGAAATTAACTTCTAATTATTGTTCTTTTCATTTTATTTTTCTTTTTGAAAACTCAACGCACATTAAACTGTGCAATAAATACACTTTTATATAATTTCATCATTAAATTCCACCTGAAAGAAACTACCTATTACACAAATGACATACAACAGCTATTTACTAGTTGCGTGACTATTTTTTATTCCCTCGGAGGCATAAATTCTGTTTAATATTTGATGCAGTTCAATAATCAGTTTATTGGTATACTTTAAGATAAACACATGATGCGTGACGCATTATGGATTCCCCCAGGATAAAATTATATTATTATGTATTCATTTTCAATTATTATTTTTGTAACAACTTTTCCTTCCTGATTATTGTACTTAAGGTTTATTAGTTGGTAATCATTTCATAGTTTGGGCATTTTAATCATAATTATAATAATAAATTCACACTTATAGCACGTATATTTGTTGGGAGCTATCAGCAACAATACAATAATAGCAGGAACCATAGAAACAATGATTTACCCAAAACTTTTTCCTTAATCCATCAGTATATTTAGTTTGGCCATTAGTTTGATTGAATTTATGCAAACGAAAATGTTCATTTGAATAAAATGTGTCTGGAAGTAATTAACTATTGTGGGGCATAAAGAAAACAGTGACACATTTCTAAATTAATACCCAGTGCAATTAGTCTTTGGAAAAGTGTCCTCCTACTCATAAGTTTTAATATTAACCACGTACGAAAACAAGAGCTAATTACTTCCAGTAGTTTTTTTAATTAAGGTTAATAAATACCTACGATTCAGACCCCCATGAAATAAATCTATATATCCCACCGTCACGAATTATCGCTAATGTTTGTGTGCAACATGATTTCAATTTAATTAAGACCCATGGACCGCAATAAAATAAAAACTAACGATAATACATTTTTCCCTCTCAAACGTTTATTAATACCACTATGCATGCAGTTAGCTCGTTAATTACCGTCAATTGTCTCACCCGATGTTAATGTGAAAATTGCTTTTTATGTTAGTGCAACTGATAATTTATCATCATTAAAATTTAGCGCTATTCAAGCACCCTTCGTGCAGTCTGTGCCACCACTACATCTGCTGATACCACAATTAACCTACCTCAAGGAAATCAAATATCAAACCGAATCAATTTCCAATTGCGACAAATTATTAACACAATCAAAACACTGTAATTAGTAATGCCGTGAAAGTCACTCTAATTCGAAAATAATTGGTCCGACTATCCCATGTCATGTATATTAATTAGTTAGGTACCGAAAAGTGGAATCGTATAAATATCTGCCGAAAAAGGGACAGAATTTGAACAGAATTTCTTGTTGTATGCATGAAAAAATTTTAGAATAAAATAGGTACAGTAGCGGCCATAACTATAGTAACTTATCAAAATACATTAAAATGTGTTTTGTTTGTTTTTTTCTATTATTGTTGTGTCTACTATGCAACTGGTTAATCTAATTTTATTCTTTAAAAAATTGCGTACTTTTTTATTTTTCAGTGGTTAAAATTATAGTAACAATTTACTTTATGTTCCTTCATTGCTCTCTGTGAATCTAAATCAATTAAAACAATCTTTTGTTTATTATTGAAGTGATACTGTAAGAAAAATTATAATTCAGTGTTACCAAGACCGAGAGAAAGAAGAATGAATGGCAGAGTTTACAGCTAGGAGAGAGCTGTTTTTATTCAATTATTTTTAAAATCCAAAAGTATGTACGCGACAAAATTAAAGCGACTCGAGTATTTTTCAGTCGCATTTATATCTTTCAGGCATGAATATTGTGTTTACACTAAAACAATGCCTCGCGGTCAACATTTGTCGGCGGATTTAAAAATTGTGGCTTATAACTCAGGAAGATAGCAAAAAGCTGTAAGCGAAAAGTTTCTTGTAAGTGTGGAGAATCAAAAACGAGGTGGGCGAAACAGAAATACCTCGAGAACATTAGGTCGACTCATAAAAATGCTTATTAGAAATAATCCAAGGATGTCCGTAACTCAAATTTATTTAGGAGATAAATCAATGAGTTCCAGGACAATTGAGTGTCGGCTAGTGAAGACAGGGATGCCAGGAAGACGCCCAGCAAAGAACTCTATCTTTCAGAATAGAATCGAGAAACAAGACTTCTTTTCGCTGATAGTTATCGGTACTGGACAGCTTGTTCATCACCCTAAAAACAGTAGATTTCATCTAAATTATGTTACAACAACTATGAAAAATGGAGGTTGCAGTGTTATGGTTTGGTGTTGTTTTTCCGCTTACGGTATGGGCCCGATTCACAAAATAGGAGGCAAAATAGATCGTTTTGTGTATCGTAACATATTAGAAGATATCATGTTACACTATTGTGAATAGAAAATGCCATTAAATTTTTTTATTTCAGCATGACAAAGACCCCAAACGTACTCAATACTCAATCTTAAAGTGGCCAGCTCAATCTCCCGATCTTAATCCTACAGAAAAATTGTGAGAAATTGTTAATGAGAAGATTAAAGCAAATTGCATCACAGATAAAGCAAATTTCTTTGAACAAATCAAAAATGTTCTGAACATTCGATTAGATTAGATTTCCAATCTAATCTTATCAATGCCAAAAAGATGTGAAGACGTTATAGTCAATAAATATTAGGCCATTTACGTTAGATTTACTATTTTTTTTTAAATTTTTATGTTAATGTTCTAGTTTTATTTTTTTAAGTCATCGTTTATGAATGACATTTGTCCTTAGCGAAAAGTTATGGTTATGGCTAAAGAAAAAACTATTGTTTTAAAAATTGACTGGTTTACTCTTGTATATGTAAAAAAATATATTGTTGTTACAGATCTGAAAACAATCCAATTTGAATCGGAACATGCGTTCGCAGTAAGTTCATTTGTAAGGCCAAACAAATCATTTACGTCTATAAATACAGACATCCTGTAGAGAACTGTTTTACTCCGGGCTGTATAACTATATTTAAGCAAAACCGTTCATTAATTTAAATTGATAATCGAAACATAAAAAAACACACGGGCGCAAGTAAATATAAGCAATTTATTTCTAAATGGGTTGCGTGCTTGCATCCTCTACGCGGCGATTATAATTTCTTTCCCTAAAATAACTGGCCTGTCTGCCTCTAATCAAGAAAAATTATAAAATATTAATTTATTAAACATATCGGTACGGATAAATGACTTTGACACGAGATTGCGTGTCGAAAATTTCGCTCTCGCTTCATTTTCTCTATACGTTAATGGATATAACTCAATATTTGCAATACGTTATTCTAAGAAGAACATATCATGGTTTATTACCGACATTTATTATCAAAATTATACCTCTCCATTGAGATAGTGACTAAAATTACATTGTTTATTGATTGATGTTTGCAGGAATTAACATACGAGTATATCACGTTACATATCCAGCTAAGGTCGGACAGTGAAAATCCAATTCCACGAGATAAAATAAAAACTAAAATAATCTCATTTATTTTTGTCAATATTACACGGGTCCAATTTCAAATGCTATCTTCCCTTTGGAGACAAAATATGCATAAAGGTTGCGACTGCAGCCCGTATTTCAGAATATACTGGGAAGTCCTCTCTGTACAAGGACTCCTCAACTAAATCTTTGTTTGTTTCTTTCATAGAATTTATATTTACTATATGGCTCTGTGTTCGTAAAACGTCTTATATGTGTTTTTGTTGTTCTCGCGAAAATAAGAGTCCGTTTTTGCATGTCCTCTATTCCATTCGGAACGGTATATTTGGTTGAATTTATATATTTTGCATTTGATTACTGCTTCCTCCGTAAAACGTTCGCTCGATGGTGTTTTGTTGCTTGTTAAAAGTAACTGCATAAACTTGATACTTAGCTCGCATTTTCTTTGTAAATTCGTTTTGTTTATTAATGAAATAAAGTATAGTTTTGCTCATTAAATAAATAACTAGTAAGCTGGCGTACATCGAACCGAACGGAAATTGAAAATTCGGCGTGTCTGGACAATATAGTAAATTTTTCAAGACGTGGTTCAGGACAGACGGACGGATGAAACATGGGGCCCCATTATAAGGCCAAGTGACGTCGGAGCAGTGCGAGGAGGATCGGCGGTGCAGACCGCGGCCGCGGGACCGACGTTTGCGGCCGACACGGCGTGACTTGCCGTCCAAGGTCCCCGGTTCACCGCCCGTTCCCAGAATTCACCCCGCAATCCTCCAGTGCCGGTCCTCGCCACACAATAATACTTTTGCTTTCGATTAATGTATTTTGTCTAGGGTATTTATTGGAAAATATGACCGTTAGACACCATCAAATCGATGCAATTGAACAAATTGAATTACTTTGGGAAATTTATTTGGAATAATGAATACGACAATTAACTAAAGGTGAATATTTTTTCTTGTTTGTTTCTTGTTCAGCATTGTATATCAAAGGCAGGTTTCAAGTCACCACGACGACAAGATTCTGCCGAAATAAGAAAGGTAAATAATTTTAGATTAAATATAATCTAAAACACTTGCTACAAACATATGATTTTCTTCCAATTTGAAGTAATTTAATTGTTTAATTGACCATACAAATTTTAAAAAACAATGTATCTTTCTAAAACGGCCATTAAACAATAATGCTGTCCAACAATGCAGCTTCGAGTTGATTTTACTGCATTCAATAGTAAATGAATTATGCAAAAATGTTTTGTTTTGGTATTTCGTTTCATTTGCCTTCTGTTCGTATCGAAATATAATTATTGGTAACAGAAAGTTATTGAAAATAGAAAATTTCAGCGTTGTTGTGTTTGTGTAATGGAAAAGTTAAGCTTGGTGATTATACGAAATTATATAAAAGCAATCAAAATTTTAATATATCAGCTTTAAAGCTATAGAGAATCGAAGAACTATTTTTTCTATTGTATTTAAAGGATACATTTTCTGAATTGTTTAAACACATTAAATAAACATCTTTTGCATTTACTTTATGGTTTTAACAATCATGTCATACTTAAATGACATGTTTTGCATAAAAATATTGCAATTCAACCAAACTTGGCATATTAAAAGCTGCATCCTCGAAAATTGATTGATTTAAAATATCAAACAATGTTGTATTTAATACTCATTAGTTAAAGGACACTCTGTATATTAAGTACTAAAGTAAAATTAGTATTTTTTATGTTATGTTTATGATTCTACACAAATGCATGCATACAATTCATAACTAAATAGAGTTTGTTATGGATGCCTGTAACATATTTCATATTAAATAGTGTCCTTCAACTTAACATAAAACCAGGCTTTAGAAGGTGTTCTGTCTTATAGAACGAAAACAGGCCGTACTAGCAATAAAAACAATTAATAATAACATAAAATAATTGGTGTAAAACGAGTTTTCTTCATTTTAGCCTCAAACCTGGCCGGTGGTTGGTCCAAGTGCCTTCTAGACCACCTATTAACTTTTTATTGCCTGCACGTCCGAACGGCTGCGCCTCACTTGCCTCTCTTATCACGTTCGGAAACACTCGAACCATCATAGATGCACACTGTTTGTAAATCTCGCCTTTTAATAAGTGTTTTACACACACATATTAAGAATGGGTAAATATGGCGGTGTCTGGTCTCAGTTGGTGCAGTCTATACATGGCGGTCATTTGAATGCGAGAAAACGGAATTGGCAAATGTGCAATTGCAAAATAACTGAATTTTTTAAGCGGGTATTGCCATACATGAGTAGAAAGACAATCTTGGTTCGTAAAGTGGATTAAAGTTTATGATGTCGTGAGTGCTTGTCGAAATGTGAAGGAATTTAAGCACAAAATTATTTCGTTATATATTTTAGAACTACAACGGACATATTAAAAATACTTCTGAGAATTGAGAACAATATTCATTGTCTGAAATAAGTTAGGAATATTATCATTTTGGAGCATGTAAACGTTATTGAGTTTGTTTTTCGTTTCAATCAATGAATCTTTTTCTTAGATATATAGTTTTGCCCTGTATCTCTTGATACAATGCTACAATAGATTTTAATAACTTTTCGAATGCAAAAAATGAAAAAAATATATCAAAATGTTTACTAGATATGAATATACAGTAGTATTAAAATATATTAAAAATGAACTATTTGAATTGGATGCCACAATCTATAACGTTTATTGTTTTTCCTAATCTATTCAATCTATTCAATTTAATTTTATTCTTTAAAAAATTGAGTACTTTTTTATTTTTCAATAGACTAAATTATAGCAACATTTTACTTTATAGTTTTTTACTGCTCTGTGAATTTAAATCGATTATTTACTAGCGGTTTTTTCCTTATAGAATTAAATTCAGCGTTATCAAAATCGATAGAAACAAGAAGCTAAGAGTTTATGACTAAATAAGTCAATTGTTTCCCGCATTATTGAAAAATGTGTAGAAACTGGCCAAGTGGTAACTATAAAAAATTTTGTCACAATTCGAAATACTTAAAAAATATATAAAATATATAATATAAAAAAAAACAATCCAATCTTATTATTGAAATTCAAGCCAACCTGAATGAACAGAAACTTGCTGAAATTAGTTCAAAAACTATGAGAAGATAAGTCTTTCATTTGGTCCCAAACCCCCTATGCCATGGGGATGCTTCGATTTTTATGGCGTAAGACTCCTTAGACATACATTAAACAACAATTTGCTTCCATATATTGAAGACATTATGCTCTTAGTAAAGGTGTTTTACTTAATGATACCAAACACAAATGAAATTAAGCTAAACTTGCATCACAAAAAACATTTGAAAACAACCATACCACTGGTCATTGTTTAAAAACGTTTTCCTCTTGGCCATTTTTAATAATCTCTAGCTTTGAAGCTACAATTTTCTATTAACATTTTACATGTGCAGTTTAAGTATTTAAGGAAATCAACACCATTTTCGTATTTAAAGGTCAATTATTCTTTGAAAATAATTGTCAAATCTCATGGTAAACTAATCAAATCAAAGTGTTTCAAACTCGTGGCATAAATAGGAAGAAGCGCTGGTCAAAACCACTGTATAAACGCAAAATTTTACATCAATCAAGCGGAAAACACATCGGCTATTTAAACAGTCGTTAAAACCATTAAAAAACAAGAACAATATAACCGATTTTCAAATAAGACAAATTGTCATTTTTCGATAAATTTTTCCAGCAACTAAAAATATTTATCTGTTTTGTGTTTGAATGATGTAAAATTTTACGTTTTTACAATGATTTTAACCCGGAATTCTAGATGTTTGTATTACGAGTTCAAATAGTAATTGATTATTTATGTTTATTATAGATAAGTTTAATTATTGAAAGAATTATTACGAGTATCGTTAAATTAATGGATATCATGGAGGAAATGAAGGTTTTAGTGGTAAATTCAGACCAGATTGCATTGACGTTTAAATAAATAACGTTTATGTTTGAATATTGACTATTTCGACCCACAAGATTTCACCATAATGTGAAAGATTATGTTAATGGCTATTACTTCTAAAACAGAGGTTATTTACCTGGTGAGCCGGAATTATTTTGGTATATATGAATCATTGAAACAAATCATTTTATATGTGTTCACTGAATTAATAATTATAATATAGTTTTTTTAATATGACTAGATAAGTCTTCTTATCTTTAATAGTTTTTGGTATTAAAGTATCTATTGTGTTTTTATAAAATAATATAAAAAAACACTTGAAAATCTCAAGTTGTGATAAATGATAAATTTGTGTAAAAATATGTACCTATATTTTAACTTTTTTATTAAACTAGTCATAAAAACATAAAAATTTAAATTTCACTTAAAGCTTTGATATTATGAATTGAACAAATACAGGAAGAAAAATAAAAATCGCCCAGACTTTTCCATTTGATAAAAGGACGTCGAATGCGTTTATCAATTTATTTGCACACCTATACTTTAATAAAACGTGTATCGATTTTCTCACGATATTAACAATTTATTTTTAATTGAGATAAACGTTATCGTATAAAAATATGGGGCTCTGGTAGGTTTTATGTATGCAAAGAAAAAAAAGGTGGGGCTCACATAGGAGGTAAGTTCAAATTCCACCAGATTAGATAATTATATAATCCTTTTTTTAGTTTTCCCTTATCGGAATTTTCCATTATGCCCAATAAATCAACCATTAAGATAAAAATAAATCGCAATCCGTCGAATAAACTTTTTTCTATTCGCGGGCACTCATGAATATGGTTTAGATACAGGGAAATTTATTGCCCAGATTATAAAATATCACGGTTCAAACAAATGTCACTTGAACGAAAATAATTGAATACCACGAATAAATACTCCGTTTAATTAAAAGTGGAATCCAGAAGATCCATGGAAGCGAACTCGTAAAATCGAAAACATTAATTAATACTTGGCAAACATCGATACTAATTAAGTGTAAAATCTGCAAGTCTGTATCTGCGAGCAGTAAATATTATCATATCGTATGTCGCATTCCGTAAACTGCAATTTCAAGGTCTGCGTGTGCAATACCATCAAGAACCGATAGACATTAAATATTGTAAGCATTATACTTTTGCTGCTGGTGGGTGGGAAGTAAAAACCATGCCTCACAAACATCAAATTGCTTTCCGGTAAGGGTGTGCACAGGTTCGTACTGAGCCATATTTTTACATTCTTCTAGATTTGGAAAATGGTGAACGATATCGATAAACAAAAAAATAATACTTCAAACAAGATAAAGTATCTACAAAATATCAGTAGTGGTATAGCAACTTTTTAAAATGTTAAATATTTTAGACATCTCTCATCTCTCTTTTATTTAATGTGAACTGTTAAAATAATATTAATTTGCTATTGGTATTTTATACAGTAATATAAAAATCATTAGATCGTCTCTTAAAAATGCTTATTAGAAATAATCCAAGGATATCCAACTCAAATTTTAAGAGATTTAGGAGATAACTCAATTAGTTCGAGGGACAATTCAGCATCGGTTAGTGGAGGCAGGGCTGCCAGGAAGACGTCCAGCAAAAAAAAAACCGTCATGGTCATAGGCATTGGAACTGGACAGCAAGAGATTGGAAAAAAGTACTATTTTCAGACGAACGGTTGTTTTTTGTTTGTGGGACCGATTCACAAAATAAAAGGCAAAATGGATCATTTTGTTTATCGTAACATATTAGAAGATGTCATGTTGTCCTATTGTGAAAGGAAAATACCGTTAAAATTTATATTTCAATATGATAATGACCCCCAACACTGTCAAGCTTGCTCGGTTTATGAAAAAAAAATCAATGTCAAGTGGCCAGCTCAATCTCCCGATCTTAATCCGATAGAAAACTTGTGCCAGATTGTGGATAAAAAGATTAGAGCAAATTGCATCTCAAATAAAGCAATTTTTTTGAACAAATCAAAAATGTTTAAAACAATATAGATGACGAAATTATTTCCAATATAATCTCGTCTATGCTAAAATATGTGGGAAGGTAACAGTTGATAATGGTACTCGACGAAATATTAAATATTAGGCCATTTACGTTGGATTTACTTTCTTTCTTAATTTTTATGAAGAGTCACTCTAATTTTGTTAAAATTGTTCATTTTCTGTTTTTTTTTATGTCACCGTTAAAGTGAATAAATAATATAATTTATATATGTGTGTTTCATTATTTAATAGAACAAAAATCTCGTAAGTATATATTGTTTAGTGTTTAAACAAAAAGTCGCTTTAATTTTGAACAATACTGTAAATATAGCAACTTTGAAAGGGATTTTTATTGATTAAAACTGTGATATTTAATTTAACATTAACACTTTGTATAATATCTTTATTTTTTTATGATTTTGGCGCATCTTTTTGGCACAGACTTCACTGATTCCCAACTATACAAATCTATATTCCTTCAAGAGACTTGAATTGCTGTTAACAGTTCATTTAAATTTGTAATTTTTTTGTCCAATTTCGTATTTTTATTGATGATTGTTTTCATGTTAAAACATATTTAACACAAGAGCATCGTTTCTCCAATAAATGGAAGCAAAAATCTTGTTTAATATATCCCTTCTCACAGACCTTGGATTAATTCCAGTAAGTCCCATTTCTTCCAGGTTAGCTTTAATTTTAATTGACGATAATATTTAATTGTTTTTTGACATTCCAATTATCCAATTATCGATTTTCTTGCCAAATTTTCCAACTCAGACAAAATTTTTCGTAGGTACCACATGGTCAATTTCTCTAAATAAAGGGGGAAGCGACTGACTTCTCTAATAGTATTGTAATTCTGAAACATCTCTATTTGGTCTTAGTCAAGCTGAAATATATTTTTTCTTACAGTCATGCACCTTTTAAAAAAATAAAATTAGATTAACTAGTTCCATAATAGATGATACAATAATAGAAATAACAATAAACATATGTAGTGATATCTAATTTAAGTAATACAGCTCATTTTTTAAATATTTTTTAATAGTTGCTAGAATTATTGTCACTATGTTCCAATATATATATCACAAAGTGATGATATAAAATTGTAGCACAATGGTTAAGTACCATGTCCGGTAGTGAGAGGTAAAGTAAGTTCTGATTTTTTGAGATGAAGTGTCAATATACTTGTTATCTTTAACACTTAATCTATTTTGAGGTAGACCAATCCATAACAATGAGTTCTTGGACAATGTCCAGTGGTCGGAGGTAAAGTAAGCTACAATTTTTTGAGGTGAAGTGTTAATGAACTTATTATCTTTAACGGTTTATTCCATTTTGAGGTTACTTTCTGGTTTGCCAATACAAAGTTCTAATCACAAAAAATCTCACAAAGTCTTTTCCATTACCCTCTAGACATTGTTCAAAAAGGTACTACTCTTGTTCACTTTTAATGGTCTCTAATTCTTTTGCTATTGTAGCTATAATTTTTTTAACACTTTATGTAACTATTTTTGAAACACGAAGAAATCATAGGGCATCAAATCAGAAGTAATCAATTACATATTTTTCAGTGTCTTAACAAACTGTACTGAAATAAAAGTAAACAAAATGTAAATTTATTGTCAGCATAGAATATCCAACAGTTCTTTCCCAAATTCACAGTCAATGGATCTGATACAGTATTGCTACGTCACCACTAGTACTTGAGCAGTTTGTATACATTTTAGTAATAACTGCTCACAAAAAATATGAACATTTGACCTTATTTTTATCATTATTTACTGAAATACTTTGGTATAGGACACCGATAAAAGTGACACGCTGCGACCTGTCGGGACTTGTCCACACACGTAGAAATTCATTTCTTGCGTCGCAGAAGAACGGGTTACGCAATTTTATTGGTTATACAAAATACCCAAACAAACTATAAACCTTCCAGCATAAAAATTTTGCGTCCTTGACCTCGTAACAAGGTTTGAATCATGCAAAAAGTGCTGTCTCAACATTTCGGTTTTCACAAGTTATTTGGCAAGTCTTCCGATTGTGGTGAAACAGTGATTAATATTCAATCATATGAACGTGACTAACAAAACGACCATATTTTGATGTGCGCAGTGTTCGCACACAAAATCACCAATTTCTGTAAATTTAAAAACGATCTCGTCTGAATTATGGCGGACATTAATCGCAATTATCCTCCAAGTATCCTTGTAATTCACGCTGTTTCGATTTTTATGGTCGCGTTGGATACGTGCAAGTTTTTTTATAAATTCACTCTTACATACGATACTGTTTTATTGATATTAGCATGCGGTCTAACCACATATTAATGGGCCAATAAATAAATGCATTCATATAAAATAAATTACCCGCCACGAAAAATTAATACAACAAAACCACAAACAAATCAAAAGGACTACAACATCCCATATCTTTCACAGTTTAAACAAGAAGTTTAATTGTTTTATTTTTATTTTGTCGTAATGTGGCAATATGGACTGTATGGCAGGAGTAAATAAATATTTGAATAATGACGTTGCAACATTGGATGCTGAAATTGATTATATACCACAGGTTGTATACACATGCTGACTGTAATTTACTATTTTTTATGTCTATCGGCAATGGTGGAGATCTGCAGTTCATTTATTATTAAACAGCATCCTACTCTTTTGTCGTTCATAATTCGAATTCTTTTTTTCAGCACGCCAATTAAGACGTCAATGCGTCCGCAGTTTCTAGATTTTACAGTTCGCACTTTACATAAACGGAAGATTTTTAACCGCAAACACACATCCGAGCATTTACATTTATTAATTTAATAACGCCCACATGCAAATATCCGTATATACATATATATAAGAAGTGTACTTGAGAGTTTGCAATTAAATGTTTAATTTTAAAGGCATTCGTTTAAATTCAAACAGAACGTAATTGTGTGACTGTATGCGGCATATTCAAGATTACCTTCACGAGAATTGTTCATAAATAAGAAAATTTAAAATTTTCCTCAGTATTTAATTTTATTTATTATTATATTATAGTATAAAAGAGTTTCTTGAATTGTATTTTTATAATTCAACTTGCAATTGTAGAATTGTTACAAATGAGGCGATATCCATTAAGTTTCATTTTCATATACAGAGTGCCCCAATTTTATTGACGTGTATTTTTAGACCAAATCTTTTGATGCAGCAGTTTGAACATATTCATTAGGGTAGGCCAAAAAAATTGACTATTTTTTTTAACTTTTAACTGAAAAATTGATTCCTAGAAACCTTTAAAAAATACTCTCCAAAGATGAGCTCTTAATTTTAATAGGAAGGTTCTCCTCAGTTTATGCCAAAATTCATATCTCGCCATTATTTGATCGTACAGAAAATTTCTATTGACATTTTTTGTAGGGAATTGTATGCTCTACAAAAAAGGTATCTTAAAATTTTTCCATAACTCTTTCCGTTAAGACAATATTTTAAATTTTTCTCTTAGTATCGTGAATTAATTTTTTTCAACGGGTTTATTCAAAATGTAACTCTAATTTTTTTCCATAAAATATATAATGAATATTTTTTTGTTTTTTATGGATATATTTGATGATAATTGCTAAATAAAAATCTCAAAATTCATGACTTTAATTTATCCATTTAAGTTTATTAAAAAACTAATACGCATTGGGATTTGACTGCGAATCTTCTAAGTGGTTACAGTAATTAATTAATCACAAAAGACTGAGAGAGTTTAATTTCCTACAAAGATGTATGTTGCGCATTTTATAATATTTATTTATTTATCTACGAGTTATAAAATGTAGAAAAAGACATTTTTGGTAAATTTTTCAAACTTTGACCTCTGATGTCTAAACAATAAGAGTTATGAAAAAGTGGTAAGTAATAGTCGATTTTTTTGGTCTACCCTAATATCATAACATAGCATATAAACATGTCTGAAATTATTATTAATATTACGTCGGAAATAACGTTAAAAAACATTTTACAAGATGACTAAAAATCAATGTGGCAACACCGTTGATATGTGACTCGAATTAGTTACGTTAGTTAGACAATTTTTAGATTTGACAAATGACTCATAGACTTGTTCAGAAGTTGGACTTTCCGCCCTCGTACTATAAATAAAAAAATGATAAATTTGTTTAAAAAATGTTATAGCAATATAACGACACCATTGGAATATATAGAATCTATCTTTTTTGAAAACGAGATATTAAAAGTTTTATAATATTTTCTTCAACTTATCTTTATCTAGTCATATTAGTTCCTTTGTTCATATTATTTATTTACTTTTGCAATGTTACAATTATGTGATATAAAACAGTTTTCAATATAAATGTCAAAATTAATAGAAATACTTTAACATTTCTAATTAAATAATTTTTTCAAGAATTTATAATTGATATTTATCTCACAATTTTGTATTTTCTATAAAACATCACTTTAGATGTCAATGATAGTAATATGGTAGCTTTCAAAAATTATATGCAGAAGTAAAATAAATAAAATATATTACCTACATTTATGGTTTAAATAAATTAACAGTAATTATGAGATATTCGAATTCATTTTTTTAAAAATAGATATTACAATTTTGTACCAAATAGAATATGGTGATGACATTGTAACTTATTAAAATATATTAAAAATATGAGCTGTACCACTTGAATTGTATACCAATATGTATGTATATTGTTTTTTCTGTTATTGTTGAGTCTACTAAGCAACTGGACAATCTTAAATTCTTTAAAAAATTGCGTAATATTTTTCAATGGACAACTTTTTAACTTATTATAATTGTTTAATTATTGGTCGAAGTGAAACGTGAGACTGAGAAAAATAAGAAAAGATGGCTAAGAGTTTATGGCAAAATAATTTTCCCGTTTTGTTAAAAAATTTAGAGAAACCGGCTAAGTGGTAGCTACGAAAAAGTTTCGCCGAGTTCGATAACTGGATAATTCGAATATAAAAAAACAATCCATTCTTATCGTCAACTGAGATTAAAGCCAATCCAGAAGAAATGGGACTTGCTGAAATTAATTCAAGGACTGTTAGAAAATGGTTAGTGGATGACTACAGGAAAAATCGAGGATTATATTAAAAATTTGAAAATCCAATTTTGAAATCTTTTGAAATTTAAATAAGCTCATTACAGCAATTCAACAAGCTTGAAGGAATATAAACTTGTTCCTACAATATATTAGAAAACAACAATAGTAAATTAACAATTCACAGTGAGACTTCTTTCGAAAAAGATTATAATGTAGTTCAACTAAATTTATAAACAAAAATTGTCCAAGTACTACAAAAATATCACTAATAATAATTTTGTATATTTCATTGTGATGCTGAAATACAAAATACAATACATTTAAGTTTAAGTTGCTATAATCATTACTAATTTAACTGTATAATTAAATAAAATTCCTTAAAATGATAAACGTTAATAAATTGTTTGTTGATTTATTTCAATGCAATTTGCGAGATGTTTGAAAATTTATAAATAGAATTCAACCACGAAACTTCAATTGAAATTCATGGCTTGTTGGGGACCTAAGAGATCAACTTCCTTGAAAATTTGAAGCAAATCGAAGTTTTGAGAAAAAAGTAACACATACACCACATACTTTGGAAGGTGTAGATCTGAGAGCATTTTGAACACAAATAAAATTTTGCTAATACAGCGGTTTAGTTGGAAGCTTCCAGCTAAGCCGGAAATGAGTTTAACTCTAATATCTATTTTTGTCTTGAAAGTAGAGGGTTCACAGAAAATATTGAACAGAATCTCTAATCTGACTAAAAAATTGACTTTTTTCAATTTTTAAAAAATTTTCCAATAGTCGGATTTGATCAAATCGGATTCAAATCTTCAGGATTATCTTTATGTCTGATGTACTTTCAAGGGAGAAATGGATGTCCAAATCGCACGCTTGTCACGCCCGTACACTTTCTTCGAAAAGTAATGGATCTGCCCATACAGATTTCCATAAAAATTATTTTTAAACATTAAAATATTTAATACTATATATATAAATATATAATATTATAAAGCTAAACTCCAAAAATATAATTTGTGATATATTAACTTTTATGGTTCCGAAACCATAATATTAATTATCTCGAAATTTGCTGGAAATATCATGTCATCAAACATTTGATAATTTTGAGTCATAATAAATAAATGCAAATCATTTAGTTATAATGATGTCACTTTTATGATAAAATTTAAGATTTTTAATGAAAATATAATAATTGATTAATGAGGTTTGAGCAAACTTAATCTCTATATTCCATGTGTATCATGTGTATCTATCTCTATATCTTATCAACTTACGTAATTTCGATTCGTATTTAGAAAATGATGTCATGCATGAAAAGTTTTTTATTTTTACGTTTACTAATTACAAAAATTGACGTCATTCACATTCACACTTGCACCATTTCCACCGTCTTGGAAATCGGAGCCACCGTGCAATAAAACAAATGCCGGATCCCCCGTTAGCGTAAATCACTCCTAATATTATGCATGTGTGAAGCAAGTAGAGATAATTATGCCCCGGGCATTGAATAATTAACTCACGAATGCTTGCGTCAAATGTCATACTTTAACTCGCCCCTGCACGCAACTACGTATACAATATTTATTTTCATCAAATATACATAAATATATGTATATCGTTACGACTGGCGTAATTACTTTTAAAGATGTACACGGTTTTTTTTTCGTCGGGCCCTGTTTATGCATGCAGTTGTAATGCTGCAATAATACAAATGCTGTACTAACTATTAGCAGAATTAAAAGTGCCTTAATCAGTTTCCTATAAATATTCAATGTGTTTACTTTGTATACAGAACCATTTACTATTTAATGAATTTTCCATTTGTCATTCAACATTAATGTAATTCAAACGGGTGAAAAGAAAATCGACCGAAAACGACGTTAGAAACTGTAGAAAAATCGTTTCACACTAATAAATTATACAATTTTAATAAGTCCATCCGTCTATATGGGTTTTATCTCATGAATATGAACAATTATAAAATTTAATGAACACACCTCGCTATTCACTAAACACAGTCGGCCGATGAGCTACGCGTTTCGTTGAAAGAAAATGCAAATCTGCATAATGGGAATTAATTTTCATCGTGGCAAATCCGAATCGATTAATAGCCATAAATAAAGACCTGACGAGTTAATAAGTTTGTCATGTCCTTATATAGCTGAATAAATCTGGTAAAGTGTTTAAATTAAATTTATCTCGTTAACAAAACTGCCGACCGGTCGAGAAAAAACACGCCAATTGCATCAAATTGTCTGGGAAGACATAATAAATAATAAATTGCAATTGCTTTCTTCATTTAGTTACTTTACCGTGTAATGATTTATTTTAAAAATAAAACGCCTCGTAAATATCTGCAATTAACTACATTTCAAAAATGAGTGTTGCTAAGTCTATTAACGGGCCTGTTACTCTGTCTGGATTGTTTTTTTTTACTTAATTTAATATTGGACTAATTGCGCTTAATCATTTAATGATTCCGTGATTATTCTTATTTGTTTGCTGATTTAATTTTGTGTTTCGCCATGTGCAGAAACGACCGTGCAATTTATTTTGTTTTGTAATGCCTCAACGTTGTGTGTCTTTTTGTGGTTTAAAGTGCCGAAAGAATTCGTTTTGTTTTGTTGTACTCTGTACAGTGTGTCACACTTAAGGTGAAGATACCCCCCTGTATTTTATTTATTTTGAGATGTGGACGTTTCAATTTTGGTACACCGATGGAATGTCATGCGTTTTATTATTTGGGATACGCATCCTCAATGTCCGTATATTATTTTATAACCGAATACAGAATTTCAGGCGAAAACTTTTTGAATCTGAATTTTTTGCTTGTAATTGTTTCCACGAACTTTTCTATTGTGTTTTTTAACGTATGTAAAAGTGTTTCGTAAACTTTATAAAAGGACAAAAAATATTGTGGTTTTGTACAATACAATTTTTAATTAATAATCATGGTAAAGATAAAAACTGAGATTTACCCGCGTAGTTTTTTATCCACAGTTCAAAGAATAATATCTCATAAGATAGACAATAAGAAACTCTATACTTTCCTTCAAAATTGCTTAAAGGTGTCTGTTAGAACTAATTAAGACATTTTCCTTTGAAGTAAGTGTATACCAAATTTCACAAAAAAAAAATATAATGAACAATAGTAAGTCTGTTTTAAAGAAAAAAACCCCTTTTTTTCTAATGATTTTATTATTCTATTTAAATATTAATGTTTACACAAGATATTACATTCCGGTAATATACAGTGTGGCCCATTAATTATAGATAAAATTTCTCAAAATATCACTGGAATTTTATACTAAATACTATACTGTTATAATTATTCTATACTTATTATTATATTAATATTCAAATTTTCGAAAGTTTGAGGTAGAATTAATGAACCATGTGTGAAAATTACCCCAGAACAATTAAGAAAGACGACCATGAACATGTGAAAACATCGTAATAAATGTATTGCTGAGAATAAATAAAATATGGATTTTAAGAGTATTATTATTATTAAAATATTCCAATATTCTTGAAAAATAAGATAATTTGTGTTATTTTTGGCAGTTTATTCCATAAATTAACTCATAAAAGAATATAAATTCAAAAGAATGTGATTTTAAAAATTTCACAGAATTATGAATATACATATTTTTTATGAAATTTGGTATATACCCATTTCAAGGGATGGTTAACCGATAGTGTAGTTAGATTTGCTGTACAAATTTTGCTAGTAGGATTTCATATTTAAAAAATTACCCTGTAGGTTTTGGTTTTGGGCCAAAAAACGTGCCATCAATATTCTAAAAAAAAAAATAAGATAATTTGTGTTATTTTTAGCAGTTTATTCCATAGATTACCTGATAAAAAAATGATAATAATAATATGATTTTGAAAATTTTCATGGAATATACATAATTTTTTTATTAACTTTGGTATATACCCATTTCAAAGGATGCTTAATCCGATGGTGTAGTTAGATTTGCTATAAAAATTTTGCAAGTGTGATTTCTTCAATTTAATAAAATAAAAAAAAGAATTCACAGAATTATGAATATAGAAGGGGTGCTTAAATTGGAGTTGTAGTTAGATTATCTATAAAAATTTTGCTAGTAAGATTTCTTCAATTTTCATGCCTAAAAAATTACCCCGTAAGTTTTGGTTTTTGACCAAAAAATGTGCCATTATATCTATTAAGTTCATATTTTCATATTTTACAACTGAAAAAGAGTTTGTCAAAATTGGACAAAAATACAATTTTTTTGGGCCACACTGTTTAAAAGAGTTAAGGATATATGTGCATACTTCATTTTGAGACACAACAGTAATTTTACTATCGTGTCAAACATTATACTTAATTAATATTTTAAAATAATAATTTAAATTAATTGAAATTAAACGATCTAATGTGTTTTATTTTATATTTAAAAATGTTATTTGTTTATCACAGGGACATAATAAATAATTAATAAAGTTAATTTATTTCTATTTATTTTTATAAAAACTATGTTTCCAAATATAAAATAACATTTAAGTACTTCAATTAGTTCAAACTAATTTAAGACTTCTGTTTAAATATACTAATTAATATTAAATTGACAAAATTTTGGTTTTTAATAATCTTACGGTGTTTGCCATTAAAAATTCATAGTCTACTTTAAAAATGTGTTGTTTTAAATTGTCAATTTGATTTGTTTTAATAGAACTATGAATGAATGAAATGATAGTCAGAAAATGTGGTTAAAGAATAAAAAAACAATTATTGTTTAGTACAATGAAATTTAAAAACAGTCCCACTAATAGTTGCCCAAAATTGGTTCAAATCTACATCAAATTATAAGGTGAAATCACACAAAACAGTCAAATTAAACATAAAACACGACATAGCACATTTTCCTAGTAAAGCCAACAGAAAAATCCACCAAATTGTAAGAAAAATCACGGACGCGCCTTGATCCTGTCAAAAAACGTTAAAACTGCATAAATTCATGTGTCCATCGTTGACCAACAGACATGCAGAATACTGGTTATGATTCCCGGAAACGATACATGATTGATCAATTTAATATTTTCAAACAGTGTTATAAAAATTAGATTCTAAACTGTAAAATAACATGTAAAGACATTGATTAATTCAAATTATTTTAAAGAGTATTTTCAAAATTTTTAAGATTAAATTAGACAAATTTAGGTGTCATTGGTGTCCGCCATTAAAAATGCATAGCCAACAATAATAAGCGGTATCAAGTTCACAATTTTAGTTATATTTATTAGTAATTAATACATTGATTCTTAAAAAACGAGCTCAAAGGACGAGAAAGTTGTTATTGTTGTTTTAGTACCACATGAATATTGTGTTGTTTCTCTAATTCTACTTAATTCTTAACATTGTAAGGAGTATCAATAAAACAACATACCTGATTTTTCTTAAAATTTTCACACAACTTCTGCATTAAAATCCTGCAAATCAGTCTCATGAAACGTAAAACACTACAAGACACATTTAGATTATAGAAACATTTGTAATACCATCGAAAATTCGCGGACGCGTCTTCTTCACATTAAAATTTGTTCAAGTTGCAGCCACTAGGTTAACGGTCGGCCAATAAGGATGCAGAATGTTGTGATTCTTGGAAACGGTACAGTCCTGACAAAATCAATTCAATTTTATTTACTTTTAAGTACACTGAAAAAAATTTCCACATAAATAACATTTACTTATATTAATTAGTTCAAACTACTGCTTAAATGTATTACTATTAAATTAAATAGAAATTTTGGATTTTAAGGAAAGTATCCATAATTATAAACATTGATATTCAGAAAATTTGTTAAAAGAGATAAAAAGTGAATTGTTATTCAAAATTTCTTGTAATGTAAAAAAAAATCTAAGTAAATATCACACAAATCTGTCAGAGTAAACATGAAATATCACAAGACACATTTAAATTATAAACACAACAGGGAAATCCGTGATAACCGGTGAAATATCGCGGATGTCCTTTAAACATTGTAATTCCTAGAAGCACATCTAACAAATTTAATTTATTTCTATTTATATTTAAATATACTAGTAATAAACATATTTCAAATATAAAATGTATATATTTAAACGAATTAATAGTTCAAATTAATTTAAAGTACCTATTTAAATATTTTATTAGTGAATTAAATATTATTAATTCTCAAAATAAATTACCCTAACCTAATAAACAATTTTTGCAAAAGCTTCAACCCCCTAAGTGAGGGTGTCATCCCACAAATTTATCACATTAAAAGAGCCTTTAATTCTCATAAAATTGTTATATTATTATATTATTAATGATGAAATATTTCAATAGAAATATTAAATTGATTTGTACTATTAATGCGCTTAAATAATATTTTATATTTGACATCGTTATTACTAGTATATTTAAATACAAATAGAAGTAAATTGAATTTGTTAGATATGTTTACAAGAATTACAACGTTTAAAAAAGACGCATCCGCAATTTTTCATCGGTTATCACGGATTTTCCTGTTGTATTTATAATTTGAATGTTTTATGTTTCCTGTGATAGATTAGTGTGATATTAACTCAGTATTATTGGAATCGTTGCAAATTTTATTATGCTAAATGATAATTGAGTTTTTAACGCATTTTCTGAATATCAATCAATGTTCATAATTTTATTTACAAAAAATTAATTGGCGGTGGGTAACGTAATTTGATTAAAATGTAAAATTACTATTCCAGTTTAATAGTAATACATTTAAGTAGAACCATAAATGTAAGTGAATGTTATTTTATATTTGGTCACAATTTTTATTAGTGTACTTAAAAGTAAATAGAAATAAATTTACCTTGTCAGGACTGTACCGTTTCCAGGAATCATAATAACATTCAGAATGCATTCTAATTGGTCGACCGTTAACCTAGTGACTGCAGTTTGAACGAATTTTGATGCAAAGAGGACGCGTCCACGATTTGATATTTACAAAATTTTGTATTATCTAAATGTATCTTGTAGTGCTTTACGTTAAATATGACTAATTTGTGTGATTTGTGATAATTGTAAGAAAATTCAGGTATGTTTTATTGATATTACTCATTAAGTTAATAATTAAGAAGAATTTGAGATACAACACTATTTTCCTAAGGTACTGCAACAACAGTAATAGTTTTCTCGTTCTTTGAGCTCGTTTCTTAAATATCAGTGTATTAATGCCAATAAATAAACTGTACTCACTTATTTTTAAAGTTGGCTATGCAGTTTTAATGGCGGACACCGGTGACACCTAAAAATCTCTTTAAAATAATTTCAATTAATCAATGCTCTTACACGTGATTTTGAAGTTGAGAATCTAATTTTTATAACACTGTTTGAAAATGAATACAAAAATATTAAATAGGTCAAGCATGCATCGTTTCCAGGAATCACAATTAGTATTTTGCATGTCTATTGGTCAACGATTTTGGTGGATTTTTCTGTTGGGTTTACTAGGAAAATGTGTCGTGTCGTGTTTTATGTTTACTCTGACTGGTTTGTATGGTTTTGCTGAATAAATTTTATTTTATTTAGATTTGAACCAATTTTGACAAAGTATTAGTGGGACTGTTGCACTATCATTGTTCATAATTCTATTAAAACGAATCAAATTGACAATTTAAAACAACACAGTTTTTCTTAGAGTACTTAAAATTAAATAGAAATAAATTAACTGCTTTTGGATTTTGCCGAAAAGTTCTTTCGGTTTCTCTCTGTAAGGTTTTTGGTGAACCGCCTTGAATATAAGTGAAAAATCGAGGACCTCTTTTTTCTGATTAAATTTCATTAGTTCAAAAAAGTTGTATACAGACTGTTGAGATTCCTGGAAACCATACACGTTCGATAAGTTTAATTTATTTCTATTTGCTCTTAAGTATATTTGTGAAAATAATATTTTTCTTAAGAAATTTTTTATGTATTACTGAATAATTTAACTTATACTTCAGTTAAAACATTTGGGATAACTTTAAATTTATTGTTTATTCGTCAATAAACTCTTAAATATTCTTAATTTATTAAGAAGAATTTCCTATATATTGTTGAATTATTTAAGCTAATTAATGCTTCAGTTAAAACAGCATTAATTTTATTATTTATTATTCACTAAACTCTCAAATATTTTTAATTTGTTAAGAAGAATAGAAGATTAAATTAAATTTTAGTTCTTAAGTAACTTTACACATATTGATATAATTAATAATATTAATAGTAATTTAATCCAATTAATACTTCATTTCAAACATTCAAATTTTCTTAATTTATTAAGAAGAATATGAAGATTAAATATAAAATTAGTTCTTTGTAAGTAATTTTGTATATATTACTGAATAATTTAAGCTAACTAATACTTCAATTAAAACATTTGGGAAAACTTTAAATTTATTGTTGATTTGTCAATAAACTCTCAAATATTCTTAATTTATTAGTAGATTTGTCTCTATATTCTTGAATAATTTAAACTAATAAATACTTCAGTTAAAACATTTGGGATGACTTTAAATTTATTGTTTATTATTCAATAAACTCTCAAATATTTTTAATTTGTTAAGAAGAATAGAACATTAAATTAAAATTTAGTTCTTAAGTATTTTTCTGTATATTACTGAATAATTTAATATAATTATTACTACAGTTAAAACATTTGGGATAACATTAAAATTTACTGTTTATTATTCAAGAAGAAATTTAAATTTATTAGCTCAAATTGATTTAAATTTCTTAAACTTAAAAAATATACACAGTGTGGCTCATTTAAAATGGAAGTAACGATAATAAAAGCTTTCTCATCCTTTGAGGTGGTTTTTTAATATAAATGTATCTTAGTTTTAATAAATAAAATGAAAATTGTGAACTTGTAACCACTGATTTTTAAAGCATTTTTAATGGCTGTTATTACATGTCATTTTACAGTTTAATTTAATTTTCATAACACTATTTAAAAATTAATACAAAAATATTAAATAGGTTAAGCATACATCCTTTCGATTTGTCGATGTTGAGAACGAGATACGTTCGTGATGTTTCGTATATTTTGGTGGATTTTTCTGTTGGATTTACCAGAAAAATGTATCGTGTTCGTGTTTTATGTTTACCTTGTCTGATGATTTTACAGCAAAATTGTATGTAGATTTGAATCAATTTTGGTCAAGTATTAGTGGGACTGTTGCAAGTTTCTTTATACTAAATAAAAATTTATTATTTGAGCACGTTTTCTGAATATCAGGGACTGCAGTTTTAATCTAATTTTGATACGAAATTTTATGAAAATTTGGAGAAACTTAAGGTACGTTTCATTGTGAATGTTTAAGTTAAGAATTTCATTGCAACTACAATAATAGCTTTCTTGTCCTTTGAATTTTTTGTGTGCATACTAATAAATAAAACAACAACATATTTTTAAAGTTGGATATGTATTTTTAATGACATAACAATGACTCCTGAATTATTTACAATTTATTATTAAAAATTTTAACGTTATGTTAATGTTACTTTAACTTTAAATTTTACAAAAAGTAATACAAAAATTTTAAATAGCATGTATTCTTTTTTGTCATTTTAACGTTTTTTGTCAGGAAGGAGACGCATATTTTGGTTTATTTTTTGTTGAGTTTATTAGGTAAATGTGTTATGTTATATTTTATGTTTCCTTGCACAATTTTATTTATTTGAACAAATTTTGAGTAACTATTAGTGGGGTTGTAGCAAATTTTATTATACTAAATAATAATTTTCCTTTTCTAAATAATGCTATTAAAACAAATTAAAATGTATATGGTGCACACTATAATTTGATTAAAAATCAATTTAAATTTCTATTTAATTTAATAATGATTATAATAAAATTATATATTTAAAGAGAAACATTAAATTAGTTTAAATTAATTAATGCACTTAAACGTTATTTTATATTTAACAATTAAATTTGTCAGTTGTGTATCGCTTCCGTTTTTAATCGATTTTGATGAGGAGAAGACTCGTCTGTGATTTTTTTCTAAATTGAGCTGAACGTAAATATACCAACTTTTATTTTGAAAGGAATTTTTAAGGATTAAAAATGTGTTTTTTAACACTTTGTATAATATCCTTTTTATTTTGGTCCATCCCCTGGACACAGACTAGATTATTTTTCGAATGTACATATATTTCTTTAAACTTTCTTGAATTGATCTGATGGGTTTAAATATTAAAATTTTTTTGTCGAATTTGGTTGTAAATGTGATCCCCCATGTTTTCTATAGGGCTCATGTCTGGCGATTAGAACGGGCAAGACAACACATCGATGCTTCCTTTGGTCATTTAACCAATCCGTCACAATTTTGGATTTATGTTTGGGATCGTTTCATGTTGTTGTTCACATTTATTAATAACATCATTTCTTCAATATATGGAAGCATCCCCGTACTTAAATCAGTTTAAGGGGGCCTATGTCAGAAGACCTGGAGTATCCCCACAGCATAATTGAAACGCCACCATGTTTAACTGTGGCTATAACAAACTTTTTTTCTGGTTTTGCCACTGCAGGATGTTTAACATCAGTAGAACCATCATTTTTTTATAATTGAAATTTAGTCACTAAAAACTACTTGTCCCCACTGTTCTGTAGTCCAGTCAATGTGATCCTAAGCAAGTCTAAATTGGACTTTGACATTTTTAGTAGAAACCAGGGTCAAACGAACCCCCATTCATTAACCATCTTTTCACAGTCATTGAACTAATTTTAGTAAGTCCCATTTCCTCCAGATTGACTTTCAACTAATTTCAGTTGACGATAAGACAGGATTGTTTTTTGACATTCGAATTATCCAGGTACAGATTTTCTTTCAAATAAAAAGTGTAATTTTATCTATAATATATCTATAATAATATAATAATATAGTACTCAATTCAAATTATACTGACCAGTTGCATAGTGCACACAGAAAAAAACAATAGACATTATAAGTACTGGCATACAATTCAAGTAGTACAGTTCTAATTTTTAATATATTTTAATAAGATTCTATAATTATGGTTACTACTGTAGTTGTATATATGCACGCATAAAATTAATAATATATTTTTTACTTAAAAATAAATACAAAAAAAACTACTAACTGAGTGAGCCACTAATAAAGTCACAGCAATTAGTACACTGCATTTCTATTGACAAGACGTGCTCCTGATTTTCGCACATTTTGATGGATATTTCTTTTGGATTTATTAAGTAAGTGTGTCGTGTCGTATTTTATTTTTCCTTTGATTGATTTATGTGATTTTACAACAGAATTTTAATAGATTTGAACACATTTTGTATCTTTTATTATATATTAGAAATTCCACTTTAAAACATCACGATATTAATTAATATTATTACACTAAATAACAATTCATTTTGAGCACATGTTCAGTCAACAATAAAAATTATTTGTATTTTATATAATTATAATATAAAAAGGAAAAATTATTATTAACACACAAGGGTGTGTTCATCGTGAACGTGAAACATTATGTATTTTAATTGTGAACTTGGGTTCTCAAATTGTGTTAGACAATATTTATATTTAACTATATTTACATTGCTTTAGGTGTAATGTGATGCATGGACTTTTTTGTTATTTATTAGCATTTAAAAATAATTTGAGCATAGTTTTATTGCTGTAGATGATAATGTAACTAATCATGCATTTTATCTCTTCCTTATTTGTGTGTTTATACGTAAAACAATTGAATATAATCGGAAGGTCGACACAGTAAACAGATCATTTAGATAAAAAATAAATAATTTGTGAAGCAATTTCTAAATATATCTTAATTCGTCATATTTCATATCAACAGTCTCGTAATGATTAATGTTATTTGAAATAAGAAGTAAAGGCGGAGCATGTGGTTATAATATTATCAATAAAACGTGACAAAAAATATCATTAAAAACAATTATATACTAAATATAAATTTTATGACAATTCTATCGTGTGGTAAATAAATATTTAAATTTGAAGTCGAGCGGTCGATGGCCCACAATTACCGATTATAAATGTATAAACAAACATTGAAATGATGCAACTAATTATTCTTTAATGCTTCAATTAGGAATCGACAATTAGGTTGTCGTTATTTGATGATTTCTGTAATTGTGTTGTAACACTGTTAGTTACAAATAATATCACTAGTCTTATCAGTGCAAATATTAACACCAAACGGGCGTGAAAATTAGTACGTCTAATTAAATCAATCGGTGAAATTTAATTAAACAACAAGAAGCATTGTATACATTTATGTATAAACATGTACATGTTTATTAATGTGCATGATATAAGTTTACTTAAGCCTTTATCGCTACCTCTTTTATTTGCTTGTTGTCTTCGCTAACGATAGCCATTAAAACTATTTAAAAAAAAAATGACAATTACTCTTTACATATACCAAGAATTATGACTGTGATAAACTAAATTCCATTACAATAACTAAAACTAACTAGATACATATTTCGTAAACACACACTTTATCGATATGAATTCACATATTGTTTACTTGCAGCAAAATTAATTGAAATAATTACTGGGACGGCAAACTCGAACAAGGAATCATGTGCGGAGTCGGGTAAAGAAAGCACGAAATTCAGTTGTTTTCACTTAATTTAAAGGATTCCAGCGCCGTTAGTCCGTCTCTAGGATTTTTCCTTTCTAGAAAACGTTAAATTATTTGTAGGACACAGTGCACAGCAGCAAGTCCGGAATGATATATCAGACGACAGACATGTTACATTAATAAAAAGCAAATTTGAAAAAGTGTGTTGCCCGTGCTACTTTTTCGGCCATCATAATTTGTCAACTTAACGATCCCGCATTTGAACCGAGTCGATTTCTCAAAGTTTTTTACGCGCGACTCCGCCGAACAAACAAATCTAAATAAAACGTCAACATATTCTTGTATAAATGCGTAAACATTGTGCTAATAGAACGAGGGAGATCGAAAAGATGTGACTAATGGTCGAAATGATTCGCTGATAAATTGTATTAATGTTATCTGGAACAGAAAAATTTGTCCATCAGTTCGAACAGTTCTATTGAATATCGGACGTGATGCAACTCGGTCACTTTGTGTGTTTTATTTATTTTGTTTGTTATTATTATTTATTTTTTTTTTTTTTTTGTTCGGCTGGTTTACATCATGGTACATGACGGTTAGCTGTCTATCGGTAAAAATTGATTTGCGTCTAACAAAATTTAACATGTGTAAATAAATTAATAAAATAAATACATACATATAATTATTTGAAATTGATATCACGTCAAAATATAAATACAGTATAACCTCTTGATAACAAGGTTTTAAGGAATTATTAAGGAAAAAATTATATTTATTATAATTTATCATAACAAGCAGAAGGTTTTAAAAAATCAAGAATTCAACTTAAACTCTTAACTCACATATGAGAAATTGTAAATTTCTGGTGTATAATTGATACTCTCACAGAATGGGATTAAATTTGCTTTTTTTTTTAATAAAAACTCTTCTCTTCTAATTGACGTAATATACATATATATTTTTTAAATTAAAGATTCAACTTGAACTCGAGTTGAGTTTCTCCATATGAAAAATTGTTGATCATAAATTTATACACCGTTAGTTGTCAATAAATAGAACCTATTTTTATTATTGGTTTTTACCTAGAATGGATATAATATTTTTAATTGTAATAAAAAAAATATATGTATATACAGTAGTGGCCATAATTACAACAACTTATTAAAATATATTAAAAATATGAACTGTACTACTTAAATTTTATACCTGTACCTGTAATTTTATAATTATCTACTATACAACTGGTCACTCTAATTTTATTCTTTAAAAAATTACGTACTTTTTCAGTGGACAAAATTATAGCAACTTTTTACTTTATAATCTTTCATTGTTCTCTGTGAATTTAAATCCATTTTTATCTAGCGGTCTTTTGCATATTATAATTATTTATTAATTGGTCGAAGTGAAACTATAAAAAATATATAATTCAGCGTTACGAAAACTGAGAGAAACAAGAAGAGGCGGTTAAGAGTTTACATTTAAATAAGTCAATCTTTCTCGAATTATTAAAAAAATTAGAAAAACTTGGTCTCTGTTTGAAAGAAAATCGATGAATGGATAATTTGAATGTCGAAAAAGTGTATTATATAATTTTACAAATTTAAATGAACTGCAATTTAAGAAACAAGCTTGAAGAAATATGGAATTGTCGTATATTTGGGTAATTGTTTAGAATATGTCCCAGAGATGGGTCAAAATCATAAAACAAAAACAGTAAAAATAATATTCACTATTGTATATGATTTAATAATTTAAAATTCCTTTAAAAAATAAATTTGTTCCTATATTTATGTCCAGCTCAATTCAGAAAAATATATGTAACATTTTATAGAAAAAGAATGTAATTGTTTGATGTATGAAACATCAATGGTAAAGTAATATTATTTTATTAGTTAACATTAATAAAAGAGTTGTGGCTAAAATACTTTACATTTTAAAATGTTGCCATGATTATAACCACTACTGTATATTGATTTATTAATTTAAAATTTAAAATTAATTTTTTTGCTATATTTAACATATGTCCAGCTCAATTCAGAAAAATATATGTAACATTTTATAGAATAAGAATATAATATAATAATACTGTATAAAACAACTTTTAAAAAAAACCTTATAATAACGACCACTGCTGTATATCTGTTTAAGAATTTTATTTGATGAAAATTGTGAATTGTCAAAAATATTATATATTTTATTATTTCCATTCAAAACATGAAATTTATGAGTTTATTTCATGATAAGCATTTTTTAAATATGCGATTGTTCCTTTATCTATTCTTCTATAACATAGATATAGAGTATTTTTTAAACATTTTCAAGAACATCATGAAGAGAAAGCTTCGATCATATTCCGCAAGAACCATCCGAAACAGTTTTACTCCAGATGATCTGGCCAAACATTAATTGACACTATATCGAGACGTATCCAAGCGGTTATAAGCCGAAAAGGCGATATAACGTAGTGGTAATTTTTAATTTAATTTTCATTCATTCATTTTTTGTTATAAACAATGTTACCATTGTTTCCAACTGTACTGATTTTAATAAATTTTCTTATAACCTGCTATATTTCTTCAAAATAGTTAATATTGTTAGTTGGACCAACATCACTGAGGTAGGGCTCGTAGAATGTATTTTAATATATTTAATTATAATTTAATATAGTAATTAAAAGTCAATAGAATATATCTAGAGAAAGAAAGTTTAAAAAATTCATGGATTTATCTTAAACTCTAATTTTGTTTATACATATGCAAATTATTAACTGTAAATTTATACACTATTAATTGTTAAAGTATAGAAGAACATATTTTATTGTTAATTCTTACAATAACTAAAACCATTTTACATTATTCCAATATTTTAGTATAGTTACAAAATTACATATTCAAATATCACGTGTCTTGGTATTAAATTCAAAGGTGTAATACACCAGTTATAAATCTAGCCGTCCAATAAATACATCATGAATTCTAATTCCAAAATTTCCGGAAAAGCCTTACTATAAATACACACCTAATCAAAGTTACATCTATACAATGTCGGTAAACGTTCTTTTGCCTTTGTAGTTGTTAAAAACGCCGCCCAACGTATCCAGCCTGAAATAATAAATTCTACTTGAAATCTTGAAATGATTCAATTTCCTGTACATGGGCACAGCGCCTCTGTAATATATAATGCGACGTTTTTATATTCACAACGCGGGGCCTAATTCTTTGAATGTATGGTCTATATTTTGTAATTCACATTATGATTTTTTATCAAAGACTGGGGAATCACGGCGCGCTTTCATCTTTTTATTACGTGATGAGTAATCAGAGACGTCCTGCCGTTCAACCAAATTTTGTGATTGTTACCATACCTTTTACATGTTTGACAGAGTTATCTATTTGTTTATTTTTTGATGGAAAATGTGGAAAAACTTCAATTGATATAGCATGACGAAATATTTCGAATTGATGTTTTTAATTTATGCTCTCCATTAACGGACGTTATTTAAAGGTGTTCGTACATAAATATTTTAGTGCTGATAATTATTTCTCTATAATTCATGCAAAAAGCAATTATATAATAAAAACAGAATTCTAATAAAAATTTTTACTTTAATCCTTAAGATTTTTATAAATTTAAACAGGCACATTCTCAAACAGTGGAAACGATCAATCAAATAAATGTAAAAAAAATCAAACATCACCACATAAATTAAATAAAAATCTGATATATTATCTACTTGTATAAATGTATATTGTTTCAAAAAATTAACGTAGCACCTATAATTTTAAAAAGTATGTAAACGTTTTTACAAGATGTTTGTATTTTGTTATTTAAAATACCGATTCTGGTAAATTAGTACAACAGGTTTGAGTAGGTGCCGCAGCGAGTCGTTTCGTTACAACTCATTTATCATCCCCATTTTCTTTGTAAATTTCGCTTACTGTCAATATGCAACGGCAATCTAGAAATTAAACTAGCGATGAGAGAGCCCAAGCAGTTGTTTTAGCGGAAGAGAAGGTTAAAGTTCCATTTCCCGTGTGTTACCACAGTACATGAAGATTGGTGACCATACTAGGAGACCACGTCAGGGTAGAAATCGTGCTACAACACCTGCTCAAGAACTTTTAACTTTGAGACAATGGTTTGTGACTACAATCTCAGTTAGAAAACGTACGATGGGATTCGAATAAATACTGAAACTATTCTATGTTATAACAACTTAGGGAAGAACTTGCCCTGTGTTCCTGCTGGCGGGCCGACCTGCTTAGGGAACAATTGGGCAGAAGTAGATTGGGAACAAGTTATCTTTACGGGTGCGTCTAGATTTTGTCTATACACATGGTGTTCGTGTGTTTCGATGACCAAATGAGACACATACCCAATGTAATTTTTTTTTTAACAGCACATACCGACTTGGTGGTGATAAATTATGGGAACCTTAATGCTGAACGTTACATTTTTGACATACTAGAAGAACATGTCGTGCCATATCCCCCTTTTATATGTATGTCATACGCCCCATGTTGTTCGAAATTACCTTGCTGTGCTGTGGCCTGGCCAGCTCGTAGTCTAGACCTTAACCCAACGGAACATATTTGGGACATTCTTGGGAGACGTCTTGGGACAATTTGGACCAAAATGAAATTCGAACCCAAATTTTGAGTATGAACAGAAGATGTGAGATGTGTATTAAGTTCAAGTTTTGTTAATTTTTATATTTTTTTAGAAAAACAATATATTTTAAAATTTTTTGTGACAGTTATAAATAAATATACAAAGTGTATATACGTTTATTTATCCCGTTTTCAGAAAATATTAATAATAACCAATTATTAGTGGTGTGGTATGTTAATTTCTTAAAACAGTATCTTATCTGGTATCTTAATATGTAATATACTTTGGGTATAATTTTTAGTTAAGAAGTGATAAATTTATTGGTATTATTGTAATATAAAAAACAAACTAAAAACAACCCTAAATTTTTTATGTTGTATTGTATAAATGATCGTATAAATTTTATGTCTTAAAGGTAATCATAATAACTCAAGTAATGCGAAACCGCATTTTCATTTTTTGAGTAATTACAATGAAAATATCATTTATTACAAGGATCCATTAATAAAATGGTCGACATAAGATCGTGTGGTTTTTTCTCCAAATCAATTTCCTTAAATCTCATTAATACTAGGTTAGTGATTGATGATGGAACTTGCATAAAGAACAACTATTAGTCTAGATTAAAACTCGAGTATTTTGAAGAATTATGGTCCCGTCTCTGGCAAAACATTACCAATTGTCATTTAAAATATTTTTAGTTCGTCTCCCGTGACTTTTGATTTATCGGTGCTTTTTGAATACACTATTAAAACAAACGTTTATTGATCGTGAAACTAACACAGTCATTATTTAAAATAAGTTATTCGCTTATACAATAGTTCAAGTGCAATTTAATTTGGTACATAAACATGAATAATCAGATGTTAACATTTGCATATATAATAACAACGTTAAAAATGATTAATAAAAATCAATAACAACATACGTATGAACACGAAACACATGTTGATTATTGACCATTTCAAAAATAACCCATGAAACCTATGCTGGTAAATCACTGCAATAAATGGTTATTTTAATGCGCGGATAATTTTTATTGCAATTTAAAAATAGGAAAACACTGCACTCTTGGAGCCAGTAAAAATAGCCAAGGTAAAAATTCTGTTTACATTAATTATTTGCAAACACACATGCGAGAACTCATAAAATTTTACAATGACGCCTGACCTTAACTTAAAATGTAAATACCGATTCCCGGTGCTTTGCACCGCACGTACCTTCACCCCCATCGTCCTCCTTCAAGCCAGAGAAGGAAGGAGAACGGTTCATAACTGAATTTTATTCCGGGATAGAAAATCGTAAACCACGTGACGGTGTTGAGGTAGGTTGGCTTGTATTAAGTCTATTTCGCTCAGGCACCAATTGCAGGGATATTTTCATTTTATTGCAAATATGTTGCAAATAAAGCCATCCCGCTTTCGAAGGTCTCGAACACTATTCCAGGAATACAAAACTCCGTTTTCTATTTATATTCTATAGGGCTGACGAATTAGCATAAGACTGTCTATGGTATGTGTTTGTTTCAATTTATCTTTTTGCACGGATTCGAAGCGGGAACATTATCTGGCGCATGAATTCCGACCTTTTGCTAACTAAGGCGTAGGTTTAATAATAATATGATCTAAAGTCGAACAACAACACAATTTTATACATACGTATTTAAATTTAAAGACAAGTTACGCAGTGTTTTTTTGATTAAAAACACAAAACAATCTAAAAATACGAGAAGAATGACGCAAAAAAAAGCCGATTAAAAACGTTTATCTCAACAAACTATCAAACCAATTTGCAAATATTTTTTTGTAGAAAGTAAATATTTTTTCGAATCACGACCTCTCTCAATGTGAAAACGTTATGTAAGGTCGAGGCCTGATAATTTTTATAAACTGGTATTTGTGTAGTAATTTTTAGTGTAAATACAGACGGTGTTTTTAAAACAGAACGAAAATGTTTTTAATTTGTTTTGTGCGCTGCATCAATAGCCATTGAGAGGAATCATTTGGCGTTCGGTTTTTTTTTTGCATTTTATTTTACAATTCATTTAAAACTCCCGTCGAGTACTTACTCAAAGCGCTGTTTGTTTAATGAACAATTACGTTTGTTTTTGAATACAGAGCAGAATCATTTTTGTTGCAAGGTAATGAAATCAAATTGTTTGTTACAACGGCAACATTTGATGTTTATAAATAATTTTAATTAAACATTTTTCACGTGAGATACCACAGTCGAAAAGATTGGCTTTGTTTTATATTTTACATACGTGCATTGTTCACTCGTTTATGTCGTTGCTTCGTTTCAGAAAAAAACCCACAAGATATGTTTAGTAACGACAGATTACTTTCCACCACATTATAATTCAATGAACTTGAACCTATAATCCGTTAGTTTATATTGAAATATGGCATTAAAACGCTCCGTATATTTTATAACAGCATGTCATTAGTAATGACTCATTACTTACTTATTTCCATGGAAGGTGAAATAAGTGCCAAAACTTTTACTGGAGACTCAAGTTACCAAAAATGTCTTTAAATCTCTGTTATTTGTTAAATCTAAAAATTAATTAAAAAACTGTAAAAAAATTGATGAAGTATTTTTAAAAATGTCTAAATGTTTAACAACATGTCATTAGTAATGACCTATCAGTTATTTATTTCCTTGGAAGGTGAAATAAGTACCAAAAGTTTTACAGGATACGAAAAAAACTTTATTATTTATTAAGTCTAAAAATTGATTAAAAAACTGTGAAAAAATTGACGAGGTATTTTTAAATATGTCTATGTATATGAGTTAATCATAAACCTATAACCAAATGATTGAGAGTCAATAATTTAGAATCGTCCTGGTTATTTTTTTCACTTTGCAACATCTGCAAGTATAATCGCGGTTAAAATTGAACGAGCCCACAAAAAAACTCATTAATTCGATTAGTCGAAAAAAACCAGTTGACAAGCAATTTTCCTCATAGATGAGTCATAATTAATTTATATCAAATTAAGCGAAATTAGTGGTGTTCTTGTGACTAATATCATCTTTTTAAAATCACTTCCTTTGATGTCCGCGTTTAGAATACGTAAGCAGTTTTTTACTTTTACTTTAAGTTAGTCAGTGACTTTACTCGATCGCATCGGAAGATAACAATCAGAAGAAATAAAATACTCGCCTAGACGCTTTATGCATCGTGGCTGGTTTTTTCGTCCTCTCCCAACCACAAACCAGCACTGCATTCAACAACACATAAAAACCGTATAATTTTATTTCGTTTATTTTATTTTTGAGTTTTACGTTTAATTATTTACCCATTAATTTGTAATTATTAAATGTCCGCCATGGCTCGTAGTTTTCTTCGAGATGGACTTTAAATATTGCGCAGTTAATTATATTACATATTCTGGTTTTTTTCTTTTCAGGTGTATTCAGGTCTGCGCTCAATTACCGTAATGAGTACGGAGAATTGTGCTGATCATTTTAAAATTTGATGTAATGGTATGTGTTATTGTGACGAGGTTTGGTATTTATTTTTGAGGTTTCAATGGAAAGGGAAGAGACTTTGAATGCGTTTGAGTTAATAGAGAAAGTTAGATGATTTATACGCGAGAGAGATGCAAAGGAAAAACTGACATTGTGAAATGATTTACTTAATACCTGTCATGTTTGATGAATGTAGGAAATTAAAATAGCGCTTAACTAGGCAGTTTCAGTAATAAACAAATTAAAGAGTTTTTCACTGTATGTAAATAAACCTACATACATACTGTATGGTTTTGAAATGTTTCAAGAACCTTGTTTATATAAGTGTATTTATCGTCGTATTTTATATCTTAATTTAAATATTGTGAAATAAAGTTCCAGCTTATGTTGAAAGGTAATAAACATCGACACACGCCGATAATTAAGTGAATGTTTTTCTTCTTATTCCAATGGTGATTAAAAACTGATAAGGAAACGCAATGAACGTGCGGAGATAAGACACGAATGCGCCGGCTTTTTTATCAATATAATATTTTTATTTATTTAGTTATACATACACCACCATTATACGGATTGTTATCTCACTCATTATCAACTAATAAACGTAATTTTTTAAGCCCACAGAAAAAAAGTGAGAAATAAAAAGCGGGGTGGGGGAAAATTAAATATTGGTTTGGCTGAAATTTGATGAAGTAAACATAAAAAATTAGACCTTGATAAACTTCGAATTTAATAAATTTAATAACCGACAATTTTTTTCAACATTAAATCATATTTGAATGCGGTGAAAAATGAATAGGAGAACATGTAATTATTAATGATGGTTCATAAAATTTGTTAAGGTGTTTTTAATGATTTTTAAATGAATTAACACTGGTAACATTGGTACCATTAAAACATAAATAGTTTCTTTGACCTATTCAGTTCTGCTTCGTCTCATCCGAGGCATTTTCTTGAACTCGACTTATTGACAAGTATATTTAACTAATTAAAAACTAGCAATTATAGTTGCGTTGTTGTACAGCGAGATTAAAGATCTGACAAGCTAATAGTGGGTCCGTGACCTTATAAATTATGCGGACGCGTGATTCTGCATATTTAGATGTGCTCTCTTCCCTTGTCAGCCCTGATTTAATATGTTCATTATTGCTTGGCCATTTGTTGAGCAGTTCGGGTACAAAGTGATTTATATTATTGCATAGAAAATAATAAATTGCCGATGCGATGGTTAAATGTTTGCTGTGCAAGATAGTATTTACATATGTAATAGATGTCACGTTTGTTTATTTGCATTTATGATATATTGCGAGTCACATGTCAATAGGACTGCTTTCATGATTTCCAGTTGAGTTTGAGTAACAAAAATTTGCATACGCTGACCTTAGAGCAGGGGTCTTCAAACTGTAGATTTCATCAGGATATTGTGGCGAACAAATGAAACATAAATTGTTTCCTGCGGTAAGCGTTAAACCTTATGGCAAAAATTTACAATTCGCCGTGCATATTAACACACATTCGTTCCACAAATTTACGCAGCTGAACAATAATCATTTTTCACGTAGGTCCGCTTTAAATATTTATTTAAATTTAAAACTTTCACTTATTGAATCTTATTGTGCTTATTGTGATTCCCGTAAATCTTAAATATCAATCCTTGAACTGTTTGAACAACCGTTGAATCTCGGAGAAAAAGAAAACCTAAACAGGTTTTTATGTAAAAAGACCATTTCGATTTTACAATCCTCTTAGTGCACACCACTGTTTGTTTACGACTGTAACTGATCGAAGGCCCGACTTATCCAAGGAAACGTTAATTTTTATTTTTAGCGAATACAATGAACCTGTAAATTTTTAATACTATTTTTAATTCGACTGACCGTGTTTTCTCGGATTGCATTTAATGAACTAATTAATTTATACAAAAAACATCCGAGAAATGTGTTCGATATAAATTAAACTTGTAATTTACGCTCATGGAAATTTTATGCGCCTGTCATCAACATTTTAGTTGAAGGTCAGATACACGAAGATTAAATTCGAAAATAATCTTCGCGTTATAAATAAACTATTCCCGCAATACACACACACACACACACACATATTTTTTTTGAGGCAAAACACGTTACCAATTTCTAGGATGAGGCAAATGACATACATACTAAGAAAATTGTCGTGTAATTTTTTGCCAACGACTAACTACTAATCTTCAATCACGGTCACCATTTTCAGGCACTTTATTTTATTGCGATCTTGTAGAGAATAATTGGTGTCTCAAACAGAAAAACTTTAATGTGAACATACGCTTTAGAACGACTGGAAAATAAATAGGTGGAATTTATCACAACTCTAATATTCATTATCCGCAATGTTAAAGAAATATTTTGCAGCGGATCTCGAAACCCAGTAATTTTAATAGGAAATATAAACATATCATTCGTTTTTACGTCTCGTGTAGATTTTCCATTTTTAAAATTACATGTATATGAATTTCCTATGAAGATTTACCGACTGCTGCTGCTGATCGAGTTTTAGAGGAAATGACGTCAGATCCTCAAGATTCTAGATAATAAATATGCGCTGAATATTGTGTATAGGACTTGTCAACAAACACTTTAATAGACGTGAGAGTCTAGCAACGTTTTCTGGCCAACACCATAAATATTCCAATTAATTTATTTTTAATCTCGACTAGCAGGTTTCTGCGATCAGTAATCAGATCTAACACCAATCAACTAAGTTCAAATTCATAAATACAAGTAATTCCTTAAGATTTATTTCTCACGATACTTCTACGGTGCATCCATTATCAAAAATCAATTGGGCAACCTCGAACTGTGATTTGCTGACTTAATTAACGTTAATTAATCACTGGAATTGTGAACTGCATAACGAAAATGCAAGTCGGTGCTGATTCAAATTAGAAGAATCACACCGATCCTATGACTGTGTGATATTTATTAATAATCACTCACACCTTAATGTTGATTGATTTACTAATTTCGGTTTCATTTCGAGAAATCAAAAACACAGTACATAAAAAGGAGCAATAATGGTTTATTAAAAGCAGTTGCAGGTCTGCATTCTCAAAACTTCAACGACTATTGTAGATTTTACAACTGGTTAATTATTCGTATAAGCGTTGGTAAGTTTAAGGGAGCGCAAAGTTAAATTTAAATTAGAGGCGCAAAAACGTCGAGAGGTAACAATAATTAAATCAAACGTCTGATTTTTAAACTGCAGTAAAACTCAATGGTGCTGCAAAGTAGACTTTACATATTTGTAAAACTTCGTGGCGTTATCCCAGGGGCATTTAGCAGCAAATACTTTAAATAAAAACTTATTTAAAAACAAACACAAGAGCCATTGGTAGAAAAATGTGTGTGCAAATTAAAAACATGTCTACCTAGTTATAATTTCCTTTTGAATTTAAATAAATGACTTGCCAGACTAAACAAATAGCTTGCTTGCATCCGATCATTAATTCGTGGGTTTGTTTGCCTAAGGCAATAAAAGACAAAATATTTACTTATTTCACATAATTTATTCAAATAACTAAATAAATGTCTGCCGAGTGGAAATAAGTCAAGAACAAAATATTAATGAGAAAACAACCTCCGGTAGCTTTCAAATAAAAAAGTTTGAAACGGTAAAGAGCTTCTTTTAATGAGCTGTAAGTAAATCCGAATTGTTATAAACTTTATAATGAATGAGCAAATCAGAGAGTACCTTCATGTTCTCTTAAATAATTTACCGATTTCTAAATCCGGATCGATCCTTTAAACTTTGTTAAATATTTAATTCGTTAAAATTTTATGGTGATTTAATTATTTCAACGATTAACTGTATTTGCGTCGCAAAACATTTGATTTGACATTCATACTGATAATACTGATTTAATGAGTGAAATTAACGAAACGTTATTCACTCTATAAGGTTGTACTTGGTGGAGACATTAAATGATATAAAAAATACATTTAATTTGTAACCACCGATTAGCCAACTTCCGTCGCGTAAGTGCACAGACTAACCTGGTTAACAGCGTTGCCATAGTGGTACATTTATCTTAAACATGATACAGTAAATGGCTTATGGTGCCATGGTACTATATTTACAAATTGGCTTGTTTTTATCGGGACAACTTCCAGCAGTTTAGAAAATCGAGGGGAAAACTAAAAATGTCATAAGATGTAATTTTTCTGTTGATATTGTATAGAAATTTCTTTACTGATTAATTTGGAACCTTTTGAAGCCTCATTGTTAATTTTAACACAAATTCATACATTTTTCAACGATTAACATCAATACTTATGAAATTTGCCCTTTAAAGGTGGACTTAAGTATCTGATTGGTATCAAAATAATAAATTTTTGGCAACAGTGCTGGTTAGTCTACGGTATGTGCAACTGTAGAAATTACGGATACGTCTGCATGTACATATTTAAATCGTAAAATAATATTATTGGCCTATAATATTCGTTATTCTAATTTGCTTTCGTATTACTTCCTGGACGTATTATTTATTTAATCTTTAATACCAATAAAACCACAAATCTTTATCCAATTTCATAAATCATACTTCGTAAACAAATTAAGGAACCCGAGGATTTACATATAACGGTTCGGATGGAAAAGCTGGCGCCAGAATAACATCAGTAGCTATTGACCTTAGCGAGTTAAGAAATAAAATTACTTAAAGAAATATTAATTGATTTCGTCATATTTATGATAATTGTTTGAATTAGCATTTTTTATATGTCGTTATTAACGGTGTCATACGCTACTCGAAGATAAGACAATAAACTGATGATGAGGATTTATGGTTTAATAACGATTTCTTTTTTTCCCTTTTATTTGTTTATCAAATTTTGACTCATTAGGTTCACGTAATATTGCACGCATTGCAATGTGAGTAACCATTTTATAATAGACAGAAAATGCAAGGTTGGATAAATATTTAAAATATTACGTTACCAGAATAACGAATCGATTTAATAAAGTCACTTTTTTACTAATGATATATTCTAAAAATAATTATTTGGTATTTACGAGCAGCGCTTATCAAAATATCAAGTTCATTGACACCGTATTTTCAACCATAGACAGGCTGAACAAGTAAAACATAAAAATTAATGTACTACGCATTATGAATCACAGGGACTTTGCGACAATAAAAAAGCGTTTCGAGCACTTATTACTTATTTGTCAGTTTAAGGCTTAATATTCCTGAATAATGGTACAACTGGACTCCAAACAAGTTCTTGCGACGAACATCCACAAGCTTAATACCTACGCGAGCTAATACCTACGACACTTTTTACGCAATTGGAGTGAATTTATTTTGTCTGTGTTGGCTTTAGCAAAATATTTGTACTCTTTCAGTCATAAGACGGTTTAAATTTCCAGTTTACTTTGTCTAACCTGTTTCTGTAGGTTTAAGAATTAATTTCGGAATCTATACGCAAACAACGTGCACAAAAGTACTAGATCTCGTAGCGTTGCTACTTTTCCAGCACCTGCACAAATCGCTATCTTTTGTGCCTTGTTCGATTGTGGAAACGGTAGATTTAAGATTAGTCGGTACCCGGCCGGTTAAATTTTCCTCCCAGAAAACAGTAGTTTATATTTATTCGTCTTTGACGTGAATGTAAAGCATAAATTTCACGCGACATTGGTTCGCAGCGAAACACAGTCCATCTGTGTAGCCTCTCCGCAAAACATCATTGCTGTTTTTCGAAAATAAACGCACGCACTCGGATCTGTTGATCGCAACGACCTGTGCAATGACAGTAGCGCACGTCAGCGTCAGCATTGAAAATTAAACTGGACTGCTCAATAACCGGATGTCGATGAAAAATGCCTCATTTGAATCGAGAACTGGCTACGTAAATCTTCGCATTGGAGGTGAGATTTATATCTGCGAGTTTAAATTAATGTGTTCCTTTTACAGGTTGAGATCGTTTACTGAACTTTGCTTTTATGGGGTTTTTACTTTATAAGGTTAATTATTTCGTTTCGTCGGCAGCGGTTTTTTCGCCCAGTTGTTGGTTTTTTTTTTTGTTAAAAGTGATTGTATCGTCCGGATGGAGGAACAATTAAGTAATTAGTTTTTCTTGCTTTCCATTTTTTATTCGTTTATTTTTAACGAGTTTTGTCGCTGACTTAATTTTTGACTATTCAATAAACTGTTAATACAATTTTTGTATTTGTGTTCATTTAGTTGCCTAAATTGGGGTATGTGCTGTGCTGCTCTCTTTGAACAGATGTCCTAACCATATAGTAAGTGAATATTTTGCTTGTATTTGTGAGACGAAAATAATATCGTAATAAACACAGTGGTGGTACTTCTCTATAAATATACTTGCAACTACATGTTACCAGATCTCGAAACAGTGATTCACAGGAAACAAGTTTGATTCAAGTATGTAATAAGAGCAGGACAGTTAAAATAAACACAGAACAATTCAAATAGCAGTTGAATCGCTTGCACTAAGATTCCATGTTAATGATAACTAATTTTAGGTAATATAATAAGTAAAACAAGATAATGTTTTGCCTTGTACACTTCGTGTACTATTCTTGGAGTCCGAATATCTTAGTTCATTGTTCGAATTTAAGCGGTCCCGAATCGTCACCAAAACAAAATACAAGACCTTTAGTTCAATGAACAAGTTTAAAGAATAGGAGTCATTATACTCATTATTTTTGCCAGGTAGAATATTTTCTGAGATATTTTTAAAACTGATATAAACAAAGATGTTTTTGGGGCTTCATATTCATTAGCTGTGTGACGATTAATGGTGGATGCAGAATTTTAAGTGAAAATGGGTCTTATCAGTCACTTTCAGCTTTCTGTATCTAATTACCAATTTATTACGGCGTCTGAATCGGTTGCCAAAAATTGAAATTTATACTTATACCTTCAGAATCCCGTTTTAAGTGTTTGATACAATCAATATCGTGTTGCCAATGTAAAAATTGCATTCTAGTGTATGCTTGCAATTCTTAAATAAATATACTAGAAAAATACACAGTGTGCTTCCTGGAAACCGCCATATATTTTTAGTCTGACTTTTATATGCACCTTGAATAATCGACGAGACTAAAAACAAATAACTTTCAGAATTAGAATATTTAGAAAAGTTACTGACAGGAAAAGTCAAAGCAATATTTACAAATCCTACATTGCAGACTAATGCATGTTCAAGGAGAACATTTTCAATATTAAGTATATCATTAGCATAATCTATTTATGTACCTTATTCTCTTGACCTTGCAAGTACTTACTTCCGTAAATATATGGAAAATTCGAGTTCAGACATGTGAAATTTGTGAATTTTCTGACAACAATGATTTATAAAAAATCTATTATCACCATTACACAAAAACTCAATTATTACCGACTCATAAATTATTAAAAAGCGACAATTATATGAATTTCTTTACATTACACGTTGGTACCGATGACTAGAGTGTAAATTATACGAGCCATAATTAATATTTATGTGGAAAAAATTAGTCCATACAAATATATTTAAATGTTCAATAGATATTGGAATTGAAAGGGTTTGGCAAATATTTGAAAAAAGTTGTTCCTCAGTTGGTGCACGGACAATAAAATTTTCTTTTTCATTAATATAGGATTCAGTGAACCGAAGTGTAATTTAAATGGATTCAATTGCCCAAAAAGACATTCAAAGAACAAACGAGTTATAAATTATTTTAGATTCCCTTGCAGATTATAATTTACAACCCGGCCGTCTCCCCCCGCCGAAAATTAAAATCTATTAGAATCGCGTTCATCAGCGTTAACAATCTAAAAAGTGGCATTATCGGTGAAGCACGCATATTGCTAAGCAATTAACTACGGAGAATGTTGGACTGGTGATGGTTCGAGATTAAGTTATGATACCGAGTGGGACCATTATTGAGATTTATTGTGGACTTTAATTGTCTGGATGCTAACCCCTTCAGTTTTAAAGCAGCCATAAAATATTCAAACTGTATCCAAAAGTTAGTCGAACAAGTTTCACCGTGGGGGTATTCGAGAGTAATGTTGTTTTTCTACCGAAAAAAAAAACAATATAAATATTAGGTCTGATAAAGCCTTCGTATCGGAAAAGCTATAATTAACTCTGAATTATTTATTCGGTTCTAATTGGGTAATGGGATTTCAAGCCTAATTGAAAATGTTTGTCATTTTCCGTTTGTTAGGTGGATGTAACAAAAAAAAAATTGGGAATTTTGTCGTTGTTAAGACCCATTAAAACGGGGCACACCGTAATTTCGGGTGTTAACTAAAATCACTCGCCATGGCCTAAATCCGAAACAAAAACGACGCAATTGATAAAAATAAATTTATAAACAAATTATCTGGTACAACGGTTACTGGCAAATCAAGTATATACAATAATTAATTTACACTAAATGGGTGGACCAAACGGGAACGAAGCGAGATTTGCCTAAATTCTGGAATTTTTATTTAAAACTATTTAAAACCGTTATATAAAAGATGCTCCATTTGGCAACAACAATTAAAGTTGTAACGCAAAAATTTCAGATATTTACGCCAAACGAATAATACGTTTCATTGGATCCGAACGATGACAAATTCATGACGTTCACGCAAAAGTCACATGTCGTTCCTTCGTTTTATATTGATACATATTTTTCTATTGTTTAGTTTGATTATAATAATGTATATGTATAAACAACCACGTAAAAATAGATCGGATCAAATCTTATAAATCACGTGATACAGTTTGTCTAATAAATCAATATTATTTTAGAAACGTATCTGAATAATATCGCAATTCATTGTTGACGATGTATGAATAATCTTAAAATATTTTTTTATAAATTGTCGGATGATTATTAAAAATTGTCACAAACAAAATTAATACTAAGTGTATGAAATATTAAAAAAAATAGTATTTCTCAGACGTGTTAAGTGTCCTCAATCATAAATAAACTACGCACATAAATTTATTCTATGCGGTTACACGTGAAAATAGTAATTGTTTGTTGTTCATTCAAAAACATACTGAATCTAAAAATAGTTTGTTTCTGATCAATTTTGCAGAATGTAATTTAAATATACAATACACAATCACACGTGTATCTACGGCGTTCACAATTTTTCTTTAAAAACAAATTTGCCTAAATATAAAGCTATAAAGTAATAAATGTCTCAATCGAACCTTAAACATCAAAGGTTATACTCGAAGTTCTCGTCAATGATTTTGTTTTCAAAGCGATTCGAACACTAAACTACGTTTTATCAGCAATTTTCTGGATTTTCTAACAACGCAGGCCACATGCTTGTTATTTTCATAAAAATTCTAGAAATTGTTAAAACGCATTTATCAAGTTATATTATTTGTAAACGACATTAGACTTGATTAATTAGCAACGTTGTTATCTATTAATCGAAATTTTATTAATTATCGTCGTATGTTGATAAAGCCCAATAAACAAACCGAATAGTTTGGTAGTTTAATTAGATTTCCGTTAGAGCCCCCATGTTACCTTCTTACACGTGAGATCGGACGAACGTAGATATTTCAAATTAAAACCGGACCAATGTTTTGCCAAGTCCCGAACTTTTTAACCTTAACGAGATATTAACCCAATATGTGCGTTCCACATTATTTTAAAAATATATTTACAACGAATTTTAAGTGCGAAATTTTAGCAGCCTCCGAAAATAGGTTTTTTGAAGTTAAATTATTTTTGTTTTGCATTTAAATCGCCGTTGTCGGTCAAAAGCGGGTTAAGTGTAAAATCATAAAATTTTGTTTAGCGAATGCGAGCACCGATATTAAAATTGATAGATTTATGCGTTTGTTGCTACCGCATCATGTTTATTGTGTATGTTTCGGGAATGTCAGAGACAAAAACAAGGGTCAAATTTCGATCGTAATCAAATTATTACTTATTATTTAACTTTAACTTTCTAATTAAGATGTTTACTGTTAAATGTTTTCTTCGTACTACATTTTGCCGATATACGAAATTTTATCACATCAATACGATAATTGCGGAGACAGTGTGAAAATGATTTAATTAACTTATTTAATTGTTTTATACAAATGAATTACGTAAAATAAATCAAAAATCCCTTCCTTATCTAATTACTTCCATTTATTTAATTCAATTAATTTAAAAATCGTCAGTTAATGTGCAATTACTCAATAATTCATATATCATATCTATTAATTTAATTTACACTTAATTTGCTTAATAATCTATTTTATAATAGTCAGCAATTCGAAAGTGTTAAATTCAACACTTTTTATCGACTAATAGATTGACGCATTCTTAATTTTAAAAACATTGATAACAATGTAATAAATAACATCTTAAGGATAATATTAAAAATTGTTTATTTTTATTCCTGATAAATATTCACCTCGTGTTATAATTGGTTTTACTAAATTATCATATCGTATCATAAAGTTCAGTCATAAACTTGTTTTTTGTTATTTGATTACAATAGAGTATCGTAGACTAGACTAAATATTTATTGAATTTTTTTTGTAAACAAAAACAATCGAATGCAGGTGCTTGTTCATTAAAATAGATAAAATTTGCATTTCGTCAATGCATTCCTTTATATTGCATAGATAAGGGTGTTGTTTGGTAGAAATTTGTAAACAACTCCATTAAAATATTCTACGTTAATAAATTTTAATTCGTAATTATCACTTTTAACATTAAATCTAAATAATTGCTTCAAAAATGACAGAAATGTCTCATAACAAACAGATTTCCTACATTTAAATGGTTAGTATTCAGTAGTTAAAATAAAATGGTGATCTAAAATGGCAAAAACTGTTGCATTTTTGTTTTTTGTTGAGTAAGAAATTTTGTAACTATATAATTTAATTTATTATTTTAAAATTAGCTGTAAACATTCATACTTTCTTGTTTTTAATAGATTGATTTAATAAAACAAAACATTAACGTCACGGCCAATTATAAATAATCTATAAATAAATAATTTGATTCGTTCAACTTTAATTTTTGATAATTAAAGAATAAACATGTTTGATTTTTTTTGTGGTCATAAATGCAGCAACTTTTATTCGCATTTGGGTATTTATTGACTAAACTAAGCAAGTTTTATTCGATCCAGCTGATTAACTAATCTATAAAAAATTTGTGGCGTTGTTAATATTTTGATAATTAAAAAATAAATATTGTTCTTTGGTCTTTCTATTTTATTTTGTCTTTGTTTTTGTTGTCACACGAATCCAGTGTCATCTCCTGAGCAACGGCCCGAACTTCTGAGTGTGCTGAGTTTAGCGGCGTCGATCGCGCAACCGTCCGTTTCCTACGCCCATGGCCGAGAGAATTAATCTCGACTGAGGCAATGTCACGACACATGTAATTGCGCATTTACGATAAGATAGCTAGTGAGAATCGAGGCCGGTACACTGCAGTTACCGTAGGTCAGTAACAGCGGTCGTACTCTCGCACCCACGCTGCCGTCTGGGTCCTGGACTGTAGCCAACGCGGTGCCTAATTATCAGGACCGGATCCGGCCCAAACGCCACGAACCACGAACCAAATTGCAAACCGTACAGTGTGTTCGTCTCACTCTGGCTCGTGCATGCACCGCGACACGCACTGCGTAGGTCTCGTTTAATGAGTGTTTTTTGATGCCAGGCACGTCACTGTCCACTACAGTTTAATGCATTTCACTGTACAGTTTTAAGCGAAATTGCCTGCATTAACTTAATCGAACTAAATAAAAGGTTGATGAATCGTGGATAACACGAAGGTTGGTGAAAGTAATTACGAAAACTAGATAACTTGGTACATAATTAAATATTGTCTAGGAAACTGGCTCAATCACAACCTTTCAGCTGTAATTCTGTAAAACATCGACCATCAATTCACATGAAATGTAATAGAAGTTTGTAATAATAAAATAAAATATATGTCTTATTAGATTAACTACAAAATTAAAAAGTTTATTAAATTTATACCATGAGGTGCAACAAATTATTTTCAGAAAAACTTTCTTGTGCCATAACTTGTTTCAAATTTGTTCTGTCATAACTAAAATATTTTTCAATCTACCATAAATTATATATAAATTAATGTCTAGAAACTATTATATCTGCCATATAAACCAATTTTGATTCATTATAATAATTTAAAATTTAATTAGTCAATTTGTCAAAAAAATGTTTATATTAAGCAAAGCTTTTATACTATATTTTTGCAATATGATTAATAATGAAATAAATGTCTAATTACATTAATCACAAATTTATGAAATTTATATTAAATTTATAGCATAAAATGAAATTAATTATTTCAAATTTAAATTAATAACTCATCAAAAAAAGTTTTTAGTGAGTTAATTTGTTTTATACCATTCAAATTTGTTCCACAATAAAAATATTTTTTAATCTAAAGTATATATAAATATAATGTTTAGAACCTAATATAACTGCTATAGTTATTTAAAATTTAATTAATCAATTTGTCAAAAAATTAATATAAACATTTTTATTTTATATTTTCACATTAATTTTAATAATGAAATAAATGTTTAATTAAAATCACAAATTTATAAAGTATATATTAAATTTATACCATAAGTGCAATGAATTATTTCAAATTTAAACTAATAACTCCTCAAAAAATGTCTCTTATGTGTTAATTTGTCTTATTCCTTTCAAATTTGTCCTGCAACAAAAATATTTTTCAATCTAAATTATACATAAATTTAATGTCTAGAAACTATGGTACCTCTCATACAAACAATTTTATTTTGATTTGAATAAATTTGTAAAAAAATTATATTTAAACAAAGCTTTATTCTAAAATTTCCACAAATTTAAAAGCTTATAAAAACTTTTGCCATAAAATTCAAATTTAAACTAATAACTCTTCAGAAAAAGTTTCTTATACGATAACTTGTTTTGTTTATTTCTTTCAAATTTGTCCTGTCATAACTAAAATATGTTTCAATCTAAATTATATATAAATTTAATGTCTAGAAACTATGGTACCTCTCATACAAAGAATTTTATTTTGATTTGAGTAAATTTGTAAAAAATGTTAATATTAAACAAAGCTTTATTCTAAAATTTCCACAAATTTAAATGTTTATAAAAAACATTTGCCATAAAATTCAAATTATTTCAAATTTAAACTAATAACTCTTCAGAAAAAGTTTATTATACGATAACTTGTTTTGTTTATTTCTTTCAAATTTGTCCTGTCATAACTAAAATATTTTTCAAACTAAATTATATGTTGGTATAATGGCTAGAAACTAATTTAAGGTTTAGTCATTTTTAATTGTTAATGACTACCCCCAAAATTAATTCAGTGAATAGTATACAACATGGTCTATGGCGTTGAAAAATGAATAAGACTCAGAACAAGTCTCAAGTCAGTTCCACTTCAAACTTAAATTAATATTAAAAAACAACAGTTATATTCCCATATAAAACGAATGATAATTATATAGTTTTTTTTTATGATGTAACATTCGAACGCTGATTGAAAATGCTTATTTAGAATATCATTATAATTTAGTATTTTAATATCAAACCCACACAAATGTGGCATAATTGTTGTTTTATGTCAGATCTATTGTGAAATATCATCTTCGTCTCAATGCTAAGCAATCATCGTTTTGTAACGCATTAATACAATGCTATTGAAACGTATATTCTTAATTAGAATAGCATTTTGACATCTAATTACTATTATTAAACGTCCAGACCAACATTTAATCAGAAAAATAATATGTGACATTATGATCTTAAGCACTCTTATCTGCAATTTAGTAATAAACGCGACAAACAAAAAAATAAATTAATAAAAATATTGTGCTAGGTCACGTACACAGACAATCGTGTATATGTCAATTATGTTTAAACGCGTTGATATAAATCCATGCACGATTGGTGAGATTCGTATCGCCGATATTATTGACAGTTTTCAAGGTGAAAATATTATTTTGTGACTTGTGGATTTTATTAAAGTATTTTTAATCGAAAATATTATTGAAAAATTGCAACACCAAACGATAAAAATCAAATTCGCATGATTATAATACAAACAGAACTCCTTTGACTAAAGTTCTACAAAACAAATAATATAATTAAGATAAATTATGTTTTACTTGCGATTAGTGCGGCTTGGCTACGAAATTCAAAATAAATCAATTTTTAAATATTTCTACTAATATCTTGTTATTTATGCACGCGGTATGGGAACAAAATATTTAAATAAACATATAAAAATGTTAAGTCACAGTCAGATATTATATTATCAGTACTTAATTCTATTTATTAGCTTAACAGTGTAAAAATAAATATGTTTCGCTTGTCGCTAGGTAGAAACAAAAGTCTACTTGGAATTTGTTATTGCGTTTTCGCGTTTGACTAATATATGGAACAGGCAAAAATGCCACATGTTGAAAAACAACCCAGTTATCTCAACACTACACGCATACGATTGCAATAATTACCTACCCATTTTATTTATACACATAAATATTTAAGCATAGTCTAAATGTTATTGTCGTAGGTCAAAATGTAACGCGCAAAACGCACGATTTTAATTTATGATAATTTAGGGTAAACAGAATTATCATGATAAATAGTCTGGTGTGATAATGTGACTCTATCGTCGAAGATTAACACCTCGTAAAATTCCACATAAATAGGTTTATATATTAATTTATTACATTTTTCTTCAAAATATTTAACAAAATTAAACCAAAATATATATGTTATTGCGATTGGTTTTTTGTTTGGCTAAATAAACTATTGTCTGTATTTGAGTAATTCACAGAATAATGTAATCATCCATATGTCAACTTTGTATGTGATGATTTAACATAAAAAATCATGTCATCCGAGTAACGTGTTAAAACCGGGTCAATATTTACGCAATATTAGTGAGCTAATTATTTTTTCTCGTTGATAAATAAAACCCTTAATAAAATATTTGTTGTCCGAGGTCGAAAAATATTAACGAACAAACATATTATTTACTTTGTCAGATAAAAAAAAAATATGTGAGTATCGTAAATTAGATATCACGTCTGGGATCACTGAATTATTTTTATCTTAACGGCTCGGGAGGTGCATGGTTAATTTTGAGGCTGTGACATGAATTATATTAGAATTTATCATTATCATTAGTATTAATTAGTGCTTATCATTACACTTATGGTTATTGGTTGTTTTCGACAAATAAAAACTACATGGAAGGGACAAATTAGGTGATTTGAAAAGTAAAACGTTTCTGTGGTTGATTTAACATCCGTTGCGTCTTTGTTCAGTGTTTCGAATGACTAAAATTTATTGGCTAATAATATGTATACGATTGCTTGTATTTTAAAACTATGAAAGCTGATGTTGCATAAATCAATGGTCACGTAGATATTCGAGACGGTCGAAATTTATAAAAGACCTATTATATTCGAAACAGATAAGATGTCACGTAGTCAATATTTCATTTTATAACAAACACTACGCCATTATATTTTAATATCGATCGGTAATCAAATTTTGTCTACCGTTGCCGGTGATTCAACACGAAAATGAGATTGATATTATATATGTGTAAATATTATATCACTGCGACGAAAAAGCTGATAAAGCAGTATTATTTCCAAAATTGATTTTAATACGTGACTAAAAACGGATATGAATATGCACTAATGTCACGCACTTTTTATTGTATACAAATCAAAACGACCAAAGTGCAATAAGGAAGGACAATTTAATTAGTCTATTTCAATTAAATACTGACACACAGTTTTGACCTACATGTCTTTGGATTTTGACATATTAGTACAAAGTTCCTGTAAATTGTCCCGAATTGTTATTTGATGCTAATTTAAATTTTAATACGAACACATATCAAACGTAAAATATAATTAAATTTTAAATTATGCGTATTTCACATTGTATGACATTTAATATGTTGGAAAAATTGTTTTAAAAAGGTAATTTCAACTCTTCCCACGTAAGATTCTGTATTAAATTTAAAACCAAACAAGTTTTTTCTTTTAAATAAAAAACGTAGTTATAATACGTTTTAAATTTGAAATGTTTGAGACCGATATCAGCTTTAAAAAGTTTGTAGGTTTGGAAATTTTAAACTTCACGAGTAAACGGAGCAGACATTAATTAATTTTTTGGTGGTCTTCGGTATTTTTTTACCATTAAATCTGGTTAATTTTCTTTTAGTTTAGAAATGCATCCGCACAAATAAGTAACATGTGCGGTGCCGTTTCATTTTCGAAGCTATAATAAAAATAAAACAAGTTACAAGTTAAAAATAGTTTATTAAAATATTCAGTGATTTTTAAGGTTTTTTCCATGTGTCATAAATTATTGAAATATAGTATAATGGACTTTAGAAACTCAATTTTCGCTTAATTTTCGCCAAATACGTCGATACGTAGGTGTTGGATTATTATAATGGGAACGTTGTCTATGACATTGAAACATAAATATGGATGGATTATTCTGATTATCGATTCCATATTTGCTCGAACAAAAACAGTTAATGATGCAGACATATAACGACATGGTATTATAAAAATAATCACGTACAGGGAAGTGATAGGAATAAGTTAAACAATAAACAATAGTCTGATCTGAACCAGATAGTGCGCTGTTTTCGTTGGACATTTACGTATATAATGTTTCAGAAAAATTATGAACAATATTTGCATTTTTAGCAGCCAAGATTTTTTATTAATAACAATAAACAATGAGTACATTAAGTAATGCGTGTGTATATTCGAAATGGTCGTTAATTGAGGACACGGAAATTTGAATGTCCTGCAAAAATTAACAACAATCGCATCCAAATGTCCTTTGATTAATATTATTTCTTTTTTCAAAACAATTGCGATATTAATTATTATTACTATTGAAGGTGTAATATTTTATTAGTTATTATAAGATTCAGGTGATACAGGAAATATATTTCTTTAGTGTTTTATTTATGCAGTTTTATCGACAATTAAATGTTAAAGCTATTATTAAAAGAATAATAAATTATATATTATACCAAAATAATGCAATTATCTGTTGTAAAATAATCACAACAGGTTTGCATCGTAAAAATTGTTGTAGAAATGAGATTTTAAATTTTATATTGCAATAAAACATTAGAAAATAGAAAAAAGAAATAAAACACCTTAAAATTTCTCATTAATGAAACTATTTTATTGCCGCAATTAACGCAAAATTTAGGATAATTCTAAATATGTCATAATTTAAAACAACAAGCCATATAGGACTTAAAATTATACAGATAATATGCAAGTACCATACTATTTTAGGAATCAACATTTTTAAAATGAATTATCGAATTAAAAATGGTTAATAAATCTGAAAAGGCGTAATTTAAATGTAATTCTGGCATTGGACAATCGAAAATATTGTGTTAATGGACAGAAGAGCCAATGTAGATATAATGGCATATTGTAAATCGAAATTAAATCCGCCCAAGTAACTGAAAAAAAGTCGTAAATGGAGTGTCACTTATCAATATGTCACTAATAAATTAACGCAAGGTTCTTTCATATTATTATCTCTTATGATAAATTCCCGACAAAATTAAATTCAAGGCTGAAAAATTACTCACACATCTTTTGCACTTTGTTTACGCTTTGCCGTATCTTTTATGGCCTGCATGTCCTGTTTATATGCACGTTTAAATAGTAATTGTTCACACAGAGAAATAATTACTACTTTAGTTGAGCAGGTTTATTTCTGAACGCTCAAATTTATGTCGCGGCTGGACCAAAACGTTGGTGCATTTTTTTTTTCTATGGCGGACTGCAGAACATTTTATAATATATGAAAATACTGTTTTATGCGAGCTAACAATACATAATTTATTGAAATAGAGGTATTTGCTTTGCTAATGGATGTTCGCTGATTCGTTGTAAAAATCATATGATTGATTAATTATCAAATTATACATGTAATGTGTTTAAAATTATTTTATCGAGATTGTTACCGCAATAAAGCATTTCGAATGATTGTAAATACAGTTCCATGGGAAATCGCAATGATATTTGAATTATAAGTAACGCAGATGTTGTTAATTTGCATAATAGATAAATAATATAATGCGAGTTAAATATACTGGTATTCATTAAGTGCTGTTTTACATATATTGTGAAATTTTGTTTACTTCTATAATGCACATTTTAATTTTGCAAAATATGAAAATTTAATTATAATGTGAGTTTGTTATTTGCGTAACTGTTTTTTATTGTAAATCATGAGTTCAAAATATATTCATTGAATATTTATTATATTTTTACTTTAGTTTTAGCCATAAAATCATAAAATTAACAGCAATCAAATGTATTTATAGAAATATGAATAAGAGACTACATAATAACAATCTTAAAAGGATATTTGACCTTATAAACCGGAATTCATATTATTTAACGAAATTTCAAAAGCAAAACAACACCTATAAGGTGTGTGCAAGGTTGACAAGTCTTACCCTCTGAAAAAAGTTTAATTATAGGTTTATTTTCTGCATGAAATTCATTTGGAAATAGGATCTCACGATGATGAATGATGGCAGCTAATCTAAATCGCAGATACGAATCCGATTAATTTATCAAATTTAATAGATTTAAAATGGCAAGAGATAAAAACACTATTTCAAACTATGTTTTTTTTATTTTTACACGAAACAGTCAAATTAATTTTCTTATTGGTTTGAAATAGAAGGAACATCAATATGATTTATCTATTTTTCACTATTACCACCTGGTAATATAGTAAAGGTCGACATAATGAATTTGTTTTAAATTAAAACAAGTATAATTTTTATTTTTTTTAATTGTCGGCTAACACTGAATTTTTACTGTTTTTTTCTCCTGCTATGGAAATAATTACAAGATAATTTGACATTACATAAAAGATGATTAAATATTCAAACTTGGTGTTGTGGCCATAATTATAGCAATTAATTAAAATTAAAAAGTATGAGATGTACTACTTGAATTGGATGTCAGTATCTATAATATTTATTGTTTTTTCTCTTATTGTTTTGTATACTATGCCATCCGTCAATTTAATTTTACTTTTTTTTTTTGAATATTGATTATAGCAGGTTTTTAGTTTCTTAGGCCTTTTATTACTCTCTGTGAATTTAAACTGATTATTTTCTAGCAGTCTTCTCCTTTTTATTTTTATTTGTTTACAATTATTAATCGTGTGAAATTGTAAGAAAAATTATAATTTAAGTTTACCAAGAACGAGGGAAACAATAAGATATGGCAAAAGATTTACAGCTAAATAAGTCAATCGTTTTCCGTATTATCAAAAAATTTAGAAAAACTCGCCATGTGGTAGTTGCGAAAAATTTTTTTGCTACTTTAAAAAATTTAGTCGAATGTTAAAAACAATCCAATCTTATCGTCAACTGAAAGCAAAGCCAACCTGAGGAAATGCGACTTGCTGAAATTGGTTCAAGGACTGTGAAAAGATGGTTAGTAAATGAAAGTTCGTTTGACCCAATGTTTAGCTCAATTCAGAAAAGTATACCGTATCGGACAAAATTAGGGCGACTATCTATTAAATAAAATATTTAAAAACTTAATTATAAAATATTTATTTATGTCCACAATTTGTCTTAGTTTTCTTATGTCTAGCACATTTTTCACGTTCAGTAAAAGAGAAATTGCTTTTATTGAATTATTTCTAAAAACTAAAAAAATTTAATGAAATTAATGTGGCTTATAATTCAGGAAGATCAGAGAAAGTTATAAGTGAACAGTTTCTTGTATCAAAATAAGTCGTATTAAAAACAGTTAAAAGGTATCGAGTTCATGGAAGTGTGAAAAATCGACGAAACAGAAAAACCTCCAGAGACCTCATCCAAAATATGTTGCTATAACTATTAAACATGGAGGTGTTTGTGGAGGTACCCTATTATGAATGGGAAAAGCTGCTAAATTTATATTTCAGCATGAAAATGACACCAATTTTGTATAAAACAATAATAGTAAATTAATATTATTTTAATAGTTAACATTTTAAAAAGTTGCTATAATAATAACCACTACTGACTATATTTTTGAGACGAGGGGAATTCAAGCAATAATATACAAAATAGTTCTAATGCATCTTTATGTCGTTGTTACAACGGGAGTTTTCGGGTCGACTTAAACGTACTCGATTTACTGTCGAACATTTTTAAACTGTCTTCGTTTCTTTTTATCCTTCCATTTCAAATTTTACAGCTTTATATCGAAATCGAATGAACTATGAACGAAGAACTTTTAAAACGTGAACCGGAATAAAATAATTGTTAGAAATTTCATTCGTGCGATTCTATTAAAATAAAATATTGTACCGTATCAAATTGAGTGATTATTAGAAGTCGATTATTTACGTTCAGTTGGATGTTACAGCAGTCACTCTGAAACTCAAGAACACGTGTAAAGCAGCTGTTGTCAAATCGTAATTGAAATGCTAACTATGCAGCCGAAATTTATAACCTATTATGTGTCATATTCCGTAAAATACACGCTACTTCCTATTATTAATTAACTGCATTAATTGCTTTAGTAGTAATGGCATGCATAAACGAAGCGGAGAGAGAAAAGCCGTAAACACTTACATTCACATAATATTTACAAAGTGGGTATACGTCTAAAACTTGTAATATTATACTTCATAAATACCCGCTTATCTGATAAATTGTATCCGTTTAAAAAATAATTGTATTGTATTATATTTATATTTTTATTTAACGCTATACTTGAAATACGCGTACCAACATCCTGTGAAGGCATTTTAATTATGACTTTTATAAACACAACAAACAAATTTATGTGTCACCGAACTCGACCCGGTGTAACCAACGGGGGAACGTTTATACAGTGTCACACAGTTCAGGAGAAAGCACCCCGATATTTTGTTTATTTGTAAGATTGAGTTATATCAATTTTGGTCAATTTCATTATTATTATACAGTAATGGTCGTTATAGCTAAATATTTTAGCCAAAACTCTGAAGTTTATATTCGTTTTAACGTCTGGAATTCATTTAATTTAATTTGGTTATAAACGTGACCTTCCATGTTTTCTATACGGTTAATGTCTGAAGATGGGGATGGACTAGGCAAAACATCGAGGCTTTGGTCATTGAAACAATCCATGACAATTTTGGATTTGTGTTTGAGATCGTCTTCATGCTGAAACACATTTATTAAGAGCATCATTTCTTCAATATATTGAAGGACATCAGTGTTCTGTGGTCCAGTAAATGTGATTCTTAGAAAATTAAAATTTGACTTCATATTTTTAGTAGAAACCAATAGGTCTGAAATCAAACAAATCCACATCCACAACCCTGGAACTAATTTTAACAAGTCCCATTTTCTCCAGATTGGCTGGATCCTAAGCAAGTCAAAATTGAACTTTTTTAGTAGAAACTAGAGTTTCTCTTGTCGATGAAAATAATCTTCATCTGTTAACCATCTTTGAACTAATTTCAGCTTCAAGTTTGTCGAACTCAGACAAATTATTCGTAATTGTAATAAGCAAAAAATTGCTAATAAATAATCGGCCACAGAGCAAATTCACAGAGAGCAATAAAGACCATAAGGCAACAAGTTCATCTTCTTTATCCATTGAAAAAAAAAAGATTAATAGGCTGCATATTAGGCACAACAATAAGAGAAAAACAATAAACATTACAGGTACTGTCATCCAATTCAAGTAGTAGAGTTCATATTTTTAATATATCAATTTTAATAAGTTGCTATAATTATGGCCATTACTGTATATTTAAAACAGCTAAATATTAAGCTTAAGACTACTACTAATACCGAATATATACTTGAAAAATCCATTAGCAAATTAAATAAATATGTTCCAAATTCATTTTGGGTATGAATGCAGTTATAAAATTTTCAGATTAATAATGCAATCCTATTAATAAGTAAAAATTGTAAATGTACACATGGGGATAAAAGCCTTAGGTGTTGAGTTCGCTACAAAGTGTAACAAAATTAATAAAAGCACCCATTAATAAGTAAATAATGTATTTCAGGAGACGGCAGACAAAATAAATGCGAAACGTATTTTAATAAGGTCTCAGGTAGACAACAGCGTGGCAAATCACTGCATAATTTAAAGAATTTTAGGAGTTACGCATTTTATTAACTGCTTCAAAAATGACAAAAATTTAAGGTGTTAAGATTTGTTCATTAAAAACCCCAAAGCGTGGAGCTTATTTAATTTTTAATGAACATTTTTCTCGCGCACGGAATTTTTGTGCAGGTTAAAAATGATTTTACAAACTTGGCGACTGTATTTATACTCATTGAATTTATGTACAGAAATAAATTGTCTATTTTTAATGACAAGTAAAATTAGCCAACAACATAAACGCCCATTTGATTAATAAAATGAAATACATGCGCCTAAACCGGGTACCTAATAGTTTTCCTAGGTAAAGTCGTTGCCAAAATGCTTTTACTTAATTTCTAAAACCATAATACATATGTGGTTATGGAACTGTTTTTATGTTATAACATACTTCACGGTTGAATAGTGTACAACCTCTAAAGACGTTTACAACGAAGTTATTAAAGCGTCGTTCTCATTATTTTAAATTTATATTTCAGTTGTCAACAAAAAGTGCCTTAACGATGTAAAAATTCCACACAATTTTTATAAATAAATTGAAGCTTGTCCGTAAGTGCTCAAACAGACAAATCCGGTTTTTGTAGATTCATGCGATCCCATCAAATTTATATGAGTGCATTAATTTAATTAAGTTGTCATACGTGTTAAGTTAACAATGTGTCATGTAAACGTTTTTTCGATGATGAAAACAACATACGGTTTTTTAATGATGACAGAATTTCAGGCAGTTCTCGTTACAAAAACAATGCAGCCAGAACATAATTTTAATTAATTAAAAACGTCAATTAATAAGATGAAGACACCATTAAAATATATAAAGTTATTTTGTAGGAGAACTGCAACTATGCTACTCCAGATACTCATCTAAAATAAGACCACTGTAAGAAACACTATACAAATTACAACCACGTTAATTCAAACTTGAAAGTTATACAATTACATTTAAGTACATACTAATATATTTCTGTGAAAACTCTTATTTCCCAAACGTTTCATTAGCTAGATTCAGCGCAGAGAACAGAGATAGAGCGTACGTACGTGCAGTATAAGTTGTATGCACACTGTTAACGGCAACGTAGTCAGTTCTGGTCCCAAGATTTTAATAAACATAAAATACATTTAACATCATCTCTATTAAATTTAATAAAAGCATTTTACAATCATATGCGTTTTGTATGCACTATTCGCTATGCGGAATCTGCGCCCCGGGACCCAACTTACGACCTTTGATGTTTCACACTTAAAAAATCTAATTTCCATTGCACACTGAAATTGCTTAATAACAGACTTTTCTAGTCGTCCGATATAAGGCAGTCGAAAAACCTGTCGCAGGACAAGATAATGATTCCCAACGTTCACGAAAACTTTTTTCTTATCTAGAATACAGGTCTAAAACGCTGAAGTAATAAAGTATGTTTGTGAGAGTAGTGGGACTGCAATAAAAAACTAAATACAGTAGCTGACAGCTCACATCCCAGGTGCACAGGTATCCACAAGATAGACCTTATGCATGCAACGTTGCCACATACAGTTCTTAATTTCGTTTCTTCGATTACTGATACCCACCTGTATGTATCATGCTGCTATACATTATTATGTTCTCAACCTTGGACATTTAAAAAAATCTCTTAGGACATATATTTTTCATTTGCGTTTTATTTTGTCAAAAGGTTTGCCTTACAATCACTCTATTCCAAAAACTAACGAACTATAATTGGGCCTGAAATATTTTATTTTTAAATAAATACATCCTCTGTATATTAAATAAATGGGATAGAATCATTAAAAAATATAATATGTAATAAAATTGCAGAAAATGTATAAACATTTATTAGATAATTAAGAAAAACCATAAATATATGTATTTCATTTTAAAATTCTTAAAACAAATTAAAATGTAAAACTATAATAATTACAATAATAATAATAATAATGGAATATTAAGTAAAACGATACTTATTTTTTACTTTTTATTGCAGAAAAAATTACAACCTATTATTATATTAAGAGTACGAAATCAAGTTTAAAAAATGAGCAAAAATAAAAAAAATTGTTTTGAGAATTTCAAGACAAATATTTGACTTAATAAAACTAATTGATTTGGATAAACTTGAGTGAATTTTAAATGTGTGCAGCTTGAAATCTTGTAAAACTTCCAAAATTACATTACAGTGGTACAAACCACTTATGATAATAAAATATAACCAGAGAATAGTAATGGAACATTTTTTAGTTGTCGAATAAACATTTTGAAATAATCAATTCAATGCATAGTAAAACCCATTTTCAAAATAATTAAATCTTAGTACAGTCTACGCTTATCAAAAAAAATATATATATAGTGGTACCAAACGGGCTCCAACTCGGACGTTGAACAGTTCCAATACTTATACCTGAAACCGGTTCGGTTCAAACAGTAGCTGTCCGCTAAAGAATAATACTCATTATTCATTCGTTTCAAACCATTTATTTTTATTTCGAGATAATTTGACATTTAAATAAATATAATACACACACACAGACGCAGGACGAATATCAACGTTATAGGGTGTGTAGGCTGTTTAGTTTGTAAAACAAGCGATGGTAATTAATTCAAGATAGGCCGGTTTTTGTGGAGGGGCATGCACATCGAAAATAAATAAATAAAAGTTGGTTGGAGATTTTCGTGGTAGTAAATCGTAAATGTGATTTATAAATTGGAACGGTACGGAATTAAGAAGTCAATAAAATCAGCAGCAGACCGGCATTATTCAATTAAAAATGTAAATTCTCAGCACTTAAAGTTAAGTCGCTTATTAAAATGTATGCTTTTAATTATACTTATTAAAGATTTTTTTTATTTGCTAAAGAGATTACGCTTTCAACATAGAAGCCAACAATTATATCCTTCATGTTTATTATATTCTAAATGTGGAGAGAACATAAACTTGCTTAACCAAGTAGCGAATTAATTTTAGATACTGCAAACACATAGTTTATCGTTTTTAAGTGATGGTTAAAGTATTCTTCATACAATTTGCTTAATAAAACTATTGTTTTTTATTAATATGGCATTGTGTTGTACACAATTAATAACAACATTAGAAAATACCATTTATCATTAACAATGTTTACTTTATTTCACACCCCTGTCTGGTGCATGTAATAAGCGGTGATACAATTGATTACAAAACATCACAATGAAACTGCATTTGCAATGTTGTAGATACGCAGTCGCCCATTAATAATTCACGACTATATAATTAACATAACAAAATTGATTTTTTCAAAAAACAAAATGCGATTAATTGACTCGTTGTGTATAAATTTCCATAATGTGTTTTACATTAAACGCACAAATAAACAAATAAACAGAAACGTGACAATCTGATGCAACGTTCGTCTCAATGTGATAAAATTAAATTAGCGCATGCACAAACACTATTAATATTCTCGGGGCTAACAAAGAACAATAATTTTTAAGGTCATTTCCTTTAACAACGAAATATCCAAATGCAAAATAACACATACACACTGCTACGACGCTGCAACCGTTTTGAGCAGGGGCAAAGAGCTCATCGGAACACCAGGAATGTTCAGTGTTAAAATTACATTATATTGCATAAAAATGTGGACTAAATATACCCGTGGTCGCTCTAGAAAACACTTTTTAAAGTAATTCGAGAATAATTTATAATCTCGCGAAGAAGTTCCAGCGTGCGAGATGTCCTTTAATCTGACAGTGGCGGTAAAACAAATAAGATAATTGAAAATATGTGTTGGCACCGCCTCAAGGTCGGAGTGCGTTATTTATCCACCATCTGAGATGTTCCTTTTCCAAATCCCATTTGCCGTTTTACTTGTAATTAGCGAAAATAACCGCGCTTTATTGACTTAGGTGATAATAGTGGAACTAGTTCAATTCGGTGCCGGCATAAATTGTTATTTTACTGTATTATTCCGACGATAAATCAGCAGTGCAACTCTTGCGATATTATTAGACATTCTTGATATCTCCATAAATAAAATCAAATGTGGCTTGGCTTTTGATTTACTGACAATATTTTTGCGCGTGGAAATGTAATAATTTCAAAATCCTCCGACAAATTTTGTGTTATCATGGATTTATTGTGACCAAACGGAGGTTGCGGCAATTATAATATCAAGGTTAATTTCGGCTACTTCATAAAATGAATCATTGTTAGAAAAGTACGATATTGGACGACAAATAATTCTGCCGCTTTTGTTCAATGTTATTTTTGGCATATTTATTGTCGCTCCCGCAATTATTTATGTTTTATTAAGTTCGTTTCAGGAATGTGCAAGGATCCTTTTTTAAATAAATAGATGGCTTGCGCATTATTCATTCTCTAAGTATTTATATTGTATTGAGGTCTAACGTAAATATTTTTGCATTGTTCAACAAGTACAACCAATAGGATTGTGTTGCTAGTATTAAACGGATATCTTGAATATTTAGAATGGTACACATTTTTCTGTAATTATGTATCGCATAAGACACCGTTTTTAATTGTAAACTTAAAAAAAGGTTAAAGTCTGGGTACATAAATGTATGAAAAACAACTCTCCAATTAGGTTATCTTGATTTGCGATGCATTGCAAAAAATATTTGCATTTGTGTCAGCACAAATATATCTTGGAAGCGATAAAAGTATCTCAATACAGAGCATTAGATAATGTTTTTTATTTGCACAGGAACTTAAAAACAGATTACCTTTTACAACGACATAATCCTGACCAAAATCATGGATCATCATTTTATTCTGCAGATAAACACGTGGTTTCACGGCTATTGACAGAGGAGTATCAAGAAGTAATAAAGAGTATTGTTTCAAGCAAAATTCAAAAATGGGACATCGCGCCGCTAATCCGTGATCCTTCGTGATCCGTAAATTAAAAGGAACGCGTCGATTTTAATCCCCATTGTAGCCGGTTGTAGTTCTTCCATCGCTAAATTGAATTTAATTCTTTTATTAAGATGTAAATAAATCCCTATTCAGTAACAACGTGTCCACATTATCCTAATCCCTGTGCATTTATGAGGCATGTATATTATAGCTGTACGTGTTGACAAATCAGAGGCAGCAACTTAACATAAAAAACTTTTTATTTAGCCTATTTTTTGTGTTGTGTTCGTGCTTAAAGGAGAGCTTCATGAATAACGGATTAAAAGTAATCCTTTTATCCGAGTTACTATGCAAGACAGGTGTCTGTAAATATTACACATTTTGAGTGCTTTATGCGTTCGCTTTGCGTCGTAAACATCGTTCGAAATTTATTTTAAGCCTTTGACAGATGAACTAAATAATTTTTTGTACCGTTACTGGTCGGAAAGACAAAACGAAAAAGCTGTGCTGCGATAAATATTCGTGTAGGTGACCAGTTCTCTCGATCGTTTATTATCCGTTTTGCTCTTTTTGCCCCCTCCGAAACGAAATTAAAATCGACACCACTTATTTTATCTATACGTGTGCATGTATATTACATGAAAATAGAAATTTTCAGTCGTATTAAATCCCGATCTGCCATGGTGGTTTCGAAACTCGGTTTCAAGTTTCTCACTTACGAAGTTACAGCAATATGAGAAGGTTAATTTCAATTCAACAAACGGTAGGTCTACATTAAGTTCAAGTAATATTTTACGTGTTTCATTTTCTTTTCCATATTGGGTGTTTGATATAATATATGCTGTCCATAAAGAGCAGAGGTATCCAAAGGTCGCGGGTTACATAACGTTACAGAAAAAATTCAATTAAAACAATATTTCAAGACCAATTACACAGTTTTATTTAAATTGGATTACGTTTTTCAACATGGCAATCATTAAAGTAATATGGTGTTAAACTGGATGTAAAAACTACTGTGTTTTCTGTTAAGCCACTTTATAGCAGTTGCCTTGTTGTTGTTAAACAAATAATAATTATGTTTGTTAAGCCCATAATAATGGATAACTTCTCTGGAAAGCTATAAAATTTAATAAACTAAGCCCACACTCCCAACGTGAGCTAATAGGCACTTAAACGTTAGGTCAGTCAACTAAATTATATTCAATTTTGATTAATAAAGGAGAAAAAACAAATTATAGCAATGCACACAAAAAATGAAAATATAAATCAATGTTTGTGTGTGTACAGCACAATAAGAAGCTTTCAAATTAGTTAACGGTTTATTTAGTGTGGGTTGAAAAGTATTACTTATTTAAATATCATTAGTTTGTCCAGTCAAAATAATATAATAATAGAATAGACTAAATAAATATATTTACAGGGTGTTTCCAAAACTTTCTTCTATTAATTTATACAATAGTGGTCATTATTATACTAACTTATTAAAATATTAACTGTTAAAGTAATCAATTTACTATTGTTTTTATAAAATATTATAAATATTACTATAATCTAATTCTCTGAAATATTACATATATTTTTCTGATTTCAGCTGAACATAAATACAACTTTAATTTTGAAAAGGATTTTGAATGATTAAATATATGTTATTTCATTTAACTTTAATACTTCGTATAATATCCTTTTTATTCTTCCTCTATCACTTTCCGAATATACGACAAATGTATATTCCCTCAAGCTTCTTGAATAGCTTGAAGATTTCACTTAAATTTGTATAATTTTTATGACGAATTTGGTTATAAACATGATCTCCCAGGTGGGGTGATATCTTGAGATTGGGACGAACAAGATAAATAATTAATGCTTCGGTTAATATTGTTATTTATTAAGTCCCTGTACATAATTCAGTCTAAGGGAGCCTACGTCAGAAGAATTGAAGCATCTCCATGGTATTATTGAACCATAGTGGATATAACAAACTTCTTGTGTAGCTTTGTCACAATAAGATGTTTGACATAAGTAGAACCATAATTCTTAACAAATTACAAGTCCCATTTCTTCCAGTTTGACTTTAATTTTAGTTGATGATAAAATTGGAATTTTTTTGTGCTATTAGTTTCTCTATTTTTTTTAATAATACTGACTTATTTAGCCGTAAACCTTTTGTTCCCTTCTGAACAATGCTTAAATAATGCTACAATGATTAAATAATTGCCATAACCAAAAGATCGCTAGTAAACAGTCGATTTAAATTCGTAGGGACGAATGAAAGACCATAAAGTAAAAAGTTGCTATAATTTTGTCTATTGAAAAATAAAAAAGTACGCAATTTTTTAAAAAATAGAATTAGATCGACCGGTTGTACAGTAGACAAAACAATTTCAGAAAAACAATAAACGTTATAGGTACTGGGATCCAATTCAAATAGTACAACTCATGTTTTCAATATATTTTAATAAGATGTTATAATTATGACCACTACTGTATGATCTTTTTCTCAAGTTAGAAAACATCCTGTATAAATACAAGTTGCCTATTTATTCCCATTTGGTTCGCTGTTTATGTAGTTTTACATTTCATAAAAATAATTCCAGACTTCAAAAAGAGTTACATGTGGAACTAGTCGTCGGTGCTTGTGCTCACCTAAGCGAACACCATCCGAAAAAAGTTGTCACTAATTGCTCTCGTGGCGTGCAAAACAAAATCCCCCGAAGAAAAAAATAACACGAGCCGTTTAATAATAGCCTATAAGGCTTTTTTATTTCGTGTAGAAAGTAAGGAGAGTAAAAAAGCTCGTCTGCGGTGCAGTTATCTTCTCAGAATCGGTTCCCAACAATGTGCCAAACCAATATTAAAAACAAGCCCGTGGTCTTTGATGTTGCGACAATTTTAATATCCTTCAGGGTGCTCGACAGTTCTGGTAAATCCAGAGCCTCATCTCCTCCAAAATCTTTCCAGTGCCGGAGTTAATGATTTATTCTTGAATAAGTCCATTGTGTGCACCATAAAATAATTCACTAACAATAGAACAGTTAAACGGTTTATTGCAAAATAAATAGACGCAAACTAATAAAGCAATAAAACGAATATCGAACGTAAATTCAGGAAGTGTTTCCGTGACGCATAAACCCACAAATGTGGGCTAAAGTCGCCATAATACATTTTTCCAGCGGAACAATGAAAAAAAAAGGAGAAAAAAAAAAAAAAATTCGCAAACAGTTCATAAACTTGTGTTACGTTTCCGTCAGCATCTAAATATACTTGAAAGTTTGGTGCACTTTTAAAATCCTCGGTAAACAGCCGGAGTTCAAATACATCGAGTCGCGCGCGCGACGCCAGAGCCGGCTTTGCGCCGGGCCATCGACTTCGTATTAATCACTTATTTAGTTTTGTTGCTCTTGCACCTTAAAATCTTCTTAGTCATTTATATTTATGAGACAGTTCGCTGAGGTATTTATGTTTCGTTCGTTGCGAATGTCGTTTACCCACTATTCGTGTAATTATAAGGAGTCGGTTAAACCGCGGAACGGTTCCCGAACCGGCTCAAATAAATTTAACCCGCTGCGCAGATGTAAATGTTTCCACTTCTACACACACACACACACACAATATTGGAAAATGAAAAATTTTAACTGGCACATAATTTAATACAATGTAGTTTCCCTTGTGAATTGACGTGTGCAGAACGGCGATTCGAGCACGTGCTTTTCTATATCGGCGATTGTTGCAAACGTGAAATTGCACAACAAATAAATCTATCTATGTCCTGGTCCGGTTTACAGTTTCCATAGCAAATTAAATTATGCTTAGCCAACAAGGCTTTCATTAATCGGTTTTTAACACGCGGCGAGTAAACATACAAAATAAAATCGGTTTTACAGCCGAATCACGTTTAGTTTAATGAGGTCGCATCAAACTTTATCTCCGACTTTTTGTATTAGAAAAATGTAAGGAACTTTTAGTAGTTTACTGCTTTATATAAAGTTCAATGTGGACATATAAGCATAAACTGTTAATTTGTATTATCCAACTTACAAGATTATTTTTAACAGTCACTTATCTATTTATACTTTCCATCGCCAATTGAGTCAATTATCAAGATTCGGTAATTCTGAAACGTCAAGTTAATAATTAATACTTCAAATATATAATATAATTAATATCTGAAATATATTTTTTAAATACAATGTAGGCCATTTGAAATCGGGATAACCCCTTAAAATTTATATTTTTTTCAATTTTTTCAACAATTTTCAATTGTAAAACATGAAAACCAAAACCAATTGGGTAAATTTTCAGACATGAAAATTGAAGAAATCATACCAGCAAATTTTTTATAGAACATAACAATTTTCAGTAAATTTTCAGACATGAAAATTGAAGAAATCATACCAGCAAATTTTTTATAGAACATAACAAAATTCACAAAATTCGAAAAAATATGTATATTCATAATTCTATGAAAAAATTAAAAATCATGTTCTTTTTATAAAATTATTTCATAATTAATATCTGAAATATAATATTTAAATACAGTAATTTGAAAACGGGACATAAAATTTGTATTTTTTTCCAATTTTGACAATTTTTTTCAATTGTAAAGTATGAAAACCAAAACCAACGGGGTAAATATTTAGGCATGATTGAAGAAATCATATTAGCAAATTTTTTATAGAACATCAAGTACCCCAGTGGATTGAGCAACATCTGAAATGGGTATATACCAAAATTTTGTATAGAACATCAAAGTACACCAGTAGATTAAGCAACCTCTGAAATGGGTACATACTAAAATTCAAAAAAATATGTTTAGAATAAACTATAAAAAAAATAATTTTCTTATTTTTCAAGAATATTTGAATATTATACTAATAATACACTTATACTAATAATATTAATACCCAAATTTTAAGCATATTTCATATATTCCCCTTTTGAAAGGTAAAAAAATGAAAGAAATTAAAATTTGAAAACTTCTTTTTTGATGTACTACGGTGGTTCCCTTGATTACTTCGCAAACTCGACGTCTGTATTATTAGAATAGAAAACTTGACCAAGATCTCGAAATTTCGAAATTGTAAACTAAAAACAATCTCGTGTTTATAAATTAATGTACTTAATACGGATCTGGAACGACATCTTTATTTATATGTATATTTTTATACAATATTGGCAAAAATTACAATAAATTAAGATAACTGAAATTTTATTTTTATTATTGCCAAGCGAATTATATTTAAAAGAAAATAAAAATTTTGTGATCTTTTTAACCTTGATTTTTTAGTGTTATTGATAACTCATCACTAATTACGTCAATTCAATAATTAAATAATTATTTTTTTATTTAAGTATACAAAATTGTTATCAATATTAATAAAATACAATAATTTTAAATAGGGGAATATTCATTTATACATTTATCATGTATTTTACACAACACTGGAAAAAATTATAATAAATTATAATAATGAGTTATGTCATTTAAAAATATAAATGAAATTATTACAGTGTATGTTTTCGTAATATTTGTTCTAAGCAATTTGCTTTACAATACAAATAAATTAATTATTACATTATTTCAGTTATTTATATTTCTATGATTGTATATGATTATCTGTTTACACATATGAAAGTAAATATTATGAATATTATAAGAGTAATTATTAAGTACTGAAAACGAAATGCGAGTTTGCGTATTTACCTATTAAAATATCCGGTTCATAATTACACGTAACAGACATTTAAAGGTTTTAATAAACCATATTAATTACTTGAAACGTACAGACCTGAATGAAACGATTGACCGTCCTTCACTTTTTAAATTCGGTCCGAGCCAACACAACAAATTAATTTCTGTTCGACTTCGCGAGATACAATTTACGGAAGAATTTATCGTCCCTTTTGTACGTGGCGTAAGTAATATCGCGGTTATAAATTTATTAAAGCCCCTCGGAGTTAAACTCGCAAACCGGCTAAATCTTTAAACTTGTCGAGTTTGATGTCGGTTTGTTTTAAAAAAAATTTCACGTACATACGTGTGATAAACTCGGATCTAAACCGAGCCCGGGCATGATGGATTCTCTTATAGGAAAAGTTTCGGTCATAACTTGAACTGTCTACGAAAATACTCAATTTTGAAACATGTTCCCATCTGCTCAGACACTCGTGCGGCGTTTTATATGAAGTTTTGCTATAAAAATAAAATAGTTTTTGATTAACAGGAATATCGTTTTCATGGAGCCCCATGAATCTCAAATTCATAGTATCAAGCGAAATTTAATACACATTCTGACTTTATAAATAATCAATATCGCTATTAAATATTTAAAATGTTTTGTCTGCGTTAATTGCCTTACTAATAAGATTCTATCTATGAAAGTATCTAGTTAATATATAAAATACAATGTAATAAAACCATAATTATGCAATAAAGAATGCATTACTCTATCTCATCACAGTTACAATGTTATGTCAATGAGATAAGCAGTAATCTTTCAATAATTGAGTTAGTGCGCGATATAACTTCGACGTTGAGTAGTTTCTCGGGACCAAGGTACAACACTAATAATCTTAAAATGTTTGTCAACTGCACACTAACATGTTAAACTTTATCTATTGATCATCAAGTCTAAGTAATAAAAACGTTTCTAAAACATTTTATGGAATATAAGTCTTGATTGTCCTGATACAATGTAATTTATTGATGAAACTAAGTACTATTATCGTAGTACTTTGATAATTGAAAACGTGATAGCTTTTATTTCGATTGTCCAAAATGTTAACCCCAAATGTTCATCATAAAAGAAGCGAGTTTTCTCGTAAACTTGCTTTTAAAATTGTAATTTGGATAAGCGTGGGCGGACAAAACTAGTGGCGAACCCATATCAAAGTGCTTGTCAATTTGTTATTATTTTTCGCCAAAAACAGAGCTCCCATCTTGATTATCGACAGTCAATTAAATACTTAGTAATCGAATATTTAAATTAGACACTGACGAAGATACAATCAGTTAATATTTAGTGGGATGCAGTCAGATTTATTCCCATGGTCTTTTATAATTGTTTATGATAGGCAATCTTTAGCGAACATTGACCAATGTTTATATTTACTTTCTGAATTGTAGACAGATAATTTTAATATTCATATAATTTTAGAGTAGTTTATAGTTCCCACAGATATCACTGGTATACAAGGTTTTGGATTGGAACAACCAATCAGTGTTTTTAAGGTAATTTGGTGCAATGAATTCGAATCTGTAACTGTTCTTCTCTATCATTGTTTTCATAAATTTTTAATAAAATATCGTAAATTTATTCACAAATAAAGGAGATTTCAAAAGTGAATTGCAGTGATTGAACATCGTTCGTATTTCTTTGGGTCCAGCAATAATCTCCCAGCATACTTTTATCCAAAAATCCTTGATAATTTCTTTCACCTTTCATTATATCTTCTTCTGGTTCATCACTCATTGCACCCAGGTTCTATGTAAAAAGGACCAAATGTGAATGCAAGAAATGCATTTTGAGTGCACCTAATTCACAATAATTTTTCAATAATTCAGTATTAATTTGTCTCTAGTTATCACTTTTCTTGTTTCTGAGAAAACCATCTACGATGCTTTCTCCAATATATATTTTGAAAAATAATCATTATTCTGATCTGAAGACCAAAAAATATGTCTTATTTAAGTTTAGTATACAAAATTTTAGGAAAAGACTAACAAATGTTTAAACGAAGCACCATCTTTATTTAGAGCCTTGACGAAGTTTTTTTGTTTGTGAGCAGTTTAAGAAGAAGTAGACCTGATAGCACAATTTTGGCTGTAAATTTGAATTCTACGCATCCAAATTACTTAAAAAACATTACTTAAAAACATTTTTCTAGTAATTTTTTGTTTAATTTATAGACCAGTGTATGTGACAAAACTTATTTTTTCATTCAATTTTCTAAACAAATCTATTATTAAGATCTATTGTAATATTTAATACAGATCTTTATTCACGTTAAATAAGAAAATGTAAACGAGAAGGGTCAGTTTCGTTTGCTGCAATTATTCTAATTTACATTCAATAAAATTTCTCCAGATCTGTTACAATAATAAATAATTCGAAACAAAATAAACAAGAAACTAGCAATTATCGTTATTATAGTTCCACATCTTCCGTATAACTATCACTGTTTATTATTACAGCCTTAATTGCTAATACAATTATCCCAGCAATAATTACAACTGAGGAAATAAATTCGATCCGTACGAGAGAAAATTTATTTGATTTATTTTATATTTCTATTAATCCCAGGGAAATAACTCATCTTAATTTAAATGGGAGATTTTTAAAAGATTGAATAAAAACGAGCAGCTGCACAGTTGCTACAATTATCAGCGAATAATAAAGAGAATAATTAGAGGAAATATAAAAATTTAAAGTGATCATAATTCCAGCAATTATGAGATCTTAATAAACAAACTGGTGTTTCCATAACACATTTAACAGTATTCCCTCTATAATTTCAGGAAAAATAATTTAGTTTCATGTACTCATAGTTCAGTTCATTAAGATTACAGCAACTAAAATTAATTACACACCTTTATTCAGCACCGACACCGAAACAGTGCGGATTTCTTTTTGAAACTACTACTAGTAATTAATTAAAGAAAACTGCTATAATCCAGGTACAATTAGTATTGTTTATTGTTAATTTCTGCAACGGTAATCCTGCGAGCAGTTATGCTGCACTTTTTCATTTCAATTATGATCTCGGATGACCCTTTTACCATACTACAGATAAAGTGTTGGATTAAGAAAAATAAGCTGATGAATGGGGATGCCAACGCTGTGTTATTCTGTCTTTAATATTCCTGTTCAGAATTTATCACAGTCTAAAATCAGTGTCGATCCGCGTATGTGAGTTGTAAGTCTGTCATATTGAAAAGAAAGAAGAAAAATTGCATTTAATTAGTATCACCACGCTAACACATTTACGCGGAACCCAAAACAAGAACAAAACGGCTCCTTAAAAGATATCACTTACACTGCCATTGAATTATTCAACGTGTTCATCCACTGACAGGAACATAAAACCCAAACCTTAAATTAGACATTAAAAATGAACATAAATATACTAATGACTTACACCATTAAAATCACAATATTTCGCTAAGATAAATGACTCGAACATTTGAATTTCTAATTAAAGCTAGTAGTAATTTGGCTTTTACGGCCTGGTGTATTCAGTGTCAACACATGACTCAGCGATATTTTAGGGGTGCCACCAAAGAAGCCGATGTCAGCGCCCTCAGCGAAAAACCTTTTTTCGTATGTGAGCGGCGAATATTTAAGAAAACATTCGGACAAACTTAATGACCGGATCAATGTTGGTCACAGACTTTTACAACTACTAAAATGTGCCAGCACTAAAACACCCAGAAGTTCTACACTGTATCTCACATGTACTTAAAATGTAAATAATTTTCTCAACCATATTATAATTTTGTATTTTATTCAATAGTTATAAGTTGCCCGCTAACACTTTTAAGGTTTTCTTCTGATATTTGTTTAAATGGAACACTTATTTTAATTAAATTTGTACCTCTTTGTTTATTTCATTACATCAGTTAAATACAAATGTGCTCGTTTCAGGGGAATCCCACACCAAATACTTTATAGTCTACAAAGTTTTAAAGTTTATAAAACTCGTTGAAGGGATTAGAAAAGATTCTTTTATTCATATGTATAAAATTTATAAGTGGATAAACAAGATAAAAACTGCACTGAAGATATAAAAAATGTTGAAAATAATACTTATAAAACTTTATCCTTTATTTTTCATGATATATACTTTACTTAACTTTTATTTTAATTAAATTTTGTATAATAATACAATTTTTTAAAGTATAAACGATCGTTTCATATATTAATTATTACAAACTTTTTAATCCACAAAGTTTCGGTTATAAAGTTCGCCAGAAGAAATATTTCAGGACAGATTTCCCTTTTAATATAAAATTTATAAGCGGGTATATACTACAAGTGAGACCATTTCAGGGGAGTCTCCCACTATTGTTCCTCTTATTATAAAATTTATAAGTATATAACATATTTTAGGTTTTGTTAAGGGAGACACAGAAAGATATACGCCTAATTGTGATATTTCGTGTGGGTATCGTTTTAAACAAAGATTCGTCCGAAATAAAAATTAAGCGTTGTTTTATGTGGTCAGGTAACGATATCGGCGGCCTCTCCGAAACGTGTTGGTTAAAATTTAATGCGCCGTCATTCTTTTCATATGACTCGTTCACCCATTAATCTTGCATCGAAAATTTAAATACAATCGTAAAAATGTATTTCTCATTTTCCAGAGAACCGATCTGCTCCTCAACATGGCCACAACGGTTTGACGTTAAAATACAACGTGTGTCTACGTTTATCGGCCATCTCCGGGGCCCCGTTTTAAATAGACCGCAAAAGTCCCAATGGTATATATTATATTCTGTATCTCGATCGTTGTGCGGACTGGTTTTTTTCCGCGGGGCCCATGTCAGCGTCCAGCGACGGCAGCGGAATCGTGTTTTTGCTTGTTGTACAAGTTTTTCAATCGATCTGTCACATTCGAGATTGTAAGTTTATTACCGACAATACGTCCGTTTTTTTTGTGCCGAGTCGCATCCACGACGTGTCACAATTATCGACTCACCTGTTTCCATAACAATCTGATGTAAACATCTAGTCTTAATTGGATTTACACAAAACAATACCGACGACATGCAGAGGTCCTAACTATTTTGGACCACAACAGTCCACGCTTGTCCTTATCGGAATGATGGATGGATAATTGAATGTGGCTTATTTATTTATTTAAAAGGGGTTTTAACAAAATTAACCGTACGACGAACTATAGTTTACATATTCATATATAATTATTCCAACGATCTTGATATCAATATGGCATGGAAACATTCAGCGCATTCACCAAAATTTCAAGGAATATTTTGACCCAAATTAACTATGAATAATTAAATAACATTTATTTTTAAAACAATTTTATCTGAAAGACATTTATATTATCAAAAATTTCTTTTAAAAATCATCCTCATAATAACTAAATACATTAGTTTAATACAAAAAAAAATCTACAAATTGTTTTTAATATATCCGTAGTTTATTCTTTTTTTTTAATTTTATATGAATTTTAATTGAAAATGTCTTGATTAGTAATTGATGAAATTTCATGAATGTTTTTCATGACCTTGCTCTATCTGCTTTTTAAAAGGTTATATATTTTTTAGCCATAACTCTTATAATAATATTAAATTATTATTGCTGTTTTAGACAGTATTATAAAAATTACTATATTTTTATTCCATAAAGTTTTACATATATTTTTCTGAATTGAGCCCGACGTAAATATAGTACAGCAACTAATTTTGAAACGGATTTCTATGATAAGTTTCTATCAATTTGTAAAATTTATATATCAAATTGGATTATAAACTTGATTCTCCATGTTTTCCATAGAGTTGATGCCTGAAGATTGGTTAAAACAAGACGAAACATTGATGCTTTGGTTTTCTATTCAATTCGTTACAATTTTTGATTTATTTGGAATCGTTTTCATGTTACAACACATTTATTAAGAACATCATTTCAATATATGGAAGCAAATTGTTGTTGTACCTATGTCAGAAGAATTAAATCATTCCCAAAGAATAATTGAAGCTCCACCATGATTTTTCTTGTAGGTTTGGGTTCACAATCTTCTCACAGTCCTTGAACTAATTTCATCAAGTGTCATTTCCTCCACATTGTTTTTTCACATACAAATTATTCAGTTATCGATTTTTGGCCAGTTTCTCTAATTTCTTAGTAACCGTAAACTCTTATCCGTCTCTTCTTATTTTTCTCGGCCTTGATAACGCTGAATTATAATTCTTCTTACAATTTCACTTCGGTCATAGAATAGATAATTTTAATAAGCAAACGTCTGTTAGTAAATAATCGATTTAAATTCACAGAAAGCAATGAAAGCCCATAAAGTAAAAAGTAATAGTAATAGCTAATATCTTTAATATATTTTAATTATGGCCACTACTGTATCTGTATACTTACAACTTATTTTTACTTTCTAAGTGGATTTTATGAACACCAGGTTTTAAATTTTCTGAATTTTTTTTATTTAAATGCATTTTAAAATGGCTTTCGTCTTGTTATATATATATTTTTTTTGAGTTAAGCACTGAACATCGTCGCGAAAGTGGGTACACCTTGTATTCAATTTTTGTTGGTAGAGGCGTAAAATGGTCCTTTTATGTCACCTACGTTGATTCGTTTAAATTTAAGCGACCCATTTAAAGTGTAGTAAATACACAGTGTGTCAAGGCAATTTGGCGGGTCATAACTTGGCGTTTTTATAACCCGTGATTTTCGGCGGATTTATTGTTTATTGTTATGTAAAACGCCTGCCAAGTGTTTGTGACAAATTTCTGGACAAGGAGAAAGCCGACTTAATTGGACAAAATATGATTTTTTAACGCTGCTAAAATGTTTATGTTATCATCATTGGGTTTCGTGTCTGCGAAATATTTCAATCAAAAAGTGTGTATTAAATTAATAATTTTAATTAAACGCTTCCTTTGTAGGGCCCTTAACGTTTATTAGCATGTTATTCAGTAATTAATAATTTGTAATAGATTTACTTATCTTCTGTGTTACAGCGATATAAATAATGCATACCAGAGTTACTATCTCGCGGAATAGATTTACATTTTTTTGCCGCCATCAACACTAGAATAATTTTCATTCTATTTGTTTATGCAGTAATAGAGTAATTAGTTGTGAAAAATGCATGAGAATTTCGACGTACTTTAATGTCAATGACTGTGTTAATGTCGTTATAATATCGCATTTGCAAAAACCGCGCGATTCGAGGAACTGGAGTGAATTTCACAGTATAATTTCTATATTTAAGTAGGAAATATCTCTGGAAAGATTAACATGAGATATAGTATTGTTTTGTTTAAAAATAATTGTCTTCTGACCGAAAAGTGAGGGCAACGTTGTTGGCTGGGCGCAATGGTGCATGTTGCAAGGCAATATGTAAAACAGTAAATAAATAGCTGGCGTGTATGTTTTGCGACATTAAAATCAGCAAACAGCGTCGGTTCAGAATGCGTGGATAAAAAATATCGCCATACATCCTGCCGCGACGCCAACGACCTAACCAAATTACTCCAAATATATTCGCCTTTGAATATTTTTACGTTAAAGTTATTTTTATGTCAACATTAGCGCCCGTACCGTGTTATTTAAATGATGCAATTCACGTCGTCAAATCGTGATTAAATTTATTTTTGATTGGAAGATTGAATTGTTTTTGTTCAGGTCTGGTTTCATGCACTTTATCGCCCGGCTCAAAGAGAACTAATCTCGTTATTTTACATAATCGAGTACATGAAATATACACCACGTACGAAAATAAAAGGATTTTTGTCAACGTTACTTCCTTTGCTTTAAAATTGCATAATTTACAAGCATGCAAACCTTATCACTCCAATAAAATTGTTCCAAGTTGTTTGCTTTATTACCTCGAAACAAATACCACACGGCTAAATTCAGTTTCGCAATTTCAACCGACGCGATTACTTTATTATTTGCCGAAACTGAAGCACACATTCACCACCACCATTCACGGTGTCGCGCACAGAAAATGAGGGATTTAATGTATGCATTTTTTTTTTTATTTTTGGTCATCGTTACCATCGATCTTTGAACCGGATTTCTTTGAATTTATTTTCTCCCCCGCGCGTTTCGGGCACTTCTCGCCGAAGTGACAACGTGCGCACATTTTTTTTTTCCGGAACATCCCGATTCAGACACCGTGAGAATCCATTCTAAAAACCGCCACGTTAATGACCCGGTCCGAAGGACAAAAACCTATGCTCAGAGGAGAGACAGTGGCATCCCCGGGCTCCGAACCGGCCGGCCAGGCAAAAAACTTTTAAGGCTTTATTAAATATGTATAAGATGGTTATCGGCACAATTTAGTACACTTCATTGATTTAAGAATATTAAATTAATTAGTAATATTAGCCCGGTTAATTATACGTTTCACCATAAATATTTATGGCCACTTAATCCCGCTTTTGTTAACATGTTTATTAAAGTATTCTCTTGGCTGAGGCGGTTTATAAAGAAAGCGTCGTGGGAGTGTTTGGGATAATGTCTAATTAATGCAACTGTTTTTTAACACTACATCGCGTTCTACATAATGTTTTTTTCTTTAATGAACCATGTATGCATATGCTAACGCCGATATAGAACAAGTGCGCATAAAATTATCAAATAAATCATCATTTATGTTTATTGTCCATGCATTTTATTGTACCATTGTCGTTTCGTAACAGTATGTAGAGAAATAGATATTATGTAACGTCCACAATTTATTACGTGACCCAGGGTGCATACTGTATCGGATAAAATTCGGGCGACTATCTTAAATATTAAATAAAATGTTAAAAAACTAAATTATAAAAATTTTATTTATGCCTACTAGAAAAATTGTTAGAAGACAATTCAACGTCGGTTAGTGGAGGCAGGACTGCCAGAAAGACGTCCAGCAAAAAATACCCCATGTTTCAAAAGAGAATCGAGAAGCAAGACTTCTTTTCGCTCATAGTTTAATATTTTTGTGAAGGTGGACAGTTTGTTAATCGTCCTAAAAACAGTACATGGAGATGGTAATGTTATGGTTTGGGGTTGTTCTTCCATTTACGGTATGGGCCTGATTAACATATTAGAAAATGTCGTGCTACCCTATTGTGAATGGAAATTGCCGTTAAAATTTATATTTCAGCATGCCAGTGAATCCAAACACACCGTCAAGCTTGTTAAACTATAGTATGTTCAACAAAAAATCCTTAAGTCTTAAAGTGACCATCTCAATCTCCCGATCTTAATCCAATAGAAAACTTGTACGAGATTGTGGATAAGAAGATTAGAATAAATTGCATCACATTAAAGCATATTGTTTGAACAAATCAAAAATGTTTGGAACAATTTAGACGAGGAAATAATTTCCAATCTAATCTCCTCTATACCAAAAAGATGTTACAGCCAATAAGAGATACTGGACGAAATATTAAATATTAGACTATTTACAAAATGGATTTAGTTTTTTTTTTTTTTTAATTTTTATGAAGAGCAGCTCTAATTTTTTCACAATAAAAATTGTTCAATTTCGGTTTTAATTTTTTTTTATGTCATCGTTAATGTGACATGTTTCATGAATAAATAATATAATTTATATATGTGTGTTTTATTATTTAATGGAACAAAAATCAGTTTCGTAAGTATAGATTGTTTAGTATTTAAGCAAAAAAGAAGTCGCCCTAATTTTGTTCGATACTGTACATGTAAACACGGTTATTGATAACAGAATGGATGTGTTGCTACGTTCCATTCCATTTTTGAAGAGGTCCTGCAACACTACTTAAGTAATAACAATATTTCACTAACAATAAGTAGAGATCTATAATATTTTAATAAAACGGCAACAACAACAACAACATCACGGAACAGAAAACGCAACATTACTCAAAACGTAACTGTGAACCGCTCCACGTTAAATTGTATACCTATTTAATGCACTCAACTTATAAACAATAAAATTTTTCTCATAATGAACACTAGTCCGCTGCCACGGAGACAATAATAACAGTGCCCAGTTGGGTATCCCGAGAGCCTTAATTATATTTAAATTTATATCGTACGCATTTAAATAATTTTACATGACTTCTGTGTAATGTAATTTATATACTATAATGGGCCATTATAACGGCTAAGCAACTTGTAAAAACGACAATAACAATGTTCTTACAATGCCGTTGCGGAACATTATTCACTGCAGCTATTGGATCTATTTATTATATTTATTTATATTGCACAAAAGAGTCAAATAATTTAAACCAAACTATCACAATGGCGAGGCAACAGCTTGGTTAAACTGCATGTATTCCTTCTGCGTTTACGTCGAAATTAATTATTCTCGCTAATTAATTGAATATGCATTTTTTGCGGTGATGTTAGAAGTAACACTATGAGGGTATTTAGAAAAACAGAGACAGTTAACACATGTTTAAGGTGTGCAATAGATATTGGATTTGGAATGGAACGTCCCTGGTGCATGTGCAGGGAATATTCAACGGAAATTGTAGAATAGTCAGATGTATTAATGTTGTATCTTCAAATACGGACAGCGTATTTTTATTACTGCTCGCGCACTGATAATTACTCTCGACGGCTCTGCGCTTTGCATTGTGCCTCTCTCGAAATGTCAATGGCAGCATTAATTAATACCGTGACTCTTGCAAAATTTAAACGCCCGTGATGATTGTTAATTTAATTATTCACGATGCGGTTAATTTGCCGGTCTGAATTCGGTGGGGTAGGCCTTAGAGTGATTGGGTTTCCTGTGCAAGAAACCTAAGGAAAAATACCGCAATCCATAACCTTTACTAAAATATTCAATTTACGTTCTCCAAATGTTTTTATACTAATGTATATTTTTAATTGCCAATTTTATGTTAGCAAATATTAGATATTAAATTAGATTTATTCATTTTGGGATATCAGATGGATGCCTTAATAAAAAGTAATTATAACTTTTATGTTGATTTTTAATGCCTCAGTTAAATATCAATATTATTGCTGAATTTAATTGATAAAATAAATTAATAACCTAATGAAAAATGGTAATAGGTCCCAGACGGAAGTCGGTGTGTTTCATCAACTCATAAAAATCAAACGAACAGTGTATTTAATTTTATAAAGCGGTTTAATGCATTTTAAAATCCCGTCATAACTCTTAAAATCACAAAATAAATTTTAAAGGAACATTTAAAGCGACACTTAAATTCGTAATTGGCCAAAGGCCGACCATAATAAAACAATTTGAGCACGTAAAAATATAATTAAACATCAAAAAGCCATCAGAAATGCCTGCCAAAATTATACTCACCACTCGTCGTCGGGTTGTGACCGACTAAGAAAAAAAAATCTAAAACTTTTTCTACAAAACCTGTTACTGCGGTTTTATAAGTAAGCTCTGTGTGCCAGCGGCGACTCGACATATCCAAAAAATTAATTTAATTTCATCGAAAATCACGGTCCGACTATAATAGAATCGTGCCCCAGTTTGATATAAAGTAAATAACTTCGCTTTGTTTCTTTGTATATCTTGAGTTTAAAAGCTATGTTAAAAATTGTACAACAGGCTCATAAATCGAAGTGAGCGACACAAATATAATAAAAACAGCGATTATTCATTGAAAGGCTATTTATGATCTGACATTCTATAAAGGTAACACACTCAGGTCATAAAAATCTGATAACACCAATCTGCTCTTCCTTGCTGTAAACCAGTAATGTATTATCCATTTTATCGCCCACTTTATTGATAGATGAAATAATAACAATGGAAACATATTCGTTCTCGGTGCTCTTTTCAAAGATAAAATATATACATTGTATCCAATGACAGGACAAATGAATTTACACTCATTCAACATCACTTGATCTATGTCTAATAGTTTGTGATATTGTCTTGTGTGGTTTTTTTTTTCAAATTGATTATGCGTCTAGATCGATGGAGATTAGAAAGATTTAAAAAATTGCAGTCGTAAATTCGCCACCACTGACACACTCGTGTGCCTTTGACAAACAGTACGCTGCAAACTGCTTCGTTAAAAATGACTTAAAAAAGGGAACAAAACATCAGCAAGCAGCTTTGTCAAAGTACGATCTACCAAGTTACAATTCAAAACATATACTCTTTTAAATAAACATGTAATACATTTTCCTTTATGAATTTTTATGTCTTTCTATCAATTTATCATCCTCATAATGTAACTTGTACGTAAAATAACTACAATTTCCTGTGGAGCACTTTGTTGTTCGTCGAGCGGTTGTTTCGCAAATGCGAGTTTCTTTCAATTTCATATTTATAATAAATAGATGTTAAATTGATGTTTTAGAAGTCTTACATCCAATTTGGGATTGCGGAACGGAAATTAATTTACCGAGTCTCGTCAAATACAAAAGACAAATATCAACTTACTTTATTTAATTTTATTTTCGCTGTTTTCCTTATCCATGTTTCCATATTTTTAAAATTTGTTAAGGTAAAGTTAATGGTTTTCCTTTATAGAAAATGTAGTTAAATTTCTTACAATTTTTGTATGGGAAATTTCTTTTATGTTATTTAAGGTTTTTAAATACCTATCAACGACCACGTATAATTGAATCGAGTAATATTTGATGTAAAAATTAATGTTTGAATACCACTTTTAAAGTTGATAGTAAATATTTAAGTTTTGGTCTGGTCCCTACGGAGTGAACGTTCAACCCAAGTATCCTTAAAAGTCCTTAAATACTTTTCCTTTATCCATTCTACTTGACGTTACGCTGCAGATTCATCACTAAATTAAACCGCCTTCTTAATAATGGGGGTAGTGTTTGATTAAATTTCCTTCCCATCTCAAAAAAGACGTGCAGCGTATATTATTGAACATCTGTTGATTTTAAAATGTTGCATTTTTATGTATGATGTTGAATCATTGGCTGTTGTATTTTACGCGACCTTTGCTCATTAACCGGGTCGCCTCTTTTCGCGGAGCTCGGAACGTATAAAGCGGTCGTTTCGGTGGGACATTTTGAGAATATGAGGCAATACAATCATCATAAAAATGTTAATTTTCAAATGTATATTTTTATGATTCTGCTACTTAAAGAATTCTTTGTTTGGCCATGTTAAAATTCCCTATATGTATGATTGATTCACATAAAACATTAACCGCATACAATTCGTTATCTGAACGACGAAACATATCTCGAGTCGTAAAATTCGAAATTGCTTTTAAAATTTTCAAACCTCATATCATGTACGTACTAAATTTAATAACTGTACGTCTTAAGTGGAATCTGGGCCCCCTATTTCGTCCGTGTTTTGTTGCTGGAACTTACACGGCTTTTTACTAAATCATTCCGATGTGAGTAAAATATGATCGTAAAAATGCACAAATGCTTTCTTTTTTAAGGTAATTTTACAGCTTCGGTAATTGCCTAAATTATGTAGGGCCTGGTCTCCGCATGGTTTTAGGTATGTTTATGTTTTATGGATTTTTTACGACTATTTAAACGTATTAACGAAATTTCATTACGTATTCCGCAGGGCGTGGCTTCGCTATCATTTCCAAAATGTATTTCCAACGAGCAATTGTAGCACCAAAACCATAAACGGTTTTATTTAATGCACTTCCAGTTTCCAATCCTTCATGCCAGAACGCTATTATGTGGGATTTTTAATAGTATAAAAATAAGTATCAAGCACTCCCTTAATTGAAATATATCTTGGGGGCAGATCATTACTCATAAAATATGTATAGCAACGTTAAAGAAGACATGTCATTTAAATTACTAACAATCTGTAATTTTCATTATGCAGCTTGTCAGGTAAAAGGTTCAATCTCCTAAGTACTGAAGTTATTTCTAAATATCTCATTCATACGCAGATTATCATTTACCGGTATTTGTATAAGAAATCTGGTCAATAGCCGTAATCAGTCAACTTTATTAGCGGTAAATCCGCATTTGCATGACAATGGTCCCGAATTAAGATAAAATGATAATCCAATGAAACCTCGAGTGCAGATCATAAACAATTCCGACGACAATACACGTCACGGGAGAGATGGAAAAAAAAAACTTAAAAAATAGCTCAACTTTTTAAAATGTTACCTGGACCATACCTGTTGTTTGTCGAGCCATCCAAACGAACATTCATCTAAATTCAATCTGTACCAAACGAACTTTCAAACTGGACCGGTGTGAAGCGCATACAGGGGGCATATCTTTTGGTAGTATTGTGTAGTACTCCCCAATAGGTGTGGTGTATAGTCGACCAAGCAACTAATGCGCCTTTTTAATTTGCCCCACGACTGTGACGGTGTTTTAGCCACTTCTCTGTGTCCAACACACGATCTCGGGAAAGGATTTCTATGGCACCCAATCGATTCGATTATTGCGTTTCGTTTATGCCGGTTGTACAATTTTTTCTAATTGAAAGTATTCTATTATTTTGTGACCCATAAAAAGTCAACAAAACTATCGTTAAACTTTCCTCGCTGTATTAATGAGACCAGTACATATGTAAGTCGAGACGGTTCACTAAATATTTAATATATATTGATCGAAATTCAATATTCATCACGTTAGAGTACAACAGCAGTTTATGTTGGTTGATTAAAACAAAATTTGAATACCATTCTGCTCTTACGTTTGGCAACAGAGCTTGTGCTGGCTTTATACCTGTTCTGTCACGCCTGTTGCTAGAACGAACCCGACATTTCGGTTTTATTTTATTAAACAGGTGGTATACATTAGAGGTAATAATTGGCTTTTTGGTTTTGCAGATTACTGGGGTATTATGTTTCGGCAAAACGAGGTTCACTTTCCTGGAACCAATGTCTCTTTCCCGTGTCTTCCATTGTCAAATGGGTCTGGTGAATATTAGTCAGGTTTTTATACGATTTCGCGGTTAGGAGAACATCTACCTGCTTCATCCGCACAATAATCATAGGTGTGTGATTGAGGTCCAATAAAAGTTTTGATGTACGCAGTAAACTAGTTTTGCCAAAGGAAGAATCACAACAAACATTCAAAAGTAAATTTTACAAGTTACAAAGTTTTTAGTTGTTTATTATTCATTTTGATCGAATGTTTGTTTTAAATTAATATGATGTGATACAATTATATTAAAATCAAATAATAAGATACGATACAAAAATTTAAATTCAACTCTTTATACCACCATTCATAAAGCGAGTCCTTAATTTAAACACAATGTCTTTTATCAAACCGTGGCACAATATTACATTATAAATCTGCCTGCACAAGAATGCATTGAATACTAAAAACGAAAATTATACGATCTTTTATTCCCCTTTTCCGCTGCCATCTGACAGAAATGCCTCTTCAATCATTGCTCCGTCCGCATAAATTCCGTAATAATAAAAAATCTAGACAAACATTTGACGGATTGTCCCTGGGATCTTATTCATACATTAATTTGACGAAAAAGAAAAAATCAAAGGCAATCAGTCACACGCAACTTAAAAATATCTGGTTCTCATCGCGTCCACACACCTGTAGGAAGTCTGTTTTTCAAGTCTAAATATCTTGTATAAACATTCCGATGCATTTTTCTAAATATACCCGTATCCGCCGCGTCTTTTGGCCAAACAGAATAGTTGCTCTCGCTAAATTTCTATTTAATTGCAAATATGTATTTATTTAAACGTAACAGGAAAGAGAACGAAAGGACTGTTTAGTTGAATTACTTTTCATTATGAAGAAGTTTTCATTAAATACCGTTTCCGTTTGAAAAGAAATTACAAACAAACTGCGAAAGAAAGTCCGTATTGCGAAACGTATTACTTTATCCTAGATTAAATTTAAGAGAAATGTTACGGTAGTCCATAAATTAAAGGAAAATATCTCCAGTATAGTTTGGGTTATCCGGTAGACTATATAAGCAGTAAAAAAACCATGATCAAATTATATCAGTTTATAAGTGGACTGTGGAATTGAGCTGAGCAGGATTCTCATAACCTTCCCCCGTTTTATCTTGAAAACCTTGAATACCATAAAAATATTTTATAACCGCCGGCTTTTGCCACCAGTTCATGCCACACCGCCAACAGACACTGGTCTGCCAGATTTTAAAGTTTAATTTTAATGTCCTAATATATTGGGACCACGATAATAAACTGCACTTATAAAAAATTAAAAACCTTAGTGGCGAGTAGTTTTGGAATTGCATCATTATAAAAAAGGCTCGTAAACTAGCTTTATCTCTTACAACAAAGTACCCAGTTGTGGCTTCATAATTTATAAGTTTTTAACTAGATTTTCTTTTGTAAATTGAGTACGGCTAGTTTACGGCCGTTTCATGGAAAATCTGTTCCGTTTGGGCTGTAATAAAATACTAAATTATGTGGTAAGCCATTTTTAATACGTTAAAACAAAAGTTCCCACTTTTATCTACTTGGAAAGAGATTCAAGAAAGGCCGCAGAAAACGGTTTTTGATTCGGACCGAACGATTTAAAGAACTTGAATTTTTCTTTAGCGTATTCATTTTTTTAACTTCCATAGATTTAACGATAAGTTTTAGAAGTTTTCGGAAGATCAAAAATATTTCTCGTTGTACCTGCACATAAATTCACGAAATGCCTCTGATTGTGGGACGAAAGGAATTCAAAGGAATTTTCATATCATGGAATTATCCCAGAGGAATTAGAAGAGTCAACAGATCTACATTCGTTAAGAGTGAGTCGAATATTTTCTTAAGAGTTAACACAATTACTTTCCAGCTGTACAAAATATTTTATTCACAAACCTAGACACATTTGATGGTCACAATTGTACGAGATGAATGCTTAGATAATATGTGAAATTCTGTCTGTTCCCTGTCAATTTAAGCCCTCATTTATCTTGTCAGATGGATGCCACCGTGAAAAGGGAGCATTGTGAAATTAATTTGTAAATGAAATACATAATTAGAAAGGATATACATTGTACATTGTACACGATGCTTTATGACCAATATAATGTCAATAAAGGATCTAGATGATATGCAATTTATTGTAATATCATGCCATTTATGAACAATAGCAGAACATGTAACAATTATTTTAATACAATATTTAATGTTTTTACTAGTACCTAATGCAAGGAAAATACCTAATGCAATCAAAATTATATTTAGAATGGCATCACATTTCCTTAATAATGTAATACAATATACATACTCGTGCAAATTAAACAGTCCATATTCACGTTTTAATTGTTATGAGGATAATAACATCATATCATATATGTAGTATAATTTCAACGAATTAAACAATTATTTTTTTTAATTGTCTATTGCACTAATAATCTTGTATTTTTAATACTACTTTCTGTTTAACATTTCTTAGAATAACAAGTACAATTCCCATTTCAACAACTTCTTTTGGACATATAAGAATCAAAACGTTTGTACGTAAATCCTTTATCAAGAAACGAGATTTGGTCTGATACGAACCCTTAAAACCTAACACTAAAACTTGCGCCAGGTAAAAGATCGTCTTAATTGTTTAATGCACCATTTGTATCTGGCTCACGTAAACCGTAGTCTAAGCCCATCGTAATGCTGGACCTGTTAAAGGGTTCATTTTTTATTTTGTAAATAATATCATCCAAAGACGTGAGGGTATTCTAAAGCATCTCCCCGGATCTTATTCATCTGCTTTTGTGACGAGTAATCTCTCGTACCGGTGAATGCAGCAATCCTGTCCCCATTGAAATTTACAGAGATGTAAGCAAGTAAACATATTTTTATTATGAAAAAATGCTTTCATAAAAGGGATCTATAAGAGGCGAAACACTTTTTTACTTTAGACACTTGTGCTCACTGTTGCTTTGACTGTGTTGATAGATCACAGGATTTATTCCCCGTACAAAAGAACTCACTGTCTTTAATATCGTTTTAATTTTATTCTGCTTTATTGCCATATATTTTTTACAAGTAACAGCTTGAGTTTTATAAAAGTTTCCCAGTAAAAGTTCATATTTAAACAAAGTGTCTACAGTGTGTGTTTGTTAAGTTATGCCGTCACTTGACACGTTTTTGGACATATCCTGTGCGTTTTTTTTTTTTAAATAAACACTTGACCAGGTGAAGATGTAGATGGCTACACACCTTGACGTTTTACAGGTGCGGCCGAAAACCCGTGTAATTCGAAATGCAGCTAATTATGTGATAGATGTTCCACTATTTCTGACCCATTAAGTTTATGATAAATGGAAGCAATTTTATTATTAGTGTTTCCTTAATGTTATTTATGAAAAATTACATTAATTGAAAGTGTTTATCATGAGTGCGTGAAGAAGGTGGGAACAGCTCCATACAGGAAGACGAACGGTATAATTAAGCGTGTTACTGAAATTTGTTTTATTCTTATATATTTTATTGATCGGACTAAAAACGTTTATGTGCAGACACAGAAAAACGCCTTGATGAATTCAAATCACCATTCTAGTCACAAATTATTCGACGACATGTATTAGCAGATAACATGGATGCATAACAGTTCAGCTTTACTAATTCATATTCATTTGGAGTCGGCGAAAATATAAAACCCGAAATTATACGAATATTCAATTGGTACTCTTGATTTGAACAAATTATACTCTGCATGGGGACTTAAAAGTAGTAAATTGCTTCAATTAAGTCTTTTTTTGATATCTTCGTGGAAATTGTTAGAGAGATTCCCGACAAATGATTCAAGCGAAGGTGGTGTGTGATTATGGTAAATAATTGAGTTCTGTTTTTTTAAGAATTGGAATTTTAACTGTCTCTCCAGTTTGCCATTCTTCTAGTTATAATAAAACGAAGGCAAATCGATTTAATCTTAGACAGACATTTGTTGCATTTTATAAAATACATAGAGAAATATCTGTCAGTTGGGTCGTACTCAAACTCGGTATTTTGCATGCGGTCCTCGGAGAATAAAGTCCGTGTTTTAACGCTTCCTGATTCCGAGACATTGTCCAAGTTTGCCGCAACTTTCGCCTCCAGAGTTGGACGGTGATTTTTTATTTGTTTTTCGGATAATGTGGCATCACATCGACCAGAAAATTATTCTATGTAACTTATGTATTTTTCCACGTCAAATTCCATAAATAATTATATTTATATTTCAAAGTTGCCTTGAGTTATTAAATTCTTTAACAGTCCGCTTTTCTTAAAGAACGTACATGTAGCTATTTTAACTTATTTGTAAAATGAAAATCCCGTTATATTTAATTTTGAATGTATCTTTTGATGTTTTAAGTAATACGAGAGATAATATTTAATTATAATTTAAAAGAAGTAGAGTTTGAAATTTGTTCACTAGCGATTCCTTTCTCAATTTTCGCTCGCATTGCACAATTCCGCTTGTTACAAATGGCTAAGGACGTCCCAGTCTATCTCTCTTTATGCAGTCAGCTTGTTCTATTTTGCTATAATTTCATCAAAACCATTACCCCCGCTCTCCCGTCACTTCAACAGTCAGAGACAAATTGGAAAAGTTTCACAATTTTGGCTTAATGAAATGGAATCAAAGAATATGTTTTAGTTTTACTAGCGAATTCCATAGTGTATTAGCATATGTTCGGGAGTGAAGAGGAGTAACTCCATTAAAACAAGAACACTCGAAAGTTTCAGCGTTTTAGATTCATTAGAAAAATTGAATATTTACATAAAATTGTCGTTTTATTAGTGTCTCTGTGCGAAATGTTGTCAATTTTAATTTTTAAGTACCGTCTCAAGTTCGAATATTAAACATGCCACCGGCGAATAAACATTTGCACAGGACAAATAAATAAACATATTAAGCAGATTTAAATAAACATATTCCAATATCATTTTTATTTCCACACTGTTTTGTTTAATATTTGTAAATATTGGAAAGATTACTAAATAAATGCAACAGCAGCAATGATGAAAAAATATTTCTGCGAATGAGATATAATTTTTATTTTGCAATATGCAATATGTTTGATCAGTTACGTAACTTAAACACTTTAGTTCACTCATTTTTGTCGATTCACATCAGTAAACTGTGGTTAAGGAACTATTCAGATTTTATCTTTTACATTTACGATGAACCAAAAAGAAGTTGTATCGAATATAAATTAACTATTTATTTAATATATTCTTTACGTCATTATATTCACCTATCAATTGGCAATTTTCAACTTTCGATACACGTTTATGTTAATACACAATGAATTTATTACAATCATAATAAATAATTATCCTAAATAGCCATTTGAATAAAATATAATTGCCTCATTATGTAATTTAAATTTTAACTGTTAAAAATTATTAATAATGAATACGTTCACCCACCCACACGTGGAGCAGATAATTTGAGTAATTTTCATCTGCTTCAATTATATTAATACATGTGAGAGGAAGTTGAGAGATTTATACAAGCAGAGAGACGATTTAAACTTTATAATATGCCTAAAACTATATAGTCTATTACAACCCATATGAATTTTACAACCCGTGATACATTACAGCTTTCAGCCGTATTTGAACTGAGATAAATTGCCAAGATAAGTTAAAAATAACCCAAAGACCTGTCTGTTAGTTGCTTGTTCTTTTAAATTTACATAGTTTTTTTAGCTTTTTTTGCTGCTGTTACACACGATGGTCTGGCAGATGATGTTCATGACAAAGTCAGTTAATAAGGTTCTAGCCAACATCTCACCTTTTATAGCGTTATTGAATGGTGGTATTACTTGGGCTTCTACATAATGGCGAAGTTATAAAAGTCAGAATTTTACGATCGGCCTTCAACGGACCACCATGTAGCAGCCAGACTAATCTATCAATGGAGTAGTAAAGGAAATTGTAAAAATTGCAAAAACGGACCCTTTTATATTGCCCGAAATTCGCAGCACACTTAGTTGCAGGCTCGAGATCGAAATTCCTTCATATAATCCAACCAATAAATAGTGTATCGTTAATTGGTTGATCTGCATCGTGTCAAAAACATGACCTAGAACCAGAAATGTTTCGTCATGTTGAAATGTTTATACAAAATATTTTATTAACAGCCAGGGTATAAGTGGCGCCACGCTGTCATTCGAAGGTTTGGAACTAATTATAATTATTACCCGTGATAGAGCCACCCACGTAGAAATTCTGGTATTCTGTTCTTCAGGATTAATAGTTAGAGTATAGAGAAAAAACGATTTATTATTATTTTTTATTATTATTGTTAATTCAAGTCGTAAAGTCGATGGTTGGGTTCTAAGTAACTTAATGTCATTATCACATTTCCTCATTCATTGGGCTGGTGGGTGTGGAAGGTGCGTAATTAATTTGTAAGATGATACGAAATTGCTTAAAAAACAATAAAGTGTAGGTTATACTTGAGTTTAATGCAAATTTATAATATCAACAAACTGTAAACACATCATAATCTTTTGTAATTTATATTCAATATTGTAATTACACTTGGGGTATCAAAAAATTAAGATGTTTTTGTCTAGGTAATTAAATAAAATAATTATATGGTGATAAATTCATAATATCAAAAATATATTCAAATAAAAGGACAAGTAATAATAAAAATAACTTTATTTAGCAATTTGCTATTTACAAAGCACTAATATATACGTTAATAATAATAAGTCGTTACATTTAATATCTATTTTTTACATAAAAAACATTAGGTTTTGTTTGAAATTTTATAAATTATTACGGTCTTTAATATCTACAGGTAACTCATTAATAATGAATGTATAATGTATGTATAATGAGTCATTATACATACATTATAAGTCCCTTAGAAATATTAAAAGTTTTTGAACTATTACAAACATTAATAAAAAAGTCATTCCTATTTCTAGTAACAAACTATTCTTGATAAATCATTCTCATTTGGTAGATAAAGTGTTTTTGAAAACCTGTGTAAAGCTAATAAACAGATCGGCTACTGAAAATAAATAAACAATCGTAGAGGACGGTTTCCGTCATAACTTCCCGTGCCTCCCTCAAAAGTAAAATTAAAACGACGGTATCATATTACGCACCGCAACAAACATTCTTGCACATAATTTTCGTATATTTTTTCAAGACATTCCTCCACTCGACCCGGAGCACTGTATTTGTATTACTTGTGTTTTAAGAACCGCATTTAAAACTCGTCTGCCACGAGGGTAGTCTTTAAACCGTAAAAATAAATAAGAGGAGAACCCAGTCGACGACCAGCTGTTATCACAATTAAGGTCAGATACTGACTTGGCATTTTAGTGGAGATTTTTTTTCACTTCGGGAAAGGATTGCTGTGCTCACAGGTAGAAGTCCGTGATGCAAGTGTGTGTAGGGTGCACTTAATCATAGTTATGTCGAAACGGGCCTCTACCTGAAATAGGTCAGGACTACGCACTTGTAGCTTTTTTCTTTTTGTAGGACGGTGACTGAATGATTTTTTTCCGTTTCTTTTTTAATGCCAATGAAAAATGTGTGAATCTTCAGTATAATGCGGCAGAACTCATTTCTCACCTTTTTTCTAAAATTACACGTGATTGAAGTCTTTTGAGAATGGTTTTAGTTAAGTATAAACAGGTGGTTTGAACTGAAAAATTTGCTCTTATAATTTTTTGTTAGAAGACTGGGAACACCCAGTATTTTCTAATACGATCTAGTATACTAAAATAAATTGTCTCGGACAAAAAAATGTTGGCGAAGACGAACTTTCTTGAATGACAATCTCACTCAGCAAATCGCCAGCGCTGCGTCATTGTAAAAAATAAACAATACTTGAAATGTTTTCTTTAAAGTCGGACTGAAACAATACGAAAATGAATTATACATAAAGCAATATTAAATTACATGTGTACTGGTTATTTCTATCCGTGTAATGCAATTATCTTAGCTTAATAGCATGTTTAATGGATTTATTGTGAATCAAAGTACGAGTAGAGCATTGCATTTAGATGCACGAAATATATTAATCAGGCTTAAATTGTTCGAGTGCGTTGTCGTGGGCTTGTGATTTCACCAGATTAACCAGATGCTAATAAGAGTTATTCTTTCCGTTATATCTGCTACTGGTTGCTTTTATATATTTACATAACTTGTTAAAAATAAGCTTATATTTATTTACTAAATGCAGGCTGCATGTTTATTTTTCCTTAATATTCCAAGCAGAACTGTACGACGTGGGAATACTTTGTTTATATAGCAGTGATATTTCTTCATCGTGATAAGTGTACGACTGCAACGTAAAAACGTAAGACGTTTTATTGCGATTTGTTAACTCGAAATTTCCTGATCATAGTGCAGTGATTACACGTAAATAGTTGGACTGTTGGTATTTATTTCTCACACTCACCTCAAGCTCAACTCAATTTTAAAGAAAACGACCACAAATATATGTTGGCTGATCAATAATAGAGGCCAGATGCGATAAATCACGTATAGCGAAAATGTCAAGGGATACAGTACACTTTGTTTAAAATTTTAAAATGGCGTAGGTAGGTTTAATTAACTCATTTCAAAAGGATTTACATTCAAAGTCCACAATAATACGTATTGTGCCGTTTTACGACTCAGACCAAATAACTTGACACCAATAAAAAACTTCATGTCATATACGTTTTAATTGGAAAATATTTGTTTGCATCATAAAATGTAGCATAAAACTGCGTTCTGCTTTTAACAATGGACGCTAAAATTGCAGTAAAGACTTTTTACATGAATGCACCTTATTTATATGGTATTATGTTGTTGTTTTAATGGACGATGAAATGAAATTAACTCGTATATTGTTATTAAAAAGGTTATCGTCGTTAAAAATCTAAGGATGCATTTTTATGCACTTCTTGTTAGAAAACTAATTATTTTTGCCATAAGATGTGTGTATTAACAATTGCATGCGGCATTATAGCGTTTATAACGTTATAATTTTGTGCTAAATTCAATTTATAAACACTTTTATCCTGGACATTAAAAACAGTTTTTGATTAATAATGCATAAAGGTTCTTGGAACATGTTGACGTAAAATTGTAGGAGCGAAATAATAATTGACATTAAGAAGCCAATAAAAATGCACGTCGAAAATTACACGAACATAATCATCTAAAACAATTGTTTACAGCCAGTCGTGCACCGAAATATCAAGGCTGCAAAGGCCAACGCTCCAAAGCAAATAAATGAATCATTTCCCCTTTTGATTCTTTTTAGCACCATCGCGTTGGTATCCCTGACCTACAACAATATTAAATTTCTCTCCGCTCGCAGTATGTAAACCATTTTAAAAACGGCGACCGTCTGCGACAGAAATAAATAAAGTTCAGGTGTTTTGAACTCTGTAGAGGCCGACGAAGCTATTCAAGATGGAAAACGAGAAAAATAGGAAGATTTGTCGCCATTCAGAGTTGTTTTCATTGAACTCAGTGGTGTACTCGGCCGTCCGTAATTTATTGCGCCGCATTGACGATTTAACGAACTCAACGACATCGCAGAATGTAGATTATCATATACAGGGGACTATTCATTTCTCGGAAAACCAATGCATTCCGATTATTTGAAGCGTCCAAACGAAATCCGAAGAATCCACACAACTATTTCGTGTACCCAAACGATCTAATTCCAAAACACATAATTAAAATTCTAGTTTTTCGAATCCCAACTTCTGGCAAAGTGTCTTCAGGTAAATTACATAGAAACATCATACCGGGACACTCCCCTGATTTAGATAATATAAAAAAGTTTGTTCACGTACGAACACTCATGTCCGCAGTAATACCATTTTAAGGTTTAAGTCCATATACGACAAAATTACGATTTTATCTGTAACAATAAACGCAATAAATTACGGTGTGTATGCTACAAATTAAAAAGTTCCAGTTTGATGTGTTTGACCTTTTATCAAATTTATGAACGTACCTTATGTGGTCGTTGGCAGGAATCGCAAATAAATATCCTCATATTGTACTCGCATTTTATTGTTCATTGATACAAAAAATTTACCGGTACATACTTTTATCAGTAGGAGGAAAAACACTACGAAATTTAATTTGGGAAATCTACTATTTAAACGGAAACACTAGTTAGTTGTTGCAAAAATTTCACGGAATTAATTAATGGCTAGTGCGCCTGACCTCTTATCAAATTCATGATGCAACCTTTAGTGGAAGTGGCTTTGCGGCCACTTTGAATTCACAAATAAATATGTGCTGTTCAAATTAAATTGTTGATACGCAGAACAATGTTAACTTATCATTATTTCCGCCGCCGCGGCGGCCTGTTTCATGTGTTGCCGGTTACCTTTTCCGATTATTATTCGTAATTTATTTTCTTGCTCTTTGGCTCGGATTCGTTCTTTGGCTCGAGCCGAAACTTGTTCTAACTTGAAGTAAATTGTTTATGTGAGTGTATGATCTGGCGTTACGAATACAAGATTATTTCTAAACTTCAGCGATGTTAGATAAATGGAAAATTAAAATCCTTTTGTAATTTCTAATGATTTCACAACTTTGTTCTGTTCGAACTACAAATAAAAAGGTGTGACAAATAACAGCGCTACAATTAGGGCGAACAATGGGTAATAGAATCATTCCACGTTATTAAAGATCAATATCCAAATGAAATTTTCACTCTTGATAATAAGGCGTGATACAAGGCTTAAAAATGTGGTTACGCCAAACTAACGTGTTCCTGTTTATCGTCGCGTTCAGTCGAAGTATAATAGATTTTAATGGAAATTTCTTGGCTTGCTCAATTTAAATGGTTTGTCCTATTTTTTTCTTAAAGTAAATTGAATCTCTAATTAGACAATCGTTAAGTAAAGTATTAAAAAAAAGCTACCAGTCTGCAGATATGGATGGAACACAATTTGGGTAATGAAAAAAATATCATAATACTAACAGGTATTTGACTTGTTCGTTATTAATTATGTGTATTCGAGTATTTAATTATCCTACTTAATTACACTACAAATATTAATTATAACAGAAAGCAGACGAACTAAAAACCCCAAAGTAAAGCCATAAACAGTTATGGGATGGGCCCTCGTTTGTATAATCACCTAATATTATTTTAAACATCCCATTATTTTTCACATAATTATAGATTTTGGCTCGACTGAAGTTGGCAAACTGTAATTACTCATTATATTGTGGAGTTGTAAATTCCAATTAACTAATTTATTAACGAAGATAGAATTGCAATATATTAAGATAAACTGTACTTAATTAAGAGCAGATCATTTACACAACAAATATTCATTTTCGATCAATAAAATCATTCTAATTGAAACTATCAAAGAAATTTAATCCCATGTAAAATATAATAAGAGCTTGTTTTTGACATATAATTATAATATTGCTTACAAGAAAGTTTCTCCTTTAGATAAAAACTACTTAATAGGTAAAGCTATTAAGGTAAATAAAATAAATTGAGGTATTTAAATTCTAAATGGACTATTTAAATTTAATTTGAAATACTTCGCAGGAAGTTGCGAACTGATAAAGTTTATAAGACTTTAGGAACACTACATCTAAGTTCGGCGCCGTTGCAATTTCTATCAAATACTTGAGATATGAGAAAATAAAATAACTCTGAAAAACTAATAAAACGAGGTTTGATATATATATTTTTTTAAATACAGCAGTCACTGTCGAAAGTTTAAATAGTGTATTTATTTAGATTCAAAAAGTACATGCAGTTTATGTGTGTCTTCAGTGTCCAATGTGCGGGCCGCAATTAATTGGACTTTTTACAGTCGCCATTAAAGATATACTTCAGACTCGGCATAAAACTGTACTTATTTCTTAATCCACATTTGATTGATGCCCACCATCAAGCGCGAGAGATTTATTTAATTCAATATCTCTCCGATTTTAATTGCATCAGATGTAAATCCGTCGCCTTGACCTATGCACTTTCTAATGGCCAATGCACTCGCGCTTTGACGATACTGGCGTAATTTCTTGCAGTATAAGTCCAGCGTGGGCACCGACAATATTGTTCGCTTGAACTCTTAATGGGAGGAAGACAAACTTTGATTCCACCTTAACCTGTTTTAAATGGAAATGGGTGCATTCATTTTCATGACGGTTTTGTTTTGCGTTCAATGACAATGGGTGATCTGTAAAATCCGCTCGCACTTGGAAAGCGATCATTATCGATGGAATATTCTACTTTGATTATAATAAACAATCAATTTTTTTAGTAAAGATCTATTTATTTAAATAAAATGCTTAATTTTAAGCAGTAAAATAACATTTATTTAATAAAATTTTTAGTTTTCTGCAGATAATTTATGATCTGTAAAAAATATCAAAAACTTTTTCAGAGATAAATTATAGGAAATTGAATTCTCTACAAAAAATGTCATATAAAATTTTCCCATAAAGTTGATGGTTGCGTCAGAAAATGAGAAAAATGTCAAAATTTTAAATCCAACTTTAATATTAAATAACTTGGAAAAAATGAATATATGAAAAAACTGTAAGAGACATTTTTTGTAGAGCGTTAAATTTTCTATAAAAATTTGTTTTGATCATTTTGAAATATTATCTCTAACGAGAGTTAAAAAATTTCAAAATCCAAGAGAACCCCGTTCCCGTGTTATTTAAACGGGAAATTAAAATTTACGATGCGGCACCTCTTAATATTAATATTAACAGCTGTAATTTTCACAGTATTTTTTTTACCATTTCCAACAAGATTTTCGATATAAATAAGAAAAACAGATTTTTTTGAAACAGTCTGATATAAAATTAAAGCGTATCTTTTATACATGAATATTATGTTTACATTAAGAATAATTAAGTGGTCAACATTTTTCGGCGGATTTAAAAAATAAAATTATTGTGGCCTATAATTCAGGAAGATCGCAAACAGTTATAAGCGTACAGTTTCTTGTATTAAAACAAGTGGTATCATGGAGGTGGAGCATCGAAAAGGAGGTGGACAAAACAGAAAAATCTCCAGAGTATTAGACCGTCGCATAAAAATGCTTATTAGAAATAATCCAAGGATGTCAGCAACTCAAATTTTAAGAGATTTAGGAGATAAATCAATTAGTTTCAGGAAAATTCTGCTGCAGTTAGAGAAGGCAGGGCTACCACGAAGACGATTCAAAATTTAATATTTTCGGAAGTGGTAGTGGACAGTTTATTCATCGCCTTAAGATCAGTAGACTTCATCCAAAATATGTTACGACAACTATTAAACATGGAGGTAGCAGTGTTATGGTTTGGTGTTGTTTTTCCACCTACGGTATGGGCCGGATTCACAAAATGGCCCTAAAAGCATGTCATGTTACCGTACTGTGAATGAGAAATGCTGTTAAAATTTATATTTCAGCATGACAATTACCCCATTCACTGCCAAGAATGGTTTATTCAACAAAAAATCAGTATCTTATGTGGCCAGCTCAATCTCCCGATCTTAATCCAATAGAAATTTGAGCAAATTACATCACAAATAAAGCAAATTTATTTAAACAAATTAAAAATGTTTGAAATAATATAAACGAGGAAATATTATCAAAACTAATTATACCAAAATGTAAAAAATATTAAATGTTAGGCCATTTACGTTGGATTTACTTATTATTTTTTTAATTTTTATCTAGAGTGGCTCTAATATTGTTGCGGTAACAATCGTTAATTTTCTGGTTTTATTTTTTTTATGTCATCGTTAATGTGACAGGTTTCGTAAATAAATAATAATTTATATATGTGTATTTTATTATTTAATGGAACTAAAATCAGTTTCGTAAGTATTTATTTAATATTTGAACAAAAAGAAAATCGGTCTAATTTTGTCCAATACTGTATACACGTAACATGAACATGAGAAAATCGTGATTATAATTAGTATAGTGCGAATAAATTTGTTTACATATCAATTTGTACATAATTTCGAGTCTATATCTCAATAATCTTTAATTTACGATTTAATTCGAGCCCTCTTCGGTGTGGATTAAAATTAGATTCCGCTTGATATTTTCCAACTTTATTGCGGCAGCGAGTTGTTTAAAGTTCTCGGCGTTGACATAAAACGCGCCAAGATTAATGACATTTCGTATGTAAAGTTATTGTTATTGGTGTTGATTAAATCGACATTTAACAATGCAAGGGGCGGCAAGTGAAACCCAACGACAAAACGAAACTGAGAAGGATCGCGCCAATAAATAACACATTACGAAATAGTCCCGCAGTTTCTACTACACGAACGGCGAATTAAATTTGTTTAAATACTACAAATACATCAGCAACAAAACTATCGGCAAGTGATAGAAGTTTACAAGTTTACGACCGAATTACCAGCGGATAAAAACCTGTTTGTTAGTGTAAACATTTCGAGATCTAATCTCTAATCGGCCTCATGTGTGATCAGCTTGCGTGCGAAACGCTCCTGCTTACTGCATCGTGCCGAATTTTCATTTTATTTTCTGCAGTGCCTTAAAAACCCGTCATTATGCAATTTGTGCCATATAAAAATGTCATAAAACCTGACGTGACTGGTTTGTTTGAATTAGGACTGTCTCACCACTAATAAACAAGAAGTTATATGCGATGTGGTTTTAAGATCTTTATCCACTAATGGTTTTTCAGCGATATTTACAGGTAAACCCAAAAACACGATACGACTAGTAAAGTTACTAGCGTCCTATCAACTCTTTTTTAAGGCCCATGTTATTACCTAAACTAAAGATTAATGTCTAGAATTTTGGCTTTACTACAATAATTGTCTCTATTAAGTGGGGGTTCACAGAACTTTCAAGGCTGCCTGTGATATTAGTTTTTAATTTACAGAGCCTACACAGAACTAACACTTGAGAGCAAGTTGATTTTTATTACAAATCATCAAAGTTCTATGCATAATCACAACATATTTCGCAATAACATTCGATCAAAAACTGTGACGGGTGACTCAATAAATTATCCTCAATGTATCAATAAAGTAAAACTTTTTGTAGGAATACAAATTCGAACAACAATTTAATTAATTTGTGCCAGGTAATGCGGTGACTTGAGACCGAATAAAAAAAAATGGCGGTGTGTGGCCCATAAAAATATGAAAATTTCCTAGAAGTGCAACCGCATTAGTTATCTTATTTTATGCACGTCGTCAGAATTGGCTTGTCGCCACCACCAGCGGAAGTCGCTGTTAAATCGGCACCTTTGAAACTCAAGGTCGATGTTTCTACATATACTACAAAAATTATTAAATTACGACACTTGATGGAACAATTTACGCCACTATATTAATTGGTTCATTACGCTTAATTAGTTTTGTTTGGCTTGTTTGGAAACACAAATGAGAGTCGGGCGACCGTCTGAATCGGCAATTGGTTCAGCCAACTGTTTATAATAACGTAAGACGTCTTAAAAAATGCAAAGAAAATATGAATTAAAGTTTTTCATTAGGAGCAAGTTTGTTTTTAAGGACGTTGAGTAATATTGTTACAATATTTGCAAATTCATGTCCTGTATAAGGTTCATTCAGACAGCGATACGGTTTTACCACATCCTTTGCCCAAACATCACATGTTTGATATAGTTCATGGAATGTGTTTGCATGCTAATTTTGTTTACAATGTTTTAAGGAAGACGCAATTTTAATTAAAATTGCAAATTTATTATGTCAACACCGTCACAGTTTTTTGTCCAATAAGGGATAAAATTGTGGCAGTTTGATCGGCAGGTGAATCAATCAACTGAAGAAGCAAATAAACACCTTGGTGTCTTACTAACTCCGTTTTATATGGAGGATGGGGCAGGATAATATTTTTATTACTGTTCTCCTTGCATTTAGTATTTTGGGTACTAGATATATCAGTTAACCAAATTTATTCATGGATGTTTTATCTTTAACTACAATTACAAATATACGTCAGACCAAACAATATAAAATGTATAATTAGGCGCCAACATCCGTCAACACTATTTATAATTCAGGTGTTGTATAAAATATTAAACTAAATAACTACTATTTTCCCTTTTAACTGATTGTCAATGTAAAAAAGAACACATAGCGATTTAATTAGCTGATAGTGGAATAGTGTGCTGCAGTTAACTTTATTTTCACTCACAATGTTTGCATTTAAATAGCGGAAAGTCAATTTGTGTACTAAAATAAAAATAATAATGCCTTAGTCAATCAATAACATTATCTCTTGGGTAGTTTTAGCCATTACAATTCTGTGACCGTCACATGTTATACCTGCAAAAGTTCAATTTGTTTACCATAAGATAATAACTGTTCTTGTGCTTATGGATATTAAAGCCGAATATGTCATGTAGAAATAATTTTCACGTGTCTTTCTATTAATAAAAATTGCCTTCACGTCCAGATATGATATATTCCAAACAAAATTTGAGTGCTTTGACATTGGAAATGACGAATAAGTTGATTGTACCTTGCGTCGCGTCGCAAGGTCTTCCAACGCATTTGTTTCTGATTATTTTTAGAGGCTCGGTTAGTTAAAATGTCCGTTTCCGTTTAATTTTCTTTATCGGCCAGCGTGCACTTATTGTTTATACTCTATGATGTTCTTTTTGTTGACGAATTGTTTAATAACGGACAAAATTTAAATAACATTTAAATTTTAGTAAATTATTTTTTCTCATTACTCAACTCGGATAAATTTTGTCATAGCCAGCACTTGACTAGGTTCTTTAATTTTTTTAATAATACTGGAAAGAGTTATTTAGTCGTTTCTTCTTGTTTCTCTCGGTCTTAGTAACGCTGAATTTTATTTTTTCTTACAGTTTAATTTCGGCCAATGATTAAATAATTATAATAAACAAAATACTAGTAAAAATTATTCAATTTTCAATTTTGTTCATTGATAAATAAAAAAACTAAATATTAAAAAATTTTTAATATATTTTAATAAGTTGCTACAATTATGACTACTAATGTATGAACAAAAGAACAATTTACCCTATTTTTAAAATGTATTTTCAATAACCCAAGGAATATAAAAGGTAACAAATTAAAAAATTAATTAGTTTTAAAATTTGAAAAACATCTAAGTAAATTATTTTTTATTATTTCTTTTATGTTAAATCATTAATTGCATGTATTTTTTATGGCTGAAATGGCCAGTGAATTTACCTTGATTTCTTTCATGGTAACAGTAATTATGATTTTAGAGATTCTTATTTAGATTAAAATTGTGTTAACAATGACACTGCTTATAATATAATGTATACAAAAATCACACAATTTCGGAATAATTCGTGGTACTGTATTGTAATTTTGTACTTGAGAAATCTCTAATTAGATTCGTGTTGATTTAAGTAAATTATTATATTATTAGTACATCAGTGTCTCTATTCGCACCGGTTCTATGTTATTATCGATAGCATGTATGTATTTCTCGCTGATTTTTTTATGTAAACGTCACTGCAGTTGGCACGTAATCTCGTACGCATGTTGTATCGTTTAACATACAGGGCGATTTGTCATCAGCGACAAAAACTTCGGCCGCGGTCATATATTATATGAACAAATTAATACAGATACAATTTTGTCATTAAAGATGCAATTTCGGATTAGTATAGAAAAAAAGGGTATTAATCAGTCAGATAAGATCTTCCCTTCATCGCTCTCTAATTATATAGAAGCAGATGTCAAAACTGAACACGAAAACACTGTCGCATTGATAAAGGAACAAGCCCAGCAAAATGCATTGATTTTTTATCGTTCCTTTCGCTGGAATAATTAGGATAAAATTTTATTTTGACAAATTGCTAAGCTAATAGAATAGCGAATCGGCGAATCTTTGGAGGCTGGCTTGAATTATTAATTCTTTAATTATATACCTTACCAAAAAACAGATGAAGAAGACATATTCGTTTAAAGTTATGAATTGTTTTGCGGTTTTTCGTACGTCAGGTTTATTACAAAGTCACCTTTTTGAATAATTTCCTGGCATTAATCTCGTTCAGTAACGACACGTTTAAAGTACATAACTTAACAAATACCCTGTCAAAATTTAACCTTCGTCGTTATTAATGTCTTAATTTTTGTAACGTCATTCAAATCATTAGAAGCCCGACCAGGATATTAATCAAAAATTTATTTTTAATCTGTAAATCGCGTAATCGTTGCAGGATTGTCCTTCAACACAACCAATTATTTGATAAGATGACAAGTGTGATGTGTACGTAGTTTGCAATATCGATAGCCGGTGCATGGACTGGAAAACTCTTCGAAAATTGAGAAAGACGTTCATCGTAAAATATTTAATACGCCAGCACACAGTATGATAATATAAGTTTTATGCGCCAGTGTGGTAAGTTATTTTCAGCAAACTGTATTAAATAAAGTTCAATACCTTTTGGTCATATACAAAACTTGATGATACTTTCCAAATACACTGCCCTTCACTGAAATGTATTATGGCTTAAAGAAAATAATAAGCGTATATAAAATTTACAAAGCATAGTTAAAAATTAGACACTTACCCAATCATTTTTTTGTTACAAACAGGAGATTTTTTGGCAATTTCTAAGGTGGATGTTAACAAACTAATGGAAATTTAACGCGTCGTTTTTGTGTGACAAGAAAGTCCTTGTGTCGATTCGAAAAGGGTACCTTTTTATATGAATGACATTGCAAGAGATGATGATCCGGGGAGACTTTTGCATTTTCTCGAAATAAAAAATAAATAAACGAGGATCAAATTGCGAAGCGGCCTCACCTTGTCGATGTTTCATGAATGTGGATCAGTGTATTATGTACTAGAATAAGATAAAAATCAGCTGACTGGAACGATTTCAGTATATATTTACCGAATGCCAGATGTTGCACTACGTATATTCTTACATGAATCTCGCATATACGAGCGACTTTGTGCTTATTTGTTATTTTCCACCGTATAATTTAAGTGCAAATTGGATACTTTTTATAATCTTAAATATAAGAAACAGGCACTTATTTATAGGTCAAGATATGGCATATAAGATTAATTGCGTATTTAAAGCTGTACACGCGATCATCGTTTTTAAAACGGTACAATTACAATCATTTTGTGCATTTGTATTGCACTAACAAGAATATATTTTATGCGTATTTATATAATATTTATTTTAGATCGCGTACTCACTGGGAATTTTTTGATGTTCACTTTTTCCACTTTCTAATTTTAGCCTGGAAATTTTCGACGCTCACACCGATTTTTCTCGCTCTCGAATCCTGACAAATGAGTTTTTAATTGTTGCTAAACTACGAAAATTGGTCCTGTGTATTGAGGTAGTGCAAATATTCTGCGAACGATTATAAGCAATTAGTCGATGTACAAAACACCTGTCAGTCAAGATCCAAGTTATTGATATAATTACATTACGACCGGTCGAAATACAATCCCGCTTCCAGGGAACGATTAACGACTTTGACCTTTAAGATCGTTAATTATCATTTTTTTTCCTGCGTGGGTCACAAAAATTGATCTAACTCGAAGGGGCTGTGTTTCGAATATTACACGGTGCCAGATTACAAAGCACCATGCTGCACCATCAAACTGTCAACTGTTTATTTTTTATGCAGTCGTAGATTGAGCTATACATTTAAAACAATGAATTGTGACTTAATGACATGTGCTCATGTGTCACGACAATCTAGATCTATTTTTAAGTCTTAATATGTGGTGATTTATTATGTGCATTTGTGCCTTTAAGAAGCTTTAAAAATTAAATTCACGTTTTAACATAAAAGTTGTTTTACTAGAATTATAAAAATGTTAGAAATTGAAAAAAATCCTAATAGTGTGGCTGTCAAAAATGTGTGAAAATCACAGATTTCTGACACCGTGAACGGATGGTCGATGCAAAAGTGGGTCGACGCCACTGATATTCTAGTACAAATTGATTTTTTATTATCTTATTAATGTAAATTATGTGGAAACTTGTTGCTCTCATGTATCCTCCCATACATCAACTGTCCGTATAATTTATTAGTTTTTGGAAGTAAATTGGTTCATTAATTATTCATTTATCCCGTTTTATTATTTTTGTTACAAAAATTAGATGTATGCTAAAATGGTTTTATGTATCGGATCCAGTGAGCCGGCACATGAAACAGATGCAAATTATATTGTTTATTTAAACTGTTTAACTCGATATCTTATTTATATGGCAGATTAACGTCATAATTAAATGTTATTGAATAATGATAATTAACACAACATAGTTTATTGTAATTGGATCTTCTTGCGGCAGTTAATTAAACATCCTAATATTTTAGCATTGCAGGATATATTACGAACGTTCAAAATTAAATCGACATGTTAAAACATGCTAATTTAAAACCGGAACGCATATTACGATATTAGTACGTGATTCTACCCTCTGGCGATCAATTACTAGTTAGTCACTGTTAATAATTGATACAAACTTCGGCCAATACTACACTTTTGGATAATTGAATCGATAATCATCCTGAAATTATTAAACGCTAATTTTCATAAATTATTTAAAGTAAAATATGTAGGAGAAAATTAAAATAATTAAATCACAATTAATTGTATTGGTTCTATTCATTCTGGATAATTAATTGTTCGATCGTAGTGAGTTTTAAATTGCCTATTGGATTCAATAATTTCATGATATAATTTCGTCGGGTCATTATTTTAAATTTAAAATTTTCGATGCACTACATCATAATTACAGTGCTTACTGTATCGGGATTGTAATTATTTAAACTGCTCCAAAAATTGTGGTGGATCATTCAATTATTTTTTTTATTTTTCCATATTCTTTTTTTTAATGTTTTAATCGATTTATTAATCATACTATTTTATCGCAATGTTGCAAATCTTTCTTCTAAGACAAAATGTGTGGTTTACATTATATGCTTATTATGTTGTCTCTAAATTTATTCATGTGTAATATAATGTTGACTTACAATTTATACAAACATGTATAAATTACATAATTTTAAAGGTAAATATTAAAAAATGTTTTCTTTTACGTTGCAGGCTTGAAACTGTGATAGGTAAGTGTTGTTAAAATTATATTACATTACTTTTACTTTGTAATTAGGTGATGCTTTATAATAAACACAAATTATTTTATTAATAGTAAAAATATGAGGAGTGAAATGTCATATTCATTGTTCTTTCCTGGAGACTTAAGAACATTGTGGTCTCTATTTTTATTGCTGGTCTCGTAGTTAGAACCGGGAATGCACACGATCACAGAAAAATATTTGGAATTCACGTGCTCGTAGCATCGGAGTGAGGTCAGATAAAGATCTCTAAACGTCAGATTCTCGGGCTATTAGTCGGGGGGTAGGAAAAGTGAAATTGGTTGTGCGTAGAATTTATTAGTGCGTTTTATGGTAGAGCGTCGGAACGGGACCTCCCACATCCCGAAAACCGTCTGACAGTTATGTTCTACATCGCTGCAATAACAATGTAAAAATTTCGGGAAACGCTCGTAAATAGCCCACGCTGGAATCGACGGGGATCCGGGATATATACTAGTGACAGGGAGAAGTTGGCAATCACAGGAAACACGGGATACACTCACAATCACACAACAGCTAAAAGAACAGTCATTAGTTGATATTAACTGTTTATGTTATATGAACGTGGAGGCTGAAGTTATTCCGTTCTTCCTTTATATTAAATCTTGTAAACAACCAGTCTGATCTTATTTACAAATAGTTACAAATGGTTATAAATAGTCACTAATAAACCATCGGATTTAGCAAATATTTATTTAGAAATAAAACTTATCATTTGTTGTTAATTTAACATGCTAATAGCAGTACCAGAAACGATTCGTGAAACAATGAATTTGATAAGAATCTGTTTGCTTGAAAGTTTTTTATCAGAAATTTTATTTATTATAGATAAAATGAAGGTTTTATTTATATGCGTATTGTTAGGTTAATATATGTTATATGTTTTATTGCAAAAATATTTACTCGTAACGTGAGAATACAAAGATTCTAATCAGAACAGAGAAGAATAATTTCAATGTACAATGTATACATACACATTTAATGAGAAACTATTATTTACATATAAATTAAATGATTAGTGGATGTGTGATTCTTGGAATTTGGTTAATTTTCTGCTTTATAAGTTTGTCTTTATCAATTAGATCAGCAAATTAAAAAGTTGAATGTTTATCAAGCGTTTATGGCATAATTAAATGCGTTACCGTCATTTTTGCCAATGTTACTTTAAATAATTGAGCAAACCCAACAGTTTGCCCATGCCAAGATGGGAATAAGATTGTCGAAAGATTTATAACTCCAGTAACAATAAATGTCCATAAATCATGCGTACCTATACATTGTTACTGCAGGAGATAATGTGAAAATATCTACAAATCATTTCAACACTGGATATTATTGTAACTGTTACCCAATAATTTACTATTGCGTAATTGAGCCCGTACCATAGAGCCGTGTTTGTATTGTGTTCATCTCTATTGCGACATAATTTTATTATTATCTGTATAGTTGATTAAATGCAGAAATAACAAAGTGCGGTCGAAAATAATTAAAACAGTAAATTTATGTCCTTTACTCCACTTTTTTCAGTAGATAATATTTAAACGTGCTTTATTAAAAATAAATAACATTAACGAGATATTTTAATCAAAGTGCGATAATAAACTAATAAAAATTGTTTTCCTCGAGTTATAATTTATCATGTAGTTTTATACAAAGCACGGTTCTTTTCCTATCTCAATCTGCGCGTTACAAATGTCACAAAACACTCAAGATCGACTGACATTTAACTGATTACAAAAATATAATAATAACACAAATCCAAGATACGTATTAAATCCAATTTCATGAAATAACAGTGATTTAAACCAGTTGCGTATGCATTTTACTAATACATAATGAAGAAAAAAATAAATGTTCATCCGTAGCCTCCGGTAGCAGCAATAAATCTTGCTACAACACTGTAAGGCTGTAATCATAAAAACATCAATATTGCAATTCAATTTTAAGTTTTATATTAAGCCAAAGCAGCATAACAACCATGTACGCGGTCCTGCTGTCAGGAATTATCTTAGCTGATATCTAAATAAAGGAGCCCTGGTCAAGGAAAAACACGTATTCGGTTCAATTAGAAATACACATCGAACAAAGTTATTAATATATTAATAACCACTGGAGTTTAAAGCAAACATTAATTATACACAGGTGCATATACATAATTTATTCATATACGTTTCCAGTCTTCGTGTAATTCATGTCGGGCATGATCAATAGATAGTAATTACTTCACTATTTACTGAAATAGAGCGACTTACAATATTTATACCCATCGAGCCATGTCAGTTAAAGCAGATAATTAACTTCATATGACAATTCGTGATCAGGACAATATTTATTTATGTATTTTTGGCTTCTGGCCCTTAGTAAAACTAATAAAGTCGGTACCTCATTATTTATGTTGTGACGTACTAAATATAACTTAAAAACCAACATTCTGAAGCAATTTCTTTAACAGAACTAATTTATATGTGTAGACCTTAGAGCGACATCCTAATTGAATACATAATTGTGGTCTGGAATTTTGGCAGCGGGCACAAAGGCAATAGATGACTAATGACACAAGTTCGGTACAAAATGTTGGGGAAGTCCTCAACGTTATTTACTAAACAAAAATCGATACGTCTTGTACGCAACTACGGATTCATTTATCTTGCGGTTAAATAATGACATTCAAAATTTAACTCCAAATTTAGATGTTTGCCCTCTTTAAACCAAGACAAACATTAATAACACTAATGATGTTCCTAATTTCGAAGTCCTGGCCACCACAACTACTTTCCATCCAGTCAAATTAACAATAATGCCAGACATCCGGAAACTGTCACGACAAAATTTACCACGATTTGTGCTTTTTTTTTTGTTGCTATTAATTTAAACAGTTTAGGCGTTGGGGATGTCTGACGTTAATTTTAGCAGAATGTGTATATTTGTGCACTTCATTTAACGCTGAACAAAAAGTACGTGGCATGCACGTGGAATAGTTTAATGGAGTTTGCATACATTATTACACCTGTTTGTTTTCATACTTCATTCACCAGTTGTTTAGAAACCGCCCCAAAACATGTGCTTCTTTCAAATACCTAATTTACACTACATACACAAACTAATGGTCAGTTTTTATTTTGCTAAAATATATACTTAACATACACTGTGGCTCATTTGAAGGCGGGACACTTTCATACAATTGGGAAAGATAAGCACACACTCACGAAATAGATATGAGCACATTGAATTGAACAGTGGAAACAAATAAAATTTGAGTATTGGGAATTTTAGTATAATTATAGTATTATTAGTATAATATTCCAATATTGTTGAAAAATTATATAATTTGTGCGATTCCATGGTATAATTAATTAAACAATAAATTTGCAAAAAGAATATTATTTTTAATTTTTCCATAGAAATATGAATATGCATAATTTTTTTATGAAATTAGGTATTTATATCTTTGCTAATATGATTGATTCAATTTTCATTTAAAAATTATTCAATTGATTTTGCTTTTGCCTGTAAGTATGTAATTTATTTATGATTTACAATTGAAAAAAAAGTTTGTCAAAATTAGTCGAAAAATACAAATTTAATGGGGGTGTACCGCTTTCAAACGTATTATAATTAAATTATTTTACTAGAATTAAAAGAAATAATAACAATAAATTGTTTAAATTTGCTGAATTTATTATTCTTACAATGTTCATTAAAAATTAATTTTTAAAAATTCTTTTGAAATCCATTGTATTTTATTATTTTTAGAGTAGTGTGCATTTTCACTTAAAACCTGCCTTAAACAACAACAACCTCGAGAACAAACAACAAAGTCTCTATCGTCGTAATAAATATTGTTCCCGTCGAAACATATTCTTTCTACTATTTCGCCTTAATATTTATTGTTTGTTTGTCTTAGATAGTTTCAAGTTTCCTAATTGCGGAATCGGAATTGCAAAATCAATAGGACCAACTGGATTCATTAAGGAATGGTGTTCTTAATCAAATTTGACATAAGACAACAATAAACAGCAATCGATTACAAAATCGTAGGCTTAAATTTCAAATTAATTTACACACAAAACAACAGCTATTGACGTTTTATTAATTATTTCGCGTACAAGCATACGGTAGCTGCAAAATTTTAATATGGCTTTGTTTGGACCTGATTAATTATATTCTGAATAAGTTAATTACTAAATATTGACACGTAATAATTGGTCTAATGGCTCTTGAATTATGCACGTTTTACATTTTGTTTAAGGTACAATTATCATCCGTTTGCCATACAAACAAAGGTGGGACGAACGTTAGAGTTTTGTATGTCGGTGTATTACGAATATTTTGACGAAATTTGTGGCAGCCCACAAACACAATAGTTGTATTAACAGAAGTTGTGTTCTTCGTAAATGGTTAGTTAATGTTTAGATGACGAATGTAAAGTAAGAACGGTAGTGGCACGATGTCCAGATAACACAACGTTGCAATTTATGGTTCATGTAACACCATTACATGTGTTAAAAAAATAAATTTAAGCCCCGCTTCGTTTTACGCTATTTGAAGTATGTACGTACAAAGTGATGTTGCGTGATGCTTAAGGAAAATAAATTGTATAAAATTTTGTGAAAATGTGCTAACACGAACCAACAAATAACGTGGAATTATATGTGGTTTTTATATTTTGCCTAATAGGTTCACTCAACAATTTTAACTTTTCTTGATTTCTATTTACGTCCGCGATGTTTTCTACGTTTTCCTAGAATAATATTTATGAATTATTCATGCTAATTATAACTGTGAATACTTTTCCTCCGCAACTTATACCTTATTTGAGTTGTCAGATTTAAAACTTTGTTAAAATTGTCACGAGTCACTGAACTAAAAATATTATAAACGAACAAAAATCATCATTTTAAACATATTATTAAATATTGCACATTATCTGCGAATCTTTCTACCGTGAATGGTTTATTCATAGCAGCCTTTTTGCAATTAAATTAATATTAAGCACGCCTCATTATTATAATGGAATACTGCAGAGTGCAGCAGGAAAAGGTCATAAAACTTTTTGGGTGTGATATCTTGCACAACATTATATAAATTAAGTGAATTGTTTTAACTGACAATAAGACAAAACACTTCGTTCACATCGCAATTTACATAATCATAATGAAAATTTGCATGAAGAGAAAGAGCATCATCGGCCACATATCATTTTCTTGCCAAACAAGTGCCTTTTTATTTCGTAATTTCATACGAGGTTATTGTTTCTGAATTCTATTTAAACCTGATCTCTACCGATGTTTAATAACGCACATTCAATAAATTCCCGATTTGTTTATTAATTTTTTTGTTTAATCGTGATGTGCGAAACGGCGTTAGCCACTGTAATTTTCTGATTAAATAACGTATGAAATTAATTTCAGGCACGTAATTATTTAATTAAATTTCCTTAACGCCCGTGACATTTAACTAAACTGTTTTAACACATTTCGATGATAAATTGGTTATTTATGACCGACATATTAGTGCGATCACTTTCGCGATAAGATATTGACGCATCCTCAATTTAATGTGCGGCCCGTCCGAAATTGCAACTCGCTACTGTTTTTCAATTTGCATATCATTACCTCGTAATTTATAACTTCATGCCACGGCCAAGCAGCCGAATTACAAAAACCATTTCTTGGTTAATACGCTCGGGCCGTTGATTTTCTCCTTTTTACTCGGAGCAATGATATTCGGTTGCCGCTGCAACTGGTACGCGGCGCGTATCGCGATCTTAATCGGGGATATGGTGAACAACGTTCCTCGTTCTGGGTCCATCATTTATTATTACGGCTAAAAGTGCATACCTCATTTCAGTCGCTGAGTTATTGCGGGAAAGCGCGTTTTATTACTGTCGCGAAATTATTATTTTTGATTCGGTCGGTGATATTTGATACATGATTTACAGTTACGGCAACTGGTCAACGGGTAATTGATGTGTTCACTGAAAAATAACTGAACCCTCGGATTTTTCAATGACGCAATTATTTTGTAAACTTGACTTCTTACCTCGTTTTGATTTTTTTAAATCCAACATTCCAACTATAATTATATCAAGTTTAGTAAGGCTGCAGTACACAGAAATTCTTATTGATAAAATATTATATTTTAGTCACATCAGTCTAATAAAAAGAAAAAAAAATGAAAATGGTCGTGACCATAGGATGTTAGAAACGTTTCAAAAATATTATAAGCAGCATACAATTTTCATAAAATTTGTTTTATACAGTATCGGGCAGTAAATATTAAATAAAATGTTTAAAAACTAAATTATGAAACATTTATTTATGCCCACTACTTTATTTTTCTTACTCCATTTAAGTCTCACACATTTTTCACATTCAGTAAAATAGAGTTTTTATTCAACTATTTCTATAAACCAAAAAAAAAAAAAAATGTACGCGACAAAATTAAAGCGAGTCGAGTACTTTTCAGTCGTATTTATGTCTGTCATACACGAATATTGTGTTTACACAAGGACCTCTTGTTCAACATTTGTTGACGGATTTCAAAAATAAAATTATTGTGGCCTATAATTCAGGAAGATCACAAAAAGTTATAAGTGAAAAGTTTCTTGTATAAAAACAAGTGGTATCAGTAACAATTAAAAGGTTTCGAGTTCATGGTGTTGTGTGGAGAATCGAAAATGAGGTAGGCGAATTGGAAAAACCTGCAGAGTATTAGATCGTCGCATAAACATGCTTATTAGAAATAATCCAAGGATGTCTGTAACTCAAATTTTAAGCGATTGAGATAAATCAATTAGTTCGATGACAATTCGCGTCGGTTAGTGGAAGCAAGGCTGCAAGTATTTTAAAAAAGAATTGAGAAGCAAAACTTTTCGGTCATAGGCATCGGAAATGGACAGCAAGAGATTGGAAAAAGGTACTATTTTTGGACAAATCAAAGTTTAATATTTTCGGAAGTGATGGTGGACAGTTTTGTTCATCGTCCTAAAAACAGTAGACGTCATCTAAAATATGTTACAATAACTATTAAACATGGAGATGGCAGTGTTATAGTTTGGGGTTGTTTTTCCGCTTACGGTATGGGCCCGAAGGCAAAATAGATCTTTTTGTGTATCGTAACATATTATGTTAGAAGATCTCATGCTACCCTATTGTGAATGGAAAATACTGTTAAAATTTATATTTCAGCATGACAATGACCCCAAACACTCTGCCAAGCTTGTTATTGAATGGTTTGTTCCGCAAAAAATCAGTGTCTTAAAGTGGCCAGTTCAATCTCCCGATCTTAATCCAATAGAAAACTTATGAGATTGTGGATAAGAAGATTAGAGCAAATGAGCAAATCACAAATAAAGCAAATTTGTTAGAACATGTCAAACATGTTTGGAACAATATAGACGAGAAAATAATTTCCAATTTAATCTCGTCCATGTCAAAAAGACGTAAGGATGTTACAGTCATTTTCTGGTTTTATTTTTTGTCATCGTTAACGTACCATGTTTCGTGTATAAATAACATAATTTATATATGTTTGTTTTATTATTTAATGAAACAAATATCAGTCTCGTAAGTATATATTGTTTAGTATTTAAACAAGTCGTTCTATTTTTGTGATTTACTTAATATAATAAAACGTTGGAAAAGAATTGTTGAATGTTGATATTAATGTATTGAATGTTGGTATTAATTTATAAATATTAATTGAATTTTGATAAAAAAATGGTGGCAGTCTTATTCTCAAGGAATGTTCACATAATATCTACAGGGTGGCCCAAATTGCAGTTTTGGATAGATTAGATGGAGTAAAGGAAGCTGTCTTAAATAACCACCCGTTTCAGAGAATTATTATATTTCAAAAATATTAAATTACATTCTTACCTTTTAGTGTTATTTTAGAATCTAGACGTATAATCGTATTTTGCAGAAAAACTATAAATTTTATCCGCTTTTATTAAAAATGAAATTGGATATGTAGTAGTGGCCATAATATATTAAAAATATGGGTTATACTACATGAATGTGATGCTAATACCTATAATATTTCTTGTTTTTATGTTATTATTGGGTCTTCTATGCAACAGGTCAATATAATATTATTTTTTCAAAAATTGTTTACATTTTTATTTTTTCAATGGATAATGGACATTTTTTTTTACTGTATGGTTTTCCATTACTCACTGTAAATTTTAATCGATTATTTACTAGCATTAACACAGATTTAATTATCACAAATATCTTTAAGAATTAAAAAAAAAACGTTTTATAGAATAAGAATATAGTAGTTTTTGTTATACTATATAAAACAACAATAGTAAATTAATACTATTTGAACAGTTCACATTAAATAAAATAGTTATGGGTTAAATATTTATCATTTTAATAAATTGATATAATAATGACAACCACTATATAAAGTATAACAAACAATAATACTAAATTTGGTAAAAATTGTACATATAATTGTTCAATAAAATAATATAGAAACATTAAAGAATTAATATATGACACCGTAATATCATGAGCTGAATTTGTGATTAAAATGTAGTATTTAGCAATAACAATGTCTTACTCTTGAAGTTTAGTTCCATTATGTACGGGCCATCCTGTAAATTCCCTTTTACTCGCACAAAGGATTGTTAAGTGGTCCATATTGAACCCTAACTTTGCAAAATACATTCATTGTCTTGGTGTGTATACTCACCAAGACAATGAATTCGTCAATAACGAATCGATATTGAAACTACTTTTTAATAAATGATAATCAAACTTTAATATAACTACTGACGTAGATAATAATATAATTTATAGTTTGTGTGTTACTGAATCAACAACATTCTTGGTTTCATGTCACATGCAACTAATTTTCAATAAAATGGCTTTCAATTAAAGCTTCGTGCACTGATGTGTACGAGTGTTAATAATAACAATTATTTTTTAATAAAGTGTATATTAAATTACGTGTAAGAAATTATAAGTTTAGCAAATTAGATTCGAACCGATGAAATAATAGTGTATACAATCAACAGATTTCCATTAGCTAGATTTCTTAACCCAATTAGATTCAAATAAAAATTATTAAGGAAAAATGGACTAATCAATTAAACACAATTATTATTCAACGGACCTTATTTGAATAGTTAAGTGCGTTTTATATAAGGCACGGCAATATAACAGCTGTATTTGTTCTTTCACAACAGAAGTAATCCAGTTCCAATTAGCGAACTAATAAATACAGAAGTTTGATTGGCAAACAAAGCGACGAATTGAAAAGCTTTACAAATATAGCGATAGTTCTATGGTATAAACATGCATGAGGCCTTAACTAAGTATCCAAAGCAGAACCGTATTCGAACAAGAGACAGAAATATTTCTAATTTCATAGCCAGACTCTGATTAAAAACATTTTTGCTTGGCCCCCAGACAATTGAATTTGTCATTGCATGGGAAATGGACGATGGCGGAGCATAATTTTCTCCGTCTTAGTTTCCAATGCATATGATCCGGCGATTCAATAAACAACGTGGTCGAATCGCTGAGAGAAAATATCGCCGACTGGTTAAAGAAATGTGTATTAGTGCGGGCCATATTTCAACTCTGTTAAGGGAACAGTGTACGGTTTCTTGTAGTAAATCAAAACGACCTAAACAAGAACACATGGTACATGTGCCGATTTTATTTATGCAAATGCATAAATTTCCGCGCCGTATTTGTCCATTTTAAAAAGAGCCGGCCCGTTTAGAAACCGCGTCGTTCCCATAGCTCGAAAGTTTCCACAATTGTTTATCAGCGTTCGCGACCATTTTTATTAATCTTATCCTAATTTTTTTCTTATGGTGCCGCACGCATCTTCGGTCGTTGTTACAAATGCGCGGTGCCATTAGCCGTGTCAGCTCCCGTGTATTATTTCTGTTCTCATTTTTCACGCGCATCTATATTTAATAAACAAATTTTAAGTGACGGGACGACACACGCATCTGAATAAATACGCACTAAGCGATGTTAACAATTTCGACAGTTATTTATCTAGTCATCTGTATCCTCAGTCATCGCATGTCGACTGTTCATATCCTAGTTGTCAGTCATAAAGAAATCAGGGAGGGTAAGTTACGCGGCTCGAACATTCATCAGCCTCGTAATTTTCATTATCGCCCATGAGACGACACGTGTTTGGGCGAAAATTTATTTTCAGAATGCCGGCGAGGATTTGGTGTTTGGTCGTATTGCTCGTGTGTCTCGTTAAATTCGATAGCGTTGCGTAAAAATCGGACACTCGGATTTCGTAATTGGTAGTGGTGGATTTGTTGTGGGAGAGCAAATTGGATTTGAAAGCATACATGACCCCACAAGTAAAACATAATTAAATAAGAGCCAGACTCCAGTGACCGTTTACTATCACACGTACGACACAAAGTCTTAAGGATCCCTTTAGATATTTATGTTGTATTTTTTGAACTCGACTCGTTTAACAACAATAAATCAATTTTAATCGTCGCTATCAATTAATTAATTTGCGGGGACCTAAATTTGCTTTAACTGGCAAAATCGACCGATGAAAGTTTAGAGCAATAACTTTTTACTTTGAAGTTTGCCCGACGCAGACGCCAATTAGGCTGATAACATCTACAGGTAATTTCTATATTAATAATGTAAGTTTAGTTATTTCGTAAAACTTTACAGCAACTACTCTGGCCATCCACATCAAGGTCTTAACAACTTAAAATTTTATTATACTTATACTCCGGGAGCACCCGAAGCTTTAAAACAATCCACTTAATTTAAGTTATACAATTTCCAGTAAAAACTGCATCGCTCGGTATTAGGGCGTTTAACTTTGACTGGGAATTATTAATTCAATAATAACCTCCAGTGAATTCTTGGAAACTGCTTTAGTTCTTAAGCTTCCAGTTACTGTGCACACTGCACTGAATTTGAAAACTTGGAACTTGTTTTACACCACTTGACAGTAAAATCCAAATTTTACTTTTATAAGTCTTTTGTTTAACACATAGACATGCTTATTTGGCAAACTTACTTTAGAGAACAGTTTTAATATACAGAATATCTCGTAAATCCTTGAAAGTCTGGTCGACAACTTGCCATAATGGCTTAGATTAAAAAAAAACACACACAGACAGAAAACATGTTGAAAACAAACTAAAATTAATCGATAATTTTATCAACCATACATTTAGTTACGTTTTAATTACAGATTTATTGTTTGATTTAATCATTTAACGGGAATTCATCAATATTCTATTAACTGGATTTTGATGTAAAATATACTACTTGATTAAATTAAAAACAAATATAATATGATTTAATTATTTATCCTTCGTAAATCAAATCCAAATAATTATTATTTAGTTGAAAATTAAATCGATGAATCACAAATGTATTTATAATTCGGCTCTATTCTAAAATTAATTACCCGTATAAATATAATAGCGTAATTTTAAAACAATTTTTTTATTTGCGAATATTTCTATTTTCTGTGAGACTCATTGTTCTTTCCAATTTATTTAATTTATCTCAATTTTAGTATTATGGCAACAAATAGTGTCTGTATATTACTATTATATAAATTGAGACAATGTATATTAATAATATAATTTGTATATACCGTAATTATTATTTTGGATAGTTTATGCCAACAACTATTTTATATGGCGTTAGGCAATGATAGAAATTGTTGTGCAGCATTCGAACGTTTAAAAAAATATCGTGCATTAGAAGGGATAGATAGGAGTGTTGTAAATGCGGCTTCATGTAGTCCGGCAGTTTCATAAAATGCAAAAATAAAAGTCGAGCTTATCAAATCGATTTGCTATGCCTTTGTAATCCCCCTTTGAAGTTTTATCGTTTCATTTATCATACCATGTAAATCTTAATTTTTATAAAATCAATTCCTAACGTACATTTTTTACTTGTAATAAAACTCATATAAATATAACGTCGAATTTAATTAACTGAATAGAACCAGCGTAATGAAAAAAATGCTGCCACTTTTGTCAATAACTATTTTATAGCCATTGAAAATATGTCAGCTGTTTTGAATAATGGTCGTAACCCCTTTTACAAACTGCATTTTACGATTTTTACGCATTGCATTATGTTCAGTGGCTGTCGTTGAGCTTTATGAGGGCAGTGGCGTAGCTTTTAACCGGGGTTGTTGCGTTCAAAACACTTTGTTTCAAACAAGTCGCAGCTACTTGACGTTACGTTTATTGTAAAACAGATGCCACTCTCCAAATAAATTTTCTTTTTGCATAAAACGTGTTTTTTTCCAACTCCGCCCTCAACCCGCACCGAATTACGGCTCCCACCTCCAATTAGTTTAATTTTATTTCATAACCCTTTCACTGTGCTCCGAACAAAACAAAAAAATGCGCCATAAAAAACACTGGATGTGTATTTTTATCATCGTGTTAATAAATATTCCACGTATGCGGTGTCGGTCCCGTGAAACAACCACCGAAATGGTAGTTTATGGCATCTTTCGGGTGCCGAAACTGCAGACCGACCGACCAAAAATATACACATTTTTACGGCCTTCCGTACAAATATAGATTTTTGTTGCACTTCTTTTATTACGCCTCGCATTCTCTAATTAATACATATTATAAGCCATAACTGTCAAACGACAAGCAATATATGCCGTTCTTTATAATAAATCCAAATTTTACGATTTTCTAGCTCGCACTGACGGCCGTATATTTCCGTTATTTTGTAAAATTTAAATCTTGTTCAGAGATGTAATAATTTATGATATGCTCTTTATCCGTTTTTGGAAGCGTTGTTGTACGGGTCGAAAGGACACTTACAAATATAATGTTACTTGTTATTCATTATTTTATTGCATAGGTTATCGTTGTTTTATTTATGTTTTACTATTGGAATTTGCATGAAAGAATAAAGGGTTATGTCTAATTGGATATGTGGTAAGTCTACTTAATATAATTTTCTCGTAGGTTTTTTGTATAATTTTTTATTTGAGCATTTAATTTTATCATTCACCATCCAAAAAAATTAATATATACCCCAGTTTAGTTTTTATGCACTAAAATTCTATGTACTAATCGCTAAACATATTTTTTAAAACTATTTTTGATATTTAATTCTAATTGTAATTTTAATTTATAGACAGAATAATTTATTAACAATAATAAATTTCTACTATTAACCAAACAAATGGGTTTGTGCCTAACTTAAATCGTTCGTTTTTCCATTAACCCCTTATAGATCACATATTCTCATGTATGTCACTTATAGTTTTAAAACCAATGACGAGAGACCCTCCTCCCTGTTATTTAATTGTAGGGCAGCCGGTGGACCTTACGCGAATAATCAAACCGACGGATATCGGCAAAAACGATATAAATCAAACGTATGCATTTAGCTCCCCGATTTGATTGAATAAGGGGATCGAGTGGCCGACCTCAGGATGCAGATGTATGATGAGTGAAGGGCACACGAGCGTGAATTATAGACATGGACGGCTCTCGCCGCAGGGGTGAAAAATCACCAAATATAGACTAGAGTTCCCTTAATTATGGAAATATTTCGGCTTTTGTTCCGTCCGACTGTCCCGGCTCCCGGTTGCCTAGTCGCGTAATGTTGGGCCCAGCGGGAAAAAAAAATGGCAAAAGTTTCGGGGTTTTTGCGGCCAGAAAATCTATTTAGGCGCCCGTTAATTTGACATGCACTCTATTCATGTGATAATTTTTGTTTTCATCCGCGACGTCATTTAATTAGGGACACTCGGCACCGGGAATATAATATAATGGATCGGAAATGTAATAAATTTACGACATTCGGCACGGCCATTTCAAAAATTAAACAAACCATTTACTTTATTAAATGTATACCGCATCTAAATAAATTATGAGGCATTATTTTATAGCGGATTCACCGTCCCAGGAAATACACACACATTTATACACGGCCATATCGTACGTTTTTTACAGTTATTATTATTGGTGGCTCAAAAATAATATTTCCGAGATAAAATCGCATATCAATGGGCACTTCCTCCAACAAATAATTCACCCGTATTAACATAAAGCGTTGGCTGGTCCAATAAATTGTGTAAAATGATTTAGAAAAAAATATAGTGCACGCGTAACTTAGCTCAGTGACAGAGAGTTGGCCGAGAAAAAGCCATGAATTACGACTCAATAAAAGCGCAGTGTGCCTTGCACACTAACACATGGCCGACTTGAACTTAACCTCAATTCATCACCACCTCCGAAAACACAACTTATTTAAATAAGATTTATTTTTTAATCACTTATCTATATAAAAGTGCGACTTTGACAAATGCGTGTTTTTCAATGGATGCTGTCGCGGCCGTGTTTTGTTTATAGTCCACTTTACAAATATTTATCGCTCTAGAATTTATGTGAATTTCTTTCGGGCCCGGCTTAATATATCACTAAAACAAAAATGAGAAAAAAAAAACATTTTAAATTTGATTTAGGAACGTTTACTGTCAGATTCAAATATAAATTTCATCTCCGAATGCAAAAACACCTCCGAAAAGATTAAAATTTATAACGGGGAAGTTGTACTTAACTGCGAAGGGGAGAACTGATTTGGATAATTGAAAATATTACACTCCGCCGGGGGATGGCGTATATAAATTAATTTATATAATATTTAATACCTAAATTTTTATTGAAACGGACCCATTTAAATCTCGATTTAATAAACGCTTGGCCAATTATAAAACTTCACAAATACGTTTTTTGGCTCTTTATACGTGAATTAATAATTCATTTTAATGGAAATAAAGTAAATGTGGAATAATTGAATAATGAAATTACGATGGAACGGAATAATGAAAATGATTGTGAAACGATGAGCAATTATCGAGAAACGAACGAAACTTTTAACGATTGGGGAAAAAATTCTGCTTTGTAAATTATATATGATTACAGTTTTAGTGGTGCTATGAATATAATTAATGTACATTAAAGTAATAATAATAATCTTGCCATGTGTAAACACCGTTGAAAATATGGAATAATATTGTTATAAACAAATCAGTTAATTGATAGCAGATAAAGTGGGATCGTCCGAAGTGTCCAGTCATCGTAATAAATTGTTATTTTGTGCACGTTTATGTCCACTCCATAATTAAAGTAGTAGATCAAAAATAAAATAACGTCGTATAAGAATATTGCACCTCGTCTTTCAGGCTTGCATGTGCGGATCGCATTATTTGCAGCGTTTCCTGACGTACGACCCCGCAGCCAGCGAAAAAACATATAAAATAAAATATTAAGCTTTTCACGACACGAATCCCATTCAAAAAATTCTGAATTTGAACCATAAACTACACGATGACGTTCCGTTTATAAAATCCTTTCAACAGAAGAAGCGTTTAAAACGATTTGGGTAAACGACGACTTTATGGCTTTGTGTGTGATTTTTGCACTGTTAAGTTTGTTAAAATATGAACGGATTAGGTTTGAATTTGATTGCATGGCTAATTAGGCTTGAATTATTCAGCAAAAGAAAGCAGACATTTCCAGCAACTGAGTTAATGTTAATGTTTCAGTACAAAATTCAGGTGAAGCTGTTGCGTGTTAATTGAAACTTCAATTTTAAAGGAGGAAGTAGGAAACTCGTTTCGAAAACAATAAAAGAATACAGAATATACTTAACACAATTTAATATTTCACTGCTAATATGTAAATTTTCTGCAAATACATTGTTTTAACCGGTACAAAACTGTTCTAAATGAAATGTCATCAGATTTCAAACTGACTTTATATTGCAATAAATACAACTGCACTTGTTCAAAGATAAGCTCTCTGCTAGTTTTTATTGTTTTACTTTATCCTTCAACACAAACAATGCCAGTTGCGCTAAAATGGAACAATTTAATCTATGTGCTTTTAGAAATGTAATCTAAGTGTGTAAATCCGAGACTAAAAACAAAATAAGCTGTACGTTTCTTAATTAGTATACTGTTTGTGTTTTTTATTTATTTGCTGAAAATTGCAGCAACATTTTCGACTGTATTATTACATTGTTTCTACCATTTCTGCTTTGTTATTAAAGTTTGTGTTTCAGTGTTTTCTGTAATTATTTGGTCCTACTAAGACAGCAGAATCAAAGCATCGCGGGCATTTTACAGATCTGTTAAATTCTTTATGCATAAAAAATTTCATAAATCGTTTGCCACGAAAAATTCCATCATTTTTTTCTACCTGTATCGTTCAGTTTGACAAATTATCCTTTGAAAAAAATATATTATACTCTAAGGTAAAAAACTTAGACATGTGTTTAGTCATTTCAAATATACATTTAAGTAAAAATTGTAATTGTTACATACATGGAACATGGCCTCTTTGATGCTTAATAATTAGAACTCTTAAAAATAGAGATCGCGTCATTAAAACCATCAAAACTTTTCATCGTTAAGTAATAGTCCGTATCCCCTTTTTGTAACCCGATTCGAAATGCTGAGAGCTTCAATCAAACGGGGCACGAATATTCGTGTTATTTTTAAAAGTGCAGCCCGCCATTAATTATTTGTTAGTTTAGAGTGACAAAGGGGGAAGCACCCATATTACGTCAAAATATTTAATTGGTTTTGTTAAATGAACCAAAGCCAAAGTGTATAGTGAGCGTGTATTATTAGAAATGCTAACTAATGTGGATCTTTTGCGAACAAGGAATTAAAATTATGCGGTTTAATAGCCCTTTATGCGCACTCCCCCTTTTTACTGCGAGATGACAAATGGTCGGTGAACAGATTTAAAAGTGACCTTCTGGAAATTAATAAAAATAAATTAACACAACTTTTTAGTAAGACGGTTTGAATGTAATTTCTTCAACGCTCATTAAACGATTTAAAGTAAAATCTCCGATCTACAATTAAACATTTTTACACTCACTCGCCGTAATAAAATTATTATGTATTACAGAGAATGAGTTGTGGAAGATGAATAATTAGAATTTAATTATTAGTTAATAGCTTTTTTTGAATGTAATTATTACGACCATGAGAATGTACACGTTAGATAAGTGGCGCTACGGCATGCTTTTTTATCTTAATGAAATTGATGTAACTAATTAAGTGTTCCAGTTTTCAATGTATGTAATTAAGAACGGTAGCAATCTCATATATTACTACTGCCAACGAAGAACAAGATTACCGAACGGTAAATTAACAATACGGCTCGGATAATGCTGACGTTCAATACAAAATTGATATTCGAAAGTGTCGTTCACATAATGTACGAACGATAATTATCGATTTTTTTTTGTTGTGACTTAATTGGATTTCCTTTTACATGCTACTGTTCGGTCCGAACTTTCGAAAATGGAACAGAAATCTTAAATCGCACCGTTTCGACTCCCACAACAAACGGGGTGCAAACATTTTCAGCAGTGGTAAAAAGTCAACCAACCTACATTCAGTCGTTTAATTTATATTAATATAAACACAATAGAAATGCGCCGTGACGAACGGTACAGCTGGCGTAATAATAAACTCATTTGATAGAAAAACAGAATCTTGACAGGCAGGCCACATACGTACATTTGCCGCACGCTCACAGAATAACCTAACCTAAATTTATTTGTTGAAAAGCTCCGACCGCATTCATTGGACAAGTATTAAAACCACTCATACTCTTTATGGACAATCGGCCAGACGAGTACAGGGTTTGGGACGCATTCAAATCGTGCACACGAATCAGCTGATGCGCCACGTTTGTCCCGTAATGCACGTGGCGGCATCGAATTTATCACAGTTTATGATCGACATTTTCAAAATGCTGAATAGACATATATTGTGAGATAAATTGGTGATTACTGATTAAAATCGTCGCTGCACTCGAATACCACAGATCCCCGCTCCGCCCCTAATTATTTGTTTCATACTTTGTATCGGTCCGTACGTTTGTTAAATTTGTAACGATTTTTTTCTCTACCGCATGCACCTATGAGGCCATCGTTTTTTGTCACACTGAAATTAATAGGATTGTAATATCATTCGATAAAATTTATATTGCCCGTTTTCGAATGGGACCATAAAAACCGCCATTAAAATGTGGAACGTTTCATATACCATAAGGCCCAATAGTTAATATGCTGGATGCAGTGTTTTGCAAATGATTACTTCGTCTTGGCAAACTATAAATAACACATATAATCGAACATAAAACTTGTTGATCAGAACTCGAATGATCATCTTGAAAGACAAATTGTTTTATTACAGATATCTAAATATTTTGATGTTTAATTTACTAAAAAAAAAAACGGTTTTCCGCTATAGATCTGTCATAAAAAGTTTATGTGATTGTATTTTTCCAGATTGGTTGTAGCTTTCCTAAGATTACAAATCTAGGTATAATATGGGCTAAATTATTTTATAGAATATTTCAAAATTACAATAGAAATGTAGGATTTAATATGTTCATATGAAATATAGTAGTGGCCATAATTATAGCAATTTATTAAAATATATTAAAAATAAAAATTGTACTATTTGAATTGGACGCCAGTACATAAGATGTTTATTATTTTTTCAGTTATTGTTGTATCTACTAATTAAAAAATTGAGTACTTTATTATTTTGCAACGGGCACTTATTTTATTCCTTTATGTGAACTTAAATCGATTATTTACTAACGGTCTTTTGCTTATCATAATTATTTTTTGATTGGTCGTGGTAGTAAAACTGTAAGAACAAGAAGAGATAGCTAAGAATTTACGTCAGTTCTTTCCCGTATTATTAAAAAAATTAGAGAAACTGTCCAAGTGTTAGCTACGAAATAAAATTTCAGAGTTTGAAAAACCATCACTGGGTAATTCGAATGTCAAAAAACTTGCTGGAATTAGTTCAAGGATTGTGAGAGGATGGTTAGTCGATGAGGGTTTTTGTTTGTCCCCAGACTTCTAAGTATGATTTATAAAAAAATGATGGTTTTGCTTATGTTACACATCCTACAGGAACAAAACTACACAAAATATTTGTTATACCCGTAGTGAAACATTGTGGCGATTCAATTATGCAATGGGGATGCTTCATTTCTTCTGGCGTAGATCCCTTTAAACCGATGTGTGGAGGAAAATTGTTTCCATGTATTGAAGAAATGTTGCTCTTAGTAAAAATGATTCCAAACAACTCTAAAATTGTGACGGATTGGTTAAAAGACCAAAATAACAGCATCAGCAGTCGTCAATCTTATAGAAAACATTCTCCATGTTTTCACTTTTAAAACCAAATTCATCACAGCAATTCATGAGAGCTTGAAGGAATATAGACTTCGTCGTATATTCGTCTATGCCACTGAGATGGACCAAAATTATACAACAAAAAGGATATTATACAACATGTTAATGTTAAATTAAAAGCAAAAGAATCATCAAAAATCCCTTTCAAAAGTAATGTCCAGCACAATTCAGAAAAATATGTATATGTAATAAATTTTATAGAATAAGAATATAGTAGTTTTTATAATATCAACAATAGTATATTAATATTGTTATGGCAGTTCACGTTAAATGAAAGAATGATGATTAAACTATTTAACTTTTTAAAAAATTGCTATAATAATGACCACTACTGTATATGAACTGACACCACAAATTATTCTGTGCTGGCATTAAATGCAAATAAGTAGGTTTTGTTTTTGATTTAATCCTATATAATGAGTATAATTATATTATATTACTTATTTATTCTATCAGTACCAATTAAAAGGAGTAAATGTAACACCATTTGTTTTGTGTTTGTACGTACCATATAATACTTTCGGTGTTTATTTTTGTGTATTGGTATTAAAGTGATTAGGAAATTTTAAATAGTATAATTACGAGAACCCCTACAGACCTCCTCAATTTGGATTAAAAGCAGAGTTAAGTACAATAATAGGTAAAATATAATACTAACACAATCAATTTAGATGAGAATTGTTTTGTAGAATGGCATTTTTTGAAAGCCCTATAGCAAAATCTCGACATAATACACGTATCCAATTAATTTGGGGGCGAAACGTACAATGGTTGGCTTAACATTTGGAAAGAAGAGATGATTAATCGGGTATAGTTCAAATCATGGATCTCAATGCGTTCTGAATGTCAGAATGAAGGAAACAGTGGGTCGTGGCAAGTGAAGGCAAGCGGAAATGCGTATAAGTCAAGCATTATGATGTAACACATTGTGATCTATGCCAATTAGTCAGAGTTGGCAACCTTCAAAAGGGAAGTTTCTAAACCCTTATGCGATTGAATTTTACTTCCCCTTTTCCCATAACTATATGTGATACTTGGGTTAAGCTCTTTAGTGCCGCGGATAAATCAAACGGGCGAGTTCTATTAATCAACTTCTTGGAACGGGGATAATTTGATGATCACTCACCTAAAAATAGCGTCGAAAAAAAAAATTATAATGGAATTACTACATGTGAAAAATTGTTTTTTGGGCTTGTGTTGTTTTGCTCGCATTTTTATAACCCGAAATAATTTAATTTGCATTCGCCACACAATGGCCGTGATTGTGTAAGACCGGGCACGTAACTTAATACTCTTTAATAAAAACGAAATAAAAATTTTGAAACCGTACTCCGAAATAAATTACAAACACATTTTGACGAATGTTCGGAAAAAAGCCGCACAAAATGTCAGTGAACTCATTTTTTTCTAAACACGAAATTGAGAAAGCATAAACGCGTAATTTGTGGCGTAAACATTAATCTCACAGTACAAAACATTTAGGCTAACGAATATAAATGTTATTTTTTGATATGTTTATTAAACACTTGCGTGTGTTTATCGGAGCCTTAAAAGCTGAATCAACATTTTATAACGACATCTTTATGTGGATATCGCACAGATGTTTTGTGTCAAATGGATTCATCAATCACCGGCCGCGAATTTGCCTTCGACATCTGACACTAATCGTAAAAAGTGCCCGTCTGTGGTCACCCACACAATAGCCACCCTTCACTGAAATTACTCAGCCACCTCTCAATTCACCTTCATAATGGCTCCAAGATATTATTTACTAGATTATATCAATATTCATGGAGTTTAGGACTTTATATTCGAGTAATATTGAAACATAGAGGTGACGCAGGTTTTGCATTATTATGTTCGAAAGGTAAATGGAAAAAGGAAAAAGCCTAAAATTTATAACGAATGGGATTAGGTGTGAAATCCCACCAGCCCACATTACAAACGATGTGTAACCGGCACACAAAACCCATTTTGAAATTTACGAGTTGAACGATATATCTTATGTAAATACGGTAAACGCACGCATCTGTCTCATTAGTATTAACAATGAAATCCATAAGTTTATCGCCGACATATAAAAGGCCGCACAAACTCCCGATCGCTGCGGAAAACTAAACAGTCGAAAATAACACCCCAATAAAACCCGAGTTGGCGCACATGTCGGGGGACCGTAGAGAGAGCCCATTTTTTACGGCCGCTGCAGTCCAACCCGTCCATAATGGCAAGCTGTGATTTTCAAATCGTAAAAATGACACATTGCAACCCGATATTCATCTGTTTGGATTGTATTTTTCATTTTGCAGAAGTGATGGGCTTTTGCGGGATCGACTGTCGATGGATTTCATAGGCGAGAGATTTGAGTTTAACAAAAAACCGTAATTTACGACGAGTTGCGTGAGCCTTCGTTTTATTATGCATCACGTTAATCGGGGGGTGGCAAAAGGAAAATTCAATTGTAGTCCGTATTTATGGGTTTAATCAAAAACTGTTCACTTCACCCACGCCGATGCTTCGGTTAAATTATGTGGTTTGCACGCCGCATTGATCAAAAAGGCCATTTTAATATTATCATGTAATTAACAGATAACTTGGTTAATTAAATTTAAGAAACATACGCCATTTGGTAATTTTTATCTAAATTAACTCTAACAAATATATATCAAATTTAATTAATAATAATGACAACTACCATTTGCAGTTTTGTATTTAATTATGTGTTTCTACTCGTCACAAATATGCAGGATGTATGAGTGTGTTTGTTTAGGAAGCCCTGTTTGTTTCTGGTTTTGAAATCGTTTTAAATTAGTTTTCATATTCGAATTACATTATTAAAACGTCAAAGCAATGCCTATTTTACATAGACCCTTCAACGAGTAGTTATGAAAATATTAAATTGAAATTGAACTTTACAAGAGCTTTTTGATTTGTCTGCACTTCACATCTCACGTCACCAGAGACAAATATAAAGTTTAAAATTAAAATGCAACAAATTAAGATCTCCATTTATTCGCTACGTACTTTAATTTGTAATTCACTGAAATTGTTGCTTAAACATTTTGTGGAGATTTCGGTTTAAATGTTCGTTTAATGCGGCCCCATTAATACACAATGTGTTTGATTTTAATATCCAATGCAGCCTTCTCAATAGCAAATAAAAGTTTTATTAACAAATGCTTTCCACTTTCGAGAGGTTGTAAGCAAATAAGAGGGGTGTACCCCAAATCAAACATTAAAGAGTGCAAATACGACCATGTGTGAGAGTATAATTCAATGCGATCGTCGATAAAAAGGGTTGTGGATCAAGTATGCCAGAGCTTGTTTAGAAAATAGGTCAATTATATTTACGTTCAGATTTTTCGAATCTCAGATCCAGCATAGGCGGTAATAAATCATTGAATTCAACATTATTATCTGGTATAATTACTGATGTTTGGTCTGTTAATTATTTCGAAAATGTTTCCATACAACGACATAAAAAGTTATGACTAGGAGGATAAAGGTTAAGATGTAGGAGACGTTTTCACTTGTCATTCTTAGAAAACTTATGGTTCTTATAATGGGGGGATTCAGGAATAGGGCTGAAACCCTCACTCCATCCAATGTTTTTCATTTTCCTGCTGTCATTAGGGCTCAGCACCAGCTTACGATCTACGCTATTCTTCGCAAAAATTAAAGTATCTATATAATTAATAAACAAACAAAATTCTTACGATTCCTAAAATTCTTACAATTCCTGTGCTGCGCCGCACAATGAATTGATAACTGCCGAATTTGGCACCGTACGCCTTTTTGCGTGCGGACACAATTAATTAAAAGAAGAATTGCACGGATACGGCAAAAACACCCGGCAATTACAGGACATGTTTTAATAGACTTGTAATGGCGAGTCCGACAACAACGCAAAAACCATCGCGAGTGGTAGAAATAATTGTTCTTGAAAGACGATCATTAAGGATGTAGATCTGGGGCCTTCTTCGCTTTAAGAGAGAATATGATTTTAATTGCGTTACATTTTAAGACGTGCACTTAACAGGTTAATCGGCGTGTCTCTGGCCAATTTCTCATTCCAAAAAGGACAATATGATGAATGAGAGCGCATTAGGCGTGGATATTTCAGTATAATTAAATATTTTGTTTGTGTTGAGTTAATTATTTCAGAATGCAAAGTAATTAATACAATTATGTCTATGTATATTGAAAAAAATTATTGTGGTATATAAAAATGTTGTATTTTCTACTATTATTGAGTGTATTAGTTAATATTTTTATATTTGTAAGTACTCAAAATATCAAATAATATCTATTGCCATCCTAATTAAACCAGTTGGACTGATTTAATAATCATCTACTTAGTTTGGTCGAAAACAAGAAATAAACTAAAGAGCATTAATCATTGTTCAGGCAATCATTAAACTTAAAATAATCAATGTTTACTTGTAAACGGCTCCCAGTTTCTTATTCTCTTTTGCAAAAATCGTGCACCGATCATTAATTTTACAAAATTATATTATTTGCGGAGTGATCCTGTGAAACGGGTCAATTATTTTTAAGTTCTAGATTGCATTAGTGATAAAACATTAGTTTGGACGTAGCATGATAAATGGCTGTAAAAAGAGCAACTTAACAATTTCCCATAAATCATATCCGAGTAGTGATAGTTAAAAGTAAACCGAAAATAAAGCAAAACTTTGTTATAATCGATGAAACGTTGTCTATTGCCGCACCAATAAAACGTGACCATATGATTATTTCAAATCCACATAAATAGATTTATGGAAAATTAATTCCTGTCCAAGTTTAGTTTTATAGATATGTTTTCTAATCAATTTCGTTGGTATTTTATCTCTTTAAAGTTAATTCCAGAGAGGATTTCGAAATTGAATTTAATATCATTGTAAACGTACAAAATATGCTGCCTAAGTTTTACTGTAAAACGGCTTAAAGGTAATAAAATAATTTTATTGACATTTGACCAAATACCTTCGTTGCATTTTCTTAGAATGCACTAAATCTGAAATTCACAATAGCATGTAAATTTTCTTTAATATAAGTACCGTGATGAAACAAGTGCGGACTTTTAAAATACCGATTTCATAAATAATTCTCTGATAAGGCGATATAGGAAAATATATTTGATATAGTAATTGTTATAAAGTTGTAATATGTGTTCGAATCACCTTTTGCGAAAATTGTTGGTCGATATTTAACGAAAAAATTGTGCATTATACTCGCTCTTATTATTTCAAATGGCTTTTTTGGTAGGTTGCCGCTGAAACAACAATTAAATATAAAAAACGACCTTCCGTCTAAGTGTATATAATACGGTTGGGATATTAGATTAGATCTTCTTACACACCTAATGACATTTTAATTAACATGTGTACTGTGCCGCTCTATACACATTATTACACATTTTAACTGGTCACAATTAACATAAAAACACATTGTTGGTACGGTGACTGTGACATTAGCTTCCCTAAAAAGAAAATTGTTCATAAAATACTAAAAATTAAATAAAAAAATTAACTGTAAACTGAGTTTTTTCTCAGTGGCGATTTAAACAGAACAGTTTTAATGATGGTACCGACATATTTTTATTTGCTATTAATAATATACAATATTTGGGTGTTACTATTAATTTAGAACTTAACACATGTGTGAAAGTGCCCATGCCCCTTTTCGTGATTTCTTAAATCTAATAAAATAAATAATGGCCAGTTTTGCAATTAAATTCTTTTTGCATGCATAAAAAATATAAATTATTGAATTAGTATCATAGCCATTAACTTAAGAAAGGTTTTAATCTACGGAGTAATGGGTTAATTAAAAACTCATTAAGTTCACGTAAGATATTATCTCTTTAATATTATAGCACACTTCAATCGACGCCACTATTAAACAACAGTAATGGATAGTTACAGAATAATTGTTCAATTATATTTTTTAATAAATTTTCTATCACTTGATTTACAAGTAAAAATAATACTCCAAAAGTGGCGAACAAATCTGAAGCCAATAAAACTTCAAACTACGTTTTAAGTAGACTAGCTCTGAGTTATTAATTGCAGAATGAGTACCAACCTGAAGTTTTCTATATATTGCAAAGCCTGCGAGACCTTAAGCAATACAACTTAGTTTTACAGCCATGGAATTACACGAAAGTTAGTTTTCCTAATTTAAGTTTTCAAATTGTAAACTTATTTTAATGTAAATGGTTATTTGTGGGTAAATTAGAATAGAAATATTTTGTATGGGTTTGCGAAAGTTATACGTAAATTTGGACACGCCTTGATCTTGTGCCAACAAATAAATTATATTTAACATTGTAAAACATTTAATCAAAATTATTACAATATGTGAATATATCATAAAAAGTTTGGCACTGTTATGCAGAAGTTATTATTTTAACACGTGTAGAAAATGATCAGTATTACTGATTTCCGATTTATGTTTTTTACTTAAACTAGGGTCAAGAGTCAACGACAATCTTGATCTTGATAATTTGATTATCATTGTAAAGGTAATTAGGTGGCCAATGGTACTTTGTTGTTGATGTATTTAAATTTAGGACTACTGTTCAATTTGTAAAAATATTAGAAAACAAATAAATACCTTGTTTTCACAATACTATCAATTTTTTAAAGAAGGTAAGTGTACACATATATAATACACATTGACTGAAATCATAAACAAAATTATGGTGGCTTTTATGATTATCTAACGTTATTTATTTTAAATAAATTGTAACAGCAAAATAATCTAAATTTAAATATTCAAATCTCCGAATATTTAAATTTTTATATATGTAAATGTTCACTTATAGTTTAAAATTAATTAGTATTATAACGAAGAACAGCTTAAACACAATGGCTGTAAGAAATGGTGGATGCGCTCTTGTATGAATTAAATTATACATTTTTATATGAAATCTATGGGACAAGTACACTTTAAAAATATTAATTTTTTGAAATTAAATAAAAATTTCTGAATATGAAGATGAGAAATTCTTCTTAAAAATAGAAATGTGATAAAAAAATTATTCTATAGAAAATTGAATTTTCAAAATTAAAATGATCAATTTTAAATATTTAACTATTTCATAGTAAAATTAAAGGTTTTAATTGCTCTGTAAATAAGACTATTCCTAGATATTATAAATCTTATATTTATTATTTATATCTAATAAAATAATAAAAATCAAAAAGAGATTGCATTTGTTTTATTAAATTCAAATAGTTCTAGCATCTAACATTATATAACAGTTTTGAGAACAGTCAGTCATATTAAAGAAAATAATAATCAAAATTCACAAGCGGTTCTGATTTTTCAGCAAACAGAGAACAAAACTTTTTGACAGAGATTTTGAATTTGCTCTTAATTAAGTTTATGCTCCGTTCCACTGGTTCTAGGGTCGAATGGACGTCACGTAAAATCAATTTGAAATTATCTTGACGATTTGTTTTCGGATAACATTCTTGCAACTCCCCAAAAATTTCATATACAAGTTTGAAGTATATTTCAAATTCTTCTTGTCTTTCGTATATCTCAATTAGCGCAAGCATAATTTCTTCATAATCAGTAGTAAGAAAAAAATCCCTCACGAGGTATCTCAAAAATGTTGTATGTGCAGCAAGGACGTCATTTACGGATTGTGCATTATCAATTGTTTTAATCATTCGGACCCAATAACGGTCCAAAACTTCACACATGAGGTGAAGTAATATTTGATTTATAAAATGAATCATTATGGTAAGTACGGCGCTGATTTGCCGTGTTATGTAATGAAAATATTTAGCTATCGGACTTCTTTGGGTAAATAATATTTGGTCTCTCCACATGTTATATACTGAATACTGCATGTTTTTAGCACCCCAAAGAACACCACAAAGTGCTTTGTATGTTGGCATGGTGTAGTTTAAAATGAATCCAGCGGGTCCATCTATTTTATAACTCAAGGTATATATCTCCCAAATTTTTTTTCCTGAGAAATCAAGAATTATTTTAGTAACATTTAGTCGGTTAAATACGTCTTCTTCATATCTATTATCGATCATCAAACTCATTCCATCTTCAAGGGCAGTCTGCAAAACTAGACGATTGATTGCCTGGTCTGTGGAATATACTGGATAAAGCCATTTCGTGCAGAATTCACCATTTCCCATTAGCATATAGTTTCTGAGGGCATTTATATGTTTGAATAGATTATACTTTCGCGACACAATATATAACATTGTAATTGTAGCGTAATTATATACTTTGCCTAATATTATATAAAATTCTTTCATATTTCTTGGATTAAATAGTTTTTCAAGATCTGTATGTTGGAATAGGTCTTGTAGCAATAGATCTCCTGGTATCTCATTATTGTCACCGCAAACTTGTCTTAGGAAGATTCTATATCTACCAATTGTTAAAATCTTTTTACTCAATTTCTTTGATATGAATCGGGGAACCATTGTTTTTCTTATAAAATACTTATTCCAGAAGTTATCGGAGTCAATATTGAATCCTATAAAAAACTCCTCATAAGGGTCATACAGTTCTCCATCCAAAAGCCATTTCTTTAATATAACATTCATTGGCATGCAAACTTTATCAAAAACATTTATATGAAAATATTCTGCACAAATTTTGTTCTTTTGGATATAGGAATATATAATAGAAATAAGTTTACAACCTTTTTGCTGGTAACACAATGCAGTTAATGGTATAAGAAATTTAAATTGTTCCTCATGCATGTCTATAAAATATAAAATGTACAAAATTTCCTTGTCGTCATCTGCTGGTAAGTAGCTACTAATATTTTTATAATAGATACTAAACGCACTATCGATGGCAGACGACAAAGCACTTTGAATCATTGCTTCATCGTTCTTATGTTTTTCATGGTATTCTTTTACTTGACTGTACAATAAGCTCGTTCCCATAAAAATGCTCACAATTTTTTTTTGCTTTATGGTCAACTTTTTCTGGGCGTCAGGAGATAATATCCATGAAATTCCATCTGAGTCTTTCTTAACAAAGTTACTTTCATATCCTAATAATAGACAAATCATATCTTGGGTTAGTACTTTGTAATTTATCATGATCGGAGAATCGTCATCGTCATCCAGAAAAGCTGACATACTTGTGCAAAATGAGTTAAATGTATCCATGTTTCAATGTCGGTCAATTATCTAGAGTCTGTTACTAAAATAAAAGCATTTTTTAAGAAAAGCAAATGAACTGCAAAAACTTACCTCGTCGTTTATCAACGAACGTCGGTATGGATGATACAGAATGTAATATGCTTGAGAATGACGTTTCAATTTAATAAACGTCAATTATCCTGAGTGTTGATTATGATTTATTAAATACAGTTTTTGGCCTAAAACGAAAACATTTTTTGTTCTATGTGAGAAGCAATTTAAAAAATATACCTTGTGTAAAATATTATCTCGATGATTTCGTCAAATGTTGTAATGAACGTCACAGAATGAAATGTGTCAAATGATATTTCAATTTACTAAGCGTTAATTATCTCGTGAATTGATTATGATTTAAGTAATGTATGTTTTGATCTAAAACGAACATACGTTTGGTTCAGTATGGTCAGTAATTTAAATAATGTATTGTAAAAACTTACCCAGTTGATTTTAATTTCAGGGCGAACTTGAATGTGATGTTGTGTATTGATCGACATCAATACTTTGATGTTTTATGATAACATCGAGATGTATAACTATGGTTACTACTGAAAACGTTAATTTTGTTCGTTCCGTCGGCAATCTTGATTTGCATATTATTATTTATTTTTTTTTATTAACCGCATCAACCACTTAAGGGTTATTAGCGAATATGTATATGTATATACAGTTTTACATTATATCTTATTATACATTTGAATATCTTTTAGGTATTTTATTAGGTTAGTGACTGATAATTTGTCCTCTAAGATTTCTTGGATAGTGTTGGGTATGTCGTCTTCTGTTCTTTCTTCTCAAAATTGTTCACATATGTCAGCATATGTCCATTTATAATCCATTGCAATATTTGTTCTACCATCTTAATTAGCACTATCTTGAGAGGAGTTGCCAGTTAATGTTTTTCTTTTTATTTGCCTACTTATTTTCTTTTTTAGTTTGGTAATACTTGTTTTTATTTTTCTGTCAGTTAGATGCGGGTATATTTGGTTTAACATGTCCAGTAGGTATTCGGTGCTATTTGTATATTGTTGGGGGTCCGTTGAACCTTTAACATTTTCAAGAAAATCTAGAATTTGTTAGTAATTTAAAATGAATTTTCCTTTATCTATAAAGATTTTCGCAGGTTCAAGCATTTTCTCCAGTAGGCTTTCTTTCTTTGGCTTAATAAATGGGATTTGTGGATCTTTATTGTTGTGAGGTGATTCTTGAATAGGAGGGGTAAGTATTGAGTCAATTGATCTTTTTGATTTTGGTGCTTCTGTGGACATGTCTGTATTAGGTGAATTAGTGGCAGCTATTGGGGCTTCTTCAGCTTTGCTATCTTTGGAGTTATTTGGGGAGGTTATTGATTTAATGTTTGATGTTTGCTGATTTTCTGTTTCTGGTTCTGTAATTTCCATTTGTGTGTTTGTATTCGGAATTGTCTGAGAGATATTTTTGGTGCATTGACTTGCGATGTGTCCAGGTTCTTTGCAATTGCGACACGACTGTGTATCAGTTGACAAGAATATTCTGTATGGTGTGTTCTCAAAAGAAATTAGAATTGATTCTGGGAGATTGTTAGATCCTTCTGGTGCGATGAATACTTGTCTACGGATGCTGAGTATGTGGTTATACTCGGGATTAGAGATACCGGCTCTTAAGCAGCTAAATGATGTATGCTGCTAGTATGTTGTGTGGTATTGATGGGCATACATTGGAGAGGACTAGCCTTTCAGAGGTTCATTTGCATACTGTTTTTTTAATTTATCCAGTTTTTGATCTTCATTTAATTTTTTTATGTTAAATGTATTTCGTTATAAAAATAAAAAATTTAATTGATCTGTAAATAAATCTGTAATTATAAATATTAATTGTTGCTTATTTTTTATTCAGCAACTAATAAAACAACAATATAATAATATATTTGTTTATTAAATTCATATTTACATGATAATTGTATGATTTATTAATTAATAATCAGCAATAGTTCTAGCATCTAACATTATATAACAGCTTTGAAAACAGTTAGTCATGTTAAATAGAATAATAATCAAAATTCACAAGCGAGTCCCTTTTTTTAGAATACAGAGAACAGAACTTTCTGACCGAAATTTTGAATCTGCTATTAACTGAGTATATGTTCTGTTCCATTGGTTCTAGAGACGAATAGACGCTACGTAAAGTCAACTTGATATCATATTGACCATATACTTTCAGCGAACGTGTGTGCGCTTCTCCAAGAATTTGATATATAATTTTAAAGTAGTTTTCAAACTCTTTTTGTAACTCGTATATCTTGATTAGCTCAAGCATAATATCTTCGTAATCAGAATCCAGAAAAAAATCCTTCGCGACGGATCTCAGAAATGCTGCATGTGCTGCAAATATCTCATCTATGGATTGTGCCTTATTAATTCTTTCAATCATTCGAACCCAATAATGGTCCAGAACTTCACACATGAAATAAAATAACATTTGATTGATAAAATGAATCATTGCAGTAAGCACGACGCCGACTTGTCGTGTTGTACTAAGAAAATATTTAGCTACCGGGATTTTCTGGACAAAAAACATTTGTTCTCTCCACATGTTGTATAATATATATTCCATATTTTTAGTATTCCAAATGATACCACCAATTCCTCTGTATGTTGGCATGCAGTGGTTAAAAATAAATCCAAGGGGTCCATCTATTTCATAGCTCAAAGTATATAAGTCCCAAGTTTTTTTTCCTGAGAAATCAAGAACTATCCTGGAAACATGTAGCCGGTTAAAGACGTCTTCCTCGTATCTTCTATCGACCATCACATATTTTATATCTTCAAGAGCTCTTTGTAAAACTAGATGATTGATTCCCCTGTCTCTAGAATACAATGGATAGAGCCATTTCGTGCTAAATTCTCCATTTCCCATTAGGATATAGTTCTTGAGAGCATATATGTGTTTGAATAGATCGTACTTGCGCGACACAATATATAACATTGTCTTTGAAGCGTATCTATATAGTTTATCTAATGTTATGTAGAATTCTTTAATATTTTTTTTATTAAACATTTTTGAAAGTTTTGTAGGTGTGAATAGGTTGCGTAACATTATATCTCCTGGTAGGTCACCGTTGTCACCGCAAATCTGTCTTAAGAAGTTTTTGTATTTACCAATTCTTAAAATTTTTTTGGTCATCTTCTTTGATATAAATCTAGGAACCATTGTTTTTCTCACAAAATACCTATTCCAAATATTATCGTTGTTTATACAGAATCCTACAAAAAATTCTTCATGAGTGTCAAATATTTTTCCTTCCAAAAGCCATATCTTTAACATAAGACCCAATGGCATGCAAACTTTGTCAAAAACATTTATGTAAAAATATTGTGTACAAATTTTGTTCCTTTGCATATATGAATATATAATGGAAATAAGTTTACAACCTTTTTCTTCATAACACAATGCAATTAATGGTATAAGAAATTTGAATTGTTTCTCATGCATATCCATGGAATATAAAATGTACATCAAATCCTTCTCATCGTGGATTGGAAGATAGGCTATAGTTTGATAATAGTTACGAAGCGCTCTGTGGATGGCAGATATAAAAGATTTTCGTATTTCGGTCTTATTGTTCCTATGCTTGTCATAGAATTCTTTTACTTGACAGTACAAAGAACTGGTTCTCACAAGAATTGTAACAATTTTCTTCTGCTTGTTTGACAATATTTTATAGGCAACAGGAGTGAACTTCCAGCTTCTTCCATCTAAGCCTTTTTTTACAAAGTGACTTTCAAATCCAAATAATACATTAACCATATCTCGGGTTAAGTCTTTATCATCTACGGGGTTTGGATTCTTATTGGATTCGGTGTCAGCCAGCTGAGAAGACATTTTCGAGCAAAATGTGTAAAAGTTACTCATATTTCAATGTAAGCCAATTATCCAGAGTTTGATACGAATTAATATAATTTGAACTAAAATAAAATCATTTTCATTTTTTTAAGTAGAACATATAAACTGAAAAATCTTACCTTGTATTCCAGCAAACGTTGATATGAGATTGATAGAATGTACTATATTTGACAATGATGTTTCAATTTAATAAACGTCAATTATGCTGAGTGTTGATTGTGATTTAATAAATGCAGTTCTGTAACTAGAACGTTATTGTTTCTGTATGGGGAGCTATTTAAAAGACAAACATACTTACTGTAAAAAATTATCTTTATAACTTCACCAAATGTTGATCTTGATGAGCTTGATAGATGAAATTTGCCAAATGATATCTTTCAATTTAATAAGTGTTAATTATCTCGTATGATTTAACTAATATATGTTTCGATCTAAAATAAAAATACCTTTGGTTCGGTATAAGGAGTAATTTAAACAACGTATTGTAAAAACTTACCCCGTCGATTTCAACTTCGGTGTGAATTTGACAGAACGAAATGTCTAAACACTTTGATGTTTTGGCAACCAGCTGTTCCACCCTGGTTACTACTGAAAATGTTTTAATATTTAAAAAAATAATAATCTAAAATACGTTTTTATAAGTTTTTAAGTTGGCAAACCTTTGAATTTTGAATAATTTAAAATGAAATAAAGTAGTAGTAGTATATATATATATATATATATATATATATATATATATATATATATATATATATCTATAAAATGTAACATGTATAAAAAAAGACAGGAAAGTAAGAATAAAAATCATTATAAAATAAAATAAAATGAAATAAAATTTTATACACCAAGTTTTAGATTTAGAAATATTGAACTCATTTAGCATTTAATTTTAACTAAATGTACAAACTGTTTGTTGTCGTGTTGGTTGTTTATCGTTGTCGACATTTACGTATGAACGTTCCAAAAAAGAAAAAAGACTCTAAATAGTCGAAACACGAAGCAAATGTATCAGAATAAGCGTGGGCTTCAAATTAAGATTTTTTTAAAATGCTTTATGAAACATGAAAAATCCAACATAACATGTCTGACTTTTTGCGCAGCGTATAAAATTACAAAGCTGCATATTACAGCCGCTTTAGAACGCGAGGCGAAAAAATAAACCAGTGCAACAATGTAACGTTATTTTAGAATGTTATGTCTATTAAACGTAAAGCTTTGAACAGACAGCCGGGGAAAATTGAATGTTTTATTGAGTACACATTTTGCAGGCGAGCTTATTCGTTTAATTAAATTGTTAAACATTTAAATGCATATCTAGAATTGCAATTATCACAATTACAAATGTAATTTAATTAATAAAACGTTCGTATATGGTGCTTTGGCGATGGTTTTAACGAGCTAATGTAAATAAGGGTATTCATTTTAAATAAGCTCTCATTAAATTTATGGTTCTACTTTAAATATAATTAGACGATTCTAAAGACTACCATGCCAACTACCCACTGCAATAATATAAAAGTGTTATAACACTGTGTGTTGAAACTATTTATCAGATCCTGTTCAAATCAAAACCATTTTATTTTTGCTCAACTTTTGACAAAAGCATAATTTTTAATTCTTTAATTAAAATTTGATCTATTCAAGTCAATCGGAAAATGTACTGTCGGTTTCTTGTTCCTTTATTTTCATATATTTAAGGTATCTTACACAAGCTTAACATACCTAGAGTACAAAGAAGATGTGGGTCTGGATGAAGCAGAAATTTCATTTCTGAACAGAAATATGAGTATTATAATACGACGTTGACAGCCATAGAGTGAAGAGGGCAGAAAAGGTTGACCAAGAGGTTCCGGAAGACCTGAAGCTACCACAGAGCCACAAGATCGTCGTCTTAAATTGTTGGCCCTAAGGGACATAACACTATGGGTTTAATGGGGGTGCTTTTGCTTATGGTAGCAGGTTATCTCCAGTTTTTATTAGTGCCAATATGATGTCCCAGCGATATGTGGGTGACGTTTTAGAGCCTTATTTTCATTCCTACATACGAAGAGATATGGTACTAATTTTCCAGCAAGATAATACTGGTCAACATTTTCTAGAAGCCTCCCATGTGAATTTACTGCCATGGCAACCCAGATCTTCAGACCTTTCCCCAATCAAATATGTGTGGGATATGATGGGGCCACGCTTAAGATATTTATAGCGCCCTGAACTAAGACATCCGATTCAGTCATGTTGGATGAGATACCAAAGAAAATATCGATAATGTCATTCGATCGATGCCACGACGCGTCAATGAGATTCTTAATCAAAGAGGGGGTCCTACCCATTATTAGACATGACAATTTATGCTTTAAACTTTTTGATTGATTTTTTTATTAATTATTATTCTCTAATAAGTTAATTATTATTATAATAAAATTGTATGACACATACCTATAAAACGAGTTTCATACATATTTTAAACATGTATGAACCTCGTTAATTTATTGCATACACATTATTTTCAATGAGCTATTTAGACTGTAGTTTTTTTATTTTTATATGCAGTAAATAAATCTTAAAAGGGTTCTTCGTAATTCTTGAGCGAAATACGTCTTAAAGCAATTTATCCAATTTTCTCTTAGCAATAAATTGCATCAGCCATTTTTAGCCTAATTATTTTGTATGAACAAGTCGGCCAATCTGACTTATACATCGAGATTTAAGCCATGTAGACCATTCCCAGCATAAATCTAAAATCAAGTCGTACCGCGAACGCAAATTGCTGAAATCCAATTCCACAGAATACTTACTGTTTAGGAATGGGATTTATACTTATACTAATCGATGTAAATCTTGCCTTTCCTCTGCTTTATACAACCATAGCGGTGCAAAAATAATGCTGCATGAAATACACCTTTCCCGAGATTTATCATCGGCTAGTGTATTTCTTTAACGATTCAAGTATTTTCTGAAAAGGGATTGGATCAATTGAAAAGCCGGTTCTGTTATATTATGCCGTAGATAGATCCTGCACGTGCATTTTCAATGGATCCACGCGGAAAAAATGATCTTGTTACCTTATATTGGCTAATGTTATATATTAGTAATACGCCAAATAAGAATATGCAATGTTAAGGTAGTGGATTGCACAAGACACTATATTGTTTGATTTTACGCTGCAATTTATTAATGTAGAAAATAATTATGTTCAATTTTAATGAACAGTTCTAGTCTGAATAATACATGAAAAGAAAACCGTAGTGGGCGTGGACGAACAATTCGCTATAATATAGGTCAAAAGAATATGAACCCGACGTTTGTGACTGCATAAAAAATGTGTTTATTAAAAACTGAGCGAATTGCAACGTGTCGCAATGGACTTGTTTGATTAATAGTCGCATTAAAATGATAAAGGATATGTAATTGTTCAAAATGTGTTTTTTTTTTCTTTAATATAACGTGCTTTTGCTAATATACGAATTGCGGTGCAACAAAACCGCAATAAGACGAGGAGTTCCGTTTAAATTTTTTCGTCATCATTTCTTTCATAAATAAAATGTTCTTTATGTTGCAACAGTCAATTATTGGACTAATGAAGATCAAAGATTTATGTGAGAATTGTAAATCACCATATAAAATGTTACAAAATAGGTTAACATCTCCTTGAACAATTAAGACATAATCGTATAAAGAGACTGAAATTAGTATACTAATCTGCGTCTAATAATTATTATAACAGATTAGTTATAATTATAATTGATCTTCAATTTATGTTCTGACAGATGTAATAGCTGTAAAGCAGAAGAATTTAATCCTAATTAGAATTTAGAATGCATCAATTCGTATAACAATAAAAATAGGCCAAGTCACGTTCACTTTCCCAACAAACTCCAAAATATATGCAGTCGTGATTGAACATTTTAGCAATGACACAACCACCTTAAAATTGGAGCCAATTTCTTGTGGGGCAATTCGAAATTATCCGAATGTAAATAGCGAATGATGGTCATTAACTGGCCAAATTAAAATAGTCGAGATAAAAATCGAAATAGTGGCACATGTTTATGTCAAAACATTATCTGACACGGCTCAGGATCTAGATATCTACAGAAGTCAAACGGTTAATTATAAATTCTCCTACGTTTATGAGCCTGTCCAACGCTGAATAGATCAGCGGCATTTATCTTTATTTGGATCAAATTTGAGTCAATATAAAATTCACCTCGTATTATCAAATGTAAATTATTGTGACAGTGGTTTCATTCTGCTGCTACTTAACTGTAGATTACCGCCTACAAAAGTTACAAAACTTACATGTGAAATTTATTACTGACACACGTAGATTTACACATGTAACACCCTTTATTAGAGAGTTATATCTGTTAAAATACGACACCTAGTGATTTATTCACGCAGCTGGTTTGTTACGTAACCGCGCTAAGAGGAACCGATGTTATATGGTTTGTTATTAACAAGGGAGGGAAGCTATAAATTTCCATATTAACAATATGTATTAAGGCACTTTTACAAGCAACTGCCGAACAAACTGATTAAATCAATATTTCATCAAACGTTCGTCATGTGTTTGGAGGGTTGAAACAATTAACAATGAGCCATGAGGAATTAGATGTGAGATGAGAATATTTTTAAATACTGTACTGTAACACTAAATCCAAGAACCTGTTTGTCGCTTTTTACAACATATAATATAGGATGTAGCCGATCATAATGTGTGGTTTTTTGTGCCGGCTAAAACTTCTGGTTTTACGTTGTTTATGATTAAACTAGTATAATTTGTTCATGGTTCATTAATAATCTAGTGATTATTATTTATTAAAATTAATTACTTTCTTATTGATGTGCGATATAAAATCTCTTTTTAGTTATGTGTAATTAAATTTTCTTATGCGCGAATTGCAATTAATAATTACGAGCACAAGGAAGAGTAATTGTATATTGACTGTGTTTTTTATTACGTATTGGCTGACCTTTATGTTGTTTTCTCCTAAAGTAGGTTGTTGTGGTGATGAATGCATTATTAAAATTAATTATTATTAAAATTATGTGGTTTTTGACTATGTGCCGGAGTGCTGTTTTTCTTTCAAGATTTGCTGTTAAAAAATTATTTCAATTATGTTTCGAATCGGCTAAATTAATACTGAATGAAAAATTAATCTGGTATATTATTTTTGATGCACTCATTGTAGAATGAGTTTAGGGCATCAACAAATTGGTTGTTGAGTTAGGTTACACATGTATACAATTATTTTGCCCATTATGATTTTCCTATAAATTGCCCACTAACGATAATTTCAATTTTTTTTTATGAAAACATTTTCAACAAATGAATTTTTTATTTTCTATTTTCGGAGTTGCACCAACATTTTTGGGTATCATTCGAGATCTAATTGGCTAAACAAACATTCAAATTAAAGATAAATTCTACGACATTCATTTATATAATTTTTAACTCAATAAAGTTGCTTTTCCGGTCAAAATACGATGCCTATAGCTCACTGATCTTGTTGGGAATACGAACCCTAACTCAGTGAAACAAAAAAACAAACCAGCAAAAACAGCTTTTGTAAGAAATTTAGCATGTTATACATAAATTTATTAAAATCAGTACATTTTTTAATTACATTGAAAACGTTTATTTACTTTTGGTCTATTAAATTTTATTTTTAAGTAACAAAGAAAAAAATTAAGAAATTCCTAATATTGTTTATCAAAATATGAATGAAAATTAAATAAAAAATTACCATTGCGTTCATTGCCTTTTAGCAATCATCCGGAGTAAAATTGTTGTAAATTTCTTGAAGACGAACTCGGAACTCTCGGATGTTTCTTGTGGGATGCTTTCTCTTCATGACTTTTATAAAAATGTTTAAAAAATACTCTAATAATATGTAGATATATTTGAAAAAAATGTGAAAGTCGAATGACAAATTATAAATTTTACAATGGTAGACCAAAATTCAACGTTTTTCCTCCCGTTATTGAAATTAAATTTTATATAATATAATCTTTAAATATAATAGAATTCTGGGTACTTTTTTGTCTGTTATTACGTTAATCTCGTATGAGAAACTAAATGTAATCTTCCATCAAGGCTGTATCCCGAAAGCCATAATCCATTGCTATACGTCTTTCATTTGTTGGTGAAGAAGTTCATAACTCACGTCGCCTAAACTGACAGGAAAAAACTCGCAGTGATGACACATTAAAAAACTCATCAAAAATCTGGATAAAGAGGGTGAAGCATTTGTTTATTAGAGACCTAGTAACGAAAAAAGGGAAATCATTTTTTATATAACATTAATATAAATACAATATCTATGGTATATGAAAGTCGAAAGTACGATTTTCCTAATTAATCAATTTAACAGCGTATCTTTACGAATGTAAATTAATAATAGGTGCTAAATTATGGATAACGTAGGAAATTCCTATATAGGTAATTTCCACTTGAAATATTACAGAGGGTATTATTAAAGTTTAATGTTGTATTAGCTATTAATAGGTAATGTCTGCAATTATCTAATTCGATTCTTTCAGTTGTTAAATGTTTTATAATTTAACGAGGCTGCCACCGCCTTCGTAACATACATAGTGCTGTTAGCACAGGCGCTATGCTAATTATTTTTAACAGTAAAATAACGACTTGAAAATTGAACATTGAGTATTGTAAATGGTGTATTGTATAGGATGTTTATGGGAAAATCTATGGCAGGTTATAATTTCCCCGATGATTTTTAAAGCGCATCGTCTAAAACAAAAAGATGCGTAAGTACAATGTGGTACAAATTCCCTGTCGTCATTGTGAAGGGTGCTTGCATACAATATGAGAATCACAGAATACACGGCTATAAAGAGCCGTCATTTGCAGTACACAGTCGGTACATCTCAGTAATTGCAAGGGCAGTAAAAATTAATGACGGGAAACGTGCATGAAACGTGAGCAATTGAATGTGACCATCCACTGCAGTCGAATGGAGACTCCGGTCGTTCTATAACAACTACTCTTCCTATAACGACAACGGATGCACTAAAGATTTAATACTGCACTATATATTGCCTTTGTATATTCGCGGAGGCCACTTGCGACTTATCTGCGCGACGTCCGTAAATTTCCTACCGCAGGAAAAAACGATTTTTCCTTCAGTCAAATATATTAGAGCGAAAGGACTATTTAATGTGCAGACTACCTACGAGTGTTCGCTCGGTCGACGGCTAAATTCGAGTTAAATGCACCACGAACCAACAACCGTGATACCTAGAATAAATCGATTTCTTACTGCTAATTCGGCTCTTACATATTAAAGCAGTGCGGCTATAGAAAACTACATAGTCTGGTTCAAGCTCAATAAAACCGAAAAAAAAACCAGACCCATATTTTCCACGGAACGTACTTGTCTGAGATTTCTCACGTTTCATCAAGCGTTAATCGATTGATTTTCCTTTTCCTCTAAAGTGAAGTACATGGGGAAAAACTCTTTCGTATGTGACAAAAATAATTTAATTTATATTAAAATACGGCACTCGAGGAAACGGGCACAAACTAAAGCGATCCAAACATGCAATTCCATAATTAATCTGATATGAAAATTAATGTGAAGTTTAGAAAATTTTCTGCTCTGCATCAGATATTGGGGTTCCGTTTAATTCCGCATTTTAAATTTATATAAGTGGAAAAACTTTTTAAAATCAACGCGAAATAATGAATCATTATTCATAGCAGATAAAACGATATGTCACATTTTAAAACAAATCATTTAGTTAAATTATTTGCAGTTAAGATGGTTTATTAGATTGTGGAAATTGCTTTTTAAATTACGGTCACATTTATAACATTTCACATGTATTATCACAGTATTTTACTTCTAATTGCTTAATGTCTTGACCAACCCTTCAAAATATTAAAATATTATGACACGTCGTAATTTACAATTACGTTCATTTTTGATCTGATTATGATTAATTAATAATGTTTAAATGATTAAAAACTGAAGTGAAATCAATATATGTTAAGCTTGAAAGTAATTATTTAAATCAAGGTTGACAAGCAATTTCGAAAAATTGGTATCCATTATCGCATGTTCCATTGATCTGTATTATTCTGCTTCTTATGAGAAAACTCTTGTCAATTTTATTTTAATTTAACAATTTACGTAACTTGGTTTGTGTAATCCAGTTTCAAAGAAGTAAATTATATTTAATTTATATATTTTATTGTTGAGAAATGATTCGGATAGTCTATTTTTATGTTTTAGATTAATACATGAAATCATTTATACAAATTTGGTCCTCATATTTTTGTAGTTTAAATATGGGAATAAAAATAGTAGTGGAAAACTTATTGAGTTAATCACTTTGTTTCCTTTATTTAAATAATTACCTATCCTTGTACCCAAGTAGGAATACTATAAATGGATTAAAAAAAAATAAAAAAATATTATTGTATGTATATCTAAAAAAAGTGTTTGTATATTTTATTACTTTAGCTATCGGATGCAGTGAAGCATTTTTCTTGTAGATGAGCGGGTATGTCCATAAACATTAGTGTGGCTCCCCTTATTTTGGGCGGTCATTAAACATTGAAGGTCCGGTAACTCTTGCTGCTGGACGTTAATCAACAATTCCCTTTTAATAATAAAGGAAAGGAGCAAAGGACGGAGCCAGAGGAGAGATCACATGCATCGCACGTCCGATGCAATTAAATGGAGTTGGTGACCAAAGCGCCCCAGGTGGTCGATTCCGTAAGCATCCCGAGTAAAAATAATGATTAACGATCGCCAGTAGTCCAGTAGTTAGATCACAGATATGCACCGTGAATATATTAGTGACAATCTTTGAATAGAGCCGTTGTCTGGAAAAATATATGTCCGACAATTGTGGCAACAGTCCGGCCATTTATCCCGCTCCGATCTGTTGCAGAACGGCGACAAAAGATGACGATTGGCAGTGAAAGTCAACTTTTCTGGCGTAGGTGCAGCACTTAGGTTTGTCTGTTCCGCCGTGTGGCCTTTTAACACTGACTCACCGATTTTTAAAATTCGTTCACCATTTTGCCACTTAATGATCGGAAAACCGGAGTAAATACTGAATTGCACCTATGCAACAGCTGAGACATTTCCCAGCGGCGTGTTTTTGTTTTGAATCAATAATTCACGGACATGGAACAATTATGTGCGATAAGCATAATTAATCGGTTTTTAGGTGGGCTGGACGAATGTATGCATCTCGCAGGTCGATAAATCGATTACTAGTAATTATTGTTCCAAATAATTATCCATCCTCAATATTTAATAAATACATTTACTTGTTATGAAATTAGTTATATTCACCATTTAATATTAGTATTATTGACAAGTGGAATATTAGTTTAAGAAATTGGTAATTTAATAAATAATATTTGAATATCTTGATGAGGCAGGAACTGGTAGTTATATCATGCTTGCTATGTATTCAGAATCTAATCTAATTTATGTACCTAAATTGTGGCTTATATTGAAAGATAGTAAGTACCGTGTAATTCATCAGCTTGAGCAAAGCTGACTTGTGCGTTGAATTAGTATTTGTTTGCAGAAAATTTACCTCGTAACTTGTTTGATTCGAATTTATACACGGCTTGTTCATGTAACATGACGCTAGATATTTATGGTCAACCAGCATTTCAATAATAAACTAATTAAACATTTTTAGATCTTAATCTAAATCGAGTCTCAATGTCTTATAATGAATTTATCGTGGGTGTACATTTAGATTGCCCATTGTTGGTAACTCAAACAAGTTTTTTTATGTTGCAGTTGTCTAGTTAACGAAGCTATAGACAGTGGCCATTTCACATACGTAATTTTATTATTCTTTGTTCGGAGACTACAATTTTAATTTTCAGTTATGATTGAACCGAAATGAATATGCTCCATCACAAATTGCACTGGAATTATATTTTTAATAGGTGTCTAATTTGGTTGCATATGTAACTCTAATTGAAAATATTCGGATTGATCTATAATTGGCTCCATTGATCACGTTATTTGATGGTTAATTTAATTAAAATGGGGAATATTTGAGGCTAATGAAATAAAAAATTTTATGCACTGATGGATTTATGAAACATTTGTTAATTCATATTCTATTTTGTTTTTGATGTTTGTGTTTCTAATTAGTTATTTTCAAAAAATAATCGTAATCGCTTAAAAAAATATGCGATTAAAACGAACACGCGAATTACAACACAATTTTAATTAACTTTTAAGCCTTTAACTATCAAAAATTATGAATCCCACTAATTGTTTTAAAAATATCCAGAAACATCTTAGTGTCTTTGTGGAATTAAATAATGGAGAAAAGTCTCGACTAAAACATAATTTTAAATATTCACAAAGAAAGTGCTGGCGTAAAGTTTACCCAGAATTATTAAGGAACTAATCTTGAACAAAGAAACTTAATTGTATCATACGACAATGGTACAAAAAACCGTAAAAGTAAAATTGTTCAATTAAATTGAAAATTTAATAATTCCATTCTAATTACAAATTGTCTGTGTGAAAAACGGAGACATGAGAACGAATCTATGTGGAATTGTACGGACGAAAATAAAAGCAGAAACGCCCGGCTTATTATGTTATAAAATAATTGTGTTAAATTTAAGTGTTGTTTGACATATCTGATCGAAACACGCCAGTTGATAGGAGCTTTAGCGGCCATACTGTTTCCTCTGGATTTAGATTATGTTGCGTGTCGGTTAACGCTACGTCTAGATATAATGTTAGTTTATATAAGGAAATATAGTCCCGAGAACAAACACCTTATCGGGAAAATTAAAATTCAACGTATGCTGATTTGATACATGTTTGTTTAAAGACAACATACCCATATTACGCCATAAAGATAATACTAATTTGTTTCTGAAACGCGGAAACGCACAGAATATGCCAGTCACAAAAAAAAAATAAAACTTTAAAATGGCACGTGACGCTGAAATAACAGCGGCGAGACAAATTTTTATTTTCCGATTACCGTGTTTTTTTACTAAAGCTGCTTAAAAGCATATATCTTGAAAATGGAGACACAGCATTAATATTTGTTTTCTTAACCGAGCCTTATTATTTACTGAATGGGTGGAAGGAGATTTTATTTCAGCTGAAGGGAAGCGCCCTCGGGCCGCACAAAAGACAAGAATAACATCGAAAAAAGTATACTTTAATGTTTTCATTTGCGTCTATTCGTTACTGGAAGTTGGGTATTTTGTACAATATGTCATGTCTGGGTTAAGAATTAAAGGAAGCTGTAAATTCTGTATTGAAATAAACCAGGGGGGTGGAGGTCTGTGTAGGTGTTCTTTTTATTTTTGTTTAGTCTCCTCTTCGTTTCACGATTTTATGTGAATAAACGTTTTGAATGCTCTGAATGTTGTTAAAAACGTCCTTAAAAAGTCCCTCTATAATAATGATGTGTATAAAAAGGTTCTTAATTATGCATACGCACGATGTTTTGGCTAGTCACAGGCTTTTTACTAGTTATAAAAAATACATATTTAAAATTTTGTTCAGATTTGATCCTGTTGTTCGTTATGTAATTTTGCCTTGTATAATAAACACATTATTTTAAACAGATTGTGTAAAATATTATATTTAAAATAACTTGTGAACGCAGAAAATATTACAATTTTCAAAATTTGCATTTGAATTACTTATAAATGAACACAGTAGTTTTCCTTTGTACAGTTAAATTATGACTTGATGGGTAATTTTTAAAAGGAGCAAAAACGTGAAAGTGGCTAAAAACTAGCCCATTAAAATGTCTATTTAATAAATATATCGCAGTTGCGTTCTTTGTTTTCTGCTACTAAAAATAAGTAACCACTTAAATAAGCATAGTTAGGGTAGAAACAAAGAGAAATTTGTGGACAAAGAACAGTAAAAATAATTTCGGATTTATGTCAGTCACAGGTCCCCTTATTAAAACTTATTTTTATCTAAAAGAAATAAATCTATGTTGGCGCTTTGCTGGGAATAGTTTAGGGCAAAATTTTATAGGTTACGTTGCCGGTTTATTTTTAAGTTTACGAACATCTGAAAATTCAGATTTTGACAAGTAAAGGACGGTTGACAGCTTGATTGACGACCGGTTTCATTTTAATTTTCTATTACAAACATTCCGGATTATTGGAGTTGATAAAAGAAATCTTTCAGGCTCAAATGTTGGGTTCCCTTCCTAGTGACAATGAAAAATAATCTGACACAAACTCTTAAACATATCTTGTAATTTAAGTCGTGTTTTTATGAACATAAACATTAACAAGCAGTTACTAAAAACTTTTATTCCGACAAAGAAAAAAAAACTAAATTGATTTCTCAATTCATGCAAAACTTCGATGTAAGTTGAAATCAGTTTTTCAGCCGATCTGCTTAGTTATTCAAGTCAGATGGCATCCAGAAGAAACTGAGATAAATTTAATATAATCAGCTCAAAGAAACGACTAGAGATGTCTACACAAGCGGTTCCTTACAAGACTTTATTATTATCTTTATAAAGCTCTCGCAATAATTTTCTTGAATAATACACATTTTCGCCGTGCGTTTATTAAAATGACATACAAAGATAATATTGATAAATCTAAGGCGGTATAATATTAATATTAATTTTCAATTTCTTAATAAATGTGATAATATTAAAAGTGTGTAAGGTTCGTAACAATAAATAATAAAGTATCGAATTCCGGGACTTGATAAAAGGAAGACTGTATTACAAATATTATATTGGAATTGCATAAGTGCGAATTGAATGCCGGTGCCTCGATAAATATTTCATGAAGTTTGCGTGTCAACAGACATCTTATTTGATAAATCTGATTAGTTCTGTTACATAATTCACGACGGCCTTTGCGTAATAATGAATGAATCTATATCTTTTGATATTCGCATCGTGTATCTATGAATTCAGCAAAAAATCAAATCAAATCATTTTCAGTTACTGAGAAATCGAACGCAATCCAAGAGTTAGAAGAAACGTACTTAAACTACTCATTTTCTGTTTACACGTTATTTCCATCATAAAGATTTTTATATGCATTTGATTGCTCTACCAGTTTCGCAAACCACATCATATATTGAACTTATAAGATATATAAAGTGCAACTCTGGTTTGTTGCACACTAACAGTGGCGGCACGTGTGTTTTATTTTCCGTTTTTGTGTTACCTCGTATTATACTAAAACAGAAATGTTATTTAAAACATGTCTCAAGAATGTGTCTAGATTTAACCGGGGCGTATTTAATAAAAATAAATCTTCCATTAGCCATAAAAAAGTTGTCGTAAATTAACAACAATAAGTGCGTGACGCCACTGAGATGGGATATTTACCGACATCAGTGAAATTATGATTTTATTACTGAAACTGAAATTACAGACAGAGTGTAATTGAAAATAGCAATCATACCAACACGAAAAGTTAATAAAGCGATATATTACTGTATTAAGTTCTCCCAACATTTGCATCACTCCACTTCTGCAGATACTAACTAAAGTCGGTAAAATTGATTTACGAATGTTGGAATTTAATTTTTACTTTTTTTTTAATTATATCGTAAGAAAAATGTGGGTGAAAAAGCTTCACGTACAATGTATACGAGAAACGGAGGAATTTTAAATCACCTGAGTCGATTTCGAAGTGTCTTTTAAATTTTCATATAGTGAAAATCAATACCTATTTTTCCGGGACATTTCACCTGTTTACTTCGCATAAATGTTTATTGCCGTCATCACCTTTGAATTAACACCTTGAATCAGTACATATTCAAAACAATGTAGGAAGGACTTTTACAGTTTAAAGACATGTCGGAATATGAGTGAAATTTTGACCGCATCGGAAAGCAAATACATTAAAGTGTCACGACTTTTATTATCAGGTACATCAATTTTCCACAAACGAATCGTTTAGGGACGGCTGCGAACTAATAAAATATAATAGATGTTTAGGTGAATATGGATCAAATAAGTAATATGTAACAAAAGTAGGTTAACGTTTATTAAATTCTAATGTATTCCGTTCAATTTATTTAAAAGTATGAACGTATACTATATTCCTTATATTTGGCACGTAGTTTCTAAATTAATGTTTCACTTACTGTAAACTAAATAGATATAATAAATAATATTATGTGATTTGTTGTTTGTTGGATACTCTGCTGCTTTTATTTTACTTTTAAATGTAAAATTGATTTAAATTTTAGAATTTTTAAAAATATTTTGACATTCAAAATCTGTTTTACAGGAATAAATTTCTCTTTAACACGCGATTTTTAAAAATAGCAATTTAATTAATGTCATTTTTTTATTCGTTACGGGCGGGTGTCACTGGTATTTTAGATATTCAAGTCCTAAGCAGCCCGTGCTTGTCAGAGCCTCTAAATGACATTGCCGGGGTATTAATTAATTTTCGTTAACCAGCTTAAATAAAACAAAGCGTTAATAATTATTTTTTATGTATTTGTATTAATATTAATTTAATTCATAAATTTGCACGATTTATTGTATAAAAATTACGCGAAACTTGCTATAAATCAAATACATCGGACAAAATCCACCCTTTCGCGCGTTTGGCGACTGATGCGCAGAAAAAAGTAATTTTGATCCGGATACGACATCGAACTAATGAGGGTATATGTTGATTACAACATTTGACAAATTACACGTTTCGCAATTGCGTTCCCGGTTTTAAATTTTGGATATTTGGGGCGTGTGCCCCCCCCTTTCGCGATGCAGTGACCAAAATTAAAAAAGTTTTATTAATGGTAATTGTGCTCTTATATCACGAGATGAAGTGTTCTTAATTAGAAAAAGCTTAATAAATGCTGAGTTTGTTCGTGTGCAGTATTTAAAAGTCAATTCGGTCCTGGACATAATCACCCCTTTAATTATAGAGATGGGGACTGGGGGACTGTTATAATGATTCATAATTTGATAACAGCGTGACATTTTTATTCTCCTTGATTTTAATTCCAGACCCTTATTCGCCACGTCGTTAGAGGTCGTTTTGGCTGGCGTGGCCGAGCGTTGCGAGACTAGGGATACTATTTTATGTTTTATATGTAATATTGATAACAGACATTCCGCGTATATGCAATTAAATTTTAAAATTGTCACGAACGTGCCGGTTTAATGTGCCGGCATTATACACACCTTTGGAAGCAGTGCAGATAAATTAGGCGTAGAGACGAAATAAATCGTGCGGCAGTACTAGGTACTAAAACAAAAATTAACACGATAACTTTACATGAATTGTTTGTTTTTTTTTTCATAATAGTTCAAATTGGGTGATGTAAAGTAGATAACTTTTCTTTCATTGTTATTGTTGTTACACCACAATTGATAATTTAAATCTTATCAAGCAATGCTTTAACCCATCTAATGATGTTTGAATTGGCTCAATAATATAAGTAAAATGAAATTACTTACTCCTTAACAAACTGATCGCAAAAAGTTAAGCATATTGTCTTAATTTAGAACAAAATGACTATTTATTAAAAATTAAAATTGTAATAGTAGAATTATGTTATAATAAAATGTCAATAAGAAATTAAACCTAAGATGACTTAAAATTTATTTTACAAAATAAATAAGAAATTTTGTTCCCATATATAAGCTTAATATCGAGTATTTCGACCTTTGCTTCCTATTACACTTGTACACAACATGGCATACTTCTTATCAGGTCATCCAGATGATTTTAATCCAAAATATTTAATAATTTAGGAAGAAGTTGTGTTAATTCTCTGGCACGAGGTTGGTGAGCAATTAATGATCTTCTAAAATATCATAGGCATGTTCTATGTCATTCAGATCAGGCGACAAAGCTGATAAGGCCGGACACTCAATTTAGACATTTTTTAAGTGGTTGAGGACAACTCTATGTGGTCTAGCGTTGTTGTCTAAAAATCGAATATTTGTTTACAAATTTCATGGATAATATTCAACAATGTTATCGATAATGTCTGTTGCATAAATTTCACCTCCTAGAAAAATGCCATTCGATCCATTATGGACCCACCTTAGTATTCATAACGTGGATTTATTCTTTGACTTGGAGGTATCTAGACTCGTACTAACCTTCTGTCACTAAGTGCTCCAAATTTGCTTTCATCTGTAAACACCACAGTACTCCACTCTTCATGTCACAATTGTCTTGTTCTGCATCATTTAATCTGTTCTTGAACTTATATGACATCCAATAGCCAAAATCAGATCTTGTCTGAGAAGTGTGCATTTTATTATTGTGACCTCCCGTCCTCCTCAGATTAATAATCTGTCTTCCTGGTCAGATGCAACTCTTGGTCGACCTTCTCTAGTCCGATCTCGTATATGTCCAGTCTCTAGAAATCGTTGATAGAGTCTGCTCACTACGGATTGCTTAACATTAAACAACATCAACTTATCTTGAGCTAGTCTAAAGCATTCCTACAGCACCATGTAGGTCAGCTTCTGATAAATGACGTCTCTGCATGATTTTAAGAAAAGGTGGTAGAAATTGTTGTTTTTTATCTAAGGTTTTATTGTTTTTATTTTTACGATTTTATTCACAAATAATCAACGTAGAGAGGACGTATAAAAATGAATGGTAAAATTTATATTTTGGTCGAAATATGTTAATAAACTCTTTTCGATCACTTTATAACGTATATTAATGATATGTTAAATGATGACTTTAGTTAAAGAAAAATAAAAAATATTAGTCAAAATTAGGTGGTAACATAATATTGGTAGAGAAAATGTTTATTTTCTGGCTTTTGGGAAAACTAAGTGTTTCATTCAGTGCCATAAAATTATATTATGATATTAGCTGGAGATCGTAAATAACAGAAATGATAGAAAGCATATTTACAATTTTGAGAATGGTGCAATAAATTTGAGAGCAAAGTCAATAAGTCACAATGCTCCCAGAAGACAAAGCTTGATGCAATATTTCAATTGGAATTCCAGTGGAACTGATAAAATATAAAGAAAAATAAAACCACGGATATGTGTTGCATCTCGCTTCAGTGAATCTCTTTGCGATCGATCTTTTTAGTTTTAGGTGAAATAACAAATTTTATATTGTTCACAGCTATGCTTCATTTTATTGGTTTTATGTAAAATATACGGTTTCTACTTAAGAAACATACGAAATCTTGACTTGGTCATAAGTAATGGTAACAAGTTTAAAGTGCTTCAATGAACCGTTTTATATTCAGGGGTCATTTAGTTTTAGATGTAAATTTTTCGGATTAGCTTGGGAAGCAGGAAAAATGAATAAATGTCAAATATTTTAAGTAAAACCAACAGGATTGAATTTTACGCGAATGTTGAATTTGTCTTTCTGGAAAATCACGGGTGCAGCTGAAGGACGGGCTCGAGATTACGTTTTGAGTCGGATAGAATATTTTTCATTGAGTTATTTTCTCAAACCTTTTCAAGATAAAAGTATAATTATTCGGAGACTGTAAAAATTTACTACATAATATCCATTACATTACAGAATATATTTATTTAGCTGGCGAATCGTCTTCCCTGTAGGTTATTTTCTTAATGAGTTCTAATTTCAAATTCGCAATAAACATAAAACAGATTAAAATAGGGTTTCGCTCAGAGACCGCAGCATAAATTCGGTCGGAGTGGATTTCAGCGTGCTGTGTGTATATTATTTTAATTCCTTGTTCGGGATAAATAGGTTCGGAGCGTTTTATGTAGCCATAATTAAAGTTGTCTCCAAGTTGGGAGATGCTAATTTCCTAAATCTACGAATGAGTTGTTTTAGTGTTTTTGCTGATAGCACTAACAGAAGTTTCAGACCCGCCGATCATTATCGAGAAATACTGCAAGATACTGCGAGAGCGAGAGCCAGCTACTATGCTAATGCTGTTAAGCAAACCATAAACAACCGCCAAACTCAACATAATAGCTTATACATTAAACATAGAATGATACAAGTATATTTGCATAAGATGTGGGGAAGATTTCATTTGGTTTATAAACATTGTAGACAGAAGGAATTATCGCAGGTGTTTATATATATTCCATTTAGATGAGCAACATAAATTTATTTTTCCACGTATGTCCTGTCTGAATAATTAGCTTCTCTCAAAAACAAACAAAGCCAGCCGAGATGCTAATCTTGATAGTTTTATGTCTGAATTAGAATGGCCATTTTATATGTTTTCAAAATTATTAACTCAACGTTCACTACTGTTTACTTTATCTGTTGAACACCGCTGTTGCATTCAATTCAATGAATTTATTGTGTTTCGCCCTTTCCAACTTAATAGTTAACTCGGTTAAAGCAAAAAATTAATAAACAAATAAATAAACATGACGAACTCAATTTATGAATGTAAACGTTTCGTTATAAAAGACGTGACTCGTTCAGAAGTCGTATGTCAAAGTAAAAAAAGGAACATTGATTTTTAATTGCAACTTCCACGTAAATTACTGGAAAGCATGCGATATTAAGTGCTGTTATTTAATTGGAACAATAAATATTAAAAAAAGAAACACACAACATGCGAAAAATCTGTAACCAAAGATGACCTTTCGAACGAACCTCAGTGTCCCTCTGATCCCCCGTTCAAAAAATAATCCTCATTAAAAATCTACAACTCGAAAAACACGACGTTTAATGAAACCAACTTGTTAACGAAAATAATCTGTACCGGAATCCTGAAAACTAAACGGTACAGCACATTAAGAGGGTCCCAGTCAAATTTACAAATGGACAACGTTATAACGTTGACAACCGACATTACTTTTATTGTGTCGTAATAAATTTCGGGACGATTTCGAAAAATTATCTGTTTGATTAACATGACAAAATCGCTGCTCGCCAGCCAAAAGAAGGACACGCGATAAAATCGAAACTACTGTAATAAATAAATGTGTGCTTAAGATGTAACATTAAGACGTATGATTTTAATTTATATACGAAATTTATTTTTTTATACCTACTAATTATACGCTACCACATAGATACAATCTGACAATGTTATATGTAAATTTTAGGAAAACTTAATGTGAAATATTAATTATTCGTCTTATCTCTTTGTCGTTATTGAAAATTTCGAGATCAAGAAACTAAAAAGTGACAGCGCGACATATTAATCACTTTACATTCAACGCATATCCCTTCATTTACTATAAATGTAAAATAAACTGTCGATATATTCCCCGAGTTGTTTGTTTATTTACAGCACTGCGGAAACAATACTCGATAATATGTGAGATGCATTTTTAATATAGCCGTGGACATATACGTGCGCATTTGCATTTAGTCAAGGTAAATATATCAATATGGATAGGACAGAGTCGTTCAGTCAGATCAGGTCTTTAGAAAACGAGGATGATTTGTAACAATAAAAGGTTGATTTAAATGGAATTGAACTTGTTTCATTATTCATCAGCTGTTTAGATAAATATATTAAGTTCATAATATGTGATATCGAAACACCAATTAACTAATAAAAATATGTATCAGGAGTTGGATAAAAGTATGCGATAGGTAATCAAAGTCAAAGACCATAAGCCGATAATAATCTACTTAAGATTGCATAGGTAAAAGGAAAATCCAATTAGAATACTCATGATTATCCTTCACCTTGTTAGCAAACAAATTTCTCGGTGGAATATGGATACTATGAAAATTAAAGTTAATTTTATACCCATACGTATGGAAAAATCACGTTGATCTACATAAAATGAATATGTAATACATAATTGCAATAATCGTAAAATCTTCATCCCGTAAACAAATACTCGCGGAATCTTTATCAGACTTGCGTTTGTATTCTTTTATTTCACTTATTTAGCCGCAATTAAAATTTTTTATTGTTTTTCGCGGAACGGCAACGCTTTAAGTATTGTACAATTTCCTTCGATACGCAATAAAAAGAAATCCGCACAAAATTACATTTCTACAACTTTAAAGAACATATTAAATACAAATGTAAACTGCAAAATCCAATTAACTAAACGACGGAGAATTTGTTGCGGCCGTATAATGACTACTGAACATTTTTCGTATCGCCTTTTTACTGCGTACCTATAGGTATAATGTACGGGAGTCATTGATCTGGGCATCATTCAAAGTGTTGTGTATGGTCTGGTGGGCAGGCAAAAGCTTTAATCAAAGCGTTTAATGGAATAAGAGATTTGTTTAACAATAAAATTTGCCTCGATAACTTCTGTGTCGACCTCACGACCTCTCCTTTTCTCAAGGGCGGATACTTTTCCTTTTTCAATGCATGTGCAATTGATACCTTTTTGTTTTTTGGTTATGACGTTCGTTCGTTCGTCCATTTTGAAATCTTGTTCGGATTGATTTTGTAATTGGTCGGCTCATTTGAATTTTTCATTTGATTTTTTTTTTACTGAATCACCGGAAATTGTCAGTCCGTTTTGTTCAGCAACAACGATTTGCATTTTTATTTTGTTTACTGCTAATTCAACTGATTTACAACGTTACACTTTGGAAGATTTTTTTTTATTGTGAAAGGTCACCTTGTTCAATATTAGACTTAATTGTGAAAATAAACAAAAATAAATCTGTTTTATTTTTTTCGTATTTAGTGGTAATGGAAGTGGCGAACGACCTCAACAATTTTCGCTCTAGTAAACTTTGACTACATTTGAAATGTGAAATCTTATACGTTACACTATAGTAGATAAACATTAGGCCTCAATAATCTGCATGCATTACATGACAATGAAACCCAATCCTAGAGGATGTTTACAATGGACACCTTATTGGCATGATTTTGTCTATTAAACTAAAACATCACCACTACATAATATAAATTAAAATATCCTGCTGCGTTTGCCTGTTGTCCTGCCTATCTGTGTAGACTAATCTGAGAAAATGCTGAGGGTTTATTAATGCGGTTTTCACCAAGAATACGAGAAATAGAATATCGAATTCAGACTATATGCCTTTTAAATCACCAAACGCAAAGTTCTTCGTGTCCTACTAGTTTTTACGGAGTTTGGATGAAATATAGTCGATAGCATAAGTTAATGCAAATACGCAGATGTTTAGTCAAATTTTTTGCCCAGTGATGTCTCTCCCGTTCGGTCGCGTAATTTAATCCAAAGATAGAGATAGTATTTTACGAATATAATTTTAAACAGACAACGAAATATGGTAGACAGTAAAGTTACGGCCGATTGGTCAGGGAGAGCAACAGCGCTGCTGGGTAGTATTTGAATCTCGTTTGCTTTGCCACGGTCGAATAGTCGCGCTTTTTTAACATTAACAACGTAACATTTTTTATCATCTGTCTATCACAGTATGCGTCGAAGTTTTTATTAAAGTTTCCCCGTGCCTGTGTTAAACATTTTCATTAATTTAATTTTGATGTTGTAGTCGTCGTACGCTCTCGTACAAAGTGGAAGTTTTATTTTTCACGTGGAAATGTTTTTTTTTTTAATCGGTGCACGTGTTTGCCGCTTTACGCGTTCATAAGCAACCCCTGATTTTATGTGAAAAAATAGAAATGTACAATCTCACAAAGGCCATTATGACGTTTCACCAGTTACTGTATTAACGCAATTTATATAGCGAAGAATTCAGGGAACCATCCGCAATTACTTTTTGTTCCAACATCCATAAAAAACGTGATTGTATTGGGGGAAGCTTTGACAAACCACACAGAGTAACAGGTATATTTCAAAGGTCTTCATTTCGAATTGTGAATTTTGACATTTCATTTCTCGCTTTGTTAAAAGTATTTCCAGTCTATTTGTTTTAGAGATAACCATCGGTGATGACGTCGTCAGAAAAATGTCATCCGGAGATAATTTTATTGAAATCACGTCAGTGCTTTAGTCTGTTAACACCCCACATTGCATTTGAAGACATCGAATGAATACCACAGTCATTTAATAAAATTACACGGTTTCCCAAGAAAATTTCATAATTCCGTTCGGTTACGCAATCAATTTTAATTAAACCCGTGAATATTTTGGTTAAAGTATGGGAACCAAAAATATTTGATACGCACGATGAACAAAACTATTGCCTCTCCAGTCACTGGTTACTGAACTTACCAAAATAATTACGCTTTCGTTAATGTCTCCGATGTTAAATATTTTCCTGTCATAAAATAATTCGCATGCCTAAATTATCGTGGCTCCGTTGTCTATGAGATAATTTAATTGCCGTAATTTCGTTTCAGATATTAAATTGTAGAATGGGCCGTAAAATTCATGTTTTATTACGGAATTTAATTAGTTTATCATTTACAATCTTTTACCATATTCATAGATCTGGTGTGAGGCCGGAGCTTGGAAAGCCAATACTTATTATTGCACATACATAAATACTATTTCTGGCAGGACGTTAATTGAATTTTTATTTAAAATCCGAAAGCATGCTTTATCTAAGCGGACAAATCCATTTATCCGACGATTTCTCAATTTAATGGTACTTATATTGCATTAGAGCTTCGAATTCTGATAAAGAGCTTTGGCAGTGTTTCGATTTTGGTTGTTGATGTATCGTTGTAATCGTGATAACCAATTGATTTCATTGACTCACCACATTTGGGGCTGCCTTTCGTTACCTCCTGTCAATTTCACAAAACAGATTACATTTAGAATTGAATACAAGATAAATTGGTGTATATTTGTATTGTTCGGTGTCTTGGAACGCTACAAGGCCAATTTCAATAAACACATTACAATGTTTAAGAAGGAGAATGTAAAAAATGCGTTCGTGGGTCGAAGTGGATCATTAATCATCATTATTCTTACATTTTATAAGAAATATTTTTATAATGGATATTTCCAAATAGCGTTGAGATGAGTTCCATGTCTGTCAGATTAAATATTTAAATACACCTTTTTACATACGACACATTAAAAAACACCAATATATTACCAACGTTGTTATTAATTGTGAGGAAATTGTTTACGACACTTAAATAATTATTTCTTGTAATAACTGGAGGAAAATTTAAGTGTACTTTTATTAAACCCATTTAGTAATTGTGTTTAACCATGTTAAAGAAATGGGTGGTGCATTTCCATGCATTCCCTTACATATGCGGAAGCGTACATATTAAAATAAAGTAAATTTCATGAATAAGAATAATAGAAGCAGTCAGCTATTTTAGGTTAGTCTAATTAGGAAGTCACCAAGTGTTATTAACATCTATGAAAAGCTTAGTAAACCTTAGGCCAAATGGCGTAAAATGTGTGAATGCATTACGGTGTGCACGTGTGGTGTTTTTGCGCTGTAGCTCGGTGTTATATTTAATTGAATAAAAACGGTTGAGGGTGAAGGAAAAAAACACCAACACACACAAGCGAGAGGAAAAGAAAAGAAAATCCTGTGCGCTCTTTAATCCTGTTTGTTTTTTCTATTCGGTGCTAAATTCGGGCGTTTAGATCCCACCTAGTTAAAATATGGCAGCAACACTTGGCCCAAATTGCACGAATCAGCGATATCTGGAAAACAATTTGCGGGCAATCCGGTGATTGGGACTATTTCTGTCATCGTATGTATCGCGTTTTCGTCTTTACAATCCACTTTGCTCGCTGATACCAACCCCGCCCCGCACAAAACACCCCGAGATAGCTCAGACGCTGTGCTTCTCTGCCAATACCGTCGGGCCGCGCCGATAATGTTGAATTAGAATCGTTCACTGTCACGTTTTGTATTGCGTTTTACAAGAGGGGATCATAAAAATATTTATTGAAGCTCGAATTGAACTGACACATCCGTTCCTGTCATTTGTATCCGAATTAAACCGTTACGTAATGTGGGGCGATAAAAAAGTTTTCACAGTAAAATGATTAATTATAATACCCTTAAAACCAATTATATAAAGTCAATTCGATTGAATAAAGTAAAACAAAAATATTTTTTAAAAAATTTGTATGAAATAAATTATAAATTGGCTTTTATCTTTTTTATTTTGAACAAGCTACGTTTTAGATTTATACTTACATGTGAACGGTAAAGTACCATTCAGTGTTTGTGCGGTGGAAAGTATTAAATTAATACTAATTAAAACCTGGGTGCTGAAAATCCGGGCACGAAATAAATTGAAAAGGACAAAATTTGAAATAATTGCAGATGAATGTAATTTTGAAATTACTAATTAAACTGGTTTTAAATATGAGCTGCACAAACATCAAAAGGTTTTCGCCACTCCAAGGCCTTTCATAGGAGTTTACAGACCAAATTAAATTTATGCGTGCACACAGGAAAAATCCCTGAAAGATTTAATTTGTTAACGAATTTTATTGCCCTTTCGTATTACGGTTAGTTGACACTGTTTCTATGGAAAAATTTGATTTTCACTACGGATAAATTCGAGCACAGGGAACGAGTGCAATTAGGAAGTTGCAGTGTTAAATGTATCAAAGACTCGCCGTTTTAAATTACCTAAGGTTTAATTGTAATTAAAACCTATTGTATTAGAAGTGGACTTTAAACAGAGCCACTAATTTAATTTATTTACACATTAGCAATTATCTTTCATCGAAAAGTAAAGTAATATGAAATACGTGTATTTTAAAAAATTAATGGTCCCCATTCCAATTTTATATTTATTAGTTTGGTCTATAATATATGTTAGTGCTCAGCGACGGTAGATTCAGACGGACAATCGATAGCTCGCTGTATTATCCCTAATGACACGTTAAAACATGCAGTTCCAGTTTGAGTGTCTTCATTGTCCATATTAACACACTATAAGCGGGTCGGGTAAAAATACCCGTCTCGAAAACTATTGATTGTTAGCTGGTCGGGTAATTTTTACCTTTTTGAATGTACTTTCTTCAAAAGCGGGGTGAGATAATTTTACTCTATTGGTTTACATACGGAACTGAAAGAATTATCTCTTATTTTTTGTTATCATTCAACAACTTAGTTTGGACTATTTTGCTGCCCGCCTATAGTGTGTTAATTACACACGAATACTCAAACTCATCAGAATAATCTGAGGCGAAGCAGCACAAAGTTTCGCGAATTTAGGGCTTCATTTCAAAACAACAACTTAATTATTAATCGCGCAAGTTTAATTTAATTAAAATTAGATAGAAATCCGAGCGGCACAAAACCGTTTGATGAGTTTATTTGCATATGTTGCCCGCTGTTCACAACGTAACGCTGAAGTTGTATAATACATTTTTGCATATATAAATTGTTGTGTCAAAGATCCTGTCCATTAAAGCTTTGAAGTTCGATAACAAGCACTTCCGGAATACGTGTCTCTCCACTGGATCCGTTGAATGACTAAATCAGAACGTCAAAAACTTGAGACAGTTTCATTTCCAGTGTATCTTGGCGTGAAGAAATCAGCATTTCCTTTAAGAAGGAGGGTGAAAGTGATGTCAGAGTTTAAGGGAAAGAAAAGGGTCATCAGTGTAAAAAATTTAAGCTATTAAGTGACAAAATCATTCTGTCCAATCTTTATCTCGTGTCTAACTTGATGGCATTTTAACATAATCCGTGAATGAGGTGACATATTTTTTATACAAATTTACATATTTATACTGAAACATTTTGAATTCAAAATTATTAATAAATAGAAATTGATTTGTTAAATAAATTATATGATTTTATAAAAAAATTTTTTGAAAATAGTTATCATTAAAATAACCATCAATAAACTGAAAAAATTGAAAAGATTTTGCAGAACAATTCTAACCATATTGTGACGCTTACTTGTCTGAAAATAAATTTAATTAGATTCCTTTCAATCCGGAAACTTTATCACGTGCAGCCATTTGAAATCCGTTTACGTATTTATTGACGTAAGTATATCTGCGATATCAAATTTTTAAATTAATAATTAAATTTATAATTAAAAGAGACGCAAATTTTATAGCTCATTGTTCCATAAGTTATACAACCTGTTTACACAATTTTTAGTAAATGGACCCTTCAGCAGTCGAACTCGAATCTGTAACTTTCACATCATTTTCATCCAATCTGAGAAGGAAGATCACCGAAATTACAAATGTCAGTTATTGGAATCTAATAATTAAATTGGCATCTTTCCCACGGCTAAAAAAACTCCGGACAATCAAAAATCATAATTACGCTACTCCAATTAAATGAAGAAACCCCATAACGTATTTGGCACGCATTTGTAATGTTATTGCGTTGGACAAAATATAATTAAAACAAATAATTAATGATTATTAGTCAAGAGCCAATATAATTACACGTCCGATATATCAATATGGTTATGTTATTATTTTCTAATTAGGTAATTGATACAGTATAACGTTTTAATTAGTTGGATTATATGCATTGAATCGCATCATACAGCCACTAGTGTGAATACACACGTGTTCAGAATTTTTGCATAAATCGATAGGCCAATGTGGATGTTTTTGGATCTCCACATTTTGCCTGTGAATCAGAATAATTCAGTTTGGCGGGCCATTTGGAGAGGATAATCAAATTAGTATCTAAATTATAGCAAAATTCGATGTGAAACAAACCAGAGTTCAATGGCTGCAAACGTCAAATTTTTCAATTGTGTTATGGACGGTTACAAAAACAAAATCATGGGATTTTTCCTTTGTGTCCATTAAACGCTTGAAAAGTTACAAATTGGATGAAAAGGAAATCTTTTCATATTCTAAAAGTAGACTTCAACTCTTGTGCAAAACAATGTGCCCGTATGGTCTATTATGTATTGTATTAAACTCCAGTAATATCTTTAAAAATATTTATTATTTGGGCTTGTCCTTGCGTCCATTGTGTGTCCACTTTTCTTACAATCCACCTAATGATACCGGGGCGATTTCTGGACATTTATTTTACATAAGAATGTATTCCTTATTTGCTACCTATTTTGATTAAACAAGTTCCCCCTTTTCGATGTGTGGAGTGGGCACCCCCCGCTCGTAACCGAAAAAAAAATCCAAGCCCATTAATCTTCCGCTACATTAGCATCGAATACATATGCAACACCCCTTCGTAAGTCACGTCAACCCTTAAACATCTGTTACGGCCGGACATTTGGTCAACTCTACTCACCTCCGTCATTCAAAAGAGGCGTGTAAAAAATCATTATTGGCATACGTGTTGAACAGTATGAACTTCGAACACCATTTTTATCGGAGAAATTATCAACAACGTGATGAATTTCATTTGTGTCGAGCCTGGGGTATATTAATGATTGAGCAAGGTTCAATTTTTCTCCCTTATACAAATATAAACAATTACATAAAGAATAATAACACGAATGAACATTTAATTAAAATCTATATACACTGTAAAACAATATACATGTAAAAGCGAAAATAAAAAACGGGAATCCGTCGAAATGAATTCGACAAAATTACCGAAATGGAAAGCGTCCAAATTAAACGTACCCTGCCGTCAATAAAACGAAATGTAAATAATGACGCAATCATCAAAACACAATAATTCCTTTATGAAAACTGACTCTCCCTTCGTCGACATAAATGCCTATTTACGGATTTTTTTCATTGTGCCTTTTTATTATAAAATTTCAATAAAAAAAAAAAGAACTGCGCCCCAGCGCCGCGGCATTGAGTGTTTACGCATCTACCATCTGACGCCTGTATGCCACATAAATCGTACCTCTTGGCTCAATTTTCGGTCGTTTCTGGAACATCGTCAGTTCATTGGCTGCTAATAATCCAATAAATCAGCTTAAATGGATCTTTGCACTATTAAAATGTTTTACGCAGTTTGTGTTTGTTTATGGTGCTGATCAGAAACAATAAATACTTAAAATCGTTCCATGTGGAAAGACAGACGACTCTTTGTTTGGATGATCCAAAATAACTAAAAATTTGTACCGGATTTGTAATAGTAAATTCGTTCGTAATTGCTAGGTCTAAAAATATTAACAGCTCAGTTTTTGAGTTAATTTACGTTGACGTTTTTTGGAGCAGTTTATTTTAAATTGTTATTTGTTTAGTCGAAGGACTGATAATCAAATAACAACAAAGGATGGAAAAATATATCCAATAATATTGTTTATTTTTATTATTTTTGTAAAATTTTCTATTGCTTTAAAACATTTGCTTTTAAGCTTTAAATGTACGTGAAAGTTGTGGTTTGAATCTGATTGTGGAAATAATAAAAGTAGTTTGTTTGCCTGGATCGGATTATTTCAACTGGAAGGTTTGTTTACGGCAAAATTCAAATTCCCATTTAACAATTTGAACATGGCCTTTAATATTCTGTTTACACAACGAACGTCAAAGAGATTACATTTAAATATAAATATTATATTCATGTGTCTAATTGAACGTGAACGGCTATCTGATTACTAATTAAATGGGTTAATTACTCCAGAATCAATCAGTTGCAATCAAACTAAAGGCAGCTAATATATACAATTACTAGTTTGATATATCAACATGAATGTGGTATTAATATCTAATTATATTATGGCTGCATTACCATATTTATGGTAAAATGTGTCTATATGGGAGCGGTGATAGGATTATAAATGTTGCACTGGAGCTATGATTTAACTAATACTTATTTTTGATTTAAGTTCCATCTAATTTACGATGATGAATGAAATCTATGGGCGCATTTCAATAACATTTCACCTTTTCACGCCATGCATTATTCATATTTCGTTAAAAGACTCTCCCAACCAATATGCTGTCACAAATAATCAACCTAATATCAATATTAATGTAAGATAAATCGTTGAGGAACTACCAGTTGTTTAGGGGTTGATTTTTTAATCGGTTTTAATATTCAATTACCGAAGGTTTTGCGCTGCTTAACTTGGTTCAACGATAAATCCAATAAGTAATTAATTATTTTGTAAAAACCTTAAATAATTATTTGATTATTATTTTTATTGTGTTGAATTATATCGAAAGTCAGAAAAAACATTAAAATTCAATTAATAAAATATTTTAAAAAGTAGAATAGAAGAAAATTTTGCTTTAGCTCTTTATTTGGGACAGGCCAAAGATATTGCTGGTGTTAATTGATAAAATGATAATGATGATAATGATTAATCGTATATGGAAGTACACGTTTTGTTTTGTGAAAGACATGATTTATAAGCGTAAGACATCGGCTGCGATGATATTGGCAACACTGACCGAATGGGCATACGATTTGCATTGGGACCTGTCTCAAGGACACGGTTAGCCATTGGGGCATTCACACCGAAACCCCCTTTGGCCCCCTGATGGGAGATATACCGTGTATGCAGGTGAATTGTGTACTACGATGCAACATTTCAAGCGAGGCTGCCTTGTCGCTCGATGTTTAAATATAATTGCGTTTGTCAATAAGTTTCCTTTAATTTTATTATGCGCATTCAGCGGGATATAGGATTACCGTGGACTGGCAACCAACGTTTATAATGGGGTTTACAAAATATATCTTAATCGTGGTCTTTTTATCGGTCGCGCCAACATTATTACAGGGGGGAGATACACCAACACGTCCACCGCGGCGAAGATAATTTGTTTTGAAATGCGTAATTTATGTTAGTTGTGATTTTTCAGCCAAATTTATTAACGGATTAAGGAACTTTGTTGACGCGGCTTATTCCTATCTATTTTTTTTTTTCAACTCAAGTTCTCAGATTCAAAGGGTATGAACAGTTACCGTGTTACAGAAAAGATGATCAAATTGCATAAAATTACTGGAGAAAATTATTATGTGTTTTATAATTAATTAAATTACCAAGTAAATCAAGTAAATTAGTTTCGAATATCAATTACAATTAGATGTTGCAGATAATTTTCTAATAATAAATCAACGTATTTATGTGCATCTTGTGCTGTTGATAAATATATTAAACTAAACTAAAAGCTAAGTTTCTTCAGCCTTCTGCCATTTAAAGTAATTTTTACTTAACATATACCGATGTAGCCTCGTACACGCTGATTACAATAATAATCTACAGAATCTACATCATGTAGGTACTTAGTTAGGATTTTTACGAATTATACTAATCTCATAAAAGCTCACGTCCTGTATAATTTATATTATAACAGTCACCTTGCTAAACCTATGTAAAATGGAAAAGGAAAGAAACAAAATGATGTTATTCAGTTTGAGTAAAATTAGTCAGTGACCCTCTTTTCAATTTATCAAAAAACATAATTAAATGGGAATATTGTTTCTTATATTATCATGCTGATAAATTTGGAGGAGCGTTCTGAGAGCTTAATATGCTAATAGAAGGCGATAAAATCTCTAAGAAAAGCTTATTAAAATAAGAATTGTCAATTTTATCAGTTTGTTTACGGCGCGATAACCGGGAAACGGTCTCCGCTTGTGCACAGATACAAATTTAAATAAAACCAATACATTTATGATCAGTATAATGAAACCGAGGACAGATAAAGGACGACGTCGACGTCGACGTCGGCATCGACATCGACGTCGGGAGTTCAGGGAGAAGACGACACATCATCGGGATCTTCAATTTGGGTAGCGGCACTAATTCCAATGCCAGAGATACAAGCCACTGAGCATTTAGAGTGCTTGTTTTACTTTAATGTTTGTTTCGGATTTCTGTTTTTATTGCCCCCCCACAACTTTGTGTATAGGAAGTAAAACATAATCAGATCGCCTTTCTGATTTAAATGCAAAATACCCCGCCATAAACATGGTCTGCTACATTAGAAACAATAAAACTATTAGCCTGGCTTGTAATATCCTGCTCTCGGTTTCCGTATCTTCGCTTTTAATTTGAAAATGTTGTATAATTCGGATAATGGTTTTTATTACTACGTATCAAATATACCATTTCCTTTGAAGGTTTATGAGGTCCTCGGCTATAAGAATCGCTCTGCACTCAACCGATTTCTGCCACGATAAAACCGTGTTAAATTAAGACTACTCAATTAATGATGTTTGTTATTCGCAAGTAAATAACTCGAGGAAGTAAACTAAGAAAAGTAATTCTCATTCTGCTAACTAAAGAAATGATTTTGGTGCAAAAAGTGTTTTATTTTCCCGGAGAAAGATTCGGCGGAATTAATCACGTCGAGCAACAAGAAAATGGGGAAAAGCACATGCATTCATCCGACTGTTTTTGTAGTTTCTCGAGCTAAAAGCCTATGAATGTATTGCCATTGATCATTTATAATAGAACCGATGTTGTAGTTTTTTATGCTGCCGCTCATTGATCTCAAATCTGCCACACTGCGGATAGAACGAATATATTGCCAACCAAAGGAGTTTTACAACCCAATATATTCTGAATTTAATCAAGACATATGATTCATTTATGTCAAATGTATTTACTTGAATGGAATAAATTTGTAAGGACTGGTTTGATGGCTACAATGATAAATGTTTCCTATTTTTGCGGTACATAATAAAAATAGTTTTCCATCAGGAAACCCTGTTTCTGGGAGGGCAGTTTCGCCAGTTATTGAATTATGGTTGGGGTGAAAATATATCTGGTCCGGAGATTAAATACTATGAATCTGTATGCCGTGGCTCTGTTTCTAAATAAGATTGATTGGATACACGAAAGAACGAATTTTGTCGGTTTAATCTAAAAAGTAGCATACGTTGAAAACATATCAATAAATTTTAATGGACTGTAACATTACTTGGCCACGTTCATATTTCAAACAATAAAACGGGGACCAATAAAATACGTTTAACTGCAATTTTAACCGTATATCAAGTGCAGCTAAAGAACTCAAAGGAAGATCAGATCATTACGTCGAAATATTAAAAGAAAAAGCGGAGTAACGATTCGCAATATTAACAAAGTCGAAAGCCAAAAGAAATCTACAAGTATTTAATGGCATTTATGAAAAATTATCCTTTGTGAATTATAATTGAAATAAAAAGCCCAACGTTTACAAACGGGTAGTTTTAAAATTAATGATCTATTCGGAAAATACTACTTATTTAGGTTCCATTGATGATTTCGGCCACGCTTGAAATAACATTAAAACAGAACGAAAATAACTAAAGCAAATTGTGTGTGAAATATACAAGTTTGTGACTTCCTTTTGATGTACACCAGGAATTTATTTTACGATGAATAAGCGTAACTAACAAACTGGGGGACAGAGAAAGCCTCACAAGCAAACACAATTTTAAATTTACCCGTGGATACGTAATTGTTAAGTGTTTGTTAAGTAATACGTGAGGTCGTACAAAAGGTAACATAATGTAACGGCTGTAATTGAATTTCTTCGGTACTCGCAAAATTCTTGAAATAATGAAAGAAAAAAAAATGGAAAGTGAAAACAATATTCACTTGCGATTTTCTTGCTCCATTGGAGGATTTCCATTGAAATACGAAAACCTCCGTGATAATCTGCAATTAGCGAAGCATTTAATAACATCAATATTTAGATTTGACTATTCAATTTAGTTTTGAAACGTCCCAGATTTTGTGTAGTTTGAGCGGGCAAAAATATTCCCTCGATGTTTTTACAGGCATCAATTTCCTTCGTCCTTCTATTGACACGATCCGGAGCTGGAAAAGCGAGATGAGCTCCCTAATACCCGTTTTATTATTAAAGGTATTATTTACATGCTTACATCCTCTCGAAAAGTGCCCTCGTTTTTTCTGCTCATTTGCATGTCAACTCGTCTCAATGCGCTGCAGTGGCAATATCAGTTGAGACGACTGCTCCTGTTTCGGTCTATTTACTTTTACAGCACTATAAATACAAGAAATTACCGCCGGTATAAATAACGCGATAATAACATGCTAATGTATACTTACGTAATTAGTGATTTAAATATGTATTAAGCGGATGGCATATAAAGAATATGTTCTTTTAAACAAGTGGTGGGGCTCTCCATTAACGGCGTGTATTAAGATGAAAATTATGTGGATGAGGGTTAAATAGCGTAAACCTTTCATCGGTAATTTGCATAAATAACGCGAAATGCCAGAATTACTCTCTTTATTAAGCTACATTTTCCACGTGAATAATTGTTAAGCAGTTTTCTGGTGCTGGTTTTTGTTGCAAGTAGCACCTGAACTCCCATAAAACTGTTTCTGTTGGTCGTTTTTCGTGTTACAACTAAACACTTCCATTAGGTATAACAATAAGGAACAGTTATTACAATTATTTGGCCGGAGGATCGTTATTTCCTGTCGTACACATCATGCGTGCATAATTATTTTTTCGGGTCTAGATAAGAGGGACAGACAATTATAACAAAATCTTGTTAACAAATTGGTGCGATTTAAATTACCTGCTATTTCCCTTAGTATATAAAGCGTGAAACAATTTAACTAAATTGCCCATTGTGCTCGTACAGGAAAAATCAATTATTTGCTTGAATTTGACAACATAATTTCGGTAGACGACCAAAACTTATACGGGCATGTACGGAATCGCTGTTTGATGTAGATAAGATGTTGCGTTGTAAAATGTTTTTAATGACTGAATAAATTACGGCGCGAACTTTTTTGTTTTGTTTAAAATTGACCGAATCTATGTAAAGACTGGAATAGATTGCTCACGCTATATCACCCTACAGTTATTCCGATGGTTATCGCCGTTCAACTGCTAACTGTATTTTCTGGTATTGTCTATAATGTTAACATGACAATTGAAATTACCATGCTAAATTAATCGCTCTTTTTTCATCAATCATGGGAGCACAACCAAAACGTGTTGTACCGTTAAAAAATGCAAGCATATTTTACCTCACATTTACACGATTCCCGAAAACGCCGTTCAAATCCGACAACTAGAATGAAAAATGTTAATAATTTACTCGTTTTCTTGGCCCAACTTATTCAATTAAACAGCAATATCTGCCCGTTATTAACTCAGCAATACAACGTGTAATTTCTTGTATTTGAATAACGAACTGCTGTTCAGATGTATATCGTACGAATTAATATTTTTCGCTATTATGTAGATGTAACACTGATAAGTTTCGTTTGTAATAATTTCAGTTGGTTGTTCGGTTGTAACAGAAATTATACTTTATTCGCGCAACTCGATTTGAATATCTAATTGCGTGGATAACGTAATATGTTATTATTCAATTCAATATTCAAATCTTGTGAATTTAATTTCGGGTTTAAAGTTAACTTGCACAGAAAATTAAATAGTATAATATATATTAATTTAGAATTTCTGTCAGTCACTTATCAAACAATGCTGTAATAATTTCTAATATGGGTGAACTTGTTAATAAAACAATGTGTCAATGACGCAAGTACACAATTTCTTGCATATAAATAAGCATGTAGAATTATTAGACCGCAAAATTTTCATAACCACGTGATACTCCAATTCGTTTACAAGAAAACTTTTCATTTTTTCTAGTATTTGATTAATCAAGGTTCGCCGGTGTGCAATATTTAATTAAACTCTTTAAAAGTGATTGGTCATTTGGTGCTCAAAATTTGATAAAAATAAGTATTATCAATCTGCAGTGATCACTAAAAAATAAGTCGTTTGTTTAAACTAAATCAATATTTTCCGATTTTCAATGTTAAAAGTTTTTGATCAATAGCTGATTAATCGACGTTCACAATTTACTATTCAATAACCTAGTTTAAAATTTATATCATTTCACGTAGACCAATTTGATGTCACGGATAAGAACGGCATATCGGGGAATTTTATTTCATCCGCGACGATAGTGTATGAAAAATATACACAGACACAATTTCGTGATCAAAACGACCATTAACACGAATATTAGAAAACTTTCAAATAAAAGTAAAAACGTCAAGCACCGCAGAGTCGAGCTGATAAATGAATACTTAATTCGTAATAAATTTTTCCGTGAACACATTTTCATTTCTTAGTATTAAACAGTCTTATGGATACATGTTGCATGTGAACAAACTTTATAAAAGTACCATAAACTTATTTACGGGAACAGTAAAAATTAAAAAGTTTTTAAATTAAAACCTATATAAATATCATGATAAAGGATTTAACGATGTTATTTTTAAGGATCGTGTTTTATTTAATTAACTTTTCTTATTCGAGGACGATCGAATTTATAATACAGTTTTATAGTACGGATGGATTAAAAATGGATATAGTAATTTAAATGAACAATTGTGTAAGTCGGCTAATAACAGCAAGATAAATTTCTTGCGCAAGCTGAACGTAGTATAAAATATGTAAATCCATTTTTTATTGTATTTTACTATTAACGCTGTTTCTAATTAATATTAACTTAATTCAAGAGCTACTGACTAATCAATGATCAGGCCATGGAGCAGAGTACGATTACTCAGCGCATTGATCACAACAACAATTGATATTATTTCAATAATAAATTTTCTAACATACCTGATTTCTCAATACACCACGTACAAACAAATGCTAGTAATTAATTCCTATAAATAACAGTTTTATGTGTTATTAAAAAATCATATTTTTATACCTAATTAGATTAATTACGAAATGATAAGTTATTGTGCAAGATGTTTTTGTTCTCTTTGGCAATGCAGCGTGTTCCGACCTTGATATTAATCATCTCTACACACTGTTCCTTACCTTAACATTAATAATTGCAAACTGTACTTGTAGCTTGCATTGTTATTGCCTTAATGCCATTTAAATTCGTTAAAGTACGCTTTTTTAAAACAGCTATTCTTCCATTGGATTCGTTGCCTGAATATCAAGGACAATCCACAATTCTCACTCCAACACCAGATCTGCAGGTTAAATTAAAATCTCTTCTCATTAAAAAATCTTTACGTGGATAAAATTGCCTAACTATCTGACATTTATCAAATATCGCCGTATTTCAATGTTATTTTTTTTATAACAAAAGGATTAGTAACGTTCCAACATGAACTCATGAAAGTTCCACAATGTGCTCGCAATTGTTCGACCAAACGTCCCGAAATACACATGAAAGGGAATACATGAAATTATGATGAAGCTCAAACTGGATTTTTAGTCGGCCGAATGCAATCAATCGCCATTTGGCAGTGAACTATTCATAAACAATATTCCCGGACTAAAGTAAACTGTAATTTGTGAGCATAATGAACTATTTTGTACCTGAAATTGACATGCGATGTATGAACGTAATAAATTTTCGTTCAAAAATCAATAGGCACGAACGCGCTGTTAAATGGATAAATATTAATATTGCCGCCGGAGTCATAGATCACATTAAGACTAGTGACAAGCCTTTACAGTCTGGCAAATCTAATAATGCAGTTTTCAATTTTATTATAAACCATTGGCGTGCCGCAGGAACGGGTTTATGTTCTTTGTAACGTTTTTAATTCATCAAAATAACGCATCCACCACTTTCTTCATTTAAATGTGATTGGTCATGGTTTTATATTTTGTTTAATTGCAATAACAAATGGGAACAAATGACGGTTAATATCATAAGCTGAAATAACCTCCGTCAAACATCTTAAAAGATTGTTGTAGATGTGACGAAGAGAAACTATTTAATAAATGCGTGATCTATCAGTTATTAGTTATCAATAATAATTAATGTCTTCCTGTTTTTGCTGTGAAATTTGGAGGCCTTGTTCTTGAACACTCCCATGGCTCGGTTTCCCAGTTTTTATATTTCTAATCGCAGTGCATATTCCACCCATTTCGTAAATAGCAATATCAATTTACTAAAACAATAAATAATGTTTCTGCAGGCCTGTTCGGAAAGACTAGCCCCGAGGCGTTGCGGGTGCCAGTAAGACACTCAGCAAAGTAACCGAGTGTGTCCGCAGTAGGTATAGGTAGGAAGCAAGAGAGAACTGTTCAAATGTCACTAGATGTGTGTCAATAAGACAACGTGGGCGCAGTTCACTTGATATTATATTGTTATTGGCGCGTGCAATACTATTGAGGTTATGTTGCCACACTCGTACTTACAACTAAACTTTATCTTACATTATTCGTGTAACAGTTCTTTCATGTCGCGCCGACCGATGCATTTTATGCATCAATTTTACTTATTCAGATCAGTTGTTTCTATTTGTATTTGACGTTGTTGTAGATTGGCATAAGTGCCACAATACGAGTTAATCATAACATTTGTTGAGGATGTAAAAGTGGACCAATTACGTCCATCTCGATCATTAATTTTCAAGTTGATCCGTGAGTGGCTAATCAGGCCTCTTAATACAATCTAATATTATTGTTGTTGTCACATTTCCATCTAATAGTTTAAATTAACTCGGCAATGATTTATGGTCCGTATAATTAGCATGCACCGAACGCGTCTAATGTAATCGATAATCCTCAGAGTTTCGGGTCGGCCTTGTCAATTAAAAAAACCAATGTTATTAATATCGAATTATGAACACATTCGAGTTGTGCAATGTTTAACAGCTGTCCGGGGCCTGTGCTGAAGCACTTCTCGCGTTTTCAACTATGATTAATGTAGAAAAATGAAAAACTACCACATGACGTATAATGTGTTATACGTCAACGCTTTAGAAGGACAAGTTGTTACAATCAGGCCATGTAATTTAATATTCGCTGCTATAATAAGACCATCAGCGCGAATAAAGTTATTGCACCACTTTAAACCATCCATCAACTCGAAACTCAAAGACGACAATTTGTAAGACAAATATTAAGGAACAAGTTCTAAAGGAAAGCGTCTGCTGCCCGATTTCATGCGGATTTTTATTGATCTGGGTATAATAGATTTCGCTTGAATGCCATTTCCATAACCGAATTTTAAGAAAACACTCCAACATTAGATGTTTAAATGACATTTTTGTTTTTACGGCTTCTATATTAAATTTTTTAGGATTAAATTCAAACTAAACACCGGATTCGATATGACAACTTTGATAAATGATTTTTTGTTACTGAAGAGTTATTTTCTTCAGACGAAACACTACTCATTATCTTTAAACAAACATATAAACAAATTATGGTTGGAAACAAGAAATTAAACGTACACCTACTGACAAAGAAAAACTTTATGGGAAAGATTAAACTTCAATTAGCCGTACAAGTAATAAAAGCTCCGAAGTTTATCCCATTGTGTAAACCGCCAGACATTTAGTTACAGTTTAAATAAATGTCCACGCGTCTCTGATCTTTGCATGTGCTTACTTTAATACAGTGTGTAAGATTTACGACAAAGTTCATATTTCTGGAGTTTGTGTAAGCTCCTTATGTTGATTCCCCTTTGAAAGAACTTTTTGCGCAAGTTAAGAGTTGAAGTGTTTTCACAGCCGTATTAATTAAAATTTTATTAATTTGACTAAGTCCGCCGACGTACATGCCTTTAATTAAATATGTTTAACAAGTCAACATTAAACACTTTAATGTCGTGCCGTACAAACTTTGAATATGAGAAAATTGCTCGAAATAAAAATGTGCTTTACATGATGGCGGTATATTATTACAGAAAAGGATAAAAAACAACTTTAAGTTTATAATTTTATGGCTATAAAACGGTTTTGATGTTCCTTTTTGCTGTAAAAAAGTTCTTTGTATATAAAAAAACAGACACAAAGTTTTCCTTTACAAACTCCTTGACAAAAAAGGATTTCATTAAAATGATTTACTATTAACAACAGATAAGATTAGTCTGTACGCCCGAAATGTTTAGTTAGGTTTCTCAAAATTGAATGTATTTCCCGATCGTCTTCAGATTTTTTGTTCTCGGTTCATTTGTAAGAAAACAACAGTTAAACAGCCTCATTCATACACACATACAAAATCGATGAACGTGTTTACGAAACACACATGAAATCTTCATGCTGGCGAAACCGGAACGACCGTTTTTACGGACAAACGGCGTCCAGCGCCGGGTAAACAAAGTTATTAGACGTGATATATCTCGTACGAACTATCCAATATCTGGTGCATCTAATCCATTAATCATTTAAATGCACAGCTAATTTCTGTCGATTGCAGTAGAGTCCAAGCGGCAGCGGCGGCAGCACAACATTAATAGTCAACACTGCTGACATTGACCCCATATCAACTTTCGCTGCTCTTGCGTCAAGAATAATGCATACAGTGGCGGGGATCCAGATGCAATTTATCTTTTCAATTCAACAAAATAATAACTTTCTTTAATAAAGTAGATGCAGCCGAAAACGGATCTAATGTATTGTTAAGGAGTTTCTTCGGGGATTGGCAATCTAGTTTCTTCATGGAAGTAATGTAAAGAACAGCCTTTGAGGATGCTTTAAAAACCTTCATCAAGTAATAATATTCAGAGCAATAGTTTACCTGTTACTTCGATTAGATACGTCGAATCAACAACATAATTGGGTTACGTTTTAAATTAAAGAGAGAAAATGGGAAGTACATTTTAAGATGCCCAATCTTTTTTATTTTGAATAACTGAATTATTGCAAGCACCAATTTTGTTTCGAAAATTAACATATTTAATGGAAGAAAATAACTATATTACAAATGATGAATATCTTAATCCAATCAGATAAACACTTTTCAAAAATTATGGTTAAACGTGTTTAATTTAAACGGCAATATTCTGATCTTGAGATATTCAAAATATACGTATATAAATTTTCTAAATATTGTTCTGGTATAACGATTTTAACCCATTTAAAATGAACATAAATTTATTGGCCGGCCGTCACGTAAACAAATAGGAGAGTTCACAGTTCAGCCGTCCATCGAACACGAAATTTCTAATTTGACACAACGCAACGTTACGGATTATGTACGCGTAGGCAGGGGGATATACGCGGAGAGTGAGAGAGATAATAATCACGAAGTAAGAGTAATAATCTGATCAGCTGCATTGTACTTCAAGGCCAGTTGTTCGTAGTCACGCTGATCTCCAATGGGTCATTACATTATGATCTCCATCAATGTATTGAACTCTACCAAGACCCATCCCATAATCTCGGACACAATAAAAAAAAGAAAACTGGTGTATGATCTCCGTTGCACGATTCTCTGTCGAGCGCTGTTTACTCGAAAGATGAACAAACCGATACTTAACACTTGCACTACGAGCCTTATTGTTAGATGATTGCGAGATTTAAATTTTTGAACATGATTTGAGGAAACTGCACCAAGTGCATTTAAAACCCGAATCCACTACGGTGACTAATCGATCGTTGTGCAGATAAAGTAAAATTAGTTAACGATTTTCCCGAGTAGATTTTAAGCGGTCGTAAAGTACGGCTGTAACTAAATTAATGGACTGTTCGTTTACATGTTACAATTATCGAACACGGATGTACATTTACACACAATGCGTAGTTACGAGGTATTCTTAAGTGGTGGGTGTATACATCGAAGACTGTCCGGTAGACAACTTGCAACGGTGACTGGGAAAAAAGCTCGAAGAGTCAGCTTTCACGATTCGAAGAAGCAATCAAGGTATCTCTGAACTATCGGGGTTTAATTTGAATAGTTTAATGATCGAGTTTGTATGGATTGAATTAATTGAATTAAACAAAAATGGGTGGTAACCAAATCACAACGTTCACATAACTCTTTGTTCTTAAGCGCTTAAGTTGTTTTAATACTGAAACAATCCTATTCTAGTTTTCACATTTATTTTATTATTCTTCCCTTGGAATACAAAATCTTCGAAAATTCATCTTCTTGTAGTCAAAAAGTTGTGTTAAATTAATTAAAATCACCTGGTCAAATTATACGTATAATGAATTAGAAAGTGCACATAAACTAAAATTTAAATTCCGACTTTTGAGTTAAACATTTTCCCATCATCCATATGCATTTGTCTGATATGAGAGCGAAACAGCAAGTCAGACTTAATGATGTTCAGGATGTCCTCAGCACAATAACTTGTAAATTCATCATTAACGTAAACAACATCGCTTTTTTTATCATCGGCCGTGTAAAACACAATAGAAAAAATATATCCTGTCTTTCATTACAGGTAAAAACCCTATTGTTAAAATGTAATTCATTTTTTATTAGATTAATTCCATCATCCGTTAAAGATAAGTGATTACTTTCAACAAGTACACAGCACTTGTGTCTATGGAAATCGGTGTTCGAATCACCAGTCATGGTAAAATAAAACCCTCGGGTAGGTTGCAACTACAACACATGTACGTAGATTATTTGGCTAATATCTTGATGCATCGTAAATTACCTATAACATCTGCATTTCATATTCCATGCCTCATATTTTTTTCAAATCTTCATTCTAGATAAAATTGTTTTACAATTTATAATGGATTACTCGGTTGCGAGTCTCTCTGTATTCGTTATGTTGCGTATTTATCGCGATTTTTATGTTTATACCGAACAAACCGTATCGCCTAACACCTTGATCGGCCAACAATTTTTTCCTATCACGACTGATTAATAGTTAAATCAATTATGAATATGACATAATTTATTGCTAATTTACATGCTTAATTTTTAGCACCTAAAGAAAAATAACGTTGAACGGGTGTTACCCGTACACATCCTCTATTAACGTATTGAAATTACAGTAATCATATTTAAATATTAAATTACCCATCGAGGTATACAAATATAGTTATTACAAATAAATAAATCAAGGTTCATACAGTCTAGATCCTCTGATTGAATAATACACAAGCAAATTATAAGTTTGTGCTGTTAACATTTAATTGCCGCTTGTTGATCAGAAGAACAATTTTATTCCATTGATTTCTCTTAAAATAAAACTGCGCAAAATAAAACGACGCTTACCATTAGATATATATATATATATATATATATATATATATATATATATACAGGGAATGCATAATGCTCTGGGTGTCCTGTTCCTGTTTTTAAATTAAACCGTAAGGATTTTATGTTGGAGCATCAGAGATTAAAACGTAAAAAAAGCTTTTACTATGGAGGGACGACATTAATCAGCTTAGTTAAGCTAATTTCGATGCAAGACTTGGGACAGAGGCCATAAAACGAATATATTTAATTACTCGATCTAATGAGATTGCCGCGAAAAAAGTTGTTTTATATTGACTGAACTTTTCGTTTAAAATTTGCTGAAACCGATTCCAGGCTCCAACTATTTTATCGTTTTTATTTAATTCACACAACTATTTGTGCTAATTTCATAAATATTAATTGGAATCCAATGAAAAGTTTTTCCGTCATATACAGCAGCGGCTATTAACAACTTTTTACAATGTTAAATGTTCTTTTATTTATTTTTTACTATAAAAATAATATTAATTTACTGTTTTTTACTGTGTTATAATAGCTGCTATACTCATATTGCATAAAATGTTACATATATTTTTCTGATATTACCTGGACATAAATAGCAACTTTAATTGTTATAGGTATTTATAATGATTAAATGTATATTGTTTAATTTAAGTTTAATACTTGATGTTTGGAGGTTGGGACGGGGAAGATATTTTGAGCTTTTAACCAATCTGTCACAATTTTGTGTTAGGGATCGTTTTCATGATGAAACACATTGATTATATGGTAGCAAATTGTTGTTTAATATATATGCCCGTACTGGCTTCGCCAGAAAAATTGAAACATCTCCATAGCATAATTGAACCGCCACTATGTTTTACTGTGGGTAGCAAACCTTTTGTGTAGTTTTGTCTTCGTAGGGCGTTTAACTTAAACAGAACAATCATATTTTTTTAAATTAAATTTCGACTCGTCCCTACTGTGGTCCAGTGAAGTCAAAATTGGACTTTTTTTAGGTTTTTAAGTCAAATTTCCTACAGTTTGGCTACTTTCAGTTGACGATAAGATTAATATATTTTTTGACAATCGAATTATCTAATTTTTCTTCAAGTTTTTCGAACACAAACAAATTTTTTCGTAGCTACCACTAGGCCGGTTTCTTTATAATAAAACTGGAAATGATTGATTTATTTTAGATTCAGATTAACTAGTTGCATAGTAGCTACAACAGGACAGAAAAAAAAATAAACATTATAGATACTGACATCCAAATAGTAGAAGTAGTACATCTCATATTTGAATAATTTGCTATGATTATAGCCACTGCTGAATCTGAAGAGAGTCATTTGTTATGAAATAAACTAGCTAGAAATATGGATAAAACAGTTAAAAATTTATAAAAAGTTTAACGACAATAATTCTAGTAGCGTTCCGCATTGTAGTACTAATTGTTTTACAAATAATTAAGGCATCTCATTTCCGTCGCCAGTCACCCGTTCACATATTCAAATCATTTCATTATCAAAAGGAAATAAAAGTTAAAAGGTACATATCTAAGACAAACAATTAGACGATTACCGAATATATTAACGAAAATATTTACAGATATGGTTGACCCCTCCCCGATTTGGATAATTACATCAATTTCATTGTATCCCATTTAGTGCGTCAGTTAGGAATCCCTTGCCAACCGTGAAATTAAAGCTGATTTAGAGTAATTATTATAGTAAATGTTTTTCAAAGAACTTTTATAGGATGTTCACCCCGCACCTCGGTATGCAAGTGTATCCGCCAAATCCTCATTTACATCTAACGTGTTTTTAAAGTATTGTCACAATGAATAAGCAAAACTAAACTACCTGCAGGAAACATGAACTGCGATCGGATCAGGGTCATCAACTTGGATTTTACTGCATATATTATACATGCTAATTGCCAAAAATTAAATAAATTAGTGTGTTTAAAGTAATGCCATATCTTCAGGAGTGACATGTAAAAAGAGAGGATTGCATCCAACGAACCCGTATTGATGAGCGTTCTGTCGAACAAAAATTTCTCTGTTGGAAATTACCTTTTACAATGTAGGATAATTTACATACTTAAATTGTCCCACATGGCAAAAGTAATCAGCGGACACCCTAAATAATGTGCATTATTAGATGTAATTATTTACCTGTTGATTAAAACTTTAAAAGTACCCGAGATTACACCATGTGGAAATTTCGGTTAAAATTCATATTTTTAATATATCGGTTCAGCAATTCCTAAATTACCTCCTGAACAAATTAATTGTCAACAGAAAATGAAAAATACCTAATGCATATTCATTAATCCCCTTTTTGTATATCTAATGTTCAAATACCAGCATTACATTGAATGCATTCCTGATAAAAAACGCAATAATCATTTGTTTCAGTTCTAAGTTATTTAAGATTCTTATCTACAATAATTAGTAGTATTTTAGGATAGTAAAAGGGCATAAATTTAAATAAGTTTATGGGCTTTAAGTGGGCATTATTAATTGGTGTCTCAAATAATGGATTGTTACAATTATTTCAAACAAGAAAATACATTTAATGGAAGTTATAATTTAATCCATATTTATAACGAATCAACCGTTTTATACTAACTATAAATAAATTCAATTAAATTTATTAATAAGCGACTAGGAAACAATTTAATAAGTTGTGGTTGTCGTATATTTTATGTAAAGTAAATTCTGTAAATTTCAGGTCAGACGTCTCGAATGTCTGCAGACTAAATAAGGTGAGTACGCTTCTCTTGTAAATTGTAGACTTTACTAGCTTTTATATAACAAGCGTTTAAATACATTTTATCCTTTAGCAATACATGAGACTCGAAAACTTGCTCTCTCGTAACTTTGCTCAAAACAGTTTCAAGAAAACATTCACCTTTACTTCTTTTACAAAAATAAGTTCACGGGAAACTATTGAATTATTTTAGATGCACAGCCCAGATTAACAAGATTAATCACTGGCATAATAACATAAACCGTAGTGATATTTTCTCCGTCCACTCGTGTTCATGACACTTTTCGATAAAAATCTTTTCACGCGCAGTATGTTCACAAATGAACGCTGGGCTATTTAGTAAATATAATTTAACTGCGGGTACCTAATTTTACGGTCGGTAACTCCGAGTATTAAAAACTGTCTCTCCGGTACCGAGCTGCATAACTCATTAGCACTCCCAGTTCCAGAGACAATGTTATCCCATGGATCTTAAGAACATTTACATGTTACGTTGACATGTTGTTTTTTCGATATGATTGACGGGGGCGTCGCTACTCTCAACAACTCGTATGTTAATTTCGGACGAGATAAATGTGTGTTTGTTTCAAAATTTTAACTAGTCGTCGTTCTTCCGTCTGAGGTTAATGAAGATTTATCTGGTATCGATGTGTGAGCACGTTGCGAAATTATTGAATGTGGCTGGTCGGTTTGTGCTTATTAATTTTATTTCAGATCACATTCGAAATTTACAACGAAGTGGCTGACCCATATTTGCATGATTTGTTAATTGTAATAATTTGTCGGCACAAAAAACATCACTAACGTCAATCTAAATAAAAACATTGCGAAATGGTCCTGTTAAATTAATATAAAATAATTTCTGGTGTTACAAAGAGTCCGATGCCCACACACTCTTTCTAATTGACCAATTACATTACTTTCATGTTTATAAATTGCTAAATACACTTTTATTGTAAAGAATTACTGAAATGGTTCACGACTTTTAGAACATTACATCGAATTCTAAAGCCATTAACCTTCCAACTAATACAGTGTTACTTAACACACAATTACATTCACGCACGTATCCCAGTTTTTTCTTTTCGACAAACCTCTAAATCAGATCAAGGCACTCGTTTAAAAGGGATAGAACTCTACGTGGATTTCGTAAATTATTTACATTTGCATAATTTATACGATTCCTTGACTACATTGAACGGAATAAGTTATCGTAAGAACTCCGATCCATCTAGGGGAAGAGGAACACTTAAGTTATTTATGCCAAGTTTACCAGCATTTTAAGAAGCGAGCCGATTTATAAACAATTTTTAGACTTTCAGTGTAGGAAAATGTTCAATATTGTGATTAATAATCGTCTAGACGATAACTTGCCTAAACTAAAGTTTAGTCAATGCTTTAACTTTATACGACCGACCCTTTTAAAGTTTATTATACAATGTCATTGGCCAACGAACGTTAAAGATATTAAACATTTAAATATGTGTTATAGGCTTTTATAAATCCCTTTATTGAGCATGGAAAGTTAAAGTACTTAACCTAAATACGTGTCTAAAACTAAGCGGGGGCCTCATACAGAATTCGTCTTATAGTAATACATAAAATATACAATGGTCGATATTAAACTTGAAAGGAAACCATAAACTCTAATTATTAATTTTATTATTCCATTATCTATAATACAAAGCTCCGTGCTTATTATATCATACAGTGCATTTATTTAAACGCAGATTATATCCGTACTCGCACAGTTTTCAACTTAAAATTATAATTAAATAGTAGTGCGTGTAATAAACCTTAGTGACTTATTTGAATGCAAATTGTTGTTTTAATTTAGCAATTTGTTTTGGCACATAATTACCAGAAAAGAGACTTTATTCCGTTTTACAGTTATTCGTCGGACGTTGCCGTAAATGCACAAATGCACAGTTACTCAACTACTGCTCCAGAGGGTCAGCTCTATAAATGAATGCAGAAGAAATCATTGGCCAGTATGAATTTCCCACGCTTTATTTAAGAATACATAAACATAAATTATAAGTATTTCACTGTGTCGTGCACTAACAACGGCCGGTACCTGCCCTGATTTTTAAATTAGAGTTATTATCTAACGTTGCCTCCTCTATTTGCCTACGGGAAGCCAGACATGTAAAAGGCTGCCATCGTAATTATTGACCATTGGCAGTTCGTATACAATTTCCATTTCTGAAAAATTGGAGCAATACAGAACAGATATTAAAATAGATTGACTCTTTCAGCTAATCTAGACTGCCGTACAACACTTTTGAATCCTTTAAACAATATATTAATATAACCAAAATAAAAATATATTTGTGTCAAATTACATAATATATACTATAGTTATAGATAATTCTTAAGTACACAAGCGATATAAATGACAAATATGTTTAACCTTAATTATTACCATTTTTTAATATATTATTGATTTTTAAATAATATTTAGTTAATGAAGAACGTGACATATTATCTTTACATTATATTTACCGTCGTGAAATGATTCATCTATATAAATATGCAAATAAAGTTTGTAATTTAATTTGTAATTAAAGACAAATATACTGAAAACGACTCGCTTTGAAATTTAAAATTCTTGTTAGACAGTATAGACAGAAATTGCCATTCGACAATTGAATCGACTTATGTTAATCGTAGTGTAAAATTGCAGTTCGTAAAATAGTTCCCGATCATGCGATATTTAATTGTTTCAACAGAAAACAGTTAGGAGTTTATTCATTTAACTTAGTTGGGCATGAAGACCAAGACCATTGTATTGGTGGAAAAATCTGTGAAAATTATTTATATTCGACCGTGTACGACGTAAATCCCGCAATATCCAAAACAACGGATTTTTCGACCTCATTAGTTTGGAAAGTTATAAATTAATTGATTGGGCCTATAGAAAATTTATGTAACGTAAATGGAGAACGTGGATAAAATCATAAACCTCTAACACGCATTACTTGTGGGTTTATAGTTTCCGTAAAGCGATTATTGCTCCTGTATGCAAACCAATAAACCGGGTTTATCAATTAAAGCGTAATGATAGAGGAAACGTAGCCTGAACTATAAAGTATATCAATACACCGATCTTCACACTAAATTGCCTATTCAAATTCGAGTTCATCAAAATCGTAAAATATTCAAATAAATTGGCCGTGTGTGTGTGATTATAATTTTTGATAAAAATAAAATGTATGTAAATTATATGTTGGTGTGTGATTATAATATAATTATATCACCTACAATTCCACAGGTTTTCCATACCAAATTACCAAAAATAACACATATTATTTCGGGTTTGTGCCGCATTAACATTCACAAATATAAACACGCAGCAAAAAATTTAACAATTTGAGACTTCCAGACAAAACGGATCAAAATCTGGTGGGCTATAACTGGGAGCTTGCCCGGTCCGTCTCAAGTCGCATAAAAAGTTGAATTGATAATAAAAAAGACTTCGATCTTTAACCAAATGATACATTCGCTTTCATTGTAAAAATTGATGAGAGTATAAATCATTACTGTTATCTTGACTGCCACTATTAGGTACCCCTGTCAAATTAATCTGATGTTTATCTTGAATAACCCATTGTCATCCCGCCGTAGCTGGACTCCGTAATGGGTTACGAATAATGTTTGACCAGTCTTGGTCGCCGCAATGATTTCTCTATGTTGACATAAGCTGAAAATAACGAAATTTATTATTAATGAGTTTTCCTGGAGGCCAGAGCCGAACGGGCAACGCGTCACGGGTCCCCAATTCATAATTCACCGGGATATTAGTCCCTATATGTCGCCAAGATACCAATCCGAATTTATCGCAATTGCTCATTGTTTTTCCCCCGCGTCCCCACCTCACCGCCTACGGGGTGGGTGGTGGTGTTACGTTGTAGTTTTCATTATCAAGTGTGCACACCCATAGCAAAAAAAAAAGATTAGCATATGTGCAACATATACGTTATTTAAAACATATTATTAATCATCTGTTAGCGCTAAGGAAATTGCATGTCGTCCGGCAATCTCGGACTTAATGCAGGTTAAGCATTCATATGCAAATGGAATTGTGGCTTGCACTATGGTTCTGAACGCGCCGAACAATATTTAAAAAATTAAATATGCTAATTCATTCATGAAAGGGGTAGCAACCTAATCAAAACATTTAGTCCAATACGTGAAATTTCGCCTGTGCGAGAAAGTCGACGGCTCGGCCGAGATTTATTGGGGGCGAGATAAGCTTTAATTATATGTGGTTTCTGTCACTAATTTCAAAACTCGACCTCACCGAACAATTTGCTCCTAGATGTAGATCCTAATTATGTTAAATGTCTAATCGCCAAGTTCTGCATTAATTGTGACACAAAAAATGCGGATAAATCACTATTATTTCTCGAAACGGACGGCGGCTACTGAAGTGCGGACCTACCAAACACAAACAGCCTTTCGGAGAATTGATCATCGCAATCATTTTTATTTACGTTAATCCTAATGTGACCACACTTAATTTTTATATGTTATAAAAACAGTTTGAGTATGCAAATTAAATCGAGATTGGTTTCAATTTGTTTCGGTTCGTTATTGATGTTTACCGAAAACACTGCCAGGTGGTTCCAATAAATCTGATGTTTTAAAAAAAGGTTCGTATCCACCGTTCTGAGTCGAAACGTTCAGGTTGTATTCTTTTTTCAGTAAGTTATTATCATAGTAAAATTTTTCATTTCTCCTGGTTGAAATGTCGAATTATTTTATTAGGAGAAACATAAAATAATATGTTGCAATATGTCTCTTAAAAATAATTAAAACTTCAGAATTATATTTTGCACAACTATTGATTGCATTTTGCACTCAGTATGTAAATATCTTCATACTTTAACATTTGAGCAATTCCACTGTCATTGAACCGAAATCGAATTAATAATAAAAGTGCTGGGTGTGTCATTTTTTCTCACAACAGCATAAATAGAAAATCACTTCCTATATTTAATACACTCGCCATACTTTTAACTGGCATTGTTAAGACTTAATTAAAATCAACCCAAACAATAACACTCATAACTTCGTTCAATTATTATTCTAATTACATAACCGACGAATTTGTGGTAGTGTAAAGGTGTGTTCCAGTACTTAAAGGCAAAAAAAGATCATTCACGCAGAAACAACTCATTCTGTAATTGATGTACAAGTAAAGGAGGTCACGCTTGGAAAGGCGCCGCGGAAGTATTTTTTCTAAATTAACCTTTAAATATTCAAGGTTTATGCTTAAGGATCGAGTGTGTTGCAAGACCTGTAAACAAATTTCACTTTGTATATGGTGGCAAACATGAATCTAACTACATATATTTCAATATTGCCATTTCTAAAGCATCTGTATTTATTATGGTATCGCATGTACAGATTATGATTAATAGTAACGATATTATTAATGTTGATTTGAAACAACAACAGATCCACTAATCTTCCTCGGGGTACTGAATAATTATCAAGAAGCAGAGTTTAAATGCTGACATTATGCATGTTTGAAATTTCTGGATTCTAATAGAAGACAAATCGCTTCTGGATTTCAAATATTTATTTATCTAATTACTATCGTCAGTACAAATATATTTACGATGCTCGGTGGTTGGATGTTCGTTTGAACCACGACAAGCAATTAATGTTTTTTCCAATTTTCTAGTAAACATATCTCGTGAATACCTCCGCGTTTAATATAAGAATTTTATAAAAATTATAGATATTCCAAGTAGACCGACTCCAACATAAATGCTACATTCCGGATGTCTAATGCAATTATCAGTGTCTTCAAATAGGCAGTGTTTGGAATTTTTTGCCGATCAATCGTTATTTCTCAGTGGCAATGACGATACATGCACAGGCGTTTATTTTACAAGCTCTCCTAAAACTAGACACCAGCGTGTAATGTGTTTTTTGTTTTTCTGTCTCTTCGTCGTTTAAGTAAGAAAACCACAAATTTCGTCATCATGGAATTAACTTACGTTAGAAACCGACTCGGAGTCAATTTCTGTGAACATGTGTAAGGTCTATTAAACCTAATAAAGCATCATGAGATTTCATAATTACTGGTCTCTAGAAGATTCCGTTTCCTGGTAATATTAAAGAGTTAGTATTGACCTTGCCACTGATAAATATTAATGGTTCACAGTTTTTGAATCACTTTTTACCTAAACAACGGTCAATGACCAACATTTTTTTTTCTTTCGTAATAATAAAATGGAAGAGTAAGTAGTAATTAAAGGTGAGACGTCAATAATCTCTTAACCTCATTTATCTTAATATGCCGAATGAATATTGGTTAGTAATTAAACATTGATTTTTATAGCGGATTTTAGTAAATATTGACTATTTATAGTCGTAAAAATAATAAGCCTCTTTAACGCATGTGTTTATTAACTATTTAAAAGTGGACATATTTACGATAAATAGATTTGTGTAATCGTAAAATTTAACATTATGGTTTCCTGTTCTAATCAAAAATTATAATTCTAATTAGCATCTTTAATAGGTGTAAACTGTTCTAACTACTAATTATCAGGTATAAACCTAAGTTATAATTAGTAAAGATGGGCGACATTGTATCGTTTTATGAGTTTTTAGGGTATACAAAAAATAAAGCTAATTGTATTTTAATTTGATGATGCTGATTATAAATGCATAGAGAGACGGTAAGGTTATTAAGGTGTGCTTTTAATCCGGGAAGTACAATATTGAAATACGTACTGTTCTGAGAGATTTTAATTAATCGGTACTCTTTCAAAAGTACACCATTATTGGTGTCCTTCTAATTTCAGGTGTGCTCTAACGTATGCAATGATATCGCGTGTTACCACCGAATTTTAGCGTATTAAAAAATGTAATTACGGATTTTAGGTAGCATTAAGTTGTCATATTTATTTAATTACACGACAACGTTGAGAAATTGTTAATAAAAGATACCTTGACAGTTTTAATTATTGAGAATATTTTATACGGGTAAACATTTTTAATTCTACTTTCTAATAGTAGTTTTTCTGACAGTAAAATTGCTCGCCATCTTAACATTAAAATAACTTGTTTAATTATGTTTGATAAAAAAAATAAATAAATTGAATTTGAAAATAAATATGTTTTTGATATTTGAATCTTTTCTTAATGTTTAGCGTTGCTAATAAATTTTGAATTTAATTATCCAAAAACCTTGACGAGATTTTAATTAAAGTGTGATTTTATGATTAAAAACTAATTGATTATCATTTATTTTCATCATATTTCTAAACAGTTCGTCGTAAAAGAATATTTATATTCTTTGTTTTCTTGGTGTTTCAACAAACAAAATTTTGATCAAAGATGCAGCCTGCATGTTTGCTTTGATACTTTAAAATTATGAAGACCTCTAAAACAAGTCGTAAATTTTTTCACCAATTAAAAAGCTTTGATTTACAATCGCCAGACGAGCACAGATCATAAATTTATTTGAAATAAGAATATTACGCGAATGACCAATATTGCAATCAAAAATAAGCATATGTGTATTTTTCACAGTGAAACACAAAAGAGTGAAATGTACGGACGAAAATCTAACGGTTATATTAATTTAATAAAACGTATCCTTTTCGTAAAGCCCATACTGTATTTGGAATTTCATCAGTTACGCGGATTATTAAAGCAATAAAAAATATCCCGAGGACCGTAAAAAATGTTTTATCCTACATAATTCTATTAATTTCAATGGCATTATAAAATTTATTTAAAAACATTGTTAAAATTCTTTGCGTCTATACAGCTGTCGAAAACATAATTTAAATTATATAATCACATTTCATTTCGTTGCTACCGTATTACGCATTGACCGTGTATCTAAAATATGTATTCAAGAAGATTAAGATATTTTTTATAATCTCATATTGTAGTTAATAGAACCAGTATTCAGGACCGGCCTTGGGGGGACATAATTATATAAAAAGAAAGTACGATCGGCGGCATGAAAACGGCTGGGTCAAATTGTTTAGAATTTAATTTTTGTCGAACTAAAAATCGTCATGTGTGGGGATTCGCTATGCAAATGGCGAACCACTTTATTTAAACACACAAAATGAAGGAGTAAATATCAAAATGTTTAAAACAAGAAACACGAAATCGTATAATAATGAAGCTGTAAACTGAAAAATCTCTTTATTTTTCTCAGCCAAAGTTTTCGTAATATAAAATTGTTTATTGGTTATCCGTTTGTTTCCCGGAGTGCTGTTTATCGGCTTTAGTAAGAACTTCAGCACGGATCCGTCAATAAAACGAAAGGATTTTATGGCTAAATATGTTGATGAAAATCTTAGAAAAAAGCAGAAAAACCTCCAGAATATAAAGCAATTCCAAATTTGCAATTCTAAATTTTATTTGAGCTTTACGGGCATCCTATAACTATATCGCGGCGAAACTATTTATATTAGACTGTTATTCCTCCCCTTTAGTCTCGCTGCAGTTTGTCCTCGGCATAGCATTTATTTTAATTCCTCTATAGTGGATATATGGACTTATAATCTTGATATCTTCTATTTTTGTTGTACGAAAGACATTAAAAGTTTCCCTCCCACATGCAGCCGCTTTATGGGGGTATGCAACTTTAATCCATATTCATTATTGATTCTAATGTTTTCTTCGAATGTGTTTTCGTGTTGTTCACGCCTTTAAAAAACAGGCAGACTATCGGTCAATATAGGACTCTAATATTGAGACATTCCATAATTCTATTATGAGTAATATGCTCCAATATAATGTTGGAAAAACATGCAAACAGCTGTAAGGCAATAAATTTGGTGAACTTATTCTTCATATATCATTTACTGCCGCTTATTCTGGACAGATTTATGCAACTTGTGCCATCTTTTGATCATCTCTCTAAGTGGTAACAATTATAAGATGTGGGGTATCTGAATTTATTCAACATTTATAACGTTTAATGTGCAAATCGTTACTCATGAATATATGATATATAGATCAATTGCGATTAGTTCTCCGATATGTTATTTCAGTTTGTTCAAGAACTGAAAGTTTTAAAAATGCGATATAAATTTTGTTCAACAAAAACAACAAAAATGTTTTATTTCTTTTAGTCACCTTCCATTTATATGGATTGTATACCTGTCAACTATCTACAGTCAACTAAAAAAAATCTTTTATGACAAAAGTTCCCCTTAGCAATTGATATATTGCTTGACTGTTGTAGACAACAGTATGTACTTTTTTAATATATACGTACCATCGAAAAAGTTAATTCAATAGTTCTAGGACAAAACCACCTGGTGACATTGATAAATTTTCGACAATTTTTAACAATATGTGAATTTAAGTTAAACAAACAAACTGCCTAATTTTATCGTATAAGTCAATACACTCGGAACAGATTTTTTATAATTCCGGGTTTGTTGAACTTCAAATGTGAAATCACTTAACGGAAACTAATACAACCACGGTCAATATGTATCTTTTAATGTTTAGTATTCAGTTTGTGCACATTTTGAATGTATGTTCTTAAAATTCTTCTATTTTACAAGCATCAAACAACGAACAAAACCAGTTTAAAATATTTATGGTCGCTATCTTCTCGGCCATCAAACAATTCAATCGAAACATTTAAAATAAAACATTTAATTGTTATTAGTGTTATTCGAGGACTGCGGTTAATGAACAAACTAATAACTGGTAATGTCCGTGTGGTGCAACAGAAAGCTAATCAATCATCCATCAACAAGTGTATTGATTCTCTAGCATTGATAAATCCGACATTTATGAATTTCAACATGGAAATACTCCTCCGTCGGCACTGATGAAATATATTTAAAGGCTCTAAGTTTCAAACTGTAATTAGTATTTATTAAAATACATAATTTTACGTTTTGCCTTTGAATGCGCGTAGTTTTCTAAATATTGCTTATTTTCGGTGCCGTTTTATCTTCGGCTCAACATCGAAAGTCATACCCGTAACATGGCTACGTATAAACTGTACGAAATTGATTTCGGCAAATATATGAAATTTCAATCGCTACAACAGTATAAACTTTCTTATATTTTTGTCAATTTGCTTGGTACGTGCTCAGAAAGCAGCCAAAGTTTGCCACTGTAAGTGACCATAAATATGAAGAAATTGAAATAACATCAACGTAATATTGTACCACAAAACTGTATTATCTTTCCAAACATAATCTTGCCCGTGGATATCATATTTAGTATTTTAAATTGTTTGTTGTAACCCGCTGTAATGAACGTTTATACCAGTCATGTTTTATTATTTCTCAATACTATATTAATTGTTGACGAAAAATAGTAACGCTCAAACCATATGTGTCGGCACTTTGAATCAAATCAAAAAAGTTAATGTTTTTTACTTACAAATGTTGCTTTGAAAGTTTGCCGAAGCACATGTAACATTATCTGAAATATTCATGAATGTTTTTTCGAAAGCAGATTGAATTTTATCTATGCAAAGATATTGATATCAATTGAAAGAAATGTTTGCAGCATGCGAGAAATAATTTCATTTAATTGAGAATTGTGTCTTCTTTAAATGGCTTGCGAGATATTAAAAGGGTCTAAATAAGTTGTTATTTCCTCTTTGGTGCCAATCAAGCGATTGGCATTTCTTCATGTTCCATATGGTGTGTGAATTAAGATTACAGATATTTAGTACTGTAAATGTGGCAAAAAGCTCCGGAGACAAAAATGCGTTTGTTTATTAAATCGGTTTCCGCATTCGTAATGTCATAATTTCATAATTTTTCTTCGACGATTCAGAGTACAGTTTCTTTTGGCGCCACCATACTTAACCTCGATAGTGTCACAGCCTTAGCGTTCGTAACGAGCTTAAAAACACATCATAAACCATTTCGAACGGGCATATTTAAAATGCCGAAAATAGATGTCTTTGTACGCCTAAAGCCTTTGATTTAAAATACCACGGCTCGCATGACTAATGCAACTTTCATATCGGTCAACTGATACGCACCGTGCACGTGTTCGAGCGAGCCCCCGAGAACACTTGCCGCCGTAAAATTTTTATATCTAGTTATGGACGTTTTTACCGGGTGCCTCCGGGCTGTCATTAAGCCGCTGAAAGGGAGTTATGAAGCGCAAAAGAATAATTTTGGATCGTATATTCTTAGAGATGTCTTCTTTGTCTACAAATGCGGGATTTGTTTGTGTGACGAAAGTATTTGACGGGAAATATATGACCGGGAATGAATCACTTTATATTAGTGACCCGGTGACTTTTATGTAATAGATGAAAGGGATTTAACAAATTATTGAAATACTTCGACGACGCATTAATATGCCATTACAACTATTTTAAACGATAGTGCAAAACAAATCTCCATAGTTTAAGGATCCTTCCATCGAAACTCGACCAGAACAGAATGTTTTATGACCCGTGAATGACAAAACAAAATATTTATTAACATTCCAAATATTCTAACAGAGTTATGAGCAAAAAATTTGTATGATAACTATTCTAATTTCTTAAATCAGTTTTACAGTGATCAATATCTTCAAATGGCAGCGAAATTACAAGCATAAGAGTCAATGCTTAAGCCCTGTTACCCCTGTATCAGTCCTACTCAAATCAACGTTCCGGAGTATAAAATGCGTTTTATCTTGAGAATTATCGCTTCGGCAAACATTCAATTTGGCCGGTCAAATGACAGTGTCAACGAACCGAATGTATTAGGTAATTCACCTGTTATCTGAATTGACCTTTCAATTTTAATCTGTACGAGTGGATTAATCATTTGCTATCATGACTTTTTTAAATTATAGATCGATGGTTTCTCAAGTTCAATATTGAACCAGTTTACGTGTTAAATCACACACGGTTTTAAGTGACTGAAATTTAAAATTACTGATAAACGTTAAAAGGAATCAATATGTCATAAGTCCAGGAAGTAACCTACAAAAGAACATATTAATCTTTCGGGTTCATTAACTTTTACGATTAAAATACATAATACAAATACGAAAACCAATCTTCTACCTTCGTCCATAAAAACACGGAGAATTGACATATTCTGTTTATTATTCTTTCTATCGACGTTGTGTCTTTGTTTGTCCCCATTTGAAAAAAAAAACGAGTAACAATGGTATGATTAAAACGGTCATAGTATTAATGAAAGTATTTTTAATTAAAGCTCCAGTCCATATTTCGAGTAATAAATCCGGCATGACTGATAAAGTTCACTAATTACTAACAAAGGGTGTTTTACAAGCGCGCAATTTAGTTTGGATATTTTACATGAATCAGCGTTCTCGTATTAGCATGTGTGTCATAAACTGCGTTATAGTTTTAAACGAAGAAAATTTTATCTCTAATTTTAAATTTACCGCGAATAGTCCGCAAGCTCTATGTTACGTGATATTCGAATTTCGAAAACCTAATTTCAAAAACTCCAAGTAATTATCTTATAGAAAAAAAACTAAATATTCATTAGCCCAGTTTAGAAAGTAGTTTTCATCTTGAATAAGAATTAGATAAATGTTGGTGAACGCAATATACCATAGCAGTAAAATTTCAGACACAATTTGAATATCTTCCACTTCAAAAGACTTGAATCTTAAAATAATCAGTTATTTAGGTGAATCGTCGAGCAAATCTCAATGCCATTAAGTTAGTGTCAGAGTTCAGCTTTACTTTACCACATTCAAAAATATCTCTGCTTTGTTGGAACCCAACGGGGTCATTAAAATTTAAATAGTTGCTTTAGTTTTGAGAAAATATATGTTGACAAAGATGCCTGACATAAGTTCAATGTGTATAACGTGAGATTTATTTGAAGATTTTACTTAAAATCGCGGGAAAACCTACAAGGACAGTTTTGAAGCTTTTTTTCCTTAAATGTTTCAGATGCTATTGATTATTCAAATTGTGAAGGAATGCAATTCCTGAATTACTTATTTGTTTGCTAAAATTTTTCTGGTTCCGTATTCGTAAACTTGCAATTAAATCTATTCGGCTCTGAATTTTGACATTTGCGGTTTTATTAAAAGTTTTTTAAACTACTTCCAAGGATAAAGTGGTTTATTAAACCTGTATGAAATAATTCTCGATTACTAATTTCCGTTAATATTTCTATTTACGTGTTATCTCGTAGTGTGACATTTTAAAAGCACCGATAGTGGTAAAAAATTAATTTCCTGTATTCGCATTTAAAAATTTTAAATTATCTAAACAAAACATGTATGTTTCATCTTTATCAAGACAATATGAAATATTGTTCAAAGATTAAAAGACAAAAATATGGTAGTAAACTAATTTAATCAAATAAAAACAACTTCAATTGTCGGTCTGTTTATTTTAGATCGAGTCGAGTTGAGTTTATTAAAATTACAAAACTTTTTCTGCTTATTTTTTTTCTTCTCTTTTGATGGATTTTCATATCGTAGGTAATAACGTAATAAAATTGTTGGCCGGAGAATATTTTATTGTTCAGAGAAAAAAAGTGAAATTAATAGGCATGAAGAATTAAAAGTACATAAATAACTTTAAGGAATAAAAGTTTTAACAAGTTTCCAAACTTTTTCCAAGTTCTCTAGTTTCTATAAGCTTATTGATTTTTTCTTTTAAGCGTAAAATTTGTGTAAACTGTTAAATTGCTTTCAAGAAAGATGTAATTTCATTAATTACAATTCAAGTGCGAATTATGTTTGTTTCCAATTTTATTTTTAACTCCACAACAATAACAGTAACTGTTTATATAATTAATTATGAATTATTTAAATATTAATGTATCCTTTTTGCATTTTCATACAACTGATACTTTACTTATTGAATTATTGATTATTGTACAAATTTATTTTTTTGATATTAGTTGTATAATGTGTACGATTTTAGTATCATGTTTGTCTACCTTATTATCTTAATAAATAAATAATAAACTACGACGTTCGAGTAAACGTAATTCGCCTTCTTTGTTCAAATTTGTTTACTCGTTGGACTGATTGTTTGTAATTTTTTTTCGGAAATGCATAATTTTCGTGATAATATTAATTGTCGAAAACGGCCTCGTCTGATGCAGTTTTAAGGATCAGACAATCACAGTGAAAGCGGTAATATGCAGTTTTAAAACGCAGATAGTCATGCCACTACACTTAATAAATGCAATTTTTTCAAGGATTTGAATATTATCATTGGACTACCTTAAAAAGCCTCATAAGTTTATTTTTACTGAAGATACGATAACAGACCGATAGTGGTTTTTATTATGGTAGGTCAATGTATTTATCTTAAAACGCAGAAAATGTCAATAAAAATAAAGTATTATTGCTATTTATTTGTAAAACAAGCATACGATCAAAACATCTGCGTGTACTCAGATAACAGGGTTTATTTCGAGTTCATCTTTTGCGTATGTTTGCATTAGTCACTTAACTGTCGGAGATAAATTTTAATGTTGTTACTACAGAATTTGTTTGTAAATTAATTATTTTTATCAGTAGTTGACCTATTTGATTGTTTGTAATTACTTCCTAGTTTGACTTATTTTGTTTTGTACAAGTATCGCCTGTCGAGTCGAGACATGAGCGTGAAAAAAGCGGTTTGTTTTGAATTTTAATGAACTTAGGCCATAATGTCATAACATGGGGGATCTTGTAATTAAAATACTACAATGTTTACCGCACACCACTTTATATAGGAAAATATTGTTTGTTCAACATTCAATTAACAAATGCGATGAGACGAGGTGACACTGTCCACAAACAAGATTTTGTTCATACGTGACTGGTAATGTTTAAACATCGTTCTGCCATCTACCAGTAAAAGCAAGAACAAAGAGATGCAGTCTCCACCAGGGTATTTGAATAGACAAAACTCCTAATTGCTATTTTTATTACTATTTAGTTGGGTGTTATTTCTACGAGGCTTGCATTTGTTATTAGCTCCAGCAGGTTCGAAATTAATTTCTGAAACAAGTCGAGACACGTTGCTGAAACAAAAATATGAACAATGAAAAGTACGACCAGAGATTACTGGGTGCAATCTGTGGTACAACCGCCACAATTATCGCGGACTTTCGATAATTTAATTGTCGTAAAGGAAAAAAGATTTATTGCTGCCAGACATCAATCACATAAAACCCGATCGCATTCATATATACGTGCAGTTTTAGCGATAATTGCCGCCTACTGTACGCATAAAAAAATTGCATAAACCGATCGAGATAACAGTAATTTAATTAATACCTAAATTTAAGGTCACTGACAGACATTGCTGCGCAATTCGTCGATTTGTTACTAAGCGACAAGCGACCGGGCACAATAATAAATAATAAAGCGGTTTGATAAAGTTTTATCAACCGCAGCTGTAGAAAGTCTGTCGCCTTTTCATCAGCTGGGGGCTCGATCAAGGATGTTTTTATGTATCGGGCGATAAAAGCTACATGTGTGTAATGTAATGTTATGCAACGAAAAACGTACAATCTCCGTATGAAAAGATAAGACATGATACTTTATTAAAAATTTATGTTTGCTTAGGCACGAATCGGTAACGCGTTACATGACACGAATGTCCGATGGGACGGCCTCACAATTATATCCTTTATGACTCTTTAAAGAAATGATCGATGCCATTTATGCGTCGCAGCCCGCGATAAAGAAAGTAGCAAGTTTCTTAATTCCAAATAAAACACCCCTAAAAGTTAATATTTTAAGGAGCAACGAAAGTTGCTCTTAAGATTGTCAAGTTTTACAATTTTGTTGTGAATTATTACCAACTTCGTTACTCATTTATGTAAGCCTTTTCAGGAGGCTGTTAATGTAAATAGAAAATTCGTTTTAACATCGTAAAATATTTTAATGAACGCCAAAATTCAATATTTAGATTACTCAAATATAATTGGGATATTTCGTAGGGACGAAGTATTAAATTAGCGCTGCAACATATATCAGGAGAGTGGGATAATAAATAACAAATAAACATTCAAAACAACTACTTTCCCGGCAATTGAATGACATGAATATTCATTTGTCTACTAGAATTATTTCTAGTCACGTAATGAATTGGAATATGCTAATAAATGAAAATAAAACATAAAAAAAGGAAATTAGTCATAACGCTTTCATCGATGTAAATCTTCGTAAGTTATGGGAGCTTTCGGTTTAAAATCCTGTTGCAATATAGATTTAAAATGATTTTGAATACAACGTAAATCCACAATTCACCAAATTTTCCGCAGAACTGTTCGTAAAAGTGGTCAGGATAAAATTCGACCAACTACGAGCGTGGGATATTGTGAAAAATAGTTAATTTGGCTTGTAATTAACTGCAACGACATAATATTTGGTGCAATGTTACGGGAATTTCGGCTGGTTATTAAAAATCTTTGAAAAATCAATCATTTTATTTAAATTGAATTTTGTTTGTGCGTGAAAAACAAGCCGTCACAGTCCCACTCATTGTCAGTTCGAATAAAAAATAACAAAACGCTTTACAATACAAGAACAATACGGCCAGTGTAAAAAAAACATCTCGAACTCATACAGTATTGTAATCCGTTTCTATTGACCAACCGGTTTTGGGTCCGCTTAATCAGAGAACTAGCCTATTAACCTATTGTTCGTAGCAGTAAAAATCTAATTGTACCTGTATGATTGTAGATAGTGTGATATTATGCACTGCTAGGAGTCTTACTGCGAGAGTCTATAATTAAATTAATTAGAAATTATACGGTGGATACGAATTTAACGGTAGCATGTTTATGTCTTCGGCTGTCAGATTTTTAAGATATCATCTTCGCTCAAGGTTATTAATAAAAGTTACCTAAAAAAGATATGGTACACCGTAAAGTATAAAATAATGCTAACTCGAATACGCCCCGAGATAAATAATGTGTTTTCTCTATAAATGATAATCTTTATTGGTCGTTATATTTATGTTTATTTTATTATAATTTATTTTATAGTGGAGTAGTAAACATTAAACAGTCTATGTTTTGTGATGTATAAATTTTACTCTATTTCGTCCAAAAAACTGGTTTTATGTAGATAATATTTTGTTTATTATTTTGTGTGATTGTCGACAGTTAAATTTAACAAGGCACTTACGGCAGTACCTACTTTAAAACTGTAACGATACGATTTTAAATGAATTGTTTCAGGAAAATTTAATCAGGCCAAAAATAAAAATATTCATTATGATGATTATTTTAATTGACAATAACTTTACACTACTTGTGCGCAAAAAAAGCTACATACATCATTTAACTTAACGCAGAACAAGTAAAATAGGCCAGCGACAAATATGTTGGTGCAAAGTGTTAAGTTAATACTAATTGGAAGCCAGCAATTTAATTTAATTTTTTTCAATATAATTTAAAAATAGACAAAAATTTAATTATATCGTGGAAACTGTCTAAAATAAAGACACGCTTTTATTAAACGTATTTTTAATAGACGTGAATTCAAAACGTTTTATAAAAATAAAACGAGATTTAATCCTCGTGAGTATTCTAATTATAATTACACAAATGGAAGTTATTTACGATGTGACCTTTCTGATTTGAAAAGGATTATTTGCGGTGTTTCCCGGTCACGTGGTTCAGTGCATGAATCTCTCAATATAGTTAGGTAATTGCCAATAATTAATTGGGGGTAAATAATGCACAATATATTCTCGCAATTACGCGCGTTAAAGTAAATTAATCTTAATCGATTACGTGTTTGTTTAAAAAGTTTTGAAAATCAATGTCTCTTAATTCCCGACTCTTAATCAAATCGAGACGGTGTCTAAAAATAGCTGAACTCCCGGACTAATAAATAACACACGCTTAAAACACGTTCTATCTGTAAATTATGGTAATAATGCACGCGTAAAGAAAGGTATTCAAAATATTTGTCACATATCCAAATGCATATTTAATCTGACACAACCGTGTTATATTTATGGAGGATATAAATTTCCGCGCTTTTCTCCCGGTAATAAACCGCCGTGAAACACATTTGCAACAATTTTAGTGGGCTTATAAAATTTTGACAACAAAGTATTAAGATTCCCTGATTAAATTTCTGAAAGTCGTACTAAAAGTAAAATTTCGAATTTATGTGGGGAAATAAAAAGGCATCGTCCCATTTAGTAGTTACTGCCTTTCCGAGAAAATTTCATAATAATTTCAATTAATCAAAATTATTAATAACCAGTATTAAGAGAATATTATATCATCCTTACGCATACAATTATCTGTCACCAGGGCACAATTCGAGGCAATGCATTGCAATGGGGGAAATCTTAAGCCACTGTGTGTGACACTAATGAATCTGCCATTGCGGCTATACATTTCACGTTTAGCCAAGCACAAAAGCCCGTAATTGCTAAAGTCAACCGTTAGCAATATTATTAATTATGCTGCTACAATATAAATTGATTTAAAAAATGTTCTAGTGTTAAAAACAGTTTCGAACGTCGATGTTGATTTGCGTTAGATGATGTAACGCACATGTTGGCCGACTGCCATTTCATATGCCAGAATTAAATTGACTTTATACGAAGATGATATACCAATTCACAAATCCATTAATATTTAATCGAAATAACTATGAAAAAGCGTCAATAATCACGCGGTAAGTGTGTATCAAATATCCCGGTAGCAAAAGACACAAACGGAAATTTTTTAATCTAAGTTTAATTATTATTATCATTGAATGTACGGAAAATTGCTAATTACCATTCATTTATGATTCAATGACAAATGATTCCGTCAAATTTGCATTTAAAACGTATAAAAATTACCGACAATTTATTTAATTATTCTTTAGCTGGAAATTTGCACATTTATCCAAATATGTAAAACTATAGTCACTGCCATAAATATTTATTAGTTACCAATGCACCGTTGTTAGGAAATTAACCATTCCGACAGAGTAAACAGCTGTGCTAATTAAGATGTATTTAATTTATTATAAATTCATTAATTCTGCGAAGAAAGTTAATTTATTATAATTAATTGACAAGCATTTTTACGTCCATCATCTTTGACAGTCGATATTTTTTTCACTTTTCACCGGTACTGCTACTCCCAACGGAAGCTTCAATTTTTCAACTCAATTTTTCTGATCCATTGTTGGTTGATTGTTAATTTTGAGTGCGAATTTCGTTGTGTGCATGTGTGCGAGTGAAAATGTAATTTTTAAAATAAAACAAATCATTATCTGTCATATGTGGTGTAATATGTTAATATCAAATTAATAAAGTGTGTTTACTATTTACCACACTCACGTGTATTATAAAAATAATACGTTATCGGTAAAAATACGAAATTATCGCCCCATAAACATGCCACCGCATGTTTTAATAAAACATTTCACTCTAAATACGAACAGATGTTCCAATTTCTTTGTTTTATGTCAGTACGTGACTGGTGAAGGTCGCGAGTCAAGACAAACGGCAGAAAAATATTTAATTACAATATTTCCTATTTTGAAGTGCGTAATTGCCTTCTGTTCTGATAAGGGTGTGAATCATATTACGTCGTTCACGCTGGACAAAGAAATATTAGTTTCGAAGGTTCGCAGATTGTGCACGGGTTCGATGTAAATTATGCATGTCGGGAGATAATAGAATTAAATGAGACGCAAAAGAGGCTCTATAAGTTTCTAGATTATTCTGATGTTGCGACACCGATCACTTTATTTGTGATGCTCGTGAAGAATTGCTTTCTAGTATTTTTTTTCCATAGTATGATTTTCCTGAACATAATTAGTGTTTGTGTTGTCTTTGTTTTGTAGTTTTTACTCATCGAATACAATTGTTTTGATTATACACAGGATGTCCTATCGGTGATGGACTGACTATCTTAAAATATTAGTTGGTGCACAGTTCCAATTAATTTGGATCTGTTGACTTCAGCACTTTTTTCGTTTTGTTTCGTTTTTTTTTTTTTTAATTTCGCATTCTGAAATAATATATTAATTTATGATATTCAATATAACATTTACAGTATTATTAGCACCATCTAACGGCAGCAGCACGAGGTTGTTACATTAATTTAATGTTATATTGTCTGTTAAAAATTGAAATGGGAATGCAATAAATGCCTCTATAAAGAAAGCTTGTGTGATGCGAGGCCGACATAAAATTTAATTTTAGTTTTAATATAAGTGAATTATAATCGAACAACGTATTTTATATCATTTCTCAGTCAACAATTCATTTGTTTTATTCAGCAATAGTTTTTATCGAATAAAATTCTGGGAAACATATCCAAAATATCTAGCATAACAGTTAGTTGATAAAATTTGTAAATGATATCATTGGTACTATTCCATTACAATACAAAAAAATCTTGTTGAACATATTTCGCCTCACCACGATTAGATAATTTGAACATGGTAAATGCAAATAAATATGAACCTTATTAAGTCCACGGTTCAATTCGTTTTGTGTCATCGTTTTCCAAGAAAACTCTAAACACCATGCAATTAGAAAGATAACGGCGGCAATTATAGTAGAAAACCACAAATTATTTTGTAACTAACATAGAATTTCAATTTTTTAGTACCACTGTTGGTTTCGGTACGAGTATAATTATTAGTAAAATTTAACCTTGGCTTGTTGCTTTAGTTTTAGCGTCGAGCAGTCTGGCGAATTTTTGACGTCAATACATATTTGCAATAGTTACAGGAACGTATTGACTATGCAATTTATATATTACTGATATTAGAAAATAATATTTTTCTTTATTGATATCGTTTATCGCTAAACTATCACTTTTATTGCTGTTTATAGTTACGTATATTAATAAATAATATTTGTATTAATAATTTATTCAATTATTAACATACAACAATCCAAATTCAAAACAAAAGCTCCACAATTAAATCCTTCGTATTTTCAAAGTTCCACGTAAATTTCGACATCAAAATGACACAAGTAATTCCAGTTCGTTAATTGTTTTGTTCAATATAAATCCGGTCCTGACTCAAAATTCCGTTAACACCTTCATATAATCAGAAGCACTTTGAAGTCAACGCCAGAATAAATTTGGCCAAATGACATTTTTGATGAATTACATTTATTTATATACAATTTTCTTCGCAATTCCTAAAACATTGTACCTGATATTTGTTTGAATTTTCAAATTTAGCCAGAAACACAAAATTAAATTGCTAAAAGCGGCTAATTACACAAATTTACAGGAACATGACTTAAGTATTACAATCAGATGCTTACATCAAAGGTTCGAATATAAATGTATTGATTGAAATTGTCCCGCAAAACGGCCCTTTGTAATTAATAAAGGCCCGTTCCGGCATAATTTATTACAATATCTGTAATGCCACTTAAAAATAAACACAAAGTGTCGCTCAGGAATGCGTTTAAACAACGCCATAAAATTTTATTGTGCACGTTTTTTACTTTATTTAGTATAATTATATGTGAAATATATTTATGTGAGAACACATCATTATTCCTACCTAATACAGACGACATTGAATTTATATTGAACGATAAACATTTTTTACAAGAAGCAGGAAGTAAGTGCAAGTTGTGCAATTTTTCAAGAAAAAAAACGTGTGAAGAAATGCGCACTGCTCACTTAATCTGTATCCTGCGGTGTAACTTTTAACAATGATTTGTCTTTGTAAATTAGACCGCCACAAATCGCTTGCAATTAGTTGAAGAATAAAACGTGTATTTTTTTTTTGTTGCAAAAAGTTAAATTCACAAATAACACTTTAGGTAACATATCATAGATATACATATGTATGTAATAATATAATACGCAACATTTTACATATTCACGGGGCTGCTCAATAAAAATAAACGAGTTAAAATTAAACATAAATAAACTCGTTTATGGATTTATAAAATCATATTGAAGGAATAATATTGTAATTATAGTATGGTAAAAACTACCAACTTTATCGGCTATAAATTAACGATTTGCGTACAATTAAATTAATAGTCACGATTTCTTCAAACTCTATTAAAAGTCTTGAACTTGACATTACCAATTTGGAAATACAACTTTTATAAGATTGATTATTGTAAGTCAGCATGAACATTAATACAGTGACCGGGGGCAACTAACGATAATTTGATTGAATTATATACGGATATTATTCAATGTTATGTATAAGTATGATCTCATTATATCCTGGTATACACTTACATTTTTTATTTTACAAATCGCTCAAAAACGGATTTAATCCATGTTTGTTTTTAACGGTAAATATCGAATATTGTTGTTAACGTAAAATTTGGATATCAATTGCCAGATTATTAATGTATGCTTTATTGTTTTGGCATTAAATTAAATGTTTAACATATTAAAAAGTTCAATTGCTGATCTAAATATTTATTGTAATTTTATAAATTTCATAATGGCTTTCATTTCTATGCAAATTAATGTTATACATTTTAACAAAAAGCGCAACACATTAAATACATACATAGTTCCCTGATAGAATAATTATTTTCTTAGAATTTAAATGCAACTTCTAGATATTATATTAACTATTAATGTGAGCTCATTCTAGTCAACTTGTTGAGTTTCCAGAAATATTTTTTTTTACAATTGCAATCACGCAATGGAAATTTCCGATAACATGAAAATCGTTATATGAACGTGCATTTTAATTAATCAAGGTTTAAATCGGTACACACCCACAAATATTTGTTATTTCAGACAGTTTACATGGGCAAATGTGTTATTCTAGTACCGAGAAAAACTGTCGTCAATTGACTCGTATGACTTTTGTTACTTATTATTATTAATTATACATTATAGCCTTCGACGGTAAAAATAGACGAATAGAATGTTTATATTAGGTTAAAATTGTACTTATATATTTTTAATATCAACAAGTTAATTAGTTATTAGGAATGAAGGTTTTATTTGTATTTTTTAATAATTTTTTTGCTTTGAAATTCAATTAACCTTTTCCTTTTATTAAGCAGTATTTGTTATGCACATATACAATTTTTAATGTTTACAATTGTGTCATTCATTGTAGCAGTTATGGAGTTATGGAGTCATAAAAAGTACTTTTCTGCTACTTTTTTATTATTTCATCTTAAAACCCTACATATTTTGACATGCTAATCATCATTAGGGGCTACGTAAAAATATGCCTAAATTACACATAAATTTTGTTGATGGTACATTTAAAATAACACTTTACATAATATATTGTATTCAGTTCGTCCAAAATAAAAGACTGGGTTGTACTTTTCAGTTTTATTTATTATACAAGGTGTTTCAGAACTTACCCGAAAGATTTTAACCACACACTCACTGTTACATAAGAAGTCCATTTAAAAAAATTGTAATAGAGCAACAAGAAACGAGATAAAAAATAATTCAATCCATCTATAAAAGCTGTTCGAAATTGTTCCCATGGATGTGAATGCTTTGGACCTCCGAATCCAATTTTAGCACACCGTTCTTTTTACAGGGTGTTTCTAAAGTTACCCGAAAAATTTTAACCACATAATTAATGTTGCATAAGTAGTCGATTTATCATATTTTTTTTAATGGACTTCTTATGAGTATGTGGTTAAAATTTTTGGAATTAGTTGCGAAACACCCTGTATACTTGTTATTTTACATGTATTGCCATCCAAATTTCTGTGTAATTTAAGCTGTGTTGTTGACGTAGTACTTTGGGATGGGTTTTAAGGTACAATAATATTAAAGCAAAAGAGAAGTGCATTTTAATTGACTCAAAAATAATAATATGCAGTGTTTAATAGTGATAATTACAATTTGTTTCCTCTTATATTTTCTTAAAACTGATTTTAAGAACGTCTTGCTAATTTATATGACGAGATCAAATTAAAAGCTTTTCCATTTGAGCTGAAGCATTTTTGTCCAAAACGAGATAATTAGTTAATTAAAACATAAATTTAAATTGTCTAATAAGTAAAATATCACACTGACATTTATTTGTAATTTATATTTCTGTGCCTGAAAGCATTAATTGCTTATGTATTTAGCTAGTTAAAATGTCCAAGGTGAATTGCCCAACAATAATTAACGCTTTGTATTATCGCCAGTTAAATTTGGTCCATTAATTTGAGTCGATGAGTAAAATACATCAATTTTACGAGAAAACTGAATCAAATTACATCGTCCACACGCACACACACATACACACACATTGATTATTGTGGTTACCAACTGGATACGGTCGTAACCCTTGGGTTAACTACTTAATTTATCTCCTGGGATGGTGGTGTGTTACCATAAGGTCGGAACTAATACACGATAAATTACATGTGTACTACCCTTCGCGACTCCACCAAGATCAAAAGCGTCTTTACATACGCCACGCTCATCGATGCATAATTCAAAGGACCATTTGATATTCCGTATAATTCGAAATGCAAATAATTTCAGTAATTCGGCCGAACCAGGATCTAATGTCCGTTTTCATGGTAAACAAATTGATTGGCGAATCGATACATTCCACAAAACGAACATCAACTCCGAAGTTTAGCTGGTGCAAATCCACTTTATGAAACGATTCGAATTAAGCTGTTAGAATAATCTTGGATCGACAATTTTGTTTTTGTGCGTTCGGATGATTGAAAATGCATTTCTAGAATGTTTATGTGCATAACTGCCTCTAAACGTATACAAATACAAATATTTAAATTACGGTTCCCAACCTGGCAGATATTTAATTATTACCCATTAAAATAACATTTAATAAACAATTTTCACTTTTGCCAGAGATACGGCGGTAGATTTTTTACATCGACGGTTTAATGTGTAACGCTGTTTCCCAACTACTGTAAATATGCAACTGCGTAGTGATACACTTAGCTATCAGACCGTTAAATTAAATTTCGCCACTGTGCATGTATGTTTTATCATGGGAGGGGTATTCCATGCAAAAATTTTGCACAACTGTATGGTGCTGACTTAAAAGAATTGAGTATTTATTTTTGATAAGTAAATAAGTGATGATTAATAACTTATTATTTTGGTACGACAGATAGTGATTTATTTTTCTCAAGTGTGGCGTTGCATTGCACGTTGTCAATATTTATGTCGGTTAAAGTACGGACAAAATATAAGTTGGGTTGGTCATATTTCACCGATTTAAATGCCCATTATTGTCAAATAATTCACTTTCTAGTTTCTCTTAACATAAATTACTGCTTTAAATGGATAACACATAACCTTTACCTTTATAAATAAATTTAGTATACAATGGTTCGTAATCGTTGGTTACCATACATATTAAAATCTTTATTTACTTCATCACTTTTGTCGAGATGCGATTGAATCGTGACGACGAATTAATTTCGCAGGCCATTTATTTTTTTCTCAATTTAATATGGAATGACTCGTGTGTTATCGCGTAACTCTTTCCTGTAAATTATTTGTTGGCGACATACAGTCTACAATTGTGCGAAACACTATTGCTATGCTAGACTATTTGCGTTACCTGGTTTCCATCCTTGTTCAGGCAGTCTTTGTCTTTTTTTTTTTGCATTACTCATCGTAATACCCTATTTATAAAAGTAAATTATGATTCAAATGTGCTGCTATTTTCACTTCTACGAAAGTCTTGTACGAGAAAAATGCCGTGATAAACTGCTTCCTCAAAATCCTTGAAATTGTTATTTTGATACTCATTTTCCCGTTAGCATCTCGTATTATGGACTCGCCCAATTGCAAAACAGTTAATTAATCTCGAGGAAATCTTAAACATTTTTAAAGCACTTTATTATACCGCCAGTGGTTCGAATGATAACCGCAGTTAAAAACATCTGTTCCCACGCGCATTTCATTAACATCCGACAATTTTCTAAGAAAGTTTATAAATGTTGATACCAGCTTATTTAGAACTCTTTAGCACAAAAATACATAATCGTGTTCTCTGTACGATTTGTTCTACGGATTTTTTACGTGTTTTCAGAAGTGCAGTTTTGGACTGATTTGGTTCCTGCTACGTGATAACGTACGGGAGTTCCTGCCATTTTTCTCGTAACAGGCATCTTCTGGAAACTATATACATAGACAAATTATATTTATTATCGCTTGTTTTATTAAACTTTTGATAGGTACTATAATCAAAAAGTTCTTGGAACAATAAACAAATATATTGTAATGCATTATATCGTTGTTCGAGAAAAAATGGAAACAAAAAGGTGACCCTTGCGGTTACGTGCAAACAGTAAAACATTCTAGGAAGCAGTACTATAAGGAAAAACACCGGAGTGGCATAAAAAACTGGTGAAATCATAATAAACCTATTAACTTCGCGGTTAAACAAATTGAACTTAATTTCAGTCTTAATCATAATCTTTTGACACAAGTACTGGATCGAGATAATTTCTAACCTTGTTATTAAAATTGATATACATAAACTACTGCAAACGAGTTTGTATTGTATCCTTGTAATTGACATTTGATGATGTAACCTTAACATTCTGAATCCGTTAGGTTTTTTGTGATTTTTAAACAAATTATTTAAGTTGGAACGGTGAAGACATAAAATGAGAAAAATGCAATTTTATTTTATGATTAATGGCGGCAACATTTCAAAATAAATGTTAATGTTTTTGGATCTAGATAACTTTTATGTATGGGTTATTATTTTATAAGAACGCCTGTGGTTTTTTGTGGTACGTTGAAAAGTGAGTAAATAAATTTCCCCTGGTAATTTCCGGAATTAATTGAAAATTGAAAACATGAGTTAATCAAATAGTCAAAGGTTGTTATCGACGCAATTGTAATCATCAATTATAATGTTACTTTTTCAAATGACAATTTAAACAAGGAAAATCCACTCTTAATTAGCTCAAGTAAGGCGGAAAAGCCCGATTTCAAAAGAAATTGTGACGTCTTGATCGATCCAATTTTGTGTGTGTTCATAAATAATTTTTTTAGATTTCAATGTGCTCGTCTTCCACAAGTCCAGCTCAACTGAAACGCTTTATTTAACACAGACGTATCGAGTGGTTTGCACCATGATTTTTGAAACGTAATAAAATCACATTATTGGCAATTTGTACGTGAAAGTGACTTGCAGTCATTACGAATGCTGAATAGTTTTATCTGCATTTCGCGCAGATATAAAAAAAAAGCGAAGGTTAACACGCCATATTGCGCAAACGGCAATGCATTATAAAATACAGCTTCATTACCGTACTTCTTGGAATACATGATTTACTTTTAATTTATATCTCACGCACAGCGAACTGTATTAAACGTATGTTTTTATTTGTCGTTGCTGTGTCATTTACGTGCTACCGTCGGAAGGTTCACTCTCGTTCAATTATTTTTCAATATCTGTTTTGCGAGTGGAACAGAGTTTTCCTATTATTGCTTGAACAAGTTGGATGACGCTCGAAAAACAAACACAACCGAAGTACACGATTCAGTGTTAACATCTGCGTTCGAGAATAAATCATTTCGCAATCCCTAATAAATATTTAAATGGAAACAGCTGAATTAAAGCAATTATTCATTAGATAATCGATACTACATTGTAAACTAGTACTTATTAAAATAATTATTTATTATGACATTGGGATGCCATATACATCAGTGTGTTAATAGGTTTTAGAACATTATGTTAGTTCGCGACCCCATCTTATTAGTGCTGCTAGCTTTATGTACCAGAATATTTTTGTTTAATTTTTAATGATGTGTGAATACATTATTCGGAGTTACTTTCGACCATTTACTTCTAGAGTTATTAGGCTCTGACAGATGGATAGGCGATCCGAAATTAGAACAGAACACACGACAGCCACGGGGACCTTGAATCAAAAATTACAATTAGTCACATATGTACATACTGTGGGGTAGCCGCATAGGCAATAAATCCAAAATAAAACATTAACTATCGATAACATAAAAGAACACAATTAAAACTTCAATTTCCGTCTCAACGGAGCAGGTAATATGCCGGAGCAAAAATATGCCTTCTGAAATCTAATTTGCGAACGCGATATAATTATTATTTGCCTTTTATGATGTACATAAAATAAGTAGTTGAAGTTTCAACTAGTTTTTCCTCATTCATGCATGGCCAAATGGTTATTCCTAAAGCACACCTGCGTTATGTATATTATCGGGAAGGAAAAGAAAAAATCGGCCGTGAGAACTTATTCGTTCAACATAACTCACCCGTTGCGGAGAGTCGCGCAGATTATAAATGCATATTTGTTGGTAACTGTTTGAGTTCATTAGCTGAGGAAATATCTAAATTTATATTGCGATGGACTCAGTGTACGTTTCCAATTAGATTGCTTCGATTTTAATTGATGAATAGGAGGTAAATTAGTAGTTTGAAGTGGTGTACGTACTGTTTGAAGATCAAATAAACACCGGCTAATTGACTGTAAGATATGAATGAAACGTTAATGCAATTCTATCAGGGTTTTAACATACAGATTTTACTGTACAAGTAAAATACGTAAATTGTTTAGATATTCACTATAATCACGAATGGTACTACAAACTTATTAGTGTGGAAATTAAAGATAATTGCAATAAACGTTTTTTTAAATTTGGATCTGGTTAGCCTTGGGAAATATTCAACGAGTTTTAATGTGAAAAATGCACGAAACAATTCGATTATGCAAAAATTAAAGAGGAATTCCGTCGGATGAAGTTTTTTTTTTGTCAGTAACTATATTGGTAACCCAGTTACCGTCATTTCACTAATAAATTCATTTTAATGGAGAAGTTCGACTCTTAACATTTTTATAACTCTCGACGTAGCACTATCGTTCAGATTTTCAATTTCCCTCGTACCAAAAGGAACATCTAAATCTCAGAAATGTCCCGACCGAATTAACCAACCTGGAAACCTTTGTAAATCCCTAAACACCTCCAGAGAGCAAGTCAGTCAAGTGTGTGCACGCATAGGAACGAGATAGAGATCATATGGACAGTAATATAGAAGTCGTTGTGTCGATTTATGTGCGCAAAGCTGTTGGAAATGGATATAAATGTAGGCAATAATGTGGACTATGTATCTTACAGGACCTTAATGAAGTCCCCGTGTACGGTCGAAAGAATCAGTTTTATAGCCAAATAAATCCGGCCAGGCCGATTACGGGGCATGCAGATGTGCGACACTCTCCGGCATTATTTCCCTAAGTCGATAATTCTTCCGAACATGGCCTCAGCTGAATACGGATAGCCTTAAATTTTCAAAAAAAAGTTCATATCTAATAGGGCGCTTTATTGAGGAAACGTATTTAAACCTGCAATTCCGAGTATAATCTGTGTACTCAGAGATGATCTAAACAACTATTAAGTCACCGGGAGATTTATGATTTTTTATAAGGGGATAACTGCGTCGATAAAATGGTAAAAAGTGTGGTATCATTTTGATTTATAGAGGATAACACAGAAAAGATTAAATTTTCTTAATTTTATACTATGTTAATAATGTTTAAAATTGGTTACAAAAAGATTAGTGTGATCCACGTGGCAAAAATAAATAACAAATTATTTAATTTTAATTATTAAATTATATATTGTATTAAAATCAAGGTTAACAGCGTCAATGAAAAAAGAAAATAAAATAAAGGAGTATATGCGGAGTAAATTTAAACACTTAGCCGGCGTTTAATAATTACCGATACAAACTAAAACATCAACGACGAATCTGGGTTGTAATCGTAAGAAGGTATCATATTGTATACATTAAAATTTCAAGGTAATACCAATTGCCGTTTATCATTCACTGCTATATGTGTTTCCAACTAGTTTCAAACATATAATATGAGTTGAAAAAACGAAAATGAAAAAACTAAACTGGTTTACGTACGTATTTCCTCTGGAGAAATATCTGTTAACTAAGGCAGACTAATTGTATGTAGCCATCGGTGAAAGTTAAATCACACCAGTAAATCTGCTGCTATTAATTATACTTATTTGAAAACAACATTGGTTTATCCGGCCATATCTGAAACATCTTTAATGAGAAACATTAGTATTATTTATAAAGTAGATATAAAGATTAGGAAAAAGTCCACCGTTCTTAATTATATATTATATACCGACTCGGACTGCCGCACTAAAAATAAATATGATATGTATAATTTACTTGGCACAAGCAATCATTATGTCAACGATGGAAATGAACAAAAATATTTTTGTTTAAGCATATTAATTCCCTGAATGTGTTTTATAAAATTTAATGGAAGTGTGGACTGTCAGGATCAAGATGGCGACCAACCACGCTCTCTGAATTAATATTTGGTCTTTATATCCATTTTATTTTAATATTTAGCTTTATGGCTGTTTTGGCATAAAGCACTCTGCCATAAATTAAATGAAAAAACAAAAATTAAATGTATAAAACTGCACACAAAAAAAAATTGAATAAATATATTTATTATTAATAGATTACACGTTTCTAGAACCTACATCCAGCATGTTTTTATTAGTGCCTGGCATGTTTCCAAACAATTTTTTGCCACGAGTACTAGGTAAATGACATACGACATGTAAAAATAAATTATCTTTTTTAGTAATCATTCATCGAAACGTATATTTTACTAATTCAACAAACAGGACGATGCATTTTTCGTACAAAAAATATTACTGGGTTTATTTAAAGCTTTTATGACAGCGGATTCATTAATATTCTTGTGCAATTTAAAAACTGAAATGTTTCATCGGATCGACAGCACGTTTAATTAAATTTGAATTTTATTTAAATAATTCGCTGGAAATGCTGTAAAACATTTTTTTTTAAATAAATATTTTAAAATTCTATTTGTTACTTTGATACAAGCATTAATATTTTTTCTATTTACATATTTATTGAAGTTTTGATTTTTATTGAGTAAGTGAAATAAATTTTTGATTGCTCGGTTTTTCTAAATTAATTACTGAGAGCACAAGAAATTTAGAGAAACTGGTCAAGTGGTGGCAACGAAAAAATTTGTCTGCATTCGAAAAACTTAATTGATAATTCGTCCCATACCAATCCAATATTATAGTCAACTGAAATTAAATCCAACCTGGAGGAAATGAGACTTTGAGAAGGTGGTTAGTGAATGGGGATTCATTTAACTCCAGATCTACAAGAAAAATCTTGGTTTCTACTAATAATGTGAAAGGAAAATTTTGATCACATTCACTGGACCACAGAACAGTGGGAACAAGTAGTTTTTAGTAACGAGTTTAATTTATAATATAATATGATGATTCTGCTTATATCAAACACGCTACAGGACCAAAATTATACAAAAAGTTTGATAAATCCACAGTGAAGAAACATGGTGGCTATGGGGATGCTTCAGTTCTTCTGGTGTAGGCCATCTTAGTCTGACTTGACAATTTGCTTGTATATATTGAAGAAGTGATATTCTTAATTAATGTGTTTCTCAGACACATATCCAAAATTGGATGGATTGATTAACAAACCAAAGCATTGATACTTTGCTTTCCTATCCCAATCTCCAAACATCAACTGAAATTTAAATGAACTCTTCACAGCAATTCAGGAAGCTTCTATGTTCGAAAATTGTCTAGTCTCTGCAACGGAGACGGGCCGAAATTATAAAGCAATATCTTCACAGCAATTCAGGAAGCTTCTATATTCGAAAAATGGTCTAGTCTCTGCCACGGAGATGGGCCGAAATTATAAAGCAAAAAGGATGTATAACATTTTACAGAATAAGAATATAGTTTTTATAATATATTATAAAACAACATTAGTAAATTAATATTATTTTTTTATAAAAGTGCTATGACTAAAATATTTAACATTTATAATGTTACAATTATAATGACCACTACTGTATATTTAAAATAAATAATTATATTTAAATTAACAAAAGGAAAATATTTTTGAGTGATTTTTTGATTAAATATTTGGGAAAATTTAACATTGTGTTTGTTATTGACAGTGCTTATACGCATAGGCCAAACATAAAATTAATTGAATTTGAAATTAACATTGGTATCAAAGTATTTATACAATTTAAATCAGTTATACCGATTTAAATGTGAACTTGTCCAACACTAAAAGGAAAACAAGAGTGAGTGCGTTTACTCACAGCAAAACCACCACGGATCATTTTTCTGCTTCAGTCATATGTCACGTTCAAGGTCCGAATCAAACCAATTATTCAAGTCAAACAGTGTCGAGTCCATTAGTCGGATCTATGCGATGAAATAATCCGACGGAGGTCGGATCCACGGCAATATTCGCATCGTATGCATGCAAACAAATAATAATAAAAAAAGAGAGAATCGTTTTGAATAAAGTGCAGGATCAAACGGGCCGCCCGAGTACGCGGGAGCAGCGGTGATATCACTGATAATGAGCGGCCTTGCTAGTATTCCGCGAATTCGGACTCGCGTGCGTCAGCTGATTTTTGCACCGGCGAAGTCGAGTCTGCCTGGCTGCACACGGCAAATGTATGCCTGTAATTATTTTATTGAATAAGTAATAATTGTTTTTTGAGAAATTTGTACGTTGCAACGTCAACAACGATGTTTGTTTAGAAGGAAATCATCATGCCACTACTTCCATTGACCCATTAGTGAAACAAAACACTGTGTTTTGTTTATTATTATTTTTATTTGCATTTTCCATAGCTTCATTTTGAAATTCCCAGAGGATATGGAAACTACAATTTTATTCTTATTATTAACTGTTAATTCCAATGTATATTCATTTTATTCCGCCACCAACTAAAAGTTATGTTTCATTCTAATAAAATTTCATGTTTGGAATTAATATTAGGTACTGGGAAAAGTAATTTATGTTTAAGTTCATAATTTATTTGAATAAAGTTTTATTTTTTAATATTTTTATGCTTTTTATGATCTTTTTAACGATTTTATTTTTTCTTTCTTCTTTTTGGATTAAAAAGTGCTGTAATTTGTATAAATTTCACTATATTATTTTAAATATTTACAACTTTCTAAGAAGATGGTGTAAGTGACGAAATACGATTTTGAATTCGTCGGTTTAAATGTGACAATGAATGCACTGAAGGTGCAAATTCAAGGTACTACTGAAACCTTTACTAACGAAAAAATTAAGCAAAGTCCTCATTCAACATATTTGGAAGTAGGCCATTGATTGAATGCTATGAATTAATTAATAAAAGACCTCATGCAATGGATTTTATTTATCTAAAAGTTAAACATAAAAATTCTGTATAAATTAAATTAGGACAACAAAATTCGATAATTGTCAATTCACTCCTGAGATGAAAAATGGGTTGTTTAGAACAGTTCTCGTTAATTTGAATAATGGGTTGAAGCAATTGGAACAGTACCCAAGAAATACTTGTTACTCCATGTTTCATAAATCGTTAATGTAACACATTTTGGATTTATTGCTTTTTAGGGCGATGAACAAACTGTCACTATCACTTTTGAAAATATTCAACTTTGATCGTCCGAAAATAATTTTTTTCTAGTTTCGATGCCTACGAGCGAAAAGAAGTCTTGTTTCTCGATTCTTTTTTAAAAGACATGTTTTTTTTTGCTGGACGTCTTCCTGGCAGCCCTACCTCCACTAACCGGCCCTGAATTGTCCTCGAACTAAGGTTTTTCAGTTTCGCCCCATCAACAATTTAATTGTTTTTATACCACTTTTTGATTTGTATCTTGTATTTGTATCTCTCGCTTATACCCTTTTGCGATCTTCTTGAATAATATTCCACAAAAATTTTATTTTTTAAATCCTCCTGTAAATATTGGCCACGAGGCATTGTTCTTAATGTAAACACAATATTCATGTATAAAAGATATAAATACGACTGAAATTTACTCGAGTCACTTTAATTTCGTCGCGTACATTTTTTTGGGTTTTAGAAATAATTGAATAAAGACAGTTTGTCTCCTACTGAACGTAAAAAATGTGTGGCATAAATAAATGTTTTAAATTTAGCTTTAAAACATTTTGTGTAATATAGTCGCTCTAATTTTGTCCGATATGTAGTTCAGATATTTCTTTATGTATTTATTATTTATTTTTGTCATGTCCAATTTTTATGGCTTAATTCAAAAGATATTAAAACTATATTGTTCTTTTTTCAGTTTTATGAACCCATATCTTTTTTGTTGGAAAAGAGTTACTTGTTCATTATTTTGAATAAAGGTTTTTTAAATTGGGTGATGAGTTTCACAAATATGAAAACATGGAGATATATAAACATTGAGTTTCCAATATACATTGTTCTTTGTAGACTCCATGAAATTTTGATTGCTGTATATTCAATATAAAAATATCATATTACCATTTACCACATACATAATAAATAAACATATTGCAAACGTAAAACAAAAACTATAGTCAAAACATTTCTATCTAGCTCATATTGTTTTTTACTGATAAAGGTAATCAAATATTAGACATATACATTCGTTTTACGAAACGTCTTATGTGGATTGTGGATGTGTATATATAAATATGATTAATTGTTGTAAATAATATTTCATAAATAAACAAATAAACATGAAGCGGTCCGGTGTCACCCAGGCACCCGTTCGGTTTTCCGCCCACGCCCGGTAGATGAATAAACAATTAATAGTTTTGTAATGTATGACATAATATCTTAATTACTATTATCTTGGTAATTTATAACGTCCCTCACGGGAACGGGTTTTTTGAATTTGGAGGTTAAACACATCAAATTTGGCACGGACACTTTTTTTAATATTCTAACCAGCTGAGACCGAGCGATTGTTTGTGTAATAATATGTAATTATTTATTTAGATTGTTAATCTTTAATAATACTTAATAACACAGGAACGAAGTCTTATCTTTTAATTTTTCATCGTGCTCGGTTTATGGCTTTCGTGTTATTGAAAGATTTGTCCCCCTGTACAGTGTCTATTTCTGTTTGTTTCCTTTGTAAAAAACATTCAAATTGTCAATAATGTAATTGTTAACGGTACTATATTATACAATGTTTAATCAGATATTGTAATTAAAAAATTTACATATTTAATTAATTCGTGTTACTACTTCCACTTCTTAGCACGCCTTCGCTCTTGTAATTTATTATTTATGACGTAATTAGTTAGTATAAATATTGTTCTGTTCTATTAACTTTAATAAAATTGTTGCTTCATGATGTAAAAATCATTAACAGCAATTTATATACGGTAGTTTACTCATATTTATGTTCGAAGCTAAATTCGACATGTAGTTTTTATAAGGTTTAATTATTTTTTATAAAGGATAAACATATAATTAAATATTAAAAGCCCATGAAATTTTACTTATATAAAACCGTCATGAATTATTGATAAGTTTTTGGTATTTTCGGAAACCCTTGGGAAGAATTATATTCCGGATGTTCGATGTTTCTGATGGCGGGGAGACGTTAGAAGAAAGTATTTTACTTAACTGTGTTATCGTTTTTCGATTAATTAATATTCCGGCCGATTTTAAAAATGCGTTAATGTAACATAAATATAATTACAAGGGAACACGGTTAATTATAGCAATTATATTACAATCCGATATGTAAATTATTGCTGCATCTTCCCGGCTTTTGCAGCGCGCACACACGGCCGCATTATATTAGGCATAAATAATTCATAAATAATTATTAAATAATTACCATTTGCAAAACAAGCGAGCAGAATGAAAAAAAAAAAATAATCCATTTGATTTGTGTGCATTTATTTACGTTAGTGTAGTATTTATGTTATCATTAAAGTTGAAGCTACAAGGTCCAAGTCTTCAAGGTTAAATAAATCAGCTGTTCGCAGTTAAATGTAGCCTATCCCTAATCTTAAAATTGCAAATTATATGCAACAGTACCCATGTATATGTATAAATAAATAATGTATGTGATAATTATAGTTTCCGCAAACTTTATTGCCTCAAAACTTACCACAATTACCATAATGAACATGGCACAGGCCGAGTTTTAAACGATTATAATTGTCTAAATCAAATAAGTTGAAAAAATTTAAGTACGAATATATAAATCGTGTCAGAGTCTTGTAAAAAAGTGGAAATTGAAAGTCCTTGAGCGAGAGATATTATTACAGTGAATGTGCATTTGTATCTTAATTTAACTTGTTATACGAGTTCAAGATGATTTTTATCGATATCGGTGTGTGTGATTCTCTGCAACTATGCCCAACCAATAATTTCGATTTTTTTTTAATAAATATAACATTACCAATGAAATGCTGAGAACTGTGATCATTAAAAATTGTACTGTCAAAACAACCATAATTAACAAAGTTTGTAAATATTTTGATCGATTCAATCTATTTATATTTATTTGTCCAATAAAGTTCTGTGTGTGTTAGGAGATATTAACTCAAATTTATATGTGAAATAAACAAATAAATTGAATACGTATTGAATTTTACGATACACATAAAATTTTAAAATAATTTTAGCTCGAACATAAAAATTATTAAAGCAAAAATAACATGACAAAATATAAAATTCAAAAAGCACTTAAAAATTATAATAATGGAGAACGTAACATATTAACCGCACGTTCCTGCATCATGTCAGCGTTCAATATTCAGAAATGTTGTAATACGATATTTAAACGATAAATCTACATCTGGCATGAAAAAAACCGTTTTGATATTTTTCAATATCAATGATTGACATTTAGGTCGAATTAATGTAAATCACAAATTGATCTTGCCACGCTTACCTCTATAATATTGAAATAAATTAATATTGGCATAGACCTTGGACGCGGCCGGAATGTTTTTTGGCCCAGGTACATTTGGAGTTATATTTAATATTTATTGACGTACGTTCGTCGATCACAAACATAATTTTTTTCGGTATAATTTTAGTCGGTCTGTGCGACAACCTGTGTTCAGCTCACGGTTTCCAAGAACCGTCCATTGGTCACTGAACTCGTTACATTATCAAATGGATTGCAGTCAAATGTGTTGTATTAAATGTTTTCCTACTTATACAATGTAAAACAGATCCAATAAATCCAATAAATCCAATAAATCCAATAAATCCAATAAATCCAATAAATCCAATAAATCCAATAAATCCAATAAATCCAATAAATCCAATAAATCCAATAAATCCAATAAATCCAATAAATCCAATAAATCCAATAAATCCAATAAATCCAATAAATCCAATAAATCCAATAAATCCAATAAATCCAATAAATCCAATAAATCCAATAAATCCAATAAATCCAATAAATCCAATAAATCCAATAAATCCAATAAATCCAATAAATCCAATAAATCCAATAAATCCAATAAATCCAATAAATCCAATAAATCCAATAAATCCAATAAATCCAATAAATCCAATAAATCCAATAAATCCAATAAATCCAATAAATCCAATAAATCCAATAAATCCAATAAATCCAATAAATCCAATAAATCCAATAAATCCAATAAATCCAATAAATCCAATAAATCCAATAAATCCAATAAATCCAATAAATCCAATAAATCCAATAAATCCAATAAATCCAATAAATCCAATAAATCCAATAAATCCAATAAATCCAATAAATCCAATAAATCCAATAAATCCAATAAATCCAATAAATCCAATAAATCCAATAAATCCAATAAATCCAATAAATCCAATAAATCCAATAAATCCAATAAATCCAATAAATCCAATAAATCCAATAAATCCAATAAATCCAATAAATCCAATAAATCCAATAAATCCAATAAATCCAATAAATCCAATAAATCCAATAAATCCAATAAATCCAATAAATCCAATAAATCCAATAAATCCAATAAATCCAATAAATCCAATAAATCCAATAAATCCAATAAATCCAATAAATCCAATAAATCCAATAAATCCAATAAATCCAATAAATCCAATAAATCAACGTATTAATTAAATTAATTAATGCAATTAATCCGATCAATCCAATAAATTCAATATCTCTGATAAGTCCAATTAATCTTATTGATTATTCACATAAATTCGATAAATTAAATTAATTCACTTAATAAAATTACGATTAAGAAATTCAATAATTCCAATAAATCCAACATATCCAAGAAATCCAATAAAAAAGAAATTTAACAATTAATTCAATTACACCAATTAATCCAGTTAATTTAATAAATTTAACCACTTAAATAAGTCCATTTAATCTAATTAATTCAATTAATCCAATGAGTTCGAATAAACCAAAAAATTTCGTACCTCCAAAATGATCAATTAATACATTTAATGTAATTACACCAATTAATCTGGCTAATCCAATAAATTCAATAACTCTTCAAGTCCAATTAATCTTATTAATTCAATTAGACCCATTAATTTAATAAATTCGATAAGTTAAATTGACTCACATAAATGCAATGAATTCAACAAACTAAAACTCCAGTGAATTATATTAATCCGGTTAATGCAATTGGTCCATTTAGACCAATTAATCCAATAAATTTAAAATATCCACAAAGTTCAATAATTACAATAAATATAACAAATTCAGTAATTCCGTTCAAATATTCTCATATTTAAAATTTTTTTATTAAAATAGTTCAACTCAATAAAATTAATCTTTTTACATTTAAATTTTAGAAATTCCATAAATATTTAAATGCATCTTAATTCTAATAATGAGAGTATGCATTTAGTAATTTTTATAATCATAATTATAAAGTACGTTGTGCATAAAATTAAGCATTGAAAACTGCGCCCGGACAGACATACGTGATAAATGCGAATTTATCGCGGGCAATTAACATAAATGCGCGACGTTCGTGGAAGATGTTATCGCATCCGCATTATATATTTGCAGCGAGTAATTTGGCAGGAACTGCTCTGTATTCTTGAAGCAGTGAAGGTTAAACGCAATGCCAGACCAGATGTGAACATGACAATGCCACGGTCAACTATTTACAACCTGACACTATTCCAACATATAGTTATGTGTACCGAACTGCTAATCTGAATTCTGCGGACGTCGCCTTTTATTACAAGCCAGTTTTCGTTGCGGCGACGCGGATTTCAATGTTTTGCAATAAATTTTAATGGATTGTTTTGTTTTCTGCCACGGTTGGTATTACAGGACGTGGGGTTACTTAAGTGCATTATTTAATAACCAGTCCATAAGGGAAATTCATTGTAGTGTTACTCATATTTATACCTTTGAGCTGAATGAGTTTTTTAAAATATATTAAATTTCTGAATCTGTTCACTCAAAAATTTTACAACTTGTTATTAGTTACCCCATTTTTTTACTCATGTTTGTGGCGTCACTATTAATTAATATTTTCTAATTGACAGTAAATAAGTAGATATCATTTATTTATTTTAATTAAAAAATACACGTTTAGTGGATAAATAAATAATTTACTTTTCTGTGCACCGGAAATTTCGGGAGGGTGGAAGAGGCTTATTTCTTACAAACGACCAATAAACAAGACACATTTTTCTATAATGTATTACAAGCCGGCTTAAGGGGTTTATATTATATATTTTTAGGCTAATTTCTTACTAGGCTCTCGTAACGGTCGCATTAATTATTTAAGGGATCTTTACCAGCCTCGTTTAATTAACGCTAACGTATTATGGAATAAGTAAATTAGGGTAACGGTAATGGGGATATATTTCTGTTAAAAATAATTACAAAAATTAAATTTAAAACATAATTTTGGCGAATGAATGAAATTATTTAATTATTGTTACACAGGTGAATTTACAAGGTTGGTGGATGCGCACGTGTAAATTAGTTAGAAATTGTATCAAAGAATCGATAATTATTTAGTTATAAATATGGCGAATGCGCAGGTTATAATAATATATTGAATACATAATTCATTTTAATAAATCGTTTTTATTACATTAATTATTTCGAATACGTTTTACAAATCCTTTTAAATTGAAAAATAAATCGTTTTAAAGTTTTAAACATACAATGCTGCCATACATCTTTTAAGCAATATTTCCAGCGGGTCATCCATCAAAATAGCTAGACAATCTGTTAAGCAGCCACTTTTATTAACAAAATTTATTGGACTTTTCACGTGTTGCATGGAAAACGAAAATTAAGTCGTTTTTTGTTACACCAGGAACTCTCACAATGCCATTGTGATTTAATTTATGAGCAATTTGGTCTTATTCAATGAATTTTGCTATTATTTAGAAGTAAAAGAGCAGATGAATGAATAGCACGCACTATAAATTTTATGCGGTTTATTATAGTAATAACTTGTGCCAAAAAGTTTTCCAATAAAACTGTTTTCCGTAATATATTGGATGTTTTGCCATTTTCGAAATATCGACTTTAAAATAAATAATACCGTCATTGTGTCGGACGATAAAGGCTCCATTAACCTGTTTTAAAAATATTACAGTCATATTTAAAAGCACGTTGACATTTTATGAATAGGATTATTAAAATATTAGCGAGATTTAACGTCCATTTTGATATAAAACACGCGAATCGCTGTTAGAATTATTAAACAGGATTTCATAAACTCGCGTTCGTTTTTAACGATGTATTTGCGACTGTTTGTGTGTGATATATATGATTGTTAATTCAATTACAATTTGTAAGGTTAAAAGTTTAAATTTTACTTTATATTTCCCATAAACTGTCATTTGATTGAAACCGGGTTTCAGCGAATTGAATGCAATATTTCCGATTCATTAACAGAGACAGGTGAAGTGCGATTAAAAATCTGACCGAGACCAAAATCAATAGTGGTATCACGGCAGCACTTAATAATCCACAGCAGACCGTTTTATGTCGTTCTTGTTGGTCGTAACTCGCACAATGCAAATAGAGAAGAAGGAAACGGTGTCACCCGGGGCCCGAATCTTGTTACATCGAACGATGGCGGATTAAATCATGAGATAAGTTAATAATAATAAAAAAGGCTTAAACTTTATACGGGCGGCCGTAAAACGCCGTCGGTAGGAACGTATCACCGTCTCATTATACAAAACGGCTCCGTGATTTATCGGTCCGAATTAAATGTTTATGTTTTGAGAAGGGACGGACTCCGTTGCCGTCGCTAAACACGGGGAGCACATCATATTCGCCTTGGAAGCACCAAATGGAAGCATTTAGTAACAGCACGGCCATAAACACACTATAATGCAATATAATGGCATGTGCTCTGATGTTTTAATTAGTGCCGTAAATCGAGCCCGAAAATGTTTACGCGGCCATTCCTAACGGCCACGGCGTCATACAAAAGATACGGCCCACCTGTTTATGCGGCCGACACCGAGGGAAATAAACCGAATTTTATTGTGGAGACATAAGAAGAGAGAGCCGCGCCTGCATTATACTTTACGGTCGGACGGGGTGCGAATTAATACCCCCGGCTGTTAAAACTCAAAATGTAACTCTAATCCCAACAGCAGTCCATACTTTCACTCCACTCATATTTTTATCACATAAAACAACGGCATTTGCCGGCAAAATCTGGTTCAGTACGACCAACCCTAAGGGTAATCTAATAATACCTGGTATTTTATACTAATATACATACAGCGTCAAAACTCTCGGACCCCCCTCCTAAAATAGAAACAAAAACTAATATCAGTATAACGTTTTTTATAGAAATGGACACATTCTTTGATTATAAATTCTCTGTCTGGTGTAAATAGTGACCAAAATTTCTGATTTTTATAGAGCAAGGGTTGATCAAATACTTAAATCATCTGTGATCAGGAAAGTGTGATTATTGCAAGAGAAATGAGCATAGAAAACCAGGAGGTGGACATCCAAGAGTAACAAATGCAATTCGAGAATTGTTAGATTCTTCTGCACTTACAACGACGACGATTTGCTAATGCTAATTTAAGGATCAGACGACCATAAAGAATGCCTACTAGGCTTACTAGGCAACATATAGCCACCCCTCTAGAATGGGCTCAAGAGTACATAAATTGGCTTTTATCGCAGTAGCCCTTTTTTCAGACGAATTCAGGTTTGGTTTGACGAGTGACAGTCGGCATCTGATGGTTTGGAGAGAACCAGAACGAGTCGCACGACTGGCTTTTCCCTGAGAAGTAGTTCCATTTTAGAGAGGGATTGAAATGTTTTTGGGGTGGTATTGTGCATGGTCGATGGACCCCACTAATTCATATACCAAATACATTAAGAGGCAATATATACCTCCAAAATGTTATCAGACCAATTATTTAATTCATGAGACAAGAATTGGGGAAAAATTTCATTTTTATGGACGATAATGCTCGACACTACCGCACAAAAAATGTCTAAAATGAAGATGAAGATTGAATTGGCTAACGAACTCGCCAGACATGAATCCAATCAAGCACGAGATATGGCAGGTCAAGCAATTTTAAGGAGACTAAATCCACCCACAACGCCTCAGGAGCTAATTGTAGCAATTCAAGATGAATGAGCCAACATTTCACAAGAAGACAAGAATAATTTAATTCTTTCAATGCTACCAGATTAATTCGCTGCTTCAAAACAGAGGAAGACATACAGAGTATGAGAATATTTATATGTTTCTCTAAGGTATATTATTTTGAAAATTTACAAATTTCAATAAATTACTTTTTTGGTTTAGTTTCTTTTTTTATATAGTATTATACTAAACCAAACTAACAAATATGCTAAAAACGTTTGTAATAAAGCAACAATAAATTATAGCATTAATTAATTTTTTTTTTGACGGTGTGTATTAGTTAATCCTCTATCTATGTTTATTTTTGATTTTTTTTCTCTAACGAATCGATAAATTAAATATCTACTGCTTCAATCGTCAAACATTTACCAGGGTAAGTTGACAGAAGGTCGTGTTTATGTAAGGTTCAGTCGATCGGAATGTCTTGCAAACGTCCGGTTAGTTACCTAATTTGTCTTAATGTTGGAAGTTAGATTTACATACGTGATCAAAGGAAACCAATGGCAAACGGGGATTGATCAAATAATTTTATATTTGAACACGGAATATTAGTGTTTGAAATTTAGCTTGGGTTCTCTGCATTCAATTAGTGCTATAGCTTGAACTTCTAAACGCATCTAATATTTAATTGATAAATAACGAAATTAACTTTTAATAAATATCCTAAAATATTAGTTAAAAAATGTGCAATAATCATATTTCTTGGCCTGGCATGCCGATGGAACTTTTGGTAAACAACAATCATCCATAATTATTTTTTATCCGACAGACGAATATTGTCCTCCCCTCGACCCATAACAACGAAACCGATATGAACTGGCAATTCGGACCCCGGGGAGGAATATCGCGTCCCGGGATTTATGTCCCTAGTCATAAAAAGCGGAAAAAATAAAGTTATTACGGACATTAATCTCTATTATTTAAATATTTCTATTACCGCACCATAAAAACAGAAACGACACCATTCGCCTCAGAAAACGATATTCGGAGGAAAAAAGGTGTTATGCCGGACGATATTCTTTTGAGGGGGTAGATGCCAAAAGACTGATGGCTCGAATTCCCATCAAATATAATAAAACGGCCAACCGATCTGTCCGCGGACGGCGTTTATCTATCCCGAAAATATGTGACCGACCACCCCACATACACGGAAAAATGGAACAATGTCCCGACAATGTGTCCATAAATGTTGATGTAGCACTCGAATTATTCTTGCTTTTATTTCGTCGATTTCGGGACGTTTATTAAATGACTGGACCCGTCCGACGGACATTTGTAAACATGTTGTATGACATTGTGAGTGAAAATAATGTACGATACATATTACATTAGATTTACTAAAAATGGTTCAACACTTCTAAGACACAAATATATATAATATTTTATTCAACAAACTTGAAATTAATAATTTTATAGCTTTGCAAAACCGTGAACAACCATGATAATTGAAAGTATAACGTCCTTCATATTGAGGAGGAGGGGGAGGGGGTTATGGTGAATAGCAAAACACCCTGGCCCAGCTGCCGCCGATCTGGGTACACGTAATTTACTAATGGCACAATATTTCATTGCCCGGACCTAAGTTTAGTCGTAAACCGCGGAAAGCCTTGTTGTTCGAGACGCTCCCGTGGCCCATCAATCCGGGGGGCCGTTGCTGAATCATCCTTCGCTTCCTTCTTTCCGTCTATCTTCCATTTGACCAGCGACAAGTTTTATGGACTGTCTGAAACAACATTAAAAATCATTTAATCAAACTGCAATAATTAAATGGGGACGTGATAACAAAATTTATAGATACGAACACTTCCGAACAGAATATCGGATGTCCCCCTCATTTCTTTGATGAGTTTCAAGAGGACATCGGACAATGATATCTACTAAATAACTAAGCACGTCCCACAATTATTAATCGGCAATCTGCCCCGCATACGAACATTGATGATGCACGTGTTTAGGAGCCGCTTTAGTTTCTGGCAAGGATGGAAAGTGGGACGCCTTCAAGGATGCCACCACCATCACCTACGGGAATTGGCCCCTGGGCGCTGCGTTTCACCACCGCACTAAACACTACATCATGCGGCGGAACACCCTCTATCCGCAGCCATTTAATATTTATTGTTGCGATAGAAATATGACCGTAGAATGGAGGGACGGTAGTCTCCCTGAATGTTTTGTAGACGGCCACCGGAGCCACAATTGATGGCTTGAATATTCGCGAGAGCAATTAACGGGTTTGATCTACTGCCGGTAAAATTGATAAAAATCTATTCATTTCCAGGGGTTTTAAGGTTTTCGTTATGTTGCCTGACTTTTGAACGCCGTTGTTGGCGCATGTCACTTCAAGCGGTTTCTGGTTTCCTGATACAAGCTGAAGAAAATTTACTCCCATATGAGGCTTCTTTAAATTAGGGTACAAACAGTTTTTTATCGAAGATACTTTCTGAATGATGTAATTGTTGTTTCAAAACTTTATAGGTGTTTCATGATTTAATCAACGACTTTTTGGTACAGGTATTTTTAACTTTTTTCTTTTTTAATAGATAAACTGGAGTTAAAAATTTATAGAATGATGATATTAATTAATTTTAATTAATCGATTGAGTGGGATCTTGACTCATTATCACAAAAAATATCTTATCACCTTACGACACTTTTAGATATTTGTCTGTTAATAACACTTTAAAAGACTGTCTTATGTGGTGATTAAAAATGTTAATTGCTAATTAGAATAAAAATCGTAACAATTTTTGTTTTATGATTTTAAAATACAAAAATCATCAAGATCAACAAGACATGTTTGTAATATATGTATCCGACTGAGTGTAGTTTCAATCAACTTTAAATAATAGTTTCGCTTAACTTAACAGTTGTGTTTAATCTTTCATTTTATTGTTGAGTGTACACAGAGGAACAATGCACATTGTAAGCTCAGAAGAAGTGTTTCCATTCAAGATAAACTGATCAAATCCCCCGGAACGGCGGCGACGACGACATGCAATCGCCGCGACGCGGCGTAGAAAAGCCTCCGCGTCTCCACGATATCCTCTCGCCACTTTAGAATGACACACACGGATGCTTATATATCGGAACTGACTGGTGGCCGGCACGGGGATTACGGTTATTGAGGGTTTTTTGACACTTCCAACTTCTCCCTTGAGATTCAATTTATTACGATGGATTTAAATTGCCGAGTGGATTTTGTGTTTTTTGAATGTGGGAGAAAACCACACACCAAATGATAATTAGAAATAAATAATACATTTGTCTGTGCTCATGGCACTTGTTTGGGTTATTTTTATTAAATAAATAAAATTATGTAGTAGAAAATTCTCCTCCCATAGTGTAGTACTTTGTAATCGTTTGTTCAAATTTGTTAGGTAATCTTTTGGAATGTTATAAGTAGTCAGCAGAGGGTGGTTAAGTTCATATGCTTTTTGTTAAAATTAACAAAATATTCCTTAATTATCAGAAATTAAAGGGCACTTTTACCCAAGAAGCATGAATGAAATTTGAGATTTTAATACTTGCTGAAAGTAATTATAATCTACTTAAATAGTTTTAATTATAAAATTCAAGTGGATTACCCACTCGAAAAGTTTTCAGTCTTGGGAAACTTTTGCTTAATTCGTCATAAAACAGACATAGCTGTGTTATAGCATAATCCGCTCATAGTTCCGGGGCGTACAATGATAGAGTATCAATAAGAAACCGCCTGCATAAACAACATCCCTCACCGGTTCCCAACCACCCACTCCATTGTAAACCGTTGATGAACAACTATAATAACATTGCGCCGACAACACACACAGTTTGTTTCAATTACAGTCGTGCGTTACGCACCCGCCGCACGCGTCCATTATTGTCCAACGTTTGAGGACCCGAAACCCGAAAACCGGGAGCGCATCCGAAAACGCATAATCAATCCGACACGCGTTCTTCCTTGTTTACACCCCATAAATCGTGGGGACAGAGGCGCAATTGACGTTTTACGGTCCCCCGCCTTCGGTGGGAACGACGGTCCAGGATCAGTCGCAAAAATATCCATTATTTTCAAATGTAACGTCAAATTCGTAATAAATATATTTGATTTATTTTGAAAATGCTTCGAAATTATTTAGTGGATAATAATTATCACCGAAGATAATTTTTGACGCTGCCGGTGAACAATAATTCAAAAAGTCCAGTTCCATGTATGACCGTCAGATGGTCCGCTCTACCTTTTCCCGTCGTCTCATCTCATCTCGGAGCAAGGCTATAAACTGTGCCACTGTCAGGGCGCACCATTGACGTTGCTGATTAATTAAGGGAAAAAAGGAGCAGGTCGCCGCTGCTGCTGCGTTGCTTTTTTAACTCAGCAACGTAACTTTCTTCGGTCTTAATTAGGACTGGCGTTTGTTCGAACTGGGCGATTTATAAACCAGGTGGTTTCCAAGCGGAGATTAGGATGATTTGCATGAGACGGGAGCGCGTCCAAATTACATTTTCAAGGGTGGAATCTTATACTTATATGTGTAATGAGAAAATTAAATTTTACTCGTCCAGTGGACTAAGCTCACTGATAAGCCGATAAAGTCGGTATTAAAAAGCGAAAAATTTATGTTGCATTGACTTGGTTATAATAAATTATTAATAAATCATCGGTTTTAATTACTACAGTCTGTATCTTTTGTTATTAATCTATGGCGGGAGGTCTCACCATTCATTTTAAGAAAATACTTTGTGGTCTTTTCCATCTCGGTTCTTATCTTGCAATAAACTTGTAACTGTATTTAAATACGTTTGTGGACCACTTCAATATTTAGCAATTCGTCGGCTAAATATTAGATATTTTATTAAATTTTAGAATTGCTGTTTAGGACACATCTTTTAATGAAATTTTTTGATCAAAGTAGTTTCAACCGTTAATTTGAAATCATCTATATCCTGTAGTCATGATATGAATGAAATTAATGGACATCAATATTTAATGCAATTTAGTAATCATTTCAATTTCATATGAGAATCGTTGAGGGTGTTAGGAGTGACTGTCGAGATATTGTAACGTATTTGAGTCACCCTCGGGCATACTTCCTGCTTAAGTAAGTTTTGGATGTGCTGATGACATATTTGATAAATATATTTGCTTATTTGGCAAATTCCGTAGGGGCGGAGGCGCGCGGCTTTATGTTTAGACGATGATATGTTAATAGATAAAAAATGCGGAAAATTTATCGCATTCATAAAATTTACACCCCATTTGTATCATTTCGTGAGCGATAGTGGCATTATTTCACTCGGCAAATCTATCAGGGAATAATCAATGTGAAACGTTTTTAGAGATAAAATCCATTATTTTATGATTTATAAAAATTGCCGTTTTATTTTACTGAAATCTGGCCGCAATTTATTTCTTTTCACGGGAATAGCATGAAGTAATGTATCTCGCACAGTGTTTTCAAACAACTGGCTCTTTGTTAATGTATCAACAACAATATTCTAATCTGCGACATCTTTACAACCAGTAAAACTTTTTTCGCGATGCCGCAATAAAAGCACAATTCTGTTTGTTTGAGGAGCTTGGAAATAATTGCGGATTTTCATAAACAATATAAGTCCTCATAATGTTTTTATTTCCTGAGCATTAAATCATAACATAACTATAAATACGGACTTAGGGCGTATTAAGTAGATATGCGGGGCGGCTTTATCAATAAGCTTGAGAAATAAAAATATGTTTTATAATGCCTGCGATATACAAAAACAACATAAGACGGCATTTTATGGGTAATTTTCCACAAAGCAAAAACAATGCCCTTGGCGAATGGAAAGAAGCTTTGAACTAAATTGAGATAAAATTATTTATCAAAGCAAAAAGAGAAAAAAAGTCCTTTATGCCCCTTAGATTCAGGATGCTTCGTATAGAATTAAATATTTACTTGGATAGCTATATAAATAAGTTTATTTAAATGCTTGCTTCGAATAAAAATGCTCTTTAATCTAATGTTTGTTTTTATGGCGGCACTGTTAAGTATCTGGAGCGTAATAAAATTTTTACTAAGCGTTCACTTAAGGCGAATAAAAAATTATAAACCTTGTTTAAATTCTTCTGACAGTTCATAGTTGATTTAAATTTTCTCACTCCTCGCCCATTAAATAATTAAAACACTAAAAAGCGTCACCCAAATAAACATGTTACGCACAAATGCAATCCTCATCCGGGGTCCTTATTGGAAAAACACGTCAGGGGGCACGGGGACTCATCGACCCAGTTCTTGTGGCGTTTTAATTAAGCAGGAGGGGGCGCATCCCCCTCGTACTCTTGTAATCCACCGATAAAGAAGAACGGCATATAATTCTTCGAAGCCCTGGCTACAACACAGCGAGGGCATTTGCATCCGCAAGCAATTAGAGAGCGATCGCTCGAAATCCACTCCGCGAACAGTAACAAACGCACCCGGAATGGAACGGTAATCTTTTTCACAATCCAAATATGCTTAAAACATTGAGCATTTAAAACTTTTCTGAAGTATTATTTATTTTTTGCTTGAGTATTCTTATATTAAAATGCTGCGTTTCCGAAGGGGATGGGATGTTTGATGATATAAGGGTGACGATTTTTCACGGAATATTATTGATGACGGAATTTTGACCCAGACCGTACACGGAATCTGATCTTTTGGTGGAATAAATAATTTATAAATTAAGTATTTCAAGACTAAATAGAGAAAAAGTAATTTAGGTGTCCAGAGTTTTTTTTTTTTAACGTAGATTGCCTCAGCCCGAATTTAGATATCTCAAACTTTTTTTGTAATTTAACGAAAAAATTAAGTGGATAATTCGAACATCAAAAAACAATTCATCTTCTAAACGTCATCTGAAAGTAAAGCCAATCTGGAGGAAATGGGAATGAAATTAGTTTAAGGGTTGTGAGAAGATTATTAGTGGATGGAGTTGTGTGTGACACCAGACCTGCAAGAAAAATCTTGGTTTTTACTAAAAATATGTCCAATTTTGATTTGCTTAGGATCACATTCCCTGGACTACAAAACAATGGGGACGAATAGCTTTTAGAGACGAATCTATATTTAATTTATAAAAAAAAGTTATGAAAAATAATGGTTTTGTTTATGTAAAACAATTTATTCAATCAATTTATCGTGATTTTTCAACGGATTTATTTAAAATTTATATTTTTTGTCTGGAGAATTTAGTTTCAAATGTTGGTAGTTCTGTTGTTCATAACTTGTTATACTATCTGCCTTTTTCATTTCTATGTTTCGTCATATATTTCTACATTATCTACATAGTTTTTGGAGCTCCTAAGTTGTGTCTTCTTGTATGTAACTATAACCAAATAATTAACAGCAGAGTTTTAATGTTTTTACTTTTTTATTTTCTATTGATATTATTTAATGATATTTCTTAAATAAAAAACTGTATTTTTTCTGAGATGGATAATGAATTGTCTTAAAATTCTTGTTAAATGGATAAATTTAAAATATTTATTAAAAAACTATCAAAATCAGTACGCATTGGGAGTCAAATGCGAATATTTTCTAAATGGTTGAGTAATCGATTAACCACAAAAGACCTTTTTTGTAGAGCATTTAATTTCATGCAAAGATATATATTATGCATTTTATAATATTTAGTTATCCACGAGTTATAAAATTTAGAAGTAAAAAAGACAATTTTGTTAAAATGTTCAAACTTTGACTTCCGATATCTTCTAAACGGTAACAGTTATGAAAAAATTGTAAGATACCTTTTTGTAGAAAGTTCAATTTCCTAAATAGAAATTGTGACATATGGATTTTGTCATATGGAACTGAAGAAAAAATGGAAAATTGAGAAGAGGAGGAACTTTGTATCAAAATTAAGAGTTAATTTTTGGAGAGCGTTTTTAAAAGGTACCCAGGTTCCAATTTTTCAGTGTCAGAAATTAAAAAAAAATAGTCAATTTTGTACCAGGATATATTAAACAACAATTTGCCTTCATATATTGAAGAAATGATGCTCTTAATAAATGTGTTTCATCATGAAGGCGATTCCAAACAGAAATATTAAATTCTGAGGGATTGGTTAAAGGACCAAAGCATCGATGTTTTGTCTTGCCCGTCCAAATCTCCAGATGTGAACCCTATAGGAAATATGGGGGATCACGTTTATAATCAAATTCGATACAAACATTTTACAAAATTAAATGAACTCATCACAGCAATTTAAGAAGCTTCAAGGAGTTGTCGTATAGTCAAACAATGGTTTATGTCACACATTAAACAAAGTGTTAATAATAAATTAAAAAAACAGGTTTAATCATTAAGAATTTCTTTCAAAATTAGTTTATAAGTTATAATAGCAAATAAATAAATCAAGTATTCTGAAGTTCTGATAAAGTTTTATAATTTTTTACACACATCGTACCTGTAAATGATTGATAAGAATAATCACGCTACTTTTGCGACGAATTATACAAGTGTCATAAAGGATTCATGGAAGCAATAATATAAAGCTCGACCACTTACCTAGAAACTATAATTAAAAACCCATTACCTTCAACAAAAAAGTTGAAATGTATAAAAAGTTCTTAATAACGTTCAAGCTCAAGTACGGGTAATGTCTCTCCTTTAATACGCCATGCATTATTTATCTTGTAGAAATATTAGCAGTGCAAGTGGCACCGTGTGACATGTTTTTACGCTGATAATTTATTTAGAGTGTCTCCTCATCATTAGCATTGGGTTAAATTAATAATAATCGTCCCGATGAGACGGTGTGATTCAGCCGTATTCGTGGAAATAAAATTGGCGGACGTTTCTGCGGCCAGTTTTGATATCGACATTGGAAGCACGTGTGGTCGCGTGTGATTCAGCCGCGTCCGTCGTAAAACTATCTAAATCCAAAAATGGAAATATTTAATTAATTCGGTATATTTTTACGAGGTTTTTATGTGCGCGCCGTGCCGCTCGCCTATTCCTTAATTAAATTGACGGACGAAACGAAACACATCAAGACGTGTAATAACCGGTACGGGCGTGTGATTCATGCCGGCGCGGAACCCCGCTGATTCTCCTCATATACGACGGATGGAGTCATGTCACATTTCGTGCCGGAGCGTCGCTTCGTTTTCCATTTTTCTTTTAATTTATCGCTAATAAACGTCCGCGGATAATGCTAAATCAGACGTCCGCAGTCTATGCCCGATGCATAAATAATACACAACTAACCGTAACTCCGTGCCCATGAACCGGTCACGTTTTAATTCATACAACAAAATATGACGAGACAATTTATATTGTCTCCGCGAAATCAATTCTACGGGGTGTCTCGAAATTGGTTGATTTTGGTTGAAACAACTTTTTCTAGACCATAATAGAAATCAACTGGAGTTGTTCAATGTTTCAAAACATGGAAGATTAAGCCTAATTTATTTTATATACAATAGTGTTCAATATTTTTGCAACTTTTTAACATTAAGACGTTGCATAATGTCGTTTTTGTTTTATACAATTGTTAATCGCATAGACCTGATCATTTTCCGAATATACAAGTCTAAATTTCATCAAGTTTCTTAAATTGTAGTGACGAGTTCATTTAAATTTGTAAATTTTTATGTGGAATTTAGTAAAAAAAAGTGATACAGCTTGTTTTCTATGGAATTCATCTGAAGATTAGAAAGGGCAATACAGAACAGCGATGCTTTGGCCTTTTAACTAATCTGTCACAATTCTGGTGTTTGGGATCGTTTACATGTTAAAACACGTTCGCTAAGAGCATTATTTCTCCAATATGTGGAAGCTAATTGTTGTTTAATATATCCCTGTATATAAATCAGTCTAAGGGGCTACGTCACGTATCCCCATCCACTAACCATTTTCTCACAGTCCTTGAATTAATTTCATTAGTTAATTTCCTAAGGCTAGCTTTAATTTCAGTTGATAATAAGATTGGATTGTTTTTTTTTTGACATTAGAATTACCCAAATACAAGTTTTTTCGTAGCTGCCATTTGTCTAATTTCTATAAAATTTTTTTAAAAATACGGATAACGATCGACTTATTTAGTCGTAAACTCTTAACCGTTTCTTCTCGTTTCCCTTCCTTGCTTTTGTACCACTGAATTATATTTTTTGTTAAGTTTTACTTCGACCAATGATTAAATAAAAATAATAAGCAAAAGATCCATTGTAAATAATCGATTTAAATTCAGAGAGAACAATGGAAGATCATACAGTAAAAAATTGCTATAATTTTGACGATAGAAAAATAAAAAAACAATTTTTAAAGAGTAAAAGTAGATTGAACGGTTGCTTAATAGACAAATTATATACGTACTGGCATCCAATTCAAGTAATACTGCTGACAATTTTAATATATTTCAAATTGTTATAATTATGATCACTTCAAATATGAAAACATAAAAATCCTGTTTTATATCAATAATACAAAAAAATTAAAGGCATAATTATTATAATAATCTTTTTTTTTTTGGTTAACATATTATTTATTGTTAAGAAGGCTTGGGAGTCTAATTAACGTTTGTTTATATGTGACTAGATATTTTTCATATAATAATTTCAGTTCTCATTATTTCAGATATTTTAAAAAATTCCTTACAGTATGAATCATCTAAAAATGTATTCATGTTTATGAAATTTTAAAGTTGATTTGATTATACAGGGAAACACGTCAAATATATAAGCCCTCCAAATTTCATTTTTATTTTATTAGTCCTTGTCGAGATATTGCCTAGACAGAACGTCATGAGCCACCCTATATACTCCATTACGCCCCTTTACCGTTTTCTTATATATTGGAAATTTTGCACAATTTAATCTACATATCTGCATACCTGGAAATATGGAGGCATTCTCATAACCTTTTTTATAACTCAACTTTAATGAGTAATAGCTCAGCTACACTTTTTTAATAAATATTAAGGATTGAGGATTTTTTTACGTTAAGTTACCGGGGTGTTCCCATTTTAAACGTGCCACACAGTCTGTATACATAAAAAATGCTGAAACAGATAGATATGTATTTTTTTATTTTGAAACATGTATAATTGCGAGGATAAATGCGGCCATAAAAGTCTTCAAACAATCGTATTGTGTCAAAGAGCGGACATTAACTATCGAGATTGGCAAAGAACATTAACGCCCCACATCTTAGTCCCATCAACCACGGCAAAGTAAACACATAAATCCAGCCGAAAATAATCGGTCCCCGCGATTTGCAAGTGCAAATTGACCGTGAGCAGTTAAGGCTAAAACACCGCGTTTATATTTTGCACGCGGACCACTCTCGTCGACGTTTGAACAATCAATAACGTGCGTAAAGCGTCCACATTAAGATAGCACTTATCTAAATACCGAGCCCGAAGGCAGCGAAAAATCACACCGTTAATCGCCAACATTGGCTGATAAATCTGCGTCGGTTGGTCGGTTGGTGTGTGTGTGTGTGCGTGTGTTTTTACCGTCCCCCACGACTCATCGCGAACATATTGCTAATGGCGACCGTCGAGGAAATTAGTTTGCAAACCCGGCCGTAAAGCAGTCGACACTCGCCTATTACTCTTCACTCAATCGCCGTTTGCCCGCCACATTCCGATGGACGGACAATGTTTTGCCGTTTTTTCCTGCTACCGATTGCAGGATAAATATGAAGATTGAATGTGTGGCACGGCCCAGGTCTATTACACGATGCTGCAGCTACAGCTCTTCCGCATTAACTGACGTGCAGTGATATTCTTTCAAATTGCCCACTACTTACTGCTAAAGAAAAACACACAGCAAGAAGTGAGTTGTTTCTGCGTTGTTGTCCAAATTATAAATCCATCGTGCCCACATACTGACTGAATTTTTTCACAAAACTTTATGGCCTCGTTTTTTTTTTCCTTACATGGCCGCCCCACCGAAAGAACCGAAAAGAGGAGAATGTTTTATCTGCCCCGTAGCCGAGTTTGTGTGCGTCATTTCGGCGGGAGATAATTTACTTAAAAGTTGGCAGTTGAAAAGTGGAGCGGAACTTTTTAACGATATGTGTGTGGAGAGACGAGGCGTCGCGACGCGGCAACCGATCAAAGCATGTATAGTGCCCGCGAAACCGACATACGTACACGTCTATTAAATAATAATTATTGTGGTGGCATTAAAGTAACAGGTGTCAACGTTTTTCAAGTTTATTCGGGAAATTTTATTAAGAATAATAAAATAAACATTTATGCACAATTTTGTTTTATTTTATGCAGAATTAAAATAGAATTATGGCGTTTTCAGTTTGCTAAATTCTGTAGTTCAATAAAAAGTAATGGGTTTATCACCGTTTTGGGCTTAAAAATTGGGATTCGGGTGGATGGAAGAAACATATTTTTAATAGCACGTTTATAGAGTGAAATTACCATGTGTCAACTTTATGACCGATAACTTACCGGCCCGCCGTGCGGTAAGTTAACGGGCACAAATTAAAATTCAAAACTACACGTACAAACATTTGTGCCTTTGAATATTAATCACTGTTTTAAACGACTTTCCAAATTATAACCGACCGTAAAAACGTTTCGTGCAACAACAAGTCTCTTATCGGCCAGTAATTGAAACCCTTTTAATAAAAAATTCAATCCGAATGCAACCATAAAATTGTGCGGCGATGGCCTGGCAATAAATTAACAATGACATTTCTCAGATTTCAGTCCGTCTCACCCGCTAATTAACCGAAAGGTTCTCTGTTTGCTTTTATTTAATTTGCTTATGGCATGTACGCTGCAATTAACCAGAACGAAATGACTTATTAGATAATTTTTCAGTTCGGAGTGTGATAAGTCTGCTAAGTGGAGGCTGACATGCAAACCAAAGCTCCAGCTCAGATTTCAGCGGTGTTGCCATGATTTTTGATAATTGATAATTAAGTAAGCTTAATTAATGATAAAAACGGTTTGCACTTGCAGTCCTTGAGGGAAATGTTTCAGCATGCATTTTGTTCTTTTGTTTCGGTGATAATACGAAAAGTATATTAATATATATATACATTATTTAGGACGAGGCCAGCTGATGCTCTATCTAACCTCGTTGAGGTATTAACAAAGTTTTGTGTTTTATTCTTTAGTTTATTATACTTTGTTGAATCGAATTAACACGGGAAAAGTACAAACTTTACAGGGTTGCAGTTATTTTATACGTCATGTACGGGTTGATTCATTTATGTATGTATTATAATTTTGTGTTCTTTGTTTTGGCGTTCCTATTTAAGTTTTGGTTGTATTATTTTTATTAAAACCGGTGGCCTTGCTTATATTTTATAAACAGCAAAACCATTTGTAATAAATAGAACTGCGATTATAATTGTAACTTCTGCGAATATAAAGTAATAATTATTATCGGTAATATGGCAGTGCATCGGGAATTTCAATCATTAACGATAACAATCGGTGTAAGCAACTTCGAACTTGGCTTTTAATTTCCCCTTCAGAATTACTTTTGTGTATCTCCTCCACCTATTATTTCGTCTCTTACTTGGCGATGTCTTGTTTAATTATTGTCCTTTGTTTCCCTTCAGGATCAATTTTCATTTTATGGGATATTATCTGGGAATACAGGGACGTGAAACTTTACACGATACAAATTAATGATTTTTTGATGAAAAGACCGGCAGCAATTTCTTAATTTCTACTAAAGGAGACTCACCAGAAACGAATTGGGTTGGATGTTTGTTATTCAGTACACCGTTTCATAATTTAATGGGTTAATTTTTATGCGTCGCATGCCATAATAAACTGATGGTAAAGTAAAACAATCGTAGTAATAGTGGGTTCAAAAATAATTTACTAAATCACAAAGAAAACATCGCGTTGTGTATTTTTAGATTGAGTGGCGCGTGTATATATGTATTACATGCACGGAATTAATTCGGACGTGATGCGAACAAAAAGAGTTCCTTCTCCCAATTTGTTGAATGAATTTTATGGCCCCGCGGGATTTCGGCGACTTCGAGACGTCATGAATCTCAAAGCTTAAATTATTTTACGAAATATCTTGTTGCTCAACCACGACATGATCGTGGCGTATTAATCGTGCCTTAAGATAGCTATGCCGTACGATTACGTTTTATTGTGACTCGGATCGAGTCGCTTATCAAATCGTTTAATTTTATGGCTGAATTAAATGAAATCTATTTCCACGCAGTTAATTGTAAGATTTGAATTAGTTCGACATGGTTTTGTGCAAATTCCATAATTAAGATATTTTATATTATATACTAAACTGTAATTTTATGGACGTTTTATATGCTTTTTTTATTACATATCGTGTATTTTCAGTTAAACGATAAGCCAAACTTACATAGTTATTAAAGCTCTTGGACAAACAAGTAACAAATTTAATGACACGTTTTAGTGCCGTTTATGTTATTATTATATACGACAGGACGGTGGTATGTAGACATTTACCTACTTTATGTCTAATAAGTAATAAACCCATCCCCATCTGTGACAAATATTAATGCAGCAACGATTTTTGACTGGGACAATTTCCTAAACTTTGCAAAGAGGCACCTCACCCCTTTGAAGATAATTATCACTTGGATATGCGAAATACATAATCCACGAGGATTTACATCGTTCCCCTCCTCATCGCTTCCTGTTTGCAATTAGGTGTGCAGCTGGCAGTGTTTCATTTGGTTCTCCTTTTACTGTGTATAAATGTAAATTGTTATTGGGGAAGTTTTAAGAATTTGGGTAAGTATATTGATTAACTGTTTCGCTTTCCCCCGGTCGGCTGACTTCGAAACAGCAGGGGGAGATCCGCTACATTTTAGTAGGGACCATCGACTGCTGACTCCAGTTAAAACTATTTTCTTGACGAACATGCGTTCGCCTGAGGGCGGTCGAGAGGCACCCCGAAATTAGTTTTCGTTCGGCTACTTTATTGCCATTCTTCCCCTGATTTTCGGCACATACTGAGGACCGGTCAAATTGAAAGAAATCTAGCAGCAATCAGGGTCAAGAGAATTTTTAATGATATTAACATTTAACATATTTTAAGTGCGAGGGGAAACCCTTTTTTGAATTATTTATAAATAATTCTACTCTATTAATTAGATCAAATTGGGAAAATACCGTGTAAAAACACATTTTTCTTCTAAGCCAAATGAAACGATTGTCTTGTTTTCAGCGAGTTAATGTGAATGCGATAAAACATGTCGGGCGTTCCATCAATTTTAATGCAGACATAAAGGGACTAGTAAGTCGACGTTTCAGCCTCAGAGCAGCAAATCATTAATAATTACATCCCGCCCAAATTGAGCAACAAACTGTTTTCGTTGCTTAGTTTTTTCGTCTAATTGGTTTAATGTCTTATTTATAGATTTCGTGGGAACCATATTCGAATAATGTATCGGTACAACGGTGCGTGACTTATTAAACAAATAGTGGCTGATTTATATGCGCTCGCAGACAATTTACTTTTTATTTGGAGCAGCGGATTCTAACGCCGAGGAAGAACATGTTTTATGGGCCTCTAAGCCATATTAACTTGTCCAGCGGAGCATCGGTTTTATTTATTAACTGCGTTAAATTAATATTGCCTTAGCTTTAATAGGGGGACCATAAAAAATCAACTCTAGAATGAATTTATGCCACACGAATGTAATAATGGTTTTCAGCGCGGCATAATTAAGTGGATCAGGACTATCAGAGCATCAATCAAATTTAGCGTTGACTCGTTCTCTTTTATTGGCGCTGATATTGATGTTTTAAAATCAGTAACGACGTGCTTTTTTGAACTTTAACGGATAAATTTATGGGTTTTATTTTCACTTCACTTAATTTAATTAATTTGATAATCTCGTGGATGGAGTTGGAGATTGTTATGTTACATGGAAACAGGTACAGAAGTGATGGCCAGGGAAAAAGATGCGTGGCGAGCTATCTCAGCGATGCATCGTGGCAATCAGAGACAAAAAGAAGCATCAGATAAACAATTTAGTTCCAGCAACATAACGCTACGGCAACAAAAACAAGAATTCCAGCAAGGACTTTAAATAATTATGAGCGTAATCAGAGATAAGTAATTAGAAAAGCCCGAGTCGCAGTTCCCGACCCGATCGCCTCGCCAATTAAAGCGATATTATGGTTTTGCCGAGCGTCTAGTGCAAAGACGTTAACGTAAACTTGTACAACTTATCCAGTGATATATATTAAACCGGCTCGGAGCTATCCGAGGTGCCTTAATCCTTGTGTATGGCCGCATGCAGACCATCACTCCGCTTAATAGATTACCGGGGAAAATCGCCCGGATTACCGATGTTAAGTTACGAAAATGCAATTGGGAACATGAGAGCGGGTCCTGTTTCCGACGGGGCTTTCGTGGATTGCCAATTCTCTGTTTCTCTGGCGCTCACTTTAAAACTAACACCGCCGTCACTGAAAAACTTTATCTAATAACCCATTCGAAAATTTTAACCGCCTACTTAGTCACGTTGCTTTCAGCAAACATTATTAAGCAAGTTTTGCCTCGATACGACGCCGATATCGAAATAAGAGTGGAGTTTTTGGGCCTGCGGGAAGGCGCCCTTTGGGCCCTGGCTTATCGCAATGTCAAAGACTGAGTGCACTGGGACCGGGTGTGTATCTCCAAGGTGATGGTTAATTGGCCTGACATTTCATCACGGTGTCTTTTGTGAGTTGACGCTGGCAAATATTTGCAAAGTTCATACCAGGGACTGGATATCTATGAGGAATTGCCACGCGACGGGCTGGGTAAATAAAATTAATCGAAAAAATTACGTTATTAAGTAAAAGTCTTTCATTTTTTGTTTAATAAGTGTATTCATTAATACAAATAAATATGTAGAATATATAGAATATTTAATGAATCATTTTTTGTAGTTCATGTTATTATATTAAAATTAAATATGTTCTCGGGTTTTGTAGTCGAAACAGGGTAATGTTTACAAGTTTCCGCCATTGCCAACGATGTCTTCTTCGGCGATAAGTGAGTGAACTGTTCCACTTTTCAAACGTCATTTCGGCCAGCAATATGGAACCCTCCGTGTTGTATTAGACGTGGAAATGTCCGGATTGCGTGTGCATATGTAGTCATTCTGGTTGTGGGGGAAGGCAAATATTTAGTGACACAGAAACGTCGCGTTCCATCAGCCGAAAAATGGAAACACGTGTTCGTCTCGACTGGACGATAAATAAGTTTTCGGAGAATCAGGGAGATTCTCTGGAATGGTAGGAGGGGGTTTCGTGTGCGCAGAGTATTATCGAACAAATTCATTTGACAGTTTGAAAAGTTTAATAAAAGCGCGATTGCTTGTTTAGTCGTTTTATGGGGACAGATGTGTGCTGCGCGCTCGGCGTCGGTTTTATGACAAGATGTGCACTATGTGCTCTACATTATCGAGTGACATAGTATCCTTTCTATTTTATGCGGGCGAACAGGATAAGGAATATATTTGGATAGAAAAATACTGCGTTGTCTGTCGCGAAGCCAAATATTTCCTCAATTATTATAGTGTTGTTGTCTAAGCAAGAAAAATGGAACAAGTCCCGTGAGGTTGTTTCTCCTTTCCCGTCGCGGGAAATATAACGCAAATACATGATATAATGAAACAAGGATAAATCGCTTTCCCTCGCATTTAACAATGGTCCCGGCATGTGTTGCTTCCAATTTTCTCACTCTCCTAAGACATTTTATTGAAACAGCCTCTTAGACTGTGCGCCACGCGGGGCCCGCTTGCGTATACATCAATGCGTTCCCGTCATTATGTCTGACATCAAAGGAGCGAATCAAAATTTATCGTCGTCGCTCCAAGGGAAAAATGGGATTTCGCATTCAGAGTTGATCCAATAAAATGTTAAAATTTTATGGAATATGTTTTTACTTTCTAACAAGTCAGAATAAAGATGAATAGGAGATCTTTCGGGTAAAGCATTTCCTTTTAAAACCCCTTGGATATGTGAATAATTTGTGTACAAAAATTCTCAGCCCGATCACCAGGGTTATGGTCATAATCTAAATTCAAATATATTGAAAATAATCGCATTAGTTTTTAATCTTACATACGGAACATATAATATTCTGAAAGAGAAACAAAATACGGTTTATTAACCTTTTTTCGCCAGACGAAAATCTGGGTTAGCATATCGTCTAAAGCGTTAAAATCCACGACCGATGATGTCCCGCGTAACGATGAGGACACGGCGATGACCGGGACCATACGCGGCCGATTAATAGGCCGATAAGAGGCTGCCGCCTCTCTTTATTACCGACGCACGTGTGCAGGAAGATGCGTCCAGATATGCAAATGAACGCAGTGTGTGATAAGGGCACACACAGATTGTCCAACGTTTTATTTCTCTGCAACAAGACGAACACAACAATACCAACGGAACGGGCAGGATCGGCTCGGCCAATTTTTCAGGGCGGGTTTCGTCCCGGCAACAAAACAATTAACACAACAATTAATGTGGAAGAACGGTCGACGTCTTCCCAAGACACGTGTACGTAAATATTTAATATTTTTATTAACAAAAAACGCACGTATTCCATTTAATTCACGCCCGCGAGAGCAATGCATAATTCTGGGAAAATTCGCCCTGAAATTTCCAACGAGTAAAATTTAATTTCGCAGGCATCCCCGACGCCCACGCATTAATCCCGCAACCGCAGCCCAGCACTCAAAGTATTTTCGTACCAAATGATATTTAATATCGAATTATTACCTGGAACCGGGGCCCAAATCAAACGGTGTTTCACGCACATTCCTCAAATGGCTGACGCGTCCCGGGCCCGCCCCGAAATTCGAAATTTAATTCGCGCGCGATGCATCGCCCGGATCCTGGAGCCGGGATTCCCGACAGACCGATTTTTCACCGGATCCGAGACCGCGCTGCGCGACGATAAAATTAAATATTAACTTACGAACGCGGAATAATTAGGGGCGGTCGTTGTCTTCGAGCCCTGCAAAGTTATTCGGCTGGAATTGTTTCGTTAATTAAGTATTCAGAGCTGTCGAATTAGTATTTCTGTCTTATCGTACCGGAACAGGGCGGATGTGATGCGTCAAAAAAGACGACCGACCGCCCCTGACACTCACAATCAGACAGTCTTCGTGCCGTTGATGGATCTGTAAACATTGCACACGTATGTATAAAGTAAAATGTATTATTAATGACCTGGAATATATTCAGCGCGAAATTATCGCAATAGTGATCTCTGACGAGACTCGTGTGTGGTTTATTCCTAAAACGGATTAAGAAGTCTCTTTGAATACTATGTTTTAATTAAATTATTGAAATTTATGAATGTAAAATGCATTTTATATGCGTGTCTAAGAAACATCCTATCGAATAATTTAATAAGGTTCTCATGGCTTCGACGGATAAGCATCAATAGATGGCCTAGATACTTTTTACTGAGGTACGGTGGTTAGTTCATTTTAATTATTTTTCAAAAACGACGTAGAGCCTTTTCTATTCATTTTCTAGTTCCACATCTAAAGAGAGCAGACATAGAGAAGATTATATAATTAATCAATTCACCACCAATCTTGGGCGTTACTCCCCCCTTAACCATCCATACACCATTAAGCATGAATAATACATATATGTTATTATTATGTATATTGTATTCTAATGTGTCAAAATATATTTTGTTGGGTAGATAAACATCAAGAGATGAACTAATTATGTTACATTACTATAGTAATGTAGGATGATTAGTTATTTTTTATTTTATTTTATTTTTTTTTTTATAATTAACGTTCTCACACTAGCTTGAATTTTCTACACAGGATTGTTCAAGGGAGGGTGAAGAGTGGAGCAACTCTTCCATACATTTTCTGGTTGAACGACTAAATAACAAGTCTAGAGACGATTAATTAATCACTCCACTACCAATCTTGGGCGTTATTCCCTTTTTAACCGGTTGATGTCACCCCGCAACATAGACCGTCATCAGGCTTATCGTTAATACACATTGTATTCTTATGTTTGCCAAAATCTATTTTGATGGCCGGATAAATATCAAGAGATGACATAGTTATTTTTTGATAATTTTTTACTATAATGTGTTGTACGATAGTAATTTAATTTTAATTAATTTTCAAGAACAACATTCTCACACTGAATTGAATTTTCTACACAAAATTGTTGAACGTGAAGAATGGAACAACTCTCTTCCATTCATTTTCTGGTTCAACAACTAAATAGCAAGTATAGAGACGATTATATAATTAATTACTTCATTATTAGGCTTACCATTAATTTATATTGTATTCTAAAGAAATATTTTTTTAATATTTGAGTACAGTATTGAATTTTCTACTCAGAATTGTTGAAGGTAGTGTAATGTTTTGGGCTTTACTCTCCCTTTAATAGGTTGATATCAGCTTATAACAGAGATTATCATTAGGCTTATTAATATATAATGTGTTTTTATTTATGTAAAAATTGATACATTTTGAATTGAATGATGAAATAGCATGTGTATTTATCTGATTATTACAACATTATAGGGTTAGTTATTATTTTTATTATTATTAAAAACAATGGTTTAAACAATTCAAGTTGTTCCCGATATTTGTGTTATTTTGTAGACAGTTTTTATCGTCCCGTGTCCGTGGAAGTTGCAAAAAGGGCCACAAAGAACGAACAACGAACGTTGTGGAGATAAATCCAGGAATTGGTTGCCGGGCGAGAGATCTTCTCGCTTATCGCGAAACAATCCGAGTAATTTTAAACTAAATCCATTCGATACAAACACCTCAGACGACGGTTCCGAAGGGAGCGAAATGACTCGTCGAGTTGCAAGAGAACCGGTAGGTGGGGGCGGCAGAGGTAGAGAGTCCCGTCATTACGCGCTTACAAAGTTATCCGGGAACTATCTTACTTTCCAAATAATTTCATCATTGAAGTGTTCCATAACTCGGTTGCACTTCCGAGATTGGTCCCGGACGGTCATAGCCGCCGTTTGTTTCAGATTGATTTTCGATTCAATTTTCAGCGGAGCGACGCAAATTTGCCGGTCGGCGGGGTGGCGGGCTGGTGGCGGAAAGCGCCGGTTTTCGGTGGCGAGCGGAGGAGGGTAGCGGACGCGCGGTATTTGTGTCGGACGAGAAAAACTGCACACGCTGAAATGCATCCGCCGAAACTCAACGGCAAACACTTTACGTCCTCCGTAAATGGAATACCAATTCCCGAAGATTGGCTACAGTGAATTTTTCCCTGCGAACATGCGAAGCGATCCGAATTAAATTAGCCGATATTGTCCGGGCTTATGGGGTCGTTTGTTTATTTCGAATTGAATTTGAAGCGGGCTCTTTGATAAATAAAGAAAAAACTTTTATAATAAAGGAAAAAACGACTCGTGGTAATTTTTATTGTACCTTGATGTTTGATTAATCTCTTAGATTAGTTAATAAAACATTTTAGTGAGGTATAAGAACTTTGGGGTCAGGTAGGTGACGTGTGCTTAAGCGGAGACACCTTTTTAATAGGAAAATTCCCGAGGACCGAATATAAATTGCGTGCAGTGCAACTTTCTAGAGAGGTCCGTCCGCTTTTGGGTGGTTTTCGGGACGCGTCTTCCCGCATAAAGACGGCATCAGAAATAAGCACGCGGGGACATATCGCTGACCCTCGTCCTGCCTGACCGTGACACCGGCAGAAATGCGTCTAAGGGGTTTGGTGGGTATAAGGGTGGGCCACAGGAACACAAGACCCGGGAATCCGGCAAACCGAATGGTAATATACAGGACGCGCGGACACAATTCTCCGAAGCACTGCTACGCAGTGTCAATTTTCCGTTTGCGACCAAAAGGACAAAATACTGGAGAGAACGACGACATTAACAAGGGCCCCGGGAACCCATTTCGTGTCAGTTGTATTCAATTGACACCGCCGTTGAATTCTGTGGATCGGCAAAACATGCGTCTGACGTTGAATTGCAAATCCCTGATTAATTTGTGAAAAGGACGGTGTTCGAGGTTCGAGGACCGGGGATATTTGCGCCTCCCAGTAATATCCAATTCGGGATCCGGTTTTGGGGATCTGGCCCAGGCCCAGGACTATTTTATGTAGTAGTTGCTCTGGATGCTTCCGATAAAACACCACTATTAATTAAATTCGAATAGCTGATTAATTCACGTAAATGCTCGCTCATACACTAGTAAATCCGCAGGAACGTTCCAATGGCCTGTGCGAGACCACCATTTGAATTTAACAGTCTGTAAATTAGTCTTTTGTAAAACCTATTTTATGTTCCTATAATAATGTAGTTCACAAATGTATAATTATTTCGAAGCTAATATAGATTATATCTGATGAACGTTCCCATTGTTGTTCAAAATTTGCAAAACATTAATTAAACTCGGCCAATGTATGTTTTCCCCACATCCTTTAAAATTCAAAAAAGAAAACAAATTTAAATGGTACAACATGTAATAAATAATGATGGGATGTCTGACAAACATTTACACTGTCTAATGAAGTACACATTTTAAATGAGTTGCACCGTCATAATAAAAATTCATTTTCTCTCTTTTAGTAGTCTCCCCCAAAGAGGTTTGTTTCCGTTTGTTACTTGAAATTTTATTTAATCGCAGGGTCTGTGCTTGCTATGTTAATTAGTCGAAGCAATTATTTCTCCTGTAATTAAAATAACTTAAATTCTGGATTCCGAATAAATCGCCGCGGCGCAAGCCCATACATTACTCATGGAGGATCACTTGTCAGGCGGGTAGGTAATTTGTGGAATCCGCTCACATAATTCCGAACGTCAATTTCTAATTGGAACCGTAACAATAATAAATTAACCGACGCAACATACATACTTATTTATGTGAGGGTCGAAAAATTCCTTTATGTTTTTACACCCGTCCCATCGTTCCGACTAGACATTTAAATATAATGGGAGTAAATTTTTCCGTGCTAATTATAATTGCAGTGCGTTACACCCTAGCCGACATCCCGAAATGATACTAACAATAAGGCGGAGTCTGGATCGAGGATTTGGGAATTACCTTTGCGCGGAATGTCATAAATTCGGGGCATTCCGAAATTCGTCTTCATTACGGCCGGTGATATATCGATTCTGGTGGCGAGGGGTGCGTGCTATTACACTGATTTCGCCCTTATTAGAAAATTTACAACTGGCGGCGCCCTACCGCCCCACCTCCCGCGCATTCGCTCGTTCCACGGAATCCCAAATTGCGACCGAATCGCAGAGAATTCTCGCAGACGGTGTCGCACATGATGTTTTACGGCTTCATCCGGTTGCGAGGTCTGTTTAATACAGTCGGCAGGAAAAATTTGAACACACTTTGACACCATTTAAGTGGGTTATTATCGGGAATTGCGTTTTGCAAGTAACAGTCGTACACCCGGATTCATGTAACAAACTCCATTTTTAATCAGTGAAACGTGGAGTCTCCAGAATAACTGGATTCGTTATGTGAAGGGTCCTATTAATTTGGAAATTCATTAATTAAAGCAAATTTCTTCGTGATAGCAATTCCCCCCAATTAATAGTCAGCATGCGTGCTTTACATTCGAAATTGCCAAAATAAACTGCTGAATCTCCAATTAGTGAAACTATTTCAAGTTTCCAATTAAAAACACGATTTTGATTAGAGATCTAAAAGTTAAAAGTTCGTTTTATAATTAAGACGTTATCGAGAGCGCACAGATTAGGCTTCGGATAGTTTATATTCTTTAATTACTTTACAGTTTTAAGGCTGACTGCAAATATAAATGTTGGACACACACCAACCATATTTTATTGAAATTGTAAAACATTTCACGGACAGGTTTAGGAGTATATTTGTGGAAGCCACCAGTAACTGGAAGTTATAGTTACCTTGAGGCTTCCTTTAAATTAAATAGTAGTAAAGAACATGGATCATTTTTCTTATCAGACGGTAACTGTAATTTAAAGTTACTACAATTTCTAGTTGACATTTATCTAGTTTATAACTGGTCTAATACTTTTCAATTACGTTTTCAGCAATTACAAATTGAACCCGTCGACCCTTACGACCTTTAAACATGTTTAATATTAATAAAAAAGGAGACTGCTAATTACATTATTTTTTATCAAAATAGATTTAGCGTTTCGAACCGATAACGTTGATTGATTAAAATTTGCAGGCGTGCAATTAATATTCGCGCACATCCGGGAGCGCGGAATTTTTAATTATTTGCAATTTGTAAATTCATAGCGAAATTAAACTGCTGACTGGCAAAGCCAAACAATTTGTACGTCGGACCAAACACAATGTGTATGAAGTTGAAATATCGCGCGTTTTTGATCCATTTTCGGTAATCACTCCGAAATGAGCTCTATAAAATACATCCACTGATTAATGCGAAATTATTAATTAGTTTTGATAAATTTTAAACGTAGGGTGGTTAAAAAATTCGAAACGACAGAGGAGCTGACAGCGTTAATTGATTATTATTAATTTTGAAATGTAAATTTGCATCGGACAATGCATAATTTATTTGCAACGGGTTAAAATCGAGATTTAATTAATCAAACAATTTATTGTATTAGTAAAATGTTAAAATTTATTCCAATCGTCAAAGTTGATTATTGTTAATGAATATATTTTCCACAAATGTTGGCCTAAAATCCGTTACTATTTATGAAAAAAATTTAATTGATCAAAATTGGATAGATTTTCACACCCACCGTTTTTTAGGTATAAGGATTAAAATATCTACTATATATGGGTTATTTTCGGTTCAAATATTATAAATTTATAAAGTAATGAAAAAACATTTATAATTTAATATTATACATATAATCAAACATTTGAGATCATACAAAATAAATTAATTATATGCGACATTAAAGAATATTCAGCGATAAGGGAGAGTCAAATTTCTAATATAATTATGCTGTTCATTACAATCTGTCATTATTTACTTTACTTTTGTTTACAACTCAATTTATATCTAATCTATTGTTAAGTTTTGTTCAATTACTTTATTGGAAGAATGCAGATAATGCCTGTAACGATACATACATTTGGATGGGCCAAAAAAATCTACTAATTCTTTTTAACTTTCCAAAGACGAGCTCTTAATTTTTATAGGAAGGTCCTCTTCTATTCAGTTTTCCATTTTTTCTTCAGTTCCATATGGTAAAATCCATAGCTCGTCATTACTTGATTGTACAGAAATTTCTATTTACGTTTCTTGTAGGAAATTGAACTTTCTACAAAAAACCTATCTTATATTTTTTTCATAACTCTTACCATTTACAATATATACGAGGTCAAAGTTTGGGAATTTAACAAAAATTTCTTTTTTACTTCTAAATTTTATAACTCGTAGATAAATACATATTGTAAAATGAGCAAAAAAAGGAAATCAAACGCTTTAGAAAACAGATCTCTTGTGGTTAATCGATTACTCTAACCATTTAGGAGATATTCGCATTCGAATCTCATACTGATTTTAATAGTTTTCTAATAAATATTTTATATTTACCTATTTAAGAACTTTAGCTTAAGAATTTTTGACATGTGTGTACCATTTAAAAGATTTTTTTTATGAAGGGTTATGAACAACATAACCACCAACATTTGACACTAAATTCTCGAATTTCCCACAAAAAAAATATTCATTTATTAATTTTGTGGGAAAAAAATGAGTTACTTTTTAAATAAACCTGTTGAAAAGTATTAAATAACTATACTAAATTGTAATAATAATACAATTATGAAAAGTAAATATTGTTAAAAAATTGAATAGAAAGAAATATATTCCGAAACGAAAGATAAAACATAATTTAGAAACATTTAAAAGAATTTGTTAAATTCTTCAACCTTTGTAAAATACTTTTTTTTGTAAAGCATTCAATTTTCTACAAAAAATTTAAATAGAAATTTTCTGTACGATCAAGTAATGGCGAGATATGGATTTTGCCATATGGGACTGAAGAACAAAACGAAAACTGAAATGAGGAGGATCTTTGGAAAGCATCTAGGAATCAATTTTTCAGAGTCGAAAAAAATAGTCGAATTTTTTGTTCAAAATTTAAAATTAAACATTAGTTCATAAAAGGGTTTAATTCAAATTTTGTTCAGTCAATATAAAATATATATTTAAATACTACAATTTATTATTATTTTTTGTCAAAGATCTTAGTTGGTACTATTTAACAATACTCTTGAGAGTAAGAATTTATTCCTGGTAGGATTTATAGTATTTTATTGAATAACATACTTTCAGTAGGAGGAAATATTACTGACATCGTTAAAAAATTAAGATGCTCCCGAAAAATGATTTACGATGTTATGAATAAATATAAAATAGTACACTAAACTAAAAATACAATAAGAAAAAGCAATTCCTTTTATAGACAGACTTTTTTTGTCTTCTAGGCACATGAAAAATGAATTAATTGAACAAAACTAAAGTTTGTACTAAAATGTATTAATTATCCTCCAGAATTTAGATGAAGAGTACTTTAGAGAGTGAATCAATAGAATATGATGAGGTGGTAGACAATACGTTCGTCGTCCTCCAATTGAAAATTTATGACATAACATCAAGCCTTGATTAAGACACCAAACAGAAATTATTTTGATTTAGGTTCAAATTGAATAATTGCAGAAAGAATATACTATAATTAGATTATATAAAATATAGAATATTTGGATTGCATTTAATTAGAAGTGTGGATTTCCTAATTCAACAACAAATAGTAATGTGTGCCGTTTCTCTGGCCGCCATTGTTAGTTGAGGATATTTTAGTAGTAGTTCTTATTTAAACATTGTTTAATTTAATAAAACACGTATTTTTCCTGAAATTCACGTTCAGGAAATTAACTGAATAGTGATAATAATCCTCAACTAGTGGCCCGATTCTCTTTGAATAAACAAAGTGGTTTTAATTCCATACACGTGGATGTTGAAGCAATTTTAATCTCCTCATATTTGCAATCGCCGTTTGTTTACGTGGTGGCGCAGATCAGTTGGTGGTGCCCTTGGCTCCGTCCGCCGACCATATCTGTGTCCCCGCATGTATGTATGTCTGTGCGGCGGTGAGAGAACGCGCGGCCAGTTTCCCGAGACAACTTCTTCAGAAATGCGTACAGTACTTAAGGACCATTAACTTGGAAATAAATCTTTCCCCGAGTCGGTCGCGCAAACAGAACAGAAAAACGCGGCCCTGGTCGAGCCAACAGTACAACTCGTTTATCGGTACTACCCAGTACCGTATTCGATTTGCTTTTAAAAGTTTAAAAGTTTGTGCACCTTAGGGCGACGGACATGTCACTGATTGTAATTTGTATGTGCATGAATAACAATATCATTAAGTATTTATTTGGATTTCCCCTTGACTGCATTTTGAACGTGGTAGTCTTTTATGATATGCTGTGACAAATCGTTGTTAATAAATTATTTTCTTTGGAAGCCACCTTTATTACCGTTTCCTGAATCATTAGTTAAAAATCGATTGGGGGGTGTTTGTCACAGGATAGGAATGTGTGCGAAAAATCGTTACCAGAAAGAAACATGTAATAAGTGTGGAATGCTCAAGCAAACGGAGTAAATTGATATATTTTCCCGGGGTAAATTCCTAAAACTATGTGGATTCATGGTGAAAGAATGCGCCAAGCGGGGAAAACGCCGATAACTGGGTAACCTGAATAAATATTCGTTACAGTTTTGTGGCCAATAACTCCATTAGAGGTTATAAGTTGTAAGTAAATTTAAGGTGTAGTAGTAAAAATATACGATAGAGACTTATTTGATGTACCGTAAGTAATTTATTAAAAAAAAAAAACTGTTTTAAAATATGTTTAGGTAGCTTTCACAAAACTCTTAAAGGAAACATAGAACTATTTTGAAATTAAATATCTTACACTTAAAATATATATACAATATATAATATATTTGTTGTAAACGAAATTTAAATTTAACTGAACCACAAGAGATAATCGAAAATTCTTGTTTTGTTTATTCGGGAAACTGGGTACAGTTTGCAAGAAATTAAATTTCCTGCGGCCTTCCGGACGAACAACTAGAAAGGACTGGCAGTGACTCGTAGAAGAAATTGTCACCGTGTCCGAGGATCATTACACAGAGCTGGAGCTTTTTCCTGCGGGCGTCCACTCCACCGTCCAGTTACACGTAAAGTGGCCTGGAAGCACCGTCCGTCCGTTTGTCCGTTTGTCCATCCACCCGTCCGTAATGGTGTAATCGCGGTGTGCCCGGCGGAACGTCGTCCGTCCCGTCCTTGGGCGTTGTTGTTTCTTTTCCCGACTTGTTCTGCACTTAATGGACGGGCTCGCTCTGCGACGATGTGTGTTCAGTTATAAATAAGACGAAACAGTAACGGCTAAATGGTTTATATCAAACAAAAGGCCTCGTTAGCGGGCGGTAGAAGCGCTTTTCGTAAATGGAAGAGAGAGACCTATTATGGGCCTGTCTATGGCCTTTTTATCAATGGCCTGGACTTGTCCGCACTACGTTCCCAAATACTGTTCCCGGTGATAAACTGTTGTCGCCTCCGATTCGGAAAATTATTTTGTTGACGCGCATTTTTATCTGTGCCGTAAGACATATTGCTCCCGAAGGAGCGGGGAAAATGGCGACAATAAATATTAAATAATATTAGACTTTTAGACCTGAATCGATTGAAAGCAATTAATGGTACGGTATATTTTACTTAAAATGCGGCTTTCTAAAAATTCCCCCTAAACGAGTCTCCGCAGAATTGAGTCATATCGATGCGTTAGTTTGGTACCAGGAAAAGTTGTCGACATTAAAAGGACTTCCAGCCGTTGACAGAAACTTTTAATCGATCACGCCCCGATAATAAACGCGCCGTTATCTTGATAAACACCCGCATAACACCCATCGCAACGCTGCGCCGCTATCGATACCAACTCGCCCGATTCTTCACGCACAATTTGTTATTCGCAGGAAATTACGGCACTGAAAGTAATCAATGATGTACCGTGTCGTTCGACAGTACGATACCGGACTGTTCGCATAAATACATATTGCCGTGCTATGCATTTTCTCGTATTCCCATTTCCACGAGGGGGGTTTGAATATAATTTGAGTGGTAAATCGAGAGCGTTGGCTGCGTCAGTCGCACGTTGCACCCTAATATTTATAATGATGAGAAAATGCCACACACTCGATGACAAGTTCGATCGCAGATGTGAAGTGAGTCTTGAGAGGGAGAAAGGGGCGCGCCTCTCCATTGCTTCCGCGGTAATAAGATCGAGGACGGTGGCACTAATACATAGGTTTATGTGTCCCGTTTATTATCTGGGTTTGGCACGCATAAAACTGAGCATGGCTCCCCATTTTTTTCATTCAGCAGATTGTTTTCTCGGGCCCCGGCACGTTGGTGTGGTACTTGAGAATTAAGATTGCTGCAACTATTGAACTGACATTACACAATGCGTGTACATGCGTGTATGTGCACGTCCATGTGAATGTAATCCACGAAGATAATTTAAATATGACAAGGAAACTTTTAGTTTAATGATACGCACTGGAAAAAGTGCGACATAATGTCAGTGACATTTGAATACAACGACCCACAGTAAAAAATAATGGACTTCAATCATTTCTCGTGAAACTGAGCTTTCACCCCCCTGTCATATTATCCATATTATATGTATATACCGTTGTTTAGAAGACAAACTGTCAGACATTAGGGCACCCTCGCGGAGGGCATCGCATTAAATGTACGCGATCGGGACCGCGAAGAGAAATGACGACGATAAGTCACGGAGCCCGATGACACGACCAGCGGATGAATGGAAACGATGACGTATTATTTCCAATTCCGCCAATCAAGTAAATTCGATTTTTATGCACGAAGGGAGTAAAAATTCAATGATAACTTGATTATGCGAGCGGGAAATATTGCCGTCGATTTATTAAATAAATTATGGGCAATGGGCGTAAATGATTTAATAAAGCTTTTGGGGATGCTTTGTATGTTCGGTGCGCATGGGAAGATTTTTGACAATAAATTAGCAAGCAAACACATTTTTATTGGTGTTAATTCTGAATAATTAACTGAGTTGGTTGGTAACATCAACGATTACACATGCTAACAGATGAAAGTCACATCTTCAACTTGATATAGTATCGAAACAAATATTTCTTCAGAGAAAGTTGGAAAAAAAATGTGATGACTTCTAGTAGAAAATACAGAAAGTTCGACCACATTCTGGCGACTCTAAATATAATGAATTTTTTTCTAAATGAGCTGTTAAAAGTGGAATGTCAAGATATTGCGTCATATCTTTCAGTTTACGATCCGTCCCTGCATTTCTGGGAGATACGCAACTGGCCTACCGGGCAGAAATGGAATCCCCGACGTATATGCGTGCCGAATATCGATCCCTCGCACTCTGGAAAGTGCTACCGGTCAGCTAATCTCCAGTAATGACCAAGTGAGGGCGCCCTCACACGCAACCTGCACTTCCATTCGAGACGCACTACGGCCGCTTTTGATCCGAATCCATTAAGTTCCTAAGCGTGGACCAGAAGGGCGAAGATAAACCAAATGTGTGGGCGATATGCAACTAAATATTGCCGATAAAGCCCTTATTGAGCCAACAGAGATCAGTGGAAAAGCTGAAAGATCCACCGTGCTAATATAATTATGTCGAGGAAAAGTTGGAAGGTGGTTGAATGATTTAGACAGTTAAAGGTTACAATTGGAGTGTGTATCGTTAGGAATTTATTCCGTTTTTAAATCCCCCCTAAAAGTAAATTTAAAGATTCAACATATTTATGGAGTGAACCTGGGAAGCTCTTTGGAAGTTAAAGGAGCCGCCATAAATAACCGAAGAGCATATTCAAATAAAAGTGATACTCGGCAAAGATGAAAACAAATTTTATACGCGTGGTAAAAGCTTTAAAAGCTGCCCTATATTTTTTCCCCTATTAAGACATTCCGAGATTTATGCAAGTTTCAAAGTAACGATATTCATCATACGGCATGAGCAACATATTTTCACCCTTCGTAACTTTGGGCCGCCGTACGTTATCCCCAGCGGCTGGCAACCCAGACGACACTCGGCATGTTTACAATTTCCACGAGACCTGGCAGAAGTCGTGGATCCAGCGCGTCGCAGTTCATCACGGAAAAATGCATATGGAAAAATGGCGGGACATTAGTTCTAAAAATGTCGCTGACTTATGGGATCTGGCCCTCCCGCGCGTTCACTCCGTCCGTCCCGTCGCAACGTATTTGAAACAATTTGCGCTCAACATAAATCCGAACGGCAACCATCGAACAATGTTTCATCCAGTTTACGTGAACGTCTCGCGTATGCAAACACGGCAATGAATCACACACAGCTCATAAACCATTTTAAATCGGTCTCCGCCAGGGACAATTTACTTACATGTAAGCAAGTGCAAGGGGAGAACGCGCGGTTCGCTCATCACGCACCATTATCCCAAGTCAACACTCATTTCGCTGGACTTACGCATTGCTCATCCGTTTCTCGGTACTTGCACTACGTCTTAGTCTAGCACGAAAGGCAATACAGCGCGACCTGCCAAATTGTTTCGTATTACTACACATCGTATATTTCACGAACAACTTTTAAGAAACAAAAAATAAATTGTAGAAAAATGTTTTCAAACTAGAAACAAAGTTCCCAGTAGTGGATGATTAACTGTAAACATGTAGCCACCAACTTAGTGGGTACATTCCACCGTTTATCTAATAAATAATGCAGTCCCGCGTTCTGTTTGTTTTTATTTCGGCCGATGGCTCTAAATCTTCGGCGTTTGGAGTTCAATTTCTCGGCCATTCGTCTTGGCCCCGCGCGAGCGTTGATGCCGGGTACTCACTGCACGCCGAAGTTTAAATTTATCGCCCGTCTCTTTCATCACGAATCCGGTGTTTCCTTACATACATGTTTATCTAAGTCGGAAAAATCTCCGTCGACATCCAATCCATGATGTGAAACCTAGCATTGGCCCGTTTCTTTTTCGTTGTAGATCGTGAGTTAATGAGTTAATTGGTTGTTGGATGAGTACGATACACAACTGCGGAATTCATTAGGCACTGAATTTCAATGACGAAAACTGCACCGCATCTTGCGACTTCCAAACAAGCCGCCACTAAAATTTTATGAGAATTTTAAGGACTAGATGAAGCTGGCCAATTGATATTCATGAGAGCACGCTGCGTTTTTAGCTTAAACTTCGGCGGACGACATTTTAAATAATTGAAAACGTGATTCAATCATAAGTAGCTGCTTTTATTGCTCCAAACACTGTTACCGGAAATACAAGAATGTTTTATTAATACTCTAAGATAAATTATGTTATTATGCAGAGTCTAGTGTATATTGTTTCGACATCAGTTAATCGTGGACGTATTTTTGACGATTCGCCCGGTTTTTATTTAATCTCGTGAAATTCCGGTGTAGCGTTCAGTTTAAGTTTCCATTGGAATTTGTGGGCCCTGGAGTTCTGTTTCGAGGCGAAGGCAAATAATTCAGAAACTTTTTTACTCTTGTCGGTAATGCAGGCCTAAAAAGTATTAAGTGTTCTCGAGGAAATCGAAAGGGCAGGGGAGTATGTGATGCGGTGGGTTCGCGAAAACGACGGAGGGAGACGATTGGGGGGACGGCCGGATTTCAGTTCATACATTCGATTACGCTTCGCGAGACTTGATGGATCAATCACGTCGCCGAAACGCGCACGCAATACGCCGCCCACGTCGTCGTCGTCGTCGTCGTCGTTGCCGCCGTCTTCTCGATTCCTGACAACTTGATGAATTTATTAGCTTATGTCCCCGCTGATATGTTTCGACTGGGTGAGATGTCGCATCGGCGCGACCGCCGAAAGAGGACACCATTAATTCGATATCTGCATCTCGCCGTCTCACCACTTCCCCCGGTCCATTATCGCCTGACGTTCTAAGCTTATCTCTACGCCGCGATTTACGATAATCGTGCTGATGGGGATTGATCAGTTGTTCGGGGGATTAAAAACTGAAACGGAGAGATGGACGTGTCGACTTACAATACTGTATGTGTGGCTTAACGAGTTTGGAAGCTGCTATATGCGGTCCAGTTAAAGTAGTGGGTACAAAAAGGACCTTAACTACTTAGAAACTTCACTGTGACTTTGTATCCTGTAATCCTTATATCTGCAAAGGAAGCTACTTTCCTTTATAAGTGCCATAAAATAATGGAATTGAACCAGAAAAGGTTTAAGATTTGGTTATTATTATAATTGTGTACTTGACAATTTCTATTAAAATAACAATATTCGTGTTAGAGATAACAATCACGGGCAATAACAGCCCCACGTTAAAGTTTTGCTTTGCGATAATCCTCTTTACATACGAAGGATACCTGAAAGCTTTGATGTTACAATGTTATGCTTGTTTGTGTTCTATATCCCTTCATAATTCCATAATCCCCCACTATTTGTCGTCGTCCTTGGCACATTTCAGTTAATGAATTGAAGAACCTGGAAAAGTTTCCCCCTCAATTATATTTACTCGAGGTTTTATAATAGTTTTATGAACTTTGAAGTTGGAATTAATTTACTTAAAGAAATGGAACAAATAAGATTAGTTGTAGAAATTTATTCGATTTCCAATCGGGGGAATTTCAGATTTTCTCCATTATTTTAGTGGCGTTCCAAAAACATACTTTCGCACAAAAAACTATAATGATGTTTTGCCTACATAATATACTTTTTATTTATTTATTTCGGTGCCTTAAAAGAAATAAAGAGAAGTGGACAAAGATTTGGTCTGTTTGTGGCGAGCATCTGGCGTAAATCTCCAAGGATAAACATTTTCCAGATGATGCCGCTCAGTCCGTCGGTTTCCCGCTAATAGTACGATTGGGGTGTCATTAAGGCCTCTCTACTTTTGGGCCCTGAGGCGAACGTCTCTTCGCGGCATTTCCAACCGGGGTTAGTACGTGTGTATGTAAGTACAGATTGCCGATTTATATACTAAGAGAGAGAGGTACTTTTGACCGCCACCGGTGTTTTATCCGAACCGGGAGCGGCCTCGCTTTGCGGAAAGTAAAAGTATTTGTTTAATGGTAGCTCGAGGGAATTTCATCTTATTGCACTGCTAATCAGCGTAATTGGTCGACGTTTAAAAGGACTGCCACTTAATTTTTTCCTGCCGCTGTGTCGTCTTGTTTAGCTGCAGACGAAACGAAAAATATAAAGCGTTCAAATTATCGGTGTTTAAACAAAATCGACTTGTTATATAAAACCTTATCTAATACTCGTAATTTTTTTTTCTTTGATTGATTGATTTTTTATTGGAAACTTGAAGGGAACTTTAATATGCACTGCGAAATTGCTTGGTTTTAAATTATCTCTCTAATCCGCCCCTCCAGTTTTTGAGATACCCGACGTATTTATTCTCCTCGGCAAAGTTACGGATGATTTTAAATATTCAAAATTTCGTGTTTTACAAGACAAGAGCGCCGCGCAAATTTATTCTTAATTGGGCAATAAATTATTAATGAGTCACTCCGGTTATCCAGCGCTGGTAGCTGTGCTGCCGCCGCATATAACTATAACGTTCAATTTGAGTCAGTTATTTATGAAGTTTTGATTATTGAATAATGACCCTTTCAGAGGACCCCAAAGAACACATAATAGACTCATTTGTCCGCAAATGCCCTGGCATTCAACGGTCGGGGATCGTTTATAAACACAAGACACGCCGTTCTACTGTCGACTCTTGCTTTTTCTCGTCGCCAAAGTTAACCAAAACACAGTGGCAATTTATTATCGCCCATCATCCATCAATTTCCCAGTGTCATTATCGCCCCGGATGATATCTTTTGATTCCCCTAAAAACCGGCCGTTATAGATGGAACGATACCGGTTTTCGGGGGAGGCGAGTTCCAGGGATGGGAGGCGACCGATGGAGAGTTGCAACGCCCGACAGTGGACATGGCGAGGATCGATTCGCATCCGTCATGCCGTATGACATCACAGGAAGTCCATGATACTTTTTGCCAGACCGAATCCGATCCCATTTCAAGAACAATCCAACTGTTACGGATTCAATCCTTGCACGATTGCTGATTTGGCTAAAGAATTACTCTTTACTTATGTGAAATTCATTCTTGCCAATCTGTGCAAAAATAAATAACCGTTCCTTGTTACTTTGCTGGAGAATAATTTTAATTTGGAAACTTCATCCTGAAATTTGTTGACCTGCAGGTCAAATTGTACAGTCCTGGTAGATGGCACAAAAGCCTCGGAGGCTGGGACTTGATTAAACCGAAGGAGTTATGGTGCTTCCGTTTGACATCAGATACATGGACGTGCATAGCGATTCAAGGGGACGCAGATGTTGTATGTGTGTGTGTGCGACCGCAATTAGAATCCACTGGAGAAAAATGACCGACATATGCCCGAACCTAATTGAATCAAGCGCCTGAATCGATACCCACCTAGAGAAGGTCTCTAACAAATTCATTTCTTCTAATGTCAATTTATTGAAGTTGCACGTTACAAGCATTACTTTTGACCTTCTCGAAACGTCAATAGATGGTTAAGTTCTCGTATGTAAATGAATCGTAATAAAGAAGATTTAATAAAATATTCCGTTATTCAATTTGTACTTAATTAATCCGAGATAAAACAGTCGGTAAGTGTATTCAAATTGGCTTGTTCAGTGCACCTCAATCTACCGGTATCTTAGACGGAATTATTGCCGAAGCAGTTAGTTCGCTTATCCGTTCGAGATCTTCAGTATAAGTTGAAATTAGTTGGTTCATTTGTTAAGTCTCTCTCAAATGAAGGAGGAAATACGCGGGCCATTCAGGTCTAGTGGCAGATGCTGCTAAATCTAACAAGGGTCCTCGCTTGATAATATCGCAGGAGATCGCCCAACAAATAATGAATACTAATTTAACTTTCCGTATTATTATTAAAATAATCAAGTAGGCATCGCTAATTTGGCGATCTTCATTAAATTTTTATTCAATTAGAAAACTACAATAAAGCGCAATGAACAATTATTGTTGTGACCATTTTTAGTTCGTACAGATCAACACCACTTAAACTTTATTAATTACTTAATTTAAATTTTCATTGCTGTTAATTGCGTTGACTAAATAATATTTACTAACGTAAGTGTCTGGAAAAACAACTACGTACATAAGCCAATGATGGTGTCCCCAAAATGGCACGAGTAATTAATTAGTTTATAGTTTAAACTGCGTCCTTGTCAGTAATTATAATTATTTAAACTCATTAACTTTTATAAATTGTTACGAACTGAATTGATTAACTACTGTTTAAACTTGTTGATTCGATTTTTGTGCAAAACTATAAACTTGTTTAATGAAATACACTCAACACTCTTCATTTTGTTGGTTTTATCCATAAAGTTTTTATGCCGGGGGGTGAATTAGGGGGCATATTTATTGACGGAGATGGAGTTTTATTTAAGTTATGTTATATAAATATGTTGATAGATAAAATCAGATAGATTTGTATCCAGTCCAATTTTGTTTATGTAGCAGCAACAATTTCCTTGAGAGATGTATTTTAGCAATTTTACAATTTAGATAAGGAACAATACATAGTTTGTTCGAACAAGTTCCGTGTAAAATATGGCCGTGCTTTTGGCGCGGCGCGTTGCAAGCGAAAACGCGAACAAAAAGGGGGCGACTGCACTTCACTCTCACGAAAGTTGCTACATATGTAGATTTCAAAAACTAAGCATCTACGAATAACATTTTGTCGGGTTGAGCTTAAAATACATCGTCGCCTCGTAACTTCCCCCCGACAAAGTTTTCAATTTGAGAGCGCGGTGTCCTTTTCGCGAAAACAAACATCTCGGTCCACTGATCCAACAAATTCGCCTTAAAAAGCATCCACTTGCTCCGTTTCATCCGATCAAACAAACTATAAAGATAGTAAAAGTGTTGGCACCAGCCACCGATGCAAGTTGTGACATTTACCTCCCGGGCGGCAATTTTCTTTTCAGCTTTAATATTGCCGACACAGTCGCGCTATTATTTTTATGCACTGCATGTTATGATATAAAGTCAAATATAATCTAACCTTTACGACGACAGTGTCTTTCTTCCCCGGGCGGGGAAGGATAAAATTTTATTGGCACCGGGGATTTTCAGCATAAATGTGCACAAACACAAACGCCTTTTATGTTACACGTTTTCCCACTTTTATAATTTGATTGCTATTGCATTTCTAATTGAACAATTGAAGAATTGCTGATTGTTTAATTAATCGTATTCGTTTACCTCTCCGAATCAATATGGGGGTTGTATTCGCAACCTCGGCCCTTGGCTCAACGAACAAAAACAGTTTCCGATGAGATAAGAACAGTTTCGTTATGGAGCCAAGCAATGTTATAGCCGTGTTTCCCTGGCGCGTAATGCTTTTATTATACACAAACAAATGGAATGAAATTAGGTCTTTACGGAAGCATTACGGCACTAATATCATACATAAATGAGTTTGGTCTCCTTGTAGAATAAACGTTTTCGTTCCCGGAAACTGTAATTGTTGCTAATTAAGTAATTAAACCGGGAGTGATCTACGAGGTGAGCGACGAACTTTGCCAGGCTATAAAGAGACGCAAGTGTTGGTAAAAAATTCAAATATCTGAGCCCAAACTCGAAACGTAGCAACTTAAATGTGTTTACACAAGTTGTTTTAAAGTTTCATTGAGTTCCGTTAAGGGGATTTGAATACACGTCGATTGACAGAAGTGCGGCTAAAATGTACGGCATCGGATCGGAAATTAATCGTACAGATTTAATTGATTATTGAATCTTTTATGTCTTGGTTTTATTTCGTTTTCCCCTCCCATAATTCATGGCGTTCGCTGAATCTTGAGCAGTTAAAGTTAAGCATAATGGTCCAGGCCGTTATGACGGGGCCGGTCGCTTCTTTTATGGTACCGGACCCACTCGTAAAATCGACGTCGGACTAAGAATCGTCCGCCACTTGAATATATTGGAACAATATTATGTGGGAGCCCGTTGCGGGCACGGCGACGGCCATTAAGGTGGACATATCAACGCGACGATGACCGTCAACCATAAAGTCCCCTACAGCCGGAATGGTCCGGGCCTAATAAAGTCTCTCCCCATTAAAGCCGACTGCGATGGGAGGAATTAGGTAAGAAGACAACAAATAATGTCCGAACTGGAGCAGACATTGTAGTCAAGGAAGTGTGATTACGACGAAAATCACTTACGCCGAATCGAATTTATCGGTGCATAAAGATTAATGTCTCGCGAATATGTGTTATGATCACTTTGCAAGTTTGGTACATGATGTCCCATTATCTACCGTTTATGGGTCTTATTGCTCTGTCGAATTCGATCTAAATCGCTCGTAGTTCTATTATATCAACTGTTTTGAGTTTTGACAATCCCACTTTCGAACATTTCTCTATAACTGATATCTGTTATCTTAAATTGGGACCGATGTATTTAGTGTTTCTCTCTATTTCCGGGCTCCCAATTTAAAATAATGGATATCCATTTTAAGGCAATATTCCGAAGGGAGCTTAACGTATACCATTATTTGTAGTAAATTTGTAAATAAAATATACCTATAGAGATAGCAACATTTTAAATATTTTAGTCAAAATTCTTTTACTCAATGTGAATTGTTAAAATAATATTAATGTATTATCGTTTATACTTTATTATAAAAACTACCATATTCGTATTGTGTAAAATTTTATATATATTTTCTGAATTCAGCTGGACATAAATAAAGCAATAATAATTTTGAAAAGGTTTTTAATGATTAGATCTATTTAGTTTAACATTAATACTCTAATCCACTGTTTTGTGGTCCAGTGCCGTAAGCAAGTGAAAGTAGGACTCACATTTTTAGTAGAAACTAAAATTTTTCTTGTAGATTTGGGGTCAAACGAACCCCCATCCAACAACCATTTTCTCATAGTTCTTGAATTAATTTCAGCAAGTCCCATTTTCTCCAGACAGGCTTTAATTTCAGTTGACAATGAGATTGGTTTGTCTTTTGACATTCGAATTATCCAGTTATCGATTTTATTTCAAGTTTTTTGAACTCAGACAAATTTTTTCGTAGTCGCCACTTGGCCAGATTGTCTAAATTTTTTAATAATGCTGGAAACGATTGACTTATTTAGCCGCAAACTCTTCTTGTTCCTTTCGGTCTTGGTAACGCTGATTTATAATTTTTCAGTTTCACTTCGACCAATGATTAAATAATTATAAATAATAAATAAAAGACTGCTCATAAATAATCGATTTAAATTCACAGAGAGCGATGAAACACTATAAAGTAAAAAGCTATAATTTTGTCCATTAAAAAATAAAAAAGTATACAAGGGATAAAATTAGTTTGACCATTTCCATAGTGGACAAAACAACAACAACAGAAAAAAACATTAAACATTATATAAATTCTTTATCGTTTGTAAAAATAAATGTAAAAAAAACTAATAGTAACAACTTTTATTTTTCGTCGCCATTCTAAATTTAGATATATGTGATATATTTTTAAATCAAGATAAACTTTGTCTAGGTAACGCTTACTAAAGTTTGAACGATTCAGGTAGTGAAATTTTAAGTGAAAACATTACAGAAATAAAAACTCGAGTCTGTCTCTGAATTGTTTTCGTTTTCAGCATTTTTAACCTACCTTGAGGGAGACTGCAATTTTATAAACTTCACTATCCAGAGGCAGAGAGTCAGTGTCTACGTTTATGAGTATGTGCGAAATATAGATACTTGGATCGTGGAATCGCTAAATTCGCCGGGCCGTTTCCTTATCTAGTCCGGAATATGGTTATACACTTCACCTATTTATTTTAACGAGGTTAACCGTACCACTTTAAAACGGTGCTTTCGTCCTCCCGTATAATGCCATGGAGACAGGTAATGTGATATTACGTATTTAATGATATTTAATTCTGCACCATCAAGATTCTCAGTTCGAGAGTTCGCCGAATTGATTACATCTTGCATAGTTCATAAATCTTTCAGTAATATGTAATGAAATTGCGTCGCAATATTGTACAGTATACGTACGTACGATGACATAGTAAATTAAATTAAAAATGTTTCTCGAATGCTGTTTATATACTGGGGATTATAATGCCTGAAATTTAATATTCAAAACAATTTTACGAGGAAAGTTTTCTTTGTCGTTAACCGAATTTTGTATGAATTAGGTCTGGTAATATAGGTACTAGAAAGTATCCATCACCAAAACATAAAATGTATATTACTGAATAAGAAACTTATTCCATTCAATTTTTTAAATTGACATGTTTACCGTTTTGTTTTTTCAATTTATCAATTTTCGGTATCGTTTAAGTAAGTGACTGCCTCCCCTAGTTTCCAATTTCTTATTTTGCATTCTTACATAATAACTTTGAGATATTGACCAATATACAATTTTTTTTTTCGGGCCGTGAAATATTACACAAACATGTTTTTTTCCCTGTGAACGCGGCGAAACTGGCGGCCAGTTTTCCTATTTATATGCAATCTCGAAAAGTGACCGTGGGGGAAAACTCGCATCATAAGCAGATGTTTTTCTTTGATAAATGATTATTATTACGTATTCAAGAGGGTGTTTGATCATAATAAATGAAATTGACACGTGGGTTAATTGTGCGGGGAAATTTATTTGCGTCAGAATCACGCACCCAAAATCCATATGTTATTAATTGATTGCCGTGAATACAGGTATCGTGTAACCATATATTAGATCATTTTCACAACTAACAATTACGGTGACGACAACTACACGGTGCAACGTTGTTTTATTAAACAACAACAGCTAGTTAATCTACAATGGGTTTGGGATAATAATTACCCAACAAAAGCTCGGTCACTTAAAATGATTTATGGAGATTTCTTAATTTTTTATATGCCTCCATTTATATGCCTTAAATGACAGTATCAATGTATTTTTCAAGCACGCGATATATTCATTATTTCCATTGTTCTAATGACAATTAAAAATCTCTTTTAGTTAATTAGAAAATCTGGTTTACATGCTAAGTATGTATTTATTATAATACTAATTCCTGTCTTTCTTTTATTGCTGCCTACATTTTTAATGTGCAATTTAGATTTGGTTATAAATAATAAAAGAAATTATTATAGAATTTTTATAGAATTATAGAACATTTAACTATTTTAATTGTTTCGCAGTTGTGTGGTAATCAATATTTTTTGCAGCTAGTCTTTATGAGCTTAACATTTTTCATAGGTCACAATTACAATAACTACTTTACATTTTAAAGATCCACAATTTTCCAGTTATTTTAATAATATATGTGTAGTCCTTGTCTTTTTGAGAACTAATTAAAAAATTGCACGTAAAGTTATAAACTACAATTTACATAATATAACGTTTTATTCAAAGGAATATGTGCATTACACTATTTATAGTTATATGGTTATATTTTAGTTAATTATTATTATGATACAGTAATTTTTAATGATTACAAAATAAAGTTATTTTATCATTTAATTATTTAAATTGTTTTGCATCTGCTTGTATTTAATATTAATGCAGCTAATCTATTTGATATTAAAATTACTATAAAGGTATAATTACTAGTGGCTTAACGATAAATAGTCAGATTTTTAAGGGATAATTCGAAATAATTCCAGTTTTTCATAGATTTCTGTTATTGGAATATAAATATATACGTTTTATTTAAGGAAGTATATCGATTAATATGGATAATTTAATAAAAAACGTATAGTGACATTTGAGTTAATTATTATTTGATGTGATATTTTTGAATTACTACAAAATGAAGTTATTTTATCATTTAATTATTTAAATTGTTTTGCAGCTACTAATAATCAATATTAATGCAGCTAATCTACCTGGCATTAAAATTAAGTATAAAGCTACAATTACAATATCCACAGTTCATTTTAAAGGGTTCATAACTTCCCATCTGTTTTAACGATAAGTAGTCTTCAGATTTTTAAGAGCTGATTCTGAATAATTACAGTTTTTTTTAGATTAATGTTATAGTAATATAAAGTTATACGTTTTATTCAAAGAAACATATGGATTACACTAGAAATAATTAAAAAAAATGCATGGTGACATTTAAGTTAATTATTATTTGAAATGATATGTTTGAATTACTACAAAGTGAAGTTATTTTATCATTTAATTATTTAAATTGTTTTGCAGCTGCTAGTAATCAATATTATGCAGCTAATCTATCTGGAATTAAAATTACTATAAAGGTACAATTACAATATCCACTGTCTATAACTTCTCATCTGTTTTAATAAGGATTCTTCAATTTTTAAGGGCTAATTCCAAATAATTACAGTTTTTCCTAGTACATTTATTGTAATAAAGGTACAATTACATTATCCACTGTTCATTTTAAAATTTTTCATAGATTACTGTTTTATTTTTATCAGTATCATGTATATTACAGGATATATATGAATTAATTACTCTAGATAGATTTAAATAAAAAAAAAACATAATGACTTTTTAGTTATCAATAATTAATTACAGTATGATATTTCAAATCATGCAATATGAAGTTATTTATTTTATGATTTAATTAATATTTTCTGTTTTGCATTTGTGTTAAAATCAATATTTTTTGTAGCTAGGTTTTGAGGTTTAAAACTTACCATACAGGTATAATTATATGTTAATACCTGATGTTCAATTTAATTTCAACTCCCAGATGTTTTAAGGGCTAAGTCAAAATAAATTCATTTCTACTATATATTACTGTTGTGAAACATATGTGTTTTATTCAAAGAGGCATATGGATTATAATTAAATAAAAAGACCATGATGACACTTTGTTTATCAACTCGGAGATTTCCGATGCAATGTTCAGTTCAATTTTAATTGGATTTCTTAATTAAACGCGGACACCTGGTAATTATCGAATATCGGCGCAGTGTCGCGACACGAAAAGTATGAAAGTCGACGCGATTTTTCCATAATACATACATAAAACAAACGTGTCGAAACTGTTATTTCCATTTTAACACTTGAACGCTTCGAATGCAAACACATCCCTCCAATAAAATCCCGTGTACGTATTCAACATACAATAAATATTAACAAAAGGCAATATAAATTCTCGGTTGCCCTTCTCGCTATTTTATTTATATTCAAAGCGTCGTTCGGCAACCAGCGCCACCTCAGGATTTCGCAACACATACGAATGAAGACGTTTAACGCGGGAAATAAAAGGAAGACGACGAAGGGGGGTCAAGGCGGCGGAGAGAACATTGGTGACATTAAATCCGGCGATTGAATCGTGTGCATGTTTGTCGACGATTCCTGAATTTCTAGGTTAAACGTATGCAGTTACCGCGAGATTTTTCCTCGTTTTTTTTTCCTGCTGTATTTTTCTTGTTTTTTTTTTTTTTTTCGTTTTTGTTTTGCGATCGCCGAGATTTAGTGCGCTCGTGGCCCGCGAACGACACAACACACGTTGGAAACAAAATGATTCGCCCGTGCAAACAGTTATTCGATTTTTATTCGGGGTACTTGTGCATCGGGAAAGTGGATTTATCTGCGCGATTTACCGATCTCGGCTGCCGCAATGTTGCTTTGGAGGTCATGTCGTACTGCTACCGATGGCTTCCATCGACTGATGCCGGAGGAAAACATTTTTGGCCTTGCGTATAAAAACGTGATGCCTAATAACGTCGGAACTGTCGACGTATCACCTTCCGGTTTTCTATTATCCTAGATTATAGACCGAATTATTAAATTCGTTTCATTTCGACGAAACGGCCGTTATGCACATTCATCAGTGATATAAAAGCGTGCAAAAAGTTTGGAAGAGAATAGTTTTACGTATTTATTAGTACTTAAAAAGCACGTAAAAAGTTTTATGTTTATCTTTAAAGTTGTAGAGAACTTTAAACAGTAATTTCGCTTAATCGGCGCAGTGGAAAATAATAAACATCTCTTATTTTAATACTGGAATATAAAATTTGATGTATTCAGTCTAGCTGCTACATGAATGTATTTCGTTGCAGTTGTCGTTTTTCTACAAGGTGATAACTACGGATATTCTATTTCGTTTTTGAGAACAGGATTAATTTTGTTGCTGTATTTTATGATTAAAGTTTCCCGTGACGTATTTCCATTATCCCAGAAGAAAACTTCCAAAGTTGGAAATACTGCCCGGTTGTCTGAAGAACTTGTGTATTTTCGCAGTTTCCCTTTGTTTTGTGTGTAATGTTTTAATTCTAATTCGAAAGGGATATTAGATATGCGCTTTTTCGTTGTGAAACTTTAAACCGAGATACATTTGGCAACTTCCTGAAACTGCACTTGAACGATGGGGTCCATTAATGTTAATTAATTGTGTTTAATTAAAATGTTATTTTGATTAAATTTATCTCCATAATTTTCCTCAAGTAGCCTCTCATGGTTTCAAAGTAAAGAAATTAATCTAGTTTAAAATTTCCTAGATGAACTTTTAGCAATAAAGTGGATGTCGCTGTAAAATATGATTTTCAGACTAACGTGATATAATTATCAATATTTTTTAGTATGAAGTAAATGCACTTTTTATTTAATGGCGTACATTTAATCTAATTTTTTTGAAAATTTACTCGCTAGTTAAATTTCCTCAAAACCTTTTTCATTGAATTATCCTAGTTTAACAAATACACGAGCTGTAACTTAAGGTTTTTTAACAAAGTTGTGTGTAGGCCCACAGAAAACGGGCACCCCACACTGGTCCAGAGGTTCCCAGTTTTGCCACTTAGTATTTCATTAAAATTTGAAACGATCCTTGACTAAGTATCCGTAGCTCCACCGGACCGCCGCTTTTTCCAAACGGCCATCTTTCCCAACTAGTAAATCTACTTTGGTTTCGAGCGAACTTAAGTGGAATTAGTGGCGGAGGGACCGCAAAAGGACAAGCCCCGGACATTTGCGCGGTTATCGGCCGCACTGCACACGTACCCGGAAATAGGTTAGTGGACACGAAAGACGCGGCCGTAATCCTTGGGGATCTTGCCGTGTACGACCCCAAATCCTTTTTAAAATACAAATAATTGTCTCAACTCAGCTTACCGGCCCCGTAATGTATGGATAGTTTAATTGGACCACTGCGAGAGTGCCACCATTAAAATTTCAATTTAATCGCTACGTTCCCACTATTGTGTCTTTTTGTTCATACTTCCCTTTATGAAGTGTCATAACAGAAAAGTGAAAGACATAAATTATAATGCAATTAACTACAACAACAAGAAGTAAAAGAGCAATCGTCCTTCATGTTCAACATTGAAAAAACATTCATTCCATCATTGGTAGCTGGTCGTTAATTATTATTTATATAAATAGTAAGTGAACTTAAGTGTTGTATTATTATCCATTTGAAAAAGTGGTCCTTGTGTTTGATTTTCAAATGTCAAATAATCGTAATTTTAATTAAACGGCATTTATCATTCTTCGCAATTTCTTGATTAAAGTGCTCTTCGGATAACAACGATTGTGCATACAAATAAATATAACAGATATACGCTTTGTTATTTACATAAATGTGTAAACACATTTAATGAAAATTAAACCATTTATGCGGTCAGGCAGTGCAGCAAAGAGAACTAAAGCTAAAACAAATTTGCTTATAAATATAGCCCGTTGTGTGTACCTACTGTGTCTTCTATACAAACCTTGAAATGAAACATTTATACTCTAATTAAACACAGGGATGGAGAAATGAACAAAAGAATAATTAGATGTGACACAATATTGCTTTGTTAAAATGTATTAATTGTATTTTTTTAAATATTTATTTTGTTCCAGGATATACTTAGGTAGTAAAGTTCGTTCTATGTAACCCCCATGCCCGTAAAAAAGTAAACAAAAAGGTCAGTGTTAATAACCTATCATAAATTTGATACATGAAGATGAAATGCGCATGAAACTTTTCCTCAAGTCCCGTCCTTTATCTCTGTTTACTTCAGCTATCCTGGTTTCTAACGCGGTGTCACTTTCTAAGGACCCTCGTTTATTCGTGGACAGGAGTCATTCGTTATTTTACAGAAAAAATACATGTAATAAACATAGAAATACAGTAAGGCGCCGCCCCTATAGAATTTAATTTAGCCACGCCAACATGGTGAATTTATAAATTAATATTCGGATCAGAAATGTTATAATTTATACAGTGCGAGTCCGCCACGAGGAAGCAAGTCTATAAACAGTGATGACACAGTTTTGATAATAAAAAACGAAATTCAAAGTTTCCACATAGCAGACAAGGGTCATGCAACACCACGACCAGAATATATATTTCCGCATAAAAATCCCGAGCCCATTCATTAATACAACATCCCCCGAGATGTAACAAGAGGGATGACTGGAGGATTATACTCATTTAAATATGAAGGGTGGCGGGCCGGGTCAGAAGAAAAACGCACACGTCGAACAGCCACGGCGCGGAAATTTATCGGGAACGTCGTGCAAATCAAAACGATACAAATTGCAGCGGTGCACATCCACGGCAAACGGATAATCCATCATCGGTTCGAAATGGGGGAAACACTTAATTTTCAATCGGAGAATTCTCGCCTAAATATTTATTGCGCGGCCGTAGCTATATTGACATCAGTCAAATAATTTCACCCCGAATAGTCCGACCGTGGTCTATTAATTCTCCGACCATAATTGTAAACAGACATTCTCTCCGCGGACGGGGCCACGAATGATGGTCACCGAATCCCGTCGAAATTAAACCGAGATAACAAATTTTATATAGAGCAGGGTTTAATATAACGCGGCAGTAAAACTGAATTTATATTGTATGGCATTCGGGTCACATCATGTACGTTATGTTTACTTACAAGTGTACGGGCAATCCTCCAAAAAATCGTAACTGTTTTCAGCTGTGTTTGGTCTTCGGTGGTTTAATAAAATGCGCACGAAAATATTTGACCTCAAGGGGAATTATCAAAGATTTTAATGATATTTTAAGTAGCACGTGACGTTATTTCACAGAAAAGTTACTGATTTGATTTTCAGAAACTTTCAGCAATAAGAAAGGTACATTTTATTTACAGAAGGAATATAATTTATATGAACTTTTATTTATTCTCTCAATTGATTCAGTAGAATATTGAAAAAAGGAATGATAATAACAGATTCCTAAGATTATGATCATTGGAATATTTATATTGAAAATAGTATTCTTTTCATCTTATACATACATCAAATTTTTCTTTAACTAATTAATTTAGCATCATGCTGTGAGAGTAAAATTAATGATAAAGACGAAGATAAAATAGATACATTTCTTATAAATGAGTATAATTCATTATAATTAGGATATCGATTAATCCTGTAATAAAAAAAATATTCTCTTGACTATTTGTATACTGTGCAACTGATCAATTTAATTTCAATCTTTAAAAAATTGCATATTTTTTTATTTTTCAGTGTATAAAATTAGCAACACTTTCAGTTATGGTCTTGCATTGCCCTCTGCGAATTTAAATAGATTATTCACTATCTCTTTTTTGCTTAGTCGAAGTGACACTGTAAGAAAAATTATAATTCAGCCTTACCAAGACCGATAGAAACAAGAAAATGAAGATGATTAATATTTTACAGCTGTTTCACGTATGGTGGGTAGTAAGGTTCGAAGTTTGAAAAATTTGAAAGAAAAAAACAATCCAATGTTATCGCCGACTGAAATAAAAACCAACTTGGTGGAAATGGTCCTTGCTAAAATTAGTTGAAGGGAAATTGTGAGAATCCAATTTTGACTTGCTTAGGATCATATTCACTGGACCACAGAAGGGATCGCTAAAATGTTTATTCGTAGAGAAGTGAACTTACTAATTTTCGAAAATTTTATTTTATCAGAAGTCCAGAGGGGAAGAATTACTACTCTGTCAAAATAAGGGATGTCGTAGAGGGAAATTACACAAACAGTAGGGCATAGTTTCGAAAACCTATTCAAGTTTTCTAGAATTGGGATCCCTAATAAAGAGGCCCAGGAAAAGTCGTCGAGCCACCACAAATGATCAGAACCGTTTTTCAGCTCACTAGAAATCCCACTATATCCTATCTCGAGCTTCAAAGGAAGCTTGTGCAAGCTACAAGTGTTAGTCTTTCGGTCGAAACTGTTAGGAAAAAAGCAGAAGATAGTTAAGGGTTTCACAACCATCAACGCTAAATACAATTATCCACTTAAGTTGTTGTATGGAACATGAAAACTGGACAATTGAAGATTGGCGAAATCTGTTTTAAGAGGTCGTGGGGGACAAGCTAGACTTCGTGCTGCCCGACAGGTTCCCAAATATAAAGGAGGAAGTGTAATGTTTTGAAGTGGCATTATGATTGGTGAAAAGACTCTTTTGATTCCTATTAGACAATCATTAACCGGTTAAAGGTATGTAGATTTAGTAAGCCTTTGGAGGAGTAATTTCGGGGATTCTTTCTTATTTATGCAGGATAATGCTCCTCCACATACCAGCGGAGTTGCCAAAAATTATTTGGAAATGGAAGGTGTGACGAATTAGAGTGGCTTTCTTGTTCGCCGGACTTTAATCCCATTGAGCACTTATGGGATAATGTTAAAAGAAAAATTAGAGCTGGTCAAAATATCCCTAACAGCGCAGAACAACTTAAGCAGCTTTAGAAGAATGGGGAAATGTTCCCCAAGAAGACATTAATAATTTAATTTGTGCTTGCACTGCTGCCAGCGGTGGCAACACTGATTATTATATTAGCAAAAACCTTTTATTTTTTCACATTTTTGTTATTTGATATATAAAAAATTTGTTTTAATGATTTTTATTTTAAAAATACTTTTTTCCCAATTAAACACTATTTCTGGTAATTACTAGGTGATTCCATATAAGGTTGTGTGTATTTTCTACAAATTGATTTATAAACATTCTCAACTGTGTACAATGTTAAGAGATAGTTAGATAGTTATCTAATAATAAGAAATATAAATTTAATTTTTACAAAAAAGGAAAATTAAGAGTCTACGAGAAATTTTGAATTAAGCTGCCCCACGTTGTTTACTCATTAATTAAAAACAAAAAAGAATATGTACTTAAGAGGGCCAATGACATTTAATTTTTAAGCTAATATTTGCATGTTACACGGCAATAAAAAAATATTAACTCTCTGTTTTGTGTGCTTAAATTGATTGACTGGATTCAGAGGGATAAACAGATTACATTTAAATGTTTGCGTTCGTTGTAAATTTTTCAGTTTGAATTTCATCCGTTCGGCGAGCACAAACCAATCACTGATCAATTTCCATTTTGCCCTCGCAAAAACAACAACAGCGTCCAAACGCCAAACTATCATATGGTAATGGTTTAAAAAACGGACGTTCTTCACGCATTATTTAAACGGTTGCGCGATGTGACTTCTCCATCGCATGCACTTTTATGAATTTTAAATTTGACAAGAATTATGATGATGCAAAACCGCATGGGAAATTAAATGGGACCGAGTGGCGGCCTAGAGGGAGTGCGGGCGGGTCGGTTCCGATGGCCGAGCGGGTGGACCGAGTCCAGGACAACTCGATATAAATTTGCATTGATGGAATTCTAAAATGATCACGTTATGAATCGAGAGGGGCGCCGTCCGACTCTCAATTTACATTTAACCTGCTATTGTCAAATTTATTAGTTGGCAATCTCATCGGAAGAGTTCGTGATCATGGGTTCCCGGGTTTCGGGAATTCGATATGAAAAATTAAGCGTTTGACCTTCTGCGAACTGGACGAGGCGCGTGGTGGCGTTCCGAGACGTTTTTGCGACCGACAGATAAGGTCTCTTTGCATAACCAAAAGCAAACAGCTGGCCTGATTTATGAATTTGGTTTACGTTGTGGATTTACCAGGTTATTGTCTTATTTAGGTCGTTTACTGCTATTAAACGATTTACCAATAAACGTTTATTTCATGGCTTACGAAACAATTATGTATTAATTAAATATTTTCACTTCATTGGTTTAAATTAAAAAGCTCTAATAAGTTATTAAAATATTTAAAAATATTGTTTTATTTGTGTTTATCTAAAAATGTTTTATTTCAATTTGTATAATTATTATTATTTATTCCTTGATGTGTGTTTAAACTGGAGAATGATAAGCAAGGTGAAGGTTGAACTAGGTATTCTTAATGAAGTTTTGTCTGCGATGACATTGGTCCAATCAAACTAAATATATACCATATGTTATCCTTGGTTGTAGCTTATTTGGCGTCAGCAAATAGAGAATATAAGAATTAACATGAAGAATATCATCAGAAACAGCTCTATCAACCTCCTTGTTAAATTGAGAATCATTCAGACCATCCCGAGGGATTAACTAACTTATGGCTCCTCTGTTTGGGAATATGCGTGCAAGCCTTAACTTGCTAAACCTGAAAGAGTTGAGAGTGATCTGCTTCGAATATTAATGATCCCTGATTGGTTTTGGTACCTAATTTTCTTCCCTACGTAAGAAGAGATCTCGAAATAATTCTTCATCCATTTATATGTCTATTTCTTTATTGATGATATTGATGAAGCTTAAAGAACACTTTTTAATCTTCGAGGTAATCTAAGATTTTTGCAAGCTATCAAGGATTAATTATTATTAATTAATTATCACAGATTCAAATATAGAATTCTTACAGATGCTACAATGTCCATGAACTTTACTTATAGTAATAAGAATACAAAAAAAAAAATAGAATTGGCAAGAAATTTGAGTGAAATATGATTAAATTTGAGCTCTTGAAGCAGTTCAAATGAAATTATGTAGATATTAAAAGAGTGATTGAGCATATGAAATGGAAGCGTGTTGCAGGATTTGGGTGGGTGTTTTCTTGTAGCGCTGTCCTTCCATATTTAAATGAGCATAATATTCTCGGGCCATCCCTCTTGCACACGGGCCGAACCCTTTTCCCTTTCGCGTATGAAAAGTAATTACAGCTATATTGGCAGTGATATATGGTCGGAGTATATTACGTTCGGGATGTATCCAGCGCACACTCGAACACAAAGCATGTAATTTTCTACTTATAATATTGATATTTAGTTCAACTGACAGGTCATTTAATATGTGTTCTTTTAGCCACTTATCTGGTAGCTCGATTTAAAATTGATTCGTTAATGAAAGCCCTGCACCAAAGGATTTATTGCTAATAATATGAGGCTTTAAAATAATCCAACCACAATGCAGCATAATTATCAATTTCTTCGTTCATGCACATTGGAATTTATTTCTAAATACAAACATCAGAAACCCAGTTCGAATTACGTCGTTCGACGATAAAAAGAAATTTATCGACTGTGGAAATCTTGTTTCTACTGGCATGCAGTGTGTTTATTTTTTATTGTTTCCACTAATTTAATAGAATACTTCAGTAATAAAACTCGTGGAATAATACAGATAAGTACGTTTATAGTGGCTAAACTATGTAGAACACGTAGAAATATTTGAAAATTCACTTTAATTATAATCGAATTGTGCCGACCTTTCTTAGTCGTGCAAAATTCTATTTTCAGCAGTTTGTACGTTCGATTTTAGTGCACTAATTACACAAATCATAAATTCTGCTTAATACCCAACGCCCAGGTCGGAGAGCGGTGAATAGGAGTGACCCATATAGATCGACAAAGTGATTCGGGCCATTGAAACGAATGAACTGGAGTGAAACAAAAAAAGGAAAACCGCAGAAAACGGGTAAAAATCTTTCGGAATAATGTCAGTTCATCAACTCTCTCTCTCGTCCTCCCGCCCCCCGACGCCGCCGCTATGTAATGTTCTCCCCGCGGAGCGGCACCGAATTGCGAAAGATGAGAGCGAGAGAGTGAGCCGCCCCGTTCTTTCGGGAATTAGAGCCCGGTGTTAATGACTTTTTCATTTAGTGGCGCAGATTGCGAAAAGATAGCCCCGTCTCGGCGACCGCGGAGTGCTCCCCATACACGTTCGACACACAAAAAATAATGGGGCATTGAAAAATAGCGAGGTGGCAATCTCTGGAGATAATTAAAAGTAATATGATTATTGAAGAAATTTTTAATGTTGTCCAATTTATATTTATATATATTTTGTTCAAACTTCCGTCTACGTATAAAAATTATCAATAAATTTTTTCCGTATAAAAGTAATCTCCAAACAGTAATAATTATTCAATTTAGCAATACACATACGCAGATATTAAGCTCCACATTCTCCGTAATTAGAGAGCAATCTATTACCTATAATAATTATTTGAGCGTGCAAATTTGAAAGCTGCATACTAACTAGCACAACAAACAAGATATTTGAATATACGCTGGGTAATGATCAACTGGGATTAGTAAATTCCGAAACTTTAAGTTCGCTTAATGCAACCCTGCATTAAATCTGTTGGAAAGTTGGACGTTTGCAGAAAATTTACACCTTTGTCACGAGCTTAATTCGAGACTATCTAGTGTCACATTAATATGACAGTTTGCATTAAACCTTCGGGCGTCTAGCCACGTTTTAATACACCCACCGCCTATTTTAAATCTATCATATTTAATTAAACATGTTTCCGTATGTCTCACCGTCTGCGAAACGTTACAATATCGACCGAAACAAATAAAACGGAACGAACCGCGATTTCGCATCAAATTCTATTACCGCTTAAAATTTAGTTCGAACCAGGCATTTTAAAATGTACCGCTGGAAAAAGTGAACTGCATTTTCTAAATTACGACGGTAACGAACAGAAGCGAAAATGCAAGTTGCGCAGAACTGAACCGAACATAGGAATGTCAATTAGTGTATCAGTGTTATAGAAATTGCGAGTTAATTTCCCATGCGGCCTTATACGATCATAATTCCTGTCAAATTTAAAATTCATAAAAGTGCATGCGACACAACGCGGAGTGTCAGGAAATGAAGGCATGCAAAAGGGCCCGGAGACGGTGGAAAACGCACAGTAACCCTGTAACACCACAATAATAATACATTTTACTTATTAAATTAAAAAAGTAGATTTACTTTCACAAAAAAAAAAAAATTCTTGAATTTTTATTTAAATTATAATTATTACTTCTATAAATATTAAATATTTTTTTAACTCTTTTATTTAACTAGTCTAATAATATTAATTTACTGTTGCTGTTTTATACTCTATTCTAAGTTTAATATTAAATTAAACTTATATTTATTTTTCTGAATTCTGAGCTGGACATAAATATAACTTTAAAGGGATTTTTAGTCTATTATTTAATTTAAAAGTAACACCTTTATATAATATCCATTTTGTTTTATTATTTTTGGCCATCTACGTGGCATAGACCCGACCATTTTCCGAATATAGATAGTCAACTGAATATTCATTTATGCTTCTTGAAATGGTGTGACGAGTTCATTTAAATTTGTATATTCCAATTAGTCACAATTTTGGATTTGTGTTTGGGATCGTTTTCATTATGAAACACATTTATTAAGAGCGTCATTTCTTCAATATATAGAATCAAATTGTTGATTTCCCTGTATGCAGCAGCATTGAACCGCCACCATTTTTGACTGTGGACATAATCAAACTTTTTGTTTGTCCTTGTAGGATCTTTAATATAAGCAGAGCCACCATTTTATTACAAATTAAATTTGAACTCGTCACTAAAAACTACACGTCTCCGCTGCTCTGGGTGATCCAGTGAATCAGCCGATTTGGGTCATCCTGTACATTAATTTTTCTTTTAGAATAGTTTTTCTAGTAATATTCTGGAGACCAGGAGCACTGTACGGTACAGAGAGGGTAGGAAGAGGGAGAGCATATTATCGCTGGAGATTTCATTATTATTAGTGAAGAACCCGGTAAATGTGAAACGACGCTTCATTTGCTCTAATTACGTTAATACAAGTAATGTATTTAATTTATTCCGCGTTTTAGAGACATTTTAAACAGATTTTAATGATCCCCATTTTATTAGGGAAAAACTTTTTAAATTTATGGCAAAATTTCCCCGGCCCCCATAAATGAAATATGCCTGAAAAAGTTAATTATACTTTTTTATGTAACGGGATTCTTAAATGTTTTTGAACAGGAATTACATGTCGAAATGAAAGTTTTAATTAATATAATATAAATGGTTTTATCTCCCTCTGCCTGTTCGTGCCGTCACAAAATAAAAAAGCAATTAGTCACTTAAAACAAAGTTATTTGTGGAAGGTATTTAAATATACTTGAATTATTAAAGACAACTAAGATTTGTCAAGTGTATCGTACGAAACCCACTCGACGAAATTGTTTGCTCGTGTTTGGAGCGCAAAAGGTAGGCATCAATCCTGCGAAGTGCATTTCCTGATATTAATTAAGAGGTAGTTAAACGAAATTAATCCTGTGTCAGGCGAACTTCGGCAAAATTCCTTGACAAGGATTCATAGTCGAGTTGAGCGCGAGTTGTAATAGTTTACCCAAGAAGATAAATCCACGGTACATTTATGTATCAGTTACCGCTGTTTGAAGTACTTTGTATCGTCGTGTTAATATATGCAAGTATGATTATTAAATTAGGCATTGTGTTTGACTACGGTTAATGTATGTGGGTAAAATGAAGCTCCTCAAATATTGGTCGGGGGTATCTTCGCCCTCGGCATTACGTTATCAAATTTCATCATCAATTATTCAAGTCAAGTGTCTCGAATTTTCTCAATTATATTTACATTTACCATCCACATTCGTATATATATATATATATATATATATATATATTTGTAAGTTGTTTAGTTTCTACATTCAATTATATATATGTAGTCTCAAGGATGTCTATATCGGACATATAAAAAGTGTTTTACGAAAAATCACAAAAGACGGATTGTTACTTTTTTTTTGTTTAAAAACTTCAGTCAAGCAACGTTTTCATCAGGCCATCAATCGAATCTTTTTTCTGAATGCTTTGTAGTCTTCTAAGGTGTATTAAACTTTTAACAATACGTGGAAGGTATCAGTTCTGATCATTAAAAGTCATACCGAAATTATACTTCGGCATTTTTTACTTTATACACTGTTCCCCAATCAATTTGCATGTGGCGAGAACTTTTTTAATAGCGCCAATGTTATACAGCCAAAGTTTTCCCATGTATCCAAGTTCGATCGGCCTTCATCGTTTCTTCGACCAAATCACCAAATTTCATGATTTAAACTAACTAAATTCAGCTTCCTGATTACTTTTTTTTTTTACTAAAACGCTTCGAATGTCAATAAATTTTCTATTTATAGTTTTGTTGGGTATAATTGAGGGGTCGTTGTGGTTTCATGTTAAGGCGCTATTTGACGCTGCTGTTTTCGTATAAATACATATATTTACGTATCGATTAATAATTGCCCGAAAAACAGTAATTTCAAAGTTTATAATTAAGTAAACCGAACTAGATGGGCAGGTCCGGGAACGAGCTTTTATTTAATTACACGAAATTTACCGAAAACTGTAACGAAGTAGATGCATTAAATAACGATGTTAATATGGTTTCTAAAACTAAGTTTGAAATATTTGTTTCGTATCTCTGAAATATTAAATTTATAAATAAATAATTAGGAACAGCGAACGTTCATGAACTTGATTCAATTAGTTCACTGTGTTATTTTACAGGGTGTATGCAGAATTATACCACCAATTATTGAGATGAATTAAATCGATTAGTCTCATCTTACAGAAGTTGGCAATTAAGGGCGTTAAAATTATTAATTTACTTTTAATTATTTTCACGTTTTATTAACAGAAACGTGCCAACTTTATAAAACATTGTATGCAGATCTTTTTAGGGTAAAAAATACAAATTTAATGTATGATACTGTAAAAGGCGTAAAGAGATTTAGCAAATCATCATAACTTTTTTACTATTCCCTGTTTGTTTTTGGAATAACAACACTATATTTATTCGTGTACGTGTTACGTTTAAAGCAAGTATATATCGTTAATATCGCTAGGTGGAAACCGTTTGAAAGAAAAATAGAACACACAATAAAATAAAAGTGAAATAATTTTTAAGTGTTCAAAGCACCCACCGTTGTCATGTACACATATATTAATACAACGACGAAAACTAAACTGTACCCTTTGCAGACCTTTTGGGGATACTCTGAATGAATGATACTCATGTTTCTCAGAAATTCAATCAGATATACAAAACGTTCATAAGTAATTGATGGGATGAAAAGGAATTAATTTAGTCTACTTTTCAGTTTAAATTAAAAGGATCCTTTCCTGGGTTCTGCCTGAATATTATTATATTGATTAAAGTTTAATTTAGGAAAAGTTGTTTTACTTCTTAATATTTTCGCCATTTTTTGATCTGATCAAGCTTGTAAAAATATAATGCGAAATTAATCACTGGCCGAATTGTTGGAGATTTTATCAGGAGACCGGTAGAAAGACATCTAAACCTGATGAAAAATGCCCACAGGTATGAAATTGGGTAGGGACATGAAATAACGCGTTCATTTTTCAGATAAAGCGTGTAGATTAAGGAAAAACGTTTCATCAAAACTAATTTTAGGCACGGGCGAGAGGTAAATATTAAATCATCGTCATTTAAGGTGATTACATTCATGTTTTACCACAGCGGAATGGCCGGGAAATATATATTAATGCGGGGTCGGATTTCGTGCGTACCGGGCATTGCACGGAAACACAAAATCCAGGAAAAAGTTTTTTTATGATTCAGACAAATAATTCATTAGTTTTAGTTTTGTAAATATTATGCGTGTTCTGCAGTCACTCGTGAAACATCAAGATTGTGTGTGCCGTACGCATTATTATTAATTACATGCCAAGTATTAATGCGTGTTATTCTTTATGGGTTCGTTTAATAAAAACCGTCATTAAATTTATAAATCGGTGCAGTCAAATTAAATGGGTCATTAGATTTATCAAGGTTGGACTGCAATTAAACACCTGGCTGGCAATATGTTTTTTATTTTCATCGAAAATCAATATGTGAACAAAAAAAATACAATAATTGTATTATAATTATTATTTGGCATTATTTTTATTTCATAGGAGTTTTCTAATCAAAATTTGTTATCAGTCATATAAAAAAAACCTGGGATCAATTAAGTTAACTATTTTTGTCCTAAATTAGTTTTGTTGAAATTTTTGTCACAATCAGTACGCTTAATCTAATTAATTTGGTCACATTAACGAAATAAATTTCGTGTACGTACACAAATCTCTCGTGACATTGTTCCGAAACACAATACTATTTTAATAAATTTTAACATGAATAACTGTTAACACCGCGAAACATATTTACGTTGCATGAAATGAACAAATTTCTAACAATCACACAAATCCTTATTCATTGTGTTTGTATAAAAATTAGGCGAAATATGCAAGTCACGACATGTATGTTCCTAAAAATAATTAATTATAAGATTATACGGTCAAAATTACCAATATAGACATACTTAAGATGTTTTATTTTTAATCTCTCTCATATTCTCCAAGCAAGAGTACTTCATTTTAATAAAATAAATTGTTCCCTTTGATTGCAATGAATTGAGTTATTTCAAACTTGGGAAATGCATGTAAAATATCACAATTGAGTTCGTAAATAATATTGAAACATTCCGCTTTTGGAAACATTTAGTTGATATTTGAGCTTACTCTTGCGAGTTAATTTTGTTATTCAACTAATACGATTAATTTTGTTCAACAAATATTGGATAAAATATGTATTGTTAAATTGTAAACAACGTAAATTAATTTACAAAAGTTGTATTAATTAGCAAACAAAGTATATATTTTAAAATATTTATAAAACAATGTTTCATTTTAATTTATGTTGCAATAAACTTCATTTCAAAACATAACGGTGAACAGCTAAATTTGAAATATTTTAATTTCGTAGGTAATATTTTATTATGGTCTGAGCTAGATCCCAAGAATAAGCAACAAAACTTTAATATGTCTCTAAGATTTTCCTTTAGCATTCAGAATAAAAAAAAAAATAATGAGTAGTAAAACTTATTTGGGTCGCTTCGTTGAAATGAAAACACGCACGACGTCTCCCTTTTTATCTTTCCTTTATTAAAACTGTAGTAGTAAATTTTATTGGGAAATTCAAAATACATGTTCCGTAATTTATCTGCATGGAACACGGTCCCTTTTTTTTTTCTCTCGCAAACTGCACCTAAAAAAGCTGTAAAAAAATGTTCTGTCGATCGCGGCAACAAAGTTTTTATGTTATGTTGCACGGATTTATGAAAGGAGAGAGATCTTCGGGACTAAGGCTTCATAAAATATAGGAAAAGTATCAGATAAACACCGAATTACGGGAATGCAGATCTTGCGTATTGTATATTGCGCATAAAAATCTACTTCATAATCTAATGCACGACGATGTGTTGTTTTGGTCGTTTTATGGGCGCTTCGTCGTTTCATCATCCGGAAGAAATGCCTCGTTTATTATTTCGCCTTTCTTCGCAAACTTAAGTATCTGTTTTGTGTGAATGTAATTAATAATTTAATGGTGTTGTTGTTGAATCATTTGTACGTTCGTTTTTATGGCAATTTAACGAAGCCAACGTTTCGGCATATGAAAAAATATGTAATCTGTACGTTTTTAACTTAATAAACAAGTTGTTTACGTAGCCCCGGGGTAATTAATTAATACGTGTAAGTGAATTTTTGAAACCGTGAAGAGGTTCAATTTATCAAAAAAGGTGCATGCGCTCGAACTGTAAACGCGTTATTCATTAGCCCCGTGCGACACACGGCGCGAAGAGAGAGCAGTCTATTAATCAGGGGAGTCTCGAACACTCCATGGAGGAGCGGGAGGCGCGGACGAGGAGTGGAGGAGAGGCCTTTTTCCACCTGATGGCTTTGCATGCATGACAAGTGTATGTGTGTTTGTGTCGAGGCCTGGGAGAGGGTTGCCTGAAGTCAACGCCGTTCGTTTCACGACGTCGTGTTTATTTGTATCGGTCAGTGACACCGATGGTGAGTGTGTGCTGGGGTCCGCGGGGCCCCAGCGAGACTCCACTGCGCTCTTTGCGACGAATGCGCCTGCTAAACGCTAATTAATTGGAGTGCATTCATCGGACCGCTCGGCTTAACTCAAAAGGCTAAACTAACATTCGCTTATTTCTTACTGTAATGATTTATTTGCGTTTGAATCACCATTAGCAGATCCATAAGAGATGTCTCACTGATGTAGTCTCTTTGAAATTATGGCGAATGCGCTATTTTTTGAAATTAATGTAAGAATGTCAAGTTTTGGAAAGAGAAATACGATAATATACAGTAGTAGCCATAATTATAGCATGATATAATATATACTTGATTTGAAGCCACGACCTATACTGTTCATTGTTTTTTGTTTTGGTTGTTTTTTCAAAAAATTAATTTTTTTTTTGATATAAGTTCCGTCCTTTTTTGTTTCATACACAAAAATATCGTTTGAAATTTGCTTTCTCCATAGTGCATGTAGAAAGTTTTCACTGCTAAATAAGATAAACAGGTCAGGTAATTTTTAATATTTTAATATTTCATAAAAAATTATTAATTAATTAATTTATTTTTATAAAAATTACAATTATAATTATATTTTACAAAATGTATGTTTTTATAATGAATTTTGATTAATTTTAAGATTTGGTAATATTAGAACCTCTTTTAAAGAGAATAAATTTTTAAAGAAGAAAAAAATCAATAGAATCAATACAATAAAACACATATACATGATAATTTAATTTGCAATTACAGCATTTTAATAACACTAACAAAAAATAGAAATTCTGATACGGAAAGAATTCATGTATAGATGTGAATTTGATATACAATGAGGTCAAATGTTCCCCTTTGATAACTATTGAATAGAACAAGATATCTGTCTAACTAAATCATACCCAATTTTGCTATAAAATTGACATGTGTTAAATTATCTGATACATATGGGCACTATCTACCATCTTTTTTAATGAAAAGGTCGGGTTTGATACCTCATTTTAAGGGTTACTTACTATATTATTTTACTGGATAAAATGGAATGAGAAGTGAATTTAATTGATAGCTGAAAAAAGAAAGAAAAGGAAAATCAGTTTATTACCAAATTCGATATTCTTACAAAAAATTTCTAATTTTTGTTAGTTAACAAGTATTTTAGATAGTTGAGCAATTGGATAATAAATGTCGTTTTCAAGGTATTCACATATTCTCACAAATTGTTAAACTAAGCTTCTTAGCTAATTTACAACCATGTAAAAATATTTAAGACCATAAAATAGTTTAATATTACTAGGATCTGTTATAAAATTCTGAATCCAGAATGAAATCGTGTACAATATGTAAATTTGATATACAGAGAGATCAAATGTTCTCCTCTAATAACTTTTGGAATGGAACAAGATATACCTAGACCAAACTCAAATTTGCTATAAAACTGATATGTGTTAAATTACACAATACATATGGACAACACAACTATTTTTTTTAATGGAAAGGTCGGTCTTGTTACTTTATTTTTAAGGTTATTACGTTATTTTAATGGATAAAATGGAGTGAGAAGATAATTTAATTGATAGCTAAAAAAGGAAAATTTCTAATTTTTGTCAGTTACTGAATATTTTAGATAGTTGAGCAATCAGATAATAAATCTTGTTTCCATGGTATTCACATATTCTTATTAATTGTTAAACTAAGTCTGTTAGCACAACTAAAAAGTTTGATACTATTAGGACCTGTTATAAAATGAAGAAATTCTGAAGCCAGAAAAAAATCGGGTGCAATATGTGAATTTGATATACAGTGGGGTTAAATATTCACCTCTAATAATTTTTGAATGATACAAGATATAACTAAACCAAACTCAATTTTGCTATAAAAATTAAAATGGGATGAGAAGTTAATTTAATTGATTGCTTAAAAAATAAAAGGAAAATCAGTTTATTATTAAATTCGATATTGCTACAAAAAATTTCTAATTTTTGTTAGCTAACAAATATTTTAGATAATAAATAATATTTTACACGGTATTCACATATTCTCACTAATTGTCAAATTAAACCGGTTAACAAATTTACAATCATGCAAAAATATTTGAAACCATAAAAAAGTTTGATACAGGTCCTAGACCTGTTATAAAATGAAGAATTTCTGAAGGCGGCAGAAAGAAATCGTGTACACCCAACACGTGCAGGCCCAATTCAACAGTCAAAAGAACTGAGCAACATTTTTAACAATTACGACATCCACTCCACCCTTAACGACGTAAGTTCGCAACACACATTGCCGCCGCAGCCCATTTTTATTCCTTCCTTAATTATTTCTGTTGCTTCCAACGTAATGACTTTTTACAATGCGCCACCACTCTAAACGCCGGGGCCAAACTCCCGATGTGTCAGGCACTCGTCGTCGGGAGCCGTGTGTGTTGGGTAAGTGGGCCGCTCCTCCCGTCCCACCTCCGAAGTCATTTGTATTCACGGACCGGCGGACGCACTCATCAGCCGGAGATTCATCCCGGGAACGGGAGCGAAGGAGGTGGTCTTTTTGCGGACTCGCACCGGTGCACCGAGGGTCCGGCAACTGGTCCGAAATGCGGAATGTGTACGAGGCGATAAATAATTCAGGGGACGCGCGGGTCCCATTGAAAAATTTTTCGCTTGACGCGATTTCGATGGATGGATGGGGGGTGGTTCTCCGGTAGGGCAATTTGCAAACGGCGTACTGGGCGGCTAGGCAAACAATGTATGAATAAGAAGTGGTCAGAGAAGTTGTACGGGGCGTCTCAATTCAATTAATTAATTGTCGCTGGACTATTTCCATACCAGCTAGAGAAAAATTGAATTTTTTGCGTTTATAAATACAAAATATGGTTTTAAATAACATAAATAAAATAAATTATCAGTCACGCTCTTTTTGTTTTATAGACAACAATATTAATTATCTTTAAATTTACCAAAAATGTCGTTAAATATAATTTATTATATCTTAGTGTAAGTAGACATTTTTACTGATTTCATAAAAAATGAATAAAAATATTTTGAAATTTGGCAGACGTTAGGTTTCGTAGATATATCAGAAAGGGTCAAAGACATCAAAATAATGTTTGTGATGATCAACGTTTTTAAGAAATTAAACTCGCAATAACCAAAAACAATCAGTTTACGAAAGAAGAATATTAATACTTTACTGAAACATTGACTAGTTACTAATACATATTAAGAAGATACAAATAAATATTTATTATTAATAACAACAGATGGTTACTTTTAAATGTTTCTAATTTTATATTATTAGATAAAAACTCAACTTACATTTTTGTTTTATTTATAATTATTTAGTTATTTTAAACAGAATAGTTATTCTTAGATTTTCCGTTTTAATTATCGAATTTAGTATTTAAAATTAACTTCTTGATAAAAAATTTAACGGAAATGAATTGCCAGTCAGCATGACTCGACAATTAGATCTAGCAGCGAACGCAAGAAGACGCAATCCTTGCCGCAAATTACGGGGTACTTCGCATTTCGGCGGGAATCCGCCACCCCCTGCTCCTGGCGGCAACCATTTAAAGAGAGCGGACCCTTCTTGTGCGCTGGGAGGGCGGACGCACGGTCCTGTGCCTTGAAATATGTGCTCGTTTGTTCGCGTCCAAGAAACGGGACGCTAAAAAATGCTGTGTCAGCCGCAAGGTCGGCCGGACGTGGAAGCCAAAGGATCCATTCCGGAAGGTCCCGAGACCCCCGAACATATCCACTCGGGGTGGTTCCTCTGCGGTGGGATCCCAAGATCCGTGACAGCCGCATTATTTTTAGCGGTCCTAGCCAAAAAAATAAAAATAAAAAAAGGAAAATAAGCTATTTGCTAACTTTGGATTGTCGGTTTGGGTTTATTTACGTTCTTAAGGCAGGAATAGTGTTATAACAAGTTAAATAAATTATTTGCATATATATGAGAGAACGGAGTTATGATATCTAATTCGTGGTACGCGTTGTTTTCGAAAATAATGCAAAATCCAAACGCATAAATCATAAGCGCCGGGCAAAAACAGAAACGACTTTTTAACTAGAAGCAATATTTTACAAAAATAAACACAAAACACGGCCCCGCAAAAGTTTTGCGGGCCCCACGCATTCGGATATTAGCAGAACAGAATTAAGGCTGTCAGAAAGTCGTGTTTAAAGTCCGCAATGTGCAAATTCTAAACCGCTGTGCGTGCGTTTAACGGGGCCTGAATAATTTCACGGGTCACATGGCCTTAGAGGCAGTATTTCAACGCGAGTTCGCCTCTCTCTCCCCGTGCTTGTGTGTGAGAGCGTGTGTGCGTCGGGGGCCCCCCCGTTCGAAATTTTAACGTATATCACTCTCTTCGCATTCCTGAACGGCTGCAGGGTTAGTATGCCCAAAGGCTAAACATTAAATATTTCGCACCTCTCCGCGCGCCGAGCAAAAATAAATGTCTCGCATATTCCATCGGATTCCGGGAAATATATTGTTCGGCGGAGGCCCGGCTTCCATCTCGGGCATCGATACACCAGGACACGTAAGTCCCATCACCTGAAAACACACGGGTCTTATGCAGGTTTTGTGGAAACGTGTTCATATAATGGTTGCGACAATAATCGATGCTGTTAATTTAAACAGAATATTTTAATTGCGTCTTGTACATATTCAGTTACCATTTGACTTTTTACTCGACGACTGATTTATGTTTGTGAACCTCGGTGCGAATGGCCGTCGCGGTTTTGCTCGCCTGACTGCATCCGATACCATCATCCGTCCCGCAAACGCGTCTTTAATAACTCACATCGGCTCAACGGCGTGCACTTTCTTTTTTACTTGCTCCGAACCAAATGTTGCTCATCACCTCAAACGTCGTTGTCCTTGCGAAGATCCCGAAACGCAAACGTTTGCCGCATCGCAAACGACCTCATTACAAATATCAACTGTGCTAGGAAGTTTGCTAATATTGATAGTTCATGCGTATAAATCATATAATAGTTCTTACCTTCACATACAGATATGAATTTTTATTAGGATTCATTTATACAGCCTTGACAATTACAATAATACTACAAGCACGGTTTATTTCGAAGGGTAAAAGGAAAACATAGCTAACAAGATATTTAAGTTCAGAATTAAATACAAACATGATTTTTTTAGAGAAAATTAATTTACTGTGTTGTTGCACTACATACCTGCCTCAATTGTGTAAAAATTAAAAAAACTGCTGAGCAACTTAATAAGAAATCTATAAAATTCACCGTGATATTGGAGCAAACTAAATAACGAAATTGATTTTAAAGTGATAAATTAACTTTGAAGCCAAACATTTGCTTTGTAAATCCTTCAATTGTGAAAAAATTAAAATTCAAGAGACTACTGAATTTATTATTGTCTGTATGTTAATTAATTCGTCAATATTTGATTACCTTGTCTGGAACGTATATTCTTATCTGCGTCCATTATGTACATTTAATAAAAAATAATCAACGATATATTTACACAACAAAATTCCATGCCACTGAATAAGAGCTTCTTAGGAGGTAGACTTTTGTGACCCAAAGCTGTAAAATTACCTTGAGAAAGTGGTTTTTTAAAAGACTCTAAAGAAGTAATTGATTTCAACATTTTTTACTTGATTGAGAAATATACAGCAGCAACATAATCTATATTAAAAATATGAGATAAATTGGATGCCACTGGTCAATATAATTTTATTAGATTTTTGCGTACTATTTTGTTTTTCCATGGATAAAATTAGCAACTTTTTATTCTATAATTTTTCATTGATTACCGGTTTTTTGTTTATTATAATTTTTTAATCGTAAATTCGATAATTCGAATGTTAAAAATCAATCAAGGAATGTGAGGAGATGGTTAGTAGATGGGGGTTCATTTGATCCTGGACCTACAAGAAAAATCCTGGTTTCTACTAAAATTGTGAAAGTTTAATTTAGATTTTCTTAGTAATAAATATCTTGAACTATAGAATAGGGTATGAATAGTTTCTAGTGATGAGTCTAAGTTTAACAGTGAAATATGATGAAGGCTTCAACATGAAAACGATCCTAAACACAAATCCAAAATTGTGACAGATTGGTTAAAAGACCAAAGCATCGATATTTTATCTGGCCTTTCCCAATTTCCAGATATCAAATCAGAAAACATGGGGGATCACGTTTATAACCAAATTCGACATAAAAATTTTATAAATTTAAATGAACTCATTGAAGAAACTTTAGTGAATATAGTCTTGTCGTATATTTGAAAAATAGTGGTGATGCCACGAAGATGTTCCAAAATTATAAAACAAAAAGGATATTATACAAAGTTATAATGTTAAATTGAATAATACAGATTTAATCATTAAAAATCCTTTTCAACATTAGAGGTTCTATATTTATATCCAGCTCAATTAAAAAAATATATGTAACACGTTATAGAATAAGAATAGTACATTAATACTATTATTTGTCAAATATTTCTCGTAAGATACTGATATGTAAGATTTTAAGTATCTTTAATTTCGTACTGACGTTTTATGTAACTGTAAATTGTGAAGAAATGCCATTATTATATTAATTTCGGTTAGACGTTAGAAGCTATTAAAGAATCATCATGGTCTCCTAGGAGTAATTTCACATGATGTTAGTTATTAGAAATAATGAAATTCGTAACAAAATTACGTGTTTACTTGGTTAATCCCATGTCGTATAAAACAGTTCATAATATGCCAAACAAAGAAGAGGGCGCGTTTATAAATGGCGTCGCCCCGAAGTAAATTTGTAATAGCAGAAAAGAGTTAAATTAATAAGTGTAACGTGAGCACAAAGGCACGAGGGCAGCGCCGGCATCTCGCCCGTCCACTCCAACATTAACCGAGTGAATTTAATATGGATCCTCTTGACGTATACAAATGTTGACTGATATTTGCGCTTGACCAGGCAAGTGATTAATTATCGTGCGCTGCACATAATGCGCCCGGAACATTAGTTTTAATTAAAAAGAAGCTCCGCGCGCATACTTCTCGGCAATTTAATCCTAACACGGGCAAAAATGTTCGTGCACTAATTGACGCAAATATGCCCCGGCCAATGATTGTCTTCGGATTTAATGCAGGCTTTCACTAGGATCAGTCCAATCTGGCAACATCAGGTATAAACTTTACACGGCTATGAGCAAAGTTTTTATTGAATTATTACAAAATTTATAATGAAATTTTGATTAATTTACAACCGACGGTGTCCCACAATATTCACTATGCTCTTTACAAATCCACAAATAAGTAGTTGCAAAGGTTTTACAATTAATATTTAAAATATTTTGTTAAAAACTGATAAAGTTTACACAACCGGTGGTTAACTTCTAAATCCGCGTTTAATGTGTTGGGTCAGAGTTTGAGGGCCCATAAACTTTTGCATTTGGTTTACCGGTAAACTGCAACATCCTGTTTGGCACGGTGCTTTTTAATATTTCATTCGCCTGGGCCATTTAATATTTCATTGTATCCTTGAGCCTATTTTGCCGCAGCCCAACATTTAAAGTATTAACCGGGCAGAAGCGGCCAACTTGGTGGGACATAACTCATATGAAATGGTCCACGGCGGGATAATTTAATAGGAAACATCTAATTAAAACTAATGTTTTTACCTTATCGAATTAATCCGCCGGATCCGGCACATTCAATCGATTTTGTTTAATATGCCGGAGTGGACGCGGGGGATGTACGCATAAACGTTTGGCGTGAGCTCGCCCATCCGCCCTTCTTCCACCCAGAACAACAAACAGCGCATTTGCCAAGTAACTCCTCTTCCGGGATGATATCCGGAATACGGACGTACTAATTTAATTAAGGTCATAATAATTCATATATGGGCGGTATATTGCGTGACTGCGCTAAGATGCGTAAACACCCGACGTCGTGGGGGCGCGACCCACTAAATCATAACAACCATTAATGGTCTGCGCGGCAATCAGTGCCGGTCCCAAGATTTTGAGACCCTACAAACGGGGTTCAGTCGAGGCCGCCCGTTCTCGAGTCAATCAACAAAATAACGTTCCATCCCAATCAATTAGGGCTGGATGTGAAAAACATTTTGATACATTTTAACCAATAAATAATTAGTTTTAATAACAATGTAACAACATTAAATATATATCATAGGTTTTAAAAGTGTCGGATTTGCTCATTATATGGGAAATGCCACAACTAATTTATTCTGCATATAATGATCAAGAAAAATTCAACAAACTAATCAAATTAAAAAATATGAAAAAATAAAAAGTAAGATGTTTTCTTATATTTATTTTTTTCTCTTTTTCCATAAAAAATGATAATTTATTGAAAACGATTCCAATAACAATTTCTTCTGTAAAGCTGAATCAGTTCCTAATTATATACAGGGTGGCACATGTTATAAAAAAATGAGTTTGTGAGTTCTAGAAAATTATCAAATAAATAGAATAAATTTATTTGGTTAATATGTTACACAATAATAATAATAATAATATGATAGTGTTGAAATTAAATTAAATCAAAGAAAAAACAATACTTTGTATAAATCGTTATTGCAATTTTAACATTAAAATTTCAAGAAAAAATATTTAGTTGGTAGTGAATAACAACGTTACATGAATCATTGATTTATTATGATTTTTTATTGTTTCTTATTCGGCGTTAATTTTCTTGATTTATTAATTTTTTTAATATATAAAATATATTGTCACATCATTTTTTAAAGTATCTATAACTGGATATAAGTTCCTTTATGACGTACCATCACTTGTTTGCGCCATTTCAGGAACACTCTGTATATTTCAATGTATTATATTAACAATGAACAAAATACAATGCATCAAAAATAGGTAATTCTAAACATAATTCTAAAATATACCAGTATTAAATTCGTGTTTGTGTCAATTTATTGTGTGAACTATTATTAAGTACGTAACACTAAAATATTGGTTATTATAACAAGTACGTACAAATAATACACAAAATTTTATCTCATATTTGTATAACGAATATATCGATTGGGAAATTATGTACAATTAAATATGACTTTTAAGAGGCAATATTAAATATTCGCAAATAATCTTATTAAGATAAAATTTGTGGGAAAAACACCGAACGAATTTTCTTGGCAAGCGATTCTACGTGCGAGGAGTTCTTTGCAAGAGTGTCACGATCACCTTGGCCCGACCAGCACAAAGTCGCTTCTTCGCCACCGAACACACTGAAACTAGTTACGTAATCGCGAAACTAAACCAATTTAATGCACTCCTCCGGATCTTTTATCGGCGATGAGGATCGTGGGGACCTAGCCGGGACGACTTATCTATCTCGGGGGGGCCGGATCATTAACATGGCCGTGTTAGATACGACGATTCGGCGAGTCTATCGATAGCTATCGGACGGAATGAGATAGTTGTATTGGCTTTTTATTGCTTCGTTCCGACTATAAGGGTAAAAAAAAATCGTGAGTTACGACAGAAACTAGTTGTTAATATAACACATTAATTAATGTATTTATTTAGTGTTTGCGCTGTGATTGTTAGACGGGAATTAATTAAACTTGGTGGGGGTAATAATGACGGCAACTTCTTAATACGAATCTTGGGAATAAGGTAATAAACTATGTCCTCATTAAAGTTTGAGCGGTGAAAATTGCAATGGAAATTGCGGTCCTGGATCTTATATTTTAATATCGGTCATAAATCTGGGAGCGGGTTGCCTTGAAACGGAACTCCGGTAGTTAAAGCAGGTGTACCTCTCGGCTTTCCGACAATACTCCTCACACTAACACACACATACAGACACACGCCCAGGTCATCTATAAGGTGCATAATTAATAATGGCTGACGCGATACGCGAAAGCACGGTAATCTGGCCAGATATAGCTTAATCCGCCAGTGATGGATGATTAGAACGGGCATAAATCCGCATTTGCACACGGTTCCAATTCCTAAATGCGATATTAAGCGCAGTTTATGGTTAGTGCCCGGCATACGGCGGGAGCGACTCGAGTTTATGACGCCGAATTTGCGGATTTGATCGTCGGGACAGTGGACGTGACCGCTTACGGACCACCTAGCCCCCTCCGCCCCCGTCAAACTACGTTCCTGGACTCCGTGCCAGCCGGACCGGACCTGAAACCGACGCCGCACTAATATGTCGCTTAATGTTGATTTGCTTCTGGGTCCGGTGCACACACTGACCAGAGCCAAATGTTATTACCAACCGAGTTATTAAAATACTCACGTAAATGGAACTCCCTCAAAAATATACAAAGATCGCAACTGCCACGGTTTATGCCATTGTTATTAATATTCCATGTTGTTAACAAGTATGAAAAATTGCGGACGTCACAAATGGATGAAGATGAGATATAAACTCTGCCACTATTTAGCGGCATTTTTCCTGTTCATTATGATTTTAATAACTCAAGTTAGACGCTAACGAACAAAATCCGAGGCTCAATAAAGCGTGGCGCGATTTACATAAATAAATTATTCGCAGGCAAATCACTGGAAAAATATTGTTGCCAATGCAGCGAGTATTTTTTTTGCCCGAGATGCGCGGGTGAATTAATGGCAGTTGATGAAACTTCGTAGCAAATGAAAATCATCTGGTCTGATTTACATCTTAGATGTTGAGAAGTGAAAAAGGGATGTAACATATTCATGAATTAGAGTTTAGTGGAACGGAGCCGTGCAGCTGTGGCGAACAGGGGGAAAGAGTTATGTTTCATCTTGGACGCACCCCACAACTTGGCGTTATCTAAAGAATACCCTCGAAGGGGCTGTTTTTAAGCATTAGCCGCCTTCGGATGGGTTAATTCAAAATATTTGAGAGACTCGGCAGTACAAATGTATATTACTGGCGCGGCAATCCAAAGTAATTGCCGTTGGTCAGGCCGGACGTCCGGCAGGCATACAAATCAGTGACGGAGTCATTCTCTTGAAGCTCTTCGGGGGCCCAAGCATATTTAGTGGACCCGCACGAATTTAAATTACTCCGGGTTATGATGCATATCTGCGAATTACCATTTCATGTTTTTCATTATTCCTCGTTTATTGCTCTGCTGATTAGTTTGGATAATGAAAGGGAAAACCAACTTTTAACTCAGAAACTCAAGATAATTAAAATGTGGTGAATAGTATTAAAGATATTCATCACACTATCTAAAATAACACAAATAAGGTAATAAAAAGTGTTACTACATTATTACATTAGAGGGTCTAAGATTTTATAGGAATCATATTTTCATACAAACTTTTAATAACATTTAAATTACTTTATTCAAAGCTTTAAAATTGGATCTCTGAAACACCATATACAGGGTTGGTGGTTGGTTAACTTTGACTGTTCAGAGTATTTCCAAACCAGATTTCTTAAATACTTTTTAAGTTTACAAGAAATAAATTCAGTTTTCATTAAATATCGAAGTTGTAAGTGTGTAAATATGGATAAAATAATATTTATTAGACTCGTTAATTTTCATAATGTTGGACTGCATCAACGTCAAATTTCACTTTAAAAATTCCCTGTCTAATCTGGAATTACTCGTAACAGTTAAAATCAAGAAATATGAGACACACTGTATATGCATTGTGCATTGCACATAAATCACCTAACACCGTCACTTATCCAATTAAACTGGAAGTTACAATTGCCCCCCTGTATTACTTAATATTTAAATTTATATTCAAAGTTACTGACAACTTCCAAGTTCATGACACGCCTTTGTACATACATGATGGGTGTAATTTAATTTTCCCTGCTATACATCTGTTCATCTAATTGCGGAAAACTCCAAAAAGAGATCATTATAAAATTAATTACTTCTCATTGTTTTCCCCTTAAACATAATAAAAAGTGCATTTAGAAGTTTAAAAGTGATTACCCGGGAAAGATATTGAAATCAATTTAAATGAAATAATTGTGAACACGTCTTGAGGGGTGGTTTAAAGGTCTTCGCATTTGAATTAAAGGGTCCCTGCTCGATTTTATTGGGACTCAGGTGTTTTGAGTCGCCGTATACACACCCTTAAAGTAATTATAATTATCCGGGCCTCGGTAAATCCATAACTGGATAATGTGACTTTCCGATGCAGCGAAGGTGAATGGAAAAGAAAAAAAATTCTTTGGAAACTTAGCAACAAAATTGTAAGTCTTTGTTAACCGGAGATTAAATGAAAAAGCAGATATGCGGCTCACGTGGATATTGCCAATTAATAGAAATCAATGCCGGTCCGCCATAAAGGTCCCCTTCCCGGTTCGTATGCCGTAAGCCGATTAGCTGCATAGAACTGAGCCTACTGAAGCGGAATTTTAAACAGTTTTATAGGCGAAATCCCGCGCTTACAAGTAATGAGCGCGCGCGATTTATTATGTAAAGAATCAGGGAATAATGCGGACTGTAAACAAAACGATTTTTAAAAATAGACCGAGTAAATGTGCTGTGCTTGCGTCGCCAGAATGTTGAACGTGCTTTTGAAAGGTGAAGATTTAATAAATCAGTTACAAGCTTCCAGAGTTTCAAAGGGACTTGATGCCGTTCATTCATCCAGAAAATTAAACAAGAAGACGGCCAGAGTATCTGATTAAACGAAAAGCAAATAAAATAATTGAATACGTTAGACGGAACACGGCCCGTGAAGACGTAGGTAAGTGTCCTGAGAATCTCGGACCTCGTCGCTGGCGTAACCGGCGGTGATGGTTATCGCGGTGCATCTCTCTCGAAGCTCCAGCACATGTACAAAGGGAGGAGAGCGGCTCCGGGATCCGTTGTGTGAGTGGTGCATAGAGTACGTGACGCTCCGGCCGTGGAAGATGTGCACTATCCAAGTAAATCAGGCCTAATTCGTGACCGGTTGCTACGGCCGTGACCCCCTGCTGAACTTACCGTCGAGCCACCGCGAACTGCACTGCAAGAAAATCTAGAGAAAACTTCTTGTTTTTGGCTTTTCATGGCTGACGTAATATAATTTAAATTATGTTGATACAACAACTGAGTGTTACTCTCGGTATCTTGACGTAAGATGATTTTTGTATTTTAAGCACGGCCGACGGATGGCTTCGGTATATCCTCGCTTATTCCGCCAGCGAAATATCAGTCGATGGGGATGATACGCCGTCAACCAAGTGCACGAGTGAAGTTCCAGTCAGTATTGTATTAATGATGTTTATGCTCCATAAGCTTTGCTAAATGAATTTCGTTAGATAATTCAGTTTAGTTCTGCTAATGAAATGGGGATTTCCGGCACTAATTGGGTTTTCCTTGTTTTATTTTTCAAAACCGGCACATGCGTCTGGAGAAATTAAAACGGACGCTGGAAAATTATCAAGATCTAATGCAATTATGCTGCGGAGCTTTAAAATTAAGATAAAAAACTGGTTTTAATTCGTGATTCTTTATAATTGACTGTTTATTGCAATTTTAGTCAATTTAGGAGTAGATTTCAAAAGGAAATAAGTGTTAATTTATCAGAAAATAGCTGTTTGAGAAGTATGATAAAAATTTTTTTGTTTGTTGATAGCACGAGGTGTGTTATTGTATTGGAATTAAAGAAAAAAATAAAACCAATTATTTTAGTATCCGTTGGGATTGTGTTTATTTGGACAACGCGATAAATCTGTGGGACAAAGCACATGTAGATGACCTCAGCACATATTCCATTATATGATTTATCTCCGGCCATTATTTGCACATTCCCGTGTAGTTGTAGAACAAGAAAAAGGCCCAACAAAATTGCAGTTGCCACCTGGATCATTAGTAGGCGTTACAGACATTTTATTTTCGGGTGGTCGCAAATCGCCTCTACGTATTATTCATTCTCATAATGTAACGCATGTGTTTGGAATGCGATTGGGAGACGCACACGCTGTCCACCCAGATGTTCATTCCGTTTTGTCCATATTTATTGATGATGCGAAGATTTTCGTCTTGGGCCGGTTCGTTCGTGTGCGCAGGGATTGCGCAAGCGGTCCGTGCACATCAATTAAATTCGTCGTCCATTCATGAAAAAATATGTCGGACAAATGGCTCGCTAATTGCCAATATATTCACAAAACGGCTATTTGTACTGTCCGAAACAGTCGGTCCGACACATTAAAAATAATTATGTTATGGTCGGTTGGCGTGTCTTGTGCCAACAGATAATCCGTTACCCCGAAATGTGCCCTATCTAAAATAAAAGATCTGGAAACCGGTTCAGTTTTAGAACCCCCTTAAGTAGTGTTCGGCGTGCAACTTTCCGCTGTAAACAATTGCTGACTTGTTGGCGAACTTTAATGCCCCATCGGCCGATGCGCCCCGGCTCCGTAAAGGGGTTTATTATCGTTTCAGAACCGATGCCGCTGTTCGGAAAATTGTTATTGACTTTCATGAGTTTATTTCGCCCTTATTATCTGCATGATTTTTCAAACGGGCCAACGAGGCCAAACTACAAATTGCTGTTTCATGGGCTCGGCACACCATATTTATAAACCACATCTAATAAATATCGTGTAATGTGTAATATTAAAATTAACACTGTTTCCATATGTTTAGAATTTGCAGTGGAACAGTTTCGCATGTTAGTTAAATGATCCGAACACAAAGTAGATGATTCGATTGTGAATTTCATCTATGATAAATATCATTCATAAATAAACCACCTTATTTTTAATTTCCACACACTTGGCATGTACTCTTGACATTATAATTCTGTGCGAGATAAATTTATTGTTTTCCTAGCAACTGATTTATGCGCCGATAATAGAGCAAGTTGAATTTATTGGATCATCCTCGTGTAATTTAAATATCGAAACTTCACACGGCGCTGAGTGTTATTTATCGTTGCGCGAGTTATTCGAGAGAATTATGATATTAAATATAATAACAGTCGGAGACAAATTCCCCCGGGCATCAAGAAATTCATAAATCATTTCAGACGAATACTTCCCTAGCAAGAAACAGTTTTGACTATCTATTATCGCGAGTAAATTTTTTCTGTTTCGCTTTCTTTTCTATGGTCCGTGTGCTTGGTCTAATGAAGCTTTGCTTTTAATCTTAATTTATTTTCCGGAGATTTATGGATTGAAATCCCGTTGACAGTAACAAATATATTTGTGTCACGGTTGTCAGGTCAATTTTCTTCCTCCTGGCCTACACCTATGCCAACCTAACCGTGAACGTATGTAAATATGATAATTTTTTGGAATGATAAAACTCTTGAAAAACTCTATTAAAAGTTTCAGCTATCTACGTAAATCGAGTTTCGGATTTAATTTATACATACGTGTTAAGTGCATTTCGACTAGAATTTAGGGGGTGCTAACTGTGATAATTTTTTTTGTCATCTTCAAGTCAGTTGGTGCCATCTGTTACCCACAATAAAAAGCGCAATTGTCCGACTGGAGAATAAACGAGGGTATAATGCAATAATCCATATTTTTTTTCCTGTGCCTCGTCCACTTGTAGTTGTCAGCAGCATGTATCGTGGCAGCGAGTGCTTTTTCTCGCCAAGATCTATTTATACTCTGATGTAAATTATAGTTGGTCACGCTTCTTCCACTTTTTATCGCCGGTCCGTACGCTCGATTGAAATATGATTTGTTTGGAAAAAATCGAAACTTATTGCGGCATAAAGTCCGCAGGACCGAAACAAGTTTAATTCGCACAAATAAAAGGGATCATTTTGTTTTGTGCCCCCTGAAATAAATTGGATATTGATAAAATTAAAAGAAAATGTGCATTGCGTGTAGTGACTAAGAATCGATTTTAAAAATTACACTTCTTAAATAATAATGATAAACGTAACTATTTATATTACTTATTAAATGCTGAAATAATACGTTAAATATGCTGCGAGCTTTTAAAATAAGCTTTGGCATATTGTTAGTAATAAATAAATAATTACAATTTTCAATACATTTGATATAAATTTAATTAAATGGTTTTTAATGAAAATTATAGACAGCTTTATTATTAATGCACGTGTGAGCGAGGAAAATAATTATTGGATAATTACATGAATTCTCCAATTTTTCTATTAATTAAATTCTATAAATTTTAATTAATTCGGTGCACACATAAATACATTAAATATTAAATTTTCGTCTGTTTTGTTAATTATAAAAGTCATGCATATTTAAATAATATTGATTGATGAAGTATTCATTAAATAATATAGTTTAATACTATATATAATATAAACAATATTTTCAATAAGTGAATTGCTGGCGTGGAGTTTTAATAGCAATAGTGACTCAGCACTGGATTAAAATGTCATAAATGAATGGATTTTAGAAAAAAGTGAAGGATATAATAACCATAAACCACAGTGTGTTATTTATGGTGCATCAGTGTGCCGTAAAGATGCATTCGTCGAAATTTTTATGCCCGAGCTTATGCTTAATAAATTACAAATTAAGTACATGACATAAATTTGTGAGCCACTGTCATAGCTGAGGGATCGTAAATATCCAGAGAAGTAGAGAATTTATTGCCAATTCCGATGTGCAATCAACTACTTAATGGCATTTACAATTTCAGGTCGATCGGACTTATTGACGTTGTTTTCAACATTAACGGACCCGGCATTTATCATGATTCGATCGTTTACAATGTAGCATGATTGAGTTAACTGAAAACAGCGAAGTGCAACGCTATTTCGGATAGTAAAGCGAAATCGTCAATTTGTTCTGTTTGTCAAACGTATCGGAAATGTTTAAAACTTTTATTTGACGTTTTATGGAGTTTTAAAGAAAACAAATTTGTATTTAATAAAGACTTCCAAAATAAATTTTAATTTAGTGCCGGACCGGTGAACTCTGAATTATTACCTTTTATGTTTATTGTGTACCATTTCAGGGAAATAACTCGGTGCATCAAACATAAATAACTATTTTAATAAACGCGAGTTGCAGCGAAACAAAGTTCTAATGCCGATATGAATTACTTTCGCACCGGCGCTCGTAAAACGGTTTATATTCCTTCAAACTTCAATGTTATTAAAAAATTCAAGTCCTTCGGTGGCAGGTCGCCACACGGTATACCATGTGTTATAAACTGTTTTGTATTTATAGTGGTCCCATTCCGACCAATATCATTTTATTTATTTGTCACAGTTAGTAGAAGTCGGAGCTAAGGTTTAAATAAAAATATATACAACGTTTTACTTTATGGCCTTTCATTGCTTTCTCTGAATTTAAATCGATTATTTACAAGCGGTCTTTTGCTTATTATAATTAATTAATTATTGGTCGAAGTGAAACTGTAAGAAAAATTATATATAATTCAGCGTTACCCAGACCGATAGAAACAAGAAGAGATGGCTAAAGCTTTACGGCTAAATAAGTCAATCGTTTCCCGTGTTAAATTTAGAGAAAATGGCAAAGTGGTAGTCACGAAAAAAATTTTCTCTTTTAGAATAACTGAAATAAAATCAGAAAACAATCTTATCGTTTACTGAAATTAAATCCAACCTGGTGGAAATGGAACTTGCCGAAATTAGTTCAAGGACTCTGAGAATATGGTTAGTGAACCTCCATCTTTAATAGTTGTTGTAACATATTTTGGATGAAGTCTAGTGTTTTTAGGACGATGAATAAACTGTCCACTCACCGAGAATATTAAATAATTTTGATTCCTTCGAAAATAGTACTTTTTTCCAATCTTTTGCTGTCCAGTTCCGATACCCATGAGGGAAAGAAGTCCTGAAAGACAGGTTTTTGCCGATCTAATTGATTTATCTCCTAAATCTCTTAAAATTTGAGTTGCGGACGATCTAATGCTCTAGAGGTTTTTCTGTTTCGCCCACCTTGTTTTCGATTTTATACACTTCCATAAATTCAAAACGTTTCAATTGTTCTTGATACCACTTGTTGTGTTATAAGTAACTGGTTGCTTATAACTTTTGGCGATCTTCCTGAATTATAGGCCACAATAATTTTATTTTTTAAAGCTGCCGGAAAATGTGACCACAGATATTTTTCTTAATGAAAACACAATATTCATGAATGAAAGATACGACTGAAAAATACTCGAGTCGCTTTAATCTTGTCGCGTACATTTTTTCGGTTTTTAGAAATAATTAAATAAAAACTGTTTCCTCTTACTGAACGTGAAAGATGTGTACATTTGAGACAGTCGTTCAATTTTGTCCGATACATGCATGCATGTCACATTTTATAGAATAAGAATATAGTAGTTTTATCAAACAAACATTAGTAATTTAATATTATTTTAACAGTTTACATAAAATAAAAGAGTTATAGCTAAAATATTTAAGATTTTAAAATATTTTAATATATATTATAATAACGACCACAGCAGTAAATAAATAATTGACTTGCTCATATGTGTCCCGTATATAGCTTTCAATTGGGGGAAACTAAACGGGATAATTCCCATCTTTGAAAAGTGCAGCTACCTGTGCCGGCCAGGCGTCAAAATAATTTAAATCCATTGAACACAAAATGCCCGTTTTCCGTCGAAATTAACCTTCGAGCGCAGATAAGTTTGACGATTCCATTCGGTCCCGGGGCATAATTTAATTCGAGGCGTAATTACTCCCCGAAATACGTAAGGATTAGCCGATAAGAATCTGCGGTCGCCTTGGCGCAGGGTCCAAGAGGTCGGGTCCTGCAATCTCGGAACTGAAACCAAACACACGGAACGGTCATCATCAGATATATTCCGAGTGTATACCCCGGGCGAGATAAAGGGATACACGAGACATCTTAGCCTGTGGCCACTTAGCTAATGGCCGGTCTCGCGGGACTGTCCCGCTGATGAGGTACAAACTTAATAGATACATGTCCCATAAATTTCCCGTTTGATGTGCAGGCTCGAATCAGTTTAATTCCGTAGTCCCGATTACCTCTGGCATGTTATTATTGCGAATTTATCGGTCCGGGGGTCCAGGTCCGAATACACATCCGGAATTATCTGTGCGTGTAGAGTGTGTCTTGTGTTAGACAGATAGTTATCTGCCATTGAAGTGACCCGCGTCCACGCTTGTCCGTGTTTTCTAACTGTTTGTTCAGTCAAAACCGCTGAGGGTCCACGGCGGATTGTGATATCGATGCTTGAATGGTTTATTTGGGGTCCGCGGACTGATTATGATGGCCGGTAACATAAAACGAGAGATTGTTTTGATAGGGGAAACGGTCACCATTATTGTTCTGCTATTCATGATGGGAAGATGCAAGGTTTCGCCGATTACTTTACGATTTTAAGAGCCTACCCAATTTTGTGCTTGAATCGGGGACCAATTATAATTACGTCCATTGTATTGACCTCCCTTCCAAGTATTGGAAATACAGGGGATTATTTCTGGGGAAAACCTCGTAAAAGATTATGAGCATGTTCATAAGCTCTTGCATTTTGCTCTAATACGGGGGTATGAAAAATGAGAAAGATCAAAGTCCAACTGAGGCAATTTGTTTATATTCTGTTTATAAGATCTATAAAATATAATTACTTTGAAGAGATTAATAAAGTCAAAAAATAAATGTGGAAGATGGCGTCTAAGAGCATAGCTAGGCGTCGCTAGTGATAAATGATCCCTAATATTTTTTACAACTAGGAATTATAATTAAAAAATATTTTTTACGCTCGCCCCGAAAACGTAATTAATGAGGCGCAAGATATCTGTGTCAAAGCAATTCTAATTGCGGGGCCCCTCTATTGAACCAGGCCTCGAAAATAAAACCAACTTTTCTCGTTTTTAATTTCCATGCTGGATCTACTAAATGACACGCGTAATTTCCAGGCACGGCCGCCATTAATTTACTGGAGGCGTCCTTTTAATACGGGACACTCCATTAACATTTTTTCGTACCATTTATTTTTTCATGCGGCCGGTTTTTGAATACATTAAGCGCATTTTAACACTTGGATTTAAATGTTCGGATATGAACTGTTTACTGCGCCAACAATCAGTAGCGCTTTTTTAATGTTAGATCTGACATTCTTAAAAAGGGTTTTTTTTCTACAATTACCCACAATATAAATTTGTTTGATGTGTTTTAATTAAGGGAAATATTATGTACATAATAAAAGGTCGTCATTCTTTGTATACTGTAGCCGACACACAACAGATAATTGATGTGTCTAAAAAAATTAAAAATATAATAAAATGTAAAATAATATTAATATACAAGGTGTCCCCGAAAACTACAAATTTCTACAACCAATTCTCGAGGTGAAAAAACTTTGATGTTTGTTGTATTAATTTAGATACTAAATAAATACTCAATCAACACAAATCGATGTTTCCTAGACATGTTACCCGAGTCTAAGAAAAATTAAAAAAATGTGAAAGAAAAACGTCAGCTTCAAGACTCTGCTAGGTGTTTCCAAACGTATCAGGAATAAATATATTATTGTACTTATTATATTATTTTATTTACGATTGGATATTTTCAAATAAAATCTCAAACTATTGACCATTGAAAACTCTTTTTATGTCATAGAAATTACAATCTTTATCATTCTACCAAGGTATACAGAAGGTCCCAATTTGGTTGATATTGACTGTTCAGACTCTAGAATTCTCTTCTATTTTTTAAAAAAAAAAACTTTGATTCCCTAATAATATCACACAATATGGACCATAGAAAACTCGTATTATTTTTTTATGATTCTATCAAATTGTACAAGAATGTCCCAAATTGGTTGATTTTGATCGTCTTTCTCTTTTAAAGAAACGTCAATTGTCACAAACCTTGATACCTGTGATGATTATATTTCAACGAAAATATTTGGAAAATGTCTAACTATTCTTTTTTTATTACAAGTGGAAGAGACTTTTTTATGACATATATGAAATGTATCTTCTTAAAATTTCGAGATAATGAGTACAATTTTTTTATCCAAATAGAAACATAATTGAATTACGAAACTATGGCACAAATTTAATCTCTAGATTTATTCTACTTGGTTTAATTAATCTGAAATGAACTTCCTCTGACACATCTTCAAGGTTCTGCAGCGAGTTTTCCCTCATGTATAAATATATTATTTTACTTAGACCATAGAAAAATCTATGTCATTCTACTAAATTACATATTTGGTTAATTTTGAGTGTTCAGAGTCCAGAGATCTTTTCTTTTAAAAAAATGTCAATTGACACACTGATTGATACCTCTGATTATTATATTTCAATTTTTTGTCCAAATAGAAACCTTAATTGAATTATGAAACTATTGCACAAACTACCTTGACATTTTTTAAACTTTTTTTAAGTAAAGAAGAAGTTCTTTTTTGAATCTGAGAAATGTTAAATATCAAAATGTGGTTCTAGAACAATCAAAGTTTTAACCAAAAATGACATGTGGACAATTAAATATGTTTTTCTTTTCAACTGACCTGAAAATGCATGTAACATAACATGTATTAATTAGGGAAATGAACCACTTGTTGTTTTCTCTAAAATTATTCTTGTCTGTCCCTATGTAGAATAGGCATTATATTACGGCATCGGCCATAATTCAATAAGCGTATTATTTGACGTTATTGTTTGGGCAAGCCGCAGCGACACGGAGAAAACTAATTTGCAAGTAAATTTCCCGCAAAACAAACGTCTACATTTCAGAATTATCCCGAGCAATTACAACATTCTGATGACAGGATTACGCCCGTGAATTTCGGGCAAAGTTTGAACTTATTCCGAAGGCATTTTATGCATTGTGTGTTTAACAGTAATATGTTGTAAAATAACAACACCCACTCAACACCAGCCGACGCCCGTACACGAGCACATATATCGGGATTGTTTGCACGACGTGCCGCGACGCCGATTTAATTCGAACTTAATTTGCGGCGATGCACCCGAAAATTTTTGACTTGGGTAAAATCTACAGCGTGTCATTCGCATTCGGCGACGCGAAGATTAGTTCAAGCGGAGGAAAAGATTGACGAGCTCAGGCAAAAATAATGAATCCGCCGTGCCGCGTTTGTAAGCAGTCCGTAAAATTGAAAACGTTATCTTGGCAGCTTCGGATGTGTTCGCCACGTCTATATTGCCTCCTTGCGGTGTAACTGCGACGTTGAAACGCCGAAATAATAATTATTCTGCCAGATGAAACTTTCACGATGTCAAATTTTGTCTTATCATCCGGAATATTTACCACAAAGATCGGAATAATTTAACTTGTATTCTATTACCAACGTTAACGAAATATATATTTCCGTTTTGGTGGGTCTCCGTATTTTATTTTTAATAGTTATGCACTTGTAATTTGAACGTTCTTAATTATCGAGTGAATTTCTAAAGTTTCTATGCAATCAAATAAATAAATACGGAATAAAATGAGCAAAAAAAAAAACCGTGGAAGGGCCTTTAGTATTAATCAAGTGAGGAACTAAATCAGTGTTAATTACTTAAAAAAAATAACACAAGAATTTCCTGGGCTGTGTGCGAGCAAAGAGCAAGCAGCGGAGGCATTATTATTGGGCGCACCGAAGGCATATTGCGAGCAAACAATAAACATAATTAATGCCGCATGTTTGGAGACGCTTTTCGTAGGGATTACGCTTATAATTCCCTTGGTTTTACATTATTTGCAGTTGCACAGTCGGATGCACTTTTGAAATAGACAATGGGAAAGGGCCCGCGGGACGCTGATGCTCTCTACTAATTAGTCTTTGGCATGCTAATTACGTCGTCAAAAGAGTGCGACAAGGCAACGTCAGCGAACGGGAACCATAATTAAAAAACTACCAGTGTCTTTGACACGCCGTGTCGTCGCGATTTTTTTCACGACGAAAATATGTATGTATATCGGAAATAAAACTGCCTTTGAACCGGTCGGATTTTATGCATCTAATACTCCATTCATTCTACAAACAGTTTTAAAAGCGGATAATTAGGGAAAATTGTGGTGTGCCAGTCTAAAATTGTATTTCGCTTATGGCTGCTCACATAGAATTATAAGGGATTTTAGTTTATGAAATTTACCGAATCGAATTACCCACCAATTTAATGTCTTTTAAAAATGTTTTGTTCGTTGAAAACAGGAAAACACAAGAGAGTTATTCGCATCGTCCCTACAACATAATACAAATATATAGTTGTTAAGAAGTTTCACTTTGTACACCCCAATACGGAAGACCCCAATAAAAAAAGCAGTAGAGGGACATTTATCGGATAGATTGCGAATATGTTTGGCTCTGACAGAAAACGAGCCGGAATATAAGGTTTTCGAAATATTTTTCTTTAATCATTGATGTATCAGTGACGCTGCGGATTCTGGGGGCCGCCGGCCCTTTTCCCAAAGGATAATCTGTCAATGTCCGGCATCAACAAATACTAGACACAAGACATCCCGAAGTTGTGTTGTGTCTTTGGGGAATGTGTCTTTTAACTTTAGTTTACCTAAAATAAAATCTTATCGGATAGCAAAAATAACAGCTCCTCGACAAATCATCCTCCCGTTCATTTCAGTAATTCGATCTAGTGGAGGAAAAGCCGTTAGTTACCAATTTATTTGTCTCGTTTAATTTAATGACCTGAACTATTTTATATTCCTTTTTACTAAATTGTAATCAGTATAATAAATATTATATAAACGTTATTTATTAGAAAAAGATTAATTTTATTTCTTAGTGTTGGCACTATTAATTTTTTAATTATTATTTTAAGCAGGTATATAGTAACTATGACAGATTTTTTTGTTCTTGTGAGACATCTTCATACAACATTATGGTGACTAATCTGAGATGCGTATACAAGCCGTCCGTTAATGAATGGGCTATAATTAAATAGTTAATAAATTTATGACTCAAATGTTTTAGCAAGGAATAAACAAATAAAATTTGGTAATGTTTGGTATAGGTTTTCTCATGTGAGGTTAGATAACATCAATACACAAACACATAATTAACAAAATTATTAAAAATAATCTAAAATTTTTGATATTTTGTTTCCAAATTTAAATCGTTTACTCCTTGCTATAATATTAATGTTTTACCAACACAATATTAAATTTGAACCCCCCATTCTTGGTGTATTATAAAAATGTTGCTTGTCCTGTATTTTTAGTAGAAAAAAATTCCTTTAGAAGTGACATTTTTATTTGTAAATTTATAACTGTACAATGTTACAAAATTTCTATTCCAGCGTTGCCACAACATTGTACAAGGTAACTATTTATTAATTTTTTGAAAAATCTCAATGTCATATGTCACTGCTTGTCAAAAAATTAATAGTTTCCAAGTAAATTTATTGTTAAAAAGCTAAATTAATGGAAATATTGCAACAATGTACTATTTTAGTTCACTAAATTGAATATTTTGAATACAGATATTCCTATGAAAACTATTTATAAAATGTAATTTTTTTCTAAAAAGACGTAAAATAGTTATAACGGTTTTAAAGTACGCTCGTATAAAATACTCCTTTTAATCTACAAGAAAATTATTATTAAAATTTAACTTATGGAGTTAAAAAACCTCATTTCACCAAATTTGCTGAAAAAGACTGGTTTATATAGAAGTTAATTAATAAAATTAAAAATAAAATCAGGAAATTGAGTCATCAGGAACTTCTGAATAGGAATTTAGTTAAATGGCAATATTTTTGCTATATAAATATGTATTTAGACTAGTTAAAGGACACACCCTGTATTACTGTACATCTATATTATATAATATTTACTATACAAAAATATATAGACATATGTTGTCAATGTCAATTATTTACATTTCGATATTTTGTATAACGGTTTATAATTTCGTTATTCGATTTCAATAAAATGGGCAGGACATTTATTGACTATTTGTTCTTCCACGACTAATTACTATGTACGCCCAACAAAGGAGAAAAATGCTCATAATGGGGCACTACAAGTTCACAGGCGATGTCCTAGGCCAAGGAAACTTCGGCAAGGTGGAGGTTGCCCAACATACTGTCCTGAATATTAAGGTGTGTACTAAATTTTTAGAGACATGTTAGGACCAATAAACCAAAGAGTATCTGTTGTACTAGATAAATGTCGCTTAAGAACATCACTTAAATTACTTTTCATATTGAAATATATAAAAATATTGCTCTTAAAATATGCAATTAATTGTTTTTAATTATTTTAAATGGGCAGAGGTTTACATAAATTGCTTAAAAATTGACATTTGTCACAATGGTTTTTAATCAAAAGAATCAATAAAAACACAGAAATATAAGTATAGGATTTATAAAAAATGTATAATCAAAATTCCGCACTATTAAACTGTTTTGTCAAAAAAGGGAAATGAATGATATTGGCACTGAAATTAATCTATTTCTGCGTTCCAATTTGTGCCGAACAAATAAGAGGACGAGAAAATAAACAAATTAGGTCATTATTTATCCGAGACCGAGGCGAACGGCGAAGATTATTGGATGATAAAAACGGAACTTTAGTAGGTACACACAGTTCCTGAACAACGGACACGATTATCCTTCAGAATCGGGACCGGGAATGTCGGTGCAGCAAACTCGCCGACATTAAAAATGCCCCCATCAGGGTGCGGAAATTGGAGATTTGCGACACTGATTGATGCGGGGATCAAAGATAAATTAGATCGAATGGTCAGGATAATATCGGAGAGTTTTCCCGGAGAGATTGCATATATACGTTTGGCTAATGTATAGTCACTAACGTGTCCCGAATGACGTTCTGACTTTTCCCAGATTAAAAGTCATTCTTCTAAAAATGCCGGATCGATCGCTTAACCGATTGTGCCTGTTCGTGTCGGACGAGGATTGGGAAACTGGAATTTGTTATGGTCAATTTATCAATGTGCAATAATTTTTTCCTTTCGCTAATTTTGCATTTTAAAGCACGTCAAGATGTACGGCTTCTGTCCACGTTTATTAGGAGAAATTCATAATGTACAAAATAATGTTGGAATAGGCCGGTACAATGTGTACATAATATCTGTAGCAAGACCGGCGAAAGTAAATATTAACTTAATCCCATCGCGTTTTGGACGACCCGTATCGATTTCGGCAACGTATCTATCCATATTTCAAATCATATGTGTATTATACGCACTTCGGGCGAGTCTAATCGGGCTATATTCATGAGAGCAGCAGGAAAATGATTTATGGCGGTGTGTGGAACAGGAGCAGGAACGCGCGCAAACAGAAAACCTATCCATAAAAAATGTGGACTTACCGTATTCCTGCCTTAAATAGTTGACTTTATTGAAATATTCAGTTCGTATTTATCGGCGTACCGCATCGCGTCGAACTCGGAATTTAAACGAAACTGTCAACGGATGTGTAAATTGTGTTGTGAACGGGACTTTTTTTACAACCATTTATATAAAGATGCTACATCCGAAAGAATAAATGACAAATATATGTTGGCATGTGGGTCTATTTGTTTTAATAAATTAGTTTCCAATCCACAAACAATGCCATTACACACACTATTGTCTGAAATTTTCATTAGACGTATTTGTAAAAGAGCCAATTTGGTTTTGAAATTAATACAAAGCCTTCTGCATCACAAAGCAATATTTAGAAACATTACATAAACTGATGTAAAACATGAATTAGTCAATCAGTATTAAATATCCTATTTAGGACGATTATAACTGGCAAAATCCGCGTTTATTATTCATTAGACCAACAATCACATTCGAACAAATTAACTTAAATTTCGTTAATTAATTCACAAACAGTAAATACTAATCGCATTCATTATCAACATCAGTCATTTAACGCCCTTACGTAGTTCACTAAGCAATGTACACCCCATCGGAAGGGGTGGAATCCAATTAATAATTTAAATGAAATCGCTGCTATAACTTAATTAAACCGCAGCAAGAACATCAAATCCAATCAGTTGGATATTTCGGTTAACATTGTCAAGTAAATTCCTCTTACTCCGTTCTACACTTCAATTCGCCTTATTAAGGACTTATTGGGACCAATTTACAAAGAATATTAACTCTGATATCTACACGTGCGTGTCTATGGCTGTTATTTACAACATCAGCGGGGAAACTTTTTGCTTTACAAACGCCACAACTTCGTCTCGTCTTCCAGTTTCATGGAAACAACTAGTTTTCGGGAGACATTAAAATTCGCCATGTCAGATGACGTTTTCTATAACCCGAACTATCCCATGATAGGGCGTGATTAATTGCATGACGAGGGTGAATATGTTGTGCGGTGTTAATGTGGTAAAATTACCCGTAGAATTATGCATTTGACTGTTTTTGTGCACAGGCAAAGGCTGCATATCAATCACTCAGTAATATCCCGCGTGCCATGAATACATTTGGGAAAATATACAAGTATACTTTTCGAAACTGTGGATTGTTTTTCGAGCTACAACTTAGGAATTTCTCAGACAGAAATGCTTTATTTTTGTGCATCGTGTTTATTTGGTATGATCATTTCGCTCATATTCTCGCCGAAGTTCATGTCTAGCCAAAGTTACTTTATTTCAAGAAAATAGATGCTATCTGTTATTGTTTGCCATTATTTATTAGTGTCAATTAGGATTCGCTAACGTGTTCCAAAATAGCCATGGCGTATTAAGCGGGACGTATTTCTTCACATGTACGTAACAAATTTTCTGGCTGGGCAAAAGGCGGCAAACGGAGTTGAAGGGGCAAGGAAATAAAAGAAAACACGAGGAAATTAACAAGTCATTAGAAACTAAGTTGAACTAATCCTTATCGGGGACTATCTCTAACGGATCATTGACCACCTGCATGTCCGCAGCCCCGAGGGTTGGTTGGCGAACGTTGGAAGTTCGATCTAGATAGTCCCCCGGTAAAATATCCAGCCGATTGGAATCTTTGTTAGTTCTGCTTAATTAAATCGTAAATGATTTCGGCGCGAAAGAAATATGGAGGTGCGTACGTGTGTGCGATTCGCCGCTGCGAAACTTCGCCTCTATTTTGGTTAAACGGCTTCGGATTTATGTCCGTTTGACATGCGAGGAAAAACTGACATTATCTGTGGAAAAATTTAAATTTCCTGCAAGAACACTCTCCAATTTTACACGCTTTAGGCACACAAAGGAGGGTAAACACTAAATTGTTGAAACTGTTGAATGGTTTCAATAAAATGTTTCAGTTCCATTTATTGGTGTTGTGTCCGTTAAATTATTAAACAAGAAATTAGTGATTCTCCCCGGTGAAAATTGAATATCTTTGGCAATCCGTATTTGACATGTACGGAACAATAAATAGATTGATGAATGGTAAACTGTTAAGATGCACTATTAAAACCAACCACTTTTTAATGAGATTTTAGTGTCTACATTCACACTATGAAGTAAAAGAGATGATTTTTCTTTTTCTAAATGTAATTCCAGTAAAAGATTGCATTTTTCTGGAATGAAAATTTCAACGTAATTAATATAAAGCAATTTGGAAATACGAATAATTAAAACGCAATTTGTGTTGTGTATTCAATGGTAATAATCTAAGAGGTTTCACAAACATTTATTTAACATTTTAAAACGTGCAAACTGAAATGTTTTTTAATTATCTAATTAATCTCCCTCGCTAATTTGCACGTAATTATTTTGCCAGAACTCATTTTTATTCGGGTATTAAAACTTGATAATTATGATGATGATATTATTAATCTACACATGTAAGTTACTTCCATATTTTTATCGTGTTTGTTTTCCGTCATACTTTCGTCCGACTTATTTATCGTGTCGTAAAAAAAGAGAATTCGATTCAGCCGTTTTTATTGGCGAGCCTACGATATTATTTCATTTATATTTAATGGGACGGTAAAAATTTTAGTGTGCCGCGCCGTCAAATTGTCCTCTTATATTTTATTTAATACGATGACATATCCAAAAATTTGGAATAAGGGTTTCGAATGCACTGTTAATACAATCACGATATTTTATTAATACGTCTCTAACTGACCGAATAATAGAACAATAGTACTCAATAGTCGACACATTTTGGTGTTCGTTCTTGTTATTTTCCTTTGCCCCAAAACATTTCCAGACGTGCAACAAATATAACGTGAGCACTTCACTTACTTTCCTCAACGCCTTGCACTTATTCCCCCTCGATATTGTTTCTATTGTATAGGCACCATTTACATACTTTTTTCCAGGTGAGTATTGCCGAATATCGAAGCTATCAAATAATCTAAGTTGACATTAAAAATTGTTTTTCCGTCTGCTTCAGAGATTTGTCGTGTGTTGTCTTGAATTAAATTTTAACACACCGATAAGGGAGAACATAAATCCCGTTGTTTTCGTGGCTTGAAATCCAGGAATTTATTCAGTAGATCCCCGTAAAACCCCCGAAACTGATTGTGTTACTTCATATCGAAACTTAGTGGGTCATAATATTGTCAGAAGATGGTCCCCGGTGGCCCGTATATTATCGGCTGGTTCTCCCCGAACACAGTTTTGGACTGCACTATCTACTTAATGGTGGAATTCGCCGGGAACGTCCGTATACACCGGACAGATAAGACTTACAAAAATACACACGTATACAACCGAGGTAAAGTTAACTATCAATTGAAAAAAGCTCCTCTCTACACGGCGCAAGATAAAGGAGTAATATATATCGCACCTTAAACAACACCACCGCGAAATTAACGTTTGATAACGAGTTTATGTACTCCCGCTGCAAAAAGACGAACTTTTCCGTTTTCTGGATTCAATTTATGTTCTTCTTCGGCTTATTTTCTAAATTACCGACTCTCTTCAACTTTTAGTTCACTCTTTCTTCATCAATTTCGTCAGGTAGTTTCATTTTTTGAAATTTTTTATTTAAGAGTACAATTGTTTGGCCCAATTTACTATAAAAATAATGGAATAATTTTAAGGAAATGATTATTTTTGTTAATCTTATTGAAAATTTGAATGCTGTATATTAGTACATGAAATTAAAAACGATATTTATACTTACCTTTTATCAGCTATGTATAATCGACTTAAAATAAAAAGGATTGTATTATAAAATAAAACAAGGAGTCAAAAATAAAGCAACAAAATAAAATATCTAGGTTTTTAAAATTTTTTATTAGTGTTTATATTCTTTCATGGAAGAAACAAAATCTCAAATAATCTTAAGAGTTTAGTTTAGATCGGGTCTTTGGGCTGGTCACATCATAAGGTTTACATTATTGGAAGCAAAAAAGTCTATAACATCCTATTTGCATATGTTTTTATTAAAAATATGTGTGCTGGTTTACTTTTGACTGGTGCTGTATATTCAATAAGAAAAAATATAAAAATAAAATAAAATAAAATTTATTCTATACTTTGGGCCACCACCGTATTTAATTTATATTATTTATGACCAATTTTATGATTACAAAATAAAAATAAGATATATTTGTACCTTTGTAAGCAGCTGGAATTATCAGGAGGACATTAAATATATAATTGTATGTCAATATGTAATCATAACGGTACACATACATGATAAAAATATATTTGAAAATTGTCGCAGTTTAAATAAGAGTTAAGCGGCTCGTCGAAAAATAAATTACATGGTAATACCAATTCACAAACACAATCAACGGCCGATATATCCATGTAAACAGTTAAAGTTTATGTGAAGGGAGAGTTTAATGTTTTTATTGTCGGTCATTTTAAACCAGTGAATTATATTCCAATTATACGTTTATATTTGTTTATTTTTAAATCGGTTGATTGATCCCTTGCCATACATAATATTTCCAGCGGTCAGTTGTTTTTTCAGAGGGCTCAGATGTGACCGCAAAATTTATTCAAATGTATTTTATTCAGCGCCCGTTTCGGACACACCCCAAAAAGAAAAACACAAGACAATACAGTTTTTCCCGTAATTCGAAACATTTAACAAAAACCGTTTAATCTCGCTCCATAGAATGAAAAAGACGCGTTTAATTGAAATAATGGGTCGCGGACTCGAGCATTGCACCCATTCCCGGGACCCAGTCTCTCTCACTCTCGCATTGAAGTTATTTACCGTGTGCAGAACCAATTACCGAAGAATTACGACTTATTTGGCAACCCTGTGGCACATGCGGAAACGGGCGCCGGTACATTATACACCACTTAAATTAACACCAGTTGCAGTGCTACAACATCTAACTGTTCCTGTGGTATCGATCTTGAACCTGCAAGTGTGTGTGTGTGTCAGTGCGAAGCGCGAAATGTTCGCTTTGGGCCAAATAAAAAAAAAATAATGAAAAAATTCTATGCACTTTTTTAAACGAGACAAATACAAATTTTAATAATGTACTATTTTTTTTGAAAAAATGGCGAATGCGCAGCTATTTAAAGCTACAATCAAGAGTTTTTTGGAGTGGTACAATTTCAAGTTTTATAAAAATAATTATTATATTCATTTTTTATACATTTCAATTGTTCAAAGGATCATAAGAAAATTCCAACAATTAAAATACTGCATTGTAATAAAATTAATCAAATTTTAATGTTTTAGTTATTTTTAAAAATAAATTTAAAATATTTGTATAATTTTATTATTGATAAATGTCATTTCAGTATTTAATTAAGTTTGAAAATGTTTATTTTATAAACGAATGTGCCTATTTTAATAATAAAACAATAATTATTTGCTTTTATGTTTTATGTTGACAACATCAAAAGATCAAAGCTTACATACGTTTCTGGTCAAATTTGTTTGTTGACAGATTCTTTGAAACCGAACATGAAACAAATTCAGGCAACATGATGAATTCGTTTATTAATAAATAGACACACTTGACATATACAATACAAACAATAATTTGTGGGATTGAATGTTGTAATCAAAGAGGTAGTTACAGTCACTTATTTTCTTTTAAAAAGCACAAATGAACAAAAATAATGGTTATTGAAAATTTTCCGATTTCTCCATTTGTTCATGTTCCCGGCAGTAGGATAATTGGCAGCCACTCAGCCATTAATAATTGCTGAGTGAATATATAAGACAATCCTGCCATTATTAATTCAGTTATTAAATAGGTATGCCCCTTTGGAACAGTATCTAACTAATATTGTCGGTGGCACATTGTATTGTTTTGAACAATGGCGGTCTCATCTGAATTATTATTCAAGCTGCTCATTATGTATCAAACTCACGTTGCTAAACTACAAGATTCGACTCTAAGTGGTCCCGTTAGAAGCGAACTCCTTGTGTTCGATTCCTATTGGAAATAATGCATTTGCGACGCTGTCGCTTCGTGCCAGTTTAGTGGAGACACAAATCTCCCGTTTCCTTTTGTTTCCTATTTGTGTTTTGCTTATTTTATTTTCCATAATGTGGACAATTCGTGACATATCGTTGACACGGCGTAGAAATTGTTTAATTCAACCATTATATTTATTGTTCCGGATCATTTACGTAAGATATTTGACTCGTGTGGCGGCACATCATCACAACGGTATGGACCCACATAAATTCGTCACGTGACTATTCAACAAATGTGGAAGTGAACCAAATTAATGGTGATTTTAATTAAAATTACGAATAATTTATTTATAAATGAGAGCGCGCCCGGCAAAATTATCATACATGCATCATTAAAATGCAACTGTTGACGAGCATAATGTAATAAACGCCTCGCATTTCATTTTTCAATATATTTGCATTTAAATTAGCCGCTGTTTGCTGATTGATTCAACTTGACTTTCAGATCCATTAATTTAAATAATAACTTATATCGATAGCCCACATGCATAATTAATTTCCATTTATTTGTTTCAGGTATGTAAACGCTTTTTATTGTAAGCATCTCTATCAATCAATGTTTAAGGTAAAGATTTTTTAATTATACACTAATAGTAGTTTTTTTATATTGTGTAGTACTGTAACTATTTTAAAATTTAAGAAAAGAGTCGGCCTTTCAGCGAAGTTGTTTTGATATTTAAAATGACCAATGGCACACAGTCTAGACGGAAAGAGTGTATCGAAATTAAAAAGTGCCTCATAATTTATCTTTGCACAAATAACACATGAAAAGGCCTCTTAATAACTGGTTATTTATTGGCAATAATTTTCTCGACTTTATTGTACCGGAAGATATTTGTCTATTTTATTGTTGTGTAACAATCAGAAAAGGCATTACCCGGGACATTTCCAAAGTGAATGGCATACTTAAAATTTCCGTCAAGCATTTGCATAAATATCAAATACAAATTGACTCTTTGGATATGGTGGAAGTGCACTCAATTTACATAATGTAAGTAGGTACATATGAAAATTACAATTTCGAATTAAGTTTCTTTGTTTAACTTTAGTTGTTTCATGTGGAGCTCTGTTTTATGTAGTATAAATGTTTATGGATATCATAAAATTGATGCTTTATCTTATGATATATTTCTATTTTGTAGATAATAAAGTTTTATTCGGAGAACTGAATGCTCCTTTCTACGTACATGTACTTCAGTAAATTACGGAGCATGTAACTTGCTCGAACAACATAAACATGTATTTTTCTAAGTATTCAAAGAAATGCATTCTTCTTAGAGCAAAATAAGCATTATTCACTTCTTGATTTTGTGTGAAAAATATATATGTTATAAATTTTATTGAACTTAAAATATATTTTATAATTTCATCCAATCCAAATATTTCAATATTACTGCTTCTTTGTATTATTGTGTAAGCTCTTGATAAAAATTAATTATTAATTTTATTAACTTTTATAGGTTTTGTAAACTTATTTTATGTTATTGTTAAAAAATAATAGAAATATCTTCACAGAAATACTTATATTGCAATAAATATTTATAACAAGTTTTAATATACAACGTCTCTGACATCAGTTATACAAAATTGCGACTTTCTTTTTTTTAATACTAAACAGTATATACCTACGAACCTGATTTTTGTTCTATTAAATAATAAAACACATTGACTATAATATTGACACCTATTTGGCATAGACGAGAAAAAATTGGAAAGTATATCCTCATCTATATTGTTACAAACATTTTTGATTTGTTCAAACAATGTGGCTTTATTTGTGATGCAATTTGCTCTAATCTCCTTATCCACAATCTCTCACAAGTTTTTTGTTAGATTAAGATCGGAAGATTGAGCTGGCCCCTTTAATACATTGATTTTTTGTTGAACAAACTATTCTTTAACAAGTTTGGCAGTAAGTTTGGGGTCATTGTCATGCTTGAATATAATTTTAATGGCATTTCCCATTCATAATATGGTGCATGACATCTTTTAATATGTTACACGAAACGATCCATTTTGCCTTCTATTTTGCTGTTTTTAGGTGACTGTCCACATCATATTTTTTTCTATTATGTTGCTGTCCATTTCCGATGCCTATGGGCGAAAATAAGTCTTGGTTCTCGATTCTTTTTTGAAAGAAGCTGGACTTGTTCCACGAACTCGAAAGTTGAAACTTTTTAATTGTTTTTGATACCACTTGTTTTGATACAAGAATCTGTTGGGTTATAACTTTTTGCGATCTTCCTGAGTTATAGACCATAATAATTTTATTTTTTAAATCCGTCGACAAATGTTGACCATTAGGCATCGTTCTTAATGTAAACACAATATTCATGTACGTAAAATTGTTGCGTACATTTTTTGCTTTTTAGAAATATTTGAATAAAAAGAGTTTTTTCTACTGAACGTGAAAAATGAATGGGACATGAATGAGCTAAAAGAAATAAAGGGTAGAAATAAATGTAGAAATAAATATTTTTTAATTTAGTTTTTAAAAATTTTATTTAATATTTTAGATTAATTGTGTCCGATACAGTATAAAGAAAGTTAAATAAATTTAAAATACTGTTTTAGAGCGGCAAATATTCAAGTAATATTACTGATCAAAATAAAACATTGGAAATATGTTAACTATATTTAAATTAGGAAATCCAAAAAAAAAAAAATTAAATAAAACGGCAAATTGTGTTCTGATTATTATTAATTTTTTACATAAAATTTACATGTGTTTACATATATTTGTTAATATTTTGTAATTGAAACAAGAATCGCAGGAATTGAATTATAAAAAATTGAATTTAGTGAAAATAATTTAAAATTTTTCAATAAACCAATCACAGGTGCGACAAATATTTATCAAACATTTTCGTAAAATATGCAGATAAGTAAAACAGTGAGGCACTTCCGAATACCATTACGTATAACGAGAACAATTTGACGTTGTTAATACGCCGACATTTTTCAATGGTCCCCGGGTGTTTGCCTGTATTCATGAAAAGCGGGGCCCATCTGAATTTCATAAACCCGATCTCCTGCTCCTCACGAAGACGACAACGGAGATTCACTCGTTGTCGTCGCTCAGAATTAACTGTCAAATTAATCATCATCCGTCAGAACGGCGCGTCAATCCAAATAAACTATTAGCATAATCCGAGCGCGAAAGATATGCATGAGCTTTATCTATGCGCTATCATTGTCCAAATAAAAAATTGCATCAGAAAAAAGATCCAGATAATGTGGATATGGAGCAGTAACATTTTAATGAGATTGAAAACTTTATTGTGTCCCACCGATTTATTCGAGGGGGAGACCTACGACGATAATGATCGACAACAATTTCTGCACTAATCAATTGTAAATTTCATAGCATCAATTCCCATTACAAATTAACCGATGTCCTCATCTGGTTTATGTTGCGAGCCCTCTAAGTTTTATTGTTTGCCAGAGGGTTCGCTAACGTCCACAGACCGTTGATAACACAACTCCTAGTGGAGATTTTAATAGCCGATAAAATTATTTGATGTGCGCCCGTTCATTGCGATCTCCCGAGCCCGGTTTTAACCCGGCCACGGTCGTTTTATATATTTTATCATTGCTTCCTGCCCGAATTTACGGTTTGATTCATTTAATGGTGATTACGCCCGTTACTGTGTGCGCCCGCGCCCGCCCGCGTCTTGCGACCGATTGCCGGGTGTGTTTTTTAAGTGACCGTAAAACTCCGCGAATTATGATTTCCCTTCGGCCAATCCGTTTTATAGATGGATTGTTTCTGTTCGACGGTCGTCATTTTTTTTTTTTTTTCATTTCAAGATTTCGTAACAGGCGACAACAACTAAAATTCGACCATTCGTATGTTCTGTGAAATAAAATTTCCGCATTTAATTAAAACACAACAAAAATGAACACGATAAAATCGCAGTTTACTTTAAAATCCAAAAACCGATTTTAATTTTAGTATTTTCAAGTTTAAAGAACGATTCGGTTCAAAGCAAAGTTTATTTAAATCAGATTTCAGGCTAACATGGCCTTTTTTTGTAATTATATCCGGTTTTAATCTTTTTCGGACTTGAATGCGCGGAAAATATAATTGCTTCTAACTTCACACTAGGAAATTCCTTTTTGCTGGGTTTTCAGCATTTAACTTCTATTCTAATGATTTTATAAAATTTTTGTTTATACAAACAGCAGATACGACTTTTAAGTTCCAAAGAAACACAGTCAGTAATTAGAATCTCGCCTTTATGCATTTAAAATCGTATAATTACATTACAGCATACCATGAAACCGTTTGAGAAAAAGGGCAAAGAGAATTTTGTGAACATCAAATGCTTTGCAAACGCAAAGGACAGTTTTTTCCACATCAAACACAGCAATATTATACGTATACTTCGTGAAGATATGAAATATACTTATAGATATATCTATCTACATACATCCGTATTCATTTATAATGTAAAATCAAATAGGGCAAGATAATATTAAATGCAATAAGAGGAACAAGTTATGTTTTCGGATATAACTCGTAACGGATTAACTTTAGGGCATCTGTTTTTATTCGTTTTCAAATTGCTTTTATATTTATCAATTTTTAAGATATAAAACTGGATTATTCCATGTTTATTTAAAAAGAAGCTATTTTAATCCGATAATGTATGGAATTCATTGTCTCCCAAATCATAATTACCAATCAAATGTATGTCTCCGTCTAGCCATCCTTCCGAGCTTTGATTGTGCGTTTTTTTGCTCTTATTTAGAAAACATTTTTAAAATGCAGGAAAGGAATCGTAGCGCTACTGCATTTGATGGACTATACGTCCTTATTATTCTCATTATCCTTCTTTTCCGTGCAACACTCCAATGAGCACGACGTTGCATTTAAACTTTTTTGGCTCTACGAGATCATACCGATGGATGAATAGCTTAAAAATGCACTCAAACCATGCCGAGTTCGAGCAACTCAGTCTTAATAACTATAATGAGTCTCTACAGAGTGTCTGGGAGTTCTCAAATAGCTTCGCTAGAACATATCTGCAAACATTCCGCTTGTTTCCAAGGTGGGTCTTTAAAAAACGGTGAACTATGAATATTCATTGCGAAGGTGGAGAGAAATTTCCACGCCAATTGTTTCGCTACTTAAATTACGACCTAAAACCTTGCACGGTTGGTCTAAAAATTATTACATATTATTTTAGGCTAACGTTTTAATTAAATCCATGAGTGAGGTTGTTAACATAATTACCACAAACATATATTTTATTCGTTGAAAATTTAATTTTCTGAGCTATTCTCTATATTTGAATCAGCTATTGATTATCAGACTGATTACTTCAGTCATAACTCTACCGCTGATAATTGGTAAAATTCAAGTGATTAATCAGAACGTTCACACTGATTAATCAATATAATTTCATTTTTTAATCAGTGTAATTTCACTGATGAATCAATTAAATTCTACTGATTAATCAGTATAATTCCATTTCGTATCAGTACACTCTTCTGAACTACAGAATGAAGTAGTATTTTGCTAATCAATTAGAATTAGTAGTAGTATGTTTTGCTGTGTCATATGAAGAATAACTTTTTTTTTCATATATAGGTATATTAAATTTTTTTTTAATTAAAAACGATTTTTTATGTGGTTAGAGAATATGGTTGAATGGCGCCAACTGGTGAGCCGAGGAACGTTGCCCACCATTAGGGAAAAATATATTGAGTCGCAACGCAGATGGCCGTGATATAATTGCACAAAATTAACGGACGACGCTGATTATCTCGGCCGCTGCATTTTGTCCGGACCAGGTCAGAACGATAATTCAATCCTTTCCAAACACCATGCCGTAATGAAATTCCTGCCGGATTCGAAAATCCAACCGGAATTGAATATACATTTCGGGAATCTCAGGTGGCCTATGTTTTAACGTTATTATGGAACTTTAATGCCTCGGTCCGCGTTAAGTTTAATTTCCCAACGTAAATTCTAGTTTCACGCGCTTTAATTTTAATGCCGAACCGTCGCAATAAACCCGACACAACATGTGTTAGTCAAAACAGTTAAAGCGGAAATGGGCGCCGAACAGTTTTTAGGTTTTAATGTCATTATTTCGATCAATTTTCGAAATGGCAGTTATAGTAGTTGCAGGCAAGTTTCATTACTGTTTTATTCACGGCCAGACTCTCCGAATTCATTTACTGCCCTCTTAAAGTTGGTTTTATGAACTTTTCTACATAAATTTATATGGCACTTAAAACTTGGACATTAAAGTGCCGTGATGTAAATTATATAGTGCTGAGAGTATTGTTATTGGAAATTGATGTTTATTGATCCTTTAAATACACCCTATCATCCACCGTCGAATCACATCAACAGTCTTAATGAATATCCTCAACGATGATGTTTAAATTTTTACGATGATTGTAACACACCACATTTTTAACTTCATTTAGACGTTTAGTAGTGTAAAAATTAATCACACAAGCAAAACTAAAAATAGGAATTAGTAACTCGCGTGTAATGATCGGATCAGCGTATTTAACGAGAGGCCGAGAAAGAGGGCGACATTAAATGGGGACCCCGTGACAAATACCTTACGTGTTTGCGCAATTTGTTTGGATCTTGTCATCGAAATCATCGGTCAATTTGACCGTTCCAGTCCGACGTCCGTTTTCCCTCGCCGTCCGTCGATCTATCCTTAAATCGTAAATGATTAATCCTGAATGCCCCCCGGCATGAAATAATAAGTCGCGGTCACGCGAACCAACGGAAATTCATCGATTGCGATTCTGGGCAGCGCATTAACGATGGATAAAGGGAATTGTTTGCTTTAGTAATTTGTGTCTGTTTGGAATTTGCGCCTCGTTGCGCGATTGAGACTAGGAAGTGGCCGATTGGAAAAACGCATTACCTAAAATGTCCGGTTGTTATATATTTATGGCGCAAATTGTATTGGACAACGTTAACGTTTATTAAATTGTCAAATATACTATTCAATGTATTTACGTAATAAATAAAGCATGTCAGTGTTATTTACTCTGTTTAGGGCAGTGGCGTTGTACGGGGTATCCTTGAAATGTCTGTACTAAGTACAGAAAAAATATATAATAATAATAATAATAATAATAATAAAACGTATTTGATGTATCTATACTTTATTTGTCTTAGTCGTTTAAATGGTTGAATCCTTTGTATATATTTTTAATATTTAATTACTTTTTTTTTAATTTTGTGCAAATATGTCAATTAATGAAAATTTAAGCTACTAAGAAATTGTGAAGGTAGTCGAATATTCTTTAAAATACTTTTATGTGTAACTTATTTACTCAAAATCGTTTTGCTTGTTTAAAAATGTGGATGATCTAATAAAAAAAATCTGAATCAGTGGATGTATTTTAATTAATATTCTAATATTCATTATGGATAAATATATTATTATAAGTTTAAGGCCTCCTACCATCCAAAGGAAACAATTTTATACTAGTAAATAACTTTTCTATTATAATTTAAAAAATATATATACTAAATCATTTACAAAATTGACAAATTTCATATCTTTTAAGAATGCCGCATTTAGTAAAAGAATATTATATATTATTTAGTTTTTGGTAGAATTAATGCTTGTTAAAAAGTAGGTATAACTGAGCAGTGTTATAAAGAACCTGATTATTCAGTTCAGATTATATAAACTTTTTACTATACATTTTTTCTACTAAACCGTTGTCGAATGATATAGAAAGAAATTTATTACCATGGAGCAATACCTAGATGTAATTGATTTATTTCAATTTTTTATTTAAAAAAATTAAACAAAAGTCTTAAAGCATAAATTGTCAAAAGATAATAATGGATCGGACCCCCTCTTATCTATTCATTTATTGTCGATTTTTTGCGTTGTAATGATCTTTCTACATTTTATATTTTGAAGTGGATAATTTGATTATTTAAAAAATCTTATCTATTTAGTCAGTCTCCCTTCCCACTTCGTACAGCTTTTACCCTGTTGATATCTAGCTTGCCATTATTCTTTACTGGTGGTTATAAGGGTAAATTTGTCTTTGAAGATGGTTCCATACGTGTACCAGTTCACTTTTTGAATTTTTGCATTGTCGTCTACAGAAACGAAATCTGCTCCAATTTCTTGTACAAATTATAATTGATTGAATAACCAATTCGTGATATTGTTGAGCATTGCTAGTTTCTTCATCTTCTAGCTCGAAGAACAGCTTTATGGATGAAGAGATATTTGGGTTTATTGTTGCCATGTAGCAAAATTGCAATTATAGTAGCGAAATCTTCAGAAGTAAGTCTTTTATGAGGCATTTTAAGGTGAAAACAATAGATCAATTTAAGAATGAACCGAATAGAATGTGTTCACAAAATGAGGTTATAGGAACTAAAAATGTTTCAAGAAATGTTGTTTATTATTATTAAATATATAAAAAGTAAAATAAATTTAATATCCTGACTAAAAATATTCGTTTAATATTACTTGTTAAATATAACAATAATCCATTTAATCTAAATCTAAGAAATTCAAAATGGGACTGCGTGATTCCAATCATTTTACCTTACCTTGCAAAAACAGTGACCTAGCGCATATTCATTATTTGTGTGTCAGTATAATTCAGCAGGAGTCAAAAAAAATGTTGATCTGATTATTTAGAAAGCCCGAGATTACAAGGGACCGTAACGGGCGAAACAACCATCTTATTTAGTTGCGGTGCAAAGTGAGTCGAAAACGTAATTACCAATAAATTAGCTTCCCTCGGTGTAGTTGGAAAAAGCCGGGCGGTTGGAAATTTATCTGGAAATTAAAAGCGGCCGCGGCGAAAAGAGGTGAAGTCTCGACCTCTGTGTGTGTCTGTGTGCGTGCGGAGACGACGACACCGACACCGTTTTCGGCAATAATAAACCGATCGTGGGGGCCGGTCGCGTAATCCGCGGGCATTAGTACCCCGCGGTTTATGACCTGCCACCAGCCACCGAGTCGGGCTTTTCCTCCGGGGGCCCCCCCAATTTGCAATTATGCTTTTTGCCGCCGGCAATTCGCCGAGCGTCATATTTCAGGAGCGGGTGCATCTTTGCGTTTTATGAGGCGTGCTCAATCGCCATTGTTCGAGTAATTAAGTTTGAGGTTACGTACTGCAACGCCGCCGATAGTGTTGAATTGGGAGTTTTTACGAGCACTCCGGTTCGGTCGATGGCGGTGTCGTTATTTCTTTTGTCGCATATCGTCGCCAATGTTCATGCACACATGAATCATATCTTTGATTTTTTTAATTGACTTGTACACCACTGAAAGTTCGTTTCGAAGGATAGTTTAATACCGTTTCTCTAATAAAAGTTTCTTTGACCTACAAATTTTATTATAGTAATATCATTTGTCCGTCGAATTCGAAAATGTTGATGATCTGTAAAAATAGTATTTATTTTAGAAATTTGCCTTTTTTAAATTGTAGATATTTGTACTTTTTAAGAACTCATAAGACTCTCTAAGAGTAATTGAATGTAAAAAAATATTTTTTGGTCTTCTTTGTCATTCATTCTTCATCACTAAGGATCACAAAACATATACGATACAAGTATTGTGAAGTATTTTATAAATATAAAATATAAAATGGAAAGTTGACATAACAGTTTTATTTTTAATTCATTAACTTCAGTTGCAGCGCAAATAAGCTTCGAGTTCCAATAAATGAGAACACGTAATGATCACATTACTATTCATTGTTAATTAGAAAATGCACACCACTAATTAAAGGCAATCAAATTATTTTATATTTCATTTAAATTAATTGCACTATATTCATTTTGTACTCAAATCAAAATATAAGTTAAATCATCATCAAACATTTAAAGAATATATATTTATTATATTATTTATTTCATTTTAAAAATATTGTTAATATTTTGTTGGTTACTCTTTGTTTGTTATAACCCCCTGTATGGTTAATTAATACCCACAACAAATATAAAATTGATTATTTTTATCGAGACTTCATTTCCTTCCATAAGTTTTCGATTGGATTTAGATCCAGACTTTATGCTGGCCAAGAGAGAACCTTAACATAATTATTTTTTAACCAATTTTGAACAAGTTAGGATGCCAATAATTTTCTGTAATAGTCCTATAGGATGCCAAGAAAAGGAATCCTAAATTATAACGTTTCCTTGATGTTTAAAAGTTTTTTTAGTGCCTCTAGGGACCAAATTTTCATTTGGAAGACAACTAACAGAATTTACAGTCACACTCCATAGTATTCTTCGACAAAAGTCTGGAGAATAATAATATATTTTTATACAAACTTTAGTCTGGTTCGATTATTCTTTTTTTTGTTCACTCAGTCTAATTGTTGTATTTGGCACACTGAAAATGTATGACTCAATTAATTTATTTTGTTTCTTCATACAAATTGTTTTTAGGACGCGATCAGTTGAGCATGTTGTTTTTTATTTGTTAATAACCTTGTAATCCCTTTCTCAGAAGTATTTTAGACCTTTATGTTACATATTACACATAAATATATATATAAATATAAATTCTAATATACTTACTACATCAGCCAGATCAGACTAATATAGGCGGATAATAAGGAACATTAAAATATACTTTTTATACTGACTGCGCAAAATTGGAATTCATTTTATGAAATATGTTACAAAATGTTTAATTTTAAATTTTGTACTATTTCCTGTCACCACTGTATGTACAGTATCGGACCAAATTAGAGCTACTTTTTGTTTAAATACTAAAAAATATATACTTATTTAATACGTGACTGATTTTCGTTCTATTAAATTTATTGGAGAAACATGTCACGTTAACGATGACAAAAAAAAAATAAAACCGAAAAATTTACAATTTTTATCGCAAATATATATTTAAATTAGGTAATTCAAATTTTCCATTTCAAAAAAAAAAAAAAAAATTAATATGACTCAAAAGCCCACTACACAATCAAGTACAGAAATAATCTTTCATTGTTATTAAAAATTCTTAAGAGTATAATTTAAACATTTTCAATTTTTATGGTAAGTTTTACTATAGAAAAGTTCTTTTTTCATGTAAACTAGTGCACTTAATTTGCATTTCTTGAAATATATGCCTAATTGCTAACGGTCACGCTTTTCTCATACAACAGAAATAATTAACGAGCTTCGACTTAACGAAAAAAAAAAATATATATACATGTATTACTATCTCACAATTAAAATCGGAGTATATCTGAGCGTTATTAAGAATATATTCTGTTTTGCAAGTGGCAAAAACCGGGCAAAAATTTAAATAAACCCATTAATTCCCGCCCGTTCCGTTACGATTTCGCATAACCGACTCGCGAGTATTAATCACGGAATCCATTAATTTACACTAGGCTTTGTGTTTTTGCTCTCGATAAACTAGTGAGTGCACCATAAAAGAATTAATTAGCGCCGCGCGTAGCTTACACTGTTTTCCATTACGCGGGAGAGCAGATAAGATGCGATTATATCAGCGAGCAAAATAATTATTGCGATGCGTAACAGCGCCTTTCTTTATTGACACCGAATGAACAGGTAATCTGACACCGGATAATTGGAATTGTTTGACATTTTGGTGCGGGGTTGGGGGCTCGATAAGATTGGGGGTCGGCGTATCTAGATGGAGCGTTCAGCCGAACATAATCATTAAAAATAATTTGCCCCTGTCAGTTTTCTACAATCCGCGATCAATAAAATTGTCTTTTGAGTAAACCCTTAATTTGATTTGCGTAAAAATTATTTCGAAGATGTAATATTGGATCCGGTGTAATTCCGGTGTGCCTTTATCGGAATACATGTATTGAGTAACTCTTTGGTGTGGAAAGAAGTTATTAAATGTACGTCGACAGTAGTTACTTGTAGCATTATATGTAAGGCAAAGCAAATATGAATATTAATAAAAGATCCCACCGGAAAAGATGCATCGCCAAATTGATGTAGGGTGCATCCATGAGATCAAAGCAATATGGGTTTTAGAAAACTTGCCTTTTAAAAAGGCTATTTTTACCAAAGCCTGCCGAGATTCATTTTTACAATATACGGATTTTTCGAAACGAAGTATTTGTCAAATAACTTGAATATATGTTGTTAGTATAGTTGACTTTGAGCGGTATATTTTTAGGAATTAATCGTCGAAAAAAGAACACAATATGTGTGTGCGGCATAAAAAATGTTTTTTCCCTATATCTTGGTTATATTTATTGAAGGGAATGGAAATCAAGTCTCAAAAGTGATTTCCTGTTATTTGTCGCAGATCCCTTTTCGGGCGCGAAAATATTTTGTTGCGACGAACACGTCCCGAATAACTATGTTGCCACCCCCCCTTTCCCTTCCACATGTTTCGGCTAGCCCCAAAAATAAATTAATAAGAACCATCTCGACTGACTCTCAGAAATGATTACTGTCCAACAAATAAATAAGGGACAAACATCAAAAAGAAATCTCACGGACGACAAAACGGCAAAGCGAAAAGCAAAAAATGTGGAGTGATGCTCTTAAACCAGAACTGGTAGAAGATTATTGCGGATTTTTGCAGCTTTCCGGGAAACTTTTTCGGGCTATACGTAATTCTCAGCGACGATGACTGCCGCTTGTAGTGAATTGTTTACATCGTGAGCTTTTTAACCACTGAAATGCTAAAATTCACCATTATTTATTACCCTTCACTAAATAGATTTATTTTAAAGTTTTTTTAATGCGATTTATTTAACGCGTTTAATATTTTCATTATTACAAATTAATAAAGGTTTACTTTTCATATTCTCCTATGAAACATATCGAGACAGTTTTGTGATTAATTACGAAATAATCGTGTTGTTCGTAGTTGCTCGTCTGACACATTGTCAGTTATAAAAGCATGCCGTCTCAAAATCCGCACGGCCCGGGGTTTAATAAACTTTGAAATGCCTTTTCATCATTGTCCTACCGTCGGCTGTCGAGATATTGACTTGGATATGGTTACACGTGTCGAGATGAGCGGCAGGAATTTGTTAGGAAGTGGCGTAGTAATTGCTTTGCGCCACGTCACATCTGTAACAAAACAATTCAATTGCTTGCTCTGAGACCCTCGTATCTTGCAACTTCTTATTCAAAGAATTTGTCGGGGGGTCGAATGAGGAGCCGACGGGGGGTGGTCGATTTTCCTCTCCAGGGCTCGGGCCTACCACTATAAATTGTTTCCGGCAAGTTGCCTGCTAACTATGCCTAAGTAGGTGCTCCGGTGGTCGATGAACGAGATGCTGCGTTTTCGATTACCGATTACTATAATGATGCCTACGTAAAGTATACAGTTTCTCGGGTCGAATTGTAACGAGGGGATGTCGTGGTTTCAATTTTACACTTCCCTGGAATGGACCGAAAATCCATATTAAATTTACTTGCTCTATAACTAATTTGTTGGGAGAGTTTACAACTGACAAGGCCAACTGAATATCAAATATCAAAGATTCAATTTTTGATTGTTATTGTCTAATAACTATGCTTAGGCTACACATGGATTGGCATATTAATTTGAATTTCGTTTATTTTATTACTTATGTCATTACTATGTAGTAGGGTCAAAGTAAAAAAAATATTATTAAGTAATTTATGTTATTTGTTTTGACACAAAATCAATATAAATATTTGGCTTATCTGAAACTTTTGATGTTCAAAGTTTCGCAGTGCGTTATACTTCAATATTAAATCGGGATTAAAGCTAACCACAATTCGAAACAAAATTGAATAAATATATATACACATCCGTCTGCAAAGTTATCACTTTCCCAGAAAGTTTTTTCAATAACTAATTGTTGCCCTTGAGTTTCTCCATTCTGCTATTTTACATTATTCATCTGTAAATAAATCTTAAATTAAAATTTTAATGTACTTCCTCTTGTCAGGCTATTTATCAGTAGCCATTCTCGGTCTGAAGGAACCGAAAGTTGTGCGCAGGCAAAAAACCCCGAAATAAATGATTAGTGCTTCCTGACAAAATAAACTATTAAAACGCCCGATAATAAAAATAAGAATGGTCGGCCATTAGGCGGCAAGAAAAAACCGGTAGATTTGACGAAAGCGCGGAGGAGCGGTTCAGGAAGAGCTTGATGGCCCAGTGTGTCGGGACCATCAGACGTCTGGGACACCCTTTTCCATCTACATATTTATGGATTCTCTGCGCTTAACGATGGACCCCACGTTTATACGTTATGCACGCACAAACAAAAATCGTTTAATCCGCACCGTGGCCAAAAATCACCACGCTCTTATTCCGCTACAATAAACACCGGTAAATACCTTCCAAACCTTTTTATATTCATGGAATGCTTAAATTTTAACAGTGGAGCAATCAGTTATTTTTTTAAAGTGCTACAATTTAAAATTTCAAATTTACTAACGGATGTTTTGGCAACACAACTATGATATACTTTTTATAATGATTTACAGGGTGTCCTTAATTTAGACTGATCACGTTTAATTAAAGTTTTTTTTATTATTTTTATAGCTTTACAATAAATTAATGAAACTTGAAGTGTTCATTTGGCCGATTCATCAAATGAAATGTTTTATCTTTTAATGTTATAAAATTCAAACGATAAAATTTGATGCTTTTCGGATAATTAATGAAAATTATTGAAAAATACCACATTTTTTACTTGAAAATTTGATTTACTAGCGTCCGTTTTGCCGTAAACTTTTGATTTTTCATCATAACTTTTTTCCGTATTCCACTCTCTATAATATTTACATTTTTTAAATAGCATACTAGATTTTCTACTTTTAAATATACTTTTATATCAAAATTCATTAATCCATTGTAAAGCAACAATCAAATAAATATATTAATAACAATCTGATGCTTATAATATTTAATTAGTTGTTCTCTATAACAATTAAGGTTTGTCTGTGTAATTTAATTTTACATCCTGTATAGGGTAAAATTAATACTTTCAGTTTATTAATTATTATTGTTATTAATTAATTATAATATTATTATTGTTTGATATAAAAACATAAAGATGTATATGTTTGTAGTATCAGTCTAAAATCTAAATTGGCCACTTAAAAATTTGAAACAATATGCAGAGTGTTCATTTGACTGATTCGTCAAATAAAATGTTCTTTTCAACGGATTAATGAAAATAATTGGAAAATACCACATTTGTTACTTAATAATTTAAGATACTAGTGTTCGTTTTATAATTAACTTTTGTTTTTTTTTTTATTATATCTTTTTTTGCCATTCAACAGCACTCGATATAGTACTTAAATTTTTTAAGTAGTTAAATAGATTTCAACAAGTTTTATTAATTCATTTCAAAACAATAAATATCAATCAATATCTAGTGCTTATAAATGATTGTCTTACATAACAATTAATGTAATTTTATAGACATCCTGTATAGGATAAAATTAATATGTCAAGTCTATTAATTAATAATCGTTATGAATAATATAAAGACGTCTTTATACGTTTATAATGACACTTGATACATTTGGTTTATTGTAACTGTTATGGTTGACATACACGTGAACAACTTCTCGAATTCCTGTAATATAACAATTTCATTTTCGGACATAAATTAGTACAAGCGCATGCCGTTCGTATTTTATGCCTATTTTATTTATTTTACAAGTCGTATTCTCAGCGGTTAAGTTTCTGGTGACGTGACTGCCATTAAGATAATGCTTTTATGTGTTTCGATAACGGTTAATTACTTTACTGTAATTAAATATAAAACAAGAATGGCATAAAAGCTTAAACCGAATTGTCCGACAGTAGCAATAAACCTTTATCATTAAAAGCGGCGTTTTATTTCAGACCGCAAATTAAATACTACGCTATTTTTGCGATGCAGTTCTTTAAATTTCCGATTTTGTTCAAAATTTACGGCCTCAATTGTCCATTCCCTTATTACATACTTAAAATTATTATGAAAGTTACGGGATCATTTCAACAGTTTTATTTTAAACCGATGTCCACAACAAACAGCCGAATTGTTTTTTTTTTTAATTAATCAAACCCCCCGTTGCGAAAACTTTTTTCGTTTAATCCCCACATGACTTGCGAAAATGTCCCAAGCCCCCCGCCCGTGTAATTTATCGCCATGCAAAACGGAACAATTAATTTCGATGGCATTTCGTTACCTCAAACATACTCACTTACCCTTTTTTCCCCGACTGTCCGAAAAATACCCGTCCTGTCGGGCCGATTAAGTGTCCACCGTGTGTGTGCATACCTTGCACTACCGGCTGAGATAACAACTTTAATTATGGATGGTATGAGGACAGCATTTGTATTCAAATTGTACTGCGGACCCCCGAAAGCGGATTAGGGAGGTGTCGAATCGGGGACGAGGAATGTTTAAGTCGTGTTAAAAAATACGCCCCGGACGGAATGCAATTTTAAGCATGTGGAAGGTTTCCCAAAAAAAAAACCTCGAGATATCAATACATTATTCAGGGGCTATACATGCTGATGCGTTGAAGTATTCGATACCGAAAGAAATATGTACACGGATCAGGACTCCATATTGATCCAGGCTTATTACAGTATTTATAATGCGAGCTTTAATTCCAGAAAAACGCCGTCTTGCAAATCGGTTAATAAATACGGCGGAAGAGCTATCGCGGAACTTTTGCACATTAATATTAATAATATAAAAAGTTTAATTTACTTTCCTTTTAAAAATGAATCAGTGAGGTATCTCCTCTATTTTGTGAGCTTTTTGCTTTTGTTTGTTTCATTCCCCCGACCGCATTCGGAGCGACGCGACGCTCACGGTTCCAAATTGACCCACCTGAGCTTGATTTGCATAAAAACGGATGCCCGTTCCTGTATCAGAATAACACGACGAACGAGTTTAATTATGAATGACATGGGGGCACATTTCGTATTCTAATGGCGGGCGCGCAGTCACTCGCCACCTACGGTCGCCTTTTAGCGCGGGATTAAGCGAGTACTTTCCCGTTGGAAATTTACAGGCAATCCTCATCCTCCCGGATTTGATCCGGCTACGATAGGACCCTCTAATGTGACGCAGATACGCGGTGTTTACAGGGATTGGCAAATATATTAACCAGTTCATGCGTTTGTACACCCGGAACTGGCCAATAATAAAAGTTAACTATTCTCCGACAGATTTTGAACCAACAACTAACGCTAACGAGTTAAAGTCAATGCCGTAACCGTAACACATAGGATTTAGCTCCAGCGATTCGGAAACATCCAGTCGTCGGACTTTGATGAATTATTTAATTGCGACCAAGTTCATTTCTGGTTATTCGATCACCGTCAAACTGGATATTTCAATTACAATAACGCCGACAATCCGTTAAGGGGTGGCGCGCTGGAAAATCGAATTAGCATATCAGATCCGCGGCCCCTCTCCACCATTTCCGGAAGGACCACACTCTTGGCTCGGGCCCCGCGCGCTTAATTATTTCCGGTCGCTCGGAAACTGCAGGTGGCGCGCTCCAAATCGAGTTTGAGCGGTCGCCCTCTCCTGCGTCCTCGAACTGATTGCGATCATCGAAAATCACCACGCGATGATTTTTTCCAACCCCGGTTTTGCCCAACGCCGTTGACAAATAAAATATTCTCTATGATGGCGTAATTTGATTGCACCAATAGTTGGAGGGATTGACCCATAAACAAACGGTATACGGTAAATTAAGCTGGCACCAAAATAAAAGTAAATCATTCCCTTTCATCAAATACAGTCCGTCCGGAGTGTGAATCAGTCGAACGAGACCTGCATAGATTGATTAGGGCTGATGCATAAACGCTTACGGGCGGTTTTCGTCGGTGATAATCTGCTTCTGGCGGATAGAGGGCGATAAAGGAGGAATCCCCGTCCACCCGCCGGAAGATAACGGGCAGCGAGAGAGTGAATCGGTAGGCCCGGCTGGATGTTTACTTCTGATAGCCTGAATTAATTGCACGCTTAATTTTATCGTCGGAACGGCTCCGTCGGTCGTTCTGGTACAATTCCATGCGGTCAGCGCCGATGAATTCCGCACTCTGAGTGATATGACACGCACCGCGGCTAAGCGAAAATTGAAGGGGAAGAAAGTTTTATGAAGGGGGGACCACGCACTTCCTGATCTTTACTGCTCAAACTACTCCACTAGACGTATATAGGACACAATGGTTTTTATGTGGTGCGAAAAACTAAAACGTTCATAATCGATACACTACAATTTCCAAACATCCTGTGTAGTAATATAATATAATATATGTTACTAATATAATCCAATTAAAATATTAAAATATAAACGTCGAATTTCTTTACGTTACTAAGTATTTCCAACTGTATCAAATTAGTAATCTGTCTGAGAAAGGAATGAATTTCTGGTATATTTGGTAAGCAATAACTTGTTTAATGACGGTGTGTATAGCTACTTTTCGGCTTTCATATTTATTTTTCCGTTGTTTCCTGCAACGGTTTTTGATGGTAGTGTCGTGACTGGGCTCCGAATGACGCCTTTATGACCTATGATAACGTTTAATCGCATTCTGTTAATTAAATACGTACAATAAACTCTTGACAAGCAATAACTAGGCTCTGTGCAAGGTACATAAAGATAAAGAAATATTACACATTCTAAAGTTGTCGAGTAACTCGCTTAATTTATGTAGGGACTGTTTTACATCAGTTAAAAGGCACAGCTGTCAATAGAATCAAATCTAAAATGTTGAAATGCATTAAACATCATGAAATTCATATGCCTTAAAAGCCGGGTAAAGTGTCTAATGCACTATTAAAAGCATTAACGTTAAATTATATCGGGAAATATTGATAAAATATTAGACAACTTATTAAAAACTACTTAAACAGACAACGTTCTTGTTTGATTTCAATTAACAGTAGCCTTCATTAAGCGCCACTGCAGTTTAATTACATTAAGTAATTAAAACAACAGCGGTTCAATTACTTTTAGTGGGCCGACGGCAAAAAGACCCAACGAAGTTTTGTGATAGTTTCACTTATAAACATTTCCCACATTTAAGTCGCATTTATTCGGGTGCCACCAAATTATTAATTAAAACGATATTAATTAAAAATATCCCAAAATGAATTATTGGCTTCGTGTTAGTCAAGTTAATTTAGTGTGTTAATAACCAATCGCCAGATGATAAAGCGAAATATTAGGTCATAACCCAGTATTATTTTATAACACCAATTAGAATTTAGTGTAGCAATAATTAATAAATCGCTTTTGCAAGAACCATTAAATCTTTAAAGGTAATCGCCAATATAATTGTAAAATTAAATTTCGCTCGGCTACGCCGTTTTTGCACAGCAGAGGTTTCCAGCAAAGGTTTGTATTGAATTAAGGGACTAAATACATGATTTATTTATAGCGGCCTTAATAGGGTTTGCTTTTATCTATTTGATTAAGAAAATTTCTAATTTATTTATGAAACCTCAAAAGTTTTCGCATCGTGCTCCTGCAGAAACAGTGATGCAAAACTTCCACAGGGGAGGGAATTAAGCGCCCCCAGAAACTTACTAAAAGCAAAGAAAGAACATTTCGCATTTAGTTTGATTCACTTTCTCTCCGTTTTCCAGACTTGCAGGTATAATCCTGAGTAATACATTCAGGAAAACAGGTAATATGCTTTCGCTTATTGATTATTTAATGGGCGGCTTCTTTTCTTTCGTGGCTGGCATATGGACAGACCAAATGGGTCCCGCTATTAATTATTTATGCATTTGCTCCAACTCCGAGGCGATGAGTTCCACAAGAATTCATTATGTATTGCCTGTTTTATGGCTTTAACTGTTTACATAGAACTGCGACAATTTTCTCTGATACAATTGCAAAAGGTAACGGCGCTTTGTGACTGTATTAAGCAAAAGAAAAAAGTCGACACTTGACATGTCTCCACCAATATGATGAGTCTCCAAAACTATCTGGCTGCAGATCAATATTTACCTACCGCTATGAAAATATATCTGCGCCACGTTAATGTGGAAACACAATCTCCCCGGTGGCAGACTCCGGACGACCTATCTGCGCGGAAAATCTACCCGGCAGCACCGGGGGAATTTCTGATGTGGACGGTGGCCGGTTCATCACCAAGGAGCATTGTTAGGGGCAATTTAATTTTACTGGAGGAAGCCAACGCTCCGTCAACGAGCCGAACGGGGAGCATCTTTATTAAAATCTCGAACGGTGCCCGGAAAATGTATCATGTCAAATTGTGTGTGCTGCGACTGAGTTTTACACGTCTAATAAAACGTGACAGGCCTTAAATTAGGGACGCCGTTTTCCTAAAATGGCCAACAGAGTCCAAAATCATTAACACCATCATTCATCTTTAATTAAATTGCACTTCAAATAATAAGGGCGCATCTACTGTGGCGGAGGATTTAACATTCAATTGGGTAACTGCTTCTAATGTTGATCAAAACCAACTAATAACAATAATCTTACCAATTGAATGGTCATTCATTCTGGTTCTTAATTAAAAAATTTTCTTGGGATTATTGGACGTTGATGGAAAGAGAAAGGCGGAGAGTTCGGTTTTGGCACGATGGATAAAATCAAGGGGAAATTGTTTCAGATATGGAATATAAGTAGAATAAATGAGCCGGCATCGTCATCCATGCATAAAGCCGACGCTAGACGAAAGTATAACATCGCATGGACTTTAGCGATACCGGAATTCTATTACAAGCAGACATGTTTTATTTTAAAGTAAATCAAACGTTATGAAGTCAAACGGTTTATGGAATGCTACGTACCCTGAAAAAGGAAATCAATTTTAGGTTTCCTTTTATGAGATTCCTGTTTAAACTTTATATCCTTATACTTGGTTTGACATTTTATTTATGTATTATTTACAATAAAAATGAATTCTTAAGTAGTTTTTCATGAAATTTGTCTCGTATATCATATAGAATCCAGGTCGAATTTCGGGCGGATTTTCTGTCGTTTATTTTCTGAAAAAGTCGTATGAATTAAACATTTAGAGTATTAGATATTTTGATTTTGGAACTTAACAAACAGCACAACAGAAAAGCAATAAAAATCTATTTATTTGAGATAACTTCTGAGGACGTATTAAAGAAACTAAACAAAAATACATAATTCATAAATTTTAAATCTGAGAGTAGTTTTAAATTGAACTATTTTTTTTTATTTATGGTCTTTTTATACTATTTTTTCTATTTACTATAAACTTTTTCGGATATTCCACGACCGAGGATTTTTATTGACATGTATTAGATACTTTCAGACTTTTAACCGACAAACGTGAAAAAATATTCGTTAATGAAAAAGACCGGAGTCATTCTTCCGAACGCTGACCGCATTTTCATTAGCAAGCCAGATTTCCTCTCTTAATCAAGGCTCCTTTTATAGACATGCCCAGTTATCTGAGCTCTCGCCTATCATTTTTGACAATCTAGCAATCAGCGCTCAAGAGCTTTTCACCGGAAAACTGCGCGCGGGCTCGACGCCACCTACTTTTATTATAGACCAAATTCTCCGGGAAAAAGAAGCAGAACAAAAAAAAAATGCGAACATGTCTGAAGAGGTTTGTGATTTCAGTAAGACAGCGTTTTCACGATGATATATTGTGTGTTTTTTATTTTAATTATGTTCTTGTGTTGAGTGAAGCTTTCGTCTGCGCCCTTGTTCGGTCGCTGCAAGATATTTTATCCCGATTAGACACCGACTGGTTTTTAATAGTTTATGCAGTAATTAAAGTTCAAGTCCTCCGAAATTTAACTTTGGTGTGTATTAAAATCAAGCATGCACAGCTAATTAATTACACTGGTTGACATCAAAATAAGAGCAAAGTGGATGGGGCCGGGTTTATTTGAACATGCAAAATTCAGAATTTCTCTGGTACATCAAATTAGCAAGTGATACTTGTTTGGTATTTGTGCTGGCGTTCGTGTAATTTAATTTTGCCCAACGGTGTCAATAGAAACTAATTCAACTTCGGTTGGAACCACGAGTTGGCAAACGGAGAAAAGATCGGATTGTTAGTGCCGCGCGATTGTCGAGCAAAGTCATGCGGTGTGTGGATCGTGTCCTCGGGGGTCACGCAACCCGACCCCAGGAAACCCGTGAACTTGGCGGAGGCGCTCCGGTACCTGTTAACTAAGCGGTTCCATTGCACCGTGTCTCGAACACTCAGATTTACGACTTCGATGAATCTTCAGGTCACCGGAATAATAATGATTTTGTTAAACTAACAAAGCGAGTTGTTTTTTAAACAACAAATATATTATGATTAATTTTTTGTGATGATTTGTCATGGTGCATGGCGATGTGATTGATGAGACTGTGCCCCGACTAAGAACTGTCATGTAGGACGCTAAACAATGTTAGCAAACAATGTAACTACATGCAGTTAATCATCTTACTAGTTCATTACATATGTAATGCAATGTAAATGCAATTAGCCAGCGCAATTAGTTTATGCATTTCAAATAAGCCATTAATTCTTGGCTTCGAGGGTTAAATATTAATTGCAACGTCATCGTTCAATTTAAATGTATTAGCTTGTACTAAAAACCGTCCGTTCCATGCACAATATTGCATAGGTATAATGCAAAATACCTTTTTGAGCAACGCCTTATTCCGGTAAAATTGAATGGCACGCATTTTATTGTGTAAAACTCTTTTACATAAACATGGATAAAAGCAATATACGAATCATCCACCTAACACTAACGGAAATGAGAAAAGTTAATATTATCAAGTGCATTTCCTCGTACCTTTTAATACGAAATACAAATGGAAAGGCAAATAGAAACATTATTGAAAAGACGGAATCTCCCTAGGAAATGTATATCATCCGAATTGAATACGGGCACCGGCTGTGCTTTGAGGAATCATTATGTTGCCTTTAATGGAATACAGAATGGAGAGAATATGGGTCAGAAATGGATAAATCCTGTCGTTAAACATTATTGGCACATCATTAACATATCAACGAAATACACATACTGGGGAGGTATTTTAGATACGTGCTTTTATTCAATTTCAAACCAGTGTTGATGTTTTATTTATAAAAAGATTATGGAGGTGTATTATTTATAAATGTGAAATTTGATAAATGCAAACTTGTATGTAGAGCTATATATATCATTAAATATTTCATCCTCAAGCCTCACACAAATTTGTCCGGCATCAACAAAGTTTCACTAATAATAAATTAGTGATAAGCTGTGTGATGTATAGAAAACGGTGTGGAGAATGTTGTACATAACATCATAGACTTCTAGATTACAGTGTAAATAGAATGCACAAAGGCAAGCCAACAGAAATTAACAAGTTGCGGGTGCACTTCACAACTTAAATTATCTGATATAAACCCCTTCCACGTTTGTGTCTGTGTGTGTGTTGTGAGAGAGTGTGTTTAAAATGTGGCGTGTAGAAGGCTTTGCGCCAAAGTATTTACTTTAGACATTAAACGTGTTAAATAATCGCATTACAAGTGCTCCTCGAGCCTGTTTTATGATGTCCCGGAGTTTCTGAATCATCTTCTTAATTTTGTTTTAAGTAAATTTAAGCTCAGTTTAAATTTCGCCTAATCGCATAACTCACGGGAGAAACTATCTTGCAATGGCCTTATTATATTGCATTTTAGGTCTTGTGACAAGCTCTTTTGGGACACGAAGTTTTCTCATAAACAAACAAAATATATCTTTGTCTTGTTTAGTCCCCCATTTATTTTAATTAACGCTAATTTCTTTACGTTTAAAATTGGTTGACAATGGAAACTCCGATGAAGGTGACGCTTCTTATACTGTCACTGTTATAAGGTTCATATGGCGAACAACACTCCACCATTACATGCATCACAAATTTCTTCAATAAATATAATTAATATCTAGACATTTTAACGTAATTTTAATATAAAAATTAATTTATGGCATACTCTGTATTGAAATAAATGTGGATGTAAAGCGGTGTCGTAATCGGTAGATAATGAGGGATTAAATAATGTGCCGAAAATAAAGTGGGATTCATTAATTTTTTTCATTGGAACTCGTTTCTGAAAGGATCCCTGTTTGCCCCCTTTCCATTTCATTAAGAAATAAAGGCGCCAAAAATCAATGGGATTATCGGGCGCTCCCTTAAATAATTATCACGATCAAAGAGTGGCTTAGGGCGAGAAAAAGACGAGTGGCCTATCTGTATCTGCGTTGTTTACGAAAATTGTTAAGATTTTCTCTTTTTTTTTCTGTTGTTGCTTTATCTGGTCCGGCCTTTGGACACTTCTCCAATATGATACGGATCGCATCCTCGATTTTCAATTACGGTCTATTTGTGCCGCGCGTGAGATAGTAAAGGGTGCCGGATTACGAACGGGGACATGATGAACTAAGAAAATGAAAAGAAAACAACCGCTCCATTTTCAATTATTGATATTCGACGAAATAAAACAATTTTAAGGGCTTATTATATATTGTGATTTTATAAAAATGGCCGTGCAGTTCCCGATAAATTATTGTCGTAACCCTGAATGGGACGGTTATTGTTATCTTTTCCATTAATCTCAGTTTCTTTTAAACAGCCAAAAACTATTAAATTTTCATAATCTTCATTATACGAGTCAAAGATATTTTGCCCACCAGTTTAATGCTTCCAATAAATCCCGGCGTATCTCGGGTGTAAATTGCAGTCGCACATAAAGCCCACTCCCACATAGGAAAAAAACACAATAACGGTCAATCTCTTTGATGTACGCCATTCGGGATAGTCAATTAGCATAATTTTTAACAGTCACAAAAAGAACTCGGACGCGATCGTAAAAAGCGGATTCCGTCTGTCCGGATACTTTTTGCAATCTTGCCGGGGATTAATATATGTTTGACTTTTACAAAAGCGGAACTTTCAAAACGGGGCATGCGGCCGTCGAAAGTTCCAAAACTGCTGAGACTTCAAACGGGCCATAATGGCAAGTTTTCGTGTAATATAATAAACGCGAGCATTGTTGGCCAGTTGTTGGCCGAACTAAATCATTTCCAATTTGAATTTATGGCTCCTGACCAGTCGCAGTTTAGGTTTAAAGGATGATGACCCCCGCAAACGCTATAATATTAAACCAGATTTACAGCCCGTTGATTTATTTCCACGTACCTAATACACCTTTCATTCGCTCGGTGTCGTGCCCGAGCCTCTGTGGATTTATTGTTGTTAACTATATGAAGACTACGCACTTTCTGTTTTTAGACGAGGAAGCGCTGCTCGAAACTGATTTATTTCGTTTCGGACCGGTTTCTTGGCTCACTTTGCTCTTTAAGTAATGTCCTCGGATGATGGGTACACGGCGACGGACTATATTATTAAATAACTGTGAATTTCTAATTGTTTCATGTCGTTTTTTTACCTTTTTCAGGATTATTAAGAGGCTATAAAAAAATAATTGAAACGTAATTTTCCTATGATTATTCAAGCAATATTCCGATGGCATTTCAACGGCGGAAGATTGCAGCGTAGAGAAGGCAAAGCTGCATAAAATTCTTTTGTTTTGGCCTAAGCTGTCGAGGGGATTTATTATAAAACTTCGGATAAAAAAACCCAATAAAGAACTTAAAAGGGTCGAACTGTTTTTTCTCGTCCCTGGCTAGATTTCTGACCAGTCCTTTTGAAGAGTAAATTTTAAAATAAGATCTAATCAAAGGAGAGGTCAGATTCTTTTTGTCAGCGACTGAAAGCAAAGCCAGATAACAAAAGTAAATAAAATAACTAATTTAGGGGGTTTCAATGGATCACTGGTTCACTGTTTGTAATAAATTTTCCTGGGATACGTTTATTTACAGCCACACATTTTATTTGGTTTTTTACTTTGACAAAAAACAACTATTTAATTTAATTCGGACGCGGCCGAAAACTTTGAGTCAAAGACATTTAGTACACGGAGTCCTTGTAATTAGTATTACTTTGGGACTCGTACCACAGTATATTATACTAAATAATTTTGAAATTGTTGTATAACATACACAATATGAAAGTTACTAATAAACTCTGCACTTGCAGTTACAAACGTCCAATTTGTCACGCATGAAAAATTTGTAAATTGTACAAAATACACAACACTTTTGACCAATTTGTAGACAGATTCATAATTAAATTCCATGTAGCCATATAGTGCGAAGGACACAGTGTGCACTAATAACTTCCGATTGAGTCAATTGGTCGTTTTATTTGGCCGTTGCAGCGTGGCAGTCCCTCAAACGGTTCGAAATAAATATTAAACAATCCCTTTCGCCAATGGCTAGGTCCTTTATTACCACGGAGCCCGCGCCTCGGAAAAGTGATGCATTGGAACGGTGGCCTGTGTGTGCAATATAGAGACAAATGCGCCCTGCATAATGCATATGTGCGGACTAGGTGGCGATTAACAGCACACATGCTGTCAGTAATTTAGTGTCGGTCGCCTCACAATGCACAATTCACTGTTTCTGGCTCTGTGACGTTGCGGGTACACGGTGCTTCAGAGACGCGCCAGACCAATCAAATTTCCAGGGTCAATTTGGTTAAGAGGTGAATGCATGACTTAATTTAAATGGAGGTATTTATGAGGTTCGGCCGTCTGGACTTGAGGCAAAAACTTGTTCCAATTAAAAGACGGGCAATATAATTGTAATGCCCGCCTGTTTGCCTGCCACCTGAAAATCTGGCGTTTAAGTAACTTCGGGCAACCGATGAAATAGTCATTCGGTCGGATCGTACGGTACCCCGAAGTAAAGCTTCGACGTTACGGACCGCGGAGTGATCCAGTCCGCATATAGACCGAACCTGACAGTAAATATGTGTATTATGAAAATATTGGTCCGATCGGGAGCTAATGCCGTGTTTTGTATTCTTATCAGCCTGAAGCGCGGCGGGCGGGAGAGCGTGTCCGTGTCAAATAGCCACGAATCTGTTGCGAATAACAATAACAACTAACTGGGGCAATAACGAGCGAGTCGTGGTGGCCGATTTTTTAAATCTCTGTCCGGCCGTTACCTACAACTTTATGAACGGACCGGGATGTGTCGTGATCGGTCGACGTGACTTCTCCACATCTGTGCACCCGTCCGTCCGTTTATCGTCCTCTTAAAGGCTTCTTCATTTACTTAAAATGGAAAACGGCTTTTGCACAAGAAAAAACGATCCGTTCCCAGACCACGGACGTTTCAATATTATTTACCACTCGATGTGGTACTTGTAAAGCAACGCATTTTTTAAGTATCGGGTAGCGAATTATTCTACTAATAAAATTAGTACTAAATTGAATTACACAATAATAATAACGAAGGATAAAACGTAAATGAAAATTTGTTAGGAATGCCGGATGTTAATTTTAATTTGTTCACTGATTTTACTTAACGTGTTAAAATCGCGTTGGTTTCATTATATGTATGCCAAATAAATTGGTAATAACAATGCAGTGGCGGTACTATTTTTAGTTACATAATTACAGTATATCCTGTTTAATACCAATTTCTTATATCCCAAATGAGCCATAATAACATACCTTATTAATTATCCCGTTATTAAAGCCATAACTGGCTGAACAGTTCGTTCGTTGCTGCGTGATTTTATTATATTACAAACAAGTCGAGCGCTGCTCAGGAATAATGCAAGTCGGTAATTAACATTAGATTAATTTATTTCGAGGACTTGCATTACACATTAACGTGCTAAAACTTCCATAATTTAGCCGTTATCTTTACCTGCTGCTTTACAAAACTTGAGTTATGGCTCACGTTTTTTTTACGCTCGCAAACGGACTGGAAAATCGTTATACTGTTAATAACACTCAGGTATTTAAATTTAATTAATAGTGGAACTATTACCATTAGAATTTTTCAATAATATTTATATTATTATTTACATACTAGGTTTTAATTATACCGGGTGATTTTGAGAAATAAGTGAGACTGAAATTTTTGTTGTTGCTAAATCTCGATTTTGTTTATTTTTCTAAAATATTTGCAATGCATTTGGCACAGCTGAACTTTTGTATTTTTCAAATGGAATCACATAAATATTGCATTTATTAATTCTTAATATTTTGAAATTTTCCATTTTTCCATTTTTGTGATATTTATCAATATATATATATATATATATATATATATATATATATATATATATATATATAATATTAAAATATATTTCCAATAACTGTAATATAGAAAAGTTCATTCAGAACAGTCCTATCTTATTATTATAAAATATACTGCTCCAAAAACTCCACCTAATAATCCATCCTCATTAATTTTTTCTGAAAATGTGAAATATAAATGTATAGGTACTCCACTTCCTCCAAATTCTTGCGTCTCTTCAATTTCGAAATTAAATTGATAATTTAGTTTTAACAAAATTACTATAGTTTAACCTGTTACTAATTTACTAAAATTGGTATATTCGTCAAACTAAAACAAAAAAAAACAAAAAAAAACAAAAATATTAAACCTCTTGTGAAAACGATTATACACTTTTTGAATTTTGTACGAACATGTTCCACAATTAATAGAAACGTTTGCTATTTTCTTTGATAGGATTTTTAATTTTAAAAATAATAGGTGGTGTCATATCTTCAGGGCCTAATTGTTAAAAAGTGTATTTTCGCTTTTTCTTCAATAACTTTATTACAAAATTGTTTTTGTTAAGATACTCTTTTGTTATCTTGAATACGAAGATTGTTCTTTTCAAAATTACAGTTGTTAATAATACAGACATTTAGTTACTTATACCAGAGATGAGATTTCTTTAAAAATATTAAATATGTCCAAAACAAATCAAAGTTTACATAGACTTCATAAGTGTGTGATTCCATTTGAAAGAATAAAGTATACGCTACACAAAATATTTTTGAAAAATGAATAAGATCACGGGTATTGTTGCAACTCAAATCGTGGCAATCAATCATTACAACTCAAAATAATTGAAAGTAATTCCCAATAAAATGGAATCATTCAGGTGAGAAAGTTGGAACAGTTCCTTTTCCTCATATATGCTACTTCCGGTTCAACCAACATTGAAAATAGTTTTAAAAATAGATAAGATCACGGGTATCGTTGCAACCAAAATTTCAGACTGATACCTCTTTTAAATCTCTATAAACCTCTAACGAATCAGATAGGTGAATCACCCTGTACACTCAAGGAAGACGTACGCAACATTTGTATCAATACATCTCAAATTAATTCAAAGTAAATACCAATCAAATGTAATTATTCAGGTGAGTAAGTTGGAGGGGCAATTTGAACAGTTTCCTTTCCCCATTTAAAAGTGATATCCGAACTTGTTTTGTGAATGTCCTTTGGGTCTGTTTGCCTGTAAACTCGGCGTTACATAACGCCAGTTCTCGTAACCGATCAATATGCACGCACAATACCGCCACCTGCGATTCTGAGCGTGCACGTGTTGATTTACGCCTGTCAAAAACAACAACTATTACACAATTGGGGCTTTTGTGCCACTAATTGTGTTAATTCTTTGATTAAGTTACGTAAGTCCCTTCGCTACGTAAACACATCGAAATGCCGATAACAATGCTGTCCGTAAGTCGATCGGGTGGATAATTAAGATTTATACGGCTCTGATGTTTTCGATAATTTTAAAGTGGCTGACTGTTTTCGGACCCACGTTACAAATGTTAAGTATTAAACTGTATTTTCGGGGTGTTTTTAAAGGTGGTTATGTGAAACTTTTTAAAGGGTGAATTAAGGATAATTTTGCCAGCATGCGGATTTAAAGTCCTCTTTTTATCAAGCATTCAAATTCTAATATCGAATGCTCCGATGTAATATTATAAGCCAGACTGCGGTGGTATATTTGTCGTTTAAAAAAATACACGTTGTTTTTCCAGGTCCAATAATAAAATCCTTTGGGCGATTTTTCTGAGAACTGCTACCGCTTCTATAAAACCTTGCTCACGGGTCAAACGATATTGTATCTACATACACGATACGTCTTTATAAAATATAGATTTCCATTTTTTTTACGATCACCGTCATTCCGGCTACTTTTATTTACCTTCGTCAAGTTTTATGTACTTGTTTTTTCGTGCCCATCCTCCTATATCAATAGAATATTATCATAAGAGGCATAATCCGTTTATGACTAACATAAACTTCGGCGTCGGAATAAAAACTGGTGTCCGATCTGTGATTTACGTATTTACATATTCACGTATCTGTAAATATAACAGAATAAAATAATTTATTTCATATTAAATTTATCTGTATTAGTTTTTAATGTTATTATTGTTATAATAATCCGACTTCTAGATTTGGCGAATGCGCTTAAATTATGTATTCACAGTTTAAAATATTGTATGATTTGTATGCTGGTAAGTGTAATAAAACCTATAAATTAAATTAAATTAACTAATTAAGTTAGAGTTATATTTATATTGATTAAATGTGTGTACGTGTTATTTTTGTAAATTTATTTATAACAATACAGTAGTGAACATTTAACAAATGGCAAATTAAATTTCAAAAATATCCCATTATTAAATTGCTATAAAATCATAATTAAGTTCCGATTGTAAATCATAGCAAAATCAAATAGGGAAACGATTTTTTTAATACACAAATTCGTCCATCATATCGAAGTGAATACAGTTAAAAGCCCGCAAGAAGTATCCGACAACGGTGAACAAACCATTTAAATAAATTGGGAATAAAACCGGGCGAGCAGATTCCGCGAAATCTATGAATATTTTCTTGCTGTGCGGTTCCTCGACGTAACTTAAAGCGATTGAATGCAAAAAGATCACCTCCCACACACACACACACGACTCCTTTAAACTGGTCGTTCCACGGACGGATTTAATAATGCATACCTATACGAGGAACGCAATTTTCCCTCTGAATCTTTTGAATTTTTTTTTCCCGTCCTCGCTCCGCCCCGAAAAAGGGAAATGCCAAACACACTCCGAATTTTTATCATTTCAGAAAATAAAAGGATATGCCGAATAGGTAAAGGAAAATCTCTGCCCTCGTCCCGATTATAATCTTTGACAGAACCCTAATGCCCACTTTTATGTCGACGCAAGTCGCTCTGTTGCGGAAAATAATAATAAGAGAAAAAAAAAAATTAATGCGTATCCCCAATTTACGTGTTTCGTTGTTGGCTCGCAAGGTGGATGTTTTATAGCCAATTAACTCTGATTTAATTTTGAGCGTTCTTACTCCATCTGCTCGGTAGTTCGGAGGTGATATAGTAGAGCCCGGTCCGTGGTGTAGGAGATGAATGCAAATTTTGGCGCGGGGTCGCCCATCTCGGCACGAATTATTTTCCGGCGTTTAGCGAGCGGGAACGGTGAATGGCACAAACACACACACACACACACACGTGCGCCTCAGCCCACGTTTCCATCATCCCCGATTTCTGCGAGCGGTGACGGCGGCCTTATAGCACAGGAACCAGCAGGAAGTTTGCAGTAGTAATTACACACCGTGAGATATTGTTATGAAGGCGGCGCCCCCCGTGCCGCGACCCGTCCTCCGGATCGCCCGCTGCGGTCGGTTCGAATATATTCGCACTGTGTAAAGAATTTTGTAAAATTTCTTGCCGGGTCACAAACCCCGAGAGCTGCATATTTATATAATTAAATAATAGGTTCATTTTCGCTGCTATTATGTAAATTACAGTGACAACCGCAATGTAAATAGCACATTAAACAATCATATATTCATCGATTTATCGATTGTTAAATTGGATTGCATTGAATATTACATGTTAATTGTCATAAATTTATTGTTTCACTTCATAAACTTGTATTTTTTCTTATTGTTATTCTGCTGGACGTGTCGTCTCGAGAGGCTGTTTGTTTTGTCACAGTGTGCGTATACTCGCCTGCGTATTGCGTATATAATCCGGGGCTGTCGTTCCAGAAACATGACTACTCTAACGACTGTCAAGAACACGAGTTTTCCCTTTTTTATTTTTATCGAGCTGCCCCAAGCCTATTTTTTTACCAGAATTAAACATCTACCGAACTCATGAAGTTTAATTAGTGAAAATATCTAATTGAATCATTTAATGTAAAACGCAAGTTGAGTTAAATTACATTATCTGAATAATTCTTTTTAAATTGTAAATTGCTGGTGGTTAATGTAATTAAAATACTTAATTATAGTAAACTTTAAACTACATTTTCTGTTAACGAAGTCATTACCGCTATTTATTTGTTTCTACCTTAACAGAATAATTTAAAAACCTTTTCAATTATTTATGTATCACTTCAACATGTTAACTTTTAATTGACGAAAATTATTACCAGAAATTATTTGTTTTTGTCTTAACAAAATTTAATTAATTGACTTGAAATAGATCAAAATATATATAAATATATATATATATATATATATATATATATATATATATATATATATATAATCTTCAAAAAAAAACCTGTTAATTAACACTTAGTGTTAATAATTTGAAGTTTCTTTATTTCTTTTTTTTTTTTTGAAATCACTTCATAGATTTTCACTGCTTCAAAATACTTAAAAGTATTAATTCGAACAGAGGCTCATTACCAGGAATTAATGGGGAAGAGAATTGAGTTAATTTAAAAGTCTTTAAGTAATTCCTAATTTATTTATATATTTTTGCTAAATTATTTTACGAACTATAAATCACGAATGAATAAATGCCTGAATATTTGAATCTTGAACTGTTTTTACTTGTTTTTATCTTTAATAATTTGTATTTTTTTACAGAATTCTAAGTTCATTACCAATAATTATTTGTTTTTATCTTAACAGAATTGAGGCAATTTAAAAGCCCTTGATAATTCCTAATTTAATTTTTTTTACAAAATTATTTTACAAACTATAAACACTGGTGAATAAATACCTGAATATTTTAATCTAAACAAACCAAATTCTTTGTTAACAAAATTCATTACCAGAAATTTTTAGGTTAACATAATTGAGTTAATATAAATTTTTTTAACTTTTTGTAATTTAATATTTGCTTTTGCTAAATCACTTTACAAATTATAAATCACAGGTGAATAACACATAAATATATCATAATATTTTAATCTTCAAACGAAATTCTTTGTTAACAAAATATATTTCCAGTAATTACTTACTTATTTTCATCTTAACAGAACTGAGTTAATTTAAAGTCCTTTAATAATTCCTAATTTAATTATTATTATTTTTTATTTTTTGCTAAATTATTTTAACTATAAACACTAGTAAATAAATATCTGAATATTTCTTCAAACCAAATTCTTTATTAACAAAATTCATTACAATATTTACATTAACAAAATTGAATTAATATACAATTTTTTAACTATTTGTAATTTAATTTTTACTTTTGATAAATCACTTTACTTTTCACAGGTGAATAACATATAAAAATATCTGAATATTTTAACCTTCAAACTAAATTCTTTGTTAACAATATTCATTACCCGAAATTTTTACATAAACAAAATTGTGATAACGTAAAGTATTTTTTTAATAATTTGTAATTTAATTTTTGTTTTTGTTAAATCACGGATGAATAACACATAAAAATATCTGAATATTTTAATCTTCAAACGTAATTATTTGTTAACAAAATTTATTACCAGTAATTACTTGTTTTCAAATTAACAGAATTGAATTAATTTAAATTTAATTTAAATAAATTTTATTTTTTACAATATTCTGTATTTATTATTCAGAAATTATTAGTTTTTACTGTAACAGAATTGAGTTAATTTAAAATCCTATAATAATTCCTAATTTATTTATTTATTTATTTATTTATTTTTTTTTTTTTTTTGCTAAATTATTTTACAAACTATAAACACTGGTGAATAAGTACCAGAATATTTTAAATTTCAAGCCGAAATCTTTGCTAATAAAATACATACAATACAGAAATTTTCACATTAACAAACAGCTGAATAAACACATCAAAATACCTGAATATTTCACTATTTCAATATTATTATCTTCACACGAAATACAAAATTTATTACCAGTAATTATTTGTTTTCACTTTAATTGAAGTTAATTTGAAAATAATTTGTAATTTTATCGATATAAATGGAAAATCATTTTACTTCACAAGTTGTAAGTCACTGCTGAATAAATACTTCAAGGGACTAAAATATGAATCTTTAAACAGTTTATATTCGTTAACAGAAATTTTTGTTTTTTCATTAACACAATTGAATTAATCAAAAGCCTTTAATATAATTTGATTCTTTTTTTCAAAATCACGGTAAACGATTGGTGGATAAATAAATAAAATACTCTTCAAACAAAATTTCGTATTAATTAATTTTTTTTATAAGATTACTTCAAAAATTTTCTCATCACTTTAATTTTATTAACAAGATCTGTTTCTATTGCCAAATTATTAGTAACAAAGCATTAACTATTAACTTACATACCCAGCTTGTTTCTACTTAGAATAAAACATTGAATAGTAACGAGCTTTCAAAATGTCGTTAATCAATCAACGATACGGAAATATGCACGGCGAATGGAAATCTTTTGGCCACTTAAGTGAATAGATCGCGAGGCAGACAATGGGTGTTGCGCTGGAGCCGCGCTATCGAGTGTGTCCGAGGGGCTCCATTGTGCGTATTGTTCTGTGTGTGTGTGTGTATGTGTGTGTGTGTACGTGCCCCGCGCCGTGATTTATGCCGGCCCCATAAATAAAGGGGCGCGCGAGAACTCAATGATGGGTCCCGGCTCCACCGCGAACCGTCTTGCTGCGGGACGCGCGTCCTACAGGTTCGCTAGTTTTAGGGGGGGTTTCTGGGTCGTGGGGGGCGGCGAATCCACTTTATCAAGCCGTTATAGATATCCCGAGTGTTTGAAGTTTGTATCGAATTATGCCATGATTTATTTATGAGCGGGCGCTCGTATTTCTTTTCCTATCGGGAGTTTTATTAATGTTTCATTCGGGGGTACAAATTTCGCACTGCAGGAGGCGCGCGTCGATTTGCAAAATGCGGTGGCACGTAGGCCTATTAAAAAGTTTATAAAACACCGCTTAATTGGCTCTTTAACGTTCTTGAAACACCCATAAAACAAAATGCTGCGGTCTATTGTATTAATTCTTAAGCGGTGAAACCGATTTATCAGCAATAAATGCTCTGGTTGCTGATTTATTATTTAACATAAACGGGAAGTCGGTATAATAATTTATTTGCAAGTTTATTAGTTTATATTCTGCAATTAATTAATCCACACCATGACGGGAAAAACTTTTTAAAACTCATCGCACATTTCGTTGTTAACCACCGAAAATTACTCAAATTTATCCTAATAGTTTACAGATTGTTTAAAGTGTAACGAGGTGGTTTTTTTCCGTGCTGCTGCTCAAACCGGGCTAGTTCGAAGTTTGCTTAGTTAACGCTTTCATTATACAAAAGCCCGGTCGAAACATATTCCCGTAAATTATAAAGGAACAATACCGCCCTTCAAATTGGAAACACATTCGGTACATAATACACACTTGCGTCGAAATTATCAGCACTTTCGTTTAATCCGTGCATAATGGTCACACATGTTTAACAAAGTAAATCAGTGTAGCTGGCTCCCTCGCCCTGACAAAGGCCAAAAATGAAAACTGTTTCCTGATTTATTTTGCGGTCAGCGCATTTCCCATGTGTTGCTCAATTAAATGATGATTATTAGCGGTCGCTAACGGCTTTTATATTCTATTATTATTGAACACCTATTTATTTTAATTAATTAATTATTTGTGTTACATTAATTATTCTCTTAGTTTCAATTTATTTTGTTATCTTTAATTACTTCTTAATTGCCTCAGTTATTTTTTTACGAAAGGAATAACAAAATTTATTTTTTTTTATTTCATTCCTGGTAAACACGGGGCAAGTAATTAGTAATTTCGGGACTGAACTAAGTGGGAATTTCTTAAAAATTAATTGAAATACTAAACACAAAAAAGGCTCTTTCTTTTTATGAGAAAGTCGTCAGGAGTATTGCACGTAAAATTAATTCAGCATTTGAAATTGTTTTACGGCCAAAAAGGATCGTCGTATAAAATATTTAGATCAGACCGCTTTACGAGTTTACAACAACCCATAAAAAAGTAACTGGCAAAATAATAAAAAAATATTCTTCTCTATGCCTCCTGCTTTAAATAAAATTTTAACTGGTAAAGTGTCCTTAATGTTTCATAATCAAATATTAAAAAGAGATTTAGTTGTAAAATGGTTGTATGAACCGAAAGGCTTTTTACATTTTTAATCCGCTTTCACGTATTAAAAAATCGATGAGCAAAAAAAGTTACAACAGACAAAGGAAAAATAAAACTAGTTGAAAATGAATAAAAGATGGTTTTAGTTTATTATTCCATTCTGTGCGCACCCAAAATATGGAGCTGGACTGATTTGCATAATTTCATAAAAGTGATCAAATTAAATGTGAAACATTATTTTTAATAAAATTTCCGTCGATTAATTTACAATCGCGTCAATTTAATTATGGCATCGTCAAAACATTCATAATTACAGGAAACGTCGAATTTACTAACCGCTGTGGAATTTCAATTACATAATCCGCATCTGTGCAGGACAAGATTAAAATTTTGAAAGGCCTAATTTCTCCTGAATTTAATCAAAGGTTCGAAAAGTACATGAATGCCTCAATTCGCAGCCCTAATTGGATTGAGCATTGAACATATTATTTTCCGACGAACTAATAAGAAGGGTTAAATTGTAATTTGCCTATTTTACGTGAAAAGCATAATTCAATGTGATTTTTGAGGAAAATTAATTCTATTTTACCTTTATCAGTGAAACAAATTAAAACAAGCTTTGAAAAACACTCTTGTTTACGAGATCGTAACACGATTAATCCCGAATAATTGACGCGAGATAATTGGTTACAAATTAAATTTCTGTATTATTTAATGGAGTTTCGGTCCGAAGCTCCGGGTTTATAACTAAATAAAAAAAAATAAATAACCGACGAACATATTAAGTAGCCGCTCGCAATTTCCGAAATCGCGGTCAATTCAAACTTTGGGAGATTGAGTTTCCAGACTCGGTTAATAATCAATGATGAAACATCGGGCTGATCCACGTCCGAAGTAATGTAGATCGTATAAATTTTTATTAGGTAAACATGTTTGGGCGTATTTACGCCAATATTCCGTATTCTGCGTTTTACGCATATCGCTGTTAATACAGTTTGCCCGATTATTCAATTATTGCGAAATTCTGAAATGCACAGTTGATGCAAGCATGATGATTAAAATAATTACTATTTGTGTTCCAAATGAGCAAGGTTACATTAGCAGCCTAATGAAATGCGTGAAGATGTTTAAATTTCTGTGAAACGCGTTAATCAAAATTTTTAATTTGTGAAGGGGCGACGACTTAATTAAAAATTCAATAAGAACACTAAAGATATATCCCGGTCGGGTAACGGCCCACATCAAAAATCATCAATTATAAATCAACGTTCTGTTTTCCGTGTTTACCGGAGAAATTAATTCAGATTGCTCATCTAAAGTGGCTTGGCACTTCGCCCCATCAATATGCTAAGTCAGGTCATTAGATTCTATATCTGTCTGCCAGCTGTTGAAATTCTCCCCAAACCACCATTGATAACTTCATTCTCCCTGATGGTTAAATCTAAATGGTTATCGATTGCGATCCGTTTAAAGGTATTGTCTTAATATTCACTTAATAATTGTCTCGAACGGGATTAAAACGATTCTCCGCCCATTAAAACGTTCACGAGAAGGTTCGGGGCGCCACTCATTTATAATGAGCTACAAGTAATTGATTAAAATGCGCTTCAAGCAAATTTCATTTCTGTTTCTGATCGAACCCTTTAACAATGCTTTGATGAATTCTTTGAGGAGCCGTTACACAATTCTTTATCAACAATATTTGATTATTATTTTTATCATATTTTTAATTAATTTTGATTAATTTAAATATTATCTCGTTTCTTATATTGTTTGAGTTTTAATTGTCTTAAATATTACGCTGTGTTTTTGTAGTAGATAATTTATATTACTTAAAAAATCAAAATACCAATTATATATTGCAACAAATATATTATCAAAATGAGTTTTAATAAGCCGTCTCCAGTATAAATCAAACAAAATTGCAACAACAACTTTTAAAGCAGTAATAAAACTAATATCACCAAATTCCTTAATTAATCAAAATGAAACAATAGAATAATAACTGGTACATCTTTCCAATCAGTACTTGGTCGATACCTCCTTACTCTACAAATAGCTTACATCCCCTTTGGTGAATTAGTTAACGTATAAATTCTTGATCTATAGCTAACCATTTTTTTCTAAGAGCGTCAGCAAGCTCCTCCATATTTTGAGTATGGTAGTTTCGAATATAAATTTGTCTTTGAAAGCGATCCACGTGTGAGAATTGTAATCTAGTGAATGCGAGAACCACAGAGGTCAGTCGTTGTTATCTACAAAAATAAAATCTAGTTTAAATTCTTGAACTAATGGAATAATAATTGGTTGAATAACCTAGTTGTGATATAGTCGAGCATTTATAGTTTGTCGGTTTAATACATCCCGTGAGTGTCCCCAAAGAAATTCTTTCCCACTCCCTTACAGAACCAATGAAATTAAATAAACATTAGGCCTGACAAATTTTCTAGACCTCCCTCATTAAAATGATGAACCGGGTAAAATATTAGTTTCCTAGGTTATATCCTCTCCAACTTCCCTATAAAGTTCTTGTTTAAATGTAAAAGTTATGTAAAAGAACAAAAACATTCGGTTGAGAAAATCTAGCCGGAATTTACTTTTCCTGAAATATGGTTTGCAATTTAAAATATTTGAATATTTGAAAACGATGTTCAAGAGGTTTCAAAACACTTCCTTGAGAGATATAAAAATATAGTTTAGTATAATGGATGACTTGTCTGTACATTGTCCACTTTTTTTGAATTTTTGTCCATCGACTGAAAACTTAACTTCAGGAAAGAACTTTAATTTCGGTCCAGACACAGCTTGTAGTTGCCGATGTGTCATAAACTCGTCGGTCGACTCCATTGTTAATCTGGTCCAAAATCCTTGGACTAAACCATGCCGGTCGTAACGGGGCCACGTAATCCGGCGCCCGCGATGTTCCGCGTGCATATCGAATGAAGTAATGGCGTCGCCCGAGGACGCCGAACGTATATACAAAAGCCCCAACTCCTCCGATCATGAATACTGCAGGGCGGACTTTGCAGCGAGGCGCTGAATCTGATGGCACATTAGTGAAATTGAAGGTTCCGCGCGCAAAATTACTGTTTGTGTTGTCGTCCCGAAATATTGTCCGGATTAAAATTTTGCATGCCGAATTTCCGACTAAGCCTCTTAGTGCGGGAACCGTGAAACCGGCGCATCCGCCATTGTTCAAATTGATTTATAATTTACTTCAAATTAATTAATTAATTGTGCCATCGATGGGTCGACACACTAATATCTACTTATCTTCCGTTTGCTTTTTTTTGTTAATAGTTTAATTTGAATCGGCGGAATTTGCGCGTAATGAAAACGAGCCAACCAAGCGATGAATAGAAGAAATTTGGCCTTCCAGAAAATAGATCGTTATTAGAGGGTAAGAAATTTGCGCAATTAACACCGCAGGTTTCCAAGAGAAAGAGACGAAGTATAATCCCGGCGTGGCATCGCCGACGTCTTACAGACAGACCGACAGACGTACTGATGGTCGCTTCTAATTAATGTGCCAGCTTCGGTTGACAATCTTCACTCGACGATATAAATTATCTCTAAGCCGATACGAGGTTATTAAAATTTCTTGTAACTAATTAAGTTGTTTTTTATTAATATAGTCTATCTAAAGCACGCCTGACCTGACATCATAGTATGTTTCATCAAGGGTGTTTTACGTTTCGGAGTGATATCGTCAACCGAACCTGGGGATAGAAATTTTAAACCATCAAAACAAGAAGCATCCTTCTTACGGTGGAGTGCTCGACAAACACCTGACCGCAAGTTGCCGCGTACTTTACAGGGAGGACCACCCGTATCCCGTGACGACAACGTCAAAGCAAGTCCTGTTCAATACCATTAACAATGGGAATCCATTTTGGACGAGATGTTGAATAAACAGTGAATTTTCATTGGAAAAACTCAATCCATGACGTTCGCATTGTTGCCTCCCCGCTTTTCATGCGACCAGTCTTTTGATATTTTATTTAAAGGAACGTCAAGATATATCCATTTCAAATATTCCTTCGCATTATCGAGTGAAATTCTGACATTTGAAGTGTGCGATTTTTGCTTGATTTAAATTGCAGCCGGTCTGGGTTTACCCAATCATTTTGTGTATTGTACCTAACATAATAGGATCTACATATATATTCACGAACATCTATTTTTAAATACAGACCTATATATTGCATGTATTTGATACATTTCAGGGGAAAAATTGTTTTTTCTACTAAATGTATTTAAATGAGTATTTTTACTATGGTTCTTTAATCTATTTTACATTTATTAATCAATGCAAAGTCTAGTTTGTGTAGGACCGAAAAAATTATTCGTGGTCCTTATAACGCGAGGAAATTAAACTGCTGTTAACCATTAAATCATAATCAACTAGCCATTATGCAATAATTTAAAGGTAATCTTAAAACATTCCCCTCATTTCGCAAGTACTTTTAACTCAATCTCCGAAGGCCGTAGAAAGCAAAATCGAGATAATTATCAGAGATAATTACGAATTACCAGCGACAATGTGCTCCATTTTGGATGGTGTTAGTTTCATGTTTCCCTTTAATTTCTACTCAACTAGATAACAAAAAATCGCTTGTGCGTTCGCCAACCGAAAGCTGAAATTTCCCTAATTAACAATTACATGGGGGCTTAGTCGCTTTGGGAGGCACTAAAAAATATATTTAGCCTAAAATTTGTACATAACGCTGTTACTATAAACTACGTTTCTAATTTCTTTGATAAATGTAGGGCTTACATATGGAGCGCTTGTTTATTAAGTTGGCAAAAATATTATCTCTTCACGTGCTAACTTGGTCCTCTGAAGAATAAAATTTCATCGGGGTGCATATTAATCAGACAAACATATATTATATTTAAACTTGGGGAAATATACAAAAATGTAAATGTAAGAAATTAAATCAGTTAAAATACTCGACGGTCCAGCTAACGACAATTTAATTGCGATTCATGATTCTGAATTCTAAATGTATTTAAATTGGCATCGGTCCGAGTAAATGCGCACGAGTAGGATTATATCTCTTGTGGTTCCTCCCAATGTTGCTCTTTATAAATCTGTATTTGAATAAGCAAAAGAAACGGGCATTCTACTGTAGACCACTTAATCAACGTCCAGCTCAATGCTAAAACCTTATTCATAGATCCGCCGGCACATGTTCCCGGATTAATTATCAAGTTATTATACAAGTTTTTTAAGATCCGCCGAACATTAAGTGCATCGCCGTATAAACACATTAAATATTAAAAAAAAAACACAACGTAAAGAAAAACGATGTTCATCACCTATTCCGTTCCTGTAACAATTTCGCGCCCGGCTTTTCGGGAGCCGGGAGCGCGGGGGACCCCCGGGAGGGCGAAAACGAGCGAGCGGCGCGCAGATCGTTCCTCGGGGAGCCGAAGATATTGGCATCTCGGAAACGATGTCGTCGCCAAATATACGGCCTCCTGGGGTACAAACTGTCATCGTAAATTCAATTAGCAGCAACCCTGACAGTATCCGTCTTCGTCTAAGACGCCGAGCGCCTTTCCGCCGCTGCACAGTTTGCCCGCTGAACCCGTTCGTCGGTTCGTTCGTTCGTTCTTTGGGGCCTGTCATTCCGCGAAAACGCTATCGATCCCCCCCTCGGTTCCGAGTCCACTGTGCCGGCACCTCGTCGAACGCACGGTGCACCGAACGGTCACTAGGGTCTTCTGAATGTGAACTGAGGGACTTACGGTTTTTTTATATTTGTTTGTCGAGCTAATTTTACAATTACATGGGTTTTTTGAATTTTTAATTGTTCTTAAATGTATTGTACGTATGCATTTAATTTTTTTTTAAGAAAAAAATTCTCTTTAAACATGATATCTGGAAAAAGTAGTTTTACTTGGTCAACCATTTATTTAGTTAATTAAGCAAAGTTGAATTTAATAAACTTTGTTTAAAGAAAAATTGTATAATTTAAATGTGAAATATATACATTTATACCAGCGCCAAAAATGATTGACTGAGAAAAACTACTTTCCCCAGTTAATTTTATCACTATTTTGGAACTGTTTTGTTATCACTTTGTTTATCAGGCTAATTTTACAATTACATGTTTTTTGAATTTTTAATTGTTGTTAAATGTGGAATTTTATAATTTTTAATATAATGTGTTTAGTTAATTTTAAGAAAGAAATTCTCTTTAACCATAATATCTGGGAAAAGTAGTTTTACTTGGTTAACCACTTTTTTACATCTAATATTCATCTTATATTACATTGATTAGTTAATTTTAAGCAAAAAATTCTAAAAACTTCAATTTAATAATCTCTATTTAGAGAAAAATTGTATAATTTAAATGTGAAATATAATAATATATTTATACTAAGGGTTCAAAAATGATTGACCGAGGAAAATTACTGATAACATAGACTGGGTATCAGTATCTTGGAACTTTTTTGTTATTACTGGTCAGGTTTCTTATTTTTGTTTGTCAGGCTAATTTTACAATTAGTTAATTTTAAGAAAGAAATTCTCTTTAGAATTCAAAAAGTTGTTGACAATTATCATCAAACCTCAACATACAATAAGGGTATCTTTAAATGGGTAGTTATATAGTTAAATTTTCAGATATCAAAAAAAAACTTGATGTTTGTTACAACCGCTGTGGAAAATAATATTCCTCGCTCAACAAGTTTTTCTATATTTATTATTTATTTCAAATATTTTGTTTGTTTGTTAATTTTATGAAAAAATTCTTACATTCAGTTGTAACTATTCTTAAATGTTGGATTTAAATATATGTATTTGAGGGAAAAAAATGTATAATAATAAATATATTTATACTAAGGGTTCAAAAATGATTGAAAAAATCTACTTTCCCTAGTTATTTAACCATTGTATCTGAGAAAAGTAGTTCTACTTGGTCAACCATATTCATCTTATATTAATTTGTTTAGTGAATTTTAAACAAAATGTTTTAAAAAGTTGAATTTAATAATCTCTATTTAAAAGAAAAATTGTATAATTTAAATGTGGAATATAATAAAATATTTATAGTAAGCGTTCAAAAATGATGATGACTTTTTAATCATTAAAAAGATTTCAAAAAAGTTTAGAATTCAAAAAGTTATTGACAATTATCATCAAACCTCAACATACAATAAGGGTATCTTTAAATGTGTAGTTATATAATTAATTTTCAGATATCAAAAAAAAACTTGATATTTGTTACAACCGCTGTGGAAAATAATATTCCTCGCTCAACAATTTTTTGTATATTTATTATATATTTCAAATATTTTGTTTGTTTGTTAATTTTATGAAAAAATTCTTACATTCAGTTGTAACTATTCTTAAATGTTGGATTTAAATATACGTATTTGAGGGAAAAAAATGTATAATAATAAATATATTTATACTAAGGCTTCAAAAATGATTGAAAAAATCTACTTTCCCTAGTTATTGTTGTCAGTATGTTTTGGAAAATTTAACTATTTGTGCGTGGTAAAAATGTGAAGAAAAAATATTTTTGTAAATATCATAATTTATTCCTTAAAAAAATATAGAAAAAGGTTTTAAATTGAAAAAGAGAAGAGCTTTACTTGATTAAACATTTTTTAAATATTAAAATAACCTTAAAAGATAATGTATGTATAAAAATATATTAATAAATATATAAAAATATAAAAAAAATAAAAATAAATGTAAAAAACAGAAGCATACCACTGTGCGCCTCGACATTCTTCGAAAGCTCTCCGCGCGTATCTATCTCCTTACAGATTGTGTTACAAATTGATATAAACGTCATTATTAGTATATTGGAAATTGCTCCGGAATGCGACGACACACTTTCCCTCGAATTTCTTTTTATTTAGTTTTTTTTTTTCGACGGGAATTGAAAACGGGCCGTTATTAAATTTTTAGTAACGAAGACGTGTCCCGATCGGTTGATCGAACAAGATGGACACACGGCAACGAATTAGGCCCAGACAAATCGATCATTACTTTGTTATTAGACCCGAACACATTTGATTAGGTGTCAGATCAGAATTCGTGTCCCGGAGATCATAATTAAAGATTGAGATCAAAATTACAGTGAGCGGCATTAATTTTCACTTTCGGGTAATAATACCCGTAGTGCGTCAGGAGTCTTTTGCAATTAGAGCGGATTAAGGCAGTCTAATTTAGGGTGAATACACAATCCGTTTCGAAAGTTCACGGATGGGGTGGTAAGTCGTGCGTACCATTCCGTATTCGAAGTAATTTCAATGTGTGATGCGGCACGTCTACGTAAGCGTCTTACCATTTCTCCAGGGGCAATTACGAGTTACGTTTTTCATTTTTTTTTTTCCGTGCCGGTGGGATCGACGAAATTGATTATTTGGGTCACATTCTGTGTACTTTTATCGGTGAAATCCGTCCGAATCATAACTCCAGAAAATTGAAATTGCATGATCTATCGGAGATTATTGTTGGCTTATTATTATTCTTTAATGTAACATGAGAAAAAAAATGAAGCAAGAAAAGGAGAGCTATTGCCTCCCATTCGTAATGTGCTTGGGAAAATTGGCCGAATACAAATAAATTCCGCGAGATTATATGAAGTTTAAGTTTGCATTTAACAATTACTCTGCGAACGGCGTGGAGTAAACTGAATATTCATAATGAGAAAGTTTTGGAACGCGTTTCCAAGTTGACACGGGGAGAACGAGTGTGCAATGTCAATCGGCCTTCGCCTTAAAGATTACAACCGGGCGTTAAGGTACTTAAATAGTTTCTACTGTTATTGTTATTTAACTGTCGCTTTAACGGACTTGCATGCTGCATTAGATAAGAGTTAATTCTCCGTCGAGCATCTGATTTCGTTTCAATGGGAATAAAGTTTTTGCGGTACTCGGACGGTTGAAGTAGATGGGGAGATTTTGCTTTAATTTGATTAAGGATGTTCCAATTTAGCCAATAATCTGCACTTAAATGACATAAATGACTTCATTTCTCCTTTATTTTAAGAAGTGGTCTATTTTACCATTCAATAGAATTCGTCGTAATTGTTTGAATCAAACTAATCAATGGCCTTTTGGAATAATGACGATGATTATTATTTGTAAAGAACATAATTTCAAGTGATTTGCAGATAAAATAATAAGATGGTTGGGATGAATATAGAGCACAAATACTTGAAACATTGAGTTGTTTATTAAACTAATTTATATTACATAATTATCACATTACAATATTATATGAATGAGATATGAGAAACATGATTTCTCTCTTATAAGCTGGTAAAGACACTTCAACTAAATGTTGAGAGATCACTCTGCATTAAGGGTCACCAACGGTTGAGGTTCCTTTGCAGTGAAATTACATCACAGGTCATCAAGGAAAATTGTTATTTTACCATTTATTCCTGGAATAAATAAATAGTTTAAAATCTTGAATATTGTGTAAATTGCAGAACTTATACCAATTGACATTAATTAATTTAATTAAATTAAATTTTTGACAAAATAAGAATATTTAACAAACCTTGAGTTCTAGTAATGGCAGTCAAAGAATGAGGAAACGTTCTACGAACATAAATTTAGAAATAACTTTTAAAACCATACCGTTTAAGAAGACTTTTTAATTAATTATACCTAGATTAGCTTAAAACTAATTCATTCGTGTCCCGTTTTTCTGGTAGTTGTAGATGTGAATATGTTGTTTCAATAATCTTTGTGGCATATAAGATAAATATTTTCCCCATTGTCTTTTTTTGAACTTTTTCATCTGTTGTCTTCAGAATACTCCGCAAGATGAGGCACAAATGGTTTAGTCTATTCTATGTTCAATATACAAAAATAAGTCAGGAGACAACAACATTCCCAAAAAGAAAATTCAATTCCTATCAAAGTTGAATTAAAAATAATAGTTAAAAGAACTGGAAAAATTCACATGTGGCAATGGAGAAAAATTCTTTAAAAATAGTTATACTTATGAGAAATGAATAATAATACAAGTTACTTACCTACAATTAATTCTATAGGTGATGACGAAAATTATTAATAGTGGTACCAACACTAAGAAATGAACCAACAGAAAATATCAAATACTCACGGTTATTGTCAGTCGATATTCCTATTAATTTACAACACGAGCCGTTCTTTGACGATGTCTAATTTCAGACTAATTCGACTGAAAGTAAAATAATGACTACACAGATATTTATACATGACTGGATGAATGAAATGAAAGACTTACTTCTAATTATTATAATATGTAAACTGCTTTATCGCTAAGCTTACGTGTCTATAAAACTCTTTGTAATTTAAAACCTTCATGCAAATTATATAAAGATATGTTATTAATGTTAAACTTTATGATTACATGCACATATTATATTTTAATTGAAAAACGAGTAATGAGAATGCGATAAATTCACATGAAATATTAACATTAAAATTATTATGTACTGTTTGAATTTCTCAGTATTAGGGAACAGTTGAAAGAACGATCTATAGAATAATCCTAAAATTGACATTAAAGTTATTTCTTGTCCATAATAAATAGTTAATGGCAAATTTTAACCTGTTTTCTATACGTCTTTTTCATAAAACTGATATTTTTTTCATTTTTATTCAACAGCTGTGACTAATTTCAATTTTTTCGTTTCAGGTTTGTATGACTTAAGCCAATAAAATGGTGGTAAGAATGTTAATATTTAGGGAATTAATTGAAATGACATATATAAATGCATGTGTGTGTATGTGTGTTATTGTCCCTAATTTTAATGTTCAATGATACAACTCTTATCAAAAATGCTTGGTAACTAGGATATTAAAACTATTATTTGAAACATAATAAGTAGACTAAATAGAGTTATACTAAATATCGAATTTTATTATTAAAATTTAAAAAATGAAAAAATATTATATTATAATACTATAATAATTTTCCGAGTACAAATATAGTTAATATTATTAAACGAATATAATAACTTTTGAATAATTAGATACCATATGATTCGTTGAGAGAAAATTATTCAATAAGACCATGCCAAACTTCAATAACATGCATAGTAATTTAATAGGTAACAGGTTCTGGTTGCGTGAGCTAAAATTAATTACAAGTCGTTCTCTATGTATTATATTTATCAGCGTGGTCACCTGCAGGTGACACATTGCACACACAACCACACACTGTGTGATAGTCCAGCAATCTTCATTCAAAACTATTCCAATAAAGACATGTCAATTTGGCGGTCCTGTAACACAAAATGCAGAATTAATGGAAACGGCATTACACGGATTAACTGGGGCCCCGACTGCTACAAGATAGTTTACTCGGAGTTATGCCCGGACGATGCCACTGTTGCACCAGCACAATAACGTACTTGCGAAGCGCAAAACATTCAGCTGTATCAAGTGAATGAAATCCTCGGGAAACTTGAATATGTAATGCAAATTTCACTCGAGAGCGTTACTCAACTAAGATAATTTATCTAAAGTGCGCGTGAACGGGACGCGGCTGACAAACGGGGATTCCCCCGTCCTTTTTACAATAGTTTGGCTTTATTAATCCTTTCGAAACTGTTTTACCTTCGGCTTAATGCACTCACACTCGCAGTAATGCGGTTTTTAAAACAAGACTGCGAGCACATAATCTTTTTTATTACTACATTCCAACCACTTCAATATTCGCTCATGTGTTATTTGTGTTGTTAGAATCTGAAACTTTTTTTTATTACTTGAGTTAGCAGATAAATGTGTACCTATGTGACCCGGTACTAGTTTGTTATTACGGAACAGAGACAGTTATCATCAATATATTCACATTTTGATAATCGACTTGCCAAAATCGCCTGGCAATAGGGTTTAGGTTGTGCCGTTATCTCCCTGCCGACTGGTACACACACAAAGCGTTGCTTCCCATATTCGCACCATCAAGGATACCACATACATCAATCAGGTCTCGGAGGTCCTCCGAAGAATATTCTAATCTAGGAACTCACACGCCGCGTGTGCCTATTATCGTGATAGTATTGTTACTTAGTGGTCTCCTGAGAAATTACCCGTAGTGCTTTGGCGGGTGGGCGGTGGCGCGCACGCAGGATGCCAGGATACCCTCCTTATTAGAGGACCTGTCGGGTCCTGCGGCCCCGGGACCAGAACACAAACCCTTCACAAACAATATCCTAATCAATTACCTGCTATGTCTTTACATTATAACCAGGATATGCTAATCTGATTTCGCTCCAAGCTACTAATTTATAATGTATTTCAATTAACTGGCTCTTAAATAGCCCAGTTAATAACTAGATCGTGATGAACGCCAGGGTCCTGTAATGTATTCTGTTTGACAAACACGACACGATGCAGTAACAATATTTGATATATTTGAGAAATAACACTTTTATTACGGTGACGTCACCAAAATGTTCAATTAATTTCTCTAATATGCAATGATTATTTAATCAAATTGTTAAGTGCTTGGCTCATATGTTATATAGTAGTGATCATTATTATAGGAACTGTTAGTTTAGTCATAACTATTTTATTTAATGTTAACTGTAAAAATAACATTAATGTACTATTGATGTTTCACATAGTGTGACAAAAACTACTATATTTTTATTCTAAGATGTTACATATTTTTTTTAAGTGAAATGGACATAAATACATTAACTTTAATTTTGAAAGGACTTTTTAGTGATTAAATTTGTGTTATTTAATTTAACATTAACATATTGTAAATTTTTGTTCAACTCGGTGACATAGACTCGACAATTTTCTTCAAAAAATTATTCGTCTAGTAATCCAGTGATCCAGATCAGAATTGGACATATTTTTAGTAGATACCAGTGTTTTCTCTTATAGGTATGCAGTCAACGCCCCATCAACTAATCATCTTCTTGTAGTCTTTAAACTAAGTCCCATTTCCTCCCGATTGACTTTAATTTCAGTTGACCATAATATTGGATTGATTTTTGACATCCTAGTTATCCAGTTAACGATTTTCAAAGTCAGATAATTTTTGTATAGCTACCATATGGTCAGTTTCTCCAAAAATTTTTTAGAATGCGAGAAACGACTTGTTTAGCCATAAACTCTGAGCCATCTCTTCTTGTTTCTTTCGATCTTTGTAAAGCTAAATTATAATATTTCTAACAAAAGACCATTAGTAAATAATCTATTTAAATTGAAATGCAATAAAACCATAAAGTAAAATGATGCTATAATTTTGTCCATTGAAAAATAAAAAGTACACCATTTTTTATAAGAATAAAGATTGACCAGTCAATAATAAAAAAAAGCTTATATTTTTAAAATATTTTAATCAGTTAATATCATTAAAGCCACTGCTGTATTTATTTAGAATATTTATATTTGTGTATAAAATGTCTAGACTTGATTTTTTCTTTTAAACAGGCACATAAAAGTTTTTTGTCTTCACGTAATGACAATTTTCGTCAATTGATCAAACCGGAATGGGCGTTAAGTTTACAGCTCTTCCACGTATATAAAACGAACTTAGCTGCAGAACCATCCTTTAAATGAACGTCCTTCAATCTAAACTATTACTGCAAATTGCCTATAAAACTTGGCTATTGCCATCTTTCATGGAGACATTAAACTATATTTTAAATCACCTAATTATAGTCATGTGTCCTGAAGCTTTTACCATTACCAAAATACCGAAAGTTTTAATCAAAAATTAAATTTGTTCTTCAAGTTTATTCATACATTTTATCCATCCAAGATTATAGTTTACGACGTCAAATTTCAACATAAGTAAATCAAAATTGTAACAATTTCATGGAAGGTCAAATTATTCGTTTTTATCTCGACAAAAAATAAAAAATATCAAAGCGGACAAATTACTGAAGTCTCCGTGTTTAAAAATAAACCTTGAACAATCTGTTGTTAGGAATAATTGGAGATATCGCAATGTTCCGGGTCCTTAGATTGTGTGTTGCCTGGCTACGCCCTTGTTCGCTTTCGGAATTAGAGTTATCGAACTCAAAAGGAAGTGAAAATGATTACCTACATCAAAGCGCCGAATGACAGGGATAAAATATTTAGATATTAAATGAGATAACAAATACCGAAATAATGATATTTTGTCAGCGTTTGACGTTTAGATTGCCCTATTAATAGTTTTATAACTTTATCAATGTGTACGCATAAAACTTTAAAATACGGTCGACCTTGTATGAACATAAAAAATAAATACGTTAACTACTTTTATATGTAGATTCACATAGGCGACTCGTAATAAAATACTATCATAGATACCATAACCGTGAGAATAAGTTTCGGCTCTATAAACCAGTTAACCCGCAATAAAAAAAAATTGAATTTTATTAGAGCACTAAGAAACTTCTATTTAGCTCTACTTTAAAGATCATAAACTGAATCAGATTTACGAGCGGCATAAATCCTAATTGTTACAGGTTATTTAGCACTTCATCATGCTTTATGAGCGGCCCGTAACTCATGGCGTGGCCGTTTTCGTTTAAAAGGCCGCCACTACGGAAGTGTCACACAAACCGATGGAATTTTGAATTAAACGAACATTTTCCACTTGCACACGGTGTGCATCTTCGGCGTGTGTTCCTGTCCGCTAATAAATTTCCGCCTTGTGCATACGCGACCCACGGGACCGCTGCATCCGCGTCGCTAATGGTTCTTTACAGCTCCGGTTTAAATTTTCATTCGGGGCCGTTTTGTTTCATTTCATTAAGTTCACGTGCTCGTTTGGTTCCCAGTCTGGTGCAGGCGGATATCGTTCTTGCTAAATTAGATGGTCGGATGACATCTACGGGGACGATCACCACGGCTCTACATAATAACATTACATGATTACATGGCTGAAACAATGCGAGTTAGGTTTTAATTATAAAAACCTATAAAAGAGTGAAAAATAATTAAAAATTTACACGTAAGTAATATTCATGGTTAATCGCTTTATAAAATCGAGATAAAATATTTACAGTTCAAATGGAATATTCAGTACAGTACTCGTCGCCTCACAACCGAACCCCCTTCCCCAATATGTACTTTATGCCGGCTAAATTGGATGCCGTGCACAAATCCAACAGATAAAGTTCCTAAGACTGGTTATGGAAAACGTCCATAACCGCAAACGGCAGACGGCGTATGTTCTCCTGGTCATTAGAGTTAAGTACATGGTGCCTGGGAACTTTGAAAGTGCCTCTTTCCATCCACAGGAGAAACTACTACCACCGCTGCCAATGTGCCACTGCAGACTGGTTCGAGCAATTTGGAAAACGGGAGAACAACGCCCCCCATTCCGAATGCTTTGCTACCGTACGTTTCTGTCACGAATGTTGTGTCCGAACGAAACGTGTAAGTCTCAAGAGCAAAAACAATAAAACAAATCGTCTCAATAAAACGCATCTCGATTTCCTAATTCAAATTACACCGATCAATATTAAACAAAAAATTGTATCTCCTTTAAAGTATGTTTCATCTCGGCTACGCCGAAACTACACTTCCAGTTCATCCCGTTAATTAAACGCCCAATAAAAGACACTGGGTATTTTTAATTTTGACTTCCCGAGGCCGCATCAGCGTTATTCCCGGTGCAAAGTGCCGATTTTTGCCCTCGGTCGGCGTTCATTAGGTGCAGCGAATCTGCCCTTCCTCCGCACAGCTTCCTTCATCAAGAATATTTCAGCCGCTTTAAGATGTTTGCTCACGGAAATAATTAACAAAAAGATAACAGCGCGGGAGCGTTGCTTAATGCGAGACTATCGAGTGTTTCGAGTGGGCTTTAAATGAAATAGATGTAGAATGAACTTTAATTAATAGTACTCGATAACGAGGCGCTCTTACTTCAATCAAGCTGTTTCAATGATTTGAGTTTCTTTATGAGTGTGTTTAATAAGTGTGCCTAGGAGCTAGGGAATCATATAATGAAGATGTTATAAATTAAATGAACGACGATGCTTGTTGTTCTAAGTAGTTAGAGTAATTAATTAAGCTGCTTGGTATTTAATACAAAATAAAGTAATAAATGTAACATGTTTGTTAGTAAACAGAATATCATACGTATTGTTCCAAATTATCTAAACATTTGATTATGGAATTTACCTTGCAGCAATAATGTTTAGGCATCAATAGCGGATGATTATTATCTATCTACATCCAATGAAAATTGGTGCATAACAAAGTCATTAGGATTACAATGACGTGGACGAGACTTTAAGTGTCTTCACCCCACCGGACCGGAGAATCTCACCAACTTGTCATAAGTCCGTAATTATAAAGTTAAATGAGCGGTTATTCGGATTTATATTGTTTGAGATTCCACCAGTGATCAAACATTCAATTAATCCCATTGTTCGGCGTTCGCCTATTATCACTCAATGTGCCACAAGATGTTTTGATCTAAATTACTATTCATTGAATTGTTGTTGTAAAATACATTTTAAGTACAGTAGTGGCTATAATGTAGTAAACTTATTAAAATATATTTACAATATGAGCTTTTTTATTTTTCAATACACAAAATTATCGCAACTTTTTGACTATTTTGTCTTTTGACTTAAATCGATTATTCATTATTCATATTAGATCTTTTGTCTTTGGTCGAAGTGATACTGTAAAAAAATGTAATTCAATGTCACCAAGTCTTAAAGAAAGATGAAAAGTTTTCATTTAACTAAGTCAATCGTTTCCCATATTGTTAAAAAATTTAGAAAAACTTAAAAAAAATTGTGTTTGAAAAACTTTAAAGAAAATCGACAATGTGATAATGTCAAAAACTAATCAAATCTTATTATTAACTGAAATTAAAGCCAAAGGTCTGTGAGAAGTGGTTGATGAGGATTCGTTTCATAACAGACCTATAAGAAAAACCCTGGTTTCTTCTAAAAATATAAAAATTGGACTTGCTTAGGATCAATTCACTGGATTACAGAATAGTAGTAGTTTTCAGTGACAAGTCTAAATTTAATTTATAAAAAATAATGGTTATGTGAAACATTCTACATGGATAAAGCTACACAAAATGTTTGTTACATCCTCAGTGAAACATAACGATGGTTCAAGTATGCTTCAATTCTTCTGGCCCACGCCTTCTTAAACTGATTTATGTACAAGAATATAATAAACGACAATTTGTTTCCATATGTGATGATGCTCTTAATAAATGTATTTCAACATGAAAACGATCCCAAAAATAAATAAAAAATTGTGACGGGTTGATTAAAAGACTAAAAGCATCGACGTTTTGTCTTGCCCGCCCCAATTTCCAGACCTGAAACCTATAAAAAAATTTCACAAATTTAAATAAACTCATTACAGCAATTCAAGAGACTTGAAATAATATAGACATAGTCGAGTCTATGCCACGGAGATGGGCCAGAATTATAAAACAAAAAATCATTAAAATCCCTTTTAAAATTAATGTAGTAGTATTTATGTCCAATTATTTTAATAGTCCAAACTAAATAAACGAGTTATGGCTAAAATATTTAACGTTTTAAAAAGTTACTGTAATAATGACGACCACTGTGTATTAAAAATAAATCTGATTACTATTTTAATTGTATTCTGTTCTGTTTGTATATTCAATTCTTCAACCTTCTCTCCCCTTCCTAATTTGGTTCGTAATTAATTACCTTATATCCAACTCAATATTTGTAATAAATAATCCAAACATTTACGCCGTACCTTCCAGAAATGAGCATAACGTCCTCTCATATATGCATGGGCCGTTGCACATCCGACTCAATTCGAGTGTTTGGCTCCTAATTACATGTAAATTAAACGCGATCGGCACAGAAGCGGCCCCGGTGGGGGCGTCACCACCTCACCGCCCTCTCTCACACACACACAAACTGATCACTATGTCAACCTGTCGATGCGTAGTTACGTGACTACCCGCTCATGGGCGTCCGGAACACGGTCCGGAGAAGAGGTCGGGCAAATTGAATCTGGAAATGGGTCGATTGCTATGTTTAAGTGTCCATTACACGCGATGTAGAGTGCGTGTACCGGTACAAATCTTCTGTGGAGGCATTGTGTGCGCTGGTAGCGGTTACAAACCGGAACAGAGACAATATCTCAACATATGTAGAACATTGGTTGCTGTTCGGTAGCGCCAGCGGAAATTAATACGTTTTTATTTCGATAAACAGTATACACAATGGTTGGAAAAAATATCAAAGTGTTTCAATATTGGACGGCCTCTCAATAACCTCACAGACGCATGAATTTCAGGCATCCGGATTGTGGTAACAACGCCCGGCTCTACATAACTGTCAAATACATTTAGCTGATTAAATATTTACCATATTTGCTTTGTGCAATTATCCGTCAATAGATCTGTGTTTACGCCTTTGGCTGCGGGAATCGTTTGACGGACAGGTCGGGAAACCGAGTACATATTAACAAGGCAACAGACTGGCCCACCCTTTCCTCCACCGCCTACTGTTGGACTATCAGTCCGCCAGGATGTTGCCCCGCGCTTCTAGATATAACATATTGTAACAGGTGATTCCATCTACCCCCGACCGTTGTGCATTGTTTGCTTCTCATATGCCCAGCTCCCTATTGATGTGTATTAACATCGAAGACAAAACGCCACGCTGATCTACATCTGGTGGCCTGTGGTCATGTCTTTTTACCTCAAATAATGTCGGCTGTAATTAAAAATCTAATTTAGTAAAACGAACGTACCGAAATTAAGATAAAAGTTGTACGTGCAAGTACTTTGCAACGGTAATTCGCGTCCCCAGGGCCGCGTCAGCGAGAACGGGCGCTCTCGCAGAAATGTTATTGACATGGTACATCGTCACACACGTTTAATTATGTCCCCGGCTGTTTACAAACGCCATTTCAATATAACATCTGATGCGAACGCAGATTGGGGTTTCCACAGAGAGTCCCGGTGAGTCCCTCTGCGAGAGAAATGTGCGCGCCCGACTCCAGCGCGCAAATATTTACCGAAACGAATTTGCTCAAATGACACACACACCCAGTTTCGCACCATCCGCATCTTTACTTTGACATAGAGAAATTGAGATCGCTGAGCTAATTAAACCGACAGATTTTGTTGCAGAAATAAGAAGGAAAAAACAGTGGATTTTTTTGTTTGGGTATGTTTCTTTGCGATTCGTGTCGGAAATAGGAATGGGCAACATCAATGCCGTGGCTAATTTAATAAACAGCATGCGAACAACGCTCATTATTAATGATAAAAACGTCATGCGTCGACACACCAACACACAGATCCTGGTGGTGTTGAAGCGGCGACTAAAAGGCGACTTTAATTTAACCTCACGTGTCCGGATATTTAGTTAAACTTGTCATGTTGCGGCCGCGCCTGATTGATGTGTGTTTGGAGATCTGATTAATAATGAACGAAATGGACACGTTGGAAAGTGTTGTTGGCCGCACAAAACTGGCATGTGTGCATTTGAATTTATCGGAAGCAAATTTCTGATTCTAGTACAACGTACGTCGGTCATACGCAAAATTTTCCGATGTTGGTCGGAGAGGCGGAAAATTCAAAGAGGTTTCCAGCCAACTGGCCTCCCTTTGTTTAATTGGCGCTTGAGCGAATAGTTTTCATGTTAGTTTACCCGTTGCAATGCACTTAATTACCAAGAACCAAGCAAGTGCAAAACAATTTTCTACAACGTCCGGTTATTACATTCACCTGAAGCCTTAAACTGATACGTCTAGTTAATAATTGCTAAATTAGTTTCAAGTTCATGTTTTTGAGTACTTGGGATGTTAAAAGTTTTCTTCAGTTACCATTAACTATACTTAACTTATTACGAATTTATCGCCATTATTAATAGTTCAATCTCATGGTGATTTTACATGCTTCTTAAGCAAGACTAAAAATGTGGTGGATACATATCTGTAATTTAGAACGGATAATATCTGGTTGCTGCTCAGATAATGTTCCCTCAATAAGTATGTAAATTTATTATATTCTATCAACCTATAATTTAAATTGGACTTAATTTGAAGTCTTCACTTTACAAATTATAAAGGCAACTAATAGCGACTAATAACTCAACAACTTTTATTTCATGTTAAAGGTACAGCTGTCGTTATTAAAGTCGTTATTTATTTAATTATGGCAATAAAACTTTAAAAATCAATATAAGACACAGGAATTATTGTTAGGATTGCATGCGAGTTTTCAAAATTTATTACTTATGCGAATACTTCACGAAGTGGACATAAAAGCTGAATGTATAATTTATAACTTCTTCGAATAACACTACATTCTAAAATATTTATTTCCATATATTTATACAACCAATTTATTTCACATATTCATATTCATATACATTTAATTACCTAATAATTGTAATACACTGCACCGCAAAATTATGAAATACTTCTAAAAATTAAAAAATATAATATAAGAAGTATACTTATATTTATATTATTTTTTAAAAATAAATTAAGGATACAATTTTAAAGAAGTTATTAGAAAAATAATTAAATATAACAAAATTTTAACATTTTTCAAGTTTATTTACACTAATATGGAGTATTTCCATCATACTTAATGTTCTTATGACATCCCTCTCAAATTTCTATGATCTCTTCTTTTAGTTGGTTTAAAGTGTTTGGTGGTGGTTGAAGTGCTCTCATTTGTCTTCCCATTTGGTCCCATAGATGTTCAATCGGATTTAAATTTAGCGAAATATTTACCTCATCAAGTTAGTCTCTACGCCAATAAAGGAAGCAAAGGATACAACATGAGGTTTTAGGATTTCCCTTATATACCTATCAGCCGTTAAACATCCTGTAGTAATGACAACCTGTTCCGTATGTGCCTGCGAAACTACTGCCCCCACAAACCATTTCCGATCCTCCATACCAAAAATAGGAGTTTTAACAATATATCATTTAACTATATAACGTTCTCCTGATCGTCTATATGCTCTTCTTCTACCATCACCTAGACTCATCACTAAACAATACATGACTCCATTCAACTTCTCCCAATGAAAGTACTCTCGAGTGAAATTCAATCGATCCCTGTGATGTGTTGCAATCAATAATGGACCAGTTACACCACGGTACGGGATTATATTCCTTATGATGTCCTGGTTTATTTTAAAATATAAGTCAATGAATACTGTTGCCGCAGTAATGTTATAAATCTTTGACTAATGACTTGGATTCTTAAATATCGGTCTAGTGAAGTTATTCTTTTTCGATCGCGTCCAAGTTTTCCTTCGTTGGTACCTGTTTTGTAAAATTGTTTAATCACTTTTGAAATCGATGACTGTGTCACATTTCATCTATTTGAAATGTTGTGATTTTTGCTCTGCTGTTCATTTTAACGATTTTAAGAAAATCGTAGACCGTAAAATACTGTTACAAGTATAAAACTGATTGTTTTAAAATTACAGAAATGTCGATGTTTCGTATTTTTTTCTGTTTAACGAACAGAAAAAACTAATTTGGTGAAAACTATAGAATACCGTTTGGCTAAAGTGTCACAGCTAATAATTTAATATACCGACCGTTTAAAATTTTATGTTAAAAAAAGATTTCTCCGTAATTTCTCCTACCTATAAAGAGATATTTAATCATTTTTAGCTTGGTTCGAAGTGTAAGCCCGCGGTTAATTTAAGTATATGTACTGAGATTACGCTTCGAATCATGCACCGGTTGGGAGCCGCAGAAGGCTCATATTGGCCGGTTCGGTCCGTCAAATACTAAATTTTTTCTCGTCTTATTTTGGATTAAACTTCGAATCGACCTCGTCGTTTTCCGAATGAGGAAAACGGGAAACCGTGGCGTTACCCGGTGTTTCTGCATAATTAATTGGCCGTCCGAAAACCTGCTATTCTATTCCCTGTGTTCGTGCAATTACTTTAATTATAGTTACTTCAATCGTGGCGTTCGCGAACCCTTTTACAACGGCGGGCGGATGCTGAGCGAGGACCGGCTACACGATTAAGTTCCGCACCATGCTCGAAGACTTCTTCATTTGTAATCATCAACAGTGTAATTACTGTAACAATAGAACAAAGTATCACAGCTTTAAACGTAGCGAGTTTTTTCGTAATGGCGTTGTTTTCACAAACGCATGTAATATGTTGGGCATATTTATATTTTATTCTTTTGGTAACGCAGTTGAGAATAAAACGAAAATTTATAAAACTGTTAGTGAAAAATGCGACCTTAAATAATCATAAAAATGGAGAATGATTTCAGTTTTACCAACCCTTAATCGGGTATTGGCGATTTGATCACTGTGCGAGGGGGAATCGCCTCCTCGAACTGCCTACTAATATTCTGAACAAGTAGGTTCGAACTCCCCGAAAATGCGTGTGTTCAATGTGTACGTTTCGGGTAAGTGTTGATGGATTTTCGCATTCACCACCCTAATTGCGTAATATTGTTTTACTTAGGTAAATTAGTTGCAAATAATTGAAATGCCGACTGACTATTAAACATTCCTCCAGAGAATTAATTTGTTTCTCTGTCACAGTTTTTTGTCTCTGATTGCCTTTCTACATTAATCATTCTGGAAATTGAACATTTTTATAATTAATTGCTTTATTATTGGATTTTTTTGGTGATATGCACGAATATTTACGAACAAATATTTTTCTGCGTGTCTTAGTGAATGTTGTGGATATTTTAAGGGCCTTAATGGCGTGAATGCCGGAAAAACGAATATCTATCAACATTCTTATCTAACCAGTAAGCGGAAATAATAGGTATATTATTCTCCCTTCAACTTACTTGTTCTGGGTATTAGTAGGCTTAATATTTTTCCTGCAGTTCCCGAATGAGAATTGATTTTGTCTTATTCTGATATAAAAAAGGCTATATTAAATTATGATCCTATTAAAAAATGCTGATGACATAAAAATGCGTCCACAAAATTTAAAATTCGATTCAGAACTCCATACAATTGAGTGTAAAAAACATATTTTATTAATTAAAGGTGTAATTAATTTTATTTTTAAAATAAAAAACCAAATGATTTTATTAAAATTTCAACGGACTGATAAATTTAACAGGGAATACGTTTCTGATTCTGAATATTATCCGAAAACGTCCGGTGCAGAAAAATGTTAATGCGAATTGGATTTAATTTACGCCATTCCGCAATTTATATAAAAAATGGCTACGAATCAAATAAAACTTCGTATTCGCTTATTTTTAGTAGAATTGACACACGCATCGGAAAATTGAATAAAAATAATCGTCAGGTTTTTGTCGGAGTGAAGCAATTACAATAAATGAATTGTCCCCTTGCCTAACCCATTTACGCTCGACATTTATTTTGTTTACACTTAACACAATGGGACTGACTTTTCTACTGAGCGGTTTGAGAAATTGACTAATTCGATTTAAACGAAATACAATGTTTCCTGTTAATTTGCTCGCTACGGTTTTTGGGGAACTCGTTTTTGTTTATCACGTGCGTGAACACTTCAATTTAAAAATAATTCGGGGCTCCAATTTCGGGTGCATTCACGTTAAAGTTTAATCAAACTGCGAGCTCGTTTGTCGCATTCACAGATTCCTCCTTGACGTCGAGGAACGAACGAAATTGAAATATTAATACGCGTGGCGATTGACTTCGGAGGAGGCTCTCCAATTTGAACGATGACAAAGGGTGACCGGCCAGTTCCCTCCGCTTCTTACGTGTTGTTATTCTTTTTTGTTGCTCGGAGGGTGGTTTAGATGACAACACCCTCTCGTAGTTACCATGGCCACGCCGTAGGCCGGATCAATTAGAATCGGTGGTCCGGATATTGACATTGCTGTTGAACGTATTCGTCCGCCCGCAGTTTCAATTAAGCCCTTTGAATGTCACAATGACATTTTAATTTGGATTTATTTAAGACGTCGATCACTCCCCCTATTTCGGGCCGGAACGACGACGACGACGCTTTCGGTGCGACCCGCGGTTTGGTTTGGGAGCTGGCGCGACGGCCACGGCCACGCTTAGATTTACTGCCGTAGTTTACGTTCCAGGCAGAATTTCCTGTCGCCGTGTTCTCCCATTAATATTACCTGCGTTGTTCGGGGAAATGGGTCTCATACAACATGCCCGAAGACAATTACCATCATTATGTGTCCGTCCTTCGATCAATTTTTAGGGGAACAACGGCAAACTGCCGCAGATAAGTGGGACTAATGAATTAGGGCTTTCCGAGGAAAACACCGCGGGTCTCATCAGTAAATTGTCGTATCACATTTAACGTGAACGGTTTCGTTCCACGTTGAGTTGTCGTTCAAAATCAAGATGGCCGTAGACACCATTGAGCAATCGAATGAATCGCAAACGCCTCCACCCATTCCTCCTCAACCCCGCCATTTTTTCCCGACCATATCGGCATCGGGGCGGCATTGTAGTGTAGTTGTTGCGAAGTTGTGTCGCGAAAATTTTAATTAAGCCGTCTGCAATCTGCTGTGCTCGAGAGCGCCGTAGAATTTCGACTGAGCGTCGAGCAAAAAAAAAAAAAACGCCACTCGACGCGCCGCAAGGATGGAACACGAGATGGGAAAGAACGACGGAAAAACTATTGACAAGATATTAAAAATTCAAATCCGAAGTGGATGTGTGCGGTGGATGAAGGGCCACGTTTTAATTACGCTGATGCAAGATTGAACTCCTCCATCAGGAATATCTCTATTATGTTCTGACCATTGTAAGAACCTTCCACGTGTATGCGGAATATTGAGTGTGTATGTGTGTATTTCTGGCGGTGGTAAAAAATATTTCGTGTTTAAATATCGATTTTAATTAAAAACTGAGCATAAATATTAGTTGCCCTTCTTTTTGCTTCGTCTGCATCGTATTATCGTAAACCAGGATGTTTTTTGCATGCCTACCGAGATTATCCTTCTTCATTTATGCCCCGTAAATATGCTACATGTATTACACTTTTGACTCTATTTCGTTACACCTTATTTATTAATGCATCATGATACAGTAGAATTTATTTATATACGTTATCTAGCGGATTCAAAAAGATTACATTGGATATCCAAAGCACGGAGTCATAAATATGCCTCCTAATAGGATCCTCTACCTTCTCTTTGATCGGAAACTTAATGTAGTGTGTAAATTAATAAAATGCTTAATGTTACATGAACCATTGTTTTTCTTTTCTTCTCTGTCGTCGTATTTGTCCGCGGAGAGACCCGCATTATTATTTTGCATACATTATTTCCATTTGTGAATCTCGGTGTGAATGAAAAACGTAATTTATTATCGTGGGGTCTCGGTATGTGTGCATGAGTTTTAACAATGGAGATTATGTGCGTGCGGTAAATAAATGATTGTTTTATTGAAATATATTTTAATGAAGAAATTACAACCCTTCCGCGTTCATTATGTTTGTTTGGACGTCCGAAAATTTCGGTAACGCGTGAGCTTTACAACGTACCGAAACGATGTTGGGTCAAAACAATAATTTATCTTAAGATTTGTGTACATCGAAGACGAAAATGCGTTTCCATTTACTTAATTTAACGAAAAAAACTAAAGAAAAAAAACACATAAAAATTTTTACACGTAATATTGTACCGCATATAAAAAAACAAACAAGTCTCCCCTTATAACAAACGATAAAATAAATGACGGAGAAAAACATGTTCAGAAGGAATTGAGGTCATTTACACAAAATGTAGAGCACAACATGTAATTTACATTTATTTTTGTCTACATTACAGAAATGTGTCTTGTCAAATAAGCGCCGGTATTATAAAACGAAATAAAATGTTACGGCTTTCAGTGACGTATCGCCTGAAAAAATTGTCTGTCGCTGTTTTAAATGAAAAGGGCTTGCGCTGCGTTGCTTTTGTTCAGCGGGGTCTTGTGCTTAAAATTATTCTACGTGCACACTAAACTCACGGTTAATCTATGCTGTAGCGTTTGTCCTTTTAAATTTTAATTTAAGGATCCCATCCCGGACCCGTAGTTAAATTAAATATTATTAACAAAGTAAGGTCAAAATAAGTTTGTTTTAATAAAATCATTAGCTCTTTGTATCGAGTAACGCGGATTTGAAAGGTAAGATAAGGGTCGAAACAATGGCCAAACTTTTAACATAATTGAATTCGGCCGAAAATCAGTTCTGGTTTCGGTTCGGCTATAAATAGAATTACCGAGGAGAGTGTTTTTACGCCCGCCAAAAAAAAATATTGTTCGGATAATGGTGTTAAGTGATGTATAAACTTAACTGCCGCCTCTTCGTCTTCGGAATAAACAAAATGATAGCGTTAATGTGGAAAAACAAAAGGCGACACAAGAAATCGTTCTAGTTTTTTAAATGGGGGTGGGGGCGAGTTTAATAATGCAAGCGACGAGGCGACTGGATTTCGGCGTTCGCCCTAATCGGATTAACGACTCGAGTAAAAAAAAAAACATCGATCTGGCCAACGACTACATATTTTATGACAATTCGCGTTTGCATATGCGTCTAGTGTGTCGTGCGTATTCAGGACAGATTTCCCCCGAAATAAATTCTTTGACTTATGATCGCGCTCCGCCGTTTTAATAAAATTAACGCGGTTCCTCCGTTCTCCCTCCTCATATTTCACCGAACCAGACGCGTTTGGCCAGAGTCGAAAACGCGATTAATCATTATCGGGGAACAGACATAGACAATTCACAAACACCGGGCCCGTTAATAAAGCAAAAGAAAAAAATAAACGCTCGAGTTTCTCCACGAATACTTGTGCCTCGCACTTGAACTCAACTTTTAAGCTTCTGCATTTTTAAATCCCGGGCGAAAATCTCAACAGCCACCGACTTGTCCTTCGTCGGGCAGGAGAAAAAAATATGGAACGAAAAAAAAAAACGCGTTTCGCTCATTATAAAACGAAAACAGGCATGTTGGATGGGTGCTAGAGCCGGGAATTGCAGAAAGCCGTTGCCGGCGTCGCGGTCGTTATTTGTTGCCCCCGGGTGCTTGAGGCAAACTGTTGAGTTGGTTGGCTCCGGTCCTTCAGGAACGCCGAGCCGAGCCAGGAAAGCCCCGGTAATTGGGTCGAAGCTGATTACCTGCAGGATGCAAATTATTGGGTGCTTGTGCACGTGCGACCGCCGGCCACACGCGCGCGGCCCCACGGATTACACGTATCCTTTTAATGGCAACGTGTATGGAAACCAATCTTCGAGAACGGCGCTAACTGTCAGGTAAATTGCTGCCAGCGCGTTAAGTAAGTGGGGATCCCGGCCAATTTGAATAAACCTGGTGAAATGTGTTTTTCCGGTCCGGCTTAATCTAGGCACCGCTCCTACTCCCTTGCCTAATTTTAATCGAATGACATAGATGTATTTTCACAGGGATCTTTGTTAATATTATATTACATTTCAACATATGAAAGACTTATTTGAGTACTCAATGATGAACAAAGAATACTTAAGTTTACAATAACTGAATTTAGTTTTTATTTAACATTAAAACCTTCAGTGTGTAAAGATGGTTACAAATAAATATTCAACAGAAAACTTGAAAAAACGAATCGTAGATTTTCCTAATGATGAACATAATCAAATCCAGATGTCGCAAAATTTAAGAATTAGAATGTATTTTTTCAAAAATTTTGTATGCAGGTCAATGTTAAAACAGGTATAAAGATCAGATCAGACCAAATATCGATAAACGCATTAGACGAAGATCGGTAAACAATTCAATCAAATCAACAATGCAAATTAACCGGGAATTATCCCAAGATTTTTATGCACATGTTTCTAATCGAAGTATGTGATGTCGGTCATGTGAAACGAGGCTGTTTGGATGCACAGCTGTGAAAAAACTGTATATATCCAAAGGAAACCGTAAAATCTGAATGTAGTTTGCCAGAAATCATATGGACTGGATCTCACGCATGTGCAAACTTGGTTTTCATAAACTAATAGGGTAGTTTATAAACTAACCATATCATTAGCTATTTGGATAAAAACATAATTTCATCTAAATTAACTGTGAAATAATCAAAAAATCTAAAACAACTATCTAGTTTAGATATTATCCAAAAGCATTTTTGAAATCACAACTATACTTATTGACTAATTTAGTAACAAATGATACTATCGACTTCTGCTTGAAAATTTTCGATCTGAGATTCATTATAAAGATGTAACATGTATCTAATTCAGGGTTATCAAATTAGATAGAGAATATCTAAGATATTGATTGTTTTATACACACCATCAAAACTCTTGGACCCGCTAATATTTTTGGGAATAAAAGTGAATACCATGTTTTAATTAATAATTTGTTGATTTGGTTTAACACCGGTAGGAAGAAAAATAATAAGAAACTAGAACCAAAAAAATAGTTTATTGAAATTTGTAAATTTGCAAAATAATGTATTTTCAAGAAATATATAGATACTCTAATTACAGTGTGTTTTCTGAATCAGTGAATTAATTCACTGTGGAATTGAAAGAATTAAATTATTGATGTCTTCTTGCGAAATGTTGGCCTATTCGTATTGAATTTCTAAAATTAGCTCCTGAGGAATCGTGGGTAGAATTAACCTCCTTAAAATTATTTGACCTAGCATATCCCACCTGTGCTCGAAAGCATTTTAATAATCAATATATCAATATCAAATCAAAATAATTAATAATATTGCTTTACACCGTAATCAAACTGTGTTGGACAGTGTATAAACTGCCTGCATATTTTAGATTTCTAAATCATTTCAATTGAAGTAGGCGAGATCCTTGTCTAGTTTATTAACCAACCGCTAATTTAGATGAAATTGCGTTTTCTAACAAAATAGCTAACGGTTAGTTAGTTCAGAAGTTATCCAGTTCATGAACTAGCCAAGTTTGCACATTAACCGTAACTATATATTATATACCGTACACCTACCCATATAACTTCTTTCTATTAATACCATGTTATACAAAAATGTATTAGAGGAAAAAATATCCAAAATCATAATACCAATTATTTTTCCTTGTGATCCACTGTTTGTCGTTCAAAGTACTTCCAAGTGACTAAACTCGTCTCTCCGATATAATCATATTTTTACTTGAACCCTTGCTTCATCATCTCCCCGTTTAGAAAATCGTAATTAAATTCGCCCTGGCCCCATGTTCAGTCATCTGTACAAATGCGTGGATATTTTTCAGATACGACAGTCCCATACGGTCCATCAAGCATTTCAAATATTGCCCCATTACTTTAATGAGCACACGCGTTCTTTGCTTATAATTTCGTAATTACCATCTCTGGATTTAGCTCGGTATATTGTAACAGCATGTTTTAAAAACAACAATGTTATAGTCTATATGAGTAAAATTTACGATGTGCTAGGTATTGATGATAGCGTAATATACTTATGGTACAATAGCCATTATAATGCCGTCGGAATTTGAATCGAACGAGATCAGAGAAACTGTTGCTCGAGGTTTAGGGGGCATTAATGGTCTCGTATTGATGGCCACGGGACCGCCCAATCGAATTACCACCATTAACTCACATAATTTAGGTGTCTAATTCAATTGGCTCATTAAAGGCACATATATCCTCAAAACTACATTAAGCATCGCCGTTCATTTTCTTGATGGACATCGCCGTTTTGCCCTCTGTCTGTTGCCGATTGCTTCCGCTTCAAAAAGTAGTTAATTTCCCGTCGAAACCTGTCGCTGAGGGTTATTTATACGAGCGGAGGACCGCCGGAATTTATTTGCTTACCTATTTGATTTTGTTCGTTCAATTAATGAATTTTATATGACTGCGGAAGTCGACCCACATTCCGTTTAACCGATGGTGACCTCCTGCTTTTCGGTTTAAGGAAACTGTAACTGCGCCACTTCTTTTGCGGGCTCCATGAAAGCATCTACATAAAACGTTTCATGACGAAAGGAATTATTTTTATTATGCACTCAAGATCGTTGAGCTGCATTAACCAAATCAGAGCAGGAGTCTGGATAATGTATGCGCCTTTTACAACATAAAACTTTGGCTGCTCTATTTTTATATTTTACGACTAGGATAATGGAAACTTGAATTATTAACTTGCTAAATAGCTCCTTCAATTATTCACGTCGAAATGTTCAAAGTTCTATGTTTAGTGTTTTATTAAAAGCACACAAAAATACACACCGCAACTACAGCGCATTGGCGGGTAATTCTGCTTATTTTTATTAATTAATTATTTTATGTTTCAGGTAAGTGGACTCGCCCTTCGAAAACAACGCCGTAAGTTATTCTTAAATCACAAAACATCTGTTGTTTTAATACCCGGGAGCGCAGTGAATTAAAAAAAAATGGAGATTTTAATATCTCGGCAGCAATTCCCGTATTTACACTGTAACGACTTGATAGAGCGGATTTGAGAATTCAGAAGCGAAAGTGGTTATAATATTGAAACTGAGTCCTCTCAGCGTAGTCCTCCGTTTCCGTCGAAGTTCTTTTGAAGTGCATCCGATTGTGTGTCTCATTATACGGACCAGCTGTAAATCTGCTTGCACCTCCGCAACTCCTTTGATTCCGGGTTTCAATATGCTTTATATAAACAATATACTTCGGATAAAAGTGTTTCATGATCGATGGGCCGCACGTAAAATATACGCGGGGTTGGTTTATTTGTTTGTTTCACTTGAGTCCTTTGATGTGCTGCATAGCCGATGCACCAGTCACATGTGTATTTCTTAAAGATGTCCTATAAATTTTAATAACCGTAAGCACCGACGGATCGTCAAAGAGCCATCGAACAGGGTAAAACAAACAATCGGTGTAGGTTTTAATTCGAAACAACAACACACCCAATTCGTACGATTTCGGATGATACCCTCTGCTCTCAAGTGTACTCTTCTAATGGAAATTTTGTGTAAACATCAAATACATATTTAATGAGTAAACTCTGCTACCTTTAATTATGTTAAATCCTAACTTAATATGTTGGTAGAATTAAGTTAAACTAAACTATAAACTTTATGCTGGGAATGTGTACCATGAAACTAAAGCAAATAAACTTTACCTTTGCCGTCGTCAACTGAGACTGGCGAATGGAACAGCAGTAATAACATATTAAACTTACTTTTATTCCGTTTATGACTGGCGGTTATGGTTAGGCCAATGTAACTTAAATTAGTGTTTTACAAAGCGAAGTTAAAACTTAACCAAACACCCGTACAACTTTATCGATTATTACACAAATCCAGTTACTAATTCGCTTTCCACTTTATCGTTCCCAATCTCATAAACGTTTTTCGCACTTCAATCGTAAAAAAGTGTTTTATGGAAAAATAATAACATAAAAATGATAACATCTAAGCAGACAATTTGTTTTACACGGACATTGTCCGTCCGTTTGACAAGTGCACATTTTTTTCGAGGCCCATTCTTTCATTTATCATTAACCTGTGGCCCAGCATGCAATTTAATTACAAACGCATACACGGACAGTGTAATTTATCTACGGTGTCGGTTATAAATCAAGCGCGCGCGCTATACGGAATGTCATCTCCTTTTTAACATGATGTATATGACACGATACATATTATTTGTTCGCATGTTCGAATTGTTTGTGCCGCCGTTTTTTTTTTTACTTCGTTTCTTGGGTGAATGAGCCCTACGTCGTCTGCAAGTGAACGGTTTCTCTATAAGACTTTGTACATGTTTTTTTTGTGTTTGTTGAAACATTTTAACACTGTACAAGGATAATAGAATCAACTGTTTATGTTAAATTACGTTGTTTGTACGTAAAATACCAATTAGTTTAAATTTAATTACAAAACTTTTAATTAATGCGGTAAATTTGTAAACGATAACATTTTTGAATAGAGAATGAAGAGACCTTTTATTTGACATATCAGGGCTCCCTGTTTCCCTCTTAAAAATATAGGGGTTGCAACTATCATTTGAAGAGGGTTCAGTGAAGGCATGAAATTCTTTCATTGCAGGAGGTTATTTCATTATTTAATATTGACGTATTTCAGGATACTTTTTTAATTATAGTTTTATATTATATACAATAGTAGTCATAATTATAATAACTTATTTAAATATATTAAAAATATGAGCTAGATTACTTACTATAATAAAATGTAATAATGGCTAACAGTTTACGACTAAATAGATCCCGTTTACAGTATTATTAAACAATTTGACTTGGTGACCCGGTTTCTATTAAAAATGTGAAATATTGACTTATTTAGGATGACATTCACTAGATCGCAGAACAGTGGAACGAGTACTATTTAGAAACACAAATTCAATATTGTGATTGATTGGTTAAATGACTAAATCATCTATGTTTTGTCTTGCCTCTCCCACGTTTCAGACATCAACCTTACAGAAAATATGGAGGTTTACGTTAATAACCAGATTAGACAATTTTACAAATATAAATAAACCAATTCAAAAATATTGAAAGAATTTATACTGGGCCAAAATTATAAAACAAATGGATATTTATTTCAACAGTTCACATTAAATAAGAGTTACGACAAAAACATTTTAAAGTAATTATTTAGAATCACGACTCTAAATCGAAAAATTCAGTTATCAACAATTTTTTTTTTTTTTCAAAATATTCCACTCTTCAGCGCATTAAAGAGTATGTTTTGTTCTAATAAAAATATGAATATTTCTTAAAGAAAAAATAATTCTAAATTTGAAAAAATTATTATTAATTAAAGTTTCACGTTTTATATAATAAAAAATCAATAAATGAATATTTTTTTCATATTTTGTGCTGTATTTTTAGACGTGATGAAGAAATTGTCTTGATCAATAGAAAAAAAATCAAAATTTCTTATATGAAAATTAATTTTAAATTTGAACAATATTTTTTTCCAGAAAATTCATCAAAAATAAAATATTAAAAAAAAAATGAAATACCTAATCTTAGTATTGTTATAATATTTACAAATTTGGAAAAAAAAACAAAAAGTTTGAATTAATAAATGTGTGTAAATTTGAAGAAACAACCTCAAAAAACCAATATTTTTTAAATTTAACATTACGAAAAAAATAGGCATACAGTATAAAATTTTTTTACGTACAAATCTCAAAGAAAAACCACAAAAATCAGTATTGTTCAAATTTAAAATTATTTTTTCTCTAAATAATTTTTATTTTTTTCAATTGACCAAGACAAGTTCTTCATCACGCCTAAAAATAGACAATACAAAAAAATATTGATTTTTTTTATTTTTTATGATGTAAAAATTGTTAAATTTTCAAAAATTAATAGGCATATAGTATTAAAAAATTTTCAAGAAAAAACTGCAAAATTCAGCATTTTTGAAATTCAAAATTAATTTTTCTCTAAGAAATCTTTTTTTTTTACTCAATCAAAACATATTTGAATAGTAGAACATTTTGAAAAAAAAAAAAATGAAAAATGTTTTTCCGATTGCCAAAAATATGTGTATTTTAAAAAGTTCATATAATAATGACCACTATTATATGTATTTTTATACATATTTTCATTTGTCCAATAATTAAGAAAATTAATTTTTTCTATTTAAATGTTCCACACTGTATATGGTAGATTGTGGTCCGTTTACATTGGAAATATCTTTGTAACTAGTTACCAAAATGTGAATATCAAAATTATCAATAAGTCATATTTTTTATAATCTCGATAAAATTCAATTTTTATAATTTTTTAAATGAAAATATCGATTTCATGAATAAAAAAATTACTGAGAATTAAGTTTCTAATTAATTTGTAGTAAAATAAATATTGATAAAAATATTTTGTAATCTTACCTTAAAGTACACAAAACAGTTATCATTACATTCATATTATTATCTTCCGTGTTTTGTATTAACAAATTTAAACACTAATTAAATCTACAAAAAAAACATTTTTTGATTTATTATACAATTTATACATAATTTACTTTAATTTAAATTTCTAATATACAAAAACTATCTAATAAACGAAACAAATACTGTAAACATTTAAAATTTATCCGTAAAAGCTCAAACGTTAAAACAAAAATGAAAATTGAATGAGTCAAACCGAATTTGAATATTTATTAAAAACACCATAAATATTTCATACGCTGGAAGTTTATAAATGTCCATTTTCAATTTGTAGTAAACCATTTAGTTGATTCCCCGCATAAACTACACAAACAAACATTGATCCAATTTAAAACTGTGCGAATCGGGTAAAGCGTATGTTTTGCGAACAGGAGAAAATAAAGCCGAATCGCAGCGGCAGTAATAAGAGTAGTTTCCGTTTAAGTGCATTATTTACGGTCGACCGAAGAATGTCCCAGAATCGAGTTATGAGGTGTTCCAGTGCAGCCCCGGCAACCATATACCGAGTGTTCGGGCTTGGTTCGGGCTTCAGATATTCATATTCAGTTGCTACATCGCATCGAAGCAGTTTCGCCAACTTCAACAATTTCCAAACAACGTTTTTGTATACGTTGTTCCCGTGGTTTTACTCATCTCTATTCTAAATGGATGTTTTCCGAGTTCAGTTATCGAGCTTCGCCGGCAATATAATGTGTAATGCGTTCCATTCCATCCCTCTCGTAATTTTAATGGTGTGCGTCGCGATTACGCATTTTCGATGTAAATAGAAATTCGTTGTAGCTTCCGCGTATTTAGTAATCGCTGTCAATAATTCATGCATATTACATTTTTCCCCCGTACGTTTTCGGATGGCGCAAAATGAGGGTGATACCTCAGTACAAGCCTCCGACAGCAAATTTTATTAGCGAGGATTCCAATCACTATAGAAAACACATTAACTTTAGGGTTTCGCAAAGGCGGGAGCCTCATTCATTTTTGATAAGCTCATACAAAGATGCACGGCTCTGTTTTGTATCAAGTACAGTCGAATAAAAACTTAAAAGATTTATTTCGGTGTGTCCTTGATCCATTGTCCCGGGGAAACAAATCGCTGAAAACTATATAAAGAATTTCCGATGAATGAAAAGAAATATAGTGGGTGTCATACGTACGATCATTTATACTGGAAATTTGCATTTAACAATGAGGGAACATGCCCACCTCAGTATTAGCCACTTCTTATTGGATGTACAGCAGCTATTGAGGCTGATAAATCTTATTTGGCGTTATTTGGGCCATCTAATTTATTGCAGTTATATATCTTGCGCGTATTGTATCTGTGGCCATTGAAAGCGCCACATAAAATAATCAGGCAATAACACTGGCAAGATTTTAAATTACACGTTTTGTCAAATGCGGAAAAGTATTTTTCTATTAATCATTCGGCTTTTATTGGCGAGTCCTAAACGAAAAAAACCGCTGTCAAATGGAAAGCAATGCTTCTCGAGAGTTTTTCTGTGTGTAATTCCGTCAATATCCGGATGAATGTCTGCCCAATGCGTTTTCAGCAAAAGGAACCCGCAACTGAATGTCTTGTTTAAATTTAGTTTTAACTTTCGATAAAATCAATAGGTAATTTCGTATTCATGCATCGAATTGTAATATGAATAATTTACAATGTTACGAGGACGCGATAAATTTTAAATGGTTGAAGACATAATTTTCCTCAATTATATTTGCCCATTAATTTAAACGAGAATTCGCCGTATCACAAAAAGAAAATATTATTAATAACCTTCAAAGACTGAAAATTTTAATTAAACGTATCATAAATATTTGGAAGTATAATAATTCATCTTCCTTTGAATCAATAAGCTTTTGACATCCCCTAACCTAAGGACATCACAGCGAGTTGAATTTTAATAATCTTTAAGTCAATCTAATTCCCCAGATAAGCGAAAGATCTTAATAAGATGAAAAATCGTGCCCTAAAAAAAACACATAATAGAATATAAAATTCTCATTTTTATAAATCGGGGAAAACACAATACTGAATATTCTAGGCAGGAAATAAAGCATATTTTTATTAATCCTTTCAGAGTGAATACCTTTTTGCAGTTCCAAATTTAATTTTTCCTCTCGAACTATCGTGCTTCAGTTAATAAAGCGACAATTTTCATTTATTGTTTTTATTAAATTTTTGTCATTGTTAAAATTATTCAAATAATTTAAGTATAAATAAATAATATACAAAATTACAAACGTATACAAACTAAATGAAATTATAAATTAATATAAAATTAATTAATATATAACCAAACTAATTGATAATGGTTTGTATTAACATATAAAAATACAAAATATGAACTGATATGATAAATTCATATTTTAAATAAATTTAATATGGTCAAACAATGTTATATAAATGTTTTCATTTTGATGAATAATAGTAATAATCATCAAATTTGTTTGATGATTATTACGGCCAAATATTTACATAAATTTCAGTAAATAATATTGAACTAAACACTCAATGTGACAAATAAAACTTGAATTATATTTGTCAAATAACCAAATATGAAATTGTATTAATTTAAAATTGGGCAAATTGACTTTGGTTATATTTCATATTAGATTATAAATATGTTAGATTTAAGAAATTATATTCTCATATTAAAAATATTTTAAACTATTTTCAAATTGAACGAATCAGACGTGAAATAATTTTGTTGGTTGTCCGGAAAATATTCCATGTCATATTTACCCGGACCTATCAACTATTAGCCCATAAAATAGACGTGCACGGACTAATTAATCCATCGGCAAGATATTAAAATGCATGACACTTATGGTAAATGAAGCTGGCGGCGATGATGGGATCGAAACGGGCGGGCCCGATCATGGGGACGACTGTTTTGCACGCCGAAAACACGACTTTCGACTTTGCGCTCCATGTTTATGTAAATTGTTGCAGCGCCTCGTGTATGCGTGCAATCACTGTTTATGTGTGCGAGTGTGTGTGTGTGTATGCCAGGGACAACAGAGCCGCGGGGGGTGTTTCGGGAATGCGACACGCTGAAATCATGGAAGAATATGGGTATTTAATACGAAACTTAACTTGTATACTTCACATTAATGGCAATATTAATTTCACAAAATGATGTTTGCTTTTACGGTAATACGCTGTGCGCCTTTTGATGTGGATAATATGAATTGCCTAGATTAAATAGATTTAAAAATATATTTAGTATGTTTTATTTTAACCAGCAATACACTCACTGTCAAAACTATAGGACCCTCTAATATTTTTGGGAATACAAGTCTTGTTACAATTAATTGTACATAATTTTTGCTTTATTATAAAGGTTTTTACCATATTTATTTGTTCGTTTTGATATAACACTGGTAGGAAGAAAAATAATAAGAAACTAAAACCAAAACAATAGTTGAAATTTGAAAATTTGCAAAATAATGTACTTTAAAGATCTCTGATACTCTGTATAGTCTTCCTCTGTTCTGAAGTAATGAATTAAACTCCTGTGGCATTGAAAGAATGATGTCTTTTTGTGAAAAGTGTTCGTCTTGAATTGCTCCAATTAGCTTCTGAGAAGTTGTAGATGGATTTAATCTCCTTAAAATTACTCGACCTAGAATATCCCACACGTGCTCGATCGAATTCATATCTGACGAGTTCGCTAGCCAATTCAATCATTGCACATTTGCTTCTTCTAACGCATTTTGGACATTTCTAATCTAATCATGCGTGACGTACTCGTTTCCTCCAAACTCTCAGAAACTGGCTGTTTATGAGAGGGACCAAGAGTGTTGACGTGTGTCTATGTTGTTTAGCATAGTAAAATGCCTCAAAGACGACTTTCTTCTGAAGATTTTGTGGCTAATTGCAATTTTGAAAGATTAATTCAATTAAACACGTATGGAAATTTACATTCGGTACCACCAGCAAGAATGACGGGTATGCAAAGGAGGGTGGAAGCTGTTTGTGAAACAAGGGGTGACCAACCAAGTACTGATTGGAAGAATTTTAATAAATTTTGTTTTATTAATTTTTCAAGAAATTTCATAATACTAATTTTGTTGCAACATAATGCCACTGGTATTTTTGAAATAACTGGAATTATCCACGAAGAAGTCTATAAAAAAGTTGAGTTTTCGTTCAGTTATTTATTTATAAACATAGTTTCATTATTTCTCCAGAATAAAAATAATAAATAAGGATAATACATGATATTGATATTTACAGAACCAAATTCCTTACGAAATTATGGCCCTCAGTGAAAACACATATTTCCTCAAACAACAATTTAATGAAAATACCTTTCGCAATACCGCCAAAATTAAAAGTGGCAGTGGCTTAGTAGCGGGATGTGCGTATTTAGTCGGAGCCGAATCTGCCGCGTCACATCTCGTTCGAGTTGCTGTTCATTTCCGAAAAAAAAAACCCATCGCGAAACGATGGAAGTGAAGGAAAATATCGATCCCCTTCCGCCCCGCCGCCGCCACCTGGATTCCTCGTTGGCGTTTCTTTGACATCCTGATTCGTCCCCGGCCCTCCGCGCGACGTCCGTATACGTTTGATATTTCTTTGGCGATTAAAAGCGGATGACAGCCATTAAAAATATTCTGCCGCGAGTCGGCGGGGCCGCGGAAGCTCGTCTCGCATTATCCCGAGAATTGCACCGGTAAGAACAGGAGATTATTGAAATTTCGCTTTCGTCGGTGTTTTTAAAGGGAAACGGGGATTATTGGAATAAGGCGGGCGGGCATTTTTTTTTTCGACGTGCCCACGCTACAGAACAAAACGAAGTATTTTTTGGGAAGGCGCACGCGGGAGACTTGCGACTCGCTCTTCTCTCCTCCTATCCTAATGCCGGATTATGTGTTCGTTTCGGGGGGCCTAATTTATCATGATGTTTCGGGGACTTCGTTGTCACCGCTAATTTGTGTCTTGTTCTTTAAGACATCCATTTTACCGCCCTTCCAATTTCGATGTTAAAAATTAAATACTACTATTGAAAATAAATTAACGCAATTATCTCCGTATTTAAAATGCTCAGCCACTTCTTATGTAATAAAAAACAAACTTATACTTATTTTGAAAATAAGTAACAAAACTGATTGTTAAATACCGAATATGCAGTGGTGATCAAAAATATAGAATAATTTTATCTTGGTTTATTGAAAATTCATTGTACCTCTTTAAGATATCGTAAACTGATGTTTAGCAGCAAATTTTTTATACAGTATCGGACAAAATAGACCGACTTTCTTAAATATTAAATAAAATGTTTAACCAAAAAAATGTACGGAACAAAATTAAAGCGACTCGAGTAATATTCATGTATAAATATTTTATACATGAATATTGTGTTTACATTAGGAACAATGCCTCGGTGTATTTAAAAAATAAAATTATTGTGGCTTATAATTCAGGAAGATCGCAAAAAGTTATAACCGAACAGTTTTTGTATCAAAACAAGTGGAATCAAAAACAATTAAAACGTTTCGAGTAGATGGAAGTGTGGAGAATCGAAAACGAGGTGGGTGAAACTGAAAAAATGTTGCATAAAAATGCTTATTAGAGTTTAATATTTTCGGTGATGGTGAACAGTTTGATCATCGGCCTAAAAACAGTAAACTTCATCCAAAATTTGTTACAGCAACTATTAAAGATGGAGGTGGCCGTGTTATGGTTTGGAGTTGCTTGTCTGGGTCCGATTCACAAAATAGAAGGCAAAATGCATCGTTTTATTTATCGTAACATATTAGATGTCATGTTACGCTATTGTGAATGGAAAATGCCGTTAAAATTTGTTTTAGCATGACAATAGTCCCAAACACACTGCCAAGCTCCTTAAAGAATGGTTTGTTCAACAAAAAATCAATGTGTTAAAGTGGCCAGCTCAGTCTACCGATCTTAATCCAGTAGAAAAGTTGTGCGAGATTGTGGATAAAAAAATAGAGCAAATTGTATTACAAATAAAGCAAATTTCTTTGGAATAATATAGACGAGGAAATAATTTCTAATCTAATCTTGTATATGCCAAAATGATGTGAGGATATTACAGCCAATAAGGGATACTGGAGGAAATATTAAATATTAGGTCATTTACGTTGGCTCTACTTTTTTTTTTAATTTTTATGAAGCTCTAATTTTGTCGCGATAAAAATTGTTAATTTTCTAGTTATCCTTATTTTCGACGTATGGAATACATTTTAAGCTTACAGTGGGTAATAGCAAATATTTATTAGAAAAATTGTAAAAACGCTTTGTAAATTTTCTTAGTGATGGACTACGCCAGATTTATAAAATTTTAAGAATTATTCAAAAATTGTAAGAAAATTTTGGGGGCACACAATAAAGCGATTTTTGTATGTTTAAAAATTGGCGAATGCGCTGTTGGTGGGTATGGTATGGTATGGTTAATATTATATAGAACTTGTTAACGATTTAGTTCTACAAGTTTAGAGTAAGTTTTTTTTGTGAATTGTAAGAGTTGCATTGATCATTTGATAGAAAGTCAATATGAAATATTTCACACACACTTAGTTAAGTCTGTATAGTGATACAGTGCTTAAAATTTTTGATTAAGACTTTTTAAGAAGTACTGTTGAACCCAGTATCCACACCAATGTCGTAATCAACAATTCTTGGTTACATGTAAGAATACGATCAATAAAAGATTTATTTGCATTGTGTGCAAGAAGAGAAGGGGCAAATTCATACTTTTTTTGAATTTAATTTACGTCTATAGTTTCGTTAGACAGAGCATAAAAAAGCTTTTAAATAATAAACATCGTTTAATTATAAAATGTTGAAATATAATATATTTTTTAAAACATAAATTATGAACAAAAACGTAAATTACTTTTTCCGGTAGCTAAATATAATACGGTACAAAAGAGAGTACAATAAAAAAACAACTACGTATATAAATTCATTGAGCTACTATATTAAATTTTTGTATGCTGTTCGTTATTTACTAAGAATTCTCATAGGTTATTTTAAAATTAACATTGTTTTTAGCAGGACCATTTATTAATAAAAATATTTCTACATGAACCAGCTAACCGAACCAAATTCTGTTTGATCTTAGTACTGCTGGGTGTATTGTGGTCATCGTTGATATTTATCATACTATAAAATCATCTAATAATGTTTGTCTATGCAGCATTCGACGTAAGTATTTCGTTTCTGGTCAGCAGTGATGGATGTGTCGGCCATATGTGGCGCTGTAGTCGCTGCGTCAGCGCCGGACCGAAATTTATGTTTTGTTGTAATCAGACCTCGGCGGTTTCTATTCGACCGTGCTCTCTCCCTGATTGATTGCCGATGCACGGATGCCTGCCCTATTGCGACAACCGATCCACGTCCCCGGAAATTTTTCATAAATTTTCTTATTCAATAGTAAAAGTACCTACCTAATAGCAGAATGAATATTCCTTCGGCGCATCCACCAATTTTCAAAACTCATTACGACGCCACGTCGATACTTAAATAATTAAAGAGGCAATTAAAAAGTAATTTGTGCAATTTTGTATAGATCCCCATACGACAGTGCCACAAACTCGGAACAATTTAATTAAATCGTAATTTATATGTTTTAAATTAGACAGACATAAAGCAGATGTAAAGTTAATGTGATAAATGTGCCTCGGAAATTTACTATCTGAGAAGAGAAGGTTTGCTCCAATTTAATGCAGTTAAGCCGGTAACGTTTCTCCATGGTATCGTAGACGCACAAAAGGTCTAATAAAAGATTAAAGCAAATTGAAGATCTGCGAGAATGAGTTCCAAAACACACGTACACACGTTCGTTTCTCTCTCGTTGTGTGTCGGTCCTATCAAATATTTAAAACATATGAAGCTGCAAGTGAGATCGATAATCCCGTTTCCTGGAGAAATACAATGTAAAAATTAACGTCTACCTATAAATGCCGAACAATAAGACACGAAATAACACTTATCATAGTTTACGTTCATTATTATTCTTTGTGGGTTAAAACAGCTATTACAATAATGTTTTTGGACGTTAATAACCTGTGGAAGTCACGGTAGTATTTTAAACGTTCAGCTTCAGAATAAAAGAAACACCGACTGTAACTGGCAGGAGTGTTTTTTTTCTTTTCATAAGCGAATAAAAATATATTAACATCCAAAATAATTCTAGCTCCTTTTTTATATTTATTATACAGAAGCCGGAAGGACAAGGGCGATAAAAGTTTTTAAAGAGATATCATCTAAACAATAATGGCCGCAATAAAAAAGATAAACTATGCTTATAATAAAATAAAACAGGATAAAAGTGTTATACAGAACTGTCTGTGTGTGTGTATAAGAATTCCCCAAATGTGGGCGACTCTTCACGTTATTATCATGAATTATTGACTATGAAAAAGAAAAACGCTATTTATGAATTTCGTAGAATGGCAAAGAACGTATAAATAAATATAAAGGTTGTTTCAAAATTTGTTACCCATTTGAAATGTAATGTGACGAATATAATAAATCTACTGGTCACTTATTTTAATTTTATTTATTGCTAATTTCCAATAAAATGTGCGTTCAACATTAAAATTATCCACGCTTATTGAATGATACTTATTTATTCATGGAACTATTTTATTGCGTTTTTCAAAAGACCTTTAATATATTTTTAAGCCGGATCCAAGCAATGAAGACACGGTTGGATCCTGGCGCGTTTTAACGGCGCTTAAATTAAACCCGGTAAGAATGTAGTTTCAACGTAATATATGTCACTGGGGAAAAACTTTTCAGCCAGAAAAACATGATATTAGAATCATAAGATTTTATGGGGGACGAACTTTAAAACTTTCAATTCCAAGAGGTTCTTTCATCAACAATATATCCTTTCATTACTTCCTTCAATAAGTAGCGAACTCCGAAACATATCGTATGATCCAAGCGCAGACCTCAAACGAATCTGATAGAACAATTTCATTGGCGTGCCGAAAACATAACTTTATTTTATGCGATCGAACACGTTATTGATACTGACAGTTTACGGATAATTGCAAAAGTTTCCAAGTTTATTCCCAAAGGAAATGGATCTTCAAGGACGGGAAAATGAAACGTAAAATAATGCATGTTACTTGTGCAACGGACCTCGGTGAAAATTATGTTTTAATAAAAAATGCAGTTTTTTTTCGGTGGCCGTATTAAAAGGGAAAGCAAATAAGATTATTGAAAGGCAGTCAAAGGTCCTTTGTCAAGTTCGCTAAGAGATTGGGGCTTTTTTATGGCGAAAAGTTGGCCAGACAAGCGCCAAGAACTAGCTGTTTCAACGTCGCTCTTCCTGCTACAATAGTCACTAATGACGGTAGTTGAGAAGTAAATAAAGAATCTGCAGCAAAATTCAGCGATTATCCGACACAGTCGCAAGGTTTACTTGGCAAATCGTTAAAAGTTACATTAAAAGGTAACGGTGCCGTTGTTGACCATTGCGACTTCGCCTTTGGAAATACGCCAATTGTCAAAAGTTAAATTTGTTTTTTGTCCAGTTACATTTTATTATGATTTTCTTTTAAAAGTTGTGAAAACAGTGAACTAAAAGATTGTCGAACAGTGTCAAAACACAATTAATCTATCGCGACAAATATTTTCCAACAAAACGGGCAAAAGCGAAAAGTCCAAGATTGTTTTCAATTCAGGCGTAATTAATTGCACGTCAATTTCCCGTACATTCAGTAATATTTCATTAAAATATTTTTATGTGAAATGGTCGCACACACATGAGCGAGGCGAGCCTATAAATCAGACCTTTTGTCGTTAGATAAGAAAATTATACACTATCACGACACGAGTTCTATAAAAATTCCTGCAGTATATAAAAATTCCAGCCGGCCACATATATTTCACGCATGGAAACCCGGTACGTACAGGGAACGTTAATTTCCGCATGCATTTTGCTTCCCGAGAGCCCTTTTCACTCAAGTTTATTCATTGGAACAGCCACATTTATTCCGGAACTGAATTTTCATATCGCATAAGCATCCACTATGTACTTTTTCGAAACGGCGGGATAATATTTTTTTATTTAAATTGAATGCTTTATATGTTTTTTCTTGGCAGGGCAGAGATTTCCGAGACTCCAACGACCGCTCAATATGCTGATAGTCGATTATCTGCTTGGGGAGGATATTTTACATGTTTGCGTAAATGGTTATTTTGTTGGGCAGCAGATTTCCACCATGTTAGTTTATGCGCTTCTTTGACAAGCTTATTTTTATAATGTTCTACATACATTGCTTAATTTTGAAGAAAAACGTTGAAAGTATATCACCATAATTATTTTATGTTAATTGCAAATAAAACTAAACACAACGTCACTCTTGGACCCCCTCGTAAAATAGAAACAAAAACGTTTTTATAGAAATGGACGCATCCAAATTACAGTTTTTTGTTATCATGCAAAAATGTTCTCAGTCTGGTGTAAATAGCGGCTAAAATAATTTGAATCTACTTGTCGAAAAATGCCTGAAAATCAAATGATATGATAGAGCAAGGATAATCATCTTACATCAACAGAGTTGGTCAAATCATCGAATTTCAGCGACACTTACCATACGTAGATCATCTGTGATCAGAATAGCTATTATTCCAAAAGAATGGAAACAGGTATAGAAGACATCCAAGGCAGAATCGTTACGCTGTAAGAACACAGTTTACAAGAACCTACGGTAGATTGATTTTCAGTAATCTACTTTTTTGGTTCCAGTTTCTTATTATTTTTCATTCTACCAGTGTTAAACCAAATCAAACAAACAAATATGCTAAAAACCTTTGTAATAAAGCAACAAATTATGCACAATTAGTTGTAACATGTTACTCTCTTTTATTTCCAAAAATATTAGGGGTCCAAGAGTTTTGACAGTGTGTGTATTTTGTTTTCATATTATTAAAACAAAGTATGTAATATAAAAAGATTACATTTTACACATTTGAAAAATAAAATATAATTAGTGATAAAAAAAATAACAATACGATAACAATATTTGATTTTTATTTAATTACAATAATTATTTTTTTCTTTCTGAAAATGTAAAATATAAAGGTACATAAATTACCTTTCGAATTATCTATAAAAAACAGTAATTTAATTCTAAAAAATGATAAATTAATAAAATCCGACTTTTTTATAAATTAATGAATTTTATTTAATATCTGTCGAATTATAATAAATTTCAACAAGAAGGTCATCCAAGCTCTTGGAACGATTTGGGTGGTATTTAGTTTCCCAAGCATGTTCCATATAAGTTCGATGGGGTTATGGTTTGAGCTGCGAACTGGCGAGGCCATAGTACCAACTCCAAAGGAAGCAAGAGCAGTGTGCTGCCGAGCATTATTCTGCATTAGGAGCCAATATAACACGACATACTCTTCTGCCTAAAACTAAATTCAGTCCTGGTTGTAAATTATCTGCCTTAAGACATTGTCGAATTGATTCAATACTTAATGGAACACCTGCTACATTTTCCAACTGCGACTGAAACATTATTGCGGTTACAAATCGTTATCTTAAAGTTGAAACTCTCAAAAATTCGATCTTGGACAAGAGTCTCTCCTGATCTTCTGTGTGAGTATTAGTCCCAAAAGCCATTTATGACAATGTTTCAGGATTAATTGAAACAGTTTGCCATTTACATTAATATAATTATTTATTTTAAAATTAATAGATGGTGTATCTGTATATATTAAAAGAATAAAAGGATGTGTACCTAAACAGTGCATAATAAAAGTCCTGAGTCATAGAAGCCATTAAACGGTATTCAATTATAGGTTTATTAAACTAATAAAAGATATGACAGTATAACATGGAAAAAGAGAACCGTGCACACAACTATGAGATAAGAGTAGATGGTATTCCAATTGGGCACTGATAAAACGACAGTAAGGCCATAAAAAGACCACTCTTTCCAGTTACAACAAAAGGAATAAAAACCCGACACATTTTTTCAGTGGAATTCGTATTCATTGTTTTAATGGCGTGTTATTATAACTGGTATAATTGGTTGAATTGTGGTAAATTTATGAAATTAGTCACGATCGACACAATACTTTTGTTGATACATGAACTGTTTCTGTCGGGCGTTGTTCAGTCTCCGTAATGCGGTCATTGTTATTTGCCTGGTGGAACAGACCGGAGCTGTTTGTGGCGTTGATATATAAAGTAGTTTCTGTGGATATACCCCGTTATGGCGCTTGGCATCACAACCGCCACTAATTTACATCTATTCAACGCTTTGCCATACAGTTATTGATAATTAACAATGCCTCTGTCATAATGTACCGAAGCCGTATAATAATGCCAGCCAGCTAGCTACCTTCAGCGATACACATTGTTTAGTGTAATTTCTAGACTACAATTCAATTATTGTTTCGTGATTGTTGCGCGCTGAATGCCGTCGCACATTTTTGTTCACAAAATTTCACGCAAAATCAACTCAACTTAATTATGAACGGAAATTGCATCCGTGTGTGGACTACAACGGTCATTCAAACTTTACCCACTATTAATTTACCAAAGGTAATTTTGATCCACCTATAACTTTGCAGTTTATTAAGATTTCTGCTTCTAATTAATAAATTTATCCATTACCCGAATAAAACTTTACGTTGATAATTGTTTTTAAAAAGTTAATTTCGTTCTGGAGTTTCTTAGAGAAGCTTCCCTGAACGTTGCACCATATAAATAATTCATTTTAACGCCTAATTTGTGAAGATAATGCAGTTTTTTTCTTAGGAAATTGGGATGCGATTTTGCGCCTTAGTTAATCTTCTTCCGTTGTTCGTGGTATATAAATAATAATGATTTCAATTTACATCGCTACGTGATTTCATTTAATTCCTTCCACTCCGAGCCCCTAGTTCAGCTCCCCGACAAACACACACAGACACACACACACAGAGAGAACCTGAACAATTTCAATACACTGATCCTCTATTTGTAGGCCCCATCGTTGAATTTAAAATTTAATTCGGCGGCCAATAAATCGAGAAACCGGAAGCCGGCACTCGATTGGATTGTCGTCGCAAAATAAAAACGAGAGGCAATGCTTTATGTCGTGTCTGTGAGATGCTTACTTTTTGACAATCTGAATTGCATTATGTTGAATCTAATTTTCTTATTGGGGAGACGCACGTCCAATGAATACAAATCGCGGCCGTTTTATCAGCGGCAAATTTCCCGGAGCCGATTTATCTCGTTTTTAATCAAGATCCGTGTATATATTATAACGCATAGCGTTTCGGGCTTAATTAATTCATTTTATTGCTTGTTCCCATTCAGCGCGCGTTCGCCGCCTAAACTACTGCGGGAGGGGTTTATTTATCTTCGTCTTAAAAACTACGCACGACTTTTGTCCCTCCATTGTTTATTTCTTGTTAGATTTAATTGCGCGCGGACGAAGTATCTAATAATTAGGAATGAATGGGACGGTATTTGTTCTCTGTCCGGGGATAAAGTCGGTCATAAAATATTCTTCTAGCAGTGAAGCGATATTAGCTTAGCCTCCATATGTACATCCTCAGACACACAATTGGCGGGTCGCCATACTCAGTGGGAAATTTTATTGTTATGGTAAACTGTTATTGCCGGAAAGTAATCTAATAAAAACAGTAAAAAACAATGACAGTAAAGTTACTTTGCAACAAACACCATTGCGCGAATAAATCTTCACGTTTTTCACTTGAATTTGTTGTCATTTATATTGAACCTACAAATCTTAAAAACAAGCTTATATTTCTTCGTTTATTGGTGAAACGTTTGAGACTTTTCAAAAGAAATGAAATAGTGTCAATTTTATTGTTTGGTGTCTTCCTCTTGTATTTACGAGAATTGCATTTTTATTACTAAATGACAAAAGTTAAGGTCATGTCTGCTTATATTTTTATAGGTGTGTAATACTAGTGGTACACTTTTCACAATTTATCGCTCTGTCCACGGAAAACAACGTTTTGTAAATGCATGTATACAGTAAATTTTACAAAAGAATAAAAAGAACTGAAGTGGATGAACGTATTATGTTACAATTTCAAAAACTGGCACTTTCGTAGTTTTACATTTAATTGAACGACCCAAAACATATCAGCGAGCATCCTTCATAGTTTATCATAAGAGCCAGTAAATTTTACGTCATCCCGCAACGTCTCGGGGAACTTGTTTGTTGCAACCAGTATTTAAGCAAAATTCCGTCTTGGCCGAATGATTTTCCCATATCGATTTCATTAAATACGTCTCCATGTCGCTGATGCAGGTTAATTGAGCCATAAAATCTTGCAGCTCATAGAGTGATTAAATTTCAATTTGGGGTAAATGGGGACACAAAGGCCCGAACTCCGACCTGAAATATTATGAAAATTCCGCGATAATTACCCGAAATGAATTGCAAATGGAGGGTATGTGTGTGGAACGATCTGTGCCAACCGCAGCATCGCCATCGAACGTCCTTCCCTTTCTAATTATGTAAAACTTGCGTTATTAGATTATAATTAAGGAAACGCAGGGCAATAATGACGATACGATGCGGAGGCAAAAAGACTTAACGCAGCAATTGCCTCACTAACGAGTTTCCAACAAGAACTCGGAACAGCTTTGAAGTCGCACCAGCGCGCCACGGTCGGGGAACGGAAACCTCGGGGGAAACCGTGTCGAAATATACCACGGCCATATTTGTTAGGCTGGGCTTACGTCACGCAGTTCCATATGTCGACTTCTGCCGTCGCCCGCAATACTGTCCTTCAAAGGATCCTTGATGTTTATTTCCGACGCAATTATACAATTAGCCGTACAGATTGCACACGAAACGAGGCACAAAACTGGAAACGGGGTGAAATTGAAGAACGAAGACCGTTGTACGTAAGTAGGGGCGCTTCGGAATTATTCAAGGGTGCGGAATTGATGCATCACAGACAGCGTGATTAGTTTAAAAAAGCCATCAATCAAGCAATCCCGAGTTCTGCCAGTCCGTTTCCTGGGGACAGATAATAAAAGCATTCCAGAGATGGTATCCTAGGTTTGACCGCGGCATGACAGTTATTAATTAGTTCGGCGCGTTCTCGCGTCCGACCAGCCAAGTTTTGGTCATCCGGACCCTCCGATTTTCTTGCACGACTAATTGTCCACTGCGATTTGTTTAATTCCACTGTCGTCCCCCATCGTATATCATCTTGACAGCGATACGGTGCATTAGCGGTCGCCTCGTATTTTGCACTATGAAATTATTGGCTCGTCCCCCCCGAAACGGGAGGCCCACTCCGGTCCGGACATGGCTATTGTTTCTATTAATGGGAATTCACTCAATAAAATTAATTTATTATCTGTTATTTGCTAATGTTGTGAACTAGTTCGGCGAAGTTATCGGTAAACAGGACTATAAATAATTAGATGTGGGACAAATTTTGATTTGCGATAAACGCTGAATTATCACCGACAAACAAAAACTTATTGCTAAACAATGGTAGTATATTATATGAAACGACTGAAAATTTATACGCGACATTTATTTGGGGAGTTATGGTCACTGATGGTTGGTTAATCAATCAAATCTGGCTTGTGCCGCTAATTCCGGCCGTCAAGGTGTTGCAAATACGATAACCATGTTGAACATAAATGTACGTATCTAGTAATACAATACATATATCCATCGGCCGTCCATATATGTATATTAGCATTACGCGGATTAATCAACTTGACGTATAAAGGGTGTTAGTAAGATTACAGGATATATCAATTACTATTATAGTTAATACAATATTGTTGTAATATCACTTACACGCATTGCATTAACACGATTTATTTAGGATGTCCATCCACGGTCAATATCAACTTACATTTGTACTATAACATGTCAAGCACAGCATATTAACACAATGTTTGCGTTCAAAACTGCCCACCAAAACAACCGTATCGCATGCATCAATCGCGGGCGAGCAATTAATTGTGGTCATTTTGTTGCAGAAATCACCGACACACAACAAGAAATTCCCGACTTCAGTCAACAAATCAGTCGTGTTAACTGAAAGGATCACATACTCTTAAAGGTGATTGATTGTCCGAAGCATTTTCTGATTATTATCTTGTTTTTATTAGAAATTGTTTCTCTTGGAAATGTCACACAAGAATTAATATAAGTGACACATTTTTACGTACAAAACGTTGCTCCCTAATTGGAAATATAGTAATGTGAGGCTATTCCCGGTAAAAATATGTGAATTCATGAAGATTTTTTAATTTTATCATGGCGGTTGTGTGTTCCCCTTTTTGAATATGAGATGAATTATGTTTTAAGGTTAATATGTTTAGACAGGATAATAAATTGAGGCGATTTAAGACTGTATAAATATCAGAAACGGGAGGAGCGTACCATAGTCTCGGTGTTATTATTTCGGTAATTTAAAAGGCATAACTAATAGCAGCGGGAGTAATTATTTAGGAAAACAATGCATCTGAGCGTTGCCGCGTCGTTTAAATAATTGTAAGGCCGCCGCTCCTTTGGAGTGTGTGGTTCATATCTGGGGTATTTGTATCCACCCCGGGATAATAGACGTTCGCGTCATCTTATACAGTTTTCCTACAAAAGCCAAGATTAATCAGGAGCCAGTTTTTGCCGTGTATCTGTCCGAGGCAAGTGTAAGACGAGGCCTCGGCCTCCGTGAATCGTAGAAGGTTCACAACAATGGAATGAATAAACGCGCTCCGCAACTTTAAACAGTCGGCATTCGTCTTGGGCGCAAAAACTTTTGGCGCACGTCACTATTCCATTCATCATCGAGAAGCGGTAGGCGCCGCTGAGGGATTTTATTTAAATTGATCATTGAAAAACATAAAAGGTGTCATTGAGGAATGGATTCATCGGGCGTATTAGCGCCACGTCTCCCCCTTTGAACCGCCTATTTCTCCGTCCCCCTTGTACGTATGGCCCCCCCAAAAAATATTGTGGGATTCGCGCAAGATGGATTGTTCCTCGGGACCAAGTGAAACTTTCGCCTTGGCTTTCGTTTTATACTTAATATTTCACAGCCGAGTTCAAGGCTAAATTATATTTTTATGATGGATTTCCTGCCTCGAAATAAATAATCCCTTTCGCAAATTTCGTTTATTTAAGCTACGTAGCCCACAACACACACTCACACGCACGTCATTTTTCATCTCCCACTGTTAGAGCTGCAAAGGTGGAAAAGAATAGTCGTTGCAGTCGTAATAACTGTCATTAATAAGTGACTCGGTTATGTAAGAGGTGCAATTAAAACTTTAACAAACAGAAACCGGATTTAAATCGCTTTTGAGTGTCTTATCGTCGGAGCCCCTCAACCGCTAACGTGCTGGTGCCTAATGAAATAAATCCTCACCTCCTTTCTCAGTGCGAACAATATTATTGATTTTCCTTGGGGAACCTTGTATACTTTAAGTTTACCCTAACACATAGTTAATTAGGTTCCTTAAAGTTTGGATGTGTACGTCAAGTGTGGAGTCATGAGAGGGAGCCGTTTTCTTGAAGAAGCGCCCGCGTCTAATCGTCCGTCTACCCTAGATAAATAGAACGGCATTTAAATATAAATAGGAATGCATACGCAATTAAATTTCTAATGTGACTTTGCGAGCCGTGCGAAATAAGGCCGCGGAATAAATTAAACTTTTATTGGGGAGGAGTGCTTACGGGGGATTTTTTACTTAAAATATACAATGAAATGAGGGGGGCATTGTTGCATACAAAATGAGAGTATAATAGAGGGGGCAATTTTGAATTTTCTATAGAATGTTGGCTTTCGTAAATCCTTTATAGTTTTACTATTGTTTTATGTTATGTTATATATTTTGAAGCTATTAGGAAACTTCTTTTGTAACTACTCAAAAGGAGCGTATTGCTCGAGGCCAATTCCCCCCTGACGGTAGGGGGAGTAAACAACTTTTGTAGATAACAAGTTGCAGCTTTTAAAGCCGTTGATTTCGATTCTATACTCATATTATATTCATATTTCAACTATGTTTTAAACACGTCAACTTCGTTATTTACCTAAGTTGATATATACAAAACTTTTACTAGTGTTTTCTTTGATCTAATTAGAGTTCACCAAGTTTATTCCTTATGCTTAAAAATATAACAGTTTATATCAGGTAAAGTTTTATCTCTTTAATATTAATATTAATTAATTATTGTGATTATTATTTATGACCACTAATAATAATGAATACAAGATCCATTAGAACGGGCCAACAGTGGTACACGACCCGGGCCATAATTCATTACCGTTTCCGCCAACTATTATTGAGTGTCAACACAAAAATTTCCAACAGAAAATATTAATTAAAATCTCGGGTGTTTGCTCGTGATAAATTGACGAGCGACTGTTTATTTTCACTTCTCAATTAATTGGGAATTTAACGAAACGCGACGCTTCACGTTGAATAAAGTTGGACGAGTGGAGACACGTCGCCTGTCGGAATATAAAACTTTCCGGTTGATTTTCTTTTCCACTATTTTCCCGGGAGGAGAAACACAGATACCCCAGGTGGCCCGTGATTAGCTCCGATCGAATTCGCAATTCGCCAGCCAAATATGGTTCCTGAGTATCAAAAAAAGAGAAAAACAAAGCTATATATTTTCTTGGTGTTGTTCTAAAAATAAAAGAACTGGGATACGTTTACTGATGTGCACGTAGTTTGTCTTTTTTTTTTCAATTCCTTCAAGAACAGTTGCAATGTTATAAATTGACGGCGATATGTTATGAAATTAATTTAATCAGTTCTACTTTAACAGAAGATAATTTCTAGCATTACAATTTCGTCGCAATAAAGCAAACGTGGAAGTCGGTTTCTTCCAGGGTCTGGCACAGTTAATTTATCTTATTTTTAATCCAACAGCGGCAGCTTCGGTAACGGGAATGACACCATCCACGATGCCAATAAACCGATGTCGAATTTTTATGCTTCCGATAGGCGACTGCCTTCACTGTTTCAGTGAGATTGATAATTTTTATGTGATCATATAAAACGGGAGCAGTCAGCAGCCCGGAGTGCCGGCTTTTAAGACGCGTGGTGTTCGACCCATAAAGGAATTCATCAAGACCACCAATGCCATAAAAATATGCAATTTTTATCAGAAATATGCATGTATAATACCAATTTCTTTTTGTTGTGAAACTTCACTATTTTTATTAATCAATCATAATAATTAATTTGTGATGTTTAATTGTAACATCTATGTTATATAATGGTAACAAACAAGTCACCCGCAAATAAATGATATTTTATAGTTTCTGCGGTTGTTTGACTTGTGTAAAATTAGCAGCGGTTGCAATATAATCTCCGGAGATGAAATCGCTGACACTGTACCTATCTTAAATTTGAACGGTCGGATTGTTTCGAGTTATATTTAGCTACATGACGGTTGGGGATTTTCGCAGAGTTCCACAAATTGCCGGTGAGGAATGGGAGTTCCCCAACTAGGCCTATTAAAAGTTGTTATTTTATTTTTGAACAACCCACTCGAAGTTAATCGCGTACAACGCACTTGCAAATGTAAGATTGAATATTTTTAGACACATTTCAGTTAAATTTGATATAATGTAACATTTGTCTCGTAAAAAATACAAAACAAATTATTACCCCCAAATGTTTATGTACAAGTTTATTGTCAACATAAAAATTGCATATTACATTTTGGAATCAATCATAAAAGTCTGTGCGGACTCTAAAAAATGAAATTATTAATTTCCCCCTCAGAAATATTAAATGAAGTAATATATTTCATATGCACCAGAGATTTACTGCCACTATAAAAAAAATGTATATAATCAAATGTCGTATTTATTGTCGTGTGCTTCGTAAACGGAATTTCGTATGAAGGAAAGTAACCGGATATACGACGAAAATTTGTTGATAAATTTATATCAGTTTCGCATATCGCTTTATGCGAGATGCTTTCGTTTAAGGACATAAATCCTATATTACGTATCTCACCCCGTGTGTGTGTATGGCTTTGTTTTTATTGTACAGGCAGTTTTATTAACTCTCCGATCCCTCCTTATCACATACTGTTACAGTTGGTGAAAATTACAACAGTATTCTAAGTACCCAATAAATCCATTGATGAGTAAAACACGTTTTATATTTTATTATGCTTTGCGACGTGCGTTTACTCGATTTGAAATTTATTAAACTGCAGTCAACTAAATATTAAAATATTTCAATTATATATAAATAGTGAATAATAAGGTTTCCATAATATATTTCATTCGTGAATTTTTATTTTATCGCAGCAGCATTTCTATAGTATTCCCGAGTAATATACTGAAATAAGCGTAATAAATTAAAGTTTTAATGGCAAATAAATAAAAATCCAATCACATCGGCAAAAGAATTGGTGCCCATTCAAAATTTACGACCTGCCAAGTAATTTATCCTAATTCTAAAGATGATAAAATTGTAGGATTTTATTGCGAAGAAGTAGCACCGGCAATATATTTTATTTTCTGTAGGTATTTTTAAACGGCTCTTTTATACAGCAATTACTGTCCGTATCCAAATTTATGGCTAGATTAAAAAGCGTTTGATTAATTTGATTGAATTTGTATTTTTTCGTGCCCCGTTGTACAGATCAAACCCGAATCAGGTCGTGCGCGCACAGTTCGTTCTGCGATGGTGGATTATTTACGGAATTGATGGTCCGGAAATACCTTCAGTCATAAAATCAATGGGAATAATGCGACAGATAAAGTAAGGCCGGTCGTCTTTCATTCATGAAATTGATATATGCCCATACGGAATGAGTTTGTCCTTCGGACGGACAATCTGTGAAAATATCTAGATGAACGTTTCATGGCGTAGATTTACTTTATGGGGTTATCTCCATCTTCAATACTTTTTACGTTCCACCTTATCTCGACCCAGATTTACACACACTACGGGGAATATTTTAAATTGAGTGCTCAGAAATGTGTTTAACGGTAATGCATTGTTTCAGGTGGCGGCCAAAATAATAGATATGAACAAAATAAAAATGGATTACGTCTTTCACCACCTTTATCGAGAAGCAGTGTGCTTGTCAAAGCTCAACCACCCCTGTATAGTTGCCCTCTATGAAACGTTACAGGTACGTATTCTTTCCTCGTCTAGACCGTTCAACGTGATTGATCCATTGGACTTACACTTTCAATATTTCCGATGACATACGTTTTTGGTTTGTTGCGAATAAACCGCATCGTACAAGTGGTGCGTGGTTCGGATACGGCCCGAAAATCCAATATAGACCCTCGCACAATGATTCGCACTTTGCGAAAGTGCCAAAGACTGGCATTAATGGCACAGTGGGCCCTCAAGATTAGATAAACACCACTCCGGGCGGTAACTTATTAAACTTTGCCGTTGAAACACCAACATTTATCCAGTATAATTAGCCATACGTCATCGTGGCCGGGGTGCGTGTGCCTCGGCTCGATCCTCCTCCTCTTCCAGGATTATTGACGCAGAGACGATTGGAACATCAGATGGTCCTGGCCGGCGGCCTTTCTCAACCCAAGTGGAAATCCACGCATCACATGATGCCGGATCCTTTCCGAGACCTGCGAGCGAACGAATCCCTCTCCCATATACATATGTAGTCGGCCATAAAAAGCGATAGCTAATACAGGGAGACAGTATGCTAATCGAATCATTTTTTTCTTCATGGCAAAATTGAACATCCATATTTTGAACGTATGAATTTACTCACGTTTTCCCCATTACCTTAACGGTTACCCGTTAACTTTATTAAGAAGTGGCGGATAAACACATATCATCGTTGTAAGTTCCAGTTTCGGCACTAACAACGGTCCGGCCAACACGAAACAACAGTATACATGACAAAGGGCCGCCCGCAGCTTACCAATACACACTCCCCCTGGTCATCATTTGCATCAAGTAACATAAAGTTATACGATTACAACGCGGGAGGGCAGTAATATTGGCACGTCCAAATAAATTCATCAAAATGGGAATCGACAATATAAATCTGCATAGTAATTGTGCAATAATTCCGGCAGTATTGTTTTTATGGCTTTTAATTTGTCGATGGCGTTTAAATTTTGCCACCGGTCCCGGCCGTCATTATCGTAAATTAAATCATTAATATGATTGGATCATATGGTCTGGTCGGTGTATGAACGTCACTATGATGTTGTGTGTGTGCTTTTGAATTATCGTCAATGATTTGGCAGATCTTCATTAAAAACTGATTTTCCTATTAATCTAATAGGTATTTTGTTTGAATTACCCATATTATTTTTTTATTATTTACATTCTGAACGTGTTATTTACAAACTTGATCGACAACTAAATATTACCAATGATCGATTTTTTAACGTTAAACGTCCTAGACATTATTATAATTTACCCCCAGTACGTTTACAACCGACCATCAACAAACGGAGAGGAAAAAAATGCTGGAAATGTGTTTGTCTCCTAGAAAAATATTTTTATGGGGCGCAGTAAAAAATAATTTTACTATTGAATGGTCCATTTCCTACCCTCGGCTACTTGAATGGAGCTAGTTTGCCTTGCAGCGGGAGGGCCCTCTCTAATCTCTCTCCCACGTATCCTGCACACAGTTCCACTTTCGGGAATGGGGGAACCGACAGTTCCTGCCTCTTCATAAAATACCGCTGATGTAAAACCGCCGTGGTTCCTGTCGCTGCAACAAGGGAAGAAAAGGGGTACGAATCAAAATTGATTTCTTATGAAAAATAAGTTTGTACCTACTATAATATAATTTTTACTATTTTCTCAATTGATGGTAATACAGACATGTTTTATAATTGTTATTATTTGTTTTTGTGAGATAATTTAAAAAAATATTAATAAATATTATTAAATATTTGCTGCCAGTGTATTATAAAACGTTTTGTCACTTAATGGAATGTGTACTGCGCAATTTTGTATTATTTAATTGTTTGACATATTATGCTAGCTTAGCGTGCAATAATAAATACGGTAAATAAATTAACACAATAATTTATTAAATAAAATCGTTCGGCCGTTATTTAACCCCATGTCGTAATTTAATTAATATTTTAATGTCATTTTCAAGGTACAAAATTTAATTAAAATTTAAAAACGCATTGTTTTCACGTAAATAATGGCATATTTGAGTAACTAAAAGCACATTGCCATAATATTAAATTTAATTTGCTCGAAAAATCGATGTTGCAAAATATAGTTTTCTGTCAAATAAATATTTGAGTAAATACAGTTAAATTTCATATGGCTGTGTGTTTTCCGCATAAATGAAAATTTTAAAACAATAACTCTGTTTACATTTACTAAAATGTAAAAAGTAATTTATTTGATAAATATCACCACTACGATTTCGTGTATTTATTTTGAATATTTGTCTGAATGTTGTCTGACGAAAAGTGCGTTTCAATTGAAAATAATTTATGTATAATCCAAATATTTCGATTTAACACAGTAAAAATGATTTTTACGCAAACATTCTACTTTATATGGATACGTATAAGATAAAATTCAGCGTTATTGGGTCAAGAAATCCAATTCCGTAAAAAATTTTATGCTTTATTGGATATTAAAGTTTGCATTATTGAATTTATTTATTTGTGATAGATTTTGGGACGGAACATTTAAATTTTGAGACGGCCCGCAAAACGGAGGTGTTATTTCCTTCTATTTCCTCGGAACAACCGATTGAATTTGCGTAGACTAAATTTCGTGTTTCGCCTAATAGAAAATGCGTACAAGGTTTATTTTCACGTTTCTAAACGACATTTCACCCGACCGGAAGCAATGTCTGTGTTTCTGCCATTCCAAGCTGATTTTCCTTTTTGAATTTCCGATAACCCGACAGTGGCGTAGGTTGGCATAATATGTTTCCACCGTTAATAATAAAAAAGATCACGACGAAATTGGACCGAGTTCACGGTGTGGTGCGGCAAATTAACTCGACAAAGTCAATATTTTCGTTGAAACCACAATTCATTAAACTCCACAGTCGCTCGACGAGTATGGCTCTCAAAACTATCGACGACCCACTAATCCAGATATCTGAATTGAGTCGCCTGCATTCCTCGATTGCCTTTCCGACACTTTCCTCCGACTTTAACTGCACCGGCCCCCCGAACTTTTCCTAACAAGAAGTGCTCTTTACCCACGCTCCGTTGGACGTACGACGCTTTCGACGAACACATTGTCTATGTAATCCAATATTGGCGGACTTTTAAAGCATCCGTTTCCCAATTCCCTAAGTGCATTTGTTGATTTTACGTCCTTTAATATAATAACTGTATTTCTAATGGACGCGGCGACGTTCGCGCCGTTAATTGTTCCAAATTCAATCAAGTTAAGAGGTGTGCATTCATAAAAATCATACGAATATCCAGAAACATGTCCCGGAATATTTGCTTACTGTTTTGATGTGCGGATTAATAAACTTAACGGTTGTTTTTAGCTTCACAATAAAAAATTATGTGTAAGAAAACAGACAGGAGATTTTAAATATATTGAGGTAATATGCGGAGAATTATCTGACATTTATTTTTACTTATACTATTTCGAATTAATAGCTTTGAGCTTTTGATAAATAAACGAAGTATAAACTTGGCCGAAACTAATTAATGTGCTTTCAGATGGACAGTACTCTAAAACGTTTATTACTTAAGTTTATTGCCAGTTTTTATGTTTACAATAAAGTCTTATCCTTGAAATAAAATATCTTTATGCCGCAGTCCAATTCCATATGCGGTTAACAGTGATTCCAAGTGTAGAAAACATTTTGGCCAATTGTTATGTCCGCATCATCGCTGAACTTATTAAAACAGCCTTTTTACTATTTGTCCATTAATCTCCGGTAGAAATCCATTCAACCGTTCCAGTTAAGTTTTATGAGCCCCGTTTGATATTCGTCACAGTGAAGCATCTGATAATTTGGGCCGGTTTTATGGGCCGATAAAAACGACTCGCGGGGTTATTTAGCCCACGAGCTGCCGAAATAATTCATTTCATGACCGATACTTATGAAATCAGTGGCGGTGAGAATATATATCGGCGTGCACGGGGGCTCCCCGAGTTTTATTGTTAGGTGTTTAACCGTTTCGGCTTTTATGGCCTCGTAAACGGAATTTGGGTACGTTCAGACGCGCCTACTTAATCTCGACTGAAATATTTTCCAGGGAAAAGTCGCAAAGCCAATGGCCGGAGATTGAGCGATTCCCACTTTCTCAACATGCAGACAAATTCTACATAAATAATTTTAGTATTATATACAGTGGTGGTCATAATTATAGAAACTTATATATAATTAATATTAAATACTTATATTAAACATATGTACTGTATGAATTTTATTCAATACCTATAATGTTTATAGTTTTTTCAGTTATTGTTGTATGTACTATGCAACTAGTCGAAGTTTTATATTTTTCAGTGGACAAAATTATAGCAACTTTTTACTTTATAGTATTTCATTACTGTCTGTGAATTTAAATTCGAAATAAGAAGTATAATCGTTCCCGTAATATTAAAAAAATTGTAGTTACGAAAAAATTTGTCTGAGTTCGAAAAACCGATAAATGGATAATTCGAATGTCAAAAAACAGCCCAGTCATATCGTCAACTCAAATTAAAGCCAATATGGAGGAAATGGGACTTGCTGAAATGGTTTTCAAAGACTATGAGAAGATAGTTAGTGAATGGGAGTTCGTTTAAACCCAAACCTACAAGAAAAGTCCTGGTTTCTACAAGTCCAATTTTGACTTGCTTTGAATTACATTTACTGGACCACGGAACAATGAGAAAAAGTAATTTCTAAGTCTAAGTCTAAATTTAATTTATAAAAAATATTATGTTTCTGGTTATAATAAACATCCTGCAGGAAAAAAGTTTGTTATACCTACAAAGAAATATGGTGGCGATTCAATTATTCTAAGTGGATGCTCCAGTTCTTCAGGTGTAGGCTCTCTTAGACTGATTTATGGAAAGGTATATATTAAACAACACTTTGCTTCCATGTATTGAAGAAATGATGCTCGTAATAAATGAAACCACGAACACCAACATGAAACCAGTCTCAAATACAAATTCAAAATTGTGACGGATTAATGAAAAGACGAAAGCATCAACGTTTTGTCTGTAATAATCTCCAGAAATCAACCCTATAGAATATATGAGGGATCACGTTTATAACCAATTTCGACATAAAAATTTTACAAATTTATTTGAAGTCATCACAGCAATTCAAGAAGCTTGAAAGAATATAGAATATATAGAGTCTGTGTCATGAAGAAGCACCAAAATTATAAATCAAAAAGGATATTATACAGTGTTAATGTTAAATTAAATTAAATTAAATTAATCATTAGAAATCCATTTCAAAATTAAACAATAGTAAATTAATATGATTTTAACAATTCACATTAAATAAAAGAATTATATCTAAAATATTTAACATTTTAAATTGCTAAATAATGACCACTACTATTTATATATTATTATTCTATGTGTAATTTTATGTTGTTGTTTTAATTATCTCGTAATTAAATATATATAATATATAAATTATTATTAGTCTGAAGACTTGGAAAATAGAAAAGACAAATGTGGATAATGTTTTGCTTAGAAGAAAACATCCGGGGCACATTTATAAATCTCAAAATAAATTATTCCCAATGATAAATGGCAATCATTTAAAACCTCATTAGTTCCACATAAAAAGTTGTCATCGAACAAAAATGAAATTTATGGGCACGTTTGGTCGATAAATGGAAGGAAGGCTTTTAATTAAATCAACTAATGTCCGTCGATTGCCTGTGGGCGAATCTAAGCGTCGAAAATCAGGAGCAGTGATAAAATACGAGCGGATCAACAACCGACCGTTCACCATTAGCAATGCAATAAGGAAATGCGAGAAAACAGCTGGAGCCAAAAATTATCAATACATTCCACAACTCAACAATTTCCAGGCAAAACATTTAAACAATTTTAAGAAATATACGTAATTACGTAAATACTAATTTATTTTAATACTTTCATCTTGTGATCGTTGCTTACGCTAAACAAACAAACAGTTAGAATCGGATGATTCTGTAAATATAACAAGACTTTAAGGACAAATTTAAAACAAAAAACATCTGAGCTGTAAGCGTGGAAAACACTTATACACACAGCCAGGGAAAGTTTCTGTTAGCACAAAAATTTACTTAGGCGGGTCGCCGGGAAAGTTTCAAAATCAATCGGGCAACGGTATTGTCGATTAAGAAGTTTAAAAGTAATTAAAAGTAAAAGGCCATAAGTTCAGTTTCAGACGTACCCGACTCCTCGGAATTATATCTATAAGTAATTGAGTTGAAAGTGTTTAGTTTTTAACAAGATGTTAATTAAATGATTTTTGAATTCAGATTAGATTTATGTCCGTGAGGCGTCTTGTTAAAACCTGTTCGCTGTTGGATATAAACCGGGGAATATTCAAATTTGTGTTAAAAAACCGGGGCTAAATTATTGATGGCATATAAGATAGATAAAATCTCCAGTCCAGAAACGACGACCCATTCAATAATAAATTGCGAATGAGAATTTTACGGACATATGAAAAGGGTGATAAATGTAGATAAATACGAGCCCCCGAAATCGCTTTCCTATTTATATAGTTAATAAATCAACATTTTCCGGTATATTTATCCTAATACATATTTATGCAGCGGCGTCATAAATATGCATACACGCCGACGCCGCGCTCCCGCAGTTTAACTTTTATCCCGTGCATTTCTGATCCGCAAACACACACACACACACCGAAACCCGGTGCCGGGAAAAGAGTAACGGTCCCGGAAGAAAGTGGCGCGCAGGAACCGAGCGGATTAATCAAATCGGTTGTCACAAGTCATGTAAGGCGATCCTTGGGCCACCCCAGGGGAAACGATGTAATCACATAGCCCTTGATGGAACTCATCAGCAAAGTGTACGACGACACGTGGACCCCTCCACTTATTCCACCCTCACTATCGCTAACGCTCGCAAAAGCCCTTTCGTCCACTTTTTTATTGAAACAACTTGATAATTATGACATATTTAATTCGGCTTTCGGTGAACCACAAGTTTTTTAACACCGCTAAAACGTCTGCGTTTCCTTTTAAGGGTCCAAACAACCTGTATTATTTAATGATGGAGCTGGCAACGGGCGTGGACCTCGGAGATCTCATCCGGATGCAGCACACCGGGCAATTAGAAGAGAAACGGGCGAAAACTTTTACTAGACAGTTTGCGTCCGCCCTGGCACACATGCACAATTTAGGCGTCGTGCACAGGTAAGTAAATTTACTTTCTTATTCGATTAAGTCTTAAAACATCCACGAAAATATGAGCCATGAATTATTATTTTTATGAAACCATTCTCGAAACAGAAGACATACATGAATATAAGGTATACATGAATATAAGATTTGATGATGCCTGAGAAATTCGATTCACTCCGGTCCTGGAATCACTTTGCATTTAACTTTCGGCGTTCTAAATGTGAAATTTAAGCGCGCATAAATAACACTTGCAATTCGAAAAGATGCATTGTGCATTTAACGGTCGTAGTAAAATTCAATACAAAATTGATCCAATCGAGACACTTTATGAGGCCCTTCCTTTTGCTAAAGTACATCTTGTGCAATAATGGGATCGAAATGAAAAAAAAATCCATTTTGCATTTTACAAAATGAATTTGGCCCATTGTATTGCGTTCCATGAATAAAACGACGTAGTGCACTTACTTTATATAGTTCTTTTCCTCATATATTGCTGCATCTTTGTTTCAGTTTACGGCAGTTGCATTCAATAGGACTTGAATTGTGTCGTAGTGTATTTAACAAATTTTTTCAATTAGATGGGTACACGGTAAATTAGTAGTGCCGAACTCTTTTAACTGTTTTAAAAAGGCGTGACTCGTTCGGCGTGTACCCGATGAGTTTTTTTTATTTGTGGGGGAAGGTCAAATAGAGTCAGTTTTATTATTTAGTTTAGGATTGAATGCTGGTTACTGTAAATGAGACAATAAAGTTTCTAAACAAAAAATCGTAAAAAAGATACGACTTCGAAATGGGGTCCTCAGAAGGCAGTATACCAATTCCATTTAAAAATAAATAAATCTAAAGTGAAGTAAAAAAAAAAACGAACGATTCAATCCCGATAGAATCTTGGGATGTGACATACTCCTGAATTGGGGGCTTTAATTTTATAACGTAATAAAAGTTAAAACGGTAATAAAACGTTGTGCGACATAGCCTCGTTAATTATTCAAATTTTGGCTGTTTAATAAAAATATTTACCGTGCCGAGCAATTTGATGGCTCCATCTAATTATTCCGACATGAATATTGTATCACCATTATTACCGACTGTATCGATGACTGTCGATCTCGGGCTTCGCGCAGCCCCTCCGCGGCCTTGTTACACGGGCGCCCGACTGCATTTAACGTTAATAAAAGTAAACGGCTTAATTATTCCGTTCGGTCCTGTGTGACTCATCGAGATGTTTTGAAACGTTCCGCCGAGCGGCAGCAGCTTTTCGTACGTGGCGACTTAAAAAGCGGCGAAATTACGTGATATTTATTCACAACCTAACTCGAAGGAAAAAAGTTTCGGCGTGCATTTCGCGGAAAAGCAAACACACCAACCAGACCGGGGCATCAACAAATTTGAATTCGAGCCCGTGTTAATATCAACCAGACGCTGAGAGCTGTCGAAGGATGAAAGGGAAACAGGAATGGGAAATAGTGTTGCGAAGGAATGCTCAGTTAATATTTATTTATGTATTGATTCGTGCCGGGTGGAAGTTGCGGCTTTAAGAGCGTATTTGCTAAATTATTCCGGCCTTTCTTCATAATTATTTTTCAATATTAACTTTGTGCAATAAGACGATGATTTAAAGTTTTTAATATACAGTAGTGTAGTTATTATTACAGCAACTTTTTAAAATGATAAACCCTATTATCTGGTCTGTAAGTTCCATTTCCTGCAGGTTAACTTTAATTTCAGTTGAGGATAAAATTGGACTGTTCTTTGACATTCGAATCATTCAGTAATTGTTTTTCTTTCAAGATCTTTGAACTCAAATTTTTTCCTAACTACCACCAGCGTACTTTAGTAGACAATATACTACCAGAAAAAAACAATAAACATTACCCAATTTTAAAAGTACAACACATATTTTGAATATATATCAATAAGTTGCTCTAATTATGGCCACTACTATATGTACTTATACTTCTTATATTATAACAATATAAATGACTAGTATATGTTATAACTTAAATATATAATAATTTAATATATTGTATATTAAGTTATAATATCAATATGTATTTTTCGTTTTAACAAAATGATTTTAATTAACAACTTCCGATAATTATATATTTTATAAAATTGTGCAATTAGTTACATATTAGTATAATTTTTATTACAATATGATTTTTAAAAAATATAAGAATAGAATTATTAGAAAATAAGTTCTAGATTTTTGTTAAAAATTATAACATAATAGAAACAAATTTATACCAAATATTATATTTCCAAAATGTTATATAATATATTGTAATAAAAACCATAATTTAATCATTTAAAAAATTAAAATTCAAATTTAGTAATCGTTAGCAAGAAACATGTCATCTTCTAATATGTTGACACAACACACAAAACGATCCATTTTGCCTTCTATTTTGTGAATTGGACCCATACCGTAATCGGGAAAACAACCCCCAACCTCAACACTGCCACCTCCATGTTTAATAGTTGTTGTAACATATTTTGGATAAAGTCTAGTGTTTTTAGGACGATGAACAAACTGTCCACCATCACTTGCGAATATATTAAACTTTTTAAACTTTGATTTGTCCGAAAATAATACTTGTTTCCAATCTCTTGCTGTCCAGTTCCGATACCTATAAGCGAAAAGAAGTCTTGCTTCTCGATTCTAAAAGACAGTGTTTTTTTGCTGGACGTCTTCCTGACAAACACACTTCACTAATTGACGATGAATTCTTCTCGAACTAATTAATGTATCTCGTATATCTCATATATATAAATTTGAGTTGCGGACATTCTTGGTTTATTTCTAATAAGTACTTTTATGCGACGATTTAATGCTCTAGAGGTTATTTTTTCGCCCACAGTTTCGCTGAATTTTTTAAATAAACATACACAAGAGCAAATATAAAGAGAAAAGAAAAAGTCAGTTTTAAACATTAATTAAGCAATCAAACTCTGAAGTAATAAACAGAAAACTTAGCTAACAAGTGTAAATATTAAGTCACAAATATTTATCATTTGTTATTTTAAGTGCACTGTCAACAGAAATCTGTTTTAATCTGTATATTTATTTGTTTCTTTCTAATAATATAATTTAATTAATATTTTGTTTTTATAATTTAATTGCGACAGATATTATTGTAGAAGCTGTTATACAATAAAATAAAATAATAGGAAAGAAGCGATTTTATTTAACTCCAAATTATAATTTATGTTTACAACGGATTACCTGAAGGAATTTCTTTTACGAGCAATTATTGTAGAAAATATCGTGATTTAATCTAGGATGCTAAGATTTTATAGTTTTACCATAAAAATGTGTACACCAAGTCAAGTTTTCGTGATAGTATAATTTATATTTTTGTATAATAAGTAATACTTACCCAACTCTGTTCATATGCTATTTTCATTCCATTTAATTTCCATTCAGAAATCAATAATGATTAACTTAAATGTAGTATTGCTAAAATTTATAGACAGTTTATTTATTTAATGTTGTGTTTACTAAAAGGTAAGTTCATTGTTGGTAAATATATTAATAATTAGTTTGTTTTAACCAGACTTCAACCTAAATATTTCTCCACGTTGATAAAATTTTCGTTACTTTAACAATAAATGTATATAGTGATTGGTATAAATAAACAAAATCCAAACAACCGGATATTAAGTAAATTTACGTTAATTTAAACGTCTTGTACTACTATACAATTTCACAAATGTCCTCCCATTTACAATACCATTTTCATTATAAATTAAAGGATATTCATAAAATTGTTTGTCTAATATTGATTTACTAACATATTGCAGTTTGTAGAATCTCTATAAATTTACCTATAAAACTTTTTGTCGCCCAGACACAACAGATAGACAAACGCGAATTCGATAAACATGTTTCCTGATTCACTATTTTTACGCTTGCGAAAGTATTAAATATTTCACCGAGAAGCGAACATAAAATATTTGATGCGGCCAGAATATTGGATTTAATAAGAGAAGTCTAAAAATTTTACATTACATATAAACAATTTAGAAGGGCGTCGTCGGAATTCCGGAAGTGGGTGCCGGCGGTGGGTCGCTGCAACTTTGTAAGTTTACAGCTCTCGCACAAAGTTTAAGTACACGGTACTTGGGGAAAACTAGGCGAATATGTGTACTGCGGCGTACAGTACACTAACATTTCTCTAACTTTTCGGAGTGTCAGCTGCTGTTTAACGACTTCATAAAAATCGCTCGAACTTATCGTTTCATCTATACATCCGCATAACCGAGATTTTTATTCCGAAAATTTTTACATCCGAAACAATTGACAGTTGCAAATGTGCCATCCGATATTTTCGTATTGTCGCAAATGATTGAACTATAAAGTTAATTATTGTTTTCGGAACGTATCGCGGACGAAGAAGAATAAATGGCCGGTCTAAAATTCAATTCGCATCCGCGTTTTATTTTAGTCTGCGCCTGATGAATTGAACCGTTGGCGCGGTTCGACGCTGGAAAAAAGAGGCGCCGCGGAATTTATAAAGCCCCCGAATGATAATAGACGAGGAGCTCCCGCATACCTAGAGCAATATCTGACACGGAGCGTGATGCGGAATATTTATCGACGCCGCCGTCACTGGGCTGTCTGTCTGTCTGTCAGGCGCGCGAATGAGAGGGAATATGTATGAGCAATCCGGGCGACAGACAGACAGACGGACGGTCGGACAGACTTTGCCGGATCCTCGGGACGGGCGGCGTGGGTGGTGACCGGGGCGGCGGAGATGTGTCGTGTGAATGCATGGAGCGCATCCCCGGGATTGCGCCCGGATAAGGAGTATTCCTCGTAAAGTGTCGGACAAAAAGCGTGAAGAATGACGCCTTTGCATAAATATGCAGTTGAGTAGAACGCCGGAGGTATTCGTGCCCGCGTTCTCTCCGTTTCTCTGCACGGGATATGTTTATTGTTTCCAATCGTTTGCGAGAAGCGCCTCCTTAAAATATGTTCACTTCGGTGCAGCCACTTTCTATTTATATGGAAAGTGGTTGGCGCTAAGCGCGATAAATTGTTTTAAGATTGTGACCACGTTCAAGTTCAACAGACAAAACGGGCACAATGTAGACAAATACAATCTACAATAATAGCCAACACTAATCTTGTATTATATTTTCTTAATTAAATTTTTTTCACTTTGCTTCGAAATGGGGATGCAATTTATTTGGCACCTATTTACAGTCAATTTAAATGGAACAACTGGTTATTAATTATATTCAATTATTTCACTCGTATACTTTAATCTTTTACTCATACGGGGTGTTTCTTAAATGATAAATACCCTGTGTTATTTTAAGATGAAAAACTTAATTCCAAAATAACTTCAAAATGTTTTTTCACCCACAAAAAAATTAATAAAATTAATAGTAAAATATGCTGTAATAGTAAAATTGTTAATATGGATTTACTTACATTTCTATTAGTTATTTGGATTATAGAAATTTGTTTATTAAATTATTAAAAAAACATTTAATTGAAATTGCAACAGTAAACAGAAACAACAACAACAACAATATTAAAAATATTTTTAAAAACTTATTATTTGCATCTCCTTCAAAGTTCCTCTGTTAATATTATTTATTTACATGTTACAAACATATGAAAAATTTAATAAAGAACTATATGAAATTTTATTAAAAAGGCATAGTTTTTCTAAGCACTCATTAAAATTAAAAAACACTTTAATTCCTAATTAGTTTTTTCAAGTGTATATGATATTTATCCATTTTTTTGTTTTGTGTATGCGAGAATTATTATTTCAAATCACGTTTCTTTAAAACTTTGATGACTTTAGAAATCGATGACAAAAATAAATATAGTCAAAAATTGATGTACAAACTTTAAATAGAAAAATATCTCCTACTTCTATGATTATGACTTAAATTTATTTATTTGCATTTACAAATTTACTCCTAAAATGTTCATTTTTACAATTTAAATATTTGACAAAAAATATTGTAGGATATGTATTTGTTTGTATTAACTTGTCGGCCATTTAAAAAATTTTCTTTATAATATGACTTATTAAATAATGTGGTGTAGTAAATATTAATAATTAACTAATATTTACTACACCACATTTTCATTACCATTCGTGATAAAAATTTTGAGATAAATAGACAAATATGATCAATTAAAAATTCTATCAAATATTGAATATAAGTAAATTTGTAGATTACTATGGCAAAGGTTATGGACAATTTGCAAAATTCGCTATTTTGTGATATACAGAAAACTTAAGATTCACTTATAATTTATCGAGTCTATATGGTACAATTAGAACTGTACAACAAATATCATTTTTAATGTTTATTTTATAATAATAATTTTTTATCATTTTTTATATATATATATATATATAAAAAATGATAAATGTATATATATTTGACTTAAATAATTATTTTATTGTTTTATAATTCAATCCTCATTATTCAATGAATAAGAATTTAATAACTAAATCAACAAAGGATAACTATCATCAGATACAGATTATATACTATTATAATGAATATAGTTTGATAATTTCTTTTAATGTTATAATTGTTATGTAGAAATTTTTATATAACAAATTTTGAGAGAAAACTTTATGATTCAATACATATTAATATACACCAAATTGTATTTTTACACAAATTTGACTTAATACGAGTTTTTACACGAATTGTTTTATTTTAACTGAATTTTCAATATTCTATGAATTTTTATATTAATGAATTTCAGATATTATTTTCTTTTTTCTTTCAAAGTATAATTTATTTTTCATAATATATTTAAAATGTGTAAGCACGAAATAAATTTTTACTAAATTCTGTTTTTTAACGATTTTTTTTGGGAAGGTACGTATCGTGTAAAAAGAGAATTAGATGTATTTCTTTTTACCTTGTACTTATGACAGTTTTTGTTAAGACACTTAAGAGAAGAAATGGGTCCCCCCTCAGTTTATTGTAATGTTTAGATCGACTAATCATTTAACACTAAATTTAATAAATCACAATTACTCCATACTCCATGAACAAGTAATAATTCAATTTCTGTAATAAAAATTTTAAAAATAACAAATATAATTCTCAAGTCTAATTCGTGTTGTCTTCGTAAGTTTTCTTTTTACACTTAGAATCACAAAGAATTACATCAAACAATACCCAAACCTATAAATATAAAACAAGTATACAGATAAACAGCTCTGAAGTTGTAGAAGTTCAACTGCATCCCTGTAAATGCGAGTCTTAAAGGAGGGAGCACAGAATTGCAATTTTAAGCGTTCTATTTCATACAAGAGATTCTTCTTAATCGGTGTCGCATCCGCCATAATTCAAAGTGGTTTCAGTTATTTTAAATGTTTTAAGTTATACAAAAATTTGCAGCCATAAATAATTATAAAACAATTATTTTCATTTATAAAATCAGTCTCGCAAATTTTTTGCAATTTTTAAGGATCAACGCAAAAAGGTTCATAAAGTACATAATAATTGGTGGATTTAACGTGCATATATGAATACGTTAAGCCGTGCATCAAATTAAAAAGTAAACAAAATAATCATCGCCATTCCAAAAGCTCTATAAACCTGATGCTTCATGAATATTATGTAAATCACATAATAAATGAATAACACGTAATTGATATTTATTTGTCCGCTTCCCAAATTGAAATTGATAGATATAGAATTGCGCAGATTTCGTCGACTAAACTCGAATATGTAATTCTCGTGAATAATTAGAGGTATCATTCATGTGTCAACGCTCGGGTCTCTAATGTTGATGTATGTTGCTGAACGTATCTGAGTTAATTGCTGTACATGAGGATTACACAATATTTCCAATTAATATGTCCCCAAAAAAAACGTTCCCTCATTGTCAATGTTTGTCCAATGGGTATATAAACATTTTAACAACGTGAACGTTGGGATTTAATTATTGGTTTGTTTAGTTAGTATTTATAATTTATCGGGTGTGATACTTGTGAAGTATTCTCAATGAAACGTTTTCCGATGCACCGCATATGCACTGCAAATGCCATATCATTTCCGAGAGAGCAAAATGCACCGTATTTTATTTTTCCATAAATATATGATGACTTAATAAGGCAAAAAAACAGTTGTCACGATATCCTATCAACAATTTACAATACAGCTCAGACGGTATTTGCATCGTAACCAGCAATTTGCTCATTAATTATTTTTTGAATTAAGTTCTACGCCTCATTAAATATTTAGCCATTTAACCAATACAAACCGACATGTTCGGAAAGAAGATGGTATTTTTCTGTCTAGTCCGATCGGTTTTAAATAAACGAGTTTCAAGCTATTGCAGACGTTAAATTCTTTGCCTAAATCGGCAATTATTCCCAGGAATTTATATAAATTATTCATTCTGTTCAAGTATTTATTGCTGAATCACATTCTCAAATTGACGTTCACACAAATGGACAAAATATGAATGGATAAAGTAAGTTAAGATGTTGGAACAAAGCAAATGTTGACTCCCACATACACCGTAACATATCTTTTAAATCAACAGCATAACACACATAAAATGTAGGTCAAGATTTTGTTTTGTTTAATAATATTAGAAGTGGATGTCATAAGCAGTGCCCTCACTGAAACAGCCATTAGTGACGTCCTTGCGTATTAAGTGCCAATATTTCTCCCTTTCGAAAGTGGCATAAGAGCAAGGTTAATTGAATTCAAGGCTCAACTTTCCCGCTAGGTTGTGTCCTCGAATGAAACTGTACCGCGGAGTTGTTACTAAATGAATTTAGCGGTGCATGAGCGCAACCCAATTCCGCAAATGGCTGCGTCGAATTTATTAATAAAACTTCCGCCGTCCCTGAGATCGGCATTAAAATAGAATTAATATTTTTCAGTTTTAACGTTTTGTTGTTTATTCCAAAAACTGTGCAAACAACAAAGTATTAAACAATCCCCATTCATAAAATGGTCGTTCGCAATAAACTCGAACGTTAAACAAAATCACTGGCCAAATATTATCATAACAAATCCTCCGAAATTAAGTCACTTATCTCGCCGAAATGAAACCGAAAACGTCCAAGACAAATACCGGTGCCAGGATAATAATGGAACCAATCGTGGTATAAAAAAAAGCGAAGGGACATCGTTCGTCGTGTGTTTGTCCTGGAAAGGCATTAGACGGTTTGTTTTCTTAAACAACACAATCTAGATGTGTCCTAATGGCTCGAAATTATAGCACGGCTCCGGAATCGGAGTGCCAAACCGACCGGGCTAATTGAGTTTGGCCTCGGACAGGCAAAGATCGAGTCGCCACGTTATTAAATTATGTTGTTCTAGATTCGCGAAGGGATATATTAACGGAAGGATTTAGGGTGGACCCTGATTTAATATTGCATTTATTTATAGTTATGTCTTAATTTCATGACAAGCGACTGAACGAGAAAATGATATTTTTCAATGTGCCCCGTGATTTATCTTGCACCGCTAGAATTAATTTATACCGCCCCAGTCCATTTTAAATCATGATTTCATATTTCGATGGAACCGAAATGTATTGTTCCGTCAGCAATTTCATTAGACACATATTTTTTCCGCTAAAAAAAAATTATGGCGACATGTAGCCATTTTTGTTTATAGAGCATACAATTTTTTTACCATTTTTTGTTCCTAACTATAGAGTTAATAGTAAACTCTAATGAATTTACACTGAACTTTTTGAAAATGCATGCAATGGTAACATGCCGAATTGATTGAACATATTTAATGTGATATCTGCTTTTGCCGATAAATTCTGCCAGGCACACTATGTATTAAAAGTGAAGTACATCCAAAATAATTACAAAAAAAAATTTGAATTTCTTATTTAAATTAAAGTTGTTATGTTTGAATTAAAAAATTAAGCATTTTAAAAATTTTAATTTTTAAAAAATATTTTTATACTCAATGACAGAATATAGAACATACATATTCAGTGGTCTAATCTTGGTAACTATACTCACCCATATGAGGACAAAAATGATTATGGAAATTGTTTCTCAAAGAGTTTTTGTGCTACAGGTTTTTTAAAAAAGTTAAAGAAGGAAAACTTCTTGCTACGTATTATAATCTCGACTTTTGGTCATTTTTCCTATCGGATCCAGTTTGTGCTTCTTCATTACAACATCGTCGTCAAAGATTGATTTCATTTTCAATGATGATTGTTTTTGTCGACACCACGGAAAAAGGTGAAATCTCTAAATTTGTGTGGGGAGATTTGTATATTGAAAATTTGACTGCTCAACCATATCATGCTAAAACCATTCAAAATCCACTTATCCAAGAAGCTAGTGTTTGTAACAATCCTCTGTAAGGTTGTTATCATGGCCATCCAAATCTCCGAATTTATCACTGATGTGATGTGTGGGATATCATAGGTAGGAGAATTAAGCCTCCCTCCACATTGGTGGACCTTCAGGGTCAAGAAGAGGTAGCAGGAATGACAAGGAGAAAGTGTTCACCTCATTAGATTAAAGTCAAGTCGAATCAATGAATGTCTGGATCATGGTAAAGGTCCAACTCATTATTAGTTTAAAAAAATTATGCTATATCTATCTATTCAGTATTTTTGTCTTTCGCGTAAATATATAATTATTATAATTTATAAAATAAAAATCAAATAAAGAGACCACCAGGTCTGTGATTTATTTTGTTTATCACTGATTATATATTAAAAAGCAGTAACAAATTTCATCTAATATTATGAAAATTATACTGATATATTCACCCATTCCACATATTAAAAATAATCAATCAAATCAATTTTAGTACAGTTTCTATTAAAACACGCAATAGAACATGTTTTAATTAAAAATAAAAATGTAAAACCACGACCAAAATAAGCCTGTTTATTAGAATTTAAATATTAATCTTGTGTACGTAAAATATGAGTCTTTAGAATTTTTTTACAAGATAAATATTCCCCCATTCCACATATTAAAAATCGGTTTATGCTTTAAAAACCAAAATAACTCATAAAATACACAATATAATGTTTTAATTAAAAGTAAATATGTAAAATCACGACCAGAATAAACTTGTTTGTTTAAAATTAAATACATTTTATGTGAGTCTAAAAAACATTTAAATAACTACTTAAAATCTCATGACCAATGCATTAAGTAAATTTGATTTAAATCCGTACTATACATAAATTATGCTGCTTCTGAATAATTAAGTATTTCCAATTTTATTTCACTGTTTCAAACTTTATATATTTCCCGGAGTTGCGGTTAAATTCTCGTGAAGTACGGTGGACTCAAACAATATAAAAAACAGCCCCACGCAAACGACGTTCAATTAACTCCCATCGACCGGATCCGGTAAAACTGATTTCAAAGAGACAAAATTAGCGTACCCAGTAAAGATGCAGGGGCGTAATCTCATCGCAGATGCAACTCACTCCGTATTGAAACCGACCAGTGCACGGAATTCCGACCGCAAAATCCTTGTTTGGATGCATGCACATTACCGGTCCGTTTATCCGTTCGTTGTTCCGTAACATGTAACACGCGCAAATCTTTGTCTGTCGGATAAAGTACAAATCGAATAGATGATTTTCAGATTACAACCGTTGTGACGTTGCGAGATGTGGCCGAGAAATAAACAAATTATGAAGAAAAAACCATTAATTCGATTTCGAACGGAACACCCCCAGGGCCCGGTGCATATTATGGTTTCGAGCACTTAACTGATTATGTAAGAATTTACTGCCCATATTAAAGGCGAAACAATAACTTCGGAAATTAAAAGGAACGTGAAAGCGAATTAAAATGAAGAAATATTGTACAGTTCGGTTGTAAAAGATTTCGTCGAGTTAAAAAATAAAAAAAACAACGGAACCTATTGCTTTCCGTTTTAATTAAAAAATATAAATTCGGGCCAACTTAAGGACACCGCTAATAAATTATTTACTGCTGAGGCGTTCGCTCCCCATTTAGTGAAATCTTAAAGGAAATTTACGCAACCGAACCATTCATTATCATTTCGTTAACTTGCAAAGTAAAAGTTTGCCCCCGAAAAGTTTGGCGGCGCAGAAAAACGGAATTAAACTGCTTAGCGGAGCAAAATATAATGCATTTTGTTTGGCCCGATTTTTCTAGTTAATTCTTTGATCCCAATTCCGGCTCGGAACAAATAAATTTAAATCTAAAAATTGTGCGGCCCCGATTTAATATGCGCATTTGATTAAACTGGCTGAGCAGTACAAATGTATCGCACATTATTTCGTCTGTCAGACTTGTTTCTATTGTGTCGATGTTTAACCGAAGCCGGTTGCATTGCGAGCGTCCTCATTGAAATTCGTCCGTCAAAAAAAAACTTAATTCGGTATTGTGCTGAAAGGTTTCGTAAATAAAATGTCTCAATTCGGGCGCATACCAATTTAGTCTAAGTAGATCTGCAGTGAAAGACACTGTGCCATTTCAGTGGCGATTCTTTTCGGCAATAAATTGTTGGACTGATAGAGGGAATTGCCTTTCCACAAAGGTTCGGCATAAAGGAGTTGAATCGGAGGAGTGCACAAGTTAAGAGCTAACATCGCGAGCGACGCGCTGAATACTGATTATCGCCGGATTGATGCACCCGAACGTATTCGGTTAAATCACTGTGATCAATTATACCGGATCCGCCCTACGGGCATTGCATTTTAAGCCCATCCCCAGGTTTACACACTACTCACTTTTATCGAATTAACTTTCAATCGCTATTTTTAATTATCATACTTTTCTAATATTACACTATATTTAAATCAGATTGTTATTCTACATACGTACAAATTATATTAATTTTCAATATTTTGTAATTTAATTCTGTGTTTTTTTTTAATTTCTATTGATTGAAACATTCATAAATTTCTTAGATATGTATTTATCAATATAATAAGTAGCTGGAAAGTAAAAAGAATTTAATGAAGAATATCTGTAGCATCGGTTAATAATAAATTAAATATTTTTTGGTACAAGAGCTTATTAGTATTTTTTATTAGTGTTAAAAAAGAATTAATTATCTATAAAATATAAATAAAGTTTTCTAAAATAATATTTGTAGCTTCAGCATAACAAGTTCTTATCTTTTCAAATATATAATATCTTTAAAACTTAGATGTAAAAACTAAATTGTTGAGTATTTTAATAAAATTTAAAGACAAATTAATTACTTTTGTTAAATATGTGACGTACTATAAAATATTATAATATTTTTATCAAGAAACTTTTTATTATTTTAATTATTTAGTATTTCGTTGTTTTTTACACTAAAATATTTTTTTTTTATTAATATTATTTAAGTATAATATTTTTTATTGTTTGTTTTATTTCGTTCACATTCATTTACATATTTTTTATCATAATAATTGAATCTAGTTAAAGATTAAAAGAGAATTTTATTAATTATAAATTTAAAGAAGAGTTTGTGCAGCATCTATTAATAAGAAATTAATATTATTTTTAAATATACCTTTAAAAACTTTAATACAAAAACTATATTTTTCAGTATTTTAAGAAAGTTTAAAAATTAATTAATTGCCTTAAAATAGAATTTTAATATTCATAATTTTTAAATATTATTCATATAACAAATTCTTATATTTTTAAATATACTTTTAAATGTTTTAAAATCCTAATACAAAAACTAAATTTTTGAATATATTAATAACATTGAAAAACGAATTAATTAATATTATAAAATAAATAAAATACTATAAAATATAATATTTTTATCATTTTAATTAAGTTATTTCCTTGTTTTTACACTAAAATATTTTTTTATTAATATTATTTTTTAAATATAAAATTTTTTATTGTTTATTTTGTTCACACTCATTCAGATATTTCTTATCATAATAATTCGATCTAATTGAAAATTAAAAATAATATGTTCATCTGTTAATAAGATTCATAATATTTTAAATATACTTTCAAATTTTGCTGCATTTATCAATATTTTAAGTAATTTTAAAAATTAATTATCTTGTATATTTTAAATTACGACAAACTCAGCCTTACAAAAGAGATAAATAGATTATATTACTTAGCATCAGACTTTTTATTATTTTGCTTTAATTTTATTACTTTCGTTAATTAAAATTAATTTACTTGCTTTTGTTTACTAACTGGCATTTTCTCAGGCTTCAAAAATATTCATCATTATAATACTGTTTACTTCGAAATTTAAAAAGAATTGTAAAATTATGTCGTAACAAGTTATGTTTCAGGTGGTGCATTTCAATTTATATTTAAATTAATTTTTCCCGTTTAAAGTCTATTATCAGACGCAACACAACACCATCAAAACGAAACGTAATTATAAATTTTAAATTAAGTGCTCGCCTCTCCTGAACGGCCCCCAGAAATAAATTAATACAAGTTCATTCGTTTCGGGAGCCGTTTCGGATGGTCCCTTGTTTCCGCGGTGACTTACTTAAAAGCGTAATCACCGTCTTCCGCGTAAAATTCGTGAGACAATACAGAAAAAAAAATAAAGTAAAGTAAAATACGCGAAAATTCAATCCCCCACCAATTATCCGTCAGCTTACGGATGCAAAATTTCGTCGGGCCGTTTTGAGCGCTGAAATATTTGCAGGGGCGATCCATTAAGTATGCGCTTGAAGGGTTTCCTCGTCGTCCCTTTCTTTAAGAAAACAAAAGTGTCGGAAAGTTTGAGCGAAGTTTGCCGTGAGATGTTGCCCGATCTCGGGACCTTGCGACTGGGGACCTACAATCACATTCTCGTAATCAATTTTGTTCCGAGAATGAATCGCATCCAAAATCGATTTTTTGTTTATACATAAATCACAGTGGGCAACATTTTTTTTTCTTTGCTGTCCCAACACAGACATATTACATTTTTTATTGAGTCACTATTTCTTCTGTCAAAACTTTTAAATAAACACAAAATCGAGAATAAATTACTTAAAATGTGGTTTCAGAATTATAACGAAGTCCAAAAAAATTATCAAGATGATTAAAAGCTTTATCTTGTATTATAAAAATGAATAAATCAAATTAACAGCCGGAAAATAACTCATCAGTCAAATTCGCACTATCATTAATAAAAACTACGAACGTGAATAATGAAACAAAAGATTTAAAATTAACAATGTTAACAGAGGTGTTTATTTTTACACGTAAAGACTAACTCTCGAATAGTGATTTAATTATATGTAACATAAATAAACAAAACAAATGTAGTCAGTAAAACAAACGAAGTATATTGCCAGAGCGAGTTGTTTGCAGTAGAAAATTAAATAGTTAATTCTGTCATAGATGCTGAAATGTGTAAAATAACTGCTAAAACAATTAAGTAAATAAAAGTGGCGGACGGCGAGGGAGTAGAGAGTGGAGGCAGTATTGACAAAATTGCTTTGCTAAACAAACACGGATAATAATAGGTATACACCGCTATTATACAATTCCAGTTTTCAGCTGAATTAACAAGAGTAAAACTTATTTCCTTGAGCGATTCCTTTGAAAAGGGACAAAGTTTGGAGGATATTTCAATAGAAATGCCAGATCTATCTGCAGGACACGTTTTCCATTCCCCATCAAGCGAGGCAGCAAACAACCCACGCTCGAAACTCAACAACAAAATACTCATCTACGTCGCTGAGCATACTGTGGCTGGCTGTCTGCCTCACCTCGCCTGCCTGCCCGCCTTGTTGTCCTCCTGCCCGCGCAGGAAGAACTACAGATGAAAGATAGCTTTAAGTTTTTCACGTTTGTGTCACTTCTCGGTGCGCCTATTCATCCTGAATTACTTCTGCGTCGCAGATATAAAAGATATATACACTGATACAATTGAAAATAAAAGGTGCCGGACCGGCGGAGATAAATCACTCATAAAACTTAACGGTCAACCGCAGCGCATGTAAAACTGTAAAACTCTCCTTGCCGATAGATAACATACATAACATAACATCTATTGATGTTTCACTTTGTTACCATTCTTATTTTTATCTCAATTTGTCGAATTAATTTTTCATAAGCCCAGTTTCAAAGGCAAAATGGAGATATATAATTGAAAAAGTAGCTGCTGGCTTCATGAAAGCTTTGCATGATAAGCTTCTTATATTGCAAAATAGCAGCAACAGGATTAGGACGGAAAAGTAGCAAAAATAAAATGGAAACGCGTTGTTAGCAAGCTACTGCGTCCCCAGCCGTAATTCAATTCAATTTGTCATCTAGACGGCACTTTTAGATTTCGCCCTCCTTTGCCATGCCATCGACGACATTTAATACGATCTATTCGGAATATGCATTTTCAATTGTGTTTTCTACGAGGTTTCATTCAAAATTTATCGCCTAATTCTATGACACGTCGTCTTCGTTAAAATTATGTAGTAACGAGCTTCAAATCTATGTAATTGTAAAACATTTGTCATCCACTTTTAAACAGTTTATCACACACGTAATGATTGAAGTATTAAATTAATTAACTCCTTGATTTAGCCACATAAAGTTTAATGTTTTGTTGCCGCAAGGAAGTGTTCAAAGACTAATTTCGCTTTGCTATTCAAATAATTCTAATAAACGTACACTGTTGCAAATATCCCATAAATAGATACTTAGATAAGAGTTACTCCGTTTGGACATTATACGTATACAAACCCTATTACAAATCGTCTTGTTCATTAGTTGATTTGTCGTTTGATGTCCGGCTGATTGGACGCTCTGTCGAAATTCATATAATATGCATGAGAATGGGCATATGGCTGATAAGCCCGTGAGTGATACCCGGTCGTTTTTATGGGCCCTGAGGCTTTTGTGCAAACGATAACTTACATTAATCCGACTTAGCGGAGAGCGAGTGAGAGAGAGATAGGTCACCTGAATGAGGCACGTTTCAAAGCTAAAGGACCTCTGATGGCCATTGATTAAACTCCTAGTTAGTAATAACCATGTTCGGCCGTAGATGTACAAAGCACTCCGTTCCATCATTGATGGAACACGCGGCTGTATCCCTTGGTGATTAGTCCGATTACCCTTATGTCAAAGCACGTGATTGTCCTACAAACACAGAACACCCCATTATAATATCAGTGCATATCTACAATAATTAGTTACAGTATTCCCGTGAATATCGCCCTTGTGTGAGATATTACCGAATTATGCGCTTGGCGGCTAATTGGATCAGTTCAAAGACGATCTAACACTAAGAAAATATAGCAAGGTTTTCAACCTGAAAATTTCAACTACAGGCAAACGATTAATCCACTTTAAATCGCAACCACTATAGTTTATAAAAAGAGATTTTAATACATTTAATAGAACGGTTTACAGATTGCCCAATGTCAAAAAGTAAAGAACAAAGATAATACCAGTCCATTAATCAAACGGCAAGACGATGAGAATATAAAAGTTTTAAATCGATGACTGACAACGTTCCCAATTGTCGACGAAATCCACTTTAATCGTTTTATCTCATTAATTATTGATTAGCATTAAAATTATCTGGAAGAAGGAAATTCACTTTGGCTCCCAGTCTATATATAAAATTTAAATCTATTAAAACAGCTCTTTCTTATGTTTCATTTTTCCAGTTAAGAGATTCGAAGGGATCCGGGCCCACGATAAAAGCCATTCATCTTGTCAAATAGCTAAGATTGTGCATTTGTCGTGACGGAGTGAAAACTCCGAGGGTATTACGTACATAAGCAGCGGAGATAAGATGATCGGAACCGATTATCCCGCGTCTCATTATGCGGCTCTCCATCTTTATCCAATTGCTTACATCCAGAGAGACCAACACATTTAGCGCCAGAGATTGGATCGGGAATTTATTCCGTTCGGTCCCTCCCTTTTCCCGCCACTCGAACATCTAATAATATTTAATTGAATCATAGCTTAGGCGAATATTTATGTTAGGTTTCGAGGTTTTTTTAAAATCCGTTCAATTAATTTTGATTTGTCTAATCGGGAATATGTCTCGTCTTGTTCCGATGGATTTTATCAAGGTAATAAATTATTTGAACGTCGGAATCTGAGATATGCCGGGAATGTGGAATAAATTAAAAAATACTAAGTGATTAAAAAATTGTTAAAAGTATTAGGGATTTTATATTTTCATTCAGGCGTTATAAATTTACATTCTTTGCATTTCTTTTTAAAAAAATACGAGGTCTTAATTTAACTAACGGAATATTTCCTCCCACGTATTTAAATATTTAACTGAGGGATCGGTAAAATTGTTATTGAAATCAAGCGGGCATTCTACATATAATTGGAGTTATAGTTGAAAACGTCCGGGAATTATAAATATTTTAAATCGACGAATCCCCAAACCGAAATGATCAAACCGAACAGCACACAAATGTGTATTTTAAAAGGTAAATTTGTTCGACCCTGGAATTAAATTTAATGATCAACTGTAAATCCTGGGTCCATTTACAGCCCACAAAAAGGGTAGATCCTTATTTTGAATATTTTAAGTGGCACCGTTGCCTGTATTAGCTCCCAGACATTAACGAGGAAAGGATGATTACTTCCGGAACAGGTTAAGCGGCATTGTGCAAACCAAATACATAACGGGAATTGCTGGTGTTTTAACGGCACGTTTTGTTTTTCAAAAAACCACAACCAAAAATTGTTCACGTTATTCGTATTTATTCGTGCTTTATTATGTCTGGCTTTGTGATTTCCACGAAGGTGAAAATATGTATGTAACATTCCTCGTTCGTGCATCTGTCAATCATGTTGATGGCACGATATCGGACTGCTGTTAATATTTTAGATGGCTCTATTTATTCATTCAGATCACGTAAATGCAAAACACAGTTCAAATTATATATTTAATAATATTGAATAAGTCGAACTTATAAAATATGAAACCTTTCATAAGATTTTGATGTATCTATAACGATTTTATCAGAAAATTCCACACAGGTTACTTCAAATATTTGCATGATTTATTTTTGTAAGTGGCAATTAATAATGTACGGAATATTAAAATGCTTGTGAATGTCAAAATAGCATTAAGATAGACTAAATAGTTATGGGCTAAACTAAATAGAGCATATATTGTACTTAACAACAATTTTTCGGCTGTTTCTAGATAATTTTTGGATACAGTATACAAAATATTCAATAGATTTTGTCTATCAGATTTACTTTTTACACCTTTAAAAGATTCAAGTCTCTTGCCGGGTCGTCCACTTCTTGCAGATTATAAATGTACTTCAAGTCATTGTCGTTTAATTCATTGAATATTGAAGTTTCTGTACAACGCAAGAAGGCTGAACGCCAAAGCTAGAGAAGTCCTTTTCACTAGACAGAAATAGGTGTAATGGCCACAAACATAACAAAAAAGGTTTGGATGATTTATATAGCCGTCTCCGTGTTGATACCATGCTTTTAGCGTATTGTTTTAATTCCAAATAACGTCGAAATGATGGCATAACTTTACTCACGAAAGCTCAATAACATACAGATCAGGGTAAGATAGAAATAGGCAGAAGTCAATATGTGTGTAAGGGGGATCAAGCAGGTACAAGAAGTTAAGTTGAATCATGGGCATTTCCACATATATCTAGTTGGATTTTAATTTTTGATGTGGAATTCCTATTTTGACCTCAAAAAATATCGTTATTACTTTACTTCTACCTTTTATCAGAACTAAATTCAAATATACTGCGGTCAAAAAAAAACGCAACACCTAGATATAAGTGATTTGTTCCAGTTTTTTTAGAAAAATATTAACCTATAATAGAACAATAATTGATTAAAAAATTAAACAAATATCTTAAAGCGTAAATTGTCAGAAGCTAATAATGGGTCGGACCCTTTCTTTGGAGAAAGATCTGAGAGGTTTGTGGGAGTTTGCGATAAATCTGTAGGCCGAAAGACCTTATACAGAGGTAAATAGATCGAAAACCAATTGGCCTTCATCGGCAAAAAATTCATCAGCAATCATCCGCGTTATACTCATCCTGTTCTTAGGGCCAATAATATAAGAGGACGGTCTTGTGGCACTAGTCTACCTCGCTTAATTATTTCTTCGTCGTACTCCAGGCACGTTAAACATCTAGTATAAATTACTAAATAAAACAAATTAAGCAATAAAACATTTCTTATTTCAATAGATTCCTACTTGTATACCAAATTTTATGAAAATATCTAAATGCGTTTTGGGTGTAATAAAGACATTGTGACATGACATTTTTGGAATCAGCCTAATAAAAATATCATAAACATTTGTTTAGTTTCTTACGCTATATAACCTATTATAAATTCATTATATTTTTATAATTATTCACAAACAATTAAGACGCAATTGTATGTATAAAATATCTTTCGTCATTTCTTTTGAATGGTGAAACGATCGTAAGTTTCCGAATGTCCCTTAATTTGTCGGAACGAAACGTACCATCCGGAAAAAAATTAATTTACTGTTCGTATATGTGTGCAGCTCAATAGATGAAAAATTGGGTGTATCATAGTGGATAGGAAAAGAAAAGCAATAACGTCAGAAATATATCAATAAACCGACCAAAAACTCGGCCAGGCGTACATGAGGATGACCCTGCGTCATCCGTCATTGTCACGGCCGCCCCCGATACATATAGGTATACGTAACAAAGTATCTCGGGCAACTGTGATATAAATTGGCTATTTGATCTCACGGTCATTTTTATCGGTCCGATGTAATAGATTTCTGATATGTTCCTGCGTGTTGTGCCATTATTCACCATATATTCAACTTCAGAAACAGTTTTTGTGTCGAACATCTTTCTCAATGTGTCATATTAAAACTTGTAAGTTGGTCAAGTACGATATATAAAGCGGTTTTTCCCCACAATACATTGTCCCAACAATCTACATTTATTCATGAGTGCAAATGTGACTCCCAAACCTGCCTTATTTTTCTCCCATTTGTGCTACTCAAGACCGGACGCGACTATTTATACGGAAAAAATACTCGCACTTTATTATTATTTTTTTCTGACCGTGTTCGTGGTCTCGTACGTCCGCAATCCGCAATTAAACGGTCCAAGCGTTGTTTGTGAAGCTGACAAAGACGCAATGTGGGAGGATGAATCTACGTTAATGTCTACATCAAAGCAAACATGTATATTCGCCGTTAAGTGTAATGTCATTTTTACGTGTCCACAATATCTAAATGAACGCCATTACCGGAAAAGCGAAACAATCAGCGGCGGCCACGTAAAAATAATCCGGAGAATCCGAAGCGCAAAACGGGAACCGGGAGAGAGGCAGTGCGAGAGAGAGACGCCGACGGACGAGTTAATCGTCGTTATTTTTCTTCGGTTGTTTTCTCGGAAACGCGGCCGAGGAAATCACGTAGGCCCTGTGACACAGTAACCACACCTAATGGGGGTCGTTAAGAGACGTTTTTCAGTCTGTCCAGGCCGTGTGAGACCACGAGGTCCCCCCGTAATTGCGTCGCGTTCGCCAATTAGCCCAATCTAAGGGACGCACGCCCGCGCTTATTAACGGAGTATAATTACGCTTTTAACGTTTTTTTTTTTTTTCGGCCGTACAACACGCCCCCGCAAACCTCCGGTTCGTTTTCATACTCTCGGTTTTTTTAATTCGCATAATTTGTCGCCGGGCCGCGGAAAAAAGTAATTAATGTAATTACGGAGGGATCCCTGTCGAATTGGTTGACTCATGTCGATGGAATCTTTGAGTTTGTGTTCCCGTTTGATCGACTCGTTTGGCTGAATTTTTAAATTAACGTCGGTGTTTCGCTATTCCACTTTAAAATTATATATTATTATTTATGTTTGTTTTATGTTTATTGATAACAATAACAGTTTAATAACATACTCATGCCATGAGAAAAATATTCTGAAGATTATTCTCAGTTTTAACCTCCTCTTCATAATTAAACTGTTTTGTAGATAACAACTGGACAATGACAAAAATAAATAATATACACATAGAAAAATATCTGGACTAGTGGTGGATGAGGCGGCAATTTAAAATTATGAAATTTCTTTAGGGTATCTAATGGTATAATTCGTCTTGCGCTGACTTGAAGAAGCTGAACGCCCACTTTATAGACAGCAGTAGAAAGGTCCATTGATCGTTTAACGTCTTGATAGGCAGACATAAGTAAAATACCCCAAACTGTCCACCATCTAGTTATCAAAAATTTTGTCAGGTTAAGACTATTTTAAGTCTTTAAGAGTTCCACCAGATTCACCAGCTTCAATTCAAAAAATAGAACACACATTTTGACTATACATAATTTAAGTCACAACTTTGCAAAACCTTAGTTTTTCATAAAAAAAAATAAAAAAAAATTGGAACCATGTTTAGTAGCACTAAGTACTAAGTACCAAGAAATGCTTATTTTATTAATTTATTGTTTCTGTTTCTCTAAAAATGGAATTTAAATATATTATTGATTATTGATATATTTACACTTATGTGACTTTTATGAGGTAAATCTTTCAAATTTTTTAAAACATTATTTTTGCTTATATGAAATTACAAAAATAGAACATACATTTTGAATTTGTATACATAATATAAGTCAGAACTTTTCAAAATCCTAAAGCTTTTCATAAAAAATAAATTGAAAACATGTTTAGCCAAAAGTACTAAATACCAAGAAATGATTATTTTATTACTTTATTGTAAAAATGTTTATGTTCCTGCTTCTCTAAAGATTAAATCATAGTTTCTAAATATTTATTTTTACATTTTTACATATGTCATTTCATGAATAAATTCTTTCAGTGTAATTTTTTGTATATCTTATCTTAGCTTTTGTATAGATTTACTTTTTTTAATATTGTAATTTAAAAAACTTTCTTTAGATAATAACATTCCTGGATCAGTTTCACTGATGTGAAGTACCTTTAGGTTTAACAATGAATTAGTAGCAGCTTGTGCATGTCAAAATTTTCACAGATTGTTCCCAATACCATAATTTAAAAAAAATATATTTTGATAAAATTGCATGAAAAAATCTTTAATTGTCAAACGCCTAATTTTGTTATCATCCTTAATACGTGAAATCTATATTTCCATTTTCTGATGAAATTGTTACATGAAACTTCTTTCTATTTGTTGGTTCATCTCCGTCTAATGTCTAATGATTTTGTACAGTATATTAATTAATTTCTTCGTTGGTACAGTTTTTAGAATGACCTCCATGTTATTTATGTTTAATATTTATAAAACACAACAAATAAAATTCACAAAATCTTCTCCAAACGCATTGTGCTTCTGTTGTTTTAAAGTGATGGTTAAATTATAATAATAATTTTTAACCTGAATACAATGTATATAAAAAATAGTACAAAAAGCTTTAAATAATATCTTTTTATTTAATAATTTAATTTTATTTATTCTCTTTTTCAAAATTAATTAAATAAAAAAACAAGATTATTTAACATTGACACATAAATTGAATACAGGGTGACCTTGGTTAAATGAAAAAAACATGTACCATATTTATTTGTAACATGATTTTAATGAAGAATTAAAAAAGACAACATAAAACTCTATGCATAAAATAAAACTTGTCCTCCATGTCACTTTTCTGAGGTATACTATACAATTGTTCCAATATCAAATCGGGAAAAAAATTATATTTTTTATGAAAAGTATAAATATGGCATTGAATTTCGCATCCTCGCAAATTAATACATATCAAATTTCATAAAAAATATTGGATATACACATTCTTATAATCAGTTTATTTCTTCTGATCAACTAAAAGTTAAAAATAAAATCGACGATTAACCAATTTAAGAAATAAACATTTTTTTTATAATTTACAAAACAAAACAAAAAACTAAATATTTTATTATAGTTTTTCTGTCAGGATTCTATTTAGTAAAAGCAACGTTTTCAGTTTCTGTTGTTTATTCACATAACCCCACGTGAAACTCTTCGGAAATGTTATTAGCTAAGATGCCTTGCGTACGAGCTTAACACTTTGACAGTTGAACTGTAAACAACTTAAGAGTTGGGAAACTATTCCAATACATTGACAGACAGTTTATAGATTATTGCAACCGACGAGCATCACAAGGATATTCCTGAACTTGTTCTTATTCATTATACCAAATTCGTTCAATTTATGTGCATCAAACTTGGTACAAACTTTGATTTAAATTAAATGTAATACTGGGATATACACCAAGCGTATAATCTTTGAGAAATTACGTTGAAAATATTTTTATCGTTCCTCAAACGGTTCGGCGTTATTAAACTAAAATTAATTAAATCTCACCTTACGAAATAATTTTATCCTATAAAAAGGCATCATTCAAATTTTAATTGCATTTTTCTCAATGCCCGATGTCAATTTGTATAGGCACTGTGCTCGCACTACGGGTTTAAAGCGTGAAAATAAACAGGGAGTTTAGAATTGAACGTCGTTAAAATTTCGCATTGTCGTTTTGAGGTGCGCAGTCGAAATTTTCAGTTTAATTAACTTATATCCGAAACACTTTAAGTGCAGTTTGGTAGTTTAATTACGACGTTGCAGAACTTGAATCGGGAAAACATAAAACTTACAATGAGAGAGCTTAAAATGTGAATAATTAAATAGAAGTCGAGAGCGGCATTAAGGCGGAGGATGGAGGTAACAAGCCGTAATTAATTGAGGTGTAGTACGAGTGTTTTCAGAAATTTTACTAATTGAAAACGATAATTATGAAAACAAACGGTCGTAATTTACAACGGTTTTCGACCGGGCGTTTTGTTTTCTTTTTTTTTTTGCGGCGAACACACCAACTCATTACCGACTCAAATCGCGAACAGCTTCAAAAGGACCTGAAGTGCGAAAACGTCGATTGATCGCGATACCGCAAGATTTTACCACCAATTTAATTAAGCCGCAAAATAAAGAAACACTAACTAATCGGTTTATAAACGCAAAGTGAGGTTTCGGTTCCTATCATAATATGAATAATATGAGAAAGGCAATATTTTAAGAACTGCATCATCCCACGGGCGCAATTTGATGCGAGCACATGAAAGAACTCCTAATGTCGTTGTCTGATGAATTACGGTATGGAAAATGTGAGGAAAACCACCCCCCATAACGAATTCAAACACGGGCACGAACTAATTTTGTGTAATGACATAATTTTATTACGTTCGAGATGACGTTTCGGTTTTGATCTTCAATTTCCTTGCGCCGCGGTTCAGCTAGTTTGTTCGGCACAGCAATCCTACACAGAAACTGCATTTAGCGTGGGACGTCATTGGCAAAACCCGGACTCCAAGGTGGAATAGGAAGGAGATGCGATCAAAACCGAACTAATTAGCAAACTGAGTACGCCGGTGTATACACTCCGTGATTTCCTTCTGTTTACTGCACGCCCAACGAACTCGATAACCATTACCTATACTGTCAACGTAAAGGGACTATTTTCAGAATAATCGATGCTCCACACTACATGGATGGACGGTTCGTACTGCAAACACTACCGTTATTAATTGTGCAAATGTCCAAAAACTTCCTAAAACTAACTAACGATGAGGTATGGTTTTGTGTTTTAAAAACATTTTCATTTACCATTTTCGCTCTATAATTTCATTGTTATTAATTAGTAAATTAAACAATGCAAAATTTATATGAATAACTATTTAATTAGGTGCATTCATGTTATTTTTGCATTCATTAAATCACAATTAAAAACGAAATAACAATGTGGCTTAATTTCGCCACATAAAACAATAACAAAATAACGAATAAAATTAACTGGATATAACGTGAAGCTCCATTTTATTTGAAAGTATAAAAAATCACCATTGTAATATTTTAATATCTAACAGTAATTAGTACTTTGTGAAAGAATAAATAAAATTCTGGATTTTCGTCGAGTAAAAAGAATTTTAATAAAGGAGGAATGTTTTGTAGGAAACTCAATAATGAGCATGAGAATGTAATTCTCGTGCATACTCATAAAGATAATGAAATATACGAAATGGCTCGATGATTGTAAAATGCATTTATAACATATATGTGTTGTAATTTTATCTTTTTTATAGCTACGTCAAAAACAAATTAGATTTTATTTACTCCCTTTCACGCGACACTATGATCCCCAAAAGAAGATAAACGTAATATATTCCCCTATCCAAACACAGACGGAAACTAAGAACGAGGACAGACAGAGTGTCAATAAACAAAGTGCCAACATTAAATAAATAAATTATGGTGTGTAAATGTTTCCCAAAACGACGCTTTAAGAGGAGGTTATTCCGAAAATGCGTGCGATGTAGACACGTGCACAATTCATTGTATTTCGACCATTCAAAAACTAACTTTATTCTTTAAAATAAATTAAAAGTTTATTGGCATATGATTTTATATGTTAACCGTAAAATGTAAAATTTAACAATGTATGATTTTCTTATTAATTTTTTAGATAAACTTTCATAAAATATGAATATCACCTTTTAATATTACTTAACACTGATGTTTTCGTAGAAAGTAAAAAATTCTAAAATAATGATGTTTATTTTACGTTGATATTTTGTTATTGACAGAGATCGCAGAAAGTAAAATTCAGCCCTAAAAAATTAAGGGATAAAGTGAGATATTTTTACATAATCCATAAAATACATTCATCATTTTAACAATTTTATATAATTTTAAAAACTTCTTTACTTTTTTATTTTATTCTAAAAATTATTTTTTATATTATAGATTAATTGCAATTATTTGTTATTTTTACATTTTCAATAAACCATTAACATTAAGTTTTAATAATTTTATGAAATATTAAAGAACATATGTCTTTTTTATTTTTTAGAAGAATAAAGCTATTTCCTAAAAAGTTTGCTGTATGCAATATAGTACATAATAGTACATACTATTATTTTTTTATTCAACATATTCTATAAAATGTGAACACTAATTTTTAATAACTCTATTAAATAGAATTAAACAACATATATTATTTTTATTATAAATTAAGAACATTTTTAACAGAGTGTTCTTAGTAAATAAAAATTAAAATTAATAGTTAATTGCAGTTATTTTTTAATTTTACATATTATAAAATATAAACTTACTACTTGAAATATAATTTTATTTTATTAACTTAAAAGTCTTAACAAGTACAACACACCTGAAAACTAATCAACTTATATATTTTTATATTTTTAATCCATAAAACAAGAACAAGAATTTTAAGTAACATTAAAAACCATATGCCTTTTTATATTATAGAAAATAAAAATTCCTAAAATTAGAGTTTATCTTTAATTTATATTAATATTAGTTAATATTATATATAACTTACATATTTATTAAAATTAAATTATATTTAACAACGAATTTTTTGTTATTAATCTGTAAACAGACCGTAGAAAGTAAAATTCTTTCCTAAAATTTATTTCTTGGAGTTAATAAAAAATAATGAAAAATGAAATGGTTTATTTTTACATTTGTACATGTTCATAAAAATATGCACACTATTTCATATAACATTAAAGACTATACTTTTCTTAATTTGTAGATTCTCTCTCTAGTCTTCCAATTCTTTCTTATGGAAAGTGAAAACTGAATATATACACTAGTTTTTAATAATTTTATTAAGATTTTTTTTTTTTTTTTTTTTTTTCGTAGAAAACTTTTTTTTTTCAATCATTAATTAGTAAAATTCTTTTCAAAAGAAATAGAATCAGACACTATTTTTTAATAGTTGCATATAACATTAAAGGACGCATCGTTTTTGTAAAGAGTTCCAAGAAAAAAAAATAGTTTGGATAATATTCGTCGTGAAATTTAATAAATAAAATGGCATTTATGAATTCGAAGGCAGCATCGAACAACCTAATCCGAGCAATTTATTCGTTAAATCCTGCCCGAGTTTATTTGATTCTGGAGCAAACAAGAAAGGCGTGTTCCACGATCGTGGAATGCCGTTCGCGAATAGTGCACTGAATATTAAATTTTTCTTTTTGACAATATTACTTACACCTACAGTGGGCCCCGTATTAAATTCGCACAGGTTCGATTTTATCGTGCGCCGATTCCCGGATAAATGCCGGAAAAGGTTCTTCGAATGCCGCTCGCCAACAACAAATAGTTTGAATTCGTCGCGCTCGCTCAGATTGCATATCGCGACACGTCGAACGACTCGCTTTTCACTAAATCCTGCACGTGTAATATTATATTTTTGACCCGCATTTCCATTCGAAAATATGTCGAATATTCCAATTTTAAATTAAGTTTCACACGTGCATAGGTCTATTTTCCTTAAGTCGTTTGAAATATGTTGGATATCCTACATAAAGGGTCTTCATATTTTAAATAACTCAAACGTAACGACGGAAGTGTATAGGAAACGACAGGAATAACGGAAAAATCGATGTGAATACGAAGAATTCAATTATTGGCGTCCTTAAAACTAATAATTTTAATAAAATAATAGATGAAATATTTTTTTAATAGTGTTTACTTATCGATCAGTGTACAAATAGGGCACATGCAGTCCGTCGGGGGCCTGCTGAATTCGTAATAACTCTCTGTCTGGCGGAGCAGCCAATTAAACGTCGTTTTGTTTTAATTTTTGCATTGTATAAGGGAAAAGGGGGCAGTTTTGGTGAGGATACGAATGCATGTCGCTCCAGGTGAGTAACGCCGGTGGCGTAGGGAGGAGTGGGGTTAGTAGCCGCGCACTGAAATCGCTTGGTTCGTTGCCGTCTGCACGGACCCCGTGAAAAACACTGAAGGTATAATTTCACGATGAATGAATTGTCGCGTGAATTTTTTATGGGCTTCCGTCGGCCGTCCACATGCTTTCTCATATATATTTCTGACCGGAGTGCTTTTCAAGGAGCGGAATCGCAAGCAAGGCGCGCACGATCCAATTCATCCAATTATATGCTTTTTATATACGGCCCTTTCATGTCTCTTCACCACTTTTTTTTCCAAAGGGTGGTGAATTAATTGAACAAAAAATTTCCAATGTTGAGCCAAATTACAGTTTCTGTTTACCGTTTCTGTGTACCGATCTTACATTATGCATTTGCAAAAATTACACGTTCGGCCCAATTGAAAGAAGTTAATGCCGTTGAAGGATGGTAAACTCGAGGATTAGCAGTTCTGTTTGCATATACGTACGTGTAACTGGAATAATAGAAGGACTCGGTTAATCCCATTCAAGAAATTAATTAAAGACGAAACCCGACGTGAGCCAAAAGTGTTTATCATCATGCCTGCGTAATTATAAATTCATTTAAAAGGCTAAACAAGTGCAAATACGCGAACAATACGGCGACCCCGCGTGCCCGGGTCCCTTCCGGTTATATATCAAGGCTTATTATTGCTCGGGCCTCGGATGTAGGCTTGGCAGGAACACGTTCAAAAAGTTCCACGTGCAGTTTTGTAAAAGTTGTGCGAGAAAATCTGGGGAACGGCAAAAGAGAATGGCAGACGACTGGATATGGAAGTAGATAAGAACACACAATAGGAGGGACGCACTCAATGATGAATACGCAACCCCAACCCATCCCGAGATTCCAATCGATTCAAAAACTTTTAATGCCTTATTATTACGACGAAATGTGAATAATGCGAACAACGGCTCGCCCAGCATATCCAGCCCGAAATTACACGGCTTAAGGGATATCTTTGGTTATCATCTCGCCCGCCTTTGAATATCAAGTTTTCCTAAATATTTTCGGAATAATTTTAATGAATTTTTACATTTGAATACCTGTTACTATGGCTTGTTTCAGACGCGGGGCTTTTTGCCGCCTTTTATGTTGAAGCTGACGGCCGTGCCAAGATAATCAGGCCTAACGAAGTTTTACGGTTGAAAATTTGGCGAATGCGCCCGTTGCTACATTAAAACTAAATTTCAATCGTCTTTTTGAATCGTTTCCATTCAATTCCGTTATACCAACTAGACTGCGTAGGACAGTATTGATCATCCGTTATATAAAACAGGTGATGACAGTTTTAAGCTCATTGTTTAATTATCGTATCAACATCTCTTGAATATTCATTACAGTTTTAATGGACTGTTGGAAATGATAAATTGCCGTATTAAAAGTTTTCTGCATTTCACTATTTAGATAAAATTATGGTATTTTTCGAGTTTTTTTTATCAAAACAACAAATTAAACAGTCGGCATAAAAACTTTTTGTGCTTAATCGCCTCGCATCGAATGAATAAAATAACCGTGTCTATGGTAAAAATATATTTTAGCTCCCATCGTAAATACAACTACAGGTAAAACGGTAACATTCCGGAACGCAATTATGCGGATAGCGATACAACTGTATTATAATAAAATTAATAAAAGACATATCTTGCGTGCACAATCAATTTGGGTATAAAAATGTATACGGCATTTCGGTAGGGACGGTTTTATAGCTATTTTAGTACAATATATCATAAGATAATTGGATTTTAAGGCTATGTTATTTTAACGTGTGTAGGAGCTGAAACCTATCGTGCATTCAGGCTTGCGTGAACGGACCACATAAGCCGAAGAAAATATGTGAAATATTTCAATTTGGGTAAAAGGGACGGGAATAGGTGAATTACTTAAATGTTTACATGAGTGTACCGTTGAACTCATGCTGCGCAGCCACAGCGATTCTTTATCTTAATTCCGTGATCTTTATTTGGATTTAGTTTTTGTTGCTTCCAGTTTAAAGTTTTACTTAAATAGTTCCGTTTATTTTATTGTTGTTGTATTGCGATCTCAGGATTATGCTTTTTAACTAAAGGCGGAGACAAAATACGAACTTTGCAGCCCCATAAGCCGGATTAAATCTTGTTTCTCTTTTTGATTATGCGCTAGATTTTAATTAAACATTGAGCCGAAGGTTTAAGTTCTACTCTATTGGAGATGTTTAATCCGGAAGTTTTACATTACTAAGTCGCACTTGTAAATTCGGCGCCGTGAAATATTTAGAATTGTCCTTTTTAGATTCAATTGAGGGCAGCTATTCTCTAAAACGATATTATAAAGCATGGTTGTGGAGCTTCCTATTTTAATGGTAGTTTATTATTGAATGGCGGCAAAAAAGTGCTTGACGTCGGATAGTGGTTTACCGGAAAACAAAAAGGAAAGCTGAAACTGCGCCATTTTACGTACACAAAATAGTTGTGACGTTGGAGTTAGCTCCGGCGCGCCAACCGAAAACGACTATTTATTTGAAACATTGCCATATGCAAATGGAATAAGAAAATAAATTTTTCGTTGTAAACGTCAGTTCCTGTACATAACTAGGATACAATAAAGTAGAGGGATACTTTATGTTTGTAATATAGTTGCTCCAATGTAACTTTTCTTTTGTACATTTCGCCATGTGAGACGGTCAAAATAACAAGTAAACTTCGAAATATGGACGAGACACGACTTCAGCGGACTAACAAATAAACATTTTGTTGCCTCTCCCGTATTTTCTGTTTGTGTTTTGGATGTTGTATTTATGAAGGCTTTCCCTCTATTCGCAGGAATTGTAAACGTGCTCTAATCACAATAAAATGTATATTTGTTTGAGGCCCTCGTATTTTTTCCATTTCTTTATTAGACCAACATTACATTACCATAATCGGCACACTATCCAACCAAGTGATTTTAACCGGTTGCTGTTTTAAGTAGAACGTAATTGGTCGAGCCAGAATAATTAATTCTAATTTATGCCCATTATTTTCAATATGTTGAATGTGCAAAACATTATTCGTGAAGTAGATATGGTAGGTGTTCCAATTTTGTATTTGCCTATTGCACACAACTGGCCCGGAGCGAGATTTACTGTCTGCCTTTATAAAGCGTTCTGCTTTTGTACAACGTTCCCACGAACTAGCAAAGGTAAACATAGACTTTGATGTTGACTTTTATTAAAATGTAATTTATCAAAATATTTACATTAAAATTTAATAATTAAAATAAATATAGTCTGAACGGAATTTGTTTGTCGAATGCGAAAAAACATAATTGAATCCTTGTCGGAGTTGTTTCGTCAATTACGTACCGCAGTTGTGTGACTAGTAAATATTATTTTTTAATAATGCCTAAATAATTTTTACGGCATTTTTTTTATCTGCAATTAAAATCGTCGCATGTGTGCGTCAGTTTTACACCTGTTGGAGCGGCCACGGATAATATGCATAAAAGTGAGCGGTGGGTATGTGTGCCTTGTTACCGTCCCACTTCTACGGATAAATATATAAAACGAAACCCTCTAAAATTGTTTATAGGCGTTCGACGTTATTACCTGCACTTTCGGCCTTGCGCCCCAATAAAACCCATAATATATTCATGATTTTATCGGTTGTTTATTATTACAACGTCAAATTTGTGAACATAATTTCAGGGGAAATGTGATTACACGATACCATTACATCAAATTTGGCGCTGTTCACGCGTCGATTATGTGTATCGTGAAAATGTGTATGCAAAGTAGAAGCCATATTTTTAACGCAATTAACTTTATTCGTCGGGTTTAATTTCGGGCTTTTACTAAATTAAGCCGTGTCATAAACTTTTCAGTGGCACTCGCTGCAGGGGTTTGATCTAGATTCCCCACAAATTTATTCATGGTTCATGTTTCTGTTGCACTCGTACAAATTATGCAATTAGTTAGTTCTTTTGCGGATTTGTGGGGGAAATTTGATATTTGTGTCCGGATAAAACTTCTTAATCGCCCATTGTAAACATCACACGAACATAATTAATATCGGATTTTAAATAGCATTCAAACTGTAATTTAAAAAGATAATATATTAGGTACAAGAAAAAGTAATTTGCGTTTTTGGTTCATGATTTACTTGAATTAATTTTTATGCACTGCACCGCAAATATATGGAATATTTATTAAATATCTTTTTTACTACAAAATTTTGAAAGTATTCCATAATTTTGCGGCGCAGTGTACGAAATGGATAATTTTATTTATTATTTTAATTATTTCAAAGACTTTGCTGCCAATGACACTATATTGCAATAAATATATTATCAAAATAAATCTTAACAAACAATATAATCTCCTGCATGAATTAACCAAAACTGCATCAGCAGCGGAATTTTTAAACCAATGATAAAAATAATGTCACCAAATCCCTTGGAATATATATATATATATATATATATATATATATATATATATAGATGAAAATTACTTAAAATTAAAAAAAAAAAACAGAAATTAACCTCTACATTTTTGCAAAAAGTACTAGATCAGTCCTCCTTGCTTTACGAACAGCTTCCACCTTCTTTGGCATACTCAAAATTGGTGAACGAATAAATTCTTCTCTAAGAGCATTAACAAGCTCCACATCTAGCCACTGCATCCGAGTAATGTCATCACCTCCAAAACCTACAGTTGGAGCGATGTTTTGGTCTCATTACCACGTTTACGCTATGTCCAAATACGGCTAGCCAAGTTATTTAATGTGTAGACTCATCTGTGAACAAATAATTACGCCATTCGACTACAGTCCATTAGCGGTGGTTAACCAATGCTCTGAGAGCAAACCGACGCTCCCTGTTTAACAGAGGTTGTAGACAATATTTTCTGGGTCTAAGACCAGTTTCATACAATCTTCTTCTAACGGCAGACAAGTTTACGGTGATTCCAACATCTTCACGAAGTCTGGATGTACAGGATCCGATTTAGTGTAGCAGAAATAATCAGAAGACGGTCCCATTTTCTGGTTGTAGCTCGTTCTCAACCACTACCATGTCATATATTGTCATTAAGCCAAATTTTCATTAACATTTTACGGAGCTAATCAACAGATATATGAAGAATGAACCGAATAAAATGTGGTCAAATCCACAAAATGGCTTTTTTAAAAATGAAAATTTAACAAGAAATGTTTATTTTTATGTATATTAATAATAATAATCCATCTAGAGCTACAAATATTCAAATATTACTGGCCACAATAAAACATATTGAAAATCTGGTAAATTCAAATTATTTACTTGTGCAGTGTATTTCATAATGTGCTTATTATTTATATTTGCCATTGTCCAATTTTTTACGCAATGAAAGAAAATTCTGAAGAGGAGATCAAAACTTCAAAACATCAAGTTTGATGTATTTGCTTGTAGATTGTGGGCAAAAAACTGTTGAGTGTAATGGGTATAACTTATTATTTTGTTGAATAAAAATTATTTTCAAGAAAGTTAAACATAAAAAACATAAAATACTTCTTCCACTAACTAAAATTAGACTCTTCTAGATATAGCCAAATAAGTTTTCTTAGATTTAACCTATCGATTATCGATTTAAAACACCAAAAAAACTAAATATAATATTTACTCTCTTTAACAAAGATGTTTTCGATTCTCCGGCGGTAATCACTCAATTCATGAATGGCCCGCCGTCTGCGAGAGTTCGCTTCGCCCGGTCGAATCCCCCGGTATTTTCTTTTTTTTTTAGTCGTGGCCGCGAAAGATGCTGAGCGTGCAGTGCGTCCACGAGGGATCAATATGAAAGTTTGAGGAGGTCGAGGGCCGTACAGATAGTGGCCAGCATAGTCAGCAAGAGTGCCGCACAGATAGTGCCGGATTTAACCGGCCGGAACCCACTTCTTGTGCCGTCGTCGTCCTTACGCCATCCTCCTGTCGCGCGGCTTATTGAGTGCCGAGGATTGTGCAAAACTTCAGGAACCAATATGGAAATTCTCCGCAGACGGAGGCCGTCTGTGGATGCACGAGGACACTGATTTATCGCTGCTGGCGCGTCACGAGTCGCGGTTTATTGAACGGTTTCGTTATATATATAAAAAAAAATTCACTTACAGCTTTATTTTCAGCAAAGAGATATGGATTATTCACTGTTATTCGATAAATGCGTAGTCCTATTATTGATATTGGAAATTTATATTAAAATTGAGTAAATGATTAAATTTTATTCTCCAATTATGAAATTTTCAGTTTTTAATTAATTTAAATTGAAAATTGGTTTCTACCTTAATCATTTTAATTAATAATCAAAATGTGTATTAGATAAGAATACTTTTTCTACTTATATATTTTATCATTAATTATTTATTATTATCAGTAAACAAATAAATTATAAAAAAAATGTTATTGTATCATAATATAATACTTACAGATAATTAGTTATAAATGTTTTTATACCTTATCTATATCTTCGTAATCGTCAAAAAACTTTACTTATTAACATATCCTTAGCAAAATTTACAACCTTTTTCTTATAAATTTATTTCGTCTGATTAAATAAATTAGAGATTAAAGTAGGAAGAATATCTGAGGATTTTATATATTGACTTAACGGATTAATGTTCAAAATCAGTTTAATTCTTAGTGGAAACAACAATACTTAGTTGTGAACAATGTTCACTGATCTCAGCACTCAATTATATACTTTTAAAGATGTTTTAACAAGCTCTAAATTGATTGTGGGGATTAATTAGTAAATTCAATATCTGATTTTCTGGATGAAGTTATTAAATTTGCTATAAATATATTAATATACAAAGTTATATCTAGTAATTTCCATACAGTTTCATAAAGGATTTTATAAATAAGTAAGACAAATTGAAAACTGAAATTGACAACATAATCATAACTGAAGAATTTTTATTTTATTATATTATTTTTTGTAGATATTAATTTTTTTGAATTGACACTTCCTATTTAAAATGTAAATATTTTTTTATATTTATAACTTGATTTTAACATCCCAATTAATGACACGTAAGTTACTATATGATATTCTAGAATATTTTTGACATTGTATATTTTTTGATTGATTGAAATTGATACCATTGCCTGGCTAGTCCACAGTCCAAACATTAACCCTATCTGGGACATGTTTGAGACACGATTAAGGAACCATCCAAATCGTCCTAAGGACTTCTAGAAAGTAAAAGGCCTTTTTATCGAAATTTAGTATAAGTTAATTTCTTGGAAAAGCATAGTTATTTATTGTCTGGATTAAAATCCAATTACAAATTAATATAAATACGAAAGTGTACAATAAAAGTGAGCCACCTTGTATGTACTATGTTTATTACGTGCACGTACCGACTTAGTTGTGTTAAATAATGGCAATCTTAATGCTGAAAGTTACATTTTGATCATTCTGGAAGATTATGTCGTGCTATATACTCCAAAAATTTGTCCAAATTTTTTATTAGTTCAGGATAATACTGAACCGTACACAGCTCGTGTGACCAAAATTATCTTGCGTGATTGATTGAAATTGATACTATTGTCTGGCTAGTCCACAGTCCAAACATTAACCCTATCTAGGACATGCTTGGGATACGATTAAGGGACCATTCAAATCGCCCCGAGGACTTCGAGAAAGTAAAGTCCCTTTTTGGTATAATGTAGATAGTAAGTAAGTGTAAAAAACAATTCTTATCACAAACACGATTATTTATTGTCTTGATTAAAATCCAGTTACAAATTAGTAGGAATACGAACAAAAATGAGCCACCTTGTATATAGTACGTGTATTGTGTTTGATTGGTCGTTAAACCATTTAATTTTCAAAAAATTGTGAGGCAATAAAAATTAAATAAATAATAATATACATCGACTAAAGTTAAACTTTAAAATATCAAAATTTGATGGTTTCAAAAACAGTAAAAGCGTCCGGAAGATAATCGACTTGGCGGTGTCCATCGGCAGCAGAGAACCGCCGTAAAAAAAAAGTGGACACACGAACAAGGGAAAATTTACGAAGTGTAGGAAACGTCGCACACACATATATTCTTAGGGTGTCATTTAGATATGCACATATCAGCATCCAGTGTGTGAAGTGGTGAATCTGCGGCGAGGAGTGGGTCCGGATAGTGGCAACCGCAGCGCCACATACGCTGATAGATGACCAGCGCCGCACTTTACAGCATTTTATTTATTGCTCATTTCATTTGACCGGGGACCGCGCCCGCCGCCCTCCCTACGCGGTGATGAATGTTCGGCCATGTATTACGGTGTCACTGCAGCGCGGGACAGCTTTATTGGCAGCTCCCGACCAACGTTCCCAACTTTAAAGCCGAATTTATTCTGTGCGGATTGTGCCGGATTGCGCACACCGTTCCACCGAACAGATGTGATTGCAGCGTTCTACTCGTAATTAACGATTTTCTCTGTTTGCACGAATCGTTTTCCGATAGCGCGCCCCGAAAACTTTTAATACTAAATAAGCACCGGCCGCCCGTCCACTGTATACGGGTACGTACCCGCCCGACCCGGCGCATTTGCATCAAAATGACCGGACCCGACGCCGATAATGGATTTAACGGGGTGTCAATTGATTTTGCCTTTGTGACGAACTGTAATTAATATTATTGTCCGAGCGGGCGGGCCTTCGAAATCGTTCGTGATTTATACAATTGTTGCGGAAAAAGCGGCGCCGCATTCCTTTCAATTAATCCGCCACACCGCCCTCATTTCACTATTCGATAAATTAGCTGTTTATCCTCCGGCCTCCGGATACGCGACTGAAAGAGAGGCAAAAAAAAAAATGATTGCCAATTTCGCATGTATAGAAATATCTTGGCGGATCGGTCATAATCCCGGCGGTAACTGAATACATCAAGGGCCGTATTTTATTAGAAAAGCGTATTATCAGTTAGAGTGCGAACGGCGAGTTCTCTTTATTGCGGACACTCGGGACACGACCGCAGAAAAGCCCCGACCCCGCCAGTAACCCCCATTGACCTAACAAAGCGATTTTTCCGGGGCCCCGCATACTCCGCACGTGGGCGGGGGCCGTGGACCGGGCTAGAAAAAAATATATATTTCCTCTTATCACGTAAGCAGAATCGTATTTCGGAGGGTCCGCAGCGGCATGTACAGGGCCGGTATCTAATCTGTGCCGGTAAGTGGTCCCGCGACGCGCTCCTGAGACCCTCCATCTCCCGGAATGCACCTGTAGGATGATGAATCCGTTCTGGCGTCGTGTCTATTTAACGGCACGGTAATCGCATAATCTGGATGAATTCTGTGCAACGTTTATCGGATAGGTTTTCTTAACCTGACACGATATCTTCAAAAGATCGGGTTCTCAGGCTTACTTTATTTGTATGTAGATAACATACGGGGTGACTCGGAATGGTTACTTTAAGTATTTCCCGATAAGCTGGAGAAGAGCTGAGAACTGATTTAAGTGTCGAGATTTAATTTTCAGAAATTTTATCAAAACCTCTAACAAATTTAAAAAGTTTTAATAACACAAAGTATTAGAGAATTTTGAAAAAAATATAGCCTTCTAAATAAGTAAAAAAAAACATTTTTGAATATATTTTAGTACGTTTAAAAAAATTCTAATAACACAATATGGGAACACTTTTTTACGCAGAATTAGACAATTTATAAAAAATATATAACATAATCTCTTCCGAAGTATATAAAACTGTCTCAAAATAACCATAATTGAATTTTTTTAAAATATTCTGAAATATAAATTTTAACGACATTTCTCATTCACAACAATCCATAACACCTCCATGTTTAATAGTTGTTTTAACTTATTTTGGATGAAGTTTTTAGGACGATGAACAAACTATCCACCATCACCGAAATTATTAAATATCGGTTTAATAGTACTTTTTCCAATCTTTTGCTGTCCAGTTGCGATGACAATGAGCGAAAAGAAGTCTTCCTTGTTTATAAAAGACCAATTTTTTTTGCGGGACGTCTTCCTGGCAGTCCCGCCTCCACTACCCGACACTGAACTGTCCTAACTAATTCATAAATCTTTTAAAATTTGAGTTGGATATCCTAAATGTGTCAAATAAACAAAGACTACACCAACGTGTTTAATTTTTTTGTTATTTATACTAATTGTGTATAAAAAAATGTATTTAATATTTGAATCTCTGAAGCACTGCTTCTAATCTAAAAAATAATATTGAAAAACTGAATACTTTAATTTTTCTCTATTTCGATTATAAATGCCATTCTGCGATAACCCTTGTACATTTGATGTGGAACAATTTTCAATTCCGGTCTGCTGTAATGAGATAATAAAGTGGGTGCTCAACAAAGAGACTTCACTTTTATACCACTATGGTTTATTTGAATTTTCATATCGCCCTCCTCACTGACAATAATATCTTGTCAATAGTAACGAATATAAAAACAATATTTCATTTGGACAAAAATGACATAAAACATTGCGCTTAAATCATTGAATGCATCATAAAGTTGACGCTCATCGGAAGCGACATTATAAAATATCACAATAAAACTTTAATATAGATATTGAGATTTATTATTTTACAAGTCCATTAGGTATTGTTAAATAAAATTCTGTGTCGTTTTTATAGCACGCTTAAAGTAACTTTTATGTCAGACATTTAATGAACATTATTAAAACACACTTTATTGCAATTTCTTTGTTTCATATGGTTTCCTTTAGTTTTATTTTGTTCGTGACTAACAAAGAATTTAATATTTTTATTTTTAATTTTAAAACGAATCAACTTACACTAACATATACAGTGCATTTCCGAATGTTGACAGGAGGAAAATTATCTTTATTGTCGGAAAAAGAATTATAAATTTTAAATGTTTGAAACAGTTAACATGCACATATGTTATATAGTTTTTGAAGTGGATAATTTGAATTTTTTATATGAAATAGATTTATTATTATTATTATTTGACCAATAATATTATTTGAATACTTGCAACTCTAATCTACATAAAAATAAAGATGTTGTGGATTTGAACATATTTTATTCGGCTCGTCCTTAACTTATTGGTTGTTTAGCACCGTAAATGTCTCAAAGAAGACTTCCCTTCTGAAGATTTTAACTCTATAATGGCAATTTTGGAACATGACAATTGTAAATCTGTCTACAATCAGGAGGTTGCATGAGGATTGTTTTACACTCAGAATACATTAGTTTTATTACTGGTTTAATAATTATTGATGCAACTTTGTTTAATTGATGCAGGATACTACATTGTTAATTAAAATTTATTTGGACAACACATGTATTGCAATATAATGCCATTGGTACCTAATTTTTGAAATAATTCAAATTACCACCACCAATAGTCAAAAATACAACATAAATACAGCACTCCCCTGTTAGTTTCGTATATTTTCACAATGAACCATTGCTAATTGTAATTACTCTGGTATTAACAAATGTTGGTATGGTGTTGCCTGTCGGCTGATCCTATTGGAAATAGAATGCACTCTAATCGAAAATACTAAAACATTTCCGCGAATTCTATGATTTCTCATTACATGTATGCACCCGGTATTTAACCTTTGTTCGTGAATGTGTGTGTGTGTGTGTGTTGGTGGCACTGGCCATTAAACATTACATCGCTGATTTCTGCCACTTCGGAGCAATGTGCAACGGGCAAAGTTTGTTATATGGCTTTTGCCATGGGTCATATGATCGTTTGATTGGCGCAGTCGAACCGCACTCGGTATTAAACCAGGTTAATTTATTAGTACGGTGTGTAATTACGTCGATGACCTTTCAGTTTGTTATGTCACATAGTGAATTATTCCGCCAGACGTACATGTACATGTATAAACGTGCCCCGATATTAGACTCATTCCAGTTAAATTGTGCTGCACCGTTTAAATGGCATGCGGACCTTTGCCTCAGTTTATTGCGAATTATGTGGTAGTAATTAAAACTAAATTTTGCCTAAATATTTGGGACAACAGATGTTCCACTACTTGAATTTTTTACAGACGTTAACGAATTTACCATAATGAAATAAAATGTAAATGGAAACGTTACACTACAAAACAACAACGTGACAATGCATGTCAATAATTAACAATAGCGACGCATACGAAAAATTTCATTATTCTATTTACATTTCATTTATCTCACGTTCATCATTGCCGGTCAAAGTTACGGCAAATTAATTTTAATCCCGATTGCATACAGCACTGATTGATCCTCTATGGGCATTAATAATTTAGCGTTGGTGGATAAACGGGTCCACCAAATTAAGCGCACCGCCAACAGTACAAAGCTCTATTGGAAATCAATATCCAAAACCCAGTGCATTTCACCAGCCAGCTTCCAGGTATCCTGCAATTAATTTTTACCCAGTATTTTTTTGTGGTTTTGTTGTTCAGTTGCGTGCCATTGTTGGGGCTAATATTAAAAGTAAAATTCTCTAAACTCGTCGTCGATGATTGTTTTTTATTTTTATTTTCGCGTATTGCGGTTATGTTCGGATTCATGGCTTGTATTTTGGCAAATTCAATGGCACAAATGATGGGGAATTATTGTTAACCCAACATCTACATTGTAGGTGTAACATGAATTACGCATTGTAACTATTTGTTTTTATTAAAATTTATGTTACTTTAAAGTTTTCATTGTAGTACATAATCGTAAAATTGTTATCCTTCAACATAGTTTCGTCTGGCCAAGACTTTTCCCCCCTAGTAAATTTAAGGAGAGATAATTAAAAAAGATACTAGAAGGATGTAACCTATTAATGTTGCACTATAAAAATTTACCATAAAAAGGTCATGAACCACTGACGTAAACTTTACATTGTGTGCACGATGATACAGATTCATTTGCATGTTTAAGAAAACAGAGAGACGATAAAGAAAACACTGTTACATAAACTTGTGTTTTCTTTTCTCGACGATGCACGGCAGTAAATGCACTGAGGCTTTTATAAAACCACTTACTTAGATCGTACACTTGAAATATTTGCGCTTAAGCATTCTGTAATCCTTTCAATTTTTTAATCAAAAAACTTACAACACTATTAGGACGGTCAGCAGCAGCGAAATACGGTAATTAGTTTCTCCATCCCCCTCCGTGTCGTCCTTAAAAATTGTTGGCTTTTTGCTAATGCATAATGAGGCACGTCAAAGACAATAGATTTACATTATTGATTTCTTCGTGATTATGCCCAAACAAATACAATCGTTTTCCAAGAGTTTCCAGTTTGTTGACATTCAATTGTAGAATAAGTAAAAGGATGAAAAGAACAGTTACTCATACCGAGAACCGAATCCTTTTTTCGCCGGCCCGAATTGAAAAGTTCTCGTAAGCAGCGAGATTCACACAATATAAATGTTTATATTCATAATCTTGGGAGAAATAAATCGCGCGACTGAGATGTGCATCTTGTACGCGCCGAAATTTATTGGAGTGCCCACTTGTGATACTCGGCTCCGCGCTCGAAAGGAAAACAAACTGCCACCGAAATATATACATGACGGTGTGAATAACAATACAGTACAAGAGAATCCAGTTCACTCATCGCTGTTTAATGTCGGTGACATTAATAATAAACAATTAACGGTTAATGACATAAAATAATATGTAACGTTAAATTATTCCGATATCGATTGTAAAACATTTAATTATATATCAGGGTCGTGACATTCATATTAGTAACGAATTAATTAATCTTCGAATATCTATTTGAAAGTTTTGCGTCGCTACCTATCTAATAAATCACGATATTATTCTCCGGCAAATATTTATACTCCGTAGTAAAATGGCTCTTCTTTGGTTGTCAGTTTCGGCAAACTTATGACTTGTAGTTACACAAGGAGATATTTAAAATGACTAATGACGTTGAGCAAGAGAGCCGCGCAAAGTACAAAAATACTTAATGCATCTCGACGATTTAACAAAGCAATATTAATTCGAGGGCGACGTTAAAATTGTCGAAGTTTTTCGCATTTGTCATTTATACTGTGCAATTTTATATTATTGAGTTTCGGTCTGAGTGCATATTGTGAAGTTTTGTTTTATTCGCGGAATAAAATTTATCCGGGGTGGATTTCTTTGTCGTTTTAACAAAGATTTCTCGGGCGCTTTGTCTGCTCTAACATCGGAAAAATGGTTAATGGCCAACATGAAATTTTATATTTTAAATCGCAACATAAAATTCGCATTATACGGTGGCGTTGCGTTGGTCTAGGGATATATTATAATTTCTTATCTTTATTTCTGATTCATGCATGCTTTATGCATGAATTCGACTAAGGACTTGCCTTTGACCACAAGTAACCTTACAGTTCCTGTAGGAATTAATTTTGATTTTATACGTAAATAATAAAATAGTAATTTTTGTTGTTGTTTCAGGGACTTGAAACTTGAAAACGTTATGTTAAATTCATTGCACACTCAAATAAAAATTGTCGACTTCGGATTAAGCAGCATTTGGTCCTACGATTCTCCATTAAAGACCCACTGCGGATCACCAGAATACGCAGCACCGGAATTATTCCTTGCTAATACACAATATGGACCAGAAGTAGATATGTGGAGCTTGTAAGTTTCTTAACATTACTTTACAAAACCTATCAGGAATAACTAAACTCTAATCCACCCGCCTGTAAATTAACACATAAAACTTTTCCATTTTCTGACGTAAACTTTACAAGAAGAAGTGAGTAACTGTATGGGGAAGACATCTAAATAGATGTCCCGTATAGGTAGGTAGTCCATCTAGATAAAGGACGCTAGAGCGATTCGCCTAAAGCGTTGTGTAAAAAGTTTTGTATCAACAATAAGTCATTAAGAACTACAGAAATTGTCACTTTAACCGTGTGCACCCAAGGGAAATACCGAAACGTCAATTTTGTATATTTCTGTTATTATAAAATGTTTTAATTTAATTGTATACTTTTTTGTTTAGGGGAATTATTGTGTATGCAATGGTAAATGGACATCTCCCATTTCAAGAAAAGAGCTACATAGTATCCGCCCAGCCACGTCGCCAACAATTAATAGCCGACATATCTCGAGGACTATCTGAGAACCAAAAGAGATTGATTAGCCACTTTACTCTAGATTTTCAAAGTTGTTTGCTTGGTTTATTGAACATTGATTCAAATAGAAGACTAAACGTCAAAGAATTATTGCAACATGCATGGATTACTGAAAATGGAAAAAAAGTAATTCTGACCAATCCTTTATTAAGCTTGACTCATTCACGTCAGGCTAAAATATTAAAAGATATAAGTAATATGACAAAAATTGATTTAAATCAAGTGATTCAGTTTATCAAAGAAGACTCGCTAAGCAAAGTTGCCGTTATGTACCGTATATTAGCTCATAGGCACAAACTAAAAGAATTAAAGGGAGATGGCGTAAGCAGACTTGCGACTAGTCATGATGGAGATTGCAACAATCTAGAAGAGATAAGGTAAGTTGTATTTTATTGAGATAAGCACGAAATATATAATTTTGGTTCTCAGGAAGAATGGCGAAGTCAATAACAAAGATCCTAAGAAGCTGCCATCACTAAAGGGGATTGATTACCGACAATATCAATCGGTGACCATGAGACGAAAGGCGTATTCAGCAACGTTAAACCGAAAACATATTAAGAAAAACCAAATTGAATTAAAAGCATCGACTGCAGGACCACACAAGAAATCGAATAATAACACCGTATATGGGTTGGGAGCATTGAATCGCCGAAACAGTAACAAAATAAACGAACTTATTGAAGTGGCCGTCTTCAGACCTGAAGCTTCTAGACCTCCAACACGAAAAAAGGAACATCAGGAAACAGCTGTTCCACAAAACACCAAGTCAAATCATAAGTCCAAAGGATCTGACGTCGAATTATATAGAAAGTCATATGATAAACCAATGGTAATTAGACCAGGAAGTCGTAAAAAGTCCGATGGTCCCAAGCGTTCAGATGCCAAAACAATTCAAAAGAAATCGAAAGACCATAGGCCTGCTACCTGCATTCCAGTCAAATCATCCCAACTGGAGGAAGAGAAATCGTTTGACTACCGCAATATACAATCAACTACTCTTCGAAGAATGGCATATTCGGCCACAGTGAAAAACAAAAATCAGAGGAAAGCAAGAAAATCCTGGTAAATACTATTTTTGTTTTTAAACATTTAATTTTAACCTGATGATTAGTGCTGTGGAAAATTTAAAACGTGATGGAAAGGATACGTACGTCCATAAAACTTTGAAAAGGAAAACAACCGAAATTCACGACCCACTGCCGGACTCCAAACAACGGTATACCGCCAACTTTGTCGAAATAACCATTTATTTTTTTATAATTCCTTTAGAATAAATGCAAGACAACATTCCCCTGCAGCAAACAATCATCGATCAAATACCATACCTGTACGAAAACTTAGGTAAGTACAGCACCGTTTCTTGTACGTCAAATAGTAATGATTACCTTTAGTAGTGGCAACGAAGCACTAAAAATAATTTCAAGAGAAGCAGTTATAGCTAGAGCGCAATTAAGGTATTATCAAGAAGGATCGGATAAAGAAAAACATACAGATTCTGACCAAAAAAGGTAGTTCTCCGTTAATTATTAACTATAGACGATAAATAAATTTGTAACATTTTTCAGGATTAAGTCAAAACAAGGGTTTTCAGTAACTAAAGCCCAGCGGAGACTTGGGTACGTTAATTTATTTATGACGAAATTTTATTTTAATGAGTCATTAAACAGCGTTAGTTTAAAACGTAATGCAAAGGAAGGCGCATTTGGTAAAGGCCGTTTGAAAGGAAAATGCTTCATTGAAAATCAAGAACGATCAACGAACAACAAAAAACAAAGAAGTCTCGAAGATGCTCAACGGTATGTTAACTAATCGTTTGTCACAGGTTATTAGTATTGAAATTAAATAATAATATAGGGCGAAATCAAGACAACTCTTTTCGGGAACTAAGGTTCCAAGATCCAAGATACCCAGCCGAAAAAATAAGTATGTTTTGTAATATTTAATTTACATATTGTTAAATAGTAATTAACTCGTTTAAAGCATGACAGAAACTTTAAAATGTGATTCAAAAGACACGTTCATTAGTCAGACACATTTGAAAATGAAAACATCCATTGAAAACAAAGAAGTTATGTCCATTAAAAATAAGCAATCATTTACGATCTGTTCAGACATTCCAAAAAGGTATTTCCACTTATTTTGGCAAGTTTTTGTATTAATAAATAATTTAAAAATAGGCTTAAATCAAGAAAATTATATTCCGGCACAAAGAACGTACGATCCTCAAGGAAACATTGGTAAGGTATAATATTTCATGCAATACAATTTATTAATTTACTGGACAGTGTTAAAGGCTTAGAGGCAGCACTCCGATATATCAGACAAACGCCTACAAAATCGAATTCAAGTCAGGAGATTGGAGCTTGTGGTGAAGGGGCTACAACGCAGACATCTTCGAAAACATAATAAATGTCAATATTAGAATATATATTATTTTTAATATACATATTTATAGTACATAAAATATACAAATTAAATTAAAAATGTTGCTTTTAAGACATACATTATTTTTTATTGTTGAGTTCTTATTAAGACGCCATCTTAAAGTTTTTAAAAGATTATCGTAACTCGTTATGTAATAACACGTTATTATATTATTACTGTTATAATAAATATTTTAAAAAGTACTCCCAATTCAAATAGTAATTAATGAGGTACATCTAAACTTTTAAGGTGACTTGCCACTTCAACATTCGTCTTTTTTGTTTTATTCGGATGAAAATATTTATAATATGCTATCATACATATAGTTCCTATTATGAAAAAAAATATATTTAAATAAAAAGAAATAAATATAACAAACTCTGTCAGATTAACGTTAAAACACCAAACAAATGTGGCTACTACATTTTCTATAAAAAATACAGTATACAGAAATATAACGTTGTACTTTGTCTTTCCTTCGCTTATTGATATGTGTGCAAAAATATATATGCCGCCAATAACAACATAAAATAGAACTACTTCGAAAGTACTTGTTTCACAAAGTGGGATATCTCCATTTTTTTTATAAAGCATGACACTCATACAAGCCAAGTGAATTACTAAGACTCCAATAGTTGTTTTCGGATACAGTGAAATTACTAACGTAATTGAAATTATTCTTGAAGCTAAAATTATTCGGAATAAGAATATTGTGGTCATAAATAAAAAGAGTTACTTACCTGTTATAAAAAAATGCCAACAATTTTGTAATACAGTTCCATCAGTAGAAATGTTATTTTTATTATTCTGACAAATTCTAATTGTCTTATGATAAGTTGACACAGCCTTACTAATACTAAAAATTGAAAAAATTATGGAAAGTAGTTTGTCTGTATAATAGAAAATTTCTAAAAACATAAATTAGTAGCAACATGATTTAAATTTAAAAATATATACCTACCTGTTTGACCATTTTTAAATTGTAACATTATAGATGTTATTTGAAGAATCAATTGTGGAGCTGATTCGAAAAAAGCTTCCATTATATTCAATAAAGCTATGTTGGCCTCATTTGTAGCTTTTTGTGAACCTTTTAAGTTAAAGTTTTGAAAATATCTTACTAGTGGGGACAGTTGTACATATGTAAGAAATGTAAAATATTTTTTCTTAGACATTGTTTTTAATTGATTTTCCATTTCGAATAACCTTATATTATAAAAATTTGTAATCACAGAAGGGACGAGAATAAATGTTAATGTTATCCAAAAATATAAATAGTCATTTTCCTTAAAATAATTATAACATACATTTATATCAGTTCCGACGTCAAAAAGGTAAAATATTAATGATGACAAATTGCACAATTGCCCTCCACAGTTTCCCATGATAGATGATTAATATAAAACTGATTTAATATAATTATTTTAAAATTGAAATTTGTGTATTATGATAAAAAAATCTAATCTAAAATAAGATAGTGATAATTGCATTGATATTAAAGTTGGGTACTTCTAAAATAACACTCACGGTACTTTTAGCGCCATCTCTCACTGGATGTCTGTATTATCAGTTTTTCAGATTACTACGTTGTTTGAGAGGTAAGTTTTATTATTTAAATAATTCAAAACTTGTTATTAAATCACATTTTTTAGTAAATATTTAGTAACATCCAAATAAAAACGCAATTGGCAATCGACTTAAAAAACTTTTTATATTAGAAAGTTTTTAGATTCATTTTAGAGACGAAATCTTAACGCGAATGTATAACATTCATGATTGTGTCTCTGAGCAAACAATTTTTTCTATTGGAACGATGTATTTAGGACTGTGTATGTATAATTTGAACACTATTTAACAACAAATAATCCCATTTTGTCTTGTAACTTTTATATATTTTATATTATAGGAGTAAATAGAATCAATTATAAATGAAACAATATTGAAACATTTCTAGATCTAGTTTAATTAATATAAATATAAAGACAAATTCTAACAATATATAAAATAACTATAATTTAATAACTCGATGTATGTATATTTATCCATTTGAATGGAAATCAACAGCCTTGGATTGGGTATAACCGCGTTTTCGCAAGCTTTCATCCATTCTCAATTGTTCCTGCTGTAGCTGCATCCTTATCGCACCTAACTGCGTTAATATACTTCTATTACTATCTCTCGACGAATCGTAGTGATTCACTATATTTTTTTGTACTGCAGGAATCTAAAAACAATCAAAATCAATAGGAACATTGGCGAGTAAATCAATCATATAAGGGAACACAGACATACTTGCCACTTATCCTCCAGACGGCGGACGGCGTCCGAACCGTGACGCGCCGAATTAAAAGGTACCGAATTGCGCAGCTCCTTGGCAACAGGCGAATGAGCCTTCAAAACAGGCACGGGTAGTGTGTCGTCGAAACGGCCCGAACTGCCGCGCCGCTGCAACTTCGGGCTGCGCCGAAACGCGCTCAGGTCTTGCTGCGTGGCGCTGTGCCTGCGTTGACCGTTGCCCAGGCCCTCGCGCAGACTAAGTGCTGTATCCATACGCTGCGTCAGCGAATCGATGCGACTTAGCGAATCGAAGCGACTGAACGTGTTCGTGCTGGCGACGAGAACGAGCAATTAGCACGTGTAAATTGAACGTGGGATCTTACAGAAAAATATGAGGTCTCATTCACTTACTCCAATTATAGATTATGGTAAAAACAGTAGTTTTGATATATTACACATTTTTCTGCAAGACATAAAACTAAAACATAGCGGGCAGCTTACTATTCTATTTACATACATTCAACGAAAGTCTTAAATATGTTATTGAGTGTGTCTAAATGATAACATAAAGGACAAATAACGAAAAAATTAAGGAAACATCAACTCAATATCTAAGAAAAATGAAAACGGTGATCAACGAAGGGCGGCAAGCAGGCAAGCAGCCAGAAAGTCGGCTCTGCTAACGAGAGACGGACGATCGGCCGGCCAACTCACCGTCGGACGAACGGATCGTGGGAGTTGAGGGAGTCCATGCGGTTGAGCGTGTGCCTCCGCGTCGAATACGAGTCGAAGCGCGAGGAAGGAAGGTTGTACCTGAACGACGAACAAAAAAGTTATGCGCGAAGTGCAATGTGACTTGCAGGTGTCAATCAAAAGTATTATTTACAAGACGTGTACCTGGAGACAGTGGTGGGCTCGAACACACTAGTGGATGGAACGTTATACGACGACGTCGACGACCCAGGGGGATAGTGGTGGCGACGCGCCACCGGCGGCGAATAATGCGGCGGCTTGGGGCAGTGGGGCTCGCGGCTTAGCCCGCTCAAACCGCTTTCCGATTCGGTGTGCTTGCGAAGACCGCCGCGTAAAGGCACGTCCTGCTGCCGCCTAAACAACTCCTCACTGTGTCTGCGCATCTACAATAATTATTCAGCTTAATATTTTAGTAAACAAGTGCAGCAAATATAATAAATACGGGCTATATAAAAAGTATCCGCATAACTCAATCTCCGGATTGGAGGAGATATTACATTTTTATCTATTAAATTATACACTACATTACAACCAATACTATATATAACATCAATCAGCAGAAATTTGAAATTCCTAAAAGAGAGGATGTGATTCGGATTATAAGAAAAACAAGAATGTTTTACCAGGCTGGATATTATTTCACAATTTATTAAAACTTCATTAGATACATTTTACATTTAAATTTAGCTAAGGAAAACCTAAGTCTTAAGTCTAGACTAATAGACGGGGGGGACGGAACACAATCATCTATATAAGCGTATTTTTGTTCTAATCCTAGGAATGTTGGAAGAGGGGATATGATTTGGATTATAAGAAAATTAAAATGTTTTGCAAGACTACTTACTACTCGTTATCACACATTATTAAACTCTACTTGATACATTTTACAAATAAATTCATTCTGAAAAAACCGAACCTTTATTATCTACTCTAATAGATAAATCATACCGGAATACTATTCATAAAATGCCCTCTTTAATTAAGTGCTTCATACCAAACCATTTTGTAACAAACCCAATCAACGTACATGTTCGAAATTTCTATTCTTGCGTTGTTCGTCTGCCAGCTGTTCCTCCTGCATGCGCAGCAGCTGCTGCTCCAGCCGTCTGTTTTCCAGTTCTTGTTCGCGGCGCTCCTGTTCATCGCGCATCGCTTGCATGCGACGTTTCTCCTCGATTTGCATTCGTAACTCCTGTTGATACGCTTCTCGTTTCAATCGTTCCTGCGGACATTATCAAACCACTGTTCTGCATTAAATCGCGCCGAGCCTATTTCTACGTTCTTTTAGTTTGCGTCACTTGTATTACACACTGTGTGAGCAGTAAATGTACATTAAAACGTTTAGTTCAAAAATCTACTTACTCTTTCCAATTCCTCGGATCTGGTAGCCTGATAACTAAAACCGTCCATGAAGCTTGGCGTGTACGAGTGCTTCAAGTCCGACAATAGTCGTTCTGAAATTTAGATAAATATTTATGTTGTCCACAATTTTAATATTTTCTATTGACCTACCCCTGGGACTTCCAGTGCGCCTATTCGACAATATGCCTTTTGGCTTATCCATATCGGTTTTCAGTAAGGCATTTTGAGCACTAGTTAATCTTTGGTCTACTCTATACGATGCTAAATTACGATTGTTTAACGGTAGATAATTATTAACTGGAGTGGGGCTGAGTTCCTTCTCCGCTAAATTCTGGGACACTCCATACTGAATCTACAACAAATATATTTATTATTTAATTATACTAAATTGTATAGAATAATTATATACACAATAATCTAGAAATATGTTCTTAGAACAAATCTCCAATGACTGAACAAATTTTTTGTTAATTTCACATAGTGCATAAGAGTCTTACCCATTACATATTGGGACAATATCAAATACGTCCCAAATTTAGATATTTCAATATTTATTTTATTTTTTTACATAATTTTATATAATCTCATAATAGATTTATTGATAATTATAAGACCAATTAACAGAACAAAATACCTATTTTATTGTCAAGTGAACCTAAAGGAAGGACTTACGGAAATTAGTTCAAGTACTGTAAGAAGATGATTAGTGGATGGGTGTTCGTTTGATTCCAAACCTACAAGAAAAATCCTGGTTTCTACTAAAAATGTAAAAGTCCAATTTAGACATGCTTTGGACCACGTAACCATGGAGACGGTTAGTTTTCAGTTTTTTCGTCACCATAAGACCTCCAGTTGGTTATTTTAAACATTTTAATAAGAAGGTAATAAAATAAACACTGAAATACGTAAATTTTGTACGTATTTGATATTATCTCAATAAAGGGCTCGTATTTGTGAATTTTGAATTTAATTTTTACTTCCACAGATCCAGAGTAGTATTCGGCTTTTTGATGACACCTAAAAGTTATAACTTAACAACTTCAACAATAGACTAAAGCCACATTAAATATTCTCTTATTATACCTTAAATTTATAAAAAAGAAGAATATCAAATTAAAAATAAACATAATGTCTGTCCAATCTTTAAATATTTCTAACTAGATTTTCTCACAGCGACATCTACATATGAAACGTCTGTAGTCGCGATCACAAAACAAATCGATGACCTTGTCAGACTCAGCTGTTCGTAACTACGCAGTGTTTATTTACGTTTTGTTGTACGCTTTGTTGTAAGTTGCAAAATACTTAAATTGTTAGTTGTTAAAAGTGAATCATGACCATTTAATAAATTTTATAATCATAATTTCAACTGATTATAAAAATCAACTTGGAACAGGTAAGAAAACAACTGATCACATTTTCTTTTGTTCTCTGAAATTGCGCGTTATCTTCAGAAATGACGGACAGTGTATACAGAAGCTTTGGTGAAATGGAAGAACTAAAACCAAAATCTGGATGGCACACAGATTCGGGTGCTATGGACAGTCTTTACAAAAGCCTGCAGAATGATTTGGAGGAAGCAAAACTGCAAACAACACAACAAAATGAAGGTAAATTGATCGTAAATATTTATTTTTAGTGTATAAATCAATTTTGATTTTATTTGTAGTGGTTGAGTTTGAAAACAACTCAGAAAATTTCATGAAATTACTAAATGACTGTCTGGAGGAGGACTATGAAATAGTCCAGGATTTGGACAGGCTATTAAGTGATGCAAGGTACTACCATGCAAATTGCAATATTGCCAAGACAACTGGCACGGCTGCAAGTTGTGGGGGTGCTGCCATAATGATTGGTTCTTTTGTGTCTGCACCACTTACAGCTGGACTGTCTGCGATACCTGCAGTAGTTGGTAGATTTTATGTGGTAGAATGGTTTATTTATTTTCAATTATTTGTTTACTAGGAGCTGGATTGTCACTAAGTGGAGGAGTAACAAATCTCGTAACAGATTTTATTGCTAATCGCATTACACAAGGGATTATCAATGAGATCAAAGAAAAAACTGAAAAGAAACAAAAGTCCAATAATAGTTTAAATATGCAAATTAATAATGTTAGGAAGATTCTCACTTACTTTGGCTCTCAGGGAATATCTCAAAAATGTGGTTTGACAACAATTTTAAAAGGTAATACAACACATTTTAATTTCATTTAAATTAATTATTTTTAATTATAGCAATTGCAAATGAGACTTTGGACTTGACAAATTTACCAAATACTAATATTATGAAAACATTTGCCCTTAGTGCGGTTGTTATGCATGAAGCAGAAGATGTGGCTTTAAAATATTTACCTAAAATAGGAAAGTACATTTCAATTTCAGAAAAACACTTGAGAATGATATATTCTTTCTTTGGATTAACAAATACAGGTAATATACATTTAACAGTAAGACATAAAAATTCTGTTTACATTTAGAGATTAAAACTTTTTATAGGAACATCTATCCTGAAAACAGCAGCTGGTTTAATAGGTGTTGTATCAGCTGGAGTCTTTGCCATAGTTGATATTTCCTTATTAATAAGAGACTGGCAATCAAATCCACCATCAGAAAAGGCGATTATCGACATTAAAACACAACTGCTTGCCGAAATCGACAATCTTAAAGAGTTACAAGAAATAATAGAGTCTCTAAAAGACAAAGTTTGGCACAGTAAATTATTGCACATCCCAATTGTAGGACCTTCAGAGGAAGTTGTGAACCGTTTTATCGCCAACATCGAAAACTCGAACAAAGCACAATTGGATGCCATGCTAATTAACTTAGAACAGTCCAATGTATTGAAAAATGTTACCGCAGCTATGATATCAAAGGCAATAGAAGTTGAGAAGCTTATTGTGTGTTCGAAAGTTGAACTCAAGCTATCATATGACTTGGTGGACCAAAACACTAAAGATACAGAACCTTCTGTTAAGCATATACATATCATTCACCAAAGTGTGTTAAACATTTTCAATGATATTACACAAGAGTTCATTAAATCAAGAAAATTAAAACCTATAACTGTACCAAACAATGAAACACTTTCAGACTCTATAAAAAAATGTATTGACACGTTTATGGTGGCAAAAATTGATGACTCGACGCAGTACATCGATCTGCATACCAACGAGTACCTAGCAAACGAAAGCGCACTGAAGAAAGCATGTGTTAGGCAAACTGGTCGCCTTTACGACTGTCTGGAACCGTCAAAAGAACTTTTCGAGGAAATAAACATCGCTGTGAAAAACATCAACGATAACAGCCTATTTGTGGATCAAATGGCACTAAGAATTTGGCTAAAACAAAAACATGATACCAAAAGGAACAGACTCATATTCGATCGAGCCGAGAATGAGATAAAACACATGTTTTATAAATTACAAGATGACCTTTCACAGTGGGTAGAAACCATTAAGTACAAACAGTAATAATTGTATGATTTGTTAATAAACTAATGTTAAGGATTAATAAATGGCATGATTTACTTGAAATACAATTATTAGTAATTATTAGTACAGCATTATTCATGACTTATTTACATATTTACAGAATTGTAAGCAAAAATAATCTAGAATATGATAAGAGTAATTTCAGATCTATTAGTGAAAGCGGTTACAACATGCCCGAAAACCGAATTTACTTACTAACTCTGTGTGAATATTCTGAATCTCGGTTTGTACAGCTTTGGTTTCTTTCACAGAAGCTTTTTCTGAAGTTATGCTCTTAGAAACCTCTTTTAAACTTTGGCTCTTCTGCAAAAATATCAAATTTATTTGTTAAACTTCTTAAACGATTGTTAATAAATTTATTTACAAATAATCTTTCTTTATAAGATATATTTATTTACCTTTACGACATTAAATATATACACTTCTAGCATATTAATGTAGCTTTATATTTTTATGTATTAATGATATTTACATAAACATTGACATTATAAATGTGATATCTGAGGAATGAGTAAACTTATATATTTATTATCGAACACGTCTAGAGGAAATATCCAAATTAATAACTTTTTGTGATACGTAAATTAATGGCATGTATCTGTAATTAATAATGAAAAATCTATGTACATATTTCTTAACAAGCTGTGCAAACTTTTTCTGTGTTATTAATAAATTGTGTATACGTGTTAACATACCTGTGCAAGGTGTCTCAGATATTCGGCTTTCTGTTTTTGCAAAAAAATGTTCCTCCGTTGCTCATACTCCCCCAAACCAAGGTATGGTGCGGCAGTGACTCTTAACTGAGGATTGTTCGGGCTGTACTCACCGTACCGTAACATTGCACGATTGATGTCATCCTAAAAATAGCATTTTAATCAAACACAATCGCTTAACATCATTTTACGGTGTCGTCTAAAAAATATCTAACGACCACCAAACTATTTAGATCAATTTACATGTTAGTGTAGGTGGAAAACGACAATTTGTTTAAATATTGACTAGTGTACTATTTTACTTATGAATACATATGAAGAAGAAATATAGAAGGAAATATTTAGAAAAGCTACAAATAAATATAAATATATTTTCTATATTTATATTTGAAAAAACATTTAAGGGAAAAGGCTTGCTGTTAATAGAAAAGAAGAGTTATGGACTTCTACACATCAACAATACTAACACTAAGGAAACTAAATCCTTTACCTCTAAGAAATTTTAAGTACACTGCTGGACAAAATTTGTCACTCCTAAAAACAATGCATATTAATTAGATACTCATTTTATATATTTTCTAAATAGAACAATTGATATAAATATTTTTCTAGTAATATACAATTAAAATTAATCCTATTGCTATTCTCTGGGTTATTAGATATGCTCCTACACTAAACGTGATATTCTATTTAATTTTATCCAGCAGTATATTTCATGTTTACTTCAATAATCTTGATTTTGAATCTGTAGAGTTATAAAGAAAAGTCTTATTATCATAAATAAATGTTAGAATAATAGACCTTTTAATATTGGTTCATCAAAAATAACTTTGTAATGTAAATGGTTAATCTCCCACAATTTATTAATATTTATTTTCTACATAATATTACATTTTTATACAGCTTTTCATATAAGTGTAAATCATCGTTACTCAAGTCTCAAATATAAAGAAACATATTAAACATAAGATATTACAAAATATAAATGAAATTAGTAGATAGCTTTGTGTGCTAATACATGCATATTGGTGTTCTTAGGAGGCACTAAAACATCAATTTTGCTAAACAAAAATTAACATACATGCTTACCGATCTAAGTGGATTGTCACAATCTGAAAGATTATCAATAAAAGCTTGCTTACTCTTCTCTACAATACCTTCATTACTATTTATATTAACTTTGTTGGTACTAAGTAGTTTCTAAAATGAATCGAAAAAACAAAAAGCTTTAGCAAAAAATTACAAACAACTACAGACAGTCTACGATATAAAAATATTGAATTGAAAGGGTTAAAATACAAATTTATAAAGGTACTTACTTGGTTTGCATTTGGAGATAAGACACAGGGTTCTATCAATATTTTACTATTTCCAAATTCAATTGATTGTATCTCATTATTGTTATGTTGTTGTAGTTTATCACAATTTTCTTTCTGGAACAATGTTCATTTCACATAAAATAATGTGAACACAATATAACACAGATTGTTAACTAACTAACTTTTAAATTATAAAGGAATTCAAGAAGGAACTGTGCTAGTGAAGTTACACAGATAAAATAAGTGATAATAGCAAGACATTTCTACCCCTTCATGTCATTTTTCAAGAAAATCAATATTAAACAAGGTCAGACTGTGGCACTCCTCTTTTTCATGATATCACTACCCATCTCCCAATCAGTAAATAAATTTAATGGCTTCTAAACATGTAATTATGTTGTAATTTGCTATTCACTCTACATTTAATTAGATAATTGAAATAAATTTGCATTCTTTTAAATAAAGAGGAAAAACATAATTAAGTTTGAATAATTGAAAATGGATCTTTTGGTTTAATCCAATGCTTGAGCCAAGCATCTTCAGATCTCAAGAGTTCATTGTTAAACAAAAGGGCTGCTGATAATTTAAAAGTTTGAGTACCCCTTTTGCGGCTTTAAATCACGTATAGAGTTAGAAGTTAACACATTTATTACCTCATCCTCGTTTTCCTCAACATTTATAAATTCCAGCTGCAGTTTGCGTTTTTCTTCAGCAATTATGGCTTTCTGTTCTTCAATAAACTTTCTTATGTCTTCAGACATTGTAAAATAAGTATTATAATAAACGTTTTCTCAAATCATAATTTATAATAAACAAAATGGTGATAGTTATAAAAAAATATTGGCTTAATAAAATTCTTTTTGAAGACGGTTATGTAGTTCAAAATAGTTTTTGAAGCAAAACATTTGAACTAATGAAGAACGTATTTTTTAATATTAATTTTTTTAACTTATTCTATATTGCACTAATTGTTCAAATTGTATTTTCGTATCTTTGTGTGTCTTTATTAATGTTAGTAATAAGTAATTAAAAACAATTTTAGTTGCTCTGTAGTAGTTATAATGTACCAGTGACGTCATCAATGTGTTAGTTGCCTAGCAACGCTCGCGACAGTTTTATTAGATGTTCTATGAATTATCTCTATCGAAAAAGACAACTCTGTCTCTAATAATGAGACGTGAGTGTTGCCCTGAGTTTAAACCAAAAATAATGTTTTATTCCTGCTTTAAGAAAGTTTTGGATCAGATCCTCGTAGACTACTTTGTCTATGTAGTTCCTTTTGTTTTGTCCGGGATGTGTCTGTTGATAATTCAATTCTCATTACGATTGATAATATTGTAAACAAATACTTAAATATACAAAATATTGTATTTTGATATATTTTGACACAAATACAAAACAAGGTAAACTAGTATTGTTATTGTTCCAGTTCAATCTTTTAAAAGATAAATATAATTTAGTAATCTAAGGAAATGTACATTTCACACATAAAAAATAAAAACACTAAGGTGCAACTCTACTTACCTTATTCAGTTGTAAATATGCTCTTTTACAGAAGTTAAAAATTATTTAGCGTATACATAAAAACACTTCATATGTTAATAAATTTATTCTATAGACAAACAAATTTGACAAATAACAAAAAATCATGTTACTACAATTTTGCTAAATTTTCGTAATTCACAGATACAATTATTTTAACCCTTTTTAGAACGTTGTTGTCACTTCCAGTACCTTTCGAAGAATTATATTTTCTAATAAATTAATACATATATTTTAAAATATAAAAATGAATGATGTGAGCTATAGACTAGATATGTACTTCAGTAAATTAAAAATATCAAAAATCACTTCATAATCTAGTTACTGCTTTATAAATGATTCTCTGATGGAATATTCAAGGATGTTGAATTTGTTTAAACAAGACGTATAAAGACGTTGAGTAAATTACAATTTAGAATAATTCTCTCAAGAAATTTATTATGAGCTGTTCTCTAAACAGCCTGGAACTGTGAGTCAACAAATGGGCATGCCCAAAACTTCAATTTCTTGTTAATTGGAGTCTCATGCATGTTCATTTAGCGACTCGTAGTCCGAGACACTTAGCAGAACAGCCACAATATTGTGAAGAAATTTTAGTCACTTAAAACTTGAAATAACTGCGTGAGATTACAATTTTCAATATAATACTCAAAAAATGTTATTAGCAACTGTTTGAACAAACCTCGTTAGTCTTTTTCGATTTATTTTATGTTCAATGTGAATTCCATAAATTTAGATTTCTCTTACTCAAAACTAGAAAACTTTATGGTGACCGACTATCGGAAGAGTCTAGATTTCAACGCCAATAAATGAGCCTGCTCAAAACTGTACTTGGTATTCAAACCAGCTACTGTTTCATGCACGCTGATTTATTGGTGATGCGATCCAGAACTCTTCAAATAGTCATCTGCAGAAGACAATACTTTTTATGAAATAAATAAATTTTTATACCCTTACGCATACCTATTTATTGACGTAGTTCAAGATACTCCAGTGAATCCAGCGAACTCAATGTGCGGAAATTTAGATGAAGTTAGTTATTTAGCGTCTTAAAACCAATTTACATGCAATTTAGAAGCAGTTTCTCACAAGTAATTTATTATAAGTTGTTCTTTAAAGAGCCTGGAACTGTGAGTCAACAAAAGAGCATGCCCAAAACTTCGATTACTTGATAATTGTAGTCTCATGCATGTTCATCTATCGACTCGCAGTCCCAGACACTTAGCAGAAAAGCCACAATATTATGCAAAAATTTTACTCTTTCTAATAATTATATTAAAATCTGAATGTAAAAAAATCTGAATGTAAAAAAATCTGAATATAAGGAAAATCTCCTGAGATGATATCAGCAACTCTATTAACAAACAAAACCTCGTTATTTTTTTCGATTTAAGTTCAATGTCAATTCTTTAAATTTCAATTTGTTCCGTCGTAGAGTCGTAGATTTTAACGTCAATAAACGAATTTGCTCAAAACTGTACTTAGTATTCAAATTAGATACTCCAATTAACCACCGACAGAAATAATTTTCGAATTGTTCCCATTCAAAGTATTTGATTTTATTGTGACCGAACTCAGAAAAGCCTAGACCTCTACATCAATTAATGTGCATGCTCAAAACAGCATTTACTATTTATTCCAGTTGCTGTCTCATGCATCCGCATTTATTGATGGAGCGGTCCAGGACATTTCAAAGATCAACCAGAGTAGTAGTTTGCTGAAATTTGTTGAAGTCTTGGTTGTACTTTTTCTCAGTGTTTTCATTTTATTACATAAAATTTAAATTTAGTTTGATCTCTGAACTTTTTAAATTTCGAAATTTGTTTCTTCATAATGATAGAGTTCTAGAAGATTTTAACGGCAATAAACGAGTTTGCTCATAACTGTACTTAGTATTTAAATTAGATACTGTTTTTTGGAATAAATAAATTTATTATGAACTGTTCTTTAAAGAGCCTGGAACTGTGAGTCAACAAATGGGCATGCCCAAAACTTCGATTATTTGTTAATTGAAGTCTCATGCATGTTTATTTATCGACTCGCAGTCCCAGACACTTGGCAGAACAGCCACAATATTATGCAAAAATTTTACTCTTTCTAATAATTATATTAAAATCTGAATATAAGGAAACATGAATATAAAGAAAATCTGAATATAAGGAAAATCTCCTGAGATTTTATCAGCAACTCTATGAACAAACAAAGTCTCGTTATTTTTTTCGATTTAATTTAAGTTCAATGTCAATTCTTTAAATTTCAATTTGTTCCACTCAAAACTATATGGACTTCATGGTGATAAGACACTTGAGGGAGTCATACATTTTAACGCTAATAAACGAGTTTGCTCAAAACTGTACTTAGTATTTAAATTAGATACTGGTTTTTGGAATAAATAAATTTATTATGAACTGTTTTTTAAAGAGCCTGGAACTGTGAGTCAACAAATGGACATGCCCAAAACTTCGATTACTTGTTAATTGAAGTCTCATGCATGTTTATTTATCGACTCGCAGTCCCAGACACTTGTCAGAACAGCCACAATATTATGCAAAAATTTTACTCTTTCTAATAATTATATTAAAATCTGAACATAAGAAAATCTGAATATAAGGAAAATCTCTTGAGATGATATCAGCAACTCTATGAACAAACAAAACCACGTTATTTTTTCGATTTAAGTTCAATGTCAATTCTTTATGTTTCAATTTGTTCAATTCAAAACTATACGGACTTCATGGTGATAAGACACTTGAGGGAGTCGTAGATTTTAACGCCAATAAACGAATTTGCTCAAAACTGTACTTAGTATTCAAATTAGATACTCCAATTAACTACCGACAGAAATAATTTTCGAATTGTTCCCATTCAAAGTATTTGATTTTATTGTGACCGAACTCAGAAAAGCCTAGACCTCTACATCAATTAATGTGCATGCTCAAAACAGCATTTACTATTTATTCCAGTTGCTGTCTCATGCATCCGCATTTATTGATGAAGCGGTCCAGGACATTTCAAAGATCAACCAGAGTAGTAGTTTGCTGAAATTTGTTGATGTTTTGTTTGTACTTTTTTTCAGTGTTTTCATTTTATTACATAAAATTTAAATTTAGTTTGATCTCTGAACTTTTTAAATTTCGCAATTTGTTTCTTCATAATGATCGAGTTCTAGAAGATTTTAACGCCAATAAACGAGTTTGCTCAAAACTATTCTTAGAATTTAAATTAGATACTGTTTTTTGGAATAAATAAATTTATTATGAACTGTTCTTTAAAGAGCCTGGAAATGTGAATCAACAAAAGAGCATGCCCAAAACTTCGATTACTTGTTAATTGTAGTCTCATGCATGTTCATCTATCGATTCACAGTTCCAGACACTTGGCAGAACAGCCACAATATTATGCAAAAATTTTACTCTTTCTAATAATTATATTAAAATCTGAATATATAAGGAAACCTAAATATAAAGAAAATCTGAATATAAGGAAAATCTCCTGAGATTTTATCAGCAACCATAGAGTTTGCTCAAAAGTGTACTTAGTATTTAAATTAGATACTATGTTTTGGAATAAATAAATTTATTATGAACTGTTCTTTAAAGAGCCTGGAATTGTGAGTCAACAAAAGAGCATGCCCAAAACTTCGATTACTTGTTAATTGTAGTCTCATGCATGTTCATCTATCGACTCGCAGTCCCAGACACTTGTCAGAACAGCCACAATATTATGCAAAAATTTTACTCTTTCTAATAATTATATTAAAATCTGAATATATAAGGAAACCTAAATATAAAGAAAATCTGAATTTAAGGAAAATCTCCTGAGATTTTATCAGCAACTATGGAGTTTGCTCAAAACTGTATTTAGTATTTAAATTAGATACTGTGTTTTGGAATAAATAAATTTATTATGAACTGTTCTTTAAAGAGCCTGGAATTGTGAGTCAACAAAAGAGCATGCCCAAAACTTCGATTACTTGTTAATTGTAGTCTCATGCATGTTCATCTATCGACTCGCAGTCCCAGACACTTGTCAGAACAGCCACAATATTATGCAAAAATTTTACTCTTTCTAATAATTATATTAAAATCTGAATATATAAGGAAACCTAAATATAAAGAAAATCTGAATTTAAGGAAAATCTCTTGAGATTTTATCAGCAACTATAGAGTTTGCTCAAAACTGTATTTAGTATTTAAATTAGATACTGTGTTTTGGAATAAATAAATTTATTATGAACTGTTCTTTAAAGAGCCTGGAATTGTGAGTCAACAAAAGAGCATGCCCAAAACTTCGATTACTTGTTAATTGTACTCTCATGCATGTTCATCTATCGACTCGCAGTCCCAGACACTTGTCAGAACAGCCACAATATTATGCAAAAATTTTACTCTTTCTAATAATTATATGAAAATCTGAATATATAAGGAAACCTAAATATAAAGAAAATCTGAATTTAAGGAAAATCTCCTGAGATTTTATCAGCAACTATGGAGTTTGCTCAAAACTGTATTTAGTATTTAAATTAGATACTGTGTTTTGGAATAAATAAATTTATTATGAACTGTTCTTTAAAGAGCCTGGAATTGTGAGTCAACAAAAGAGCATGCCCAAAACTTCGATTACTTGTTAATTGTATTCTCATGCATGTTCATCTATCGACTCGCAGTCCCAGACACTTGTCAGAACAGCCACAATATTATGCAAAAATTTTACTCTTTCTAATAATTATATGAAAATCTGAATATATAAGGAAACCTAAATATAAAGAAAATCTGAATTTAAGGAAAATCTCCTGAGATTTTATCAGCAACTATGGAGTTTGCTCAAAACTGTATTTAGTATTTAAATTAGATACTGTGTTTTGGAATAAATAAATTTATTATGAACTGTTCTTTAAAGAGCCTGGAATTGTGAGTCAACAAAAGAGCATGCCCAAAACATCGATTACTTGTTAATTGTAGTCTCATGCATGTTCATCTATCGACTCGCAGTCCCAGACACTTGTCAGAACAGCCACAATATTATGCAAAAATTTTACTCTTTCTAATAATTATATTAAAATCTGAATATATAAGGAAACCTAAATATAAAGAAAATCTGAATTTAAGGAAAATCTCTTGAGATTTTATCAGCAACTATAGAGTTTGCTCAAAACTGTATTTAGTATTTAAATTAGATACTGTGTTTTGGAATAAATAAATTTATTATGAACTGTTCTTTAAAGAGCCTGGAATTGTGAGTCAACAAAAGAGCATGCCCAAAACTTCGATTACTTGTTAATTGTACTCTCATGCATGTTCATCTATCGACTCGCAGTCCCAGACACTTGTCAGAACAGCCACAATATTATGCAAAAATTTTACTCTTTCTAATAATTATATGAAAATCTGAATATATAAGGAAACCTAAATATAAAGAAAATCTGAATTTAAGGAAAATCTCCTGAGATTTTATCAGCAACTATGGAGTTTGCTCAAAACTGTATTTAGTATTTAAATTAGATACTGTGTTTTGGAATAAATAAATTTATTATGAACTGTTCTTTAAAGAGCCTGGAATTGTGAGTCAACAAAAGAGCATGCCCAAAACTTCGATTACTTGTTAATTGTAGTCTCATGCATGTTCATCTATCGACTCGCAGTCCTAGACACTTGTCAGAACAGCCACAATATTATGCAAAAATTTTACTCTTTCTAATAATTATATTAAAATCTGAATATATAAGGAAACCTAAATATAAAGAAAATCTGAATTTAAGGAAAATCTCCTGAGATTTTATCAGCAACTATAGAGTTTGCTCAAAACTGTATTTAGTATTTAAATTAGATACTGTGTTTTGGAATAAATAAATTTATTATGAACTGTTCTTTAAAGAGCCTGGAATTGTGAGTCAACAAAAGAGCATGCCCAAAACTTCGATTACTTGTTAATTGTAGTCTCATGCATGTTCATCTATCGACTCGCAGTCCCAGACACTTGTCAGAACAGCCACAATATTATGCAAAAATTTTACTCTTTCTAATAATTATATTAAAATCTGAATATATAAGGAAACCTAAATATAAAGAAAATCTGAATTTAAGGAAAATCTCCTGAGATTTTATCAGCAACTATAGAGTTTGCTCAAAACTGTATTTAGTATTTAAATTAGATACTGTGTTTTGGAATAAATAAATTTATTATGAACTGTTCTTTCAAGAGCCTGGAACTGTGAGTCAACAAATGGACATGCCCAAAACTTCGATTACTTGTTAATTGAAGTCTCATGCATGTTTATTTATCGACACGCAGTCCCAGACACTTGTCAGAACAGCCACAATATTATGCAAAAATTTTGAGATGATATCAGCAACTCTATGAACAAACAAAACCACGTTATTTTTTTCGATTTAAGTTCAATGTCAATTCTTTATGTTTCAATTTGTGCCACTCAAAACTATATGGACTTCATGGTGATAAGACACTTGAGGGAATCGTAGATTTTAACGCCAATAAACGAATTTGCTCAAAACTGTACTTAGTATTCAAATTAGATATTCCAATGAACTACCGACATAAATAATTTTCGAATTGTTCCCATTCAAAGTATTTGATTTTATTGTGACCGAACTCAGAAAAGCCTAGACCTCTACATCAATTAATGTGCATGCTCAAAACAGCATTTACTATTTATTCCAGTCGCTGCCTCATGCATCCGCATTTATTGATGAAGCGGTCCAGGACATTTCAAAATCAACCAGAGTAGTACTTCGCAGAAATTTGTTGAAGTCTTGTTTGTACTTTTTCTCAATGTTTTCACTTTATCACATAAAATTTAAACTCTCTGAACTTTTTAAATTTCGAAATTTGTTTCTTCATAATGATAGTGTTCTAGAAGATCCTAAACCTCAACGTCAATAAACGAGTCTGCTCAAAACTCTTCGTAATCTTTAAACCAGTTATTGTTACATGAATGGTGATTTATTGATTCTGGGATAAATAAATCAAAAGTTCCCTTTGAATAATCACTAGAATAATTTAATAACTTTGGTGTAAATTATGTAAAGATTATTCTACATTGAGGTCCAATACAGGACTTGTAGTTATCTTAATAGCATATTTTTCTAAAGTATGACAAAGTTTTATTGATATGAGACTGGAGGTGACTCCGAAAACAACGTTTCAAAAAGAGTAAGAATAATTTTACCTGAGAATTGGTTTCAGGATTTAAATTCAGGATTCTTCCAAAAATATTCTGTTCTACTTGAGTCCCAATTGATTTTTCTTTTTATTGCAGTGGTGGTACAAAGCTGTTCGATGGACTTTCGAAGTTTCAAAACATTGCTACCTTTCACTCCTAGTTTATATAGCTGAACTAAAATAGAAAGAGAAAAATATTTAATGTGAAATCAAAATTAACAATGATTAATTTAAAATTTACACTGATTTGTGATTATGTTAAAATATAACTGACGAAATACATAATGAAATTAAACGAAATCAAAATTAATATGGATGTGTTCTTACCTTATAGTGCCTTGAGTCATCCTTTGGAATCTATTCAACGGTTACAACAGACTTATCAATTAATTTTGAATCTGAACTTGAAATAATTACTTTGTTGAAGTGTTTCAGATATGTTCTTCGTCGTGTACCAAGCTGCAGACTGAAATGTTTCTAGTGATAATTTACAATGAAACCAACAAACAAACATCTGCTGTTTATCACCATGGTTACAAAACAAAGACCAGCACATTTGATAATTTGAAAAATAACTGTACTTATTTGTTAGTACCATGGAGACACAACAAACAATCGGACAAGGTGCTTAAAATTTAAAGGATCACTGTAGTACTTTTTTAACAAGTCGAAAATATCTCTCTGTACATTGAGATTCATTAACATTTGAATTATAAACCAAAATAAAAATTTATTATATTTGGTTTGAAATCTATTACTGATAAAAATACATAATGAAATTAAACTAAATCAAAAATTAGTATGAATGTATTCTTACCTTATAGTGCCTCGAGTCCTTTTGAATATGTTCAACGCTTTCAACAGACTTATCAATTAATTTTGAATCTGAACTTGAAATAATTACTTTGTTGAAGTGTTTCAGATATGTTCTTCGTCGTGTACCAAGCTTCAGACTGAAATGTTTCTAGTGATAATTTACAATGAAACCAACAAACAAACATCTGTTGTTTATCACCATGGTTACAAAACAAAGACCAGCACATTTGATAATTAGAAAAATAACGGTACTTATTTGTTAGTTACCATGGTGACACAACACAGTCGGAGAAGGATGGCTCAAAATTTAAAGAATTACCGTAGTATTTTTTTAACAAGGGGAAAGTTAAAAATTATTACTGATGAAATACATAATGAAATTAAATAAGATTATAATTAATATGGAATTATTCTTACCTTAAGGTGCCTTGGATCCTTTGTAGTATTTTAAACGATGTAAATAAATTTCGTTTCATTTATACATAATTAAATTTATCTCTTGGAACGTTGGTCGGTTGGTTGATTTGAATTATGAATTTGGAATAAAAATGTACGATTAAATTATTTGGCCATATTATCCTATTAAAAAGAAAACTGATAAAACTCATTATTATTATGGAAATATTCTCACCTATAAGTGCCTTAGTTTATTCTTGACTTGTTAATTAAACTTTAGTCTGAACTTGAAACATCTATATCGAAGTAATCCGAAGAGATGTTGCCCGTTCTGGGCGAAGAGGCAAACTAAAATTGTGTATGTATTTCTTTATAAGGTAACATCGGTATAAACAACTCTCCCGAATATATATCAATTGTTTCACCATGGAGATAAACAAACACACTAGATAATTGAATGTTAATTGAAAATAGGATAAACAAACAGTGTCAGACAAGGATAGCTTAACATCTTAAAAAGGCACTGTTGATTTGCAGGATATTCTGGGAATGAGTCAATAGAATAAAAACGAATTAAACTAAACTTCTCTGCCATATCTGTCAATGGATTTCTATATTCTACTGGGAATGTTGAACTCAAGTGAAATAAGTTTAAATATAAATAGAAAGTCCATTTAATGGTCAGGTCTATCCCTAATTTAACGCCATTCTCACAATAATTAATAAATTAGAAATTAATAGAACAAGAAGTTAGTCATTCAGAAACTAACAAATACTTCTAATAAGAATGGATGTAACTTAAAATTTGATCAGTTATGAACATTCAAATCAAAAAGCAAACGGGATGGATAATATAATTGATGTTTTTTTTTGTTGCAACATTTCTTAATTATTTAGCCTGTAAATACAATAATTTTGTTTTGAATGTATAAACCAAATAATCACATTATTATTATTTATAACAATATCGTGGACATGTTTTTAGCTTGCAAAACTTCTTTTCAACTTGGAATAAGAATGTAATAAGGAATAAAAATATATATTTAATATAAAAATTTATTGCAAAAATCAAATAACTATTATAAATAATGTCTTATTTGAAATGCATCACTGGCATCATGCCTAGTCCTTTTTTACTTGATGATGATACTTTTTTCTTAGTGGCAGCTCCCCGACTTTTTTTCGGTGAGCCAGACTTTCTCCTCCTTTTGCGATTCTTAAAACCTCCTCGTTTATATCCGTTAGTAGACTTCCTTTTAATTCCCCTTCTACTAGATGGCGAGTAAGAACTGGATTCGCCCCAATCGCTTTCGTACGAGTTAAACTGCGGTACTACCTGCTTCTCCTTCAGTTTGTCCATCTCTGCGCGGTATTTCTTAATAATCGGCAAAAGGAACTCTCCACATTTAGCGTAATTTGCCTTCGTAACGTATTGAATTTTTAAGAATTCCTCCTCAGTTGTGGGCAAATAGTCTGCCATACTTTTTACAGCAGACAGGTTCATTATGGAAGTCATGGTGACATTCTTTTCAACGGCCAAACGATTAATTTCCGCCAAAAGCTCCTCATGACATTTCATTGTGATGTTATTAATTTCAAATTGGGAAGGAGTCCTGCTTCCAGCAGTCGATATCGATGCTGCCGATTTCCCTGATTTACTGACTGAAATTTCAGGAAAATCACTGCCAGATGTGACTTTGCTGGCGGTGTTTACAGTAATATTTATTGTTATATTTCTATTCATCATTTCTATTTTGGGGCCCGGCTTAAGATAAACAACAGGATAACCTCCAACACATGAACAAAAGTTAACAAGCACATTTTTTAACAACAGGACTTTTAAAATTCGTTGTATATCATTTCTATCCATATTACTGCCGGCAGCATAATATTTATGTCTGTCGTGGCCTCTGCTCATTACTTTAGTATTTTTAGAACCCTTGTAAACTTCAGCTATATGGAGCAAAGTCACATTTTCTCTTCTAGCAATGTCTTGCACTAAAACTGCCAATTCCTTTGCTTCTTTCGTAACGTCCCGGTTTTTATATTTGTTAATATTTAAACAATTATCACAGGTAGTTTCTTTGTTGGCTATACATATTTTCCTATCAAAATTTTCACCTAAATGAAGTAGTTGAAGATATCTACGGCAGTCCACAGTATTTTCAGCATAGGAAACCATCTGATTTAAGTTTTCAAAATGACCATCTATAGTACTCTTCTTGTCCAGCGCAATGATTTTCTGAATTCGTGCTACATCTTGGTACGAATAAAACAAATACGAGTAAGATGTTTTTCCATCTCGTCCGGCTCTGCCAGATTCCTGGTAAAATCCCTCCACCGATTTTGGCAATGAGCCGTGTATGACAAATCTCACATCTGGTTTGTCAATGCCCATTCCAAAGGCTATTGTAGCCACGATAACGTGAAACTGGTCTTGCATCCAATCACGTTGGTGCTTTTCACGCACTTTGTCAGACATACCAGCATGATATGCTCTAGCTTTTACGCCCATTTTGCATAGATCTTCAGCAAGACGTTCACAGTCCTTTCGACAAAGACAATATATGATGCCAGATTGTCTAAAAAATTTAGATTTAATAAGACCCGCAATTTCACCCGCTAAGGTCTTAGTGGTTTTCGGAAGCACTTGGTATTTGATGTTGGGTCGATTAAAACTTCTAATAAACGTTTTAACGTTTTTTAAATTCAGTATAGTAATTACATCTCCTTGAACCTGTTTAGTGGCTGTGGCAGTTAAGCAAATAATGGGAACTTTTGGAAATTGTCGTCTTATAAAAGACAGTTGTTTGTAATCTGGTCTAAAGTCGTGACCCCACTGTGAAAGACAATGAGCTTCGTCGATTACGACTCTTGCTAATTTATCCCTTGCATACAAGTTAGTCAACATATCAATCATCTTCCCTGATGCCCCTATTTTTTCAGGCGTCAAATATAGCAGTTTAAGAATTGGTTCCCTTGTACTTAATTTGCCATAAATAATATCAACTTCACTCTTTGCTACATCTGAGCATAAATGTGCTGAAGGTATATCCAGAGCGTTGAGTTTGTCCACTTGATCACTGATCAGTGCTCTTAAAGGTGAAATAACAACTGTTACACCTGGTGATAAAATGGCTGGTAGTTGATAGCACAAGCTCTTTCCTCCTCCAGTAGGCATGAGAACAAATACATCATGTCCTAATAAACTGGCATTGATGATTTCTCTTTGATGAGGTCTGAACTCCCTCAAACCAAATTTTTCATGCAAGACTTCCACCATCACTTCAGAATGTGGATAGGTTTTCTTAAATTCGTCTGAATTGTCTTTTCTATTATTGAACTGATTTAAAGGAGGTTCTTGTAATACATCATTTGACCAATCTATATCTGAAACGTCAGGTATGTCACATGTGTCGGGCTCCGTATCAAATTTCTCATCCCAATTTACCGATGTATAATCAAAATCATCCACAGGATTCGTAGTCTCAGTTTTGGTATTGTTGCCGTCACCTCCAAATCGTTTTTCGAACTCATCATCGTCCATATAATTTTCCTGGGACGCCAAAATATCCGAATCGTATGAGTTATCTAAATTTTCAGTAGTATTACCAAACAACCTCTCGAATTCAGCATCATCCATGTAGTCATCATTTGATGGTAATAAAGAATTGTCAATTTTTGAAACCTTATCATCAAGATGAAAATTAACTTTCTCATGAGTGTTGTCTGTCTTTTGTGAACTAACATTTGAAGACTTTTCTGTGAGGCCTGATTTACATGATAACTGAGGTATGACCACTTTTTTGAGAGATTCTCCAATTGATTGGCTTCCTGATGGCGACAATGATGACTGAGATGAAGTAGACAACTTTTTTAATTTAAATCTTTTTGGCTGAACAATTGATGAACTGGTAAGATCATCTTCGTCACAAAACTTCTTTATTAAATTAATGTTAACTTTTTCTTTATCAGCTGATTTATGTGGACTAATTATTTGACTACTAGTCTTTTTCTCTGAAGATCTACTTAACTTTTTCTTGCTTGGTGTTTGGTCCCTTTTCTCAGGTGTTTTGTTTTTACTCTCAGATATTCGTATTCCATTGTTTCTCTCTGGTATGCTACTCTTAGACTTCTTTTCATCAGATAGGCTGAGGGTTTTCTTAAAATTGTTCTTCACATAACTTTCTTTAGGTGTGATTACATTCTTGGCACTCACTGGCCCATTTTGATGATTTGTTTTGTTGGATAATTCGGGTTTAACCTGAAAACAGTTTGTTGTTTATATTACTACTTATATTATTTCTAACCTAGTCTTTTCTACTTACTATTTGGGACTCTGATTTACATGAAAGAGATGATCTGTATTTAAAATTTGAACTATTGTTTATTTTTGTATCACTAATATCGCGAACAGTTTTGTCTTCAGATACTTTTCCATTGTCTCTTTTAGATTCTTCTTTACTGTTATTAATGACGTGTGATGATTCTTTGGGTTTAAATTTAAATTTATTGTTAGATTGTACATTTTCTTTAACACTTGATTCACTGGTTGTTCTACATATCACTTTGTCCTTATTTGAAGTCACTTGAATATGGTTTGATTTACCATTGGCACTTTGTTGTTGATTGGACAATGTTTCCTTTTTGTGTAATGGACTGGTACTTCCACTAAAAGATTCCACTTTTTTAAACTTAAAAGTTTTACTGGTATTAACAGTTGCATTTTTGAATTCTTCCAAAAAATCATCAAATGTGTCTCCCATAATTCAAAAATAACAACTTCATTTGATTACATCTTAAATTAAACTTAATACGTAAAGCAACATGTACTGGAACTAGAAATCAAACACATATAACTACCAGTTATAAATAAAACAAACTGAATGACATTCGACATTAGCGCCAGTTGTGAAATTGTAGAGTGATTAATGTTCATAATGTGAAATCCCCAAGCCATGTTTATTTAATTTTTTTTACTTTTTAATAACTAAAGAATATCTGAACCTGATGTTATTATATAAACTAATATTATATGTCGTTAAAGATGAATAACATTATAATAAAGAACAAATTGTTAAATTGAAGTTCTTTTCATGATTTTTAAATGAAGTGATTGTACGAATTCAGTAAATATTGTATATATATATATAGAAAAATTTTGTTTAATTAATAATAAAATAGAAAAATATATTACCCCTGTGAACACACAACACAAATTACATGAACAAAATATGTTTAATAGTTCAACACGTTTGCTCTAGATGGCCTCAGCATTTCGCGGTAGACTAATGCTCAAGTTCAAATTTTCAGCAACTTTTTTCCTTTTTCAGTCACTTTAATTAATAAATTTAATGGCCATTTAAATAATTCCAAGTTTTACATTGTTAACCGTTGTTACAAGCATTTCAAAATGTAGTAGGTCAAGATCCATTAAAAAAAGAAATAGTTTTGATACAAAGAAAAGTAAACAAATATTTAGTTTACTTCTATATTTTTTTATGCTTTATCCATTTGAGTTATCTAGATGTTTATGTTTCTATCGATTGGATCTTCTCGTGTAAGATACTTAGCCAACATTTGTTCGTGCCTGATGCTTTGATATCTTGTTCTTGATGAAACCTTACATTTTAATCATCGTTTTGATCATCTAGATTTTTTAGAAAGAAAATCAATAGGCTGAAGAACAAATGAATTTCAATTGTCTTTTTTGATCCTGGAAACATCTGCTTGTCCCTGATGATTTTATACCTTGTTTCTATTTTAGTAATGTATGGATGAAACCTTACACTTTAATCATCGCTTTGATCATCTAAATTTTCTAGGAAAAAAAAACAATGTATTGAAGAAAAAATTAATTTCAATTGTCTTCTTTGAACCTGGAAATCAAAATTAAATAAATATTTTGACATCGACTTTTATTTTTCTATCGTGTAAGATATCAGCGATACAATGCCAAAATAAATTTTAATGTCTTATTTGAACCCCAAAATGTTGTAAACATCACCCTAAATTGCTAATTGAAATTGAAGATTTGAGAACCATTTGGAAACATCTTCAATTAAAGTTTTTGATAATATCTGTTTAAAAAAGCAGATATAATTTTAATTAATTACCCATCAAACGTTCTTACCTTTCTAACGAATTACTGATATTTATCTCAATCGGGTTTGCCGTTAATTCGAGTAAGCGCATCTTTAAATATTTGAAAAATAAACATATGGAAACGAACACTGAAATTGAGCGGCGTAATTTATTAATAAACCCGCGTGAAAATGCGATAAATTGTCGGTTTCAGCTCGGGTGGTGGATTTCGTATGCGCAAGCGTTCCTCACAAACTCTACAAATGCATAAAACCAAACTATTCTGCCACAGAATTTTCAGTTTGGGAGATTTTGTTATTGCTGAAACACGACCCAACTAGTTGTTCTGCTTTCAAAACTATCTTCAACCATTATCTAATTACTTAAAGGTAAGAATTAATTATTAACTATAACAAACATAACTAAATGTACAGCGTGAAAATGTACTCATTTCATAGTTTTGTAAATTTAGTTTTTTTACATATTTTTTCTCTTTGGTTAAACCTTTAATAATTATTTCTTTTATGTTATTAACAATATTCTACATTTACTAAGATGGTTTATAAGAAAAACCTCTAAACATTTAAAAACTGAATTCAGATTATATTATATTTATATTAAATATATAAATAGTACACGAACTAAAATTATAAACATACAAATAAACATCAAAACATCTTGGATATTTACATAGTTTTAAAAAAATAACACATTGCGTGAATAGTTTTAAAATGAAAATAGACACTGTGTCTTACAAATGTTTTAAATTAATGTGAAAAAATTGTTGGCACATTGAGAACAACAGAAAATTTAGATCGCATTGGACTTTGCTTGTTTTTATTTTGCTAGTAAATTTATCTGTTTATGGACCTTGTCTATTTTATTATAAAACTGAAAATATGTAATTTCAGTTAGGCGAAAATATGAACATAATTGAATGTCTTATTATAAGTGTGTGTAATATATTGTGTTGAAACATGTTGATTAAAATATTGATTGATCTCTAAGCATCCAATTACACAAATTGTATCATTCAATTTAATCCTGGATAATGATCCTTTTTCGATAAGATCGAAAATTACTTAGTGGATGATAAACCATTTAGCAAATCGATGGATCTAATAATAAAAGATCCTAGTAAATTTCCTATTGTTGCAACAGTTCAATTTCATAATTAAATATGTTTCGTGAATCTATTTCAATTTCTGTTGTAGATAAATAAATAGGTTGACCGTTCAATAAATAATAGGTTCATATCGATCTAAAATTAAAAATGCATCTGAAACCCAGTTTGAATATAGTTAATTGTATATAGATGTTCGAGGTTTTATTTATAAAAGTCTTCGACCTCTTTTATAAATAATATATTAATCAGAAAAAAACCGAAAACAAATTTTTTATAAAAAATTGTTTGCAGAGATGCCTAATTATACATTAGAGCATTCACCAAATGCAATACTGAACAAGTCAGTATTGTATAACTACATGAGCCTACCAATTCCAGATGGAATATGCCAAGCTACATACGTATGGATTGATGGAACCGGCGAAAACCTAAGAGGCAAAACTAGGACCTTGAATTTCGTCCCAGAAAAACCGGAAGGTAGTAAAATTCCCTTTTCGCCCAATGTGTAAACAATAATCAATCATACGAACTGAAACCCCTGATGTTCTTTAAATAGAATTGTTTTTCTTATTGAACTAATTCAATTGTCAAATCATCCATCCCATTAATCAAATGTTTATTTTCAGATCTTCCGATATGGAATTACGATGGAAGTTCGTGTTATCAAGCCGATGTATCAAATACTGACACTTATTTGTATCCTGTCGCCCTTTACAAGGATCCTTTTACGAGAGGCAATAATAAATTGGTCCTTTGCAACACGTTCAGATACAACAAGAAACCAACAGGTTCATTTTTCAATCAAATCGGAACCACCAAGTACATTTATTTATTGTTTTAGATTGTAACAAAAGGGTGAAATGCCTTGAAGCAATGATTGCTGCTAAAGAATCCGAACCGTGGTTTGGAATTGAACAAGAATACACGCTTCTGGACATGGATTTGAGACCGCTGGGATGGCCCAAAAATGGTTTTCCTGGACCTCAAGGCCCTTATTATTGTGGCGTTGGAGCCAACAAGGTCTATGCACGTGATATCGTTGAAGCCCATTACAGAGCTTGTTTGTATGCTGGCATCACTATATCTGGTACCAATGCGGAAGCTCTTCCATCTGGAGTAAGAATTCGATTTCGCTATGGTGTTGTTTAAAAATAACGAAAATGTTGTTTCAGTGGGAGTTCCAAGTTGGTCCGTGCGAGGGTATTTCAGCGGCGGACGAGTTATGGATGGCAAGATACATTTTACATAGAGTCGCCGAAGATTTTGGAGTTATAGTCAGTTTTGACCCTAAACCAATGGAAGGAGATTGGAGTGGATCGGGTGCCCATACGAACTTCTCTACAAAAGCTATGAGAGAAGAGGGAGGCATCATGTATGTCTTTTTCTTGCATTTAATATAGGATATTACGTACCCAATATTAATGATAGTATTTAATTACCGAAAAATATTTGAATTATAGAAAAGACAATAATCTATTGTATAGTTAGCAAAATTGTAATTTAATACTACTGTTGATATTTCTTTAAATATTGTATCACTCATTGATACAGAAATATTATTGGCTATATAACATACTTTTCAAATGAAGTTAACAATAAAATTTTATTAGCGAAATCGAAAAGGCCATTGACAAACTATCTAGAAACCACTTGAGGCACATCCAGGCTTACGATCCAAAGGGAGGAAAGGACAATGAAAGGAGGTTGACCGGAAAACATGAAACTTCTTCAATCCATGATTTCAGTGCTGGTAAGTGCTAAATATTTTACTACTAATTATGTAACTGACATTTTTGGTGGTCTGTTCGTTGTAGGTGTCGCAAATCGTAAGGCAAGCATAAGAATTCCCAGAGCTTGTGCGGAGGATAAAAAGGGATATCTGGAGGATAGAAGGCCATCTTCTAATTGTGATCCCTATGCTGTTACTGAAGTTATCGTCAGAACTTGCGTTCTGGAATAATCAAAAAATTATGTCAGCTTTATTAATTTATCGTGTCGATTAAATTATAAATGTGTCGTTTGTGAATATATACTTATGTGTAGTATTGATTAAATTGAAACTTGGATATAATGAATGTGAACATTTAACTAAATAAATGTAATTCTCAAATCTATTTTAGCTTTTTTGATGTAAATAATGTATTTAACATACACGTGTTAATTCTCATACACATTTAATTCTTTGTAAAATTTTAGCCTGTGTGTTCTGCATGGCAGCTAGGTTTAATTTGGGTTATAGATATTACAATAATGTTGTCTAAGTCAAAGGTTGGACTAAGTTTTTTATACTCTCACTCTCGTTCTTTTTATATTTATACGACTTACCTCATAAGTTGTGTTATATTAGAGGAAATTCCTTTCATATTTTTATAATTATGGTGAATTAAAAGACCAATGAATTACAAATATTTGTATTTATCATAAAAATAATCATAAATTAGTAATACACAGACATATTGAAAGCAAATTTGCTTTATTTTAACAAATAATGAACTAAGTTATTTTTTGGCAATATTTACAACTTTTTCCTAAGTATATAATACACTAAACACAATACAACAACAAATATAAAATTATCTCATTGGAATGAACGTGTACCAAATTTGGCCAAGTTTCTTTATTTACAGTATCCTTAAGTTACATGGTTTTCTTAAAATGAACTAATAATAATAAAAATGTGGCACTGGACAAAAAAATAAAATTATTAATCACAGATACATATAACTCAATTCAAATTAAATTTACTGGCATGGGCAGTTCAAACTTTATACAAGTATTGCAAATTTTAATTATAAAATACTTAATTTAAACATACAATTTTTTTTTTTGATTACGGTGTTAGCTATAATATAATATTGCATAATACAAATGCATATTTGATTTTGTTGTATTTGTGGTTTTTAGCGTTAATCAGTCAGTTTTTAATATTCAACCAGTAATTCTAATCGATATTTTATATTTGAAACTTTCAAAGTGTTTGGTTGAATATTAGAACAGTCAAAATGTGAAAAATTTACCATAACTGATGCAAGACACAATTTATTTTTGATCAAAATAGTTATTCATAATTTAATTTGGTGTGATTTTTATAGAAGTTTTGTTGATTAAACAGCAACAACTATGGTAAATGATCGCATGATAGCTCAAAGAGGTAGCTTATGGAATGACAGCTGACAAATTGCTACAACAGCTTGGTCGACTGTTTACTTCTTTATTATTATAATTATTTTGTACTTATTGATATACTGTATTTAAATAACAGGAAGCATTTACCTTGAAGTATATTTGGAAAGCATTACACATCATGTGTTTCAAACTCAGACTGTATAACACCTTCCTGACATATTATGAGACACCATATCTCTTAGGGCATATAATATATACATAAATACTATACAAATAACAATTCTTTGGTAAAACAAACATACAATTTAAACGAAGTATTATGGCGTGTAACTAATTCAAAACATAACGCAAAAAAAGAAAATCAATAAATAATGTATACAGATTTCAATCCAGCAGAAAGAATTTAAAGGGAGTAACATGAAGAAATAATAAAAACATATTTTTATTGAAATCCTTTAGCAACAAAAACATGAACAACAAAAGAAACTTTAACAATTGTTAGTTATAGGTATGCATATGTAATATAAATATTTTTGTTACTTGAAAAGAATGCAAATCAACAATGAATCTTACGAAATAGTACGTATTTGTAAAAATTCCTTCTGCCAAGTAAGAATGGATGCCAAATAAATTAAAAGCAATCAAAGCAAGAACGGAATGAAATATAAATGCGAATTTCCTAAAATAGTTCTTACAGTGACTAAAATATTGAACTAAGTTGTACCTAACTAAAAACAAAGTAATACTAAATAAATAATGCCAAACACGGCATTGAGATCGAGCACATTCAACAATTCAAACTGGCAAGCCACCTGCAGTACAGAATATACAAAAATTTACATATCTGTGACGCTGCGTCAGATTGATCTCCCAAATGTGCAAACTTAAAATCAGTCTGTTAATTAAAATCATTGAATTTTAATAAATAGTACTTTAAATCTCATAATGATATTGTCCAGTATTTGCTAACCAACGAAGCAGTTTCATTGTCGAACTATTTTCATTTCAGCCCCTTTAATTTAACCGTTGAAATTTGTTAGTGGACAGGAACTGTACATTTGCAACAGGATTCTAGTAATGCTCACTATACTATTATTGTCATTTTCCCATTAACAAAATAAAAGTTTGTTCAATCACTTGAATTAGCCGGTTAAACGCATTATAACTGACCTATCATTAACAAATTTGTGTGGTTCAAATTGGGAGCCTTTTATCTAATTTTGCCTTGGAATCGCAATTTATTATATGTTACTTTTTTAAATAAACACGTCATCTTTCCGCACAGGTAAATCTCGCACATACAGCTCTGACCCATGTCCCAGAGCAGATATTATCACAAAGTCAATCCAAATTAACCAAAAAATAAATACCTAAGGTTATACTAGAAATGTACAAATTAGTCTTGAACGTTTGCGTAGTTCTCTAATAGAAGTTTCGTGCGAGTACTGTAATCATCATGAACAAACGTCACTTGAATATGTGATATATTGCTATCTTTGTAAATCAATTTTGTTCTAAATCAATTAATTACAATTACAGGCCACGAATAAATGTCCGGAACGAAACTACACAAACAATAGCCACGTGCAATGTCACCGGTCAAGGAAACCTACACCCGGGTCACTGTGCAGGGCCGTGGACGCGACATCAGCCAAACCGCTCTTTCACCAGAAACATCAACTTCTTTTTGCCTTTATAAGCTACCTTCATGTTCTCGATGAGCTGCGTGAACTGGGCGTGACCGTCGTGAGCCAAGATAAACGTATCCCTGGCTTTGGTCAGGAAGTCGATGAAGTCGCCGTAGTGGCGGGGCGAGATGTGCGTCAGTCGGGAGTGTGTGGTGTTTATGTAAGCCGCCACAGCCGCCTCCAGCAGCTGTCTGAGCGGTGGCCGGTCATACGAGAGCGGTTTGATCGCTCCAGGGGCACAGCCTCTGCTACGTCCGCCGTGAGGGTGGGGTGTCTGGTGCTTAGCGCCGTCCAAGGGCGCCGGATGCGGACACGATATTCCTGGTGCAGTCATACTGCACCGTCGGAGGATGTCTGAGAGCACGGTGGCGCACTGTACATTCTTCACTAGCAGCGGGATCATGTTCGAGAGTTCCGTTTTTCCTAACGAGTGGCTTAGTGCGCAAGCCCAGTGGATATCGTTTATCGCAGGGTGCGTGTCCTGAAAATACAATTATCATTGTTAGATAGTCCGTTGTGTGTCGCATTTGTCGACTTGCGGTATTGCTAATTGGATACCAACCTGATTGTAGGCTAAATGGACATTTTTCATGGCCAACATGGCCAGTTTGTAAGCCCTTGTGGGGTAACCGCGGTGCTCCATGTATCGGGCAATGGTAAAGAGTTGTGACGATGTCATAATATGGGAGGCAGCATCAACGACTATTTGATAAGCCGTTTCGAAGGCTAACGCCTCGTTTTCACAGAGCGTCAGGGCATTCAAGGCACAATTTGGAGGGTCCTGGTAAGTATAAGCACAATGAGTTAGTTACTATTTTAGAAAATTATGATTAATTTTATACGTACCTTAGTGGCACATTGTAAAGCTAGAGTTCTCGCGCAGCTCGATAACTCCTCTTGCTGCGTGAAGCTCAGATTAAGACGCATGATAGTGCTGTGCGACATGATGGTGGTTGCCACGGGACCGGTAGCTTCTGTCGCCGTGAAAAACTGATACCAGTTTTGCATGATCGACATCAAAGCGTCAACGCCCACTTCAGTGGCACACGTCACTAACCACCGGACCATTTCTCGCCTCCGCCAATTCAACGAAGACAACGTCATCCGCATTACCTGAAGACCTAATTCGAATGCTACACTGAGTAGTGTCGGATGCCGCGGACCGGTTTCGGGAGTGGCGAATCGAAACGCGTCTTGAGCGAGTTTAAATAAATGGGAAGAACTATGGATATGCCTCTGTGATGATTCCAACACGGTACGCAGCCTCATTACCTCACCTGTAATCAAAAGACATTGTCAAAATCTTATCAAGTAATCAGGTATTTCGAATACCAACCTTTGGCGGCGCTTAACATCGTCGAACTGAGCGCACACTGCTGCGTCTCGATGTGTCCGAGCGTGAACCAGCGCGGATTACGGCCCATCATCAGCGAGCTACTGGCATTACCGCCCAGAGGATCGTCTGAATCCTCGTGCTCTTCCAACAATGGCAGCCTCATTGCGCGCAGTCCCACCTCGTAAGCCAAGTCCGGGTAGTAATTCAGAAGCGAAAGGAACAGAAACCGGGCGAATGTGTGCATTGGTATGCTCTCGGGATGGATGCCGATGCCGAACCCGCTAGTCGGGCCTCCCTCGAGCAGGATAATAGATTGTCTTCGTAACACAGCGACCAGGCTGTTGTCCAACTCGATGTCCTGCAGTTTGGAGATCAGACGGTCTTCCTGTTTACAAGCTTTTTCCTGGTGAAATACAAATGTATTAGTAAGAAATATGAAAATAAATAAATAATAATGAATTACCTGGGCGTACAGTCCAACTGGCATTATTCTTTGTTGTCCTAAACCTATGAGTGCTACTTCGAACGCTAGCGTAAGATATGTTTCCGACCTATCCCTAGAGCCTACAACGGGTACATGTTGATAACGAGGTCTGATATTGCTATGCTGATCTTCCATGCCCACAATATCTGTGAAAGAAGAGGCCAAATTTATTAAGACTTCATTTTTAAAATTCATTATTATTGAATATTACCTAAATAACTGGGTGTTCGAGGCCGCTGATCATCAGGGACAACTGAAGCGTCTGCCAATGTATCAAACAGGCATCCCACAGGATCGAGCGGATGCCCCACCCACCCGTCATAGTTAACGGGTGCATTCACCGATGACGATGAGGACGACGACGAACCGGAGCCACTGCTGGCGTTGCATTGGCCGTTACAGCGGGATGTGCAAGCAGTCACTTTGCACGAAGCCTGCGACGACGCGCCTGGTTTACTACCACTCGTACTAGCGGCGGCGTTCTGTTGCTGCTGGCTCTCGTGCCACTTCCGCTGCGCAACCAGCTGCTGTTGCTTCATGGTGCGCACTACGGACACGGCGAGCCGCAGCGCAGCCTCCATATGACCGTGCGAGCGAAGTGAATCCACTCGTGCCGCGCACAAGGGTATCGGTTCTGTAAAGTTGAAGTTAAGTCTCACATATTCAACGAATGAGGGATGCTCTTACCATGCCAAAGGGGCTGTCCTTGAGGATTAAAGCTACCAGAACTGGAAGTGTCGGGTACATGGGAGCAATACGTGTCGCTGGATAAAATATTCTTTAGATGCATATTGTCCCATGACATACCAACTGCATCCAATGCCCTTGAATTGCAAAAAAATTATTAGCATAAGCCCATTATATTTGTTAATATTTTCAACTTACCTATGAAATATAGATCGTGGTAACGCAGGTGTGCTTGACTTAGAACTACTCCCTGATAATCTTAATCTTTTACTACTTCTCGGGCTATACGAACTCGAATCGTTGTCATCATCATCATCTTCCGAACTGTCTGAGGTGTCATATACTGCTCGATTTCTGTCTCTTTCTCTCTCTCTGTCGCGATCTCGTCGATCCCGTCTGTCCCTTTCCCTGTCCGCATATCTGTCTCCTCTGTCTCGATCATGATAGTGCCTATCCCTATCCCTATCTCTATTGGAGTACTAAAAACAAAGCAAACCGTCAATTTTGAGTATCACCTACTATGGTATAAATCACATCTTACCGAATCTCTTTGGGAACCAGCCTGCTGTAGCCTGTAGTCGGGATCCTCCGGTGGGCAAACGTCAATGACGGCCCACTTCTCCAACAACACTTTCCACTGCTGCTTCTCGTGCTGTGTGCAGTTCGGGTTGAGGACGATGCACACCCACAACGATCCCAATTGATCCCACAACTGCCTGCACTTATCGGTCATCGGTGTGCCTTGATTGCGCCACATCTGCAGCCTGGGATCGGACAGGAACTGTTCCGTGATCAAAGTGAGGATGCGTGCACCGTTGGAGTCCTGCGCCCGGAGCATTTCCCTTACCTAAAAAAACGAACGTGATTGTAATAATATTGTTTGCTACGATCAAGTTGTGCACGTACTTTTGAAAACAGGGAGTTGAGCTGTTTGTTGGCGTTGTAGTAGGCGCCCTGCGACAGGTAGTATTTAACCTGTTCGCAGACCTGCTCTTCGTCTAAGTGCCACGTGTGTTCGTCGTCTGCAGAGGCGCCGGCCGTGGGATCCGGCGCCCCCGGTATCTGGTTAATTTCCGAGCGCTGCTGCAAAATTTCGTCCGCCAGCTTTTGGGCAGTTGGCAGCACCTCGGTGTGGTGCTCGGAGATCAGGTACTGGACGAACTTCTGCAACTGTTGTCGGTCCATTTGCAACAGTGTTTCTGAAAGTGTACGTTTGTTAGGTTCGCCAATATCGACAATTGCCGTGGTTATGTAGCAAGGAAACTTGCTTGTATTTTGATAATAGATCGATGTAGTAATGAAATTTTTTACAGTCCATACAAAATTCAAAGGAGCAATAGATTTTAAGAAGTTTAAGTAAGATTTTATGGAGTGTAAAATATTTAGGAATTTAATATTTAGTTTATTAAATATCTTAGTACAAAGGATTTTCGAATTCTCATATGCGCTGGGATTTCTTGGTATTTTTGATTAATTTATAGCGGCAGCTTCTCGAGACTATTTACAGGAATCCCATGGACTAATGTTGCTTAAATATAAAAACCAAGGGTATAAATAAGACGTATTCCTCTATATGGAAGTGTTTCATTTATATGCTCTTTAACAGAAATCTAAAAGTTCACCCATTGTGTTTTGCAGGAAGCTTAAGAAGGCAGTATTGGTTAATTTGATTAGTTACAACAGGAAACATTTAGAATACACATCCAAAGATTTTATGAAAAACTATTCTAATATACATATTACAATAAATCATTGAGATTTCATTGGCCCAAAAATGACTATTGTGAAAACTCAATTTCGTGTCAACCCAACCTTATCCATAAAAAGATATTTTGAACGAAAAGGAGTGTCTTTAGCATGGGAAGAGACCATGCGTAAGAAACTAATTGTATTTGATGATGAACTGAATGATACAGTTAAAGCAGTTGCTCGAGGTGGATTATCCAAAAAAGAACATTAATTTCTGCTTCAACTTTCTGTACATTCGTATTCAGATTATGCTGTACTTGAGCCAGATTTATTCTTCTGCTTCTAACCTAGAAAAGATATGAAACTTGGTCTTCCAAATAATTAGTTGTTTGGTGAATTCTTCAAAAGATTATGTGAATGAAATTGGTGACTACCTTTTTCACAAAAAAGTAAATTGGGATAAAAAATACGCATTTTGCAAATTAAATAAGATGGTTTAAAAAGGAATAATCTTCTATGTAGACTTTTAGTTTAAATTCCAAAAGGTAAAATTGGATATTTTTTGAAAAACTAGATTTTTTATGGACATTTCTGAAAATTTTGAAACTTACACAATTTATAAGGATTCAGAGGAGTTTTTTGATAATAAATACAAACATATAAAAAATTGTTTCTCATTTAGTTTCGTATACATACATATAAGTACAAAAAATCGAAAAATTAGTCACTTTTTAAAAAAATAAATGAAAGATTTTACCAATGTTATAAAAAGATCCAAAAAAAAATTAAGTCATAATTATTATAAAACTGAATTTTACTCTTTAATGTTCAGTTTTAAAAATCTATACAAACGAACTACAAACTTATACAAACGAACTACCACGCTTATTTTAGAGACGACAGCGCCATCTCTAATCGATAACGGAATATATTGTTACGCGACTTCTTGTTTTAATTTACAGATTATTATTAATTTGACTTTTAAATCAGGTCACCGCGTGACAGCAAAAATAAATTACGATGGGAAAACATTGAATTTATAAATACCCATTTCGTTTCTAATTAGAAATTTTAAACGGTGAAATTAAGAAAGAAAAAAAAATTAATGAAAATTGATTTACAAATGTTAAACGCGTGTGTGTATTTTATAAATATTTGAGAATCCGTGTGTTAAAAACATGACAACCGGGGACCAAACGAAAACGAAATCGGGCGACTTTAATTCGCTTTAAAGCGGATGTACCGTAAGAGATGCCAAGCGCCGTCCGCAAGATTAAATTATTGGGAAGGGATCGATAGGAAAAGTTGGGGTATCCGCCTTGTCGGCAGTATAATTTCATTTTACGACGGAGTTTATAGTTTTTTTTTGGGCGAATCGGGTTTGTAGTTAGGCCGTTTGAAAAAAGTGCTGGTTATACGAAATCGTTAAATCGGCAGGGCGGCGACTTGGCTCCGGTTCAACCGCGGAAAGGTGTGATTGTTGAAAAATTGTTCTCGGGGACGTTTTTTCGGAGGTGACGCCGTTCGAGACATTGTTTTATTTCGAACTTTCACCTTCGTTTAAGGTTTATTGATGTTGCACGTTGCACCGCAACCTTATAAAAATGCGCACATTAACAAATTGAGCGAGTTAAATGACGTAAACAATATTACACATATACTCACCGGATATAGGAACCCGTAATCGAACACTTTCTGCGTTCCTAATTCGATAAAGGGAAAGGGCCACCACATGTTGACACCAAAAAATGTCTTTCGCGTCACAACTGCACGTCACAGACGTAATTTTACACCTAGAATAAGAAAAAGATAACGTTAGTTTTTAATGCGAAACTTTTTCCCCATCGCGGAGAGCATTTCTGTCGTTTTAATAAAAGTTTATCCAATGGCATACGGATATTCTGGCTTTGACATTTACATGCAGTCGGTATTTACTTAGGACGGCCGACAATTTCAAACGGCACACCGTTTAAATATGTATGTTCGGTGTGTAAACATATTCCGAAGTAAATCTTTAATCCCCGACGTGATTGAAAAGTGTGAAACAGCTTAGCATGATATTTAAATAAATTTGAAGTCTGAAAAGGGGCACTGACTTATTAAAATGTAACCGAAGGAGAGTTCTTCGTGAAAAATATTAATAGAAAATACGTCCGGAAAAGTGTTCCGGTCATCACGGCGATATTGTGGATTTCTTAAAAATTTAGGGGCCCATAAAGCAAAGTCCTCTCACAATATACAATTTAACTTTTATCTGTGAGATGGGATCGGGGCGAGATTTTACCGGAAATTTATGACTTCCCGGGACTTTACAAATAGAATTCTGCCACGGCAAACCTTAATGGCAAATTGTAAATAATCGGTAAGATTACCGACCTATCTTGTGTCACACACAAACAAAAATTGTACACCTGAGTATACGCACCTATCAAAGCTCACTGACACTTTGAATTTTTGAGGAGGTTCAGGCGGGGCACCGCAGGGTAATGTCGAGGGTGATGAGGACCGAGGAGCAGTGACAATTCCGCTCAGATGGAAACCTGTAAAAATATAATGTAATAAGTAAACTAGGAATTTTAAATACACTTACAACATAAACACATTTAAATATTATTTTTAGTACACACATTGCCATTATTTATACAAATGTTTTAATAACTTCACCTCCAACAATAAAAGAACATTATAAAATAAAAACATTACTTTTTAATTTATTTATTATCTGGCAAATCATATGATCAATGTTACTTATGAAGAATATTTGATAGCCCTGGAGTAACACATTAATTACTACATAGTGCAGCAAACTTAATTTTTGTATTTATTGCGTATTATTACTTTAAAACTGTATAAATTTCAAATTTTTAGATGAAATATAATTAAAATTAAAATTTAAAACCAACAATGGTTGGCAAGAACTTTAGTGCAACTATTATAAGTGGTAATATTTAAAGTTGATATATGAAACGACTTAGCACAATGCAAATTGCACTCTAAAGTGAAATATATTTGCACATCCGTTATTGCAAGTCTGTATAAATTACGTGATACCGTTTTAATCTAAATAAAAGTGTAATTAATAGGAAAATTAATAGCGGACATTAATAGATAAATAGTCGAAACATCTATTATTCTTCGTTGATATAAAACCGCCACGCAACTTGCAAAATGAATTATGTGTGCATAGCAGGTACAAATGGCGGCGTTTCGCCCGCGCCATAAATAATGGTTATGGTAATTTTTAATATTGCCATGATTCACGGTAAACTAATAATCATTCTGTCTCGAAAATATAAAACTGACTAATCACAACGTGATTTGTGTCTGACACGGAAATTGTAAGTGGAATGTATGCCAACTTGGTACATTTCGTGCAAATTAATAATTAAAGCTTTCTGCGCAACGTGCACAAGTTTTTACATTAATTTCCTGTTTTCACGCGTAAAAATCTACCCCTCCGTCACGGATTTAAATTAATGGCCTACCACCAACAACTCTGAACCCGTTCATATATTTTTTTATGCTAATAATTATTTATAACGTGACGATATTAATTTTCTTTAAATATTGAGTAAACACATATTAAGTACCGGAAAAGGTAATTGGGGTTTTTATCGTTTACCTTTAAAAAACATAATTTCCTTCAATATAACTTTTATTCAACAAATTAATCACAATTAGAATCAATATTTTTTGCCAAACGTTCTACAACTACATTAATGTTGAGAGAAAAACATTCTGGGTTCTTGTAAAGTATTAACCTCTGTTTTGACCTCCTCTTTAGGATAAAATAGTTTCTTATGTAAAAAATGGACAATGACAAAAATAACTAATAACCCTTGTATATATGAGCTGGATGGATGTAGCGGAAAATCATTTGAGTTCTCATGAACTTATTCAATTTACATGAAGGAAATAGTTGTACTGATTGTTTTGCTTCTTGGTGGTATAGAGTTGGAAAGTCTTCCTTGGTACTTGCACGAGGTTTACCAGTTTCAACCCACTGTCCAGACTGGCGAGAATTGTCGTAATCAACCCAGTTTGCGTTGCATGGTCAAAAAAAGCTAATTTGTGTTGCATGCAAAGAGAGAATTGGCAATTGTTAAACACCTAATTTTGTGAAATCAATTTTTCCAGCTTTTTGTTGTTGATGAAGGCCACATTCTAACGATTGATTCATGTGAGTTTAACGACTGGCTTATTTTCAGACATGCTTCACCATTAATTTTTTCATAGTTACTGGCTTCAGGACGTCCTTCATGATGTTCTTCTACTTCAGTTAATTTATGTGAAACCAATTTTTCAAACTTTTTGATGAAGTTCATTGCTTGAAGCCTCTTTATATTGACTGATTCATTGAAGTTTAATTATTGACTTATTTCCGGACATGTACACTAAGATTACTTAATTTCTTCATATGTACAGGCTTCATGACCTTGACGATGTTCATCTTCAATGCATTCGTTGTCTCAACGACTAAGTAACCAAATGTGTACGAATTTTAGTAATACATTCAAATAAATCATGAACCAAAAACGTAAATTATCTTTTACGGTACTATTAAGAATAATAAATCAATTAAAATTCTAATCCAGTCTAGTTCCAGAAAGTTATTTTTAGAAATATTGTCCGGCATTCATTAAACAAGTTAATTACATAGGTAAGAGTAATTTTGTCAGTTCTCAGGCGAAACGCGGATAACAACCCTCAACTGGTCCGTCGGTCTTCTGTATTTTCTCATGACACATTGACCCCGGATAAGCATGGCTCCGTTATAGGCCGTCCGTTTCCAACAATTTCGACATTTTTAACGCACAAATTGCCCGTGTTCGGTCCGCCGAAACACGTCCGTCGCGTTTCTGGTTTCTATTCGTTTTTTTTAAGTAAAAACTCTGGACACGCCGATGTCTATCTCCACGTTTTCTTGTCGTACACGCTAATTTATGCTCGACGTCCACGAAAGCGGACGATTCGACGAAACGTAATTAATTAAAAGAACACCAACCATAAAAGCATCAAATTAATTGCAGCTCAACTAGTGTTTTTTCTTTGGTCTTTGGTCTGTTAGGTCAGTTCAAAGTGTGGGGTAACAGGAAGTTGTTTTGGGCTGGTACGAAACGACGAAAACGAAAGGAGCCGTTTACACAATCCGGCGACTTCGACGTTCCGTTTTTCTCACGTCCGTTATGTGCACGTTCGCCCCATCACTCTTCGACTGTCGCCCCGAAGGTGTTTGTTGCCGCTTATTACCGGATTCTTTTCCCAATCATTCTGGTGGATTTACACCATTTATTGATTGACGGCGAAACAAGCACCAGAACACGGAACGTACTTGTTTTGCTGACAAACAAAATCACACATATATGAGATGGCTTTTTTGCGGTGTTAACTCCGGTTTTTTTCTCTTTGAATCACCAGCCATTGTGGTTCTTTCAATGGGATCGGTTCAGTATTTTTTTTAATCATTCATGAATTGAATTCTTTATCCTGAAATCTGCATACAAATGTTTTCAACAATGAGAATGCAGTCTTGACATGTACCGGTTACCCTTCTCCTAAACGGCATTCCAATCTTATGTCCCATTCTATTAGCCCAGCATCAGCTTGATTCTTCCAATATTGTCGATATTTTATCAATTCTTTTCTATATTAATAAAGTAATTTAGTAATTTACAGCATCCGAATCAGAATAAATGTATCAGAAACTTCAACTCTGTTTGTTCTCTTCTTAATCCTCTATCTAACCATCACCTTAAAGTTTTTATTTACACCCTGTATAAACATGTCCAAAGTACTATCTGGCACACTGTCACAACTGTCTTACCAATAATCTTTGACATATAAATTCCCGTAGCCCTAAAAATGTTCTCCATAGCACAGCCCACGAATTATTTGAGAAAAGGATGTTGGGCAGCATTAAGATTTTTAAGAGCTCCCTCCATCATCCTCGGGATCAGTTTCTTGGCCACAATCTTCGACGAGTTCATCTCCAACACCCAGATAACGCTGTCGCTGAACATTTCGGATGTGTCAGTCCTGACATGTATTTGCATACTCATGTACCTGTCCAAGCTCAGGAATGACGACACAATGATCTTACTGGGACTGTCGTGTATCGGGATATATATGCATTTGAAGAATTTCATTTATGTGATAAGACTGGCGAAAGCAATACACGGATTAAATATTTTAGCGTTCGTGTGTCTGATGGTGAGAATCATTAGCTGTGCCACAGGTGTTTTTATGATATGGTATATGCTGCAGATACTCGGGGAAGTATGCAACACCAGTGATAATGTACGTTTATTTTGAATATCCTTCTAAAAACGTACGTATTTGCTGGAAATATCACTGCGCTTTTCGTTACTAACAGTCCTTTTTTCAGGCAATCTAATTACGCAGCGTTAGTGTGCCATGAAATTTGATCTACGTTAAAATTATTTTGTTTTTTTATACTTCAATATTACCATAGTGACCGTCACAAATATGTAAATGTATTAAATGCGAACGAAGTAAAATTTTTCCCGGTTAAAATACTCCCGAAAATGGGCACCCTAACAGCAGTAACTGCCCAATTGAGTGACTTCCTGGTCAAAAAATGCACCAGCTTCTACGGATTCGTGGAGAATCGCACATCGATATTGCACATGGTGTTCTTGTGGACCATAGGCACTCTGTTTGACGTCACCCAGACCGATTACGCCCAAAATCCTGGTAAAGTAACTGTGACACTCAAATTTGTCGATTTGATTGTGATGTTGGTGTGTTGTTTGTGCCTGATTCGTGCCATCATCAGAAAAACTCGACTGATGGCACTACCATGGTTGGCTTTCATGGTATATAACTTATACTACATCGACTATGATTACTTAGTAAAGATCGGTATGGCCATCCAGGACATTGAAGGATTCAACATATTTCCCTGGATATGCCTGATTTTAAGAACCGTCGGTTGCATTACCAGAATTTTTATGGTCGCATGTGTGGTGGAACTATTTATTGAAATACAGGAAATGAACAAATTAGAAGAACAACTACAGTAGAATCGTTTATCAGCAAAGAATGTCAAACATGGAAGTTTCAGAAGACGCGTGCTCATTTGAGAGGGGTATTTTCCGGCCGTATATACATTATCAAAATTGTAGTTTGTCAATAATCAGAATTTAAACATTTGAAATTTTAATAAATTGTACGTGAAACTTTAACTGTAGTTTTGTAATTGTGTGTGAGTGTTTACGTTCAGTTCAGTTTCATTAAGCTAACAAACATACTCGAGTAAAAACCGATTAAATTTAAGGTAAAGTTGTAGAATCAGATGTGGAGAATCGGGGAATAAGAGAGAGGTAAGTATTCAAGTAAAGTATAATTATTGTAAAAGACCATAAATAAAAACAAATTTACGTCTTTAAATCCTTTCTAGTAGACCTTATTATCCTACTATAGTAGTACGGTATAACATATTTAAATACATTACATATACAGTAGTGGCCATAATTATAGCAACTTATTAAAATATATAAAAAATATGAGCAGTACTACTTGAATTGGATGCCAGTACCTATAATGTTTATTGTTTTTTCTGTTATTATTGTATCTACATGCAAAAGGTTAATTTAATATTTTCTTTAAAAATTTGCGTATTTTTTATTTTTCAATGGACAAAATTATGGCAACTTTTTACTTAAAGCCCTGCAGTAAATGGAACTTGCTGAAATTAGTTCAAGAACTTTGAGAAGATGGTTCTTAGTAGATAGGGGTCCGTTCAACCACAGACTTAGAAGAAAACATGAAAGCTAAATTTTGACCACAGAACAGTCGGGACGAGTAGTTTTTAGTGACTGGCCACTTTTAAAGGGTTGTTAATTTATGCTGCGAATATGGTGCCGTTGGGTAATAAAGTCTAACGGTGGACAATTCGAAACGAAAGGTTCTATTATTATAAAATATGAATGAAATATGGCAGGGTTTACTACCATAAATAAAAACGAAATTAAACATTTTTAAAAACTTTGGCAGTACCTTATTGCCCTACTATGGTAGTACGGATTAAAGAATGAATTTTGTCGTCTAATAAACATGGACTTTTGAAGTATGTTACCACTGTTACTTATGGAGCTTACTCTATCTTTTTCCTTTGTGGTTGATGTTTTCACGTATTATTTTTTCTTCATTATCATTTTTGTTCAATAGAGTGTTGTGTTCATATGTAATTATTATTGTTTTTTCTGCTACTTTAACTGGAGTGGGGGTAAGTTGATGAAAAGTAGTTAAGCAAGATTGCCAGACTTAGAGCCAACATAAACAAATGGGTAAAAATTTCCAGAAGCTTCGATTGAAGGTTGCACAAGTATTTTGGATTATTTTCAAAAAAACCTAATCACGGTGTTGTCGTAAGCACTTTTAATACGGCACAGAGTTCGCGTGAAAACGGCGAAAATAATGTTACCAATTTAATCTCGCGATGAAAGAGCCTGTGCATATTCCGGGCAATAAATCACTTGGTAGCGATTTAAAGTCGATTTGTTGCGGCAAATTCCTGGATGACTCCTTTTGTGTATCGGGCATATGTAGATGCCAGTGTTAGGTTGAGAGTGGTGCTAAATTTTGACCACAGAACAGTCGGGACGAGTAGTTTTTAGTGACGAGTCTAAATTTAATTTATTAAAATATGATGGATGGTGCTTATATTAAACACGATTGAATTACCAAAATTTTTATGGTAAGATGTGTGGTCAAACTCTTTAATGAAGTACAGGAAATGAACGACTGCAGCAGAATGTGTATTAGAAGACGATGTCAAGCATGGCAATGTCAGGAGAAGCGTGCTTTTCTGGTTAAACATACGTTAACAAAATGGTAGTTCACATGGTATTAATAATAAAAATCATGTAAATATAAGAGATTCTAATAAATTGTATGTGAAATCCGAAGTGTATTTTTCTACTAGCGAGAGCGTCAACATTTTCGGTAAGCAAACAAATATACCCCGTGTAAAAACCGATTAAATCTCAGGTATAGGTGTAGAATCAGATGTGGAGAGAATCGGGGAATAACAGAGAGGCAAGCGTGCGTGAGAGAGTGAGCGAGAGGGGGAGCGAGAGCGGCGGCGACGGCAGAGACATTTCCCCTTTAATTCGCGAGTGTGCGAGTGTGGCGACCTCACTCGGCCGGGCGGGCGGGCCCGCTGTCTGGGTCTAGGTCACCCCAGCCCCCACTTCCATCCCAACGCGGCCCACCGACACGGAATCTCAAGGTTAAATTTGTTTATACCTCCGGCCACGACACTCCGCAATCCGCTTCCACGACGACGACGGCCGGCCAAGACGGCATTTCATTCCGCTCTCCGGCTCCTCCGCTCGTCGTAGCGGCGGGATCCAACGCCGTTTTGCCCCGTTACCGGAGTCACCGATTCACGCGGTGATTCACGATTTCGACGACGGTCGTTCGGCATTCGTGTGTGGCACATTCGGAATTTTTTCGTCGTCGTCGACACCGGGATCAGAGCGCGTCAATTAATTTAAAACCCGCGGGAGCCACCTACGTGTGCACGCCGTTTTATTGGGGGCCGAAACCGCGAACCAATACGGGTAATGGAAAATGTAAAATTGGACCTTGCCCCGAGTACATTTACCGAAATTGAAATCGATTGCGACGTGTTCCGACGGCGGAGCCGGACGGTCATATTAAATATTGAACATGATACATACTAATCTCATAACGTCTGCTCAAACTTTTATGCCAAATAGGGCAGAGCCCCGATGCATAATCTCAAGGGCCGCAAACTGATATTCGATGCTCCTCCGAGCGGTAATACACTGGCACTGAATAATGGATGCCCCCAAAAGGTATCTCCCCGACACGAATTACGGCTCCACCAACTTTATCCTGCCAGGAGTTCGAACGAATAAAGAATGATAATACGCAATTTTACAGAGCTCCACGATCATTGTTTCGTCAATCATTTTTACGAATCGTTTAACGTGGCATTGCACTGTGGTGCGCCCAGGTGGGGGGCGATAAATAAAGTACGAGTGTTTTTGGAACACAAGACAAATAATGTATTTTCGTTGCGTTGCGTCGAGTTGCGCCGCGCAAAGTACGGAGGCTTAACAAGATTAAATTCCTGAAATCGCGGCACAGTAAGTGGATTTTAAAGAACAATTAGATTTTGCACGGACTCCTTTTTCAATTAATTTCATGCCGCACACTTGCCTTTATGATCGCGATACGAATGAACTTTTTTCTATTTTTAAAGCCCCTACGTGTTCGTGATGGTACGTTTTTAACCGGATTCCGTTGGAAAATTGCTGCGCTGACGTAATTGTAATTGAATTGACTTCCTAAAAGGAAATTACTGATCCTCGTCTCGGATGATGATGTGCGAAAATTAAAAATACGCCCCTTTGTCGATATGAAATGCATACACAGCCGCACTTTTCACAAAGCCAACTCATGCTTTTTACTTTGCATGCGATCCTGACGTTTTCATTATTTAAAATTTGACGGGCCACTTTCAAAGGGTTGTTAATTTATGCTGCGAATATGGTGCCGTTGGGTAATAAGGTCTAACGATGGAAAATTCGAAACGAAAGGTTCTATTATTATAAAATATGAATGAAAAATGGCAGGTTTTACTACCATAAATAAAAACGAAATTAAACATCTTTAAAAACTTTGGCAGTACCTTATTGCTCTACTATAGTGGTACGGATTAAAGAATGAATTTTGTCGTCTAAAAAACATCAGGACTTTTGAAGTAAGTTACCACTGTTACTTATGGAGCTTATGGGGCTTACTCTATCTTTTTCTTTTGTAGTTGATGTTTTCACGTATTATTTTTCCTTCATTATCATTTTCGTCAAATGGAGTGATGTGTTCATCTGTAATTATTATTGTTTTTTCTGCTACTTTAACTGGAGTGGGCGTAAGTTGTTGAAAAGTAGTTAAGCAAGATTGTCAGACTTGGAGCCAACATAAACAAATGGGTAAAAATTTCCAGAAGCTCCGATTGGAGGTCGCACAAGTGTTTTGGATCATTTTCAAAAAAACCTAATCACGGCGTTGTCGTAAGCACTTTTAATCCGGCACACAAGGTTCGCCGTGAAAACGGCGAAAATAATGTTACCAATTTAATCTCGCGATGAAAGAGGCTGTGCATATTCCGGGCAATAAATCACTTGGTAGCGATTTAAGGTCGATTTGTTGCGGCAAATTCCTGGATGGCTCCTTTTGTGTATCGGGCATATGTAGATGCCAGTGTTAGGTTGAGTGTGGTGCTCCCGAAAATAAAGGCGCACGTTTGATTTATGCCCGGCACCGGCTGAAAAGTTGTTTCGGGGGGGTTAAATTGTGTGCACGTCGAGGCGCCACGGCGTTACTCGCTGCAGCTTCATAAATATCGATTCTGGCAAACAACATAAGTAACACGTTCCCGTCTGTTCCCGTCCCGGTCCAAGACAAATTAAACGGTAATCATTGCACTGCAGAAGCTGTGGTTTAAATATTGAAAAATGGCGTTCAAAACAAAATTAACACTTTGAAAGTTAAGTTGTTCGGACACTACATTTCCTCAATGTGATCAATTTTAAACATGAATGAATAGTTTGATGTTGGTTGACAAAAAATCTTCCCTCATACAAATACATTATTGAAAATATTGCATTAGAAAAATTCATGTCATATTAATTAATAGCAAATGGAAAATGTGCCCAAAGAAAAACAATATTTAAAAGATTGTAGGTAGGTTAGTGTTTATTGATTAAGATGTGAAGAATTTTCGATGATACAAATAATAAAACGTACTTAGGAGTGGGTGGATCTTTAGAATTGATTTACAAGGAAATCTTCCATTATATCACAAAGGTTTACATATTTATAATGTTTATTTGTAAATGCTTGAATTCCTTCTTACTCTTAATGTATTTATAGTTTCAAAATGAAAACTTGAAAGATGTGGATCAAACAAAAATAATAAATAATAAAATTTAGTAGATTTTTATGAATTTGAAGATGAAGAATTTGCAGTGAAATTACACATTTTTTGTATCAAAAAAGCCTGTTCCACTTCCTGAAGACAAATAGAGAACGCATTCTTCAAATATTCAAGTACTAGGTTTTGAGAATTGATTTCTTCTAAATATTAACATTCTTTGATGCAACAAATTATTTGAAGGCTGGACCTCTAGCATTTATGTCTAAAAGAAATCTTTCTTTATAATTTATTTTATTTCTGAAGAATTAAAAGATCAATTTTTAGTGAGATTACCTATTTTTTATCACCAAAAAATCCTCTAATGTGAATTGAATGGAAATGATTCCCAAGTAGAAGCCACCCTATAGATTTTAAAAGTTATAAAGAAAAAATAGTGTTTTTAGACTTGAATTCATCTACAGATTAGCTTTCTTTGGTCCAACATTTCTTCTTCATGTCACAAAGGTTTATTCTATTTCTGAAGAATTAAAAGGCAATGAATTACTTATTTTTAATCACAAAAAATTATGTTCTAGTCCAATGTGAATTGAATGGAAATGATTCCCAAGTAGAAGTCACCTTAAAGATATTAAAAGTTATAGAGAAAAAATAGTGTTTGGAGAATTGAATTCATCTAGAGATTAGCTTTCTTTGATACAACAAATTATTTAAAGGGTGGATTTCTAGCAGTGATTTCCAAAAGAAATCTTCCATTATGTCACAAAGATTTATTATATTTCTGAAGAATTAAATGGTCCATTTTCAAAGAAATTAAAATTTTTTTCTAGTTCAATGTAAATTGATTGGAAATGATTTTCTAGTAGAAGCTACTCTATAGTTATTAAAAGTTTTAAAGAATTGAAGGTATTAGTTTCAATACAACGAATTTTATGAATGAAATGGAACATTACACATTTTCTGGTACTGATAAATTCGAGGTAATGACTTCACTTCAGACTATTAAAAGTTTTGAGAGTTAAATTTATCCAGCGATTAATTTCCTTCAACAAATATATAAAAACTGACTTCAAATCGTAACTGGCAAATTGGAAATATGTGTAACAACTAAAAATAACATCTGACAGTTAATAGAAGTTTATGGACCAAAGTACGAAATTTTTCCAGTGAAGGTACAGATGTTCAATAACCAAAAATAAAAAGGTGTTCAATACTTTAGACTGAACAGTCAGGTACAATAATCAACTAATTAGCCGGATGGTTTAAGCCAAAAATCACAGACACCATTGTGTGGAGATACGGTGTCGACAGAAGGAAACGGGACAATACATCCCATTGATGGTAACATCGGCGGGGAATCACTGCCGGGAAGGAAAAAGGGCAGTTCCTGTGTGGCGCCCCGGCGACGAGGGTGGCGAGGGACGGCGGGAGGAGGGGTCCGTGCCAGCGCCTCGGCGCGACATTCGAAACGCGAGCAAACACTAAATGCTACAAAGTGACAAAAACCACACGGGCTATTAAGAGATTAAAGCGGATGCGGCGTAATTAAACGATGATAACTCTGCGAGCACGCGATCCGTCTGCGGCGAACGGCAGTTCGGCTTTAAGCCGAGCGCGTCGAGCGGGCCACACGCCCTCCGCACAGGACCGCACTCGGGACGCTTTTAAATATTCAATTAACCGCGCTTGGTTTGTCGCCCTGAATAAGTGACACGACGGCGACGGAGATGGGGGGCGGCGGGGGCCGCGGCGGCGATTCGCCCTCCGTCGAATTAACGCTGCGAATTAAACATTTACCACCCGAATTCGACGTCCTTTACCGGCGCGCTCGCGTCGAACGGGTTCCGACCGTTTTTCCGGTTTTTTCCCTTGTTTGCGTTTTCTTTTTGCCGGATTACGTCACAGTGTCAATCAATTCCGGGTGCTTATGGGTTACAAAATAATTTAATTAAAAGCTCCCGGTTTATAGTTATTAAATTGTGAGGAAATAGAAAGTAAAAGTGGTCATTTCTTTGCCAACCCTGACTTTGTACGAGCTTAAGGTGGGTGTGTTTCCTCGACTGCTATACAAAATAACAAATACACGTGTGAATTCAATTATATAAGACAAAGGCAACGTATAGTTACGGTGGACCGTCGAAGGACTTCCATTACAGAAATGTACAATTAACTAATTCAAAACTAATTAAATATTCATAAACGTAATTGTCGTATGGCGAGTTAGTGCAAGGTAATTATTGATATTTTTAATTCTCAGCAATTAGCAAGATTGGAGACCAACAATTAACGTTATTAATTATTGTTTACTCAACACAATGAATTTTACCGTACTCGTGTGTACACACATCATCGTAATGCACGGTTAACGAAATTGTCCTGGCTACGGACCTGTCCACTATAAGCCGTCTAGATCCCCTCAACCCACCTGATGACCTGACGTATTATCACAGCTGCCCGGTCGCTTTCATTCAAGTGTTTTCAGTCATCATACAATTCACCGTCGTTTTCCTTCACAGTCTCCAGTCGGTGCCCTTTCCTCCGTGCCTCCGCTCTTCCATCGGACTTATTTATTTATTGCGGACGTACAAACACGATCCCGGCTCCCCGTAGTATTCTACAGTATTGGAGAAAAATCCCAGTCAATCCGGAATGGGTTACCTCCTGTCGACGTCTTGGAGGTACTGATTCATTGTTGTTGTGACTCGAAGGAATACATCGTTTCAATTGGTTCTTTTAAATTGTGGATTTTATCATCCGGACCATTATCATCCTTATGATAATCGTGTTCGGAGATCTCTACTACGGTTTCTTTTAATTCCTACCTGTGTCGACTTTGGGTCATCAATAAAGGCTACAACAAAGGTTAATCTTGTTCTTTTTTAAACATTTACGTAGCCCTTGATGACGACAAAAGGTCTGTAACTGTAGGGTGACTTTAGTTTATCATCAGATGCTACGACAAAGGTGAATCGTCTTCTTTTCTTAATCTGTGACTTGGTCCTGATAAGACATAACCCTGTAGCTCCTCCTAGTCCTATATTGAAGAAAAATTTCAGTCACTCCAATATATGTTCTACCTGCCCACATCTTCTACTTATGGATTCACCATTGTTGTGGTATAAGGAAAATTAAATTCTTTTGTATTTTTATCATTCATATCAGCAATAATATCCATATTAGGAGCTCCTGCTAATGGCAAAAGGTCTAAGCATCATCAGGGGCTATGTTAAAAATTAATCTTGTTCTTTTCTCAAAGTTTTACGTAGCTTCTGATTACGGCAAACGATCGAAACATGTAGAGTTTGAAAATAAAATAAAACAATGACAGGTGAAGTCTTGTTTAACTTCAAATCAATTCTTTTAATTCCGTGACGAAAACGTTTATCTTGTAGACTCAGTTATTTATTGCATTTTGAAATGTATAAACACGATCCAGCTCCGCATAGTATTCTTCTATATGATAGAATAATACCAGTCGGTCTGGAATGGTTACTACTTATCCATGTCTTGGAGTTATAGATTCAGTATTGTTGTAATTTAAAGACATCAATCAATTTCTTTTGTATTTTGAATCTTATCATCCATATCAGCAATAATATATTATCTATATTTGGAGTTCTCACTATTGTTTTCATTCTATTTTAAATCCCTACTTGTTTCGACCTTGGGTCACCACCAGGGGCTTCTTCAAAAATTCATCTTGTTCTTTTTAAACTTTAGTTCATATCATCAAAGTTTATGGTGCCTCTGATAATGGTATAAGGTCTTGAAGATACGGTCATCATGATTTTGTGATTTGATGAATTGATATCAAGGGTTAAGTCAAAGACTCATCTTCTCCTTTTCTTAAACTTTGACGCAGCTCCTGATGATGACATACGATTGGAACATGTAGTGTTTGAAAAACAATGACAGGGAAATCATTTTTCTAACTCCAAATCAATTCCTTCAGTTGAACGTAAGTTCAAATAAATTTGCGAAACTATTTCAGCATTAAAAACTCATAATAAATGTACAGCAGTACGATATTCCTGCTGACGAACCTGACAACGGCAAGAATAATTATGGTACGCACTCAGGAAACAGTCGTGTTTATATTTCATTTTGAGTGTCGCGGAAACTGCAATTGCTTTTAGTTTTAGACTGCCGTCGCCGTAGGCCAACTCTCCAAGGGCATTAAATTAAAATTATAATGTTGCCCCGGTTGCCAACATTTAACCGAATTTATTTCCAAAAGAACCCCGGCTCTTTGTTTGACTAAGTGCTGGCAAAGTTAATGGAAATTTCAAATTGGAGTTCCTGCAATTGTTCGGGGCGATCCCATAAACTGGTATTTGTAGGAAATTTTTTTGAAAATCCATCAATATGCGACGCTGCAACGAAGTGTGTCCGATGCATTGTTTGTATTTGTGTAATTAGACTAGGGAGCAAACATCACGATTGGAATTTAATGCTGTGCCATATTGATTCCAAGATGGCGACGTTGGTGGTAGTGGAAGAAGCTCATAATCCTTGGTGAGGATAAAAAAAGTCCGCAGTACGTGATATCATAAGGGTGTTAGTTTACGACTGGGGCGGTAAACCTTTGCCTGAAAAAGAGTATCCGGAACAGTACTTAAACGCCGGATTTTATTACATCAATTTCCAGTTTTGCGGTTATTGGCGGCGGGGTTTTTAGGTGAGAAACGCCGGTAAATGCGATATAATTGGGCCATCTCGTGAATATTTCACGAGCGGAGGTAAAGTAAGTTGCGATTATTACAGTTAGAGAGTGGCGCTAAAGAAACAAGAACTACCATTCGACTATTACGCCTTAAATATTTTAGTAAGTTCGCCTGTGCCTTCGTCCCGGCGCTACGAACAAATTCTCGTGAAGTAAATTAGCTCGAGATGCAAACTTAGTGTTACTGACTCTGTGTAGTCGCTCCTCGGAGGACCATTCGTTCTTAATTACTTAACAACCAATTACCACTCATTCATTCTGGCGAAAATATTTTGACGCTGAATTCTCAATCTCATCCTCATCCTCTTGCGAAACCAGTGCCGTGCCGCGACTGTTCTGTATAATTCAATTTCGGAAATTGCTTACTCGACGACTGCATTTACATTGTTTGTTTTGCGCAGGAATAAGAACGCACTAACATTTCGCGACACAAGAGTATTGTTAAAGAAAATTGAACTTGATTTATTCCTTGAATGTCAATAATGCAAGAATTGCTTATTGTTAGTTGCATTGGAAAATAAATGCTTTTGACATATGAAGAGGTAAACAAAGTAAGACGCAAAATGGTCTAAGTAGCTGTTTCAAGATATTTACTGCGATAAAGTCATGTTGACAAGTGTTTCAATATTTTCTTCCACTACTCTTTGTTGCCGTCTCATTTGAATTTTTCTTTAGTTCAACCTGTTCTGTCCCATTATGGTTTCGTGTAGCAACATTAATGCAACTTCCGATGGTGAAAACTAACTAAATGGTGGTTATCGATTGGGTTACGTAAGATGTTAACGATTCGAGTTGACTTGGTTCATCAATAATTAGATGTTTAGTTATTGGTTATAGTGGTCGCTGTCTGTTTTCAATTGTACAATGACACGAGTTTGTTTTGTGATCTTTGTAGTGAACTGATGTCTGTTTTATTTCCTACGACATAGAACGTACTCATGTACGAAAGTTTACTTTGTATGTATGAGTTGTAGACCATGTGTTTGTGTTTTTAGGATGTCTTTGATTCTGAGGACAAAGTCTGTGTAAGATGAGACCACAGTCTATGTTTGTCGATGTGCAGTATTTTATTTTTGATTTAGTAAATAAAAAAATGTGTTCTAACATCTTACAAATATTTTACATAGCTTGATATTTTTAGTTGTGTTTTAATTTTCGTAGAAAATATCAAAATAGCTCTTTGAGTAACTCCAAAAAATGTTTTCAGTTTTAATGTTTCTCCTAATGACATTATTTTTCATTTAGTGTTAAAATAAGTACTTATTTATTATTTATAATTCTGTTTAACTTCCCTAGATAATAGCAAGGTTGCTTGTGCGTTATAAATTATGAAGAGATATGGGCTCAAAATGAATCTTTGAGACACTCCAAATTTTGTTTTCTGATTTAATGTCCTTCTATTCAGTTTTAGTTTTTGGTATGATTTTTTCATTTAGTGTAAAAAATTTGTACTGTCTTCATGACTTTCATTTCTATACAAAATAGCAACATTTTCTAACATTTGGGTAAAAAATAGTAGATATAAATTATCAAGAAAGAAATATGGACCCAAAATGGATCCTTGAGATACTCCAAATTTTGTTTTTTGATTTAATGTTCCCTTCATTAAGTTTTAGTTTTTGGCATTATTTTTTCATTTAGTCTTAAAAATTTGTACTACTCAATTTTCTATTTTTTACCAAGCTTATTTTTTGTAATTGTGAGTCATGAAACTTTCATTTTCATAAAAAATAAAATTTCCTATCTGGCTTGTAAAAAATAGTTTACATAAATTATGAAGAGATGTGGGCCCAAAATGGATCCTTGAAACACTCCAAATTTTATTTTCTAATTTAACCATCAAGTTTTATTTTCTGGCATTATTTTCTCATTTAGTGTTAAAAATTGGTACTTATTCTTTCTTTCCATTTTACTTAGCTTATTACTTATAACTGTGTGCCCCTATGACACTGGTATAGAAAATAATAACATTCTCCGCCTTGTGTGGGACAAATCGTTGATGACAAGTATAAAGGGCCATGGACCCGGAATGGATCCGTGTGACACACTAAACTTTGTTTTCCCCCTGACTCCGGTTAAATAATTTTGCAAATTCTCTTAAAATATTAAATTTCACTTTGTAATTAGACATGCACAATGGAATTACACAAGAAGTTTTAAACAGTAATTTTAATATCGTACAACAACAAATTGTAATATTCTCTTTGAAGACACAGAGTGTATGACGATGGCAAAATGAAAGGCTCAATTTCGTCAGGTGGAAAACGCGACATTCGGAAAACTATTTCAATTTGAATGAACAAGACGACAAACAGAATGAAATTAAAAAGAAAGGCTCAATGCTACGCAATTAGAGAGAGATTTTTAATTTGGAAACTTTCGAGTTGCGTTGCCGTGGTGATAATAAGTTTTCCTAATAAATATTTTAAGGACGAACGGGAGATGATATTGTAGAGGGCACTTTTAACATAAAGAATTTTTAAGCACGCCATTTCCATAAGTAATTTATAAAATTCATATTTCATGCGGCGTCGGGGCCGGGGCTCTGGTGAGAAAAAAAAACATGGAAATAACGCTTCTGCTCATTGAAAACGTCCATGAATCATGAATATGGGGCCCGTATACCGCCTTTGCATTCCACATGTGATAATTTAAATGATTTGCGCACGCGCACTGCTCCGCTACGAGGTCGTCTCGTTTCGTATTGATCGGGCCCCCGTGACGTCACACCTACTTGTGAATTGAATGATCCACTATACAAATTGTAACTAATTCCTATAAATATGTTGGTCGCCGGCGACTCGCGCCCTTACGACGCGACGCGTTACGGCCGTCCCGCAATTCCCACGATCAAATTTTGGTTCACGTTCGATTTACCTTCGCTACGAATTATGTGACGGATCAAAGTAGGCGTTTGTTTACATACTCTACGCTCACCGCGACTGATTTATCCGAAACCGAATTAAATCTCGCGCTCCGACTGGAAAGTGCGTGCGCGATTTTAATTTTCTTGGCACTGAGCGATTAAAGCTTTGACGGTGGCAAAAAATTAATCTGATTAATGTGTTTGACGATTCGTCAAATTTATATGATCAATTGGTGATACTTCGATGGTTCTGCGTTGATTGCTACACGTGAGCAGCACACTTCCAGAATCATAGACGTAATGTTCTTCTTTTTTAAATTGTTTTAGATTGTCTGTTATGTGTTTAATCGTTTTCCTCCTTGTTTTGTAATTTTCACATTCAGTTATCCACAAGTCCATGCTTGTAGGAAATGTGTCTTCGTTCTGGTCTTCAAATGAATGGAATTTTCTTCCAAGATACCATATTAGCACTTGTAGATCTCTCACTCTGAATAAATGTAGTTTTTGAAGAAGCTAACAAACCTCTCAACTTTAGGTCTTCCAATGAATGAATACATGTGGTGTATTTGGCTGAATTTTCCTTCAGGTATTCTGATCAATTTGATTAAAGATATACCAATATGAAAAGACCAATGAGCGATGATTCAGTGGTTCATTACTGCTGTATGTGAACAGCACAGTTACAAAACCATAGACGAACATTACGTCTCTTAAATTATCTTAGATTATTTTTCATATATTTTATTGTACTTCTTTTCGCCTTGTAATGTCACATTCGGCTTTCCACAAGTCCATGCTTGATTTAAATGTAAGAAATGTGTCTTCGTTCTGGTCTTCAAATGAATGGAATTTTCTTCCAAGATACCATATTAGCACTTGTAGATCTCTCACTCTGAATAAATGTAGTTTTTGAAGAAGCTAACAAACCTCTCAATTTTAGGTCTTCCAATGAATGAATACATGTGGTGTATTTGGCTGAATTTTCCTTCAGGTATTCTGATCAATTTGATTAAAGATATACCAATATGAAAAGACCAATGAGCGATTATTTTTCATCTGTTTTATTGTATTTCTTTTCGCTTTGTAATGTCACATTCGACTTTCCACAAGTTCATGCTTGATTTAAATGTAGGAAATGTGTCTTCGTTCTGGTCTTCAAATGAATGGAATTTTCTTCCAAGATACCATATTAGCACTTGTAGATCTCTCACTCTAAATAAATGTAGTTTTTGAAGAAGCTAACAAACCTCTCAACTGTAAGTCTTCCAATGAATGAATACATGTGGTGTATTTGTCTAATTTTTCCTTCAGGTGTTCTGATCAATTTGATTAAAGATATACCAATATGAAAAGACCAATGAGCGATGATTCAGTGGTTCATTACTGCTGTATGTGAACAGCACAGTTACAAAACCATAGACGAACATTACGTCTCTTAAATTATCTTAGATTATTTTTCATATATTTTATTGTACTTCTTTTCGCCTTGTAATGTCACATTCGGCTTTCCACAAGTCCATGCTTGATTTAAATGTAAGAAATGTGTCTTCGTTCTGGTCTTCAAATGAATGGAATTTTCTTCCAAGATACCATATTAGCACTTGTAGATCTCTCACTCTGAATAAATGTAGTTTTTGAAGAAGCTAACAAACCTCTCAATTTTAGGTCTTCCAATGAATGAATACATGTGGTGTATTTGGCTGAATTTTCCTTCAGGTATTCTGATCAATTTGATTAAAGATATACCAATATGAAAAGACCAATGAGCGATTATTTTTCATCTGTTTTATTGTATTTCTTTTCGCTTTGTAATGTCACATTCGACTTTCCACAAGTTCATGCTTGATTTAAATGTAGGAAATGTGTCTTCGTTCTGGTCTTCAAATGAATGGAATTTTCTTCCAAGATACCATATTAGCACTTGTAGATCTCTCACTCTAAATAAATGTAGTTTTTGAAGAAGCTAACAAACCTCTCAACTGTAAGTCTTCCAATGAATGAATACATGTGGTGTATTTGTCTGATTTTTCCTTCAGGTGTTCTGATCAATTTGATTAAAGATATACCAATATGAAAAGACCAGTGAGCGATGATTCAGTGGTTCATTACTGCTGTATGTGAACAGCACAGTTACAAAACCATAGACGAACATTACGTCTCTTAAATTATCTTAGATTATTTTTCATATATTTTATTGTACTTCTTTTCGCCTTGTAATGTCACATTCGGCTTTCCACAAGTCCATGATTGATTTAAATGTAAGAAATGTGTCTTCGTTCTGGTCTTCAAATGAATGGAATTTTCTTCCCAGATACCATATTATCACTTGTAGATCTCTCACTTTGAATAAATGTAGTTTTTGAAGAAGCTAACAAACCTCTCAACTCTAGATCTTCCAATGAATGAATACATGTGGTGTATTTGGCTGAATTTTCCTTCAGGTATTCTGATCAATTTGATTAAAGATATACCAATATGAAAAGACCAATGAGCGATTATTTTTCATCTGTTTTATTGTATTTCTTTTCGCTTTGTAATGTCACATTCGGCTTTCCACAAGTTCATGCTTGATTTAAATGTAGGAAATGTGTCTTCGTTCTGGTCTTCAAATGAATGGAATTTTCTTCCCAGATACCATATTATCACTTGTAGGTCTCTCACTCTGAATAAATGTAGTTTTTGAAGAAGCTAACAAACCTCTCAACTCTAGGTCTTCCAATGAATGAATACATGTGGCGTATTTGGCTGAAATTTTCTTCAGATATTCTGATCAATTTGATTAAAGATAAACCAATATGAAAAGACCAATGAGCGATGATTCAGTGGTTCATTACTGCTGTATGTGAATAGCACAGTTACAAAACCATAGACGAACATTATTACGTCTCTTAAATTAACTTAGATTATTTTTCATCTGTTTTATTGTATTTCTTTTCGCTTTGTAATGTCACATTCGGCTTTCCACAAGTCCATGCTTGATTTAAATGTAAGAAATGTGTCTTCGTTCTGGTCTTCAAATGAATGGAATTTTCTTCCCAGATACCATATTATCACTTGTAGATCTCTCACTCTGAATAAATGTAGTTTTTGAAGAAGCTAACAAACCTCTCAACTCTAAGTCTTCCAATGAATGAATACATGTGGTGTATTTGGCTGATTTTTCCTTCAGGTATTCTGATCAATTTGATTAAAGATATACCAATATGAAAAGACCAATGAGCGATGGTTCAGTGCTTCAATAATCCTATATGTGAATAGCACAGTTACAAAACCATACACGAACATTACTTCTCTTAAATTATCTTAGATTATTTTTCATCTATTTTATAGTATTTCTTTTCGCCTTGTAACGTCGCATTCGGCTTTTCACAAGTCCATGCTTGATTTAAATGTAGGAAATGAGTCTTCGTTCTGGTCTTCAAATGAATGGAATTTTCTTCCAAGATACCATATTAGCACTTGTAGATCTCTCACTCTAAATAAATGTAGTTTTTGAAAAAGCTAACAAACCTCTCAACTCTAGGTCTTCCAATGAATGAATATATGTGGTATATTTGGCTGAATTTTCCTTCAGGTATTCTGATCAATTTGATTAAAGATATACCAATATGAAAAGAACAATAAGCGATGATTCATTTGTTAGTGCTAGATGTGAGTAGCACAGTACCAAAACCATAGACGTACTGTTCTTCTCATTTAAATTATTTCCATTATTCAATGTCATATTCAACTTATTACAATTGAATGTTTGATTTAAATATAAGAATAATTTCTTTCATACTGTTCTTCGGTTTTTCCTTGCAACACAAAATTTAAAATGACTCGAATGAACGAAGCCAGTACCCAAAATATATATGCCATTATTGAACATCCCGCTTTGAATAAATGCAGCCTTTGAAGAAGCTAACAAACCTTTCAACTTCGGGTCTTCAAATGAATGCAGATAATTCCACTGGCAGTTTATTTAGCTGAATTTTCCTTTAGACATAATGAATCAGAAAATCCGTGTGCAACTTTCTGGTGAACATTTTGATGATGACTTCGTACACATTAATACTCATTGCCAGACGGAAACTGTGCTTTTGAATTGTGTATAGTTCGTAAAGTCGGTTAGAAAATAATACGTGCAGTGATCGCGCATTACTATAACTTCTCCGTTGAAAAGGAAGTCTGTCAGTTGATCTGGTCCTGAGATGAGTAAGCCAGCCAGACAATGCCTTACGAGTCGGCCAGCCTAAATTTGATTAATTCCGCGATGTTGCATCAATGCAAAGTAGTGGAACAGCTCGCTAACCGCAGATTTTGAATGTCATTGTGGTGACAACTAACAATAAATGATTTGTAGACGGTCCAAGCAAACAATCACAGATATAGATACAGATATATTATGATGTCAAAGGATCGATATTTGAGGACAAAACCTTGGACAACTGACGGTAAATAATGAGTTACGTTGTATTGTATGATTTTTCTATTCATCAATCACTGAAATATAGATAAAATATTCGCGATCTGTGATAAAGTTTACTTTTGTCGTGTTATTTCACAAATTACAGATGTCTCATAGAAATTATTTTTGTGTATTTCAACACTTCGTAATCAGTTTATCAGAAGCACTAAATGTTGGTCTACAAATTTAAGAGAAGAAAATAGGATTATTAGTACATTACCAACCCTCAAATAAATTGTATGGTTTCAAACACCGAGAGTACCTCTATCTACATTTTTAGAATTCTCGAAGATTATTAAGAATAAATTGAATATCATGTCATAGGTTGCATGATGCTTCAGAAAGTGCATTCAATACCACAATTTAATTAGAAAAATGTAAGACCAACAAGAGGGAGTATTCAGAACACGGTGAACATTTTTATTAAGGCTTTATGGAGGTTTCTAAAATCAATAGGTTGGAAATATGATTTTAAGGATAAATAAGAAAAAGTAGCTACTCATAAACATAAAGGGTAAAAGTAATTTTAAACTTTTTTTTTCATTATTTTCTAAACTTAGTGAAAGCAAAGCTAATAAATATATTACATAAACTTTGTAAAATCATAGGAACAAACTGTCTGCAAAAATAAATAAAAACACAATGGTTTTTTCCTTGTGACGATAAACCTACCCTAATGTCAAAGGCAAAATTTCTATTGACTTGTGTTGGAATTGCACGTGTTGTGACCTACTTCAGTGCACTGTTCATTATTAACTAACACAAAACGTAGATTTTCTGAAATATTTAAACAACATTAAGCGCAATTTCGAAACCTTTCTTTCAATTGCTCCAGGTCGGAAATGTATTTACTTATAAATAAATAATTTTCAATTGTGGCCCGAATTCAATGGAGGAATATTGTTAAATAAAGAGCAGCTTTAGGGTTAATTCTGACCCTTTTATAGAAAACATAATGGTAATGTAATATGTATGTACACTGGTTTGCTTACTGCGTATGTTTGTATGTGTAGCATTAAAACAAATGCTTGTATTAATGTTAAAACGATACAGTCGATTTCTGATTAAAAGAAGCATATTGTACTTTGTTTAAGCGATGAATAATTTAAGCTGTGGGGAAAGCGGTTGGGTTATAATTTTCATCAACGTAATCGTTCAAAACATGCCACACTTAAAGTGAATGAATAATAATTATTTACCAAAATGACTTTATATATTTATCAGCAAATACTGTTTATTATTGGACATTGTGTAAAATCAACAAATGAAAACAAAGGTATAAATTAAACAATACGGGGTGTTCACATATGCGCACACCACCACAAAGTGGGAATAAAAAATTATGACTTCAGTAACAAAGACGACAGAAGCCATTAAAGTTGCTCATAGGAAAGAGTTTTTGAGCAATGTCCGGAAAGTCTTTCATTTTAAATGTGAAATTTTCGAGGTAAATGTACAATATTGACAGCTGATTCATTTTAATATTATTTGAAAACGAGACCTACTTTACCCATTAGGCAAATTTAACACTTCTGCTACTACAGCTAAAATTTTTTAATTATTTTATACATCCTCTTTTGTAACTTAAGTAATAGAAGAGAGAGAAGCCCTTGCCCATAGGAATGGAATTGTCTTTAGACAATGTCCAGTGGTAAAGTAGCCTTTGATTGCAAATGTGACATTTTTAAGGCATGTATAATTGAATTATTGAAAGCTGATTCATTTTGAGATTACTTAAAAACAAGGCCTACTTTTCCCATTGGGCAACTTTAATAGCTTTTACCTTTTTTAATTACTTCATATATCTACATTTGCTCCAGGAATGTGCCTCATCAACGTGATTAGAATAATGATTAAATATGTTTCGTCAAGACCGTGGAAAATGAAGACGTGCCAAGAAGCGAATCTGTCACCAACAGAGCGTTTTAGCAAAGCAAAGGAGGATAGATGCATCGTGTAGGCTTATGAGTAATGTCGGTTATTAGTATTGATTTACGCACGTCCGATTTTAACTTTAAAATATCACACGATTTATTTTATTTATATACTAACTGATATGGCAATTCCTCTTTTCCGTTCTTCGCTTCGTCGGAGTTCAAATGACGCGTAAACCTTTCTGGTCAAGCAAATGCTGGGGGTAACAATAAACTATAAGAGTAAATATTTCAAACTTAACAAGTAACTGAAACAATCGAAAGTTTAACCACCATGAACGTGTAGAACTGAAAGCCGAATCGTTCCTGTGAGAGTAAAATAATACGAGCAGAAACCGCGCCGGTACTACTCGGGTTCGGATGCATACCATCAACCACCGTGACTGGGCCCCAATAATACTTTTCATTTCAGTGCCGCGGGGCCACGTTGCCAACTCGGATTACATAAAAGTCGTGAGAAACCGTCGCTAAAGCCATAAACGGATTTTCCGCACACCCAACGACTTCTCACGATTGACTTGTGTGTGTGTAATCATCGTAATTTCATGATAACACGTCCGAGAGTCGCACACAAAGCAGCGCCAGCGGATCGCCCGTGTCCGACTTAATGGCACGGTTGCGGATAGATGGCTGTCATAATTGAAGAAATCACGCCGTCGCGGCAATTAAAATCTTAAAAGGCCGGCCTCCGGAACCGATCGATGAAGATGTTAAAAGGATGATGCGTAGCGAAATTACGAAACTCATTTGTGTGTCCGTCTGTGAGTGTGTGCTTGTGTGCGGGGAGAGTGTTACCGAGTAAAAATCCCCCCCGGAAAATTATACGACGCTGATTCGATTTGATTTAGAGGTGATAATACAGATGCTGCCTCTCCCACCCTCCTGAATTTTTGATGAAGTTTTCCTGTCGAGTAAGAAACAGAAGTAAAACCGATATAAAACCGGGGCGTAATTGGGTTGTTGACTGAATTTTTTATGAACGCCCGCAACGAATCCAAATAAACGGGGATTATTGCAATAATGTAGGCGTTTTAAGGCGGAAACAACACCTGAACATAATATAATTGGACCGTCGCGGCTGAATATTTCAGCAGGTCGACGCGGAAACGGCTCCGGAACGTGGTTCCGGACCGTATACGATGTCTTCGCAGGCGTTCTCGACGAGACGGAAGACTGGAATTAATCGTGGACGATCGAAAGGAAAATTTCGGTGTGCTGCCCGAGGGAAAACGGCAGGAATGTGGAATTGGTGGAGACGAATTATTGGCAATTATTAATTAGCAACGTTAAGTTACACCTTTCTCAGAATTAATGCACTTTGCGATGCTAATCTGCAACTTTCTTAATGGAAACGTTCCACATAGAATCCGTTCTATGTTATTTATCGTCTCGGGGTGTGGGTTATCTGTATTGTAGTAATATTTTAATCCAGTTAAGCGCAGGGCATTAACTTTGAGGCAAAATTGATTGGCTCTCAGGTAATTAATAATTCATCGGTTAATTGTTTTATATGGTATATTTAATGAGAGTCCATGTTATAGAATTGATTAAAATCTAACTAGGCTTTACATTATTGAAGCCCACGGCCGATAATATTTTAAATTGTGTATTTATAAATTTATGGGATCCGCTATTTATGAACAAACTCAATAAATGTTTCAATGATTTTAAATTAAACTGCCTACCTTCAAACATATCGACTGAAGCGCGTAAATTTTTAAATAAAAAGTTAAATTATAAAGCAGCTTTAGAAATTACCTTTTTACCTTTGCATTATTCATGTGTAATTTAATGTGGAAACGTATGGAAAACAAGATAATGCCAATCGATCAGATACATAATACAAAAGCAATTTTCATGCGCAATTTACGTTTTTTTTTTTTTCGTAATTCCAGCGTTTATTATATCGGATTGGAAAATACGTGCGCCGTCCCAATTATAACAATTCGTCCGTTTCTTTGAAGCGACAAGCGAAAAAACGGAAAGCACCAACCGACGAACCTTCAGCCACAGCAAGGAAAAAAGCTTTTTAAATTTTTGATTTCAATTCCAAAACTCTCCAAAGTTGCCACGCCGAAGTATACCCACGGCTAATACATATTAACACGTTTTCCTTCAAACTTTCCGGACCGCCCTTTTAAATGTATGCGTGACATATTCGTTTTTTTTTTTTTCGTGCCTCGTTGCTTTTGTAAATTTCATGTAAACATTAATATTTATTTGTTCGTTACGGGGAGTGGTTCGCCGTTCTTTATTTTATTTTATTTTTTTTTTTCGCTCACGGAACTTCGCAACTTTGACGGGTGCAATGATCCGTCCACTCGGTGGAGTTTCATTTAAATTAGATTTCGATCAGGATGCGGTCTCCTGTCCGCCGCCAGCACTTAAGATCCCGTAACCGCCCGTTTATAAAAAATTCGTGGACTCTTCAGCCACGGTGTCTGGTAAATAATGAAATATTTTGAATAATTGAGTTTCCTTTTCTGGAGCAGCTTTCAGCAGTATTGATTGTCATTACTTTTGCATGACGACGTCGATTAAATAATTAACAAATTTATAAAAACATAATAAGAAATGGCATAAAGAACCTCATCCGTGGCTCGCGTATAATTCATGGGCGCGGAGTCGCTGCCCTCCCAAGGGTCGGCGCAGAAACGGGGACATTACTTATACATGCGCTAAATATTTTAAAACTGTCTGTTAGTAGTTTTTTCCGCGCCGCATTTAATTAGTTTTGTATCGTTCGAGTTGTGGGGGGCGCAGCCTATTGTGTTCTATTTTTCCATGACATTTCCATATCTGGTTTTTTAAATTATCTTAATTTATTATTGGGGGCAGTGAAAATTTCATTTATATACTTTTAATTATGTATTGAACAACGATACGCCTATAAATTATCTTGATAATTTACACCTTGATCATTGTCAATTAGGAATACCTACATTGATTTCAGTATTTTCCAAAAAAATTGTTAATTGATAATTATATCAAGGTTACTCAAAAATTTTTGTAGTCTCTCAATATTTGCCTGAAAATCTTTCAGCGATAATATTTTGACCTGAAAATTTTGTCAGAATCAGCAAAAAATGTTATGTTTTTCCAAATATTCTTTTAAAAATTATCAATCGATGTTTATATCAAGATTGATCAGGAATTCTCATAATTACATTCAGATTGATCAAGAATATGTCTATTCTCTTTTGAGATTGAAAATCCTACAGTTATAAGTATTTTGATATTTACGCTTGATAATTAATATAAAATTGATCAATAATTTTTTAATTGTCCCATAATTCTTTTAAAAATACTCCTATGATAATTATTTTAATATAATTAGACATGATTGACTTAATAATTATATGAAAACTGAATGACTGAATTTTTGAATCTTTCCAAAAATTTGTTTAAGAATCCTCCACTGATAATTATCGTGATATTTATGCTTTATTAATATCAAATGTTAATTATAAATTGATATTTAATCAAGGTTGATTAGGAATTCTCATATTCTTCAAAAATTCATTTAAAAACCTTCAATTGATATCAAGATTGAACATGATTTGTATTTTAATAAGTATCTTGATATTTATGCCTTGATAATTATCAATTGATTATATTACATATATTATTAAATTGGTAAATTAAATAAATGATATTAAAAATATTTAAATTTAACATTAAAACAAAAATATATAATGTAGTTCTTATTATGCTATTCGTTAAAAAAATACATCAAATTTTATCCAAGGGAAATATTTGAAAAATAGTCTAAATTTTTAAAGATTATTTAATGTTTTTCTTCATTTTTGAGAATAATTTTAATTAGTAAGACTGATTATAATTTATTAAAAATCAAATTTAAGAATTATTTAAATTATATTGAAATTTTCTATCTATTTTTTGGGATAGTGGTTTGTAAGTATCAGTCTATTTTAATAGTTCGTTAATTTATTTCTAGCTTCTTCTAAAATAAAGTATTATAACTTTTATTTAATTATGTATGACTCAAATATGGGATTTTTTAAAATCTTCTATTAAATTAATTTAATTAAGTAACTCTCTGTTAATAACATATATACAAAAAGACATCCGTAAATTAAACATTTTGTAATTAAATTTTATTAAAAAGTATAGCAAAGAAATTTTATTTAGAATAAAAAGAAACCATACTAATACACATGTGTATGATTAAAGAAGATTGATGTGCCGATGGTAACGTTCACGCAGAGCGGCGTAAACACAGGTTTCGGGTCATCTTTCACCGTCGTCCGTTTCACAGGCCACCGGACCTGTCCCATCCCCCCCGTGCCACGTACATTTTCGCACCGCGTAACACAATCGAACGGCGGGGTATAAAGGAGGAATTGACCTGCTATTAACACCCTGGTTTATAATTAGTGTAAGCTTTAAAGGGGATGGGTCGTTAGGTGAGCGACGCCGACCCGGCGCCGGCCGTCGCGTCGGCACATCCCCTTTAAGCCACCCCTACTCTGTCTGCTCTAATCGGTTACAGGCGTTCCCTTCATATTCTCTTTAGTAGGGCCAGGGACGGGTCCGCCGATTGGCGAACGGGACCATCCGCTTTATTGCGACCCGGTTCCGGGCTCGCGATACCCGCTTTAAGGTGGCAAATTCGGGGGGGAACGGCGGGACCCCGGATCCGGATTGGAAAACGCAGTTTATGTTGTCGTTGCCGGTCCAAACACGACGATCATGATCCGACAATTTACTTTAACCACAACGAATCTTTTAACCCGTCAAGCTGATACGGACGCCATTAACTGTACTTTATAATTTATACGTTATTTTCTGACAAAAAGTGCACACACACACATACACACAGGAAATATATAATTGTTAATTATGTACACTTCAAGTCGGACTACTGGACACCACTAACACATTAACATGTGAAACATTGGATCGCGTGATGGGACACATTTAGTTTCTCGTTCCCGTTGTCGACGAACAGAATTTCATCTGTGTTAATAAATCATTTGGGCAAATGTAAATTAACGTTTATAAACAAATCTGATTTGGTGAAAGCAGCGACTTGGTCGGCCCGCGGTTCACACACTTGATGAGGCACATTCAGTGTCAACCTGATGAATGCACGTCGATCAATATGTCGGATCCTAATAAATTACAGATCTGATTTGTCTTAATCAATGAGCGTGGCAAACGGAGAAACACCATCGGATTGGTGGCTCGAAAGAACAACGGAGTAAAAAACCTTTTGAAACTATTAATTTCCGTCCGCACGACACTGAGACGGTGAGGCTCAGTTGAGCAGGAATCGCGACGTCCACACCAGAACACACGCGGATATATTTATGCCCCCTTCGCCTGTCCCGATCCGTTCCTGCTATCCGATTCCTTGTGCGATGCCGGTCCGCCCTTTGATGTTGCCTTTCGGTTAAAGACATTGGCCAAGGTTATAATATAAAATTCCTTCTATTAATTTCCGAACGTCCATCGCCTCTCGACGTTATTACTTTGGTCTTCACCGAGCCGGGACATTTCTACGGGCCTGTATCTGGTAATGCAACATGATGTTGGAAGATATGAGAGAGGTTTTATTTTAAACATCATCGGTTTTCAATTTCTAAAAGCCATCTCGGTTGGTTTCGGTTAATGGCGCAGTTAAACACACATAACTAATAACCATCATTACTGAATAAAACTAGTAAATTTCCCAGGAGATTTGCCGAGAAATCGATGGTTGCAGATATCCCAAATACCGAAGGCGAACGCCGTTCAAAGTTAAACTTGTATGTAAACTAAGAACCTCATATATCCGATTTTCCATTACGGGCAAGTTACAAAATCCATATTTACTAATACCTTTTACTTTGAAATTCGATATTTTAAAAGTGGAACCCGCTTAGAGAGTCGGCAGACACACGCGGGCTAAATGTATCAAATAAAACCGCCGGCCTTTCGTACAACAAACACAATTTCGTTAGTGGCGAAACATATAAATTGCACAACGTTCCTGTGTCCTGTGCGGACCCCGGGGGAAGTTTGGCCGCCGATGATTTTCACACGACATTAATCATTTTCTTCACCGATTCCTGAACGTAATTTGTGTTCAAAATTAACCGAAACCAAATGAACAATTTATAAAATAAGATAATCAATTTCGTAGACGTTGATCGGCTAATTATACCACGATTAGATACGGCGTTATTTGGTAATGTGGTATTGCTTTCTCCAAACGCATTTTAATTTTTGGCAATGATTGATCGTCCCGTGCATGGTGGACTGATGATTCCGAGAACGGCTCACTAATTAGTTACGTTCTTCAAATGATGTTTCCATTTAAAGGCGAACGCTCATTTTAATAACAGCCGTGGCACAACCTGCCCCATAATAAAAACTAGTACCTTGAGTACGTACTTGTTCGTTTACTAATTCCTTCGTCATTAGGAGTGCAGTTGAGCGCGAAAAAGTGGAATTGTTCGTATGCAGGCGGTTTTTTAACCAACTCATCGATCGGGTACGACTTGCAGGAAGTATGCAAATGTTCATAGACCGTTTTAAATTGAGCAATTAGTGGATCGTTCCCTCCTAGGCGACCGATGACGGTTAAACGTTTGGATGAGCAGCGTTTGCACCTGTCCCCACACAACACCTGCACCGCACTATTAATTACCGGACCGTTTACAGGAGGGCCACCTCAAAACTACCAACTACGTAGGCCACTGTGAAATCGTTTTGCTGATTGATTTAAATCGGATATATTCATGAGGACAAATAAATTTTGATCTGAAAAACCTCGGTCGGTTAACGATGATCGGGTGGGGACATGTGTACAGGAAGTTTGATGAATCCTTATTATTATTATAAGTTCAAAAGAATTCTATATCTTTAATCAATATTAAAATTTGATAATCATCCCTGAAAGTATCTAACACACATTCTTGATCAATTTTGATATAATTATCAAGACATTAATATCTGATAATTAACAAAAATATAATAATGATCGATGTGGTTTTGAGAATGCTCATATAATTACTAATGATTAACGTTGATAAATCTTTATGATCTTCAAAATTCTAAAAAATCCGATATTTTCAATAAATATAAAAAATTGATGCTTATTCTGATAATTATCAAAAAATAATAATAAATTTAAGAATTCTCAGATAGCTATTTACTAATGAATGAGAATGTGTCCTTATTGTCATCAAGGTTCTGAAATAGTAGAAATCTATAATAAATATAAAATATAGGATGATTACCAAAATGTGATAATTATCCTCGTAACAACATACATAATTATTGATCAATCTTAATATAATTATAAAGACATTATATCCGATAATTATTCAATAATAGTATTTATCAAATAAATTGTGGTTTTGAGAATCCTCAGATAGTTACTAATGGTTGAAGAAATGTCTATCGGGTATTTGATAGATCCTTATAATCATTTAGGTTTAAAAAATTTTTAATAAATATAAAAATATAATGATTATCTTGATAATTGTAATAATAAATTCTTTATTGATATTGATATAATTAACACTTGCTAATTATCAAGACATGTGGTGATAATTATCAAAAAATTTTATGTGTTTTTAAGAATTCTCGAATAATTATCAATGATTGAGGATATAACATTATTATTTAAAAAATGAATATTTCTTATAAAAATAAGATGTTTACCAATATTTGTACAACAAATTAATAGTATCAAGTATGGAGCCATAATAAGAGATTTTTTATTTGTTAAATAAATATAGCAATAGTAGTTACTTTTGGAAATATTATCAGCAAAATTTGTGTAAAAATTCGAAGATATTTTGCTCAAACTACTAATGCTGGATGTTATTTTAAAATTAATATCACGATTATTATCAAAAAAATTAAATAATATCAAAATTAATTAATATCAAATAAACTGTGTTTTTTCAACTGGCTCCATTCGAAAAAAAAAATGTTTTTATCTTTAATTTATTATTATAACAAATTTTATATTACATTTCATTTGAATTTTTTTTAAGTTTTAAGTCAAATTGCCGTTACTGTTTGAATTTTGATTTGTACCTTGATAATTGGTCAATAATTTTTGTATCACTCTATAAGACAAAGAAATTTTTTATTATTCTTGCCCTTGTTATTGTCAGTTGATAATAATTAAGGCATAAATATCACATGGTAATTCTCAACGTATCCTGATAACCATCTCCTCCCAAACAAATTCACTTGATGACAAAATTTACTAAAGGTAACACGTGCCGGAAACTTTCCCACCGAATATGCAACTCTTCTCTTATTCTCTGTCAACATTGTAAAATTTATAATTCAAAACGGGACTTATTAAACACAAACAAATTAAGAGGTAGTGTGCAACTGCCGTGGTCCGTGTGGACCCGTTCTTGTGGACCAATTGATATGATAAATCATCACGCAAACCACTTTACACGGTGACGGGGAATTCCAGTTTTTTCACGCCGTTTCGGATTCAATTTCGTAAATAAGCCGATAGCATAGAGGCCCATTTTTAATACAAACAAGATGCTTGTACTGGTTTTTTCGTTTCCATTTGCATTTTAACGGCGGTTTGATGCATATGTAAAGGTATTTTGTAATCGAACAAGACCATCTCATACCAGCGGATGTATAAAATTACCATATACCCGCTTGACTATTATTAACACAAGTTTTTAACTGTGCGTTTTCGTCAAAAAACTTTTATTGAGAAATTCGATTATGGGCGCCCGACTGTGTTCGTCCGCCAGTGGAACGGCGATCACTTAACAGAAGTATGAAATTGGCGTGCCTGTACGGAGGAAAATTTGCACAGACAACGAGGTGGCAATAAATAATAAAATAATCATATGTTTCGATGGTTGGAAATTGTTCGCCATTTGCATAATTACTGAACGTACATGTTTTCATAAGTAATTCGTGTACTGTTCCCATCAATATCCCGACCACTGATTTAGAACTTGATAAACATGCATAATTTACAATTACTTCTTCGTTTCCCGTTGATTTGTGGTAATTCGCGAAATAGGAAACAGTTTGCTACCAGTTTACGATCCCGGTTTTAAAAATAAACGACCTACAGAAACTACTAGAGTTACCAACTCTCAAAATATGAGTGAACAGAGACAATACGATAACCAGCATGTCCATCCATATATGCGTCCAAATTAAAATATCTCAACATATATGAAAGTTAAAGGAAATAAATATAAAGCTTTCTAAAATATGTAAATGGGATGTTTAAATTCCTGTTTTTGGACTAATGATTGGACGATTAAGAATATTTTTTACAACATTCTCTAAACTAAACTTGCACATGTATAAATACGTACAAACAAAACAATAAAACACATCGAACACGTGTGTGCTTGTGTGTGTGTAGGATTGCGATTGCTTAATTAATCTGCAAAGAAAAACGAGAACGTTTTAATATATTACTGGAAACTAGTACTTATCCATAAAATGATAACCCACTTTGGACGAACCGTTAGTTTGTATGAGGCCGCAAGAAAAGTGGTAGAGCCGAGCCGCCGCTCAATTTATGCAGATATGTCGAGGTATATGGAATCCATAATTAAAATTGAATGGTGAACATGTCCGTTCGTTAATAGTGATTGATTAAATCGTAAATTACAAGACACCATCACCACGATGATAAAAGACTCGACAACTTTTATACTTTCAAACTAATTGCAAAATTACCAACGATACGGACCATCCATAACTTGTCGGCGACACTTAAGGGGGAGGAACGCCGAATGAAGACACATTGGGACCACCGAATCAAGAGTGCATTACCACGGAACGACATTAATAATTATTACACATAATCAGCAGAGGAAAACGCAGAAACGAGTTTTGAAACTAAAACAACAAAAAAATGTATATAAAAAAAAAAATTCTCGTGTGCATTAAATCCAGCGGGACTGTGGGACCGGCCGTAATGGCCACGGTATATTTTTAATGTAACTTGACCGGGGTAGCGGCCATTTATTTCCATGTACGTCCTGACATTTATGCGTGAAACAATTAAAATATATCACGGAGATAACCAAGTGGAAATATGCCGTACTGCGTACTAGAGCCCGGTCGAATTTTTTAGGAAGTAACGTCCCCGGCGTTCAGATGCCCACGGCGATAACGATCCCTCAAATTAGACGGGTTCTATTCCTGTAACTGCATTCCTTCAACGTTCACATCGGCAGCGCCAGATTTCATAAAGTTCTCTCGCGGTGCGTATATCATTTTTTTTATTGTTAGTTTTTTATTATTCCGTCTCGAAACGCAATCGAACGGTCCGTGTGGAGTGTCGGGATCCATCCGGCTTTTAAGAGGACGGTTTTTATTTTTCCGGCGAAAAGTATCGGGTTTCCATGTATAAACCATTCGATGTTGGCAACAACTAGGACGGAGGGTCCTGCCTTCCACTTTTGGCGAGGAATTTTATATTGAATTTGTTCGGGCACTACCTGTGTGACGCTCTAAATGTATAATGTGTGCAGCTGAACCATCTTAATCTATTCTTTTTGTGTGTCTGCACCGGGTTGTATTAAGTTTCTTTTCTGCTCTAGAAAGAACACGTTCGAAAATTGTTTCGGATCGGACGGGTGCAAAGGAGCGTTTTGCAACTTTTAAATTACAGTTTTTCTTTTTGTTGTTGAGAACAGGATGCGTATTGAGAATAACTTCACATAATGCATGTACATTTCGTTTCTGTTTGGACAGCAGGTCTTTAAATTTGTTACAGTGTTGCCCTTTCAAGTTCCTTTGAATTGGTTCCCAAACACTTCTACGTATTATTTGAAGCATTCTGTAATATACGGAGAGTTTGTATATAGCTATATCATCTTAAAAGGGCACAATTCTGTTGCAAAAGTAGGGTCTATTAAAAATGACTGACGATGATGATGATGATGAAGGAATGTCTTTTAACAATGAGCAATGGTAAAGCAGTTTATCTTTAAATGTGAGATTTTTTTGGGTTACTCTCTTATATAATCTACTATTCTGATGCAAAAGTACATATATATATATATATATATATATATATATATATATATATATATATATATATATATATATAATAGTTAATAAAAAAACTAAAGTTTTCAATAGAAGAAGGGCAAGAATCTATTAAAGATGACTGACGATGATGATGATCTTGATGATGAAAGAATACGTCTTTTGACAATGAGCAGTGGTAAAGACGTCTCTATATCTAAATGTAAGATTTTTTGGGACACTCTCTTACACAATTATGATGCAAAAGTGCATATATAAAATGTTAATAAAAGGACTGAAGTCTTCAATTTAAAGGCAAGAATCTATTAAAGATGACTGATGAAGATAATGATGATGAAGATGTTGATGATGATGATGTTGATGAAGAAGGAAGAAGGTCTGTTGCTAATGAGCAATGGTAAAGCAGTCCTTATATTTAAATGTGAGATTTTTTCGGTTACTCTAGTACAGTAAAATCTCACTTTTCACAACAAAATCTACTTTACCATTGCCCACTGGACTTTGTCCAAAGATTATTTCTTTAATGACCTCAATCCGGTCACCCCGTATATATTTTTTCATTCACATAACTTATTCAGAGACTTTCGAATGAGATTAAAAAAAAATGTGTATTTTAATAAAAAAAATCACAAAAATTCTTTTGTAATTTGAAATAATTACTGCCACATTATTATAAATAATTACTTCCCTTAGCAATTAACATTCGTTTCGTTACACAGAGGCATTTTCTCTCATTAACAAAATCACAGTTTCAGGAAAAAAGTTTCCATTTTGGGGTTAACGATTTCCAGAGCGATTTTTCGTTTGGGTCGTTAACGGAATTAATGAAATAATTGACCATTAGGTCAGGTAATGAATATAAACCGCGTATAAATACAGTAAGGTTGAATTATTATTAATAATATTTTAATAAAATTAGCAAGTGACGTGATCTAATTAGTGGCTCAATTAATCTATACAGCGTTATTGCTAATTAAGGCTGATTAAGTTATAACTGGATTTGACATCGAAAAGCGGTGGCAGTATCCACTTCCCGTCTATTCCTGTCCGTAAAAGACGAAATCGAATTTTAACGGAATTTAAGTAATTGCGGTTAAAAATGCGGCTGTTATTCAAAAACGAAATGAATATTATCGTTATTATTGTGGCCCGAAATAAAAATAGCGGTGCACAAATATCACCCGTAGCTGGTAGGACTTTTTTATTCAAATTATATTCCAGCCAAACTGGCAGAACGTGCTTATTGCTATAAAACAGAATCTTATAGAGCCAGATGCCAATTTTAGCGGAGGAAGGCAAACAACTTGCAATCTTTAATCGAATCCTATATAAATGCAATATTGTGTTTTTATTTTCATAAAAAATGTGCTTTGGAGAAACCGAAATGAAATTGAACCGTGATTTGCTTGAAGATTAAAAAAAAAAAAGACAATATAATGGAACGAACCGACACTTAACAACTGGAAACTGCCATTGATATCAATCATGAACCGTTGCAATTATAATGCATATTTAAAATAATTGCTCGGTTTAATCTGGCTATTGAGCTGATCCAGTTATTGATTAGCGCGTTGCAAATGGTAATCGTTTAAACATTACGCCACAATATTGTTGCATGGAAATCGACCAATAAATCGTCGAAAAAAAAAACTTATTTATCAATAATCGATTAGTGCGGCAACGGGCGCACGTAAAACCCGAATAATCCTGTTTAAGTTTTAATCTTGCGGTCGTCAACAATACACGACGTTACGACGAACCGGTCGCCGGAACGCCCGACGATAATTCGATACGTACGGAGGGGCCTCCGTGAGTCACTCTCCCGGTCCATAAATCAAATTATCAAAGTTGGACGGGCGCTGAAAACGTAAACAAACGCCCCGTCGAAATAATAATAATAATAATAATAAAAAAAAATGTTTTGTAATTTATAATAACAAAAGGATCGGGTCATTGTTGCGGGTCCCGATAATTCTGATTTAGTATTCACATCTGCAAAGAGAGCCGGTGGGGACCCATAAATAAGCCCGCACTTGGGCCCGCCTGACCCCGACACATGCGACGACTTCCAACGTTTTAAATTGTAATTTTATCGGTGCGCCATCAACGCCGGGCCTCCCTACTACCCCCTACATATTAAATGTATGTTTTAATGAAATTATCTACTCGAGGAAACCGGAGCGGTCGCACGGCTATTTTAATTCGTAAACACGTCGAACGCAAGTACACGGGCACATACAAAGACACATAAAATCGTGCCAAGTCACTCCCCCTTTGTTAGCGATCCACCGAGTGTAAGAAACTTATTTGTGCACCGAACCGCCGCATATGGTCGGACCCAAGGCGTCGTGGACCGCGGCGGAGAGACAGGGCGAGCACAAGCAGGCAAAGGCACTGTGTAATTTAGCGGATAGGCCGCCGGAGCCGGCTATTGGCTGCCGGCAGCTTACGTACGGCACCGGAATATGCGTTCCGACACGATCGATCCCTGCGTTCGGTCTCTTCTCTCCGGGTGCCCCTTTCACGCTGCCGCTGCCGCCGTTGCCTCCGCCGCCGCCGCCGCTGATTGCCCCTCCGGCCGCCGAAGATTTTCATTGCCGGATCAAGAGATCTCCGTTCCGATTATTCCGGGCGCCGCCGCCAAAATTTCAAAGCGTTCACTGCGTTGAAACTTTGCCGGAACGTTTCTTCTTCCGAGGTACGTTTGAAAGGAATCGACGGACGAAACTTTCAGACAAAATTTTATTTGAGACAATGTTTACTCAACAAATTTACCATTATTATTAATCTATTACCAAAACCATCATCTTAAACATAAATCAATTTATTCATTAATATACTATTTCTAAGAGATCAACAAATAATTGTTAAGTATGTTCTCGTTTTTCTTTTGTAGTTTCATATGTGTTTTTGAAAATGAATCAAAATCAAGAAGTTTTCTCTTAAAATAAATTAGATATTAAGAATATGGTGGCACTATTTAACACTCATACATACCAATACTTTGAATAAAGTTTCCACTTACCTAGAAATTAAAAAAAATATATTAAAATATATTTACATATTAATATACACAGTTAAAAATGTCTAAGGAACGCCCAGAAAAACCGAATTAAATTAGAAAATAATTTAACTTACAATATTACATAACTAAATATAAAAGAAGGCACTGTATAACACTTTTTTTAACGCAAAAGATAATGTTTTTTTTTATTATTTATGGTATTTCTGGGTACTCATTAAACGGTGCAATTCAGTACATATTGTGTTATTGACGCAATATTCATCAAATTTTTATAAAAATACTTTTATTATTATAGAATGACACCATCTAAGTGATAAAGAAAAATTAAGAACAATTGGGTCATCCCAATAGAACGTGAAGTGACTCAATTATTATTATTAAGAACTCCTGAGCTAAGACAAGAGCTTCTTAGGATTCACGATGTGATTGTGTCAAACCATCGGAAACATGTCCGAGATGAAGGTCTGATGAGATTATGATACCATCCAGATTCTGGAAGGATACGTAGGTGGAAGAGGTTCATTGATGCTTTGGGGAGGAATTGATATTGGCAGAAGAACCGGGTTGTTTTTAATGGGAACCACTTTGAATGCAGTTTAATATCGCGACAACATAGTTTTACCCATTGTTTTACCATATTTAAGCAATGAGGTCAAATTCCATTTTCCAACAGGATAACGCTAGGACATATACTCCGAGGATCGTTCGAACAGCATTCGAGGAGACATTAACATAAGCGTTTTACCTTGGCCAGCACTCGGCAGACTTTAATCCAATAGAAAAAGTATAGGATGCTTTGAAAAGAAGACTTTTGAATCGCCAAAATCATTAGGGAGACCAGCAGCAGCTAATTTTGGCTGTACAAAAGGTGTGGCAAAATCTGAACCAATACCGAGAAGCTTCGTCTGGATATTAGTTTTTAATAAGAGAAAAAAAAAAAAAAATAATAATAATAATAAATATGACATAATTATTATATTGTAAATAACATAATAAATATTTGGATATTTGGTGGGTGTTTTTATATTAACTTTTGGTTATAACATCATTTTACAATATATTTTTTATTTAATTAGTAATAACACTGATTTTTATTAATTCAATATATTTTCAAATTAGTCTTTTTGGTTTTATTGGAATAATTTAAAATATCTATTTGTATTTATATTTTATTATAATTTGCTATTTGACTTTCAGAAATATATTTTGAAAAACTGAAATTTAAATATTTGTATGTAGGGTTGAAAATGTGTTATTTGATATCAAACAGTTGAATATAATTTGTGTCTGTTTCAAATTATTAGATCTCATTTTCATGTTATTTAGAAGCCTACATCTCGTGGGGAAAACATTTTCACTTTGCCCAAAATGGACCCTCTCCCTTCTTCTGGGAAGTCCCTGGACATCCGCTCAACTATATTTCATGCAGTTATTTTATATTTATGCAGTTATGGGCGTCCCCGGCCTGCCGTTGACTCAAAATTTTCGAAAAATTACCGTCCCCCCACACTCAGCCTAATTATCCCGGGCCATTTGCACACACTTAATGGACATTACAGTTCCTTAACGCACACGGAAATGCTACAATAGGAGGACGTGATCAAAAATTCAGGCCCATCTCAAATTTATTTATATTTATTTATCCCCAGATCAAAACCTTCACATTTTTCAAGAAATGTATAATTAATCGGTCTGAATTTATGTAGATGTTCACAAGCCAACAGCACATGCTCATAAATATGAAATCCGCTGATTAAATCTTTTTAATTCCGCTCTTAAAATTCACCTTCTTTACACGGACTGAAATTTTAATTATATTAATTAAAGAACATACAATTTTCCATTGCTAATACATTTCAGTCTCTCAAATGTAAATTCTTTATAAAATTTGCATGGCTATGAAAATATTTTTAACTTTGTACTTTGTATTTATTTACATGTCATTACATACATTTGAATAATCCCAAGTGTTTTTTTTTTATAATATATTTTCTTGCCGTATTATTCAGGTAAGTCCGAAGTCGCGGGAGCTCGGCGAAAAGAATTTAAATTACGGACAGACGAAAATAAAAGGAATTTAAAAAGTTAATTCCACGATGTGAGAGATCGACTGCGAGTGTTGTGTTTCATTTATCCCGATAAAAGTTCCCAGTTAAGGAGCGCAATGCAACGAGGCAGTGTTTGTCACATACATCGACCGGAATAAAACGAACACGAGTTTTTGACACTGAATCTATCGGTTTATTAGAGACGACAAAACTTGTTCGTCCTCATTACGGAAAAGGCATCAAAGAGTTTTTTAACTCACTTTCCTAAATGTTCACGTTCATCAGTTGTATATTGTCTAGAAAAGTCTGTATTTGATGTAGCAGGCAATTCCGTCAAAGAAAGTTTTCCAACTAAAAGACAACGTCCTGATTGTATTAAAGACTCCTTCCAAAGCAATATTCCACTCCGTCTGAGTCATTTCATATCGGATTGTCGTTTGTGTTGCGTTGAAGAATTTCATATGTCACTACGACGAGCAGTTTCGTCTTAATTCAGAATAAATTGTTGCCTGCGGGACGACGGGGGCCGGGGGGGTGAGAGACACAAAAATTAAATTCGTTTTATACAAATTCGTGCGCAGCACAAAAGTAAAATATTCACGGTGAGTCTCTCAATTCCCTTTAGTGTCGCTTAATACAAAATTTGAATTGTTATTCTAAGGTGAGGTCGTCGATTCACTTCCACTTCTGTACAAGTGATCAATACCGAAAACAAAAGACACTTTATATGCATAGAGTCTTTTTGAATTCAAAATAAAGAGTCTATTAAAGCTCGTTCGCACCTCCGGACCCGTTTGATGTATGTGCGGATGCACGGGACCGCAAAATCAAAAAATCATTTCATTTGAAAAATTATTTCGCATTTTCATGCAAATTGTGAATTATTCCGTTAATCTAAATGTAAAGCGCGGCAATCTCTGCGGCCGCGGACCGATGCAACCGATCGGTAAAAAGTTCACGTGTGCGTGCGTGTGCAAAGAAATTATGCGCCACAACTTAAATTTATAATAATAATATGAAGAGAAAAAAAAAAGTTAGAAAGCCCGCGGACTAAAATAAGTCGAAAGCCACGGAAGATATGAGTTAAAAAAACGTGGGCACTAAATTTAATTATGTACACATGTCTCTAGTTAAATTAAGAGATGGTAAAGTGGGCCACTCTAAAAATGGTTTTCATAAACAAAACGAACGGAGAACTTAAAGGAGACAACAGGCAAGGCGAAATTACTGTCGGAAGGAGCCTGTTTTATTGAATTTCTAGATATTATAATTTCGTATTGTATTAAAGAGCAGATATACCATTTTAAAACGAATGAAATAAATTAAAACAAACCTATTTTTAATTTTAGAATTGTTATTAAACATGTCTAAAAACTGTTAAATATTATTTCGATATCGACAACATAAATTGTGCATCTAGATAAAATGTGAAAAATAATCAATCAAATCGTGAACGAAAGGAAACAACTGTGTTAGACAGACATTTTAAAATAATTGATTTACTTTTTAAAATGAAAAAATGCATATTTTATTGTCGATTTTATGTTGTAATTCCGTTTCACCTCAATACAATACATACACACATACAATGTGAAAACTGTTTAAATTCTATTTTATATTGTATTTAAAATAATTATCTAATAATTATAATTTTTCAGATAATTAAAAAAATTGATTTTTAACTATTTTTTGGACAAGAATATAAAATAATCAAATAAATTTAAATAATTATTAAAATTAATTTTTCAAATAATTAAATTATTTTTACTGACAATACTATTTTTTGGATAACTTGTTATTTTTGGAGGTTTTTTGACTCATTTTTGAGGAATTGGAACTTGACATACTTATTAACTGGTTATTATCAAAGCATAAATATCATCATAATTATCAGTAACAAGTATCAGTAAACCTTGAATTTTATCTCAAATAAATAGACCCTTAAAAATGGTCAATCAGTACTCCACCTAAATAAAAAATACAAAATAATGTATTATATATGAAATCCGACATTTATAATAATTACCGAATAAAGATTTAAAAATTTTTGATTATTAGAACTATTTTTTAGACAAACTATTTTGGAAAAATACTCGAGTTCTTAATGGACCTTGACAAACTTAGCAATTGTTGATTATCAAGGCATAAACATCATCATAATTATCAGTAACAATTAACAGTAAACCTTGAATTTTATCAAAAAATTCAGTCAGTACTGGATAAAGGAGTATATAAAATAATTAATTAATATAAAAATATATTTATATTAATTATCAATAATTATAATTTTTCACATAATTAACAATTTTTGATAATCAGAAGTATATTTAGAACAAATTTCTTAAGAAAGTTCTTAATGAATTTTAATATACTAATAATTATCAAGACACAAATATCACTATATTATCAGTGATAATTATCAACAAACTTGAATTTGATCAAAAACAAATAAGCTCTCTAAAACAGTCAGTCCGTAATTATCTCCATATAGAGTAATATAATTTTGAAGAAAGAAAAATTTTAATGAATGTTGATATAATTATCGCTGTATAAAGTATTATCATAATTATCAACGAAACATACTTTTAAAATAGCCAATTTTTGGAGAAATATACGAGTTCTTAATGGATTTGATATACTTATGAATTAATAATTATCACAGCATAAATATCATCATAATTATCAGTAACAATTATTGATAAACCTTCAATTTTATCAAAAACATATAGACGTTTAAAAACAGTCAGTCTGCGATATATCCATATAGAGAAGAATACAAAATAATTAATGAAATATGAAAACTAAACTATATTTTGAATAAACTATTGTTTCTACAGGTTTTTTTGAAGAATTTTGGAGAAATGTTTTTAGTGAATTTTTATATACTGGTTTAAATATCAATCAGCAAACTTGAATTTTGTCAAAAACATATATGTCTCTAAAACAGTCAGTCCGTAATTATCTGTATAAAGAGAAATATAATATTGAAGAAATTATATATAATTATCAATGTATAAAATATCAACATCAACATCAGTCTATACTTTATCTGCATAAAGAATATAAAATAATGTAATAAATACAAAAATTTAGTAATTGGAAAGGTTAAAAAACCGACGTATATATAAATAATGGGAAGCAAATATGATGGAGTAAAAAGAGAAAATATCCAGAGAAACTTCAACGTTCGAGACATCATATTAAAAGCTGGTAAATATAATATTACAAAAAAAGTTAGTTTACTAGCAAGTCATTTTGCGTTTGATAGAGCTGCCCGTGTATCAGGGATATTGATTGGACGAATTGATGGGGGATATTAAGTGTGGAGACGTGATTGTGGAAGGGCGGAGGTCCACCGCCACCGCTGCATAACGAACGCGGTCCAAAGTGCAATAGCTCCGGAGAACAAACAGTTGATTTAAATTCGAGGCGGCCCAGGGCCCAGGCCCTCCGCTAATATTATTCACCAGGACGCCGTCATAAGAATTAGCATTAAGCGGAGCACGGAGCGCACGGAGATAGAGCGTTTCGCGCGCAGGCGTCCTCCAATCGGCAAAGGCAAATCTAATGAGATTCTCATTTTCGCGTTAGATGGAAATCTAGGAAAGTGAGGAGGACGACACCGGCCCCCGGCACGGCGGGGAGGAGGATCCGACGTTTGATATTGCATTCTGACTAACGCGAATGAAAGTTAACGGTTAATTTATCTACGTGGTGTGTCGGTGGTAATAATGAGGCGACCGCCGAGGAAACTGTGCAAAGCGGGGGGACACAGATCAACTAGTGTCTGATATCGGGAAAATGGAAAAGCTTTATACTCCCTAAAGATCGGGGAGTCTCCAATCGTTCCTCATCATTCCCGCATCCATTTTCGTTGCGAAGGGTGAACGCTGCAAATATTCAAGTAATGCCATATTAATTTATGAAAAAATATATTAGATCGTCTCATACTTGATTTTTTCTAACAGAACCTTAGTAAAGAAACAGCATAAAGAGACCTACTTTGATGCCAGAGCATGGAAAATGGGGAAGCTTTATACTCGCTAAAGACTGGGGAGTCTCAAATTGTTACTCCTCATTTTTGCCTTCATTCTGGTTACAAAGGGTGAACAGGGCATATATTCGGGCAATCTTATATTAATTTATGATAAAATACATTAGTTCGTCTTCTACTTAATTTTTTCTCCCAAAACCTTCTTAAGAAAACGACATAAAGAGACGTGCTTTGTTGTAAGTATATGTAAAATGGAAGCTTCTGACTAACTAACGAATGGGAAACCTCCAATCGGTCTTCATCATACTCTTATCTATTGTGATTGCGTAACATGAATATAGGAAATAATCCACCAAAGATATATTATTTTCTTAAAAATAAGTCAATTTCTCTTCTATTTCAGCTATTCTCCTGAAACCTTCATAAGGAAAAGACATTAACAGACATCATTTGGTGCCTGTACATGGCAAGTGGAAAAGTTTTACCCTCGCTAGAGATTGGGGAGTCTCTTTCCTTTTCATTCTCACGTCTATCATGGTTGCGAAGGATGAACATAGGAAATAATGGACCAATGATGTACTTATGAAAAAAATATAGTAATCCTTTTTCTATTTAAGCTTTTCTAATAAAACCCTCGTAAGGAAACGACATAAACAGTCGTCAAAATGTGAAAAATAAAAAAGATTTATACTTGCTAAAGATTAAGAGATCTCCAATGATTTATGATCATTCATTATGGTTGAGGAGGATGAGGACTAGAAATAATCGACAAATTATATATTAATTTATAAAAAAATAATTTAATCCCTCTTCTAATTCAGCTTTTCTTTCAAAACCTTCGTAAGGAACGGATTTGCTTTAGTGTCAATACATGGGAAATGGAAAAGTTTTATCCTCGCTAAAGGTTGGGGAGTTTTCAATCATTTCTTTTCATTCTCGCATCCATCATGGTTACGAAGGATGAACATAGGAAATAATCGATGAATGATATATTAATTTAAGAAAAAATAGAGTAATATCTATTCCACCTAAACATTTCTAGTAAAACCTTCGAAAGGGAACATAAACAAGTGAGACTTGGTGCCGGAGCAAGAAAAACTCGCTCAAGATTGAAAAAATTCGTTAGTCAGTCTTCTACTTGCTATTTTCTACCAAAACGTTCCTAAGCAAACGACAAACGAGCCTCGCAGACAACATAACGGAGTGATAATTGTTGCTACATTCTCGACAACTCAAAATCAATTATGTGGTGCGTAATGCTGAAACAACGGAGCAATAAAATCACCTTTGTGCTTTGTTTTGGATCGCATATGAGCAACACGATATTTTCAGCGATGCTTGAAATCGGTTCCGTTGGCCGTGCATGCCGCACCTGTGTTTTTCTCTCCAAGTCTAAAATGAAAACGGAAAGGATTGTAAAAGTTACGACTCAAGAGTGACAGCAGCGTGTTCAGTGTGTTTGACTGACTTCGTATCGGGTTATACGTATGGCAGGCACGGGGGTTATGGTGCGACATAAAATAAATTTAATAATTTTTAGTCTGTGCGCCGCTTCGCAAGAAGCGAAACGGTCCTCGTTCGTTGCCGGATCTTTTGTGTTTACGTACGGCATTGGGCCGTCAATTGTCATAATTATACATTTACATTGCGAGAACAATTTGTCAATAACAATGGAATATTTTGGGCATATTTATGCCAAAGATGGTATCGTTGCCGGGTGCTTTGTTCTTTCTGTGCTGCGGCATTTCGCTCCGCTGGACCTCGTGATTATTTTCAAAATTAGTACCATTCACCTAAAATATACAATTAGGCTAGATTGAAGAAAATTATACGTGGCCATGGGTTCTTTTTGTTTTTTGCTTTTTTGATTGAAGCGTGTGTAATTTTATGGACGTTCTACGTGTCGACTCCCGAGAATTACAAGCAACATTTAATTATAACAAAAACAATCACCAAAACCTTGTGTACGTATGAGATCACATTTTGAATGCACTGTACCCAAGTAATTCAAGTGAAAAGCTTAATGATCAATTAAATTTAATTTTTCTTTTAGCCTGCCCAGTTTCCAATTTCCATATGAATAGGAGGTCGTATGTTTTTGAGCCACATGTGCACCATATCGATTTAAATTTCAATTTTAAAGCCCCTTGTTTATGCACGATGTGGGGCCCTTGAGCTTCCACTGCCAGTAGATCGAACACTTGAAAAACCGGATCTATTTTATTCAATATATTCGCAAAATCATATTGGTGTATTAATAATAAAGGAATAAGATTTATTAAACATACCAATGTTGGAAAATCATTAAACAAAAGTTTCTTGGCTTTGAACTGAATTGTTTTAAACTAATTTGAATTAAAAATAGTTCCAGCAATGTACACTATCCCTCACATTTTTCTTATCAAAAGTGACAGGATTATAAAAAAAATATATAATAAACTTTTTACTATAATCCTGCTTTTTTCTTGTATGGTTGAAGAATATATAAGATTATTTATGAAAACTATTATTACAAATTTATAATTTGTACTAATTTATACTGTGAAATGGTTTTTATTTAATTTTAATTTTGGCAAAATTATACACAAAAATTATCAGCTAACCCTGAAAGACTTAATTGAGACAATAAACATTTTATTCGACATGTGCACCATGTTTTCAAGTGTCTGCTTATTATATACAATGTGACATCCTATGATTTCAGCTTTGTTTTATTGGCCTCGTCCAGAAAACTGGAACAATCATCCAAAAGTCCGTTGACTCCTGCTGACAATTCCGATAAAGTTAAATGGCCCAAAACACAGTCGTACAAAGGCCTGAAAAGTGTTGACCGAACGTGTACAATGGCACCAACCCACCAAGTCGGCTAATTCGTCGCGATAATTTACGAGCGAGCGCATATGTTCTGTGAAAACGCCAAAAAGCCCGTAAAGATTTTAATGTGGGGGGCTCGGATCTTTGCACCGGGCCCGCTGCACTTGCATTTCGGGTTCCCAATGTGTGTGTGTGTGCGTGCGTTGTTCACATCCCGCGTACAAATGATAGAATGGAATTATCAGTGCGTTGACCTCCCCGTATAGGGGGAGCCCTTTTTACCATGTCGCTCACTTATTATCTTCCTCTCTGCACTACGTTCTCGACAGATTCGTCGTTTGTTAACTTTCCGACAAGCTCCAGCTCAATTCAGAAGTTCAAGTGCGTAATGCGTCGGTTAATTGTTGTTTCCTGCGGTGATTAATGTCAAGGAAAAAATTTCCCCGTTCCCATTCCCGTTCTCTGGATGGGCGCGATTCGCATAAGACGATTGGACAAACGGGTATACTAAATTCATGCTATGGCTGTGGACTTTCCAGACGGAACAAATAAACCCTCTATATTTATTGCCGTTATTTCCTGGCCTACTGTTGCGGACGAGCCTTAAAACACAACTAAACATAATTACAACTGTTGGCCAGATAATCGGGTTAATCTACAAACGTTCATGAGATTTGAGTCTTGTTTACTAATTTCGCCACCCCTTGGCCAACTATCCAGTGAGGTGAGTAAAATTTTAGTTGGAGCTTATTCGCTAGTTAATGGAGGAGAGAGGAATAGAGCCGGCAGCCGGCATTATACGAATAAATTATGAGTGTGCCCTCGGTTCTTGTGCGCGGGGATCGACCAGGATCGTGTGTACTCATAATTTAGTAGTTTTGGTTCGAAGATTTCAAAGGGTGTGTGTACAATAGATTGTCACATTCAGGCCCCGGCATAAATATCTCGCCCATTGTCCTGTCCCTTTCGGAGCCGATTTAATTAGAGATATTTGGAATTTAATTTGCCAGTTCGGGAAACTTAAGAACTCTCTCCGGGTATTGTTTATAAAGAATTTCGTGTTTTAGTATTTAAATTCCTCGCATTGGCCAGCTGCCTCTATCGGAATTTTTCATCTCGTCATTTCTCATTGTTATTTTATCAACAAAAATCCCCGAGATCAAAGCAGGGACTTATTTATTGTCTTGCTATATTACAACATTCACGAAGACTTCGTCCGAAAGCTCCTGTCGTAAAGACATAAAAAATATCGAAATACTCTCTTAAGGAACAACAAATTCATCGCGTTTTCATCGGCTTTTATTTCATTCATTCCTTTCCCCGTTTAATTTGTGCCAAGCATCATAACAACGTAAATAAAACATTTTATGAGTGAATAAACCAGAAAATAAATTGTACAATATATGATTCAATGGAGATAAACGAAATGCACGATGAAAAAATTCCGGACGTGCATGTGCACGCGGAAATGCATTTAATGGAAACTTTCATTATCGCCGCTTCAAATGTGGGAATTAATAATAAATAAATGTACCGAAAAAAGCAATGAAAGTAAAATCGTACGCTGACCCACATAGTATACATAGTAACACGTGTTTTTGTTTAGCAACTCGCAGCACTATAAAAGCGATCGATCCATTTAAACAACGGGCCTGCTGCGAAGTATTTTAATAAATTCAATGTCATAAATTTATATTTTATAAAGGGCAGTAACGCGAGATTTGGAGGCCGGTCAAATGAACGATTCGACACTCGAAAACCACAATCGATTCAACGAACCATGCTCATTATTGTTTACTGACCACACACATTATCATTTAATGAAAATTAACAGAGACATCTCTGGAGCAATAGCCGACTGTGATAAGAAGTGTTTAAAGGGTTGCCTAGGTTTGGCGGCGTACTGCGCCGCCCTCTATTGGTACTCCGATTTGCACTTAGTAAAATATGATTTGACGGAGAATATTATTATAATATATCACGTTGGAGAAGAATCATTAGTCAAATTAGGATTTGGAACGGTATCAGATTGGACTCTTAATACGCCCATCGCCACATCCCATAAAAATGCCTCCTCGTACCGAAACAACGCCGATCTTATCCCATTAATCACTGTATACTTAATTACCGCACATAATGAGTAATTAAAATAGTTGGCAGCACGTAAAAAAACCTAATTAAATTTTGCATTTTCCATCATACATAATGGACCGTTCCTATTGTTTTCGTTTGATATTGTTCTATTTTGATCCGAAACATCGGGGCATAATAGCCACGGGATGCATGTATTGTACCCACTCGAAAACTAAACTGTTTTGATACATACACATACACACACGTTCCCATCAGATCGATACGTGGGCCGAACTTTCAAACTTCTGGCAGGACGAGAGAACGTAGAGAGGAGCAGGAGGAGGTCACTCCGCACCGAAACTGCATGTTAACATGTAAGAAGCTCATTTTCCATTTAAGGAGCGTCCGCTCTTCTAAAATAGATGGGCGGCCGCACGTTTATGTCGAAATTTATGGAAATTACAATCAAACGACCAGTTTCCCCAGCAAAGCATTGCTGATATTCGATCGATTGTTTCAGCTAACGACGTACCAGAAGATGGAATTACAGTTTGAAATGGGGCCTTTGCTAATTCCACAATGTAGAGGCACTATTTAACAAAGTTATGAACCGGCGCAATTTGCTAGTTGAACTAAAATTGAATGACTACTCGCATGCATTACGATCAGATAATATATTTATTTTACCATGGAATATGGGCACAGTTTAAAATGTTATCAACCCGTCCAATAATCGTAAGCGTATTATTTAATTTTTTCCGATGAGCCAGCCATTGCATGTAACGCTGCAAGGAATGTTATTACAACATGTTGTGTATGATGAATAGTAACAATTGGAAAAAGCAATAGCATTAAGCAATATGGTTGTTATTTATCGGTATTGTAGACGACAAAGACTCATACTGACTTGCAGACTGGATGTGCTGCTGGCATAGTTTTCTATGTATGTGTTCCAGCGTTCAAGGACACAATTTAGCATTGCTCAGTCTCCTTTGTATCGTTTAAATTCCTCGAAGTAAAGATTGTTGTGCGCTTCGACAACAGCAGATCCGTTTTTAGTAACTGGATTATAATTTCCTTTGTTCACAAAACCGAGATACATTGACGTTATCAGGGTATGAGTACATCTCACAACGTCGGTCAAAAGATTAAAATTAACAATAACTGTAATCGGTGAGTTTTGCTTGTGGTTAAATGAGTAAGGCAAATAAATAACAATTTTAATTTATATTTAATTTTCGACATTAATGAACGTATTTGGCATATCTCAACAATTTTCGAGAAAATCTTCATTATCTTTTATCAAAATATTAATTTATTTAGGAAGCACACTTTAATAGAATTATGAAAGAAGATATGGAGCCTCTTTTACTTATTGAATTTACAAACAAATCAAATTTACAATTATTCGTACCAATTTTATTTTACATTTTGAAACATTTTTGGGGGTTTCCTTATGCATAAAAAAGACCGAAGCTTTGTTTAATAAAATATCGTCTTATCTATGTTTTAGACGTATAATCTTATTAAAATAAAATCATAGGATTATGGTGTTTGTATAAAACTGTAAGTTAAAACCTTAAATGAGTAATCTCAGACCCACAAATACCAGGAAAAATATTTTGAAATCGGACGGACAAACTGTGCATACTTGTCTTACTTGAAATAAATATTTGCTCTCAAATAACGTTAAGACTGTCGGCACTTTGACTCAGCGTATGTGGTTTTATGGCCACATACGTCTTTCATGGGACTTTTTTTCCATTAGCACAGCATTCGGAATGTTTTCCATTTCTATCGATGACCTCAAGATAAAAAAATAAAGGCACCAAATTGATGTAGACAAAGTAAACGAGTGTTTATCTTTAAAAACAATTTTAAGGAACAAACCTCCACCCCACAATTAAAAAGCCCTTCCCCTCGCCGAACGCAGTGCTTAGCATTACCGATTCGGAAACGGCAGTGACTTAATTAGACGGACGACGTGCGCCAATTTAGGAAGAAGCAAAACGGACCAAAATCGGAACGGCAAAAGAGCCGGTCGTGTACGGAGACCGCAGCCGAGTGTCAACACCTAGTCGATTTCAATTCCGCCACTTCTCCACGGCAATCCGTCGTGCCCCATCGTTCGGGTGTCCCCCGCACGGCACGTGTCTCCTGGGCCGTCCGAGACTTGGAGCGTGAGCCGCCGCGACGTGCCGCGCTCACTCTCGTCCGTTGTTCCACCGTTTCCTTCCTTATTCCTTTCGGCCGTTCTCTCCGTGCGTTCGGCCACGGCGAACTCGCACCGGCCACTCGACTACATCGATGGACGGCACGGCACGCACGGGAGCCGGAGGAGACGGTATTTTTACGCGGCCAGATTTGACACCACATTCCGATCATGTATTTTTAGGAGGGTCGCCCGAACTGTTCCGGTTGGGTTTTCTGGACGTCAAAAACAGACACTCGGACTTATAAATAACGGAATAAATGTGTCTTTGGATGTTCGAAACGTAGCAAGTGGGATGAATGTGTTCTGCGCCTCCGACTACAAATACAGTCGCACGAAATGTCACGTATTAAACCGATTATCTAAAATAAATGTGTTTGGTCTCTTCCTTGGAAGTTGGAACTGCTCTTCGATGTGAGGACAAGGCTTCAAAAAGTGAAGAGCTCCGTCTGGACACTTTGTTAAAAGCTGACTGTGCCTCCTTTGTTGTTGGTATTCTCGCCTCAAGGTCAGACTTTAGAACAATGCCTGCGTGGTCTATGTTTACCTTTACGGATCGCGTGCTTTTTTCCTTCTTCCGGTCACCCACAATGCTATAGTAGCCGTACTATACAGAAACATCCATTCATGTCTACAGTGCTGGTGAGACAATTTGGTTTTTGTGACAGGTATCAAATTTCGAGGCATCATAACGCCCCAATACTGGATTTAGTGATCCAAAAAGCATTATTAATTATCGTGTTACACGCCTTCCCGGAAGAACAAATATAGATCAACTCCTGGCAGAAACAATCAAGATAGAAATAAATAAATCCCAGCGTCAAATATATCCTCATCGTTGTGTTATTTATCCAGTATATATAGATAAGCGGTGCAGATGCACGGGGTTGAGGCTGCCGACGGACCAGGGGGGGAATCCACAAGTGGGACAGCCGACAATAAAAGGGTCGGGGGTCCCTCTCGCCTGCTCTTCTTCGACGCCACAATCGAGAAAGATTCACCCCGCCGTCCCGCACGCCCCACAGTTCTGGGGCTACCTGCTCGACGTCTCGACTTATTGCCTCCCACGTTCCATCGCCACTTTCTCTCCGTGGCCCGAGTCCCGTACAATATGTGTGCGTCTGTTGGGATGCAATGATGTTGCCGATCTGTCTTAATAAAAATCGAATCATGCTAATGGAGTTGGTATGAGACATTGAGGAAACATAATGTGTTCAGAAATTATGCTTTGGGTGACTTTATTGTGCTTGCTTTGGCTTTGTAAAGGTATTTTTTAACCGAATCCGGAGGTTTACAAGTTGAGGAATTTAATTTGGAGTCGGGTGGATGACGCTGTTATATGAGTTACTTACACACAGATCAAAGGTTTACATACCTGAAACAGAAAATAAACTTATTAGTATTGTTTGACATTGATGTTTGCATTCTGAGGCCATCATCGCCATTCTCTCAATCTCGTATCTTATCAATTAATCACAATATTAACAAGAAACGCGATGCAATATACGACGACATTCGTCTAAAGGCGACTAAAGGTGAGCTCAAGCTGAGCTTTTCTTTGGGCCACATTCAAACACACGGACTGCACAAAACATCGAAATTCCAACATACTGATGCGACGAATGGGAGCATCACAGGCGCGGTGAGTAACTCTCTCACCACAATAGCGCGACCTTATCTTTCATATGTCCATTGTTTTGTTCCGTAATTACAATTAGTTTAATTCCGCTCTCTGTGTGCTTCCATTCATCGCGAAACTGTCGTCCGATTCTTCGCGATCGTGCTCGTGACAGCCGGCTGAATCACGCGCGGAATTATCGTGGAAAAAAATTGCCGCAATGTTGGCAGAGCATAAACAATGCGATTAGGGGTTTTACGGTGCGTTCTTCAAACAGCTGGAATGCCGACAATATTATTTGTCACCGTTTTAATCACCGAGTGACTTGAACTATAACGCTCTTCACAACTTCCTTCTGAATGTTTACATCTTCTGTCTTCTAAACTTTCAATTTTTTGAGCTATAGGCTTCAACACATGAGTTTTTTGTGGATTTATATTTCAAAACTTCTTCTAGAACTTGAAGATCTTCGGTGTAAATCATTAAATCTTCTAATTTAAAATTTACAATTAATATTTGGAGCATTTTTGGGGAGGAGTTACACTTCTCAACATTTCTATCAAACTTGATTTTCAATATTTAAACACAACAATGTTGCTGAACTGATGCACGAAGGAAATGTTCAATATTTACCGCAATAATCCAGTCCCACCTTAATGTTTTCCAATCAAGATTATGAATGAAATTAACAATATACATATGTGTTTACGACATCAACGCCATATAAGACCATTTCCTTCTTAAGCCAATTAACTCATTAAACTTGATTGAAAATCAGAAGGGCAAGTTTCCAAATGAACATACAGAATCATTCTTCATTAACACAGTTACATACGTAATATGTGCAAAGTCAAGTGCGCCGTTTTTTATATGTAAATCGCAGTGGAACTGCTTTCACAGTTAACATTGGCTTGTTTGTTTTTCGATGTTTACGAGTATAATAATCCAATGGCGGATAATTAAGGTAAATTATCTAATGGGTCTATCTCTATCTCTCTCGACATGTATCTTGGAGATCGCCGGATACACATTATTACTGTAATTGCTTACGCTCCAGCGCCCTCTCGTGCCACGAGCGGACCTCAAAACATCAAAAAAAAAAAAACCATTTAAGTGTTTGTAATAGGAACGTCGGTCACAACTTCCGGTGAACCATATTAACACGGTGTGTCTGTCGTAATTAGAATTGTCACAGGTTGTCGAGCTTTCTGAGGAAATCCACAAAGCTTTGCAGACCGGCAATTTATAAATCAGAATGAAAAGTATTGTCGCTATAAGTAAGAAATGTTTATTATCTTGATTATAAGGGGTGTTACTTTGGAACTACAAAACTTTTGGAATGGGGCTATTTCTGGTGAATCCACCTTTAGTTTAATCGAATTTCAGCCAGAATTTCATAATATTTGGTTCACTGAAAGGGGAGTATTTTCATGTGACGTGTCAGCGTGCTTGTTTCATAATTAAACATTCGATGAGTAAAACTCCAGAGACCAATAGAGAAAGGTGGAACCAGATGAGTGAAAACTCAAAAATTCCCATGAATTTGGAGCATTGTCTGGTGGTGCCTCTTCTTGGATTTAGTTGGCTACATTCTTAATCTATTTCTAGCCAAAATTTCATAACATTTGGCCCACTGGAAGGGGAGGAGCTTTTCATATGAAGTATTAGCATGTTTGTATCATAATTTAACATTCGAAGAAACTCCAGAGAACAACCGACAATGATGAAACAAGAATGACATTTAGAAGAGAAGTTTTCTGCCCTTAATGATATTCTTCGAATGATGAGTTCTGAAATATCTATGGTCATTTTTGTACCAACTAAATCTCCAGGAAAATCCTGTTTACTTCAGAGAGTACCATAAAAAAATTGTTCCTTTTTGATCTTAAAACATAGAATGAACAATCCACTGTCCTCGTACCATACTGAACTCAGTGTGGGTAATCAAAATTAATTTATTTTTTATCTGAACAATTAAAAATTGCTCGACCTTCCAACCAGTCTCGCTCGAAATCGGTTTCTCGACCTTAACTCGGTTTTGAGCGCCTCAACATGTACAATTTGCAAGTCAAGTTTTTCATACGACGTGGAATTGTGTAATTGCGGACCGAACAATGTCGGAATAACGAAGCATTGTTTCAGCAGCTCCGTCGAAAAATCGCTCCGGTACAGATGTAAATTCCATTTCGGGTCGTAATTGTTTCCGGACGCGCGGCTTTGAAACGGTCTCAATTCGGATTTCTTTTTTTTATTATTATTATTTTTGAAGAACAACGAGAACACGCGTGACTGTGAATCATTAAATTTTTTTCAGTGTCTAACAGAAAACGTCCGTTCGTCACCGCACCGAGAGTGCGATATATGAAAATGACAGTTTATTGTGCTTCCACAATCAACGGATAACTAACTGCATTCTTTCGAGACATGGAATTCGCGCTTTTTTGTTTCGACGATTCAATATCTATACAAATATATTTTTGAAACGATCAATATCTTGTTGTGACAACGTACTTCGAAATTAATAGTCTGACTGGCACATACTCTAATGTGAATCACTTTTATTAAAAACTGAATAACAATGCAGTTCATTTCAATAGAGGATGTTCAAAATGTTGATTTAATGAAATCGCTTTACTTTATTACATGAATAAAAAATTCTTAATATTCACTGACATTTTATTAAGTCAAAATTATGAAGTAACACATACTTCTTTATTAAATTTAGTTACTATTAAATATTGAACTGTCCCGTGAGTAAAAATTTTTAAAACGAAATGAAAAAATATTTTATTATACAAAAAGTAATTTTATTAAAACAATATTTTGAAGTAACACTTATTTCTCCTTTCTTAAACTTAATTACTATTAAACATTTAACTACCTCGTAAGTAATAATTTTGAAGGTGAAATGAAAAAATGTTTAATTATTTACAACTTTATAAAACTATACTTGAAGCTCATTTGAAAAGAGTACTTTTATTAAATCAATATTGTGAAGTAACACTTATTTCTTCTTCCTTAAATTTAGTTACTATTAAACATTTAACAGCAAGTAAATAACAATTTTAAATGTGAATTAAAAAACTGTCGTATTATAGAAATTTACAGCTTTAATAAATTTTACTTGAAACTCGTTAGAAATGAAATTTATTAAATAAATATTTTGAAGTAACACTTATTTCTTCTTTCATAAATTTAGTTACTATTAAACATTTTACTGCATTGTAAGTAACAATTTTAAATGTGAATTAAAAAACTGTCTTATAATAAAAATTTACAGCTTTAATATGTTTTCCTTGAAACTCATTACAAAAGAATTTTATTAAATAAATATTTTGAAGTAACACTTATTTCTTCTTTCTTAAATTTAGTTACTATTAAAATTGAACTACTCCGTAAGTCACAATTTTAAATATGAAATGAAAATATTATACAAATTTACAACTTTATAAAGCTGAACGTTTTGAAGTAATACTTATTTCTTCTTCCCTAAATTTAGTTACTATAAAACATTTAACTGTCACGTAAGTAACAATTTTAAATGCGAAATAAAAAACTGCCTTATTATAAAAATTTGCAACTTTAATAAGCTTTACTTAAAGCTCAAACTGTTTTTCTTATAGAAATATACACGTTTATAAAGCTTTACTTGACACACGTTTAATTACTACTAAAAATTCAACTAGAATTTACTATACACAATTTTATTAAACCAATACCTTGAAGTAACACTTATTTCTTCTTTCTCAAAATGTAGTAAATGAAATAAAAAAAGTTTTATTATAGAAATTAAAATAATGTTTTACTTGAAACTTATTTGAAAAAAGCAATTTTATTAAATCAACATTTTGAAGCACGATGGTGGAAGAAATTTTTAAGATGAAGTAGCTTTAGGGTTGTGTAAATGTTTATCATATTTTTATCTTAAGCGGGCATCAGTTATGTTGATTGAGGCTCAGAAAATGCAAGCGAGAGCGAGCCCGTAAACCGTTATGAAATATGGATCCCATCGGACGACAGCAGAAAAAAAACGACCTCTCAGTGTCCAAAGTTAATCCAGCATGTGTCAAACGAAATGCGATACGTCTAATTAATAACTGCGCACACATTTAAAATGCACCCCCGGCAAGAAGCGAAGCCCGACGACCGCTCCGAAAGATTAGAGAAATTGAATCGCCGACATCGACGAAGGATGGTTGCGAGGCGGAGCGCGGGAGGGCAACCTCGCCGAGAGAACAAACCGGGAGCGACATGCGATGGATTTAGTGCAAATCCCGATGTAGGAGGCGGCCGTGAGAGGACACAGGGGATGCAAAACGAGCGCTGCTCTCTGCAGCCCGCTACCGGCTTTATTGCCGGGGTTGAGTGCGTAATCCGGCGTCGGGGACGCACCCCAGAACGCCGCCCCGTGACTCATACCCGGACCCGCCACGTCAACAAACACGGCATCCCCGAAACAATCGGCTCTCGGGGAGTTTATGTGCATTTTACGTGTGCGCGCCCCCACGACGTGCCACTTTTTATGTTGGACAAAGGTCGCGGCCTCCGGCACCGGGGGGATGATTTGTCGCCTTCGTCGCCCGCTCCTCCGCGGACCGCAACCGAACCGATGACCCAGAAAAACATTGCTCCGCGTAAACACGGCCGGCTTTTATGGTTTTTTCACCTCGACGCCGCCGCCGCCGTTCGCCCCCTTGACCAATTATGCACGCAGGTGAAAGTTGAAAGGACTCCGAGGCGAACTCTAATCAATCGACACTCATACATATTCAATCCGCTTCGGCTTGCGGGGCTGTACCGCGTATGATAAGGACGAGTTTTTGCTTCCAACTTCCAAACGCCGCTGTTTTCATAGGCTTAAGTTACTGGGATCAATCAATCCTCCGGGACAATCGACGTGTGTTCGGGGTGTTCCTGAGCGTTGACAAAGCGCGGTGCGTAACGTCCGCAGGGGTTGAAATTGATACTGTATTTGTACAATAGTTTCCCCCTTCGTGGGATTAGCATACATCGACGCAGGCGTTAATGGGAATTCTCGTTTGATTAACGAAGAAAATTCAGCAGCTAACGGAGTTAAATTGGGAATATCCCAAGGTGCAGTTCGTCTTATCTAAGGTGTTAAGATTTAGTATTAAAATTCGTAGGCAGCAACTATTTTCAACAAGTTAAACCGAGATTATTTCAAGAATTTAATCCTCCTTGCAATATTCATCTTAAAAATCAAGTTCAGTAAATCATAAATAATATTCAGTGTTGGCCAATAACACTTAGCTTATATTATATGGTAAATAAATAAAAACAATTTAATTTTTAGAATATATATATGAAACGATAAAACACAAAAGCTTGACAGCATAAAATTCGAATCATTTCGCTTTATTGACTCATTTAATAGCTTGTAGTTAATACTGACCAATTGTTTATTTAGATATGTTTGCAAAAATAACCACTGAATTCAAAACAAATGTTTGTTTTCATTTATCCGCACACAATACACAAAAAACAGCTTACACATAGATACTTTTGATCCCCAAATTTCATTTGCGCCATTCAATTAATAAATCGGCAAAATGGTTAACATAGTGTACGCATAAATTAAGGCAATTAATTTTATTGATTGTCTTTAAATTAGAAAAAAAGTAAATCCCTGTTTACCGTCGTTCATTTAAAATACATCAAAGAAACGGGCAAAATAAATTAAAGTAACCGAGTTAACGAAACTCGCTGAAATATAAATTCCATAAAGTACCGCGGCGAAAATCGTGACTGCAATTTGTTGTAATGGCCGCACGGCACAAAAAAAAAGAACCGGGGTCGTTTTTTAAAAAGTTTATTCTTTTCATCGATTATACAATTTTTTGTAAATTATTTATGCTCCAACTTTTAATGGACAAGTTTTTCTTTTCTGCTCCTTTGCGCCACTCAAAGAGCCCGACCGACTTGTATTTTGTTTTAATCTCGGGACCATCAAACCACGGGAAAAACTCAATTTAATTGAGTGGCTTTTAATTGAAATTCATTTCGCGATAGAATACGAGAACTGTTACATTGCCGGGACATATTTTTTTTCTGAGGAAAACGTAGCAGTGCAAACATTTCTGCAAAGTTAAAAAAAATATTGCTTCGAATTTTATACTCGCGGAGACAACTGAAGTTTTCCTGTTCCATTGGAAGGGAAAATTCAAAGTAAATATTGATTTCATTTGCACATTTTAATTACAATTCTCGTAAATATCATTAATACAGTCGAACTTCATAACTCGAACCACGATTTCCCAGATAAAAATCGAATTATCGAGTAAAAATTACACATAATTTTCATCCCGGAATAAACCAAGTTAAGAAAAATTCAAGTTATCGAAGTTTGATTAATAATACCAGTGTAAGAACTGTGGTACCACCATAATTACAATCCAGCAATGTATCTGAAGAGCTGTAGCTGAATTAAAGTGTTGTTTTGAGGTATTTTTTGAATTTGGAATAGATTTTGTAAAATATGTCTTTTTATCTAAGTGGCGATGTTTTGTCTAAACTCGTCTACAGACAAGTAAAATTCTTTCAAAATTCTTCATTTATTTACAAATATCAACAGAAACAATGGAAATAAAATTCGTGTCTATAAATTTAACAGAAATAACTTCATGAAACACAAGCACAAATAATAATTATTCTTATCTTTTTACTTTGTTTTTATAATCCAAGTCAGAGGCAACTAACTCATCATCGGACTTATCTGGTAGAACCATTTCCGTTGCTATAGTTTGTAAATTTGTTGAGTTTAACACTGTACTCCTCACGTGATTCCCAAACAAACTTTAAATTTAAGTTTCTACTGAAACAATTCTCATCAAAGTCAGTTTTTTTACTTCTATTGTTAATTTATAACAACTCTCTCACTTAATATATAATTTATGATATTTCTAATTACCTCTAACTAAGACAATTTTGGTAAATTTCGATATATTTCATTGTCGATTATGGCATATGGAAAATGGTATTGTTAAAACAAATAAGTGTTGTATTTCACAAAAATATCATCTTTTAACCATTGATAATTTGTTTGAAAATCAGTAATTTTATTTGTTTTTGAGATTTATTAAACACGAAATTTTGGTTTTTACTCTTCTAAATTACAATTCGTCTTCATTTAAAATAAAAGACATCATATTATTTAGACTTTTTCGATATAAACTAAACTTCAGTTTTCGTAAATGTTTGAGAAACGTTCAGAGAAATCACTGTACAGTTTGCAGCAACCAAAATCGGCCAATTTGGGAGCCACTGTACTCAGGTAAGGCTCATTTACGTCACTCAAAAATTCGTCAAAAAAATGCCGTAAATTATCCATTAGCCGATCGGACTTCACGTGTATTTTAATAGGGAATTCGTAAAAGGGATCGAACAATCATTATGCGCAATTATAAAAATCGTAGGTGTCCCGCGGTGATACTTTGTCGGCAGTCTGGTTCTCCTGGTCGAATTCCGCACCGATACGGCGTCTCGTGGAAGATATCGCAGCCTCCGCGCTACGGGACACCACTTCAGAAAACTCGCGCATGGGAAATTTCATTTCTTTTCTTCCGTCTGTGCCAAAGTAATAATAAGGGCGACGTCAATAAAATGGGGTGGCGTTGCACAAGAGAGATTCTATGTGTGTGTGCTCCGCTCGAAATAATTTACAATGCATTCGGGCCTCTCACGAAACCGTGCAAGTAAATTAACTTTACATTGTGTGCCGTTATTATTTCTTTGACTTCGGTTTCAGTTTTTCAATTACATTGAAACCCTTCGGCGACCGGGGTAGTTACCGACACTTACGGGCTGAAGGTTGACTTTAGAAAAAGGCGGTGGTACAATCGATGGTGGTACTCGTTTGTTGAGCCTGTGTAAAGTGTGGTCGTTACTGTTTGGACGGAACCGCCTTTGCTAATGAAATTAGCAGTCGATGCATTCCATATAAAATGATAAAATATTAACATCGGTCATAATTAGCTCTAGTGTAAAAAATCGAATTAACACATATAAAATAAACAAATTAGAGCCACTTTGAACATTATGGTAATTTATATATACATATAAACAGCAATAAACTAAAATATACAGTGTTTGTATGTAGCACACGAATATCGTCCGACATTAATGAAAATATATTAAATTTTGTCATAACATTATTTTATATTTACATTATTCCCTTTATAATTATGAAATATAATTATTTTTATTTATTAAAGCGTATTGTTTGAGCCAATATTTGTCGGTCGCGTTACATTCATCCGATTTTATCGGAACACATATTCATACAAGATTAATCACATATTCAAAGCATTGCTGAATTAAATATTTTGATTATTTATTTCCTTCCATCCAATAATTCCTTTCGGTTAAATTACAGTATGGATTTTCCGAAAATAACTTTTCCATTTGCTTAAATACACAATTCGAAACTTATCCCTTTTTTAGTTCAACAAAGGTGTGCGTGTCTATCACGAATTACAACTAATCTAATTCGTGCCCACTTTTGTAAACTTAACTTTTAACTTCGGGTCGAAAATTATTTAAAAAAAAAACGAATTATCGGAATGTTGTGCTTCGATTAATATTTAATAATAATGTGCTTGCGAGTTACGTGAATAACATTAATTTTTTTGTTTTCCCACATGAAAAGTAACAGTTGGGAGTAAATTTTCAAGTGGCTTATCCAAATAAACACAAATTCAACAGCGGAAAACCTGACAAAGTGGCAATGCACATAACTAATTGGCGGATAGGTATTAAAAAACACGGCGCCGGATGGATGATCGAAAAATCAAACGATTAATAATTTAAAGGGAAATATATGTTTTGCTTTTCCAGCGGATTAAACGCGAAAATTGATATTACAAAACACCGAAATTAAATTTTGCGTCCCGTTGTAAATGCGTTGTAATTTTCGTCGGTGGAATTTGGACGCTTTAAAAAAAAAACGCTCCCACACTATCGAATCATGACCAGACCACTCAAAAATCCTATTATGTATCGGGATAAATTCAATTTTTGTGTTTTTTTTTATTTGGATTTCGTTGACGTTTGTGCAAAAAATGGGAATGTCGCAGCAGCAGCGGCGGTGGTGGTGGAGGAGGTTTAATGCGAAGATGGGATGGAAGATGCCTGGACGCTGAGTCGGCCGGCCGCGGACCTTGAGGACGACGAAGGCACTTGTGCAACACGAATAAAATGCAATGCGTTATTAGTTAATTGAAGTGTGCGGTTTATTATTTGCCTGGCGAGGAACAACATGCGTGGGAGCACAATAGAAAAGTCATTTAAACATGGGTGATGTATTGTGCGAGATGATATCGAAGCCCACACGTACCCGCTGTCAGAACGGATACGCTACAAATTGTACAATTCCCCGACCTGGCTTTTTAACTTTTCAACCTTAAAAGATATTGACGGTTTTTATCGCGAAACCATCCGACAATTAACAATTTTTAAATGGTTTTTTACGACTCACAATTGGTATCGTTACAAGGTAAATTGCCACAAAACAAACCGGTCATGTGTGGTTTAATTATAACTTTATATTCATACGACAATAAAAACGGAACAATCAAAATTAATATCGGCCGTTGAGCCATTGAAAACTTATAACGCGTTCTATTCGTGGAGGTATAAAATAATGCAATAAATAGTTGATTTTGTGAACGCCCCTGCCATATTTTATGGGAAGGTGGTCGGGCCAAATGAGATAAATTGGACCCGTTGTGATTTAACATATTCCGTGGTCGAATCAGGGGCGTACACACGCCGCACAAAAACTGACTCATAAAATATGCCCTTTTTCTGTTGGGACAACTGCAACAAATATAAATAAAAACAATTACTGGAAGATTTCGGGTCGTGAGTTTTATGGCGGTCGGAATTGGAGGCTGTTTCCGTCTTGGAACTCTTCAGTTTATTATTTAATGACCTCTCGTAAGTTTATCCCAAAAATTTTTTTGGGCAAAACACGTTTCACTAATTGCTGCCTTCGGTGTTCTAGTCCGATGAATGTTAAAAGTGTTTACAAACAAATCTATTGTAATGGTTTCGTTCCTTTAACCAATGAATTCCTAACATTTCTCAAAATGAGACCATACTAGTTTTTTCACCAATTTACTATTGAAATTCAACGAATACTTTCTTTGACTAGTTAAATTGCATTTAAATTATAATTATCCAACTTCAACTGACAATAACTAAATCAGTAGCAGTAAACATTCACCAGTAATTGTCAACATTTACTAAAACCAATATTGAGATTTGCAGATTAAATTAACTTAGCAATTTGTAAAATTTCATAGTTCGCAATTAGTTCCAAAGTTTGTTATTTGGAAATTATCAGTAGTTTGTTTTAAGCCTTTAACTAAACAGGCGACAAAAACTGCTGCGTATTTCTATAATTAAATTCCAACATTTTATTAATGTAACGTGCAAATTAATTAAAATAACAGTAATAATTTTTGTCAGGATATTTGAACATTATTTTTCAATTATTTCACCAGATATTATCTTATCAAACATGGAGGTTATTTCATTAGGTTAGATTTTTTGATTTCGATTTTTTGCTACGCTGATGATCAATCAATGTAATGAAATGGACGAACAAATAGGTTTTAAAAAATGTGTGATTGCGATCATGTTGTTAAATTGTTTTTACGAATTCAATTAATTTGTCGTTTTAATTAAATTTAGTTCAAGTGACAATGACAGTCGATTATTAGCAGATGAATTTGAAAATTAATTTTTTTTTTCATCCACATTAAAGTTTAATTTACAAATTAATATGCACATGTTCAAATCAATACAAATTCAGAATTATCAATCGCCATGTGTAATATAAACGTTCATAAAAATAATACAATGAAATCGTTATTTTTTGTTGTTTTTTTAGTTTTTAGTGTAACATTATCTAATTTTTTATTTGGCTATCGTCGATAACAAGTTATTGAATTTTTTAGATGGATTAATTACTTATTTTGTAAGTAAACAATTTATAAAATAATTACAGATGGATGGTAATCTTAAATTTTTTTGGCATTTTAAAATTTAAATAAATTGTTTTATGGTATATATTTAGATCGTCAGATATAACTTAATAGTAAAAGTTATTTAATAACTTGTATAAGTTATTAAATAACTTTTCCTGTTCAAATTTTTGTTTAAATTAAAACATATAATTTAATTTATTTAGCTATTTTTGAGACCTTATCTAATTTTAGTAAATATAATTTAATGTTTTAAGAGATTAAAGGACTTACTTTTCTTTAAAATTATATTCATTTGTGACTTGTGACGGGGTAATTAAGCCATCAGTCCAAAACATCAAAGTGTCCAAGTTTTTGTTTAAAATAAAATATATAATTTAATTTATCTAGTCGATTTTGAGGCATTAACTAATTTTTACATAGTTTCGACCTATATAGGCTATCCTAAAATGTCAAATGGTAAAAATGTCAAAGTGTTCAAGTTTTTGTTTAACATAAAAGACACAATTTAATTTATTTTGTAGATTTCAAGACATTATCTAATTTCTGTAAATATAAATTAATGGTTTAAAAATTTAAAAACTTATTTTTCTTTAAAATTATATTTATTATTATTATTATTCATAAGGTAAAAATTTCAATGTTCAAGTTTTTGTTTAAATTAAAACACATTATTTAAATTATTGAGTTGATTTAAAGACATTATCTAATTCTTATTATTTGACTATCGTCGATAAGAAGTTATTGAGTTTTTCAGATTTATTAATTATATGTTTTAATAAGTGCGCACGTAATCCGTGATTATCGATAATCTAGGCGCTGGCCGAGGCGAAAAATAGTGCAGAAATCGATCGGTCGTTTATTGGCATCGGGTCCGTGGCCTAGGCGCGCAACATTTGGCTTTGACGCCCATTTTTAATTAAGAAACCGCCGCAAAAAAGAATAAATCACATTCGCTGTGAAAACGGTTACATTGTTGCGTTTTATAAGCTCGCAGATGACTGCCACTTTTCATTTCTCCGGCGTTAACGGCGAAAACCGTCATGAAAAATGCCTTAATTACTGCGGCTACACGAGAGATATTATTGTTGGGCATTCGTCAACATCACTCATCGAAGGGGTTGCCATTATCAATACTTGACGCCGTAACAAATCACTGTGCTAAAAGTGTGTTTCGACCTCCGCTCTTATAATTAATTTCGATTTATCGTCTGCGTTTTAAATGCACTATTTTTTCGACACGGATTTATCGTTGCGCAAACCATCAGTCCGTTTCTGTCTCCGGCTGATGATATTTAATTTAAACAATTTTTTTTTTATTGTTACTCTCTCACTAAGCGACCGTTAGATCACCTAAGGTGATGCTTCTGTGTATAGTTTTCGTTCACGCAATTGATCGTTAACGTCCCGGACAAGTAGCCACAATATAAACACGCATAATTACGGGAGGTTTTTCAACGAAACCAATCACGAAAACCGGAGTTAAAAAACCACATTAAATCCATTGCCTACGGCTGAATACAACAAAAATTTAATTTTTCTAATCTATTTCGGTTGGCTACTGAATTATAGGCCACGTTCACATGTCCATGATTTATATGTGGATGCGTTTTATTTTTAATTTATGGACGGCACTCAATTAGAAATGTTCGATCGCCGTTTATTTATATGATGAACAATTTATAAAATCGCTGCAACCGAATCGTGTGCCCGGACACGCATTTTTTCTGAACTTTTTCGAAGCTAAACCAATCATTTTATGGTTTTGGATCACCAGTTACATCTTAATTTATCTCATGCTTAAGAAATTTTGTTTGAAACTACTTTAGGACATTATAGGTTCATCGTTAGGCAAAAATTGCAAAGTGTTTTGTTTAAAAAATATAATTTAAAGTAGAATATCAACAAATATTCAAATATTCTTAGTTGACTCTTAACAATACTCTTCGTTTTGTCTCAAAATCAATTAAATATGATAGAAAAAATTATTGAAATATCAAGCTCAAACTTGCATTTTTCTGAGCCTTTTGGTATGTAAATAAAAATTTTATTTTAAATATTTGGATCATCAGTTATATTTTATATATTTTATTTTGTAATATATTTAATTGGATTGAGATGAAAATGAAGAATATTATTCGAATATTAACAAATATTCAAATATTCTTAGTTGGCATCTTAATAATGTTTGTTTTTGTCTCTAATCAATTAAATAAATTATAATAGAAAAAATGATTGAATTCTAAGGCCCAAACATGCATTTGTTCTGTGTCTTTTCGTATTTAAATAAATAATTCTTTAATTAATATTTAGATTATCAGTTGTAACGTATCTCAAAAAATTTATTTAACTGAATTGAGAGGAAATCGAAGAAAATTATTAGAATGTCAACAAATATTCGAATATTTTTAGTTGACATCTTAATAATATTCTTCGTTTTCATTTCAAAATCAATTAAATAAATTATAATAGAAAAAATTATTGAATTATCAGGCTCAAACTTTTTTAGTATCTAAATAAAAATAATGTACTTTAAATGAGAACTTGAATACTTTCATATCAAAACAATAATAAATAAAGCAATTAGGTATCCTAAACTTGATAAAATATATAAAATTGTTAAAAAGTACCAGCGAAACCTATTCAAAATTACAACTTAGTACTTAAACTTACAATGTACGACAACAGTTTTATAAAATGAAAAAAAAATGCTCTTGGGTCGTTAAGTTTTTAATTCCCTCAAAAGTCCAGCACAAATCAAATTTACTAAGTAAAACGGGAGGGCAGAAAATAAAAAAAAAAACAAACGAAATGGCCGACTAAAAGATAAAACGGCATACACTTGTATTTCCAGGGTAATTGTTTCTGGGAAGTTTTCGAAAGAACGAAACCGGCCGGGGCCTCGGCCCGAACGTATCTGGGAAGTTATTTCTTTATCAGATTGTGAGTTTTGAAAAATATCTCGCATTGTTCGTGAGCATGTTACATTGAAAATGTAGAAGTCTGTGCCTCGGACATAAGTCACGTTTCCCGGACACTACAGCAGTAATATTTTACTTTTATGTAAGTTTTTGTTACGACTGCCACCAGTCCAGCTTTATTTCTGCCATAAACATGAGCATGATCTGGATTTAAAACTGCTTATTATTGCTAAGTACGTAGTTTTAAAATTTTATTAAATGCGCTTTTGCATTTTTATCGGCACAGTGGAACAATAATTGTAGTTACGGGGCAGTTTGTTCACCGGAACGGGGAACTATTTTTATACGTTTCATATACGTGCACCACCGATGCCGATGGTATTAATACGAAATAAACATAAAACTTTCGGGTTCTGCGTTTGGCTTACCGTAAACTACTAAGTATAGGTTCCTGGCCGCCGTCTGGCCGAAAATTGGCCCCGCGGAGCCAAAAAATTGCACCGGTCTTCTCTCTGTTAACTTTACGGCCGCCCGTCCGTAAAACAATCCGCAAATAAATCGTTTTATGTCTTGGCGTTAATGAAGAGTGTAAAACACAGGTAGAAAAACAGTTCACTATTTCGGTGCAGCTATGATTAGCTCCGATTCGTTTAATTATAAGGCTCCGATGCCTCCGAAAACGAGTTCTATAAATATTTACCAGAACACGTATTTATATTATGAATGATATTTTGATTATTAAAAAAAACGTCAATCTGGTAACTTTTATATGTGACTATAAAAAAAATAATTAATAACCCAGGTATAAAATTAATATTTCACGTTGATTTGGCCAATAAACTTAATGAATGTAATTTGTTTTAGATTCCACAATTGTAGGCTTCAAATCAGAAGTTTACAAAAATTATCGTCTTGTGATATATCTCGAGTTTTCTTAAGATTACTTCAGTCACATACTTTTTAGTACTGTAATTAAGTCCAAGACAAGATTAACAGTTTCTCACCCATTAAAATTAAAATAAATAAAGTTTATATTTATTGTTAAAACAGAACTTTCTACAAACATGTCTCAAGTTTAGGGTAAATGGACCTGATCCTCTGTTACTTCGAAACCCAAAAACAATCCAATTTGTAACAATAACATAAAATAGTTAAAATACGTTAAATTGCTTTTCAGAAAAATAATGAAAAAATGTCAATAATATTAAAAAAATATATTATTAAAAATAATATTATGAGAAAACATCTCAGAAAAACAAAAAATTGTAAGAAATAAATAAGTGAATTGGTTTTATAATACCAAAATTTAATGAAAAAAATATTTACTCCTCCCTTATTTGAAACTCTCAATGGTAATATTAAAAAATATGTAAATAATAATATAAAATGATTGAAAATTTGTAGTTATTTATAGTGGTTCAATGAAATAGGGAATCAGTTGTTCGTATTAATTTTTATTAAAAAATAATATTACAAAGAAATACTATTAAAAATGAAGAATTTATATTTATTGAACATGTCTCATTTTTTATAAAATTGAGTGTTACTACTTAAGTGAATTGAATTGAAAAAATAATAAAAAAGGTAAAAATAAGTAAAATTGGTTTCCTGATGAAAAGTATTATTCTTTATAATAATAATGATTTTATTTAAAATGTGTAAAGAGAAAATGTGAATAAATCAAATAATCATCATTATTATAAAGAATCTTTAAAATTGTTAATTTTTTGGGGTAGTGGTTTTGTTTTGGGTATCTCTCTTTTCCCAATATTTCCTCAATTTATCATAATTTCTTCAAAAAAATTCTAGAAAAATTATGAATTTATTAACATTGATTACAACATTGCTTGTTGTTTTAAATGCTCCAAAATCCAAGAATAAATTAACAAAATATTGACAAAACAGAAAATTTAATTTAAAAACACCAGTATTCTAAAGAATTAGTAATTTCAAAAGTGAAATTGTGTGGTAGAAAAATTAGCAAATTAATTAAGTAATGTTATAAAAAGAAAATACATAGATATAATTAATTACATATAAAATTTGTCAATAGTGTCTCATATTTCTAAAACTGAATGTCACTAATTAATTAAGGCCGATTGTATAGGTTGAATTAGTGCTATTGGAGTGCCATTACAAAATTAAATAAAAATTCCCTTTGAGAATTCTCGAAAAGTTAATCAAACATTTCTTTCAGAAAAGCTAAATAACAATTAAAGTATCTTTCAAAAAGTAAATGAACCTTTATTGTGGAGCGTAAATGAAAAGAACTTTTTTCTTTTTGCAATGTCCAATGCTCCGGCGAGGCATTGGAGGGAGACGGAGCGATTTGAACTAATATCAAGATAAATTTACAGTGGAGAAGAAGTAAGTTTTAAGTTGTCCCGCGATGTGGAAAAAGGCCCCTTTTGTGAGCCGCGGAACGCATCTGTTCGTTTCTTGCGGCCCATTGTGGCCGAACCGGGGAACTTACTCTCTTACGTGCGGCCGCAGTAATTGTTTGCCGCCGGTCCTGGACACACGGGGGCAAGAGGGTGAACCGCCGTTACTTAATAATACCCCAATACCCATCGCCGCAACTGCCATTTAAGTGTTCCGTAATTACTTTCGTTATCCAGATTACAAGGTGTTGGTTGAGGAAATGAATCGAGCTGATTTTGTTTTTTTTTTTTTTCGCTTTCTATTAGGTCGCACCCCTACCGCCGCACGTCGAATCGAATCGTCCGACAGTTTAACATAATCTCGGGCGACCCCCGAAAACCGAAAAATCACGCTCCGGCCCGCGGATCGATCGCCTGGCGGCGAGGGCACCAGACCCCACGTTTTGTTTTCCCGTCCGTTGTTCCTCTTTTGTGTGTACGTACGGAAGGTTGGCGGCGGCGGTGGCGGCGTCGGCGGCGGTTCGGCTTCGCCAACATCGCTGCGGTGTCGTACGGCCGGCCGTGACGTCAATTTGAACAGCTGATTAACGCACTCACCTCCCATCATCATGGGAACGGAACTCCAGGATGCGATTCCTCGACCGTATTTCGTGTGCAACGCCGAACGAACGTGTGGCTGCGCTGACGTGTTGACCGACCGCCTTTGTTCCACTCAAACCGCTCGCCGATACTTATGTAAATTGTTGATTGTATAATTGTCATTGTTTCTGGTTTCGACCCGGCTCGTACGCGTTTACACACACGCTAATTGCACCGCACTCGAAATTGACTTGGTCGAGGATCGTCGTTTGTTTATTTAACGAACTTTTTTTTTTAACTGCGGAAAACCTGTGTACCGTTATTGAGCATTAACGGAGTGAGAAAAATGATTATTGCAACAACACAATTTCACCAGTTATTTAATGTGGATTTATGATTTATATAAAATGTGTTTTTCAACACGCGTGCTTAATTTTAATTAAACTGCCCCGGCCCGCTCATTGATTGCGGAGAAATGCGGTTGAAATACAATAATTTTAATTATAGAACTCGTTTCAATTTCCATGTGGATTATTAAAAATTAATGCGTCGGGTTCACACGTTATTTAAAAGTTATCCACGTACGCTATCAGTTAAAATAATTATTCACTACATATTATTTATTAAAATATTAATATACAAGAGTTAAATTTTTTACTTATTATAATGAAATGATGTTTATTCATGAATTTATTCCTAACTAAACAACGTTCCCAGATATACAGGGTGTTTTTAAAACTCCACATATAAAAATAAACCTTTTGTAAAATGCGTGTCTTATTTGGTTTAATACTAAATTTGGTTTTAAAAAAAGTCAACTTTTGAGTCGAATATCTTAATACAAAATTGTCCAGTATACAAAAATATACCTTTTAAGGGACAATCTGTAAAATATAAGTTAGTCAACCTATTTAATTGTGATATTAAAACTGTTTGCAAAAATACTAATTCAAATTTAAGTTGTTAGATTTGACTCCTGCCCCTACCCCTATGGTTTCATAGGGGCTGGAGATTATAATTTTTTATTTTATATTTGCATATCAATTGATCAATCATTGACTCCCTAAATTTCACGTGACCCACGAAATTTTATTAAGTTAATATATGTCTATTGATTTTTATATTAACATGGAAAAACTAAAACTTCACATACATTTTTTAACAATATTAACAATGAAATCAATATGACTTAAAAAAGATATACCTTGATGAAAACAATAAGCTTAAATAGAAATATTTTCTTTTCCGAAAAATGACTATAAATATTTTTTTCAATATTGTTTAAATTTCTGTTGTTTATTGCTGTTACTTTTAATATACTAATTTATTATTTTTTTAATTTAGAGTCGGAGGTGACAAGTCTAACTTACGAACAAACCTATGAGTCAGTTGTCAATTTAAAAATTTGTCTAACTGAATAATTCTTGTCACGATGTTACCACATTGATTTCTAGCTAGTCACCTCTTGAAAAATTACTTTAACAGTTCAAATATCTACATCTGGATTTTGGCTAATACTATTTTTAATAGTTTTTTTGAGAATCAAGCATTGTTTTCACAGAATTTTATTGAATTGTGACTCAAAATAACACTGTTTATCTGCCATTTAAGAAACACCCTTAATATGATTTTACATATATTATGTACATGACATTTATATCAAAATAAATACCAAAATTCAATATATATCGATAGAATTTTAAACGATTATCCAGATTTTAATACTAATTCTTAAATTAATAACAGAAATAATATGCTACAAGACAAAATACATTGTGGATCAAAATTGTATCATTACATCCTAAATTTAAATTTTATAAGTATGAGATTTACGTGAGAATACCAATGATAAAATTTAGAAACAATAGTAACGGTAATATTCCAAATCAGTTAGATGATTAGTAAGGATTACAAAAACAAAGTGAAAGATAAGATTATTTATTATTTGTGGTTCTGTTACAGGAAGTTATTTTTATTTAGAAATATCAAGTTAATTCTCAATGTTTATTATGATTTTGGTCAATGAATAATTTTTTTTATATACAGTGTGTTTCACAACTTATCCGAAAAATTTTAACCACATACTCACTGTTACATAAGAAGTTCATTAAAAAAAATATGATAAATCGACTACTTATGCAACAGTGAGTATAGGGTTAAATTTTGTCGGATAAGTTGCGAAACACTCTGTATAGAAGGTCAAAAAAAGAACGGTGTGCTAAAATTGAATTTGGCGGGCCAAAGCTTGCATTCAAATCAATGGGAACAATTTCGAACAGCATTCAAAGATGGATTTAATTATTTTTTATCTCGTTCCCTATTGCTCTATTACAATTTTTTTTAAATGGACTTCTTATGTAACAATGAGTATGTGGTTAAAATTTTTCGGATAAGTTGTGAAAAACATTGTATATTTGTAGTTCAGCTTGTTAAAAAAAACTCTTTTTTCAAAAATAAAAAAGTCTATACTAATATATCCTTATTTAGTACATATAATTTTTTAATAACAACAATTTAATTCTTATATTTAATCGATTTGAATATATTAACAATATTACTTTAATCTAACAAAGATAATCAAGTCATGTCAATATTGATTTCATGAATGTCATCAAAGTTCCACGAATTGTAATGTGTGGTTTAAAAATTTGTTCGATATAAATGTTTATTAATTTGTAAATGTTTTACCATAAAATATTTATTATATTACAGGATGATTAATGTACATATAAATGGAATGAAACACATATTTGATTGTTAATGTAATTTTCTAAAATTCAACGAATTTACTGCAATCTACTACTTCAATAAACAACTGTTGATAAAGTCATATTAGGGTAAATATGTTTTAGTAATAATTTGATTTGTGATATCTGTAAAAATAAAAAACGTGAATTTACATTTAAAAAAATTAATTAATTGAATGTGTGCAAATGTGTGTTAATAATACATTATCTACACTTGGAGCAATTTCGCAACCTTAAAAGTAAAAATATTAGTGCACACGTGTTTGCGTAAACATAAATATTAACAATAACATTATTAGTGTAATAAGGTTAGTCATTTAAAATATTTACTAGAAAACTGAAACGAAATAAACAAACTGTTCAGCTATCACACGCGTTTATTTAATCTATAGCTTTAAAATACATTAGACAATGGACATAAAAATGTCTCACAATAAATTGTTATTATTTTTTTATGTGTGGCAATAAAATATTTTTATTTCGCCCAGACTATTTTCTAAGGTGTTATCTGTAGCCAGTGTTGCTTAACTACTGTCGAAGCAGACCCGTATCGAGTGGTTCCCAAAGAAAATTAAAAAACTGACAGTTCAAAACCTTAACTTACGTAGAAAATTGCAAGTGTTTGAATAATTAGATATTTATTATCGTGTTTGAAAAGTTTTTATTGCTTTATTTTGCAATTACGACAATATTTATTTATTAAAAGCTTTAACCTTTATGAGTTTTGGTTCAACATGCACGCATGCATTAATTAAATTGTTTGTGCCAGCTCTTTCCGTCGACTATAATCATCAGCACACCACAAACAGAAACATAAATCCGATTTCGGTCCTGGACGCAGAAGTGGCAGCCAGCTAGATCCACCATAAACCATCCATCGGCCAGGTTTCCCAATAGCAATAAATTAATTACCTCTGTTGAAATAAAAAAGGCCGTGTAGGCGTGTACATATTTTTTAGTTACTTATGACCAAAGAGTATAAAATTAATAGGCACTCCTCGAGCCGAGACTCGACTCGGTGCATTCCGACTCGTGTAATCCAAAGAGTCCAGTTACTTTAATAACGCCACCAGTTCTAAATTAATTTATTGACGGGCATAAAAACCTTTACTATTATTATCAACGTCCACGGGACGTTGTCGACGAGGCCCCGTTCCTTCGATTTGGAGAGTTTTCGCCTATGCCGCCGCCGTCGCCGCCGTTGTTGTTGTTCTTCGCGGCCAGGACCGTAGCAACCGGGCCGGTGCGGCAGCGATGAATTATTGACTAATGCACGCTGGTGCAATAAAATTGAATATTTTATCTGACACAGCAAATTGTTCGATACGGCGTCACGAAAACAAATAATTCATTATGAAACTGCGTTTGTAACATGCAAGTTATCGTTCCTAAATATTTGATAAAGTTTAAACATAATAATTGTGGAGTAATTGACGCACTCGCAGATTAACAGGCCGTGTTGACACATGGCAGCGGGGGCAGCGGTGTCCTGCGCATGGTCCAATAAAATGTTTTCATATTTCGCGTTAAAATTGCATTTTAAATGAAAATACAAATGTTGTTGTGTGCATCGAAAATCAACCGACATAAGCCGCATTTCTGTTTATTTAATATTAATGGAACGTCACGAAATTAAATTACTTTCCCAAATAAAATATCGGTGACGCGTAATTTAATATGAGCGATGTTACGCTGTGCCCGTCCGTTTCGGTCCGCATCGAAAAATAATTTATAAATAAAATTTAAAAATTGCAGGCAAAATAAATTACTTCAATTATCCTCTAACGTTTTCGGTTGTTCTTCGGGTTCTTTTTTAGGGGTTTGTTGCACAGTTTCGTCACATAGTTACTATACCTGTGGTACTATTTATGTTGACAATACCAAATTGGAAACAATAAAATTATATACCAAGTCATTTGCTTGTAAATTATAGTGGTTTTAAAAAGGTTTAACTAACAGTTCATAGACATTCAATTTCCTACGGTCATATAAATTAATATGCGTATTTGTAAGGTTTATTATGTTTAAAATCACATATTATCCAATTGTTCACAGTTAACATATTACATATGTATACCATTGAGGCAACTTTTCTTTTGAATTACTATGATTGTCAACGTTTCGACAGTGCCCTTAACAAATAATTTACCTGTCAAAACACGATTTCAACAATAAAACACTATTTTCCACGTTCATGGAAACACTTGAACAACATCAAGATTAGATATTACTACACCCGTATAGTTTCGATTATAAATTATATTAAATAACAATAAATAAATAATTACATCATGCGATTATCAATTTACGCTCTATTCAAGCTCGTGTATTAATCACATTCTTTATATTCAAATGAAACATAATTGAAGAATAATTCTTACATGAATTTTTAAATTACTGAGGTTTAATAATTTTAGTAGAAAAAGTAGAAACATTAGAGAAAATATTTTCTTAAAGAAATGAATGAATTTTGAAATTATTGTGGTTTTTCTACAAAATAAAATATTGAAAATTCAATAATTTGAAAGGAAAGTGTACCTAAACAATTTTAATGAAACAAAAACAAAATATTTTTTCAATTTTCTTAAATACAATTATTTTTCATACAAATTTTAAAATTAATGGTGTGATTTATCTACAAAATAAAATACTGAAAATACTGAGAATATTCTTTCATAATTTGTTGAAAGATCTATTTCAAGTGTAAAAGAAATAGAAGAGAAAATATTTTTCAAATTTCTTAAAATATAATAATTTTTCGTTCGAATTTTTAAACTAAATATGCTTTATTTTGAGAAAAATTCTCAAAATTTCATAAATAAAGCAATTTTTTGAATTTTTCTAAGTAAAATAAAACATTCCAAAAACAATATGTGCCGAAATCTTGACGAATATCGTCAATTTAAAAATTAACCGAAAAATTTATTTCAAGTAGATTAGTCCTCAATCGTTGCGGCAGAACAAACAGTGAATGTTTCAGTGTAAATTAGCAACGGTCCGCGATGGAAAATGGATGAATTTTTTAAAACGCTAAAACATGGTCGAAACTGAAACAGTTATTGTTACACAGCTAATTGCCATAATTGATTTAACAGTATGTACTAAAATTATTATTTGTACGGCGTTTGTTTATGTTCAAAACATAAAACAATATCGGCGTTATTACAAAAACGACATTCAATAATTTACACATTTTATTTTTTTTTTTTTCCACGTTTTATTTGCACGGTCCAGATTCGGCGTGAACTCCACATGAGGCCCCGAATCACATAAAAATGACACGGACCATACAGAAACGACACTTGCGAGAACACAATGAAGTGAAAATCGAATGCCAATATTCAGAAAAATCATCCGAGAGATAAGAGTTGTGCCTATGCAATTTTAGGTGGACAACCCCGAAAGGCATTAATCTTTTTGTCTCGAGAACTGGTTCAGAAATTTATTGTTCAATTTTTGTACCTGCCGAAACTAACCTTACCTGAGATTCCGAAGCGCCGAAGGTCCCGGCCGAGGCGCGTTTCTTTGTTAGCGGCCACGGGAATTTCGTTGTGGATATTATTTTCTTAAATAATATGGAAATTAATTGGCATACTTCGGGGGGCTATCCTCGAGCCGTCCCACCAGTTGATAACTCTCTCGGTCTGGGTTCTTTTTATCTTTTTATCGCTTTTAAGAAAATAATTGTCCTCAAACGTTTCTTTACAAATAAAGACCTGTCTTGTTTCATGTTTAGTAAATTTTAAGAAAGTCCTCATGTCTCCAATGAAACTAATTTGTGGCTCCTTTTCTGCTTGTTCAATCATTTTTACTTGAACACGTTAATTATTAAAAGAAGTTCTTGTTTAATTGGAAAGTTGGTTGAATTTCAGCTCATAAAGGACAAATCAGAACGGTATTGATTAAAGCAAATGGAACATTTTAATGCACAAAAAGGGTTTATTAACTGTTGACCTCGCATAAATACAGCGAAAACTAATATTAATAAAATTTATTATTTATATACAATTTAGAGTAATATATGCTGTATGAATTTTATATTGTATTTATATACCAAATCATTGTTAATTATTTATTGTTTGTATCGTTTTCATATGTTTAAATTATTTAGAGTTAATTTATATTTTCTGGATAAAACCACTTTTAAAATTCCAACATTTGGATATTTAATGTGAACGTTATTAAAATTTATTAACAGTAATTTAAATTTAACTAATTGATTGGGGTTTCTGGTGTTTTATATCAAATTTCCATGTTGTTAATTTCCTCTTTGTAATAGTTTTACATTACAAAAATGTCCGCTCCATATTCGAAAATTAACTTTGCTGAATCATCGGGGCTTAACATTGATTTTTATCGTGTACACACTTAAATATTTAAAGACACATATTAGAAAATCCCGGTTATTCAGTAGGGCTAGGTGGATGATATCACCATTATTTTAAGGTCGTGACTAGTTTTGTTTGAGATTGCTAAATATTTTCTATTGTATTATTTACTTTGTATCTATATTCCCATTGTAATCTAATTCCTATAATTGGAATATCTAAGGCAGTCGCTGATTATTTTTTACTGCAAAATTACAATTCAACGTTATTTACACTAAATTATTTGATATTACTTCGAAAACAACTGCGTAAGATTAATTTCGATATCGTTGGGTTATTACAGACGTAGAACTGTTTACTTTGGTGGCAGTACATTGATTGGGTCCATTTCTAGTAACTGACAATAATTGAATTTTGATTGCTAAGGTCAGTCGTTTGACACCAATAGTTATGAATTATTTCGACAAAATGTTCTTTAATCATTTTCAGCTTTCGAGCCGTGGAAATTTTGTACGTAAATTTTTTAAGCAATTGGATTTTGTCGAACGTTGTTCTGTTTACAATTGGGCCAGTAATCGGAGATTACTGATTTAGATTTGTTCAGCTCGGTACTATTTGATTTGTGTTTACTTGTACCAATAAGGTTTGTTGAAACAATTTGGTTTTGTTGTAGATTGCTGTGTTTACTTTAGAATCAATTGGCATTGTAATCGGAGATGTGAATTAATTGCTGATTATTTCGCCTTGGATATTGGTCCAATTGTGTTTAATTTTTACCTGTTCCAACATAAAAAGGTTTATTGAATGCAGTTTACGGTGTCGGGGGTAGAGAATCGGGTCGGAGGTACGTGAAAATAAATGAAATACGAGTTAAGAGAACGAGATGGTTGCGAGGGTGGAAAAGAAAAAGGGGGTACGGGACCCCGGCGATGCGACATGAATAATAGTAAATAATAGCGGCCGGGACGGCAATAAGATTTCAGCATCGGAAACAGGTAGAGATCCAAGGCTATCTGGACGGTGTCCGTGGCGGCGAGGGGTTGACTTACCGACTTGCAGCACGGAATCGACGCATCCCGTCTCGAGCAGTTTTAATCCCTTGCAGAAGGACAGGTTCTGCGGCTCGCCCGCGGAGTTGACGGGGGGCACACGCGACAACGACGAGTACATGCATATGTCGCGCTCGTTCCTCGGAAAGGACCAGTAGATGATCCTGCGCTGGACCGGTTCGGGGATGCGGTCGTAACGCTCCTCGATCCTCTGGAAGGGTATGTTCTCGGCGACAATTTTCGCGGTGACGTCGAGCAGGGTGTCGGGGCTGCGCGGCCCCGGCGCCCTCAGCAGAGAGGCCCCGCCGGCCCCCGAGCAGCACAACCGCTTGGCAACTGCCATCGACGCGACACTCTCACTGACTGAGGCAGGCATCCGTCGGACGCTGGGCGGACGCATGCGTCGCCCCTCCATCGGACGCGCACAGCTGATCCGACCCCCGCGTGCGTAATGTCGTTTGTTTATGTCCGCCACATGGCGCAAGGTGCAGGGCCGATCGCCGATCGGTCGGACGGGTCGCCGTGAATCCTCCGGGGGGTGGGGTGACGGGGTGCTCGCCAGCCGCACATGGACCGACGCCACGCGCTTGCCAAGTCGACGTCGCCTTCCCGCCGTCTGGGAATTTTCGATGTTTTCGCTGCGGTTCGTCGAAAACTTACGTTAAAAAAATTAATTAAAATCCATACGGTGAATTATTTACGGACTGATCAGTTGATTGGCTTGGAAGACCTAACAAAATAAATTTTAATATTAGTATTTCTCAATTAATTTAATTAAGGAAAAAAATTGTACTCACATTTTTTACATATTCACTGCACTAAAATAGAGTGGCAAAAATTAAAGAATTAATTAAGTATAAACAAAAATAAACATTTTATGTAACAAATTATTTCAAATTGACTTTGATTCAAGTTAGGCGCCACTAAATAGAATCAAAATCAGGCGCCACTGAAATATTTAGATACCTACGAAATTTCATAAAAATTATGTCTTGAAGTAGACGACAAATTTTAACAGATGAAAATTTAATAAATCATATTATTTTATATAACAAATTTTATGTAAAAAAACTGTGCGAAATCCACTAAGATTTTTTAATAATTTTAACAGATGAAAATTCAAGAAAACGTATTATTTTGTATATACAAATTTTATATAACAAAACTAAAAGTTAAAAATTACGAATCACTTTCAATTTTTTAGTAAATTTTATGTAACAAGTCTACGTAAAATCTACTAACTTGATCATCAAAATTAAAGAAAACATCACGTGTATCAAATTGGATGTAACAAATTTAAAGGTGCTATATTGGATGACACTGTGATACTTAGATATCCATGAAATTTTATAAAAGATATATTTTTTTTAAATAAATAACAAATTTTTATATGTGAATATTTATAAATTATATTTTATAGCAAATTTTATGTAACAAATCTAAATAAAATCTACTAACTTGGGCGCCACTGAAATACATATTCATAAAATTTCGTATAATTTATACATTTTATAAAATGAACAACAAATTTTTAGAGATGAAAATTTAAGAAATCATATTATACTACATAGTAAATTTTATATAACAAATCTAAATAACATTTATTAAGTTGGGCGCCTATTTATTGTACATATTCATATTTTTTTAATAAGTCACAAATATTTAAGGGTTAAAATTAAATAAATCATTAAAAAAATGAAATCGAATTAGATTGTTTAACACATTTTACGTAAAATGGAATCCACTGAGTTGGTCGCCACTCAAATACTTTTAAACTCGTAAAATTAAGCAAAATTATTTTTTTTATAGAACTACAAATAGAGATTGAACTAAAAAATTATATTATATTATATAGTGGATCTTATGTAATAAATCTGAAAAGTATTGATGGATTGATGGTCGCCTGAAATTCGTATCCATAAAATTTTATTAAATTTATTATTAATATTTTAAATCAACGACGAATATTTTAGGATAAAAATTAAATAAATAATATTAGAAAATAAAAAAATCGAATTATGGTTATTATGTAGTAAATTTTACGTAACAAGTCTAAATAGAATCCATGGAGTTGGGCGCCACTTAAATTCAGGAAATTTCGTAAAATTATTTTTTTTTAAAGAACCACAAATAGAGATGAAACTAAGAAATTAAATTATATTAGATAGCAGATTTTATGTAATAAGTATATTTAATATTATTATTTTAGATTTTAGGATAAAAATTGATTAAATAAATAATATTAGAAAAAAAAATGAATTATATTATGTAACAAATTTTACGTAAAATATCTAAATGGATGCATTAAGTTGGGCGCCATTGAAATATATATAAATTTACGAAATTTCTTAAAAATTATAATCATTTTTTTAGCGAACGACAAAATTTTAGAGACGTAACTAAGAAATGATGTTATATTATATAACAAATTTTATGTAACGAATTTGAATGAAATCAGTTGAGTTGGGCGCCAAGGATTTACATATCCACAAAATTTCATTAAAATTATTGTTTTTTTTAATCAACCATGAATTTTAAAGTCATATTAAAAAATATACAAATCGTATACAATATATAGAAAATTGCACTGGATGTAATCGTCTGTGATGGGCGCCACTGAAATATTTACATATCCTCAAAATTTCCTTAAATTTATTATTATTATTATTTAAAAAACGTTTTAATTTTAATGGGTAAAAATTAAATCTTATATTAAAAAATCATATTATATTATATAGAAAATTTTATATAAAAGAAATATACGTATATCCACGAAATTTCATTAAAATTATATTTTTAATATTATATTAAATTAAATCATGACGAAATCATATTAACTATGAAAATTTTAAGTAACCAGTCGAAATAAAATCAATTATGTTGGGCGCCACTGAAATAGATATCCTGGAAATTTTATTAAATCATTATTATTTATAAACCATCGGTAAAAATTATTATATGGCAAATTTTATTCCATAAATCGAAATAAAATCCACTAAGTTGGGCGCCACTGGAATACCCAAGTATATATGAAATCTTATAAAGAATATTGCCTATCAAGAGGTTCTGTGAGTAAAGTTAAAAATCCTTTTCTTCTTCTGAATTTATTTCTGAACCAGAATTATTAAAAAGTGAGTTTCTAATTTGGTAAAATTTTAATTCAGTGGTGTCATTAGATAAAAACCAATTATAAATATGAGAAAATATAGAACTTTTATGATCGTAATAATTCTTGGATTGTCAGTAAGTTGTATGTATTATAAATCTGTATATCAACGTTTCGAATAGTGTTTAGTCCATCCGTTTTCAAATGAAATGAAATGAAACATTGGAAACGGATGGAGATAAACATTATCCAGAACGTCGTGATACACACAGAGATTGGCAATGACATTCCAAAAACCATTGCATTCATCAAAGTTTTCTTTGCCTAAAAATGTTTAACATAAAGCTGAACGTCGCTCTAAAATATACCACACTGTATGTAACAAATATTTAATACAAAATAAATAGGAGGTTGAGGAAAAACGTAATTAAAGCATTGATTGTATTTAAAACATTCATGCTTGTGGTTCTTTTTTAAAAAAATTGGAACACTACGTATGACAGAATATAACAATAAACCATTGAATATGTTTACAATACATCTTAGGCAAGCACTATGTAGGTTATCTAATAAAAGTAGAAAAAAATGAATGGTCCAAGAAGTAATTTCACAGGAGATCCAAGAAAAACTCTGTGTAATTATTAGGTTATTCAGATGATAACAGTGTTCGCGAAACAAATATTGAACCAAGATAGTTAAATAGAGAACAGTTGGCAACCCCATGTTTGAATAATTATTTAGTTTATCCTGAGCGCATTATCTAACTACAATATTTGTTTTGATCGTAAACTGATGTGCGTATTTTTCGGTGAAAAATACTTCTGAACGTTTAAAAACGGCTCAAACGGCAACTAAAAGTAAGTACATAATAATTTGATTGTTTCTGATTTGTGTCCTGAGGCAGATATTTAATTTTTGACTGACTAACCGTATTCTATTTGGAGTAAGTTGTTTGGTAGAACGTACTAACAAATTAAGATTTCTTGCTGATTGAGAGTTAACAAAGATCTATAAAACTATAGAAAATTTTATCTACGTCAATTTGGGTGCAAATTAAATTGCAATTATAGACATAAATAATTTGTTCATTCATGAAATATTATATAAGTATCGTATACAAGGTGTTTCACAACTTTTAACCACATACTCACTGTTACATAAGAAGCCCATTTAAAAAAAAAAATTGTTAAAAAATAATTCAGTCCATCTATAAAAGCTTTTTAACCTTTTATACAGGGTGTTTCTCAACTTATCCCGTTGCATAAGTAGTCGATTTATCATATTTTTTTATATTTTTTACTTCTTATGTAACAGTGAGTATAAAATAAAATTTGTCCGATAAATTGCGAAACACCCTGTATACTAGTTCAGGATGTCAAGAAATATTTTAAGTTAGAAAACAAAGGAATATGTGTAGTAAAACCATTAAAAATATTGTATACAACCACAGTTCTGTGAGAAAATTTTTAGTTTTCGTGAGAATTTTCTGTTGCATAAAATAAATGTGTATTGAAAATTGGATATCTGAAAAATCTTTATTGGTTTGAGTTCATGAGTCAATTAGACAACATTTTTGATAAAATACGTCACGCATAATAAACAATAGCCAATTGTTGAACACGGGCATTTTCAAAAAATCTTGTGAATTGTATAAAAACATTTCTGTTAACACACTATAGGCGGGTAACAAAGTAGTCCAAACTAAGTTGTTGAATGATGAACAAAAAATAAGAGATAATTCTTTCAGTTCCCTATGTAAACCAATAGAGTAAAATTATTTCACCCCGCTTTTAAAGTAAGTACATTCAAAAAGGTAAAAATTACCCGGCCTGCTAACAATCAACAGTTCTCGGGACGGGTATTTTTACCCGACCCGCTTATAGTGTGTTAATATACATATACATGTGTACTCATTGCTATTTTTATAAAAGATATGGTAGCAAATTTATCAAAAATATGACGATATGGTGTATTTCGTTATTACAAAATTATGTACATATCGCTTTTATGGGCGCATTAATAGGTAATAAGAATGATTAAGCAGGAAAATGTGAAAATCCATAATTTTCCCCATTACTGCCATACATGCCGACCTCGTTAATAGTTAAAATAAACGATTACACAAGTTAAATAATTTATGTCGAACCGGTACGTCTGCGTGGAGTCGTTTCAATAAGTTAGTGACATTATTTTTTTAACTTTCATATATGAAGATGGAATCGAATTAGCGGTGGCACGCCGCGATTGAAACGGTAACACCTACGGAAGCCAAGATTTATCCATAATTAAGAATCCAGTTTTTGCAGTCGTAAAACACCGCGAATGTGGAGCAGTAGTAATAAGCGGCGGCGGCGGCTTCGCATTTTTCTCGTCTATTTTAATTGAGCCTGACTCCAAAAGCTGCCACGACCGTTGGCGAGTGTTGCAGTCTACTTCCTGGCCGAGTTCTTTTTTTCCCACCTCGTCCGATACGCTCGATCATACCTGTCCGATAAATACGGTACTCGCGAGACTTTTTGCCAGACGCGCATCTGCAACGTTGTCGACGAACTTACCCCAAGCACAACAGTTGAACAAACAAAATGCGATTTCACAGCTGAAATTACTTCGGACTATAAACTTCAACATTTAATAATAAATAACTCATAAATATTCAGACACAAGGTCACCTAGATAGAAACAAATTGAAAAAATATCTTTCTAAACGTAAAATTTTAATCATTGTCATTAAACCTTTTTTATTTTAAAAGACAATTATTGTAGAAAAATATATTTTGAATATTTCCCATTTAATTAATTTATCCAAAGATTTTAAATTGAATTTATTTTTTATTGCCAAAGTGGTCCCAATAAGTAAAATATTTGAATGACATATAATAATATAATAAGCATACAATTAATTTTAAACAATTCAATATAACAACCAAATTGTTAGAAATATGTAAACAATTTTAAAGTAATTAAAAATACTTTTAAAATTTAGAATGGTTTTATATATATTTTAATTTATTACATTTATGTATTTATGTATTTCAATTATGCAGATATTTTTAAAAATATTTCGGCGTTAACTTAATAATTTTTATTCACCTTATTAATATTAAATTTTAAAGGTATCTTCAAAAGTATGCCGACGAATTGAAAAGCGAAATTTAGAAGAAAATTCTTTCTATATTGGAACATTCCAAGCTTTTAAATATTTAAAATTAAAAAGATAAAAACATTACACGAATATTTCAACCCAATATACAACAACCAACAATACAATTCAGAATTCAAATAGTCAAGTTCGAATAATTATAATAACTGTGACAATTTCTAAACAGAGATAAGATTTTTTCATATTAGAATTGTGTACGAATGTGGTCCGGTTCAGGGCTGGTGCGTCCGTCCGTCCGCACCGCCAAGATCAATAATCTGTGGCAAGATCCTGTCGTGGGCCCGTCCCCGTGCCAAATTATGCAAACCCCCCTGTTAATAGTTAATCAATGAACACAATCGCGCCGCGGCCTCTGAAGCGCGCCTCTCTCGTCGTTCTCGCGTCCACCGTCGTCGCGACGCTATCGCCGAACCATGCGCCGCTCCATGGAAATGCCACCACGGAGATGGACCCTAAATAAAATTCTTCGACTAAACGTTAAATTTTGATTTATTTTGTTTTTAATTCAATGTCATAATTAATAAAATTATTTATATTTAAGTATTTTATGATATATACAGGGTACCACACTGGGTTTTCTCTCAGCAGTATGTCGAAGACAGTAAGTTGAATCAAAGTGATATTTGAAGGAATTACAATTCTTTACTTAAATTGGAAGCCAATAACTATAACGTAAATTACTTTTTATTTTATTGTTATGTCTCTATGCAACTTGTCAATCTAATTTTATTTTTTAAAAAATTGTGTACTATTTTTCAATTGACAAAAATAAAACCTATTTTTAATTTATGATCTTTCGTTGCACTCTGTGAATATAAAATTATTATTTTCTAGCGGTCTTTTGAAATGAAATGAAAAACTTCAAGAGTTCAAGAAACTTGAAATAAAATCGATAACTAGATGTAGATATAGAACTCTTATCGTCAACTGGAGGAAATGGTACTTGCTCAAATTCGATTCGATTTTTATGATGAGTCTAAATTTAATTTATAAAATATTATAGGTCTGCTTATGTTAAACATCCTACAGTGACAAAACTATACAAAAAGTTTGTTTCACCCACAATAAAACATGATGGCCGTTCAATTATACTGGGGGGGTGTTCAATTCTTCTGGCGTAGGACCCCTTAGACAGATTTATGTATAAAGATTTGTTAAACAACAATATACTTCCATATATTAAAGAAATGATGCTCTTAATAAATGTGTTTCAATATGAAAATCATCCCAAACACAAATCCAAGATTGTGACGGATTGGTTAAAAGACCGTTCCAATATCGAGAAATTAACCCTATAGAAAACACAGAGCATCATGTTTATAATCAAATTCGACAAAAGTAAATTAAAATAGTACATCCCAGCAATTGAAGAAACTTGAAAGAATATAGACTTGTCGTGTATGCCACGGAAATGTACCAAAATATAAAATAAAAAGGATAATACAAAGTGTTAATGATAAATTAAATAACAGATTTAATCTTTAAAAATCCCTCTCAAAATATATGTAACAGTTTAAAGAATAAGGATATAGTATTTTTTGTGATACTGTATAAAACAACAATAATAATATCATTTTAACAGTTCACATTAAATAAAAGAATTATGGCTAAAAAATTTAACATTTTAAAAAGTTGCTATAGTAACTACCGTATAGTGTATGATATAAAGTCATAACTGATAACTTTTGAATAAAAGGTACCCACTTTTATTTATAAAATTATATATATATATATATATATATATATATATATATATATATATATATATATATATATATATATATATATATATGTATATATATATATATATATGTGCCAAATTATTTCCTCCAGTATCTCTTATTGGCTAGAACATGCTCACATCTTTTTGACATAGACGAGATTAGATTAGAAATTATAACTTTTTCCTGAATTACAGGCCACAATAATTTTATTTTTTATATTCAACGAGAAATGTTCTTAATGTAAACACAATATTTATGTATGAAAGATATAAATGAAAAATGATCGAGTCGCTTTAATTTTATTTTTTGTTTTTTAAAAATAACTGAATAACTGTTTCTCTCCTACTGAACTTGAAAAATGTGTGGGACATAAATGAACTAAGAGAAATAAAGTTGCGGGAATAAATAAATATTTTATAATTTAACATTAAAGATTTTATTTAATATTTAAGATAGTCGGTCTAATTTTGTTCGATACTGCATATTTATACAGATTATTGTGACCTTGTATATTTTATAATTATTAATTAGATTGATTAATATTTAATAATTACTGTAGATAAGTGTAGTATAGTAAAAGAGAACTCTGATAGCCGAAAGTTGAATAAGTAACTGAACAAACAGTAATTTCGAATATACAAATTTATGGTTAAAATAAGGAATATTCAGTGTAACTTACACCGAGTAATTATATATATATATATATATATATATATATATATATATATATATTCTAATATTCTGCCGTAAAACTGAAAAAAAAATGAACGAAATGTAACAGTAAACGCGACCTACACAGGATATGAATATACCGCGCTAAAAAATAAGTAAAACACAGGATACAAATCAGGTTAATAAACATCAGGAAAGGAAGGAGCCACCACAGGATACACGCTATTTAATTTTTGGGTCCCGGTAATTTCGTTACAATCAACATAAGAAATCATTAAAGGCACCAATTATAAATTAAATTATGACGAAAGTTTTGCATTCGTAAAAAAATAATAAAGTCGAAATATTTAATTACATATTCGTTGGCGGACAAAGAGCGTTTCTGTGTCGGAACGTCTAAGGATAAATTAATTAGTAGCGCGGGGCCACGCAACCCCCAAACACCATTATAAAAGTATAATTAAATTACGCGGATTTTGTTGGCGTTCACTCCAAACACCGCCATCCGAATTTTACATAAATAGTCACTTCAACTAACTTTATAAACGTCAATTCTACTATTTCCACAGTTTTCCCGAGTTTAAATAATTCACGCATCTAATTGTTGTGATGTAATATTACATGTGAGGCTGAGTTATTTTTAATTAGAAGTTAATTTTTGTTTTTATTTTTTCTTTGCACAGGGTGGTCCACGAACGTTTTGTAACATATAAGTAAAAGTTCCATGTTTGGTGATATTTTGTAACATGTACTTAAGTTTTAAAGTTAAATTTAATTATAATCTAAATAGATGAAATAGTATTTTATACTATTGAAATCATAAATGATATTTGAATACTTTTACGGGTAACCTCAAACTTGTGACTACATCTCTACAACAACCAAATGAATAAAAATGTAACTTGAAGATAATAACTAAATAGGAGACATTTCCCTGTATAATTATATTTTTATATATTAACTATTTTTGATATCGTGATGTCAAGTTAACAATTTTAGATGAATCAAACATTTATAATGCTGTTAGAATTGAGACGAATATGTTGAAATCTACGGAGAGTGCCAAAAATATTTTCCTTTTCTTGGGAAGAAAAAATTAAATTAGAAAAGCTAACAATCTAGTTGGCATATTCTTAGACATAGGGTACAATTATAATTTGACATAACATGTCACTGTTGTTTAGCTGTTTCAAGAATAGCTGACAACCTTGTTAAGATTTTTAAGTCGACTATATTTTTTAATAATTTCAGTTCCCAGTATCTCGGATGCTTTACAAAAAAAACACCCTATAAAAATGGTACCGCTGAATTCATTATAGCATAAGCCATCTAAAAAGCCGTTAATATTTAGAGTGTTCCATTTATAATTCTTAAGCTGACTTCATGCCGTCGTAAACGGATAGCGAGAAAAGAAACTAATTATACAAGGAAAAGATATATAAGTCTTCCAAATTTTATTATATTTGTACTAATCATTTTTGAGATATTGATATATAAAACTTTGTGGGTCACTCTGTATCAAAAGTCAAACATTATTTATGGTCTGACGAAATTTCAAATAAAGTGAGAAATATTTTAACGATTACAAAATGCTATTTCATCTATTCAGTTTGTAACTAATTTAACTATAAAACTTAATATTAGTTTACATACATATTTAAGTTACAAGATATCAAACATGCGACATGTTCCCTTTTACGCAGATATTTAAAGGCATTGATTTTTCAATTAGGGACATAAAATATAATGTACACATATTTAGTAGTTACCAAGTATTAATACCAGTATTAAAATTCTTCATTTATATTTTCAAATAACACTTTTATGTTGTAATGAGCGTTGTGGTAGTTATTGATCTTAAATAGTGAGCAGCATATTTCAGAGCCGCGAGTCCGGGACTTACGTTCTGATATCGTAAAATTTTTACGGCTGCTGCCATAAGAGAAGTGTGTAAAATTTTTCAAGAAATTGATAATAAAATACATTGACATAGCACTAAAACTTTTTACGCATCAATATACTACATTTTATTGCGAAATTGGAAACTCATTACAACACAGCAAACCTTAGACATTAGAAAATAAAATACATATTTTAATGCGTCGTGTAAAATTTTATTTCATAGTAGTATTGCATTGCATTTTAAACCGAAAATTTTACGGCAACGTTGCCGAATGGTCATATAAATTTGACAGTCATTGCAACAGAAAAACTTTATAGAAAAGAAACGAATTAAATTCCCGACATTCTTACAAAAATCCATTATTTCTCTCCTCGAAAATTGTAAACTATGCGGGAGGTTATTCGAGAAATGAACAATGCAATGTTTAATAAAACGGTTTGGCGGATACCAGGGGCGAGTTAAATTGTTTTAATACCCCTGTCTTTCAGATGTTCATTGGACGTCATTAACTTTGATAGCTTCTGAGATGTTTGAGGGTAAGGCCGACTAATGATTCTCAAATGCCAAGACAATGTATTTAATATTGCTTGATCTCCCTTAAATTGAAACAAATTCATCGTTTTTACCTACCCCTTTAATTAATTACAGGTGATAGTGATAATAATAATCGATAGTAACAAATTAATAATCATTTAAAACTTGTTGGCGATATCAGGGACGTTTGAGCTAGTTTAAAAGCGAACATATTTGAGTGAAAATCGATAGGGACGGCACCCCATAACCGGGACCATCTCCTTGGTCCGCGCTCGGCTGAGAAATTGAGCGTTGCACAGATCATAATTTTGATATGGCAGGTCAGTGACCGAACTCGTGGTGGTGTCACAGTTGTACTCTCCCCCTAAACCCTAAAACGAAATCCACCCCTGTAGCCTATAAACCGGTATTATGACCCGAAACACATTTTATTACCATCCATCCCCCTCCTTCGACACAATTCGCAATCATTGTTTGAAAGAAAATAGAAGGGATGTTATTGTTTTTTGTCTGTATCCTTTTGAATTTCGCCATATTCACTTGCCACACTTTATTATTTCAGGACTTGTATGTTGTAAGGAACAATAAAATACATTTTATCACTTTTAATTAAACTGTTAATAATTTAAGGAGGCTTAAATAAAATGAAGTACACAATGCTTTGACAAATAATTTTATTAAAAAAAAATAAAAAAAAATCTAATTATGTAATTTATATCATAAGCAACAACACAGGTGCTTCTAGCATACCAGCCTGTAAGAAATGTAACGTCCTGCAGTTTCTGACGGTCGGATAATTTTCACCACCTGCAACAAGGAAGTAGAGGACATTTACACGCATTTCTAACCGACTCTCGACCCGCATCCGCTTCATAAACAATTATTACGAAGCCCCCGACTGTTAATTTCTGCCGAACATTAAAGTAAAAAACCGCCATTAAATGGAAATATGTACGAGTAAATAAGGGAAATAATTGAAACTTACCGTCTCATTTCCATGTGACAAACCATTAACTGTTGTTAACGAATGGTGAATGCACAAATTTTTGGACATAACATAGTGGAACGCCGAAAGGGGCGAACGGTGTTTTAAATAATCATATTCCAATTTTCCCTGTAGAATATTTAGCGGTTTTTCGAAATTGCATTCGCGTAAAAGAAGGAAGTTTAATTTTCATAATGCGAGAGGGTGTATACATGAACACGTTCTTTATTTGATATAAATTATTTACCTCGACACAACTTACAACCGCGCCACTTATAAAAATTTACAAGGCATAAATTTTAAAGCACATTTCTAGTAATAACCCATCCGTTCGGTTATGAAGCGCGTTTCAGGTAATTGCATCGGGAAAATTCAACACATACCAACAACATAAACAACAACAAAACTAACAATGAACAAGATTAATTTTTAAAACATTTCCACATTAAGTAAAACTAGTCGAAAAATGGGTACGACGGAAAAATGCTAATACTTACTTGTCCTCTTTTTAATCCAAAATACCTGGCAACGGGATCACCGGCTTGAATTCTCATTAACATATTTTCCTTCAATTTGCTGCATTTATTTAAGGAATTTAATTAAATTTTAAACGGAATGACCGCTAACACTTCGAGTATTGCGAGAGGCGGCACAAAAAAACACGGACCCTTTCCAGAAACAATCACATAACTCCGCGTTGAAAATATTTGCTACATCACTTTTTAATTAAATGCTAGAGACACGGTAAAGATCGTTTATACAACCTTGGTTTGAGGTAACTTTTAAATCAAATACAAGTAACTATTTATAAAAATAACACATGTTTTTAAGTAAATAAATTTTAAACGTCTAATTTAATTTATATAATTAAATGAAACAGTAATTAAATAAATGTTATAATTATTGCTATGTTCTTTCAAAAAGACCCTATAAAAATATGATAAAAAATACCATGTTGAGCAAATCTATTGCATATTATTTTCCAATTTAATAAGCAATTAAATAAAATAAGTAAAAATAAAAAAATGTAAATTTTTCTCTTATTATTCTTAGAGTAGATTTTTCATAGTCTCAAATTTCCTGTTGCATTAAGAAAATTATATAACAAGATGTTTTTAAGATATTAAAAAATCAATTCTGGAAATGGATAAATTTTATCATTCTTTAAATAATTTCAGCAAGTTAAATGTGACTTAAAAGTTACCACATCTAAGGGATAAAATATTTGTTGAAGTGTATATGAATAGTTATTTAAATTGAATAAAATTGTTTTAAATACCAACAATGTGCAAGTTCTTAATATGAAAAGGATACTATCTGGCCAAAAGTTCTGCTTTTTCCTCCGGTGTCATAACCACATGCTCAGGAACCAACTCGTGTTCAGTAATATTGATCAGCAACTCAGATTCCAGAAACTGTTCTAGAATATATTTGGGCGCCATGTCCACCAGAGACTGTTTGGCCGATGGCGTCATACCCGCTTGTACCACAATGATGGCCCGGTGAATGTTTTCATCCTGCATACGCTGACAATACGTTTTAATTGTCTTAATGCCAATTTTCGGTTCGTCAGGGAAAAACACGAACATCTGGTCGGTCGGATCATCATTGTGGGCGACAAGTACGATCAAATCTGATCTTGACGGACGCTTTTCGCTATAAAAATCGAGATTTAGATGGTTTGGACGCTGTGTGTAGAGAAAAGTACCTGGGTTTGTCACCAAATTGGTTCTTGAACTGGTCCAAAGTTTGATCCAATTCGTCTTGGGTTACTAAGTAACCTCTGTCGTGACAGAGCTGGGGAGAACAAAATATATTAGTTTTTCGGGTGATTCAGGACGTTGTTGATAAACTACTTACCTGCATAACAGTTTTTCGAATCCTCCATAGTTTATAAGTTTCCGCTTCGTCATCCATTACTGAATACTTTCAATTTACTAAGTAGACAATGTTTTCAAAACAAAGGCCACCACTCACAGCATTCGAGGTTATGTTTGTTTGATTCGCGGTAGGTAAAATTGTTTGGTACATTTGAACTATTTCTTAATATGAAATAAATATTAAAACATTCATTTAAATCAATTACTGAATAAACAATAGGTTGTTTTAAAATGTTATTATGTAATAATAATACTTCATATACAGCTTTGGTATACAAAACATTTGAACTACTGTCATAATTAAAATTTGATTTGTTTTGATTGGTTAATATAATTCAAATTTTAATGTTGGCGGCACGAATTATTGAAGTTTTTGTGTAATTCGCATATTGAATGGCAAGTGAACCATTTATGTTTTGAAGATGGATTCTCTTGTCGGTCGAACGTTATTAGGGAAAGATGGAACCTTAAAATCGGTGGATGATGCTTTCGATAAAAAAGTCAAAACAATATTATACTATTTCACTGCCAGTTATGTGCACGAGCAAAAACACATAGCGTATGCCTTACAAAATGTTTACAACGTACCCGTGAATCTTATAGCTCAAAGTGCATTTTAATAGTGGCGTTTTTCAGGAGTCCAAACTTCGTAATATCGGCTGGGAGGTGATTTACGTTACGTCCGACACAAAAGAAACAGAATTCATGAAAGATTTTCAATCAGAAACGCATGGAAATTGGTACGCGTTACCAATGAAAGACCCTACAGCCTAGTAAGTATTACCACAATAAAACACGTAGTACATTTAGCGAATTTTAGCGAACTGAGATACAAGTATAATATCACAAACCTTCCAAACATCGTCGTCGTCAGACTCAACGGAGATATTGTCACCACTAACGGAAGAGTGGAATTAGAAGCTATTGGCATGAATGTATTAGTGACATGGGATATTTGAATTGCTTCTATAATAAATAAAATAACTAAGATTACATTAAAAAACTTTTATTTTACATTTATTCGTCTGATACTTCAATTGAACCATCATTGACTTCATCTATAACATCGTGTGGGGCTTTGCCGTCAATGGTGCATCCCACAGATTGAGCGGTACCAAGAACTTCTTTCACTGTACCAGCCAGGTTCTTAGCCATGGAGCGTGGCCTCATTTGTTTAGCGATAGCCAGGATATCGTCGAAGCTGATGTTACCACTGTGTTTGACTGAAAAAGAAGATTGATGTACATTATTTAATTGTTACAGAATGATTTAATTAATAACCGACTACATATGATTCATAGTTTCAAATTTTGTTGAAGGTTGTGCTGTTAGATTTAAATCCATTCGCCAATTTTAGTACATTTTAATATTTAATGAAAAATAATTTTAATCTTTCTTTGATGATTAAAAATGTCTTACTTATTTTATGATTTAATATTTTAAAATTTAATCTCCTGGGTTACAAGAAAACTTAGCAGTAATTTAAAAAAATATATAAGAATCACTGGTATCACTGTTGATTAATGATACAGATATTCAATGTTGTAAGTAAAATACTAAAATTGTTTATACTTCTACATATTTTTCTTGTTACACTAGAAAATAACTGATAAATTAAATTCCTCATTATTTTATGACCTAATATTATAAAATTTATTCTCCTGGGCTGCAGCAAGCAAGCAAATATGTTTGAATTTTACTGTAATAATGTTCTGGGAACCCAAAATGAAATTATAAAAAATTATGAGGATTACTAGGTTCAATGTTAGATGTCTACTATTGATTAATTAAAAGAGACAAATATTAAATGTAAGCAAAATGCAAAACTTATTTTACTTCTACTTCTACAATACTTTTCTTATTACCCTAATAAATAATTGTTGACTTTTCATATGATAATAAAAAGCAAATTCTTTAAGTGTTTTTTGATTTAATGTAAAATGTAATCTCCTGGCCTGCAAGAGAGAATAGAAGTTGGAATAGCACAATATGGAATTTGAAAGATAAGAAAGATTATTGGAATCAATGTCTAATATTAATTTCAATAGCATGAGATACAGATATTGAATGTGTTAAAATATTTATAATTTTTTTAATATATATTTTTCTTATTACTCTAAAAAAATAATCATTAATTTTCCATTTCAATAATAAAACTTGAGTAAATTAGTGTTATTATCTGACGGGAATACGCTAGGTTTTCTTAACCTGGCAGGCTCTACAACTTATATAAGACTATTATATAAAAATTCGCTTTACCTAAGAAAAAAATATATTGTGAGAAGTTTTTATAAATGTTTAAACTTTACAAAAACTGATAGGAAAAGTTTTCTACAAATTAACGAAATTTCTTTGAAATAACAAAATTATTAAACATTTCTCAATATATTGCCAATGAAAAGGGGAGTAATATAAATAGACTTAATATCATTTTAAATAACTAAGACATTCAGAGTATATAGTATTTAAAATTACAGATCATTAACCACCTTAATGTTTTAAACAAAATGTGCGTTTTATAAAATATTTCTCTACATATTTCTATTGCCATGTAATAGTGCATTTAAAATGGTAAAAATATAATATTCAATAAAAAAAGGTAAACATAAACATGTCATGATTGTAGAAATTCAATCTACAAACTCAAATACAAAATTTTATTGATACATTGAGAAACTGATACATATGAATCATTTGTTAGAGGCTGAACATTTTGCTGTGCAACTTATAACTGTTCTAGATTATACAGCAAAGTTCAATATGAATGAGTGTCTTTCCCATTTAGTAACACACTTAGTATTTCGTAAATGTGGGTTGCAAATAAGGGATAATTTAATATAGCACTATGATGTATTGGACACATGCAAATTGGACTGCAAGTGTCCTCAACCAAGTGCAAAACGCAACTAGAGAAGTGTACTCACTGTTCTTTTGCTTCTTCCTATCACGTGGAGGTTCTTTCAGAGCCTTAATGATGAGGGAGGCGGCAGACGGAACAACTGAAATTGTGGCCTGACGATTTTGGATTTTCAATTGGACGGTGATTTTAAGACCTTTCCAATCGGCAGTTCCTTTGGCGATATCGTCTCCCACTTTCTTTGGGGACTGTAATCGAAATAAAACCAATTATGAACCACACGTTTAACTTGTTGTAGGTTATGAAAACTTAACCTATGCGACACAATAACATTGCAGAAATCGATGGAATTATTGATACTCACCAAACCCAGAGGACCAATTTTGGGAGCCAGGGATGAGGTAGCTCCTACTTCACCTCCGACACATCTCAAGTAAACTGGAACAACAAAAACACCATCAACATTGGTACACTTATACCGTCACACAAAACAAAGTTGTTTCTCAGCTTATCCATTACATACCGTATTTTACTTCGTTAGGGTCGAACTTTGGTGGCATGTTGCAGTAGTTTGGTTGCTATATTAATCACAAAACGTGTTAATCTACGCCGATGTTTGTAGATTACCGAAATTGTTTCGCGTCGTCCGTATCGAGCACGACGGAGGACGTTGTCAAAAAGAAGTTGTGCATGGCGGCGCCACAGGTTTTAAGCTTTTTGTGCGCCATATTTGAAAAGCGCACCTACATTCACACTTACAATTTACAAATAATATTTTAAATCGAATGGTTTATTATCTCTTCAAAATAAGTTTTGAATGTTTTTATATTACAAGTTAATAACACGTTTGTTTTAAAATATGAATTATTTATTTTATTTTGATTTTGGAAAAGTAAAAATTGTATAATTATACTAACATAAAGATCAATGAAATTATTCCTATCAATTTATTGAGGTTTTTAAAATTCAAATACTTCCAAAAGCACATAAAATTTTTTATTAAAATCAATTTTATTATTTACAAAGCGCTCCCTGCTGACAAACAAAAACATTTTTACATATTTACAGGAATCTTGTCAATGATTCACACATTACTGACGTCCACTTGACAGACGAAAACCCATTCACGTTAGTGGATGGCAGTTCAAAATTTTAGTATGTGTTAAATAACAGAAATTTGTAAATAATGATGTGAATAGTTTAGTTTCTTTGTTTGATTTACACATAATGAACTCGTCGGCGAACGCGTTTCTGCAAGGCCAGAAAATGAAAACTGGCCTGCACTGCAGCAAAGATGCCCTGACTGACATGTTTGGATGGTTCCTGCAAGTACTACTTGCTTCTTTGGCGTTTACCTGTTTAGTTGGTAAGAAATTCAAACGTGTATTGTTACTTTATGACAGTGTGCGGTTTTAGCTAAACGTTTTTGTGAACCTCGAAAGGAGAGAAGGTCTTGGCTGATATGGTTTTATGATACATCCAAACAAGGAATGGGGGCCATGGCAATACATTTGGCTAATGTGTGGCTAGCTGGACAATACACTGGAGATCCATGTACTTGGTGAGTTTTATAATAATAATCCAATTAGTGTTAACTACAATTACATAATTATATAATTTATGTTATTTTCTAGGTATTTAATAAACTTCCTACTGGATTCCTCATTGGGTCTTTTAATTATTTTTGTAGGAATAAGAATATGTCAGTATCTGGCTCGTACCAAAGGTTGGGAAGCAATAAATTTTGGCGAATATGGTAAATTAATAATGAAAGTATAAGTCAATATTGCTATTAATCATCCATTTATTATTATAGGTAAACCACCTTCGGCTAATGCTTGGATGGCACAGTGTTGCTTATATGTAGGCTTGATGGTAATTGTAAAGGTCTCAATTACTCTATTCATGCAATTGGATTTCTGGGAAGGTGTGAAGAATTTTATATTGTCGCCTATTAATAATCCCAAGGTGGAATTAGCATTTGTCATGCTCATTATACCATTTTTTGTAAATGTAAGTACAAATTAGTAATCTATTTTAATTATAATTTCTTGACTGCTGAAAACATTGATAAGATGGTTTATTTGACTTTATATATGTATATACTACATTATGGTAGTAAACAAGTTGATTATTTAACATTTTGACCCTTTGGTGATTTTTTACATGAATTATTGAACTTAATTTAAATTAGAATATTTTGATTTGATTCAAAGTATATTTCTATTATCTTATCGTGGGATAATTGTGCTATTATTTTATTGATAGATATATTCTTTTGCATATTTTATTAGTGAGGCATGTAAAATAGTTATACAATTAATTGAATTCATAGATTAAATAAAAATTTACGTATTTTTCATATCTGTTGATAATTTTAATAGACTAATTGTTTCTATATGACTGAAAAGCATTTAGATATTATTTAATGTGGAAAATATATAAATGGTTATTGTTATAACTTTATAACAATTTATATTTATATTCAATTATTAGTTCATTATTTAAATATGAACTTTTCTAATAAACTAAGTTATTAACAATGCAATGTTTATTTTTTTCAACTGTAGCTGGTTATTAGATTTAATAGACATTTTTCAAATATTTTCACAAAATAATTATAGTCTAGATATAATTTGCGGCGAGAGTATGTCCCCTGCAATAATATGCACTACTATTTAGTACTAGCAGAATTTACTTTCAAATTTTAATTTTATGTTACATTTTAGATGCTAATGTTTTGGGTTACTGACAACTTTTTGATGTACAAAGACCCCACTAAAAGACGAAGGAATAGCAGCGGATCTGAGGACAGTCTATTGCAGAAGGCAAAAGTCAAATACAGAGCGTTTAGAAAAAAACGGGACTCCGAGAGTGATATTTTGCTGTCGGCTGACGATGAACTCTTGGATTCAGAGTCTGTACCTATAAACAGGCCTCTAGTAATTTAAGGTAGATCTGGAATCTACAAATAAATTGTTGTGTAAGAACTCTCTTTTTAAGATAAAATCTTAGTAGTGTTATGTTATTTAAAATTAATTCAGTTATTTATTAATACTTTTCTCAAAATACTCAGAGTTATGTTCTTAGATCCATGGCTTTCAGTATTTTGAGTTTAAAGTAGTTGTGATATGAATATAGTCATTTTGATTTACCAAAAGAATGTACAATAATTTAAAATAAATACGTCACTGTCCAGTTTAGTGCCAATTTCGATCACTTAATTTTCTATATACTATTTTACCGTCCCAAAAACAATTTGACGCATATGTGTGACAACATTGTTTACAATCATAGCAGCTAAACATTATCAATCGTAGAAAAATATACATTTTTTTATATTCAATTGCTCAGGATGCAAATGATATTCTATGTTAGATTAATTAAAATTTTAGAAGCAATGTTTAAATTCCTACTTCTAAGATTTTACTGACCACCTAATACTCAGCTAGTCAATATAAAATCTCTCTGAAATTAATATATTTTTAAACATATCTGTACATACAAAAAAAATTTCATGTCTGTCTCATACCTAACTGACGATTTAACATAAAATGAAACGTATGACGTAAATTTAAGGAACTTTTGAAGTGATAAATTTAAAGTTTCTTTTATTTTCAGTATGGATTAATTTGTGTATAATAAAACATTGTTAAAACGGGAATAAAGTAAAGAAAAAAGAAATAACTTTGCGATAATACAATACTTTTTAGCAATAGACATTAAATAGAATTTGTTCTTTCTAGAACTTAATATAGTAAACACATAAACTAAAAAGAACAAAATTAGACTAATTTCCTTATTTTTATATTTAAAGTAAAAATTGTGTCATACTACAACATAATTCTTATCACATAGTTACTTATTATTTACATTATTTGCATTAAATTATAAAAGTGTTTAATTAATTTTCCAACACGTTTTCCTTGTTTTATATTCTGCACAGGTAAAATTAATTATACGGGTTTTATTTTTGCAGAAACAATAGGACATGTGTATAAAAATGTGTCCCGTTTAATTTAATTAATATCGATTTTTATTGATGGACTTAAAAATTTGAATATTGTGATACAATTCTTAATTTGTGAGAAACGAGTTAATTGTTCTATTTTTGATATTGGTTAAATTGTTTCTTAAGTTTAAACTTTGTTTTAGTACTTATATTTTTTTAATTCAATAACTTTTGTGATTACTTGTTACCAAATGAACGAATTAGTCCAGTTGTACATGCTTTTATCTACTAGGTGCTCTTTGTTTTTGTAATTATTATCAGGCTGTATGATTTTGACAAAGGTTATATGAGTTTTGTATAAGAATATTAATGTCAAGCGGGAACCCGAAAGCTGGCTTTTGGTGACTCAAAATTCAAAGATTTTCCACACTAAAGTGAACATTACAAATTGAAATTTGTTTCTTGGTCTGTATGATCTACACAAATACCATAGTACTTACTCAGGAAATTCAGCTAAGAGTATTATGTGTAATTTATTCCAAATTTTTATGCGTGTCACTAATCTTTGTCGAAGTCTTATGAAAGACATTGTACATGTATACCCATTTGTATATTGATAGAACATTATAGGATAATAAATAATGAAATATCTGCTGTAATTGTTTAAAGTCATATCATTAAATCTGTGCGTCCAAAAATTGTACAAGTTGTAGAGAAACAACTTTTGTTCATTACTGTAAAATATTGTAATTTTCTGTTTCATGTTGGCATTTGATATCATTCCTTATATTATTATTTTGCTGTAAAATTGTTGCATACAGCATCGTAGAACAACGAAATACAGTAAAGGAGGTATATTGATAATGGCAAACCACCATATATTGAATAAGCTCGGTTCCTCTACTGACACATGAAATGATTGTATGTGATAAATTTTGCTATATACGTATATAATCTAATTGTATAAATATTTATTGTAAATTAACCAAAACCTTATATTATAAGTACTAAAATTTCATGTATTCGTTAAGCTCAGAGATATATATTTTATTAAATATCATTTTATATATTTCTTGTATTATTGACCTTGTCCCCTTTATTTTCAGGAATATTTATGTGATATATTGCTTGATTGTAAATATATATGCCTAATATTTTTGTTCGTCACAAACATGAATAGTTATTTTATCAAAAAGGTTATAATTTTCTTTGAGGATGCGTTTAAAGCTAGTATTATATATGACATTTGAACATAGGATGTTGTTTAAGGCAATAAAGTGATAAAATTTAGTACTTTTATTTCAATTATAATATAATAACAGTTTTACAGAAAACAATATATAATATTAATCATCAAAAACTCTACCCTATTTGTTCATTTACAATTCATAAACATATTGTTATAAATAAAATTTTGAACTATATACATAAACACATTTGATATTTTACTTTTTTACAAATACATATACCTATTTATTTTCAAGTAATCTAGTGCGTCCGTCGTTAATTACAAAAAAACTACTTACTTTATATGTTAATTTCTGACTTAGTATATAAAGTTACAATAAAGGAAATATCTAAAATTAACAGAAAATATTTGAAATTCGTTACATACAATTGAAACATATATTTTTAGATATTTCATTTTTAGTAACAACTTTGGTTGATAGTACACATAAAGGTTCGAAAAATTTCATTTTAAATGTTGCGCCCACTTGTTCCAATATGAAATTGTTCATCCAATATGAAATATTTTGTACCTCTATAAATTGCACGTTGGACACACCACCAAGTTTTGCATGTGAAAGATAATCAGAAACATTACAACTATGTTAATATTTTTTTAAATTATTTTATACATATAGCTCCTAGGTTGTTCTTTTTATTAATAGCAAGAGAAGCCATATATACAGAAATAAATAATAGCGTAGATTTCAATAGATGTCTAATTTATTATCTTGTTACGTATACACGTCGTTGTTTACAAATAATAAAAAATAATCACACGTAGAAAATTAGTATCGATTAAAACGCTATATTAATATTTTCTGACCTTTGATTCAGTCTTAAGGGAAAAATACGTTGAAAGTGTACAATTCAAAAAAAAAAAAATCAATCATACACTTTCAGCCAGATATTCTAGGTACTAACTGTATTGTGATTGGAGTCTCTACAAATGATTATTTTTCGTTGCCACACAGTTACACGGATTTATCTACAAAAAAGGTACAGATTGTATAACACGTGCCGCGAAACTGCCATTACATCACTTGGGTTGATTGTTATAGTCAACATACACCCTCACGACCTCCCCGGAATATTTTCTCTGCGACGGCATGAAATAGAAATCCGGTTGCATGTCTTGGTTGGGCCTGCTCCTGTCGTAGGCTGTCCTAGGCAGGGAGAAGGTGCTCCTTTCCAGATTGCCGGGCGGGTACGCTCCTCTGGGTCTTTGCAATGATCTCGTGTCGCCCATGTAGCCTGGTGCCTGATTTGGCACGCTGGGAGGCCGCCCTTGAGGTCTCTGTGGTCTGCCGTGATGGTTTTTGCTGGGCAACGTTTCACTACGGTTCTTGCCGTTCATCTGCTTCTTTTCTTCAGCCTCGAAGGCATCGAAGGCGTAGTTCGTGTTCGCTGAGTAGTCTTTCCATGCTGAGTTCGGTATCAGGTGGTCCTGTAACCAATACATTTTAGCCCATATTCTAAGGATTAAGAAAGAACATACATCTAGTTCCGATTATGCTATAGAACTGTTATATACATACCTTTAGCAACTAATCATTCAACATACGGGTAGATATTAGGGTTTTCGTGCATATGGGTGAAGTTACAGGAAACGTATAAAACATTCAGATCTAGCGTTAAATTTAGTGATAGAAGTGTTTTATTACTGATAAATTTTTCCAATTTCTAGCATTAAGATGTGTGACGACGGTAACATGAATGAGAAATGTATCGAAAATGGAACTAAAAATTGGAAAAATCATGCGATAAAGTGGTTGCAAGGGATTTTAGGGTTGTATGGACTCACCCCACGGTGCTCTGACCACGCGCGTTGCGAATGCGCCAGAGCCAGAAGCGGTTTTACCAATGTCTATGTCTGTTTCGCTCCATGGTGGCCAGAGCCCAGTGGGGCAGTGTTTCCCGGCCGTGGTACGAGCTCTGGTAATACATTTGATCTAGCTGCACACTGTATACCCTCTACCGAAAAGCAATGCATTACATATCAAAGCACAATGAAGCTTTTATTATAAAATGTGTTGTTCTTTTTAAATTTACCCATAGTATTTTCAAATTCGTTAAAATTCGAATTAAGAATTAAATATGTGAATTTTAGTTTCTCTAATCCTTCCAGATCAGTGTCTAAACTTTTTCATTCTATATTAAAACAAATTTGAACGAATTTTTTATAGGTAAATTATGCTGCTCTGTTACGGTCTATAACGTATTTAGTTTTCTCTGTTCGAAATATTAAAACGTAAAAATGGGACATAATTATAATTAATGCTTTATGTTTGATATTTGAAAATTTATAAATATTCATCTCCTGAGCGATCACTTCAATTTTAAGAAAGTTAAGACCCCGATTATTCTAAAAATAACCCAACATGATTTCATGGTTCAGGCACAATAATAATAAAACCATTAATTTACTCAATTTGCACTTAAATTTGTTGCTGTTTAGGTCCTATCTTGATTTAAAAATAATATTTCTAAAACACTGCCCACGACTATCTATCAATATCATCTAATTAAATAAGAAAAAGCATGTATTCTTTTCATAATTAATAACAATGTTAATGACATGTAATACAAATTAACATTGTTCACATGTACAAATAGAGCTTATGCTAGATCTAAATTGTCTTTCTAATCTATGTCTTTGCAAAGCTGATAAGCGGAATGGACCAAAACTTCGTGAACCGGCAAAGATAACATTAACTAATCTTTATGGTTATCTTTCCCAGAATACGTTCACCATGGTTGTGATAGGTATATTATTTAGTGGGTGTACTCTGCGGGCAGGGAAATGGCATCAAAAACAAGGTTATGAACCTACTTGCCCTCCTCGTGCGGGGACAGGGGGCAGCACGATCACAGTGATGTTACCTTGTGATTAGAGGATTTGCTGCTTGCGGCCTTGTAGATAGTGCAACTAGCTTGGACGATCGCGACTAGCACCAGCGCAGCTATGCAACCTAGTACAATGTACAGCTTCGCCTCACTTAGATTGAAGAAGCTGTTCTGCTCCTCGGATGCGTCCGATATAATGTTTGATGTCACTGCAGGAAGAAATGCAAAATTGGCATACATTCTAACTGTAACTGTTCTATTACTTACAACTTTGAGGTTCGAAGACCAAGTATTGGGGATCAACTTTTAAATTTCCAACTCTTCCAGAGCCGACACTTTCCTGTAACAGTTTGTGGACTTGCTCGTCGTTTGAATCTGTGTCATCAGACAAAGATCTGCCCTTTTCGGCCATTGCTTTGTCCAGCTGCAGATTCATGACTGCCACGATGTTATTGTCCACTCTAAAAATGCATATTTCTGTTTAGAAATTTGTATTTTTGTATTTTAAATTACTCACTCTCTTAATTCTTCGACAGTTAGTCTCCTGTAACCTGGTAATTTATTAAATACAGGTTTGAAATTGTCTTGAATTTGATTGCTCAGGTCGTCATATTGAGCTGAGCCTTGCTGTGGTACCACAAAGTTTTCTCCCAAGTCGATGAGTTTCACTTCTACGTTGTAACCCAGAGCTGGGGATTCAGTTGTTGTCATATATTCCAATTCATCTTCTGTAATAAAATATGTTAACATACAAATTTTTCAAAAATCATCAGTTTTTGTACCATTTCCACAGGATCTGATGCATATTCTTTCAGTAGACAGAGTAGGTGTGATTTCGTGTTTTCTGATCTTCTTGTTAACGCTGTTAAAAGCTCCGCCTTTAACTGGGAACATCATAAACAAGCATTTGTCGTTGGTGAAAGACAAGTCTTTTGGATCAGACGATATACGTTTTCTGACAAATGAAAGAGTTGTAACTCCGTTCACAACTTTTCCTGACATGTTGAAAATGTTCTGCGATGAATCCAACAAAGGTTGAGTGTATCCACTAATCCACGTATCCATGAGGAACGGACGTCCTGTTTTGTCAACCCATCCAAGAATAGCGTCCGTTTGAGACTAGAAAAAATGTATGTTAAGCTAATAAATTATAAACAAATAATGCTAGTACCATTTTTTCGTCATCAGAGAATGCAATGCCGGTCCAAGTATCAATATTGCTGGTGGTAATGGTGAATCGGATTTCGTCCTTCCTGGGGATCAGTTCCCATTTGGCGGAATATTCGCAAGTGTTGTTTTCAGCGTTACAATCTCTAGGTACTTTCCATTCTCCTCCACATTCAGTGTTTTCAGTTGTAGTAGCTACAGCTCCAACAGGTACCACCATTTTTTTCTCTTCTAAATATTTCAAAAAACCAAATTCCATTAATTAGTGATCTTTACCAGTTTCCTATTGAAAGTTTCTTACCGAAGAAATTCAAAGTGGTGACGCCACGTTGGGCTCCGTGTCCATGATACTTTAACTCATCAGGCTTATAAAAATCTTTTACTGATGCCTGTGCGGTCTCAACACCTGACTTGGGTACGTGAACATATTTACCCTGTTCTTGACCCTGAGCGAATATCACATGCATCAAATCTTCTTCGATACTGTGATCGGACGGTTCATTGGCGTGAAGCTTTTTCCTAAACAAGATGGTAGTGACACCGTCCTTTTCGAAGCCCATCGCGGCGGTAATATCATTCTTTCCTCCCCAGAAGTTGTCCATACGTGGGGTGGAACGATCACGAGTGTAATAATCAGCAATGCGACTGGCTGTACCTCTAGCGGATCCAATAACGATGTCGGTGCAGTCCATGGGGTTGAAATCATAGCGGGGAGTGTACGGATTTAAATATTCTATAATGTGTAATTATTAGTTTGATATTCTAATTTTTATTTCAACATAGAAAAGTATATATATATACCTAGCAATTATAATTTATGGGAAGAACTAATAAATAATTTAATAAAATAATTATTAAGGAAAAGTAATTAATATATATTCTTGTATAAATGTTTAAAAATTACTAGAAATATTTTGGTTAAATGGTATTTATAATTTAATATTTGTAATCATGCCAATGTTAAGAGACCTAAATTTTAGTTTATCTTTGATTAGTTATGTTATTTTGTTCATTAAGTGTAACTTTAAAGATATTTTAAAAATTGTTACTTATGTTAATCATTAATTTAATTTAGTCTAATAGTCGTTAGAGTATTTTATATGGCCAAAAGAACTGATACTTTTGAAGGTATATTAACAGTTTCTCTGTCCAGAGTGCACCATTGGACGTGCTTACTGTACCTTTTTCGTTGCCGGGTGCAACCTCAAGCTTGGAATGGGATTTTGCGGGTGCCGCTGTGGGTTCCGCAGCCGGTTCCGGTTCGGATTTAGGTTCAGATTTGGGTTCGGGTTCGGATTTAGGTTCGGACGTTGGTTCAGGTTCAGATTTGGGTTCTGATGTGGGTTCAGGTACAGTTGTAGGTTCTGACGTCGGTTCCGGTTCTGTCTGTGGTTCCGGTTCGGTGGTAGGTTCAGGTTCTGACTTCGGTTCCGGTTCGGAAGAGGGTTCAGGCTCAGATTTCGGTTCGGGTTCAGGTTCAGATTTCGGTTCGGGTTCAGGTTCAGATTTCGGTTCGGGTTCAGGGACGGAAGAGGGTTCAGGTTCTGAGGTAGGTTCAGCAGTCGGTTCGGGCTTCGCTTCGCTACTGTCTTGATTTGGTTCTGGTTCGGAGGTGGGTTCCGCTACGGGTTCTACAAGAAAATTAACAGACCAACCACCATTATTCAGCCGCTAGTGAAAATTTACTATAAGTAATTCAAATAGTTACTTGTGTTACCAAACTGTATCTTTACAGAAAGCAACTAGTGTACGAATCGGATAATGTACAGAGAATTATTTAGTAGTGCAATGCTACGCAGAAAGTTTAACTATGGTAACTCACCTCCAGATTCTCTCTTCTTTCTTCCTATAAATACAACACACAAAATTATTAATTCACAACTCCTATATATTTTATTTTAGCTGCTTACCTTTGCTGGTACTAACTGATGATGAAACACTCGTTTCTACAATGTCAGCGTTCAAATGTCCAGTGTGAACCACTGGTGCTGGCGCTGGCGCAGCTGATCTTCTCGCATACAGAGATTTTTTATTTTTGGGCGTAGTTGTTGGTTCTGGAGTTGATGGTTCTGGCTCCGTTTGGGGTTCAGGTTCAGAACTAGGTTCAGGTTCACTAAAAACATTCCTTATTAGTTATAAAAAAGGCTCCACACAATACTCAGTGTCACCTTTTTGGTTCTGAAGTTGGTTCTGGCTCAGATTTAGGTTCTGGTTCCGAACTGGGTTCGGGCTCTGTGCTCGGTTCAGGTTCAGAGTCTGGTTCGGGTTCGCTTTTGGGTTCGCTTTTCGGTTCAGGTTCAGCTTTGCCATCAGGCGAAGAAATTGACGCAGACGGTCCAATGAGAGGGAAATTTTTACAAGTCTTTGTCAAAGACCTAGGTCTCCATCCTAAAGCCGCGTAGCTCGTACCGTTTACGACCATCACAGCTTCCAGTTCCTTGTGCTCTTTGAGAATACGCCAATACAGACGGAAGGTGTTGCTCAACTTCTTCTCAGTGTATAAAGCAAAATCAATTTCTGTGGTTTTTACAGGTGATCCTGATTAAAAAATTAAAATCACTCGTTTTCATCATGAAACTAACTTATCCAACAAGTATTTTCTTACGTTTGATGCAACCTGGTCCGAACCAGCCCAACTGACAGTAACATTGTTGTCTGGGGGCGGTTGTGGCTCCAACATCGATACATTTTCCGTGATCACCGCAGTCGGTATCCTCGAAACACTCGTCTCTATACTGGCAATGGTTGCCGTAGTAAAGTCTGTCACATTTACATTTTCCTACAAGATATCTACCATGTCCGCTGCACGTTTCACGAAATTCCTTCCCTGCATTAAACAATTAATTATTTTTATTATTTTAACGTTGAAACTTGTACATACTGGCTTTGATATCTATATCGGCGCAAGACCAGAAGTTGTAGTTTCCACTCCATTCGAGAGCCTGTCTGATGAGCCTCAAGGTGCAGTTTGTGCAAGTGAAGTCAGTCGGTAATTGCACTTGATACGATTGTGCACTACAAATAACAAACTGGTACCATCCACTTTTTTACCAAGTTTACTTTTACTTACGTGGCATCATTTGAAATGAATTCAGATCCTTGTATCCTTGGGGTCAAATCGAGTACGGGTCGTTCTAGTTCATCCAACACTTGGATTTTAAATCCACCCTAAACGAGTACATTTTTACATGAGTTAAGATTATGGGGTACAACTAAATTCAAATTGTTTCTGTTGGTTTATTGGATATGTCAATTGACAAAAGTTTAACTTACTCTGTGTGGATATCCTAAATGCCATGAGACGTTGAATTTGCTGCCCATTAATAAAGAAGTTTTGATATTTCCTGCAAAAAAAATATTAATTAACGTTAATATATTGCAAAGTTACATCAATAGAAAGGTGATATATGTAAAGATCTTTAGAGAAACACATGTAAGATTTAGTAATAATATCAGTTAGAAAGTTTACCATAAATGCAATAAAGGAATATAATGGATATAGTGATTACCAGATCACATTTTTACATGTGACATATGTTGAATTGTTTGTATGTATGTTGTCAGTATCAACCAACCATAGTTAATTCATACTAATAAGTTTCTTTGCTAATTTCCGTTTTAACGTCTTTGCATCACGATTACTTTATGTATGTGATGCTATGAAAACTACTAAATATTTATCAGATTAAGTCGGCAGATCCTTTCATTATTTCAATATGTTCAATATTCTTGGAAATTCATAATGATAGGAAATGGCAGGATTATTCACAAAGTAAATGGTGGTTGACATTTCGATGAGCTCATCGTTCAAAAGTAATTGGTCATAATTCCCTAAAAGTGAAAACCACATGCCAATTTTGGTTATGATCGATAATACCATTTATGTTGTTGCTCTCAATAAGTAAAATGTTAACCATATTCTAATGGACTATTATTCAAGGAATACGTAATCGCATTTAAATGTTTATAAAATTGTCAACAATCTAGTAATTATGCACGTTCATTAACGTGGGAACGTGTCGATGTGTTTACTTACATTATGAATTATGGATTTGGTAAAAGGGGATTATAATAAAACTTTCATTTAATATTTTCTTTTACGCCAGAACTAACTATTTTAGGGAATCCATCACGTGCTCATCATTTAGGTGGCATCACGTTTCAAATTGAATTAATTTTCTCCATCAATTACGAACACAATGCCTTCAAGTGAAAATATTCCCAAGCAGTCGGTTTTAATGAAAGTTATCATTATTAATTAACTTTTAATTACTAGTGTTTACTTTTTAATGGAATGTTGCTCAATTACGTTAGGTAATTATCATGTCGTGTCTTCTGGATAATGAAATGTTATAACATTTCATAAGCTGTTGATATTCAGGATTAAATTCTAGCCCTGGAACACCAACAAATAGATTATCGAATGCGTTTTACAACGAAAACATAAAATAACTGTACGCATTAGTTTTATCTTTAGGCGAAATGCAAATGAAATGCGACTGGTAGAAAAGTACGTTATGCTAATTTCGCAGTGGATTAACTCCTATCTAAACATCTCCATGAGGTTGTAAATAATAATGTGTAATTATTTTAACTGTACATCTTAGTTTCGTATGATTATGAACAATTATTATCCATCAGCGTCTTTATTGTGTTACCGTTTGTTCGCGGTGCAGTTATGAATTTTTAATCGACCTCCTAACGCATCTAATCGCTCCGTCAGCTGCTAAAATAAATGGGATAAAAAATAATTAGGGGGAATTAAATTTTCACTAATTGAATATGCGTGTAATCAGACCGGAGAACCATTGCGATCGCAATTAAAATCTTCACAATTACTTCCCTGATCTGCCACAGCCTTCTGGAGTTTTGCAAGGAACGATACTTTATCTGCCTGTGTGCCAATTACATAAACCTCCATTTGGTCGGTACATGTAAACGTTGACATCTGCACGTCTCGTTAATCGGGAAAAATTGATTTTCGCTATCAAAACATCGATAATAAACCAATCGAGTCGATAAAAAACGCCAACGGCACGCAAATGCAACGATAACGGTTTCTCCCGGGCCGGTTTATTTATTATTGTTTTGCATGCCAATCAGTTATTATTAAATAATAACTCGTAATTCGTGATATAATCTGATTAAATGCGGTGCAAGAATGTGTGCGCGACCTTTGGCGAGATTTTTCGCCTCCAGTCTGCTCAATTATGTCGACTTTAATTTCTATGGTTGAACGTAGTAAGGTACGTAATGTGAGAAATATTTTTATCAGTCGGGCAGTAATGCTGGATTAATCTATATTTAAATGTTGCGATAAATCCGCCGGTGCTTTGTTGCGAGGGAGAGATTTTCGTAATAGATTTCGACGATTTTTTAATTAGTCACATTGGAATTTTAATCGACGTTTTTTTTTCTATCGAATTCCTCACGTCAGTTGGTACGTTCGATCGTCCCGGTTGTTTGAGATAAACAAAATTTTCCAATCAATTTACAATTGATTAATTAAAATATTTATCCGGTCTTGTTTAAGTACCGGCATTAGCATAAAGCAGCAATAACTCAGCCGAGAAGTTACAACAGAATGTAAACAGTAGGTCAACATTTAAATATTAATGACCAAAATCGAAGAACTTTATTCTAGGACCACTCATAATTGCTTAACAACTGTTTACGCTGGTGTTTTATTAAACAATTTTATTTCATTTTAATGTAACATGTACAGATGTGGGTGAGTCAAAAAAATCGACTATTTTTTTTTTAATTTCCACACTGAAAGATTGGTTCTTAGACAGCTTTGAAAAATTCTCGCCAAAGATGAGCTCTTAATTCTCTCCTCATTACAGTTTTCCATTTTTTCTTCAGTTCCATGTAAAATCCATATCTCATCATTACTTAATCCTACAGAAAATGTCTATTTACATTTCTTGTAGAAAATTGAACGCTCTACAGAAAAGGTATCTTACAATTTTTTCATAACTCTTACCGTTGGATGTCAAAGTTTGAAAAATCTATTGTCTATTTCATAAAAAATAAAGCTTTTTATTTTTAAATAAACCCGTTGAAAATATTAAATCACTATACTAAATTGCAATAAGAGTAAAATTCTGAAAAGAAAAAAACATTAAAACATATTTACTAAAAAACTATTAAAATCAGTATACATTGGGATTTGAATGCGAATATCTTCTAAATGGTTAGAGTCATCGATGATCCACTGCAGATCTTTTTTGTAGAGCGTTTCATTTCCTACAAAAATATATGTTAAACATTTTATAATATTTACTTATATATGAGTTTAGAAGTAAACCATAAATTTTTGTTAAATTCGTCATCTATCGTGATATCTTATAAACGGTAAGAGTTATGAAATAATTGTATGATATCTTTTTTGTAGAGCGTTCAATTTTCTACAAGAAATATAAATAGAAATTTTCTGTTCGATAAAGTAATGACGATTATGCCATATGGAACTAAAGAAAAAATGGAAAACTGAGGTAAGGAGAACCTTCTTATCAATTGGATTTGCCCTAGTCAATCGTGAACTTCAACATGATCATCTTTTAAATAATTTTGAACAACTTTGGACATAGGTTTCGGATCATTATCATAAATAAAAATCCATGTAGATGCTAAATTATCTATGGCAAATGGTTCCACTACATTTCTCACAATGTCTCTATACATGAAACGGTCTATTTTACCAATAATCTTCTGTAATGGCACCATACAATGTCAAGAAAACCATAAGGTTTCCTCCACAGTGTTTCAATGTTTTTGTAGTGTCTTGGGTCCAAACTTTTGTTAGGAGGATGATGAAAGTATTTTTTACCATCTGATGTTATTCTATTGAATTCATCACTCTAAAGTATCCTTCGCCAAAATTCTGGATGATATTTAATATATTTTTGTGAAAATATTCTTTTTTGATACCAATGATTTCTTTCCTGAATTACAGCCTTATCTATTTTGTTATTCTGTCGTCTGTTCTTCTAGGCACATTGATATTATATGACTTAATTAAATCATTTTTTATTTGCCTAGAAGACAAGAAAATAATTTTTCAAGTGAAGCTTTTATTAGCGTGAGCAATATTTGGACTGATTTTTCATGTTAATTATTATTTCCCTTTTTTGTGGAGTGCAGTGTTTCCCTAACTGAAAGTAAGTAATTATCATTATTAGCTATTAATAATGCCAAAAAAGCAAAAAAATCGTACAGAATGTTGTAATATATTTTTATAATGACTAGACAAAATTTAAATTAAATCCTTTTATGAAATATCTTACAAAATGTTTAATTGTAAAATATGTGTTGTTTCTCTGGCCATCACTGCATATTTATTAAACAAATGTGGTAATAATTTCTCGATAATTCACAATGCATTAAGTTTTAGAATAGGAAAATATATATTTAACATATTCACTCACAATTTTAATAAATAAATGTATTTTGCACAATAAATATTATGACCAATAAACCAACAAGTTTTATTCTTGTAATAATAACATTACGAAAATAATACATAGATTGCCAATAAATTTCTCAAATTACATGATTTATTGTCCATATTCATACGTACGTACAATAATTCTTTTCATAATTCACAACCTATAAAATCCACTGAATAAAATTACAGCAATTAGTAATTCCTCCGCATACGAACGAATTTCGCAACATATCTCATTATCCCTTGCTGTTCGCGCGTTGTGTAAGTTTTTAAAACATTTAGTAATTAATAGGAAGTGTATCAAGGATTTACTCTACATAAAAAAGTGTTGCGCCAAACGTATACGATCTTAATTAGTTTATTGCAACTACCAAGATACCTTACTTTAAATCCCGATCAAAAATTACACGCTGCCGTAACATGTCGAGTGTTTTTCAAGGTGAAACCGGGCGTAATTAATGCAATTTAGTCTAAAACAATAAACAAACACATAATAGTAAATTACTTGTCGCTGTAGGATGCGGCTTTCTACTTGTGTTATTGTTTCTGAATTTGATGTAGGCATTAATAGACATTGTGGCACCTAAACAATGCTTTTATTTTTTTTTTTAAGAGTGAAATTGAAAGTTTTTTTTATTTTAATTGCCACTTTTGTTCGATTATAACGCGATGACAGTATAATGCGATGAGTTTTATTGAGATGTTTCATTGTAGCAGGCAAATTGATACTTAATTTGTGTGTTCCACATTTCATTGTACCCCATATGTTGTAGGTGAAGAAGCGACATCAATATGGAAAATATTTGAATAATAGAACTGATGCAAGTACACCCACCGTCTAGAAACGATGCGGAAGGTTCGTTGGCTCATCGGCCATTGATATCGTCGCATGTCATGCATAAACTATTCTTCGGGTTGCCCAAATACAATATCTTACTTATTGTTTAAACGGTGACCATTGACTGATGCTTTGCGACACCTTTAGTGCACGTTTTTGTTAACAATTAAATAACCCGTTTGTTTTTATGAATTATTAATTCGTTCGATGGATATTTGGAAAGTAATTTTTAGCACGTTTGCACACATCCTGCGGTTAAGCGAAACAATCACCTGAACCAGTTAACGATGCATTCTTACAATTAGTGTTGTAACGGAGAACGCGGTTCAAAGTGAACGTTCCCCGGAACGATTCCGAACTGAAAAACAATCCATTGTGACATAATTGTTATTTTCGGTTTTAACTACATCGAATCGTAACATAAAAATGAGCATTATCAACGGCAACGGTGTGAATTGGTTCGCGTAATGGCGTGCCATCGTCCGAGCGACAGTTCGTAACCGTTCTAATTGTCGACCCCGAAAATTCGATTACTTTCCCAAATTCGGTTACGAACGAATCGAATGCGGAGACCGTTGTGGCACGGGAAATCGACTTGGAACTCGTTTCGGGGCATTAGACACGGTTCGGTTTGAGTTACAAAAGAATTTCGTGTTATATAATCGGGGAATTCATTTGAATAACCATCATAATTAGTTGTGAGTGTGTGTGTGCTTGAGAGAGATTTTGACGTTACGAAACGACGTGCGTGAATAAAATTTATGGGCAGATTTGTTTGGATTAATAAGGAAAAATACGACACTTACGGATAAAAAATCATTTGCATATTTGATATTTAAAGTTATGGCAAATGTTAATTTAAAATTATTCCCACGCGAGTAAATTACTATTTTAATATGTAAAAGAAGAGTAGGTATTTTTATAATAAAGTTCGACTGTATAAAAAAACTAAATAGTTACTTCTTTAAAAATATAATTATAAATTTCTAAAGTAAACAATAATAATTATTATTGTAATTTATTTTTTTTTATTATAATGTTTATATAGGGTAATATAAATGTAATAAAAAGTATCAATTTTAACATGCTAAAAGTGGCTTTTATTTTATGTATACAGAGTGATTGACCCACCTGACAAATTTGTGGAGAAGTAAAAGGAACATAAATCTGAAATTTTAATTTCAGCTATAACTTAATGTTATCTATCTTCTTAATATTAACGATGATTTTTCAAATGGAACCATATAAATATTAGTGCATTTTTATTTAATTATAATTTATTTTATGATGTGAAATTCTGGACCTACTGAATTGTTTTTCTATCTCCATTTGTTTTCGAGATATTTAATTTTTTCAAAAAACATGGAGTAACTAAGTAAAATATTTGTATTAGCAACAACTTCTAAATTTTCTTGTAAATGTGGCTCATTTGAAAACTGGACACCTCCATAAAATTTGAATTTTTGTACAATTTTTATTTATTTATTTATTTTTCCAATTGTAAAGCCGGAAAATGTCACGTCTTTTTCAAGTTTCAAAACCTGTAAAGTAATTTTTAAGCATGAAATTTGAAATTATGAAAGCAAATTTTACTACTTCACTGGATTAAGCATTCCCCTGAAAAGGATGTATAGCAAAATTCATGAAATAATTATGCAAATTCATAATTCTGTGGACAAATTAAAAATAATATTATTTTTATGGATTTATTTTTTAATCAAGTAATCTATAGAATACACTGTCAAAAATAGCACAGATTAACTTATTTTTCAAGAATTAGTATAAATATAGTATAATTAGTATATTATTCAAATATTGCTGAAAAAAATATATAATTTGTGCTCTTTTTAACAGGTTCATAGATTACTTAATTAAAAATTAAATTCATCAAATTCAAGTATTATTTGATTTTTAATTTTCAACAGAATTATAAGTATACACAATTTTTTTATGACAATTGGTATATATCTATTTTAGTGGGCGTTGATTGCTAAAAAATGGGATAAAGAAATTGCTAGTATGATTTCATTAATTTTCATGCTCAAAAATTTGGGTTTTTGGGTCAAAAACGTGATATATTTTACATATTTTCTGAACATTATAAATCAAACAATTAAAAAATCAGTTAATAAATACAAATTTGCAAATGGATCACAGTGTATCAGAAGAATACTGTGAACAACTAATGATCTTCCAAAATATTATCATAATTAAACAGGATGTTTGATATATTGGTTTATTCTTTTCCCCATTTTAGATCGTTCTAAAATGAATATTTGCTATACTTAAATATAATTTATTTTTGTTAATTTTTGTAATATTGTTGTTGTTTTGTGTAAAAATATTCAGAAAGATACATTTATACACGTTTATATTATTTGTCAGATATTAATGAATATCTATGTATATGCATTTTAGAAATAGGATATATTAGATGTATCAATAGACAATAAAATTTTAAGTTGAATGGTGTGTTAAATTTTATGATGATTTCATTTAAAATAAGAAAGTTCTTAGCACTTAAAGTAGGAAAAAAGTAAGCGGAAACATGGAACACCCTGTTTAATATTTTGATATACTATTAATAGCTCCTGTTAGGATTTAATTTTGTTAACGTATATACCAAGAACTAACTTTTCAACATTTAAACGTTAATAATTTAGATCTCTTAATTTGCCAATTCATGTATGAAAACTTTTTGAAAAAATTAAATATCTCAAAAACAAATAAAGATAGAAAATTTTACGTAGAATTTAAAAATGTAAAGATCTTTATAATTACCCATACAAAAAATATTTTTGAAAAATAAATTAGGTCAGACTAAAATATTAAATAAACTCATATTGACGTATCTTTTAGTTTTCTAATAAATCACCGTGTATATAGTTTTAAAATTAAATTTAAATAAAATTGTAAACCTTTATATTTCTCGTTCGTTTGAATTTTTTAGATGAAGTAACTGAGAGTTAGTTATGGACTTCCCCTGTTGTAAACGTTTTAATTTGCAACGTTTCGAAGTGTATCGTATCTTCAGTCATGTTCAATCAAATCAACCTTGAAAATGGCTCTAGACACAACATTTAACAAAAAACTTAAACGTCCAGTTTTAATTTTCGCTTTAATAATCCTATAAAAAAGCTAAAACAAACGAAATAAATTCATTTCATCCGACCGCATAAAATCGAAGACTATTTCGCTTAAGCGAATTTGCGTCATTTAAGTAATATTACGGCGAGATTCTTGCATTAACAACTCGGCGGTGATCAAGACAATTATCTAAGAGGTTAGTTCATCGCTCAGGAATTCCGTATAAATAAAGGAAAAAAATTTGCCTTATGCCACTTTACGATGGAGCGGCTCTGATATCATTGGTCATAATTATTAATGCTCGCGATATACCGACAATAAATCCTGTATCTGTTTATGGATCGCCTCGTGGATATACAGTTGGAACTATTTCCATATGCGGACACGAAATTATGTGGTCATCCCTTTTCTGGGCCGTACAAATTAATAACGGCCGTCCACTAACGACTAATTATACGCCACTAATTACACTTTTAAAATAGAGAATGACTTGTTAATAATATAGATATGGAACATATTATAAAGATCTGTTTAGTTTCTAGGGCGTTAAATATTAGACGTGGGCACTTCAACATTTCAATAGCGCATTGAACAATAGGATATGTTAATGTACAATGAAAGTGTGACAAATTTATTAAGATATCACGAACGGTATCGAAAGCCATTTTTTTTTATTTCATTTTGGTATCATGAATGTCGGGTGTTGACACGTGAGTATTTAGTTATTGTCTGTGTGTTAGACAGGTGGACAGGTATTGAGGACAAAAGAGAAGATTAAACGTTCCTCGTTTGATATTAAAATATTCTTTTTAATTAATACGGCGGTTGCATTTTAAAACGTTTCTGCGCCAACAAAATTATTCTGGTATTTATTGATTAGTATCAGTGACACTGACTTTTAAATCCAGTTCAAATTATGTAACGCTGTAATCCGGGTCAGTTTGTCAAATTTAAAAAATACACAGAACACGTGACGCAGGTACACGAATTTTCTGTACTAAGGTGTTGCGTCGTTTTAAACTAGGATTTGTAACATTTTATAAAGTTATGTTCATGACGTTTTGTTGTGTTTTTTTTTCAGTAACACGGGACCGTTTGCGATTCAGTTTTTTTCACTTTCACTGCCTGCCAAAGGTTACCAGAGCGTTTTAAGCAGTCGAAGAGCTTTTATTTTGAACGTATCGGATTCTCTTCACTGGTAATCTGCTTCTAGTACACAAGCTGTTATTATGGTTTTTTTACTTTCAGTAATTTTAATATTATCAGTTTCAAGCTCGTTATAAGCGGTTATTATAATAATAAAGGTGCTTTTTTCACCACGCTCTATATAATCTGCCGACCATTAGGTTCCTGTAAGTAAGTGTTTCTCGAGTTTTACGAATTAATTATCTGATTAAGATTATAATCTGTTGTAATAGTCAGCTTTCTACGACAGAATATTATAAATTTGAACTAAAACAACAAGGTCAGGTTCGAATAATTTGTTTTTTTTTGTGCAATAATGTTTAACATTGATTTAATGTACTGTTAATTAAGTACTTATGACTCGCATTTCCAGATGATTATCCTAATTTGAATTGTCAACAAGTTTTATGCAAGAATGCAAATTGATTTCATTGTAGTAAATTATTAACAAGGTCACATCAAAAGTCGATTCGTCAACATTCCTTAAAAAGAAAAGCGTCTGTCAAATATTTGAATTTTGTCAACGTGTGAAATTATGTATGTACATATTTACTCAGCCCTGAGATACCTGTAAGTTTAAAAAGTTTGTGGTTATTCATCGAAGAACATTTTTCGACATCAAACCCAAGGAACTGGCATATTTGCTCTTCAAGGTTTACACGTCATCTTTTTTCTATAAGATAATCGAAAACGTGGTATTACAGTGCAACTATAAAAAGTATATTATTAAACAGCAAAAATTAATGATCTATCCAAATTGCTGGCTGTGACTAATGTATCTCCCTTTCGAATTCCAAGAACAGTCGCCACTGACTGACACGAAAAATCCGAAGAACGTCATCCGTCATAGAAAATCGATTGAAAGTGAAAAAAAGAAATCGCCAGAAAATCTACATGGGAGCAATAACATACACACAACTCGGCGGTGATTGCGTTAGATCGGTGGGCTTGAATCCGGCTTTTGAGTCGAACTATCCGCCCACTTTTGCCGGCTTGGTATGCCGGACCCCGAGCTATGCACCAACCGGCCTTGAATTCCTAGTGAATCATTACAATATCAGCGGGAACGAGATACCCACACTCTCGGTCGACACTCGATCCTGCCCCTACACTCCTCATCTCATTATCCGTCTCTTGCGCAAAAATTATGCGGCCGCAAAATAAAAATAAAATGAAGCAATTACGTTTCGTACAATTTCGCGTTCCGTTACAACTTTAATTGGGTTCCGTTTTGATCCGGAACTGGTTGAAAATCAGCAATTAACCGTTGGTTTAAAGAGCCGAATTGTGTCGGTGCGAAGATCGCGATTCAAGGTAAGGTTTGTGGAGGTTGTCGAGGTATGTTTCGGTTAGGTTTGTGTCGTCTATTTTAGGCTTGTAATAAATGTAAATTGTTTAACAGCTGGTAATTAAAGGGACCAAAATAATCAGAGAAGTCTTAATGAACATGTGCCAGCACAATATTGTTTTACAAGTATTTATTACGCAGAAACAAAAAACAAATTTACAAAAGACATTAAAACAGACCTTATGCAGACACAAAAACTTTGTGCGAACGATTTTTGATTAATTCATATCTGCCACTCTTCGATGCTACATACATCTTTTTAAATAACCCCAAAGAAATAATTTAAAGGGTTATATTTTAACAGAAGAGGTATAATATTTGGGCAATGGGATTACCAGTCCAGTGAGCAAACGTAAAGAAGCATGTTATTAATAATTATTTAATAGTAATTTTTTGTCAATCATGAAAGTGCGTTGACTGATATTTATCTCAAAAAAAATGTCACATATGAAAACTAAGCCTAGTTTACCTTTAACCACTGGACATTGTCCAAAGAGATAATTCTAGCCTCTAGCTCCTTTGCTAACGGACCTACAATTTTTTTACATTTGCGTCAGGAATGTGACCCTTCAAACAACACAAACAAAATTGGAAAAATCAACTTTTTATACAGGTATTACGTATGCACGCCGCTCAATCAATCCACGCCACATGGAACTCGTTGGTTACAACATAGCGCCATCGTGGGCACAAGATACGCAAAAACGTTCGAAGACAATCCGTACATTAATCATTGAATATAATGGAGTTACTCAATTATTACAACATTGATATCCACTTTGTTTGAATTCAGACTGTTGTTGAACGCAAGAAATTGTGCACGCAAGTAAACATTCGATAAACATTTTTATTCGGTTGTTTATAGTGGTATTTAACTTCAAACTAGCATTACGTAATTTTTAATTATAAGTACCTACGTACTTGTCATATTATATTATGTTAACGGTAAGCAGTACAGTACGAAAATTAAACATGTCACCTTCAAGCCTGGTGAATGGTTTTAGCAAGGAAGTGTCGTTTCTCTCGATCTTAATTGCATTTACAAAAAAAAAAAGATCAGATATTCCACGCTCCAATAAATTTGATTACGTCGCGTTAAAAATGCGTGTCATTTGTTTACAAAACATGTCAGTGATTTGGATAATTGAGGACCGACATGGATACCATTATTATATTTATTTATTTTTTTTAATTGGCGGACCCGAGAACGGTAATTATTATTTGGCCCAAAGTGAATTAGAAGTAATAAGACCGACTGCAATCACGGATCCTCACTTCCTGATATGTTGAATTAGCGTTGCTAATAACTGGATAGATGAACAGCTTTGGGGATAAATTACTGTCCTGTAATAACGAGCGGTATATCATTCAATAATTTTTGTAATTGGTCTAGCGAAGTTCTTAAACCTGGTATCATGTCATCAAGAATGGTAAACGTAAGGCTGCACTCGTTGTTTGTGGTGTTCCCAGTTTCGTTTGCTTAAGGCCAACCATGTCAAAATAATAACGGTAGTCGATGGCTATTTTGTTCAAAATGTGGAAACTGAAATTATATTTGTACATGCCAAAGATTAGAAGCAGTAACGAGATAATATTTCCAGGTATTTAATTTTTAAAACAACTTCGGTTGCAAATCCTCTTACAAATTGTACGGGAATCTCCGATAGCAGATGTAAACAACTTAATGAAAAGAAAAAAGTCAATAATGGCAACAATTATTTTATTGTTTTTTCTTGTTCATTATCAACAATTAATTACTTATTGTTTGTATAAAATCTTTAACGTCCAACATTTATTGTTATTTTATACAATTAATAATTAATAAACCATCTGTTGTACCCATGAAGGTTAAGTCGTGAGGCAGATTTTCTATTTCCACGAGATTTTTTTCTCTCTCGTGCATCTCCATTCTTGGCATAAATGGTCAATGACAACATCAGTCGGTATGAATAACAAATTCATTCGATTCAAGGTAGGACAAGGAGGATACAAATTACACACTCGTTTCGGAATGCCAATGATGAAACGCGCTTTTTTGCTAAATGATGAATAGAAAATTTAAAGAAAAAAAAAACACACAAACTTACAATGATATTCGATTAAGAACAGCTGCTAATCGGTACCTCAAGATAACGGAAGAGGAGAGGTTGGTGTTGACGTTAGACAAACAAATTTTGAACACCATGAGTTATTAAATAATTGTTTTCGATGACTCGTCTCTTTCGGAGATAAAATGTGAATTTGTGATAAATAAGTCGTGAATTTTTTATCGTTTTGATTAGTATGCCCATATTAAGAAACTGTAATTTCCTCAATATGTAAATAAGAGCGGAGTCTGACAATAAATATTTCAAATAAATGGAAAGTAAGGTCGAAATAAAATACGAGCGACCGCGGACAGTCTTGTTTACATTAGTTTTCAGTAAAATCGTGGGAAGTTCGGTTCACAATGTGCAATTAAGCCTTTAGAGTGCACACAGACGTTTTATTTTGCTCAACCCCCATAAACTGATATCCATCTACTTTCTACGATCGTCACATTGTAAGATTATCGTTCAGTTGCTGGTGATTTATGTCATTGTTAGTCATAGTTGAGATCAATAATAAAATGTTTAAGATTATTACGAGGAAGTAGCATCAACTTGATCGTCAAGGTTTCAAAGGCTTTCAATTATGTTTTTATCGTTTATCCTTGAGTCATACGAATTCTATGTTTTTGTAGTGGGCCACGATTACATTAATCACAAAAGCCCACTTATGTTTCGTGTACTGTTTTATACTATAATGGTTATGATTCAGGTATCATTTAAATGTTACCGAATTGCAACAGTATTGTCTTGTTATTTAAATCGCTTTGATTATTTTACAATGGATCATTAACAAAATAATTACATAATTATCGAAACAGACCATTAACTGTTTTTTATTACGTAGAGTGGTGGTCACATTTTTTTTATTATTTTTTAAGGTTTTATTTGATTTTTATACTTGTGACTTTAGAAGAAAGTACTAAATAAAATTGTGCAGTAATTTTTTTAATTACTCTTTTATAGATTTTTTAAAAACTTTAAAGCCCAATTTCTAAATATTTCAACGTGAAAACTTGTGTAAAGATGAGGGGTCCTCGAAAAATAAATCAGACGCATCAGACTGATGTCAGTAAACATTCCAACAAAATCCTCAAGGCAAATTAACCAGAAAATATTCAAAGATTTCGGTGCAGATGTTTCTAATCGAATTATGAGACGTCGCTTATGTGAAGCGAGGCTATTTGGGTGCATAGCTGGAGACAAAAAAAACTTTATATATTCTAACGAAATCGTAAAATCCAAATGGTTTGCCAGAAATCATATAAACTGGACCTCACACATGTGGATTTTAGTACTATAGAACGATGAAATCAAATATAACTTGTTTGGATCAGTTGATAGGCAATACATAAGGAAGAAGAAACGATATTGAGTATGAAAAACGAACAGTTAAAGATGGTGGTGAAAACATCGTCATCTGATGACAAAAGGGACCGTTTTATCTATAAAGAAATCTTGGCAAATCATATACTGTCCTGTGCGGAAAAGAATTTGCCTCTGGTTTGCTAGTTGCAACAAATAACCATTCAAAACACATATCCAGACTTGTAAAAAATTGGATCAGATAGTTTATATTCTCTCATGGTCATCACAGAGTCCGGACTATAATCCAATTAAACATCTATGGCAACATCTGGAATTAAAAAGTTGCAAGGAAACATCACCAACGAAGAAGATTTGTGGCAAGTTATACAAGAAGAATGGGCAAACATGTATGTTGCAATCTTGTCGACTCGATGAACAGGCGATGTAAAGACGTTATTAAACAAAATTGTTATACTACTAAATATTAAATAAATAAATAAACTATTTCCAAGTATTGGAATTGTCTCTATTCAGTAAGAAAAAATAACAAATAATTTTAGTGAAATAATAAATTAAAACTTATTTATTTTATTTTATTTTATATTATAAATGTGTTTCAGGCAAAGCCCAATTTCTGTATTTTTGCCAAAAAACACAATTTATTCAATATTTTTAAGAACTACACAAAACCTACAACAAGATAACAAACTTTGATTTTAATTTAATGTAGTTAATAAAACACGAATAAATTTTTTTATTTCTAAAAATAGAAGACGTGTTATTAAAAAATATATGAATGAAAATGAAATTGTATTAATGGATTAATATCAATTATTAAAACTAATTAAGATTTGAAATGAAATTAAAAATATCCAATATACTAAATTAATTTTAATGACAATCAATCTTAAAATTAAATTAGTATAAAATTTGGACAGAAATTGATAGGTTGTACCATAAACAAAAGACACTCACAAAATACGGTATGGTTTTAACATAATTAAATAATAAAATACAAATATTTATAACATGAGATAAAAAATTATACAAATGTAGTACCACCGTTTTTATGTAGATGAACTTGATCTCTTTTATTTTTAGTTGATGTTTCCATTTCATTATTATTTTTTACAAGCAGATCTTTCATCTCTTTAGAATAAATTACGTTTCTTCTTCTTCTTTTTTGTTATGTTTTCCAGATTTTTAGCTGAGCTAGATTGTCCAAGGTATATCTAATGGAGATGTATGTAAAAATTTCTAAAATTCCTTATTGGAGTTTGTACAATTTCTTTAATTAATGTTATTAATACATAATAAGGTAATAAGGTTTATAGTTAACATTGGTAAGCCAATAACTGCCATCATCTTGCAAAGGGAAATCATAAATTAATACATTTTTGTAACACCATATGTTTTTTTAAATATTGTAGACTATAAAAGTGTTCGTTAATGTATAAATAGACTGCAGATATTTATTATTTGTGTCAAGCTATTGCCTCTCACCAAGTTTGCAACAATATTAGCAGGACGGAGAAAAATAATGTATATCCTAAAATAACATTTGTAAGTGTGATTCTGTACTAGTTTTCCAATTTTAAATACAATGTTCGAAAGTATTTAAAAAATATTAAAAAGTATTCCTAATTCTCTAAATAAAATTTATAAGGAAACAGAAAAAAAGAAACTCTCATCTGGCACATAACAGCATAAAAATCAAGGAGGAAGCTAACAACGTCACTAATCAATAATAATACCGCCGAGCGCACAATACGAATCGAACGCGGCACTTTCGTTTCGCATTGTGCCGAAGACGACCATCCGATACTGATACACGTATCTGGTTCACGTGGACAGGTGTTGACCAAATTCCAATCTCGCGAATTACGTAACACGGCCGATATTCACCGCCGCCATTAAACGTGTCCGCCTGTTAAGAAAACACGCCGCCGGCCGTTGCGTTACAATTTCGTTTCAGTTAAAAAAATTTCTCCGCACTCTCAAACGACGGCTACGTGTACGTAGATAGCTGCGATCGACGGCCTCCGGGTTGTTTTTTTTTTTTCAATTTAATTTCGAATAATTTTACCTGTTGTGCAACAACAACGAATAGATAAACGGAACGGTGAAAAAGTGATTGATGCATCCGCCAATTTTAGCAATCTCGGGACGCAGAGATGCGCATTATAAAACGATTATCCGGAGTCGCACAAGACCGACTACTGGTTTCAAGGATCCGTTTGTATTTTTGCAATTTTAATTGCAACACACAATTGCTCACTTTCAGGGTTACGGCGATTTTAACTAGTACAAAAAAATAAATTACTCTAGATAATTGCTTTGACTTAAATTACTTCTGAATGGTTAAAGAGTGAATTGTTAACCTTAATAGTTAGAAACTGGGGGATTCTTTAAATTATGCACGCAAAAACGCTCGGCCCAAATTTTAATTGATGTAAAAATATTTAACCGTTCAATCCTTCACAAACAAATTTGATAATTAGTCAATATTTGATAATTATTCACAATTTGACTCACTAGAAACTACTGAAACACGTTTTTATCGTTATTATTAATTAATCCTAGTTTTTTAATAAAAAATTGCATACAAAACTGTTTTGAAATATATAAAAATAATGAATGTACAGGGTGTGTCAAATTAATGAATATTTGTAAATCAGATAAAGAAAAACCGTTTTAAGTGTTCAAAGCACTTTTTTTTTAATACATTGATTGTCCCCATTGATATTCATGACTACTTCTGAAATATCTAAGAAGACATGTCGCAGAAAAATGTAGTTATCTTATTACTTCTTTACTAACGATATTTTATAAAAACTCTCATAACTCACATTTTTACGTATTAAACATAAAAACCTAACAAAAAATACCTAAAATTTCGAGATATTATGTATTTAAAATTAAAATAACTATTAAGCTTGCCATTAAAATGTCAAAAATCCAAAAATATATAATTTGTTATACATACAGAGTGAAGTAAACAATAGTTATATACATATATTATAAATTCTTTTGGACTCAATAATTTAACATAAAAATCAACATCAGAATTGGTACTATTTTCTGTAATTTTTAATAAATGATAATAATAAATTATATAAATATTTATCCGAAATGTCACAATACTCTTAAGCCTGATTACTACCCTGAAAAAATTTACCCTGACCATAAGAAACATGTTATCCACCAGTTAACTGAGATCACGTGCTTATCACGACAATACATTTGTTTATGTTACCCTTTTACCTAGTTTGAATGGAGTATAGTGACAAACTAGTGACATAATTGTCTATTTTATAACAAATTATCAATTGTGGCAGCTTTAATACTTATGAAAAATACTATTTTCTATTTGTTTCATAGAAGACAATATTATTTATCTTGAAATTTATCAGAAATATCTTTATATTTTAGCTAAGGATATTTTAGTATATGTATGTCAAAGTTGTATATACCAATTTTTGAAAAGTTTATTTTTTCCGTCATCTTAAAGGCAAATTCAACAAGTCGAAATTTTGAATAAACATACTGTTTTGAGGTGAATACTTTATAATATAGGAAGAAAACTGATATTTGGCAGAAAAAATGAAATTTTTTACTAATTTATTAATCGGTAATTTGTAAAAACTTTCATCAGCCACTTTTTTACGTATTATAAGACTTAAGAAAAATACCTAAACTTTCAAGATATTATGTGTATTGTATTTTAAATGGAAACCACCGTTGAGCTTGCAATTAAAATGCAAAAAGTAACTATAGTGTGTTCTCACAGTGAAGTAAACAATAGCAATGCGCTATTCACACACACGTAATTATCGTCGAGGCCCTATTAAAAATATATATATATGTCGGAGGGTTCATGTGAAACGCAAGTAGTACTATGGGTTGCATACTTATAGTACTTGGGTGGAATCAGCGGAAGTGCTAAGCAGGGGATGGTACTCGAACCGAGGGTGACGGTAGAGGAGACCTGCGAGGGCGGACAGTTAAGCTCCGTCAGGGAAGCTGCGTAGAAGTCTTGGCTTGGCATAACTGTCGGGATCACCGCGTTTCATACGACTCCTACCTAATTGTTTGACTATTAGTTGTAATCCTGTGCCTGTTAGTTCAATTACATTGTAAGGACTATTTGCGTGTTATTTAATATTCGAAATGGCCGATAATCCTGACCGCGCTGCGACATATATATATTTAGAGAAATATAGAAAAAATATTCTTTTTGACTCAATAATTTAGCATAAAAGTGAATATCAGAATTGGTCGTATTATGTGTAGCTGGAGTGCCATGATACTGAATGCTACCCTGACCAATAAGACACATGTTATCCAGCAATTTCATGGGATCACGTGATTAACACGCAACTAAATTTGTTTATATTACTCCTTACCTAGTTTGAATGGAGTATAGAACTAAACTAGTGACATAATTATGTCCATTTTAGAATAAATTATCGATGATGGCAGCTTTAATCCCTATGAAATATACTATTTTCCATTTGTATCATAGACGACAATATTTTTTATATCGAAATTTATCAGAAATATCGCTATATCTTAGCTAAAGATATTTTATTATATGTCAAAATGGTATATATTTCTGAAAAGCTTATTTGAGGTGAGTATTTTTTAATATATTTCGTTGAAAAATGCCTGTAGAAAATTAATAAAAAAATTATTACACTTTTTCGTAATCTACCAAATTTATTTCAATTATTTTGAGACATACCAAAATGCGATTTGCTCTGACAATATGCACAAGAAACAAATGACAACGAAATAAAAAAACAATGGTCCAAAACCGTATTAAATTTCTTAAAACTTATTAAATAAATTTTTTCAGTGTTTTCTTACAGAGTCGAAATAAACTCTTCAATTTACTAAAATCCGTGTGATTCCAGGAACAATTCGCACAAAAAATAATCAGCTTCTCGAAGGAATGTTGGTTAATTAAAATTTTGGCGAATACGCGAGCTATTGGCACGAAGCACCCAGTTTTTTCGTCGGTCCGGCCGTCATTGTCGTAACCGAAATAAATTGCACAATCATCTCCCCCCGAGGACCGACGGCCACACCACAGAAACGGCGTTCGATCACGAGTTCATTGTCGAGAGACAATTGTCCCCAAATGTGTTTCGCAATACGCGTCTCTTGCGGGTACGCATTCGAAATATATTAAGTGACAATTCTGTTTATTAAGCAAATCATGATTTTGCCGGCCGTTGCAAAATGTCGAGATTAAACTTTCACGATTCGAGAATTACTTCCAAGCCAAGCAAGGTCCGGCCACTTATCTTCAACGTCCACCGTGTGCTTCACACAAAACGCTCTTCGAACTTTATGGGAAGTCGTCGACGTTTTTACGAATCGAATGATAACATAATCGACATCGAAATATGTTTTACAAAAGCAAAATAAAGGAGAAAAAAAGTGTCGAATTGCCGTACCGGCATAAGTGCTTCCTCGATTGTTCGCGAACAATGATTAAAGCCGTAGACATTAATGTGCAACTTTTTTACAATCGAACATAGAGAAATCATGTGTGTTAGCCAAGCGATCGCCCCGCCTTTATTCGCGCATACCTATGAGTAATAAACGGTCGTATTAATTTTCTAGGCGATTTTTTCGCGGCTTTCACCGAACACGCGGATATTCCTGGTTTAATGGGAGAAATTATCGGTCGTTGTGGTCTTTGATCAATTTTGTTTTCGACATTACTGTGCATCGATGTCTGTTGAAGAAGATTTACAACCAACATTAAATTATAAACATAATCAAAGGCGACCGGAAGTGTCATTTATTTTTATTTCATGCCCGTTTTTTTTTTTTATTTTAAACTGTGTGGACAATCGAACTGTAACGTACTCCCATTCCGACGCGTAAACGATGTAAATTACGTGCATTAATAACCTTTAGTTTCTATTTGTCAATTATCATCGTATAATTGGTAAATAATGTGTAAACACTTAACCAGGTTACATCGGGCACGTGGTACGTGGAGGTAACGCAGTTTTCGAAACTGTGGCACAGCCATTGACGAACAGTGTCATGTGAATCTTAAGTTCTTTTAAGTTATTTGGCGAATTGCATCGATACACGACTGACTTTCTACTCACTCGTAATTCACAGTTCGCAAAGGCTGATTGATTGATGGATGTGGAATTTATCATTCACACAAAAAGTAAATTGTGTAACTCACCGTAAACGTTATAAATAAAGAGAAATTTTCACTATTGTTGGATAAATAATAACATAACAATTTATAATGCATTACGGCAGGCATAACATGTTCAGTATATCATTTTGCACCATGCAACGTGAAGTTGAATGTTGTATTATAATGTTCGTGTAATTCAATTTGTTGTAAATGGCTTATTTTTCACTGAAGAAAAAATCCCAGGCTTCGAACGTCGACAATGAATTATATACAAAGTGTCTCTAAATCAGTGCATTATATTTTATCTATTATGAGTTATTCCTGATTATATCAATAGAACATACTTGAGAAACATTTAATTTGATAAAATATTTTAGAGAAAATACGTACAGTACCAGTCAAATGTAAAGCAACAAATATATTTTTAACAAAAACATATGCAAATAGGATGTTATCAAGGAACCATATTTTTGTCAGTCCACTTTATAACTTATTGATATCACATATAAATTTAAATATAATCCATTTTCATAAAGTTTTTATGAATAATTTTGTTTATTGAACAGTCAAAAGTTAATTTTAGTTTATCCTTAGTAGTGGTTAGTTAATTCCAAGTAAAGTTAGATAAAAATGCCTGCAGGACGAGCTTTGTCGAATGATCTTAAAAATCTTATTGTGTCCGAGTACAGATAAGGACTTAAACAAATTTCAAATCCATCGCAATTAAATTTAAATCGCAATATAGTGTCAAGAACAATTCGAACACCAGAGAAACTGTAGCAACATTTCCTAAACCTCAACGACCGAGAAAAATCAACAATACTGAAGATCGGATTGTAAAGGCGTTGAAAAGTGACCCGAATAAAAACTGTTGAAGATCTTAAGATTAAATATTCTCACGCCAAAAAACCCTTCATTTCAAGAAAAAATTGAACTGCCAAACTCCAGTTTGCACACATTTAATTTATTTTCATCAATTCGATGGATCCAGTCAACAAAATGTTTAACCCTAAGTAGACCAAAGAAACAATTAACCATGGGGGTGGAGGAACATTGGTATGACGCACATTTTCTTGGTTTGAAAGGAGACCATTAGTAAAAATAAATCGAATAATGGATAGATTTCAATATTTACACATCCTTACCAACTGTACGCTGCCGTATGCTGAAGAAAATATGCCTTTGTCGAGGATTTTCCAGCACTGCACGGTCAGCCCAAAGATCCGATATAAATCCCATAGAAAAACTAAGGGAAACAGTATAGCCCACTCAGGCAAATTCCATAACTCAGATGAATTGTTTGAAGTTATTATATTATTTATAATTATGTGTCTGAACAAGAGATTAACAACCTTGTTTCTTCCATGAATAAAAGATGTCGAGAGGTAATAAGAAATAATGTGTAGGCTACTAAATTCTAATAAGAAATATTAAAAACTAGGTATTTTATTTAGTAACTTTATTTTTGACACCTTGTTTTACTTTATAATACTACAGTTCTTATCCTTTTTATTTTAAATCAATTATATATATATATATATATATATATATATATATATATATATATATATATATATATTTGTTAAAGTATAAATATTGTTATTAATTTCATGTACTAATTTAAATATAAAAGGTATTTAGAATTTTTTTCTTAAACATAAATTTGTTCGCTTTACTTATGACTGATACTGATATTTTAATTTTTTTGTATCTACGACGAACACATTAACGGTTTTGCCTGCTAATTTTGAAATGCAGTAGTTGTCGATGGAATAATTTGAAAAAATTGATTACTTTCGTTAGGAAATATATTTCAATATTGTTTTTGTTTACATTTTTGACCTTGGTCAAAAAAATGGAATACGAAGCTTTCAATGATGGAAAAAAAAACAAATATTTATAAGAAGACTTGAAAAAACGAATCGTAGATTTCCATAGTGAGGGACTGAATCAACACCAGACTTCGCAAATCGCAGTTTATTCCTAAGAAGACTAGTTGGAACAGGACACAATTTTAATCATCAAAAACCAACAGTTAAACACGATACTGGAAACATCATGGTATGGAGAAGTCAAATACTAGTCCCATAAAACAAATTGGAGACAAATTGGGTCGTTTTGTTTATAAAGATGCAATGGCAAATCACATGCTGCCCTTTACAGAAAATAATTTTCATGTAGTTTGAAAAACTCCAGACTTGCAAAATTGGTTTTTGGATCAGATGGTGAATGTTCTGCCAAAGCTTCCCGGACTTAAATCAATTGAATATCTCTGAAAGAATCTGGAATTAAAAATCCGATAAAAAATTTCCAGACGTATATTATTCCACACATATCTCCATGACCATTTTTTTATTTAAATATATTTTAATGAAAACTTTTATTATAATTTAATGAGCTACATTATGTATGGATTTAATAAGTATTATATTTATTTGATTTATTCAAAAGGAAAAAATCAATATTATTTCAGTATTCAGAACGGTTTGGTTGTGATAGTGTTACCAATATGATTCGATATATAAAATTATACCAGCATTGTGCTAATTATACAGGCACCAACGTAGCACAAAAGTAGAAAGTCAAAGGATTATTTCTTGTGTTATCGCTACGTTTCAGGCTAATTGAATATCGGCAGAATTCCCGCGAGTTCAGACTTTTTCTAGGTGATCTAAATGTCATTAGGAAGGAAAGCGGACAAATTATGGCCATTACTTTAATAGGTATTATGTCTCCGTCTATGATTTAATTGACCGGACGTATTACAGATATTATTGTATTTGTGTTGCCACACATATTCCATATACGTGCATCTACAAATTGGTAAAAATTTTGTATTAAACTCCAGCAATTCAAGGTGTAACGTTGCAAAAACTAATTCCAGTACCATCGACAGATTACTGCTATTTATTACTGTTAATATCATCGAACACCTATTTTATCGGGAATATCCACCAAATGTTGCTATTCCATCGCACATTCGTACAATTCAATAATAAACTGTTATTTGGGCCATAGCTGTTGAATAAAAATTATGCGGACACAACATATCAGCCACTGAACTGTTATTTATTTTTCCGTCATGTGCAGGTCTTGTGTGTAGTTTTGATTGATTGGACGTTTCCAATTTTGCATTACCGCATACAGTTACAAACAATTAAGCGTTTCCACGTAACCGTTGTTTATCTCGAAACGATACGAAACCATGCGAAATTCGTGATAAACACAAGGCTGGTTGCATTTATAATTCAATATGTCGCGCTAATTTTTATTGCACTCACATTTATCAGAAAACCCCGAACGGAAATCGGCTTTAATGACGTTGTAAAAGTGTCGATTTTAAAGGAACACATCGCATTATGTCCGAACATAAAACATTCGTTAATTATTATGTTAATTTTAATTAGCAATTCAAACGGAGATTTCTCTTTTTACGTCGTGCCGTGAACTTTCGGCGCGAGGCAGATTCCTCGAGCCTTATCCCAGACGTCGGGGCTTTTATGGCACGGAAACGCTTCCGATAACGAAGAAATCTTGCGGCAAGACGTTGTTGCATAACGACCGCAAAAACCAATTACGATTTCTACCACGTTTCGTGTGTCCGCAGGATGAATGCCTCGTCGTACAAAATTGACCGACGATTTAAGTTCAAGAATTGTGTGGTGTGCCTCTGCTTTTGTTGTTGGCTTCGCAGTAAATCAGTGAGCGATTGACGCGGCACTTACGTACAATCATTAACGAAACATCTTAATTTAGAGACACGCATAAATATGTTTCGGGAGTGCTTTGTCATGTCCAGTTTGGTCATGGACAGGTCTGAGGATTTCCTGATGAAATTACAAGAAGTCTCGATGACGGGCACAGAATGGCGAGCGGTTCTTTGATCGTCGCAAGGTGATTTGCCGAGAAACCAATTTGAATGGGTGATTTTTTGACCGAGACCTTGAACACGTAAATTTTCCGATTATTTATTTATAAATATTACAATTCTGATTGTGATCGAGCCGTCTAACAAGCCAAAACTCTGTCGTACCTCGAAACCACAGGTTTCTTTCGTACATTAATTTTATATTGAACGTTTAGTTAACGGTGTTTGAGGATTTTTGTTCTGTGTGTTGGTAATTATGATTATAAATAATGCAGTCAGATAGATACGTAGTTTGTGTTACATAATATGCATTCCTTCGAGGCAAGTAAGAGGTTGTTTAAATGCCTGGTAATTTATAAGTATGAGATGATCTTCAACTCAAGGAGCTCCACTAGATGCCTCGTTTAATGTACCAGGAATAATAAATAGTAGGAAGAGTCATTTTCATCATTGACTCACCTGTTGGACAATTTTGGAGAAAGTTTAATTAAACGTTGTTTATGAATTAACCGACAATAAAGTTTATTTACATTTTTACTGGATAAACTTGGTTACAAGAATTTGGAGAAAGTTATTCGTAATGTTGTTAAAATACTTATTATTTTTAGAAGTTGTCTTAAATTCCCTTTTAGATTATATGAGAAACAATATTGTATTATTATTAAAACTAAACTAAACTAAAAGACTGTTATTTACAATTAATAGATTTTAAAATACATTGGGTCTCGAGTGTATTTAATCAAAATTAATAGTTCAACACTTTAGTTCTTGCAAATTAGATATAGTACTTCTTCATTTCGAAATCAATACTATTCTATCTTATTTGATTCCCTTCAAAGGTATACAAAAATAGAAGAGTACTATTGTACTTTTTTTCTGAATTTTCTAAAACAATTTTTAAAAATATTATTTATCATTGTAATTATTCCGATTATTTAAACATTTAAATTAAATAATTATAATATTAACAAAATTTTCTGTACTACTGCTACTACTACTCCAATTTTAAGATATAAAAATGTAAAGGATACCATGAAAAATAAAAGAATACCCTTCTATAAATTTTATACTTCTTTAACATTTTTCATGGCTACGAATTTTAAACATTTTAATGGAATTAAATAAAGAATTTGACGTTGCCATTTAGAATTGATATAAAAAATGCTAACAAAATTAAATAAATAAATATAATAAGCAAAAAAAAACGACGTCATGCCTTTGGAATTTTGTATCTTGACATTCTTATCGACACGTCTCAACAAAATAAACATCCATCCATCAGATATCCTGTACACACGCAAAAAAATAATAACGCACGAACTCAACAGAACAAATTGCATTATGAAACTATGCGGTGTAGCGAAAGGCGCAGAAAATTATATAAGACGTCAGGTTGAATTTACCTTTGGGCATTCCGCAAGGAGCTTTAGTCCTCGAGTTGTCCAAAAAGTCCAGGTCGTACTTCCTGGCCGGCGGGAACGTAAGGGCCACATGGGCGTCCGTGGTCGTCCAGAGGGACAGAGCCGCGAGACAAGCGGCCACCCTCACCACTGCCATAACACTCACTAAATAACCACTCGCACAAATCCTCACAAATTAATAAAAAAAATTAGAAATAAATAAATAATGCAGTCGAAATCGAATCGTATGTATGTGTGTACACTAGCACCCGTGGTGCATGGTTACGATCGGTACGAGCACTGACTGGTGGTTCGCTGTTGTCCTCGACTCGACTCAGGTGGTTCTCTCAAGGTGGCCGCGGCACCGACGACGACGACGTACTACGCGGGTACTGGTGGTGCTGCTCTGCTGCCGCTCCTGCCGAGCTGTCGGTCCAAGTACGCGCCTGCCGATTTTTCAAGACTTTCTACTCGCACGAGTGTGTGTGAGTGTGTATTGTGCGCGGGGAACCCGCGAATCAAATCTACAGGTGCACGGAACTGCAACTTGCATTTTTACAATTTTCACGCTTTTCGTTAATGTTATGCACAAATACGCAGTGGCACGTTTGTTTGTGTGGTCATATTTTCGTATGACTCATTTTCTTTGTGGGGGAAAAGAATAAGTGACATTTTTATTAATCAATTATTCCTTGAAATATTTATCTAAATTTGACGTTTCTAAAATTTCGCCGATATTTTAACACCCGTTAATTTCAAAATTCAACCAAATTTTGATTACAAAATGAATTTTTAATTTCATCACAAGAAGATAACATAAATGAGTAACAGAACAAAAATTATAGTTGAAAGTCTATGTAACTAATTATCAAAATATGTTAATTTTACTATTTATACATTTTTAAATATATTTAGCCAAGATAATCCTTTAATTAGAAATGATAAATGAGTATAAAATTTCACATTTCATTTAACCTTGTCTTAAAAATTTTGATTTTGAATTTTTTTAATTTCATCTCAACAGGATATAATTTATCAAGATATGTTATAAAGATTGAAATATCTCATATTTTTTAATACATATAATTAAGATTAATAAATCATTGCATTTTTTTCCTTTTAAATATTTACCTAAATTTTATTAATGTAAAAACATCATTTAAAATCTATTAATTCAAAATTATAAGTATGTATAAAATTTTATATTCTAATGAAATTTGTATTAAAATTTAATTAATCTCATCTCAATATGACATCATTTTCTTTATATAAATGGGTAAGAATGGGTAAAATAATCATTTGTTTCAGTCAAAACTTACTACATTTATCAAAATATGTCATAAATATTGGAATTTTTTATATTTTTAAATATATTTAACATAGATTAATTAATAATTTCCTTTTTTCCTTTGAATATTTGCCTAAATTTCATGAATCTAAAAGGATGCTCTGGATCTGGAATATAAAATTTATTAACACGAAATTATAAATATGTATAAAATTTTTCATTCTAGTAAAATTTGATTAAAAAAAATTAATTTTGAATTGAAATTTTTTTATCTCAATAAGAAATTTTTATATATATAGGTAAAAAATAAAAAGGACTATTTGTTTCTCTGAAAGTCACTTTTTTTTATTAAAATATAGTTGATATGGTAAATAGGTTGTAGACATTGGAATATTTTATATTTTTTAACATATTTAGCAGAGATTCTTAAATTATTTTTTTCCTTTAAATATTTACCTAAATTTTATGAATCTAAAAAGATCTAGATCAATTTAAATTCTATTAATTCGAAATTATAAATATGTATGTAAAAATATAAATGTTGTGGATATTGAAACTTTTTATATTTTTAAATATATTTAACAAATATTAATTAACTATTGCCTATTTTTTCCTTTAAATATTGACTATATTTATTTTATGAATATAAACAGATCCAGAGCAATTCAAAACCCAATTATTTTCTTTATACAAATGAATAAGAAATAAAAATAATAATTTATATCAGTTAAAACTCATAGTATTTATTAAATTATGTTGTAAACATTATAATATATTTTATTTTTTATTATATCTACCAAAGATTATTGCCTTTCAATATTTCCCTAAATTTTATGAATCTAAAAAGATTTAGATCAATTTAAATTCTATTAATTCTAAATTATAAGTAAGTATAAAATTTTACATTCAAATCAATTTTGAATAGATTTTTTTTAATATCACTACAATAAAAAATAATTTTCTTTATTTATATATGGGTAAGAAATAAAAATAAAAATATGTTTCCATTAAAAGTCAAATATTAAAATAGATTGTATAAAATTTTACAATCTAAAGAATTTTCAATTAAAAATTTTATTTTGTATTAAAATTTTTTATTCTCAACTCAATAAGACGTCATTTCTTTTATATAAATGAATAAGAAATAAAAATAACAATTTATTTCAGTTAAAACTATATATTTTTTTATTATATATGTAATTGTGACTTTTTATCTCCGTAAATATTGGCCTAAATTCAAAAAGCATTTGAATCTACAATCTACAGAACTTTATATTAAAAATATTATTTTATGCTAAAATTTTTGAATTCCAAATCAATAAGAAATTATTTTCTTTATATAAATGGGTAAGAATTAAAAATAACAACTTATTTCAGTTAAAATCAGTTAAGTTTATCAAAATATGTTAATTTAAATCTAAACATTAATATATTTTATTTTTATCATATATGTGTCTTTTATATCTGTAAATATTTGCCTAAATTTTATAATTCAAAAAGCATCTGGAGTATTTTAAAACCCATTAATTTTTAATAATAAATATGTATGAAATTCCACATTCTATTCAACGTTGTGTTAGAAATATTGATGAAGAATTGAAAACTTTTAAATCCCACAAGAAATCAAAGAAATTATTTATTCAATAAAATAATATTTATAATTTTAATTTTAATAAAAGAGGTTACGATCAGTTCCAATAAAAAATAGCCTCAAACACATTACGAAAATTCTAATAAGAAACACTTAAGACAAAATTATACACATAGGTGTGTTAATATAATGTGTAAATGATAAGTTTATCGTAAGCATGAACCACATTATTAAATATGCCGCTTGCGTACTTTCTTTTAGCGTCTACCACTTTCTACAAATAAGGATCACAAATTTAAAATACCTTATGACATACCGAATGCGTCCACGTTTAATTTATTCATAAGCCACATAAATATTGAAACCGAAGGAAAATCTGATTTATTAATTAGTAAACAATAAATAAGAAAATAATTGAGTGCGAGCATAGACATTAATCGAAACCCGAGTTTCATTCTCGACCGACCGTCGAAGTCTCCGGCGCGTACTTTCGATCACCTTGTACGAAAAACCGGCCGCCCATAATCAAATCAATTTTTCTATGTAGTGTGAACGTGACCTTTTTAATCGAGCCGCAACAACTCAATACAATTACCCAGCAAAGAAAACGAAAATTCCGAATCGTAATTTTTTTTAATCGGGACACCTGTTTATAGAAATATTCGAATCGGCACCGACTCCCGTACCGAGCTTTGGAGGTACGCGCCGATGAAGCCTAATTGGCAGTTTCACGCCGTTTATTTAATTTTTTTCTTTCACGTTACTGTCGATACGGTGAACGTTTATCGGTATTCGATTCTAAATTTATTCAAGGTGTGCGCACCGCATTGTTGCAAAGCAAAACATTCACCGGCCAGGAATTTGTGTTTGTTTGTGTTTTTAACATTGCCAACCCGTACATATTTGTTTCTTGCCTTTATAGATGCAATTTAATGAAAGAAAAAAAAAATGAAACGTTACGGTTATGTGCGTTAATGGCATAATTTGCTTTTTATTATGTCGGCTGTTTATTTGTAATGCCGTTGTTATTGTGTTTTATAAATTGTAAATTGATTAGCAATTAACAGGTTTTATCAGATAATGAATTAACAGAGGAAAGTTAAACGTAATTTCATTCCGACTCGTTCATTTTGTTGTGTCAGTTTTTTTTAACAATGCATACGTGTGTATTTTTTAATTATTTTTATTCAAAATCATGGCTGAACACTTTTTTTTCGCTAATAAGATTCTGAAGAAAACTACATTTTTTACTATACATAATGGTAAAAGTGAAAGTGTTATTACCATAGAAAATGACTTTTCAGTAACGATATACAAATATTTGCTGCTACAATGTTATGCTACCTTGTTAAAAGCTAATTATAACAAATTAATAGCATGCAATTAGATTTTGCAAATACGGTTATGCGATAATTAACAATTTATAAGGAGTTTTAGTTTCATTATTAAGGTTTTATTGTTTGTCTAAAATATAAATAGAATAGAATTCCAAGCCATCAAAGTTTAGAAATGTTCTAGTATTGTTTTCTACAATTTCTACTACATATATGCTTTAAACTGATGTCTTATTAGTATATGTAAATGTAATTACAATAAATAATTAGAATTTGATGTTAATTTGCTAAAAATGTTAATGATATATATGTTTAATTACATGTTGATCAAATGTTTTTCAAATGATTAATTTAGTGAGGCAATCTAATTTAGTGACGCAAAAAATTCAACATAATTCATTTGATTTGTTATTAGACTTGATTATTAAGTAGCTTTATTATGGGTTCTACTTTTATTTTTAAGGTTTATTAATTTTTTGGAGGATAAATGGAATAAGAAAAAAATTTTAATCTTTATTTATTATTCTTTTTCTTTTTTTAATAATACTAGTTTTAAAAATATTTTAAAAAGGGGATAATAGGGATAATTATTTTACTTTATTAAATTACTTTAATAAAAATGTATTATAATTTTTATTTTTAACACAAAAAATGTTAATAATTTTTATGTTTAAAAGTCGTTAAAATGTGATGATTAATTTTTATCATGTCAACTAAATTTAGTACAGTAAAAATACTCAACAAGATTCGTTAGATTTGTAATTAGAAAAATTAAATAAAATATAGGTTGAAGATTTATGTCTAAACTTTATTAAAAATATTAGAAAATTAAAAAGTGTATGTAACAAGTTAAAATCCTTAAAATGGTCTGTATCTATTATTATTATTTTTTTTGCATATGTTGGTTTTAAAAATATTTTAGGAAATGCAGGTACTAATAAGATAATTGCGTTTACAATTGAGTATTAAAAATGTTAATGATGTATGTGTTTAATTACATGTCGTTAAAATGTTTGTACAATTATTAATTTTTACTGAGGCTATTAAATTTAGTGCAGAAAAAAATACTCAGCAGTATTCATTTTATTTGTAATTAGAAGAGATAATTAAATATAAGTATATGATCAATTTTTATATTTAAAATTTATTAATTTTTAATAAAAATATTAGAAAATTAAAGGATAAATATAACGTTAAAGTTTTTAAAATAGTCTATCTATTATTTTTTTGCAAGTATGTAGTATGTAGTGGTATGGTTTTAAAAACATTTTAAGATATAGAGGCCCTAATTGATTAGAAGCAAGTTCTCAATTTTTTTAGTGTTCGCCCAATGATTAATTTATACTAAGGCAACCAAATTTAGTAGCAAAAATTCTAAAATATAAGATTCGTTTGTTTTGTAATTAGAACTGACAATTAAATAAAAAGTAGATGAAGTTTTATGTCTAAAATGTATTATTTTTTAATAAAAATATTAGAAGATTAAAGGAGCAATTTAAAATTTTTATAATTACATATTTTTTACAATAATGTTTATTTTATATAAATTTAGTTCAGCAAAGAAATACTCAGATATAATACAGAATTTATTCAATTTATAAAAAAATAGTCGATTTTTTTTATCGTAATGTACATATGTATATGTAAAATAATTACAAATAAATAATTCTAAATCTGATTTCTATAATAAAATTATAATATGATATTATAATTTTTAATTTACCACTAAAATTGTTAATGATATATGTTTAATAATAGGTCATTAAAATGTTTGTCCAATGATTAATTTATAACGAGGCAACCAATTTTAGAGAAGCATAAAAATCAAACAGAATTAATTTCATTAATTAGAAATGATAATTAAAAAATATTATTATAGGGTCTAGTTTTATGTCTAAATTTTATTAATTTTTTATACAAATTTTAGAAAATTAGAAGATAAAATTTTAACTAACTTAATAAAACAATTTTTTTATAGACACTAGTTTTATGATTAAAACTTTTTATAAAAATATTGTAAAGTAAAAATGTTTAAATTGCATCTATTATTTTTTGCACATACAGGTTTAATAAAAAAAACCTTTTAATAAAATAATTTTTTAATTGCCCATTAACAATTTAAACCACGACTCGGACTGTCCCAACAAAACCAATCAATCGCCGATTTTAAAATGCCCAATCCGAATGCCAAATACACACGTGTGTTGTACCTAGACAAATAAAATGCGAGGAATTCAACAATTCTTATGTAATTAGCGGCGGTGAAGACTGGTTCTTTGCCTTTTCAGGACGCTTTCGTAACACACACTATTTTGCATTAATGGCCGTAATAATTACGATTACGTTTTAATTTCGAATAATAGAAACTCTCGCGGGTCTTGAGTCACGGCATCGCCGCACTCGCGTCGTCCTCTGACTCACTTGTTTATATTTTTGTACGGACTGTAATTAACACAAACTGATTAGGTTCTCCAGATCCAGTTTTAAATTGTTTGCATTGATCTGTACGATCGGTTTCGTAACTGGGCTTTCGTAAATGGATCGACACGTATCAAAAATATTTTACGTCCGAGAAATAATTCACAATAAATAATTCGCTTAAGATTTGAGCGAACAGTGACGCGTGCACTTTCAAAATCGTTGAGGCAACACCTGTAGATTCCAATCGAGAACAATTTCTTAGTCGGCATCTCAACTTTCGTCAGATAATAAATCAGTTCAGAAATATTTATGTATTAACAATTAATTAACAACGAATCAACGTGTCCGATTGGGCAATTTTCTTGCATCAATGTATCGAATACTCGGGGCAGATTTCCGAACCGCCGAAGCAGAAACTACGAACGGTTCCTGCTTAACGTCCACGAATAATAATTAATTTCGGGCCGTGGAATTAGGCATCACGAATTGATTATCGACAACATAAATGACTTATCGTTCGGTTTTCGTTCTCGTTTTGTCCGTTAAACACAACACACGTACGGCGACGAAAAAAGAGCACAATAATAGTTTCGCAGTGGAGTGTGAGTATGTGTGATGAATAAACTATTAATTTTTTACGATGCCTTTAGTTAATGCATTTTAGTGGAAGATAGTGAAAAAGTAATTACGATTTTGTATTATCGAAAGGCAATTTATTTTTAATGCTTTGCCAGGTCAAAAAATTTCATTCTCTGTCACAATATTACTTTATTGTTATTATTATTTTTTTTACAATTTATACACCTCGCATTTCGTGTGCTTTATTAAGGTGTGTACGATTCCGGTGTAGTAGTGGGCGTAAGTCAGCCCAGTTTTTCGTTTATTAAAGATCACTTAGCCGATTAATGCACTCAAAAGGCAAAAACAGTCTTATCTGCTAAAAGCACCATAAAACAATAAAATTTCCCAATGTTGCAAACAATACAACAGGAGAGAAAGCAAAACTAATCGCACACAAAGATGAGAATGTGTGATATGCTGCTCAACTAATAATTATCGTTAGGCGAATGGAATGGATCAATTCGGTTTTGTAAACGTTTAATTGGACAAATTGTTAAAACTGATGATACAGTAGTAAAATGGCTTTAATATTTCACGCTCCAGATACGTTAATTAAAATTTTAAATTGGAATTTAGTAACTGGTTGCATTTCCCTGCAAACTTAATTAGCCTAAAATGGCTTTTTAATTTTACATGATTAATTTCTACGATAAGGCGAAATCGTTTTTGGTTTATCCGTAAATATTTTGGCTAATTGACTCCAAAATTTCGTATAATACACAGTTGGCGTGTCTTAAAATAATTAACTTGTTTGCAATGTTGTTTCTTCAGTTTTTGGCCAGCGCAATTAGAAATGTAGTGTTAGTTTAATAACATCCAATTAGTTTACAGTAATAGATTATTTGAGCGGTCTTCTGCGCCGTGTAATAATTATTCTAGAGGAAAATGAAACGCAATCCCGCATCAAAATTAGTCTCTTTTTTCCAGTTGTAATTTATAAAATTACACTAATAAAATTATACAGTGATGGCAACCCATTTTGTCTAACTTGACCAGAAGCGCAAAATCATTAATTAGCTTAACTATAACTGTACAATTAATGTGGTTATAAATTTATAAGTATATGTATGTATTTCACATGCAGTTATAAAATGATTTTAAAAATATATGCACCACATTCCTGATGCAAAATTGTTGTATGAATAGCAGTAAAGAAACAAGCAGTTAAAATTGACCAATAGGACAATCTTTGGACAGTATCAATCAAGTACGTTTCGTTTTCAAATATGAGTTTTTGAGATGAATGTACAACAATCAATATACAGTAATAACAATAATTATAACAAAATATATTAAAAATAAGAGCTGTAATGCTCTTAATAACTGATCTCACAAAATTGTGAATCTAAATTTTGATTTTTTAATATTTATATACAGGATGTTTGAAATAAACATATTTATTATTACATATATTAAAATATTCGATCTCTTAGAATTTATGGAGTGAAAATTCAAACACATTTTGTTATACTTTGTTAGTTTTCAAGATACAGTACCAGGCAAAAGTAAAACAAGCAACGAATATATTTCTAATAAATATTATCAAAGAACCATATTTTTGTCACATAATGTATCTTAGAACCTGTTTGACATCACACTTGAATTTAAATATAATCCGTTTATAAATTTTTATGAATGTTTTTGTTTAATGAACAGTCAAAAGTAAAATTAACACTGTTATAAATTATTTAATTTTAATTTGTCTTTACTAGTTTATACATACGTTTAGTTAATACTAAGTAAATTTAGATAAAAATATCTGTAGGATGAGCTTTGAGTGATTTTAAAAATCTTATTGTTTCCAAGTATAACTCAGGGCTTAAACAAATTTTAATTATGTCGCACTTAAATTAAAATCTAAGTAGGAATCGAAGAGGAACTGTAGCAACACTTCCTAAACCTCGACGACTGAGAAAAACCAACAATACTAACGATCGGAGATCTTAAGATTAAATATTCACATAAGGCTAAGGCAAAATAATTTACATGTAAGAAGACCCGCCAAAAAACCCTTCAAGAAAAAATAGAGCTGCCAAACTCCAGTTCGCACGGGAGCACTTAGACTAGTGTGAAAAAATAATGGAAAATCATATTGTTTTCTGATGAAAGTAAATTTAATTTATTTTTATCAAATGAAATTCGATGGATTAGACGTCCAGTCAACGAAATATTTGACCCTAAGTACACCAAGGGAACAATTAAGCAAGGAAGTGGAGGAATAATGGAGTGGGGCCCGTTTAGTGTGTTTGGAATGGGACCATTAGTAAAAATAAATGGAATAATGGATAGGTTTCAATATTTACATATTGTATGCTGCCGTAAGCTGAGGATTTTCCAACACGATAATGATCCGAAGTATAGCAATATTGTAAAAAAATTTTTTCTTCCAATATTGTAAAGCTTATAAAGTGGCCACCCCATAATCCCGATCTTAAATAAATCTTAAATTCAGGAAAAGTTACTCAGGCGAATTTTAAAACTCAGATAAATTGTGTGAAGCTATTAATATTATTTGGAATTCTGTTTCAAAGCAAGAGATTGATAATCTTGTTTAGTCCATGAAAAGAAGATGTCCAGAGGCAATAAAAAATAATGAATATGCTGCTAATAAAAAATATTAAAAACCTAGGTATTTAATTGTGTTGCTCCACTTTTTATTCTTTGTTTTATTTTATAATACTACAGTTCTCATCCTTTTTATTTTAAATCAATTATATATAGCTGATAAAAAGTAAGTATAAATATTGTTTTTAATTTTATGTACTAATTTAAATATACAAATGTATTTAGAATTTTTTTCTTAAAAATAAATTTGTTGCTTTATTTATGAACTGTATATTATGATAAATCAATCAAATCTTACATTCCTCTAGTCTCTAACTTTTGGCATTGAAGCTACAATTTGTTTATCTGTACATCAGCATCAAGAATGTGTCCCTACAAGGTGGTGCTCCCATATTCAAACACCCTACTAATAATAACATTAATTAATTGTTGGCACATCAAGGAGAATGCGTAACTCAAAGATGTAAAAAATTACAATATCGACACATTGCCAACACCTCTTCTCTAGAATTGAACAAACAATACATTAGAAAGTAGTTGTCATTAATAAACAAAACAAAAAAGAGATGCAATCAATCCGCGAAGGCCGCTCATTATGTCTTAATTCTCTCATTCGGGATGAACAATGCGTTTCTTCACTGTCAACCGTACGGACGATTAAAGTTTTCACAAGAGATTTGAACGGAATCGTAACAAGGCGACACTCGAAAACGATTAGAAAAAAAAAACACCAGTGACGAAACGTCTCACGCATCTCGGGAGGCGAACGGCATCTCTATCCGTTGCCAATATTACGAAACGAAAAACTTTCGCTAAGTAACGCCTCATCCTCGAACCTAGACAAGAACTGATTGCCAGTGGTGTAGTGAATACACACACCTTTGCATGTTTTACGATCCGAGTTCGTATAACGATTGCATGTTTTGTACCGCCGACTGAGCCAAACGAAATTGTGTCCGTGAGATGCCAGCCACAATTTTTTGGGCTGTCCCCAGTCATAACCCTTCAAGATTTGCTAACAAAATACCTTTCGTTTGTCCCCATTTAAAAGGTTTGGTCGATTTTTTGATATTTGGGGCGAGAAGAACGTAGATTTTCGTGGCTGTGCCACTGATTGTCCTAGATGTTGGGACCTGAAAACGAGTCGATTCGACGTAACCAGATTCGATGCACGTACGTGTATTTTCATCGACTGCGGTATTTAGGACGTGCCGAGCGAAAAAGAAATGATACGAAGCGATATTAAGTGATTCAAAATCTCAATGACCCCATCATAACAATTCAGTGAGAAGCATTTCTTTACTAAAGTATTTTATTACACCTAAATGGCCGAGAAAACATCATGTATATTAAAATTTATAATAAAAACTATAATATTTAACCGTGATGATATCCGTGGGATGGATAATGGTTGTGGTACCCATGGTTGTTGTGGTTGTTGTGACCATGATTATTGTGACCGTGGTTATAATTGTTATGTCCGTGATTGTATCCATTATGACCGCCTCCATGATGTTGAGGTTCTGGATAGGCCATGATTGCGGCAATCATTGAAACTACCAATACGAATACCTGGAAGAAAATAATTCATGTAACAAATTGTTTGTCAATATTAAATATCAACTTCCAAGAACACATACAATTCTACTTTCAATTTTAATATTCATTATTATTTCATAAAACATTTTAGAACTTACCAAAGTGTACTTCATTTTAGCTGTTGTTGGTTTGAGCAGGCAACTGACTGATGCTGAACGTGTGCCGTTTTGATGTATTTATACAGAATTGTCAACCAAGAGAGAAAATACCTGGGCTTTCCAGTAATTCAGACTGTTTACCAACAAAAATATAAAAACCCTGTTGACGTATAACAGAGGTTTACTAATGGAGGTGGCTGCACTTTCGTTAATTAAACATTAATTAACACCGCCCGCTTAAGCGTATGCTAAACGCGTATTTAAATACATAATATTAATCGATATAAAATTACTGTCCGTATCGTGTAAAAAAAAAATATTTGTGGAAATGTTTGTGAGAAATAATAAGAATGTGCGTGGCATAGAATCGAATGTGGATGGCGGATGTATAAGAATGGATGAGCAATGCATATTAATGATGATTTGATCCATTCTGACCGCAGTGCACCGGTAGTTCGGTTCAGTATGGTCGAGGAAACTGAAACGCTGAAACGCCGGAAGGAGTCTATGCAATATGGATGTCGTTAAATCAAGTTGATTTCACCTTCCCGAAATGGGCTCGCATGAATTTTAATGTTGTCAATGTATTGAGTGCACAGAGTTTATTATATTTCTTATAATTTAAAATTTATTTAAATTAAAAACTATAATTTGTTTTTAAGGTTAATTTATATAAATACAAATATTATTATTGAATCGCAGTAAATCTTATAGTAATTGTGATTATTTGTATTATTTTAATGATGATTTCAAATTTACGGTTAATATAATTAAACATCCAAGGTTTATTAAAGCTGGCTGGCTTTTTAAAGATTTTATAAAACATATTCAGTGTAAGTCAAAAGTAAAGCAACAAACATATTTTTAATAAAAACATATGCAAATAGGATGGTTATAAGAAACCATTTGTTTGTCAGATAATGTACCTTATAACTTGACTAACAATTGAAATTAAATATAAAATGTTTTTATAAGGTTTTTATGATTTTCTTTCTTTATTGAACAGTGAAAAGTAAAGCAAAACCGTTATAAATCATTTAATTTAAGTTTGTCTTTAGTAGTTTATGCATACTGTGGTTAGTTAATAATAACAATCGGAGGATTTTAAGAGCATCCAAAAGTGACCCAAATAAAAGTGCCGTAAAAAGCTCTTAAGATATTATATTTACATTTGGGGGTGTCTGTCAGTGCCATAAAACGTAGACTAAGATAAAATAATTTTTATGAAACTCAACCAACAGTTGGGTGTGAAGGAATAATGATGAGGTGCCCATTTTGTGTAAAATTGTACTGTTAGTAAAAATAAATGGTATAATTGATGATGTATGCTACCGTAAGTTGAGGAAAATACTCTTCTGTCGTGGATTTTCCAGCACGTTAATGATTCGAAACATCCAACTTCCAATAATGTAAGTTTTATGTAAGTTAAGTCCAAAATGCCGATCTAAACCCCATAGAAAATCTATGGGACATGATAAATTTTAAAATGAACAAAGCTTATTTGGAATCCTGTTTCAAAGCAATGATTGACAACCTTTTTTCTTCCATGAAAAGAAGATGTCAAGAAAGAACAAATAATTTATATACTATTAAATACTAATAAAAATATTAAAAACTTTATTTTGTTGATTTACTTTTGACTCCTTGTTTTATTTTATAATATTACATTATTTTTTTTTATTTTAAATCAATTATATATAGCTGATAAAAGGTAAGTATCGATATTGTTTTTAATTTAATGTACTAATTTAAATATACAAATGTATTTAGAATTTTTTTCTTAAAAATAAAACTTTTCCCTGTTAGTGTCCAAACTAATTTTATAGTTTATTTATGATGAGTATAAAATAATCAGTTTTTTATAGTAGTGCAGATATATAACAAATATTTATCTCTGTTCAATTTAGAATTATCATGATTTTTATTTTTTTATATCAGAATATATTTATTTATTTAAACAATACATTTATTATTAAAAGATAATAATATAGTTATAACATTGTTAATAACCTATCCACAAATATTTTAATATTTAAATAATAAATATAAAGAATTATAACTAAATCGATTGTTATGAGTGACTTTTATTATTAAAAATTATTAATTAAGTGGTTTAATTTCTGTTAACTTAAAATTAATATAATATTTATTATATTATATCGTTCCAAATCACCAAAATACATGTAAAAGTAATAAAAGTTCAAAATTTAGTAACTATTTTTATTAAACATAAACAAAACGCTTAAATTAAAGATTTACACGTAATCAAAACTAAAAACTAGTGATGATGATGGTTGTTGTGACCGTGATTGTAGCCATGGTGGTTGTTGTTGTTGTGGCCGTGATTGTAGCCGTGGTGGTTGTTGTTGTGTCCGTGGTTATTGTGTCCGTGATTGTAGTGACTTCCCCCGTGACGGTCTGGCTGAGGTTCAGGAAGGGCCATGATTGTGGCAATCAGAGAAACGATCATTACGAACACCTAAATCGGGAAAAATTAGCTACAAATTTATTCAAAATGTATGAGTACTTACCAACGCAAATTTCATTTTGGTTCTGGAGCTGCGTTTGCTTAACGGAGGACAACGATGAACTGATGCCTCATCGGACCCGTTTTGGAGTATATATAGGTATGCAATTCTCACCCCATTAGAGAGACGCCGGACTTTCCAGTTAATAATTCTGAATGTTGTCCGATAACGACAAAAATGCAGTTCCACGTAGTACGACTTTTGCGTCACTGGATGCATTCGAATTATAATAAAATCTGATCTTGTTTTGCTGCCAAACCAGATACGGGAAAATTTCGCGTGGCAATTTTTGTTATTGTTGTTATTGTTTATTTATATTTATTGAACTGAATTATTTCAGATGACTCTCGTTTTGTGGTTGCGGTTAAAAAAAACACCACAACATGGAAACATTAAGAGTGCCCAGCTCTTGGAAATAATTAAAGTAACAACAAAGAAATTTATTGATATTGTTTATATTGGTTTTCTATTTAACAAGTATTTATAACGTATAAAGAACGTATTCATAATATTAATTTACTATTGTTGCTTTACACAGTATTATAAAGAATACTGTACATCTAAGATATAAATATAGAAACTTTAATTTAGAAAGGGATTTTTAATGATTAAATCTATGTTATTTAATTTAATTTTAACACTGTGTATAATATCCTTTTTATTTTATAACTTTTGCTCATCTCTGTAGCACAAATTTGACCATTTGCCAAATATACGACAAGACTATAGTGCTTCAAGTTTCTTGAATTGTTGTGACGAGTTCATTTAAATTTGTTAAATTTTTATACCGAATTTGGTTTTAATACTGATCCCCCATGTTTTTTATAGGATTGACATCTGGAAATGGGGGACAAGACCTATGCCATAAACAAACGAACCTCCATGTTCTCAAAGTTCTTAAATCTATTTCAACAAGTCCCATTTCCACCAGGTTGGCTTTAATTTCAATTAACTGATTGATTAAATAATTATTGTATATAGTTACTATAATTTTGTCCATTGAGAAATAAAAAAAATATGTAATTTTTTAAGGAATAAAATTAGACTGATTGCTTTCATAATAGACACAAAATTAACAGAAAAAACAATAAACGTTATATACAGTTAAAGTGTCTATGGAACACCCAGAAAAATCGAATTAACTTAAATTAAAAAATAATTCAGCTTATAAATTATAAAACTACATAACTAAATATAAAAGAACACACTGTATAATAAATTTTTAATGCAAAAATTATCAAAATTTTATAATAATATTTTTATTATTATGGAAAGGCACCATAACAAACAAAAATTAAGAGCAATTGGAATAGAGGGTGGATTATCATTGTGTTACCCTATTTAACCAGGAGGATAACGCTAGGCCACATACTACGAGGATTGTTCGAATAGCATTCAAAGAGAATAACAAAAGCGTTTTACGTTGACCATCAAACTCCCCAGACTTTAATCCAATAGAAAAAGTATGAGATGCTTTGAAAAGAATTACCAAAACCATTATGACCAGTAGCAGGAGGAACTCCGGCCGGATATTAGCTTTTAATAAAAAAAATAAATATGCTATAATTATTATAAATAACATAATAATAAATTTGGATTTGGTATTATTATTTTAATTTTTGAAGAGGTTATAACATCATTTTGCAATATATTTTTTATTTAATTAGCAAAAAACACTTGTTTTTATTAATTCATTATATATTCACATTATTGGTTTTATTTCAATAATTTCAAAATATTCTAGACACCTTGTGTTTATTTTAATAAGTTGCTATAATTACGGCCACTACTATATATTTGAAAAAAAGAGCATACAAATATTTTATTTCAATGTTTTTCTACATCAATAATAATTATACACAATTTCAATTAAATGATCCGACAAGAACTTGTTTTATATTAAATTAATTATGTGCATGTAAAATTCAGAAGTTGAATATAAAAATAACCAAGCAAGCAACAGTACACGTTTCATTTAAAATTGTATGCCAGACTACGTATTAGCCAGCAAATTTTCAATGATCGAATCGTGAATTTGTTATGGTCAACGCGTAAATTCTTAGGTAATCTTCGCATCGCATTACGAGTCAAAGGAGCATCTTCGATATGATCGCGTAAGAATTTATTTCCGCGTGCCTCATAGCCAAGAACTTTTTTTTTATTTTACTTTCACTCATTCACAGTTCTCAGCCAAGCTGAAATGGTTCGCTTATTTGTTGAAATGTTGTGGGAAACCGAACCTTAAAAGAGAAGACCTAGATCTGAGGACAAACTGGTATCGGTTAACCCCCAAAATATGTTACACAAGGTCGTGTTTGCACGATTTCATACGCTTACGATGGATAAAGCAAAACAGTGCTTCTGGGTCAATTACATTCAAAAGATTGAGTGTGCGTACGTAGCGAACATAATAAGATCGGGCAAAGCAGGTGAATGCGAATAATGAAACGCTAAACGTCGACACCGTGAAGTAATGTGGATCAAGACTGCACATAAAGAAAATGTACTAGTAAATGAACCTTCGTCTTCAGTATTGTCTTGCATAAATTTACAAGTTCTGCTTTATAACACTGTAACACTTATATTTCAACAGGTTTAGTTTTAGTGAAACCATTTATTTGAACTTTATTAAATCATTATGAGTTGTGTAATAAAAACGGGTTTCTACTAAAGAAATATAATGATTATTATTAATTATTATAACATAGATACATAGAGAAGTAGTGTCTCATGGATAGATGGCAGCACCTTTATTAAGCAATTCATAGGCAACCCAATCTACAGACTACATATACGGCTCGAAAAGCGTTTTCGTTTTCGATGTGTATGTTTATTGAAAATAATAATTTCAGTTTTAATTTATATTAAAATAACTAATAAAAAAATTACTTTTAATTACACAAAATATTTCGAACAACCGAATGGAAATTTATTGCAGTTTTATTAATATATTAGGGGTCCGAAGATTTTATTGTCACGTAACGAATATATTATAATTCTATCCGCTTTATACTGCCACTTATTTAATTTAGCGGACCTTACGACGTTCAAGTTAAGTCAGTTTAGAGTTACTTCCCATTTGAATTTGTCCATTTAAGATATTGTTTCGTTAAAATGTGCAACGTAAAAAAAGTAAGCGATCCCAATTTCGATTTTGGTTATGTGTTGCTCAAATTTTAGAGTTAATTTTTTAATTTATAATCGATAATCAATATTTTCATACATTTTCTTTTTAAGGTATTGATCTTTTTATTCTTCCTGGTGATTGCCATCATGGCCAGGCCACAGTCCGATGAACCTCACTCCCACGAACACACGGACGAACACTACGACCCCCATTTGAACAGGGACATCGGCCATTACGAACGCGAAATTTTGCACCAGCAAAGACATCTCAACCATAAACAACAGAAACAGCACGGCCATTTCAATACACACTTCAACCACAACGGACAATATCTGCCCCACCATCACGGAGGACATTAATCAAGTAATTTTATGACGTTTTTTATATTTTTTTATCATGCAATTTATGTGCAATTATATACATATTTTGCATTTTTGTAGTAAAAATAAAATATTTAACAATTCTAATTATGGCGTCGTGCAAACGGGCAATTATAATGTTTTTAAGTAATTGATTTAATTAATTTAAAAGAGTATTTATTGTTTATGACAACCGGTTAGATTGAAAATCCAATTATTTTTCTGGGAGGAAATTTTAGTATAAATATCAATAGTTCCCAACCGATTCATCATGTGTTTCTATAATAGTTGATTAGCAGCTTCCACTTCAGCATGATTAAATTACTTGTAAGTTGATTTAATTTATTTATAAATGGTGGTGGTGATTAAATGATTTATTTAAAAAAATCAGTTTAATCTCTATGATACTAAATTCATCATTTTTAAATTCTAGATTTTTGTAATCTTTTCACTTATTGCTACAATAATGGCGCTTCCTGAGGCTCTTCCAGAGGCCATTCCGGGAGCTCTTGCTGGCTACTATGGCAGACGTGGACACTGGCATGGCCATGGTCATCATGGACATTGGCACGGTCATGGTCATGGTCATTGGCATGGCCATGGTCATGGACACTGGCATCGCCGTGGTCATCATTATGGATAATTTTCCATTATGCTACACATACACAATTTACTTATTACAAATTTTATATATGGCTTAAATAAAGTATTATGATTATAATCAAAATACATATACGTATGATAGTTAATTAAACTGGGTTAAAGTTAAAAGTATTTTATTTAATAAAATCATTATTTGAAACTGGTGGCTCAGCAATCACAATAATTGAAGAACGTTTTATGTTCCTGGTAATAATATAATTTGCATTTATCAGATAAAAACTGGTTGCATTTGCCTTTATGTACTTTTAAAGTCAAAGCATTCAGATAATCTGTATGCTATCAGGTCTTTGAAGCTTTGAAGGCTTCAATCAATTAAATCTTATGGCTGATTTTTATTAGGAACGGGCTATGTCGACACTCTTAACGCATTCAAAGAGGACGGCCGCAAATGGTGCTATTTTCTTTATTTTCACCAAACCGACTCAGTTATTCCGAGAACTAATGAGCGAGTCTTACATTTCTAATGTAATCTTAGGCATTAGTGACGTGAGGTAGTTTTTTCGCAAAACCGGAACGATTTTATATAGTGCCGCAGGTCGGTACTAAAGCGAGAATTGCACGTAAACAAACTGAACATTATTATGCGAATATTCAGAAACAGAATTTTACTCTTGCGAAATCAATAATTGCACATAAAATATAACGGGACGGGATGGAGCACAACAACTACAAATTCGTTCATCGACTTTAATTTCGTCGTTTAAACACAAGAACACAGTTTCTGTGAATATCGTTTTACAGTTACAGAAGAGAAACAACCATCGTAACAATTACAATAAAATATTATTTAGTGCCATCCGTTTCTTGGGACGGTCCTGCAGATCCAGCTCTGGGGAATTTCAGTAAATAAAAGCGAGTAGTGGTTCGTTGCGTATCTGTGATTTCAGCGGATACTCATTAACGTTACTTTTTTTTTCATTTGGCCAGTCTGAAAAACCCCACAATCCAGTTCTAAGCCCCACAACACAATGTCCACTATAAATATAACAACCACCGTTCGCAGACTTCAGTTTACAACCGATTTTCAGCCGATTGTAACCAAGTGTTCCATTCGCGATGAAATTTTTTTACGTAAGTTTATCAGCTTTTTTTATTTTAATCCGATTAGAGTTGCTATTAGCACAGAATAAATAACTATTATATTCTCTGCTATTAGTAAGTGGGTCGGAAATGGCACCACTCTCCTGTATTAACAACGTTACTGTATGTAATTTCAGCTTATAAATACGTAATTAATTGTAATCTTTTCCTGTATTGTTAACTTTCTCAAATTCTACGTTATTATATTTCTAGGCTCTTCTGTTCGTCGTTTCGATGGTGACAATGTGCATGTCCACTCCTGATCCACGCCATTATTCGAAACCGCAATCTGGAGGTTATCAATCGCATCCTCATCCACACAATCCACATAACTATGGAAATCCTCATCCACACTACGGACAACCACACAATTATGGGGGACATCCACATCATGGTTAAAATTCAGTTTCGTAACTACAAATCTTGTTTAGATTTAATAAACATTTTATTCTAATTGTTGTTTTCATTAACATTTTCCTTTCAACAACGATGAAACTACGAGAAATAATTTACTACTAAACTGTAAAACATAAATAATAAAAATCCTTTCTTCAAGTAATTAATTAAAATAAACACTGTCAAGTGTCTAGGGAACACCTAAATATTTTGAAGTGTTTTTTACTAACTAAATAAAAAATATGTTCCAAAAAGATGTTACAACCCCTTCAAAAATTAAAATAATAACATCCATCAAATATCCAAATATTAATTATTATGTTATTTATAATAATTATGCCATATTTATTTATTTTTTATTAAAAAGTATGTCCGAACAATTGTCTACGACCTCCCTACATCGATTTGGCGTAATCAATATCAGCCTATCGAGGTTTTGGTCCATATTTCCTTCTGTACCGCCAAAATTAGCTGATGCTGGTCTACATAATGGTTTTGGCAATTCAAAAGTCTTCTTTTCATAACATCCCATACTTTTTCAATTGGATTAAAGTATGGGGAATTTGCTAGCCAAGGTAAAACGCTCGTGTTACTCTCTTCGAATGCTATTTGAACGATTCTCGCAGTATGTGGCCTATTCTGGAATTTGGGCTCATATTGGTTAAATAGGGTAACACAATGGGTAAAACTATGTTGTCGCATTCAAAGTGGTTCCCATTAAAAAGAACTCGGTTCTTCTGCCAATATCAATTCCTCCCCAAAGCATCAATGAACCTCTTCCACGTACGTACGTATGCTTCCAGAATCTGGGTGGTGTCGAAATCTTGACTCACCAGAAAAGAGAATACGGCTCTAATCATCAGGACCCCAATTATGTGTGATTAATGTGATTTCCAGGGAAAATCGGGGTACCCTTAAAGGTCGTCTCTGAAATAGATCTTGCTCTCGGACATGGTTTCTGACGGTTTTAGCTGACACAATCACATTGTGGGTCCTATGAAGTTCTTTTTTTAGCTCGGGAGCTGTTACGGATGTCTGCAAAAAGAAAAAGTGGTCTAGTACCGTGGTAATTATGCTACTGCATCGTGGATGTCTTTCTTTTACGTCATTATACTCATTGTAAAGTCTCCACAATCTGCTTATAACACTCACAGATGTGTCTATTTGACCAGTCACTCACACGTTGTGATGATCCACCCTCTATCATCCCAATTGCTCTTAATTTTTATCACTTAGATAATGCCTTTCCATAACAAGAAAAGCATTTTTATAAAAATTTGAAGAATATTAGGTCAATAACACAAGATGTCCTAAATTACATCGTTTAACGGGTACCCAAAAATACGATAAATAATAAAAAAACATTATTATTTGCATTAAAAAATGTGATCTACAGTGTGTTTTTTAATATTTAGTAATGTTGTTTTATAATTTATTTTTTAATTTAATTTAATTCGATTTTTCTAGGTGTTTCCTAAACACTTTGACAATATGTGTCCTAATAAATGTGGAGTAAATTCAATGATATGTTTTTTCATGATTACAAGTAGTAATAAACAAGTGTATCACACCTGAAACATTACGCGCGAGAACGCATTCCGGTCATGACACCTGTAGTTTACGCAATTACAATACAATTGGTTCATTTGTGCGCCGCTGATAAAACCCAATACGTATTCATTAAACGTGGTTGCGTAATTAAAAGCGCCATAATAAAATTCACATATTCATATTTGTTTGTTGGCTGTTCATTGTTTATTTACCTGGAGGATTATGCGAGGAATGCAAAATAACCAGTTCCCGTTGGCAGATTTATGCCCGGAGATAAGCCACGGGGTTTATTGTGTTTAGAGTTTTTTTATATATTATAAATAGAAGATGAGTAAACTTTTATAAAAAGATCTAGATTACACTTAACGTTTTTAATAGTGAAATTATAAAAAAAAGTTGTTAATGCATTTACATCCCGTTTAAATTCTGTTCTCATTAATTTAGATTGGTTTTGTTGTTGAAGAGAGCTTTCAACAGTTTCGGACACACCTAACATAACACCACCGAGATACGTTCGCATAAATTGAGGCCGTTGAATAAACATTTAAAATGTATAATGCACCAAAAAAAAAGTGCTGCTGGCATCTGCAATGGACAATGTTTCGCTGTACCCGCCCATTAAATTCCTGCGATTTCATTTTTCTACTTACTATTAAACAGGTGTTTTCATTCATGAAAATTCCATTCTCTCGTTGCATTCCTTTAATGAGTCGACTTACAAAAATCGCAATTCCGCTGCAACGTTGAAATAACAACGTACGAATTTCTCGACGGTTGGATAAATAAGTTGCAAGGATTAATAAGCCTCGCAACGATTTCCGAATATGTTTGATAATATACAATACATTCCTTGCAAGTTGTAATTCATCATTTACCAATGCTTGCTTATTTTCAATCCTTTTTCAAATTACTCTTTTTTTGTATTGCAAAAATTTAAATGCAACTTTGCTCCCGATGATGCAGTGATTTTCTCACACTGTCGCAACACAATGCATTCGTTGAAAATAATACGGCTAAGCAGTTGCGAATTGTTTATACCATTTTCACATGAATAATCGCCGAAGTCCGAAGAACAAAAGCAACAGTAATTGAGCAATGGTGGCACGCAATCTCGCGCTTTCTGAGAAAATCGTCTCTTTGCTTTTTTGCCAATTAAATGAATTCCATTTCATTTATTATAATGATTAAGATAAAAAATATTTTTTTAATGATATAAGTGTGCTATTATTTGAAAATTCTCGAGTTCATAAATTAAATTTAATGATTTTTTTTTTTTTTTTTTTGAAAGAAACAATACTTTGCATTCATGGTGACATATTATGTATGTATATTAATATTAAAAATTAAACAAAGTTAAATTGCTAGTGTTTTTCTTAAAATAAATTAATATCATTATAATTAGAAATAATTAATCAATAGAAAAACCCTAAACACTACTTGCTTAGCCAGGTGATTGTCGCCATCTATCAGTCGATAGCCAGATTCAATATGAGTAGCAAATATAGAAAACATTTTACAAATGCTCTGATGCCAAGTTTATATAAACTATCAAACATGTTTTGACTGACAATTAAATAAATATTTTTATCTTGTAATCCCGTTTATGTTATCGATTTGTAGTATATGCTTGTAAAGATAATATTGAATTGTTCTTTAATTAAGCTATTATTAAGTAACATCTTTTGTGTCTTAAATATATATTCACATTTTAATAAATAGCATTTGGCAATAAGTTTGGAGATTCCCATTGGTACTCTGTGTTCCAAATCAAAGCAACAGAAAGCAAGCTCAATTGTTGCAGTAAACAAGTTCGTTCGAGTGTCATTCGTTATATTATTTAATTGGTAAATATATAAAAATGTTTTTATAATAAATTATTAATTAATATTTTGAACATTTAATTTTTTGGTTTTTAGGTCTTTCAAAATAATCAAATAATTATTGCACAACAGATTGAAATTTAATTATAGTATAATGCCGAAGAAATAGTTTTTAATTGAAATTTAATTTATTTCAATTTCATATTTTAAAACTGCCAAATTATTAAATTTTAATTATTTGGTTTTTAAACCTTTTAAATTAATTAAATAATTATTGCACAATAAATTAAAATTTAATTTTTAAGTAACAGCAGAAATAGTTTTTAATTGTAATTTTAATACTTTCATTTTCATATTTTAGAGCTCTCAAAATATTAAATAAAAATTATTGCGCAACAAAATGTAATTTTATAATAAAGTAATTATTAAATAATAATAAGTATCATTTTTAGACAACATGGTACCCAATTGGTCATTTAAGCCACCCATTTGGACCGGAAACACCTATGCTTTATTAGTTTCCGATGATGTCAACAAAATTCCCGATACAAAATTAACTGATTTCATCGAAAAAAGCGATGATTTCCCTTTGGACTTTCCCGTACAAACTGGTCGATGTAAAACATTAAAACAGTACGTCCAAGACGATGTTTTAGAAACCAACATTAACTCAGCGTATCCAATCATTCACGAAAATGCCTTATATTTATACGCGAAGTACATTTTATACAAGAAATATGAAGGTAACGATATAGAAAAAGCCGTTTTCGCTAACATGACCCTGAAAGAATTCATAAACCGACTGCTACAAAAACGAGCTGTTAAATTCATGGGACGATTCGATTCTTTTAAATTATTAAATGGTGCGAAAGGCACTAGAAGATGGGAAACCATAGGAACAGCCCAACAAAAAAAGCCGTTACTTCTTGAAGATTATATCAGTTACGAGGAAATTAAATTATCCGTGTTCCTTTCTGTCAGCTCTTACACTTACTTTGTCAATGTTGGTGACAGAAAAAACATGGCAAAATATGCAACCGACAGGAATAACATTGCTGACACAGGCGTTATAGTTGGTTTAATCGGAACTCGACTGAAAAAAGAGAATGTCATGGAATATCAAGAAATGGTCATTGACAAGAATCAAAACACAAAAGAAAATGGTTACGGTGTTTCCGAGCCTAACATACACAATCTATTTGCAGAATTTTATGAAGAAAAATGTATGGATTACGAAGAGGCTGTGCAGGAGTTGAAGAGCTTACCCAAAGATAACAACAGATACGTCGTAATTGACAAGAAAACTGATAAAATATTTGATAATTATATTTACTACAAAAGAATGTCGCTGACAGTGGACACATTATTAATAGAAGCTAACCATAGAGCGCATGAAGCTAAAACCACTGCCTTCATTCACGTTGTTGGACTCGGATTGGGTGTATGGAGAATTTCCTCACACCAAGACAAAGTCTACATGGACATTTTCGCAGAGAGATTAAAACAAATTGGCAGACATTTAACATCCATAAGCGACATAGTATTTTCGTACATTTCACAACCCGACTGTGGAGGATATAAACATGGCCAAACTTTCAAGATAAAAGACCATCCTGGTATAAAAATACACATCAACAAACGAAATCCCCATGAAAAACTCAAAGGCCAAGACGAAGGTAAATTGCTGGTGATTTCTTATGCATGGGATGGAAACGCATTGCCTGGTAACGAATATTGGGACGGAAAATTGGGTTCGAGTGGTGATTCTGCAGCTGCATCTTCGACACAAATTACCGAACTTCATAATGCTCACATCAATCCGAAGGTAAATGCTGATAATTTACGCGTGGCCACCAGAACAGGTGTTGTCAGCTTTGAGGAATATCAGGAGCTCAAAAGGATCCAGGAGATGAAACGAAAAAAAAGTGTCTATCTAGGAAATGATTAATTTAGTGATACGTGAACTTTGTATGTATTTTGAGTATGTTATTTGGATTTATATAAATAAAATATAAAAAATAGATATATAAATAAAATATAAAAATTGAAAAAATTAATAAATTATTATATATAGTACAACAAATATTATTTATAAGTATTTCTCAACCATGTCATAACTATAATTTGGATTTTCCAGTTCATATTTTCAATTTTAGAAGTATTGATTTGTATATATGTAAACAATATATGTCCTTGACACCTGATTCATAGGAATATCTTTTCCCAGGTAGTAAATGGGTCGTTTACATAAAATGTGGGTAGACTAAAACATTTCCATATGGTAGTTGTACCAAATAATATTTTTATTGTAAATAATGTATCTTTTTATATTTAACATACATACAAAATATATATTCATGCGTTGATAATTATATTTTATTTCATTTTTATTTGTTTCTGATAATCGTTAAATTTAACCAGTCCTTTGTCTAAAGTGGCAATTCGCAAATTGCAGGCACAAAGACCAGGGTTAATATGTGCGTTATGTAATTCAGCAACTTGGGTGGAACAAGCTGCAGCAGGATCGCTGCTTGAGGTTAACTGACCCCACCAAAACTCGTTGCCAGGCAAAGAATTACCATCCCATGCAAATGTCACCACCAACAATTTTTCTGAAATAATAACAATTAAAATAAATTGTGCAGAATAAACAAGAATTACCCTTCGACTCCCCACTAAGTTTTTTATGTGGTTCCCTGTTTTCAATATGGATTTTTATGCCGTGCAACGGATGGTCCTCGATTGGTAACAAATCGCCGTTCTCATATTCCCCTAATTTAGAACTTTTGATATAGGCGAAGCATGTATCACTGATGTTATGTAACTGTTTTCCAAGACATCTACAAAAAATTATAAAATCTTAGTTTGCGAATCGTACAATATTATTACCTCAGTCTATCGCCAAAAACTTTCATAAAGTATTCATCTTGATGTGGAGATATTTTCCAAACTCCTAATCCTATACCGACTACATGGACGTAAGCAAAAGTGTTTTTTAATTTTGCTCTATCATTAGCTTCAATTAAAATTGTATCAATGGACAGTGCCAATCTTTTGGCATAAGCATCATTATTAAAATACCAGTTATTTGGTAGTTTTACATATTTCTGCTCATTAGAAAATTCTTTTTTCAATTTCTTATAAGCTGAACAAGGTTCCTCATAGAAAGAGAGCATCAAATTTGGCATAGAGTGCTTTGAAGATGAATAACCGTTTTCTTTAGTATTTTGTTCTTTAGCTACTATAATTTCTTGTTGTTCCATGACTCCTTGTTTCGGGCATCGCGGTCCAATCACTCCCATTATTATCCCTTCTTCTTCTATTTTACTTCTATCCGTTTCATATATCCCCCTATTCGAACGATTGCCGTCATTAATAAAATGTGTATATGAAGACACTGATAATAAAGCCGACATTTTTATTTCGTCATAGCTAAGGCACTTTAGTATGGATAAATCATGCTCTTTGTCTGTTCCAACTGTGCTCCAGTCACTTAACATAGAAGAACTTCCATCTGCGAGCTTATAAGCATCAAAAATACCAACGAAAATTACTGCTCTGCATTTTAACAGTCTGTCGACGAATTGTTCCATTGTCATATTTTTGTACAATTCCTTTTCTTTATTACTTCCATATTTGCGTTTGAATAATAAAAATCTTGCGTACAAGAGCAAGGAATATTCGTGCAGTACTGGATAGACGGAGTCGATGTTCCTTTGCAAAATTTCTTCTGGCACTTTTTGGCGAAGTTCTTCACATTTAATTGTAGAAATAGGAAAATTTATAATTTGATTAAAATTTTCAGACCTCTCTATTAGATTATTCAACGAAATATATTCCACTGGAGCTAAAGATGAAGTCGCAAGTAGTTTTAATTCGTCGGTTGTCCAGAGAGGAGTTTTGGAAGGCCACATATTTAATTTTTCACCATTTACATATATTGATGCAACCACACTGTGAATCACTGACTGAAAATGTTTATACATTGCGATTATATGCTTCAACCTTTTCTGGGGAAACACAAATAAAATATTGTGTTATAGATATAGAATTTTAGTTTGAGAAACACTTGATTACGCCACTGTCCAGCAGATGTCACTATAAGTATGTAAAATACTTTTAATGTTATTTTAGTTGCCTATTCAAAGTGGCAATATTAATATTGTGTTCCTACTATGTATTATATTAAATAATTTTTGAGTACAAGGAGCCCATTTAAGAAGAAAATATTTTAAATTATATTTATATATTTTTAAATATAATTATAACGAATAATATGTCAAATGATAGACAATAATACATACTATTCAATTTTAAATGTAAATGGCGAGTTTATGTTTGATTATTTTTTATATATACCTATATACTTTCATAAAATTTCTACTAATTTAATTTCTAAAAAAATTTCCGTATTAAAATTTGACATAAATTGAGTTAAGCAACCTGATGTCACGTGAAACTCTTAGACCTCCCATAAAAATTAGTAAATTAAAATATAAGCAATTAACTGTAATGCAAGAGACAATGGGAATGGAATTTTTATTGCTGATCGATCTTTTAAAATCGCAGTTAAAAAAATTCCATTTTGGGAAAATTAATAAGATCGATTACATGCACTAGTGTTATTGTTTAACGACCGTTTAATGAACGGAAACGTTACAACCATAAGAAATACAATTAAATAACGGTTAATTATATTCTACAACTCTGCAATAAATCGATTACATCTTTTCTTAATTAGAAAATTATCCGTTGAGAACAGTAATTTGTAGATTGAGAATTTTCCTTTACCTAGATTAATGTATGATTGTTTTTAATTTCTTCTATTTTGTTTACTTTCTTATTATCATATGCTGTCTTGCACCAAATCGAAGTACTTTTTAGTTACACTTTTGTAATATATCATAACAACACTACTATAAGATATTTTTGTTTGATGAATTAAATTCTGTTATAAATTTTGCCCATCGCCTAATTAAATAATTACTTCATTCAACATTCCATATTTTATATTAATCAGTCGTTTTGTTAAATTTTCTATTCCATGTCAGGAAGGAAATATTGGATCAGTTTTTGTGTTATGAGGAAGGTGCATTGTTCACCATTTATTGCTGTTTATTTAAATTATCAGATTAATAAATTATAAAATAAATTATTTCATTCAATTTATCGTTACAATTGATTTCAAGGCTTGTTTGTAATTAATCCTCATCCAAACCGATAATGAAAACAAAGTACTCCCATGGAAAATGCCCAATTATTTCACAGGTCAGTGTTGTTTGTGCTCCGGTTGGATTCCCGGCAATTAAAACCTCATTATTATTATCTAATTTTACATAATAAGGAATGGAATTGGTTAGACTAAATTATGTTTTGTTTCCAATGGGGGAATTCTACAGCTTTTTTTGTGCTTTAAAGGATAATTTTATTTTTATGTTCACAATTTAACACTTACGATTATATTTAACATTGGTACTAATTTTGTTCATAATTCGCATATTGTAAAAAAAGTGATAATTATGGAGATCCATGGTAGTTGACCTAAATATTTTCCATCTGGTACTAAATAAAATCTTCTAGAACCCAATTAGTGTCCAACATCGAATTATACAGTTAACCGTTTCGTACGACTTGATATTGACAATAACATACGGTGTTTAATCAAATTACTTAATTTTTTTGTGTTATTAGGATTTAGGATAGCCGTTAGAAAGTAAAACTCGCGTTATGTCGCGACGTAACGGATTCGATTTCGTTGAAATTCCATGTGACTGTTAGGTAATATTGCACAGTAATTAATGTAGGTCAAACGTTCTGAAAAGTGGAATAAGGTTGTAAAGATCGAATGCACTTGAGTCGTTGCATTTAACAAAGAAAGATTTTTAAATATTTTTTTAGGAATTCTCATATTTTAGAGTATTAGATTTATTGTTACAAACCTTATAGATAAACCATTGATGAGGACAACAAATTAATGTTTTTAAATATGAAAAATGGGTACAAATATTGTACGATTACATAAAAGATAACAACACAAGTATAAAATATACATTATATACACATTAAATGAAAGTACAAATTTTACTGTGGAATTCCAAACAACATGTAATTTAATAACAAGTTTACATAAGTCCAAAAAATTGAACCAGTCGTAAAGGATATCCTTAACAACACGGGTGGGTTGTTGTTTGCAGTTAATGGAAGCGGGTCTTCCCAAGATTCTTTCGAGTGCAGTCTTGCATAATTTTAGCTGTCCGCATTTACGGCGGGATTCCCATAGTTTTTGTTGTTTCAATCATTGAATCGATTTCTAAATATTTAGCCAATTATGCTTACTCACTCCAACTAATCTCATTCACGGTTGTTTTGTATTGCGGAATTGTGTTATTGATTAGAACTAGACGTTACTGAAACGTGTCATACAATATTCAGTTAGAAAATGAGGGTTCCGAGCATAAAGACAGATTTATGTAAAACACAGTTCAGATAAATAAAATAAAATTTATCGAGAAATTGGAATTCCCGGAGACGGGATCGATATCCGAGGCTGGTTTCTCGGAGCATCAAATGAGAGTCGGTGCTTTGTATTCTCGGTTTCTCGGCAAATTTTAGGAATCACGTTTCGAGCACACTGACCCAATTCGACTTCGGTTAACTTCAAATGAACGTTTAATGTGCAATTTAGGTTTAACGAAATTCGACTGTTTCCACTGAAATTTTAAAATTTAACACGCAGAACAAAAAGGGCGTTTTAAAAATAATAATAATACTACAACATCGCTTCATTTAATTCTTGTACATCATAAAATTGTAACACTAATTTTTGTTTTGTACCCACACATGAAAGAGAAACTCGTAATGTAATTTCTAAACAACATACTTAGTTTCATATTAAACCACAGGAAAAACTATTCTTACTTAATATTAAATTCTTAGACAATGTAATATATCGAATTTTGATCATAATTCAGAATACCACCAAAATAAATATGTCACACTGTTTCACGAAACTATATTCACAAAATTCTGGTTATTGGTTATATGCCAAATCATTTTTAAAATGTCCATTCACAAGGAAAAAACATGAATCAGATTGTATAATATCGTTATCTGCCAAAAAATAAACATTCGCCAAAATTTTTCATTGATCATCGGGAAAACACAAAACACAGAAAACAAATATATATCAAATATTGAGCAATTTTGTCACAAAAGAACATAATCCTGTCTTTATTATGTATTTTCCTTTTAAATCTAATTTGTCACAAACGTACAGGGACTTATTTATCTAAACCCATTAGAAAGAAGCCATAAAGGTTTCATAAAACAGTAATATACATCCATTGGCGACAACTTCCGGAATAACTATAATGCATTCCAAACGAGATAAAAGTGAGGCGATATAGATTCTAAGTGGGCTTTTGTTTTAGGAACTGAAATATTTAAAATTCCAATGTGAATTAAAATAAGATGAGATTTTGTTATCGCTTATTCTTGTACATTTGAGTTGTATGGTTAATGTCTTAGTATTTGAGCAATTTGTTAATTGGCAACAATGCTAATGAAAAAAGTGAATTTGCCAGACAACGTTAACGGAATATAACAGTTTTTTCCAATATTCTAATTATAATGCAAATAAAAGATCAGATAAAGTAAACTGGGAATTACAACGTCCAACCAATATCGTTAAACGACCACATCCATTAGTTATTATAGCCTAATTAATTATGACAATTTTAGAATCTTCCAGGGCAGTTAATTGTGCAGCAATTTATTGATTGCCTTACGAAAATGACCTGTTATTGTTTTCGAATTCGAATATTGTACGCAGAAATTATATTAAAAACTGCTTCACCAACAATAAGCATACGGCTCGCGAAATAGTGCTTAGACAGGGAATGTTATGTGACGAAGAGCACATACTAAAACATACCTAAAGGTACGTGATCACATGCACATCGGTCACATGACATTTTTTAAGGCTGGTCAGTGAAGGAAAGCGCATTGGTTAATGAGTTAAAGGCGCAGATGGTTTCAAAATCTTCTCTCTGTGCCATATAAATTTATTGAAGGTACATCATAAAATGATGCATTTCGTGTAATAGATTACTTTTATTTTTAATCCTTTATTTACTATTGTTAATCATCATTATGATTTATTATAAAAATCCGCTACAATTTTTCGTGTCATTTTGTTATCTGATAGTTAAATAATAGCAAAGATAATTGATATGCACATTTTAAGGCTTCCTGGAATTGATCATTGGTATAATTAATAAATAATCGTTTATTTACTGTTAGGTAGTTCATAAACCTATTTAAATTCAAATTAAGTGTGACTGTAAATAATTATTGTAAATAAATGTAAGTGAGCCATATTAAAAATATTTTTAATTAAAGTTCCTTAATTACTGTTGCAGATATAATGTCAATGTTTTCAATTTTGATAAATTTCCTTAATATAATATAAATCCACTCACACAAAGGAAGATGCATTCTAAAAATAAACTGCTGTAAAAATACTTAAAATTCCTGCCACATATATTCATCATCTCTTATCATCTTAATTATTTAACATCGTGATTGCAATTTAGTGTGAAAAGATAACTATCATTATCACATAAAATAATGCCATTACTCATACAAAATTAAATAGCTGGCATAGTTCAGATATTATGGTAATATACACAACAAACAACTAATGAATCATCAGAATCCCCGATGTATTGACCTCTAGTATGTGCAAAAAGCGGATGCTAAGATACAGATTATGTCCTGTGAAAATTACATTATTGTTTCGTGATTCACATAACAATGCAATTTGTTTTGATGTTGGTAAAATGTGCATGTTTTCCACCGATTAATCTGCGAGTTGTTTATTCATATCGACTTTCGATTGTTGTTGTGTTATCGTTTATTTGTTTGTAAAACACACATCTCGAAATTCACACAGTAAAACATCACACTTTACCATGCTTCAAGTTTATTACATCTCAATTATCAAACCATATAAACAGCGTGCGTCGTTAAGACAAAGGACATTAAACAACAGTCCGTGACATTAAAATATATTTCCTTGTACTACATCAGGGAAAAACTGATTTCCATCGTACACACCGACACAATTTCCGAGTACCGGTTGGTACCGCCGCTGTCGTCGTAAGGCAATTGCACAGTGTGAATTTCAAATGGCGTCAATGCCGTTTCTCGGAAAACGAAATGTGCACGAGACTTGAATGAAGAAGGCTGGCCTGCTGCGACTGGTAAATCCCTCGCTATGAATGGAGGAGTCAATCGAAATTGAAAGTGGCGTTTCGGGGTCAAGTATTCGCGCCACTGGCGAAACACCAGTCGGAACCGGACAGAAATTCTAAATTTATCCGACACTGGCACGTATGATCACCCACATCTATTACATGTAGTTTTAGATCTTTTGCCATTGTGCGATCAGGCCAAACCGTAAACTATACTACTACTACTACTACTACTATAAACTATGTAGATTATACCGTCAGTGGTCAAAGTAATATTTTTGAAGAGTATGGTACATTCATCACTGATATTATTCATGTACTTTAAATAAGCAGTAGGTACTTGTTGTAAAAATAAAATACTAGGAATTTATAGATCTTATTATCAGTAGTAAAAATAGAATATTCTTAGTAGAATTTTTTTATAGATTTTAAACATACAAGTATGTTTCGTTTGATCCTAAAATCAGTTAATTTTTTAATAAATATTATTAAGTTGTTTACTTTAGTTAAAACTTGTGGCGACACGATAGATCCATGCAACAATTAGAAACCGAAATACATATTTATACAAAATAAATTAGTCAAGTGGATGATAGATAAAAATCTCAATTGATGTAAGTATAATTTGAGTGTTCCAGACTGTGGATTGATCACAAATAAGTAAGAAATTCTGTACAGTATTTATAATATATTACTAATGGTAGGTAGTTTGACTTTTCAATTCTATGCTGATGATTGACTTTTAAATTGGATATAGATAATCTACACATGTATTGGTAATTAAGGAGAAGTGTCTCAAGTGATTATTATTACTAAGGTTGTTAGTTTGCAAAAGACTTTGACCTGGACCAATCTACTTCGGATTAAGCAACAGACCATAAAACTCAAATGCGGTTCCCTTATCCCATTATAGCCAATAAAATGTCTCGACTTGTTTTTGACTTATTTAAGAAGTGTTGGCATTTACACTTTTGTAGGCTTTGTCAGGTACTTTAAAATTAAAATAATATACTATTCATAATTTGTCTTTCTTTTTAAATTATAATTTGTTTACCTGACCCTTGCAAGTTTAAGTGATCTTAATATTTATTTCAGGGCATTTACGACCTATAAAGGAAGTCCATTGAAAAATACAAATATTAGACAGATTCTTCAATTGGATACATTGTACAAAGTTAGTTATCTAAAGCTATACAGACTTAATAAGGTTTTCAAGGAGATTTGTAACATTGTCAGAAATACATAGGGTCCCATAGTGATCGAAGATCAGATTTAATTTGAGTATTATATATTAAGTATTTTACACTTTGAATGTTTCTTTTATTTTTGATGGCACAGACCACTCTGTGATTAAAAAATGTTTTTACTTTAGAATACTTAATATTTTGTCAATTAATATTTTAAAAAAACTGAATTATTTATTGTAATACTTGAAAGCAATTGGTAACTTTATGGGGGAACTTTAAAATTATTTTATTTTCAATTTCATTGTTTTATAAAAAATAATATTTCTGAGACAGTAAATCTTTCCATTTCTTCCATTCTGTAATATCTGTATAAATTAATGAATTAATCCTTGCAACTTTATATTAACTTAATATTTATTTCAGGATATTTACGGCCTACAAAAGTAGTCCTTTGGACAGTTATATAGTGTTACTCAAGCTTCAGGTCTTAATAAAGTTTTCAAAACATTTTCAAAAATACATTTTGACTGATACAGATCAGTTTTAATTCGAATATTTTGTATCATAAATTATATGTTGTTTTGGATTAAACGTTCTAAGCCATTAAAAATATTTCTATTTTGGAACGCTCAATATTTAACTAATTAAAAAAACTGATATTAAAAAATATCTTCAAGTTATTTTATTTTCTATTTCATTGTTTCATAAAAAATATCAGTGATTAAAATGACAATAAATTCTGTAAAGTTATTCATATCATATGTAGTAATAAATTTTTGTTTAAAATATTTATAAAAATAAATGGATTACCCCTTATAACTTTAAGTGATCTTAATATTTATTTCAATGTATTTATGGCCTGCAAAAGAAATCTATTGAAAAGCATAAATATTAAGTAGATTATTCAATTGGATATATTATTGAATTATATTGAAGAGTTATATCCTCAGGTTTTAGGCCTTAATAAGGTTTTCAAAAAGATTTTTAAACTTATCGAAGACCACATTTAATTCGCATATTGTATATTAAGTATTTTATACCGTAAATTATTATGTTACTTTGGACTAACGGACTTTGGTCGCACAGACACATCCTATAGATCCTATCCAATGGAATTAAAAATCTTTTTTCTTTGAAATACTTAATATTTTATTATTTAATATTAAAAAAGCTGAAATATTTATTGCAGTACCTAAAAGCAACCGTTAACTTTACACAGGAATCTTAAAATTATTTTATTTCACTGTTTCATAAAAAAAACAAGTATTTCTGAGATGCTGTCGATGAGCAGAGAGATTGAATGTTATTATAATAAATATTAAAATGCAATTTCACCAGTAATAATATTCTTTTTAAAATGTCTATAAAAATAGATAAATTAACAATAATTAATTTGTAGGCAATCATGTTGTGTTCTTGACAGACTTTTATTTTATATGTTTTTATATATTTGATGTATTGTTGTAATTAAACTATTAAAAAAACTTATTATTAAAGCTTTTTAAGAAAATTTATTAATTATATGTCAAAGAAATTCCTATTGAATTATCTGTAGAGATCGAACTCCAAACTTGTCGAATCCGGTTTGTGAAAATACGTTAAGTCTGGCCTGTGTCGACATGCTGGCAAGATAGGTAGGCGATTTGTTGCGTTGTCAGTGATCACCGGAACGTGTGGTACAGATTAGTCCTAACTTGTTTTTCCTAGACTTAATTGTAACAGTTAATTGCAATTGCCGCCCGTTCGACGTCCTAACAAGAGAAAAACACCGAAATAATACGTGCACCTACATTATCTCTCTACGAGCGTTAATTAATCAGAATTGACAATTACATTGTGTGTGTGTGGCATTCCTCGACGAGTTAAAAACGGGCCACTTTCTTCGGACAGCATCGAAAAGATACGTCGGAATTCTCACGTACGCGTCGATTGGAAGAAGTCAATGAAAATTTAGTCCGTTAGCTATAAATTTATAAGTTGACCATGAAGCCGGTGGGACCGCTAAACAATTCATAATCGACTTTGGAGGTTGACGTCTAGTGGATTTCTACTTCTGAGAATTTTGCAATGACATAAAGCTTTCTTCCAATTGTGCCGTTAGCAATCAAGGAAATCCTGCAAATTGGATTTTACCAATTCAGCACGTTTAATTCAGCGTTATGAAATGTTGCATTATGTGGAATTATTAATTATTACATGCAATTATCTCTACTGTGATGTTGGTTTTGCTAATGTTACAAGTTATGGTGACTCAGCACACTGTACAGAATACATTTTAAATAGGCAAAGTTTGCTAACAATTTTGCAATGTTTAATTAGAATGTAGCCTGACCATCCTCGTTTTAAAATGGGACATTTTTTAACGACTGGAAAATTTTATTACGGATAATACCCAAATTTAATGTTCACTTGCGGTTGTACATTTGACATACATTCGAAACAATCAGATAAAAAAAGGGTTTTTACAGTTCGTTCAGTTAATTGGGCATCTGCAATTGCGTATTTCGCAATCATTGGTAATGCGTCTCAGGTGTAAAAGTTGAGGAAAATCCTGGACGATATAAATGTACCGATAATTTGTGAAAAACACTACTTACTATTCTGTGTTGTGACAAAAAACCTGAGTTCGCAGTAGCATAAACAATTATGCAAGGTCAATGACAAATTATTTATAACTTCATGTTTCTAAATATACGATATTTAAACTCGTTAAAAATAGCGTTCGATTGTTTTAACGGACATCCTCAAAGCCGCATTTGTTGCAAGGTCGAGAAATCCCCGTGCTGTGTTGCAATAGGGGATTTTAAACAATAAAGCACAATTAGCAATGGATTTTTACGTAAGCTGCATTTTTAATACGCTGGGAGCATAAATCCCCCAAACTCTACCACTCCTATTTCCTTCAAGGAATTATTCTATACCGTGGTACATGATATTTCAAACGTACCCATATTGTGTATGTGTGTGATACATGATATTTCAAATGTACATCAAAAACTGAAATGAGGAACTGTTGCAAACACTGACAGATTTTATTGTTAAACTGCTCGATTCTTGCAATGTCAGATATGTAATACTAAGTAATCCTAAAATAAAACTTCTCTCTCAAATAGTCGTTCTGCTAAGTGTGAATATGCACCTCTAAGAATTTATTGGCTCCAAGTCAAATGAGTCAATGTACTCTATGCCAAGAGCACACACCAGTTGATTATTTGGAAGTGACTGTGACTAAAAGTTTGAATGAAAATCTCTGGTCTCATCTTATTTTACTGAAAATCTATATACTGATATATAATTTCCTTAAACAAGACCCAATAAAGACCGTATTCGTAGGAGAGAAAGGACTTTGAACTGAAAAAATGCCATCAGTATTAATTCCCAATTAGACACATTCATATCAGCAATTAACTACTAATTAAAAGATATTGGTTAGACTGATTGGCATGTAACACAAAAAACGGGGACTGCATTGCCGTAAGTTTTTCGTTTTCATTAGACAAAGTGAATCGGCAAATAGTTTGTTTGACTTGACAATAATTTTACGTTACAAACAATATAGGCAAACAGATGAGTAAGGCGAGAGAAAAGGAAACCGAAAACTATTTAACGTATGAATGAATCACATGTTATCTTAACTGTCGGGATGAGATTACCACCGTTAAATTTAACTTATTTAATTCAGCAATGATCCACCGCATTCATCACCGTGGGCTTCTTGGACCGACCACTTTGCGATGAATTTTATATTTTCGTGACTTGTTGAAAATGGTGCTTGCCAAGTCGTTTCTTTGAACGAGATCAATTTTAGAGACGAAATATTAAACGGAATTTTATTAATTATATTCTTTGAAATGTGCTTAGCACCTGTGAAACTGTGTAGAAACGGAAACATTGTGAACACGTTAGGAAATGTGCTTGAGAATATTATGTAATTTTATATGGAGAATCTGAAAAGTAATCAGATATTTGCATTTTAATTCCTAGCTACAAGTGCAACAGACTGTTACACTCTGGTGTTATTAAACTGAATGATAAACAAATGTTTTTTCCAGATTAATATGATTCTCTGTGCATGGAAGATGTTTCTGATAATTAACTTTTGATACTCGGTGCAAAATCACTCAAGGTTGTGCAATTTCAACGAAGGTCAACGTTTTCGGAGCCACGACAAGCTTGTGGTTGTACTCCACATGTGTATTAAATATGTATCATTAAGTTGAAATATTGTTTGTATTATTGTTAAATTTTGTTGTTTTAATAAACATATTTCGCTTAGAAATTGTTTAAAAGGACTTTGTAACATTGGCAGAGTGACTTGCGAATTTCATTTTTTAATAATATACGTGCTAACTATTTCAGAATGTTTCGGTTTATAGTTGGAAGAACCCAGTTATATCGTAAGTTATGCATACTAAACAGGTTGTCCGTTAAATGTTATCAGACAACCTAATGAGCCTTTAATCTGATTGTGAAATAATACAATCAATTATTTAAAAACTAAAAACCATTCTGATATCGTAACAAGGAAATATTAATAACATAATCTAAATCACTGTTAATTATTGCAATTGCCCTTATAATATACGTATAAAAAAATGCAAAGTTATGACATGAGTTAGAATCCTGTTTATGGGTAAATGGCACAGCATTGGTACGAAACATTCCAAGGTTTCAAACGTTGATAAGACTTCAAAACAAACGGAATAAATATTCCAGTGACCCACAATATCGTGCCCTACTCGATCGAGTACCGTGGTAAATCACGTTTCCATCAATCTCCCCGTAGATAACCGGATCAATTATCAATTCAACCTCTGTTGTTCGACTGCGACAACCAATTATCAATATTTTGTATTCCTCCGTGGTTTTTCGTCTATAAACGCTGTAAGATAGGTAATTGGACAATACCCATTGTTATTTACTTTATTGTTATAAAGAGTGTTTGGTTTAACTGTACACTTCTAAAATTTTATTGTTTATTGTTTTCACAAATAACATTATAGAGTTCGGTAAATTAAAAATATATTGGTGGTCATTAGGCACATTAAAGTGACATTAGGAAGTTAGGACGTTACAAGATTTTGTTGCACACAGAATGACAAAATAATAAAGTCTTTAAGAAAGTAATATTCTTACTATTATATGGGAGTCACCAGTAAAAAGATAATTTAAGATTTATCACTTTTCATTAATATTTACTTAGTAATCAACAACAATAAATTTATAAACTTAAGGAACATTTTAGTAGTACTTAATACTAATTTATACGTAATATACATATTTAAAGAAAATAATAATTTAGTGCCGTTATAAATGAAAGGAATGGAAAATGATAAAATAGGGAATGTGTATTTTTCTTAAATAGGATTAATTATAAATTATTAGTTTAAAATTTAGTAAGCGTCTCTCATGTTAACAAATTAAAACTTTTTACTAAATGTCAAATAAAACTGGTTTTAAAATCATGGAATTGATTAAATTTTAAATGAAATTGTCAAAATCTGGTAAAAGAAGGGAAAAAATTAAAAAAAAAATAAAACACTAAATTTCAAATCAAATTACAAAAAATAAACTTAAATAATATTATTTATTGTTTTAAATTTTAGTAAAATAGGTTTTAAATAAAAAAAATAAATTTTTATTTGCCAATATTTGTCACCAAAAAGAGCAATATATTTATAAACTTAGAAACATAAACATTTTAGTACTAAATAATTATTTTATGGTTCCAACTCTTTATTGTCACTACAAATCAAATTATCAAATACTAAAAAAGGATTATTTATAATTTATTAGTTTATAATTTAGTAAGTAGTATTTAGGTTATCAAATTAAAAGTTTTTCACTAAATATCAAATAAAACAAGTTTTAAAGGCAAGGAATTAACCGTTTTTTGTCAAATTTTAAATGAAATTGTCAAAATATTGTATAAAATGTTAATTTATTGAAATAACGTTTTGTAAAAGAGATCAAAAAATTAAAATTAAAATTAAACTAAATTTTAAATCAAGCTACAAAATAATTTAAGTAAAATTATTATTAATTTAAAATTGAATTTTTTTTGCCAATATTTGTTTAGTCACCAACAATAGCAATACATTTATGAACTTAGAAACACAAACATTTTAATAGTAAATAATTATTTTATGGTTCCAATTCTTTATGGCCTCTACAAATCAAATCATAAAATACTGAAATAGGATTTATATGTCAAGAAATTAAAAGTTTTTCACTAAATATCAAATAAAACAGGTTTTAAAATCAAAGAAATAAACTTTTTTTGTCTAATTTTAAATGAAATTGTCAGAATCTTATATATAATGTTAATTTATTGAACTAGAATTTGGTAAGACGTCAAAACATTAAAATTAAGTATTTTAAATATTGTAAAAAACTTAATTAAAAAAAATTGTTAATTTAAACTTTTATTAAAGGGACTTTTAAATAAAAAAAAATTGAACATTTTTTATCAATATTTGTTTAGGCACCAAAAAAGCAATAAATTTATGAACCTAGAAACATAAACTCTTTAGTAGTAAATAATTATTTTATGGTTCCAATTATTTATTGCCACTATAAATGAAATGTATATTTTTCTTCAAAACTACTGATAGAACTATTATTAAAAAGTAAATAATGATTATTTGAATTTTAGATGAACTGTTATTATAAGACTGTACCTTTTTTTAACACCTTCATTTATTATTATCTTGATATTATGAATTATAACTTATGAATTTTATCTCATTATTATTATATTATAATTATTATGTACAAATTACTAATTTGTAAAACATGTATAAAACATAAAATTCACCGAAAAATAATTTAATCTAAAATAGTAACACCGATGATTTAAAATATATATTTTTGTTACAGAGTTAAACAATTCTTTGACGCATACGTTTTAGTGTCTGTATTCTATCGAGCGATGTTTATTTGATCGACTCCTATGTGGAAACGTCCATGTTTATTAAATTAAAATTATTGTGCAATATTCAATAATAATATTTTTATACCAGACCTTACCATCGATCTATAGTATAAAGAAAGATTAGGATTGTTATGTCAACTGCAATCCTAAATATTTAACTACTCCATATTGCACAAATTTGCAGCGACATTGCTAATATTTATTTAATACGTATTACTATTCATTACATGTGATTGCGCTTTGATTAATCTCGCACAATTAGTTTTATTGTATAATATTATTTATCTATTTATTAGCGTGAAATAATTCGTTTAATATTACGTGTCCATATACATATGCTTTACATATTATTAACCAAAATCAATATTTTATCAAGTATGGTATATATTTTTAATTTTGCTTCATCGTAAATGGAATTCAGGTAAAAATCGAAATGGATGTTAATAACCTCAGACGACGCAATTCGAATTGCATTATGCGTACGGAAAATGTGTAGTTTTCAAATCAATTTAAAAAACAATTAGGAGACTGTCTGAATGGAAACATCACTTTAATGCAATTAGTATGAATGGTGTTAGGCACAATGACGTCTGATAAAGCCGAATAATTAATTTTTAAATGAATTCTTTGTCGTCTGAAAATTATTTTGCCAGTGGAACACTGGAGAAAGCTTTTTTGTAAACTTTGATAGAAGCATTATTTTACCTTCCAGTACGAACTGACTAATTAAACACGAAATTTGAATGACGTTCAATCGATGTGTGTAAACATGTTTATCATTTGAAATTAGGTGTGCTATTGTTTCAAATTTGATTCGAGGAAATTAACGAATATTGTATATGTCATTAGGTTTTAATTGATGTTGTATTTAACCTATATACAAACGTGATTCACTTATAAAATTGCGAACTACAAAATTTCTGATGCGCATAAGGTCCTTGTCATACTTCGTATAATTAATTGCGCGTATGTAAATATAATATCAAATTGTTAATAAAATACTAATTTTACTTTAATATTCGGTCAAAGTGGCTTTTTAAGTCAAGAAATTAATCGTTTTTCGCCAAATTTTCAATTAAATACTCAAAAAATTTAATAAAATGACAATTTAGCTTAAAATTTAGTGAAAGTAACTTTTAGTGAATAAATTAAATGCTTTTCACTAAATTGAAAATCAAATTGACAATTACTTAAATAAGATGCCAATTTTTATTTTAATATTAAGCGTTTTTTTTTGCTAATTTATTAGTTCAAATTTTAGTAAAAGTTATTTTTAAGACATGAAATTAAACTTTTTCAGCAAATTGTAAAATTTTGTAAAACGTAAATGAAATGACAATTTATTAGTTGCAAATTTAGTAAAAGTGATTTTTAAGATAAAAAATTAAACGTTTTTCAGCAAATTTGAAATTAAATTATAAAAAATTTAAATAAAATACCAATTTATAAGTTTAAATTTTAGTGAAGAATTTAATAAGAAATTAAACGTTTTTCGCTATATTTTAAATCAAATTTGTCAAATTTAAATGAGCTTTATTAGTTTAAATTTTAATAAAAGAATATCTAATTAATAAATTAAACATTCTTAAATCAAATCAAAACGTAAATGAAATGACAAACAACAATCAAATTGTCAAAAACTTAAATAACATGCCAATTCATTAGTTTAAATTTCAATAGAAGAGTTTATAATCAAGAAATTAATTTTTGTTAATTTTTAAATTAAATAATCAAAAGCTTAAATGAAATAACAATTTTTTAGTTTACTAAAAGTGATTTTTAAGTCAAGAAATTAACGTTTTTCATCACATTTCGAAAAATAATCGCTTTTCAAGTACACTCAAAACCTTTGGTAACCTGAAATTGGACTAACATTAGATTTTAGCCTACGGTAACCTTGATAAAGACAATGTTTATCTAAAAATCGTACGCATGTAGAAAAAAACTTCAATTAAAACAAACAAAATTGTACACGGCAACAGTAACTGCGTACATAGTACGGTCAGAAATTAGCCGATTGATTAACACATGTTACTATTCCAAACGGATTTATCTATAGATAAACGTGAACAATTTAGGAAAGCAAATGATGCGATCGTGTAATGTGCGTTCAAAAATCATTGTACTCCTTAACGAGCACACGCGGACGGCTTTTCGCGACAGATTTTTGTTCTCAAATCCTTATCATTGACTGATAACGTTTTGTTTAGTCGGCCAAGTAGTATTTGGCGATTGTGAAGGTCGTTGATATTTAAATTATATTCATAATATCATGCAACTCACTTTAAAGCAAATATAAAAACAATAGGAACGCCAAAAAATAGGAGGATTTAATTAATGTTTGTCTAATTTATCAGTATATAAATAATTCATTAATCTGAGGTTTCCCTTTCCAACAATGCGATTGTTTAAAGGTACTGTTAAAATGCCAACGATAAATATGGCGTCGTTGCTGAAATATTGTGGGAAATTTTGAAATTTACCAAATTCTAACCTGCCACTTCAAATTTCCACTTGTTGTGGAATTATGGAAATAACATTGAAAAACATAAACTTTATCTTCATTACAGTCGGAAAAAACATTTTCAATGTGGGTATTTCCACACTGCTACCTACCTAAAGTAGACTTCATAAGTCAATGTTATTACTTTTATTTTTGTTTGTCCATAAATATTGAAATATGTATCTCTAGATATGTTAATTTTGAAAAGGGAATGTGTTGTCTGGAATTATGCAAAGGTGGATTTTCCTATGTCAAACCGAAAATAAATTTTTCGGCATTATATGGCCTTATATGGTGCCGATAAGATACATTTCATTGTATCGCATTCGTATTTGTTTAAACTTTCAGCGGTATCTTTATCTAAATTGTTCGAGTGTTACGGGAACTGTTTGTTTATTAACTACGTTAGATTGTTCGCCGTAAATTCCCCGAGCAAAACACAAAAACTTTCAAAAGTGAATAACAAATATTTGTTTTGTACTGTATTCATAAAGTAAAACTTCCCCTGTTTATGTAACTATATCGTTACTTTGGATGTTTTCTTTTAATGGTAGTGTACATTTTCCATACTGGGAAACCGCATGATACTGTAATGTTCCAATTCAAGTAATAACCTATCAACATGCATATCAATTAGCTGTATAATTTCCTGTCGTATCATCAACGAAATCTTACCAATTAAAAAATGATAGGAAAACGCGAAGTTAATATTAGATAACCGGGGTCAAACGTGTGGGTAAAATTTATGGTGAATCGAAAACCACTTAGAAAGGTCAAGAACATTTTATTGCAAGCAGTGCTTTATAATTTTTCAAATTTTTGTCTGTGGTCTCCACGATTCCTTATCACCGGCAAATTTCACATCGAAACAGAAAAGTTCCCTCAGTTACTGGTTCACATAAAACGATCTAAGCCAGTAAATACCAGTCCTAATAAAATAATCAGATAAACAATGTATCTGGAAGCTGCACGCTTAATAGAAAATTAGTTTACACGAAGATAAGCGCAACAATTCAGGTAGAATGTTATGCCGCACAATAAATTTTTTTTAACCATTGTCAAATTCGTTTGTCACGTTATTGTTTTAAATTTAAACAATACCAGTGAATCAGAAATCTGCAATCTTCAAAACAAAGTTAACAAACACATTGTGCATATTTACCCGCAAAGACAAAGGCGTTTGACATTCTACGTAAATCCTGTCAGATAACAGAATCGATTCGCAAACAGTTTAGTTACAAATAACATTTAGTACGTTATTTACAAATAACAACATTTTTAATAAACGCAATTACAGACGGACCAAATAAATATTTTCTATTTTTCCCCGATATTTGTTGATTTCAATTGACGCGTTTTACTTTGCGAATTATCTTGCAAGTAAACACAGACAATATTGACAAATCATCGTGCGCCGACAACTTGTGTCTATTTTATTGACGTAGAAATTAGTTTTTCCAGATTTAACAGCTGTACGACGGTCAAGGCTCACCTATTCTGAATTCCCGTCATTACATATGTACAGAATTACCTGTGATCATATTTACGTTCTGGATTTTTGACCCCAGTCATAAAATACAACGGTCAATACTTTTCATCTGTCTGTGTAAATGTTTTAATTTGGTCGCAATTGTTTTTTTAAACAATATTCATTGTTTTAAACTGAGGAAAATACCTACATAAATAATTTCAATTATTGATGCATTGGTAAACAACGTCGAGAAGGACGAAACAATAATGGTTTTCGATTACAGATTCCACGGGTTTGAACTTATCGTATTTGTATTTGTACCATAGTTTGTTGTTGTGTCAGTTATCAAATTCATTTTAAATCATGCTAGGATTCAGAATTCCCAGGCCTAATAGACCATCAATAATTTATCAGTAATGAACAATACAAAACAATTTGGCGAACTGAAAAATAAATATCGCTTATTTGATAGCCTTATATGGTGTTTCTAATTATTTATTACAATATGAAATTTATCTGATATGGGAAATTTTAAACGCTCTGTAATCGATGACAAACAAGTTTCCAATTTGAGAATAATACTATTACATGTGATATTCATTTAATTATGTTTATTTATTATTTATTCAGCGGTGTGGGTGTAGATAATGTATGGATAAAATTCAATTTAATTGAAAAAGTACTATTAATTTAATTACTCTAAAATATGTAATGTTTAAACAAGGATATGAAATTAAATTCAATAAAAAATATATACTTTTAATGCATAGTTTATTTTTATAATTATTTTTATTAATTATTTGTATCAAAAAGGCTCCAAAAATGGTCAAATTAATTTAATAAAAAAATATGTAAAGTTTAAACAAAGAGTTGTTTGGTATATAGTGTAGATAAAATTAAATTTAATTGAAAAAAATACATATAACTATCATATTCGTTTTTTGAAATTTAATACCAATAAAATTTGTAATGTTTAAACAAAGGGATAAACTTAAATTTAATAAAAAATAGTTATTTTTAAAATGTGTTAAAATGTTTATATAAGAAAATTACTATTAATATAATTCAAACAAAATATGTAAGATTGATGTAAGATTTAAGTAAAAAAATACACATAACTTATTTTTTTTTTAATTTTATCCAACAAAATTTTATCTAAAAACATTTTTAGTGTTGAGTTTACTTAAAAGAGTCCAAAAATACTCAATGAAAAAATTATTATTAATTTATTTTACATAATTTATGTAATATTTAATGTGGGGGATATGTTTAAATGAGGATATAAAATTAAATATATTTTTTAAATGCGTAGCGCTTATTTTTATAATTATTTGTATCAAAAAGACTTCAAAAATGCTCAAATTAATTTAATAAAAAATATGTAAAGCTTAATACACAAATTATGTCAAAAATACTCCAACAATTTTCAAATGAGATATTACTAATAAATTAATAAAAAAAAAGTATGTAAAGGAGTTGTTTGGTACTCAATGTATGGGTAAAATTGAATTTTATTTGAAAAAGTTACGTATAACTTGTTTTCATTAATTTTTTGAAATTTGTTCAACAAAATTCTAAAATTTTTTAGATGAGAAAATCCAATAAAATATGTAATGTTTAAACAAAGAGATGCAATTAATTTTAATAAAATACAGTTATTCTTAAATTGTGTTAAAAAGTTTACAAAAATGTTCAAATTACTGTTAACTTAATTCAAACAAAATGTGCAATATTTTATAAAAAAAATAAGTATGTATATTTTGTTTTTATTTAAAATTTATTCAGTAAAATTCGAAAAATGTTGAATTGAAAAAAATATGTAATGAGAATTAAATTTAATAAAAATATGTATATATTCTAAGACATTTTTATAATAATTTTTAAATTTTATCAAAATAGCTTCAAAAATTTTCAGATTAGAAAATTATAATTAATTACATTTAAATAACATATGTAATGTTTAAACAAGGAGATAAATTTATATTTAATTAAGGTTTAAAGCTTAACCCCAAATGAAAAAATAAAGATTAATTTGATGCAAATAAAATTTGTAATGTTTAAACAAAACCTGAAAATTATTATTATTATAAAAATATTGTTAATTTGTTTATAACATTGTGAATACAACCAATTTTTTACAGCTTAACTTTTTCTCTAATAATGGTTGCAGGCGTTGAAAGCAAACGACAAATATTAGTTTTTGTTTATTTTCACTAAAATAAACTTATTTAAAACAAATAAATAAATTTTATTGGAGTTTAATTCATTCCTGCGTCATTAGACACACTCTGTCCTGCAACATTGCGTTCGGCTGGCAAGTATTGCGTCGTCGAATGCACGCGACGAAATTTTAAAATAAACAAAAAAATGAAAAAGAGAACAGAAAATTAAAAAAAAAAAAAAAACAAAAACGCGTGGCCACGATAAAACGCGCGATCGCCTTTCGAAGCCCGCACGTGATTCCAAAAAGCCGGAGCGGTTCTCGCTATCAGCAGTTTTTAGAATGAGTAACTACCGGCGACGGGGAATACTCGACAGGTCGATTCCTGTCCCGGGCTTTCCTCGAATCTGATAGTCGGTCGTCCCCAATGCGCAACCTCCGTCCGACTTATAAAACCGTTCTGCTGCCATACCAACGTCATACTCAAGCAAGCATCCGAACGAGCACCGTGTGCGGGTGAGACGAGAATCGGTTGCAACACAGTTACATTGGATTACACAATTGTGGATAACATAAGTGAAAAAGTGGATACATCAGTGCAAGTGCCAAACGGATTAAACTCTACAAAAAACATGTGCATATCAAAGTTTGAAAACAGCAAGTGCAAACAAATCAACAGGTACTAACGGAGTTTTGGTTGTTGTGACTTGTTAACATCGTGTCATTGTCGGTATTGTGCTGGTTCATGCCGGTCCTTCTGATTGGGCTCCAACGTGCTTACCTCCGTTTCTAAATAAAAGGACTTCGTTTTATTTCCAACATTCCTCTCATTAGAGTCGGAAGTTGGTCCAGTAGGACTTATAAATTTTAATTGTTGACACATCAATTCGATTTCAAAGTCAAAATGCAAACACAAAACGAATTTAAATCAATTAAACCGCGAAGGAAAAGCACGCAGGGCCACATTTGCACACCGATGTTGACATTGTCCATGAAACATAGCGCTTTCGACGACCTCAAAACGGACAGATTTACTGACGTGTGTTGTTGCAATTTCAGAAATAACATGGGCCGAGCAGTCCGTGGCGTCCTGACCAGGGCTAAGGTCGAACGTCGGCTGATCTGCGGTCTCCTGCCCGCCATCTCCTATCTGGAGAAGAATCCGGATGACGTCCTCATATGCGTTATCCCGGAGACGAGGCCCGGCGACGCCGCCACTCACATGCAGACGGTGTTGCTACAGGCCTTCTGCTACGAAAACTACATTCCTGTCATACAGGTAGGTTGCAACTTTCAGGTTTTTCTTAAGGACGTAAACGCCGCTGTTCTGTGCGACGACCCAGTTATGCGCTGACGTCTTTTAGTCCGGTGAAAGTCGCATGCACTTCATTAAAAACGGATTTTCCTACGTTAATAGTCGAGATATTGCGTAATAAATTGGTACGATTTATCTTGTAGTCGAAACATATGCACGCATTTATCCGACAGCTGATAATCACTGAACAGCGTAATTTACTTAAATCCATTGTACACGTCTCTTCGTCAAAAAAACGAAACAAGTTGACTAATAAACGTTTGTTATTTACAGGTAAACAGTAGCGAAAAACTAGGAGAGTACTGCAGCGACTCGAACTACAACAATAAAAGGAGCAAAGGCTGCAACTGTGCCATAATAATCAAAGATATGAACGTTCCCATCACCCCCGATGAGATCCCCATGTCGCCCAGCGAACAAATCTTGGCCGACTTTTATGAATGTACCTTGGAGGAGTTCCCACGTCCAGTCATCGAATTGCCCATATGAATTGCCCACACGAACTAGTGAAGAAAATTGATGAAAAATGTGAAAATTGAAATCTGGTTTAAGTTAAAACAGTGACATGATGGAACAATGGTTTCCGTGAGAGATTGTGCAAATGTCAGCGAGTGACCCAAGTTTTCCCGAATGGAATTCGGATTAGAATTATGTGATATATGATGATTGTGGGACTGCCTTGAAAAGGCACATTGTTGAGTATCAGAATGATACAGTTTGATAAGAATTTACATTTTATATATTATGAAGATTTATTGATTGTCTTATGTGTAACGTTTTTTTACACACTTGTTGTTAATTTGTATGCATCCGTTTAATATGCTTTATTACGAATATGTATTTATTGATGAATTTGTGAATAAGTGATGATTAGTGAATTTATAACGATTTTGTTAATAAAAATGTTCTATTGAGCTTTTTGAGTTTTATTTATTTTTCTTGATTACAATCACCTCGATATCTGAATTTAAAATAGAAAAAAAAATAATCTGATCAGAACAATGATTAGTTTATTATACTAATAAAAATTAGCATAAAGGTATATTACATAATAACTTTGTAATGGACATTTTATATTAAAAATAATTGGATTATTTGAACAGCTTCCAGAATTTAGAGTATCAGGATGATAAGATTTGATAAGAATTTATATTTTATGAAAATTATTGATTGTCTTATGTGTAACGTTTTTTACACACTTGTTGAATTCATATGTATCCCTTTATTACAAATATGTACTTGATGAATGTGTAAATGTGATAAATAGAGAATTTACGATTATTTTATTAATAAAAATATAATATTGACATTTTTGAGCCTTACTTATTATTTTTTTAAGAGAAATTAAGATATAATATTCTGTAATTTCTCTTTTCTTTTAAATTCTTTATAGGAGGATATTTTTACAAATATTTAAAACAATAATAATAAAATTGTGCATTAAGTATTGATTTAACAGGTGTATACTTGTACCCATGTCAAAATGTAGGTAATTTTGTTTAAAATTAAAATTAAATTATTATTGCACAATGCATTATAATCGACAGATATTTCATTTAAAGTAATATGGTGAAATGTGTTTTTATATTTTTTTAACGGGAATGAAAACAAAATATATTTTTTAACTTTTTCACAATTTATTTCTTTTATAAGAAATTATTTATGAACAGTTAGTTTACATAAAAACATTTATTTAGAAGATTAAGTTATAACCATATGGTTGGGTAAAACATTTTGGAACTTAAATTTCAATATCAAAACTCAATATATAAAGTATATAAATTATATTTATTTTATTTTATGGTAAAACGAAGTACATCAAAACTTAAACTTAAACAAAGATTTTCATTATATTGTAGCAATTGTTTCATTTCACATCATTTTAAAAATTGTACTCATTAACAATATTCCAATAATTGCGTTCTAATGTCCCTACTATTGTTCAATAAATTATGAATATCCATCTTAACTTTTTGAAGCACATCTTTCGTCGAGTTGTCATTTTTATGAGTTTCAGAAAATGTCTGTTTTCGATTAATACTTTTAACGTAATCGACAAGACCGCATCGGCTGACGCAAAGTTTCATGTCGAACTCGTCCAAAATTTCTTCGAACTCTACCAAACTTTTCTCCAACCTCACCACTTCTTCATAAATCTGCAAAGCGGCCTCGAACCATTCATCAAATCCACGAACGAACTGAACATATTGCGACTGCACTTCCGTCTCGAGTAGATGCAGCATCCGATAAAATACATCAGATATCCTGTTCCTTTCAAATAAATGACACTCTTCGTCGCCTCCGGTTAATTTGCCGGTGTCACGATCTCTTTCAAATTTCATCCACGATTCGAATAAAATATTTTCGAAAGTCTCCGCCTTTGCCGTTGCTAACGTTTTTTGGGGGCATTTCAGACAGCAAACAATGGCTTCCCATTTTAAAAATAAATGGTTATATTCGCATTCCGTTTCATGCAAATGTTCAATCTTAGTGCGCAAATTCTTAAGATGTTCTTTACTGATGTCCTCCGACATTTCGCAATTTTTTGATAAGTATTTAATCAGCTTTTTCGTAAACCAAATGGAATCGGCTTTATTCACAATTAAAGTGTACTTGGCTGATAAATGTGTGCTTGTGTTGTACAGTTTTTTTAGATTTTTACAAAGAAACTTTGAGAAGGTCTTGACAGAGTCACACAATAATTTACAAACTAGTGATATTTTTGCAATGTACTGCTTGCATTTACAAGATGTTGTGTAAGCAATTTGTGCTAAATATGCGTCCTTTTCAAGATCTAAAACCTCAGGAAAACTTTCCAATGAAGGTAATTCGATATTTTGAATACTTATTTCTCTGGTTTTGTCTTTATTAAATAAGTATAACGGTTTATTTTCTGACGTTTCAAATTGAATTTCTCCGTATATAGCATTCATGTCATAAAGAATTAGTTGATTTTCTGTTGTTATATTCGTTTGCTCTCTAATATTCTCCTCAAAAACAGCATACTCTTCCTGTTTGGAAAGGTATACTCTAATTAATTCAGCTCCACTAACATTAAACACATGTATGCATTTTCTGGAAAGTAATTTGTCTACTTCTGTGAAAAATCGATCAAAGGATCGTTTTGAATCAACGTGCATTAAATTGGCTAACATCGGGGTGATTATGCGTTTCAAACCGGCACTCAATCGGCAAGAGTCCGGTAGTTTGTTGCTCCACTGAATGGGACCATTCGGGGAGGTCTGCGCCCCGGATATGTGGCCAAATTCTTTCTTACTGATCATCTCATACATAATCCTTTTGTTGTTTCTCAACCCTCCGTAAGGTTGAAAGGGAAGAGCCCCCGTTGCCGCATGGTACAACGTGACCCCAAGCGACCAAAGGTCAATGGTGGATTGGAAACTTTGATTTTGATTTTTGCGAAGGATCGCCCTTTCGAACACGTTAGGGTGCAGATATTCCTCCGTGCCACACAAGGACATAAATTGTTCGTTTTCCTCCAAGACTCGTGACGCTCCAAAATCGGTGAGTTTATATATTGAACTTCCGTCCTCCTTTATGACTTTCATTATATTGGCTAAAATTTATGAATTTATTAAAATAAAATATAAATCTGAATTTAAATATTTGAAGGTAGGCAACCCACCTAACACTGGTACATTTATTTGATAATATTATTTATATTATTTCAATTGTTTTGATATTTATATAATTAAAAATATTTGGTTTTGTAAGTTCTAATACATTTCGTAGCTTTGCGATTACAGCTAGTTTACCTGGTTTAATGTCCCGATGAGCGACTTTATTATCTCTCAAATATTTCAATGCTTGATACAAATCTTTCAGTAACTGTAAAAATTCCTCCTCTTCCAAACCATTTCTATTTCTAGGTTCGTTTAATACCTCATACAAACTACCACCGCTACAGAATTCCATAATTAAAACTTTCTTAGACTTTTGTGTTATATCTTCGATCGCCAATAACTTGATAATGTTTTCATGTTTTAACTTTCTCATGATATCGAACTCGCGTAAATAAGGTTGTTTGTTGAACTTATTTTGGAGGTAGTATTTTACAGCAACAAAATCACCAGTTTTCTTACAAAATCCTTTATAGACCTTTGATGTTGCCCCTGCTCCAACGATGTCATTGTTGGACCACAAGTAGTTTTTGGTATGAAATATTGTCATGGTTTCACATTATTATACACAAAAATTTTTAATACACTCACCACATTGTTAAATTAATCTACTGATATGTATAATTTAAATTGTCTTATTTATAAAATTAAAGATTATTTCTTTAATCTGCTTTATCTAAATTATCTGAACATTGATAGCTGTCAATAAAATTATCTTAATAATTCGTCGAAAATTAAAAGTATATTGTAGGCTACAACCATACTGTGTCTTTGGATGTGGATAATTAGAATTTTCTAAATTTAATTGATGTAAAAATATTTTTAATATGGATTATGTTCACCAGTAATATTATCCAAATATTTGCAGATCTAGACGGTCAGTATTTAAAATCTATTTTACGTTTTATATATAGAATAAACATAAAAATAACCACAACGAACTGCGACTAGAAGACTGGTCAGTTTCTTAATTATTTCAGCTAGAAGAAATCACACGTTCTCTACATTTAGGCTTCGTGCAAACGTTGGAATCACTATAAGTCTGTTTATCATCTAAAGAACGTTGGATGAAGGTGATCTTAGAGCCAGACGACGGTTTTACACCCTCAACAGGGAGTTTCGGGTTGTCATAAGAACACGATCACCGCTTATAGACTGCAGCCGAATGGCGTAATTGTTTGTTTACAGATACGTCTCGGTACACATTACATCACTTGGATAGTCGTACATATTTGAATGTGGTGAGAGATATCATGAGGAAAAGATGAATACAATTGTTGCTTTTGTAGGTGGTTCTGTAACAAAGTTACATGGAATTTCTTTAGAGACATAGAATTACTCGTATTAAACCAAGAAACTATGAATTTAGATAAGGTTTCGTTTTCGTAGACAACAATGCCCGATCTAACTGTGCTAGACTTACAAACTTCATTCAATAGATCAATAGATTTCAATATAATTGAACATATATGAGAACATCTTCAAAGATAAATTTGCACCTTACTATGTTCTTTGAGAAGAATGAAAAACTATGGATCAAGAATTTATTCGTTGATTAATTTTGAGTACGCCAAGGAGGGTGAGAGTTGTTCTTAGAGCAAGTTCTTTGGAAGAATGATATATTTTTGATGATATGATATACAATTTCTTTCAATTTAATCAGGTGATTCAAAAATTCGGACAATGTGTCAATAAAACAAGTTTAAAAATTAAATAATCATGTATATCGTACATATATAAGAAATAAAATAAAAAATAAGTATCACATAATGTAAAATACAAAAATATTTACAACTTCGGCACGTCGTAGAAGATGCTCATAGCTTGCAATTCGCCAGCTAACTCTCGATTTTCATTTAGAAGATTTTTTATATCTTTGGTTGTTTTTTTATATTCTGCAAAAATACTTTTAATTTTCTCCTTCTGATTAGATTTATTTTCTTTTGTCACCGGATTTTTAGAATGTGTGTTACTCTTAATCTGGTCCATAAAATCACTATTATTTATAGAAAGATCGTCACTGAAATCCTTCAGTCTTTCATCATATTTAGCAACGTCAGCTATTAAAATACCCGCCTTAAGTTGGATATTTTGAGCCATTTTATACCAGTCGCCAAAATTTTCTGCCAGTTGCTCATATAATGGCTTAACCTCCTTCTCCAGCAATTCCATCATACGCTTAATAGTTTGAGTGATTTTAATCCTTTCCAATATATGAAACTGTTCATCATTGTATGACAGCGTTCTGGTTGCCCTGTCTCTAACAAGGTTTTGCCACGAGTCCCTCAAATTTTCCACAAACGTCCGCGCTCTGGCTGGCGCTCTAGTTTTATAAGGGCATTTTAATTCTCTACTTGAACTTTCCCACTGCAATTTCAAGTTATTTTCCACACAATGTTTTTTATACAATGTCGTTACACCGACAGCAGTGTTTTGCAAAAATTCCTTACTAAGATCCTCCAGGTTATTTAAATAATTGCCGGATTTATATTTTGTTAGTTTTTGAGAGAATTCAACAATTTCAGCATATTTCCTAATCAAAGTATATTTTTCTTTTAAATGAACCGTTTCTGTGTTTAATTGTTTTAGTTCCTCATATATATATTTTGTAAAGTTATCTATGGTGTCCCAAATTAATTTACAGGCTAGAGAAAATCGCTCTACTAGTTTTTTACATATATGACCAATACTGCAGGCAACTTTAGCTTGAGAGGCGTCGCTTTCAACAGCCACCACCACTTGGAAGTCATTAAATTTGGGCACATCAATTTCCGATTCGATAATAATATTGTTATTTTCTTTATTAAACAAGAACATTGGTTCCTCCTCGGTAGTTTTAGGATAACCGCAAGCTCTTGTATTTTCTTTCACCAGTTCATTTAACAGTGTTGATTGATACAGTATTATCTGACTCTCCATGTCCATTTGAGTCTGTTCGGTGATATATTCCTGTAGATTTAAGTAAGTTTCATCTGGATGAATATAGACCTTTATCAGTTGGGCTTTGTTCACATGGAAAATATTAACTGGTTCTCTTAAAAGTACTGCACTCACTTCGCTAAAGAACCTGTCGAACGACCAGATTCTTTTTGCATCTGCCTCCAGTAATCCAGCTAGTAAAGGTGTGATGATCTTTTTCAGTCCCACACTCAGCTGACAGGACTTTGGCAACTCCCGACGCCATTCGATTGGGCCATTCTCTTTTGTTTGAATCCCTGATATTACTCCACTCTCCTTCTTTGTTGTGATGTGGTACATTGTCTCCTTGTTCTTCCGTCCGCCATACGGTTTAAACGGTAGACTGCCGGTGGCTACATGATATAGAGTAACACCAATGGACCATAGATCTATGGTGGCACCAAAAGTTTTATTGACGTGCTTCCGCAGGACCGCCCGTTCGTACATGTCTGGATGTAAGTACTCCTCTGTGCCATATAGTGATTGAAAATATTGACCGTCCTGTAGTTCTCGAGCGGCACCGAAGTCGGTCAGCTTGTAAACGGTTGTTCCATCGTCTTTAATGAATTTCATGATATTTCCTAAAATAAAATTAAATATTAATGTTGCTGGAAAGTTTATTATTGTGTTATATCTTATAGTTTATTTTAAAAAATATTTCATATTTTGCTTAAGATGTTTACCAACTGGTAAAAAAATGTTCTTGTTGGCTTTGATAAATAAATCAAAATTGTGATATTTGTCCATAAGTTATTAAGGTAAAATTATAATTTTTAAAAATATATTGCATTAATTTGTATGTACATAATAGGAACACACATATGTTTAAGAACTATATTAAGAATATAATGGTAAAAAATTTGTGTAAACACATGAAAAGGATTTTAAGTAAGCAATCTCATACATACCCGGCTTTAAATCTCTGTGAACCAAATTGTTATCTCTCAGATGCTTCATGCCAGCATACAGATGTCTTAACACAAGTAAAAACTCCTTTTCCTCCAGTCCGTATGTATTTTCTGGGTCTTCCAGAATATTAAACAGACTGCCACCAGTACACAGTTCCATAACAATGACTTTCCCCTTGTTCTCCTGTTCTTCTTCGATGGCCAAGAGTTTAACAATATTCTCATGTTTCACCTTTCTTAACACATCGAATTCACGTATCTGAACGTCCATGGGTCGAAGTGTGCTGATGTGGTTGAACGTTTTTACGGCCACCGGTTCACCGTTGACCTTATTAACACCCTGATGGACCGTGGCCGTGGCACCCTTACCCAAAATGCTGGTGGTTGACCAGACATAATTCGGGGAACCACGTAAATATGACGACATTGTTAGAATTGTGGGGGTGCGACTCGTCTTTACGTAGTTACGATTTGATTGTTGCTGACTGTTACATTCTTGGTTACATAGTTGTTATGTAGTTTGTAGTACACAAAGAAAATGCTCATATGATTGTCGTCCACAACACACAATTTTGACAGAATAATAGTGATGACGCATTCGAGCCAACCTCCTGATAATTAAATCACATACAGTAACCTCAATCTTTTTTCATCGGTTTGTTGTATTTTTACTGGTGTAAATAAATTAAATAATTAGATATGAATATTTGGTGATAATATATCTAAAGTATTTAGATTAAATTATAGTAAGATAAATGTACCACATACGGGAAAATAATAGGTTTGGCAACACTGTCTAGAACAGAACAGCTTTATTGTATATACAGTGGTGGCCAGAGAAATAGCACTGATGTTAAGTAGGAAATGCACACCTTAATTAATGATAATATTTTGTATTTTATTTAAAATAATTACACTATATTTTTTCTACAATTATTTATCTTGTAGCTAAAAAATTTATACTTAAATAAAATAAAATGCTCACAGATTTAGCTCTCATTTAAAAACTATATATTTATTAAATAATTTATACATTTTATTATTTTGTTGGGTCCCTTTTGTTCGTTATAAAGAGCGAAACGAGATATCAGCAACAACCATTTGAAATAAAATTTACCTGCTCTTCAATTAATAACCACAAATCATTTGATGGTTTTTGGTGTTTTAATCGAGATTTCATATCGTTATAAGTTTTCAGTTGGATTTAGATCCGGACTTGGCCAATCGAGAACTCAACAATCAAGGCCTTATACCCTATCAAGAAAAGTTACCTCAAGCCATAATGTTTACCATTTGATCCTATTCTGTTGAACTTGGATTTATCACTTCAAAGGACTCTTCGCTAAAATTCTAAAGAATAATTAACATACTTTTGTGCAATATTCAGTCTTGTTCCAATATTCTTTTTTGACGTCAATGGATTCTTTACTGAAATACATCCTTGCTGGTTGTGTTCATTCAATCAACGTTTGCTTCAACGGCATCTTAAGCTTTTTGAGACAATAGCAATATTTAGTCCTTTAGCAATGTTTCTTTCTTCTCACTGAAAATAATAAATAAATAATTTAAGTCCTATTTGGTCAACCATATTAGACTACTATGTGCATTTAAAGTAATATTTCCGTCTCTTTTAAGATGTGTGAACAAAACGTACAGAATATTAATTACTTAATGGACAAATTTTGAATCAAATTATAAAAAAATTATTATTATTATTATTGTGCTTATTTTTTGGGATAACAATAATGAATATTTAAAAAATACAAAAATTATATGCAAGATTAAAATAAAACGTGGTAAAAAGCATCCGACGAGGATGGGATTCGAACCCACGCGGGCAGAGCCCATTGGATTAGCAGTCCAACGCCTTAACCACTCGGCCACCTCGTCTATGTATAAGTAATACGTATTACTCAATAACATAGGATATATCGAAATAAAAATCATAAAAACCGTATAATACGCGATACCGAATTAATCATTGATATTTCCTCGATAACCGAAATGATTGGTTAATTTCGATTCACCGAATGTAAAGGAACGCAACGGCCGTTGCTATAACAACACTTGGCTGGTGAATACAGTCATGTTTTCTAGCGTCTGTCAGTTCCTATTATTTTTTGTGGTGCGCGTGTATGACGTTTATTTGGGGGAATTGTACCTACCTATGCTGTATGGAAGCTTTTTTAAATGGACACGAAATTGTCAATCGTTTATTAAAAGTGTGTTAATGGCATGCATCATGCGAAAATTAAAATTTATTACTAGTTGATCAATAAACGATTTCTTAATTTGAAAAGAGATTCACTAATTCGTTTATTAATGGCTAGTGAAAGTGTTATTTGAAATGTCACCATTTACCAATACATTTAATCTTTGCTGGTGAGTAATTTGGATAAATAACTATTATTATTAATGTTTGTTTAATCATATTAATTGTTATCTGTGAATGAAAATATGTAATAAAATACAAAATGTAGTAGAGCGTTAAATATTATATTAGGCACTTGTGTTTTTATAAATAATTGTAATAATATCTACATTATCATTTAAATTTAAATTATTTATAGGAAACGAACAATTACAAAATTAACGTCAATATATATTACAGTTTAACTATTATTATATTATTATTACTATAGGAAGAACTACAATACAATTATTGTATTTAGTACAATTGTAGCACAATATTGTATTGTATCTAAAATTCACCAACTTCAAAATATTAAATTTGATAATGGAAATTAAAAATACAGAACAACATACCATTGTTTGTATACACAAGTATGAAATTTCGAGAGATCGTAATTTGGTGTAAGAATGTTTAGTTGGCAAATGGAAAACACGTTTCAGTTCGCGTGTAACTTCAACTCACTTTCGCACGTGGCACTTTTTGGTTTATGCGACGGCTAAAGTGCACGATCGTTCCCACGTCCCCTTCCACGAACTTCCCATTGTGCAACGTGAAAACTGCTCGTTCAAATAGTCCCAAGCACTGAAACTTCGCTTTTCCATTTTCTTCGGCTAACATGCAATAATGTTTATCTGTTAATGGGTCGAAGTAATGCTGTTAATTAAGTCGATACGTGCCACTCACAGTAACTGTTTTATATCATACGTCCCAGTTTTGTTGGAAATTGTTTGGTTTTATTGTATATCTAATAAAACTTTTATGTATTGCATGTGGAGTGAATAATTTTTTTCTAAATTAAAAAACACATTGGTCCCCACTATTGACAGAGTTCTTCAAATTTTATTTATTTTTATGTTCAAAAGGCAACATTTTTAAACTATACAAAAGACATTTACAGTTAGTTGGAAGTTGGTTAATTTTAGAATTCTATCTATTGTGTGTGGGAGTGAATAATTTTTTTCTTGATTAAAAATGACATTGGAATTCTTTATTGATAGTGCTCTTAAAACTTTGTTGATTTTATTGATTAGAAGGACATAAGCTTTTCTATTGAAGTCTTATTTATATTTAAATATGTTTTAAATGTAAACTTTGTTATAATTAAGAAAGAATATCTGGATAATTTTAAATAGTTTTTCCGAATTTCATTGCTATTTGTTAAGTCGATATGTGCCACTTACAGTAACTGTTTCATATCACACGTCTCAGTTTTGTTGGAAGTTGGTTCATTTTATTATATATCTAATAAGATTTCTGTGTACTGTAAGTGAAGTAAATGATTTTTTTCTTGATTAAAAATTGCATTACGATCGTCTGTTGATAGTGCCCTTAAAACATTGTTGATTTTATTGAATAGTAGATAAAATTTTTCAAGACAATTCCAGTTAGAGATGAAATAAATTTGTCTGTTGAAGTTTTATTTATATTTAAAGATGTTTTAGATAATAACTTTGATATAATTATTAAAGAATATCTGGACAGTATTAAATAATTCTTCCTTTATTGCTATTAATTAAGTTTATATACGCCACTTACAGTAAACTGTTTCACATCACACGTCCCAGTTTTGTTGAAAGTTGGTTAATTTTATTGTATATCTAATAGGATTTCTTTATACTGTATGTGGGGTGAACAATTTTTTTCTTAATTAAAAATTGCATTGGGATCCTCTATTGATAGTGCCCTTAAAACATTGTTGATTTTATTGATTAGAAGGCAAAATTTTTAAACTTTACAGAAGCCAATTTCAGTTGGAGAATACCTGTATAATAGTAAATAACTCTTTTGAATTTTATTGCTATTAATTAAGTCAATATTCTTCCGAATTTTATTGCTATTAATTAAGTCAATATGCTACTTACAGTTACTACACGTCCCAGTTTTATTGGAAGTTTGTTAATATTATTGTATTTTTAATAGGATTTCTATGTACTATATGTAGAGTAAATAATTTTTGATCCTCTATTAATAGTGCCCTTAAAACATTGTTAATTTTATTGATTAAAAGACAAAATTTTTAAATTTTACAGAAGCTAAATCCAAATGGAGAGGAAACAAGCTTTTCTATTGAAGTCTTATTTATATTTATTAAATATGTTTTAGATAGATACTTTAATATAATTAATAAAGAATATCTGGATAATTTCATTGCTATTAATTAAGTCGATATGTGCCACATACAGTAACTGTTTCATATCGCACGTTTCAGTTTTGTTGGAAGTTGGTTAATTTTATTGTATACCTAATAGGATTTCTATCTATTATATATAGAGTAAAAAATTGCATTGGGATTCTCTATTGATGCAGCCCTTAAAACATTGTTAATTTTATTGATTAAAAGACAAAATTATTAAATTTTTCAAAAGATAATTCCAAATGGTGAGGAAATAAGCTTGTCTATTGAAGTTTATATATATTTTAGGCAGATATAATTAATAAAGAATATCTGGTCAATAGTAAATAATTTTAAAAATATTTTAATTTATGCATATTTATTGAAACCATATTTATTTTAAAATCTGTTTAATTTATAAGTTTTGAACAGTGTACAAACGGTTCAATAATTTAAGGTAAGTTAAGGTAAATCGACATGCATTTGTTGAAGTTGAAGGCACCTTGTGTAAACTGGCAGAATACTTACAGTTTCTCTTCTCTTACAAACCACTGCACTCACCGGATTGCCAAACCAGTAAATCATTTCTAATACTTGGTCATGGTGACAAATGGCTATTTATATGTATTTGTTTTTTCTGTTTAATCACCCGATTAATTTCCAGAGTGCGGGTCGCGATGCGAGGTCCGTCGAGGCGGCGCACGAACGCCACGTGACCCCCGGGGTGAGGATGGGGCGACGCTTTGCTTGGTGATGAACGGCGCTCTGGCAGTCGCGACGGGGGCACGAAACGCTCGGCACCGGCGTCCCGACGGCAGCGGCTCGACGTCGAAGAAGAGACGACGCGACGGCCACGGCGGCGGCGTCTCCACGCTGATGTACGCCGCACAGCAGGGCGACGTCGAACGCGTACGCCGTATACTCCGCGCCCAGGTCAGTACCTACCCACAAGTTGTCGTGCACGTCAATTCGACGTTTGTTTTTGTGCTTTACGGTCTGCACCATTGCCGATTGGAGTGGTGGGTTTTGCGGTTGCGGTAGCTACTTGTTCTTTGCATAACACGAAGTGATTGATTTTCATTTTTACAATAATTAAAAAATATAGTCATTTTTTTATTTTAAATGTACACTCACGTTACGCATGAATTCCGGAGCTGTGTTGTTAAAGAGGGAAAATATTTTACAGCATTAAGCGTATATAAAATTTTACATATTAATATAAATCATAGCAATTAAATTTCTAATATTTATATAAAAAATAAAATTAAAACTATTCATCATGCTTCGTTTAATAATTAATTTATAAAAATTATAAGCAAACAAACAATAATAAAATATATTATTTATATTATAAAAAAATAAATAGTAAAAAATCCATACATATTATTTTTACAAAATAAATTAACAATGAATCTAACCTGAGTAAAATGTTTCCTGATTCTTCGACATAACATGAACTAATGTTTTTTTGGGGATAGAACGACGAGACAACAAGTTGAATGCACCCATTATTTGTCATTGTCATAGCAACTTACCCTCCCAAATAGTTTGTTTGCGTTTCCACTATTTAACTATTGAGTTTGTGATCGTCTATGGTTTTATTAATATTTAACCTTAATTAACTTTTATATGACTTAATCTCATCAATAAATTATTGTGATTACTTAATAGTATTTTTATGTTTATGTGTTAAATATTAATATTAATCATTTGTTCTCTAAAAAAAACAATAATGTTCACTGATATGTTACAAAATAGTAAACAATATTAACGAAAAGTTTCTATTACTAATTCGACAAGTTAAACAAAATGGGGCTTTGAAAGGATTTCAAATTAACAAAGATATGTGATAAGGAAACGATGTTTTCAGTCAACTAATTTGTTCGAGAGGGATCGAAGTGGCAAATCGGCGTTGCACTATTCCAGTACCAGCGATAACATAAGGGCTGCACAGGCTGCCGATCTTCTGGTGATGGCGGCGCCAGATCTGATTGAAACACACGACGAGGATGGTTTTACACCGCTACATCTTGCAGTTATTGCCGGTAACATGCAGTTAGTCACATTTCTGTTGGCTAATAATGCAGATGTCAACGCTTTGGACAATGAGAAACACACCGTGGTACACTGGGCAACCGGTAAGTCTTCATTACACACATAAAATTTCTGTAAAAGTTGCCTCTAAATTCTTTCTGTTCAAGCATAAAAAAATGTGCGAATCAAAGTATGATGATTATCCTTCTATTTTTAACACCCATTGAAAAAATGTTTACTTTCATTTTATTGTGTGCCGTTCTTTGCTTACCATATAATTTACTTGTCTAAGAAAAGCGTGTGAAAATGGCAAGATAATGATCAATCACAAAATCAATGAGATTTCCCTTGAACATTGGACGATAAGATCTATTATATTAACCAACCACCCTTAAACGCTTGCGCACCTTCCAGTGTTGTTTCACATCAGCTTCTATTTAAAGTCATCGACAATCAGTGTGTGTTAACATAAAAAATAAGTAAGTAAGGTAGTACATTAATTAAAAGTTTAAATGCACGTTTTTTATTTAAATGTCTAATTTAGAAGTGAGGTTTTCATGAATTAACGTAAGGAGATGTTAAAAAACTAGTTTTATCATTATGTTAACTAAAAGAATGTTTCCAATTAGTTTTAATTAATTAGGTTTTTCATTTTTAAATTGAAGCTTAAATATATGAAGTCTGACATTTCTCAACAACAAGTCTTAAACATATTGTTAAATTATGTATCTTTAAAAATAATATTGAAGATTTAATGTACAAATCTTATCTGAACATAATTGCACAATTATTTATTGCGCCACTTGTGGCTGGTTAAACTCTTACCAATATGCACAAAATTTGATTTATTATATACTTATATAATTTATATATAACTATAATATTTATAGCTGACTAATTCCATAATATTCATATAAAATAATGTGTTTAAAAATATAATAACATTACTTATGGTTGCATGTTCATAGAAATAAAAATAAATTAAACCTTTCAACTTCTTTCAAGTTCATTAAAAATAAATCTCTATTTTAGTCCAGGACTGAACTTTCATTCAAAGCTTTAGTCTTTCAAAATTAATCAATGATTACTTTGACTGCAGCAAAAAACATAGGAACTTGTTAAAATATTAAATATTTTAGCTATAACTCTTTTATTTAATGTAAATAGTTGAAATAATATTAATATACTATTGTTGTTTTGTACAGTATTATAAAACCTGGTATATTTTTATTATATAAAATGTTACATATTTTTTTCTGAATTCAGGTGGTCATAAATATAGCAACTTTAATTTTGAAAGAGGTTTTTATAGATTTAATCTGTATTATTTAATTTATCGTTAATATTGTATAATATCCTTTTTGATTTTGAATTTGTGTTTGGGATCGTTTTCATATTGAAACATTTATTCAATATATACAAATAAATTGTTGTTTAATATATTATATATCTGTCTATAAATTAGTCTAATAATTGAAGTATCTAGTAGTATAATTCAGCTGCCACCATGTTTCACTGTGGCAATCTACAAACTTCTATTGCAGTTTTTTTCCTGTAGAGTGTTTAACATAAGCAGAACCATCCTTTTTTATAAATTAAATTTAAAACTACTCGTCCCTAATATTCTGTGGTCCAGTAAATATGATTCCAAGCAAGTAAAAATTGATCTGTTACATATTTAGTAAAATCCACTAATTATCATCTCAGTCTTTGAACTAATTCCACTAAGTTTCAATTCTTTCTGGACTTTAATTTCAGTTGACGATAAGAACGATTCGAATTATCCAGTTATCGTTTTTTTTTAAATTTTTTGAATTTTTTCACATCACTTAGCAATTTTTTTATAATACAGGAAACGATTGGCTTATTTAGCCATAAGCTATTAGCCATCTCTTCTTGTCTGTCTCGATCTTGGCAAGAAAGAAGAAGAATACGCAGCAACTAGAAAAGTATGTAATTATTAAAAGAATAAAATAAGATTGACCAGTTGCATACTAGACATAAGGTATTGACATCCAGTTTAAGCAGTACATCCCACTTTTTAATATTCAATAATTTCTATAAATATGACCATTTTATTAGCATTCAGAATTGTGATAGAATTTTTCTGGGTCTCAATTCTTGACCACCATAACAAAACCAGGCCGCGACACTTAACACGAATTGCACACATCGAAAGTGGTTCAATGGTGCTAAACAAAAATACGACCCCGTTTCAAAAAAAAAGCAATACAAATGAAAACACTCAAGAAACGGCTCGTTATTTATGTTCCTTAGTGCGATTAAACGGCAATCATGACCACCCCATCTGGGTCACCTATTTCGATAAGGGCCAGTGTGTATCGCGATTTTATGCGTGTCTGCCGTCTTCAGCGCACACAGGAGGGTAATTTACCGTCCGGAAGATTGGGTTAAGGTCAGGGGAAATTTTCATACGTGACTCTCGAGTTTGTGTTCTCTTTCCTGTGTTTGGCGTTTAAATGTTTGGACGGGATACACAAAATCACTTCCGGAAATAATTTCGGACCTATAAATTAGTGGGCCGTGATTTGGGTTAATATAGGTCGGGGTTCATAAGAAAAGTTAAGGAAAATATTGTGTGTTCTACAAAAAGTAAAATGCAGACATGGTGAACGTTGTTTAATATTTTGTTAAAACATTTTTATATCTTAAGTTTTATGCAGTTTAGTTAGGCACATACTCGTGACATTTACATTTTTATTATTACAAATCACGCAACACAAATTATAAATAAATTGTTTCGATATTCCTGATAAGAGCCCTAAAATTCATAGTACTAAAATAAAAAGGTGTAAAATAATAAAATGTATTGTTGAAAAGTGGCTGGTGGGTCTCTTATCAAAATATTATTACCCTCTTTTTTGACACAAGAGTATTAATTAAGTTTATTGTCTGCAATAACACCAAACCTAGCTGACCTATATATATTTAAAAATAAAGGTGGTTTTATTCCTTGGAACAAACAAAAAAAACTTTTTCAAATGAACGAAGTTCGAAAGTGTGCTTCAGTTAATTTGTTTCAAGTCACAGTACGAAACTTTCGTCATAGAAACAAGTTTCCGTTTCATCATGAAAACCAATTAAAGCGGACGTCCATTGAAATCGAAAAAATTTATAAGTAGGGCAGTGCATTTCCCGCCGTAGCCAAACATTGTAACATAGGGGGGTAACACGGCAATTAGAGAAGTGTCGGGGGCTTTGGTCACGCACACTTTCGATTCCGCGGAAAAACCAACACGTCGGCTCTAACCCAGTTTTGATTGTTATTGTTGCAGTTTGTGGTGAAACGGCGGCACTGCGCGCTGTTCTGGCGGCAGGGGCGCCCGTCTCCACTCCCGACGTCCACGGTGGTTATCCCCTACATTATGCCGCCCAAATGTGCGGAGGAGTAAGTATATTTTCCATGTTTCATGACAGTTTTTATTTAGAAAATTAATGTTAATTAAAGAATATTAATAGGTTGGCAATAGTGAATATTTTGAGGGAATCCCTAATTCCATTGGTAATTATTCAAAATCATTTTGGTGACTATCTGGCATCAGGCTAGTGATAATAAGCTAATAATTTTTTTAAAAAAGAACATTTTATAGTGCTGTTAGTACCTCTAATGTATGTAAAGAATATTAAATATGGTTGAAAAAACTCATTTTTTTGATACCGAGTTTATCAACTTGAGGTCAACCAAATTGAAGTTATGGTAATAAGAAATTTATTATCAAAAAAGGGCCAAATCTTTCTAAAATATTAAGTATATTAAGGGTTTCCTTCAGGATCACTTTTATTAGTTAGACATTTTTTCTTAGATTAGTAGTTTAAGATATGGCCCATGATGTCCATTTTTTGACCACCACCTCGCTTACAATTATTTTGTAATTTAAGAATTATTAAGAATACACAATCAAACTTATGTGGAATCACGTAGTAGTTACGAAAAACGGCGTATTTTTAGAATAAAAAGGTGTTTATTCAAACCAATTTTACCACAAAACTATGAACAAAATCATTAAAACACATTTTATATAGACAAAATACCAAAAATGTGAATTTCTTCCCCTAGCAGCAATGCAAGCACGAATTCGACGGGAAATGCTTCCTTTTAAATTATTATTAAATTGTCTTTTTGTCTCCAATACTTCTAAAGCTGTCAGTGTTACCAGGTATATTTTGCGACCTATAATTCTTCTTTTAACGTTATCCCATAAGTGCTGGGATTAAGATCCGTCAAACATGAAGGCCACACCTTCAATTTCCAAACAATTTTTGGCAACTCTGCTGAAAACACCTCCCCAGAGGTTTACTACAGATTGTAGCACTTAAAACACGGATCCGCCGATCGTCTGATTGTAGGCCAATTGTGGTCTCATCCAAAAATAATACATTTCGCTAATCTTCAATTATCCAGTTTTCATGCTCCAAACACCAACTTAAGCTGCCAACTCTATTTGGGTTGGTAGTTGTGAAATCCTCAACTGTCTTCTGCTAAATAATTCTCGAGCGCGAAATCCTTTCCTAACAAACACTAACTCTATAGTTTTCAAAAGTTGTCTTTGAAATTCGGGATGGGATGTTGTGGGATTTCTTTTTGCTATTTGAGGTAAAAAACGGTTCTGGACTTTTGTAGTGATTCTTCCAAGACTTCTCCTGGGTCTATTATTTAGGGTTCCCAACTCCTTCCTTCCCCTCTAAGCTTCTGGTAACCCCATTAACAGGCATTTTATATAAAATTTTCGAAAATAAGTAAGTTCACTTCAATACTACATGGGAGCAGTGAAATTGACACTGCAGGAATCTTACCACGAATTTACATTTTTTTTATCTAAAAAACACTTTTTATTTACGACTAATTTTTTTTTCATAAAAAACAATTCTTTATTGTAAATACTGAGTGATTCCATATAAGTGTTTGGTTGTATGTATTTTACAATGGATAACTCAATAATAATAATACAGTATTGGAGTTGTGGTAATATTTTATTTAATTCTGTTTATACAGTAAACACACAACGACGTGCATAATAAATAATAAATAAATAATAATGTATATTTAATAGATCAATTTAATAAATAAGTATAAAATAACTAACATTCAGGAAATACTTCATATGCTACAATAATATACGTGTTGGAAAATAACTCTATTTTAACGATAGTTTTATAGAATACAATCTATTATTACTTTTAGGGTGAATGTATTCTCACCCGACAAACAACGAACAATCATAATAACCCAAACTAATCAATAATTATTATTCTTGTTTGAGTTGAAAGTGAAACTTAATTAATAATTAACTAATCAAATTGTACAAACGACAAACAGTCATTAGCTATCTTAAATATTTTTATTTAATTTATACATGGGGCAGAAATACTACGTTAATTATACATTAATGACCATATTATGTTGAAAAATTGTTATTACTAATTAAACTTTTTATAGTCCAGATTACATTAATTACATCTGTAAATCATGAGCATAACAAATTTGAAAAATGTCAATAATATATACAAAATTTATTTTGAAATAATTTTAAATGATTTACCGATTATATTTAACTGTGTCATTAAATCATGTCTAAATCCAAACGTGACACCGATCCTTGGATTAAAATCGTTTTTTACGATGCAGATTTAATCTGGGCGTCGTTATCGGAACCACGTAAATTGTTTTGATTTTAATTCGAAAAAGGGGCACGTGCTCGAAGTGGGTCAAATGTTAGAGTAAAGTAGACCGATCGCCTACGATTTCTGATTAAACGAAATTAACGACTTTGGGACCTTTTGCCATGCAAATTGGCCAATGTCCAGCTGCCTGTGAGGCCATACAGTTCATTTTCTGACAGATCGAGAACTAGACCTCATATTGTTTTGTTACTTTATGTAAACGTCTGCTGGCTACAGCTAGAAAATTTAAATATTACTTTTCGAGTTTGAAAATGTGAGTATACTTTTTTGTATATCATGAGTCAATGTGAACAAACAGCTCTTTAACTAATTCAATTAATAAACTTTTTCCCAGGACAAGGACTCATCCTTGGGTATGCAGGTACTGCAGACGCTTCTGGCCCACGGCGACGTCTCGGTGAAAGTGATGGACGGCGACAAGCGTCAACCGTTGTTGTGGGCGGCAAGCGCCGGTTCCGCGAAAGCGGTGCTGGCACTGATCAGAGCTGGGGCGGATGTGGAGGCCTGCGACAAGGATGGCTTGACTGCTCTTCACTGTGCCGCCTCCCGCGGTCACACGGATACCATAGATACATTGCTCACTCTCTGCGGTGCCTCTCCCGATGTCATTGACACTAATGGATGTACTGCGCTTCATTATGCTGTCACCCTTGGTTAGTATAGTAGTAGGTGATAAATTTTGGTTAGAGAATAGGAAATAACGTCTCATTATTAGGACATGCCGACGCGACTGCTCTTCTCCTAGCACATGGTGCAGATCCTAACCGCCAAGATAGGAAAGGACGAAGTCCAGCCCATTGTGGTTGTGCCAAAGGTAAACTACACGTACTAAATTTTCATGTTTAATCGAAGAGCTCTTTTTTAAATTTTGTTTGTTAATGTTTTCTTAAAGGACAATTCGAAACAGTAAAACTAATTGGAGCGCATGGTGCAAACTTGTGGTTGAGGAACGCAAGAGGTGACTTGCCTTTGCACGACGCAGCCGCATCAGGGAGGCGTGAGCTCGTCAAATGGCTGCTGGAGATGAGACCAAGCCAAGTAAATTCTCGCAATAATGATGGACGGTGTCCTCTTCATATGGCTGCACTACACGACAATTCCGACATGTGTAAGGTAAATAACTTTTGATATTAGTCAAACATTTATTTGATTAATTACTAAATTGTCACTATGCTTTGATTTACTAAATTTTGAAGTAGTATTGGAATAAACGAGACAGATTTAATTTCATGTCTAAAAGTACCCTAAAATAGTTAGAACTATTAATCAATCATACCAAGTATTTGTCAATGTCGCTTAAGTTCACTCCGTCCAATGTCAAGACCATGACACTATAATTGTGTACTTAATGCTGATAAAAGCATGTAAAGTAAAACTGAATTACCTTTCTCAATGGAAACGAATAAGCATAATGGAAAACTTCTATAAAGTCACGCAATTTAACGCCATTTAACTAACTGTAGCATCAATAGTAAATTGATATGTAGTTAAATTTAACAATGAAAATGAAAATAGTTTGTTAAACAATGGCGAATGCGCCAGTTTAATCACTTTCACATAGCGTGTGTTATCAGACAAACCTTAATTGAAATGAAAAAAATAAATATAAAAATAAAAAAAAATGGACTATAAGTCTCCAATAAAATTAGGTACAATCATGTAATAGTCTAAATTTATTCAGTGTCGTTTTTCTGTGTGCTTATCAGTGATTGTCCACATTTTATGTCCTTCACCCTCAATATTAAAACTTATATCAAACATCATATGCATTATGCAATTACACGATGAATAATACATTGTGACATATAGGGGATGGATATGAATTTTTAATTAAATGGACAATGAAAAATCCGAGCAATCTGCAATTCCCGAATCGATAACCTCGCATGCCAGAAAGGGCATTTTGTATGAGTGTTATTCCACGTACACGAAAGTGTTGGCCTTGAGGCAAGGCAAATTTATGAAGTCCTTTCGCGATAAGCATCCCTTTTAGATTAGCCGACCACTTTTTTATGGGAAATAAATAGAATGTAAATCAAAGGTCAAGAGTTTGTGTTTTTCTTGGCCTTGACATTCCGGGCATGTGACTGATTGCTCAGAAAAAAGACTATTTATAATCATGAGTAATAAAGAAAAGGTCAGTGTGAGCTTGAAATTGACCACTGCTACTTTGATAGGTCGTTAAATTGAAATCAAAGTATGAGTAGTTCTTTGTTCTAATTATACTTCTCTAAATAACGAAACTTTTCAAAGTTACTCATTAATAACATTATTAATTCATTTTAGATTCTGTTGGATGCCGGAGCTCAAATAAATCCAATTTTACGGACCTCCAAGAATGTGTTCATGACTCCGTTGGATTGCGCTCTCCAACGAGGCTTCCGTTCCACCGCTAAGTACCTCCAAGTTCACGGTGGAGTTCCAGCCAGTCGATTGGGAGACGGACGATTTCAACAAGCTGGAGGCAACAGTGCGATGAGTCTGCAGATTCGGGATGACGTTACTTTTTGGGGTGATACTAGCTCGGATAGTGAAAGAGAAAATGGTCTCGACACAGACAAGAGTGGAAGAAAGACATTTCGCAAGAAGTTAGCCTACAAGTATGACAGAAAGAAACCGTCTATATCAGGAAGCGATATTGAGATGGAAAAAATGAAGTCCAAAAAATTAGAAGCACGCAAAATGAAAGATAAGGGAAGAAGTAGCAAGTCAACAAGTCGAACGAACACATCTGCAATTGATTCCAGAAAAAGCAGTAGTCGACTCTCTTCCAAAAGTCAGTTGGATTATACTAACGAAATTGTGATAAATGGCACAACGGAGATAAACATTCACCAAACTAAAGAAATTATTATAGAGCCGGGCAGTGAGATACGAGATACAACACAAACTGACGTTTATCTTCCCAGTGAATCTCCTCAAATTGAGAAAGATAAGAGACCGAAAAGCGCAAAATTTAGTAAAATTAAAAGTAGTTCAAGTAGGGAAGCTAGTTCTAAAGATAAAAGTGGAAAGAAATTAGTTGGTATTTTAAAGGATCAGAGCACAAATACGTCGGATGAAACAACTGAAACTGTTATTGATAATTTTAAAAATAAGATCAATGTCGAAAGCACGATCAAATTAAATGGCAAAACACTTACTGATTTTCATGATCAACAGTCTATGATTTCCAATACAAGTGAAGATGTTGAGGAACCTCGTGACATCGTTGTGGAAGCGTCAGTTCATGCTCCTCCAAAAGAACACGAATTAGAGATAAAAACAGAAATTGATATTAATAAAGAGGCGATTGAACAGGAAACTAGAACTGATGAAAATGAGAAGTCCAAAAAGGATGTTAGTGATATAGAATCTAAAATATTAGGGGAACTGGTTACAGAGGAAATTGAAAGAAAAGAAACCCAGCAAGAAAAAGCTCAACCCGTGTCAGAGGAGATGACAGAACAGACTTCCACAGAGAAAGACAAGCCAGTTATAGATGATAAAATTGAAAAAGTTGCATCTCCTAAAGTCGTTTCTCCAGAAGCAAAGTCTGTTGTAGAAACAGAAGAGGCAGATGTAAAAGACCCAGAGGTTGCAATTGAATCTATAACAATATCTGAGAAAAAAGATGAAACAGAAAAAGAACAACTCGAAAAAGAAAAAGAACAACTAGAAAAAGAAAAGGAGCTACTCGTAAAAGAAAAGGAACAACTCTTAAAGGAAAAAGAACAAATTGAAGAATCATTGAGGGAAAAATCAGAAGAGATAAAACCAGAAGAATTGCCCACAGAACCAGTCACCATACCTGATCCAGTTATAGAAACGGAAAAAGGTGATGATGAGAAAACAAACGCAGAGAAAGCAGATCTTGTTAAAGTACAGTCCGAGTCTCCATCTGTTGATCAGATAAGTGGTAAAGATGAATTGGATAAGACTGAGGACAAGGCTATACTCCAAATAATCCGTTCCGAAGACGAAATATCGGACAGTACGAAAGTGGGTGATTTAAAAACAGGTGCGATACTAAAAATTATCAAGTCCGATGAGGAAGTCTCAGAAAAAACAGGTCAGAAAGAAGTAAAAATTAAATCATCTAAAGAAAAATCTGTGAAGAGAGGTAAATTGGTCAAAACAAAGCGAAGTGAAGATATTCCGGACGAAGATCTCACAAGTATTTCTAGTGAATCAAGTTCCTCGGCTCACAAATCACACAAAAGCTTTCAAATTTTAGATAACGGGGCAATTACAGAAGACAAAAGGACTGTCGTAAAAAGTCGGAAATCAAAAACTGGTAAAGACAAAGAACACAGACCAAAATCTGAAGAATCTAAAGTACAAGAACCTGGTGTCCAAGAACGAAAATTGAAGAAAAGCAAAATTCCGACTCTTGTAAGCAGTAAAGATCTGTCGAAAAGTGACAAAACGATAGATCGCCTGGAAAAATACGAAAGAAAAACAAAATCCAGTATGGAAACTCGGGTGCCTTCGTTGCCTAACATCGATGACAAAGCTCAATTGCGTGTGATTCCGAGGTCGGACTCGAATCTGTCAGCTCCACTTCTTACATCGCTATACAGCGATAACGAACGTGGTAGCGCCTCGGATTTTGAAGAGGAGCGTCGAAGCAGTTCGTTACGAAGGCGCAGAACAAAGAGACGGCCTAAGACAAGAGAATCACGTAGCGCAGGCAGTGATTACGAGAGCAGCAACTTGATAGATTCGGGATTTGAACCCAGTCCAAGGAGCACCAGAGTACATAGATGGAAGAATATGACGGACAGAGGAGTTAACATGAAAACGGTTACCCAGACCATTCAGTCGAATATCAGAAGGTAAAGTTACCTCATTTAAATAGATACAGATTATATATAAAGTTCTTCATTTTGTAGATACCACTTGGAACGTAAAATCTTCCAGCATCTGCTGGAATTGAAACGTTACCAGATCCGTTCCAATCAGCACAACGAAGCAATGCTCGTCAAACGTGCAATTGACGCATACCATCAGAGTTGCGCAGCTACTGTAGGTGCTGGTCGCTATGTGGCTGATGACTATACGTTCAAGAGCTTTGAGAAGTTTTTGTACGAATCGTTACGCAAGCTGCAGAAGAACGGTGCAGAATATATGAAGGGACTGCCGGAAACGCCGAATCCCCTTCACTGCACAAAGACTACAAACCGGTGTCTTCATACCACCCACGCTTATACCGGAGTGCCTTGCGCTGCATATTGTATGTGGTTGGCTGTAGATTAATGTTAATTTTGAGATTTTCTTCTGTTGGAATTCCCTTGGTTATGTTCTGTTTGCGTTATTATTAACATGTTATGCAACAAATGGTATGCTATTTTGTTCATATTTTTTTAAATTACCCTAAGCAGTGTATAATTTTTTAATTATTAGATTTACATTATATATTCTCATATGTAAACACACATTTAGTTAATGTCCATAATTTGGCAATTTCAGTGCCTAAAATGGATCACCATTCTATCCCGAAAATAGGATTCGAGGATTCGTGCAAGCCTGGCACCGGATTCCTGCCGACGATCAATCCGAAAAAAGCTGTTACATTGGAACTGACACATGGACCGGACAAACAAATCATATCACTGCCAACGGATCGTTTGGATCAAAACAAACGGTACTACGTTACATTCACCGTCAAGGGAAATGGCAACTCATCATCGCCGGATGAAAACCCCACCAATTTGCACACACATTCTAAGAGCGATTAATATCCATTTTCTTTCTCTCAATTTGTTATTGGATGCAATTTTATCGTGTTTGTGTACAGTACAAAGTTTAATAAACAATATGTTTCTAATGAGTTAGTTTTATTATTTAAAATTAAAAAAATTATATCTGTTTGCATTAATTTTGCATGGATATGTAAGTATACTTTGTCTGTGTTATCTACAAACAACTTTTCATTTTTTTTTAAGAACCTTTTTGCTGCATACAATAATATATATAACTATAAATAAGAAAATTTATTGAGGTTTTTGTTTACTTTGTTCCACAATACATGTAAAATGTTTCCTGAACAAAGTAATTTGCTTAATTATCTGTTTGCATTAATCGACAAATTCGATAAAATACCGTTGGTCATTAACGGTAAAGTTCATGTAAAAAGTGTCACTAAGCTCACTTTCAATGTCAGTATCAATGCTGAAGTTATTATCTGTGACACATATACTACTAGTCATAAATATATGCCTTATTTACTCATCAAAAAAAAAAAAATAAATTATCATTTCAATGCTTTATTAATTATTACATTAAACATCTAGTCCATTAGGTTTGGTACAGTGTTTTTTTTATTCGAATAATTTGAAAATTAGACAATTAGTACAAATTTTTGGAAACTATTGTTGGGCAGTGTACACTCTCACCTTTGAAGTAGCAACCCGAGCTTTCGCTACACGAAACACCGTCAATAAACTGCTCACATTGCCATAACAACTAGTTGTAAACAGCGGTTTCAGTTCGTCAGTAGTGCCCCATTGTGGACGAAAGCGACGCATGGAGAAATGGTTTAACGGAAGTAAATTGTGGTTACTGGGAAACCAACTGCAGTTACTTCCAAAAAGGTAATTTTTTCTCTATTGAAACAGAGGATACAATTTGAAAGGTAAGCCGCAAGATTTGCCAAATTTATTGTGGCCTATATTTGAAGATTTTTATCTTTCGGTGACATGCAATAGTTGTGCACAGGGTTAGTTAGATTAAATATAGATTTAGTTTTTTTTCTAGTTTAAATGCGGTAAGGTAAGAAATGAGTTGCATATTCATAACATACTATAAAAATTATTATCTTTATTACTATAGATTTAATTAGTCTATTGTAGAATATTAATACTTAAATTTATTGTAAAGGTTAAGTTTATTTTCAAATCTTATGTGTCTAATAAATTTTTAATTTAAAATTTCTTACTAAGTACTTTTAGGTTTTAGAAGTTTTAAAGTGTATTTTTTAACACAAAAATAAGTTACAGTATATTTTTTTATTTAATAATATATATATATATATATATATATATATATATATATATATATATATATATATATATATATATATATATAAATATATTATAGTTTTATTATTGTTACTTGTTATTTTATTAAAATAAATATTATCACTTTTTTAAAGAAAAAATAATAACCTAAAATTTCCGAAAATTCCAACACAAAATATTAGATTTTTATGAAAATAATAAAAAATTAGAAAATATAAATGAAATATTGAGCGTTATTTATATATCTTTCTATAAAAAAGTGTCTTTTTTACAAGGAAAAGGAAGGTAAATTAATCACCCTATAGAACAAAAATGTCAAGAACAGTAATGTATTCATGAACTTGGTAAGATAACATCATAATATGTAATATTCATGAAAAATCAATAATTTAATGTACGGTCAACAACTGCTCCTTGCTTGTTTGTAGTAATGTGAGGGATAATGATTTGATGGGTTTGATTATTGAATATCAGTATAATAATTATACAAATATAATTGGTAGAAAATATAGTGTTTATTTAAATTTTGTATTTGTATCAGATTTTGCCATTATTATAAAACTGTTTAACTGTCATTAAGTATAATTTATCATTGACATAATTGTCAAAAAACATTAAGTAGATATTTTATCAAAATTTGGAGCATTTCCGTTGCTCATTATTGATGGCGAACTAAATAGATCCTATTTAATAAATAATATTAATTTTTTGTTAATATATATTTTTTTATATTCTGTATGTCTCCATTCTTTTTTTTTTAATATTTACTAGTAGATTTCTGTAAAGTTTGATCAGAACGTTTTTTTATTATGAAATATGTCATAGTGATAGTTATTATGTTAAATTGGATCTGATTTTAAAGTGGCTAAATTTCCGTAAAAATGTTTCCAACAATAAGTATATTCAATATGAAACTCCAGAAAAATTCAGGCACCGAAATATGGTAAGATTTTTTCCCTAAGAAATTTTCACGATATGACAAACTCTGACAATTGTTCAATTTCAGGTCGAGGACCCCGTCCAAGGTAATGGAGCGCTACGAGAAAATCACCAAAATGGGTGAGGGCAGCTACGGCGTCGTTTACAAGTGCAAGAACAGAGACACCGGGGAAGTTGTCGCAATTAAGAAGTTTTCAGAGGGCGAGGACGATCCTCTCATTAGAAAAATAGCACTTCGAGAAATAAGACTTTTAAAGGTATAAGCCATAAACGATTTTTTTCACAGTCCGACGCATTGATTTAAAATGTGTCGATACAAACCGAAAGAAACAATTAAACTTGAACCATGAATTATTTATTTAAGTTATTGATATTGTGTCGAGCACAATAATATTTCAACTTTCGAAAATTGATTTTAGAGTATTGTCGATACTAATGTGTTTTTAACCTTCAATTTTGGACATTCAATTTGGCTGACCAATCGATAAAGCTACACTATTTGTTAGTAAATTTGGAACTTAACAACGGGCTTCTTGTAGTTTAGGTAAATAAACGTAAGGTCATGGACTAATATTGATATTAAACAATTATTTTTAGAACCGGTAATGAACAAATCTGTATCTTAAATCATTGATTGATCAGTAATCTATTTTTAATGACCGATGTACGTTTTTTTACTGGATATTCATTATTATTTAATGCAATTAGTTTAAAAAGGTGGCATTCGAGTTTCTATGATAATATTTGAATATTTTAGAATAAAATTTTATATAAAAGGTTCAAATATTTAAATGTGTTAAATGAATAATTGTCTTTTGAAATATTATAGTACAATTTTAAGGAAAATGACAAATTTAATCCTTACAATTTTCTCCATCCTAAATGTGAATATTCGAATACTTGAATATTTACATTTCCATAGTGCATGAATATTTATATACTTAAATTATCAAATTATTCAAATATTCACTTATAATATTGATTGATTATTCAAGTGTTTGAATAATATTGTTTTAACAGTTTCAAACTCCATAAGGAACCAAACAACAGCGCATTCACCATAATTCAGATCAAGTTAAATATGTGCTTACATTTTTTAGTCTGTATCTGTATTTAGTTAACAACTGATTATTTTGATATAATATTCCAGAATTTGAAACACCCAAACCTGGTGAATTTGATCGAGGTGTTTCGACGAAAGAGGCGCCTTCATTTGGTGTTCGAATTCTGTGAAAAAACAGTATTAAACGAATTGGAACGTTATCCACGTGGCTGTCCGGAAATCCTCACCCAGCAGATTATCTGGCAGACCTTGCAGGCGGTCGCCTATTGTCATAAGCACGGCTGTATCCATCGTGATATTAAGCCGGAGAATATTTTGCTCACATCGAATGGAGTTGTGAAGCTTTGCGATTTTGGTTTCGCTCGGATGATGAGTATGTTGTTGTGTTATAGGTCGTTTTTGCCATTACGAAACGATAATTTACAGATCCCGGCGAAAACTATACGGATTACGTGGCAACTAGATGGTACAGGGCACCGGAGCTTTTAGTGGGTGACAATCAGTACGGGCCACCAGTGGATATATGGGCTATAGGTAAACAAATAATGTTTCAATTTATGTATGTATTGTTATTAATAATGATTTTAAGGTTGTGTTCTTGCTGAGCTGGTGAAGGGTGAAGCCTTATGGCCTGGGAAATCTGATGTGGACCAATTATATTTAATCAGAAGTACCATAGGAGACCTTTTACCCAGACACATGCAGTTTTATAAGAAAAATGAATTTTTCAAGGGAATTATTCTCCCAGTTCCTATGCAAATAATCCCTTTGCAAGCCAAATTACCTATGTGCAGTAGTACTACTATAGATTTTTTAGAGGTGACTATCATATTGTTTAATATTTTAAAAGATTATTTATGCGGTTTCAGAAATGCTTGGATAAGAATCCGTCCAGCAGGTGGAGTTGCGAAGAGCTAATTATGCATCCCTATTTTCAAAACTTTAAGTTTAAAGTTGACGAAAGTGAAATTTCACCTGAAAAACTGTCAAGAGATAGATCTAGAGTAAGTGATATTATTTCAATACAAAGCAATAGTATGACAGCTGTTTATTTTCAGAATTCATCTAATGGTATGTCGTTGCCATTTTTATTGACTGCGTCGATTAAAAACCAAAGTCCATATAAATCAAATAACTCAAATACTAATTCGCAGCCGCGTTCCACCGTAGACCATTTGCCTACTATATGACAAAAATTCTCCTTATTTAAATGATTAATTCTCAGCTAAATGTATATACAATATTTTTGTAATAAATCTTGTTTTATTTTTAAAATGTTATGTTTAATAAAATAGGATAATTATTTTTATGTTTAATTTTGATGTGATATGTGGTTTTAGAATGTGTATATAAACGAAATGTAAATTTAGACAAATATAGGAAAACGAGTTTATAAAGCACTGAAAGGAAACAATCGTTTTTCTTTTATTTAAATAAATTGCTACCGAATAAATAAACATTGTGAAAACGTCACATTGTGTTTCCCATAAATAATTGCATTAATTGATTTATTAATGAAAAAAGTAAATATTCAGTTATCTAAAAAGTGTGACAAAAATAAAGCTTTCTTTACACCACCAATTAACACTGAATCTATTTCCCCATTTTCGTCATATTTACAGTAAGAATCGGAAGAGGATTTGACGAAATGGTACCAGGCACTATAACTCAAATTTCTCACATTAATTAGCGGTTATTAAATTTTGCAAAACATGTTTACTCTTGTCATTTTCGATTTTAAAATAGCCTCACTCATGTATATTTTTATTTAATACCAATCAAAAAATATTAAAATTGTAGGTTGCTTGTTTTTATACTTTTGTTTTAGAACGAGATGATACTCTTGACGTCAAGATTCTTACTTAAAGACCTACGTCAACTATCTCTTAATTTCACAATATATATTGTTCCAAGGCATTTAACACACGATAATTCTGTTATTGTTTTCGAGTATTATTTTCGATCTGCATTACGAAATGACATTATCGAAGAATTTGGAAAAATCAAGATACACAATGAACAAACAAATTATTCAGTTCGATTAAAGTTTTTTATAGACAATCATTTGTTAGAGATAATAGTTATCTGAGAGATATAAGCCTTACGAAATTTATAATTTGCATTAAAGAATTTTATAGTTATTAGTGTCTATTGCATAAAATTGATAGCCCCCAAATTGTGTAAGTCATTTTTAAAATTTTAATATTAATAAATAATAAATTATTATTTCAATATTTGTGGTGTTATAAACATTTTTATCCTTAAAATTTTTATACAAATTGTTCCAATTTTATCCTACTTTAAATTTAAAAATTTTTAAGTGTGAACGATAAATTTAATCCCAATACATAACAATTTTGTATGTCACTTAAATTAGGTAGATAATAAAATTATCAGCTTTAGTTCATTTAATAGATAATTCATGTTTCATAAACCTAATAATTTAGTTGATGTCGGTGTTACATAAATTTGATTTATGTTTGACCCCTGATTCTAGTAGCCCCTTGATCTAGGCCTCCAAAATATTTGCCAGTGCTATAATTAGTAAATAATTATAAATTTAAAATTACATTTGCATTATTATTTTTCTATTTATTCTAACGTTTTCTATTTGAATTCAGTAAATATTGATTTTAATAAATATGTATCTGCGTAATGTTTGTTTGTTGAGATGTTTTTGTCCTATTTAATAGTGTTAAATAGATTATCGTTTTGCCAATTTTAATCATGTCTATTGTAAAAATTTAAAAATGTAACACGTGTATTTTCAAATTCTTACAAACAAGTATATTTTTATTATTTAGTCTAGCAAAAATAATAAACAATGTGTCAACTGTGAGTTGCCAAAATCTTATATCATTTTATCCTTAATTGGTTTCTTTATATTCATAGTTACTACGATCACCACTTCACAGTATTCGAATATAATTAGGCTGTAATATCATATTAGCAAGAATATTAATTAATATTTGCGATAAAACCTCTAATATCTAAATATAGGTCAGACACAGTATGATACTCCTGTGTGATTCCAAAAGAAATGATAAGAAAGTTTTTAAACGGTTGACTGATGCCAGCCCAGTGGGGTCTGTAGTGGAATGCGTTCCCAGTCATTCATAATTAAAATGCGTACAACCGATATAGAGACTAATAATATTATCTACTGCGTAATGCCAAAAATAATATAAATGGAAACAATATCAGAGAAATATCAGCAGTATCAATTTATCATATAAACTGGTTTACATTATTTAATTTTAGCCATTTTAAGATTTTTGAAAAATAAAAATGTAGTATGGACTTACATAATTTATTTTAATATTCTGGTTATTAAATCAGTATATGAATTTCTTAAATATTATTGTTTATTAAATATAATTTACATTGTTGGGCTATTTTTAAAATAATTTGGATCATTTTGTGTAAATATATTAATTTTTATGACCATTTTAATCATTTAATTTTTTATCAATAAACAAATTGTATTCCGTAAATATATCGACATAGCAAAGGTCACATTTTGTGACATAATTAAATAGGATAAATTATATTTTTTGCAATAATGTCATTTTTATTTTATAAAAACGTATTAAAGAAAATGTTTATATTCGTTATATTAAATATCTTACAATTTATTTTATATTTTTGTATATTATTTACATAAATGTGCATCCTTGCAGTTGAATGATGCAATAGTTAAAGAAGGGAGGTCAGAATATACCTGCATAGGGTTGCGGTCCTAATTCCCGAAATTCCTTAGTTTCAATGAAAGCCGATGTTACCATTGAAATGTCTGATGCAATAAGAAATGTTTTTAAAGTTTAGTTCTCCGCTTATTGACGAAAAATAATTCGTAAAATCTTCCTTTAACATTATTTATAACTTTGTGCGTAAAACAATAATTAATTAATATTTCTTAAATAACAACGGAAAAATTTAGCATATTTAACACATGTGTATGTGCATCATTTCACATAAAATAGAAAAATTCAAAATTTTTACAAAACCATTCAGTAATAATGTGATATACAGTTTTTTTAGTATATATGTAAGAACACTGTTTGACAAACTTTGATAAGAACACGTTATGACAACATAGTTCAAATTAAAAGCGAAAAAAATTGAGATATTAGGAGGAAACAACACAAAAATAACGTAAATTTTCTCATATTTTGCAAGAATTTTGAATTCTTGGATTTGGTGATGCATGTTTTCAAAGTAAAAGTAAATTACATTAATATTTGTAAATTTGTAGTACACATGTTTACGTCAAACTTAAGATTAATGAATGATTTACTACTAAAGCAAGGACTGATGTATACGCACATAAACATTTGATTATAAACAGGAACAATAAAACCAAAAAGAAATAATTGGTAAGAGTTTAAAAAGCAATAAAAAAATATAGATAGATCAGATGAGTAAAAGAAATGAGCATCGAGATATCGATATATATATTTTAAATTATCACCTATTTGACTAATTTGGCGGGTCACTTCAAAATTTCGTTGTATGTATAATTAAATTTGCAATAAATAATATAAATTTATTGACGATTTGTTTGTTTGATTGTCAATTAGATACAATTATCAGCAAAGCTAAATACATACTCTGTACCATGTTATTTTTAGGACATTAAGAAAACGTTACATAGCACGTAGTCTAATTATAAAAAATGAATCAAACAAATTAGAATATTTCAAAAGATTATTAATTATCTTTTGATAACGTTTGCATTCTTTATATTAATTCTTTTAAATATTATACCACGAGTTGACTCCAAGGTCAGATGATCTAGAAAATAAAGAAATTGTATGCGTCTGCATTTAACTATTTTTTCTAATAATATACGACCATTCAAAAGCCTACTTAAATAATAAAATTGTATTATTATAGAGATACGAGATCTTTCCCAAAAAATTCTTTAAAACTCCTATCAAATTTACATTTTTATTGATCATCGTTGTTATGACAAAAGTGATGAAATGTTTTTATTTTTTAAATGTTTCATAACAAAATTGCACTTAATTATATAGTCCGATAATTATAAAAACTTGACGAAACTGGTATTATACCAAAATTAGATTTTAGTGATTAACCATCAAATTCCAATATATTATTGTTTATTTTAAATAAACTGTTTATTAAAATAGATATTATAATAAAAAACTATTTGTTAAACAGTTACGTTTGAGATAATAATGTTAATTTAGGTTATATTTATGTTCAAAGTCGCGCCTCGTTTGGATGAATATTTATAAAAAAATAATAATAATACAGTGTACTGTACCGGTAATGGAAACTTGTAAACAAATTTGTATGGTAAACAAGTTTCTATGTCTAATTTTGTTAAAATTAATTTTTCAATAATAAATTAATTATTTATGTATTTCTCAATTATAAATTGAGTGTGAGGGGGTGAACATTTATTTTAGAGAATACCCAAAATAAATACCTATTTGCTGAATTTTAACAATTAATGTTTACAGCAATAAATCAGATAAATATAATTTTTTAAAAAAATAAATTTCAAAAACTGAAATGTTAATTTGTTTTTGTTTGAATTTAATGTCTGTCTTTGTATTTTTTACGTACGTAAGCGTAAGTCTTTGTGAATAATAAATAATTATTACAAAAAATAAATTTGTTAAATATAATGTACAGCTAGTAAAAGTAAATAAAATTACCACCCACTATGAAAAATGGGTATTTCCTTACGATTAATTAATCAAAAGCGATAAAGGCAATTATAATTTCCAATTTCATAACATAAACCGTACTAAAACAATAACAAAACCCCCAAATATAATTCGGATGATTTTTCGATTGTATGCGGTTTCATCAGCTTATCAACGGCGTGAGTGTTTTTACCGCGTGTGTTACATCATCTTCTCCGGCCCGCTACGGGTATCACTATAAATGTCGGGGACGCCTTTCTTGTTTTTATTCCGACGCAGTCTTCTAAAGCGTTCACTTGTCACTACAAAGCTCACCACTTCGTGTTTCGTTGTGCCGCCAGTTTGCCAAATTTTGCCAAAATGGAAAAAATCGAAAACGTTATCGACTATTCTTATTTTATCAACACCCATGCCTCAAGACGTAGACCTGCACTAACCAGAGAGTTGAGTAAGTAATTTTTAAAATTTTTATTTACAATCAATTGTCAAAAATTTGCATTTTATTATACTGAGGTCGTCTTTATTCGAGTAATTTTTTAATGATTTAAATAAAATATGCACATAATTTTAATTATCCAGGTCTGCATAAACGTTAAAATATTTATTAAAATATATCAATGTGTACAGGTGAAGAATATTATAGTTTAAAATACTGTTACCAAGAGAAAACAGAAAGTTAATATTTTTCAATGACTATCTTTCTTAGATACAGTGAATTCAATTTTGCAACAACAAAATTGCCTCATCATTTTATTTGCCATTTAAAAATATGATTATTTGCCTCCAATAATATCGTCGAAGACAAACTATGACTGATAAGACCTTTTAATTTTTTCAGCTAAACGTCAATACAATGCCCCCAAAGAATCCATATCTCTTGCTGAAGGAATGCCTAACGAACTGACATTCCCAATTGCTGGACTCAACGTTGTACTCAAGGATGGAACCTCATTTAACCTTCAAGGACCCACCTTGAATGCCGGTCTTCAGTACATCCCTAGCCAAGGTTACCCTCCACTAATCCAAACGCTGAAAACATTCACCCAACAAATTCACCAACCTCCAAGATGGGAAACCACCGACATTATTATTACTAACGGATCACAGGATGGATTAAGCAAATCTTTGGAAATGATAATCGAGGAGGGTGACAGTGTCCTGGTTCAAAACCCTCTGTACACTGGAACTGAAATTATTGTAAGTCTCTGAAATCATTATTCATCAGCAAAATATTGATTGCACGTTTTATTTTCAGCTAAAACCGTTCAAAGTTAACGTTCTTGGTGTGCCACAAGACCACCACGGAATCATCCCACAAAAACTTGTGGACATCTTAGAAAACTGCAAAGCCAACTACACGGAAGAAGGTGGAGGGAAAATGCCAAAATGCATATATATCAATCCGACGGCATCGAATCCAACCGGCGTCACTATGCCACTGGAACGTAGAAAAGAAATATACCAAATCTGCTGCAAATACAATTTGATCATTCTGGAAGATGATGCCTACTATTTTCTGCATTTCCTCGATGAACAGCCCGTTTCATTCCTCTCTTTGGACACCGAAGGCAGAGTAATCAGATTCGACTCCTTCTCCAAAGTGATTACATCAGGATTACGTGTGGGATGGCTTACCGGACCAAAGCAACTAGTACAAACTATTGAGCTTCATATCCAAAGTTCCTATTTACACTCAAGTTCCTTATCTCAGGTAAGACAATTACATTTTAGAAAATTATTCCTCTCATACTTATATTCAAAAATATTCTCTTATTATTGCCAAAATTATAGATCCATAAATATCGACCTTTCGTTTCATCTTATCTGTCACGTGCCTGTTAATAAAAAATTAAAATCAGTTTACTAATGACGTTAATGGTTTTAAATCAACCGGATACTAACAGACTCTTCTTGGAATATTTATTTTCTGACTTAAACCAGTTTCGATAGTGACCTATTAGCCATATTATCTTAACCGCACTGTATGTTGTTAATTGGGCAAGTTTTTAGACAATTTGATAATATTAAATTGATGTTAACATTTCGTAATAAAGTAACGGACTTGTTGATTAAATGGTCGGCATTGCTGTGCGATAATTGTGCATAAATAAATTCGAATTATAATACAAATATGTTTATTGTTACAGGTATTAATTGATAATTTGCTTAAGAATTGGGGCTTCGAAAAGCTCTTCCAGCACTTCGATTACGTCAGATCATATTACAAAGCTCGTCGCGATTGCACTTTGAGCTCGATGGAAAGACACCTCAAAGGTTTGGCAGATTGGACCATACCGACTGGAGGCATGTTCGTGTGGATCAAAGTGCGCGGAGTGTCCGACGTCTACGAAATGCTGATGACCAGAGGACTGAAAAAGAATATTACATTTGTACCTGGCCATGCGTTCATGGCAGACCCGACTGAAGCCTGCAATTACATTCGAGCTTCCTTCAGCAAATCGAGCCCCAAGCAAATCGACAAGGCCATGAGGTTGCTGGCCGAATTGATAAGGGAGGAGCAGCTTTTGTTGCGTAGGAAGCTAGAAAATTGTACTTAAAAGGCACTTCTATGAGCTAAATATGTGTATATATGCCACGAAAAGGCTAATCATTGCATGTTAGGTCTAGAGTTTTAGCTCTCTACCATGTTGATGACACTGGTTCTCCCGTTTGCAGAGGAGCACTAATGTTATAAAATGGAATTAAAATTAGTTTTTACAACGACAAAATACTAATATTATTTTATGGTTTTATTATTACAATTAGGTAAATAAATATGAAATAAGAAATGTTGATAATAATAAAAATTGTATATCCACTTAATTATTTTATTTTAATCCCTTAATGAACAATACCAAAACTATTCAATTCCTACCAATTGGAAAATAAATTTATTAATAAATATTTATACTTCACTTTAATTATTTATGTTATTGTTTGATCAAAGAAATACATAAACTGAATTTTCATTTGATAAAATTGTACATAAACCAAAGTTGATCTGAAATTGAAATACAAACGTTCGTCCACATTTGTATATAGGGTGTATAGTTTAGTTTAAACAGAGAAACTGATAGATGTAACTTCAACAATTTCCATCAACAGACGAGCTAGAACTGTTTCCATGTCTGAAACATTTTGTCACAATAAAATAAACCAAATTATTAATGAAAAGTTATATTGAAAAAAATATATGAGTCTCGTTGTCATTGACTTTTAATTATTTTTTGTTATCTTTTAGTTCTCGTGAAAAAAACAAAACAATAAAATTTATTTAGTACAAATAAACACGACACAATAAATTTAACATAAACCAACAATTTTTATATTTAATCAAATTAGTACATACATTGTATGAGCATCGATGACTGTTTGACACTTTCTTTGCATGCTTTCTATGAGCTTATTTAATTCTTCTTGGTGTACCTTGACCGTTGTCTGCGAATTTATAGCTTGAAATTGAGCAGCTGCCGTTCTAGCATATCCCATTCATATTCGTCGAATTTCATGCAAATTAATAAAATAATCACTTTCTATGTATACAATCAACTACAATTAACTAATAAAACATTTTAATACATAAACATTTAATAGCCTCAATTTTTGAATAAGAGTTTATTCCATACAGTTCGTGGAACAACAAACATTATTATTATTTATTTTAAATTAAATTCAATGTACAAATAAAATCATCAAATTTTTGTCACTACATAACATGTTCAGGATGTACACAATAGTTACAAAATAAATCTAAAAATTTGTCTTTTGGAGGTTTTTTAACTTAACTTAAGAATTAGAACGTAATAAATATTTTTGAACATCATTAAAGAGAACTAAAAATTATCTGTTACTAAAGCGACATCTAGAAAATTCTATCTGAACTAAAAATACGAATTGAGAAGACATCTACATAAAAACAGCATTAGTGTTAAACGTCACTACTAGAAGCGTTTGACACGCTTATACTTTACTGTTTATTAACTTACTTAATTAAGAATACTAATAATAGAGGGAGCAACGATGTTCCATACATTTTAATAGAATTTATAATATTTTTTAAACTAATTATGTTAAACATGTAATTAAATAATAAACTTAATGTTCAATGTTTTAAATAATTTATTAAAATAGTTATATTTCATTTTCAATAAAAAGACAAATTTAATTTTAGAACAATACGTGTTCATCACAAAAGTTAAAGGAAAGATACGTATTAGCCCGGCTAGCTCAGTCGGTAGAGCATGAGACTCTTAATCTCAGGGTCGTGGGTTCGAGCCCCACGTTGGGCGCAAACTTTTTCTCTTATTTTTATTCGTACACAATTATTTATAACCTTTTACTTATCTGTAAGACCATAACATAAATTCTTAATTAAAACTAGATATTTATAAATATTGAAGTTACAATTAATAAATTTAGCAAGTAATAAACTTGATTAATGTTAAATGATATAATGTTAAATACCAAGTTATATTTAACAATATATGTACTTATTTATCAAATAAATTAAAAAATATAACCATAATTAGAAAGTAATAAGTATAAATTTGCTTGTCGATAATTTAATTCACAATTAGTTTCATTTAACACACATATTTCGTTACAATAACGCTATAATTAGATACTTAACATACCATTTTGTTTATTTATTTTCATTGTTTTACATTCCACGTTCAATTTTTTAATCATTCCAATAGACGGGCACGTTCCCCAATTAATTTAACACCGGAAATTATTACGATAAATATACCTGGATAGAAATAAAAATGCGGATAAAATTATTCAATGACACACCTAATTATTATCAAGTGCAGCTTTGGGCGAAGGCGGAAGGGAGCCCCGAAGACAATATTCAAAGGCAATATACAACGTGGAAGAGCGCACGTTCGGATCGTGCCTCACCATTCGGGCTTAGCGTTTTCCGGATTTGCCGGCATTACACTTTATACATAAATCTACAAGATACATAACTCTCCGCCGGGATCAGCCCGATGCTGCATCCAGTTGGCCGGTCGCTGCCGTGCTTTTGTTTCCAGGATAAATATGCTGGCCTCCGTCGACACACCGCAAGCCATCCAATACGTTGGCAACACAAACGGAATTTTAACTGCCGTTTTATGGCGGATCATCGATGCGGATTTCTTTTCAGCATAACCGAACGTGTTCAATCATTGCCCCGAATGTTGCTTTTTTTCAAACATAATTAGATTTGATGCGGTCCCGAATTGAATTTTACGTTAATAAATAACGATACAAACTCGTATCTTATCCATTTCTTATTCACACATAACTAATTCATTTTGTACCAACATAGCCAAATGCATTTCGCATAAAAAATTTATAATATAATGTCTCAATAAATAATTTATAACCAGTACATCAATAAATAATTAATATTGAGTCTGAAATAATCACTGTCAAATTTTCGTACGAGGCCATAAAACAGTGTATAAAAGATTTATTATTTATAAAAATACAAATAAATCCGTCATGAATTTATGTACAGCATGTAAAAATGTTTTTATCTATTTTAAATTTTAATAAAATTATTATTTTACAACGTGCGGAATACCCATTTAATGCACATTCACTCTTGCTTAATATGTTAAGTTTGCCCGTAAAAATTAAATTTCATGGGTAATATAATATTTTTTATTATTATGACTTGGCAAAATCACGGTATAATCATAAAATAAAAGAGGAAATAAAAGAGATATAAAACGTAAAACCTTTGCCATATAGGCCGTGTAATGGGGAACCATATCGCCTCCTACCGTTATTTGGGTTGAGTTATGTGTCTTACCCTCACCACCCTATAACTACCCCGCACCGCATTGGCTTTTATATCTACGAATATTCTCCATTTACTATAATTGTTTATAAAAATATTATTCGCTAGACTATACTTTACTTACACTCATACCTACACTAGTGATCATTATTATAACAACTTTTAAAAATATTAAATGTTTTTGGTATAATAATTTACTATTATTGTTTTATACAGTATTATTAAAATTACTATATTCTTGAATTGAGTTGGACGTAAATGTAGCAACTTTAATGTTGAAAGGGATTTTTAATGATTAAATCTGTGTTATTTAGTTTAACATTAACATTTAGTGTGTTATCCGATCCATCACAATTTTGGATATGTGTTTGGGATTGTTTTCATGTTGAAACACATTTATTAAGAGCATCATTTCTCCAACATATAGAAGCAAATTGTTGTTTTAATATATCCCTGTTCATAAATTAATCTACTGGGGACTGGAACATACGCCAGAAAAATTGAAGCAACTCCAATCTTTTGGTGTAGTTTAGTCACTATAGAATGTTTAACATAAACAGAATCAACATATTTTTTAAATTAAATTTAGACTCATCGCCCTTCCTCATTGTTATGTGGTCTAAAGAATGTGATTCTAAACAAGAGAACATTTTTAGTAGAAAAATATTTTTTCTTGTAGATTTGGCAAACAAACCACTATCCCTATCTTCTCACAGTCCTTAAATTAATTTCAGCAAGTTTAATTTCCTCCAGGTTGGCTTTATTTTCAGTTGACGATAAGATTAGAAATTTTTTTGACATTCGAATTATTTAGTTCGATTTTAGTTTTTCTAATTCTTGGTCCTTCCAGTCTTGGTAACACTGAATTATAATTTTTATTACAGTTTTACTTCGACCAATGATTAATATTTATAATGAGAAAAAGACCGCTAGTAAATAATCGATTTAAATTTACAAAGAGCAATGAAAGACCATAAATTAAAAAGTTGCTATAATTTTGTCAATTGTGAAATGAAAAAGAATAAAATTAGATCGATCAGTTAGTATGCACAATAATAACAGAAACAACGTTAAACATTCAGTCCAGCTCTTTAATTTTTAATATATTTTATTAATTTACTATAATTATGCCGAATATTGTACGCACAACATATAGAAAATTATGTATATTAATATTATATTATATATAATGTTACCAAAGAGAAATAATGATTGACGTTTATTTTTGTATTGTCATTTTTGTTCGATGATAGCATAGTTGAATCACTTTTTGTTTATCGCGATATAATTTTTGTTGTAGTTTCAAAATTAAACTCCGATATGAACGGAAGAAAAGAATTCAAACCACTTAAATATCCGCGATGTCCTCTAACGAAGAAAAATATTCTAACTGCATACCATGACCTAAAACAGTACAATGACTATCTGAGAAGATTGTTCTACGCAAAATCACGTGTGGATTCGAAACCACCAAAATTCGATTGCTGTTTTCCGAGATCTTCGGCAATGAAAGATTATAAATTGTGCCAAGCCAACATGAGGGAAAATCAAATCCTGCTGAGGAAACTGGATTGCATTTGGAAACGTCCGAATCGATACATGTTCCCGGAAAACGAGTCTAAATTAAGGGAAGACCGTAAAAAATGGGACAAACTGAGACATGACAATATAAAACTGTACGAAAAAATAAAAGCTGTGAGATCTGGGTACGAAAAGAAAAGATTTTTCGAAGAGTACGACAGGCAATTTAAGGTCATGAACGATATGGCAATTTACCCTTGGGTATTGAAGGAAGAAATTAAGTATGTTGAGAGTTTGCCCTCTTTAACTCTTGATAGATGTATTGCTGGTACGGAACGTCAAATGTGCAGATTGCAATTTCGGGAAGTAAGCGGGAGAGTGATTGGCACAATATATTTCGAACTGTACAGTGGGGCAGTGCCCAATACGGTCAAAACGTTTATTTTTATCATGAACTACTGTTATGACCGACATATCGTCAACGCTATCAAAATTGGTAAATATTTAGAGATAAAAGACTCAATGGTGGTGAAAAAGAACGTTTCCATAAGACATTTATTTGTCCAGGACAGGAACGTGCTCAGTAACTTAAGAGCAGGTGTTCTCTCCCTGACGTTTGGAAGAAAGGAAGACTGTAGGTTCAGAATTAGTTTTAAAAGTGATGAATTACAAAATAGGTACTCCATTCCTTTTGCCAAGGTGGTGAAAGGATTAGAAATTTTGCACAAAATGGAAGGATACGGAAGAAGAATAGGAAAACCGTACGTTGACATACAAATTTCCTCTTACCAACTATTCTAAGTGATTGTCAGTCATGGAAAAATGGGTAACTTGTATATGTAGAAAAGGGATGGGTCAGGGCAGAGAAATGTGTGTTTAACTGGGTGGGAAGTACTATATTCTAGTCTTGGAGAGATAAATGTCTAATTTTTTGAAACGTTGTAAAATATGAAGGTCGCAAAGCTCTTTCTAATTTAATAATATATTAAATTTTACCTGTACAAATTATATAACAATATCAATAAAATTGACAGAAGAAGTAACCTGATTTTTATTTAAAAACTTTTAACTTAGATTATGTCTCCAATTGGATATTTGTGTAAGTATCTGACTTTCAAACATTACATGGATATAACTAAATAATAAATCATCCAAATATGTCTAAATTGGAATTATTGTGGAGACATCAAGCCACAAATTTTTGTAAGTGGCAAATTCAAATGTGTGTTTAAAAACGCAATTTGTATTGATTGTCCAAACAGAAATGAAAAAGTTATCAAACATCCATATTTTAATTTCAAATATTATTTATTCTGTGTATTTGTAAACAAAACATTTAGGTGTGAAAATGAATGTATTTAGAATATGGATGGACGTTCGTTTTATATTCATCAATAATTATCGCTTAGCGTGGAAAACGTTCATCGTCAATATTTGCTGGTCTACTTAACAATATGCAGCAATTCTGACCTGTGTACTTTAAATTAGATTTATTGTTTTTGTTTTGTTTACAAGGCAACAAAAAGGTCCTAATAATATAATACATATGAGCCTTTACTGAAAAAATACATTAATATTAAATATTTTATTATGCATGGTACTTTCTGGGTACTTACATATGACAACAAAGGGACAATTTAAAACGTGTCCAGGCATAAATAAGATAAAAGGCAGAGAATATTTGCTAAGAGTATGTTCTGTTCCGCCCATGATTCCCATCCATCACCAGACCAGGCCGGTTAGTGACAGGTAGCCCTTAATTAATATAGAAGCGCTACGCCTTGCTTTTCACGTCACCTATCTAATGGATTTCCACCCTCGAATAAACTTTTAAATTATTCCCTGCATAAATCTTTCGCCCGCCGTGTATGACGAGATAATATTAAATTCTCTCGGTTTCTTTATAAAACTCTTTCAAAGTCCATTGATATATTGGTTCATGACGACAGTCTCATCACCCAGTAAACTTGTTACACGGGAAATACTTCAAAAAATTTACGAAAAAAAAAAAAAATTTTTTAAATCACCTGGCATAAAATAAAACCGTTAAATTTACGCCGAAAGGTTAAAGATTATCTTATATTCAGTCCATATTATATCAAGGTTCGTGTTAACGCCTCGAACGAGTTTCCATATTAAAATATTCAAGCGGAATTTCGTGGCGTAACAAAACGGCTGAAAGGTTGTGGATAAAAATATGAAATATTAAGATTAGAAAGGGTCATATTCGAGATCAAGTTTGATTGTGTGTTGAGAAAAAAGGGCAATTTTTATGCTCGTTGCGCCCCCGTTATCCCGAAATGTTTTATTTTATTCCTTGCAGGGGGAACCCGGGATCAAAGGATCGACCTGCTTGTAGCGGGAGATAACAACTTACTACTTCCGCTTCAAAATATATTAAAGGAAGGAATATTACAAATTAAATAACGGAGTTTCTCGTCTGATATAACTTTGAACGGGTTCCGGTTTTTTTGTTGTTGCTAGAAAGATGATTATTTCTTAATCAGTTTGTTTACGAAATTGTTGACGAATTGAAATTAATTTGGAAAATTGAAGTTTTCATTTGTAGCGACCCTTGATTTGTGGTAATCATTCTTAATTTTGTACCGGCATTTTTCACTCTTTCATTCGTTTTACCGCCTTTAATTTTATGCTTCTTCCTTTAAACGAAACGTTTGTTTTTGTTTAGAAATGCCAATTTAGCTTGGTGCAAACATAAAGTATTTCACGTAAATAAACTGCGGTTCCATTGTATTAAAATTCATTCGTACCTTTATATTAAAACCAGACGTAATTAAGTTCACAATGCAAGGAATTTTTAATATAGCAACAACGTCGTGGATCCACCGGACGTAAATACACACGAAGTAATATATTCTGTTTAATTGAGTGTTCATGTCGCTATCAATAAATCACAACTTCAACATATTGCGGATCAAGTAATCCTTGGTCACGTGTCTCGCATTACCATTGCTGCCAATAGTCGGGTTTCCCCTTGGCTCCAGATAATCCAGTTTTAATACTGTTATTAGTTTAGCGGTGGAAGTAGGACTGATGTAAGTATTGTCGGGGATGTTATGGTGAGACATGTAGGACAATAAATAATCGGAATGATAATATTAAGGTTGCGGAGGGTCCGGTTTTCTTATATACTAGAAGTAAATATTATTGTTATTTATTTTTATGATATGAATCGTTTAAAACACGAGACGTATTAACGATTTTCTTGCAAATATTGCAAGAATCATAAATAATTCGCAATTGTGTTTAAAGTAAAGTTTTTTAGATTTAAATGTTAAATGAACGAATTATGGTGATGATATTTTTGACAATATATTAATAGTTGTGTGAAAAATAATATCCCAGACAAAAATGTAAAATAATGTTTTTTTTCTGTTAATTTCAATGCATCTTTAACTTTCCATGCATATAAAGAAACGCCCATGAATATATTATATACGTGTGAATTTTCATTAAAACTTGTGTAAATTAATCGAACAACAAAAATTTAAATAAACACCTCACATCAAATTTAAATACACCCCGCTATACGATTAAACAGTGTTAAATTTGTCGTATAAAGCGAAGCAGATGCTGCTTTATGTCTGAGGGGTGCATAATCTGATCAGCCAAAACTAATCAAAAACCCTACAAGATCGGTATCTTATTGTGTTTTGAGATAATCTCTGTTGTATTTATTGGTTGCGGGTTGTTATAGCCATTAATTAAATTATTCCCCGTTTGATATTTGTTTCCGTAATGTTATCGCTTACAATATGAACTTTAATTTTGTCTAAGTTTTAAGTAATCACATAATATTAGCTAATTAGTGCGTGCTGGAGTTATTTGAGTTATTGGAAAGTTAAACACATACTCACTGTTACATAAGAAGTCCACATTAAAAAGAAATATGATAAATCTACTTAAGAAACAGTGAATATGCGGTTAAAATTTGTCGGATAAGTTCCGAAACACTTTGTATAGAGGGTTAAAATGAACGGTGTGCTAAAATTGGGTTCGGCGGGTCAAAGTTTGCATTGAAATCAATGGGAACAATTTAGAACAGTTTTTATAGATGTATTGAAGTATTTTTTGTCTTCTTTTCTGTTGCCCTATTACAATTTCTTTAAATGAATTTCTAATGTAACAGTGAGAATGTGATGTCATTTTGGATCGTAAAAATTAATAACGGAATGTCATCGAATTTTTTTAATAGTTTAAAAAAACAGTAGATACAGTAAAAAAATATACAGTAAAAAATCAAATTTTTGATAGCAATGTCTGATAATAATCATAGATTGTTAACATCTATCAGGAGATTTACTGTAATTAGTTTAGAAATAATGAAGCTATTTGAACTGCTCTTCGTAGAGATGTACCCAGTGTGAATTTGTGTAGAAAATTCTTATGCCGAAGTGTAGTTAACATTTTTTAACCATTAAAAAAGCTACTAAAATGATAGTTTAAAAAATATATAGTAAAAAAATCAAAATTTTGATAACGATGTTTGTTAATATTTATCACATAATAATTCATTCAACATCTATCAGACGTTTTACTGTTACTAATTCTGTAATAATGAAAATATTTGAACGGCTCTTCGTAGAGATTTAGCCAGTGTTAATTTGAGTCGAAAATTCTAATACCAAAATGTGGTTAACATTTTTTGACCATTAAAAAAGCTACTAAAATGATAATTTAAGAAAATGTTCAGTAAAAAATCAAACTTTTGATAACAATGTTTTATATATATATTTAAATATCTATCAGAAGATTTACTGTAATTATTTCAGAAATAATGAAAATATTTGAGCCGCTCTTTGTAGAAATGTAACCAGTGGTAATTTGAGTAAAAAATTCTCAGAATGTGGTTAACATTTTTTTGGTAATTAAAAAAGCTACTAAATTGATAATTCAAAAAAAATATACAGTAAAAAAGTCAAATTTTTGATATCAATGTTTGACAATTTTCATAGATTTAAACATCTATCAGGAGTTTTACTGTAATTAGTTCAGAAAGAATGAAAATATTTAAGCTGCTCTTCGTACAGACGTAGCCAGATTTAAATTGCTACATTTGACTCATTGAGATGTTCATAAATTGGAATTGGCTACATTACTATAAATAAAAAAATAAATTTAAAAAATATAAAAGCAATGGAAAACGGGAACTTAAACGATATTGGAAAGAATAAATAATTATTTAATTTAATTTTAGAACAAGAAAATAATTTATTTTAAAATTTCATTAATTTAATATAATTGATTGATGGTTACTTTTTTAATATTGGTTATTTACTTTTGCAATATCATAATTGTATATTAGTTAAAAATTTTAATGTTAAACAATTTAACATTTAACAATTTATATAAAAATCTATTAAAAACGTTTTCTATAAAACTTTCAAATTCAAAAATTGCAGAAAAAATAGAAAAATATAATATCCTACTCCTACGATTTTGACATTTCTTTTAAACAGGTTAAGCAATAATTATTGTTACTTAAATTTTGAATTCATTGTTTTACAAACAGGTGTTAAAATGTTGTAACAAATTGAATAAGATGTTGCCAAATACACACTTCATAAATTGGCCTTTAAAATGTTTATTCTTGTATAAATTAGACATTTTAGACAATGGGCCAACGGAAAGCTATTTAATAAACACCCTGTATATACGAATATATTGAGTTTACAAAAAATATTATTTACTTTTTTTGGAAACACCCTTAACAACGGTTTATAAGACGGTTCGGCTAGATCATAATTAATTTGGTTGGCAGGAACTTGCATCCAAAACAAACCGTGCATAATACAGGATAATATTAAGGTGAAAGTCTAATAAAATTTATTTTACGATCCCCGTTAGGTAAGAAATTAATTGTTTCTATCAAATATTAACGAGCTAATTTCAGCACATATGCACCGGAGCAGACGGAGTGGCGGGCACGAGCAAAAGAAAATCCCCGGGGGTCGGGATACTGTATTATGCATAGTGTTATTGTACATATTTCACGGGGGCGACGGCTAATGTGTTAAAAGATAATGGACCGACGGCATAACGCCGCATTGAAAAACACTGCTTCCCTTTTTATTACGTCACGCCTTTTCATTATAGACGCCCGGATAATAAATGTCAGTTTGTTTTTGCATCCTGATGGGTATTCATTATGACGGCCGGATTAAAAAATGATTCTTTTTGGTACACTGTCTTCCGAAGAGTGATCGCATATATTTGATTTTATTTAACGTTTCTTAATTAATTTAATCACAATTCAAATTGTTTAGGTATTATTTTAGAGACGTAAGATTTTGTCATATTTGCACCATTAATTTTTTTCACACGAACATAAAAACCTAAGATCATAGATTTAAATCCCATATCGCGTTTTGGGATCAGAAAAAAGCGCCTAAAAATATTAAAACCTTATCACTTCGCCATTCATGCCATCAAAAAAACAAATAGTGATTAATATTGACGTCATATATCAATATTTGTTGACGACCGTCTGACAACAGAAAACCGTGGCCACATTTAACCGCCCCATTATTTTCATTTTCCCGAATGATGTGGAGAATAGGAAGGAAATGATTGGCAAATGTCAGAAATCCATTAGCGTTTCTTAACAGTCAAACGTTGCTAAAGTATCTCACCCTTGGTAACAGTAATACATAAAAAAATGCTTTATCCTTTAGCCTTTAAGCTTCAGAACAGGTTAACACGATAAAAACTTATATTTATTTCATACGAACGAGAAACTACGAGTGGAGAACGCTCGACACTTTTATGGCACATATTTGTTAATTAGAGCAGGTTTAGAATCTTCTTCTAATAGGCTAAGAGGCACCTAGTTTGTACAAACATGTCTGTGTATTTAACGTTTCTAGTACATCAGTGCATTTTTTTTAAAACAATCCTTGTATTAAACAAAGTTAAATATTATTTGTTTAAATGATTAGATCATTACGTGTTTACATGGGAATTAGCAGTTTTCCATCTAAATCCATTATTAAGTTTCTTAAGTTACTATGGAGGTAAGTGTATAAATTGCTAATTTTTAATATTTTATGACGATTAACGGAGGAGATACTATTATTTTTAGAACCAATTACCCAGTATTATTCAATTACTAAGTCTGTACTTAAAAACTTGTAAGATAAACATTTGTTCTTTCTTAAGCCTAAATTAATTTTAATTTCCAAATCCGCCACTAGGATCCCAAGAAATTTAGGTCTAGTATCTGGAAAAGCAATATAAAAATTGAAAAGTGATCATTCTACAAAGTACATATAATGTGCGAAAAGTATTCACCAATCGATTTCCAATTTCCACGAGTATCGGACGAGTGTAATTTTCAATGAAAAAAGAAAAGTTCCCGGTGGCAACGCAAAGCTGGGCCGGAGGGAGGTGAGAGAAGCCGGACGAAGTGAGCCAGGCCGATCGTACACGACCCGACGACACCGTGCGAACCAGGAGAATAGGAACGGGAGGCGCAGCAACGGCGGCGTCAGGAATCGGAGCCGTCACGGCAGGAAATCAAGAATAATGCGGACACGAAAGTGCACTCGCGTCTGCCTCCCACGGGACGCAAAATGGCGCGGGTATAACCGATATCCTGTGCCTCGCCGCTCTATCTCTCCGTTCCCGAGTTTCTTTTTTTTTTATTTACGCGCTCGCCCTGACATCCCCGGATACTATGGGAACGTTAAGTTGTTTACCGCTTTATTATTAAGCAGTTTCTTCGACGTTGCTCGACGTCTGATACGTGAACTTTGACGCTATGCCAACCAGATATAGCTAGAGGATGTGCGTATTTGACCACGGAAAAGAGCTGGTCCTTGCGTTGGACCGGACGGACTGGTTCGAAATGAAACGGGGATGATGGTCGGTCCAAGCCTAACGTCCGAACTAGAAACGAGGCTCACAGGGGGGCTATCAAACTTTGGGAGTCACGGATTTCAATGACAAAGATATATGTTGGTGGAGGCGTGCGTCTTTATCACGACCCACGGGGGACCCTATACAAGGCTTTGCCGTTTTCGAAATTTTTGAGTTTGAAACTTTATCTCTGACATCTTTAGTCAGAGCTAAATCTGGTCCAGTCACTACTGCATCTGTCTCCAGTCTCAGAACTATTGGACTCTTTTCTTAATCTTAAGTACTGTAACAAAAGAATTCAAAGTAATAGCTTTTGCCATTTAGAATCCACAGCCAATTTTCTCATAATCGGACTTCTGTACTTCGTAACTATTGTCAGAAATTAATTTTAAATAAAACTGTACCAAAACTATTTCTATATAAACTCGACAACATACAGCAACGTTGCGAACAATATAAAATGATTTTGCTCTCAAAACCACCACATTATACCTCAACAGCACAATTCCAATTTCATTTCTCAAACCTGAGACACTTGCATGTAAACTAAATTGATGTCCCACGTACACACCGAGAAATTTCCATTTATACAAAGATGTGTGTGTGTATGTGTGTGTGTTCTTCCATCTCCGCCCCAAACAGATAGAAGGACCACGTTTCCACATACTGCGTTTCGCTCACTCGTCGCGCCTACAGCCCAGGCACAGTCGAGTTAAAATCCATTCATTTGACAGACATTCGCACACTTTTGTAATTTAATTTTCCGAGTGGGTGTGGTGCGGTGTCGGTGTGCACTCGACAGATCTATTTGCTCGTTTCCAATTTAATACTGTGCGTTCGCCGCTAGAAGGTTCTGTTTTAAGCGTTTCCCGTTATCTTTGTAATTGGACTGGTGCAGCAAAAAAAAAAAAAGAAACTCCGATTACGGCGCAAGGAAAAAGAAAAAATTCTTAGAGTTTTCTTAAGCTGACGAACACACTGCAACTGATCATAATTCTTGAACCACTTGAGATGTTATATTTACTGTTATATAAACTTTATTGATAAAATGTTAAAAAAAACTCTTATATATAGTAATTCTTGCCACCAGTGAAACTGGTTTAAATTTATTTTTGTCATTATTGACTATTTTGAATGAATTTGGAAAATTTCTTTAAAATTCTTTATATATAAGTAAAAGATTTTCATACAGGGTGTCCTTAAATTGACAGCACAAAAGTTAATCACATATTTTTGTCCTCAAACTAGGTCGATTCGACCCAATTTACCTATATACCGATGTGCATCCTAAGAGACACACACGCTTTTAAATGTTGGTTACTAAATGTATTAGTTATCATGATATATCTCGATAACTAACAAAGATAGAATAACGAAATTTTGTATAGTTACATAACTTTTTAAGTCTAACAAAATAGGTTTGAAATGATTTAAAAACTTTACTGCAGGCGTGTTAGAGGAGTGAGGAGGAGCTTAAAATTCCTTTGTATGTAAGTTTTTTTTAACTTTGATATCATAATATGAAATTTTAAAAAATTTTGCCTAAAAATGAACTTCAATAACTTTGAAGGCCTACCTGTATCTTTTTTAGGAAACACATTGGTAAATAATTAAATTGGGGCGAATTGGATCAAGAATATGTGGTTAATTTTTGTGTACTCAATTTCGAGACACCCTAAATATAAATAACAACGTTTTGTTTATACATAAATGGAGAAATACCATTAAGAGGACAAATATTTTTAATGATTAAATAAAATAACACATATATAATTTGCTATAATAATATAATACACATAAGAAATTAGAAAAATATGTATGTTTAAATACAAAATTAAACCTAATAATCTTTTATTATCATTTTATATAGTCAATATTTAGTTAAACAGTTTTTAGAAAAATAATTGACATTTTTACAATTAGTTAAGTGAAAATTTATTTAGTGAATAAAGCAAATAAATATAGTGAGCACAGTTAATCAAATGTTATATCGATTCTAATATAGTTTATTAATTAAAAAAAAATAATAATTAATACCCAAATAAAATTAAAAAAAAAATATTTAAATAAATCAAATTCTACCCAATTCTTTATTTTTTATCAATGCTTTTTTATAAAATTCCTAAAAGCCTTATTTGTTTATAACACTAATACAGTTTTTGAAAAAATGATTGACAATTTAACAATTCATTGAAGCAAACAAAATGAGCACAGTATATTACATTATATTTTATACCAAGATCAAATATTTTTATTGAATAAATAAAAAAACTGCTGCTTTCATGTTTAATTAACATTAACACTTTGTATAATATTTATTTTGTTTGGTCTATCTTTGAGGCATAGACTCGACTATTATCCTTCTTGTAAAAATGTAAAATTTATATGTCGAATTTGGTTATCAACGTGATCCCTCATGTTTTTTTTAGGATTGATGTTTTGAAATTATTACGGACAAGACAATACATCGATGCTTTGGTCTTTTAACCACTTCGTTACAATTTTGTATTTGTGTTTGGGATCATTTTCATGTTGAAACGAATTTATTAAGGACATCATTGCTTCATTATATGGAAGGAAATTGTTGTTTGATGTATCGCAGTACATAAATCAGTCTAAGGAGGCCCAGACCTTAAATTAATTTTAGCAAGTTTCATTTCCTCCAGGTTGGCTAATTTTAGATGACAATTTTTTTGGAACCACTTCCTCTAAATTTTATAATAATACGGGAAACGATTGACTTATTTAGCTGTATCTTCTTATTTTTTTCTGGTAAAGCTCAGTTTTATATAATTTTTCTTACGGTTTCACTTAGACCAATGATTAAATTATTATAATAAGCAAAAGACTGTTAGTAAATAATCGATTTAAATTTACAGACAATGGAAGATGATCTACTAAAATATTTGTCCATTGAAAAATAAAAAAGTACGTAATTTTTTAAAAAATAAAATTAGATTGACCAGTTGTATGATTTGCACAACAATAACCGAAAAAAACAATCAAAATTTTAAGTACTGACACTCAATTCAAGCAGTATATAACATATTGCTCATATTTTTAACATATTTTAAATAATTGATATATTCATCATCATATTTTATTACTTAGTGAAGACAATCATAGTGGGATGAAAATTATTTTAATTTTTTTAATAGAAAATTCAAATATTTTTATTGATTAAATAAAATATCTAATTGGACTAATAAAATTATCATTTTATATATTTAATTAATTAAATATTTTTCTCGTAGATGAAGATTTTTTAAATATAATTAAATTAATGTAAATAATTGAGAATTTTATTAATTCCTTATTTGTGCATTTTATGAATTAATTACACAATACAAGCGTATTTTTGGGTGTACGGCTTGGTGAATGTTGTATGTAAAATGTAAAAACACATTTTAAATAATATAAATTTATTCCAACATTCACCACGCCGTACACCCAAATATAATGTTACAATAAACATTAAAAATAGCTGTGTAATAAAGCCAGAGAGTGGATTGATTGATCAGTGTACTTATTGTCTGTATTGTAAAGTCATCGAGCCGAAATTAAAAGTACCTATCACTCAGAAACGTTCACTATTTGTTTCGTTCTATAAAATTTCCCATTTTTTGACATTTTCTCAGGACATGTTAAATAGAATTAAAACATAAAAATTTTTAATTCAATGTGTTCACTATTTTATATAAAATTATTGTTTGCTATGATATAACATCCTCCCCTAACAAATCCTTACTTGCATTTACAGCTCCTTTGTGCCTAAATGACCAGCAGGTAACCCGTAAATAAAGCTCCCCGATGCATTTTAATAAATTTATCAAGTGCGGCGATGACATCGACACGTGACCGTCACGTGGCACGGCGGCGCCTCCTAGATCGCACGCTGTCGCCCCTGCAATTCGACAAAGTTTATTGAATACATTGAACGATGGCATAAAGGCAAAAGCCGCTTTATGTTTGGATTAACGCAAACGAAACGCGACAGGTAAAAGTTAATATCACCGTGACCGGGACGGATGCAGTCGACCTGAAATGGCGACTCGTTTCGCTGAAGTATCAACTTATTGTCGGCGTAACGGTTTTGATTTCTTATTTTGAAATATTATTTAAAATGTCTGCGATGGCAGCGAACGAACAATGTCACCGTGTTATGTTAAAAATTCATGTAATACATATGTAATTTTGCCTACCTACCCATTATGCGCTTGCCTGTTTTTTTTTTATTAGTTACACGGGACGAAATTAGTTTCGTGAATATGGTGTATCACCGAGGAAATGCATTTTTCAATTTAAACACGAAAACTATATTCATTTAGTGATTTCGAGGCACGAATGCATAGGTATTCGCATAATATCAGATTCGACGATGCTAATAGAGGCAGACATGTCAAAAATGCTGTGCGTAGGATATTATTTAGTTTATTGAAATTTATACACAGAAATTTAATTATCTTGTTGCAAAATGTAGCGTACACTTGACAAAGACATATCCCCGTAATTAAGTCATATAGAATGATATATGATCCCGAACTGGTGTGCAATGTATTGAATATTGAAATGATATGTTCCACCATTTAGTTATCTGCTAGATAGTTAATTAAAATTATAATGAATTCTTGCTTTCATCTGGGGACACATAATTCGCCAATTTCTATTGCCCAATTTAATTTACTTCAAAGCTGATTTTTATGCAATTGTTTTCTTTTTATTAGATTATTGTGTGATCATGGTGGTCAACTAAAAAAAAACATTTTGCATAATATAACATTACAAACAAAATATGGATCACGTTAAATAATTATATAACCTATTAATTAATATGGTGGTGTTAATATGTGTTAAACGAAATCTACTTAAGATTGAAGGACACTGTTGTAGCCGAATACTTTGGACTGCTAATTAGAATCTTGTTTCTAAAACTTGTCTAGCCTTTTGACACCCTTAGTCACTGCTCTATGGCAATTGTGTTTTTTTTTGCTTAGTTAAGAGCATTTTTTGACATTTTCTCAGGACATGTTAAATAGAATTAAAACATAAAAATTTTTAATTCAATGTGTTCACTATTTTATATAAAATTATTGTTTGCTATGATATAACATCCTCCCCTAACAAATCCTTACTTGCATTTACAGCTCCTTTGTGCCTAAATGACCAGCAGGTAACCCGTAAATAAAGCTCCCCGATGCATTTTAATAAATTTATCAAGAGCGGCGATGACATCGACACGTGACCGTCACGTCACGTCATTTAACTATTATATTTTTTCGTGTTTACCATGCAAGGTAAAATATTTTTCATAGCAACAATGAAAACATGAATTGTTAAATTAACTACAACTATTAATCATAAGTTTTAGATTTTTTCCGAAATAGTTTTGAAATGATTTTGATATTTTTTTAGGGTTCGTTATGTAATTTAAAAAATTTTTAAAGTAATTTAGAAAGAAAATATGGATTATTAAATGAAAAATTATTATGTTGAATTTTGTTGCTTAGTAATATAGACATTTTATTTCAAAATTATTTTAGAATGATTATTACATATTGTGTGACAAAACATTTTTTGTTGTTTAATGATTATTTTATTTATTTCAAAATAAATATAAAATCCATATACGAAATGGAAAATAAATTTTAAAGAAATTTATGAAGAAAATATAATTAAAAAATATATATAATAAGTTAATAAATACTTTATCTATACTTAGGGTGTTAAACGAACTTTGTAGCTTAGTAATATAGATATTTTTATTATTATTAATTTTTTATTTTAGATTATACTATATAATGGAAAATATTTTTTAGGATAATTTATAAAAAAATATGAATTTTTAAGTGAACAATAAATAATTATAAATTTCACCCTTGTTTAGTGTGATAAAATATTTTTTTGCGTAGTAATATAGATATTTTATTTAAAAGTAGTTTTAGAATAATGTATTCCTTACCCTGTAACTAACTAATTTTATGATTTAGATGTTTTTATCTAAAATTGTTTTAATTTTTTGTCCGTTAATTTAAATATTCTTTCAGAATAATTTTATTGTATTTTGGCGTCTATCCAAATGGGTGCCGTACGAATTTTTAAATGAACAACGATTATAAAAATTTCTTTTATGCTTAATGGGATTAAAGAAGTTTGTTCCTTAGTTCCTTACATATTTGGTGTCAAAATAGCTTTAGAACAATGTATTTCTTAACATGAATAATTAATCAGAACAATTTTGGGATTTTATTGGTAGTGATAGTTTTAGAATTTTGTATCTGTTAACTTAAATATTCTGCCAAAATAAGACTGGTATCTCATTCGTGCAATAGAAAATATTTTTTATAGTAATTTATAAAGAAAATAAATTTTAAATGAGCAATAATTATAAATTTTAAATTGTTTAGTACTTTGTTTATGTTTTATGTTCAATAGGAAAAATTTTACAGTAATTTTAAAAATATGTTTTTCTTAAATGAACAATGATTATAAAATTTAAAGTTTCTACTACTTTTATGCTTAATGTTGCTTAATGATATAAATATTTAGTTTCGAAATAATTTTAGAATAACGTATTTTTTAAGTTGAATATTTAATCAAAATAATTTTAGGATTCTATTTGAATTTACTGTACAATGTAAAATAGTTTTTATAGTAATTTACACAGAAAATATGAATTTTTAAATGAACAATAATTATAAATTTTAAATTAATTAATACTTTGTTTATGTTTAGTATAATTAAATAATTTTTTTATTTAGATATTTTAACTTAAAATTGTTTTAGAATGTTGTATCCCTTAAATATTCTTTCGGAATAATTTTAATGCTTTTTGGTGTAAACTGTCCAAATAGATACAGTAATTTAAAAAAAAAAATATGAATTTTTATATGAACAGTGATTAAAAACTTTAAAGTTCAAAATTCTTTTATAGGATTAAAGAATTAATCAGAATAGTTATAGTCTTTTTTTGTGTGGACTGTGCAATGGGAAAAAAATTACAGTAATTTAAAAAAAAATTAAAATTTATACTTTTTTATGCTTAAAGGAATTAAATAATTTTTTTACTTACTGATGTAAATATTTAGTTTGAAAATAGTTTTAGAAAAATAATAACTTGAATACTTAATTTAATTAAATTTTTAAATGAATAATGATGATAAATTTTAAATTAATTAATACTTCTTTATGTTAGTATAATTTGAAAATCTCTCTGTCAAAATAATTTTGATATTTTATTGGAGGTGACAATTAGTCCAAAATTGTTTTAGTATGTTGTCTCCCTTAACTTAAATATTCCGTCAGAATAATTTTAGTGTTTTTTTGATGTAGAATGTGCAATGGAAAAAATTTTACAGTAATTTTATTTTTTTATATGAAGAATGATTAAAGAATTTAAGGTATACTTCTTTTATGCCTAATGGAATTAAAGAATTTTGTTGCTTAGTGATATAAATATTTGGTTATAAAATAGTTTTAGAATAATGTATTTCTTATCTTGAATATATAATCAGAATTTTGGGATTCTATTGGTATTTACTCTGCAATGGAAAATATTTTTTATAGTAATTTACATATGTTTGTTTATGTTTAATGTAAGTAACTAATTTTGTTATTTAGACGTTTTGATCCAAAATAGTCATAGAATTTTTTAAACAATATTCACAGTGTAATGGAAAATATTATTTATAGAATAAAATATATGAATATTTATAATAATAAGCAATAATTATAAATATTAAAGTATTACTTTGTTTATGTTTAGTTTAATTAATTAATTTTGTGATTTAGATATTTTGACTCAAAATAGTTTTAGTATATTGTTTTCCTTAACTTAAATATTCTTTCAGAATATAATATTGATTTTTATTGATGTTGCAATATAAAATATTTTTTCAGTAATTTGGAAAAAAAATGATATGTTAATACTTCATTCATGTTTAGTGTAATTAATGAATTTTGTTTTTTAATGAACTAGATATTTCATACAAAGCGGTATTAAAATAATCCCCTAATTTAAATCTTCTGTCAAAATAATTTTGGTATTTTATTGGTGTTGAGAACGATTTTAATAATACTTAATTTACAAAAAAAATGAATTTTTAAATGAGAATTATTATAAATTTAAATTAATACTTCGTTTACATTTAATGCAGTAAACAATGTTGATAGATATTTTGTATCAAAATTGTTTACTAATATTTCATCCTATAAATATTAAATATTTTCTCAGAATAATATAAGGTTAACTATGGATTGAAAATATTTATTACAAACTATGAATTTTTAAATGTACAATAATAATATAAGTTTAAAGCTGAACTCGGTTTAATTATAATTATGATTTAGTTAGAGATATTTTGTTTCATAGTTTTAGAATATTAATTTAAACAATGTGCCAGTATAAATAAGGTATTTTTCACTTAAAATTGATAAAGCACATAATTAATAAGAAAGAGGTATTTTGTATGTATATATGCACATTTTAATCAGAGAGAAATATATTGATTAAACATGAAAATAATAACATTCAATTGCACTTTAATAGAAATACTTTTTTATAATTATTTTATAACACGTTATTTATCAAATTTTTATGAATAAGGGTAACAATCAACCCAAATGTCAACAACTCATATTTCATTATTATCTGGGTGTAAATATGCAAAAGCAGAGTTTTTTATATATTGAAAACACTTTTTTAATTAGACAATAATACATACAATTTTAATTACTCACATTAAGATGGCTTTGACCGCGTTTAAGAATAAGACAAAGCGAAACTCCAAATAAACAATTATCGATTTTAAAGAAGAAAGGGGAGAAAAAAGCGGAGCGTGGAACGTGAAGCGTAGAGCATGGAGGACTCGACCGGCGAAAAAGAAACAAAAACACAACAGAGTGAATATCCAGAGAGCGGAGAACACGGCATGGGCACGGATTGGAGTGAGGAGCCAGAAGCCAGAGTGGCGGAACAGAGAGGCAATAAGCCGGTAAAATATTTCCCCATTAATGTTTGGAGTGGAGCGGTGAATGTAGCGGGAGGTATGCGTACCTGCTCCGTTACATATTAGTCGCATTCCAGGAACGGGACTGAGTGGAAAATCATTTCCCTTTGATTTGAATTCTATTCGATCCGGCATCTGACTCGATGCTCCAACGGAACCACTCCAACGGATATCGTTTTCATCAAACGGCTTTATTAAATATTGTATATTGTCGCTACGGTTTAAAGCTTTCAATTATTGAGAAAACTTCAAAATAATATTTCTTTTGTTGTCTTCATAATTTCACTCGAGTTTAATTTGCAGTCGTATCGTTTTACCTCCTTTACTTTTAGTGTCATTTAAAAATACGATTCCCGCTAGAACCTTTAATATTAAACGTTCTTGAAATGGTTGTTGTGGCTGGAGCAGTATAATTTTAGATCCAATTAGGTACGTTTTTAATTTTCCAACGCTTCATCAGCCCAATGAGTTATTTGTTTTACAAGCTGAATTGCTCGTGGAATTTGAATGAATGTGAACCGTGTTTTTCTTTCGGTAACCCCGCAAAGCGTTTCCGTAAATTGCGATTCAATTAGGTCAGCTTTAAACCCGGCAAGTAGAGTCATGCCGCAATCAAATGGAATTCGTAAATTGATTATTCATCGCTAAAATCGTGGCAGCGGGGAAAATGTGACAGAAATTCAATTTGAGCGGCGGCGAAACCGAATCAGCTGGTGGAAATCACGATCGTGATCGGCAATATCCTGGCCATCGGGCCACGGGAGAAGAGTAATATGGGCGATAACGTTTAGGAGCGAGCCGGCTTCTATCTGACGGAAGCGCGGAGGACGAATACGGTCCGGAATACTGGCTGTAATAGTGCCCGATCGCGCCAATCACTCCCGCGAGTCACTTCATTATTGACCTATTCCCAGTTTCTGATCTGCGCGGATTTATTTCGTGCTGCTACACATTTATGTCGATTTTTTTTTGCGAATAAAGAATGAAAAGACTGCCTGCTACTTATTTTATGCGATTGTAATTCTTCGCTTGACGTTTTCTCGTGAGGTACGGTTTTTATATTTTTTCGTAGAAGGTGAAAATTAGTTTGGTAAGAATAGAAATTTTTACCTACAGGGTGTTTTAAATAAGCTAGCCTACAATATTTTGAATTGAGTTTTGAGTTAATAGCAAGATGTCCAACAGAAAAAACATTTCCGAGGCTAAATTGCAACATTTTATTCAAAATGTTCAAAAAAAATGAATTCGAAAAAATGATAAAGTCATAATGATTATTACTTAACCTATATAAAATAAATGTATGTGTCTATCTTTTTAAATTTATTTTTGAAGCCATATTAGTGTTATTGATTACTAAATAAATCAAACTTTTAAGAAACATAATTTCAAATAATTCTGATGTACTGGGTGTCAACCACAAGGCATGATCTAGTAAAGGTAAATGGTATGGAGGGAGGAGAGTTTTCACATATTTTCCACTTTTCGATCATCTCCGGTTTCACCAGAAATGGTTACGTTTTCGAATTTTTAAAAGAAATACTTTTTAAATTTTTACATTTGGGGACATATTTCATGTCTACTTTATTTTTTTAGAGACATTTATTATCCAGTATTTTGCTTAGTAATAATTAAATTTTAGGAGGTTATTTTTAATCCAATCGCAAACAAATTGCTATTGTTAGATTCACCAAAAAGTCCTTTTTTCGAAAAGTATCTGTCGAAAAAGGGATACCATTTGAAAAAGACAAAAATAGATAGACTTTAAAATGTAATTTCGTCAACTTATCTTACTCTTATCTCTCAAACTAATCACTGATTCTTTGCTTTTGTAATTTTCTGACATCACCTGACGTCCTTAGATTTGTCTGCGTCCGATCTCTCCACCCAGATGTAATATTAAAAAATGCTCTAAAATATCAAGTAGGTGAAAAATTTTATTTTAAATGCCACAGATCGATCGATAATTATCTAAGAAATCAAAAAATGTGTGATTGAAAATTGAATATAATATATATAGAGCAGATCTGATTTTGATATACCCAGTGTCCCAGAAGTTATGCCTTTTCTAATGGATTCTTTCACACCCGGTATATAAAAAACGATAATGGTGAGACAAATATCACGTACATATCCTTGAAAAAATATTTTAGTAGTAATTAAACTATGCCTACTAATTTTGGCATTAATTCCGAAAAACTATACTTTTTTAATTAAATCCTATATAAATTGTTTATTATGCGCATCAAATCTTTTATGTCACATAATTGTAATATGGCTTTTTAAATATTGTACAAGATGTTTGTTAAATGGCGGATAAGCTCTCCCTAATGATAAAGCCAGCTTTATTATCAATCCTGAATCAAAATAAGTTGAAAAAACTTTGATCCTCACAAGACATAAAAATAAGAGTTTGACACAATATACAGATAACAAAACTTTAATACTATTATTTTTTGAAGTTTTATTGTAATTGGAAATAATACAGATATTTGAATTATAAAACTTTTTACAAAAAGTCAATATGGCAACATCGTTGATATGTGACAGAATTATTTACATACATGAATTTTAGAATCGAGAACTGACTCACAGACTTGCTCATAAGTTCAACTTGTCTAACACAGGTTATTTTTTCTAAACGATTTTTTTTTAAAAAAAGCTTATTGTTTTCATCAACGTATATATCTTTCTAGTAATATGTCTCAATGATTTCTTTGTAATAGTTGTTTATTTATTTTCTTTTCTTACAAATATATGATATAAAACAGTTAATAAGTAAATAATTTATTCAAGGGTCTGTACAACATGACCACCAAATTGTATAGTTTTCTCCAGAATTATTGGAAATGTACACTTGGAACTTCAAAATAAGATCTGGTATAGATAAATGATATGGACTGAGAAGAGTTTTTGCAAATTTTACACTTTTAGGTCACTTTTGGTTTCACCTGAAATGGTTCTGTTTTTGAATTTTTAAATAGAATACCCATAATAATTTTACATTTTTGATTTTCTCAGACAATTCTCGATCAGACTGTGACATTTAAAAAAAGATTTAAGCCTACTTAATTCTTTTAGAGCCATTTATTATCCATTCACCAAAAAGACCTTTCTTCGGAAAGTGCCTGAAAAGTTAGACTTGAAAATCTGATTTTGACAACTTATCTTATTAAACATGGTTAAATGTAACAGTCTGATCGAGAATTGTCTCAGAAATCCAAAAATGTAAAAATATAAAGGGTATTCCATTTAAAAGTCGAAAAACGGAACAATTTCCAGCGAAACCGGAAGTGATCGAAAAGTGAAAAATACGCGAAAACTCTCCTCTCTTCATAACATTTACCTCTGCCAGATACTATTTTGATGTACCGAGTGTGATAGAAGTTATGTCAAGACAAGTCTATTGGATTCGTTGACACCCGGTATAAAATCAGGTTACAAATATATTGTTTTAAAATTATCTGTTTTAAACTGAATAAAGCTGAAACAACAATTATTGTTGTTGTTAACAGGCCTTAAAATTATAGACACTAAAATTTTATTTTAATTATAACAATTAAAATTAATCCAACAAGTATAGTGATCGGAAAAGTTTGCTCTTTAGAAATTTACTTTATGGTTTATGAAATAATTCTCTTCAGGAATTGTAACGAAGTGTAATTTAAAGTTACATTTGTTTTTCATCTCCCTTACTTTGTCTGAGTAAGCCGAATATTTAAAATTACCAGTAAATTCAATAATTTTAAAATTGTTAATTACATATATTTCCTTTTAATTATGTATAATTATATGGAAATAATCAATCATATGTATTCAATCTTTAAAATACCATAAAAAAGCAGTAAAATTTTAAAATTCGAAAGAAAGGATTCTTCTAATATATGTGGAAAATAATGTTACCAAAATATATACTCACTTGAAAAAATAATAGGTTTTAATCTCATTTAGTTGATTTATGGCAGTTATTTAGATTCTGGATTTTAAAAAGTTATTTATATTTACTTTTTTAAGGTTCAGAGGATTAAACTAAATTTATTTTCTTCCAAAAGTTAATATCAAGAAGTGCAAAATTCCAAAATTTTTATTTTTGGGTTGTAACATTTGTTTTTTTATATGGTGGTGTATTACAAATTTTCAAATAGGAGATCAAGGATATTTTAGAGCAGTTTTTTGGTTTTTTACAATATTTTAGAAATTAAAATTGGTATGTTTATGTATGTTTAAATCAAAATCGACATCATTTTATAGTAAATGGAATTATACGTAATATTTTATATTTAATAATAAAAATATTTGAACGACTCATTAAAAAGAAATCACTCTGTATAATCATTATAACTTAACCTCCAATATAATATATAAGCCATATGTCACATAAATCCTGCTTCCATTATTTAAGTCAAAGTATGTGTTCTTGTTACTGTTCTAAACACAATAGGGATCAAGGTAAATACTTTTTTTTAAAGGATTAAAGTTATTTTTTACCATTTTTTCACTGCAATAATTTAGACATTTTATTATTATTTTTTTGTATTCTTTTTGTAACAGTCATTATTATCCATTGAAAGGGTGATAAAATAACTGTTTTTTCTATTTATAGTCTTTAACAGCTTTTAGTAAATTTTTATAGAAATGTCGATAGTCATCATCATCACTAGATTTAAACTAGTATAATAGTTTTGTTTATTTTTAAAATAGAAAATTTTTTTTCAACGTTCCTCATGCAAATTCATGTCTTGATGTTCTGAGGCCAACCTCAATTTTGACCTTCCTTTCGGAAAGTTGTTTACTATATTATAGGTGATGTATTCTTCGTGCTGAACTTGTGATGGAGAAACAGAATAGCACGTTATTCAGCTTTCGTGAACTTGGTCAATTTATGAAAAGTAGACTGTAGCATTGATCATCTCGCCGACTGATAGGTTAATATGTAAAATTTCCTATTGTCATTAAAGACTTTTTTGGATTAAGATATTTTTATATATTGCTCCATCAGGTTTACCAACCCCAACCCATTGTCCAGACCAGTGAAAATTGTCGTAATTAACTAATTTTTGTAATAGGAAACAGTGCGATCAATAAAAGGCTCACTTGCATTGCGTGCAAGTAGAAAATTGACAACGGACAAACGCTTAATTTTCTTATTTTCACTTAAATTATGTTCATTTGTCCAACTTTTTTACAAAAATTATTGCTTGAAGCCTCATTGATTCCTTACAATGAACTTACACGACTTATAGTACCATTTTTAAATCAAGAAATACATTGTAGAACAGGAAACGAAAATGACTTTTCTCTCTATGGTATCCAATATTAAAACTAAGGTGACTTTCAATATTGCAATGAGCATTCAAAAGTGGAACAATCAAAATTGTGAGCTTAATTAGACCTTCCCGAACTTCACCGACTCGTAAGGATATTGATTAAATTAGTCTTTGACAGAAGATGCAGAAGACTTTTTATTAAGTTCAGCGTTATGCAAGGAATGCATCCACTTCGTGAAGATATTGATCAGGTTCATCTTGGCTTGGAGGTAAATGGAAAGCTTTTATTAACTACGGCGTATCCATCGGGTCGTTTAACACGATTGATACGACAACAAAGACGATCTGCGAGTGGACGTAAGACGACAAATGCGCACTTATCACCGTTCCTTTTCGGTATTTTAAAAATTTCAGCCGGAACGAATTTTATGACGGCAAAAAAAAAAATGCAACCCGAACTATTTTCGCTGCCGAACAAACAATAAAACAGGGACGACTTCGAATGAAGCCAATGCCGGGACCGGAGGGCGCCGACGAAACCGAAGCGCCGTGTTCCGCCAGAAGGGAACAAAACAACGACATCATGAAAACGCAATATTACGGAAAGTTTAATTACGTATTTTTTTTTTTTAATAAAAAAACAGATACAAAGGAACAAAAGAAGCGTGAGTGAGTAGCCGGGAGCGAATTTGTTCGGTGTGTCTGCGTGAGTTTCCTGAAAAGTAGGGGTCGGGACGCGGGATTCTTCAGATCCACGGATCCACTACACCCACTGAGCGTAGTAATGGAAGCTGGGACTCCTCCCCCGCAACGGTCGCCCCGCCCATCCGGGGGTTCGGGCCCCATTGGTCCACCTCCCACTAGCGACGGTTCACGGTATGAACAAGATATTCACAATTCAGTATCAAATCAGTACTCATTAAATAAACAGTGCAGTGCGTCAGTGGAAATTTGGTGAAGACGTCTACCATGCTCAATAATCTGGGCCCAGTTGGTAAGTTAGTGGGGGCTTAATTGACGCTAAAGTCTTTAGTGATTCAACGATAGGCTAACTAAATGGGCTAAATTGAAACAGCCTCGCCCTCATTAGGCCAATATTGCTGGGCCGCTCCGGTAGGCCATCTAATTAGGAAACACGCACCGACACCGTCACACACTCTTTTCCACTTTTAGTACCGACTTGGCGGTCCGCATTCGCAACCCGCCACATCCCGCTAACACTTTTCTCAAATTTCACCTCAAAGTTCCGATTGAATGGTCACGACTAATACTTTTGGTTGGTACCGCGATCTAATTCCGTATTTCTCCTGTGGTCACACGTAAAGGAGTGTTTGATTTGGTGATTATGCGTTGCGTTGTTTGTGATGTGTTGCCCGTTGGTTCTTGTTCATTGATATGAAGAGAATATAGTGTAGTGATGAAGGGATTGATGCAAGTGTTGTGTGTATATTTACAATGATGGTCGGTAGGTAGCATTTTGCCATTCATCCAACGAGAACCATGTAAATATCTTCTACATCAAACATTTGCGTTACCCAAACTATTGTGTATCCGACGCGTTTTACCGATCTTCTTTAAAATTGCTACATACTGGAATTTCGTTTAGGTAATACCTAAATATAAGTGAAGACGACACATTCATCTTTATGTTTGGTAAATATATATGTAAAACATTCTCTAGTATTATATTCAATTTTCTATAATCTTCATCCTCCACCGTTTTGGTCAAAAATTTTGTTTCATCACATTTGCTTGTCAAGAAATTAAGTAACATCAAATTTACTTCATAAAAATTCTTCCTCAGCACTTAATTCAGTTCTAAAGATTCTTCCTTATCCTCCGTTTTGGCAATATTATAATTAAGTTAATCTCAAAATTTTTATATGAAGCATCATTTATCTTTATCCGTTTTGGCAAAAAATCGGTGTTTTGTGTAATTGAGCATCAACGTTCTTTATAAAAAAAACTTTGAGTATGACTTAAATGTGAAAATTCTAAACATTTTTATAAAAATATGTAATTAAAACAAGACAAAGTTCTTTTTAAAATTCTATACGTCTCTTAATTCCTTCATTTTTTAGTACTACGAAAAAATACAGGTTTTATTTTCACTTTAGTTATTATTCTAATAAGTTTAAATTAAATATCTCACGAAAGCAACTGTATTTTTAATTTTAAAAATATGTTTTCAAACATAAAAATCATTCAGAATTATCTCAAATAATCAAGTCATATTTAAACCACTAAAATATAAAAACAAATTATTTTTCTTTGATTAATTTTTCCAGTGAATTTAGTTGTGTATTAAAATAATTTTATAACTACAAGTAAAGTAACTTTGCAAATTACTTTTTGGTATCTAATCTTTATTATTATAACATTATAATAAATTATTGTCATGATTATCGTTTAATTACACAGAAAATTAACAAACAATTTAGCCTCTTAATTAGTAGAAAAGTATAAAATTGTAGTATTTTTGCTTGTACGATTCTGGTACAGATATAAAATAAATTTATTTCAATTGAAAGAGTAAATAAAATTCATACAGAAGTAATTAATTAAAAAAAAATCTAGTCAAGCCATTTAAATTTTATTTTTATGGCACCATATAATATTTTGTAATTTTTACTTGTTTAATTTTTGGTGCCAAACACAATATGTATTAAATTAAACAATGTGGTATTTCAGGGATAAAGGACATGTGCGGGGAGGACATAAAGCGGCACCATGGCGAGCTGAAGGTGCTGGAACAGCCGCGATTGAGCGGCCTGTGCGACGGCAGTCTGTCGAATTTGGGCGGCTCGTTGAGCAGCAGCTCGAACGACGGGGACAAGCCGACGAAACAGAAACGGCACCGGACCAGATTCACGCCCGCCCAGCTCAACGAGTTGGAACGGTGCTTCAGCAAGACCCACTATCCGGACATCTTCATGCGAGAGGAGATCGCCATGAGGATCGGACTGACCGAGTCTAGGGTTCAAGTAAGTGGCCGGCTTGTTCTTTTTCTCGCTCGTCGCTATGAATTCGCACGGAATGTTTGGCATGTCGCTTTTTGTTTGGTGCCGAAGTCACCGGGAATCACGAAACTGTGGTCATCGGTCAGAATATTCAACTCGATAAGTGTGTTAAAAATGTTGCTTTCGAATTTACTTTAAGGAGACCGATTAGATGTTTACAAACAGTTTGAACTTTGAAAATTCTAAAATATAAAGAGTTCCTAATTAGGAAAAAGAAGAAACAGAAAATCAAGAATCAATTTTTCAATCAATTCTGTATCTTTATGGAAGAAATTAAACTTAAAGAAGAATATGTTGTTGATACCCAAAATGAAAGACTTCAAATTAAAATCCAAGAACTGCTCTATTTTTAGGTCTGAAAATTTCAAAAACTAACTGTACTGATTAATTATAAAATTAATAGATACTTAAGAATTTAAAATAAGTTCAAGTAAATGATAAACTTTTCTTTGGAAATGCTGGAACAACAATTTTCTTATTAGAAACCCATTTTTAAATTATGAATTTTCCAATAGCAATTAAAATCTGTAGTATTAATTAGCAATTTTCCAAAATAAATATATGAAAACTATTAATTTCCATTTTACTATGGATAAACCGAATTGACAGCTTCTTCAAATTTTGAAAAAATGGCTAGGTATAATGGTAAATCTCTATGATTATGGAATCGCAAGACTTCAAACTAAGATACAAGAACTTCTTACTCTATTTTTAGGTCTGAAAATTTCAAAGTCTAAGTATATTGATTAATTATAAAATTAATAAATTCTTAAGACTTTAAAACTACTTCAAGTACGTGATAAACTTCCTCTCTTTGGAAATGCTGGAACAGAAGTTTTACTGCAATTTTTTTATTTGAAACTCATTTTTGAGTTGCGTAATTGCCGATGGGAATTATAATTTGTAATATTAATTAGTAATTTGACAAAATAAATATGTGAAAATTATTTATTTCCATTTTATTATGGATAAATTTGAAAAAAATGGCATAAAAATTCTAAAATCTAATTGGAAAAAAGGCAGTAAATACAAAAAATAGATTTTTCTAAAATCTGTATGATTATGGAATCACTTAATGTTGTTATTTAAACCCAAAGACTTCAAACTAAAATCCAAGAACTACTTTACTTTTTGATTTGAAAATTTCAAAGACTATCTGTAGTGATTAAAAATAAAATTAACAAATACTTAAGAATTTAAAACCAATTCAAGTAAATGATAAGCTTCTTTTCTTTGAAAATGCTGGACCATAAGTTTTATCACAGTTGTCTTATTTGAAACCCATTTTTGAGTTCTGTAGTAATTTGCCAGTGCAAATATGTAAAAACTAATAGTTTCTATTCTACTGTGGATAGGCCGATTGGATGCAAAATCGTTAAGAAACAACTAACTCTACGTTTGAAAAAAATGGCTATGAAATTCTAAAATCCAAAAAGTAACTGTACTACCTAATTTGGAAAAAAAAGTAAAAAAAGAATATGTTGTTGTTACTTAAACCAAAAGACTTCAAATTAAGATCCAAGGACCACCGTATTTTTTGATTTGAATATTTCAAAGACTGACAGTAATGATTCATCATAAAATTAACAAATGGTGGAACAAAAGTTTTAGCACAGTTGTCTTATTTGAAACCCATTTTTGAATTATGAAATTGCCAATGGCAGTTAAAATCTATAATATTAATTAGTAATTTGCCAAAATAAGTATGTGAAAACTATACTATTAAGATACAGCTTCTCTAAGTTTGATAAAACTGACTAGAAATTTCTAAAATCCAAAGAGCAATTTTAGAACATAATTAGGAAGATTTTACTAAAATCTATAAATCTGTGACTTAAAGAAGAATATATTGTTACTTGAATAGACTTCAAACTAAAATCCAAGAACTATTCTATTCTTAGATCTGAAATCTCAAAGACTCAACTGATTAACCATAAAATTAATAAAAAATTAAGAATTTAATATCATCTCAAACGGATGATAAACTTTGTCTCTTTGGAAATTTTGGAACAACATTTTTACCACAATCTTCTTATTTGAAACCATTTTTGAATTACAAAATTGCTAGTAGCAAAATTTACAATACTAATCATTAATAATTAATTATTATTAACAAAACAATTTTTGTATAATAAATTCATATAAAATTATTGGTCAATTTTGGAATGTGGAAATTTCACAATGTAAGTGTACAATAAAAAAAGAAGTAGTACTATCACATAGGATAAATTTAAATATTATTAAAAATATGATTAAAATTAAAATGACCAAAATGATTATTTTATTTTTAATATTTTTTCTATAATATACAATTCAAAAAACTTTCATTATCTTAATAATTTTGGTCTTAAATATAATTAAATTTGAATCTATTAATTATTATAAAAAACTACTTATTTTAGATTGTTTAGATCTATTACAACTTATTAAACTATTTTGAATTAATATTCAAATACACAAAATATTTAATATAATTAATATAATTAATTGTTACATTACTTTAAAATTAATATGTATCAAAGTTACATTTAGTCCGAAATAAATCCTAAACACAGTCTTCGATATTATTGACATAATCTAAAACGTAAATTTTCCATTCACTTCTCTGTTTTACAACACCGTTTTTTTGTGTGTGAAAAATCATGTCCGACTTTACAACATCCATTTGGACGTTGCAACCCGCTGCATTTTTTATGTGTACCCCCGCTGTCGGCATTCACCAAAGCAAATAAAACCGGAAGGGTTGCGTAAATAATGTCAATAAACAGTTTACCTGCGTATAAATTAATACAACCTGTGTGGTAGCAGTTTCTGTTTTGTGCCGGCTGTAAAACTGAATTTTTCACATCGTTCGCCATTCGCCGGATAAAATAAGAAATACTGTAGTGGGTGCCCCAACAAAATTGGCCACTTCAATTAATCAGCGGTGAGATCATGTGGCAACATTTAACTGACCAATAATAAAATTAATAAACACGTTCAACTTTAATTTAACGCGTGTTTATTTATTTAGTTCATTACTAAACCGATAATTTAGTAACACATCACGTACAACAATGCACAAAACAAAATAAGAATCGTTTTTAGCATTTTCAAGTTAAATAATATTGCGAAGGTATCCAGTTCGGAAAGCAACAAATGTGTTTTTGTCCAACGGAACAATACGTATATTTGTTCCTAATGACAAGTCACGTCTTTCTCGAACCAGTTATGTTAATAATTCAGTCTAAAGTTTGTTCTGACACGACATTGCCCAAACACAAGGCAAAATTAGCCGTCTAGGAAGTTTTGTGTGAGGGGTTAAAGCTTTCTAAGCTTTAGTCCTCCGTCGCCTAACCCTTACCGTAATCCTGAAATACCACCGGATTCTCAACTCGCCCGGTTAATTAATAAAACTTAAACAATTAACAGACGTAACCCGAATTATTTACTTCAAACTGCAGTGCTACTCAATTACTGTTGTGTGATATTTATTTGGGTTAATTAAGAAAAAGTGTGGAACTTAATTTGTGGCTTATGAAGAAGAATAAAATGTGAAAGTTTATTATTGTATTGGGTGATTTTGGCTGCTACTGGTATTTTCGACTTGAATGTCCAGAGAGTCTAATTTTTTCTAAACGTTGATTGCTGATCAGTTTGGTTTGTTTCTGAAATATCTACACAAACATTCATTTGGCAGATTTCAAAAATGTGTAACTTAAGAAATGTACTTCAAAAAATATCTTTATCAAATTTCGAGACAATGAGCTTTTTTATTTCAAATGGAAACCATTTAAAATATCCTTTTCAATAATAGAGAATTTATTAAATAATAAATTATCTTTAGCTTAGATATTTATGATAAATTTTGAGATAATTACTATTATTGCCTAATATTATTGGATTTAACTGATATTTTTCGAAAGCTTTTTAAAGGAAAATTCAAGTTGGACATAATATGTCGAAAGTTATATTTTTTGAGATAAGTATGTTATAATAGAAAAAAGAGTACTTGTAGAAAGTTTTACTGCTTGTCAAATGAATAAATATAGAAGTAAGTACATTTTTTTGAAATCTAATGTTAGAAACAGTCAAAAATATTAAAATGAGGTTTTCTCCAAACAAATTAAGTTCTGAACACTTAATTCACCTTTTCACAGGTAAAATTTGCGACACCCTGTATAATAATAAAAATAATAAAATAAATATCAAATTCATAGGTTGGGTTCTCGGATGATTTTTCCAAGACATCCAATGTGTGGGAGTAGCTGGTAGAAAGTAGATCCTTGCTTTGTATTTATACCGAAAGTGATTTATATCTCAGGGTGGCTTTCAGCACTCCCCGAGGGGTTAATGCGGCAGTCAAGGCGACAAAACACACCCTCCGCCCCTACACAAAAAGCACGCTTCATTATATAGTCAAATGCCTGTGTAAATGTTTAATGAAGAATGATGATTTGATTTCAACCACTTACTGTGACTTTTGTGGGACACCCCACGAAATCGATACATAAACGTTAAATAATACATAAACAAGGAAAAAAAAAATGAGCAGCAACATAATATCTGTTTGTTTCTATTTTTCTTTTTGCGATCGGTGTACTAGTGGTAACAATTATTACAACAGTTTTGTTAGTGGCCATATTTTAAAGTATTAATTCGAAAACAATTAAAATGATTCATTGCAAATTATTTCACAATTCAAATATAATAATACACACGAAACAATTATTAAATTAATTACAAATAGATCTGTTTAATAATATAAATGCTTATAATATTTATTGTCATTGTAATATTAATTATTTATGGAGGCTTGTAAATCTACATTTGCAATTTGCAGGATTTGCTATAAAACGATACTCGTACACATTATCAATAATTACGATCGTTCGCTCGTATTCATATTTGCATAATTTTGTGGACGTTTAAAGAAAATTCGAATTATAGTGTTTCATCATAATTCTATTAAATTATTTGGTATTTTCATATCAAAATTAATAACACAATTATAATCTATTTATTTATTTTTTTATAACAGAATATATTTTTAATAATTTTTTACTTTTCTGATATAATCTGTACCAGTTTCTTTTTTCATTTTATAATTTATCTTTTTTACATGGATTAATTCACATTATTCTTAAAGCTGTGCATGATAATATTTTATATCCATTTGTTTTTCAGTAGTTATTATATACATTCCTGAATTATTCTCTTTGTTGAATGTTTTTATTTATTTAACCAATTATTTATATTGTATTATAAACATAATTTGTACCGAACATTGGTGTTCACACCCCCACCGGTTAAGCAGTGTTTAACATCATATTTCATAAATAAAACACGGTGCCAAAGTGACTAGCCAACTAATTTAGAGGGAAGGCCGTGAGGCAGATGAATTTCGGTTGCGGACCAGGTGATTTGGTGGCCAAATCCATCTGCTTAATTAACGTAGTAGGTCCGGCCCTGCGTACGATGACCAGAATGGATTTACATTGTCCGCAAATCGACCGTCCGACCCAGCGGGCGTCCCAATCCACCGCGACCACACTAATTCAGATAAATAGATTTAATTCCGGTAAAAAAAAACAACCAACAACCACCAGCGTTTGATCTACCTTAATGAATACCAATCGGGCACATCAGGTTTCAATCCATTTTGCGTTGGGCCGGTGTTAAACAAAAACACATTTTTATTATGTAAAACGTTTTGCGGTGATGTTACGAAACCGACTACGGGGTGGAGAGTCGAAGAAAACGGTGGAACAATAATTGCGATTGGCCTTTTATGTTTATTTGAGTTTGTCCAACAAGCATGTAAACCGATCGGTGGGCATTAATTTCGAGTTAACGGCTCCCTTTGCATCGCATAAAAGTTCTAATAAAAGTCAATATATCATGGTTTTATTAGCGATTTAACAGATCGTCTGGCACCCCACATAGTAATTGGCCGTAGTCATGAGTCTACAAGGGGTTAGTAAGATTATGCATGAATCACCCTTCGACAACGGCAGATGAAAGTTTCACCTGGAGTTGTTTTTGATTCGGGGCATTTGGTGGGCATCAATTTTTCAGTCAAAGGTCAATTTCATAACACATAATTATTATATAAAAAATAGGGTCGATGTTTTCAATTATCCATCGGCAATTGGTTAAAAAACTCAAACACAGTTTAGTTTATATATAAATTAGGTATATTATAGTTAAGTTACCAATTGAAAGTATCAAAATATATAATAAAATAAAAAAAATATTTTCTGTTCATATTACAAATGATATTAATTGGTACACAAGCATAAAATATATATGTAATAAAATAAACATAAATTATACATAAGGAATATACATAAATTACACAGTACAATATAAAAAATATAAATTAACAAATCATATTTCTTATTATTTACGTCTCAAAAAGGTTTTTAAAAATGAGAAATTTCAATAAAACCGTTAATTTTTTATGAAAATATTAAAAAATGAGATTTAAGATTTAGACTTCTTCATTAAATTAGTAAAAAAATATAATAATAAGTTTAGAAAATAATGAAAAATAATAAAATAAAATTTATTTATCTACTCATTATTTTAAATGTAGACAAAATTAATTTATTGTGTTCCTCTAATTTATGAAAAATAGGTAAAAGGATATTATCTGCGTAGAATACAGAATTATTGAAATATAATTGAATTATTTATCAGAAGTATACTTGACGTTCCTCCAACACTACAATTAAAACAAGATGATAAATCAGTATTTTTTCTTTTTCTTCGGCTTCATATTTTAAATAATGTACAGGTCGAAAAGCTCTTGGTCTGTTTGAATTTCGAGAGAGACATTATGCACGACAGAGACAGTAAAAGTCTGCAAGTTTCCCTCGTAGTGGGAAACTTTCATTGTCTCTGTTGTACATGAAGTCTCTCTCAAGATTCTGACGCATCAGAAGTTTTTGTATCTGTGTATAATTAATTAGAAAACCATGCTAAAACAATGTATTAAAAATGTTTTATATGAATCTTGTTTACGATTTCAATTTAATCATATTTAAAACAAAAAACGTTAAATAAGTAAGGATTTGGTTCAGTTGTGTATGAGGTTTACTTATTTATCAAACCTAATCACAATGTAATTCATTAGCTCAATCCTATAAATTAGTTAAAAAAAAAGTTGATTTGCCAGAATTCAGTTTAAATCTATGAATAATAAAATTCGTAATATGAAAGTCAGTGGGGAGTGCCAATTGTTTATTTATCTAGTTTCACCACTAACACAATTCAATTAAACAGTGATATATGACTTTTTCAATGCATTAACAATTTATTAACCGACATGATATGGAGATATTCAAAATTAATGGAATTTTAAAAAATTATTTCAATAGACAACGCTCCGTGTAAAGTCGATTATCAGTTTATGAACAGCTATTTTATTACAAAGAGACTAACTAACACAACCGTTTTATTATCCTGTTTATTCATTTATCAAAAACATAAAAATAAAAAAAAATCCCAGAGTAAATAATTTTTAAAACAATACCAATTTAACAAACGAAAACAGACAATTGCGTTTTGACAAATTATTTGACGTTTTACACGTCGCCGCAATCAAAATCGTCCCAGTCAAAATTCTCTTCAGTGCTCTGAAACGATGGCCGGCGCAAACAACAACGTCCTCGAGGTTAAAGAGGAGGCCGAAAATTTGGACCTCACCATATTCAAAACGTACGTGGATCTCCTGAAATATTTGAGGAAATGCAACGAGCAACTGGACGTCGTCGAATTGACGAAGCACGCGACGCAGCTTTGGCAAAGCGTCGCCGCCGACCACCCGAGGGAGGGGACCGAGAGAAGCAAGTCTAAAGAAGGCGCCCAGAAGAAACAGGACAGTCAAAAAAATTTTGCTCATAAAAAAGGTGGCGCTGGCAGTTCTTTCTTTTGATGATGATTTTTTGGAATAATGTCACGTAATGGAGTTGGAGGAAGTAAATTGGATGAAAAATCAATTGTAATGTTTGTAAATGTATTTTGGTAAATGTTATTAAAATTTTTTCAAAATTATTTGGCTTTCGTACTTATTATACGTGGGAAAATTATATTTTTTTTTATGGACAATATCTACACATCTAATATTTTTTTAACAAATTAAGAAGGGAAATATACAAGGGGTATACTATACTACTACATTTAAGGCCAGTGAGCATCGGTAAAGTAGGTTTTGTAGTTCTTTTTATATCTCTAATGAATCAGTTAGTTTAATCACTCTGTATACAGAGAAGGCACTACTTTTAAGGGGCTCATTAGTTGTATCTATAAAAAAGGTAGCTTTAGAAACAGAAGAACTAGATGCCACTGAAGTTGATCAGAAGGAGCGTGTCTTTGGACAACGCCAGTGATAAATGTTTTTGTTAGTTGTCTATAAAGTTCTAATGAATTATTTAGGTGTATCATCCTGTATACAGAGAAAATTGCAGTTTGAATAGCAGAAGGACCAAAGGCCCTCAAAGTTGATAGGAATGCAATCCAATGTTGAGTGGACAATGACAAAGTAGATTTTATTTCCAATGTGAGATTTTTTGGTGGTGAATATACAACCACCAACATAAATGTAATCACTGGAAATTATCTAAGGTATATGGTACTAGTTTATACTGATAATAGAGAATAACCTCACATTGATTTACTTGTCAATGATAACCAGTACATTGACATTTATAAATTCAACTGTCAAAAAATCTCTTACTTCAATTCAAAGCCTACTTTACCATTGTTTATTATATATTGTCCAGAGGTGCAGTCTTCAACTATTGAAGCTAATTTTTTATTAATAATTTATGTATCTAATTTTTCATCAACTATATGCTTCTTCAAAGTTGTGGGTGCATATTAGTATAACATTATGCAAATTTTACAAAATCCTGATAGTCAGTTAAATAAAAGATAAAATGGGAAAATGTTATCATTTGCTATGTTTTATTGAAATGACAAAAGATAATTTGTGTCATCTTTTAGTGTCGATATCAATGTTTAAGGTGCTTTAAAACGTGCATTAAAATACTTAATATTCAATGTTGCAAACACTATAAAATAGTTCAGCATTTCAGCCCGATGAAAAGCCGAAATTGTTTAACATTCATCCGTAAAATTTAATATACACATAAACCGGCCGCGTCACGTGGCGCCATAAAGTTAATTTGTATCTTTTTTCGGGTGCGTTACAGAAAGTTATGACCTTTGATTTTGCAGCGGGCCAATAAAGTAGGATTTAAGGGGTGGAGGGAGAGCCTCCGCACAAAACAAAACACTGCTTGCTCGCAGCGTGGTGCGGGAGGGCCTACTCAGATCGTACATCAACCGCGCCCCATTAGGGATTAATGATGCCAACACCGCCGAAATTAACTTCCTGCAGGCTTACCACTGCAATACCGTTAACATATTAACCATTTGTTAGGATGGCAATATAGTCCGGGCTTGCCCGGCCGACTCCGACGGCGGAAGGTCTCTCCGGTACGCTGGGGATTCTCTTTATTACTTGCATGATAAACTGGATTTACCAACGGTTACCCGTGTGTACAATCGGTTTTTCATTACCTGCGGAAATAAACTAAGACGACTAATACGACGACGCTTTCGTTTGCTAATCGAAATTTAAGCTGTTTCGACGTGGACACGTTTTTTGCCGGTTACATTGACCGCATAATTGTTACGTATCAAATATTTAAACGCAATCGCTTACGTTCGGTTTTAATAAATGAAATTGCTTTTCAACAGGTTTAGAGATAGTACATAAAATAATCAGATAAGTGGAAATATGAAATATTCTATTGCCATATTTCTGCTGAAATAAAATAACGACCGGACTTCAAACTGAACATCTCTTCTATTAATGTTTTCATTGCAAATTTTTATATTTCATAAGCACCAGTCAGAAATGCCCGGCTAGGAAATGCCAATTCATTGTCAAATTTAATAATAAAAAAAAACAAATTAAACCGAAATTGATTTTATACCATTTTATTATCCGGCGCCAGTTCGGATAAATTAAATATTTGACACCTGAAATTCTAAATATCGTCGCGTTTGCAACAAAAATGCATCAGACTGACTGTGTGTTATCAAAAATGACAAGTCGAACGCTAATGAAAAATGGCGTAATAACAGCGAATGTATTTTAGCGCTGGTATGGCTTGCTCCATAAATGCGATATTCTTGTAGCTCTTCGCAAGTTTCCGCATTTATTATTGATGCTGATTTGCAATTCGTCATTTAATTTATGAAAATTCGAATAGGGCAGTGGGGAACGGTTTTTTTTTTCCTGTTAGTTAAATATTGGGATTTTTACAGTTGTTTGGTGTAATTTGTAGTTGTTGAGGAATACATCAAATTGGGTGCAATAAAATGATTGATGATTGATGAAAATAAAAACTGAAATTGAATTTTTAAAAACACTTTTATGTTGTTTTTTTTTCATGAAAGTTGGAGAACTATTTATGGTCCAAATTTCAATTATTGTTTGTTATTAGTGTTAGCAATTATTAATTTTCGTCAAATAGAACAAAATGTTCAACATATAAGGAGCGTATCTTGACATATAATATTCACAATCTATAAAAGTAAATTAAAGCATATACTTTGTAAACAAGAACTTGAACATTTTAATATTTTTGGACTATAAAATACTATTGAAATATTATTAATATAGAGAAAAAGACAATACTTAAATAACGTAAATCTTAGGATTTATGTTTTGTGAACAAATACATCTATAAACAATGAAGATGTGATTTTATTTTTATATATAATTCAATTATTTCAATTAAAAAAAGATCCAATTTTTCTATTAATTAATTATAAGGGAAAATGGCCTTATTATATATAATATTGTTTGTTTTCCTAAAACATATTTTACAAGTAACCAATTACCAAAACTTATTGAAATATAAATAATATAGAAAAAAGATAATTTGAATATTAATTGCAAGTTCATAAATATAAATTACTACAATTAAAAAAGTTCAATTTAGCTCTCAAATTTATAAACCACTTACCTATTAATTAATTAATTACTAAGGAAGATGTCCTGACATCCTGATAATATTCTTTGTTTTCGCCTCACAATCAATAAAATAAATTAAATTATATGCTTTTTAAACAAGGACTTGAAGAACATTTTGATATTTTTCCTGAGGTGGTCTAAAATCGAAACTAGCTTAAAATGAAAACAATTTTAAATCAAGGAAGATTTTTGAAACTTAATGTGTGAATTTTTATTAAAAATGGATTACCAAAACCGATTGAAATATAAATAATATAGAAAAAAGGCTAATGTGAATATTAATTGCTTGTTTCATTGGTAATATATAAATTTGAGTCGTACTATTTATGTTCTACGCATAATGTAGTCGTGACTAGAAGTAAATTATTTATAAAATGAAATAAGTAATAGATATGAATAAAATACCTATATGGAAAAATATATGACTGAAATAATTTTAGATATTCGTCAATTATTACAATTATAGAAAGTTCAATTTAGCTCTCAAATTTATAAGCCACTTATCTATTAATTAATTAATTAATACGGAAGATGTCCTAACATCCTGATAATATTCTTTGTTTTCGTCTCACAATCAATAAAATAAATTAAATTATATGCTTTTTAAACAAGATCTTGAACAACATTTTGATATTTTTCCTGATCAAAATTCAAATCAAAACAAGCTTCAAATAAAAACATTTTAAAATCAAGGAATAGTTTTGAAATTTAATGTTTTACACGTGAATTTTTGTTAAAAATGCATTATTAAAACCGATTGAAATATAAATAATATAGAAAAAAGACATTAATGTGAATATTAATTGCTCATTTCATTGGTAATATGGTAGATAAATTTCAGTCCTACTATCTATGTTCTGCACTTAATGTAGGTGTGATTTTAGAAGTAAATGATTAATAAAATCAAACAAGTAATAGACAAATATAAATAAAGTTCCTGCATGGGAAATATATGACTGAAATAAACTCAGATAGAAGACAATTACTACAATTAAAAAAGTCCAATTTAGTTCCCAAATTTATAAGCCACTTAACTTAATTAATTAAATGGAAAGGAGGATATTCTGACATCCACAGCCGTCTCGCAATCAATAAAATAAATAAACAATCAACAAGAACTTGAACAACATTTTGATATTTTTTAGTGATGATGGTCTAAGGTAGAAACTAATCTCAAATAAAAACAGTTTCAATCAAGAATTTAATATGTTTTACACGTGAATTTTTGTTAAAAAACATTACAAAACCCATTGAAATTTAAATAATATACAAAAAAAGACATTAATTTGAATATTAATTTCTCTTTTCATAGGTAATAGATAAATTTGAGTCATACTATTTATGTTTTGTGCATAATGTAGGTGTCACTTTAGACTAAATTAATAGAAAAATATGAATGAAATTACTACATGAACAAATATACGGCCGAAATAAATTCAAATCCACTTCAATTACTACAATTCAAAAAAATCCAATTTACCTCCGAAATTTATAAGCCACTTACCAATTACGGGCACATAAGCGAACTTATTGATTTTTGCGGAAAATTGGCCTGTCCGGTGATGGTTATTGGTAAAAAATTTTAGGACTGGGATTTGCCAGTAAATCACTCCATTTATGAAAACAAAAGTGTGTTTATTTAATACGCGTGAAAATAATTTTGAAATGCTTAGGAGCGAACCGCTTCGGAAACTATCAAAAAGCCATCCGGATCCACCGTATCGATTGATATTCCCGAAACATCTTGGGTAATAGACCCAAAGCGACAAGTGAAATCGAGGAAGTATTGAGTGACACACCATCATCATTTCGAGAACAAATAAGTGGGGTAAATAAATCTCTGTGGACAGTGGATGGTGGTATCTGCAGCAGATGCCGGGGCCAACAAAAAGGGCCACTAATGGTGTTGGATTATTTAACTCCCATACATCTCCCGGCAATGGATAACCACTGTCATGTGACACATGGGAATACTGACACCTTCTCCCCGGTGTACGTTGTGTAAAGTGTGCGCCCGGACCTGTATCTATCTTCATAATGTGTCATTATTGTGCCTGCTGTATTGTTTATACACCACACGACATTTATGACTGTGCCTCCGTTTGATTCTAATATAATAGATTGGTTATTATCACACAATTAACGTTGCTGCAATTTTACAAACTTATAATGTTAAGTCAATAAGATCAGTTACACATTTAACAATTTAAATGTGATGAGTTCATTGAAACCATTCTTCTGTTTGATATCATCCGATGATTCAATGATGATGTCAAAATATCATTTGTTTTATTTAAACAATGTTAAAAGTTGTTAACAAATTCAACAAAAACAATGAGACAAAGGGAAAAATCAATTGTTAGAAAAGTTCATCCGTGGCACACGTTCGAACGCGAACTTAATGCAGGAACGATTCCTGGGGCATCAAACGCAAAACGTGGAATCGTCAAATCAATTGCGTCGCCATAAAGTGAATCCAGTCAACTGTCTTGAACTTGGCAGGATGGGGATGGAGAAAGTTTCGTGGTCATGGGGGATCCACCGGGGGGATTTGGCGTGGGGTCGGCGGAGGTGGAGGAGGACGTGATGCCATGACGGCGGAGGAGGGGCGAAAACGAGCGGTGGAAGCGCAAATGTCAGGATGAACGAACAGCCAGACAGGAACAGCAGGAGCGGAACAGCAGGGGCGAGGCCGCTCGATAAATGCGATCAAGGTTCGGGCATTAAAAATTATTTAACGCGGCCTGAATTGCAAATAAAAGGCAGCCACGCCACGCGGCTATCGGTGCCTTAATCGCTCGATTGTCCTGCGAACGTTAAGATGCACGTTTCGGTTTTTAATATCCCGTAATATTCGCTTAATTACGATATTCATTTGGGCGTTGTAATTACGTTAATTACGTTAATATGAAATTTAATTATGCTATTCACACGTAATTATAAATTTTGATTTCGAGTCACTAAATCTGTAAAAAATACATTTTAATAAAAAAAGACTTTAACGTTTCTTCTATTGATAATTTTATTTAAAAAATATTTGTTTAAGATGTATAATTATTTAACAATTTATAAGAGAATTTTTATTTAACTTTTAATTATTAATATTATATTTACACTGGTATAAATTATTTAATAGAACTCAGAATTTATAAGATGAAAGCATTCGAATATTCATTTTATATTACAAGTGAATATTTGAATATTAAAACGTTCATCTAATTAAATATTTAACTATTCAAATATTCACATTCATAATATAGCAATGCCATTTATAGTTTGTTTAAAATCTACAATCTAGACAGTGACTAGAGGATTTAATTTATTACTTTGTTAAATTTTTTTTAAATGTTACGGAAATGAAAATGTTTTTAGTAACTATTCGAATTTTTTAGTATACGTTAAACTATGTATTGACATATTGAAATATTGGAAATGATTTGCAAAACTACAAATCAAAAATTTATTTATGTTTTTATGTTCTTTTATTTGTTTGAAAAATACAAAATATTATTAGTGGTAAATTTCAATAAAAAAACCCACTAATATTAATTAACAATATAGTCGATACAATTTATTGAAAATGAAATCAGTTTATAAGCATTTCTCAGATTTTACAAGCTAATATAATCAAATGGTTTCATGGAGAGGGATTTTGATTTTATGATTCTGAGGAATTGACAGAGTTGACAAGGCTTTACATAATTCAGTACTTAACCAGAATTGTTATAGATTAAAATATTTACAACTGTACATAATGAATATGAATGAATTCGTTTACACACGTAAACACACACAAAGGATTTTAGTGCAGAACTAGTCGATTTTTTTAGTATATGTTAACAACTAAAAATCAAAAATTTATTTATTTAACACTAGTATTGTTTATTATTTATTTGTTTAGAAAATTACAAATATTATTTGGTGTTAATATTATTATGAATAGCAAATATTAATTAAAAAACTTCATTAATGATGTTAATAATAAAATATTAATAGCCACATTATCAATCCAATTTATTGAAAATTATCAATAAAAACAATTTATACAGATTTCTCAGATTTTACTATCTCACTTTCATGGACTGAGAATTTAATTTTATAATTCTAAGCCATTGACAGAATTAAAAAGATTTTATATAATTCAATGGCTTTTCAGTAGTATTTAATGAATATGAATGAATTCATTTTCAACATCCCTGAAAAGCTATTAATGGCCATAAATATAAGAAATATTCGAATTTTTTATTATGTTATGTTAAAATGTATTAATGTTTATAAGTATTCGAATTGAATTCAAAACTAGAAATCAAAAATTTATTTATTTTATGCCTTGTAATATTTTTGTATGTGTTTGAAATATTCAAAATATTATTAAGTGTTAACGTCATTATTAAAAACAAATTTTAATAAAAAATACTAGTAATATTAGTGACAAAGTGTTTAATCACCTAATTAATTCTATTTACTGATAATTATCAGTTTATATGAATTTCTCAAATGATATCAAACGAGAATTTGATTTTGTAATTCTAAGCAATTGATGGAGTTGACAAAGTTTTATATAATATTGCCAATAGCACTTAATTAATATGAAGAGATTCGTTTTTAACATCCAAAAACAGCTATAAATGGTAATAAACTCCATAAAAGTAAGACAAAACAAAAACGATTTTTAGTGCAGAACTATTCGAATTTTTAGTATGTGTTAAAATATGTATTGACATATTCAAATATTCGAATTGAATTGCAAAACTAGAGATCAAAAATTTATTTATTTTATCTCTTGTAACATTTTTGTATTGTTTAAAAAATTCAAAATATTACTATATATTATGACTAGCATATTTTAATATAAAATCGTAGTATAATTAATATTAATTAACAACATAGTCATTCAATTTATTGAAAATCAATCTAATAAATTTCTCAGATTTTACAGCCTCACTTAATTCAATTGGTTTCATGAAGTGAGGATTTGATTTTATAATTCTAAGCAATTGACAGAGTTGACAAGGCTTTATATAATTCAGTACTCAAATTGTATTGTTACATGTTGAAATATTTTCAGTAGCATTTAATGAATATGAATGAATTCGTTTTCCGCACCTGTAAACAGCCACTAATGGTCACAAATTCCACAAAAATAAGACAAAAGAATACGAATACACAACGCATATTTGGTACAGAATTAGTCGAATTTTTTAGTATGTGTTAATATATGAATATTGACATATTCAAATGTACGAATTAAATTGCAAAACTCAATCAATGAAATCAGTTTCTTAGATGTTACAAGCTTGATAACATCAAATGGCATTTGTAACATTTTTGTACTTGTTTAAAAAATTCTAAATTACTATATTATTACTAGGTGTCAATATTATTATTTATACTAAATTTCAAAAAAAATCTATTAATATTACAAATAAAATATTAATTAACCACAAACAATCGGAATTTATTGAAAATTATCAGCCTAATTAACTTCCTCAGATTTCCCATATTTTAGAATTTGATTTTGTAATTCTAAATAATTGACAAAGTTTTACGTAATTCAGAACCCAGTCATTATTGTTGTAAGTTGACAACACAAACACACGACGGATTTTTAGTACAGAACAATTCGAATTTTTAGTATGTGTTCAGACAGTTTTACGACAGGTTGAAATAATTTCAATAATACTTAATTAATATGAATAAATTCGTTGTCAACACTCGTTTTAACCAATTTTTAACACATCTGCTCTTACCGATAACTTGGTGGTGTGTCGATCTTGGTTGCAAAGGTAAAGATGACGTAGGACAACACAGTTAATAGTTAACTCGCGACTGATGGCGAAAAATGATGTAAATAACAATCTAAACGATTTGCAAGTACGAACGATTAACACTGAATGAATTTAGTAGTTTTTATCTACCTTCAAATGCATTGCCATGACCAAAATAAAGAGGAATGAATGTGAACTGGGTAGACAAAGATTAACAACCCGACAACTGCTATTAATGGTCTCATATTCAACAAAAAGACAAAATAACATTTCGAATATTTAGCATATGTTGAAATATGTATTGATATATTCAAACATTCGAATTGAATAGACTAGTGAAACTAGAAATCAAAATATATTTATTTTATGTTTTGTAACATTTTTGTTTGAAAAATTCAAAATATTATTAGGTGTTAATAAGAAAGTAACTAATAATTTATTGAAATATATCAATTTATACAGGTTTCTCACGTTTTATTTGTTTTTTTGAAGTGAAAATTTTATTTTATAATTTTAAACAACTTTTATCTAAGCCAGTGCCCACCCTGTATTGTTACACGTCGAAATATGGCAGATAATGAATATGAATGAATTTATTTTGAAAACTCGTAAACATCTAGCTATTAATGGTCACAGATTTCACAAAAATAAGACAAAAACAACACGAACACACAACGAGCCCCGCTGACTCACAGTTAAAACCTAATGCAATTTTATGTTTTTGTAAATAAAGACCACTTAAATATTGAATTGTGATTTAATTTTTTTCAAATACATGCACCTTTATTTGTTTACACACCATAAAATTCCGACTAGCGTTGTTTAATCTTGCAGGGGTGCATTTTAAACGCAAGCCAAAGGGGTTAAAAAAAACCAAGTGTGATATTTAACGGACATATGTGAAATTTTATTGAAACGGCACAACGAAAGCAGGTAGACGACAAAACGTACAAAATGCAGGTGATCGCTTTTACCGGAATGTGCGCGTTTTAGAAAAAAAACATGATGATTAACTTAAACATTAAATTATATTAAACAGTTCGGCAAAAATTACATGGAGCAATATTTCCGTTTTGCAGGTTTGGTTCCAGAACCGCAGGGCGAAGTGGAAGAAGAGGAAGAAGACCACCAACGTGTTCCGTACGCCGGGAGCTCTTTTGCCGTCACACGGTCTTCCTCCGTTTGGTGCTATGGGCGATGGCATTTGCGGTTCCAGCATGTTCAGTACCTCCGAATCACGTTGGGGCGTCGCAGGAATGGCAACAGGTAATGAACGCTGAACTTTTTAAAAAGTTGTCGACATAAAAACCAAATTTTCATCTTAATTGTGTAGGGTTGGGACAATTGGGACAAGGATCGGTGTCCATGAGCGGGTTCGGTCAATCACTGGGACAGCTGAACCAAAGCTCTGGCCTCAGTCCAGCCCTGCCCATTAGTACGGCTGCAGCCAGCACGGTGTATCAAGCTCATTACGGCTTAAATTCCCTTGGTAAGTATAAAGAATAGTTTATTCAGTCTTGAATAATTAACGGACAAGGAATCTATGTCAATACCATAAATAAATGACTACTGGGACACTAAACTACACTATCTCTAAATTATTAAACTAGAAATTACTGGTTTACTAATTGTTGTTCGAATAAAATTGCAATCGAATTAGAATTGTTTTTTTTTTTTTTTATTTTTATTTTCTATGTGAAATTGAAAGATTTCAATGGGTCAATTTCAAGGTTTCGCAAAGTTAATAATAAAGAAATTGTGTGACTTTTTATTATTTTTGCTTATAAAAAACTTTAAAACATGTCAAAATTTAAGTTGAGTTTATTCCTCCACAATATTAGTGTGTATCTATGACATATTAAAATGAGGAAAAAATATTAGATGAATGTAATTATAAGTTGTTACCCTAATTTCTTCTAATAGACTATACTACCTATAATAAATATTCAGGGAAATTGAGAGATTTCAAATGGTCAATTTCCAAATTTAAAAAAGGCAATAATATACAGGGTGTCCCAAAATTATTTTCATTGAATATTAATACTATTTTTAGACTGACTTTAGCTGCCACAGCTCATATTTTCTTGGTTTTTGAAATATCTACTAAAATTAACTTTTAGCAAATTGAAATAACTCTTCTATTATTTTTTTAAACACTAGAAACTTGTTACAGTCACTTTTTAGATAAAGAAAGTTAGTCCCAATGAAAATCAAACTTGAATTTTCTTTAAAAATATCAGAAAAAATAGAATCACCCAGAAATGTATATTTCGTGACATGTCTAACTAACATATAGATATTTCAGGTAAATTGCGAAACATTTAATATTGTTGTTTATGAAAGAAAGAGAATATGACTGAAATTTATTCTATTTATGAAATTTTCTACTCACAATTATAAATTATTATACAGTATTATTATTATATAAATAATAATTACTAATTTTGAAACAAATTATCAATGGTTAAAACAATAAATTTGTTAAATATTCATCTATGAAAAATACTATTTTCCATGTTTCATAGATGGCAGTATAACATATTTTGAAATTTATCAGAATTATGTGTCTATTTAGATGTAGTTTTGTGAGGAAAGATTATCAATTGTTAAAATAATAAATTCGTCAAATATTTCGTAGTCATTTATGAAAAATACTATTTTCCATGTTTCATAGATGGCAATATTAAATATCTATAAATTTATCAGATATATGTTAGATCTTAGCTAAAGATAATAATATATCACAAATTATATATCTATTTTTAGAAAATTTATTTTTTTTTGTGATACATTCTTAAAAATTATTGTTTCCATTTTGAATAAGAAAGTACATATCTCAAAATTTTACGAAGATGTATGGATTTTTTTGAAGAAATATTATCAATGATTAAAATAATAAATTTGTCAAATATTTCATAGTCATTTACGAAAAATACTATTTTTCATGTTTCATAGATGGCAATATCTCGAAATTTATCAGAAATATATATTTTATTTAGGACACCCCTGTATACATATATTGAATTAATTGATAATGTAAAATTACTTTGCACTGTTTAATAGGATATCATGCCTTTCAACTTATTATATTCGATTTGAAATCATTAATTATTTATTTAATTACTTAACATACCAATTTAAGTCACTTAAATAATTCCACACACCGTTTACAACGATTGGAAACTTGGAAAAAGATTTAAATACTTTTTAAAACCGATTGCGTCAATTGGAAATTACTGGACGTTGGATAGACCTGAGCTCACAATTTAAATAAATCATTGCATAGTTTGTGGAATCGTTCTTTATTATTTTTTTGCACAATGTTTGATCAACGTACGTAACGCGATCAGTCACCTGTTGTTGGGGTGACGTAATAATTCACATTGGTCCTTTGAAAGTGCCACAATAGTAGGAAAAATTTCATGACTAAACCACTAATTGACGGTGAGCCGTACAGAAAATCCGTCCAATCTAGTAGCCGATATGGAAAATCATCGCAAACAAACGGCCGTTAAAACGTGTTGGCAGAAGTAATTAGAATATTTGACGCGTATTTCGGTAGCGAGTAACGAGGCTGTTTCTAATCACTGCTAATTGTATGTCTTCGTGCCTCCTACGTCCCCCCCGCATCTCCCTACCTTTTGGAGATGGGTCCGCGAGGAATGCCACACTATACTGTTACTTTCGAGTCGAAGGTGTCAAAAGTAAATGCCGTGGGTTTGTTTGACTTGGCTTGCGCGACCGGTCAGCGTTTTGTTTAAGGTTGGATTTTACGAGACGAAAAAAACACCATCGGCAGTTTTTACGACCGTCCGAAGGGTGCTCTGAATATTTAACTTTGTTTGATCGGGATCGACTTCGTTCTGTCCACGGTTACGTGGAATCGTGGAACGATTAACCGCGGGAATGTGCCAACACTTATTTCACACCGTTTCAACCATAAAAAAACATTATTAATTTATTTACGTACTTACCAAAGGAGTTTTCCTCAATTTTTTTAGATTTGGTCTATGAATATTCATTAGATAACAGCGTGGTAATTTGTTATTCAGTAAGTCACTATAAATAGTGGTTTTCTTATTGTCCCGACGTATTCTTTTGTCCTTTTAAATTGAATTTCGAAATCGATGTGGTATTTAAATCTGACAATTTTCGTTTAATCTCTCAATATGGCAAAGTAAACGTGGTATGCACATCCGCTTAATAGTTCAGATTTAGCTCAATTAACACCTGTATTACGTGAATTATACCTTAATAACACACCTAATTGAGTATATCCATCTTGATTTATAATGCATTTATGGAGGATAAATGTGTTACGTCTGATAATTACGGCAGCTTACATAAATTCCTTGCCAAATTCGGCTACCAACAAGAATTGCTGATGTCAACATAATCATTATGTGTACTGTATTTTTTAATTGTTGGTACAATTTTTTCCCGAGTAGTGAACATATTTGTACTGTATTATTTGATTGCATAAAATGACAAGATTATAATTTTTAGGTGCTAATATTTGCTAATAAGCCAGTAGTCTCCTTGTTAATTAGTCGTGAAACTTTTACTATCTCCGATAATTAAATCTCTTCTAACATGTATATAAATTTATATCTGTTGTTAACAAGTTATAAACGTTTCATTAGGAAGGTTATTAAAATATATTATGATTATTATTCCGTAAACATAACATATATTTATATAAAGTGAGTATACCTATTAATGAAACATTAAAAATTACACAAAAAAATATATTTACATTTTTTAACACGTTCAAATGAATTGTTCTCTAATTTAAGGTTTATTATAATTAATTATTAATTGTACAAATCCAATAAATTTTGTTAATTTTGTCATGATACATAGTTTTCAAGTACATTTTTATCTACAATTAACACACACAAATACAAAGAGATGCCCACATAATTAAATTTTAATCACTAAAATTATTTGTATTTATTGTTGATGTGACATAACCAATAGAACTATGTATATAATGCGGCTATTGTAATTAACAAATAACATTTATACCAGTAAAAGTAAAATTAAGAGCTTACAAATAAAGTAAAATTAATTAAAATTCAATATTTGCAAGTATTATTAATAATTAAAGCAATTTTGTATTGTTATTATAATTATAATGTAAAAACAAATTCATCATCGTTAGAAATTAGATACTAAAAATAATAAATAAATAACACTTAAATAACATAACTTTGTTAAAAATATATTTTTCTCTATAATATATCACTATTATAATTAACAATATTTTGCCTAAATTATACAAGGAAATTCATCAGAAAAAAAATTATTCTTCGAACTGAAGCATCTTTAATACATTGTCACTAAACCGACGAAATCCCATAAAATTGTTTTAAATGTAACATAGGAAAGAGTATAAAAAGAGTATAAAAAACTTTCAAATAATGTATATAGTTTACAAAAAAATTATTCAAATAAATCATTTTTCTGGACAATAAATATTGTCATCTAATAACACTTTTAAAAATATAAATAAAATGGAAGGCAAATCATAAATTATAGGGATTCTCAGTTGATTTTAGTATCTGATTCCCTATGTAATCATTTCAGCTCATTATTAATTTAATAGTGAGCCTTCATAGAAAAATTAAAATGAATTATTTTATTTAAAATTTAATCCCAACCGACGGCCATGAATTTTTATATCGCACGGTGGAGTAATTAGAAAGAAAAATGCGTTCAATGTATATGCTTTTCTATATATTTTTTTGTCTAAATCTTTTGTGATGCTCACTTTTAATCAATCAATGTCTTATAGGATTATGGTAGCATAAAATAACAGTAGTAATGAAATTTATTAATAAATAATTGATACATAACTGAAAGCTGTAAACCGCAACGCAAACTCTTTCAATTTCCTTGCCAATCAGTAATTTTTTAGTGTCCCTCTTTTTATCACACACACGTAAAAACATATTTGTCCGTCCTGAACGCTCCGTCAGGACGTAGTTTCGCCGTTGTGCGTCCACGCTGCGACGTGATTTATTAAGACCGGGTCCCGTTTCCCATTTTTTTGTTCCAGGTGACAGCATGATGACGTACTGCCAGAGCGGCGGCGGAGGTGGCGCGGGCGGCGGTACACCGGGCGGCGCCGGCAACGGCGCTTCACCGCCACCCCAAATTCCGTGTTCGGGGGCGGCGGCCGCCACTCCGCCAGTGGCGGCGGCGGGCGCCTCCCCCGGCGCCGCTGGCGGCGACGACGACGACGTGTGGCGTGGACACAGCATCGCTGCCCTGCGGCGGCGCGCTTCCGAGATAAGCGCCGCCATACCGTCGTATCTGCAAATCAACTACGACACGCACAGCAACGCTTCCGTTTATTAGACAGGAGCGTCGCGACCCCATTCTTGGTCATGGGTTCGTCCCCGGCTGTTTATGTTTTTATCAATGAAGACGGTGCGGTGTGTCTTATTTAACGTGGGGATTTCTCAAGATTTCTTCGATTTAATTCGTAGTAACATAAGGTATCAAATCGTTCCATCAAAATATGTCTGTCTAATCGAAGTCGTCTGATATTTCTTTTTAATTCCATTGGTTTTATTCAGTGCTATTTGTGCTAATTAAGAAGAAATATTAAAAATGCAATTTAATGCAACATTGAATAATATATGTTTTTAAAATAGAGTATAAAACCATGTTATAAACGTTCGTCGCTCGATAATTTAATTATTTTGACAATACAAAAAAAGAATTTCAATTTTTCAGCCTTAATTGAATCATGTCCGTACTAAAATCAATACTTTAAATCGTATTTGTTTTTAAAACAGAAAAAAAGAAAATCCTTAATAAATAATACACATTTGGGCACTGCCATGTGAACGTACTAATTATATTTGTTTTCTACTGTTGTTAATTTGGTAATACATTGGAATCATTTTAAAGCTTTAAAAACCTCTTTGCTTAATAAAATATGGATGAACTGGGACTGATGCATTATTTATTTTATTATCGATTCCCAAAGTTTATTTAGTTTATTTTGTAAAATATTTATAAACCCATCATACCAATATATTATCAAATCTGATTGTAAAAAAAGTAGTCTTCATGTATGTTTTCATTTACTTTCTTAGATAAGAAACAATAAAATTTAACTATTACCTGTTTCACAGTATACGGACTGGACCTGGTGTTTTTACATTAGAACCGTAACACACAGTATATGAACACGGTAAATATGTATACCAAAATCTAATCCAAACACGTATACTTACTGTATGTACAAATGTAAATTCTGATGTAAAAATGTCACATTCTTAATATTGCAATAACATTCCTGTTAATTCCTGTTCAAACGCTGAAAGAAATAGGTACAATTTTCTCTATTAAAAAAAGTGCATCATTTACACGCGTGGAAATACAAACATTTAAAATTTTTATAATTAGAAATTACACCTGTATTATACTTCCAAGTAAAATCATTTTGCATTTATGAATAATATATGTGCAATATTTGAATGCGAAGCGGTTTTACGGACTACAAATAGTGTGGCGTCTATGTATACGATGTAAAATAATAATTGTACAAAGAAATAAATAACTTGTATGTTGAATGGCATATTACATGGTTATATGGTAAAATAGTGTGACGTGTTTAAATTTTTGTCGGGGTCAGAATATGGTAATTAATTCATTTTTTTTGTTCGTTTTTATTCTTACAGCTTTATATTTTTTAGTAAATAAATCAGTACTTGTATTCGTACGCATTCCCATGTTCTGACACAATTTTAGAGTAGATAAGGAAACGAGGAAGCTCCCAATTTCTCACAGTATACAAAGTAACAGCAGTATACGTCATTATAAAATGATTTTGTTTCAACATTAGTTGTACTAATTTTATTTATTAGAGATATATTATCTCATTGAATCAGTGATAGAAGTGTACGATTTGTAATTTTCTTTTCTATATATTTAGTAGATATATTTTTAAATGTATTTTTAATGAGAATATTGAATGTACTATATCTAAAATTTTAGTTTTATTGTAAAATTATGTATTGATTATGTGTAAAATTAAACAATGTTATATAAATGTAAAACTTGTTTTATTTGGTCAAGTAATAATGCTGAATATGTTACATAGGTAAGTTAAATTTAATTAAAAATTTCTTCACCAAGAAAGGTAATTTCTCTGATTACAAAATAATATATAAATAATTAATTAATACACATAATACATAAGAAATATAAAACAGGTCCCGTAGAAGTAATAATTGAATATTTAGATAACAAATATATAGATATATTTAAAAATATAATAACATTATATAGGAGAATATCTTTTTTAGTATTTACATACAAATAAAATATTTTAATACGTTTTTAAAAAAATGAAAAATATTTAGTGGGGAGAAAATTTGTAGATTTCACCAGTTTCTAGATGGCAAGAGAACAAAATATTAAGAGAAATCCCAAATACATCTGTGGAAATATTTACGAGACCCTTAGGCAATAAAAGCGTGCGCATTTAATGTAAGGAATAATTCTGTATTGAGGAGCCATCTATGAGAAACCCTTAAAAGGTTCCTAAAATGTAATTAGTGTTTGGCAAAATGACTATGAGCGCCCTCTGTTGGTCACTGGTTAAAATTTGTAAAACTGTTTATGAATAACTAAACATTATACATTGGACCACAAAAAATATTTATTTTTCCAAAGAACTTTTTGAAGTATTGGTTACTATCCTTTTATACTAACAGTCACTTAAATGTTTTTAAAAGATAAATATTTGGCAATTTACTTTGTCTTTGGCTTGTTTCTAGTAACAACAAAAAGAATGTGCATATAAAATATATAAAAAAGAGATCTGTGTTCTTGAAAAAAGAACATTATATTCTCGTCAGGTGAAGTCCCGTTTGCCTCTTACAGCTTATACAATTGTCAGATAGATGTCACGAGTGGGCAGTGAGTTACCACTTAATGTGTTGACCGGTAGATAACTCTGATAGTTTACTTCATTAAAATATAATATTTAATATTAAGTTTTTTAAATTTGTTTGTGATAATTAGAATTAGTTTTCAAATTAAAACTTTTAATTAACATACATAAAAACACTGTGCGTCTTTTGAAGAGGATAATTTGAATTTCCTGGGTTAAATAGTATGTAATTTTTTATTTTGAACAGTAATATTATTTAAATCTTTCTAGGTTCTAGGTTGAATTTATTTTACTTTTTATATATTAATTAGACATAAAAATAAATAACATTGCATTTCTTGTAAAATTCCAAAAAATTCATTACGTCCTTTTGTAGATTTTGTTGCTATAATAGCAATTATCGAACAGAGAAACAATGATTCCTTGACAATTATTCAACCAATTATTATTCCGTTTGTTCGAGAATCTGGATCACATTTCGTTAATCGTGTGATGCAGTGGTTCGCCAGATTGCAATACAATTGAACACGTATGGGACAGTTTTCAAAGATAAATTTGTATAAGAAATCACCATCCTCAAAATTTAGAGAAGTTTGCTCATTCTCTTAGAGAAATATGTATGTAATTTTATATGTGTGTCAAGGAGGGTGGAAGGTGTTCATAGAGTAAAGGTGATAGCCCAACTAATGATTGCTAAATTGTAATGATTAATATTTGTTTTTAATTTAATTAATTTTGTTTTATTAAATTTAAGAAATTTGAATATATTAATAATGTTGCTATTATATGCAGTTTACTAAACTTATTTTGAGAATTAATTTGTTACAAATTTAAAAGAGTATATTCATGTGTGATATTTTCAGTTCCACCTGCCGTGATATGGGTAACATATACACCTTTATGAGTAGATATAAACATTTATCAATTAACCTCCTACAAGAGTAATTTTACAATTACGTAAAAAATATATAGCGATTTAATCCGGGTTAGGGTCGAGTAACGAAAACATGTGTATTTAATACCGCCATTGCGGTTGATTTGTAGTCATCATCAGAAAAAAAATTTATTTCCCATTCCGAAATGGCCGGACCACGGAATTTTTATGGGAAATATCACAAAATTGGACCGAAACCTATTTTCGTAACAATGTTTTATCGACTGCTGTATAAAACAAAAATGCATAAATGTCCTCTGCAAAAAAATCGTAATAAAGCTGCTGGTTTATACGAGTTCTGTTTTGTAATAATTTTCTTTTGCCAGGGTGGTAAATTTTAGGCAATTAGTTGCTGAATAAAGGTTTTATTCTGTGTAATGTATATTCGGCGAAACTGAATCACAATCAAGATTAATCGACCACAATCACGTTTGTTTCGTTTTGATTTGGTCTGATTACTTTATCTGATCAATAGGCAAATGTCATGAAGTGAAAAGCAACATAGAACTGCTAATTTTTATATAAAATTTCAATTATTAATTTAATTGTAATTACTGTTAGTGAGCTTTTAAATTAAACCTAACAGTGTGTAAAAATTGGGAGAAATGTTTATCGAAATCTTCGAGCATTGAAAACAAAATAATTATTCAATTATTATAATGTTATTGACAAAACTCGGTAATTTGGTAAAGTCTCGACGTCATATATACGTATATTTTGACACAGCTCACGTAAAACGAATTTGTTGTTGGATCTAAGCCAGAATAAATTCTTTACGAGAATCCATTTGATTATTTACGCTTATTCCATTTGGAGAACTTTAAGAGAGATTCCGTTTTACCCGTTTTTATTAAGACATTAAAATTGTTTTCGGAATATTCTTTGAAATTTATACGAATCAATCTACATATATTTTATCGAGGTTTATCACATCGACGGAGATTTACGATACGCTTTACATCGATTAGAGCGATAAATTTCCTCAAAGTTTCTTAACTTTATGCGTTTATATTTTTTGTCATTATTTTAAGTTTGCAAAGGCAAAACCAATTTTTAAACGTGCCCGTCAGCAATTATCAATAAAAAAGTGATTTGGATCCAATATTTTTTTTGCGTCGTTAAAAACGAGACGAAAAAATCGGAAAACAATTTTATTTCGATCATTTTACAGTTTTAAACACAAATGCGGTAACTATAAAACCAAATTAATTAATTCTTATAGCACAGGATTTAATTTTGAAATTTTATTACGTGCCTTTTAAAAACAAGGGTGAAGTATAAACCGAAGCTTTTTAATTCTAACTTTTAATTACTTTTCCTAAAGAAGCCGAACATCAAAATTCTCGGACCCTTTTTATTTTATAAGAAAATTACATTTTTTATATTAACCTTAAAAATATTGCAACTGAGTTAAATTGTTTTGAATTGATTTTTAACTGTTATTGACTTAAAAGTTACATCAGATAAAATTGAGATTCGTTTCAGTTTAAATAGATATATTTTTACAACGACTAAAGAATTAATTCGAACTTTATTACGCCATTTATAAACCAACAACTCCCTTAACTTTTTAATTAAAAAATGTTGCGTTTAAATTTATTTTAAATTTATATTGTCTTGTTTATATTATGTTTTACAACTGCAATTGTATCGTTTGTTTAGTCAATTTTTTAATTAAATGTTCATGTTAATTCATTTATTATTATTTGGTATTAAACAAACAGTGTGGCCATAATTACAACAACTTATTAAAATATACAAAATATATGAGCTGTACCACTTGAATTGGATGCCAAATATCATTATGAACCTGTTTTTATTATGGGTCTCCTGCCTCATTTAAATGTGTCCTTGGGCTTATATGACATCCAGTAGCTAAAATCAGGACTTGTTGGGTCCGCTTGTGGTCTCCTGATTAATAATCTGCCTTCCCGGACAGATGTAACTTTTGGTTGACCTTCTCTAGGCCGATCACGCACATGTCCAGTCTCAACTTGTCTTGAGACAACCTGAAGCATTCGCACAGCACGATGTCGGTCAGCTTCTGATAAATGGTGTATCTCCATAAATAAAAAAAAGCAGTAGAAATTGGTCGTTAATTCTTGAACACAGTTAAAATGAAATTAAATATTTAAATGTTTTATTGTTTTCATTTTTACGTTTTTATTCACAAATAATCACCATATAAAAATGTATGGTTAAATTTATATTTTGGACGAAATATGTTAATATGTTTAACTTTTTTCGATCAGTTTAGTAGTTTTTATTACACTATATAAAACAACAATAGGAAGTTAATATTACCTGACTAATGCACATTAAACAAAAGGATTGTGAGCAAAATAAATAACAGTTGTTACAGTAATATAATCACTGATACACGTGTATATCTATAATTGTGAAAACTTTAGTTTAATTTTAACTTGTGTTCAGTTAATATGTGGTTTAATGTTAATATGTCAACTTTTTAAAAGTTTCCAATAATTTTATTCATTATATCTTATGTAATGGTTTTTAACACAGTATTATATCTAATTAATCAGAAGCCCCAGTGGCCTAATGGATAAGGCATCGGCCTCCTAAGCCGGGGATTGTGGGTTCGAGTCCCATCTGGGGTACATAACTTTTTTTCTTAAAATTTGACATTGTTTATGAAATACGCGTTGGACTTTAGCACGTTTTTAACTTTATTAATGTTACTGGTGCACAACAGTACTTTCTGTCGCAAATAAATTGCTTGTTTTATTCTTACGGAAAATAACACAGATTATAAGGCAGAAATATTATAATAATTGCATTGTGGCAAATGCATAAATATATATTGTGCTTTGTTGTTTATATCTCATGATGTCTTGTGAAAGGTTGAAAATTGAAAGTTCGTAAAAAACGCATACCACGCTGCAGAATTGTAATATAAAATTATCCATTATAAAATAATAATTTACACGTAAATTCAAAATATGTATAAAATAATTCCAGCAGCAATTTTATACCGGTGCTTTATGATAGTTTAATTTACATATATTACTCCTGCATTTTAAATAAAAACAAACGTAGCGTGAATTTGCAGGAAGTTATCGACACGTAATTATTTTCGCCGATATACATTTCACTATAACGTGAAAATAACCGTAGATCATCTGATCGTAGTGGCAGATAGTCGGGCCACTACGACATCATGACACTCATATAATTCAAGCAAAACACATTTTGTTTATTCACACATATTTTCATGTTTGCGACATGCATTGAACCAAGAACGATGAACCTCCGAAGAACATCATCCAGCATAAATATTGCGCACCAGTCCTGTCCTGGAGCGGCCGCAAACGGGAACCTGGAGGCGTATTTTTCTAGTCTATTGGGCATTGGTGCGACAGAATGGCCTGACTTGCTTTGAAACTGCATACTTGAACAAGCCGTGCTCGACTTTTAGTTTAACATTGGCAGTGGGCCATGAACTGGCCAACCACTTGCAGTAAAACATTCATAAAGTTCGTCGTGTTTAACTCTCTGGCCTGACTTGGATTTCGACGTTTTTTTCTACTTTTCACTCTTTGCATACTCTGATTAATTGAACCGTACACTCGTAAATTACTTTCTACGGTACTGAGAGAACGAGTTCTCGTTTACTTGGAGGGAAAAAGTACGTGGTTTATGAAGGGCAGTATGCTATTTGTCTTAACAATTTAAGGCGTGTTTCAGTTCACTGCTGTGCTGTGTCAAATTCAATTAGATATGTCGTTACTAGATAACCGTTCTATTTTAAGGACACTCCTGTCGTTAAGGTCGTACATGTGTGGAAACTAAATTAACAGGTCTTTATAGGAAGTTGTAGTACTTCGTCTTGAACCAAATATTATGCTACATTGACTTTTATTTACTACAGTAACAAACTTTAAATACCAATAAACTACAAGATAGGAAAAGTAATGCACTGACATACTTTACTGGCACCATACACGAAACACAGGTTTGGCACATAACTCTAAACAAATAAAAATGAAGTTGCCTAACGTAGATGTAATTGTTTTCCTTATTGCAAATAACGGTTTCATTATCAGCTGCAATAGACCCACGTCCCTCTGGACTATTAGTATCACCGGACCCGAATGTAAAACGATTGTGCATTTTTCAGGGGAAATCCCGCAAAGTAATAGGAAAGCGGGCCAGAATATCAAGCCAGAAAATATAAAATTTAAATTCAGTTTACGTTAATACAAGGGAAGCAACATCGTTGATTGAAGTACAAGCAATGTCCGACTTGGATTTAAGATTGTTTTGATTTCCCTTGAAATAGGTTTGTTGTCCTAAACAGAATATCTTGAGCGAAGCCGAGGGGGAAAGGGCAGAACGTCTTCCAGGAATAGCGGGATGACAAGTCGGGATGCCTCTTCGTTAGTACAACAGTCACGCAGTCCGGCCAACTTAAATCACCAGAGTTAGCGATTGACTTTGTCGAAATTGCATTTATGGGCGTTTTATCGTGATGCCCGTTACGGGAACGTCCAAACCAACTGGGTCCCAGTCCACGTTTTTACTTCTACTGTCCAAACGATGCTCTTTATGACCGTTTTCCTGACACTTTTCCAGATAATTTATGGATATCGATTTCCATATTTTTAATTGGCTACACTATTCAACACAGAAGTGTCTCTGGCAAAGAAAAAAACATTGTAAATTCGGTTTTCTTCTCTAATATACGAGTCATTTAGAATCGATCAGAAATTTATGGAAATGTAAATGCCTAATTCTGTAAAAACACGAGGTGTGTGATACATATGAACAAAAGTTCTTAATAAATAATAAAAAAAACTATTTTCGACCAAAAATAATTTTAATAAAATGTGTGTTAAAAAATATACAGTAATGGTCATTATTAACACTCAGAATAATATCCTATTCTCACACAATTTTCCTAATATACGACAAGGCTATATACCTTCAAGCTTCTTTAATTGCTGTGATGAGTTTAAATTTGTAAATTACAGAATTTTGATATAAACGTGATGTCCCATGTTTTCTATGGGGTTGATGTCTGGAGATTGGGAATGGTAAAATAAAACATCGATGATTTGGTCTGTTTATCAATCCGTCATAATTTGGGATTTGTGTTTAGGATCGTTTTTATATTGAAATATATTTATTAAGAGCATCATTTCTTCAATACATGAAAGCAAATTGTGATTAGCATAATTGAACTGTCACCTCGTTTTCACTGTAGGTATAACAAATTTTTTGTGTAGTTTTGTCTCTATAGAATGTTTAATATAAGCAGAATAATAATTTTTTTATAAATTAAATTTACACTCGTCACAAAAAACTATTCATCTTGTTCGATGATCAAGAAGGTCTATACTATAGTTTTTCGTACTTAAACGACAAATTATTATCACTTGCTCAGTTTCTTTAAATTTTTTAATAATAATAATCGACTTATTTAGCTGAAAATTCTTAGACATTCCTCGTAGTTCCTTTCAGTCTTGGTAACACAAAATTATAATTTTTCTTACAGGTTTACTTCGATCAATGATTAAACATTTATAATAAATAAAAAACCGCTAGAAAATAATCAATTTAAATTTAACTTTGTCCAATGAAAAATTAATTTTTTAAAGAAGAATATTAGATTCATCTTAGTAGATACAGCAATAACATTATAGGTACCAACATCTAATTAAGGTAGTTCAACTCAATAATTTACTATGATTATGGCCTCTACTGTATGAATACCTCCGTAAGTAAAATAAATCATTTAAAAACATTTTTTGTAGGAAATTGAACGCTCTATAAAAAGGTATTTTACAATTTTTTCAAAACTCATAATATAAGATATCGGACAAATTTAAAATATTAAAAAAATAATAAAATTAATTATTAATCTTCTAAATGGTTACAGTAATTGATTAACCACAGGAGACTGTTTAATTTCCTACAATGATATATGTTGGGCATTTTATAATATTTACTTATCCACGAGTTATAAAATTTAGAAGTGACCTCCGATATCTTGTAAAGGGTAAGAATTATAAAAAATGTAACATATCTGTTTTGTAGAGCGTTCAATTTCCTACAAAAAATGTAAATAGAAAATTTCTGAACGATAAAGTAATGGCGAGATATGGCACTGAAGAAAAAATGGAAAACTGAGATGAGGAGGACCTTCCTATTAAAATTAAAAGCTCATCTCGGGAGAGCATTTCTTAAAGGTGTCTAGAAATCAATTTTCCAGAGTGGATTTTTTTGGCCCATCCCAATGTACATGTCATGTTTTAAAGCATATTCTACAAATTATTATACCGCTAATAACCAAATAAATTATTTAACAATATTATAATCTGATGTTCTGTACTTACACTGTCTACAAAATATCATTCCGTCTTATTTGTGCAATTTATAACACAATAGAAAGTTAAGTTTATAACATCTAGCTTTATTAACTTAGTCCTTCCGCATTCTCCCGAAAAATCACAAACAACGCCGTAAAACAAAATCCCATATTTTGTAATGCCACACCGTCGAAAATAAATTTTAATCTGCACGGGGAATATTAAAAGTGAGTTATGAAACAAACACAATTAAACCACCCCCATTCTCATTATAATCTCCGTTGAAAGTTGCGCCAAACTGGAACTCGTTAAGTGGACTTTCTGCTACTTTTCAAGTGTATTTTTTTGCCAATTTGGCATTGAACAGCTCATTACACCTGACCGGCGCCCGACTAATGCAAACACACAATAATAACATTGTTTACTTTACGCCCGGAAATCTACCAGACCCGTCATCTTATTTGTTCAACCAACTTTTCCTTTAATCCAGACATTCTTTATCCCCGTTTATTTCGTTATGGCCATCAATCGGATCGGATCCGTCTAGTCGGAAATACAAAGAATTAATGTCAGTTCTTCGATATTAACTAAAAGGAACGGATGATGCGGGCACAAAATTAAAAAAGATCAACGTTTAATTTATTGGGAGTTCCAATATTATCATAAACGTAATTAAATTTACTAACGTCAAATAACTGAACGATCAGATTGGCTATGCAAAATGAAAACGAAGGCCGATAATAAAACGACAACAATTAATTATTGGCATTGTCCGTTGTATTCTCCCAGGGCAATTAAACACGAATCGGTAGTTTCCACTTAAAATTGCTTCTTGTGCCCCCGCTTAAAGTTATAAACGCATTAACTCAAATAAATCGTGGCAAATTCTAAAGCCGTATTGGTTTTTCGCTTACATAGAGAATAATGTTTTCTCGTAGTGATTGAGACATAAGCTCTTCGCAGTTGGTTCGCAGTTGGTAGGTAGGGGCGCTTCTATTAAGACGATTAGTCCTGTATTGTCTATTGTAGAGACTATAATCACATTCCATTTTCGTAATTGCAGCCCTGCGCTTGGAAACAATTTGCTCCCACAGCTCAGCATTATATCATGTTTTGTAAGTTGAGTGTTTAAGAACGGTGAGAGACGCCGAATAATTCAAGGACGAAATCTATTTGCATTGCCGAATGGCGTATTGTAATTGTACAATTGCACCCAGGCGAAAGTTTAATCACGCATACAATGTGCCACTAATGAAAATATTTCCTTAAAATCTGCCTCTGTTCGTGCAAGACTGGCAAGTGCACTTAAACGCCATTACGAATTACTGAATCCACGTTCACGACAATTGGACAATCAAAGATTTTCCTTCTGAACTTCATGTCGCAGTTTTTGATCTACGAATGTTTCTTGTTTGTTAATTTCAAAGTGATGAGTTGTTTTTAATAAAGAAATGGGGAAAGGGAGCAACTCTTTGTAACTGACCTGTGTAATTTATAAATAAATTACAGCAAATTTAAACAATGTATTATTAAAATATTTAATTTTCAACATTAATAAACATTTTATTAATCTATATTTATATCATGGATACATTAACAATGTCATGAGTTGAATTCCAATGAATTCTAGAATAAAACGAAAATAATTGCATATCTAACAGCCTATGAACTAAATACATTTTAATTGAATAAACGAGAAACAAAATTTTACTACAATTGTTGAATAAACCGTAACGCAGTTATGTATATAAATAAACACGGAATTTAGTATGGTAAAATGCACAACGTTTATAAAATAATTGTAATTCTGTGAACTCCTTTTTTTAAATGTGCTCTAAATTTATTTACAACTTTATAATTAAAACTTTCCTCTAAACATTTTTAAAATAGTTGTTGACGTAGTAGGTATGTAGTTTCAGTTTTATGAAAATGGCTAAACGAATTACATCATGTGGTTTTAAGCAATTTATTAGATAAACAATGCATATTTCATAATTTTATAACATTTACAAAGTTTTAATTACAAGGTGCGAAAGGCCTTTAATGCACAATATTAAATTCATTATTATTCCATATTACACAGTAGGTAATTGGTTAGAAAAAGTGAAAAAGTTGGAACTTTTGCATGTCATATATCGGCAAAATCGGAACGTAAAATGATTTACTCTCCATTAAAAGTCCCCCATAGTGACATGTTGAATTTGCGATAATATTTTATAAAGTTAAAATAAATTTGACAGGTGGTTTGTGGAGAAAGTTCGAAGCCCGCATCGGAATATAAAGTAAATTCATTGCACATCCCTATAGACAAAACTACGGTTCCTGTACCACAAAAATCTGACCCATGGGAATTGTTGGGCCGATAAAAACTCAAGATTTACGAAAAGCCCCTTAACCGGGTTACCAGCCGAAGTTTTTAATCCGGAAGTTCGGCTATATCGAGTTTTATTTCGAATCTGCATCGATCATAAAATATCATCTTTAAGCGATTGATAATACGAACGAAAATGAAATACGTGTTGGGGAAACTGTCGTTTCGATCGAAGCCGTTACGAATTATTCATTGGGAAAATTGATGAAACAGTTTTCTTGGGACATACCGCAGATTTTTAAATAAATTGACGGACTATAACACGCGGTTAACGGGTTAAAAGGAAATTATTAAATTCCCGTAAACATTGCATAAGTCATTTAATGCATCAAATATTGGTTTTATTTCACTGAATAAAATGGAGAGATTTGCAAGACTAGTTTTTTGCATGAAAAACCCAGCCATTGGCGATTAAATGATTTCATTTACAACAACTTTCTGATGACTACTCGCTATTACTGTTATTGGATTTTTGTTGTGGTCAACTGCAACATTCCCAGCTGGTAATTTTATGAAAATCAATTAAATCTCCTATTTTTATGGAACTAACGAGCGTCATTTTTTGAATTGTTTCATAAATGTTTTTTTTTTTTATTTTAGTTTTCAGTCCACAAATTGTAGATTTTATTTATGGTTTCGGTGGAAAATTTTACAAATTTCAGCTGTGCAAAAATCCAATGTATTTTCTGTTCATGCATATTAATGAGTAATTTTAAATTAATTTAATGTGTTATTAACACTTTTATGTAAAATAATTTCACATGAATTATGTAAAACAAATGATGTTTTATTTTATATAATTGATTGGGGAAAATTGGGGTCTTAATTTTAATTAGTAACAAATCCTTTCTCTTTGAATTGAACGAAATCTGTATAGCATATCTAAGTGTGCAATCAGTCTTGCCATAAATCTTATTGTAACTTAGCATATGTGCAAAAACTAGTTCACTTCTCCAATTTATCATGTTAAAAAACATGTAATACAAAACTAAGATATTAATTCAGTGGTCAATTTACTATATATATATATATATATATATATATAGTAGTTGTCACTTAAGGGAAGAAATTTTAACTTTGTCCTACATAGAGTAATGTATATATTTTTTAAAATTCAATTTAAATTTATTAAGAACATTTATGTACATATTTAAAAATGAGTGCATTAGACATTTTTTTAAATATGATTGCTGTTGAAATACACAAAGACCTTGATTATAATTTGTGGTAAGGAGAACTGCCTAGTAAGTAAGAAGTTGGACGTGGTGAATTTTAACTTTGTCCTCAATAAATCTATGATTATATTTTTTAGCAGATATAATAACTTATTAAAATATATTAAATAATGAGGATTTGGATGAAAGTGTCTGTGTTTGTGGTATAATTGTTTATTATTTTTCTGTTATTATTGTGTCTACTACGCATCTGATCAATTTAATTTTGTTCTTTAAAAATTTATGTACATTTTAATGGATAAAATCATAGCAACTTATTAGTTTATGGTCTTTACATTAGATAAAAGAGTTATTGTTATGTTATTTATTCACGAAATATTTCACGTTAACGAGGACATTAAAAAAAATAAAACCAGAAACAATTTTTAACGCGACAAAAAAAAGTAAATGAAAAAACTGTCCACCATCACTTTCGAAAATATTATACTTTGATTTGTCCGAAAATAGTACTTTTTTCTAATTTCTTACTGTCCAGTGCCGATGTTTATGAGCGAAAAGTAGTCTTGCTTCTTGATTCTTTTTTGAAAGACAAGCTTTTGTTGTTGGACGTCTTCCTGGCAGCCCGGCTTCCACTTACCGACGCTAAATTGCCCTCGAACTAATTTAAATCTCCTAAAATTTAAATTGCGGTCATCATTGGATTATTTTTAATAAATTTCATTTTTATGCGACGATCTAATGCTCTGTAGGTTTTTGTGTTTTCGATTCTCCACACTTCCATGAACTCGAAACCTTTTAATTGTTTTTGATACCATTTGTTTTGATACAAGAAACTGTTTGCTTGTAACTTTTTGCTATCTGAATTATATGCCATAATTATTTTTAAATCCACCAACAAATGTTGATCACGAGACATTGTTCTTAATGTAAATACAATATTCAGGTATGAGATATATAAATACAACAGAAAAATACTCGAGTCGCTTTAATCTTATCGCGTACATTTTTGTTTGTTTTTAGAAATAATTGAATAAGTTTCTCTCCTACTAAGAAAAATAAAGTAGCGGGCAAAAATAAATGTTTTATAATTTAGTTTCTAAATATTGTAATTAATATTTAAAATAGTCGCTGTTATTTAAAAAATAAAAAATTGCTGATTGATTAATTATAATCTGCATTAAAAAGTTGAATGAATTTTAACTGCATTTATATGGTTTTTAAAAAATCTAGTTTCTTTTTTAAATAAAATTTAAATTTACCAACGTTTGTCAACCCATTAAAAAAATTAAATTAGAATTAAACATTTTTTTAAGATTTATTGATGTTGAAATACAAAAAAAAACTTAATTGCAATATGTGGTAACTAAAAATGATTAAAATTAAATTATTCCTTTTACATAAATATTAATTTAATTTATAACAGAGAATTGCAGTTTTTTTTAAGAACAGTTGTTACTAAAATAAAAAGACCTCAATTATATGTGTTAACAAGGACTGTTGCATGTTAAAATGATATGTTACCAAATAAAAATGACACTTACGGGCAATCAAATTAATAATGTTCATAGTTAGCAATCAAGAGTGTTACCTAAATTTCATTAAAAAAATTTAAAAAAAAAATGTACACTCCCTCTTGTATACAGATCAATGCAACTGTAACTACTGCATAATTAACAAAATCGAAAGTATTTACATTCCCCAATAAATTACAAAACTCATAATTTGGGCACGCAAAAAGCAACGTGATTTTTACAGATGACATAATTATTTTTTGTCCTTTCTACAAATATATATAGTAAAAATCAATATGCATTCGAAAGCGTAACTGTTAATTTACGCGTAATACCAGATTTTATTGTCAGTGTTACGCGCTTTATTTGCAGTACTTAAAATATGCAGCCTTGATTATTGCCACACACAATTTACATTAAGTTAAAAAAACTGTAAGCTCTTATTTAGCAACTTAATTTTATTTATTCGCCGTCAATTAACTTATTACAGTTATGGGAATTGTTTGACGATTGCAGAAATAATTGCAGAAACTTCTTTTCATTGTCTTAATTTATTCTGAGTAATTACAGTTACACTTTACTTCACAGTATGTGTTGTGAGTGATCGATACTTACAACTAACTAAATTTGAAATATTCACGTCGTATGTAATATTTAGTTTATTGTGTGTATCAGTGCCCTAAATCTTTATTTTATGTAAATTATCCATTCCAAAATAAAAATATGAAAAATTTTTCTGCTAAGTGGTCATATTAGCATACAATAATTATAATAACAATATGAAAATAACTTTTATGTTTTCATATATGCGTTTAATTTTACGCTTATTTGATAGACACCTGAATTTCTTTCAACATGACCGTGCCCAATATCTGAAAATTAAAAACATATATTGACATTGAATAGCCAAGTAAAAACAGGAAATTATTTCAATAGTTAAAAAAGTACTTGTGTAATGTTGATTACTTTTCTAAAAAAATCATGATTTCCAAATTCCTTTAAAGTTTTTTTCCATAATTTTTACATAATACAGACACAATTGATCTTTCTTGCGGCCTTGAGCGGCAACACATTGAAATCATATGGATAATTAATTAACATAAATTGCGAACAAGCATAATTTACTTTATAACAATTCTTATTATATAAAACAAAACTCTAATTGTTGATTTATTGTGTCGAGATATGAATATAAATAGTCATAATCGAACAGTTTATTAGCAATACTTTATTACAGTAGGAATACAATCGTTTCCGAACCACACGTGCTGAAAGTGGTTTAAAGGCAGGTTTATGGTTCATGTTTGAAACTGCCATAGATCAATGCTGAAACTACCTACACGATTTCTAACAAAATAGATTTAATCCAAGAATTAAGTAATGTCCCTTTCATACACGATTGAGATAATTGTGGTTACGAAATCGTTTTCTTTACACTTTGCAAGTAGTAATAAAAACAATTGTCGGAACATAAAACTAAATAAAACTTTGTTTTTGTCCTTTTACCTTTTTACATTAATCGCACCAATTAATAATGGGATTTCTCTCCGGATTTTTTTTTAATTTTGTTATTCATTTTTAGTTTGCTTTGTATTTAATTTCGCGTTCATTATTTTTAAATATTGTGCTGCTTATTGTTTTGCATAAAAAACTAATTTATAAATGAAACAACCGACAGTTATTTAATATTTTTTACAGCACCGTATCTGGACTAGAGTTTACCGCAAAAAGTTTAACCTTAAGTTGATTTGCAAAATTCCCGTTTTGCTGGAACATTAGAAAAACATCCGATTTACGTATCACTAACGAACGTATAAATAAGAGGACGGTAAAATAAGAAACCAGATCAATTACAAAACTATTTTAGTCGGTTTCCTGTCCGACAGCACACGCAATTAATATATATGCATAAGCTGGTGCATTTTCCTGAACTTTCTCAAAATTGTCCGGTGGTTGTGGTAAGCCGGTGACGCGAAAGAACTGGCGCAGTGGAAGGGTGGACGCTGACGTCCTGCTGAAACATTTGATCTTAATTCCCGTTAAACGATTCTGTGTCGTGGGCCCGTTTGGAAGGTGGTCGAAGTGGATTGATTTGTTTTGTTTTTTTTTTTTTGAACCATGTCTTGGATACCGCCAAACATAGCAGAAGCGTGCCAAGTCTACACGACGATCACGAACTGCGGCCCATCGACGTTCCTCTTCCTTCAGCTGGTGACGGAGCTGTTTGGATGGTCGAGAGATAATCGGAGGCAGATCGGCGGTTTCTCAGGGTTCGATCATGATTTCAATCAGTTTTTGAGCCACAATAATTTCGACAGTTTTGACACGGAACACGGGGAAATTGAAGATAACGAATACGACTTCATCGTTGTTGGTGCGGGCAGTGCGGGGTGCGTGGTCGCCAACCGGTTGACGGAAGTGAAGAAATGGAGGGTAAGTTACCTTAGTTAACGTTGTTTTAAACTATAAAGCACGAATTTAATTTAATTTGTAAGCTTTAAAAAGTTTATTTGAATTAACTTTTAATTTATCATGAAAATACAAACAAAATTAAATAGACAATTTAAATTACATGTTTAATTTAATTATATAAATTCATTGGTAAATTATTACCGTATCCGATGAAAGAGAATTTAATGCTATGATAAAACAAAGCATTTATAATTTATTCATTTATCTGATCACACACTGTGAAAAAATATTACATATATTTTTGTAAACCATTATCTTTATAGTATTATTTTAAATTCATTATTTGTTAATAATGTATGTTTATTGATTTCTAAATTACAATAATTTTTTATCTTTATTTTTAAATATTTTTTAATAAAAAAGGTTTAAAAATGATTTTTTCAAAATTTTATTTGTAAATATAAATATTATTTTATGTATTTTGAAATGAATTAATGGGCATGGAATTTTCAAATTTTGGATTATTCTTCGGAGAATGAAATCCCTAATGAAAAATTAACGTATTTAGAAAATTAATTGATTGAACATAAAAATTGATGCTAATAAAATTTATTCATTGACCAAGGTATGAAAAAAACAATTTCTTATTTTTTACTTGTTTTCAGAATTTCAGGAATAGAATATTTATTTTATTGGTCTACTTTTTTAATTATCTATTTTGAAAAATATCAAAAAATTAGATCAAAAATTATTAAAATTATTAATAATTTTAATTTATTAATTATTATTATTATTATTAAACATTATAATCTCCAAATTTGATACCAAAAGTCTATTAGAGACAAGTACAAAAAATATATATTTTTTATTTTGGTTATTATTACTTATAAAAGGTTGTTTTAGATAATAATAATAAATTTTTTATACATTAGATTTTTATTAGATGGGATCCCGAAGATCGTAGCAACATTCGAAAAGTTGTTAATCACCTTTTGTTATATCTATCCTATATACAAAATGTTTCTAAAATAGGCAGTAAAAACATGTTCAATAATAAAGAAAATCTAAAGATTTTTCTGAAGAATATACAGCCCCTCAAATTTAAATTTCAAAAATTGATTTTTCTCATATTACCTTTGTTCCATTCATGTTTAAATTTGGTTTATATTATTATAACTATATATATAAATACATATCCACAATTCAAAGTAATAAACATAGACAGTGGCGTATATTGTGGGAGTTTCTCCTCTTATTTTCGTCATATTTTATGCGCCTTAATATTTTTTAAAACTATTAGCCTTTTTATTTTCTTTATACAATTTAAAAAAAGGTGCTCTTAATTAATTTTGATTAACACAGCTGTATTTGAGATATTCTAGTTTTAATGTTTGAAGAAAATTAAAATAAACATTAAAACTGAAATGTCTTAAAAGTTATATTATATAAATGTATATAGTATTGATCAGAAATTATAGTAATATAAAATCAATTAATATACAATATAATTATCAAATAATTATTTCAAAATAAATTTACCAAAATAATGATTTACAAAAATATATGTAATATTTTTTTTCTATGAGTGTGTCTACATTTAGCTTAAATATTAAAATAAATAAACTAATTAATTATAAAGAAACTAGTTTAGCCTTTGTATTAAAACATGTTGGAAGTAATTAGTGGTCATAATGGTTATGAATCATGTGCAATTTATTGCGTAAATATATGGCCTTATTTATAATTATTTGACTAATTGTTAATTTCTCTGAAGAAATTCCAAATACTCTAGTTTTTAATAATTAATCGTAAAATCCATCAAAGCAAGGTTTTCTAATTATTAATCGCATAATTAGATAGTGAACAATAACAGTTCACATGTTCACTTCATTGCATTCATTTGAAATTGAAAGTGAATAAGAAATAATGGGCAACTAACGCGATCTAGGAAACTATAAGACCGTCTGTACATTCCAATTAGCCTCCTCAACAGCTGAACAAATTATGTCATGTTAGTAAAATCTGTCACGCGACAGACTACATATTTAATAACTCATTAAAACTTAAGCAACCGACGGAGAAGTTAAATGAAACTGAAAGCTAAGTATGTATGCAAAACAAGTTAATTTACTATTTTACTATTAATAATTAAATTATTGTGTAAATTTATGCATATGCGACCTTAATAATTGGCACCTTGGCGCATGTTGTAAATTGGTCAACTGAGAACAGAAACTGTGATAAGTAAAATTGATAAAACCACTATCATTTTTATTAAGCGATAAATGCTACATTTAGCAACATTCTGTTTCTGTCACACTAGTAATAAATTACCACAAAACGGAAATACATATATATGCAACAAACCTTGTTTATAAAACCTGATAACGTTTAACATTTACGCAGTTATTTGTTGATTACCACTATGTACAATTGCAGCAACGTACAAAACGGGGGTTGAATCTTTTAAGCCCCCCAAACCACCGCCTAATGGATTCAATTAATATTGAATATGTCATTCATTCATAAAAATCGGCGCCGTGTTCTCCCGGCCAGCCAATAAATCAATCGGCCTGTTCCAGTCGAATTTTTCTTGTAAACCGTAAATGTCCGCCTCCATGAAACGCATTCCTGGTATCGTAAAATTTACTAATCAAGATCGAAATTGGCCGGAGTGACTGCTTTAAACGGACACATTCGCAAATTGTGCCATTTTTTATCCTACATCCCGTGGCGTACTTTCACATTAGCTAATGTCAATGTTGACAATTTACAGGCTTCCCGCTCGTTTAAATTTTCGTTCGCCGATTGAACGGACGGACAACGACTGCCATTGCATTTCACTCCGATTATTATAATAACGCGATTAATTAATAGCGAACTAGCTGGAAGGTTTTCTTCTCGACACGGGATAATTAGCTGGCGATTAGCTGCCTTATTTCCCGAACACGTTTCCCTTAGACTCTAAAGTGAATTATTGAACTACCCTAAAGACAGAATCAAACTAGATTGGCACTGAAAGATTGCTCTCTTGGGATCTATTATTATTTGGCAGATAATGGATTATATCCAATATTTAATTAAATATAACTAAACACAACTAAGCAATCTGAACGAAAAATTAACAAGACATATTATTTTAGTATAAATGTTCGTTTTGGTACTAGAATGATGTGTAACGTTTATTCACCTCTATCTATTAACTAAAATGGAATATTTTAAAAATTTATAATTATTTAAATTAAATGTTAACAGATATTTATAGTCTTGCCTATTAACAAAGGATTATACAACTGACGCGGCGCAAATAAAATTAATGAGATAGGGCGGGCATTAAAAATTAAAAGTCACTAATGGAAATGCTTTTCGAATTGTGATTGGAAACTTTTTAATAAATAATGTGATAAACTGTGAAGCCGGTGCACAAAATTATTTTCACAATTTAAAGTCATTGATACTTAATGAGTACCTGTATTTATATCTACATTTAATACAATATGTTTTATAAAAGATACGTATATTGTTAATTGTTTATCACGTTTGGTTAAGCTCAATTTGTGTGAACTAACCAATATTTAAATTTATATGTTTTCATAAATTAACAACATAAATTAACAATAGGCTCAGGCTTAAATAAAACTAATTAAGTTCAGTATTTTTTGACGTGTACGTTGAATAATTTTATATTTTTTACGTATGGTTATACAATAAATTTATTTAAATAATATTTCCGTATCAAATGGGAGAAATGTCATAAAATTCTTTGTAATGAAATTTTATAATTTGTTAAATATTTTTTGCACGGTAGAAAGTGTAAAGTAAAAATAACAATATTGGTTAGTTCCTATTGATTAATTGAAGCATAACTAGAGAATACCTAAAAACACGATATGGATCGAATTAACGGAAAAAAGACGTGAAATTTAATCAATGGCTAATTGATGAAAAAACATAGGAATCAAATTAAACGTTGCTTAACGCCACTATTTTTATGTAATTAGTATTTATTACGAGAACAAAGCCACTAAATATTTCCATTTTTTTTCTAAAAATGTGATGAAACAGAGGTATATAATTGTCTATTATTCCTTGTTAAAATATTTTAATATATATTAATATTAATATTAAATGTTGTAATGTAATGTAATTTCAAAAGAAATTCTACAAACATTGACCTGTGTTTGAGATATTGAATTTCTTCTAACAATTTACCTGCCCAACTAAAATGTTAATTGTAAAGTTAAAATCTTCATTCTTCAGATGCTATTAATATTATTCTAAAATATTATACTCGGTATTCCGCATTTCCGTTTATTTTCCCTTTTTTAAATGCCAATAACTTTCTTATTTCAAATGGAATGACTATCCTACCCAGAAAGTTGAAATGAATATTTAGTAAGATCTTAAAAAATGTGGAGAAATACTCATGTTATTCCTGGCGTGCTTTAGATGAAGTTAAATTTATTACAATTATAATTTTTTAAAATTTCTTGTTTTTATTTTGATGAACAAGAAGTTTTATGAAACAATTTAGAATATTTAATACGTATATGATAATAAATTATTATTTTAAATTTATAATATTTGAAATATGCTTAAAAATTAAAAATTGACAATTACTTTTAAACAAAATGAAAACTTTATTAAATTTATAAAATTTAAAAATTAACCATATACATCAAATTTAAAATTGTTATTTTAAATTTATAATATACGAAATATTACGCTTAAAAAATTAAAAAAAAATAGTTAAATTAAAAAATGTACATTTATTAAGTACATTCTAACAGCTTAAAAAAAAAATTAAAATAATCATTTAAACAAAAAAATCAAATCTTTAATTTAAATTTAAAAAATTTTATTCAAATTAAAAAAGCTATTAAAATTAATTAAAACTAAAACTGTTATTATAAATTTATAAAATTAGAAATGTGAATTTCAAAAAATTAAAATATTGTTTTAAATGCAAAAAATATTGTGTTTAAAAAATTACCAATTAAATTAATAATAACAATAATAATTTTAAAAAATTAAAATTATTAATTTAAATTCATTATAATTGAAATAATACACTTAAAAAGTACAAATAAACAATTATCATTTTTTTTTCTTTCATCAATAAAATATTTATAAATATTAATGGCATATTAATTAAATTTTTTATCCAGACATTTCTGCCAGTGATGCACAGGAAAAAAATCTCGATTGCACTCACGTTTACGGAACGGAATTTGCATATTGTGGAGTAAATTTTTCCGAGGAAACAGCAAATGATATTGCCCAATGAAACTAAAGCATTGTAGCGAGCTTATTGAATGCGGAAACTGCACGATTTTATTTAGCCGTTTTTAGTATTCGACCAGTTTCAAGGTAATTCCATAAAATTCGCACCGGCAAACCGCAATACACTCTTGATTTTTTGTTTTTTTGTTGCGCTCATGGGTCTCCCAGTTTCCTTATACAAATACAGTCATTTCTATTCCGACTGTGGTGAAATTAATCACAATATCATGCTCTTGCATGCTCACCTGATCATAATCAGATTCAAATTAGATTCGGACTCAGTGTTGCATATATTTTAGCGATGTTTCACGTAAGGGTTGAAATTGCCGAGTTCCCGGCGTGCAATAATAAAGATTGTGGAAGTTGCGGCGATGGTGCGATGTTAACTTTTCGAATTTATAGTGCGTTAGAAATGAATTTATTTAAAAAGTACCGTGCTCATGAACACTGCATATCATCGCCCGAATCCCGTAAGATGTTTTTGTTAGCAAACTTTCAAATGGAAACTCACGAATTATAAGTACAATAAAAATACAAGGCTTTATTCATTAGTGAGTTTGTTTCCAACTTTATTGCATCATCGTTTTAAAGTTACAAACTCTTATCGTTAAGGTAAACCGCTACATGCACCTACATGTGTAATTAAAACAACAAATGTAAAAATAATTAGACCAAATAAACCCCAAATTGTCCACAATAATAGTTACACACTAATATTTAAATTTGAATTAACAATTAAAGGTTCATAAAATGCAATCCATAACAGTATGATATTAAAATATTATATTTCATTATAATGTTAATATATACAATATAATTTCATATAAAATTGTACTACGAAAATTATAAACATTCTAAATACCATGTTAAATTTAGATATTGGCATTTTTTCTTTCCATGTCAGTTTTTTCAAAAACAAATGGAAAATATGCCTTTATATTGCGATTTACTGTTTAACGAATCTGGATAAAAACAATGATCATATTTATTTAAACTTTGAAATGTCACATACATATACCATTCACTTTTCTCTTTATATCACAACAAGATTATAATGCGGACAAACCAAAATTGAAACTGCAACTGAGTAATTAACCGGAGGCATTAATTAAACAACTACATATGGATGTATTTCTGATCGAGTTTTATCATAATTTCAAATAACTCATGATATTGTCAATATCAGTTATTGGACGAATTTGATATATCGCAATGGATGAGGTTATTTAATATTTACAAAATTAAGGGGCTGTTAAATACTGTTGTGTTTGGAGAATGATCAGGTAATTGAATTGTGTTTCATCAAAAAGTTGCCTACGGAACCCACACACACACACTCATTTTATTAATTTAAATATGAAGTATTGTTAACGTGTATTTAAGATAATATTCTAATTATTTGCAGCACGCACACTACATTTTCTTTTTTCATAACATGTTATTGAATTAATAAATAGAGTTTGCGTAAGTGGCAAGGTGAACTGAAAGTTGATCTTTCTATCAAAAAATATTTGTTAAATGAATAATTAATAGTTGAGGTAAATGAAATTAAATTTATATTATAAGTATGTTAATCTTAAATGGAGAAAAGGTCGTTGGAAATGTCATTTCAATTATTATTTTTCAAAAATCGTGGTAATAAATAACAATTTTTAGTGGGAAATCATAATTTTTAAAGTTGTTCAGAATAATTAATTTTTAATTTTAATTAATTTCTTTGATTCGTAGGTACTGCTTTTGGAAGCGGGAGATGAAGAACCAGAAGTCGCCGAGGTCCCCGCTTTCGCCCCGGTGCTTCAAAGGTCCAGCATTGACTGGGGATACGAGACTCAACCGCAGCCCAAGGCATGCCTCGCCCGCCAAAATGGACGATGCAGCTGGGCAAGGGGACGAGTCATGGGAGGATCATCCACCATAAACTACTTGATCTACATTCGTGGTATTCCGAGGGACTACAACGAATGGGCCGAAATGGGCAACAAGGGTTGGTCCTTTGAGGAAGTGCTGCCGTACTTCATTAAGTCCGAGGATAACCGCAATCCCGACAAGGTCGATCCACACTTCCATGGAGTGCACGGATATCAAAGTGTTGAAGTGTTCCCCTACCAGGACCACGTAACACTCAGCGTATTAAAAGGATACTCCGAGTTGGGATTGCCGATCGTAGATCAGACTTCTGACGACGTTATTGGTGCCAGTTTGTTGCAGCACACCACCCGAGATGGGGAAAGATTCAGCACTAACGCCGCGTTCATCAGACCTATTAGAAACAAGAGAAAGAATTTGGTTGTTCAAACTAGGGCGGAAGTTACTAGAGTTTTGATTGACCCCAATTCCAAAACAGCATTTGGCGTCGAATACATGAGAAACGGCAGAGTTATTCAAGCTAAAGCGAGGAAGGAAGTAATAATGTCAGCTGGATCTTTGAATTCCCCTAAAATCCTTATGTTGAGTGGAGTGGGACCTAGGGATCACTTACAAAGTCACGGTATCCAAACAATTAAGGATCTGGCAGTCGGTTTCAATTTGCAAGATCACACAACAATTGACGGTGTTATTTTTGCTTTAACTAATCACTCCGCAACAACAGCCAGCGATGAACAACAACGCCAAGATATCTATAGTTACAGAGAAACACACAGAGGTCCTCTGGCTTCAACAGGAGCACTTCAAGCGAACGCTATGGTACAAACCAAATACGAACAATATCACGACGCCCCTGATATCCAGTACTCTATGGACTCTGTAAACGTGCAAAACTTCTTAACTGACCCAATTCTCACGGCTCAAACTGCAGTAACACCATTAGCTTACTACGACGGCCTTATGGTGAGACCAATTCTTTTGAGCCCCAAGAGCAGAGGAGTGGTCAGATTAAACGACTCAGATCCAGTTTACGGTGCGCCCCTGATTCACCCGAATACATTCACCGAAGAAATCGATTTATTAAGAATGGTCGAAGGCATTAAACAAGTTTTAAATTTGTTGGGTACTCATTCCATGCAAAAAATTGGGGCCTCATTAGCAACAACTCCGTTGCCAGCCTGTCAGTACATTCCGTTTGGTAGTGATGAGTACTGGGCCTGCGTGGCACAGTCGTATACCACCACGATTTTCCATCCAGTTGGTACTTGTAAAATGGGACCGAAAAGTGATCCCACTGCTGTTGTAGATCCTCGTCTTAAAGTGTACGGAATTAACGGTTTAAGAGTCATCGATGCTTCGATTATGCCTAAAATAATCAGAGGAAATACCAACGCTCCTACAATTATGATTGCGGAGAAAGGTTCCGACATGATAAAGGAAAAGTGGCTAGGAAAAATTGGTTTCTCCACCGATTTCGATGGAGATGACTTTAAATTTGACTTCTAGCTTACGTGCCTACGCTTTTAATGCATTCATAGTCTGTTTCATTCAGAGTATTCCATTCATCTCAATTGTATAAGTTTTAGGTTTACATATTTGCTCGTATTACAATTATTAATATATACCATACGTTTAAAATTACTCTTTAAATTGTTCATTTTTTAATTCTCTCCTGGTATATATTAATAGTACTAAATAAGTAGGGTATGATACATTGTGTCAATTTGATAGATGTAAAACTGTAACTATTGTAATATATTTATGTAGTGTAAGATAACAATTTTATTACCTCAAGTCATAATGTAACAATAAATTATGAATTTTACATTGTTGTTATTATTTTCTTAAGTAACTACTTCAGACACATCATAAAATATATATACTTATGTACAACATCCTTACTATGTTTATGATTCTTCAGTTTAACCATTTTTCAGAATTAATATGAGTCAATTTATTTTTTTTTTAATTAAAATGTGCGTTTATTCTGTTTTTTCACACCTTTATTATTGTGATCTAATTATTGTGCAAGTCAATTATCATAATTGAGATTGATGCGTGAGAACGATATAATTAGTATTCTTTTGTTTTTCACCGGATGCTCTTGCATTAATAGTGTTTAACGCTTAGTTTTCCTGATTTCTTTACATTTGTTACTATTAGTAAAAAATAAGTATTAATTATAATTGTTAGACATGGCTTTATTTACATACTGGTTCAATATTGAACATATTCCTTTTTTCGGGCATGTACTGATTAAAATCCCCAAACCAATGTCGCCAATGAAAAGTTAAGTTCAAATTCACCACGCGTAATTTTGGTGAACGGGCCAGATTCGACTGATAGTTTGTACACTTTCCCAAATAATCTCCCGCACATAACTTGTTTACAGCTGGAAACTGCAAACAATAATTAGTCGCCGAGTTTTCGTCATGATTAAAACTTTTAACAATGAGTCGGGAACATGAATTCTAATTTCGTCATGATGTCCTTTTCAGAAACGTTCCAACTAACTGGGTCAGCCACATTCGAACTTCGACGAATTATTTATTATTAAGTGGTAACTTGGTTGTAAATTGGAAACCAATTTTAGTCCAGAAATGATTTAACGTTCCCACCATTTCTGATTCATTCATCATGTGTCTAGTAAATTTCATTTAGTGTGTGTTACGAAAATGTTTGGGTATCAGATAAAACGTGATGCACAATATTTTCATACGCAATATGTTTTGAAATTCGACGGAGGTAGAGGATAATTATATTTTTTGTACGTACCTTAATTGCCCTTTAACTGTTAACAAACGAAAATTTATTTAATGTAACAAAACATTTCATTTACGAAATAATACGTATAACTATAAAATAGAATTGTACCAAACCCACAGAATTAAAATAAATTACAATGATAATTCTAACGATGATTTGAATCAAATGGCACTTGTAATTAACATAATTAATTAGTTTGGAACAAATGCATCACAAATTAGCTTTATTTAACCTAAGCCTAATAAATTATTATAACTTGTATTAGTCAATATTACGATTGACGATTATGTTGGTTTTTGATTGTGTACACAATAAAGTAAAGTGCTTAATTTTTTTAAATTAACTCAAATCCAATATATGTTTATCGCATCTAATTTCACATCACGGTGCTTGACTATTGTCATTTCGATTTATGTTATGTAATATGGGAAATGTGAAAATGTTTTTCTTAAGTGATCTTTAAAATGATATGACATATCAATTTAACTTTAGATTAAACCATAATTATATCTTCAAAAAGGAAAAAATATTAGTTCAGTAACTCCGAATGGCAGAGAAGCTTTTCAATTTAAAATTATCTTTTGCAATTGAATATACTCGTACATTGTTATATATTATATTAAATTTATTTACGTGAATAAATATTTAGGCATTTAACATAAAAAAGTATTTATTAAAAATTTAAACAACAAGAGATAACAAATCAAAAGACAACAACTTAAACTAAAATTTGTCCTAATAATTTTGCATTAGAGAAAGACATGTAACAATAACAGTCGATAGATGGAAACATTATAATAATATTAGTAGTTCTTAGTCCTATTTAATTTTCAAATTTAAATTTATTGAAAAGAATGTAATAAATAATTTTTGAATATTTACCTAATCACCAAGTAATGTTAAAACAATTTAGTACATTTTCCATGCACCCATATTACCTATAAATATGACTAATTTTCTAAAATTACTCTTAGGTTTTAAAGAAGAAATGCTTCAATGATTGTTTGTAGAATTCCTTTGCTTTGTGGTTTTGGTAAATCCTTAACTACTTTTGGGTCGTATGCCCATTCGGTTTCTTTCATTGCAGCATTTCCATAAAGCCAGTCAGCTTTGATCATGTCTGATCCTTTTTCGGCAATCATCAACGTACCAGTATTGGTGTTTGCCCGTGGAGTTATGGGCATTATAGAAGAATCAATGACACGTAAATTGTTAACTCCGTGGACTTTCAATTCGTGGCTGACCACCGCATCTGGATCAGACGTGGGACTCATTTTGCACGTTCCCACAGGATGATACAGAGTTGTTGTGTAAGCCTGCATAATACAAATAAAATACTGATCGGTGCCAAATTTAAATTGATTGCAAGCCGGAAGTTCGTTCGCTACAATTTGTGCGCCGATTTCCTGCATCACTTTCGTGGTGCCGAATTGTAAAGCGATTCTTATACCTTCTAACAGTCTTAAAACATCCTCGTTTTCTACGAATGTATTTGGGAATATTAAAGGAGGACCGAACACCGGGTTCGTGTTATTTAATAATATGAAACCTCTGCTTTTGGGTACTAACAGTACAGGTCTTATTGTAAGACCGTTGTAGTATGCAAGAGGTAAAACGTTGGCTTCATCGGTTAAAATAGGATCGGAGTAGTAGTTGGAGACGTCAGTAGAGTCCAAAGAATATTGGATATCCGGTCGGTTCGGGTCTGCTTCATATGAAGTTTGAACAAAGGCATTAGCTTGTAGTGGACCAGTAGAGGACATTGGACCCATGTTGGTTTCAACATACTTCGCAATATCCTGTTGCATTTCTTCTTGTCCACTTGCTGTGGTTGCTGTCAAATTGGACAAAGCCAACACTATTCCATCGATTGTTGTGTGATCATGCAGATTTCTCCCTACACCTAAAAATATTTGTGATTAATGTCTAAAATTATATTATAGAAATTAGAAGTACCAGGAATATTCTTTATGACAGGGATGTTAAATTTCTTTAACTGTTGTGCTGGACCAATACCACTCAACATCAATATTTTCGGAGACATTATACTTCCCCCCGATACTATAACTTCTTTTCTAGCTAAAGACTGTATAAGTCTTCCATTGCGAACGTATTCCACTCCATAAGCAGTTTTTGTCAAGGGATTAACCAAAACTCTCGTAACATAAGCATTGCTAATTACACTTAAATTTTTTCTCCTCCTTCTAATTGGCTCTACGAAAGCCATATTGCTACTTAGCCTTACGCCTTGCCTATTGGAATGTTGAAGAAGACTCGCCCCTATTTGTCTTTCCATGTTTTGGTCGAAAATGTCCAGACCTATTTCTCGAAAAGCGTCCAAGGCATAAAAGGTGTTCTGGTCTTGGTACGGAAAATATTCTACAGTCCATTCCCCTTTGGTGCCATGGTATTCGGGACTTACTTTTTCATGATGTTCTTTTAATACATGATCGACATTTCTATTATCTTCAATTCTCAAAAAGTAAGGGAATACATCTTGGTATGACCAACCGGGATTGCCTTAAACAAAACATTTCGTATTAACATTCAAATGAGAGAGATATTAATATTAGGGAAAAGTTGAGAAGAATATGCAAGTTTTTTTATATTTATATTCTTCAAGCGGTACATATATTTGTTAAAGTGGAGAAACTCGTTTGTCTTCATACCTAGATTGGCCCAATCATCGTAGTCCTGGGGTCCTCCTCGTAAGTAAATCATGTAGTTGATGGTGGAAGTCCCTCCCATAACTTTTCCCCTAGGCCAAATGCACTGACCACCTCTTCTAGCTCTACAATTTGTTTTTTGAGGTTGAGTTCGAAATTCCCAATCGATCGAGGATCTCCGGACCATGGGTGCAAATGCTGGAACATCCGCCACTTCTGGCTCTTCCATACCGGCTTCCAATAGCAGAACCTTAAAATTGTTTGTTTATTTTACATATAGAAAGTCTCAACAGAACTACATAATGAGTCATTAAATCATTTTACCGAACAGTTTAAAAAATTTTCATAAAAGTATGTCATAATTTGCGATAATCTCTGTATTAATAAATGTGAATATTAATGCACTATCACTCTGGTTGTTATATTAGTTAATGCAAATTAGTTTCATATGTGCATAGCACTAATATGTCTAGACTATGACTTGCGAAATTGTCATTAAATTACTCTTACACCTATTGCAAAATTACTTTCGTTTTGGAACAACTTTTATCAATGCCCTTTCTAATGTCTATAAAACTTGTCTTTTTGTTTAAAGAATGGCTGTTTATAACCTGAAAGTAAAGTAATTATTATAATTTGCAACGATTGTGAAATCTGTTTTTCACTCATTTGATATGTGAACTTAAATAGACGTTGGGAATTCGGTTAAAGTACAAATTTACTTCTTTTACATTGACTTTACTTTTTTGTATTCTTTATCAATATTATTTTATATTGCCAATTACTTTTTATATAAGTGAATACACATAAAACATCATTTTTACTTAAAAATGACGTTTTGATGTAACAGGCCTGCTTGAACAATCAATAATAATTAATACTTAAAACGATTATATAAACAATACAAGAGAAATACAGCATTCTCATAGTTTCTAATTACATGAAAAATAAAGGATATTATTGACTAATCTCATATTTAAATATCTGTGGAAACTATTATTGTTAATGAACTGTTAAAACAGCTATGTTATTTTATGCATTCATTAAACGTACGTACACCTGGCGAAGTAAATATAGGCATCAATTATAATTAAAATGACGGCAAAAATTGTAGGAGATTATTGTTGTTCTTGTTACGAAAAGTCTATATAAAATTAATTAATTTATGCTTCATTAATGATATATTGTTATTAAAAGGTAAAAATTTAAAAATTCTCCAAAAAGTGAGTAAAACAAATATCCCATAATTTTGCCGCCATTTACATGAATAATATAAAGGAAAACACTTCCTATTGAAACAAAAAACAGTTGAACGGAAGTAGAATTTGTTTTCAATTATGTTTGCAAATTTATTCAAAACATATTAACCAATAGGAAGTTCATTATCACTATTAATAATTACACATTATTATTATGTATAAATTATAAGCCAAACATTTTGAATTAAATCTTTTTTGTGTAATAAGTAATATACAGTGAGTCTCAGGATAGTACATTTAAAATTTATATACAGTGATGAGGATTATGAAGGGAAATCTTTTCGATCTCAATTATTATTTTGTGATGCAAGTATTATATATAAAAAATAACACAATCTATTTCATAATATGCACAAGTTAATAATGAAAATATTTAAAAAATCCAATAATAAATTTTTATTTATCAATTTATTTTATCTGTGTATCTGTGTAGTCAATTCAATCATGAATCGTTCAATTACATACAAAGATTTTTATTTTAGAGAATATTTTTAATATAAACTAGAATTAAAATAAAAATAAAAATATTTTTATTCTCTATCATTTGCAAGGTCTATGTGTTTTATAAAAATTCGAATCTGTGGAAAATATTAGTAGGTTAGTAGATTTTTACAATAAATTACGTACATATTTCATTAGTGGTCCTTAAAAGTAAATTTATGGAATTTTTCATTATCAATTTATATACTTTTTTTAATTTAAATCAATTTAAAATTTATAAATCATTGACAGCTTCAATGTAGTTAAAATATTACATTCAGTACTGTTATTAATTCAAGACAAGTTGGAAATTTGATTAAAAAAAATAAAATTTAAGTTTATGATTAATAGAGTTTCAACAAATATTTCTCTATTTTGCAGTAAATGGATGTGAACCTACTTCTTCCAACTCTACAATTGTTAGTTAAAAAATAAATTTATTATTTACAATTGTTTTATAAATATAATTTATTTTATTCATTTAAAATTTTATCAAGGGATTTAATATTTGAAAATTAATAATATTTATGCACGTTAATTATATTTTAGTACAAAACAAAGTTATGTAAATTTTCTATTTATTAATAAAATAATATTTACGAAGTTTGTTATTGTTTTATAAATAAAAAAATATATAAATATGTATCTTTAAATTTAATAATATAGTCTATAAACGACAAATAAAACAATAAAGAATCAACTATACTCACATTCCAGTGGGGTATTTCAGATAAACGATTAGCCAATAAACACCCCGCAGAACCGGCACCAACGATAATAAAATCGAATTGATCCGTTCGTCCTTTTCCGTTGGTCCTTTTGAGGTTGTCAAGCTCCTTGAAAACACTTTGGTACCCTCCTCCGTAAGTCTGCTCACTAAACGGTTCCAAATATCTGCTGGACGGTCTGCCGAACATCGTCGTGATCATCTGAAGAAACATAAACGTCGACGATTGACACGTCGAGATGCTGGGGAAGAGTCCATTCGAGTTGGCACAAGTCTGTGCCAAATTTTGGGGTTGCCACGATGACATGTTCGCGTCGCGCCTGCCCGAAGAATAAAGTCACTGAGCACTGCACGCCTCGAATTACCGTCATATCAATATTAATAAAACGTTATATAATGAATTTTTCCAATTAAAAATAAATCAAGAGAAATTGCTGAAAATAAAGCAACACAGGTGAATGTGGAGAGAGGTATGTACGCACGGATCGTAAAGGCGCGCTTATGAGAAAACACAACTGGGACAATATGCGATATTTGATTGTGTGCATATTCATATAATGGTGCGAATAGTGATTTAATTAATTTGTATTGGTGTTATATAACATTTCACTTTAATAGCTTAGAATTACAGGGTGATAATTAGGCACTGCAAGGACATTAGAAATATGTACCCGTATGCTAGGCCACCGAAGAAAGTAAATAACTACTAGTGCATAAAAGCAGGTAATATACTTACAATTATATCTTATTAATTTCACTAAGTACTACCTATAACTACATGGAAAATTTTGTTTTGACGGATTACTACTGTCAGGAAGTAGTCTTGAAAATAGATCTTTCACTTGCAAGCTAATTTTTAAGAAACATTCCGCAGAAGTTTTCTACTGTTAACTCAGCCTTATTAGAATCGAATAAACAAGAAGTTGGATGTTCCTTTTTTAAATCTGGATAAGATGACCTAGCATGTTCTCTCTGGCAGTATACTGAAAACGGTGAAGAGAAAGCAGATAAAGTATGGATATATGCTGACTATCCTATCCTGCATATGTAACTTTTATATATTCTATTTTGTAGATTTAGGGGCAATACACAAGGTTTCTCAAATAGTTCTAGAAGAAGAAAAAAGTATATTTGTATGACTCTCTGTAGAGAGGTAGTTACTACTTATACTCTTATAGATTCTCTTGCTAGACTGCTACTGAAAAGAAGTTGTATTTAACATAACATATTTAATATAACATAACTTTTTAGGAATATTCCTCAGAGTTTTAAAATTTGTATATGAGGATTGTCTCTTTATACAATTACTTAATCTTACTGGAATCAAGTGAACAAAATGTTTTGAATTTTTAAATTACGTTTGTAAAATAGATTCAAATGAATTTTGGTAGAATTTATATGATGGTAATTTTAACAAATATAGATACACAATTTTAAAATTATTGAATATTGAATTTTGACAATTTTTGTACCGATCAGAAGACCCACTACATTGTCTCTGGCGATATATCGAAAACGGTTAGAAGAATGAAAATGGAATATGGATATTTGAAAATAAATAATTTATTTATTTTCTTGTGACCTGTTTTCGACGTCGTGACATCAAATTCAGAAATTTAAATGGAACTTCTGAAATGTCAATGAATTATTAGATGGATTTCAACGGTACTATTTCAAGGTGTTGTCTAGGTTGTTATCTATCTTACCAACTAGGTTATTAGTTGTTCTGTTTTATTAATTTGTCTTTATTAAGGTATTGTATGACGTTCATATATGTTTAAGAATTCTTTTTTATTGTAATATATTAATATACAGTGTGTTTCACAATATTACTAGAAAGAAAATGATATACGAATATTTAATAAATAATTTGATTTTTTACCGGTTTTCTATGTCGTGGCATCATCCTTAGAATATTGAATGGTAATCCTCAAATAGTAATGCATATTCAACGGTAACATTTTTGTAGGATTTCTGTAGAATATCCGAGATATTGGGAACTGAAATTGTTAAATTGTTAAAGAATCTAGTCAATTTAAACTATAATTAGGTTGTCGACTATTTTACCTACTCTTTTATCCTCCAGATTTATCTTGCGGATTTCTAGATTGTGACATATACACAATGTCTTTCACATATTACAATTTTTTCTGACAAGAACCACCAACCATCGACATTTTCGTCGTACAAAAAACTTAAAGGTTTAATTAGTAACTCTTAACATAACATATCATTGTTATCTGTTGCTAGGATAGGTGACACTCCAGTCCACGTTTTTTAGATGACTAGATTATTTCATTTAATAATTTCGGTTCCCAATATTTAGTATATTTTACAGCAAAATCCCTTATAAAAGTGTTACCGTTGAATTCCATCTAAAAATACACAAAGAGTTCCATTTTAAATTCTAAAGATCATGCCAGGATGGAAAAAAAATTTAATTATATTGGAAAAAGCGTCATTTTGCAGGTATATAGGTCCTTCAAATTTCATTTTCAGTCTAATTGTTTTCGAAATATTGCCCAAGCGAAACATAGTGGATCCTGTAAAATAATTCAATAAATATTTATTCGTCTACAATTTATCAATTAACCATTGATTTTTAAACCTCTTTGAGTGCTCAGTGAATAATTCCGATTGCCAATTCGAACATGTTCAAAGGTTTAAACGCAGATAAAAACAATAGATATCATATTCAATTTAATGTGGACACGGCTCACAATGATAAATTGTATAATCAATCGAAATTTTTGCATATTTGTGAGTATTAGACTGATTGGCAATTTGTAACAACAAATAAAATCAGCAACACGAGATAATTGCAATTACAAAATGGACTACAGTCATTGATATGTGACTTTCTGTCAATTTCAAATTTATTAATGCTCTTTATACATTCGTTAATTATTATCTGGCAGCCCGAATGTACTGTGAAAAAACAGTAAATACAGTTGAGCCAAAGAGACTATTGCATTTTAAATTGCTTCGAACATAAAGCTGCTATGCTAGTAAAAGGGTCACATCTGTAATTTTACAATCGCTTGTTTCAATGCAATTTCCAATTGATTCGCTAACACGTTCTGTGTATGATTTATATTAAAGGTTTTTATTTGTTTGAACCCCATTCGATAATGTGACATTTTATGGATATTAGCGTGGCCTTTTTGTGACACAAAAACATGATAATTGATTTCGCCCTTAAAAAATAAAAAGGTGATCAGTTCAGTTAAATGTATTTTATCATTTGGTAATTAACAGTAACATTTAACGTTTAATTTTAATTAGTAATAATACCCTTTATTAACGGCAATTAAGCTACTTTTTTAATCTTTTTAATTATTAAATCCACTTACGTTTTGAATTAATACAATAATTTTTACTACGCATTTGATTCAGGAAATATTTTAAGTGTATTTATTGAATTAATTTTGTAAATTATAATACAATTTCGATGTATATTTTAGAACATACGTTATTAACTGATTAATTAATTAATCTAATATATTCAAAATAATTTCTATTATTATTATTAAGTATCAGCATTTACATATTAATAATCATTAATGAAATTATTGTTGCCATTTCCTGTATTCCGGAAACTGATAAATTATGTTAATTTATAATGCAATGAAAAGTGTTATGACAAGAAATAATTCGGTGTAACATTAAGCATGTATTAAAAAATAATAATAATACGTTTAAACGGAACTAAATAAAGCAATAAGTAATAACTAAGACTGGGTTTAAATTACATTTGATATACAGGTTGGTCAACAACTTATGTCGTTTCATTAAGAATAAATGTAAGTCCACATTTTTAATTTTGAACATTTTTACACACTTGAACTTTAAACACTAGACATTACCTTCCACACAAATACAAATAATTGCAGTTTCAAAAATAAGCTGAAGGATTAGGTATTGTGGAATATAAGACCACTTAAAGGAATCGTCAATTGATTTTTTTTTACTTGAAGCTTTGTAACAAAAAGTATAAGTTTGTTAAAGAAACAATTGTGTACAAATCTTACACAACCTTTTGTCTATTCTTCGTCATAATTCGAGTTCGGAAGTAGCGTCACGTTTCCTGCAATTGAGAATCTGTAAAGCCGCAAGCCTGGCCACAATCCTGTTTAGCCACAATGCAGCGGTGGTGTTTCCTGCACACCGACATCGGTTATTGATCAATTTATGTCTGCAATTATTGTTTATTTCTTGTTTCTGCCTCTTCCCTGTCCATTCTGTATTACTTTAGCGGGATGTATATAACGAAGCTAATTAGGATATAGTTCGGGATAAATATCAAATTTATACGATGTTGGGATTCATCTTTGGGACCATGATTTAGTGGGTATTAGCGTGTAATCTATAAATTTGGAAACCGGCAAATTATTCGTGTCATTGATACCAGTTATTTTGTTTAATTTTCGTAGTTTCCACGGTCCGCAATAATTTATTAAGAATACCTGACAACACACAATAACTTCCAATGTCATTTGTTCATTGTTCAGCATGAACTACAGCTCTTCTTATCAAGCATAAATTTACTTCCTATGATCCTCCACGTTCGCATTTCCATGTTGAATAAGACAAATATTAAATTCACGTTACAAAGTTGCCGTGTTTTAATATAAATTCGAGTTACGAAAAGGACGGCACTAATATATACAATTTTTATGAAAACAATTTCATTAAGTAAAAATGTCAAATTAAAAAAGTTTTGTAATTATGTAAACTATGACGGGCGAGTGTTTAGCAACACCTGTTCTTTTATGGGGGCGAAATACATCTTCTGGTCCACTTCAGCCAACTTTAATTACCACAAACAACATTGTTGTTTCAGGATTTTAATTTTCATTTAGCCAGTCAGCGCTTGATTTTGTTGTCGTCGTACGTAAACAAAAGTTTGAAAGAGTTTATTAAAATTTATTCACCCACTTACATGGTTTTGTTATATTAAATTATTTTTTAAGATTCCATATAACATACAGTGTGCAGTATAATTTACGACTGAAAAATTGTTGCTTTCTAAAAAAACAATTTATTATCTAGGTTGTAATATAAATATGTTGCGGTGAATGTTGCGAATTTAATAAATTTGTGAGCTTTAATTAATGAAATATAGATATTTACTTTTACAAATAAATAGTAAAAGGAATTAACGAATAAAATGATAAAAATTACTATAAACCCACAGCTGATATTTACTTTATTTTCCCCGTTATTGTGAAATATGCAATTCATACATTAGAAACGAATATTTAGTTAGTTGACTTAACTACTAGAATATTAGGATGATAATGTACTAATAAAAGTGAATAATTTTTAATTACAACAGAGATAATCGGAATTGGTGCAGTTCACCTGAGTATCTGCAGCGAATTGCGGGAACGTATGCGAATTAATGTAGTTTAATGCCTTTAAGATATAATTTAATTGCCAGTCTAATTAGACTAATGAGTAATCAGCCATTGCAAGTGAACTTTTTAATAAGCCTTATCTTTTCAGAAAAAAACGCCGGCTTTAATTACAGCTATGGATTTATTTTATCAGCACGGAAATTTATTATTCATTAGCTTCCATGATTCCCTCGTTTTAAAGTGTGGAAAATATGTTCATTTACCGCAGCTTACGGAGAAAAAATTTCCTAATTGAGTTATAAGAGCCGATAAAACAATGAATTTTTTTATATCGATTGTTGAAATGTTAGACAAAGGGTGTCCCAAATTGGCCGACATTGGCTGTTACGGATATTTCTAGAACAAGCAACATTAACATATTCGTCGTACGAAAACCTTAAAGGTTTAATTAGTAATTATTAGTCTTGACATAACATATCATTGTTATTTTTTGCTACAACACTCCGGTCAACGTTTTTAAGATGACTAGATTGTTTCATTTAATATTTTCCGTTCCCAATATTTAGTAATTTTACAGCAAAATCTCCTATAAAAGTGTTACCGTTGAATTCCATCTAAAAATGCAACTCTTAAAGAGTTCCATTTTAAATTCTAAAGATCATGTCACGATGGGAAAAAATTGAATTATACGGAAATGCGCCATTTCCCAGGTATATAGGTCGTTCAAATTTCATTTTCGGTTTAATTGTTTTTGAAATATTGCCTAAGAGAAACATAATTCAATAAATATTTATTCGTCTGCAATTTATCAATTAACCATTGATTTTTAAACCTCTTTGAGTGCTCCGTGAATAATTTCAATTGTCAGTTTGAACATGTTCAAAGATTTAAACGCAGATAAAAAATATACATATATGTCATATTCAATTCAATATGGACATGACTCGCAATGATAGATTGTATAATCAATCGAAATTTTTGCATATTTGTGAGTATTAGACTGATTGACAATTTGTAACAACAAATCAGCAACACGAGATAATTGCAATTAAAAAATGCACTATATATCGATTGTTTTAAAGAAATGTTAGACACAGGGTGTCCTAAATTGGTCGATTTTAGCTGTTACGGATATTTCTAGAACAAGGATACGTAAAAAAATAAAAAAAGTAAAAAAAAAAAAATAAAATTTGGGCAAAACCCAAATAGTATAACCTTTTTAATTATGTATGAAGGATATTACATTGTTTATTATTGATATTATAATTGCTGCATTATAATTTTTATTCTGATTTTGAAATAACATATTTATTTCTTTTTTTTAAATATTATATTTTTGATGAAAATATAAATAAATACACAGTATAAAAAATTTTTTTCATAAAAATTTCAAGGGAAAACCTCAAAAACCATTCATAAAAAAATTAAAAATTACATTTTCAACAATTTTTTCGAAAAAAATTTCATAAAAATTTCAAGCAAAAACCGCAAAAATTAGCAGTTTTTCAAATTTAAAATTGATTTTTCTTTAGGAATTTTTTAGATCGAAAAAAGAGATGCCTAAATCAATCAATCGTTTCTCTTAATATTAAGAATTCAGAGAAAGTGGTCAAGTGGCATATACGAAAGTGTTAAATTAAATAACCCACATTTAATTATTAAAAATTCCTTGTTGCTATATTTATGTTCAACTAAATACTAAAAAATATAAATGAACATTTTATAGAATAAGAATAACATTAAAAGTTGCTATAATTATGTCATATATTGTTGAGGTGAGTATCTTGTGTTACGTAAAAACTATAGATTTTTACAAGAAAATAAAGACAGGTTATAAAATTTTTAGGAAACTATTATTATTTGTCTTACGGGTAATTTTATAAATAAACGCTTATGTTAAAATCCAATTTATGTTTATCAGTAATGTTACAAAATACAAATTATTTGCATATTATTCATTATAGAATCGAGGCAGCATACAAATTTGCACCGAGCCGTTTAACATGCATGACATAATCCTCAATAGACGCCGTATTTTACGAGATATATAAAGATCTCATCGTGTGAGACTGTGTAAGGTTCTCGCCATAATAAAAATGCTTTAAATCAATTCCGATATTCACACACCACAATTTAAAATATACCTTATATGCATATTAGATTTATTGAGGAAACTTGTTCCGGCGTCTCCGTGGAACTCGAAAGTAAATTGGGTTACAGATAAAACGAAATCTCATTTCGCACTATTTGTGGTCTATGTATGTTTTTTTTATGATTTTATTTTAAAAAGTTTCAGGCAAGAAATGTGTTTTGGTCTCTCGCGGAGTTTTACATTCGCCGCAAATTCTCTTAAGGAATGATTTTAAATATCCCCAGTTTCTGAAATTTCCCCCAAAAACAACGAAGCCTCAATCCGGCAACGCGGCCTTCTTCCAGCCACAAGGTGTGCATAAATTCATTTTCCGTCTCGGACATTTTAATATTATTCACAATCCGTGTAGGTATGTGTTGTTTTTATTATTTTCACTTAAAAACTTTCAACAAGAAACGTATTATATCCATTCAGGGGGCCCGAAGTTTAGATGTCCTTATAAATCATTTACCCCAAGAAACGGGCCCACTAACAAAATTCTCCCTGGACCAACTTAAACAATGTCCTCGGTGTAATAAGAGGCTACGACACATCTGTCGTCTTTTGCAGGAACGGCGTCAAATACGGGGTTTTGCGGAGGCTTTTACGATTATTCCACAATACCATTTGCCTGAAATGCCGCGCTTTCTTATTAAAAACAACTATAACTCAACAGATATATCCCTTTTACACTGAATTTATTGCTTTTTTGAGGCACTGTATCCGAACAAAAAGTGTCAACAAAATTTTATAAAATCTCTTCGCCGAATCGGGTTTATAATCTTATTTGTGCGGCGGTGACTGTATTGAATATTGCACATTTCATCTAAAATTTATATTGATGCTTATGAATAATTTAGTCGTCCATTAATAAAATTAAATCCTAATGGACGTACACGCGTCGGTATGTACTATAAGTGCATAATAAAAAAAAACTAGTGCAGAGAGAAACATGACATGGTAAAGCCACACACCAGTTTCCAGACATCCGTCGTGGAAATGTGTCAAGGAGCAGGTGTGTAACACACCAAGTCCAGGATATCCCTTTAGAGCCGTGTATTCCCCGAACGTGGCATTAAAATTAAAGCTGACTACGTTGCCGGCTGCCTTTAAAATCCTGGCTTACCTATGCACGCAAACATCCACGAAATCGGGTTAAACTGGACCTGCTCTTCTTTGTATTCTATTATACACTTTATGGGACGGAGGGTTTATTGTTTTCCCCTTTTCCACGGAAAAAAATGTAAATAGATTTTGGTTGCGTGCGTTCTGGCGTTGCGCTTTTTGTAAAAGGAACACGTAATGTGTTTTTAATATTAGTGGTTAAAGTTTTCCACTCGGAAAATACGAACGACTGGAAAACGCTTTTGAATGTTTCTTCGTATATTCGGTACGTATAAAATAGTTTCACAATCAGTTTAATGTGACGGTGTAACGAAGGTGTTAACGATAAAATAAACGTCGAGAGAATTTTTCTATGTAATTTTCTTTAACTTTGTGTACATACCGTCCGTGCACACGAGTCAAAGTGTCGTCGCGACGTACGAAATGGAAAAACCATCTTGAATTTGTCGGACAAGTGCCTCGGGCGCTTCCGGAACAAAATCAAAAGCTGCAGGTTTCACTTTTGAAGCCGCGCACCGGGATTGTTTTTTTACTGGCCGTTAGACCCATTACTAAAACGATGCACGGACGATTGCCCGCCAACGTATAACTTAACAATCGAAATCAATGTGTTAAATGTTGTGTGAAGCCTAACATTCTCGAAACAACCAATTTAGGACCAATTTGCCAGACTTGCCAACTATAATTGAGACTTGGACTTCATCTGCGATCCCGTGCATATTTCTGCTTCGGTTTCAAATTAATATACGTCAATGAATTGGTAAAAAAATTATTACTTACATAACAAATTGTTAATGAAATAAAAAAATCGAAAGTAAGGTGTTTATCAGAAATATGTTATAGGACATAATTAGCATTCATCAATATTCAGTGAATTGTAATACAGTACGGTACTAAAAATAGCTGGAACATATCAGTATGGAAATTTTTATATGCACTTTAAGTAACAAGTACCTTGGTTTTATGTGTAAGTATGGAAATATTTGAGAGGTTTGGTATTAGATCAAGTGACCTAAACTATTTAATTGACAGTATTATAATCAATGATAATGCTGTAAAAGAAAAAGTGAACTTTTTAGATAAGTAAGACACAAATATACCGTGGCACTATGTTAATTTAGTTTGTACTGATAATTTCTTTGAATAGCATGAAATAAGTGCACAAAAATATTAATAATCAAGTATTCTCAAAATCGAAACTCATGGACCGCCTCGTAAGAAACAAAAACTGATATCAATACAAAGTTCTTATGGAAATGGATTTTGATAGAGCAAGGATAATCCTCTCACATCAACAGGGTTGGTCAACTCACTGAATTTCAGCGACACTTGTCATATTTTGATCATCTTTGATTAGAATAGTGTGATTATTAATAAGGTGGAAATGTGCCTAGAAGACCTGATGGATGTCCAAGAGTAAAAAATTAAAAGGAAATCGTTTCATAGCCAATTTTTTTACGACGTAACTGTAACGTTACAACCCGACGACGACGCTAATACTAATTTAAGATCCAGATGAGCGCCTAGACTTACTAGGCAACATATTGCCACCCGTCTAGAATGGGCTCAAGAGTACATAAATTGGCTTTCACCGTTGTGGAGAAACGTCCTTGTTTCACAGGAGTCCAGGTTTGGTTTGGACGTACCGACTGACTTTTCCCAGAGAAGTGAGAAACTGAAATGTTTTGGGGTGGTATTATGCATAGTTGACGGGCTCCACTAATATCTATCTTCAAAATATTATCAGGCCAATTATTCAGCCAATGAGACAAGAATTGGGAGAAAATTTTGCGATAATGCTCAAGAAATGTTCAAAATGCGTTAGAAGAAATAAATGTGTTTGAAATGGCCAGCGAACTCGCCAGATATGAATCCGATCGAGCACGTGTGGTATATGTTAGGTCAAGCAATTTCAAGGATACTAAATCCATCCACAAATCCTCAGGAGCTATTTGTAACAATTCAAGACGAATGGGCCAACATTTCGCAAGAAGATATCAATGATTTAATTCTTTCAATGCCACAGCGGATTAATTCACTGCTTCGAAACAGAGGAAGGCATACAGAGTATTAGAGTATCTATGTGTTTCTTTAAAGTACAATATTTTGCAAATTTACAAATTTCAATAATATTTGATACTAGTTTCTTTTTATTTTTCTTTCTACCAATGTTATACAAAACTAAATAAATAAATATACTAAAAACTTTTGTAATTTTGTAATAAAGTAACACATTATGTACAATTAATTATCTTAAGGGATCCAAGAATTTTGACGGTGTATGAATAATAAAAGTCGTCGAAAATGCATTTCATAAAATCATCTTAAGTAACATTAATCATTTTAGGTCATTCTTCTGTTGATGATGGCTGTACTGGAATGGTTATTTTTGTGCAAACTGTTGGACTTAAGGACGATCAAGATGTGGAATATCACTTTGTTATTAAACATTCGTCAGTCAATCCAAGCTATCGAAAGTCATGGTTTCTTGATAGTTTTTATAAGGGAGAAATTCAATTGTACTCGAGGGTTTTACCAGCATTTCGAAGATTTTTGATCAGAAGACATGTAGACCTACAACTCACTTTTTCAAAATTCTACAATCAACTAATGTTAGACGATCGAGAGATTATAGTTTGCGTTAAAGGTTACGAACTGAATCACATATCAAAGCCTTTAAGTTTAGATGAACTAAAAATTCTGATGGAATTTTATGCAAAGTGGCACAGCATTTCTATTGCCATGAAAACATTGGAGCCGCAGATTTGGAAAAACACAATTTATAATTTAAATTACTGGAAATCATTTATAGTTGAGGCGCCAGCAATGCAGATATTTAGTAAGTTTCACAAATGCATGTGCAGAATGTTGAAATCAAGAAATGAGCATGAAATGCTGAAAAAAATTGAAATGTTAGATTTTGTCCAGATCGCAAGAGAGTCGATACAAGAAGACAATGAGTTAACAGTCGTGGTACACGCAGATTGTTGGAACAACAATTATTTATTCAAATATAAGGTACTGAATTTTATTCAGATGACAATTTACTTACCATATTTTTACAGGACGGGAACGTTAACGATGTTGCGGTAGTCGACTGGCAATTATCAAGTTTAGGATACATTCAGAACGATTTATCTTGCTGCATCTTATCTTGCATATCCTCAAATGAGATAAACGAGGTCGACACACTCCTGGAATTTTACTACTATCAATTTTCTACATCTTTGACATTAAATATGGTTTAATTTCGTTGCCATATATATTCAGTAAATCTGTGGAAAAATCTGAATCGAATAAGGATCCAAATAACAGAGAATTTAATGATGTATTTGATGTTAATGACGGACATGTGGAAGTGGACGATAGAATGCTGTGTGTGGTCAGATATTTGCATGAACGGGATTTACTATGAATGTTGACTATTTCAATTATTCCTAATTGATTTGGTTATTGATTGTTATTAATATTTTGATTAATTAATAATTTAAATGAATGGAAAAAAATGTGTGAAGTTTAACTATGTTTATTTAATAATTTGAGTAATAGTTCCATAACTATAAAAAGTAAATCAAAAGTCACGTTACAGTAACGATTTGTATTCATTAAAAGGCGCTTATAAATGCCGTTTTTAAAGTTTGGCAACCACGTTTACAGTTACTACGTTCTACGTAATATATGTATGTAATGCATATAATATACATATGTTTAAATAAACCTAACTCCATTATTACAAAATTGAAGCTAATAATAAATGTTATTAAATTGAAACGCTGTTTAATGTTTACCCATCTACCTGCTACTGCATTAAATAAATATTTATTCAGCATATCCTTGTTTTGTTGACAGGAATGATTTCGTTTAAATGATGGTACCTATGAAATGCGTTTCGTTTTACAACATTCAACAAATATGCAATATTTATAGTCGGATCTTTTAATATCTCAAAAATATGATATGGCCGATAATCAATTACAACACAATACATCATGTCCAAATACCCGTGGTATTTGCGGCAAAATCGAACATTTTTATTAAAGGAAACGTAATAAATCCGTCGTCGCGGGGGTTCAGATTTGCAATGGTCTTGTGTCTCGGACCCCAAAATCACGTCATGCCCGCACCCTAATTTTCGGGGGTTGGGGTTTAATCGTGATACGCGATGATCTCATCGTTTATGGATCAAAACAGGTGGATAGATAGTTGTGGATATATTTTACTCAGGCATAGTTCGATACCATTTGTGGTCTACCTCTCGTAAGATGATGGAATTGTATGTTGTTCGCTTAGCTTTAACATATCCAGTAAGTAAAATTGTTGCTGTTCTACTGAATTTTCTAGGAGGATGTTCTTGATGTCGAAGTATTCAATAAAAGTACATATACAATACAAAAATATTTCTAATTTTATTGAATTATTTGTATATTTTTTTATATTGAATAGGATCATATAATGTGAATAATAGATTGCAAAAAATGGTCATGAATATAATTATAGAATAAAATCATTTATTCAATATTTGGTGGTTTCTCATTCTTTTTGTATAACTTACCACAAATACTTTCTTGGTTATGTTTTGTTTTTAATTTCAGATGCTGCCATAGATGTTCACTCTGTGAGCCATGGGTGGTACTCAACTGACTTTCTTACATATTGCCTACCATATGATTATATTTGGTATCATTAATCCAGAGTAAATTTCACATGCGTGAGGTTCAGTCCATATAATTTCTCAATTTGGATTATACCGTTTCGTATAAAAACATTAGGTGTCAAAGCATAACTTCTAGGACACTCGTTATATCAAAATGAAATCTGGAAAATTTTGTTTTCAAATTTTTAAATGGAATACCCTGTATATTTTTACATTTTTGGATTTTTCAGACAATTCTCGATCACACATTTAAATTTACTCTTACTTGATGACCGAAAAGTAATATATATGCGAAAACTGTCTTCTCTCCATACTATTTACCTATACCAGATCTCATTTTGTTATACCGAGTGTCGTAAAAGTTATGCCTTGTCTAATGGATTCATTGACACTTGGTATAATAAGGTTTTTTTTAACAGTTATACGCTCAAACTTTCACGCTTCACATAACCCCTTCACCTTCTAAAAATCTTTTCTATTACAGTACCTTAAAACTGTATAATGAAGCCGAGATTAACAAAAAATCCCTACTTTTGACCACCATTGTACGTTTATTTTCTTTATAAATAAAGAACCTTAATTTAACAACATAGAAATAGCAATAATCAACGAGTACAATTAAAAAAAAACAGGAATAATTAAAACAAAAGAACTTTTTTTCAAAATGATGTTAATATTACGTACTTTAAAGTTATCTTTCAGCTTTAAGGTTGTTTGCATATTAGTTATTTCGTTCAGTATTTTAAAATAAATGATCGTCAGTTTTTTAATTATGTAAGGAAAATAATAAAGGGAACAAAACGCAATTTAATAATTTATTATTCAAGCCGAACAAACCTGTTACAATGGACTTGGTAAAGTTGAATTAACTTAATTTATTAATAATAAATTTTTTTATTACCACTAATAGATAATAAAAACATAAAGTATCAATAATATTTAAATAAAAATGTTATTTGATTAAATTTATTTTATTTAAATCTTTGATAGACGAGTGACATGACACCCTAAAACATTAAGTAGTTACCCCCAAGTAAATAACATTTTTTCCCTACAAACCCCTGCTGACTTTCTACGGCTTTTAGCCGCTTCAGTACAGAAACAAAACACGTAGGGGGACGGTTTATTATTTTTTATCTGCGTTTAGCATTATGGTTTTCGCTATTCCGCATAAATCATCAATGTTTCGTGTGGGACATTTAATTTTTTATGAGTTTCCGAACGCTGATGCGATAAAAAATGTTAACGGCAATATCAATTTATCAAATTTTAATAATAATGTCTCCATAAAGCTTCAGCTGGGAAATTCCGGCGGTGGAAAGCGTGTCCAGCAAAGACGTTAAATTTTTTTTATTACCTTAATAGATGAGTAATTAAAAACAGTTAATATTTGGTCTTTTTGCCATCCGCAGGTTAATAATATCTCTAATTTTATAAGCTTCACTTATCCGTATTAACTAAACAGGAAATAATTTTGTAGAGCCTATTACAATTTAATATTTATTGTACAACGGAGATTTTAATGGCACATATTAGCAGGCCCTTGAAGATCGTTTACGTTTTACTCGCGTCAGTGATGGGGATAAGCATTTTGCACGCAACTATTTGTTAGGGCTATTAAAAGGTCCGTTTTTCCCTTAATTCTGGACTGGAGTAGGAAAAATATGCTTTGATATATGCCAGTCCTGTCTGACAGACTACGAAGATAGGAAATAAAAAGCAACTGCGGTTAAGAGGCTGTGGGGTATGAAGTCAACTGCTACACAGGAATGTTGCCAAACCTCATCAAATGAACACTGTATTATAAGTATGTAATTTTTTATAAAAAGTAATTAATTTCCTCGTATATATGTACCTAAAAAAATACTAATTTGTCACTTCACATCACGTAGAAATTGATTAATTTATCAAGATGTTTCCTCTAATTAATATATGAATATATTCACACTGTTTACATACAGGATGTTCGGTTATTTGCACCACCTTGAAGGATACATTCATAATGTAAAAGTAGTTTTTAAATTGGTAATAGAACTGGTAAGAACGTTTATAGTTGTACATTCATCTCAGAAAATGTCACAATTGCCCACAGAATGGAGTCCAAAGATAAATATCTGGTCAACTAGCTCTTGAGCTATTAAAGCTACTATTTTTGACATAATATTTTATATAACCTGTGCTACATCAAGAATGTTCTTCAAGGCGATGCACGTATATTTGAATACCCCATATGTCTGTATTTAGGAACCTTGTTGTGTAGTCTGCCATTAATAAGTTATTTATTAATTTGGTTTTTATGAAACCGCTTCTAGAACCCCTATAACATTAAATCCCCTAATTGTTATCAACAATAAGTGTGGAGTTACTTTTAAGATTATCAAGCTTCCTAAATTTTTCCGCAGTTTTACGAATATAAAGGTGCGGGCGTTGAAGTTTTAACTGACACTGTTCAAGATTAAGGGGGATGGGGTGTGCGACATTTCAGCCGCGGTGCGGCAACGGCGCGAAGGGAGTCAGACGCGTCGCTCGAAGGGAAAGAGTGAGTCGGAAACGAGGACTTGTCATCACTTTGCACCGGAACAAGAACGCGAAGTGCAATTATTAGGAAATCTCGACTGTGATGTTCGTGACGACTGGCTGTATATTTTCCCGCTGTCGTCGCGGCTTCGCACTATGATAAAAACATTCTCCGGATTCGACCTTGCTTATATCGGAGAAGTAGATTCCACACTCATCTGGAACCAGACGGCGTATCCGATATGCCGAGGTGCCCGTCTAAGTGTTGATGTGATTTTTAAATCTTTTCCAAATTTTACGCGACATTTTCCACATATTGGATTCGGCGGTAGTTCCCGATTGACTACCGTAGTTTTTCATTCATATATTTTAATACTGGGGAAATGAAAATTTCCAGGGTGTCACTGCACATTACATGTTTTCTTGGTTCAATTTAATTCGTCCTGGGTTTCTAGCATTTGTTTCGTGAAATTCCGACAGTTTTAGACAGAATGTTCTCGAACTAATTGGAAAATTAACCTACATTACGAACACCACCATTACGTTGGTAGCTACATCTGTACGAAATATGTTCATGTGGTGATACTGGTACGTATTTTAAAGATGATAAATACAATTGACGATCCTACTGGGTAAAGGTGTTAAGTAACTGGACAAAATTTCAGGAACACTAAAATTGAATTATTTATTAGTTAATAAACAATAATAAATAATGATTTAAGTAAAATTACTGTCTACTAATAAGCGATTAATAAAAAAACTTTTAGAAATTATATTTTCTTTTATTAAGATATTATAAAATAAAATTTATACATAATTAAACTTTTTTATTTGGATATAAGTTTGGTAACCTTACTAAATAATTTAGTTTTCGAATAATAAACCATAAACAAATAGAAGCATTAATATTTCGTTGCACAACTATCAGGTTATATGAATGCTGCACACCTTTTGTTCATAGAATTTTCCAATATTCTGGTAAGTTCTGCCATTTTATTTGAAGTCTTTTCAGTAACACTGTCTTATTTTATTGTATGCTGCCGTATATTCCTTACTAAATAATTTCAAAGACGTTCTATAGGGTTTAGATCCGGTGATTGTGAAGACCATGGTCAAACTTGTACTTTTTCTTGTTTGAATCAGTCTTTTATGTGATTGGAAGCATGCTTGGGATTGTTGTCCTCTTGAAACAACCATCTTAGTGACAAATTATCCTCCGTGAAAGGTATGTGATCCTTTAATATGTTTCCATAAACAAATCGATCCATTTTTTTGATAAAATGAACCAACGTGCCAACGCCATCGACTGAAGCAGCCCCATCAATAACATTGCTCTCTCCGTGTTTATCTATCGATAAATGACATTTTGTATGAAACCGTTTGCTACAGTCGCCTTACAAACTCCTTACCATCATTTCCAAGTAAATTAGACTTCGTTCGTCGCTAAATAACACCAATTTTTTGTTAGACCATGAAAACTGAGCCTGTTCTTTCTATTTTTCTTTGTGGGTTTTCTTCCAAACAGTTTCATTTCCAGCAGTTTAGGCGGATAAGTTTTATACATTACCCTGCAGTAATTCTTGATGAATGTGAATATGATGGGATTTTTCTAGGATATACGCTTTATGCGCCTATTGAATACGTACTGCTAGGTTTGCCTACTCTGGGACGATCCGCAAATGATCCACAAGTGTCAAATTTATTCACAATTTTGGATATGGTCCCTTTATTGATGTGCAGAATTGGATTGTACGACATACCCTCATTTGTAAAATTTACAATTTGTTTTAGTAAGGCCATTGGGATTTGTTTTCGCTTTGACGTGATTAAAACTAATATTTTTAATTCTCACGTTACAACGAGAAGCTAAACAATAGTGGTAGATATAAACGAAATATAAGTGGTTTCCAAACCATAATTATATTTATTTGCTATTTTAAACAATTATATCCCAGGGTTTCCAAACTATTATCCAGAATTGAAAAATTAGACAAGATTTTTAATTTATATTTTATGACAATAATAAATTAAATAACCTTCTTTTTATGTCAATAATAAAACACACAATGCATAAACTTTTAAATACATGTTATTAATTTCATTTATCATCAAGAAATTATATATAAAGAGCGACCAAAATTAAAGGAACAAATTCATTTTTATATATTGTATTTAATTAAATTAATTTTTGAGCATCTAGTTCTCAAGTGCCAATGAGGTTATGGATATGTTATTCAAGAATTAACTTACATATTCCTACAATTCTTCAGAATTTGATTATGAGTTGATCGAATTTCCTTAATTTCCTTAATCTGTACTTTGCGTTGGTCATTTCAAAACTGACACTTTATTGTCTTTTAAGTAAAACACGCTTTCATGAGAAACCAGCACTCTATTTGACTTGGTAATGGTCCAGTTTACTTGCTCATGGTCTCCTAGAGGTTTTCAAGCATAGTTGTGTCCCTGGTTCCTTTTTAATTTCAACTGCTTTTCTAAAGGGGTTCTGCACAAAGATTTGTACAAATTTTTAGTTTAATTCTTTATTGATTTTCTAGTTCTCCTCTAGAGGAACCACAGATCCTCACTCCAATAGCTTAGAAATGTCATTGTTAAAACAATGTATAGCCAGATAATTACGAATATAGTGCACATTTTTGCTCGATGAATTAAAAACTACGTTTTTTTTTTTAAATACGTATTATTTTCATTAGACTTTCGTGTGATGTATAAAAATAATACAATTTCTAAGAAGTTAAAAATTGTAAGGGAGATAATATTTTAAATATTTTGTATTTGTGTCTCCAAATTTGTTCTGTTGTAAAATCTCAACTTCAAAACATTACTTCGTCCTCATAAATTATTACATTATAATATTCCTATAAAAAATGAAAATGTAAACGTTCCAGTTTCATATTATTTTTTATGAAAATCTAAATCCAAAAAGCCGACCCTTAAGATATATGTCTCTTCGGCGAAATAAATGGATAATCGCATGTGTCATATGCCACGAAATCATCAGTGGCTAACCGTAACTCCTGGGGGAACGGGTGTAAGGAGGGTGGCGTGCAGTATGTGGAGTCGAGATTCAATCAGAAGGACGCAAAGGTCATGCGGTTCCAGTTTCCCTTGCTTTCGCTTCGATGCACGGAGACATTAGGGTGTCGCACTACAACATCATTACTAAGTATTATTCGTAGCGTGTGTGAGTGCATTGTGTCTGTTTTAGATAAATGGACGTGGATTTTGCTCACATTCAAACCGTGTGTGTACCACGGTCAACGTTAACCTTAAATTTACATGTATATTATTGTATTATTAATTAGGTACGTGATCGTACATGTGTACGTCATGATAGTTATGAAATTCTATACACTTAATTTTGTCTAGTTGCTACATATTCATCACATTCAGACAGCGTATTGTTCACTTCATTGACAAGCGAAGGGTAAATTAGGCGTCCCACACTGCAAACAGACAAAAGAAAATAATCTGTTGTTGTTAAATCGGGGAAATGAGGGGGCTAATTAATGTTACCTGGTTTCGAGTTAATTCCTTCAGGCAACGCATGCTTTAGAGATCAAAAGAAACCGCGCTTCTACTCAAACAAGTAGAAAATTTGACATCTTTGCACAACAATTTGTTTTCGACAAATTAATAAATTTAAGTAATTAATTCAGCTTCGAGTAACTGTGAAATTAAAAAACATAATTATTTAAAAAACAATGGTAACACTTCACATTTCTTTTTTCAACTTGGCCTCCTTGAAACTGAAAACCTTAAAACGAATTCGTCGAGAAGTGCAGCTCCATGAAAAGTAAAAAACACGCAGATTGACCATTTTATTCTGAACCTAAAGCGCTTCACCGTATATTATAATCGAATGACTGGAAAGAAGTTCCCTGAAATGTAACCCGGGTTTCAATCCATAAGAATCGAATTACGTTATTTCAGGAAATTCGCTCTGAATAAAATATCAGCGATCGTATAAGTCAAACTTCGTTACTTAAGACACTACCTTTCATTTATTATGACCCACACGGGATATTTAGAATTACGGGGAACGGAGGAATCCGCCAATTATTGGGGATCGAAGGACTCGTCTAGACGCGGGATATTTATTAAATTTTTTCCTCATGGTTTAACCACAACCAATTATTATCACCACAAAATGGCCGTTGTTTTTGCAGCTACGGTACAAAATCTATACCATGACCTAAAATTCCAGTATTATTAGAGCATGTAAATGATGGCTCACATTCCAATTTGATAATTGCTCAATTAAAAATGTAGCGGCTAATATTAAATGTTTGGTACAAAAACATTGACAAATGCAGAGGAATTTGTAAACCCACGAGTAAATAAATATTGTCGTGCTCGTACAGATTTGCTAGTTTAGTGAAGTTAGCAATCTAAATCTCTAATTAAACTTAACTTCCCAACAAATAACAATTGTGGCTCATTAGCTTAATAACCGGCAAGCAGTCAGTACCGACACATTAATTAATTAACATCTTTATAATCCCATAACTGCGCGCGGTTAATTTTGAAATGACTTGTTCGCATGTTGTTGATTATTTTCAACATCCGCGCCGGTAACGTCATTAAAAATTTAGTTTTACATACAGAATCGCATATAATCAGAATATTTAAACGAGACAAAAGGCGAATCATGTATTGGTCGAGGTTGCGTGTTTCCGCGAAGAACTTATCAAAACTCGGTAATTGCTTTTTGTAGATTATAAATTTGATATGTGAACTAAATTCGTCGGTGGCACGCCAAATAAATAACTTCATAAGACTGTAACGATATGTTATACCGGTGTTAGATGAATACCGGTTGATTTAATTCTATGCATTGGTTCATACAAAAGCTGCATAATTCGAATTTCGCCGGTACATGTATGCGCCAAGTTTTATCAATGATTATAGAATATTCAGTCTCGTTTGTTATTGCGAAACATATATTTTAAAGTAAATTGCATGTAAATGAGCTAAAACATATATTTCAATATGCTACGAATACGCCGCAGGATTATATTACTGTAAATCGTTTTTAATGAAATTCTGTGCTCTGATATTTTTAAATATGATTATTCTGTTGTGTGGTATACAAAAATAATGTTATTGACTTGTCAAAAACATTACTGTTGTGTACTACAGGGATATGTAAATGGACATTTTATTATAACATTTTATTTATAGTGTCTCTTTTGCAATTGTTTTGAATATTTAAAATAAATATTTAAAAATCTTCACATATGAAAAAACTGACGTAATAATAAAACACTACACAAGTGTATAGGTGTCATAAGCACTAATGAAGCGGTTAGTAGATTGCCAAATTAATTTTATGGAAAATGATTCAATTTCCTGTGTATCTAATTAGACATTTTCTTCGTCACATTTGGAATAAAAAATATTAAATGAAAAAATATAGTTACCCGAAAAACCCTAAATAGGCTGCCACTTGTACCAAAAATTATTATTAATTTTCTTTCCCCTTAATTTTTTTTTCGTATGTTTCAATTATTATTTATCCTGTAAATTTTATAGATTTATAGGATATAAATATTACCCAAAAATATATATTTTTGTGGCATTCTACCTAGATGGACAAGAAAAGAAGAAGTAAATAAATACATAACTAATATTTAAGGCAACTAGACACTTTTCAACTAATACGAGAGCTGTATAATAAGTACCAAGATTTGTTAAGAATAAAATATGTAAAATAAAGTTTATTATTTTTCACTATAATCACCTTTCATTTCGATACACCTAATCCAAAAGTTTTTTTTCGTATTCCGTTCAAAAATACCATTCAAAAGAACTACATACTTTTTGTCGAGACATATTTTTTTCATTTTGGAAATAGGAAAATCAGGTGAATATGATCATCACGGCGATCATTCTTGAATTGTTAATATATTCTATCCAACTTCAATTTAAATATTTCTCAAAAAAAAAAAAACAATTTTTATGACAATTTACGTAGAAACAAATTAACAAATTCGAGAAAAAAGAGAATTAAATAAATACATAATTAATAATAATTATTTTTGTCATAGCATGTTATTGTTGTTCATTTCTTGGTGAAATAGCTGACAACCTTTTTTTTTTCATATTTGGAAATAGGAAATAATTGCTAAGTGCTAAATCAGGTACCTAGAGTCTTATCAGTTTCATGTGGTTTTTTCAATAATTGGTGATTTCGTCAATTGGATGATCTGGAAGAAAAAATGCTTGCACGGTCTATTTAAAATTCATCTGTTCAATAATTAATAAGGACAATGCAGGATCTTCATAAATTTCGTCTGTTTTAATCTGATTTTCAAATATATCACTGCAAAATTATAAAAGTTCTTTCATTTAAAATGGCTGGCAAACATGATTGTTTTACAAAATTATTAAGAAAGTTTATATTTACGAAATCTGTTACTTTTTAAGCACCATATCTGGTCCAGGCTAAGTATTTATCACTCAGTCTTCGTAATTGCACTATTTAATACCTCAGATACTTTCCAGAAAAACCTCATATAAAAATGATACTGCTGAATTTCTTACAGCATAAGCCTTCTAAAGTAGCATTAATATTTAGAGTATTCCATTTAAAGTTCTAAAGTTGATGTCACAATGCCGAAGACGGAAAACGAAAAGAAATGTAATTAAATATTCCGTTCTCATTCTGATAACCCTTTTCAACATATTATCAACAAGTAACGTTGTAGAAATATGTGTCTTTTTCTGTACTCTCCTATTTTTAATGCAATTATAGGTATTCTCAATATATTCGGCATAAAAAAAATAAAAAATTAAATAGAAAGCCATCAATCCTGGTAGTACATCGAAGAGTAGCATGTTTATCTTATCGATCTCCCGGAGGGTTTTCAGGTTAACCAGTTTGTGTGTACGGAATGAAAACGTCGCTAGATTGTCCGGCGATAGGAACCGAAAGGGCGCCAAAATTTACAGCACATCAGCCGAACAGTGGCGGCATATCAGAGGAACAAACACCGCATTGATATTTTATCGAGAGTTTGAAGCGCGTCTAGTGTACGCTCAGAGCAATCTATCACCGTGTTCCCCAGCGAATTCGGAGCTCATGTCTTTCAATGCGTGTCTCTCATCCTTTTGCATCCATTACTGCGTTAGGTCCCGTTCGCATCGTTCCGATAGCTAACATATTTGTCTTTAAAGGAACCCCCCCGATCAAATAAAAGGGGCCCTCCCATGTCGCGACCTTCGTAGAAAGAAACTGCAAATGTAAATGCTTTGTTTGATGTAATTTGTTTTGTTTGGCGGCGAAAATTTCATTTAGGTGACGCTGCGTAGACGATTTATTTCGGTTCGTAGGCCCGGCCGCGTATATTCGCCGGTTCCGAACCGAACTTGCGTCGTTATGCGCCTTTACGAATTAGCCGGGAGTTATAAAATTGTGTTCATTCAAAATGATCAACAATTTCGAAGTCCTGCAACGAATCTGAAGGTACGGTTTCATTTTGACAATACAAGCTCAACTTTCAAATTGGAATTTCTTTTGTAAATTTAATTTTGTTATTGTCTTCATGTCCCATTGTAAAAGTCTGTGTACAAAAATTGCTTTTTGTAATAATATTAAAATGAAAAAAAATATATATGAAAGAGGGATCTAAAACATTACATATTCTCCCCCTACTTGTTCCTTTGGCTGATGTAGATTCAATACAGTTGTCGGATATCCGGGAAAGGGATAATGGTGCGACATCGCCTTGCAAGATGGGTGAGTATGCAACCAGAAGCCAGCCACTTCGGTCAATATAATCACGTACCTGGCAGTCGGCGCGTATAACTTTGGTTTATGAGGCGCCAACTTCTCGAACTTGTTAGCTGCGAACCGAGGTCCCGGCTCTTTGGTCTTGCTCCTCTTGCATTAGGTGGTCTTTGACTGAGCGGACAAACCCAATGAAATATAGATTTGCCTCTGCTTCAAAGCCTAACACGTCCGAAGGTCATTAATTTACATGGATTCCTGATGCCAAGCCACTATTACTGAATATAGGTTTTGAATGTATTATGGTATTGATTGCGACATACAAACGACTAATCCGAATTTATTATCATAGCGAAAATGGATACTGTCTTAATAAGAACACTATGAATCCCAATTTCATTTTAATTGCTCAGCTATTTTGCATAGTGGATATCTCATTTATATTCTTACCCTAGTCACGTTTTAATTGTTGTCATAAAGGTACACGATTTTCATATACTGGAGTCCTTAAAAGTTCCTATAAAAGTGACTGTTCAACCAATTTTTGTCCTTTCAATAAAAGTCAAGCATTTAAAGTCTCAATATTATATCGTATGGATACTATTTCATTCAACGAATGACTTTGACTCTAAAGCTAAAGTTTTACTTCCCCCAAAAACTTTTAGAAAGCTTTGAGTGATTTATGTATATCTACTTATCTAAATGTCATAAAACTAGTTTTCAAGAGATTCTAACTTTAGCTTGCAGTTTTGGTTTAAATTACCAAACACGCTTCAATCTTCGGGAACTTATTGTGTTTAATATTTATTTATATGTATTGTATAACTGTCGGGAAATTCACATCAGATGCACTTAGAACTAGGTTACAAATATAATATGTATCACATTTAGTTTGGAACAGTTTCTAAATTGTAACTTTCCATACACTCCACTTATTCAAGTTCCTTATGTTCCGTAATTAATTGTACGTTGTTTAAAACAAACACAATTACCAAGTTTCAAATGTTAAATCACTTATTAAATTATGGATGTATGAATAGTATAGTATAAAGATGTAGGGAAAGTTTATTTTCTTTAATCGTTTTCGTTAGTCTACGCTATGCAGGGAATTGTGGCATTCATGATGAACTATCGGTAGTTAATTTAATGGTAATAAGATTTAAAGTAACCATAAATCAAAAATCGAAAAACTAACCTCATCCTTTTAATAAAAGACAGTGTAAATAGGGATTAATATTTGTCCTAGTGGCCGCAAAAAGTCCTATAACGCAAAATTGAGGGTGTGGGGGCCATAAATAACGGATTTATAAAGTACCACGGGCTGTTGTTAGGTAAAGAATTGCAGTTTAATAATGGCATGATATCGGTTGGAGGAAACTTTTAATAATTAGCTCTTTTACTTGATACATTGCCTGTCCAGGAACCGACTTGCGTACTTACTTACACTTCATATACAGAGTTCGGTGATTTATGAGCATTTTAATTTATTTTAGGTCAATAACATAATTTATATTTTTCATTATAATAAGCGGGTCCTTTGTTAATTTTAACCTGTAATTGATTTTCCAATTTCTATACGAACTTTTGCGCAAAACTATTTCGTTGGTCGCGGCCCAGATTTATGGTTTAATTAAAGACGTTCTAACGGTTTTTTGGTTGTTAGTGAACACTTAATTAGAACTAAGGTCACAACGGAACCGAAATTATTTGTGTCCCCCGGAAATTATGTGCCACTACTCCCCAACTTTATTACATGTGATAAAATTTTCAAGTTTCTCCTTCGTCATTGCAGTGGTTTTATCTCCCATCGCAAAATTAATTTATTTGATATACAAGAAAATTTCAACTACACTGCGCGTCTTTTGAAGTGGATAATTTGAATTATTCCAAAAATTAGAATACTAGTGACATTATATTGCAACATGCATAGTAGAGGCCATAATCATAGAAACTTATTAAAATGTAAAATATACGTGCAAAAAAAAAAAAACACCTAGATATAATTGATTTATTCAAATTTTTGTTAGAAAAATATTAACCTATTACAAAATAATAATTGGTTAAAAAATTAAACAAAAATCTTAAAATATAAATTGTCAGAAGCTAATAATGGGTTGGACCTTGACGCATCGTGGCATCGATCTAATGAGATTATCGACATTTTCTTGTAGTATCTCATCCCACACGAACTGAATCTGACGTTTTAGTTTTTTAAGAGTCCGTGAAGGCCGCTGTAAATTCGTTATACGTCGCCCCATCATATCCCACACATATTCGATTGGGGAAAAGACTGGAGATCTTGATGGCCAAGGCAGTAAATTCACATGGAAAGTTTCTAGAAAGTTTAATGTATTCCTGCCAATATGTGGACGGGCTGAAAAATTAGGCCGAGATCTCTTCTTATATAGGGAAGAAGATAAAGCTCCAAAACGTCATCCACCTATCGCTGGGACGTCATATTGCCTCTAATGAAAACTACTACAAGCAATAGTCCTCAAATCATTAAACCTGTGGAGTTGTGAACATGACTCTCCACAGCAAAGCGAGGATCACGTCTTTCTCCATGTCGCCGTCATACTAGCGCATAACCATCGTGCATGCTCAAACAAAAGCGTGATTCATAACTAAACACAATATGGTTTCATTCCTCATTCTAATATTGACGTTCCATACACCAGTCATTACGTTGGCGCCTATGGTTTGCTGTTAGAGTTAAGACCAAAAAAGGGCGAAAATTCCGTAGATCAAAAGACTTTTTTGCGAAGATAAACATATCGAATACCAATTGCTTTACCTTCATAGGCAAAAAATTTATTAGCAATTACCCGCGATGATCTCATCCCGTCTGGACCAATAATCTAAGACGACGGTCTTGTGGTTTTGTGGTAGCTGTGGGTCTTCTGGAACCTCTTGCTCTACCTCTTCCGCCCCCTTTACTTCATGACTGCCAACCGACAATACGTTTTCCGATTGACTTCAAATCAAATCATTTCTTATTTAAATAGGTATCTGTTCTGATACCAAATTTGGTAGAAATATATACGTCTTGGGTGTTTTTTTTACAGTTAGTATATGTTGTCAAAATAAGTTTATACACAATCTCAAGTTAAATAAAACCGCATCAACAATAGAATTTTTAAACCAGTAATAAAACTTATAAAAAAACTCTTTGGGAACAAAACTAAGTTAAATGAAATTAAAATAAAAAAAAAAACAGAATATTAAAGAATGTCATTTATTTTTATGTCTATTAAATATAATTAATTAAAAATAGAATTAATTTAAAATGTATAAATATATTACTGATCAAAATAAAACATATTTATATCTACAAAATTCAAGTTATCTACTTCAAAAGATATGCTGTATATATACGTTGTATTTCAAAAATCTGTTTTGGAATTTGGAATTTTACGTTAGACAAATTCCTACAAAATACATTTAAAATTAAAAAAAAACATGTAATAAATGACTTGGTAGCAGGAAAATACAAAAATTGCCTAAAAATAATAGAAGGGATATATACGTGTATTAAAATTTCATGCCGCCATGGATATTAAATTAAGCAGATCTTCTATGCAATTTTCTTCGCCAATTTTAAATGTATAATAACAAGTTCTTTGCTGCTGAATCACGACTCGATCCGACCATGATCAAAACGACACTAATTAACCCGAACACACGAAATTTATTCATGAAAAATTTACAATTTAAATCTAAAGTCGCAAGGAATTTCTTAGGTCAGACGTGTAAATCTTGTTTTTCTAAACTCGAGAAAGAAAACCCGCCACCATAATTTGCTTGTGACTGTGACTGATGAGGCCTCTCCTGGCATTTCCTGCGCACTCGGAGTGAGATAGAACTGGAACTCCTGCAGGATTAGCCCGACGGATTCAGGAAATAAGATAAAATGAGGGTCGAACGGCCAGGACGTCGATGCATATTGTTATGGCCAAATGTCAGGCGAATCGGAATTGGATTGTTTGAGCGGTATTTTTTAAGTTTTCGTGACGAGAACCGCACATCCTAAAATAGAAACACGAAAGTTTTTACATAATCTGTGGGACAATATTTTTTTTTATGCGAGAATGTTTACACTTTTTACCGTGGCCAAGGCTGTTTTGTTGGTAAATAAAATGTTTTCGTTTTTTTTTTGGTGATGTTCTTTTGACCCAGATATGCTAACGTTTCTTTAAGTCCAACAGGATATTCAGTATTGGTCATAAATATTTTTCAAAATAACATTAATATAACTACTTTTTACTTTATGGTATTCGACTGCTCTCTGTGAGAATTTAAATCGATTATTATCTAGTGGTCTTTCGTTTAGTATAATCATTAGTCGTAAAGAAAAATTATAATTCAGCGTTACTAAGACCCAAAGAAACAAGAACAAATGGCTAATAGTTTACGTCTAAATAAGATTTAGTCTATTTCCGTCTTATCAAAAAAATAACTGAACTGGCCAAGTGGTAGCTACAAAACAAATTTGAGTGAGTTCGCAAAAATTGAAAGAAAATCGATAACTGGATAATTCGAACGTCAGAAGAGAATCCAATATTACCGTCAAGTGAAATTAAAGTCAACTTGGATGACATGTTGAAATTAGTTCATGGACTGTGAGTAGATGCTTAGTAGTTTCTACTAGATGTGATAAATTTTGACTTCCTTAGGATCACAATCATTGGATTACAGAACAGTGAGGAATAGTTTGTAGTGACGAGTCTAAATTTAATTTAAAAAAATAATGACGTTTTTGCTTCTGTTCTACATTCTACAGAGATAAAACTACATAAAAAAAACTGTTATACCTACAGTGGAATATGGTGGTGGTTCAATTATGCTATTGTTTTCGATAGTCTGGTAGTGGCCCCATAGCCTTAACCGAGGGCAAAATGTAAATTAATATTCTAACTAATCATCTCGTGCCATTTGAAGATATTGCCATTGTTGCATGGTCAATTGTTTAAGGATAATAATATCATTTAATGAAATGGCCATCACAGATAGTGGATTTAAATCCAATAAAAAACCTTTGGCATCACTTGGATAAAAAAGTCAGAAAGCATAACATAAGCAATAGGCAACAATTATCGGAACTTGTTCAGAAGGAGTGGGCCAACATTACTGTGAATTATTGTGCTAAGTTAGTGAATTCTATACCCGCCTGTTGCAAAGCGGTTGTAATTTTTCTAGGATATCTAACAAAATTTTAAAATAAATAATTTAGTAAAATATAAATAAACATTTTTGGTAATTGTTCGTGACTCCAACATTTATTTTATATTTTTTCAAAATATTCTATTTTTCCGTGCATTAAAGAATATGTTTTGAACCAGTAAAAAATAAGATTTCTTAGAGATAAGTTAATTTTAAATTTATAAAAATGCAAAAATTCATCAAAAAAAAAAAAATGTCAATATCGTAATTTTAAATTTGAAAAATATTTTTGAATCTTTTCCTTGAAATTTCGATGAAAAATTGAAAAATTACGTTATTAACAATTTTTTTTTAATTATTCTATTTTTGATGAACTTAAAATTAATTTTTCTTTAGGAAATTTTGATTTTTTTCTATTGACCAAGACAAGTTCTTCATCACGTCTAAAAATAGAACATTTAAAAATATATTTGAAAAATTATTGATTTATTGATTTTTTATGGTATAAAACTTAAAATTTCAATTTAATAAAAATGTTAAATTTTCAAAAATTCTTAAAAAATGGAAAAATTATGTTACTGACAATTTTTTTTTTAAATTTGCTATTTTTGATGAACTTTTTTTATTAAAAAAAGGGATATAGATAAAAATTTTTTTCATGAAAATTTCAAGCAAAAACCGCAAAGATCAGCATTTTTTCAAATTTACAATTAATTTTTCTCTAAGAAATAATCATTTTTTTTTCATCGATGAAAATTCAATTTTCCTATTTTTTATGGCGGAAAATAAGTGGAACCGTGATTCTAAACTATACAGGTAAGTAATTTTAAGTATTTTGTTTTAAAATATATATTTATTATAATTGATGACAAAAAATTTACAGGTCAAAATAAATTTTTTTATTTTCGTCAGTTTGTGTAACATTTTATAGAATATGAATATAGTAGTTTTTATAATAATATATAAAACAACAATAGTAATATTATTTTAACTATTGACAATAAATAAAAAATATATACCGAAATTATTAACAATTTAAAAAGTTGCTACAATAATGACCGGTACTGTATGTTTTAAGTTCAACGTTATTAAACAGACTGTTTGAACAATATAAGACATGAATGCGTTGTTGAGAAGTAACAGCTGTAATTTCAATTGAATGCCTTCGTATTTGCGATAGAAAAAATTGCAAAAACATAATGTGGCTTGTCGAAAGTTGGTGCAAATTGAGATGTATCGAATAGAATATATACGCCTCCACATTTCAATACAAAAATAAATGTCGAATTTCCATTTCCATTTGGAAACCGACTGCCGCATCCTTTATAAAAGATTTCGCAAGATATTTAGAATTGAAAAGACTGGAAGCTCAGCACATGCACACAGTTTTAAACCATTTTTATAAATTTTCATTTTTAAACGTTAATCGAAATCCTACACTATGTTACTAAATCAAAAAGGTGTGGCCATATAACCAGAAAGTCATCAACCGAAACACTTAAATTCATAAGATTAAGAACCGAGCAATTATCTTAATGTGGCCATAAAGGTTGAATTGCGCATAATAGCTCCAAAGAAATTCCTGCTAATAAGTAGCTAAAATGTAAATCAAGTTAGATTAAAAGTTAGAGCTCAATCTTAGTACTGTACCGTATAAAACGGTGTATATTGCACCGAATTTAATTACCTAATCGTATATTATTTCAACAATGTTTTATTAACTGCATGGATGTAAATTGTTTTTGTAATTTAACGGAGCTATTATTATTTTAAAACATGAAAATTATATTATACCACTTTGACTAAATTTAGATTTTATTATGCAAAACCAGTAATGAATGGTTGTGTGCATTCTGTTACATTTTAAAAATGCCATTTTTAATAAAGAACTAATCAAATTTTGAAAAAATTGTGTAAAAATTTAAGGGTGGCTTTTTAAATGGCAATTCGCATTCTATTAATTGCGAGGGAGGCGTAAATTTTACAACAAACGTGTAATAACTCTTTAACGGGACTGTTGCACTATTAGCTTTTTGTTAACAAACATTCAGCGCCGGCTAATTCTTTAAAGCCACGTTTGTTTTAAGTGGTGTTTGCATCATAGACAATGTAAGTTTCTAAGGAATATTCGCGCTACGTGGAAGGAACAAGACGATAAAGCAAGTGCAATTGTAAAGGCCGTTAATTAGATTCAGCGCGAAACATTTACCTAACGATATCATTTATTTCGATGTATATTTGTAAAATCAGTTGGGGGTGTTGTGGTTTAAAGACGACTTAAGATAAGGATAATATCCAGTTGAGTAGGGTGAGACGTTGTGAATAAAAAATTGGGGTTGCAGATTTACCGAATATCTTTATAAAGGCAATGATTCGAGTTTAATGTGGTATTATATAAACTTCGAGATTAGATATAACTGTTAAAAAAGATCTTTGCACACACCAAACAAAAAAGTTGGAATTGTGCGAGGTAAGTTGGCAGGAATATAAAGGATTGGCTACAGATTTTTAAACTGTACCGAAATATGCAACTTTTCTTTAGCCCATAATGACACACTAGGATGTAAATAGATGTAATCACTTAATCCGTTGGTATAGAGGGATGTAGATCCAGGGATATATGAGTGTTTTAAGCTTTCAATGTAAAACTATAGGGTGTTAAAATCAATGGTAATGTTCTTTCGTAATAGCCGTCGATAATACCTTTAAATAATCAAAATCTTTATGTACAGTTTGTTTACCACTGATAGCGGACCATAAAACTAGATTATTACCGCTTTGCCGATTCCCAGTACGCAACTTGTGTTTAATCTATTAGCTCGATGGCCTCACAAATCAACTCAAATAAATAAATTCTCAAAGATTTATCTAGCGCCCTTTTATTTATTTTTCTCTAATCTCGAATTGTAAAACCGGAGAATTTATGATTACACCAGCGCCAATATTCGATATATTATCAGATTCAAACTGAACTAAGAAAATTATGTTTATGACTCTAGTTTATTGTTTCAAGGTACTTTTAAAATTTTTATTTTTATGCCGCAAGGATAAAGCGCATATATTACACCTAAACAAGGACTGAAGGCGTAGTGTTTACATACCCTAATGAATGGAATATTAAGTGCCGGAATCCCCAGTTCTAAACTACTGCAACATTTTTAGCTCCCATTATTAATAAATTGTGGTAACATCATTTGATGCTTCCTACCAACAAGCCGTTCATCAAGCTTGAACAAAATTTACCTTGACCTCGTAAACGTAAACAGTGTTTAATCCGCCAGCAATATTTGTTGAGTTAATTAATTGATGATTACAACCTGTTAACAATGTACGGGGTACATTTGACATTAATGCGGTATGACTATATTTTAGAGACCAGCAAATCCCTCAAATTTGATTACAATTGTGAGTAATCATGGTTGGAATATTAATTCAAAAGTTCATTAATACTCCATATGTTATAAATAATGTAGTAAAAACATACTGGTTAAGTTTATTAATGTTGTGCTCAAAAAACAATATTTATACGATAAACATTAATTTTCATGTTGCCATGTTTTTTAGGAATTTCAGTCACATTCTATTTTACATTTTGTCGTGATACACCCCGGACAGTTACCCTCACCGCCAGTGCCACAAGTTTTTGAAGAATCTACAAATAAAAAATTCGTATTAAAAGCTCAAGAATTTTGATTAATTATGTAAGTGAAATGTTTACCCACTTACCAATACACTCGTATTCGACTTCCAAGTATTTAGTAGTGTTGGCACAGGGATCACCGAAGACAGAGTTCGACGCATTGAGGGTACATGTATGTTTGTCGTTACACCTATAAATATTTTTCACATAAATATTAATGTTATTGTAAGATATAAACTCACTGTTGTTTAACAATTGACAATGAATTAGGTGCTCGACAATTAACACTGTTCTGCACACTGGTGTCCGTTCTTTTACAAGTTTCAAGGTCCAAACGTCCATAATTGGCGCACAATATTTCGATAACTCTGGTACCACAGTCCAAAACTCCGGTGCCTCCCTCGCATACTAAAAATAGTAATAAATTCTATTTTATAATGTTAATTTGATGTATATTTTTTATAAACAACTAGAAAAGAAACTTCTTTTAATGTTCAATGTTTAATAATTTAAGAATTTCAGTAATATAAAATATATTTTATAGTCTATTCACACAATATATTCGTATATTTCGAACATCACCATCACACAATATTTCTACACATTGACCATCAGGATCTGAAAAACAATGATACAAAAATTTTAAATATTTTTTATGACACAAAATTAAACACTACCAGAAATTTACTTATATATTCATAACCCATTTCTAAATATTTATTTGAGGGTCACCAAAAATAGTAATAAATAGAAATAGATAGGATATTTTATATTATTTGAATCACAATACTTACCGTGTTAACATCAGAAACTGCATTCGCCAATCTACAATTAAGATCTGAGGGTTTGCTGAGACAAATTGATTTGTCTAAGCGGTCTTAATTAGCACATAGAACGTTGATAACTTTATCGTCACAATCTAAACTTCCAGTATTCATCAAGCATACTAAAACACATTTTACGTACCGGAATAAACTTTTTTTATAAAAATGTCTTGAATCTAAAGAAAAAATTTACTGAGAAGAGTTTACAAGATATTCTTATTGTGGGACCAGGTTCCTTAAATCTCCCACCTATACTTTAATAAAACTAAATAAATTATAATAAGAATACTGGAATAAGTGCTATTATATTTAATTTCACACGAGACATTAAAATTTCCTATACACTGATATAAATAAATATAAAAAGTTACATACCAATTTTGGTGGGTTCACCTGAAACTGATTAACACAATTAACCAATTGAATTATCCTTTGTTTATCATGTCTTACCACCCCAAAATAAAAGCCATAAACAATACACAACGAAATGCATGATTATTATATTAAAACAGGGTTGATATCGACGGTGTTGCATTTTATATGTATACAGGTGCATTATCTCTGAATAATAATGCACATTGTTTGTTATATCTGCTTTCGATATATAAATTGTTTACAGTACAAAGAGATTTGTGTCAACGACTGGACTTTTTAAATTGTTGTGAAAACGAATATTTAATCCGGGGTTTAAAATTTTTCGGATGCTTCAAATGAAGGAAGGTATTATCCATATGTCACGAACTGCAATTATTTGGTTTATATGTTTGTGAATATGTGTGTGCGAAATTTATGCAATTTATTAGCTCAAAAATACCATTCCCGTTAAATAAATGCAATTTAATCAGTTAAATGCGAAGATCATTGAATTGTTATGGAAAGTGGTAAATAATTTAATTCAATTTTCATTAGTTTTATTTATTTATTTTAGTTTTAAAATCAATTAAAACTTCAATAATGCAAATTAAACGTAATATAATATATCCCTCTATTCACCCGATTAGATTGTTTATTGGTCTGTGGGGTTGTATTTGTGGTGGGGATAGACCAAAACGCTGTTCCAATGGAATTTGGGGCACTTGTAAAAAACCTGGAGGACGTTGAGGTTCTGGTTGAGGATAGGGTCTAAATTGTTGAAAGAAACGTTTCATCATCAGCAAGTACTCTTGGAGTGGTGTCAGTCTTGGGGGTGTGCATGTTGTAGTACTAGGACTTTGGGCGCCAGTTATTGTTGTAGGCTTTGTAGTTATATCTATAATATAAGAAAAAAACAAAATTTTCATAAAGTAAATAAATAGACAATAGTATTTACCTTGACACTCATAAGAAATCACCAGAAACTTTGCTGTCCCAATACACGGATCAGTAAAGACGGTGTTACTGGCGGTAACGCTACATGATGTTTTTAAGTCACACCTAATAAAATATTTTAGAAAAACATTTCCTCCTTGATAAAATATCTGCACTCACAAGGATTTAACCGTTGCCAATGAATTAGTAGATATACAATTTGTATTTGTAATTTGATTAGTTGCTTTCCCATCTGCACACGTTATATTATTCGTACGACCATAATTGGCACTCAAAATGTTAATAAGTCCAACACTACAAGACAGAGAAGCTGTCTGAGCTTCACAAGCTGAAATTTATTTTACCAAGTTAGTAATAATAAAATAATAAACATCGTAATTTATAATAATACCAGTAGCTGTATTTGGTGGTTCATCATCAGCTAAAATATTATATTATTATTATATAAAGACAACTTATTAAGAAATATAAATTAACTTACTTATACAATTATAATCAACTTCTAAATATTTAAAAGTTCCAGGACACGGATCTCCGAATTGACTAGTGGATGCAGGAATTCTGCAACTACTTACTCCATTACACCTACGGAAATACAATAAGTTTTAAGCTGGATATTTATAAATCAAATTAACATCACTTACTGCTTTTGAACAATGCTTAGTGAGCCTGTTGCGAGACAAGTTATGTTAGTTATTTGGTTGCTGGGTTTGTCTGAGGAACATGTTTGAGAATTAGTACGCCCGAAGTTGGCACCAAGAATATTAATAATCCCGGAGTTGCATTGTACCGTAAGGTCTTCACCTTCACAGGCTAAATAAAATATTTTGAATTACGCGTAAAACAACTATTAAGTTTCATTTTTCATATTTACCTTCCAATGATTGCGAGGCTGCAAAAGCCACTGGAAATATTCAAAGATTTTAATTATTTAATTGGATAAACAAACACAAATAATTACCATGTATGACGACAAGGAACGAGTGTAAAATGTTTGACCGCATTGCAGAAGTTCCTAATAAATTGCTACAGTGACATTTATTTTTATACTGATTTTTATCACTAACACATGCACATTTTCATTACTGACGAATGTTTAGACGGGTGTTATTGTTAATATTTTCCAAAAAAAAAACCTCAAAACTGTGCATGAATGAATTGCATTGGTTCACGTATAAATGAATATTCTAGTTGAAATATGGAAAAATTAAGTATTTTTCTTGGAAAATGTAAATGCTTGTTTTACAAATAATCAATATACATAAAATTAGCTAGCGGACCAGTTTGAAATTATGTTTTTATGAAAATTAAAGAGAAACAGAATGGATTTGTTGTTATTTTGATAAACAGAGATACATTGGTAATTTTAATTATAATAAACCTTGATTAAATTAATTTTAACAGTACAAAGCAGTTTGAATACATAAATAAAAACAAATTAGTACGTGTATAGTTTCCTATACACCTATTTGTTTTACAATTTTGACCCATCCGTGGCATATATTCGACCATTTTCTGAATGTACAACAAGCCTAGATTCCTTCAAGAATTGTTGCAATGAGTTAATTTAAATTTGTAAAATTGGGACTGGCAAGACAAAACATCGATGTTTTAGTCTTTTAACCAATTCGTCATAATTTTGGATTTGTGTTTGGGATCGTGAAACACAATGAGTCTACGTGTCTGGGATCTACGCCAAAAGAATTGAAGCACCCCATAGTATAATTGAACCGCCACCATTATTTACTATTTAAGTGTGTAACAAACTTTCTGTGTCGTTTCATCATTTTTTATCAATAAAATTTAAATTCGTTACCATAAGCCATTCGTCCCCACTGTGGACTAGTGCATGTGAGTTAAAATTGGACGTATTTTTTCTTGCAGGTCGGTCTCCCATCCACTAACCATCTTCTCACAGTCCTTGAACTAATTTCAGTAAGTCCCATTTCTTCTATGTTTCAGTTGATTAAAGATTAAATTGTTTTTTAACATTCGAATTATCCAGTTATCGATTTTCTTTCAAACTCAGACCAATGAATAAATAATTATAAGAAACAAAAAACCGTAAATAATCGATTTAAAACAATGAAAGACCATAAAGTAAAAGGTCAAGAATAAAATTAGATTGATCAATTGCATAGTAGACACAACAATAACAAAAAACAGTAAACATTACCAATACTTGTGTCTAATTTAAGTAGTACAGCCATATTTTGAATATATCTTAATAAGTTGCTATAATTATGGCCACCACTGTATTTTATTGGCAATGTTCATTAAGGTAACCGTTTCCTTTTAAGATGCAGCGGTAGTTTTCCCATTAAATCACAACACTGAGTCCAGTTTCTGTCAATCGTGGATCGTTTAAATAAATAAAATATAAAGATGTGAAAGGTGACTAGTTGGATAGAGAAGATGGTGAAGACAGAAGAGATAGTGTCATCCCCATCCTTAAAGATGGTCTTTAGCACATATCAGAATAAGTATTACTATAGTTTATTTCCTGTTTGTAACTATTTATTAATAAAATATTTTAAATACATTATTGGAATTTGTGTTTATCTCAGTTACCCCCAACTCCCAATAAAGTCATAAGTGTGAATCAATACTCAAAATTCTAACAAATTAAACAAAAATTCCAAATTTGGGACAATACAATTTTACAGTTAAATTATTAATGGTCGATACAGAATTTTTATTTAAAATCAAATTTAGTATTTAATTTAATAATAAAATATTTAAAGGGAAAATTTAAATTAATACGAATTAATTAATGCACTTAAATTTATATTTGGAAATACAGTTTTTACTAGTGTACTTAAAAATATGTAAAAATCAATAAAATATTTGTGTGGTGTGCGGATTGCAGGAATCATCATAAAACGTATTTCACTTTTTAATACTTTTATAAGAATTCCGTCATTTTTCATCGGTTTCACAGATTTTTCTGTTGTATTTATTAAATAAATGTGTCGTATTGTGTTTTATATTAGACTTTGACTGAATTGTTTGATTTTAACACTTTAATTATGGTAAAAAAATTATTCATATACAACAACAATAATAGCTTTTCATTTCACGTCATTTTATATTGAATATTAATGTTATTAATTCTAATATGTAAAATGAGTATAGCAAATTTGAAACAACCAATTTTTAATGTTGGCTACGAATTTATAATGGTGGATACCGCAATTTGATTAAAATTAAATTTGTTGTGTTGTAATTCAACAACAGAATATTCAAACAGATAATTTAAATTAATTTTAGTTTATTAATATGCTTAAATTTTCTTTTATAACCCGAAACATAATTTTTATTAGTGTACTTAAAACAAACAGAAAGAAATTAAATTTGTCAGAGCACTGTACCGATTCCAGGAATCACAACATTCAATATCCTGCATTCTGATTGGTCAACCGTTAGCCTAGTGACCGCAGTTTTAAAGAATTTTGATGCGAAGAAGACGCGTCCGCGATTTTTCGTCGGCTTTCACGGATTTTTCTCTTGTATTTGTTATGGAAATACGTCGTGCGGTGTTTTATGTTTGTCTATGACTGATTTGTGTGATTTAAAGCAGAATTTTATGAAAATGTGAAGAAATTTTGAATATATTTCACCGGCAATGTTTATTAAGGTAAGAATTTCCTTTTGAGTCACAGTAGTTTTTCAATTGTATCATAATACTGTACTGTTTTTGAATAATGAATATCAATATTCAACTTCTAGTAAATAAAATAAAAATTGTAAATTTTAAACAATGTACTTTTAAAGTTGGCTGTGAATTAGTAATGGCGGTTACTAAGTTTAGATTAAAAATAAAACTGAATGTACATACGTAAATATTATTTTATATTTGGTAACGTAGTTTCTATTAAAGAATTTAAAAATATGTAAAAATCAATAAAATAAGTCGGACGTGTGCCGTTTCCAGGAATCACTATAACCCGCATGCTGCTTTTTATTACTAGGCAGTGGCCCACTGCAGTTTTAACAAGTTTTGATTAGAATAAGATGCGGCCGCCATTTTTCACCGGTTTTCACAGATTAGTCTGTCATATTTATTAAGTAAATGTGTCGTGTGGTGTTCGATGTTTGACTCTGGCAGTTTGATTTTAACTTAAATTTTGTGAAAATAATAAAAAATTCAAGTCTATTTTTTTGGGATAGTTTATTAAGATAAGAATGTTAATTAATTCTAACATCTAAAACAACTATTGTAAATTTGAAGCAACATATTTTTAAAGTTGGCTATGAATTTATAATGATTAAAATTAAAATTTATATGTAATTAAACAATATAATAATAAAAATAAATAATAAATAAACAAATAAATAAATAAAATAAATTTTACCTTATTAATGCGCTTTGATGTTCTGTGGTTAGAATTACAGTTTGGTATACTATCAAAGTTGGCTATGATTTAGTAATGGCAGATACAGTAAAAATTAACAATAAAATTGAATGTACTTAAATATTATTTTATATTTGGTGATATAGTTTCTATTAGAATATTTAAAAATATATAAAAATCGTCGTCTCCAGGAAATCACAACTCGCATGCTGCTTTTTTGTTACTAGACAGTGGCCAACTGCAGTTTTGACGGTTTTTGATTAGTGTGAGACGCTTCGGCCATTTCTCGCTGATGTTCGCTGTGAATGAATTTAGTAATGGCAGGATACCAACCTTTGATTTAAAACACCAGTTAATAATTTCTATAAAAATAAAATATTTTTACACAAGTTTAACAAATTAATTAACTTAAATGTTATTTTATATTTTGCAATGTAGTTTTTATTAGTATACTTAAAAATCATATAAAAGTCAATAAACCTCTGCCGAAATTTAGTACTATTTGCTTTCTGTTTTTTTTTTTTGTTGGTAGACGGTGTCCAACTGCAGTTTCAACGGTTTTTGATTAGAATAAGATGCTTTGGCTATTTTTCACTAATGTATTTATTACTATTGTGTAGTGTGGTGTGGTGAACGTTTTATTTTAAGAGGCAACCATGTTACGAAAAAAAAAAAAAAAATTCAATTAATTTGAACTAATTAATATTTAATTTATTTCTGTTGAATGTTACTAATACTAATAAGTAAAATAAACAACATGTTGATTTAATGTTGACTATGAATTTGTAATGGCGGATATCATAATGTAATTAAAATTAAAATTTATATTTAATTTAACAATGGAATATTTAAACAGAAACATTAAATTAATTTTTACTCATTAATATGTTTAGTTGGTCTTTTATATCTAGAATTATAGTTTTTATTAGGATGCTCAAAAATGAAAACAAATAAATTGAATTTATCAAGTTTCCAGTAAAAGCAACATTTAGTATCCTGTATTCTGATCGACTGTTAGAATGCAGTTTTAGGGTATTTTGATACGAAGAAGAGGCTTCCGTGATTTTTCTCCGGTTTGTATCAATATGTGAAGAAGGTAAGAATTTCATTTTAAGATGTAACAACAGTTTTCCAGTTTCATAACAACATTGAGATCACTATCTGAATATCAGCATTCAAGATTTCAGTTAATAAAATAAAAATCGCAAATATTATACAACGTATTTTTTAAGTTGGTTAATACCAACTTTAGATTTAACTAAAATTAACATATCTTTAATAATAAAAAAAATAACATAAACTTAATAAACCAATTCTAAACTAGGCGTATTTTTTTATTAAAATATATTAGATGTGTATTGTTTCCAGGAATTATAATTTTCATACTCCTTTTTTATTAGTAAGCAGTGGTTAAATGCAGTTTTAACGGTTGTCCATAAAAATAAGTCACGTCCACTATTTCTCGCTGGTTTTCATGGATTCTTCTATTTCATCTTTTTATGTAAATATGACTGATTTGTTCGAAATTTGTTTGACTTTATGAAAATTAGAAGAAACTGCGAGTATATATCGTTGGAAATATTTATAAAAATAAGAAGTTTATTTTGAGATGAAATAATATTTTCTTTATTGTTTCACAATAACCACAGAATTATTGTCCTTTGAACTTATTTTTTGAATATGTACTATGAACTTGTAATGGCCGATATGGTAATTTGATTAAAACTAAAATTTATATTTAATTTAACAATAATCAGAATCTCTAAATTAATTTGAACTAATTAATTAAATGATAATTTTTATTTCTAAATGTAATTTTTACAAGAATACTTAAAAAATAAAGAGTAATATATTATATACTGACTGGTATTGTTTCCAGGAATCACATCCCACATTCTGTTTTTCCATTTGTCTACGTTGACCAAATGCACTCTCTGTGAGTTTTGGAGAAAACAAGACGCACTCAAGGTTTTTTCTCAATTTTTAGACAGTTTTCTATAATTTTTCTGTTGTAGAAATGTATTTTGTGCTCTACATTCTTTCGGAATGATTAGAATGATTTTAATGGAGAACTGTAGGATACGAATTCCATTTTGAAAGAAAGCAGTATTATTATCAGTGTACTAACTACTAACGAATAGTAATTTTAAGTCCTTTAAATTAAATAATAAATAAAATGAAAATTAGTAACTACAGATTTCTAGAAATACGTTCAACAGAAGAGAAAATTACATTAAAGTTAAGTTAAAATAAAGGATATTGATAATACAAATTAATTATTGATATTGTTAATGATTATAATGCTAGAAATCAATATTCCAAGAGAAAATTACAAATTAAGTTTAAAAAAAATAAAGAAACTTGATATATTAAATCTCTATTTAATTACACTGATTTAATATATCAATATATATTATGAAACAATTTAATTAAGACACAAAATTTCAGTTTAATTTAATAATTAATTTATTAAATATTGACCTGGAACTTTAAATAAATTTGAACTAATTAGTAAATAAATGTTATTATGAAAACTGAAGTTCAACGTTGTATTTACATAAAATTATTTTAAAAGCAGAATATACACAAACACAATGAGTATTTCATAAATGATGATAGGACACTTATTATACAATATTAACATAACGATAAAATGACGATAATTAATTTTTATTTGAAAGTCCATAAATTCTTGTTCAAGTATAAATAATTTTAATTTTACATATATGATAAGTATAAATTCCATTGGTTTTACGTTGTATTTTTGCAGCAAACTAGCAACAATCATAAAATTACAGAGGGTATTCCCTAACTATTTATGTATTATGTATTATGCGCATAAATAAGTTTATGTAATAATTAGATAATATAAGTGTAAAAATACGAATATCCATGATATATTTTGAGCAACAAAATATTTATTTTTAATCAAATAATAGAAATACTGAGGTAACATCAAATGTGATCTTTTAAAATTATACAAATCAATGTATGTAATGAGATTAAAATTTATATATTTAAAAAATTGTTTCAACTTATTAGTGTATCTTCGATAAATAATATAGGAAAATTGACTTACGTATTGATTACTTTACTTATGCAGCCCTGATTACATATTTAATGTCAATGCAAATTTTAGCTCACTACAATTGCAGAATATTGAAGAAGACTTATATAAGATATAGTTAAAAGTATGTCTCGTTTTTTACTTTAAAGAAATTATTATAATAAAATAATTTGTATTATTTATTCAATGTGGCACCATTAGATACAAACAGTCTGTAACTATTTTATTTATTATTCTATTTCAATGAATAATATTTCAAGAGGTAGATAATTAAAAATAGTTTTCTGTGTCGCCCAACGGAAGATCAGTGAATCATTTCTTATAATCAAAAATGAGAAAAATTGATTAGGACATCTTATATGAAAGATAGTTAAATTTAGATTCCTTCAAAATGTATGTACATTTATAAGATTATTATCAACTATTCTAATCAACAAAATTTAACTAATTAATGCAATAAAATATGAAAAATATCTAAATATAGTTTAGAACAAAAACTACCTGAATACAAGCGAGAAAAAAAAAAACTTAAACACAGACATAAACAAGATTGAGATATCCGTACACATCATCGTGATCACATTTATTCCCCATGTACAAATTGTTGGCAAATAGAGTGCAATCCTCATCGCCTTCACACCTAAAAGGGAACTCACAATCAGATTAAACGTGTTATAACAAATAACTTTTTGTCGCGACTTACTTTTTAAGTACTCTCTCCCAAGCTTGCATCGATCCGTCGCACAATTCAAATCCTTTGCTTGATTTTTTGTGGGGACAAGTTACCGAATCTTGTCTTCCATAAAAAACATCCAAGACGCGGATATCCTTAGGCCCGCAATCAATTTTTAATTTATCACCGTGGCAGGTTTGTGTACTGATGGCGTCTTAAATGTTATTTTTTTATAAACAATATTAGAAAACATGTATTTATATTACCTGGAGGAAATTTACTGGTAGTAGCTTGAGTGATTGTTGTTTGAGGGGTAGTTTTGATTGTCATAGGTACAGCTGTACTTTTACCTTGAAATGTAATTTTAATAAGTTTCATTTACTTAAATATGGCATAATCTTACCGATGCAACGAAATTCCACTAGCAAATATTTAGATGTGTTTCTGCACGGATCCCCATTAAACTGTGCGTTAGTAGCAGGCACATTACATGAAGTAAGTCCGTTACAACTAGAAGTTAAGCCGGAATAATCTTTGGACATTTACCACAATTAGATTTTACTTACGCTCCTTCAACGACGCTCAACGAATATGGTGATAAACAGAACAGGTTGCCCATGTTTGCGGAGGAACAAGTCTCTGCATTAAGTCTACCATATTCGGCGTTGGTTACTTCAATCGTCCCATCGTCACAGTTTAATTCTAAATTGGAATTTTCACATGCTGAAACAAAACCCACTTTAGGCTAATAGTCCGGATAAGTCAAGTAATATATTTACCAACATTCGCTAGGGTGTTTAGAAAAACTGAAACGATTTAAAAAAATTATTTATTTCATTTTGGAGAAAAATAGTAAAGAGCCTTACCTGAAAACAAACACAACATAAAAAGAAGCAACATTTTTCTTTGAATGATGGCGGATATTTTAGAATTTACATTGGGGTCCTATTTATATGCATGTGTGTCAAATTATATTATTACAGATATTAACAAGTTACCTTATTAGATACCAGATATAGTTGAGTAGCAAAAAATTTACATTTTTTATCTTTACTTTTTGCAATAAGTGTGAAAAAATATTATGATAATACATCTAGAAGTTTGTGTATTAGAACATATTTACATTAGTTAAACAGTCGTACACATATTTTTAAAATTATTGTCAAAGATAGAACCTGTACATATTTAAAAAAAAATCATAAATGAAGTAATTAGTCAGTTATAGTATCTACTAAAAAATGTATGCTAAGGAAGCTGTTATATTTATATGTATTGTAGAAACATATTGGTTGTCCCAAAGTATGTGGGCAATCTCCCGGATTCAGAAAGAGCAGAATAAAAATAATAGGACAAGTTCCTATAATTTTTTTCCTATGGCCTTCTCTGACTTCTATTTTAAAACACTTCATATTTGCTTTCATAAATGATTTATTATTTTGTTTCGAATAAAAAAATTTATAAAAAAATACATTTTATCTTAAATATTACACACAAATGTAAACAAGATTAAGATACCCATATACATCATCATGGTCACATTTTTTTCCCAAATCTAAGTTATTAGCAAATAAAATACAGTGGTCATCTCCTTCACATCTGCAATTCAAAACCAATTAGTGGATAAACAATTCCCTGCCTTACAATATACATACTTTTTGAGCACCCTATTCCGTGCTTCTGCAGATCCGTCACATAATTCGAACCCTTTGCTTGACTTTTTGTGGGGACACGTTTCTAAATCTTGTCTTCCATAGAACACATCCAAGACATGGATATTTTTAGAACCGCATTTTATTTTTAATTTATCACCGTGACACGTTCGTGTGCTGATGGCACCTTTAATAAAAATAGTAAAATTATTTCAAGTGTTATTTTAAATAAATTAATATACCTGATGGATAATTGGTGGTGGCAGCTTGAGTAGTGGATGATGATTGTGAAGTTACTGGACGAGCGGTTGTTTCAGTGGAAACACCGGAACTCGTTGAAGCTTAAGATTTAAAAATTAAATTTGATTTGACTTTTTATTTGTATAACTCACCAGTACAAATCCACTCAATCGACAAATATTTTGACGTGCCTTGGCATGGGTCTCCATTAAACTGGGCATTTGTCGCGGACACCGTACAAGAATGACGATCATTGCAACTAACGATTAAAATTTTTAATTTTTTGATAAATATACAATTTTTTATAACTTACACATTCTCAACAATACTAAGTGAATTAGTTGCTACGCAACTGGTGTTGCTCACACTGGATCCTGGACAAGTTTCTGCATTAAGTCTGCCATATGTAGCATTTGTAATTATAATACTACCACCATTACAATAGAGTAAAATATCGGTATTTTCGCACACTGAAGAAAAAAATATATATACTATATGCTTATAACTATTTAAATGCAGTCTATTTACCAATATGAGCTTCAGCGTTCAGAAAAACTGTAACAAAACAATTTTTTTAATTTTCCTAGTATAGCAAAATATGGAAATGGATATACCTGAAAATAGAGAGAAAACTAAGAACACGACCATTTTACACTAGATGAAAACTAAAGTAAGAATTATTGAATTGAAGAGTCGCTCGTATTTATATGTCGATGTCGCAAATTATTTTTTAAGAAATTAACAATTCAAAGAGCATTTGTTGGATAAACATAGGTAATATTTACATTTTATCTTTTCTAATTACAATAATAACTTTAAACAGTTTCGATTTCTGAATAGAGTTTGTTAATATAGCTGTACACGTTTGGTGGTACAAACATAATAAATAAGTTGTAAAATAGTACACAATAAAAGCACTTAATAAAATTAAATATTGGTGTGCTTCTGGTATTTTCTGTATGTATATTTTTTTGATTTTAATTACTTCGTAACGAAAATGTTAATTTTAAAAATTTAATAAATTTATAAAGTCAGCGTAACTATCAAACCATTATTTAGTTAGAAAAGCATGTATATTTTGTACATTAACTACTTCATTGTATTCATATACAGTACCAAAACAAATTTATTTTTAAGAAGAAAATTCTAAATACATTTGTATATTTAAATTAGTACGTTAAATTAAATACAATATTTCTACTTACGTTTTATCAGCTATATATAATTAAATAAAAAGCTTGACATCTTCTTTCCATGGAAGAAACAAGGTTATCAATATCTTTCTTATAAACGTAATACAAAATAAAATTAATTACTTCAAACAATTCATCACAGTTTTGAAATTTGCCTGGGTGAGCTTTGCTCAGGATTTATTCATGTCCCATAGATTTTCTTCATAACATTTACATTATTGGAAGTAAAAAAGTCTCATCATCGTTATCGTGTTCGAAAATCCACGACAATTTCCTCAGCTTTCGACAACATACAATTAGTACGGATGTGTGAATATTGAAACCTATCCATTATTCCATTTATTTTTACTAATAGTTCCATTCAAAACCCAGAGAATGTGCCCCACACCATTATTCCTCCACCCCTTGCTTAATTGTTCCCTTGGTGTACTTAGGGTAAAACATTTTATTCACTGGACGTTTCATCCGAAGAAAATAAATTAAATTTACTTTCATCAAAAAACAATACGGTTTTCCATTTATTTTCAGACCAGTCTACGTACTCCTGTGCAAACTGGAGTTTGGCTGCTCTATCTTTTCTATAAACGAAGGGTTTTTGGCGGGCCTTCTTCCATGTAAACTATTTTGCCTTAGACTACGCTTATGATACTGGGACATCTCCAAATGTGAATATTTAGTCTTAAGATTTTTGGTATTCGGGTCACTTTTGGATGCTATTACAATCCTCAGATGGTCAGTATTGTTGGTTATTCTCGGTCATTCAGGTTTAGGAAGTGCTGTTACAGTTCTTCTGGTGTTAGAAGCTCGAATTGTTATTGACACAATATTTTGATATAAATTCCTGATTTGTACTTGGAAACAATAAGATTTTTTCGATAAAGTTCGTTCTGCAGTTATTTTTATCTAACTTTAATTAGTATTAAATAACCACCGTATGTACACTACTAAATACAAACTAAAATTAAATGATTTATAACGGTGTTGCATTACTTTTGATTAGTCAGCAAATAAATTATAAGAACTTTATAAAAACGGATTGTACTTAAATTCAAGTGTGATATAAATTATATATGTTTGACAAAAATATGGTTCCTTGATAACATCCTTTTTGCATATTATTTTTTATTAATAATATGTTTGTTGTTTTACTTTTGACCAGTACTGTACTTTACGTATGAAAATTTATATTTTAATTATATATAATATTATTTGTGGCCTACAAGACTGTATGAATAACTTTGAAAAATATATATATGTATATTTAAATATATAATTATAAAGTGTATGTAAGTAAATATTCGAAAAATCGTTGATTGGCTAATTTACATCCTAATCCTACATATATTATACAAATAACTCTTGTTATATCCTAATGTCATAACAAGTGTTATTTGTGGTTTACAAACTGTAAATACATAATTAAATATTTGAAAAAAAATAGAAGAATAAATATTCTAAAATTCATTGACTGGTTAATTTACATTTAATTTTCAATATTCCGTCAAATAAATATAATCGGTGTGTTAGTTTTAATGAGTTTTGTTGTATAATTCATACAAATTACAATAATTGTTCTTATTGTTAGTTGCGTTCATGAAATTATACGATAATTTGACTTAAATTATTTGTTCATTATATTTGTTATCGATATTAAATGTAATTGAATAAAATTTAATTATATTATTATTTGCTCCTGCTTCTAAATTTATTATTTATAAGAAACTATATACTTGTAATTCTTTATATAGTTTTGCCTATCAAAAATGGAACACGAACGTTTGTTCATAACTGAAAATACTCAGTGCGTCTAACAAACTATTATGTGCTCTACGACCTATGTTTACCATACTATTTTTTAAAAAATAAGTTCAAAAATACATACTAATAAATCTACAGTTAAATTTTAAGTCACAGGTTTTCGGTATGTTTATTTTTTATCGAATCATCCTGTACAAAGACAAAAGTATAAATAAAACTATGTATTATATTTAAATTTATGCATAAACTATAAAAATGTAGAGATGTTGTCACATTTTGAGTTCTTTTCTAGATTATTTGTGATAAATTTAGTTGCGATAACGGCAGTAAAAAAACTTCGTTCGTTTATGATAAAATTCACTTTAATTAGTAAATATTAGTTATGCTGAGATTATACACAAGTTCTGCAACGCAATTTCCGGTTGACACATAAGTTGCCCAACCTTAGCATATGGTCTTTTAAACTCATTTGCAACTTGCGATTTAACTATAGTTTTAATAAATGTTAACTATCCTATACATTAATTAAATATCATAATTAATTTTACTAATATTTATTAATTAAGAACATATTACATATATTCTTTATTGACATACATATGTCACAGTGAGGTAACCCCAAACATCAAGTTCATCACAGTCATTTCCTAAGATTCCATCATTAACAACCACTGCACATAAATGGTGATTCTGACACCTGAAAGTTTATCGAGTGTTATTAAGGTCATATCATGTGTGATTTAAGTACTTACAATAGGTTTACTTTCTTTAAAGCTGTAGATGAACCATCACAATACTCTGTTCCTTGATTGCTGAGAGGAGCTGGGCAAATAGCAGAGTTCCTACCATAATACACGTCCAAAATTTGAATCCTTTGTTTCAAAGAACACTTGATGTTCAAAATTTTGGCATGGCATGTAGTTGTAGTAACAGCATCTAAAATATTTATTTCATTTTTGCATTGTTATCAAGAACGAAACGAAAATACTTACTTGGAGGATATTTTGTGGTGGGTGCACTAGTAGTTGTAGTGGTAGTTGGAGCTGCGGTACTGGTAGTAGTGGTAGTAGTGGGTTGACTGGTGCTTGAAGTCAACTGACCAGGAACTATTAACCATAACAATATTTACTTGAGAAATTCTTTGGAATTTATTAAATGATGATGTGGTTGTACTTACGGACACAGTTGTATGTAGTTTGCAAATATTTTGAAGTTCCCCTGCATGGATCACCTCCAAACTGACTGCTGGTAGCATTGATGGTACAATCCGTACGTCCGTTGCAACTGAAATAATAATTCATATAAATATAATCTGTGGATAAAATAGTATTTGTATAACCAAATAATTAGAGTCTTACATATTAGTTACGATATCGGTGGAGCTTGCTGACTGACAGTTCTGATCGTTCATATTTTTGTCAGCACAAATTGTACTGCTGAGTCGTCCAAAGACTGCACTTTCAATGGATATAACTCCACCACCGCCACAGGTTAATGTTAGTTGTTCATTTTCGCATACTAAAATTTAATTCCTTAGTATATAATCCGGTATTAAATTAATTAAATCTTACCGTATTCCTGAGAATAACCTCCATGGAAGGCTAAAAATATATAAATAATTATTAAAAAAATTAGTTCTCGAAAATATTGAATTATAACTTACTCGCAATTAAAGACACAAGCAAAATTAAGGTTCGCATTTTGTCTTTCTGCAGCTTCTAAAGAGAACTGATGCCCAATTTTAATTTTTTTACAAATTTATACTCTATATTTATCTATACGTTAAATATTTAATAGCTAAATTCTAAACTAACTACTTTATTTGCATCTTTATCCTTAACCTGAAGTAATTTATTATTAATATATTTAATGATATGTTAGGCTTGCTAACACATGCTTATAAGGTGAACGATAACGTCTACACGTGCAATTTTCAATGTTGAGGATCTGACTTTGCAATATAATTAGTCTTAGTGTGTCTAATTAATGATAGGGCCATCCAAAAGTTACTCAATGAGATGGTTAGTATGTACATCTTATTGAATAATTTTGTTTAAGGATAACTATGCGTGTTGTTAAATAAAATATCATTTTAATGTACAAATACAGACGTAGATACATAATATTTGATGAAATCATTTAATAGTAATGAAACATTTAATATATGACGGTAAATTACTAACTATTAAATAATTACCCAAATTATTTGTTTAGACGTTTAGTAAATTATTCAGTCCTTTTACAAATGAACGATAAACAAACTGAGCTCATAAAAAATATTTTATTAGGAATATTTATGCGTGTAGAAAATTAAGGGAAAATATTATTATTATAAATATTAATATTATTATTGGGATACCATAGAAACGCAGGTCACAAATAATTGAAAACATTTATTATATCAGTTCAATCAAATCAAATTCTCTGTCATAAAAAATTCTGTTCTCGGAAATTCCTCAAAAATGGGCTCGTTATCGCGAAATATTAGTAATTACTTGATTCGACAATGTTCAATGTTGGCTAGACGCATGGAAAAACAAACTCCCATCCTCCTTATGATCAGTTTGTGTGCCATGTCCATTGTTTTCGATGTGACCATTTTGAAATACAAGCCAAGTTTAAGTGGTGCCACCTTATCCCTGAAAATACCAGAACTTATATTGATGGGAGTGTTTTGTTGGTGCCTGCATCGCGCCATTATTAAGGGAAACTGGAAGCTCTCGGTCCCCTGGATGACTGTGAACAGCTTCAATCTGTATTTCATTGATTGTAAGAGCTTCGCAAGAATAATTCTGGCCATGTGGAATTTGAACGGTGTCTACTTGCTTCCCTGCATATGTCTTTCATTGAGATTTATTGGAGTCATCATAAGAATTTTCACATTGTGGAATGTAACGCAATTATTCAGGGATATTGAATACTCAAAAAGATTACAAGAGATACAATAAATTTGTATCAAATATCAATGGGAATAACAGTCAAGGGCTCAATTTGAGGAGGTTTTCGAAGAATAGAATTTGCACAGACTGCGCAAAATTTTTAGTGGTACAATTCAATAAATTTAGAATCTACTTTTTGGAAAATATGTTAGAGTATTTAAAATTTTGTCTGTATGTTTGACAAATTATTTTAGAACACTTCTATAAATTTGTTAACGTAAATATTGGAAATATTTAATAAAAGATGTGAATAAATATTGTGTTTACATTATATTATAATTAAAATTCTAAAATAAATTTAAGTTTAGGGAATATTGAAAGAAAAATACAAATTTCTCCTAATTCACAATTGTGTACATCTTTATTTATTATGAATATAAACCATATTTATAAAATATGTTGTTAAGAAGTGACTTAAATACAGTTGTACGCTATTTGTAAGTACCCCCTAGAAAATAGACACTTTTCATAAAAAACCAGCTTAGTATTTCTAAGTATGCAAAATGGTTTTCCTTGACACCTGCCAATCAGAACAAATATTATTACTTTAATCATTGCTAAGTACAAAATACATACGAGTTCTTAACCAATTTTGTAGCAAAAGGGGATTCATCACAACTGGGATTGTTATTCCACAAGTTAAAAGGGCCTTGACAAATTCTAGAATCAATTTTTCGTCCAAAGAATACATCTAAAATATCTATTTCTTTTCCGGAAACACAACTTAAAGTGAACATTTCATAAGGGCAAATATAATTTATCACAGTTCCTAAAAATATTAAATTATTCATTCAATTCATTTGGTAACAAAATTTATTTACCATTGGGATAAAGTCCTGGAATTATTGGTGGTAGGTCTTCTGGATCTTAAATTCAATTTATTAATTAGTAGTGTTACAAAAATAATAAAAGTAAGTAAGTAAAATAAATATTTACTCACATTCACACTTGTATGTTACTTCCAAGTATTTAGCAGTACCCGGACACGGATCTATTCCGAATTCTGCACTTGTAACATCTATTGTGCATTGTTTTTCGCCATTACATCTATAATTAATCATATTAATAATAATTTTAAAAATCAAAGTGGACTTACAGTTGTTGTGCTGTTTTTGTTGAGGAAGGTAATGTACAATTAGAATTTAATCCGAAACCACAAACACCGTTAGGGGATGTTCTGCCATAATTTGCGGAAGTTATTATTATTACTCCACGACCACATGTTAACGTTAGATCTTGTCCTTCACATGCTGAATTTTTACAAATAAATTAATTTTATTAAAATAAAAAACTTGTTATTAATAAAAATTACCTTGTAACGTCACCGGATCTTAAACAGGAAACAAATATTATTAAAATAATAAATAAATTATTGTATAATTGTAGTCAAAATGATTTTTATTATAGGGTCATATAAATTAATAAAACTTACCAGATTTAACAATTAATACGATACAACCTGAAAATCTTTAGAGTTAATATGGTTTAATTATGATACTTTGAACCTTACTTAAATATAAAGTTGCAATATAAAAAGTAGAAGTAATTCCCATGGTTACGTCTTGAAAATCTTGTTAAACTAAAATTTGTATCACTATTTATACCACAAAAAAACTAATTGTAAATACACGTATCTAAATAGGACCAATTATAATATACTGGTTATCAAGAGTAATCTAGTTCACACGAAATTATTAAAAACGGCCTATATTTTAAAATGAAACAACAATATATTATTATAGTATTATATCAATAATTTTATTTCTCTCGTTACGTGCATACAATATGTATTTTCATTTTATCAATAGTTTATCATTATTATGAACATCAATAATTAATGTTCTTTTAAGCAAATTACAAAACATGAATTCAAGTGTTGACCTATATAGAACTTCATCAATATAACGGTAATTACCATATTAGTAAATGCAAAATTTATCAAAACATTAATTGGGACCGATATAACAGCATTTGTATTAGGTTTAATGTAATACAAATTTTACGTAACTGCTTGAATTAACATATTATAAATAGATTATATATTTAGAAAAATCTTAGTATGTAAACGAATAAATTGTCTGAGATGACAAAATTTATAACTAATGACAAAATTATTATGAATTGATTGAATTAAGTATTTAATAAATGATTATTTTTTGCCGGACGAAATTCCAAGCCTACATCAATTAACTGGATAACCTTCAATAGGATCTAACTAAGAATTTAATAACGAAGTCGTTGAATTTAAAGACATGTACAGAAAAATTTTGTAATTTTTAATTTTGAATTTTTGTCACATTTTAAGATTAAAATTTTCTACAAACATATATTTTATTACTTTCTTGTCGATTAAAATTTTTGCATTAAAGGTACATTGAGTAGAATTTTTGAGTGACAAGTAGTTGACTTCTGTATTTGAATATGTGATTTTCAGTAAGTTTCACTCATTCTATTTATATGAAATCTCTCTCAAGTGTACATTCTTATAACTATTAACGTGCACCATTTGCACACATACATTTTTAATATTTTTTTCTGAATTATTTACAATCTGTAAGTTCTAAATTATGTATGTTTTATAAATGTATATTTCTTAATATGTGTTGTATATTGTACATTATTATTTATTTATATATGGTGTTCTGTGATTTATTTATATCAATAATTATATAACACACTTTAACATTACATAATAATGGTAATAACCTTAACTCACATTTTGATCAATATTCTCAAATTAACATTATAATATTTTTGAAGTGAAAACTTCTTTAGCCGCGTTGAGCACTTTTTGGTAGCAGAAAATTTTATGGGTTTGCGTCACCGTATGGTGCTGTGTATATCTTATAAGTGAAATTGAATGGATTTAGTGAAAAGTTCAATGTGTATATACTGTGCATTGTTGAAATAGTGTTTTTTTGATTATTATTTGAATGGCCATGTCCAGTTATCAAAAACTCAGTACTACAAAATGTAAAACGACAATCGATGCCGTTTTTACGCGATACTTAGATAAATTTGAATCAAACATTTCTAACTATAGTTACCATAAACCTATTGTATATTTTTAGAAGAAAATGAAATAATTGAAAGTACAAAAAGTCTAAGTATTGTTGAAATTAATGTTGACAATGATACAAATATGTAAAATAACATTAAATATCAGGTACATTAAAATTTAAGTAAATACAAATACTATCCATAAATAATATGATTGTATATTAATTTTTTTTTCAATTGAATTGTATTTATATTTTGTCATGATTTTGTACAGCCCTTAATATATTTGAATAATAAAAAACCGTATAAATATGCATATAATTGTTGCTAGAAGTGTCAATAGATGTGAAAACCAGATTGATGTTGATATATTTAATTCAAACATTATGTTTGAAGTTTTCATTTCTATCGGCAGTCTCTACAACAATTTTAATTTTTTTTACTGACTGTGAATTCAATATAATTTTTAATAATAATTTATTTTATATATTTGTATAATATAGATTTACTTATTACTATCAGTAATATTTATAGGCATAAAATATACCAATAAAAGCCATTTTTTTTAAATTTTTAGAATAATATAGTACAAATAAAACAACTGTGCTTGATTATTATAATTTTATTTTAAAACGACTCTTCTAAATATGTTCACATTACATATTAAGTTTAAATCCCTGGCAGTTTTCTGAAAATAATAAACACTAATAATAAATACAAAGAGAAATATGATAAATCTACATACAAACGCATTCATATTCTAAAGAGAGGTACGGATGAATAGCTTCCAATAATCCACATGGTTTACCCAGTATTGACTGAAGTACTGGAATTTTGCAATATTGGTTTCCAGTACACCTAAAATTAAGTTTCCAAATTTTTTATTTCATATATGTTTTTATTGACCGAATACTTACAAATTTTCAATAATATTTAACGCGGTAGAGGAGCCGTCACAAGTTACTCCATTATGGTTGTCTAATATATCGTAACAAATATTTTGTGAAGCTCTTCCATAGAAAACATTAAGTATTTTGATAGTTTTCCCTAATGGGCAGCTCAAATATTGTTTTTCAAGGTAACATGTGGTACTATTGCCTAAAGTGGGATTGGGTGTAACAGCTTTAACAGTAGTCGTTGAAACTGAACTATCTGTTTGACTAGAATTTTCTAAGAAAAACAGAAATAAAATTAAAAGTACATTTTCATTATAACAATCACTGATTGATTACCTGTACATACGTATTCAACTTCTAGATATTTACTGACGGTCGGACACACGTCTGCAAATGTTGAATCAGTAACATCAAGTATGCATGTAATTTGCCCATTGCAACTGTAAAAATATTTTTGTTAAATGTCGGCAACAAGTTTGGCGGATTTTAAAATTAAATTTCACCATTGCTTTGTGGATTAGTTAAACTTACAGTGAGCTCACGATACTTGTAGTATTTGGTAAAATACAATTTGTGCTTTGGTAGTTTCCTTTCTGGCAAATCGATGTACTTAATCGTCCATAATTGGCATTTGAAATTTGGATAGTACCGTAAGGACAATTCAATGCGACAACACTATTTTCGCACGCTGCAGAAGAAGTTTATGAAATATTTCAAAAGTAAATGTATATTTTTTTCTTACGTGTTATAACTGAGGTGGATGGTGCAACTGTCGTGACAGGTTCTAATAAAAAATGTACATAATGAAAAATATAAACAAAATCAATAATACAATAAACAGCATATACTACGTAATAATCTTAATCTACCGAAACGTGTTCAAAGAGAGTAATGATTACACTATTACGGCAGCTATTCAGTGCAAATCTGATACATAATACTATTACAATTAGTAATTTTACCTTCACATGTATATTCGACTTCTAAATACTTGCTGGTACCAGGACATATATCTGGGAAATTGGATTCACTAGCACTGATATCGCAAAAAGTTTTTCCATCGCATCTATAATACGACAATCAGTTTTAATATATAGCAATTTATCCAGCTAATTAAACTTACACAGATGCCACAATGCTGGTGCTATTGTCCAAAATACAATTTGTGTTTTGGTAGTTTCCTGTTTGACAAATCGTTGAGCTTGCACGTCCGTAATTTGCGTAAATTATTTGAATAGTACCAGTTGGACATTTCATTGCAAGCAAACTATTTGGACATATTGTCGCTTGTGCTGAAAATTAACTCAATATTAAACAAAACAATTACTATTTATATTTCACATTTTATTGGATAAATTATAGGTTAAAGTAAAAATAACTTTTCGATGAATTTAAACAAACAAGGCAGTCAAGTCAAATTTGCTTTAAGTAAAAGAAACTTACTTGCAGCTGATGATGATGGAGTTGTGGTCGAAATCGAAGTGGTACCAGCTCCACCTGTAAACGGATGATAACGACAATGTTTGGCAAACAATAAAATCTTAAAAATTACCTGTACAACTATATGTAACTTGCAAATATTTACTTATGCCAGGACACACATCCTGGAAATAATTGTCGTTGGCATATACTGAACATTCAGTTTTATTATTGCAGCGCAATTTCATTAATGTTGTTGTAGCAGTGTTAATGCAATTGGTATTGGTAACATTGCCTCCAGGGCATGTAGTGGAACTTTCTCTTCCATAGTTAGCTGATTCAACGCTAATGGTTCCATAAGCACATTTTAAAACAAGTTCATCGTCTTGACATGCTGTGTATGTGCCACCATCGTTGGAACTTGGTGTTGTAGTTGCTGGTTCTATCAAACAAGGGAAATTTATCAATGTTGAATTTTATATTTTTAGTTAACACCAAAACTTACGGCAAGTGTAATCGACTTCTAAATATTTACTAGTTCCTTGACACTCGTCTGTAAAGTAGGAGTTGTTGGCATAAATACTGCAGCTAGTTAATCCATCACATCTATCAACTATTACTGCTTTAGTGCCAGTATTTATACAGTTAATATTGGAGGTCTGACTGCCTGGACAATCCTGTGCATTTGTTCTTCCATAGTTTGCTTCTGTTATTTTTATAGTGCCATACGGACATTGTAAAACAAGTTCATGTTGCTCACAAACGATGACTTTATCCCCAGCAGTGGGGGTGATTGTTGTTATGGCTGTTGTAGTAGTACTAATTGCACTGGTAGGAAGTGGTGTTACGGCACATGTATCAACTATAAAATATGTAGATAATTTGGATATATTATGTTCATTGAACTGATTGACTTACCTTTACAAACGTATTCTACTTCTAAATATTTATACGTATTTACACATGGATCTGTGAACTTCTCATTTGATGCTGGTAAATAACATACTTGAGCTCCATTACAACTATATAAAAAAACTAATTAAAATAAAATAAAAAATAAATAAATCGTCTTACGTTTGTGAAACAATTGTGTAAGAATTCTTGTCGTAGCAAGACGTGGTGAGTATTTGTCCAGGGCATGTAGTACTGTTTGTTCTACCATAATTTGCTCCAACAATTTCAATAACTCCAACGTCACACTTTAGTTTTAGATTGGTATTCTCACATGTGAGCTGAGAAGAAACTAAAATGCTTGGTTAATATGACTTAAATTGTAAATGTTTGGTTAATTTTACCGGAACAATATTCTGTAGGGGTAACTGTGGTAATGATTGGGGTTGATTTTGCTGTAGTTGTTGATGAAATTGAAGACTCTGTAGTAGATGTATCTGATCCTGGGTATATGCAGTCATCTATATAATAAAAAATAAATATTTTTCTTTATTTAAATTAATAAGGTTAACTTACCAACACAAATATAATTAACAACTAGATATTTAAAAGTATTTCTACAAGGGTCTGAAAATATTACATTTTCAGCGTTTATACTGCAGGATTCTGTACCATCACAACTGTCAATAATAAAATTCGTTAATATAAATTAAAACTACTATTAATTTATATGAAAAATACCTTTGTTGTACAATTTTAGTACTTAGAGGATTAAAACAAGACGTATTAGACATTTTTCCAGGTGTAGCGCATTGATCTAAACTATTTCTACCATAATTAGCATTTAGAATCCGAATTGTTCCTGAATTGCAAGCAATCTTTAAACTTTCGTGTTCACAGGCCTGTTGAGTGAAAACTGAAACATATTATAATATGAGGTTTTAATATAATATATATTTTAAACATGTTTTACCTTGACAAACATTACCACTTGATGGTGTAGTAGAAACTGTAGTAGTTCCAACAGTTGTAGATGCACTACTGTCTGTCGTAGCCGTTGATGTTTGAGGAATGGGAGTAGTTATTGGAGCAGTGCAGTATTCATCTTAAAAAAATAAGCTATTAATATAAAAATAAAACACATAATATACTGGTTTACCTTTACAAACATATTCAACATCTAAATATTTATAAACATCTGGACATTCGTTATTAAATACCGTATTACTGGCCGTGATCGCACAAATTTGTTTGTCATTGCAACTAAAATTAACAAAAGTTAAAACGATTATTTGCTGATATACTTTAAAACATGATAATCACAGATTTGTTTAAATACTTACACATTTGCTAAAATCTCAGTTGTTCCGATAAACACGCAAGACGTTGTATTTATAGATTCACCATGTGGAGCACAAATTAATTTATTTGTTCTACCATAATTGGCACTGATAATTTCAATCGTCTTTCTACTATTACATTTAATTTGTAAATCAGAATTCTGACAGGCTCTTGCTCGCAATACTGAAAATACATGATTAGTATTTTTAAGCAATTTTATTACACATCTTACTTACCATTACAAGTGGGTTCAACCGTTGTGGTTGTAGGTTTAGTAATAGTTGTTGCACTTGTCGTTGTTCGCTCAGATGAAGTAGTAGATTGAGTAGTTGTTGTGGATGTACTAGTTGTTGGAGTAATTGTAGGTTTACTAGTAGTGGTTCTTGTACTTGTCGTTGTCGGTGTAGTTGTTGAAATAGTTGTGGTTTCAGTAGTACTGGTTGGTGTGGTGGTAGATGTAGTCGTAGAACTGGTAGATGTACTAGTCGTTATTGGCGTAGTCCTAGATGTGGATTTAATGGTAGTGGTTGTGGACACACTTGTTGTCGTTGACTTAGTAGTACTAGTAGTGGTAGTAGGTGGAGGAAACAGGCAACCATTTGTAGTGTAATCTAGAAGGAAGCACAGTAAAATATTTTGGTAACAAAATTTTGTAAAACACAATTACTCTGGCAGTAGTATGAAACAGTCAGGTACTGTGATGTATTCGGACAATCGTCTTTGAAAATTGTGTCGCTAGCATAAAGTTCACAACTAAGTTGATTGTTACATCTACAATTAAGATTTATTATTACTGCTACGTGATAGCATAATTTTGTGATACTTACTTTGTCACAACGTATATCAAATCATTGTCGTTACCGTAACACTCGATGTTTGATGAAGAACCATATTGTGGATTTCTACATGTTATAGTATCTATCCTTCCAAAATATGCAGAGTCAATTTTCAGGAATGATCCTTCATTACAAAACAACGTAGTGGTATTATTTTCACAAATATAAATCGTACTCAACGGACAAGCTGCATACGTTATAACAGCTAAAAGAGATATACATATAAAGTATGTAGTATAAAACAATTTTTTATATTTACCCAACGTGAGACATGGTATTATATGTGCAATGAACTTCATTATATTTCCACAGAAACATCTAAAGTTCACTCAACAAATTATTTAGTCGGTTAACCCATTTAAACTTATATAGTGTCTGTTTATCGCCCTATTTAAATATATAAATGCATGATTAAATTTTTTCTATTTTTTCTTTAGATTTATTGTAAATAATTATTAGAATTATGAATTTAAAAGTATTATTAGTATTATATCTAACTTACACCTATATATTTATCATATAAGACTTATTATTGTTAAGAAATTGCAAATTTTAACTAGCCTTGAGAATTATAAATTAAAATTAACATTGTATTAATATAAAATTATTTCTTAACATAAATTTTTAAAATGTTATAAATTTATTAATTAAGTTAAGAAGAATTAAATTATAATTTAATATCATTTTTGAACCATATTTTTGTCAATTGTGAACAAATTATTTCTTTATTAGGATTTGAAAAATAGTGCCATAAATAATAAAAAAAAATTTAATACATACATACATAGAAAAAGATTTAAAAGGACCTTAACGAAAATTGTTCTAAATTATAAGAATATCTTCCAAAGAAAATTTAAGATTTAAGGCATTATAAATGAGCTATAGTTATTTTAATTTTTTATGATTCGACTAGTTCAGTAATCAATAAATTGATAATATATTTGTCAATTTTTTAAGGACTCAATTCACATTTTATTGTACTCAATTTTCAATTATGTCTCCATTTTATAATATATATAATACAATATATTTCTATACATGAAATGCTCATTTTTAACATTTTCGCACTATAAAGCATTTTTTTGTTTTTGGGGGTTCAGAAATCAGAAATTTATACTGACGTCAGTCAGTCTTGTTTTAATTAATTTAATAAGATTGAATACTTTTACATTTAAAGTAAAAATTTGATGTTTGAAAAGTTACGTGAAAATTTGTAAAAAAAAATAAGTTTTTACAGGAGCGAACACATGACAAAAGTTCAATATTCATAACTATTTTACTAATATACTATTATATTATGTATATTAAAATTGTTACTATAAATTAACTTCGAAATCAATCAAATGCCTTGGTGAATGCCCGAACATTCTTTAATTTTATTACAATGAATGTCGGAAACCACTAAAAAATATTTCCTCGCACTAAATTGGTGATGATGTCTATCGTAGAGTTTTCAGACTTTTATAAATTAGTGCAAAAAAATAGTATCTTAATGAAGCAGCTTTTCACTGCTAATCATTTTATAATTTTTAAGAAAAAATTTCCACAAATCTCAGTTCAAGAAATGTCGCTAAGTGAAGCAGCCTCTTCTAATTCGAAGACTCTTGTAAGTTTAAAGTTCATTTGTTCTTATTGATATTATTTTAGTTGTAATTTTGCTTTGTCTATTGGAAAACCTTTCTCGTGTTCTAAGAAATAAGTATAACCTATAGAGTTTATATAATTTTCAACACCATAAATGCATGGTGAATTTCGATATTCTTGATTGATGAATATTGATATTCTTCGGCGTATTTTGGACTAATTAATTAATATTTTGTGAAAAGAATTAAATAAAAGTATGAATTCACTAAATTGCAAGATATATTAAATTTATTTTACATCTAATTTACAAAATCAGTATACTTAACAAACTTATTATTTATAATATATATAGTATACACATTAATTTTCAAGGCTAACAGAAACCATAATATTGACAATAGTCTTGCTCCCCATCGCAATAATAAGTAACCATCAAATAAGGTTGACTGGCTCTACAAGATGAGCCAAATGTATTGTCGTTTGCCGCAATAGTACAATCAGTTTTCCCAGAGCACCTGTAAAATATTGTAATATCAATGAGTTTATTGGTACTTATGCATAAAGAAAACTTACGTATTTCTGACAACTTCCAAAGCACTGGGACTCTCACAAGTTCCTGCGTTAATAGTATTGTTCCACACTCCAGGACAAAATTGATCACTATTTCTTCCATAAGATGCCTGTACAATTGTTAATGTGTGACTATTAGGACATCCAATATGTACATTGGCTAGATAACATGATATAGTAATCATAATACCTAAATTCAAATTCACATTAATATTAATTTGACATTTTCAATATGTAATACTTACCTAGATTTTTAATTGTTGTTGTAGAAGGTTTAGTAGTTGTTATTTCTGACGTTGAAGTAGATGAGAATGTGGTACTTGTTATGATTGGAGCTCCCGTTATTGTACTTGTAACAGATGTTTGAGTTACATTCACCGTACTACTGGATCCTGTTGTCACTGCCCCTGTAGTTGTAGTTCCAGCTTCGGTAGTCGAAGTGCACATAGGATCTGTATGATTAATCAATCAATTGAACTATCTAAACTCTTTAAATCGTACTGTACCTCTACATTCATATGTAACTTCTACATACTTAAATGTTCCCCTGCACGGATCTTCTAGAAAATACGAAGTAGATGCCGAAATATTACATAATGATTTTCCATTGCAACTAAAACAAAAAATTATTAACCTTAGAAAATTTCTTTGCTGTTGTATTACTTTTTCTCCACTAAGTTCTGAGATGAGGGTAAAATACAACTCGTGTTATGTATAGCTGTATTCGGACACAAATTTGAACTCGTTCTTCCAAAATTAGCACTAATAATATTAATGATTCCGACATCACACTGAATAGTGAGCTTCGTATTCTCACAGGCTACTAAAGTATTTTTATAACCTAAAATATTAATAGAAATTTAATTTTATTCTATTTAATTTTATTTAATAATTACCACAAGATCCTGGTCCATTAGTAGTGGTGCTTGTTGATATTATGCCGGTCGTCACTCTTTCAGTTGTTACTGAAGGTTCGAAAGTAGTCGTAACTGGACCTACAGAAGAAATTGCTTCGTTAGATGTAGTTGTTGAAGGTTTAGAAATGGTCTTACTTGTAGATGTGGTAGATCGAGTTGGACCAGTCCAGGGACCATTGTCCGTTGATAGGGATGACGTTGATGACGTGGTAATACATATTTCATCTATTATTGATATTATTAATATTGATGATTAGATACGTTTTCGTAAAAGTTACAATCACTTACCTTTACAATAGTAATTTACATCTAAATATTTTAGCGTTCCCTCACAATTATCACGGAAGTTACTGTTAGTTGTGTTAACAAAACAGTTCGTCAAACCATTGCACCTAAAATGTGTGTGATTAATTTTTATTAAACAGTTTAAACATTAAATTTATATACTTGTTTACTAATGTAGCAGTCGCATCGAAATAGCATGAGGTATTTTTAATAGGTCCGTTAGTGCATACATCAGGGCTGGTTCTACCATAGTTTGCGTTTTGAATAACAATTTCACCTGCATCACAACTTAAATACACTTGATCTTTCTCACATGCATAATTATTCTTAGATGCGCAGATATTTGCTGAAGGCGTAGTCGAAATGGACGTTTTTGATGATGTAGAGGTGACTGGGAATGAAGTACTTGAAGATCCTGGTGCTCCAGAATTAGTAGTTTGCGTGTTCGTTGTCGGTGTTGTAAGTTTCGTACAGTCATCCACTGTAATAGCGAGTTTAATTACATTCATTTTAGTTATATGATTAAATTAAATAAATTTACCTTCACAATAGTAATTAACATCTAAATATTTTAGTGTCCCTTCACAATTATCGCGGAAGTTACTGTTGGTTGTGTTGATAAAACAGTTTGAAAATCCATTACACCTAAAATTTGTGTCGTTAGTCATCAGTAAATTGTTTAAAGGCCACAATTATATACTTGTTCACTAATGTAGCAGTGGCATCAAAGTAACATGAGGTACTTTTAATTGGTCCGTTTGTACATATTTTGGAGCTGGTTCTACCATAATTTGCGTTTTCAATAACAATTTTGCCTTCATCACAACTTAAATAGAGTTTATCTTTTTCACACGCATAATTATTTTTAGATGCACAGTCATTTCCTGAAGTTGTGGTGGAAGAGGAGGATGTTGATGGAGAGTTTGTTGGGACTGCTGTACTCGAAGACCCAGGTGTTCCTGAATTAGTAGTTTGTGTGTTCGTTGTCGGTGTTGTAGGTTTTGTACAATCATCAACTATAATGACAGGTTTAATGATATTCCTTTTAACACCGTAGTTAAATACATTTACCTTCACAATAGTAATTAACATCCAAATATTTTAAAGTTCCTTCACAACTATCGCGGAAGTTATTGTTCGTTGTGTTTATAAAACAGTTTGAAAATCCATTACACCTAAAATTTGTATCGTTAGTCATCGTTAAATTGTTTGAATGCCACATTTATATACTTGTTCACTAATGTAGCAGTGGCATCAAAATAGCATGAGGTACTTTTAATTGGACCGTTTGTACATACTTTGGAGCTGGTTCTACCATAATTTGCGTTTTCAATAACAATTTTGCCTTCATCACAACTTAAATAGAGTTTATCTTTTTCACACGCATAATTATTTTTAGAGGTACAGGCATTTCTTGGAGTCGTAGTTGAAGAGGAGGCTGTTGCTGGTGTAGAAGTAGGTGGCGATAATGTAGTTGAAGATCCTGGAGACCCAGAGCTAGTGGTTTCTGTGTTTGTTGTCGATGTAGAAGGGTTTGAAGTTGAAGAAGGGGATTCTGATGATGTGGAGATCACTGGGGATGAAGAGCTGGAAGAACCTGGTGCACCAGAAGCGGTGGTTTGTGTGTTCGTGGTCAGAGTTGTAGGTCTTGTACAACCATCCACTGTAATTACACATTTTAATATATACGGATTACTATTTATTTAATTAGATTTACCTTCACAATAGTAATTAACATCCAAATATTTTAGTGTTCCTTTACAATTATCGCGGAAATTATTGTTCGTTGTGTTCACAGAACAATGTGACAAACCATTACACCTAAAATGTATGTTATTAGTATTCAATAAATAGTTTAAATATGACATTTATTTACTTGTTCTCTAATGTAATTGTGGCATCAAAATAACATGAAGTACTTTTAATTGGTCCGTTTGTACATACTTCAGAACTGGTTCTACCGTAGTTTGCGTTTTCAATCACAATTTTGCCTTCAGCACAACTCAAATAAAGTTGATCTTTTTCACATGCATAATTATTCTTAGAGGTACAGACATTTCCTGGAGTCGTAGTTGAAGAGGAGGCTGTTGCTGATGTAGAAGTAGGTGGTGATAATGTAGTTGAATATCCTGGAGACCCAGAGCTAGTGGTTTCTGTGTTTGTTGTCGATGTAGAAGGGTTTGAAGTTGAAGAAGGGGGTCTTGATGATGTGGAGGTCACTGGGGATGAAGAGCTGGTAGAACCTGGTGCACCAGAAGCGGTGGTTTGTGTGTTCGTGGTCGGAGTTGTGGGTCTTGTACAACCATCCACTGTAATTACACATTTTAATATATACGGATTACTAATTTATTTAATTAGATTTACCTTCACAATAGTAATTAACATCCAAATATTTTAGTGTTCCTTCACAATTATCGCGGAAATTATTATTTGTTGTGTTCACAAAACAATATGACAAACCATTACACCTAAAATGTATGTTATTAGTATTCAATAAATAGTTTAAATGAGACATTTATTTACTTGTTCTCTAATGTAATTGTGGCATCAAAATAACATGAAGTACTTTTAATTGGTCCGTTTGTACATACTTCAGAGTTGGTTCTACCGTAGTTTGCGTTTTCAATCACAATTTTGCCTTCAGCACAACTCAAATAAAGTTGATCTTTTTCACATGCATAATTATTCTTAGAGGTACAGACATTTCCTGGAGTCGTAGTTGAAGAGGAGGCTGTTGCTGATATAGAAGTAGGTGGTGATAATGTAGTTGAAGATCCTGGAGACCCAGAGCTAGTGGTTTCTGTGTTTGTTGTCGATGTAGAAGGGTTTGAAGTTGAAGAAGGGGATCCTGATGATGTGGAGGTCACTGGGGATGAAGAGCTGGAAGAACCTGGTGCACCAGAAGCGGTGGTTTGTGTGTTCGTGGTCGGAGTTGTGGGTCTTGTACAACCATCCACTGTAATTACACATTTTAATATATACGGATTACTAATTTATTTAATTAGATTTACCTTCACAATAGTAATTAACATCCAAATATTTTAGTGTTCCTTCGCAATTATCGCGGAAATTATTATTCGTTGTGTTCACAAAACAATGTGACAAACCATTACACCTAAAATGTATGTTATTAGTATTCAATAAATAGTTTAAATGAGACATTTATTTACTTGTTCTCTAATGTAATTGTGGCATCAAAATAACATGAAGTACTCTTAATTGGTCCGTTTGTACATACTTCAGAGCTGGTTCTACCGTAGTTTGCGTTTTCAATCACAATTTTGCCTTCGGCACAACTTAAATAAAGTTGTTCTTTTTCACATGCATAATTATTTTTAGAGGTACAGGCATTTCCTGGAGTTGTAGTAGTAGAGGAGGCTGTGTTTGATGTAGAAGTAGCTGGTGATAATGTAGTTGAAGATCCTGGAGACCCAGAACTAGTGGTTTCTGTGTTTGTTGTCGATTTAGAAGGGTTTGAAGTTGAAGAAGGGGGTCTTGATGATGTGGAGGTCACTGGGGATGAAGAGCTGGTAGAACCTGGTGCACCAGAAGTGGTGGTTTGTGTGTTCGTGGTCGGAGTTGTAGGTTTTGTACAACCATCCACTGTAATTACACATTTTAATATATATGAATTACTAATTTGTTTAATTAGATTTACCTTCACAATAGTAATTAACATCCAAATATTTTAGTGTTCCTTCACAATTATCGCGGAAATTATTGTTCGTTGTGTTCACAGAACAATGTGACAAACCATTGCACCTAAAATGTATGTTATTAGTATTCAATAAATAGTTTGAATATGACATTTATTTACTTGTTCTCTAATGTAATTGTGGCATCAAAATAGCATGAAGTACTTTTAATTGGCCCGTTTGTACATACTTCAGAGCTGGTTCTACCGTAGTTTGCGTTTTCAATCACAATTTTGCCTTGGGCACAACTTAAATAAAGTTGTTCTTTTTCACATGCATAATTATTCTTAGAGGTACAGGTATTTCCTGGAGTCGTAGTAGTAGAGGAGGTTGTGTTTGATGTAGAAGTAGCTGGTGATAAGGTAGTTGAAGATCCTGGAGACCCAGAGCTAGTGGTTTCTGTGTTTGTTGTCGATGGAGAAGGGTTTGAAGTTGAAGAAGGGGGTCTTGATGATGTGGAGGTCACTGGGGATGAAGAGCTGGTAGAACCTGGTGCACCAGAAGTGGTGGTTTGTGTGTTCGTGGTCGGAGTTGTAGGTTTTGTACAACCATCCACTGTAATTACACATTTTAATATATATGGATTACTAATTTGTTTAATTAGATTTACCTTCACAATAGTAATTAACATCCAAATATTTTAGTGTTCCTTCACAATTATCGCGGAAATTATTGTTCGTTGTGTTCATAGAACAATGTGACAAACCATTACACCTAAAATGTATGTTATTAGTATTCAATAAATAGTTTAAATATGACATTTATTTACTTGCTCTCTAATGTAATTGTGGCATCAAAATAACATGAAGTACTTTTAATTGGTCCGTTTGTACATACTTCAGAGCTGGTTCTACCGTAGTTTGCGTTTTCAATCACAATTTTGCCTTGGGCACAACTTAAATAAAGTTGTTCTTTTTCACATGCATAATTATTCTTAGAGGTACAGGCATCTCCTGGAGCCGTAGTGAAAGATCCTGGAGACACAGAGCTAGTGATTTCTGTGTTTGTTGTCGATGTAGAAGGGTTTGAAGTTGAAGACCCAGGTGCCTCTGAACTAGTGATTTGCGTGTTTGTTGTGGAAATTGTACGCTTTGTAGTTGATGATTCTGTAACACTAGAATTAGTGGTTTGTGTATTCGTTGTCGCGGTTGTAGATTTTGAATTTGAAGAGGAAGATGTTGATGATGTAGAGATGGTTGGGTATGTTGTACTTGAAGATCCTGGAGTCCATGAACTAGTGGTTTGTGTGTTCGTTGTCCATGTTATGGGTTGTGTACAATCATCAACTATAATAATTTCGTTTTAAGCAAATTAGAGGGGGTTATTTGAAATGATAATATTTTGTTAATCTTAATTTGTCATTTACCTTCACAATAGTAATCAACTTCTATATATTTCAATGTTCCCTCACAATTATCATAGAAATTACGGTTGGTCGAATTAACAAGACAGTTCTCTAAACCATTGCATCTAAAACGGACACAGTTTTTTTATTCTAATTAGTCACATACAGGATTTGTCAAATTACAAATTTTCGATTATAGTAGTAGCATCAAAGTAGCATGAATTTGTTTTAATTGGTCCAGAACTGCATATGCTTGAGCTAGTTCGACCATAATTGGCTCCTTGAATAACAATTTTGCCTTCATTACAGGATAAATTCAATTTATCTCCTTCACAAGCATAATCGTTCTTTGTTTTACACACATTCGTTGACGGTTCTGATGTTGTAGTTGAAATAGTTGTAGTACTACTAATGGGGGGCGTAGTTGTGGTGATAGGACAATTTGTAACTGAAAATTAAATTACTTAAATCAAATTTAGAATTTAATTATGGATAGTACCTTGACATGTATAGTATACTTCTAAATATTTAGAAACGAGGGAGCAACTATCTGAGAAATCTGTACTATTGGCAATCAAAGAACAACTTTCTCTTCCATCACATCTGAAAATTATTACTATTAAAGTAAAATAACCTTTAAAATTTTGTGAAATAAGAAAATCGTAAACGAATCTCAAGATGAAATCACATTTAGTTTAGGAGTCCTGTTATTAGATTAGTTTACCTGTATGATGCATATTTTTTGGAAGATGGATTGTAGCACGTTGCGTTAGATGCACTATTTTGAGGGCAAATATCTGAACAAGATCTACCATAATGTGCATCTAATATTTTAATAGTTCCACTTGCACATTGTAAATTCATAATATCATTTTCACATACGATTTTTGATTCGATTTCCGTATTAGCTACGAAATAAATTATTACTATATTAACTTTTAGGTATATAGTATAAACGTACTTTTGCAGTAATAGTCCACTTCCAAATATTTAGATATTCCAGAGCAAGAATTTGAATAAAAGTTGTCTGTGGCTTGTAGTGAACAGGATTCTTTACCATTACACCTTAAAAATAAAAAGTTTATTTAAGCATTACGCATTTAAGTTAAATGACTTACAATAATTTTGTTATTTTCTCGGAAATCGGTGAAATGCATGTCTCAGATTTGAAAGAAGGTGAAGAACAAACTTCCGTCGAAGTACGACCGTAATTAGCATCCAGAATTACAATTTCTCCATTAGGACAGGATATATCTGTACTACCTCCTTCACAGGAAATTTTTTTAGAAGCTGAAAATTAATCGTTTTGTTTTAAAAAGTTAAATTATTTAAATTTTTAACTTACTACAGGAGGGTCCTGGTAATGGTGTAACTGTTGTGAATGTGTTGCAGTCATTGTTATCTGAAGAAACAAAAAATTAGTGTTTATAATGGATATGTGAAAATTTATCATTAATTACATTTGCAAATATATTCGACCTGCAAATACTTGAATATTCCAGGACAAGAATCACTTCCAAAAGTTTGTGTATTAACAGGAATATTACAATGTTCTTTGGTGTCACACCTGAAATCAGAATGCTTAGAGATTTTTAACATGCAGTTGATTAACAACGTACAATCCAGATACGACTGTAGTGGATGCTAGGGTAGTACAGTTAGTATTGTAAATTTCTCCAACTGTACAATACTCATTTGTAGTTCTACCAAAATTGGCACCCAATATTATTATTGAACCACCAACACATTCTATTGACATGATATCATTCTCGCACGTAATGTGTTCTTGAGCTAAGAAAAGTAGTAATGAACATTTAGTTTAAGTTTGTGTATGTGTCCTTACCAAGATCTGGATTTATAGTTGTATCACAAGCACCTGTAGTAGTAGTAGTAGTAGTAGTTGTAGTAACAATAGACGAACTTGTTGCCGGCGAGGTTGTAGTTGTTTGCTTATTTGTTGTTGTAGTTATCTTTGTTGAAGTTGATGATGTTGACTGAGTGGTTGTTGATGAACGAGAAGGACTAGTTGTCTGGTCATTTTCGGTTGTAGTTGTACAAGGAATTGGTGGATCTAGATGTGTACATAAAATATTAGAATCATGTTATAAAACTGGGTATTACTTTGATATGCTAGACTCACAAGGAATATTACTACTTCATTGAACGATATTTATGTTATAGAACTTATACATGTAAAGAATTGGTGATATATATACCTTGACATGCGTACACCACAGAAAGGAATTTTGAATAGCCCTCACACGGATCACCACCAAAAGTTGTATCATTAGCAACCAAACTGCAAGACTTTTTGCCATTGCATCTGAAAAATAATAATAATAATAATATAAATGTATGATGTCCTTGAATCTCTGTTAAATATTGAAATCCTGAATTCTTGAGACATATTTATTTATCAATCTTTATATTTACCAGTCTATTAAGCAAATAATCCTTCTGGCCAAGTGGTTTCTCAAATACATACACACATTTATCCACTAATAAATAATCCACCACCTGGTGACACCCAAATGGTAGTATCTGCACATTAGTTACCTCTAAATACTTATATGTATTAGAGAATAACTCAAATTACACACACCAGACGATTTAAGAAAATTTACCTGTCTTTTCTATGATTCAACGTAATAGTATATATCACGAACAACTAGGTGGCGCCACATGAAAAAATAAATAACTACCGGTTGCTACTAGATGACACTGTATGGTTTGCTTTATAATTAAGTAAAATATGGTAATTATCTATCTGTTTGATTCACTGTTAACAAACTGTCGTGACCGATTGTAGAAAAGATTAGTTTATTATACTTACGCAATAAGGACTCTCCGATTTGAACCAGGGCTGTAACAAGAGTCTATACCCGTATTTCCTACGGCACATTGTACATTATCTGTTCTTCCATAATTCGCAGATCTTAAAAGGATAGTGCCTCCGCCACAATTTAAATTTAAGGTATCGCCTTCACAAACAACAATAGACTTATCTGAAAAATATTATTAGTTAAACACATTTTTTTTAACTATTATTTTCCAACCAGATCCAACAGCCGGAATTATTGGAGGACAATCCGTCACAGTTGTAGTAACTGCATGTGTGGTGGGTGATGCGGTTGTAGATAATATTGATGTAGTCGATTCGGTTGTTGTAATTGCTTCAGTTGTTGTTGTCGCACATGGAACTGGAAAGAATAGACAGAAATTATCAATAATAATATATAAATCTTCTTAAGAAATATACACACTTAGACAAGCATAAACCACAGAAAGGTATTTTGAATAGCCAGCACACGGATCTCCACCGAAAGTTGTGTCAGTCGCATTGAGGGAACAAGATTGTTTACCATTGCACCTAAATTAGATAAATATATTTGTTTTTTAAAACTATTGGTTGTTTTTAAATTAATAGTGAAAATTTTTAATAATCACTTACGCTCTTAAAACGATTCTATTCGATCTAATACTATAACAAGTATCAATGTTTGTATTTCCAACAGGACATTGTACATTATCCGTTCTTCCATAGTTAGCTGATTGCAAAATTATAGTGCCTGAATCGCAGTTGATATTTAATTCATCATTTTCACAAACTACTATATTTGTACCTAAAAATTATTGTTCGATAATAAAACACTTAATTACTGTAAGTGAAATTAAACATAATTAATTATAAAATTTAGTGTTAATAAATTAATTTAAAGTAAATTCTTTATTTATTTATTTATTAATCTATTGCTCATACATATGCAATCGATATGTTAATGGCTTTTATCAAAATAATTCAAGGTCTGGCGGTTGTGAATATAAAAAGTTCATTCAAGTTTTCTAATATGTTTGTCGTATACAATAATTGATTTATTTAAATGGATATATATTTGTATATTGTTACTTACTGCTGGTAATTGTTGGACTGCATTCTGAAGAATCTGTAAAAACGTTAATATTGGTCTCGATGAGTATGTAAAAGTAATATAATAGCTTTTAATTATTCTTTAATTAGAATAATCAATAAATGACATCTACTGTGTTAAATGTATATAATCTTTATAATTTATTGAGAGGTGATAAGTGCCGAAGTTATTGTACCAGAAATGATTTTTACAAAAAACCGTGGCCAGTTATTATTTTGCAAATTCGGATATTTTTAGTTTTAGTCCTTACCTGATTGGGCCTTGGTAATACTTAGGGCTGAAAAATATATTCAATTAAATGTTATCGTAAATAATCATAATTGTATCACTTGACTATGTCATGTGATATCTTACCATAACAAGATAAAGCTACCCACATAAGGCAAGACTTTATCATCTTTATGCCGGTTAAAGTGTCACTAAAACTCCAATTAAGAAAGTGTTAAGCCATTAATATTTTTAGGCTTATATACTTCTTTTATCTGATAATTTGAATATGTAAAATTTCTAATATATTTTCATCTTTTAACAACCTAATTAAATGACGTCGAAAACTTTTTTAAAAAATATATTGTAATCCAAGTCTATTCGTATGATAAATTATGTGCTTATCTGGCAATAAAAGGCACAAAATCTTCATTTGTATTCAGTTTATTCATAACGGTCAGGATTTGCATCATTTAAACGCAATAATTCACATTATACTTTTAGATACCACCATGCAATTGGTAGTATCTATAAAGTATCTTCATAATTTAGGCTGAATTTAACTACTAATAATATTTTTGCAATGCGAATTGCATTATTAAGTGTTGAATTGTTCTAATATCTATATCTTAACTTAGTTATATATAAATTTGACAACTAATAAATGATAAAAAGTCAGTTTAATAAGAAACAAACGCTATTGACTATAATTTGAGGCATATTAATTATTAGGGTAGTCTCACTAAAATATTGGATAGTTAGGAAATTTTAATTTGCCACTATTGTAAGTACTTCTGAATTAAACAGTCCATCACTGAATTTAATAATTTAATTTCAAAAAAGTAGTGCATATTTTTAAATTCTTCTTACGAACTTATTTCTTTTAACCTGAAAAATGGATAAATATCAGATAATGACTGATCTCATTAAATCTACTAAACAGTTAAGTACAAAAATTTATTTTTATCTGTAACAATATGTTATATGTATTATATCCATTACATTCATTATTATTAAAAAATGTCTATTGCTGTTCAGCACATAGCTTATTGATATTACTACAAAATTGCAGCAATGTTTTTCATATTTTCTATACATATATCAATGACTCCGTTATTGAAATAGCAATTATTTGAATAAAAGTAAAACAAGTTCAACAATTTTGAACATGTAAGTCGACTTGTTCATTGAATCTAATTATTCCATTCTTTATTAAAATTCATATATTGTTTAACTTAATTTCAATTTAATATTAAGCTTTTAATTTATTTCATTTTATTAATATTAATTATGAATTGCAATATGAAGAACTCTTTGAAAAATAATACATACATATAAATTAATTAATTTTTATTAAAAAACTAATTTTGCTTTAATATTAACATTTAAGTATTTTTGTTTTAAAAATATTAGTAATTAACTATAATTGTTATTTAATATTATTTAACTGCACAATTGCATAATTGTGCCGAAATATATTTCAATTCACATCAGAGCATTCCCATCATTATTTTACAAAGGTTTTTTCTATAAAATTTATTTATGTATCCTTTTTATTTTTAGTTAATTCATATTAAAATCAGTTTAAGAGCTTTTAATTATAAAATTCTTTAGTATTTTCAATAAGTAAATCGAATTCAATTAAACAATTATTGATAGCAATTACTTTAATTCATAATATTCTTTTCTAAACATTATGCTTACACTTTTTTATATTTCTTAAATTTTCTATATAAAAATTATAAAAATAAAACACATGATTATTTATTCGATAGTTTATTCCGATTATAACACCCAACTTCAATATTTAATATAAATATAAATTGTCTTTGTACATCATTAGTCATCGCACATGTCATTGTCCTCTGAAAAAGAAAATATGTATATTTATATTATCAATAAAGATAGATTTATATTAAAAATTACCAGTGCAGTAATAATCAACAGACAAATATTCTTGACCTCCAGGACAAGGTTTACCAAAGAATAAGCTTTGTACTTGAATCTCGCAGGAAGGAAGATGGGCACACCTGAAAACTCGGTATGAAAAATATTGATTTACATAAAATAATAAAGATATGCATACCTGTTTCTAACCAGTTGAATTGCGTCGTCAGCAGAACATTCCTCTTCACATTCTTCATCATTAGTAGGAACATTCTTTAATGGACATTCTTCAGAGTCCTTTCCACCTCGTCCATAAAAAGATTCGACGATTACTAATTCCTGATTACTTGGGCATTCTAATTTCAAAGATTGTCCATGACATGCTGTTTTAGATTTCACGACTAAAATTTAAAAAATATTTATTTTATGTATTTTTTTATATTAAATTTCAATTACCAATTGGTTGATTGCTCTTGCACTGATAATCAATAGTAAGATATTTAGAAATTGATTCACAAGGATCTCCACCAAATGCAGCGTTGTTTACATTTATAGAACAACTAACTTTCCCTTGACACCTGAAAAAATAATATTGAAAGCAGTTAAGAAAATAAGAATTCTTTCAGTTAAGTTGTTACTTACTTAGTTTGGACAACGGACGACGAATTTTCGGAAACACAATTTGTATTAGCGGTAGATTTTTTTGGACATATGGCAGCATCACTTCTGCCGTATTTTGCACTTTTAATGTTAATGGTAGTATCAGATGGACACGTTATATCAACAGTGGTACCTTCACAACCAATGGCAGTTCTTGTGTTTGTTGCTAAAAGATAATAGTTAATTAAGAGTAAAGTAAAAATAGAAACTTTTGCTATTACCTGGTACGCAACTATGTTTAACAGACAGGTATTTTTTAGTACCTCTACAAGGGTCGCCACCGAAAACGTTTGAGTCTGCTGGTACAGTGCAATTTTCTAGTCCTTCGCATCTGTCAAACAATAATATTTAGAAACTAGTTTTATTATACATAAGATAATATTACTTTGTAACTACAACAGACAGAGAATTAATAGAGTTACAGTTGGTGTCTTGAGCGGGTCCTCCGCACGTGGTTGCATCAGATCTGCCGAACACAGCGTCATTTATTTTAATAACTGTACCAGATGGGCAGGTTATTGCTAAATTGGTGTTCTCACAAGCAATTTGTTCAGCATCTGTGAATTTATTGTTTGTTTATTCATTGATAAAAATTTGTCTTATTTAAGTACTTACTGGGATTTGATGTTGAAGAAGTTACTGGTGCTTCAGTTGTAGGAATAGTAGGATCTGCAATGGAAGAAAATTAAAAACTATGTTTGAACATTTTTAAAAATATGCTTACTTATGCAGTCATATTTGAGAGTTAAATATTTCCTGGTACCTGGGCATGGGTCTTGTTTGCCAAAAACTGATGCTCCAACAGCAAAGAAGCATTCTGTATTATTGTTACATCTATAATAATATAATAGAGTATTATGGTTTAATAATTTAAAAAAAAATCTGCACTTACTTTGTTTGAATTGTTGATAAAGAAGAAGATAACTGACAACTAGTTGTTTGTATTGGTCCAGGACATGTGGTGCTATCAGTTCTACCATATAATGTAGATACAACCTTTATTAGAGTTCCAGCTGGGCAAGCCAAACTCAAGGCATTGTTTTCACATACAGTAATAGTTTCCAAACCTAGAAATCGAAAAATTAAATGGAACATTTAAAAAATAGTCATATAGCCAGAGCACTATTTGTATTCTTATTCTGAGCTACAAATTTTTATTCTATTGGGGTCTCAAGTTTAGAAATTGTGAAAACTCATTTTAGGGATCAAAAAACAAAATTAATATATTAAAAGAAATTATTGCGTTTAATATGGTAAAACTTTATTTCAACTTTCTAAAACTTTTAGATATAAGAAAAGTTATGTTTAAACAGTGAAATATAATTTGATTTGTGTGTCTTTACACGGGACCTATTTAAACTCAATTTTTAATAGATCAATTTTAAAACCACAGTTTATTTGCCAAACGTAATTGAAAGTTCATATTGAACTTTTAATAAAAGAACTTGATTTCCGGCTGTAATTTGGGCCAGCAATTTATATTCGTACAAACATTATTAATTACTTACCATAAATTCCGTCAAACTGTTGAACTAAAATACGAAATTATAAAATTAGAATTGCAATTTTAATAATAAAATTTAGTTTTATGACGTACCGAGAACTGATAATAAGTATATGGCGATGATGGACCTCATTATGTTGTGGAACTAAACCTGAAAATCACAGATAACAAACGCGTTTTTAACTATATATTCGACTGATTATCCGGGGTGTCGAATAATTTATTATGATAATTGGACTAAACAAATATGTTATAATGAGAAATTTAATGAATTTATTTTTTTATATTATGTTAATTTTACGGCTTTTTTAACTAATTAAAGAAGTACATACATACTAATATATTACCAAGAAACATGCTTTAATTTCACGAAAATATTCTGACGTGTTTACGTATATTAAATTCTTTATTTCTTCACAATTAACATACTATTTTTGTAAATTATCATTCAGTTATTAATGTTGTTAATAAAACTTTAGAACTGTTATTTGAATTGAACATATTCAATATAAAAAGATTTGTTGATAAATTTTCTAGATCCATCCCAACCGATCCACCTGTATATCGGGAGAAAGTAATATTGCCCGGATGATTTATTACGTTTATTATAGACGTATTGAAGGACATCTAAAACTTGTCACTGTGATACCTTGTATCCACATTGTCAGCTTTGTTCCTTCGACGTCTTTTATCCGGGACGGGTTTTCATCAAAAATTCACTCGGTCACCGGAAAATTGTGGTGTGTTATTGTCGGAATTCAGTTATACGGGTAGAATTGACAAATAAAATATATGACACAAATATTTTTTGGGTTTTGTGAGGATACCGAGCGTGACAATAAAGAATGGTGAACAGAAAGCTAATTAAAATGCAATTTTAACAGTTAAAAATGATGAACAACTATTAGGACTTTTCCTATTGTGGTAAACAGTGAGAATTTGAACATGTAATACTGACTTGTTCTCATAGAATGTCATACATTTGTTCTTGTTCTGGCCCTAAGCATTAGTAGCTCCACAAATACAATAATTCCTGTGATATTCGCGAAATTGGTTCCTCTAAACCTGTTTAGTTTATACCCAAACCAATATTGAATATAACATGGAATCTATCTCGTTAACGAGATGATCGAATAAGGCAAAAACTCAAATAATATACAGTACTGGCTATAACTACAGTAAGTTATTAAAATATATTAAATATGAGCTATATTTATTGAATTGGATATCAATACTTACTGTTTTTTCTGTTATTGTTGTCTGCTTTGCAACTGGTCAATCCAATTTTATTCTTTAAAAAATCGTGTACTTTTTTATTTACAATTTACAAAATGTGCAAATTTTTTACTTTATAATTTTTCATTTCTCTCTGTGAATTTAAATCGATTTTTTTCTAGCGATTTTTGCTTGAAACTTGCTTTGAAATTAATTAAAAATATAATACACCGTTACCAAGACCGAGAGAAACAAGAAGAGCTATCCAAGAGTTTACAGTTAAATAGGACAATAGCTTTCCGTATTATTAAAACATTTTTTATTATAAATATATACCATTAGGCAATACATAACATCTAGGACACTCGGTATATCAAAATGCTATCTCGTATAGGTAAATGGTATGGGGAGAGCAGACTTTTCGAATATTTTTCACTTTTCGATCACTTCTGGTTTCGCCGGAAATGGTCCCGTTTTCGAATTTTTAAATAGGCAATTCTTGGCATTGTTAGATTCACCAAAAAGTCCTCTTTTCTTAAAGTGTCTCTCAAAAAAGGGTTGCAATTTGATGTGTAAAAATATACAGAGTATTCCATTTAAAAATTCGATAACAGAATCATTTCCGGCGAAAACTCCTCTCTCCTTACCATTTACCTATACCAGATCTCATTTTGATATACCGAGTGTCCTTGTCTAATGGATTCGTTGATATCTTGTATACAATAATATATATTGTAAATATAGTAGTTTGTAGTTGCAGTAGTTGTATATAAATAATGTAGTAAATTAATATTATTTTAACACTTCACATTAAATAAAAGAATTAACGCTAAAATATTTGAAAATGACAACCATATTCTCATTTTATTTATCTATTTAAATTGATAATTGCAAAGGTAATGCATTCAAATTGAAGCTAAACAAATTAAAGTACTTTTATAATTTTAATAATTTAAATTTTTATAGCTAATAAATAGAATTAAAGGAATATCATTTATTTAAAAAATTTAATTTTACCTTCAGAGCATAGTTTTATACCAATTTCAAATAATTTTAATTTAAAGTAAATGAATTATTTAAAAAAATAATTAGTAAAATTTCATCAACATAATTTAAATAGAATAATTTAAAAAGAGTAAAAACAAATAAGTAGGTTCGTTAGTGATAAAATATGGTTTATGAATATTTAAATGATGCCAGCCTTCGGCAAATTGACATAGATAATTAAAGATAATCCTATATACTGTAATATTCAGTAAAAGTTCGGAAATTCCATGTACATTACTCCGAAATTTAATATATAATAATTGCAATGGTACAGTAATTAATATATCTGAAGTGCTATGATAAAACATCTTTGGAAAGTAATTTTTTAAGTAAAAACTACTAATGTAATAAAATTATTTATTTAAATTCCTGTTATAATATGAAATTTGGTCCAATGTACTATATATAAATTTGATTAATACAGTTTTTGATAAATCACAAATTCTTAAAGTTGTATTACTATTTTTTTTTCAATTAATAAATATTGATATATTCTAAATTTTAACACTTATCTTTGTATTTAAATATGATTATATTTTGTAAAATACTCGCCTTTATCTGTTCAGTTTTAATTAATATATTAATATTAAATAAGACAATACGTTTTAGAATATTATTTAAAATAGCGGTTAAAATAATAATTAAACAACACAGTATGTCTTTCATTTCTAATAAAAAAATGAATTATGTTCAATATGTAGAAACAATATTTCGAGATGGATTTAGTCAAACGAAACAACCCCATTTTGATAGGCATCGACATTTGTAATGGAAATATCGAAGGATGTACGTACGTACGTACGACATAAAATGGGGGTGGTCTATATTGGGATAGCGATAAAACTATCCCGCCATAATAATCCGGACATGGCGCGCCCGATAAATTTGAGCGGAACATTGATTGACATCAGTATGCGTCGAAAGCAATAAATATTAAGTATTGGAGACTCTTTATTCCGTCTACCAATACATCAGAATTTTTTATCGCGCGGTAGCTAAATGTTTCTCTTTATCTGTTTTTTTATTGTCCCTCAGAAAGTTTTCAAGGCTAAATTCTCATCCGATTTTTTACATGTACCCAATAAAAATCTGCAAAACTTTCTACCCTCCTCTTAAGTAAATGAGACATTGACACACGCATGTTTAGTTCAGATCTGCGGTGCCGAAATGCCTTAATATGTGAGGATTTGTCATCGCAGGTTTTTGGAGAGCAAATTGAAGCATTTTCAATGATAAAGTTGTTGAGATTATATAGAACTCTGAAAGCGTCCAAACATTGACATAGGTTTTATGCAAAGTAAAAAAAGACGCAAGTTATTTGAGTAGCTTTCTCGCGTTATATCAAAGAAAATATATTCCTAGAAAACTATAGTTTTCCCTATTTTGTCGCCGGGGACAAGCATTATCTGTTTACCTCGATTTCACTCCGGGGCCTCTCGTGAAACTTACCAGGGCATTATACTTGCAAAACAACCTCTATACCTATCATATTTTATCTACTCTAATGGATCCTGTGCAGTATCTTCAGTATCACGGATCTATTGCGACAATATAAAATTTCTCTCCAATGAATTGATCCGTCTAGGAATAATCCCTCAAATGTTAAAATAATTATTATGCACAATAGCATGTTTGCCAAAGTTAAGAATTGCACACATTAATTTCGTTATTTTAATGATGCTTTTAAATGTGTAAGTAGGTAAATTTAAAAGAACGATTTGGTTGTGTTGTACTTGCTTTTTAAAATTCTAAACAGATAATTAAATCAGTGAGGAAGCCAGCATTTTCACTCGCTTGACTTGACCGAGGCATTATTAAATTAAGGCGTTTGGAGGATTTTAGATTACGATATCGTCCTATTAATTTGGTGCTCCACTTACTCACTTTAGCTAGTTTGAGTTTATAAGAAGGATACAACGTACATTATCAATCACTATCGATCAATTAAACGAACATTTCCTTTGGACTAAACGAAATTGCACGACAGCCCCGGTAACATTATGCAGATCCCAAACCTAGTTCAATATTACTCCCGAACTTTAATGCACTATCTCACAAAAAAAAGTTCCGCAATAAAAAACACGTTCGGAAATGAATTAACGGTTTTTTTAAAAACTGGTGCGGAAAATCTGATTTGTTCGAAAAGCCGGGTTCCTTGATATTCTATACGCCGACATTTATTTGTACAACGTACTCTCGGTGCTTTTGTGGTCAATGGTAATTCTGTCTATTTTTCCCGTTGAATAACCAAGGCTGGTTGATTCGATGCTTCCGTGGAATACTCTCGTGCACCACCACATTTTTATTTGTTTGTGTGTTAGCTGTTGAATCGCGTACTTTAATTTCTATTGACGTTTTGTTGTTTTGTTACGTTAAATTAAGCTTTGAAATGGGAAGGTAAGAGGAATAATGTGGGCAATATTATTAAATGCGTAAAAAAATCTAGACGAAAATAAGTACTTAGTCGTTAGAATCCCAAACACATTTTGAAATATACAAAAGCGTAATTGATTATATTATATAATTTACTTAACAACTTTTTTAAATTTCTGCTATTCCCAAGGTGTATACTTGACGATATTATTATGAGTTTTCGTACACTATTTATCATCTGGTTTAGTGACAAGGGAACCCTAATTAAAAGCCAAGTCTCCCTCAATGTTTTTGGGAAAAATGGACCCCTGTACGCATTTTGAACCATTAACTTACAGAAGCCCGAGCCTCGTACATGTTACCTTTTTCCGAACTTCCTCGGTCATTTATCTTTTATCCATAAATTTAGGGGATGCACACGGCGAAATGAATAGGGTGGTCTGCTGTGTAATTTGCGTCATTACTTTTACTCGTTATTAGATTTTTGCTTTTAAAAATAAATAGGGCCATTATTTATGAGAACACAAACGAGATGTGTTTTATAAAAATATAACCTTCGGAAGCGCTCTGTTTTTAAGTTAATTGATGCAATCGAAAATGTTTTTACACATAAATTTTTCTTCGTGCTTTAGCAATTTATGATATTCAACTTCGACACAAATGCTATTCTCTCATGAGAAGTTATTAAATGACGGAGATAATCATTGTGTCAATTTTCCTTCAAATTGTGCTGAACGTCAATAAAAATGAATGAAAACCGCTGTTGAAAGTGTCAAAAGAGTAAACGCAATTTATAAAATCGAAATTCGAACGTTATGACGTTTGGTAATGAGTGCATTCATTGTCACTGATAAAACATTTAACTCATTCCGCAGCAGATATAAATGAATGTGTCAATAAAAAAATAACACTAAACATTTTATCATTATTATTTTTATTAATAATTCAATGTGAGGATATTGTAACGTATGTAACTTTAATGCTAATACGTTTTCTTAATGTAATAGCTTTTTTGAACCAGTACTTTAACAAAGTAGTTATTTGAAATTATTTATTTGTTTCCATTCGTTGAATGTCCATTTTTATCACGTTCTTCAAAGGACTGTTTAACGAACGTAAAGGGAAAGATGGAACATTTTATCCCTCGGCTGCAATACCGGGAACTATTTTTGATGGCCGTCGTAAAAAGCCAAACATTTATTTTGCAATATACAATGCAGTGTGGAACACCCTCATAATCATTTTTATTGGCTCTTATCTAATCCGTTATTGGGAACGTTAACTTTTTTCACGGCGTTTCAGTGGCGTATAACACACTTTAAAGTCGAGATATTTGATATATTTATGGTATACTGGAAGTTTACTGCACAATATGTACCTCATTTCACCTGAATTTTAAAAAAGAAGCGACTACAAGCAACTAGTCTTAATTAAAATTTAAATTGTTACAAAGTTGTAACTTTTCTTATTTTTAGTTATATTTATTGTATTTATTATATATAACCTTTTCATTTTATTGATTAGTATAACAGCAAAAATAATGGACACTATTGGGTACGGTGGTGAGCTTTCCAATAATAAAGGAACAGGAGAACATATTTTGTGATTTCTATGTTTATGGCTTTCTTGACCCGACTCGCCACGTTCGATGCAACTGAAGTTAATCTCCGTACAAATAAAAAATAATGTATATTTAATGATTTTACTTTAACAGTAAGTCAGTATTATATCGAAGGTATATTAATATAACTTTTATATTACTGTATCTCTTTGCCTAAATATAATTAATATTCGTTATAGACTAAGACCGTTAATGTATTTATTTTTGTTAGATATCAAATTTATTTGGAAACCCTTTATATACTTACTTTATCACAAGCTAAACAGAAAGTACGGTTATCCTATTACTAATTAATTTATACATAAGCAAGTTTGCCAAGTTGGGGTAGCTGGGTTTCCTATTACATCAGCCTCAGACCTAATATCTCAGCATTCGAAACAAGTTAAGATTTTAAAATCAAACACAGAAATGTATAACGTATTTTGAAACTCCATTAATTTTATAATTATGTTTATATTATGTTAATATTGAACGCATAGTATTTTACTTTTGCTGCCTAATGATCTGTTGGTCTAGTTAGTAAATATTCATGAAAAAATTTAACTAAATTTCGTATGTGTACATCAAATTTAGTGGGTTTATTTAAATTGCCCAAAACTTGACGCCAATCCATAAAAGGGTCTTTATCTCACGTATGAACTGATCCGATTGCAAGCACATAATATAATATGGCACAGCACAACGCATTTAATAAAGGCATCGGATACGGCACTGGTCCCCCACGTAGTACGGGGGTCGCGCGCGGAAAAATTATGATTTGTGTGTCGGCGTACTTTATGATCCGGAAAAATAATAAGTGCGGTCTGATGTGATTGCCTTTAAAACTCCAGTAATGACGTGTTACATGGTTCCATGCTTGAAATGCTGCCGTGGGGGGCGGGACTAATGTGTAATGTCAGTAGTCATTTGTTTTGTGTGCAAATTGCTCGCCTACCTGATGGTTTTATACGGTCGCGTTTAATGTATTGGAACACCGCAAGGGTCAGGATTCGAGGATAATCAGTTTATTGGGAATTTTTTATTGCCATTTTGCGTGATTCTACAATCCAATTTGACAAAGTCGCGAAGCACCAAGCTGGTTGTTTAATGGGTATATGATGTGTGTCCAAAATTCATATCCACACTCTGATACTTATAAATGCATTAAATTAATTTGGAAATATTTGGTGTTATGTGCGTTTTGTAGTCCCTGTGTAATATTAATTTTTGACCCCACGCATGGAATTAGATCGTCCGTTGATATGAGTAGAAAAATTAAGTATGTTTACAAACTTTGGGGGTTACTATCAAGATTAAGAAACTATAAAACTTAGATCATTTACACCACGTTCGAGTACAGTGTATTATTAAGAAAATCATTATTTCACGTAATTTATTACGGGGTGTTGGATTGTAGCTTACCAACTAAAAAGGTACCTGTGAGTACTTCTCAAGAAATCTCATTCTTGGAAAACAAAGTTTGCTTTACCATTATTCACTTTACAGCTCTCCGCTGATGAAGCTACGATTTATATATTTTAATATAAACTGTTTTGCACTTGTATGTATTTACGGTTTACAATTACTTTCTAAATATTAATATACTAAAACGGTGCAAATAATCGTAACATTTCAAAAGAAAATTGTGCGGTGGCCGATGCTCTTTACGAAGAAGAAAAAAGTCAAAATGAGATATCAAATCGACCAAATGTGACACAATCGGTGATTAAACGATTTTACGAAACGGTTACTAATGAAAGAAAAGCTGGACATGGACGAAAAAGAATAAATTCACCACAACAAGACCTATAATTAAGTAAGTAGAAGTAAGTAACCAGCACTTTACTGCAACAACAATTTTCATTGACTTATAATGTAAGAATAAGTCAGGACACTATAAGGAGAAGACTAAAGGAAGACAATATAACTCCATACCGTGCTCCAATAAGTCCCTTATTGACTGCAACACATCATAGGGATGGACTGAATTTTGCTCGAGAGTATCTTCATTGAGTCTAGGTTTTCTTTATACAAGCGAAATCCTAAAATCTCATGTTGCACCCTTTGCATGCATGTTGCATTTAATGGTAAGGAGCTAGAAGTCTGGACTTAAATCGTATTGAACATTTGTGGGACCATATGGGAAGACAAATAAGAACACTTCAACCACCAGTAACCACTTTAAGCCAACTAGAGGAAAAGATCATAGAAATTTGGGAGGGCATTATACAGGATGTCACAAGAACATTAATTTTAAGTATGAGGCGACGTTGTCAAAAGGTCATTAATGCAAGTGATGGAAATACTCTATATTAGTGAATATAAACTTAACTTGAAAAATGTTAAAATTTTGTCATATTTAATTATTTCTCCTATCACATTTTATTTTTTTCTTTTTCAATAAATATTGATAGATTTTTCTTAAAATTGTATCCTTAATTTATTGAAAAAAAAAATATATATATATATATAAAAGAAAAGAAACATTTCATTTTTGTTAATTTTTTAAAGTATTCCATAATTTTTCGGGGTTGTGTATGTATTTTAAATAAGAAATAATTTAAAGAATAGGGTTTTGGATGTATGAGTAGCACCTTGAAGAGAGACATGATGCAAAAGTAGACCAATAGTGATACATCTTTGGATAATGCCAAGAGAGTTATCAAAAGACTTGTCATTCAATTTTTCAATTCATTTTTTTCACTAAAACTTTAAATACTTATTTATGCATCAGGAATATGTCCCTTTAAGGTGGTGCGCCAATATGCGGACACCCTATATATTTCGTATGGAACTTCTGGGTGACTTACAAAATGTGTAATGAACTACCCCTTAAATATGAAATAATTCGTTTGCTTGATATACATACATTTGTAATTTAGTTGACAAAAGTTGGCTCCACAATGCGTGCTCTAAAAATTGATTTAATGTACCCACAGACATTTTAAAAACTTTACATGGCCATAAGACTTGATAATTAGACTGCATAAAAACTTTACGATAGTCTGGGCCGGGATGAAAAATTGGATTTCGTCCATTCAGTTTTACGGTGCATTAGATAGTTCGTTGGCGGCTGGATCGGGCCGGTTCCACGTTTGCCGGCTGTAAATTCGAAAGTCGCGAATAAAGGGTGTTGCCGAGAATTTCGCGAACTACATCCAGAACGCTTGTTACGCGCACCAGGAATGATTTAGTACAGAGCGTTGTAGACGCTAACGACCATGGCGGCAATGTGTTATAATTAAAATTCATAGGACCAAGCCGACTGTTTATAAAATCCGAAGGCGTAGAAGGACCGCTTTTATGGCATGTAAACTGAACACCGAAACTGCCGGAGCTCCCGTATTGATTTAAAACTTCGGCAAATTTGCGGGGCTTCGGTCGCCAAGAAATAGTCCGGACTTATAAAAAGTCTTGACATGTTATTTGGAGGTCCCAGTTAATGTGGCCGCAATTTCTTTACACTACATCCAATAAGTTCGGGTACAAAAGGCTGGTTGATTGGCCAGTTACCACATAAATTAAATTCTGCTAAGCGGTATAACTATTTATGTATGCATATTCAAAAATCTTTTATCAACGATGTTATTAAATAGTTTATTTCTGGACTCAAGTTCTTTAAGACCTTAAGGCACTTTTTTAACACTCTGTATTTCTTCTAATATACTATAAGCCTAATTTTTAAAGACGTATTTAAATATAGAAGCCATTTGAAATAAGAAAGTTGCTATCCTCAAATTTAAACATGTTCTTATTATATGTAAAATAGTTAAACTTTTTTGAAAGTCTTTGAACTTTGTTCTACAGGAAGTTTAATCTACAATTAATAGTATCAATAATTCAGTTAGATATAAGTTATGCGAAAATATAAATAGAATATGAAAATTTTTGTTTTTGTTTGTTTTTCTTTACCAGTTGGCGTATCATAAAATATGTAGATATGAAAAGAATCTTAATCTCACGTATGCACCTTATTGAGGTACAAATTCAAGCTTATTTGATGATGTAAAAATGTGGTATTACAAAATTATAAAAACGGTGTTGAAAGTAACTTTTTAAATAAATTTGTAAGTACAATATAAGTTTTCTATACTTCTTAACTTTGAAATTTTCACTTTTTTGACGTCATTCTCCATTGTCTAAGCGTATAATATCTTAATTTGCAATTTATCCATATTTAATAGTTTAATTTTACACAAGTTAACATTTACATTTACATTTACATTGATTGAGGGAAGTTTCGAGGTTCTGCTTCTTTTGATCACTTTTTAGTCATTGAGAGACATAAAATAAACATGTTTGTCAACAATAAGAAGTAATTTATGATAATCTCAGTGAAACCCTCAAGAGATCACCCTAAAATAATTTTATGCAAATTTATACTACAGAATATTGCTGCAGTACAGTATAATCTGAAACAATAAATATTTATTCTTGCTTTCAGGAAAAGTAAATTCGATTTATCATCATTCAACAAAAACAAATCCAATTAACACACTTATAACATAATAACTGTGATGCCATAATAGAATCTTTACAAAAATACTATTTGAAAGTTCCCATTGTGCATTAATATAACGAATATAATTTTTCCTCAAAGCAAATATCAAGTTATCCAACCACAAAGGACGGAGGTACTCAATCATTAATCATATTCAAAGTGTGAACGTCGAAGTGTGTGTCAAGAGATATTAATAGTTTGGCATGTAAAGTAGTTTTGAAATGTAATTAATTTCTATTAGAAATAAATTACGACCACGAAATTTACACTTCACCTCACGTTCTTGTAGTTGGCAGATTTTAATGTGAAAATTCGATTTCTTAACCTAATCGGTGGTGTACATTCTAGCAAGAACTTTTTGCATTTATTTTAAAAGAATATCAAATTTATTCATACTTTTTAACATTTTAAAATTAAAACACATGATATTAATTAATTTTAAATCATAATTAATTTATTTAATTTTAACAAATCAAATAATGAATTAGTTCAAAAATGCGAGTGTCACTGTAAATATATATATAATTTCAAAGGTGATATTTTACCTTTACAAACAATTATTTGAGTGTGAATTAATTAATTCTCATTTCCCTTTTACAGGCTACATAATGTTTTGAGTTTTTAGTTGCCAAAACAACATTTTAATCTCCCATAGTGAAAGTAAACTGATTATCTTTCAGCAAAATCCTAAATCATAATCAAAAGTCATTAGCCTCGTGTTTCGTGCTATAAGCTTAATCATTTTAGGCAACAAGCGTTGCTAAATGTAGTTAGACGTGAAATTTCTGTACAAAACCGCTGAATGCAAAATTATACCGTTTCATGTAACTTTGTTAATGCTTTCCTACATAGTTTTCACAGCTTTAAAAATTTTACACTTCAGTTAACAAATCGACCACATAATGGATTCTAATTAATTGGTGTTTAAAGTTAAAGGCCGTATTTAAGCCCATTGTAGTTAAATGATTACACATAAGATATACGAAATACTAAATTTAATGATATCAATTCCTAATAATAAAGTATGTTCACTCGAAATTAGTCAAATCGATACTAATATATTTATTTATATATTCACTAATTATTTAAATTAGGCACAGGACAAAAATGATGTATTTTAAATATTAATTTGTTTGATTACATTGGGAAACAATGTAGTTGTTGCGGAAAGATACTGCAAAACAAGTTAATATTTTCAACCATATAAAATTAAATTAGGGAAAAAATGTGGTCGGGTTTCGTGGCAATGATTACACAGCCGAGGGCAAAATTTAAATTAATGTACCACCTCGACTTACTGTCCCAGTGTAACAAAAATTTCCCCGCACGCTTATAAATTTATTACCCAGTTTTCTTTTATTTATAAATACAATAACACATGATTTATTTTCAACTTTTTCGTTGAATTTTTTCGTGTACTGCTGACAATGCACATTTCTCTAGATGCGATTGCTTTTTATATGAAAAAAAAAAAAAAAAAATAAAATGAATTAACATTTAATAGATATTCGAAATTAATTAAGTCTTTTTATAATTATTTTTGTGTTGTTATATTACCTATGCTTTTCTAATGGAGGAAAAATAATGGCTTTCTTTGGTGTTTTTCTGTTCCTTTTTCGTTGCCTTTATTAGTTTTACAGTGGTTTCGGTTGCTCTTTATATGTCTCACAGTTTTTCTCCGTTTTGTAATTTAGATTTTGTTCCTACTAATAGGATTATCCTCTCGGATTTATTTTTGTTTTCGGCATGCTCGCAGAATTTGCGAAGTGTGTGTGTGAGATTAAACGGAGCACACTTCCGACACGATTTTCGTCTTTGTTTTAAACAAGATCGAATCGTCGAGACGTCCAGACCCTCTTTTCAAGTTCGCAGAAAATCATAAGGCAATAGACCGTCTGTTAAGATCCCTCCTGTCTCTCACTTTAAATGTAATTATCTCGACAACCATAGTCCACTCACGTTTGACGTTTTAACATGATAAAGACATGAACAAATAATTAAATCCGATTGCGGGCCCGGTCGTTTTGCTCAAAAAGAACAACTTGACGCAGCCAAATTAAATTGACTGCTGCCGAAGAATTGTCCATTTTGCACAAATTTGTGATTGCTGAGTGGATTATAAGTTTTGTTAAATTTATATTTTATTATGTTAGTTTTAGTTTAGGGTACAACCCGCTGAAAATAAGTAAAACGATATCAAATCTAATTGGGCATGTACACAATTATTTGTGGTAACTTTTATGTGGTTTGATTAACGAGTTACGACATATTAATGAATACGAGAGTCATCGATAAATTTTTACTTTTTATTAAGGAATATCTCTGCTAATAAGTATCTCATGAAGTACAATTAATTCTCCACATATTATACGTAATTAATTATATAAAACCAGACAGAAATATTGGGCTTCCTTTAATTTACAGGTTCATTTAATATTCGAAACATTCACAGTGAATTTATGGCGTAATATGTTTTAGCTCTAAAATCATTTGAAATGCATACCGGCATGAACTGGTTTGATTTCTGGTGTGAAGATAACTTTGATATTGATTTCAAGGATTCGGAATCTGGCTCACTAATTTCATTCATAAATACGTGCTCTCACTATATTGTTCCCCTTTACATTGCGATTTCATCAAGAGTGAATTGATTAAATGAAAATTTTATTTATCAAAATGACATTCTTAATATATAATTTTAATAATCTCAGTTGCCAGTTTTATTTAGAATTTCGCATGGCTTTTCTAAGATTACTTGGTTAAAGACTGAATGAATATATTGAATTCATAGTTAACAGGAATATGGAGAATTATCAAGGAACACTAGATGAAGACAAAGTGGTTCCCTTAATTCAAACCGTTTATTTGTGTTTTGGAATGCTAATAATGTTCGATATATCAGAAGCAGTCAAACTGGTATCCCAGCAACGAGGTGCTTAATTAGTTTATCACACCTCTTGACAGTGATATCTGTGTGGTGAAAATCCTCCGTGCCTAAACATAATCAGCGAAAATTTAAAAGAGAGCTTTCCGGTTTTTTCGTCGGTCGTAATTAGTCATAACTTGTAATTAAGTCGGACTCGTGTGTTTGTCACGAACCGCGACCATAATTTATTGCTGTATTATCTTCGCCCAGTTCTGTTATGTTGCTAAAAAACTATCCGAACGCTCATCCTGTTCAAGATTAAAACATTTTCCGCTCGAAAATTTCCCACTCATTCTGCACATTTTAATTTACTTAAAGGTCAGCTGATGCACTTTGGAACCAACACAGGTAATAAATTGTGTTTTTTGTCGTGGCAATTGTTTTGCCTTGCTACCTTCTTTAATTGCCTTATCAGGTTTAAAATACAAGCAATAAAATACTTCAAATACTGATTTAACTGCACGGAAAAGGTTTTATTATTAACAATAAATTCAAGCAATATTCAGAGGTAGTTTTTTCATTTCATTTTTTTCTTTTAATTAAATATTTACAATTATTTTTATTTAATAAATTAATTTGTTTTAGTTTTAAAATAAAGTGGAAGAGGGAATTTTGAACTCCATCAGACTGTTTTGTTATAAGTTTCGTTGATTCGTTAAAATCCAACAAAACATTTCAAATGTCTGAGAGAATATTTTAATATATTTTATATAACATTTTAGCCTTAAGGACATAGGATAGAAACAATTTCGATTCGTTTTGCACTTTAATTACTTTGTGTTGAATTTTTTAAGAATTGGGAAGAGAAATGTAAACAGTTTCACGAGAGGTGTATTCCAGATCATAAGTAATATAATTAAAACCATCTTTATGATTGCCTTACTTGAAAGCTAAATATTTTCCTAAAATATTAACATTATAATAACCAATTTAAAGTTTAGGTGAGATTAAATGAATTATTGATTTTCTTATTAAAAGTTTCTATAAAGTTTCTATTTAAAACCTTAGATTTATACGAAAGTTATTATGTTTTCATGAGAACCTATTAATTATTTTAATTGACAAAATATGTACATATTTATATTAAATTTTGTGAAAGTTCTAACTATTTTCAGTAAGTTTCGTATTGATTATAGAAACAGTAGACCGGGTTTCAATGTCTACCTACATTAATCCTAATTTTGCGAACAAATAGAGAATTCAATTTTGTGTATTCAGTCTTGTTTCAATTTTGCCAAATTTATGATTTCCTGCAGCAACACGAAAACACTGAAACGCAATTAAAAATTCAGACGTAGCACCTCACTTAGCAATGCCCAAACCACCTGCCATTATTTGGGTCTAGGACGAAAATTTTGCAGCGGTTATTAATTTTCAGTACAAATTTAAGCACTCAATCTACATAAATTGCGTCTCAAGGGTGTCCCTCTGTCTAAGCTATGCATATTTAGGGACAAGTGTATGAATTGTGTGTTAAAACGGGAATCCACTATGTTATTTCATAATTCAAATTGTGAATGCTGGAGTGTGTCTGGATAATAATCTGGACGAATATATATATACATATGTGTAAGGTAAATTCGAATAAAAACATTTATATTTAATATTGGGAAATGCTTAATTGATGAAAGGATTACACACAATGTGGAACGAATCTACAGCACTTAATTTCTCTAACTGTTAATAATAAAATAATTCTGTTAATAATCATTATTATACTGATGAAAAATCATGAGGCTTGAACCACAGAGATCATTTCACGGACAAAGATCTTTGAATTTTGTCGCTGATTGATTCTGTCATAATCTTTGAGGTTTTCAACCAATGAAATATTCATTATTAGTTAGTATGAACATTAAATTTTGCGATTTATTTATATGATTTTTATTTTGAAACTTTAATATGCATGTTAAATATAGTAAATAAATGAAATGTTATTCTTTTTAATATTAATTTAAAATATGCCAGCAATTCTTTTCGGTATATAAATTATATAACATCGTCCTCTTGTGTTTTATTCGTTCACATTTCTTGGTTCTAATTTATTCCCGAACACCTGGAAGAGGAATGTGTGAAGTTACAAAGAGTAGTGCTGTCAGCATAATTTATTTCAAACTTGACGTTTTCAATTTAAAGTTTACAAATTATATAAATTGACGTCAAATCTTACTAAAGTGTCGCTGTATTAAAGTAGAAATATAGGGGGATGAATTTCTGAATGAATTGAAGTACTTGAGGGATAATAAAACAGTGTTATTTATACATATTTATAATATAACGAGTATAATTCAACAAGTTATTCCAGTTATTAATTGGGTAAATATTGTTAATAATACACAAATATTCCTGGCTAAAATACTATTTAAAATTTAAATAAATAATATTCCTTTTGGCTATTTCTCACTATTCTCTTCTGCATTTGAGATTTCAATTTTATATATCCAACGGCTCCAGAGTGGTTTCTATCGGGTCCGACTGTCTAATAAACTCAAACTCATCGTGACCTAAGCTTCAGACTCAGCACAATATTCAGCGAAAAATTAAATGATAGATGGAGTCACGTTGCGTGTTTAAAGAAGTCATCGAAGGAGCTCGCCTTTGTGTGAAAGTAAACGGAGGGATGTTATTTCTTATATTTAGGATAAAAAACCATTTCAGAAATATCTTTTTTATCACAAAGAAGCAAGTGGGACAACAATAAAAGCATTTCCACAAAGTTTGCTAATTGAAAATTAAGTAACATAAGTGCCATTTGGTTACGGTTACAAAAATAAACATTACAAATAATTTTTAGCTCAGAGGAAATGCGTGATAGAAAATTGAAATAATAGAGGTAATTTACTTCTTTAGATGTTAAAAAAATTGCTTCACACGAAATTATACTCAGGGATAGAAAATAGAACAACATAGATCCAGTGGCCAGATTTCATTTATTTTAGATGTAGAGTTTGGGGTAATCGAGAGTGATGATTAAAAAAATATCGAATATAATCATCATCTCTTTTTTAAACTAATGAGTTGGTCTTCAACTGCATCCATGATGATCAAGATACTCATTGCCTCGTCTTGGTATTGATATAATGAGGTGGTCAATATCGTCTTTTTCATGCCACCTTTGAATGTCACTGAAGAGAGTGGGTTGAATTCGGAAGTGATGTCTGGAGATCATGGTAATAAATTAAACATCGGAAACAAATCAAATTTCTTAGATGTATCGCTGGCAGTCAAATTGTCTCCAATAAAAACTGTTCGACATACTGTCTTCTCAACAAAAAATTGAGGATTTCGACTTTTTCCGCGGTGCCTTCTTACACATATCCGTTCAAGCATGGCTAAATAAAATCGAGACTCATCACGATTTCATTCCCTTCCAAAGCTGTCGCGCTCTTCACCACTATAATCTTTGACGATGATATTGCAATGTGAGAAGAGGTTAAGAAAAAAACAAAAGATCAAATTCTGCGGCAAACAGTTTGCATTGGAAGAAACCTTCCTCCTTCTTTAAACCAGTGGTTGGCAATTCCACAATTGGCTAAAAGCAATCTCATTGTGTCAAAGTTCTAAGGCGGCGGACTTGACGTTCGTTTGTCACTCGACGTCTTCCTGACTGAACCTGTCGCACGTCGTTCATGACCACGCTCTCCAACAATTCCAGACACTGCTTTGACTCCTGTTCATCCGATTGACAATTTCCACAAACGAAACTACTGCCTCTTTTAAACCAATAATTCACTCCCTGTCAAAGTCACTTGGATGACTAAAAATTGCATGCCTTCGTACTGACGGCATTCGAATCGTATGAAAGAATCTTTTTAAACACAACAGGTGAAATGAAAAACCGTGTCTGTATTATACGGATTTAACACGTACAAAAATTGTACAAGAAAAAAGTGTAGCACAAAAACCCTTCTACACTGAGTGTATACAAAAAATCTCTTTTGATACACAGAAATTTAAATAATTATTCAAAATAGTTTGCATGTGTATAAAAATGAATAATTAAAATGTTAAAAATTCTGATATTGAGTTGATTACTGATAATTAAATTTACATTTTTAAATTTAAAAGTCACCGAAAACAAAAATACAATGAAAAAGAAGAGATGGATTTTATTAATCCAAAAGTCGATGAAATTAATATTTATTGCAAATTTATTGTTTAATCAGATAATTATGTTATTGATATTGTTTAGAATAATATAACAGGTCAATTTTAGTAGAAATGTGGCGGCTGTGAATTCCAACAAATGGTTCTCCAATGTTACACGGCGACAGAGAAATTGCGGACTGTTTTGCGGCCTCTGTTGTTTCGTTTTGTTTACGCCCGCAATTAGTTTGTATCGTGTGACGAAATTAAAGTGTTTATGACAAACATTCATGTTTATTTTAGTTTTTGGTTTTTTATTCACGCTCTAAGGGTTTTTTATCGAAGGACTTTTTTATATTTTTTAATATTTGTTTTGTCGGATACATTCAACGAGAAACTTTACAATAATTTTTACGAATGATTCAAAATTTAATAGACAGTTGCTCGTGTACAATATTGATATTTTTAAAACGAGTTGGCCGAAATAAAACATTTTCCAATTTAAAAATTTAAAATGCAGATTAATTGTACATACTTGAATGGAACGTTTTGCGTTGCATTTCGAGTTGAAATGTTTCACTTTTAGTCACTGAAGGCACATAAAATTATTCGAAAAGGTAAATACGTATTATCACATGATAAAATATTTGTAGCAATTTCCCTTTCGTCACAATTAAATTTATGTGTGGTGTTGGTAACAATACGTTTTTTTCATGCTAACAAGTAATTTCCTCATAAATTTGCTCCAAAGAAAGCTACATAAAAAAAGGGCCAGCTACATCATAATAATTTCTTTGTAACGTAACAGAGCCGATAATCAGGACGTCAAATCTAATTAGTGTAACACAACATATCCGGCACAAACTTGTGTAATAGAACCATTAAAATCCGCGACACCCTAACGAAGGATTGTGTCCTCTATCAATATAAAATCAGCGTTATCAACGGGCGACTATAATCATAATAGAATTAGAACGGCGGACGCAGGCGCCAAAATATTACGGCCTCTCCAGGCGTCCAGACGCCAATCTGCGTCCGTTCGTCGTTCAGGCAGTGTCGGTAACAAGGGGAATGATTTTCCTGAAAGACACGCGAAATAGAGCGCCACCTGATAAGCGCGTGAAATACAATTTTTGAATTTGCACTCACACAACTGTATAATATATTTATTGCTTAATATTTAATATATAAAATTAGTTGTCAATAGGATAATAAAACATTGTTTAAATAGTTGAAAGTCGGGGATTTTTTCAGTGTTGTTAGTGACATTCTTCATCTTCTCTGTGATCAAGATCTGTTAGTGTAATTATTATTGAAGACAACTGAAGACAGCTGAGCTATGGTAGTTGAGGAGATTTAATCAAGTTATATAGTTAATTGGAGTTTTATAGTGTTAGAAGTGCATAGTTTACTGTAGGAGAACTTCATGGATATGATAAAAGAAGATTGTGCCAGTGAATGCTTTATCTGAAAACCTCATCAGGCATTATGGAGAATATACGCTTAGCCGTTCTTTTCTTCATTCTTTCAATAGGTATGTTTTTTTCAAGAAACGTGACACGTTTTTATAAATAGCGCTACAAAGTTTATTTGTTAATTTTTCATTTTAAACATTTTATGTTGTAAAGAATTATGTTAATACAATTTTTTTTTAATCTTTTGGTGCATGAAAAAATAATTTTTCAGGATACTTTTCAAAGAAAAAATAAAACTTACAATTGTACTGAAATGCGGGGACATTAAATGTAAAGTATTTAACAGTGCGTAAAACATTTTTCTTTCACAAATATTTACAACCCGTTGGAGGAAATAATGACAAGCAACTAATTTTACAAGTATCTTTGCGCTGGGTTTTCTTACTGAATAATAAAAGCTTTTAGGACATTTACATGGAAATATTTAAATTTCTTTTGATAATATTTATAGTCATTTTTGTGAGATCATTGGATTCAATGTCAACTGAAATAAACAAAAATAAATTATGCGACAATAGTCAGTAAAACGGTGAAATTTGTACTGGCGAAAGTCATTCAGAATTTGCATCGGAGTTGTCTGTGTTGGTGCACCATCTTAAGTGTACGAAGGTATCAAACGAGATTATAATATACACGTTTTGCATATAAATAAAATTTAAATATTTTTTTAAACACCATTATTAGGCAATATAATTATACAAATGTTTTGTACTATACTGTAATGATTTTACTCAAAATTTCTCCAAAATCTAATTTCCAAAACGTGAATAAATGTAAAAAATCTTATTTGAAAATGAAGACATTGTGGATCTCAAATATCGATGACAATTGTAGAAGTATTCAATGAAAGGATTTTAATTTAACAAGCTTAGTGATTAGTATCCGTGATTACATTAAGACCTAAGAACCCTAATCTCTTCTTACAGTAGATTAGACTGGCAAATTAGTGACTTATAAAATATCTTATATATTTTAAAAAAATGACTTTTAATAATTAATATCTTTATTAATATTTAAAAATTTAATTTAATATGAAAAATATAAAAATAATAATATGAAAAGAGACCTAGATCTAGAATATTAATTATAAATATGAGATTATTCATTTTCATTTAAAGGCATCTGTTTTGATCGAATTGTAATTAATTTAAAAATGACACGGCGGAATATTTTTTATTTTCGCATAAATAATTTCAAATGGATTTAAACCCGGATTCGGAGATAATTAATGATTAATATATCAAACATGTCACACCCTTTGAAAATACCAAACATAATAATGAACTTGAATCAATGAATCCCGGATTAATTTTAAATCTGGACCACATCTAGAATTACACGCAGTGACTTCATATTACAGAATTTTATCCCCTAGTTTTAAGTAATCCCTTCAGATTGTAACGTAACACTTTATACACAAACAAGGGTCAACTGCAGATTATTTGCTTGGTAAGGGAAGCTAATGCTGCTACGTTGCTCTATATTTATCTATAAATTGTGTAAATTTACACATCCATTTGCATCTTCTTTGTATTTTATATTGTTCTGTTGTGATTGTACTCTATTACGGACTCCGGATAGTTTGTCACATAAAAAGTCGAAAGTTAACCCGGAAAAGGCAAATAAAAACAGTGTAAATATTTATCAAAATATTTTATATTTTATTATGTAGGTTTTCTCAGTATATTTTACTTTTCGTTCGTAAAAATAGATAATAAAAGCTTTGTGAAACATATGCAACTTTTTTCAGTAAAACCATTTAAGCTCACATGCGACATTTTTATAAATGGTACCGCGAAATTGCGAGCCATGGCATTAAAAATTAAGTGAGTAAATAAATTTCTGTTTATCTATTTCGAAAACAGCATGAAATTGGAACAGTGGAATATTGACAATTAAAATTATGATTTGTAATGCACTCGAATAAAAATCAATATATTCTGTGTTCATTTTAGGAATAATTTTCAAATATTGTTGCCGTTTATAAATGTTAGTTTTCATTCTATGGTAATAAAAATATTCTGCGTATACATGCGAATGTACAAACAGTTTTAGTAATTATATTGTTAGCCAAATAAAAATAGTGTATTATGGACATAATAAAATTTTACCAATAATTTTTATTTCAATTTTTACGTAAAATATTGTTGGAGTTTTGTAACTGTTAATAACTTTTAGTTATACACAATATGTGCAAGTTTTAAGGCTTCTGGCCGTGTAAATCGTAGGTTAAACTGATACCTTTAGAATAATCGAAAATCGATTTAATCCAGGATTGTGAGATTATCAGGATTGACCTTTTAAGCTTATAAAAATGTGGCCGATAATGGTCGCAAGTTTACTTAAAATATCAATTTACGCGACAACAAATCTTTAGTCGTGGAAAAATGTTATATTGTTTTAAATATATTATTCACTAATCCTATTAACTTAATGCATCAGGATGCGTCGAGTTTATAAAGGCGATTTTAATCGTGCATCCAAAATAATTAATTTCCATATTTGACAAGTACCGGCGAATGATCATAGTATTTCAAACAGTCGATATTTATATAAAAGCCCCAACATCAAAGCAAAATGTTTATTTAAGTTGAAATATATGATATTTATTTGTATGACATGTTTGTAGGACCACTGAAAATGACATGAAATAGAATTTATGCGGTGAATATTTATTAATTAATGAAACTATGCCGACCATCGTTACACATTCGATGTTTTTGTTGTATATTGCAAATTTCGTTTTCTATTCAGTGTTTTAAGCCAAATTTGCACTAAATCACCGATATTTAACCGTCTTAGAGTTGTTGGTAACCTGTGCCGGAATTATTCCCGTTCTCACCCTCACTCTCGCTCAGTAGTTCTCAGATTATACATACAGAGTTGCAACCTTGCCTCGGGTCTTGGCTCCGAGCATCCCGTTCCACCGCAATAAACGTTATTAGAACCATACACCGAGTGTCTTATTGTTCACGTGCAAACATACCTCTAAGCGTCGTAAGACAAATTAATTTTACAGTTATTAAGCGTTTATTATTTTACTTAATAATGGACTTACAAAAGTAATTAAAGTTAAACAAATAAATAAAAAGGGAAATGATGTTCCTGATCAATGAATTATCGGAGAAAATTTTTGAAAGAATTTAAAAGTTACTTCTTTTATAAAACCTTGAGTTTTATTACTTTTGGGAAAGTTCATGTTAATTAATTTTATCCGTGCTTCCTTCTTGGATTAATAATTTGACAGAAAATATCTGTTCAGACAAGGGCGGTTGTAATAATATGGTTTCATTAACTTTATCATCAAAACTGGGTGAGTAATTGATGGGGAAGTTTTGAAACAAATGTAAAATAATTTCCTATTTAAATGTGATTTAGCACAAATGCATAGCTACATTGAAAAGTTGCAAAACCGAATGGTGCAGTTTGAAACGTGACTTTAGTAAAAAAAACATTTTGTAATACAAATTAAACGGTTTGTCATGTTAAGCCGAAATTGTCACGGCCGTACGTGCACCATCGACTACACCATAATTTCGTATCATTACATAATTTATCGTAACCGCGTTTTTTTTTTTTTCCACCCGAAAATTTCAAGTGACCAATAAAGTGCGCAATGAAATTCAAATTCCGTCCACGCCGAAATTAATTTCTCATTTATGTAAATCCGGGTGCTCATTTTGTAAATAAAATTGTATCCTCTGGTGAAACAATTTTTGTTCTAATGGCTTCATTAACATGCATATCAGCTGATACGGGCTTTCCACCGTTGGCAATTCGTTTTTGAAATATAGTCTTACTGCGCTATTTAAACGTAATGACCCCGTCATTCAGAAAATAAATTAAGCGCGCCGTTAACTGCAAAAATACAATGCCACCGGGATGTTTAATAAGGTGCTCCGAACAACGAGATTAATTGGCGCGAGGAAAAACTGTTTTATTGCAATTTCATTGATCATTTTACACGTTCAAACCAAACAAACTAATCGTGTTGATCAGATATGCCCGTTTTATTAGCATAAAATTAACATTTTTATTGCTTCAAAATTGATCAACGTCATAAGTGTATTATTGCGACAAATAAAATTGTATTTAACTTTTGCCCTCGTACCTGTTTAAAATTATAATTGTATAATGGAGATTTATTACCACTAGTAAGAAAATAAAAATTTAAACAGCAATAAACTGGAATTGTTAGTTTAGTTTAACTGTTGTTATTGTAGGAAATTTTATTCCTGAGGGAGTCTCTAAAACTTTGTAGTAGAAAATTAGGCGCTTCTTGTCCAACAACCTTACATGTCTAGTTTGGCATAAAAATTACTTTAATTGTTGTTGATGGTTGGCATTAACATGTATAATTAAATTGTTGTTGCTGTTTGCGTTTATTTAACACAGTGGAAAGTTGGCGTTTTTCGTTTATTCACAGTCGAAGTAAAATCGGTAACATAAAATAAAATTCTTGTAGGGCACACGCGTACAGCATGTATTAATTAACGCAGATCTGTATTGTTTTTGGTTTCGCGCTAACACAATAGTTGTTGCTGGACCTGAATGGATGTATTAGTAATTTAATGGCACATCCACAGCTCCAGGTCCGCCAAACCATGTCAGTGGGTGGAAATGTGCAGCCGAACATTATACATTTCCCCTCGACACCGCCAAATATTATTCGCAACAAAATGCAAATCTGAGCCGCCCGCCATCAGTCAATGTCACTCCAAGACCGCATTTAAAAGCCATCAGACGGTATTGAAATTAGCGCGGCAAGTTTATTAAGAACACTTGTGCGGTGCAACTGGAAATTTTCGGGAAGGAAATCCATTCGTATGCAAAATATGTAGACCACTGCCACATTAATTATTTACACAATGGCCGTCATCCCTATTACGAATGGAAACGTTGCCAAACAAATATTCATCCCCTCAATGAAGGTTGTTAAATAATTCACGGAATTGTGCGGTGGCGTGATAAGATGGCATTCTACTGCGTGGATTTCAGTCAAATGATGGATACCTGCCATATTATATTCGGAACGGGGAGATTTTATTCGATAGTTCGACTCCCCACAAATAAACAAGGAAGTTTTTATTATACCCAATTAAGTATGATTCATTAAATATTAATTAGAGGTATATTTGTATAATAAAACGATTTTATATAACATCGGAGGGAACGAAGGCTCGAGAAAAACGTACCTTTTAAAATATTAAATATTTAACATGTATATGGAATCAGTAAACTTTGCTTTCCAACTTAACTTAACGATATAAAATTCACGCAGTTGCGGCTTTTATGAATTTCATAAATATTAAAGTTTAAAATTTTCATAATTAATAATCGCCACACGTTAAAAATATTTGTGGTATAACCGATATCCCACAATCCCACAATGTTAATATAAAATGTAATTAAAAACTAAAGCGTTGTCCAAATAAGTAACTCTAAATTATATACAGTATCGGACAAAAATAGAACGACTATCTTAAATATTAAATAAATTGTTTCAAAACGTTCTCTTATTTCATTTATGTTCCACACATTTTTCATGGTTAGTAGGAGAGAAACAGTTTTATTTAATTACTTCCAAAAATCAAAAAAAAGTATGTGACAAAATTTTGCTTTAATTCGAGTCTTTTTCAGTCGTATTTATATATTTCATACATAAGCCTACAGTTTCTTGTATCAAAACAAGTGGTATCAAAAACAATTAAAATATCGAGTTCATGAAAGTGCGGAGAATCGAAAACGGAGTATAGGAAACAGAAAAACATCCAACAACAATATTTATTAGAATTAATCCAAGGAATCCTCAACTCAAATTTTAAGAGATTTAGGAGATAAATCAATTAGTGCCAGGATAATTCAGAGTCGTTTATAGGTGCCAGGACGTCCAGCAAAAAAAAATTCTTTCAAAAAAGAATCGACAGGCAAAACTTCTTTTCGCTCATGGGCATCGGAACTGAACGGCAAGAGATTGGAAAAAGTATTATTTTTGGACGAATCCAAGTATAATATTTTCGGAAGAATGGTTCGTCGTCCTAAAAACAGTAGACTTCTTTCAAAATATGTTACAACAGCTATTAAACATGAAGGTGGTGTTATGGTTTGGGGTTGTTTTTCCTCTTCATAAAATAGAAGGCATGAATGATTTCAGTATGACAGTGACCCCAAACACTGTCAAGCTTGTTAAAAAATGATTTGTTCAACAAAAAATCAATGTCATAAAGTGGCCAGCTTAATCTCCCGTTCTTAATCCAGTCGAAAACTTGTGGGAGATTATGGATAAGAAAATTAGAGCAAATTGCATCACAAATAAAACAAATTTGTTTGAACGAATCAAAAATGTTTGAAACAACATAGACGAGGAAATAATTTCCAGTCTAATCTCATCTATACCAAAAAGATGTGAGGACATTATAGCCAATAAGGGATACTGGACTAAATATTAAATATTCGGCAATTTGTGTTGGATTTACTTATAATTTTTTAAATGTGTATAAAGAGTCGTTCTAATTTTGTGATTTTATTTTTTGATGTCATCGTTAACGTGAAATGTTTCGTCAAAAAACAACATAATTTATGTGTATGTGTATTTTATTATTTAATTTTATTTTTTTATTTTATTATTTAATGGAATAAAAGTCAGCCTCGTAAGTATATACTGTTTAGTACTTAAAGATAAAGAAAGCCTCTCTAATTTTGTCCGATACTGTACATTTCTTAACATGTTCTATTTATGGTGTTCTATGAAAAAGAAATATATAAAATAGGGTTAATTTCCTCCCAGACCTTGTAATAAAACCGAGTGAAAAAACTGTAATTTAATTTTCTCTTTTACACTTAATTCCTTATTGTACCCGGAGGAACGATGCTGATTGCGAATAATGGGGTGTTCTAAACTGTGATAAACTTTGAGGAGATAAAGTTTGAAATCCTGAATTTTTTACTAACAAGATAATAAATAACAAAGATAATAAAAGTATCGGGCGAGATCCCAGAAAACTTCGCGAATTATATCACATTAATGCGGGTGTAGTAAATATAGGGATGAAGCGAGGTTACGAAAAACGAGTATTTAGATTAAACCCGAATCGGATTTACATTGTAAATAACTGAATGTAATTATAACAATTATATGAATTAATTAACGTATATTAAAAATGCATTTGAATATATTTAAATGATGTTTATTTAATAAAAATTAAATTATGTATATTTAATAGAATTTTGCCAATACACAATTAATTTTGTTCCATTAAACATACTATCGGACGAAATCGTGTGAAACGAATTAAATAAATTTGGTTACGATTTTTTTTTTATGCGCTCCTCTCGATTTTAATAAAACACACATTTGCCGTATCAATTAGGCTAAAAATTCGGCTGTTTACGTGTTCAGAGTTGAATAAATATTTGGGCATAAATTTAATTTCACTTTTATTTTCGTTCTAAAATTGAACGTGAAAGTAACGTTTATACACTCCATTCGTGGCTGATTGCTTCTGGATTACGTGAATCAGCCAAAGGGTATGTTCTCGTCGTAAAATTTCTCCCTTTCGTAAAACGTAAATGTTTGATGGATATTGATAGTCGGGATATGCGAAAAAAGAAAAGGTAGACCCGAAACTTATATTTTCACAAATATCAAAAACAATAAAATTTAATATATTTCTTTAGCATTACATCGGTTTTTGTTATATATTTAAATTTATGGCTGTTTTATCCAAATATATTCACCCCCGGGCTGTATTATATTTTATAACCCTCCCCGATCACGGCAGAAATTGATTGTTTTAATAAATATGCAGTGATTAATAGATGCCGATTTATAAAAACCAGGTGATATCAAAGGTTTGGTTTTTAGCTGTGCCATTTTTGTGAATTTTTGTTATTAATCAGTTAAATTAAATTCAATTTTTTATTTTAAACTCAATAACTTTTACATTGTGAGGTATAATGTACAAAAATAAATACAAAATATTAACATTTAATAGGCAACAAATTTACTGTTATGGGGCAATAAAGTCAATGATCCAAAATAAATCACTTATTATTAATGAGCAATTTTTCCGAATCACAGTAACAAGCCAAGAGCAGATCCCACTGTAATAACTACTACAATCATAATTTTCCCCGAACCAATTTACAAGCTATTAAGTTCTTACGATTAGCGAAGAAATCCTCCGTATTGGGTAAAATTAACCCTCCTATTGTAGCAATTAAACAATAATGCACAATCCATTAGGCAGCTAACGCCCTCTCGAAATTTCGGGGGTGTACCAAGTGGTGATGTCACCGAGTGCGGACATATTGTGTCGTGTATGTGTCATTAGTTCCACTGTTTCGTGCCTACATTCTAACATCAATCACACACAAAAAATCTGTTTTATATTATAATAAGCGGTCTTTATTGCACAGTCGATGACGCCGCTGTTACGAACTGAGCCACCAAGACGATCAAGAAATAAGAAGCTTGGTCTACGACAAAAATAGACTTCGGTTTTGATGTATTATAATTTTTGAATGACGTCGTTTAAGACGCTTTATTCGAGTGATTGATTGAAGCCTGCAATATGCAGTTCTGACACTAATTCTGTCCCACACAATCCTCCTTAGAGCTTCCTGTTCAGGCCTTTTAACATTTTTAGTTTAGTACTTGTTGTCGTCATGTTCCAAATTGATTATTAAAACTTTTTTGGCTTGTATTTTTACCGATATCCATAACATACAATGAATTGTGTAAACAATAGAGATTTCCAATTTAAAAAATGTTTTCGAATATTTACTTTTAATACAAATTGTATAAATAAACTGTCTGATAAATATGTTTGAAACTAATAAAGAACAGTAAAATTGTGTACAATATTTTTACAATAACTGGTTTTCGTTTGTACTACACATATATTTTGTACACAAACATTCCAATAATAAACTTGCATGAAAAAATATTAAATTTCATTAAACAAAACAGTTAATCCACCAAAAAAGCTGTACATTTTCATTTAGCAGAAATTTAAAAATCCGAATGATTTGTTTGTGGTTCGGTTATTATTTTTACTTTTTTATTTTTCATTATTAATGGGCTCGTACGTATTGAATTTACGGCCGAATCCAACGTTTAACGTTGATATTTTATTCTTTAGAAACGTATGTTTTGTTGTTGTCATAATGCGCGCTCCATTTTTCATCTCTTCCATATTGACGGTGACGTCCGCTTACATGTATTATAATGAATTTCCCTCTGAGAAATTCACTAATGAAGAATCATTTTCGCATCGGTTCTAGGGAACATAATGAGATTTTTTCATATCTCCATCGTCGGAAACCGTTTCGTTGCGCCTGAATAAAATGTGACAGGTGACATTATCGCTTAATTGAGCACAGCGTGAAAAAAATTACATATGTAGAAATGGCTTGATTACGATTTAGATACAGTCCTTTTTCCACGTCTAACGCGTAACCTGGCTCATTAGCATAGATTATTCGCACCCTTATTTATATGGACGTTTTTACATAACTGATAAACAAAAGTATTAATAGTGATAAAAAAGTTCCAACGTTAATATTTTATTAAATTTACATGCCATTTATTACAGTCAATTAGTTATTATTATTAAATGCAAATCGTAATGTGGCTTTCGGCTGAACGAACCTTTCAACTTTTGTTAAACACGTAGTATAAATAATAAATGAAGCGTTAAAACTGCAAGAACTAATTTAGTTCTCCGAGAGTGAATATCAGCGTTCCGCTTTTGCGCCAGATTCGAGGTACGCCGTTCCGACGATGCATGCACACACATCGTTATGACTGTGCCTCATGCAAGTGACGTTTGCTGCCAGTCAATCCGTCTACCTCAAGCGACACGTGCCACATATCCGTATTCGAGGAACCCGCACGCCGCCATATCCATGCATCGTGAAAGGCCACCGCAAGCTCCGCCAACGATTCGAACCTTTCAGGTCGTACAGGTGTCAAAATGAACGTTTTCATTTGGCTTTGCCTTTTTAACGTGCCAGTTTTTTGCCGTAAACTTTTTCTAAATTCATACTTGCCGTATACTTTTTGTGGTATTGTGTAAACCACCGTGTTTTCAGGGCGGAAAAACGTTCGTTTTCGTTTCCATTGGCGAGGAAACACTTGTTTTAAGTACGTTGGGTATTATCGAAAAAAATTCTTTTAATTAGAAAATTACTTAAAGTGAATAAAAGGGAAGCCGACGTTTAATTAATATCATATTAGGTTTGCGCTTCTTTAGAATAAAACGTGTTATTTCCTTTCATCCATACTTGTATTTCTTGAAAAGCATAACTCCATATAATAAAAACATCATCCCATATAAAAACAGCAATTTCTCCAGGAGAAGAACTTCAAAGGGAAATTCAGGCCCCAGTCCTCCATATTTCTTGTTCGCATTTTACAGTAAATCAGCACAGATCAAATATACTATAGGACGTCGTCGCGAAATACATTTTGAAAGATTTTCCCGTCAAGTGGAGGGAAAACTTGAGTGCAGCGTCTGAATGACTCTCGAAAGTAACACAGATGCAAATCAAATGGGAAAACTGTGGGATAATTGAATTATAAAATGGTATATATTGGGGGCGTGAAAATATAAAATGGAATTGAATGAGACAAGTTTCCGCTGAAAACTTATATCGGAGCTTTATGATTTTAATTTGGCGACATTTGTTAGGAAGCGATACTTTTCAATAGAACTTTTCGATTTGATTTTAATGGTGGAAATTCGATAATGTCACGAACAATAAATTTAATTAAATCATGATTTGTTGTTTAAATTACTTATGAACTGATAAAATACACAATGATATCTGCAAATAGAATTTTATTTAGTGAAATTTCAACGGTTGTAATTGTTGCATTTACACCAATAAATTATTTTATTCGGGTTTATTGTACCACGCACATTAATTAATAACTTCTTGCTTTTGCTGTTGGGGACCCTTTAAATATTTATTTAATATTTTGCTGCATGATATTATTTTTATTAGTTTAGACGTTGTTGTTTGCCATGGCGTTTATTATTTTAATATTTTTATGACGTAAACGAGTATAAATTATAAAGTTCTTTAGTGGAAGGCCGAGCTCATACGAACATTCCTTTTATCACATATACGCGCCGCGGATGTAGCTATAAATCTAAAAACTCGAACGTAGAAATTAAATTCCGAACAGGATTGATATTCAGACTGAGTTTTGAAACGTAACGTGGCGTTGATCGCGGTCATTTATCATATAAAATGACCGAATGTAAAATGTAGAGGACGTGAAGCTGTCTGACATTTGAGCTGATTCCAATGAAAAATAGACAGCGATATTGTCAAAAACCGACTATTACATGGAAAAGTTCGGGACCTATTTCACATCAACTCGATTGGAAAACAGAAAATAGATAAAGTATACATGTTTATTGTTTGTCTGTGTGTTCACTTTGTCGGGAGATTCGGGAATTCATGTAACCGTGATGTTGTTTGCCTCCGGATTCCTGCTGAAAGTCAAACAAAACATGGGTTCGAGTTGTTTTCTAGTTGGAAACTGTCTGATATTTTAATATCATTAAATTATCTTGTCTTATTGATTTGTGGATGATCCAACTAATTACCTAATTAGGTCATTGCATTGTCAATTATGTAGTCGATAGTAGGCTCCAACTAAATCGTATATTATTATACCACACATGTAGGTCGGTATGTATTCTATAAGTTACGGAAATAAATAATTATATTGCTATTTAATAATGGTTTATACATTATACAGCAATACCAATAATTGTGAAATAGATGAGTAAACTTAATTAGAACATAAATATAATTAAACTATGCTAGATAGATGCGTACAGAAATATGTCACATATGTTCGTTACAACCAAATTTGAATAGGAATTGAATACCACGATCATGAAATTTGATCTAATTTCAAACTTGATTAGAATTTATCGTATTGATGTAAATTGTGTGTCATATTGTAAAATTTGACGTTGTTCGGAATAATACATAAAACGCTGATGGGTCAGTTCGAATTTGTGTCGGAGGTAAACGATTGAATCAGAGACCTGCATTATTTATAAACTACGACGGTTTTTTATCCGACAGTGAATTTTTTACTTGGAACTAAGAAAAAGCATTTGTAATTCATAAGATGTGAGAAAAAATGTTTTAATAAAATGATTATGAATTAAAAAAAAATGTAGTTCTATGAACTGTAATAATATACAGGGTTGTATTGGGCCTGTTCCTTTCACCTTGCATTTTATTGTATTATTTTTTTTTCAGTCTTTATGTACATATTACAAGTTTGCAAATGCGCAGCGTTTTCAACTAATTAGGAGCCATTCATTTCCTAAAATATGGAAACTGAACAATAACGAGAACAAATGGTTATATCCTGTCAAAGGATTCCTTTCAAAAATCACATTACAGTCGGCAAAACACATAAACCGTGCAATTTCCTCGGTGGAACTCAAGAGAGCATTCCGAACGACAATCAAATGCGGTTAGAGCAGAAAACAAAAACATAATGCGTCTAATGCATTCTAGATTTTTCCAACTTTTCTGATGACGTGGCGGACATTAAGTCAAATTACACGGCCCGCCACGACAAAATAAACTTCGAAACGATACATTCGCATTTGCCAAATGACCTTTTGATTATTCCCGCTGACTGAGTGATACACGACACCGCCAAAATGACGGCGAAAGATCATTACGGTGGAAACTGAGGCCTTTTATGAAAGGGTGAAATATGTTTGTACGTTTATTTCAATCATTTGATTTCAGTCCTAAAATAAGACAGTTTTCTTACATTCGCTGTCATTAGGGGACAATGTCGTGATCGCTACCAAAGAAAATTGACCCTTAAATTACTGTTGTGGTGGTTTATGAATAGCATCATTTGTAGCTACTATTGTATAATGAAAAATTCAATCGACATAAACCCCACTGCAAAATTGTACAAAGGACATAACAAAAATTACGGTGTGTTAAGTTTAATTAAAAAAAAAAAAAAATTATTAGATGGTTGGTACAATGTTACAAATAAACACATTGTATGTAACATGCAACAATGTCCAAAGCAACATAAATTTTTAAAATTTACCATCTAAAAATGATGACAATCGAAGTTGTTTATGTGAAAATTTAACTAGTCAAATAATGGAATGGAACAGTCTCAACATCTAATGGACCTTCCATTAGGCATCATATTGTAGAATATTAGAGAGTGGTTGGAGGTCTAATGGTTACGGAGGAATTTTTACAACTAGTTCAGTTGGCAGCTCTGCCACAGTTCTCGTTTCACTCAATAATCATTGATTAGAAACTTGATAAATCCCCAATGTCGAATACAAAGAAGTTTGCGTTTAATGTCTACGGATTTTCAATTAACGAGTATAGAGGACGTAAATCGATCTTAACAACGACGTGTCACACTAATGGTGTTTTAATAAATTTGAACCTATTTTGCCATAATTAAACCCAATTTTATTTTAAAAATAAATAACTATTTATTGACTTTATGTGTGTGTATACATAAAATAAATTAATAGTGGGGACCATTTAAAATTAAGCCAATATATTTATAAAATTTTTACAAATGCATCTAATACATGAATAATGAAATAAATAGATATTCTGTCCTTGTCTCTATTTTACTTTACATTTGGGATATTCAATTAGATTGCAAAATTTTTTATTAAAATACCCCTTAAAATCCGTAAGATCCAGCAAACGGACATAATATTTGGTCAGTTACGTCCGGAATTCATTTTCCATAAGACCGTTGTGTCCATTGATTATTTTTATTTGACAATCATGCGCCGACCCAGATTCAATCCCCTAGTTTTCCTTGAAATTACTGTGAAAGTCACAAAACGTCCTGCTTTGTATTATTGGAGCCCCGTTGCTCGTTACTGCAGCATCAGAAAGAGCAGCCGACATAAGTTCAGATTATGCGGGCAATTTGGACACACTTTATGATGTTAGTTTTATCTGGAGGAAATTTTAAAATGCAGACGGTGTAATATAGGAATTTCAACGTTACGCTGATTATGAATGGGCTTGATTACGCGGCCTCCCTAATTATATGAATTGGAGGGTAAAGAGTATGCTAATTAGTACAGGAAGATCTTTGCAGCGTCTTAATTTAGCCTGTTCTTTTTTCCAGTTTTACTTTTTTTTTCACTGTTCGTGAAACTATTCGAAACTACTATTTGCAATTGATTAAGCACCCTTGTTAAATAATGATATGTATTTTTATACAAAAGAATAAGTAAAATTGATCTTTAATCAACCATCGATCAGTTTTACTTTCACTCTTTATTTATTTTATTTTTATTGAATAACTATAATTCGCTTAATGTAAGAGCATGTATATGTAAAATAAAAAGTATGGTATGTAAAATTATATTTGTTTAGGAAGTTTAGTAAAATTGCTTAAACTGCATTCTGCCATTAAAATTGTTTTCCGTGGGGAATCGTATTCTGAAAATGCTACCACACTCGTTAGCAATATTGATTTTATTCGCAATAAATATTTTATTGTTCTCTTTAAGAGCATTAACCTCCAACATATGCATTGATAATAATTATAACTAGCAATGTGTGCCATAAATTTCGTACTACACGCGACTAGAGCAGCTTACGAGGACAATAAAAGATTTATCGCATATAAAATAATTATGTTAATATCTACATATTAAAGTTATATCTGAAAATAAAAGGACGAGATAATAAAAGGGCTGGAAGATTGTGAAATGGTTTGTAAAAGTAAATTTTATGTTACCAAAAAAAAGGTGTAAGTAAAATTTAAGAAAACGGCGGTGACCACGCGAAAATATATCGACGAAAATGTCGATAACACATCCAATGGCATGAATAAAATCTCCTTGAAAGGTCCCCTGCCTCCCTAATGCCTCGTTGTACTATTAATGGGACTTATCCGCAAGGCTTTTGCCTTCATTATATCGGAAGTGATGAAATGGAACCGCATGATGTCAATCACATTCAAATCCTTTCAATACCCTCTGTATGCCGGAATTAATTGCCAAATTCACTACATATTATATAGCTTGTCGCATAAATATGCCACTCAAAATCAACAGTGACATCCCGCAATAAACTATAGCGAAATATATGAATTGTTAAACATACCGTCTGCTGTCCGTGTGATATCGGTTTTTCACGAACCAAAGTGTGTGCGAATACTGGGATTTATGCAAAAGCGGTTGATTAATTTATACCGCACATTATTATGTCTGTTTTGGTTAATCTACTACAGTTTCAATATTTCAAATTAAAACTAGGATTTTTTACAAAAAGATATATAGGATTCAGCATCAGCTTGTCAATTTTGCCTATTATAATTGACAAAATATTTAACAAAGGTTGTTTCGAATTTGTAAATATTCAGTCGTAGTTTTGCGACTTAATAATCGTAGCAATCAGAATTAAATACCTCCATCCTCAGTTGTGACAGTAATAGTTCGACTGTCGAAAAGTTTTCAAGAACTTGTTGTGAATGCACTTAGCCGAGTCATCAATCAGCCGTAAATTTTAATTTGTAAAGTTTTTCGAGCCGAAATTAAAAAATAGATAAGAAAAGGGAGCGAAAAACTGTTGAAATTTATGTTCTTTGTTCTTATTGTGAGAGTGTGGAAGTTGCTCGTAATTTATGACCCAGATTCTGAGGCATGAAAACCTTCAGGCGGCAAATATGTAATGCCGCACAACTCCCATCTCTTTGGCTGGACCGTCCTTTTGTAAGACTGTCCCTATGCTACTCAAAAAAAAAAAAGAATAATCCTCAGTGGTTATAAATGTTTTACTTTCTTCTCGATATATTTTTATGTCTAATGAAAAATGCACACGTATTGTGCAAATACATGTTTTCTTGACCCATTCATTAACTGCAAACACGGAATCACACTCGGAAATAATTTACAGCTGCTATAATGCATACGTCGAAAACGGCTCATCGAATATGAAAATGGAGTTTAATACTACTTGCCGGAACCAATAAAACATTTATAGCGAATAAAATCGATACCTCCACTGAACGTTTTAGTATTATACTGTAAGATGCAAATCGTCATTTTTCATCTTAATGGCCATTGTCGTAAGAGTCTCGACATTAACACCTTATGAATTTCAAAAGTTTTATTTAGATATCTAAACCTAACATGAATTGATTAAAACATTATAAAATCCCCACACCGACTAAATATATTTATGCAAAAAGGGACAAAATGGTCCAGACATAAATATCCTCCATGTAGGGAATTTTATCGAAAAGTTACAGTGTTGGTATTATTATCATTAAGCAATATCAGAAATTAAAACATATAAACAACAAGCGCAAACCCAATTTAAAGTTTCGTATGTTGTAATTTAGGTAAATTAACCAATTTAAGTTACAACAAATTGTTTTAGGAAAGTTGCGGTCCCAAAGCGCACTTTTGGTGCATGTTAGAGCAATCTCTTATACCCCATTTTCTAAATAGGTTCAGTTTCACTCTTTTCATGTAGATAATAACATGGCGAGGCTTTATTTAGCGTTTTACAACTTCACTTCTTCAACTAAAACGGAAATTGAATTAGGAAGCGAAAATATAAAAAAGATCATTATTTAAAAGGGGGAACGGGGCTAACGCAATTTAGACTTTGCTGGCGTGATATTTTCCTTTGAGTCGTTGTTTGTTTCAGGCATTTCCGAATTTGCCTGTGTCTTGTGTTTTTTAAACGTCAATCAGTCAGTTTGACGTGCATTTTTATTCGCTACGAACTTTCCTTCTTCTTAATAAAAATATGGAAAAGACAATTCAGAAACTGAAAAAATTTGCCAGCACTTGCAGAAAGGGGCACGTCTACGTTTCAATTAAAACGCAACGCTTTTTTAAACAGTTTGTATTCAGGCCGGGGTCTTATTGCGGAATTGACGATGGCTTTGAGGATGAGATCATTACAGAGGACCAGGACTGGGACGAGTATCAGATGTACCAGAGTATCAATGGATGTACTCGTCCTCTACTCACCAGGGCTTGGCATCGTTGCAAAATTTTCAAGTGTTGATGTAGTGGTGAAATAAATTGTAAATTTAGATGTTATTAAATATTTTATACATTTTAATTAGACTAGATTGATTTTTTACTAAAGAATATTTTATGCAGAATATTTTCAGTTTAATTTCAGTAATTAGAAAATCACGTTCCTGAGTTAAATATGTTTACAAAAGTATTATTAAAAATTGATTAAATTAAAATCATTCTATATTAAAAATGTTAAATGTACATTTTCTGTATACGAAATTTAATTTCATTCCATTCGTAACACCACCGAAGAGATTATTCTCTTTCGTTTCCAGCTTTTAGAAGACATCAAACAAGAATAAATCACGCCAAGTAGCGCAGAAAAACATTTCGCCACTGAGGATTTGTCACGTAAGCAATGATTGTAATATTTGCTACGGATACACATTTCTTATGCATTCCAATTTAAAGTACAAGGACAAGATTTAATATCACTTACTCATTTCTTATTTCGTTTGAATCATAAATTTCTCATGGAATTTTTCGTCGCAGAAAAAGACAATGACAAATACTACGTGGGCGTCATTTTTCCGACGCACTGAACTATACGCGTGTTCAACAAGGCAAACGTCAAAGTAAAGAAATATCACATAATTATTTATAATTATTTTATAAAAACTGTTCCGAATAGTCCATATTTTATATCCACGCATAAGATGACGTAATACTATACATAAACACGAATTTATGTCGTGTTTTCCGTTATAAAAAAAGTGGAAAATAGGGCGACAGGAAACTGCGTAAACGCTATAAAAATGCGTATTTGACATTTACGTTCTTCTATGAATATTTTCCACCAAATCCGAAGAATACCGAAAACAGCCCTTAAATAAACTCTTCGACAGTCGCGGTAAATTATATGCTGTTGCGTTCTTTTCGAATTTTTGTTAACACGGGAATATTTATGGTTATTTTGACTTTACACGTAGCGGCTTTTCACATTGTCGAAAAGATTTATTTTTATCCCCAAAATAGTGGAAATATGCTGTTTGCTTTAAGGAAAAACGTGAAATAATTCACAATTCTATTGATGGAACGTTTTGTAGGTTTTATATTTAATTTTTCACTGATTGTGTGGGAGTTTCATCGATGGAAAAACATTTTAGGTAAAAACTCCCCGACGTGATGAATTATGTGACTAAGTGACTTAGTTGTTTGATCAATCATAACATAGAAACTGGCATATTAAAACGAATTGTTGTTCCGTGAGATTGTGAGATGAGTGATATTTCAAAGACCATTATTGAAGCTCGCACAAAAAATACGCTAACAAAATGCACACCTGTTGCACTTTAGTGCATTACCAACAAAGTAGTCCTATATTAACACATTTCCATGCATATTTAATATGATGCTCTTAAGTATTAATTTTCGCTGATATAGTCCTCTAAGTAAATTGACTATCAGTTAAATAGGTTACGAAAATCCTATTAGTACATTGCCAATCAGGCTATAATCGATTAATTAACAATCTCAATATGTTCAGCATTCTAGGAATACCTGACAGTTACATCTTCCCCTTATTTAGGCAATACGGATATGGAGCATGGAACACTGGCTGTCACTAAAATATATTTAACCCAATTATGTAATGTATTTACATTAACATAAATAAATTATTGGAATATTAGTGCGTTTAACTAATGAATTATAGAATGTAAACATAGTCGGTTAATTAAAACTAAAATGGGGTACAACGCAATTTCAGTTTGAGAGTCATCTATAATGACTCATTACATTGAATACACTCGGAAACTTAACAATATTTAACAATGCCCCAATAAATTGTAAAGTTACAAGTGTACATGCAAATCTACTAATGATCAGGCATGTATAGTTTGTTTGCATTCGTTTCCATAATTTTATTATATGTACCGAGTTTTACCTGAATTAATAGTATCAGTTTTTCACAGTAACATTTACGGAACTTTGCTTCTCTCCTAAATTGTGGTTGTTGGATTAAGTTGCTGACCTTACTTGGTCTAAATTGGATTCTATGAATATTTATTACACAAAAAATATTTATTACTCTTAATTCATTTTTTATAGCAAACAGAACACTCTGAAAATGTCAAATAATACATTTACCTTAATGGTAGAATGTTGATAATAGTATTTTTTACATATTTAATTTTTTACGTCACCTCAAATATTTTCTCATTTTAACGTAATAATAAAATTACATCAATTGATTAATACAAATTTATTTCTGTTGTTTCAGGTAAGTGGATCACGAAAGGTGTAAGTAACATGCGGAAGGCTAAATCAACTTTTTTAATTTGTCGGGTTTCCGAATTGAGATCTTACAATTATTTACATTGGCCCGAAATCTAAATCGTGAAGCTTAACTAAAGGTTCAAACTTTTGTTGTAAACGTTAAAACATTAAATCACGGTAACAAACTACTTTACGGTTGTTAGAAACTTAAATTAATTATAAACCTGTTATACACAAACGTATTGTAAACTGTGAGCAGTTACCTTAATATATTATGGAACTTATTCAGCTTTGCTTTCATTTTAGTTCATGTATTGCAGATTTTCGGCATTAATTTTTTATTAATTAATAACGCGTTCGTGCGCCGCTTATGTATTCGAGTGAAATTGCTGAGACTTGTACCATATATTTTTTCTGTCACTTCAATACAAATATTAATATTTCAAATTGTGAAAAAGCTGCGATAAAATAACAAACGTTTCCAGATGGCGTATAATTTAAACTGAGAAAGTGAGGACTGTAGAGTTCTCGTTTTGTGATTCGTCCTCCTTAGGGAAATAACAGTTCCTTAGCAAAGGCATTCGAAATTAGTTTTCCTCCCTCAGTATTCGATACCGTTTCTAGTTAGCGTTACAGGTAGTGATAAGCTTGTAATAATAATTAAACCTGAAGGAGTTATTGGAAGCAATATTAGTCCTTCTCCCCATTTGGAAACAGACAATATTGTTCAATGCCTGAACAATTTGGCATTATTATTTACATTATTATGGGCGATTACATTTTATTTATCGTTTTACACAATTGATACTTTAATTAAGGCGTTGCTTTAATCCCTTCTGCAGAAGCAATTGTAGAAATCCAATTTCTTCCTACCATAAAATCACTTCACACATAATTCAGTGCAATGAAACAATGTTTATTTTATATTTTAGTAAAATACCTTTATTTATTATAAGTCAGAGGTTACTATAAAGAATAAAAATATTTAATATAAATGATAATATCTGTACGAATATTTATTTTTGATTATCACAAATGTAAAGTTATAATCAAAACATGATTAAATGAACAAACACATTATTAAATAAATATCAAACAAATATTTGTAGAGGACCACTTGAAATATTCTAGACTGATAATGCTCCTAACATTAAATAAACCTTGTTCGTTGGCGAACTTTTCGTCCATGGAATAATAATGGGGTACGTAAATTTCCAAATTACAATAAACATTCAGGACAGTATTGAGAGCCTCGCCAAATTAATATATTCAAAAAGCATAACCGAGTAATTTATTGCCGAACAGTTAATTTGGGTCGAGTCCATTTTAAGTAATTTGTATGCAACCATATTTTTAACTACCTAATCTATACCATATATTGTTGGCACTCGAAAAAAGCCTATTAGGAAATACGGTAGTTGAGATCACGTCTGTATTATATGGACTATTTGCAAATTTTATAGCAATAGAAAAAGTAATGGGGAGCATACTTCCCTAACCCGCTTAATATTCAGCAGAAGCCATCGCTGATGGTAAGAAACGTTCGCCCGAGACCCTCTCTACCCACCAGTTGGTCATTTGTTTTATTGATTTTATCTCTCTGTTCCTGGAGAATGGAAAAAAAGTAAAAAATCACACGCCAAAGCATGGCATAAAAACCCCACTCTATAATCGAGGACATAAAATTATGCAAGGAAGGTCTTTTTCAATTACAAGCTTTTCGTTTTACAACAATGCCGCATGCCATTTCAATTCTAAATTGCTTGGATAAAAACACGAGATGTTTCACAAAATATGAACCCACCTTACTATTTAAATGGTTTATATTCGGCAATATTAAAGCTACCTTTCTAAAATTATTGCTGGTTTCATTCAGTTTAAGCTCTCACGAATATATTAGAGTTACCATATGGCAATATATATGTAAATACAATTAAATACATTAAAACCTGACCCCTTTGGATTTAGTTCAACATTTTTGTGTCATTGCTCCCCTACCAAATACCTTAATACAGCACAATCGTAATTTAAATGACACAAAAGAGAGAAAAAAATAATATTCTGCACACCTAAATTACCCTAAACGTGGAAATGAACGTTATATAATTTCCCTTCAAAATGTTATTACTAAAAACGAAAGTGAGTTAGACAAAATATGGACAAAAAAACTTCTTCTAATTAACAAATCAAAAAAGAAAAATGAAAATGAAATTTAAATTATTAATAAATTTTCGTAAATCTTATAGTAAATAATTTCGAAAAAACTTATATATGTATTTGTTTTAATAATATATTTAGTAATAAATAGGATTTACGTTTGTGCGATATATTTAGAAATTAAAGAACGCGTCACATGATTTTGCCATTAAAAAGTGTGCGCGACATGCGAATGGGATATTTTTCACGGCGAGAATGAAAAGTTAAATGGTCAGTTAGATAAGATAGATGTGCGTGACTGGTGGAGGGCCACGATTACTTTTTGACCTATGTTAATTTTTCAATTATCAACCATCACATCGTGTTACAGTTTGCGTAGGAAATGATGGTAATTTCTTTAGTTTTATTTGTGTTGTATGAAGATAGTCCTTTGGATAATTTAACTTGATAAGTGGCTGCTGATTTACTCAATGAGGTTATTTCACAAATCAAAACGTGGGTGTATAAGTTTTATAATAAATATTTTGTTTTCTCAAGTAATCTGTCCAAAAACTCGCACCAGGATTTGCAGATGTGCTCAGAATGTTGGAATTAACCGTTTTCTACAATTATTCATATCGGTTGTCAGCAAAAAGTTGTTGACATTTTGACGCGGTACAAAAAAGATAATTACAGTTAACACTTGATTCAAACACAAGAAATTTAATGAAGATTAACTTATATTTAGAACAACGTATTTATAACAGTACATTAATTAATTAAATGTTTGAAAACGATCTGAGAGCAAAGTGGTACAACCTTTGTTTTTATGCGCCGTCTGCTTTTTGCACATGAAACCAATTTATATCTAGTTTAAGAGTTTTAAGCAATTAACAATTTTTTTCGTCCAAATTGACTAATGGCCAAATTATATTAGAACAATAAACGGCAAAGTGCTTTTTTATAGATGGCAATAAAATATTGTTATTTACGACTTTATGTTGTTTTCGTATGATTTTCACTGAAGCACAATGTTTTTGTATTTAGGGTAGGTAATTAATAGCTCTATCTTACGTTCCTTTTTCTATTTATAAAAGAACACTAAGAAATAAGATTAATATCATTATCGTAAAAATAATATTTTCTTACATGAGTGTTGTTTTTATTTGTGATTGATTTTTATAATAATAAAATACTAAACAAAGATTAATTATTATGCTTTATAATAATCTAAATTTTTAAATGGAAATAATAATTCGGTCACAGATTTATTGTAATATTTCCTTAAATAATTTGGTTATATTTTGTCTTTCATTCTCTCATTTTTATTTGTTGTGTCTGTTTTGAGTTATTACTTATTAAAATCGAATAAAAATGGAAAAGTTAGAACGTCAATTTGACTTTTGGTGGATGCGCCAATATTTTACTCGCGCTGCATTAGATTATTTCTATTTGCTTATATAATTAATTATTAAATATATACCGTGATTTAAGACACATAAACGATCAAAGTAAAACAGATAATTAGAAGGACGCTATAATTATGTTGATGTAGACATTTCTCCGATTGTAAATTAAACTAGTTGGTGTTGTAATATTGAGAACATCATAATAAAACACCTGACTTCCCTTAATTCCACATTAACTTCAAATGAAGGTGCCTGCGGCGATTTAATGCAAGTAAAATGTTTGCCCCCAATGAAAGTACACTCTGAAATCAGAGCCTAGCTCCTTTGTGAATGAAACAATAGCACTGCAAGATAACACGAAGCCGGTTCAGATAAAGTCGTAATTAACTTTAAATAAATTTAACAGGCGTACGAAAAACTTTGCGCGATATAAACCGCCAGATCATTATTTCAAGTTGAATGGCAAATCCATGGGCTTAACAAGTTAGATTAGCGAACGGGACCCGAAGAAAGTGTCCGCACGAAAAAAAATCCGCATCGAAAAAAAAAGCGACAGGACAATTTTTCCGTTTTACAAAGTTTCGCATTCGGTCGGCGAAATTCGAAGCACATAATTGAATCGATCCCGGGAATTGCGGTCTCTAATCAAAGTGCTTCACGCTTCCCTTCCTTTTTTTACATTTTCGCACGGACTTGGTGAATGGTAATTATTTCATAAAAAACTACTCTCCCTAATGTATTTCGGTGCTACGCCTATGAAATCTCAATTTTTCGCGACCTTGGACTCGGGATTAAAGGAAAAGAAATTAACAGTAACATGTTGTTTGTCCCAATAATTGTAGTTCAGACAACTTCCTTAAATAGTAAACGCTTAAAACCCTTTAGGGTTTCACTCACATGAAATTGCGGAAATCAGTCATGTATAATTATGTACATAGAACTTAGTTAAACAACTCGAGGTTTAACAAACATTTTGGAACATTTAAATATTGTAACAGCAATGTATGTAAAAAAAAATAATTTCAGTAGTAAGTAAAATACACTTTCCAAAAGTGACGTTGCCGATCGATAGTTTAATCAAACAGCCACGTATCGCGAACTTGCCGAAAATTGTATTTATACATCTTCCCGAAGACTTGGCTTCTGTTTGCATTGCATCCATTATAATTGCTTGTAAACATGTTAGGGGATACTTCCGTACGTCGACATAACTCCGCAACTACACTTGCTCCAGGATAAAACAACTTGACGGGTAATTATATAAATTACCGGCGAAAGTGGCCGGTAATTTAATATGCATCGTCTGCATCTCGGATGTACTCGGGCTATAACTTTAATGTGTGTAGGAGTTGTATTCCTCCACAATAATTCGAGTCGATGGTCTATGCAAATTACAAAACGAGAATCTGACATTCAAATTACATTTTTAAGTTACATTTTGACGTAGCGATTATTTTTAATTTACATCCACGTACGTAAAGCAACGTCTCCCTATTGAAATAAACATTAATCATAATAAACAGCGGATGTGGAGCAGAGTTCGGTATCGCAAATTATCCATCCACATTTCCAACTTCCCCATTCCTAATATTTGACTTTATGAAAACATAAGCCCACCGAAGCTGCACCACAACAGATACAATATAAATAACGTCGGATCCGTGGTAAGTGTGTTACAAGTTGAAGCTGAGAACTAACCGCAACCTAGAAAATGACGATAACAGTCATGTCAGTGGTTCATTATCTTCAAATCCAATTACAATCATAGCTGCAGGGAGTTAGAATAAGTTTGCGCTGCTTATCCCGAACCTTCGCAAGTTGTGCGGGACGGGACGCCTTCCTCCCCAACCACCCATATTATGTCTGTTTCTTGTCCAACTTATGACGTCGCGCATAACAGAACTTGGGTCCGCGGTCGGTCTTGTACCCGACCCGTGTTTACGCCGGGGTTGGAAAAAAGTAATTTCAATTAGATTTATGCCAGGGTCCTTTCACGCTCAATGTTAATCTGTTTACATGTACGTTTTTTGTTGGTGTCTCTGCTTAAATTTCGTAGACAAATATTGGGTTGCTCGGGATGTCACTGTTTCGACGATAAATTACGAATTCTTTGTATGATAAATTTCAAACTCATCCAATAAAATCGTTTAAAGTGTATTTTCTGTGTTCTAGTTTTAATGGTCTGTAATATGGGAATAAACAAAATTAGGTTAGCAGTGATTTTTATAAATTTAGAATTACTATTGGGTTGGCAACTGAGTAATTGCGGATTTTTTTTAGAAAATCAAAGACAATTTTTTCAAAGAACTAAATAACTTTACTCTGTAATGTATTGCCCATTTTGATAAATGACCTTTTGCCATCTTTCAGGCAGCATCATAATCCCAAGTTCATAAAACTTCTGGTTTTTATTAGCAAAAAACTGAATCAGGTACGATTTGACATCATCATCATTATTGAAATTTTTATCATTCAAGGAGTTTTGTAAAGATCGAAATAAAAAGTAATCAGATGATGCAAGGTCAGGACTATATGGTGGATGTGGCAAAACATCCCTACCAAGCTCCAATAATTTTTGCCGAGTGACCAAAGATGTGTGTGGCCTTGCATTGTCATGATGGAATACACAAACACCTTTTCGATTTGTCAATTCGGGCCGCTTTTTTTCAACTGCATTGTTTAATTTCATTAGTTGTTCAATGTAGACAACCGAATTGATCGTTCGGTTGGGTGGTAAGAGTTCAAAGTAGACAATTCCTTTATAATCCCACTAAACTGATAACAAAATCTTCTTTTGATGAATACCTGACGAGCTGGCTCACATGGCCTGCTCCACGGTCTTTTCCGCTTGATATTGTTGTAAACAACCCATTTTTCATCGCCAGTTATCAGTTGTTTTAAAAATGGATCATTTTCATTACGTTTATTAAGCAAATCGCGGCGGTTAATGCGTTGCGTTAAATGCGTTTCCTTCAGTTCGTGAAGAACTCATGTATCGAGGTTTTGAACAAGCCAAGTTGTTTTAAGTGAGTTTCAATGCATGTATGTGATACCTGAAGCTTCTCTGCAATCTCACGTGTTGTACTGTGACGATCTGAATCGATTATTGCTTTGATTAGGTCGTCATCAACTTCAACTGGACGACCAGAGCATTTTTCATCTTTGAGTGAAAAATCACCAGAACGAAATTTGGCAAACCAATTTTGAAACTGCCGTTCTTTTAAGGCTTCCACGACATAAACAGCACATAACTTTTTGTGAGCTTGCGATACGTTTTTCCCTTTGTGGAAATAAAAAAGCAAAATATGACGAAAATGTTCCTTTTGATCTTCCATTTTTCAACTAACGCCAAACGAAAACTACGCAACCGATCAAAAAACTTTTTTTACTGATTGATAGCTGAATTTCCAACTATCAAATAACAAAATGTGTTTTACATTTGGACTACGCCAGCAAACCTAAAAATTCAACTGAAGCCATCAATGAGTGAAATCCGCAATGACTTACTTGCCAACCCAATATATTTCATGCAGTTGACTTAATGACATGGGACGCCCTGTTCAAAAATAACTTTAGTTGATAAAATCAAATCATTAATCATAGTGGAAACGAACACATCAAAACAAGCAATTTACACGAAAATATTTACAATATATATTTATAAAATTACGTTTGGTCGATCTCGTGTCAAAACAAAAATCGTTTACATGATACGATCCATGAAAGAATTGAATAAAATGTGATATTCACGTAAGGCATATTCTTCGAAAATATAAACACTAAAATAGGAAAACAATTTTCTACATGAAAATTTGAAGCGTAATATCTGGAAAAAACTTCTTAGGCGTGCCTACATAATCTTTCTTCAATATACGTTTAACGACAACATAAAATGAAATTTCATTTAATCATGTAAACCAAATATAAAGCCAAGTTTTTATTAAATTTCGTGTGTATGCTCTAGAAAGCAAAGAGAATAGTCTGGATAAATTGAATATAATTTGTGTCTGGATAACTATCCAAGAAACTTTCCTTGGGTGAAGTCATTTATTCACTTGAGGCAAATAGAATTTTGTTATTTTTTGGTTATACCATTTAACATTCGTTCCACTTGTTGCTTGTAAGCGTAGGTAAACACCGTAAAACAATAATTGTTTTTGTACCATTATTTTCCACTCCGCTTTATTATTGACACTTACAATCACTTGCGTCGAGATATATTCGATATTGCCTATTAGATTTCAGATTGTCAGTAATGGAAGCACAACTAAACCGTGCTTTAGGTCCAATAAAACTGAGCGATTGCGAAATGCATTCGAAAGTAGAGCACCGATCCGAATAGACAATAAACAATAAAACAGTGATTGTCGCGGAAAGGTAAAATTTTATGGGGACACATTGTCTCGACGTATGGCCGGAATACTCCCTAGTAACTGGAAATTTTCCGCGGAACGTTTTCCCAATACTTATCATCAACATGAACCACTCAGCATTTTTGCGAGTCAGTGAACGTTCGTTACTTTCCCGTAAATGGATTGAAATTGTCCAAAGACTGATTGGAGCAATTTACGCCGGCAAACCTTCCCCGACCAAATAGAGAACTCCTCGGAATTTATCGCGCAACATTCAATCACTCTTTACTGTGTTTAACATGTGTTCAGTTCTAATCCATGGAGTCCCGTCCGGGTAGATCTCGCTTTGCAACTAAACCAAAAAGCATCTTTTAAAACCGGAAGAAATCAATTTGAAATTTCCTTTTGACACGCACGTCCACAACAACTGGTGAGTTTTATGCTTAATTAGAATAGTGCTTAAAAAAATTATTAAAAATGCATGCGACTACTAAGTATAGTAGAGGCCATAATTATTGCAACTTATTAAAATATAATAAAAATATTAATTGGATACCAATACCTAGAAAATTTTTTATTTTTTATTAGATAAAATTGTAACGACTACTTACTTTATTGTTTTTCGTTGCTCTCTGTGAATTTAAATAGATTATTTACTTGCGATGTTTTGCTTATTATAATTATTTAATCATTGGATGAAGTCACAGAGAGAAACAAGAAGAATTGGTTAAGAGTTTACGGTTAAATATGTCAATAATTTCGTATATTACTAAATAATTTAGAGAAACTCGTCAAGTGATACCTACGAAAAAAAAAAAAATCAATCTCAATTAATATTAAAGCCAATCTGAAGTAAATTAATATCATTTTTACAGTTCACATTAAATACAAAAGGAAAAAATATTTAACGTTTTAAAAAGTTGCTATGGGCCAAAAAAATCGACTATTTTTTTTAACTTCTGACACTGAAAAATTTCCTAGATACCTTTAAAAATGCTCTCCAAAGAAGAGTTCTTAACTTAATAGGAAGGAATTTCTCATCTCAGTTTTCCATTTTTTTTTTTTAAATAAATCTATATCTCGCCATTACTTGATGGCACAGAATATTTTTATGTAACTTTTTTGTAGAAAATTGAACGCTCTACAAAAAAGGTATCTAAAATTTTTTCATAACTCTTATATTTTAGAAGATCAAAGTTTAAAGAATTTAATAATTAATTAATAATTTCTTTTTTACTTTTTTACAAATATTATAAAATGCTCAATATATATGTAGAAAATTGCTCTACAAAAAGGTCTTCTGTGGTAAATAAATTACTCTATCCATTTAAGCCATGACTTTTTTCTATTTCAGAAAAAATAAAGTATTTTTATTTAAGAAATATCATTAAATATGTCAATAGAAAACAAAAAAAGTTCCATTTCACTATACGAAATTTTATATTTTGATACAGTATTAATACGAAAATATTACATTAAAAGATATTATTTTTTTAGTTTTGGTTATAAAAATTGACTTTTATTACAATTAGAATATTTTGAAGTAAAAGAGAAATTTTTGTTAAGTTCTTCAAACTTTGATCTCCGATATCTTATAAACAGTTAAAGTTATGAAAAAATTGTAAAATATCTTTTTTGTAGAGCGTTCAATTTTCTACAAACAATGTAAATAGAAATTTATATGATCAAGTAATATGTATTTCGCCACATGGAACCGAAGAATAAATGGAAAATTGAGATGAGAACCTTCTTATTAAAATTAAGCGCTCATTTTGGAGAACATTTTATAAAGGTGTCTAGGTATCAATTTTTCAGTGCAGGAAATAATAAAAAAGTCTATTTTTTGGCCTACCCTAATATATTGAAATTTTAATAAAACGGACGACAATTACAAACACACTGAAGTGATCTTTTCGTTGCCCATTCTTTAGTGCACCTGTGTGTCCAATTTACATTTCCCACTGCTCCCCAGAAATTTACCTTTAAATAATTTCATTTAAACACAAACATTGCTGCTCTTTGGGTACGAATCAGAAAAACATAAGTACAGCATCTTTTTAATTTAATTTTGAATCACTTTAGTACGATATTCACGTAAACAATTTTTGTTGCGTCGCTATATATGTGTCAGAAGCAGTTGGGAACAAAGGGAATAGAGAACAGCGTTATGCCGCTGAATTTTAAGTTAAAGAGTACATCATGTGTTTCTTGTGTCGCATGTTTTGATAACATTATTTGCGAAGTCTATTCATCTTCCACCTACACGCTGTGTTCCCTTACAATCGCCGAACTTTTAATTGATATCAAATTCAGTTTATTTTATTTTCGAATCAGCGTCTGCTTTCATTAATTTAATATTTTACACATTATTGTTATTAAATTATTAACCCAGAAGCCGTCGAGTTGAACATTCATTTTCCTACTTTTTAATCGTTAGCTGTTCGCAACATTTAAGAAAAACAAATTATAGTTTAAATATAATTAAAATGTTGAGATAAGTAGCTGTTTCTCATAATAGTTATTAATTGCAGCGAACGTCGGCCTGAAAAATACGGCGCTCCAGCATAATGAAATTTATATATTGTCTTTCTCATTAAGGAAACAGCTTTGCAAATTAATATGCAAGAACAGACACTAATTAAAACTAGGTCAGTGTAAATTATTAATATTTTTAAAAGAAACTACTCATCACTACTAATTATTGAATTAATACAATAAAAATTCTCAGTCTCCAAACAAATTATATCAAAAGATATATATATATATATATATATATATATATATATATATATATATATATATATATATATATATATATATATATATATATATATAGAAACCGTTTAATTACAGTCACAAACCAATGGCGATTAAATAAATACTATTGTAATGGGCACTAAAGACTATTTTGTTGGTAATCGTATGGTTACCTATCGTTAGTTGGTGAGCAAAGTTTTTAACTATTGGTAGTTAAAATAGTATAAATTGCAGTGATAAAATTAATTTATTAAGGCATCTTAATGTAGTTTACAAAAGTGATTTTGTGTCGCTTGCACAAAATGCCTAAAGTAGAGAAAATAGTCTTTGAGATTGTATGAAACTCCGCATCGGCATCATAATTCCACGTCTTTTCATGCTAATAATATAAATTTCCGTTAAAATCAAGCATATTGCTTCAACGTAAAAGCGTGGGATGCATTTAAAACGTTTTGTTGCAGTTTGTTCCTAATATCGCGTATTTGCGTCGCTCAAAACTTCAGAATACGGCTTTAGTGGCCTATTTATGTAACATAACGTTACTCGTATGGTTTTTATGGCGTGCAATATTTTATACTAGAAGTTTTGTAAAGTTGGCGAATGAACTGGAAGGGAAACCTCGATAAAATGAAGATACAGGAAGAGCGAGAGATAACAGCTAGTGAGTGAAATGATTTATGTCGTTGTTGACTCGTCCGAAGCCCAGAAACTGCAACTACTAAGATTTTCATGATATTCTTTACGAAGTTCTATATAACCCAGAAATATATGACCGCCGACGCACTTTATAGGGTGCTGTAATTTCTTAATACAACTTTTATAACTTCAACGGATAAAATCAGACTACACTAATTATTTAAAAACGACTTTGAAATTTTTAATGAAACTTTTAGTTTGCCTACATTTTATTTAAATTTACCGGGCACAGACTTGAATAGAAATAAACATTTTTTCGCGTTCATAACTCTTCGACCTCGATATGGACTTAACTTAAAGTTAAATTTAAAAAAAAAGAGCTTATTTACACATATATGAAGATTGAATACTCCCACTCTCGACAGACCTGCTGCTGCGTCAGGAGAATTTTCGTTATTCTTTCAGATTGAGTGAGGAACTGAACAAATGAGACGTGTATCATTTGTTTGCATCACAATGAATGATGCGCATTGTTATCTGCTTAATATACTCGAGATATTTTTATTACATTTGATAGGCGAGCAATGAAATATTTTAAAATAATAACATAGCATGATATTCAAATCTAATTCTAAAACATTCATCAAGAAAAATTATTGTAGATTGAATTTACGCAGTATTCATCTGGCCAAATTAATCTTTAAGAGGCGCCAATGGAGCAAAACTGCTTCATTTGGAAGGCGGAATTCCATGAAATGTTATTCGAGGAACAATTAGGCTCGTACTTTATTAAATTGTGAAAATTTACATCACCGGTATCTTTTTTTTTGCCTCCTTTACCTTGTGTTTTTCAACTGAATTAAATTGGCGTTGAATTGAATTTTTTATCTGTGAAGCTGGTTGATATGGAGCGAGGAAAAATTTATTCACTGTCTGCAGTGGTTGTGGTAAACATATTTGCATTAGTGTCGGCGTGTTTGCGTTACATATGGTATAAATTTGTGCAATTACTAACATAAAAGTACCTGAGTTGTGTTTTATAAATATTTTGATATTATAAATTGATGGATGGATATGTTAGCTCGTTATTATACCAATCATCCGTTCAACTACATAAATGTAGAATTATTTCACGCTCGTATTTTATTATGCATAAGCAGTTTTGATAGCAAAAAGCACTTACACATTTAAATTGGCAATAGGAAGGCAACAATAGAGCCTTTCTATTTCTGATTTTATAATGAAAACATAAAAAATTCCTATGAGTGCAGTTTAACCCAAATATGGCGGTGTTTTGTTATTGAAAACTATGTATTATACGACGCTAGAGAACGTGAAAAGGACTACATCATATAACTCATTGTTGCACAGAAGTTTTCAATGCACGAAACATACAAGAGAAAACGTCTGCAAAAGCTCGTTTTCTTTTTTTAAGCTATGTATAGTGCATAAACAATTTTCAAGTTGTACGAGGCCAGTGAAGTTATCTCGGGTCGTGTTTATACAAGCTTAAAGTAAACTAAAACAACTTATAGTGGATATTACCGGACAAATAGACACATAACTGTTTAGTATTTCTAAAGGAATGCCTAATAATGGCGCATATAGAAATTCTCAAGACTCCTAATAACTTTATGGCGTTGTTAAATCCTCTTAGCTGCTCCACTTCCCGCCTTCTGCCTCTATTATTCTGATGATAATACGTTTTGTATTTCGACGTAAATTATAACGTAACAATCTTCTCTATTTAATAAATAGTATTGCCTCCGTACTTGATGTAGGTAAGTATTCCGGGGATCCTCTTCATGTTAGGCAGAAGACAGCGGCGCAAATAAATACTTTCATTCTACGTATGTTTACCCAGAATTTAATATAAGAGGTTTAGTGTGCGGAAGAGATATTTAAAATTAAAATTTATGGATGAGTTACATTTTGTAAATGAATAACCTTGAACTTTTCCTTTCTTTTATTATTTACTTCTGTCCTTTCAGGTTATAAATTTAACGAGACCATGTTTTATTTTAACCACACACGCAATATTTCCTATAAGGTTATTAGACTGACATTTTTGTTTTATCTGTTGTGAGCATGACAATATGAATTTCGTATTAACTCCACTAAATAAAAATCTTTTATTTTCAGGTATGTTGTTGCAGATCGACTAAGGTAAAATCGTTTAATATTTAAATTACATTTTGGTAAATTGTTCTTAAGCATTGTAATGCGGTTTCCAACTTTGTGGGTTGCGAATTGACGTAAAGCAAAGATTTTGATTCTTCGCAGATTGCGATACAATTTTTGACAGCTTAATCGGACAATGGTTCGCCGAGAAAACATCCTCCGACGTTATACCTTATTGTATGATATACGAGCCTCGGAACGAAAATCCCCTAATACCCTCAGATTGGACATTTTCTAAGGAAGCATTACACAACTTATCAGTTTATACTGGGCGTAATTCACGACCGCCAAGAGAACTCACTCATAAGTTGGATTCTTTATTAAAAATAATGCACAAATGAAAAAGATAAACTAAGTAAGTTCTTTTTTAGAAATTAATAATTGTTTTCTTATTTAAACAACCTGTGTGTGTCAATTTTATTTGAGAGATATATTTTTGTATATGTATAAGATATTTTTCTATATAGCATCACAACCTATTTTATTCCGGAAATTATATGTGGTTTGTTAAATTCTTGGAGCAGTATATATGTATATATATATATTTGTAACAGCATGTAACAAATTGAAAAATGCGTCTGGAATTTTCCTCCACAATGTAATAATTCAGGACATCAATTATTTTTAAAAAAATACAAGAAAACTTAGGTAGGATTTTCGTTTAACTTTGATGTGGTACATAGGGCCAGATAAGCCAGATAATAATACTAACCGTTGGAGGATTTTTCATGTCCATTGAGGCGGCATTAAAATTTCGATGGCAAAAAGGAGGATTAAAAAGTTGGCTCATAAGGGGTGGTTTACAGGTCGCGCACCCTCGAGGAAGTTGTTAGGGAGTTGCATAATAGTGTAGAGAGCCTCCATTGGGGGGAAACTGCGACAGGATCCCGCAGGATCGTAGATGCAGCTCGTCAACGAGCGAATTGCGAGAACGACGGGATGTGCAGTCGGCGTGAGATCGATGACAGTGGAGTTGAGGCCAGGCCTGACATGGACAACTAATAACCCATTTTCCAGTTACTCAGGTTCGAATAACTACACGGCCAATCATTGTGACGACAGAACTTTTTTCGTGCTTTGTACGGGGGATTATTGCTGCCAGTCCGTTAAATACCTTCTAGGAAACATAATGGGCACACGTCGAATCCTTTTATGTAACGTTCCGAATTAACGGACTTTTTTTAGTTTGTCGATTGTGTATAGAACCCAAAGGAATCTTAGGTTACTTTTTACATGAAAACCATGATTAAAGAGCACCATCTATCAGTTATTTTACTAGAATTCACATTGAAAATGTTAGTGGAAAAGCTTCATTTTCAGTCATTTCCATTAGCATTTTTTTGTTTAATTTCCCGGTTCTATATCTCCAGGGGAATCACAGAACTACTCTAATAAGCAATGAGCGAGAATGAACTATAGTGGGGTGTATTAGTATAAATTTATTGAAATTTTTGATAGTGTCATACAAAATGTGTTAGATACCACGTAACTTCAAGAAGTAATCAACTCCTAAAACAATTTATGTTTTACAAGATTAATTGGTCTGACCTACAAAAGTCATGCAACTCATGTTCTTGCTTAATAAGTAGATATTTCTGACATCTGTTGACGACACATTACAAGGCAGACAAACTTTGCAGCATTCATTAAATCTAATTCTTCAACGCAATGAAAACATATTTATTTTCGTAGAATAATGGATATTCACCACTTCATTTATTACCAGTTATTAACGGATTCTGATGCGATATTAAAACTTTTGTATCTGAGACGAATTTATCAAAGTTTTAAGCCGGACCACGCAACGAACTTCCTGCTATCGGTGCCGAGATTTATGTTAAGGCGCTTCTATCTGTTCCTAATGATAAAAAATTCAAAATAGCGAACAGGAAAAATAAAAACCGACCACAGCCAGAATTTCAACACTTTCATCTTCTCCACTGAGTCGATTTATATTTTATCGTCTAAGAAATAGGCCAAAGCCAAAAAATAAACGTAACATCATTCTTTAAAAAATATGAATTACACTATTGAAATAATTTGTCTTCGTGCTTTTTTAATTCTTTTGATGTTCGTTGAAATATTACATTAAACATTAGAAAGCTTGGGGATTACCTACAGCAAACCCATAATATGAAATGGCTTTGTCTAGACAAGCATAAATAGATACATTTTTGCGAACCATTTAAACTGTTTTGTATTTCAGCTGAAAAACATTGTATCTCGACGTACATTACAGAAAGATTACATTAGATTCGAGCCTCTCATGAATTGCGTAGACGTCCACGCTTTATAATAAATATGTTAAATGTAAACTTGAATTTTTTAAAGTTTATCCTAATGTTGATTTAATGGTAGCTGTGTTTGTGAGATTAACAGCCCTTTTATCAAAACGGCCGCCGCGACGGCCAGATATTATAGTAACAAAAATATTTACTTACTTCAGTTACGGTCATAACTCTAGTCATAACCGAGTGTTTTCATGCTCTCAGTAATTTAAATTTATAATTTTATGATCCCTGCAACCATAAAGCGGTAAGGCTGTTGCATCATTCCGAAATAAACGTTTTCGACGAAAATTCGCGCCAATAAAACAATTAGTACGACTAATACTTAACGAGTTGCCGAACTGTCCGCAACTGCAAAACTCAATCAAAATTTATACGATATAGTGCCCTTAATATCTTTGGGAGAATTAGAACTATTGATTTTATTCTTCGTACCTTCCTTTCGCGTCGTGGCCGGAATTCTAATTTATCCCTAGATCAGATCCGGTCGCCTTAATTCCAGGCGACAAAGTAAAATTTGCCGCAGTTATTTGCCGTGTTAAATTATATTTTTCATGAAATTTATGTTCGGACACGATAATTTCCACTTTAGTATACTCGATAGAACAAGCAATGCTTATGGTATGCTATTTAATACACGAGTAATAGTAGACATATAATTTAAACGGTATCTAATGTGTTAGTGTTAAATTCAGTACTCTGGAGTTATAAATAAATATAATAAGATGTTTTCAATGTCTTCCACTTATACACACGACAGTAAACAGAAAATGACTAAAGTACCATAGAGTTAATTTACTGAATTTATGTTGGAAATTTACATGGAAAAAAGTTCAACAGTGAATAACTCTCGTAGTCAATTCGAAATAACAAGAATCCTCATCTGGAATAAAATTTTTAACCCGTTAAAAACTCTTCAATAAATGTAATTATGCGACATAAAGAGAAGTTTCATTAACAATCTAAATTGGATACGTAGCGGTAATTGGTTACAATTTATTTACTGTGAGATCCACCTGACTGAATCTCTATGACTGTGTGTCTCTTAGTAATTCGTAATATCAAAACTTTTAATGATGAATATTTCAAATTAAATTGTAGTTTAAACCTAATTACAGTGTCATTCTTTACTTTTAAGAGTATTCACAAAGCCACGTTCGAAGTTTTATTACACAACAAAATATTGTGTAACGTCGAAACGTAACAATAATTAATATACCATTTTTAAAACATTATTATAAAAATGTATTCTGTACCCAATTAGTATGAGATAAAAAGTTTTCATGTTGTGACATTTAACAATGAATGAATGCAAAGTTGATAAACTGAAAATTTAAGCGTCGCTACTGGTAAAATAATTGTTTTTATTCTATGCCAGTTTGTTTAACTATATAAATCGAACTAGCAAAAATATTTGCTTAAATAAATAAAAATTGTATATAAATTACGGACAACAAAACAGTAAAGTTGTAGTAGTAGCGTTATATAAATGAAATTATGAACAAGTCATTCTCCAGATCCATTTGAAAGTAACAACCGCAATGTTAACAATTCGGTTTTGTGGCATAGCAATTACTGGGTTTATTGAAAAATAATACCGGCAGTATATAATCGAATTGCGCCAGTGTATACACGGGCCGTGCACATGTGGGCATTGTATTCTTGATTTGTGCCCCGGCCTTCTCAAAACTATGCCAATATTGTCATTTGTGCGGGACCGGATATCTCTGAATTTCAGTTTCATATTGCATTGTCGGGATTCCAAGCTCGGCCATCGTGGTGCGACGATATTTATGACACCTATTGATATTGATATTGTCCAGGCATTTGCCACTGATACATCCGCATTCTCCATTATACAAATAATTTGTCGCTAACAGGAATTGCCAGCCATTGATTCAGCGTCTACTTTTCGAGATTCGTTTTCATCGGGCCAACAATCGCCCGTTTACCTTGATTGTGCGCTAAATCATTCCATTATGGATTTAATCTCCCAACACTGCTGTTTCATTTCGATTCTTGATTCGCTGCTGCAGTAAATACTGTATGTGTGTGTGTATGTGTGTTACATTTATCTGCGCATACCTAAACGCATTTGTATAATGAGACTTTGAAACACAATTATTCGGACAAAATTGACATCTATACTTTAACACTGTTCAGTATGCAATGTCATTTACGTTTGCCACAGCCTCTTTCTTTCAATGTATTACCGGGGATATTGAATTTGTGTCACATAATATATGGAAACAAATTGTCATTAATTTATTAATCAGGCTCAAGCATATTTTATAAATCGTTGTGGGAGTTTGGTCTTCATTTATTTAATTCATTTTAGTTTAAATTTGTGTGTGTGTGTGTTTCAATTTCATATATTCCTACTGAAGTAATATGATCAAACACGTTTTAGGATGGCTATCCGCAAAACATTAATTGGTTCTGAATATCGAATGTTTTTGTAAATTAAATTTAATGGATATCAATCTCGTTTGTTTGGCTAATATATTAGCATTCCATTAATGTTGATCAAATGGAGGAAATTCGTGAAAGTTCTTATTGACAAAACGAATATTTTAATGTTTTGGTTTGTTTAGGTTTATATTACATATGTTACATGTATACATTACGGTGGACCAAAAAATTGATTGAACTTCCAACACTGAAAAATTGGTTCCTAGACACCATTACTTGATGGTACAGAAAATTTCTATTAACATTTCTTTTAGGAAATTGAATGCTCTACAAAAAAGGTATCTTACAATTTTTTCATAACTCTTACCGAATTAGATATAGGAGGTCAAAATTAGAAGAATTTAATTAAATTTTCTTTTTTACTTCTAAATTTTATAACTCGTATGTAAATATATATTATAAAATATGATACATATATCTTTGTAGGAAGTTAAACGCTCTACAAAAAAGGTCACTTAAGGCTAATCGATTATTTTAACCATTTAAAAGATATTCGTATTCGAAATTTTGTGAAAGAGATTTTTTCTAATTTATCAATCGTGTTTTTTTAATTTTATTCATTTAAATAATAAAAATTCTTTTTAATTTTTCAAAAATCTACAAAAAAAGTATTTTAGAAAAACTTTTAATATCAATTCTTTCAACATATTAAATAGAGTAAAAGATCCCATAACACTTTTGTAATTTATGTTACGTGAAATAATGTTCATATGTGGTTACACAGACGGTCATTGAGCAAGTAACGCGTCGATCCTTTATTGGTAAAACGCAATAATAAACATGGTAATTTGCAATTTTACTGCTCTCGACAACGGTAAAATCAAGCCCTAAATAAATAGGAATAAGGTAGGTGTAGTACAAAGAAAGTACCGGTTCCCCGTCTATTATTCACGACCCGGGCACTAAAACACTGCCAGGGCATATGTGTGCCGCTATAAAATAGAGATGTTAAAACCCATTTACTCTTTATAAATTCTCATTGCTTTGTAATAGCTAACCCTTTAACAAAGTGTTTCAAACTGGAGTGGTCGGGGCCGGTGCCAATAAGTAGAACGTTCGTGGAATAGAAATGAATGACCTAGGATTACTCTTTGCGATCTTCCTTGCTGGCTAAACTACACGACTGGTCGATATTTGTGTCGTTTGCTTTATTATCTTGCAGTTAGAACGAGAGGCGGAGGCTTAATGTAGTGCACCTCAAAAGAATCTTTATTACATTGTATAGGATCTTGGAGCTTAAGTGCAGTAAACAAAAGTCTATTACTGTTTCTGTTAAGTGCCCTTAATAAAACAAATTAGATGTAATGACAGAATTTATTCGTTTAGTTCTGATTATGGTCAGTTGGATAAATTGCTCATTTCAACCTTACTGGATTTTAACCTGGGTGATATTATGTACCGGAAAAGTTTACGTTCTTAATGTTTAACTTTAAAATAATGTAGCATTTATTACCAATATTATCAACAATTTTTTGCCAACGTTCTAGAAGCGAATTCTTGAGTCGAGAAAAGAATTCTGGTTCCTTGGAACTGGACTCAAGGTCAACCTCAGATTGACCACCCTTTTAAAATTAAACAATAATCAAAAAAATAAATAATAGTCACATGGCGAAATATCTGGACTACATGGTGGATGAGATAAAACCCATTTAACGTTTAACGTAAAGATGTCTTCGAATCTGATCGGACATGTGGCCTTGCATTGTTATGAAGAAGCTGAACGCTTTTGTATTGAATAATGAAGCTTTAAATAAGGTTTTCTTAACCTTACTCAGTTTACGACTATTAGATAGTCATCAAAATCTTTTTAACTTTTATGTTTATCAGGTTTACCAGTTTCCACCCATTTTTCAGAAGGGTGGGAATTATCGTAATCAACTTAATTCTCGTTGCATTGAACAATACGATCAATAAAAGGCTCTTTTGCGTTGCCTGAAAGGAGAGAGAATTGGCAATTGTCAAATGCCTAATTTTGTTACCTTCACTTAATTTATGTAGAATCCATTTGTCTACCTTTTTATTGAAATTCATTGCATGAAACCTTTTTCTAATGGTTGATTTATTGCAGTTTAAGAAATTGTTTGATTTTCTCTTTGGTACTGGTCAGGACGATTATTAATATTTTAAATATAAGGTAAGAAAAAAATAAATAGCATAATTATAAATACCAAAAAAAGCTTTCAAATATTATATATTATTTAATAAAAGCATGTTGAAATTAAATCATGAACCAAGATTATAAATTACTTCTTTAATGGTCACTTTCCGGTTTTTATCACATTTTAAATTATAATTATTTTTTATACATACTTATTTAATGAACAAGAGTAACGCAGTAGCGATGTAATAAACTTTTTAAATTCTTATGCACAGTTAATAAGGAACTAGGGGAAATATTTATGAAAGCCACATAATATCCTGCTGTAATAATTAGCTTGGAATGTTTGGAAATTACGTAGCTGGATCGTTTTTAGCAGGTATGCGAGTATCCCGCTGAAAATATTTAATTAAATTAAAAGTAAAGTGCGCCTCCCAATATAAGGCATGTGTGCAGTCTTGGGATTGATGTAATAATGCAAGGTAACAGTTAAGTCGGTAATTTATGAATAGCGTAAACAGTTCAGCGGGTCGTAATTTTATTGCTGAATTTGTGTCTACGAACAGTTGACTCGGCTAACAGTCGACTGTTCTCAAACAAAATTACAATTACAAATACAATCAACGGCAGCGTGCTCCCTCGAAAACAATTCACTTACCGGGACTGTTTCTACGGGGATCGTCCTTTGTTATTACTCTACGAGGTCAGATCATGAATTCGGAGATAATTTTCGAGAAAATTGTTTGCATTATCTTATCAGGGCACGTGTCTTCTAAGAAATTTATTTTAATTAAGACTTTCCTAATAAATTAAACATAAATTAAATAAAAAAAAATAATATTAATTATTTATAAGAAAATAAAAATTATAAATTTCATACTGTAATACTAGGCCCATTAAAATTATTTACTTACTAATTATGGCCTCATTAAAGTTCTAGTTCCTATTCGAAAATTCCGTATTGATGTAATGAGTGTGTGCGATTATTTACACAAGCTCACGTTACATGAAAATCAACAGCACTAGTGATTTAAATATATAAACTCCTTCCCAAGTTCAACTATATTATATTCATAAAATAGGAACATAAATATTTATTTTATCTTAACCAACCCCAATTTATGTCGTTAAGATAAACATCATTTGTCTTGAAAGCAAACGCGAGGTCCATTAGAATTATTTTAGCTGATACTTAGGCCCCGCGCAATATCAACACAACAGTTCCAACAGCAAAAAGCCAAGTTTAGGAGGAATTTATAGGACATTATTCCCCGGATAATTTTTTTCTTCAGTCTATAAAAAGAGAAAAATGTTACTAAAATTCAAATGAGAAGACAATAAATTTTATAACTTTATTTTGAGACTTTTTATTACTGGCCTTAAATAAACCTACTTCAACGAAGTCCTGAGATAGATTATTGGTCTAAACTTGATTACTGTTATTTTTCCCGGTATATATCAAACTTTTAATGCACTTGCTTTAAAGAATAAAAGTGCAGATAATTTATATAAAATACTTTTAGAAACAGATAATTTCTTATCTGTTGATCGTCGTACGAGTTAGTGGATATAATTTTTATTATTTTATAGATTAATTTTAAACCTTTTATAACGCAGTTATTTTTCATTAGTAAAACTTAGTAGTACAACTAATATTATAAAAATAATCTCAAAATTTTAAATAATATACGATTTCGAAATGTGACGAGATATTTTCATACTTATGTTATACATAAATAAAGTGCTCAAAAATTCGTATTCATACCGCAGTAAAGTAGAAACAAAAACAAACAGTGCATTTTGTTTACACGTTGCAAATAAATTTGTAAAATGATACACTTACTGTGCGATGCTGTTGATTTGACGTAAAATATCAGTATTTTTCCAATATAGCCGCATTGCACGTATTGTACGTTTCGATGTGGAAGGCAACGCATGCATACGAAACTGGTAAACAGAGTTATGCTTTCAAATGTACAATGTGTCAATTTTCGAAGAGATACGCGGCAAAGTGATGTATTTATTGCAACAGCGGCAAAAAGTTTTCGCCTCGTTTTCACCAAGGAACACTGATATCCGATTATTTTGAGGTAGACGAGTTTTTTTTCTGTTTCAACCGTAAAATTTCATGTGCGCAATTTCCAAACTAGATACGGGTTAGACTCGTATAAAACCAAATAGAAATGCATCAGTTTAAACGGTTTGAAAACATGATAAATTATTGCGAGTATAATAATTTATGCGCCCTGCTTATAATTAAATGGCTCGTAACGCTGATGAATATTCAGCTGATCATCTATTATTCTTTTTCGGATGTGCACCGGACTAATTGACCGTCCTCCTCTCCATCAATTCAAATTTGATGACGCAAGAGATTACGCAGATAATCGCAGATAATCCAGTGTGATACGGGATAAAACGGGAGAAAGTGCAACGCACTCCCATATCTCATTTTGTTGGTTCTACAGGTCCTACGCGCGGATCCATCGACCGTACCGGATCTAAAAAGGTATTATAGGACCGCTCTCAATGTAGAATGATGATGCGGGCTTACCGACTGACATCCGAATGAATTACCTTTACTTACGCACTTAAAATTACACATTTATTATGGCGTTATTGCGCACTCTGTCTTCGAAAAAACAATTTTTTCTCGTGGCGAAGGACATTTCGATAGATATTGATCAGCTGCGTGGGCCCTGAGATGATTTCGGAAATGTCAGTTATTTGCCAGAAGTTGCCATCTCATCCAATATATTCAATGGTAAAGTTTTCTTATTTTATGCTTTAATCCACCGCTAGTAACAAAATCAGAACGATGAAACGACGAAAATGGAGTGTGTATTGAGATAAATTGAGTTCCAAATCATGTATTACAACTTGTTTGTGGCAAAACTCATTACGAAAGTAATCTTTCATTTACTTCCATTTTAATTTGCTCCGCTTCCACGTTTAAACTGACAAAGTATTAAGATTTATTGGGCTCCACTAAATAAACATTTTTCAGTGACATTTTTCATACAGGAAAATTGTATAACTTCTAATACAAAAGCGATCTTTGTAACAGAAAAATTGAACTTTATATTGTACAATGATTAAATTAAAATGTAAATCGAAATCAATTTATCGAATGGAATTCGATCAGCGGCCTGATTTCTTTCAGCCTGTGTCATGTAAGTTAACTGAATAGGAAACAAACTGTCGGGAAAACCCATTTGTATCGTTATTAATTGATTTTTAAATAGTTCTGTCCATGTGCAGTCACTCGTAATTTCCAAATAAAAAAGTCCAGTCCGTTCTGTGCCTTTTTTAATACAGTTTGTGGTTTCAGTGTTCCCTTGAAATATGGCTTTTATATCTCTTTTTTTCCTCGTAATACATTTCGCGTTGTTTATCATTAATCTTTTAGTATTAAAAATAAATTTTGCATAAAGGGATGTATTGTTTTGAAATAAAAGAAATGTTGATTTCATTCTATGCATGGAATTCTTGTTACGGTTCAATGAATTTTCATCAATATTACAAATTTTCAATTAAGCTCTTTCCTATTTCGAAAACCCGTATAATTAACTTGTCGATAAACATGTTAATATAACTTTTAACAATCAACCAAATCACAAATTATAGAGGATTTTAACAATTATGGTACAATTTAAACTACTCATGTTTTAATACATTAATTTAATTATTATTGACATACCATACATTTTCCACATTTTATTTGTTAATTCAAATATATAAATGTATGTGCGCATCTAAAATAACTAAATCTTTATTCAAATATTTTAATTTTTATCAAATTTCACTTGTCCATTTAGATGTGGCCGCCAATAAAAAAGTCAATAAATCGTCGACTTTTTCCAGTAATTTAATTTAACGCGGAAAACATACGTCTAATTAAAAAAACATTATTATCATTCCGACCTCGTAATTTATAAATCCCCCATTTATCATTCATTCTCAAGTTACCCAAATTGTAATCGAAAATTGATCGTCTATACTGAAATAATAGCTTTCATCAATCATAATTGGTGGAATTTTTTTAAAAGTAATGTGAAAAAAAGTTAAATCGACCTTGGTTATACAGTATTCGGTTTCATTCATATTATGACCCAATTTATTTTGCTTGGAAGCGAAGTAATTAAATGGAAATATAAAAAATTAATTAATAATTTAACACTGCAGAAGCGTTCATTTTATATTTCAATAAACGTGCTTATAAATTAATTAATAATTAAATATCTCTTATTATTAGTTATATTTCAAATTATTTGTCTGAAATAGTCAGCTTGGAACAAGAGTAACTTGAAGAATTACTATTGAATAATGAATAGTCTTACGGATCAAAATATCTTAGTACCAAATGAGAAATGGATAAATGCCAATTAAAATTAAATTTAATTCTGAAGATCGACAAATCAGTCTCTTGCAGCAAATCCCATTAGAATACAATTTAAAGTGTTTTTGTTAATTGTCAATAAAAGACAGAACTTTGAATAAGGTTTTACGGATATTTACAATGGCATTGATTTCCAATTTCTAAAACTACTTTTTAAAACCAATTAAAGCTTCCCTTTGTTTTAAATAAAGAACCTTTTGTATTTTTATTAAAATATTTATCTGTGTTTTAGAATAATGAGATTTTTCCTACAGCCAACTCAACTAATGGGAATAGGATTTTGCTAAACCGGAAAAACTAAATGGAGAACCAAAGTATGATGATATATCGATTTTAGTTTACAATTTAATTAATCTTACAGATGTCGCGACGTTTACCATCCGATCTATGATTAATGGTTGCCATTTTTACATCCAGTCCATAAAAATTTAAATTTAATTTAAAGCTACAGTCTTATAATATACGTATATTATTTTTATATAATAGACATGCACAAAGCTTTGATAACGCCGATTCTTTGTCTGTTTTCCTGAAAATGAAACGCTTTATAAAGCAAAACATGATTCACATTTGTTTCAGACGCCCAAGGATATAGAGCAACATATAAATTTCTGATTGAATGGCTACATCGAAATAATAACTTTTGAATAGATTGTTAAAGGCTGAATCTTTGAATAAGGAAGGATGTGTGCTATTTTAAAGGAACGTCTATTTATAGACGCAGTCTTAGTGTTGACGTGAGATAAAGTTTACTTGTACGAAGATACTTCCATGGAATTAAAAGAGTTCTATTCTATAAGTTGCCGGCTCGATATTCAAATTAATGGTTTTGTTTTCAATCCTTATTCTTAGTTTTAGTTTCTTTAGTTTTTCCAGAAAGGTACGTCACAATATATTACTATGGACAAACAGTATTTCTCTCTCTTTACAAATAATATTAATATAAGGCTGCATCATTTTTATTATTTATTGTAGTTAATATATTAATAATCTTTGCACATTAAATTTTAATTTGTGTGTATAAAACAATAAAGACTAAAATGGCGAAGTTTATAAATGTTCGTGGCAAACTTCGACAATTTTCCACGAAAGAATCTATTATCTCCATAAATTATGTGACAAACTACTAACTCCCATAGCAAAATATTTAAGTATCTTCAGCAACTTTCCATCTTCATAAACGTCAAAAAATTGAGCAAAAAAAAAAAACTTTTAAATGGTCTCCGCCGTGATTCTTTATAAAAATACAGGCACTCTGTGTGCTCGGTTATATCAACATATTATTTTGAATCTGCTCGTAATAAATTTTCATTAGTGACCGCAATTATCTCCCACATCATCAATCCAATGCTCGGGACGGAAAAAGCGGAACGGAAAATATTCGCTTCGGCCTGAGTTTATGTTTGAATCTTTGTCTGGATACCACGGTTATTTCTATCCTTTGTAAATCCATTTCCATGTATGAGGTCCAGTCCATTTCAATTACATTTGTTATCTTAGTTTGAGGAGGATTTCTTTGATATAGAAAGAAATTACGTCGGATTTTCGCATGTACAAGATTTATATCGATCCATGTTAATGAATGGATAACCAGACATTTAATCGGTTTCCGGAAATTTAAGCAGTTTAAGGAAAAGTAATCGTTGGTTGACACAATTTTAATTGCGAAATTTGATACATACTTTGAATAAATATGGGGAAAATTGTAATTATAATAAAATAATGCATCTCCAGCTTCGTTATTCAAATACTTGAAAATAAATTTTCGTTTCCTGAAATCTCTAAAATATTATTGAAAGTCTATGGTAAGTTATTAGCATAGTTTCCAACATAAATCTTGTTCGCGCTGTGACCTGGTTTCTCAAAGATACTCTCAATATTAAATATCTATATGCTCTTTAAAATTTTAAGGAATTATTTAATTATTTCACATGATGTTTATTTAAATTTGATGAAATTAAATATGTAAATTTGTAGCTGAATAAAAATTATAGCATATAAATCTGATAAAAAAGTCAATATGTGTTCATCGGAAATGTGGTATAAATTCAATATTCAATTAACACTATCAATGGAACTGTTGAACTTCCAATTATTTATATCGATTTATTTTTTAATTACTAAAATATATATTGAAATTGAATTTTGTTTTTACGGCTGAGAAAATATATATATTGAGCATTGTAGGCTAATTGAAATTACATCACAAGTAAATTTTATATGATACATACCTTCAACCACAATAGAAAGTTTTTTATCTATTTTTATATAAAGTAACGAAAGTAAGTTTAGTGTGTGGGAGAAACTAATAAGTTAATTAGAGAACTTCAAAGTTTATTATTAGGTCACATTATCCTTAAACTAGGAAGTAGATTTTTTGTATTTGCTTTACATATTAATGACATTTACTGGACATTATTATGTTTGTGCTTCAAGATTCAAAAAGTGATTTGAAGCTTAAATCTTCTGTAAAACCATTTTACATCCCATTGAAAAGGTTAGTGTTTATCAAGTGGATCAGTTTTTCATAAAATGTAGTAAAAACGTAGTTCCCCTTTTTATCACATATTGGTGGACAACGTATAAGATTTAATGGATAACCCCATATAGGGAAACTCTATATTTATCCATTTTGAACAGTCACGATTCGCGGGAACATGACAAATTGACATCGTGTACAACAATAGAACGTGTACGAGACGCCCCAAATTGATTGTCTGAAATATAACTAATGATTTTGACTCAGAACTACATCCTATGATAAAGTGACACAACTCCCTTAAGTAATATTGCACGGTACTTTTGTTATTTTTACTTCTGTTCTTCTTCCATTTTTCTGTATAATTATTGCTGGCCGGATTTGACCCAAACACCTCGGTCCGCATTTTTTAATTTAATGAGGGAAATTTGTTAGTGCAGTTTTTGTATTATGTTTCCATTCCAATTAAATCGTGACAAGGAGACTTTTTCGTAAAAAAGGTAAGAAATTGTTGTAATATTATAAAGCAGTAATAGTTTTTCATAAGCTACTGTAGGAGAATTTCAAAAGATAATTTCCTTAACATATTTTTAATTGTTGTCACCTCACACATCACGATGAATCGTAATAATTAGAATAACGGGGATTTTGGATCAATGCGCTAAACGTCTCTAGAACTCGATCAGGTTTAATAATGCATATGGGAATGTTGATTGTAGAAGTTAGTAAACAGAGTCTTGTTGAAGAACTTTATAATATTCGAAGTGGTATGCCAGAAAAAGATATCTGAAATTCCACAAATTCGTTCCTACTTAATATTGAAGTCAATTTCGCGGAAGGAAATGCCCAAGATTTAATCAAATCGAAAGTATGTATTTGTATATAGGAAATATAACCAATTTCGCACACAATAAAAATGAAATATGATAAACGATATAAAGTTTTACATTTACATTAATTTATTTCCATTTTATAACCACACCACATTGTATTATTTTCATTGTCGGCTGATGCAGAACATTGATCATCAGTTAAAGTTGTTGAAAACCGACTTTCACACCACGTAATTTTAAAAGCACCACATAAATCAAATATATAAAAAAAATAATAGCAGTCAATGTTTACACAAGCATCAATTGCAAGGACATATTTTTTCATTGATAAATTGGTCACGTACTTCCAATACATCGTGCAATAGAACAACGTGCCGGGCACTATTAGAAAAATGATTTATGATTATCATACAAGTTTAAAGCTATGTAAAACTAAATAAAATTCCATACCCGTGCCAGCACTGTCTACATGTTATGACATTTTTAATAAATTTAAATTTATCGTCCCAGTTGCATTGCACCATGGACGCGAAATTATTTATCTGATTTATGTGTAAAGATTTGTTTTCGCCCAGTAAATTAATGTTCTTTGGAAAATTAAACCCGGTGTTTCGCTGCATTTTCATACGTAATGATACCATCGTGGAGAAAACAAAGTAAAATTTATTTACTTTTTGCTTCATAAATCTGCTGTGTCCTTGTCCCACCTCTAGGAATCATCCAAATGAAAAATTGCTCTATTTGTCTAGACCACTGTATAGAAAATACACTGTGAATATTTTTTACTGTTCCGCCAACAAACTATTTAATTTTATACCATTAAACGTTTACTTACAATTGTATTTACGATTACGATTAAATTCATTTTATTTACTATTGGTAAAAGCTCGTATAAAAGCACTCTCGTAACCAAGTTTTACAAAAAAAAAAAAGAAGGAATCAATCATTAAAAACGAATTCAGGATTAAATATTAAATAAAAATCTCCAATTAAGATCAGCTTTCAGCTTTGAAATTTGTTTAAAGTAGTTTTAATTGACGGATTTTTCCACATTTACAATCGCGGTTCACTTTGACTCGTTTGTTAAAGTGTTAATCAATTTTAATTATCCAACAAAACAACAAACAAATTAGTAATTAGAAACGTTCAATAGTATTTATGTCCTCTAGCTAGAAATTGTACCCTATCAGCGTTTAACATTAACGTAATCCCTTTTATAACAAATCGTCTTGGTAATGGATGAACTTGATAAGTGGACATTTTAACATAATTTTATGTAATGATAATCATCATCAATTGGAGAGAAATTATCCAGATTTCCTAAATATTCGCCGCAGACACGTAAAGCACCCATTACCTAAACATTCTTTAAATCATATTTGGCATGATATATTTAAACTTCTTTATCTAAAAGGAAAATTAATCAACCATTATGAGTCTCTAAATTGTGAAATTATGGAGCGATATGATCAAACGGATATCTGGAAAACTATTAACTTATTAAATTCAAGGAAATTAATTCATTTAATATTTATGTTATGTGATAAAATATATATGATTACCTTTCGCTGCATTACGAGCAACATAGTTTCTAAAATAAACCGATTTTATAATAACGAAGCTTATAAATAAAACGATGCATATTTTAAAGCAATCACTATATCTATCTGGCGAAGTTTATTCGATATATTTCTGCAACATTCTGAATAAATAAGGTCTAAATATATCAACATTCTAAACAAATGTTTGGTTTTTCCACTCTCAAAACACTAAATATAATGCAAGCGTATCTGATAGAATTCCCCGATACTGTATTATCTAAATTGAAATGCATATGTAGCAGGATGCGTCCGTAACATGAAATATTGTTTACGTGTTTTACAGTAGCACTTCAATTCCATTAGGTACTCCTCGTGAGGACGGTGTACATTGCAAATTGTAAAGAAACACATCGGCAGATATCAAGATTAATGATTATTTATGCGAATGCATTTATCTCTCTTTCCATTCGGGATATAAATAAATGCGCGACAGAAAACTTTGCCGATCGATCAACCGAAATTGGAATGTGTATATATTTTTGTGAAAAGAAAACAGGGGCATAACTTTATGTTAACATTTTTGTGAATAAAATATACATACGTAGGATCTAGATATTTATCCCTAGAAGTCCTCAGAAACTTTCTTTATTGAAATGTAAAGCTGTTGTAATGTGTATGTTTGTTTTTTTTAATAAATTGTGAATTTTAGTAGGACATTTTTATTTAAAAATAAATTTATATTTCACAATATAACAACTCATCAATAAATGCTTGTTTATTGCATTTTATGATTATATACTTTAATATAATCCATAACAGAATACTGAGATGAGTTTATCAATACATGAAAATTAAATAAATTTAATAATCAAATTGGTATTTCAGTCAGGTAAATATTTTTTATTTAGATCCGTATCACGAACAATATTCAATTTTATTAATTTAACTTGACGTACAACAAATTTATATAAAACTAATTAAAAACTGTATTCCATGAATTTAATACACTTTAGTAGTCTAAAAGCCTACAAATCACTAAGAAAATGATAATCATAAAAATCAATTGTTGTCCAAAACTGCAGTAGTTATTGTCGGCAAAATTCTATAAAGCTGACATAAAGTCTTTAAGACTGCAATATAAAAGTTTAGAATTATTACATAAATGAAATTCATTTACTTTCTCGTATTTAAACTTTTCTCATAACGTTGATGCGCTTGTTGATGGATTTCGGTACGATTTTCCGGAACAATGGTTCTCATTTTTATTTTCATATTGCAGTTATCCCAGTTTTTTAGAGTAGACTAACGGAAAATCATTTTAATTTTTTTCCGGCTTTTACATACGATATACGATGGCGATGCATGCATTAAAGAATAACTATTACGATCTTCACAAAAATGACACAAAGAAAAATTACAATTTCGCAAAAGGAATGCTGTAACCAACACTTCAAATATGAGCGTTGAAATTTACCTGAAAGGAATTTCTCAACCATAAATTTAACATCCTTTATAACATGTTCACCTAAGCCCCACTGGGAATACTAAATAACTGTCTGATTGAGAATACGGCCGACTGGCTGTCAGAAACTTTTAAGAACAAAGAGCGGCATCCTTGAACTTTCCGTTATATTATTAATTAACTATTTTACTTTGACTTAATGGACAACAATTAATCCAGCAACAATATGACTTGACTCGTTGGTGCTTTTATTAAGAAAATATTCTTTAAATTGTCAATATCATTGTGCATTCTAGTTTACGATGCTCACAACAAGTTCGTTAATAGTAATGATTGTTTCAGGTAAGACAATTGATTCCATTTGTTAGTTTGGTAAGTGTTAATCATTATACGGTACTGAATTTACGGACTACTGGATATAACTTCTTCATTGTAGAAACTCTATCTGAATACCATTTAATTTTGTCCAGCAGTGTATTTGTTTCTTGGAACGGAATATTAATCTCGCCTGAATGCCGTACTTATTTAACTACTTTTAACTTATGGTTTCTTTATTTTCCACATGTCACTGGCCGTGAGTAGTTTCGAGGCAAAAATTGTTCTGTAGAATTTTTAACTTTTACAAACTTTAAATAAAATTACATGCTTCTCTGTGGTTTAACTTTCGTACTAACTTTTAAAGGAAATTGTCGTCGCAAATTATTTTCGTTCAAGGAGTGTTTTATAGCTAAACTTGTCTGCCATATAAAAAATACGGTCTCGATTGTGTTCAACATTATCACAAAGGAATCAGTTTGTATGCATAGATAAATTTAATGTTCGCACGACAATAAATTCAGTGATCTAATTTTACTCATATGACAAACCGAACCAGAAATAGAACACTTTTCCAAGGTGTACAGGACCCCATTGAAAATTTTTATAAACCCGAAGGAAACCGCAGAAGTTGAGAAGAACCTGAATTGTACAATACTTGGTTGGAACTTCTTGAAATGTGGGACAACTCTCTAATTTAGGATAGAAAAAAGAAAAACTCATCTCGAGAGGAGCCGCCAGCCATTCAGGATTACGAGCCGATTGTCGCCATCTAATTTCCATTCTTTGTGTAACTTATATTTATTTTCCTCGAACACAAATAGTTTTATATTGCTTCTGAAATGAATATCCATGGGGAATTTTCGTCAGTAAAGAAGATACATTTTATATTATTTCATTTCAAGTTTTCTCAAAATAAATTAGTTGTATGTTCTATGCATACAATGCTACCACAAAAATTCTATTTCTGTATGTATAATTATAAAGATACTCGACGTTTAAGACTACTTTGAATGAATATTTCTGACAAAGACAATATACAATTTGCAGCAAACACACAGAATAATTTATTTATTTACCTTTGTTAGCCAGTAAGAGTTCATATTTTCTACGTTAGGATAACTAAATAAAAGACCAGCTTTTCTTTCATGTCCAATAAACTTGACTAAAGTTAACCTCCATGAATTTTAAAAATTATATTCTTTATATTTCTAAGCAAATATAATATTTAACTTGAAATACATGTAATACAACATGTTCAATTTTATATATTGTTTGTTTTTGTATATTTATAAGTCTGTGTAACTTCTTCCATATATTCTTTAAGTTTTATTAATCGAAAATAGATTATTCTAATAAGTTTATTTGAGATATAGATTTTTGATTTTTTATTTATCACAATTAAAAGAATTTTGTTTAATTTTATTAAAATGATATTTTTAGTATCAGTATATTTTTATACATCTTCAAATGAGTAATATATAATATAATATTTTAATTTAATTTAATATTTTTTAGAATATCCTCTTTATTTAATAATTTCGGCGCATTTCCGAAATTACAACATATCAATATTCCTCTGAGCTTTATGAGTTGTAAGAAATTCATTTAAATGTGTATAATTTTTGTCGAATTTGTCGAGGTGTGGTCTCCGCAAGAATCAGAGAAACATCCCCATAATATTACTGAAGCATCATCGTTTTCCACAGTCTAACAAAAACAGAACCGTAATTTTTAAATAAATTAAATTTAGACTCATCATTAAAAACTACCCGTTCTTACTCTTCTGTTGTCCAGTGAATGTGATCCTGAGCAAATCGAATTCGGGCTTTCACATTCTTAGTAGAAGAGAGTTTTTTTGCAAATCTGTTACCAAACAAATCCCCATTCACTGACCTTCTTACAATCCTTCGACTAATTTCAGCAAGCCCCATTTCCAGGTCCACTTTAATTTGAAATGAGGATAAGAATGGATTGTTTTTTGACATTTGAATTATACAGTTATTGATTTTCTTTGATGTTCTTTGAACTCGCCCAATTTTTTTATCAGGTTGTTAAGTTTCTTGAGTCTTGATAAGGGTAAATTATGATTTTTCTTACAGCGTATAAGCTTCATTAAAACCCATTTTTAAATAATTATAATAACTTGAAATTCCCACAGACCAATGAAATATTATACATTAAGTAAAATATTCCTATTCCTATAATTTTGTCCATCATTAACTAAAACAAATACGCAGTTTTGTGAAAATGATCGTAATTTTGACTAGAAATTCAAAAAGTAAATCTTATATTTTTAATATATTTTTATAAATTGGTATAATGGCCAGCCCTGTATGTGTATTAACGTAAATTTAACGTGATTAAATTATCTTTTAACTGAGAGAAGTACTCTAAGGCTAACTAATGACAAAATAGACAAAAATATAATATAAATAAATTTCAGTTTATTAAAATTAAAAATTATTTAATAAATAAACAATAAATACTGAAAAATATGTTTATTATGATCAATGTTATGTTGGATATAAATTGAATGAACTGCTGTACAATGAAATTTCTTTGTTTCCTTTAATTTGTTATAAGATTAACAGCCTTCCTTTTTCTATCCACTGCTGAAAACTCCACATCCAAGGTAAATAGGAAAAAAAAACTACAGGGAAAACCCTACAACCCTTTTCTTTTGTTGATGCGGAGGAAAATATTTAAATTTCAGTTAATGCGCGTCGTTCCTCCACTGCATGAAAGAAACTTCAGGAGGGTTTGTGTAAACAGAAAAAGAGCCAACAGGGAACAATGAATTATAAATGCCCTACTAAGATATTCGAGTTTATGTAAATAGCGCGTCATTCTGCTAATTGTCCGAAGAAGACAAGAAAATTAAACTAATCTCACACATTTGTTTGTTCTTGCGTCTCCGGTATATGTATTTAGATAATTTAAATGCTTTCTTTCGCCATGGGAATCCTTTGAAATGGTAAACAAATTAAGGCCCACTCAAATATTAAGTCATTAAATTAAGCACCGTAATAATGACCAAGGATTCGCTTAAATTATGACTATTAAATAGCAACTCATAATAAATAAATTGGTGACATGCAAATTTATGCAGCTTCAAGTTTTCAAATCATAAAGTTTTAACTATTTTAATGATATTTATGTAATTTTAAACAATCCTCTGTGACCTAACTATTTCATCCTTAAATTCCTAGACGATTTCAATTTCTCCGACTAGAAATAATATTGCTTTGCTGCGTGCAAACAGAACTTGTAAAATTAACTTTGCCCATTATAAACAAATCAAAACTTTATTCATCTACTGTTCGGAATGATAATATTCTTTCGAGACGGTAAGTTTACAACAATAGAGATAAATCATTTTTAAATTACGGAATGTCTGAAACTGCACTTTGCTGCGCTGAAACAATTTACTTTGTCTGGATCCAGTGGATTTGCCGTAAACACTTTGATTGTACGTCACTAAGAGATTGTCATTTCTAATAATAACATACAGCTAATATCAGGTATGTAGTAAAAGTAAATTCACAACAGTTGTCCTTAATTGAAAACGTTGTTAGGAAGAGATTTTCAAAATTGTTTTATAAATTAGAAATCAAATAGATACATTTCCTTGAGCATAAATCCAAGCAAACGAATAAAATTTAAATTACTATTCCAATTACTTTGAAATACACAGAAACATATTCGAGAAATAACGAGAGTCGTAATTTAACAATATTTTAATAAATCTAAAGTTCATGTATCGTTAGCTGCGATAAAAACACGTTTATGTATATATTTATTTTCGCGAAGGAACATTACAACCCATCTAATTATGTCGTTCTTTGTGTTCTATAAATCTATTCGGCTTTCCAAGGTGCAGGTTGTATTCCTTTCTGCTGTATTATTTTGCTTTAAATTGGCACGTCATTCTGTTTGTGCATGTATGTATGCAGACAATATACATTTTGGGTATACTGAATAAAATTAGGGCTTTTGATTTATTTTAGATAGAGCCATTTATTTAAATCCCAATAAGAAAATGGCGTGTAACTTTAAGCAGAGCATTTGTCACCGTAATATGTATTAATAGTTTAGTTACTTTTATTGTTTACTATTCCTTTTTTTGCGTTTAGATTTATGTATTTTTTGAAACATAAAAAATCAAGAAATGGTTTTTAAGTTAGCATGTGAGTTACGTATTTTTACAGTCTTTATGAAATTTATGGTGTCAAACAGAAAAAGAGTAAATACGGTCAGCACAATTAATAGTGGCTAGCTGGTGGCGATTAACTTTGTCCCAGGACAATATATTGTCCCACTTACAAAGATGCTACCGGACGATAATAGATTATTAATAGGAACCGCAGGACCGTATAGGAATTACTACGTCATCATATGCTTATCTCGTGGCTTTTGATTTGAGGCCACAATACGTACATACATATATGAAAGTGTATGATTCCGTGTCCAGCTGGGATAAAGCTGCATACGCAGTTCCCAGGGTATTATCTCTGTATCGCGATGCATCCTACATGGTTTATGGTAGGCAGATATCGACGCATTCATGTAATTTTCCGTTCCAAGGTGGTCGAGATAAGTCGTAACATGCAACAGGATTTAAATTAACCACCTACAGTATCCACATGTTATACTCTATACAAATATGTATTGGCCTTAATACCGTGAAGATGAACACCAACCTAACAAATTAACAAACAAAAATGCAAATTAAAGAAAATGAAACACAATTTATGCTATAAAGCGTAAATCAGGTCAGTGACAAATCGGACATTGAATTATTGCGGATCGAACGCATTTAAAGATTATGACATACGGCAGTTGGAACTAATGAGTCGGGCCGAAAACCGCAGGAGACCGCAATGAAATTGTTGAAATTGATTGGTAAAATCGATTGCACATGTCGGCATCGTTGATGAACTAATTTTATACGGACGGTAGTTTGAAATCGGGGAGCGAACACCAAGAGCCAATCCGGCTTTTGCGTGAAAACTTAGGTACATGCCAGTGGACTTTGTACTTTCCCGACCTCAACAGCATTATTGCGGTGGTCTGGAATGTGATAATGTTTACTTACGTCTATTAGACAATTACTTAGTGAAATCAATTCTCTGTTTGTTTTATCACCTACTATATTTGACAAAAGATTTGATCAGTATTATCAAACACTAAATTATCAACTCCTTTAGCCATAAAATATGATACTAAAACAATCAATTATAATTTCCTATTTTTCCATTTTTGTTCGTATTTCTGCTAAAATAATATTATTTTAAACGGTATGATAATGAAAGTATTATATTCTTATTGTATGAAACGTTACATAATTTTTCTGATTAAATCAGTGTTACTTAATTTAACGCTAATCCTCTGTACACTATCCTTATTGTTTTATAATTTATAAATTACTGATGAGTTTATCTAAATTTGAAAAATGTGGAATTTGGTTATAAACTTGAGTTTTGTTTGGGATAGTTTTAAAACATACTTATTAAGACGATCATTTCTTCAATATATGGAATTAAATTATTGTTTAATATATCTCTGTACATAAAACAGTCTGGCATAATTAAATCGCCACCATGTTTCAGTCTGGGTATAACAAACTTTTTGTTTTGTTTCTGCAGAATGTTTAACATAAACAGAATCATCATTTTTTATAAATTAAATTTAGACTCGTTACCAGTAGTAAATGTATATATATATATATATATATATATATATATATATATATATTCTGTAACCGCAATATCGGAGCCATATTGATCATTTACAAAACTCGTGGAAAGAAAACAAAGATATTCGCATACAAAATAAAAAAAAATATTTTACAGAATTTGTAAACACCCTCATCCATTACGGGTTCTGATTTCCCACGGATTAAAACAAAATATTACTTTTTTTTTTTCGAATTGATAAACCGTTTTTCATGTAAGTCCTCATGGCATTGATTCGATGGAAATTCATTTCGAAGGTAAATATTTATGTAAATAATTATCGATAGTGTTCGCCGGAAAATGAACTGAACCATTCCATTAAACATTTCATCGTGATATTCCTGAAAAAGCTTTCATCCGATGTTTCCAAACACACTCGAGATAGGATGTCTTATCATATATTCGACAAAGTTTAACGCGCTCTTTATGATCCTCTACATCCCATAAATATTTAAAAAGTTTATTTCGAATGATTTGCTTCGGAATAAGAGATAGAAATATACGCAACAATGATGGAGTTTACTTTGTTAATCATTGCATGTGAAATGAATGTGACAAAAAGTGTTTTAATTTGTGTTACTAATAATTAAAAAATTATACCACACTTGTTATGTTTAATATTGTTTTATTCAAATGTATATTCAGTATACGTTGAGTAAATTTTCCTCGCAAAGAATATACGCGAAGCTTATATGCATTTTACATGACACATTTATGTATTTAGAGAACATGATGTTTATGGACTTTTATAAAATTCCTTTTGCTTGTCTTCCGTGTGAATTTAATTCATATACTGAATATGTAAAATCAATAGATGTCTTGTTGTTACGTCACTTACTATAAATAATTTAAAGAGTTTTCTATTCACACAAAATTATTTATCGATATGAAAAACAAAGTTCAGAAATGTCTTATAGGCACAGGCGAGGAAATTTAACATGAAATTGGTATGCAGAAATGTAGCAGTCGAGTAATAATTGTATTATTAACTTCAGTGTTTGAGACACAGATTGTTTTCAGAGTTTCTCAGAAACTATAATTAATTCATATTCATTACCAGTTCATGTTGGATTTACAAATAGATTTTCCCAGTTATTTTGCACGATTATTAAAAAGATACTTGTTCAATAAGGCATACATGAGCTGAAATGATAATTGACTTGCTTGTTAAATTCATATTTATTCGATTCGGAATTGTATAATTTAAGTTTGTTTTTAAATAAACAGCATTTTCAATTAGTCCAATTTCATTTAAACTAGATTTCCTAAAAATCAAATATAATTCGAAGTCACGTCATTTGCAAACAATATTTCACTCTGGAATAGCGGATACGTTGTTTGAATATCAAAAGTTTAATTTGATATTTTGATGGTTTCGAAATGAAAAACATTCAAAGCTGGATCTTCACCACAAAACGAAATCAATATTCGATGCGATTACGTAAATTAAAAATTCATCAGCGACATTTCGTTTCCATCCGCGTTCTGCGGGCCTATAAAATATTCATATTTACCACGTCAAATTGTCATCAAGAAGTAGGTCAAATAACTTTAATTACTTTTTTATATCAACATTCTTAGCTAATCCGTACCCAATTTAAATATTTTTTCATTCAAAAACGAAATACATAAATTAAATAAGTAATTCTTATAAAATTGCATAAGTTTTTTCTTGTTTACAAATCAATTTACATGATTTAATTTGGGGAACATTAAAGAATTTCATATTTCCAATAATTGGCTGCAGCATTTTCATTCTAATTTAACTCGCCAACAATCCATGCTCGGTTATTCGAAAAGTAAATTCATGCTTCAACGAAAAACTAATCAAGTGATGCAAATTCGCATCAAAAAGAAATTTCGTAAATCCGGAGCATCGGGAACGGGAACCACATTCATACATCCGATTATTTGTGCATGTATGAAGCACCTGTCAGATCGTAATTACCATAAATGAAAATTAACAAAAATTATCTTCGAGTGGAGAAATGCGTTATCATAATGATGATTATTAAGGACGTAAAATGATATAATTTTATATTAAATTAATATTAAGTAAATTCCGGAAAATATGGAGATATTTAAATTATAAAATGTTTTCAACATGTACATTTTATTTGTTATTTGTATTATTAATTTTATTCATTTCGCAATGAATGCTTATTTTTTATTATTTACAATAAAATATAATAATTATTGAATTACTGCAAACTGGCTTATTAGAATTATTAAATAAATATAAACTTTATAATATAAAATTTCAAATGTTTAACTTTCGTTGTCCAATTGTTTTATTTGTATTTATTTTAAATCAATATTCATTCATTATTAAGTTATAAAAATTGAGTTCATAATAAATACATGTAGTACAAATAAGATGGACGTCGCTATGTTTTGATTATATATATTATTATTGCCAGTTATTTATTATTTTGATAAGCTGTGTACTAAAAAAATAATAATGTAATCTTTAAATGAATTTAACTGACTTTCAACTCAAAAATTCTCACCTTTGTAAATTGAGCCTTCTTTACCATTTACTGAATATTGTCCAAAGATGAATTCCTGTTGGTTAGTTTTAACAGCATCTATCTCTTTTGTTAAAATATTTTCATTAACTCATATACACTATTACTCAAATATAGAGCAAATTCAAAAACATAATCGTTTTATTAAAAAACGATTCTTGTTAATTTAATTTTACAATTATTAAAAATCTAAACTTTTCATACCAGTCTATATGTATGGTTATCTTTATTTACATAGTTTTTATATAATTTTTATTTCGGACAGGGTTCATAAATAAAGCAACCAAAACGTATATTCACTACAGTTGATTTTATAATTTATTTGTGTGTTCGACATAGTTCCTTAAAACTAAAAATGCAATATAAATTAAACAACAAATTGTAGAAAGGTTTCGGAATGGTGAAAAACAGAGTAAAATTGCAGTCGATTTAAATTTAAGCAAATCGATCATTTCGAGGACGATTTCCAATTTTAACAGAAGGAATACACTGGAAGTAGTTCCGAAAAGTGGTAGAAAATGTAAGACTAACAAAACTGTGGACAGGAAAATAAAAATGTTTGCTGTTCACGATCCTTTTATCAGCGCATCCCGCTTAAATCAAGAAATAAACGAAGTTAGTGTGTCGGTGAGTACCATAAAACGAAGACTAAAAGACACTAGACTCTGTGGTAGAAATCAACAAAGAAGCCTTTTATTTCTATATCTACTTTTGCACCAAAATGTGTCATTTCAAAATGGTGCGGGATATCCAAAAACTCTTTAAGTAGAATATTAAGTGCATGTATAATGCGGTTAGAATAAATTAAATGTAAAATAATCTCGTCATTTTAATATGAATTGTTCCTACTATACATATATAATTTTATTATTACGTAAAACAAATTATGTATAGAAACTACAAAATTTTAATATTTATAAGCAATCAACTGAAACGTATTTTATGTTTACATGTAATTTTCGTAACATGAAATAAAATGGACCTCATATCATACATTGTTACTCTTTTTATTTATACAGTGCTCCAGCGGAGGAATAAAATTTTCGCAATAAAATTACAGGAGGTATAAAATTTTGCGAAATAACAGCACACATGCAGTTAACCGGACCATTGAGATAACGGCGATCAGAAATCACCGCTATTTCACAAAGTTAACCTAATACGACAATATCTTCCGCTTTTGATGGTCCGTTCACAATGAGAGCGATACGGGACAACTACACAAATCCACTAACATGGATTTAATGTTTCAATTCATTGTGCCGCACAATACAAACAGCATAGAGCGAACAGAATAACGCAGTGAGACAGTTTGTACCAGATGTACATCAAATAAAACATGCTGAGTTGCAGCGCCTGGGATATTAAGACAGGTCAGGCACACATCAAAACTTCAAATCAAAATGCGAGCTCGTAAACTTTTAGACGGTGGAATATTTTTAATATTTCATGCGGCTTTAACTTTATAGTAAAAGGTGGGTCTTAGGATGGACAGTAAAATGTTATATAAAGTAGATTAACTGGGAATTTCAAAAGTGCCGTGAAATACTTTTGTGTTGCGATTTTTTATTAAACTTATTTATTCGTTTCTATTTTACTTATTAAACGAAGACAATATGTAAACTTTTCGAGTTGTAGGAATCTACTCAAAGTTGGCCGAAGGTGTCTAAATTATTTTTTATAAACAGAATTAACCCCCGACCAGAAGAACGAGGTTAGCCCAGGAACGGTGGACAGGAAAGTTAATTATTACCGTACAAATCTCGGTCTAATCCGAACAATGAAATTCTTGTGTGAGGCTGCGGGGCAGAATGCTGAACTTTTGTCTTTATCTATTAGGTATGCTATTAAACCGGAGTTCTAAGCTGTCGTGCCCGAAAACACGATTTAAGTTGTTTTTGTTATTCTTTGGCGGCCCGATTGTGTCAACAATGCTCCGGGCCCAGAGGTCCTTATGTTGCGCCCAAGGCAACGGGTATTATGCCCCCTGAAATTGGGATTTCTTGACTTATAATAGAAATATATGAATTTATTCTTTCTTTACTTTTGCTTTTAGTGCCGCTGCATGGGAATGTATTTTTTTTCTCGGAGGCCTGAAAGCTCAGACGCATAAATCCATATTCGTGAGAGTCGTAGCAACTCCAAATAATATATTATTTTTTTATATTTACAATTTGAGTGGCTTGCTAAAAATAAATCCGAATTTTTATAAACGGTTGACTAAAACTGTTGTTAATAAATTCGGGAATTTTCATTGTATGTGCGTGTGAGTGTGTGTGTATTAATTAATGTCTATAAAATTTAAACATCTATTCAAATATTAGTTTCACGTTTTCCGAACATTTTCTGCAATAAATTAACTTATTGGTAAAGTTAACCAATTATATTGTTATTGCCTGTGTATGTCTATGAAAATTGACATTTATCTAATAATATTTTTATTTTAACGATGAAAGGCTTCAATATGCACTTTTTACTAAATATGGAATATTTATTAACATATATTAATTTATAATTAATTAATTAAATTATCTTAAGTTAAGATATAACTCTTATTTTTTATAAATTTCGAGAGGAAATAAATAATTTAATTTCTTTTATTTTCAAAACCAAATTTTATATATACTAAAGTAACAAAACTACTGTTTTTCAAACAAATTATTTGTTAAAATATGTTATTAATACATTGTTGAAACTATGTAAAAACTACCTGTAAAATTTTTTTACAATTTATTAAAAAAACTATAAATAAAAGTTTTCGGAATTTCCAAAATTTGATAGACCTTTTAAAAACGGTTAGTGATATCAAAATTTTAAACGTTTTAAAAAAGTGAATATTTAATTAATTTTCACATATATTTATTGTGTTATTATTCTAATTTATTTGCATTTTTCATTTTCTTGATTTATTTGTGCAAACCCTGCGCATTTTTTATAGAAAATCCATTATTTTAATAAGCATATTTTTCATAAAGTATAACTTTTTTAATAACATGGATAATAAAAAGGCTCGTTCCCTTTGTAATTTATTTATGCATTATTTTATAGCAAAGTAAGTACAAATCTTAATCCATATTGACTTTACTTTAATAATTTTAATTAAGTTTATGGTTTTGATAAGAGCTTTACGTATTTTTTGTCTTATTTTCTTTGCGGTAAATCGTAATGAATTGATTTTAAGTTCATGTCGTTGCGCAATATGTTCGTAGGAACAATTTCAAGCGCCATAAAAGATCTTTATTAAATTAGGTATAAATCTCAGACGTAGCCCCATGAGCTATGAAAGACCCGAAAGCCTATAGTAAATAGTTTTCAGCAGGAAGAGGCATTATGAGTGCCTTAATTAAATTGAACAGGTAAATTATCGAGCGGGGCGATAAAGCACAAAATAACTTACGGCAACGGGTTAAGGTCTGTAATGTTTTGCGTGCCGTAACCAGTTAAGGAAGCGTTCATCGCCGCCATCGATATTAAGTCCATAATTAGCGCAACACCCTTCGAGAATGTAAAAACCCGTCGTTATTTATTTTACACTTTTACGGTCGTCGGTGTTTTATGCAAATCGGCCGCGTATTTTATTGCCTTAATTTATTTTTGTGCGTTAATTAATTTCCTGGTCTAGGTGTGTGCCGCCTTAATAGTCGAATAAGAGCAATAGACTGCGGGACACTATTCCCGTTAATTGGACTCCGTGACCGTGGTCCCTAATTTAAATAGTCTAAAATTGAAGTTAACTTTGTACAGGGTGGAAACTTTTAATGGTTCTACAGATTAATAGGATTTTCGGTACTTGTCTGGCGACGAACGTTTGCATAATGTGTAGATCTCTATTTAAAATGGGAGGAAACTGATGCTAATTATTTGTTCATTCGTTCAACCAGGTAAATTGTAAAACACTAGCAAATGTAATCCTCTCCGAATCTGTTATTGATGACTAGTGATTTTATAATTTAATAATTTCTATATATATTACCCAAATTTTAATTCATTAAAAATGAAACATTTGCCCACGTTTTCGTGCGAATTTTATTTTAGGGATTTTGTCTAAAATACATATTTGAGATTTATTAAAAACAAAAGAAAAGCAAAAACGAACGCAAAATTGTCTAAACAGAGTCTTGGTTTAATTAAATAAATTAACGCTTAAAATTAAATTTTTCCTCGCGACTGTGTAAATATTGAAGTACTGTAGCCCGAGAAACAAAGCAAAAACAGATAAAATTAAGTAGTTAAACGCAACGCGGTATGTTTGATCTACAATGACATTTTAATAAAAATTTTATGGAAGTTTCATGAAAATTCCCCAAACATATTTCATCGTTCGGTGCCGGCAAAAAGCCTCTAGAATGTGCTTAATTAAAAATCACTAGTGGCCAAACAAAAAAAACACTAACGATTGTAAATACATGCCGAGTCATAAATTCACATCGAATTAATGCGGTACCAGAGTCGCTATCGGATTATAATTAAAAAATTTTATTAGTTGCGTTGCCCGCTTTAATAGTCGATCCGTCTGAAGAGTGCTCAAGAGGGGACAAATTTGTGCCGTTTCCCAAACACCGGAAGTGGAAGATGAAGTGCTTTATCAAGGCATATATAGTCAATATTTTCTCAGACTGGGGGTGTATTCCTTTTCTGAATACAAATTGGCCATTGTGAAGAGAGGATACAGAAACACTCTGCGCGCATTGTCGAACTTCCATTATATATTTATATTGAATTGTCTAAATGTGTTCTCAATTTCTGTGTTAAAGACATTCCTTAATCGCTGTCAGCGGAAGTGAATTGATTTATGAAAATTTCGATGTTTCGACATTTTATACTAGTAATTATAAAAGAAAAATGTTGTTATTGTATTAATTAATCAATTTTATTGTTCAAACACAGTTGATGGTTTTCAGTAATTTTTACTTTGAATAATTCAATTATTTATTAGTTATTTAATTAAAACTGTTGATTGAAACGTGTTTCATTTTAATGTTTGGCCAAATATTAAATTCAAATACAAAGTGATCCACGAATGGCAGAAACAAATGAAGGTAGGTGTTTAAACCAAGAATGACTTACTTATTGATCTAGTTACAGCTATTTTAATAAACGATGAATCGGGTAACGTTTTCTGTTGTTGCCTCATACTTTTCTCAATATTATAATATTACCCTGGATACGAAATATTAAAAATTGTATATTACTACTAAAGTATAAAATGTGTATTGTTATTACCTAACCAGTAAAAATGTTGATGGCGTTTCTTAAATATTTGTTATTGATTCGTTATTGAAAGGTAAAACAACTTTTAATAAATTTGCACAAGTTATTCACTTTTTCCTTTTTCCCAGCCCAAAATAAATTATGTCAGTTTAAACTCTTATATCTCTAATAGCCAAAAACATTTTTACTTTTAGTAATTTTCTAAAAAATTCCTTTATAAACAACCATCATTTAGAATACTTTAGTACAAAAAAGAATTAAGTGTTATGACTACATTATATTTTTTGTGCAGGTCTCATTTAACAAAGTACAATCAATATTTTTTTTTTATCTGAATACCTACTTGTAGATGAATATAAGAAGTATGTAAACAGTAAATTAGTTTAAATGTTTTCGCATAACGATAATGACAATAATTTGACTTATCATGATATTCTTGTTTATAATGGTAGCAATTTTCATTGATGTTAATTGCGTAATTAACTGTTCCATTGTGTTCGCTTTTTATCATTCAATTATTTCTGTTGTTTTGACTGGATTCCTTTCAAAATATAATTAAAATGGTATAATTAAAATATAATTGAACGCTCTGAAGTGCTGACATCTGCAGAACTAACACAGTTTTTATAAATGACAATAAAATGTATGCATAAATGCACAGCTTATTATTAGTTGCGACGTCAATAATAACTTGGTCGCTGTGACGGTCACAACACATTGCTGACAATCCAAAAAGTAAACATCATTAACAAGAGGAATAAATCTTAATAAAAAAAACTAAATAGGTACATGAATTTATGTAAATTCGAGCGTGTCAACTGCCTACACCGCATATAGTTTAGGGTTTCCATGCAAAAACTAACGTAAAAAATGTGCTTTACAAGAGGCTATTTATAGTGGCGTAATGCATATTTCATTAAGTCGACGTATGCATATTAGTAATTTAAATATAGGACTAGAAAAATCTAAATTTATACTGCGGATAAAATTTTAGATCACGTGCGTCTTGTGTATCGAATTTTTACACATTTTCTTAAGTACGTGGGCGAACAATTGCTGCCTGTTCGTGGGACTCTATGTTGCTTTTGGTAAATAAATGTTAAATAAAGCTAAACGGAAACGGAATATATGGCAATAAATTCCTAAGGTGTACCGAATAATAAAAATTCAACAACCGGGGAAGCTTTATCTCGCAAATAAAGGAAACTCATAAATTCAGCAATAAAATATTCAAATATTTTTACACTCCGCTTGGTATTTATGCAAATGCTGGAAGCTTCACAGATAATACATTTGATAAGAGGACGCTCTTCGAGGTGCGAGGAAGTATTCATTAAATTAACGGCTAAATAATAAGAAAGAGTTCTGAATTTTTTTGAAAGAATTTGATTAATATTGTATATAAAATATATTAATGACGGATATTATTACACAAGCCACAAATATTCGGTTGAAAATAACATATTTCTGAAAATTTATGTATTTTGAAACCAGAAATTAAATTAGGTATTTGAAAATATTGATCTATTTGAATATAAATTATTCATAAATATATTTATAAAGCAATATATGAATTTCATTATTTTAAATCGCACAATAAATGAATTAGTGTTATGGATTCAATAATGTACACATACATTATTGACAGTTTTAAATTTATAAAATATGCATTGATTATGACATATTAAAAATTGACTAAATTATTCATTTAATATTATTAATAATTGTCATAAATATAATACGTGCAATTTTCGTTAATAGTCCAATTTCGAAATAACTATTGGTTGTTTATTAAATGTGATATGTAAAATTTATTTTATTTTTATAAAATTGTTTAACATATGAGAAGAAAATTTTATTATTAATTTCATATTATTTTGTATAAGACTACGAGAAAATGTGTCTATTAAAACTGTTTAATTTTTATGGAACTTCTATTCAACCTCTCTAATTTTGTGGCATTATTTAAATTGGAACATTAGGACGATAAAATTTTTAAAATGTACAAAAGTACACATAATTATAGTTATTTATTGATATAATTGATTCACGCATATGCTCAAAATGAAACAATATAGAAATAAAATATGAAAAGATAATTTTATTGTTATTCTGGTATTTTGTATGAGGCTACGAGAAAAAAACGTCTATCTAAAACCGTTTAATTAATTTTCAATTCAACCTTACTAATTTTGTTACATTATAACGATTCATATTATTTTATATCAGGCTACGAGAAAATGTATTTATTTAAAAACGTTTAATTTCTAGAAAACTTCAGTTCGATCTCAGTAATTTGTCAGATCACCTAAACTGAAACATTGTTGCTATAAAATGTTGTACAAGAAGTACAAAAATGTGCATAATTATAATTAACATATCTTTAAATGTATATTTATTGCGCATTCGCCAAAAATGAAATCGAAGAGAGATTATGTAATATAATCTGGAATACAATTTTATATATTTTTAATAAAACATCTTCATTTATAAAATTTATCTTTTACACTATTTACGAAATTAAATAATAAAATTATAAAATAATATAATTATAATTAACATATCCTTAAATGTATATTTATTGCGCATTCGCCAAAAATGAAATTGATGAGAAAAGAATATGTAATAATCGAAAATTTTATGCAAATCTGGAACACAATTTTATATATTTTTATTAAAACATCTATTATTTATAAAATTTATCTTTTACACTATTTACGAAATCAAACAATAAAATTATAAAATAATATGATTATAATTAACATATCCTTAAATGTATATTTATTGCGCATTCGCCAAAAATGAAATAGAAGAGAAAGATTATGTAATATAATCTGGAATACAATTTTATATATTTTTAATAAAACATCTTCATTTATAAATTTATCTTTTACACTATTTACGAAATTAAATAATAAAATTATAAAATAATATAATTATAATTAACATATCCTTAAATGTATATTTATTGCGCATTCGCCAAAAATGAAATTGAAGAGAAAAGAATATGTAATAATCGAAAATTTTATGCAAATCTGGAATACAATTTTATATATTTTTAATAAAACATCCATCATTTATAAAATTTATCTTTTACACTATTTACGAAATTAAATATCAGCAAAATGCAATTTAAACATAAATTTTAATTTCAATAGATTCTTTAATTTTATAACGGCATTTTTGAATTTGTAATTTATACACGTTTGGATAAAATAGTATTATTACCAAAGGGGCAGTAAAATGAATGAAAAGCCCTAAATTGATTAATATTTTCATTATATTCCAAATATCATGCGATTTTATCAACATAGATCTACAAAATGAAAATAAAATGTTCTTTTATTCCGTTCTAATTACAAAATTTATACTGATTAAAACAGTTAAGTTTACGCTCGATTTGCGTTAGTGTAACAAAATTTAAAAATTAACATTTCAATCATTTATAAAAAGCGTATAGAATTGAAGAATTGACACAAAACTTTTTGTTCTCCCAGTAAATTACTCGAAATGTTTATCTCAAGTATTCGATACTACACTCTAGAAGGTGTCTTCTGAATTTCAAGTTAAGTGTTCGTCTCCTGTACAATATTCTACTTTGGTGCCACTTTGCTAAAATATAAAAGTTTCCGAATTGGCGGATCCAGATAGGCATTTTGCATGTTCCAAGGTTTAAGAAAGTTCGGAACTTTGGCAAAACTTTCGGAATATAATTACAGATTTCGGATATAGAGTGTTATCCCGATCTGATTCTGTAATTGCCTGGAAAACGCTAATACTTAACATGTTGCCGAACTATCCGCGTAAGGAAACTTTAGACGATTTTCTCCCCCGAAATATTGAAATTGATACATATTTCCGCATAGAAAAAATATCAAAAATTTTAATTAAAACTTGAGAACAAAACGTGCGAATTAACTAAAATTTCACAAAATAAAAATAGGTGTTTTCAGTGAGCAGTCGATTACCGGTCGGCGGTGTTGTGTGTGCGCCAGTGTATCGTCCTGGACGTTTGGCAAGAATGTTTGCTACTCATCTGCACTTATCTGCCTAGCTCCAGGACCTAGTAATTTCCGGTCCCAGCGCTCGTATATCCTGGCTTCTTTACCGGCGGACACTGGTTCTAACCGGCGGGGCCTCGGCTTAACTCTCCCGTGCACTTGCTAACCACTGCCAGAAAGATAACGAAGAGTCCCATAAAATACCTAGCCACTTCCGTCAGAAAGAAATGCCGCGTGCTCATTGAATCTCGGCCTCAGACAAGTCATAATGGTCTTTCCTACACATTTGAATATCAATGTTTAATTACCCACCATAAATGTTACATTTCATGTGAAATTATTAAGGTTTTCTGTAAAATTTTATATTTTATTTCCTAATGTAAGTACGGGGTAGCCCAGGTATTAATTCGGAAACGGTTACTGAAATGAAGATGAAATTTGTGAAACTTATACATCTGAAAACGACGCATTTTCCTGTCAGACATTTTTTAAATTTAATATTAATACATTTTTTAATGGTTTACACTATAAGAAATTCAGTGATACCATGGAAATATCTATACACAGATAAATAACTTTTGATGTCAAATGTTATTATTATTAATTATGCTTTTAAAGTTCTCATTTCAAACATGTCTTTTTCAACAACAGTAAATAACATATTATATGAAAACTAATTATTATTAATTATGCTTTTAAATTTTTCGTATCACACATGTCTTTTTTATTTAAATATTTTTAAACTTCTTTAGATTTCACTTATTCAAACTGTTCAAGTTCATTTCAGGTATACCATTTAAAAGTAATGATATTATTTGTCTCATTTTCAGATACATCATTTCATTTTCAGTACACTAACCGTTTCCGAGGTATTGCTTGCACCAATCGTATATATATTTAATTATTAGTTAAGTTTTACATTTACATAGGCAATTTAATATAAGCTGACTTTAATAATACATATATAAATGTCAATATTGATGGGATGAATCAGTAAACAAGTGTCTTAGATCACACCACTCCCGAGGTCATAAATTATTTATGTGTACATATGATGCCCATGATCAGAATTAATAATATGTGTTGAAATGTGCTTAATATTAATTAATGTTTGTTGCATTAAGATTAATATAATAATATTGTACAAAGAAGTATTGTTTTCAATTACATATAGTTTTTATTTATATAATGATTTTCTAATTATCTTAAAAAATCATTAAATTTATTTAAATATTTATACTTATACTTTCTTGAACAACTTTTAAAACACAATGGTTTATGTGCTTTTCAGGTTATACATTTTATAATCCTAGCGTTTATACATTGTGTACTTTGTATACCAACATATTAATTCTATACTACAGTGTAAAACTGAATTTTTCTTTGTGAAATGTTTGACAAACCGTATGAATGTGTATCACATTTTTTTTAACATAAATTAACTGATCCAAATCTTAATTAATTTAGCCATTTCTTGCATCACTGTCGACCGTTTCGACCCTACCCTTTACTTAATCTGCCCTCATATGCTCTGGAACTTTCAAAAGGATACTAAAGAGTTTGTTTTATGTGGCAGCAGCGACTTTGAGTAGTCGGATTTATGGAAAGAAGGGTAAACACATGTTCGTTAAGTGCTATAATTAAAATATGTATGTGGTTTTGTGCGTCTAGATAATAAGATAACAAAAAATACGGCGACAATCTAGAAACACTTTTGCTATTGTCCTTGTTATACGTTCAGTTACTTCAAAAGAGAAACGAGTGGAATAAACACGAATGGGACCACTCACCTAAATAAATGTTTATATATTAATTCACAGGGATAAATTGAAGCTTTCTGTTGTTGTTAGCAAAATAGTATCTAGGACTGGTTGTAAATGTTGAAAATTCATTGATATCAATGTGCCAAAGATAAATTTCACCTTATTCCCTTTTTTGTTACCTTCGAATTGGCAATTTTTATCAACCGCGGCGTAACAACCGTAAAATAAAACTGCAGCAAAACATAAAAATACGAAATTAAAAGCCGCCCCTTCCGGATAGCATTGTTTTTACGATGCAAGGACTAAATCAGGGATTTAATCTTGCTGATTTCACCGAACTACACAAAACAACCATAAATACGCACACTTTGATTTGTCGTATCTGCCCACCAGATAAGATTTGTGTCGGGCTGTTAAAAAGTTATGAGATAGAACACCGCCTTCAACGGACATTAAATGTCGGCGTAAAAATTGGACGCAATAAATGGAGAGAGAGTGTAACACGGCGCGGATACCACTGGTCCATTACCATAAATTCGCTCTGTCCACTGGGGTTTCAAATATTGTTATTGTTATGCGTTCTGTGCAAGATATTCAAAACAGCCGGAGAAATGCACTACAAACTGCACCTCGACTGATCGTAAAATAAAACGAAAACGGAAAGTTTTATCGACGATGCGAAATTGTTTCTCTTGTACGCGTTTTTTATATGGTTTTCATATTTTTGATGGTTGTCTTGCAAACTGCAAGGATAAATGTTTTCGTTGAAATGATACTGTCGGGACGCATATTCTTGTTGTTATGTATTGTGTTTCATTAGTTTCTGGTTCGATTCAGTGAATTTATCGACTTCCACACGAGTTAAACTATCTATTAGGTGTTAATAAGACTGTTCTAAACACTATTGTGTTCCTAAGGAGGTACGAGTGGTGCGATACCTTCACCTCACGGTTAAAAGTTGGATAATTAAGAGGGGATTAATCGTCCCTATGACGCGGAAATGATTAACTAACTGTGACATACCTGCACAGACTTTAAGACACGACAGGTTTCCTCTGCGAAATTTAATTAGGATTCACTCTGCGCCATATTGAAATTGTTTAATTACATTTCTATATTACAAATTAACTTATAACGGGGAAATCATTACCTGACATTACGCGAACTGCTGCCATCAACCCAAGATGTTACAAGTAATTAATTAAATTCGAGAGCATTAGGTTTTGTATTTTTGCGTAATGATGCATTAAATAAGGTTGCGGTGTAATTAAATCAGAAGTCAGACAATTTACAATGCTAAAGATATTATTGGAAACACGAACGAATTACATAAAATAACGAAATGAAGAAAGGCTTAGTTAGTTTCATTGATTGCACATATAAACAATTAGTTGTAGAAAATATCAGGTCATTTTGTTATATAATCGCGTCCTCAACGAGTCTCGAAGCTAAGCATCCAAGAAGTATTTAACTGACAATGAGTGATGTAAGAAATAAAACACATGAGATTTTTGTTTGTATTCCCTTACACTGGTAATTCATTTTACTTAGGTGTTCATTTGTTTTTCTTTTGTTGAATAAACCGAATAATTTGTCAGTTTCAAACGCATGAAGGAGATAATACATTTCGTTCCTGGTTAACGATCATAGTTTGAGTTTTTTATAACGACAACGGGAAATTGTGATTTCTTTTTCTGTGATATACTGCTACGATATTTCATTTTTTAGCTTATTACAAAAGTAAGAAGTATTATTTGTTGTTTGTCCATATCCTTCGCCTTCTTATCGATTTTGTTACGAAAATCACACGAAATTAAAATAAATTGACATCCGTATTTAATTTTTAAATTACCCAAACAAATTACTAAAGAACCATAATATGAATTTTTTAACGTTCATTCATTTTTGTTAGTGTCTGATAAACAATTTTTTCAAGATATACAAATAATATTAAATATATACTATATACTAATAATTTTTTTACGGAAAAAACTGTCGCATAAAATTGAATTGATGACAAACGACGTGTCGAGCCGCCACAACGCAACAGACACAAACAGAGAAGGTAATAAAAGTGTTGAATAATTTATATGAAAGTAGAACATCCACAAATATGTAATTCATTTTCGTATATTACGTATTATGGAAATTACGTTAATTTACCATTGTAGGTTTTTAATTTTATCAATAGTGTTTCGACAATTTTTTTTCTCTATTGTATTTGTAAATTCGATAGAAATCATATATTGAAATATAAAATATGGTAACAGGTCAATCAATGTTACGAAAAGGAAATTGAAATTTGTTGTTTTATTTTCTAGTATAATATGAAAAGTTTTTATTGAAAAGTTTATGTTTTATGATGCATGAGACACATAAATCTACATTTTAACTAAAGCAAACATGTTTATTTTAACTAAAAACACAATTGAGCAATTTAACAAACATAACAATACGTGTAGATTTAGAACTAAAATAAACAAGTCATTCGTGTGTTTAATTAATATAAAATATAACATATTATATAATATAATTAATATAGAAAAGTAAATTAATGAAAAGTATGATGAAGAAATATAAAGTCAAACCACGAACAAAATTTGGTTAGTGATTCAATACTCCTGGGGAGTCCTAAAAAATATATAAATGTCGGCTATGTGTGAAACCCATTTCCGTTAAAAGTGCGAGTTTTATACTCGTATAAAAAACACAGAGTCTACAGAGAAGTGAGTGCTCTACAAATGACGCAATAAAGCCGAAGATGACACGATAATAAAAATGTTGCATGATATATACAAAAGAACGGAATGCATATAAATCTGTAGTTTTCTTAAGGAATTTATTCATGCCGGGGAGAATGTATTACACATTTGGAGACCTATGACCAATATTCGATAACGCGGGTGAATATATGGGGACCAGTGAAAGGATATTGTGAGCCTCAGGGTATGCCAGTTACACTTGTGAATAAAATTCGATAGCGGAGGACCGAAGATAGAAAATGAAATGTTTTTGTGAAAGGTCCATGTGCTTAGTTGTGCCTGGCGTGCCTCATACACTTTCATCCGTTCAAAACTCCACTTTTATCCAGAATAATGTTTAAAATATATCAAAAGATATAAAAGTTATGTTGTACTTTTATATTCCCTTTTGTTATATGTTCCAGTGTACCTACGAATTTCCTTTCCGGAAAATTAAATGGGATATTCTCTTTTTTGCTTATTGTTTATTATTGTGTTTCGACTGCTGCCAGTTTTGTTTGCTTATCTGGAATTTTTATTTCTCGTAATTTGATCAGATGTTACAAACGCTACATTCCTATTTAATCAATCACAGAACAATTACTCTTTTGTAGGTGTTCTTTTATGACGGAACAAACCTGGCTTTATCAATAGAACTCGTTTGAAATATTACTCCATGAATAAGATCAAACAAATTAAACATGACATTGGCCGCATAATAATAATTATAAATGTTGTTGATTAAGTGACTAGTTAATATTTGATAATTTACTCTTTCAGTTCTTTTTATTACAATTTATAGTTATAGAGGATTAAACCATTACTCGTTCTATTTTCAAAAATTATTAGAAATATATTTTACACTGGTAAAGTTTTGGAACTGGAAAATCCGTGCAATATCTATTTTCTAATTTGTTTTTCCTCAGTAATTTGCCAATTTCTGGTGAAAATTGTGTAATTCAAGAACCGGAATCCTTATTTATGCCGGTTATAATTCTTCGGAATTATCTTATGAATATCGGTCCTCCTTCGAAAGAAAAACATATTTGGCGTCTATCCAAACAATAAAAATATGTACGTCTGCGTCCTTGGCCATTGTTATTCTTAATAACGTCTCATACTTATTCAAATTTTATTTTGCGCCAGCCCCGCTTCCTGAATCTATGTAGTGTTAAATGATAAAATAAGAGCCCGAAAATTGTAGTGTTTCTAAAGGAAATTATGCAAATTGCCGGAATTTTCGAGGAATTATAACGCGATTCAGGCTACATCAAATTATTACTTTGATTGCAGGAATTAGATAAAAAAGGCAAATGAATTTTGAAAAGGTAGGTATAATGATAACTGCCATATCGTGTTTTTATTTCATAACCCAACATTCACCAGTCTAATATTTAATTTCGTAAATAGAAGTCACTTAAATTGAAAAAATATTTCTATAAAATTCTATGACAAGTAGCGATTTATAAAAGTGGAAATGATTTTATAATATAAATATATATAAAAATGTTAGCTAAAAAATGGTAACTTTTTTAAAAATATAAATAGTAAAATTTCTGATATAACGCCGATTTTCATTGTTAACATAATGGTATGAAATAAGTTAACTTCGAAAAAGTTTTGATGCAGAAACCAGGCTAATAATAAAAACCAATTCAACATAATCCTGCGAGTTTCCGTGGTTCTTTACACAAAACTTAGATATGGTTGCAAGCAAACTAAAATAAAACTTTTTACTGTGGCGTTTTTAATCATAATGTTAACTTTTCCGATAAAACTAAACATTGAAATCGCTCCCCCGCACGAATATCGATTTGCAGTTCTCTATCCAGTTCAATTTTCTTAATGTAAGCATAACATTAATTTTACGTGAGTTGCACCTGTATCCTTAATAACAATACCAAACACGAAAAATCGATGTTTCGGTTTTACGAGGCAAAAGACAGTAAAGTTTGCACCGAAACCGAGGAATTCGGCTGCATCCTCGAGTCAGGAAAGTTTTCGGATTATTCAGCATTAAGATGTAGCTGCAGGTGAACAAGTGGGATGCTAATTAGACCCCTTTTAACCCCCTGATTGTGTATATGCACTATTTCACGATATAATTTACGTTGGACCAGCTGTTCTCGGTAACGGAACAAATTGCGGTTACGATAACGCAGATAAAGCTCAACTGCTGTTTCAAGTTTTGTTTGGAGAAAACTGCCGTTGTTTTATTAAGTATTTTAAGCTTTTACTGGCGTCTGTATTGCACCCGGCTGAAATATGTGCAAGTTATGAGCGCAGGGCTGCAGTATATTAAGTTATTCCAACTTTTAGTCGACCCCATATGGTCACACCTGTAGCCATTTATTGTTATATAGGTCAAATGGTTGGAAGGGTCAAATAGGAATTGCCAGTTCCAAACTAGTTATGATCCAAATTTAAACAAAACAACTCGTTAAAAAGTTAGCATCAAATTACAATTAAAATTTGGAATTTTCGGAGTTCAATAAATTCTAATTTATATTTTAACAATAGACGTGACAATTTATGCAAAATATTATTTATCGTGCAAATACATTTAAATTTACTGAACCATTTAAAAAATTTAATAGTTTATATTATATTTTTATGTTTATGATATACATTTATAAAACTGGAATTATTTTTTTATTTAAATTGTTATTGTTAAAACAGATAAACATATATTAAACAACAACAGCATATATTTTTTTGTAATAGTAATCTGTTTCCTCCGGTTGCTCTAACCTATTTATTTCTGAGTTCAACGACACACCATGGTTTCAAAATTTTTCTTACGCATTGTTATTAGGAAAATATGCAAAATAATAGCTTTGAGAAAAATAACAAGGAAATTTAGTTATAAGTAAAATAGGTATAAAATTATTTAGCCTAAAATACCTTTCGCCAAACGATATTATATAACCTAGTTGGGTATTTTACCATTTCCTTTCTTACATTTTCGTCGAACATTTTGGGCGGAAAATCTGATATATAATAATAAATCAAAGATATCTAAAATGTTTATCTAAAATATTATGAAATCAAGTAAAATCAGAAAATATTTTTAGATTGTGTGAAATCAAGTTTGTTGAACTTCAATATTTTAGCTGGATTCGTTTAATATCAGTCCAGTGATATCCATAAAAATAAAACAGGCCATTTCAAATTTATTGCGAGCAGTGATCAGTTCACAATGGATGAAATTGATGAATTTTGTCATGAAAGTCGAATAATTTTATATTTTCAAATTGTTTTCGATTTCTTTGAATAATTTAGCTGATGAGAAGAATTTTAAATTTGATTTAACCAACGAATATCACACGAACCGTTATTGATGCTATTCAACAATTTTATTTTCCCATTATTGAAACTAATATAACTTTAATGTTTAGGTACGTAAATTTAACACCACTATCATGCCTTTGTAAGTATTGAATTATCTCATTATTTTCTACCAACTTTCGCCTTAAATGGATTTATCTTTGAAGCCTCACATCTGCTTAAATCATTGCGGCAAATGATCATTACGCCGTTAATATTTTGTAGTTTAAGGAACTTTCACATTACGGAGGTGCCACGGCACTTCAACTAACAAAAGCCACATTTACCTCGCATTCGATGTGGATTATTAGTTTGAAAGTTCGCTGTTCCAAAACTATAATTACACACTGATCAATTTATATCTCGTCCTATACGTAAGTGAGTGGAACTGAATAATGATATTATTAAAATTATTTACTTAATTAGTTTATGAAAGATAGTTTATTAAAAAAAATTAATTAAGGTTACAGTTTTTACTTACTCTATTATAATTATCTAGTAGATACTAACTGTATTTTGTTCATAATATTTTTATAAAAGTTTCCCCAAAACTTGTGGTTTAGTTCGTAAAAACGCACATTGAGATAGGATGAAATATATAGCTGTCTTCGGTTAAAGGCAGTCGAGAGTTATCAGTTGACACCTGAAACTAGCGGTTAGTGGCAATAACTCTCTGCCACTTGGATATTACACCGGCATCCGATTGTGTGATAACTTCGCATAATTTCCATAATTGCCTTCACAAACACTGTAATTTTCAGCCCCTTACTTCGCCATTTAGCACTACATAGATCCAGTATGATGGGAGGTTCCAAGTTGTAATAAATAACAACATTGTAACTGAGAAATACAGTGACTATGAGAGAGGTGGGTATCTCCTTTCTATCGTTCTATCGTTCTGTTTCTCCTGCTAAATTTATTGTTAGGGAAAAACAAACTGATCCAAACTTCTAACACCACTATTAGTATTAAATAATTTATTTAAAAGCTACTACAAGCACTACTTAGTTAATTAAATATTAAACAATTAGTTTTGTATACTTGTCTGTTTTGTACATATTAAGAAAGAACTTTATTGATTTTATTCATAACTTCGTGTTTGCTATTTAAATTATTATAGGACACGTTTCAATTTTAGCAATAAAGTTGCACCTAACTCAATTCTCTTTCATAAAATGTAAACTCTCGTATTTAAAATAATTTTAAAGCTCTCACGGTGTTTGTGCGTTCACTTAATACAGTGCCGTGAAAAGGAAATGTAGATATATGGAGGCGATTAGATTGCTGATAAGCTTTCAAATACTTTTACCGTGTTCTCGCTACGCTCTAAAACTTCGTTTGTGTTCATTTTGTATGTTGAAAATGTATATGGCGGTTAATAAGTGAAATTTTTTACTACGACATGACACATAAAGTGTTAAACACTACATAGAAACAATAAAATGTTTCAATTAGATAAACGTGTTTCAGATACAATAAATAATTATTTTTTATATTCCTAAGTATGTTAAAAGTGTTTGAAGTTTACGATTTATGTATATGTAGTTCTACACATCTGTTTGTTATTTGAATATGTATATTTTTTTTTAAATTTACTACAATATACTGATAGGTAAGATTTAAAGTCGAATTTACAAATAAACTCTCTTTAAATATTCTATTTCTGATGTAAAATTATTTTCTTTTATTCAAAAATATTATAATATATAAGTAATATAGTATTTTTAACCAATTATATCATAATTTCTTTCCGGTTTATGATAAGGAAAACCTGCAGAGTGTCGAGAAACTATGTTTAGATTTTCATAAATTACGTACATCGCGGCAATGAACAAAACGGGGAGAAATATTGGGGTTAATATAATGGGAAACGGATCTATCATTTTGAACACTATCCGCATTAAAATCTATTACGACTTAAAACGGAATTCTCATTAATTAGAATTTCAGATTATCTGAGATCGTAAATCTAGTCCGAAGTGGTGTTATTGAATTAAACCAAAAAAATCTAGTAATTTATTGTTTCGTGTTGCTTCCTTCGCCAAGTTTATAAATCTTGTATTTCCTATACTGTAATACACAATTTAATGTTAATAAGCCGAATAAATCAAAAGTTTTCATCGTCTATTTGTAAAATTCCGGAGCAACTGAAATATCTGAAATATTTTAAAATAAAATAAATTTTAAAGTTTAAAATGTAAAATTTAGGTCGTGTGAAGTTGAAGTTTTTATTTATGAAATATGTAATTTTTTGCATATTTAATAACACCATTTTTATTAAATTTAAAATTATTTATGCATTCTGATATAATATTAACTTCCAACTTTAATTCATAGCTTGCAATTTAATGGTTTAATCATACATAACACATAAAATTGTAATTACAGCATTGTACGGATTTTTACATACATACACATTTAATTTCGATTTTTATTAAATACAAAATTACCCACACGTCTGTATGCCGCATTTAAATTAATGCCGTACACGAGAAACCATATAAAATTATTGGGCACATAAGCCGTAAACAAAAACATTTCATAATAAGTTTCCTGAGAGGAAAGTCCCTCCTCTCACTTTGATATTCTATTCAGAATAGAAGAGACCGATAAGGAAGTTAGGTAAACATGTATGTATAAAATGATAATATAAATTTGATGCAGCGGGGAAAATTGAATTTCACAAACAAATAGATAAATCAGACGGTTTTTGACTTGTGGAAATCGCATAAAAATCGCAGCGCGGTCGAAGTATGTTACCTTTTGAATTGCGAATCCGACTTCATTTGGAGTTTACGTGATTTAATATCTGACATGAATGTCGGGAAAAATCTATTTTATATTTAAATTTTATCAATTCCCGAATTTAATTTTCAATAGATAGATTCTGCCACTTTTTTTATTTGTTTATGCATGTATTTTAGAAGATTCACACTTTTTATTTCGATTGGAAATCTTATTGGGTTAGATTTGAGTTTGTATTGTACAATTAACAAGGGTATGGGTGTTTTAGGTTGGAATATTATACATGACCATCATTTACTTAATTCCCCCTTTGCGTTCCGTTCCAAAAATAAATAGGTGTAAGACATCGTCATTACGTTCGGATTAACACCGAAACAAAGGAAGAGGCAGAGACCAGATAAAAATATAATGGCTAACAGACAGGACAATGAATCATAGACACCCCCGAGACCTGGATAGACGTATTTGGTCACTTTCTTAAAGATTTTGTAAAGTATATTTGTCTCCCGGCTGAAAAAGTCTATTTTACAGTCAGTTTCACTTCCCGGGGATATTTCTTAATTTTGATTTATAACCACAGCGGCAAATTTTTTGCTTGGGGCGGCAATTTTCAATGATTTATTACGAGTATTTGCCTTCAGATCCCACTACTGTTTTATTTAATGTGGGGCGAAGGGAAAATGTGAAAATATACAGAAATACCTGTTGGCACTTAGTGTGTTAATGTATATTTAATTTATCGGGGAAATAAATGGGAATAAATGAAGACGAAATTAACTGAGTAAATAATTAAATCAATGACACACTAGTAGTTTAATCATACTAAATCATTATTGACACATTACACTTTAAATTTATGTTATATTAATACATTTCTCAATAAAAATTTAATTTGAAATATTCTATCTGTTCAGACAATTATTATCCATCGTAATTGCAGCTGTGTTTTTTTAAGAAAATGTTTCCTTTTTGTTATATAATTAAACTTCGAGGTATTTTATGTGTTTTAGTTAAAGTTAAATCGGGCTAAACCCAAGCCATATCAACTTTTCCTAAACCGTTAGGAAATTATTAACCAAATATTTGAACAAGAAAATTTGTTCTCCATTTTCCAGGTTCCAAATACTGTTGTGATACATTTTCGCTACAGATTTGATAATAAAGGTTGATAATGAACATATTTCATTTTTATAAAATGTATTATAATTATTTAATTAAAAATGTACATTAATGGTTTGTTTATTTATATTAAACTTTAGCTATACAAATAATTGTAAGTAAAACGTTAAACATTGCTACAGATACATTGTTTATTGTTTTCAAATTCAAATAGTGGGTGGAATTAAGACAGTTTGAGGAGATTAGGAAGAAATAATAATGGAATACATGAAATGAAATGATTATTAATTAAATTCCTTTAACCTTTAACAGTCCCAAAATACCCTTACCAAAAGGTCAGATATTACATATTTTCTTCACAATTCAATATCACTAATTAAATACTACTTACTATTCTTGCTCTATATTTTAAAAAAGAAAAGAACATTATACAATGATTAATAATAATAATAATAATAATAATAATAATAATAATAATAATGACAATGATGATAAATAATAATTTTGCTCAGTAGTTAATAAACATTTACATGACACACTAATGAATAATACCTGTAGATTCGACGAAATTTACTTATAATTGTATATTATTATATTACATTCATAACTGATATTGAATTATTGGTTATACATAATCATAACCTGAGGATTTATTGATTTCAACGCGACATATGTCTTATTGATGCTTTTGATAAATGTTTGTTCTATAGGATGGAATGTGGCGTATTTCAAACTTCTTCGAGGTGGACATACAAAGGAATACTTTGAAGCACCTTAAGACAATATATTTTCAATCTCAACAAGTTTCACTAGTGAGGTCAATATATAGAACTTATTATGATTTTGTTGATGATAATCGAAATAAAGTAACTTACGAAAATTAGTTAAATATTAAAATAATTCTTGAATTGAATACCTGAAGTAATAATGTTTTTAATTCTAAATTTAATTTATATATAAATGATGCTTATGTGCAACATGGTGGCAGTTCAATTATGCTATGGGGATGCTTGAATTCTTTTGGCCCCTTAGACTGATTTATGTACAAGGATGTACGATCCCAAACACAAATCTAAAATTGTGACGGATTGGTTGAAACACCAAAGCATCGATGTTTTGTCTTGTCCATCCCAATCTCCAAACACTAACCCCACAAAAAACATGGGGATCCAAATCCAACCAAATTCAACATAAAAATTTTGCAAATTTAAATGAGTGTATAGCAATTTAAGAAGCTGAAGGAATATAGTAATAGTAGTAGAAGGAGTATAGTCATACTAGTAAATTAATATTATTTTCACAATTTACATTAATAAAAGTTAAGGTTAAAATGGTTAACAATTAAAAAATTGCCATAGTAATGACCACTGCTGTAGGTGTAACAAAAAACATGAACAGATCCGTTGTATGTAACAGCGAAGATAGAGGATGCTATTATTCCGATTATGACGAAAAAAATTGACGTGTGAATATAAAACGAAGTTTCGTCGGGGTCGTGGCCCGATATCTTGATTAATTGGAATTCCATCGATTCGGTTCAAGATACAGCCGTGCGTTTCTGATGGTCTTATTGGCCCGGATTCGGCCCCCCGAAATATATATGAATCGATTCGGATCTAATTCCGTTTAGTATGTAGACCTTTTCGTCATATATCACGGCCAAGAGACGTGGTCGCCCGGCCAGTTCGGATTATAACCGATAAATTAATTCGGTATCCATGAAACGAGTGCCCGGCCTGTCAGATTCGCCGGTGACAAACGCCTTTAAAACGGAAGTAGCTGACCAGAGTTTGCGCGCATTGTTGATTGCGGATGTGACGTCGCGACGCTAATGACGCGTCGCTCCGCGTTTTCGGGAAAAGTAATGAAGTGCGAAATACTATCGGGACAGTTTCATATTAGCACTGGTAAAACGGCCCATTATTGTTATTTATTAATTTAATTTTGAAGTTATTTACAGGCAGATAAATCCAGAGGGACTTCCTTTCGAATTAATGTGGGGGTTAATATTTACGTCCTTTAATATGCAAATGTGGGCCGAACACCATTACTTCCAGAACATTACGGAAATAATATTGTTATATTACACGAAATAAATTAATTCAACGAATCAACCAAATTTTACATTGATAAATTACAACCTCACCGTACATCCCTGCCGCACAATTAACAGGTTCTTCTTCGACGTGCAAAAACTGCCGTACACTTATTGCGGAGCATCTACGACAGGACTCAGACAACATAATAAAGATAGCCATAACTCCTCACTGAATGTGATGTTTAATTAGTATATTCTCCTTTCCTTACTGACATCGAGCAAATCCTACGTTATGGAGATAGCGGAGCACCGGAAGGTCCGACCGTTGTTTGCCTTGTTAGCGTGGCCACAATAGTAATGATGTGTGTTATGTCCGCATAATTAGTAAAATTGTTCGCTTGACAATTCTATGCAAATTGTTATCGTAAAGTTGCAAAATGCACAAAAGATTCTGCGTTTACGTTACATACAATACGTCTAATGAGCGTACATATTTTGCGGAGGAGATATTACATTATTTCCGCAGCTCGTGTCGGAATTGGATTATTCGTGTTTAGTTCAGGCTATTAGGAAAACTACAATCGTGCAATCAGCAAGTTTACATTATTACCTACATGTATGAAAATTAGAGTATGCAGTCATGTATTGAATTACAAGTGAATTAAAACTAAACAAACATGTTAGCAATAAATTGGGTTTTATAACATTGAATATCCGCAATTCAATAATGCTGGAAAGTATTTCAAATCAGTGAAAACATTGGGAATATACCACTTTTCCGGCAAATAATTTACTGTCGTTAAAAATAAATATCAGTTACAATTTTCAACAAAATCGAATTAAAACTATGAACACATAAAATGCTACGTTTGAATTAAATAAAAGCACACATTTAATGATAATGATTTTTTGAAACAAAATACTTTAATAAGTTATTATTACTATTAAATTATTTATGACATTATTTTAAAATAACGATGTGTCTCATTAAAGTTTCAACGGAGTGCTGCACAAATTTATTAATTAATTTTATAACAAAAATATATGCCAAAAAACGTTGTTAAATTACTATGCATTAAAATCATAACATGGTGACGTAACGGTGTATAATATGAATATTCTACAACACTTCCTCTTTATTTAATTATCTTTAATTATACATTATGCTCAGATAGTGTTGAACCCGAAATGACTGCAAGACGTCCGACGTCGGTACGGCGTTAATACTTTAAAATACTGGTTAAAATTTCCTTATTTAACATTAATTGTTTGATGGAGGGATCTGGTTAGAAATTTATTTGTCGTCATTTCTACTTAGGCCCGCATTGTTCCAAACCGCATTCCCTTTGAATTTGTCTCTCCGCTCTGCCAATACTTTAAAGATTTACATCAAGCAGTTTAAGGACCACTTCACGTTTTCTGTGCCGGCGCTATAATTTATTTACGGCGTTCCAGGACCTAAACGCAGATAACACGAATAGATCCCAATCTCACATCTGTTTACATGAATTAAAGAAACTCGTCTTAAATAGTTTAAGCTTAAGTGCGCACTCCAGAGATTCTCATTCGTTAGCCAAACATAAACCAATTTCGATTACTCTTTTTTATTAGGGAATTTATGTTGGCTCTTGTTTAAACAACATCCTGGCGGGGTTGTCCGCTCTTTTTTTTCCGGTTGTTCTTTTTATGTTTTAATCTCGCTAAAAATTGCAAATATATTTTCAGCGCAGAAGTAATGGATGGAAATAAAGTTTTAATTAAGGTTTCGTTTACCTAGACAGGATTTTACTAAGAAAACGACGTTTCTGAATAAGACACTAAAGGTTTTCTGCATTAGCATATGCATTATTAGCTCTTTTCTTATTAAACGGACCTGCACAAGTAAATGTAAATGTCTTAAGCTTGACAAGAATACATACATATTCCAAAGATTGGGATTTTATGTGGGGAGACGTTTAATAACAGTGATCCTTTAAGCTGAAGTGACTAGGGTCGTAGTATTCTAATTGAAAATAAAGTAGTCTGATTTTAATAATTTGCATTCCCTTTGATATGGTAAGACTCCCGAATTTTCTTGGTGAAATAAAATTATCTTTATTATGTTTCTGTATCAACTGTAACTGCTCAATAAAAATAAAAACAATTATTATATATTTCTAAGATATATATATATATATATATATATATATATATATATATATATATATATATATATATTTCTATGTTCACGTTCGCTAGAAGATAAACTGCTTTTATTCAATTATTTTTAAAAATCAAGTGATAGAGCACAGTTTGTTATCCAAAATCCATATAAACATGGAGGTGGCAGTGTTATGGTGTGGGGTTGCTTTTCCGCTTAATGTATGGCACGATTTACAAAAAAAGAAGACAAAATGGATCGTTTTGTGTATCGTAACATTTTAGAAGATCTCGTCTATGCCAAAAGATTTTATAGCCAATAAGGGATACTGAACGAAAAATTAAATATTATCCTGTCTCAATAAAAATAGATAATTTTCTAGACTTATTTTTTTATGTCAGTTAACGTGACATGTTTCGTCAATAAATAACATAATTTATTATTTATTGAAACAAAAGTCAGTCTCGTAAATATATATTGTATAATATTTAAACAAAAAAAAATATTTTACTAGCGGTCATTTGCTTATTATAATTATTTAATCATTGTTCGAAGTGAAACTGTAAGAAAAATTATAATTCACCGTAACAAAGACGAAGAGGAACAAGAAGAGATGGTCAAGAGTTTACAGCTACGTAATATTAAATAATTTAATAATATATCTTTTCCCGTATTATTAAATAATTTAGTAAAACTATCATATATATTCAGTTCGTCCATCAGAAACAAAAAAGGTACGAACTCTATGAAACTGGATTACACTGTTATCTATTAACTTAATATTTGTTTAAATGTAGACGTCTATTTGTTGCAAAATCAATTTTGACATAGATACATATCGGCATAAATCAAATATGAAATACATTCCCTGGCAAATTATGTGGTCGGGCTTATTCAAACAACGCAACAATTTGATGCGTTGGTTCACGAAACTTCCGGTTTACGTCGAAGGACTCCGCTCCTTTCCCTGGAATATTATCGACAGACTGTGTTCTCCAACAATACAGTTCTATTTATTATTTGTATTGTTTACGATTTCTAATCGATTGTTTGTTGTTTTTATTGTTTATGTTTTTTATTATCATGAGATTAAATGGGGAATTGTATTAGTGAGGTGATAATTACGGGGTATATTATTTGCATTATTAATGGATTATTTCTCACTATTAAAGTGTCATTAATAATGACAATGCAATGCGTACACGTGTCTGTATTATAATAGGTATTACCAACTTACAAATTACTCGATAGCTGCGCAATGATTGATGTCAACTCTAATAGAAAATATCTACGAGTTCAACTAGTTTTGTTTCAAGTGGTTGTCATATTTGACAAATTGTTGTAGAATTTCATCGACTTGTTTCATCGGGATTTCATTACAGATTCTCATTTTAATTCGTTTAGTTTAAAACCAAACTATTTTTAGAAATTTATTCTATAAAAATTTTCATTATCAATAAATAAATTTTATATATTCTGTATGATTTTTAAACCCCTACTTTTATATAAAACTGTATTTTTTATGAATGGGTCATTAATTATATGTATAGCTATAGATGGAAAACAGATGTAATGATTTTATCACGATAGGAACAGGTTTTTTTGCATAACGCGATCCACGTCCCTACTTTGGAAATAAACACGTACCTATAAAGGAAAATTAAAGATTAATGTTGTTTTTATTTACACACGCACAATTTCAATTGAGCGTAATTTGACGTAATAACTTTCCGGATCGGATTTTCGCCGGCACAGTCAGCGGCAATTCATTTTAATAAGAAACCTCTCCGTTATGAATGTATTCGTCAGCCGAACAGACGCCTTTTAATTTAACATTTTCTATTTCATTCCGGCAGCTGTTTCGAATTTGGGCCTGCTTAACAACGCCGTAAATAAGTAATTGGAAATTTTTCATCTTTTTACGGGCGCAAATTAGAAAAGTCATATTTTAAAGTGTTGCGAAATTTTCGCCTTTACAGATTCGCAAATTAAGGAATTTAAAACATGTTACGATACTAATACTAAACATTTTTTTCTTCTTCGACGTTTCACTTCCTCGATGGAAAATAAGGTAACTAAAAAAGCGTCGGCAAAATAATCAATGAGATTTGCTCTTGCCGTGTTCACAACAGAAAAGGAACGTACCCCAGAGAGATTGTGAAGTTATGGGGAATTGATAGAATTATGTAAATAGTTGAGGAACTACAAAATAAATCTTCCCCACTGAAGACGCAATTTAACAGTGAACTCACGCATCTAGTGTCAATTTACGTCAGCTGTTCATAATGTAAATTTAATTTACTGTTCAACATAAATTTTATATTTAGTATTAGCCTGGAAAAATACAAAATACATGAAACTGAGACGATACTAAAAGTTTTTGGATGTACTTTTAAAAAAGTAGTAGCGTAGGGGAGAGCCAATTTTTTCAGTCAATTATTGTATCCTCTTCGACATGCTTTTTATGACTTTTAGCTGCTTATACAGTTTAACCAGCCCCCTATTCGAAAACAAAGCTAAGCTATCTGTAATTCTATTATTCTATACAACAGAATTACGGTTTTACGTACATTATTATATTCTTGATCAGTTATAATTGAAGTTTCTTCGAACACCGAAGTAAACCAAATTAAGTAATGAATGTTTTAATTAAAAATATACAATAAAGGCTGATCAGTGTATTTAGATTCATCATTATCTTCTTAATTAGCAGCGAACAAAGAGCCCAAAAGCCATTGACGTTTCTAATACCCTTCTAATAATCAAGCGGAACTAATGAGGGTAAATAAAACCAATATAAATAACAAACGAACAAAATCGGCATGAACTGCAAACGGGGAAAACATCATTGAACAAAATCCTATTAGAATTTCAGGAAAATGAAGTCATCTCGGAAACAGCCAAATTAATTGCGACTTGTAGAAGTAAACAACTGGAAATACTGGAAACGGCCTGTTTTGTCTAAGGGCGCACAATTCATCGGCCTTCATTGTGTTTTGAACCAGTATTGTTGCCGCCACGCTAAACATTACCTGTTCAAAAACAATTTTTGTTTGTTTCCAAAAAATATTTGTAGCAAAAAAATCTTTATATCCCTCTATTTGCATTGCGAAGCGAATTGATTTTAATGCTATTTCAGCAATTGGAAGTATAATGCTTAAATCTGAAAAAACAACAAGGGGTGGAAAATTTAAATTGCGATCGGGATTAGTGGGGAAAACAGTTCGATCCGTGGCGGCATTAAAAGTGGAAAACTACCATAAATACCGGCTAATTAACCGCCCGAAGACGTGATTCTTACGCACTAAACTGTGACTGCTTAAAATTAATGCGGTAACTCCGCGATGCGTTTGTGTGTGTGTGTGACTGTGTCTGTGGCACACCGAAAATTGGGCCCGAAATTCCTCCAGGACCCTCCTGAAATACTATATCCTTCCTATACGTGAAAAGTTCCGATTCCAATTACACGCCTACAGTCGCAATTATTTCTTGGACAGTTTACGAAAAGTTTAATGTTTTGTAATTTATAGATCCGTGACTGAAACTACCGAGCTAAATTATTAGTTCGTGTTTTTAGCGTGATTACTGGCGTCCATTAAACCCCCGTATTCTTCTACGTTTTATTATTTTCGCTGCATGGAGTGTGGATTTTTTTTTCTCTCTTCGAGAAGCAATGCCACGAACTAGATTTTTCATTTTACGAATGAAAGTATTAAAACGATCAACCACAAAATTAATAACCAGTCAGCACGATTTTGCTGCAATGCCAACAATGGCACAAGTAGCAAAAACCATTATCTTATCTCGTTTAGAGAATCAAGCTTTTGTTCTATAAAATCCACAAGCCACCACGTTTAATTTTATTTTATTTAATTTTTATAATATTAGTTAAATTATATTGTTTTGAGATTAATATTTTTACGATCTAATACGAAATAACTAATATTACAAAACCATAAAAGTATCCTATCCCGATTTTATTATTCACCCCGCAATTAATTTGATTTATTGAATGCTTCAAACCAGACTTAAGTTTATTACCACCACTGGTAAACCAAAACCTGTTTGTGGCCTTAAGAGCCTCTAAAACGACAATGAGGGTTATTGTAACAGTAAGTAACAACATAAGGTTTTTTATTTGTCCATAAACATAAGTTCGTTACTTAGAGAGTATTAGTTTCCTGAATTAAAGACGCAATTAAATTTAGATCATAAACCGTATATCTACAACTGTGGATTTATTTTGGGTCATAAAAGCCAAATTGCACATTGCGAACTGCGAAGTTTGGGTTGAGGAATTTTTACAGTCGGATATTTATGTCGAAATAAAATTTTATAGATTTAATTAATTTCATTGTAAACGATTACGTATTGTGTATCCACAACTATGTTATTAACAGGTAGTCTTTGCAACCGCAACTTTAGACTGTTTCGACATAATGAAAATTGCCCGCAGTGTGACGGTAGTGTTATTTTTCATTTAGGATCTGTAAAGGGCTTATTTAAATTAAAATTGAAATGATCCTGTATAGTGCGATATTAATTTATTAAAATTAAAGCGTTCGTTTCATTTAAATAGGTATTTTCATTACACTTCAGTTTCATTCAATTATTTTTAATTAAAATGTTACAATAATTTAATATTACATTAATTAAGTATTGTAAAAGAAATGTACAATATTTACTGGTACTGGAAAAAGTAATTTACGATTTTAACGTTTTAATTTAAAGTAATATAACTTTCTTTAAAATTACATTTATTTCTCAAAATGATCACCATTATAATCAAAAATTTTTACAAGCAAATTCAGGATCCTCTGCTCAGAATCGCATTGTCTATTACGTAAAAAATAGACAATAATAAAAATAAATAATAGTCACAAGGAAAAAGATCTTGATAGAACGAGCAGAACAGTTTAACATATTGAATGTTCCTTCGAGTCTCCAATACGACATGTTGTCATAAAAAACGTACATACGTCTTTTCTATCGACTAAAGGTCATGTTTGAACAAATATTTCATAAACTCGGCAACAAAATCATCAATCAATAAAAGTAGAGAACTGATAATTTGTTGATGTGCCCAATTTTTCTCACTTAATTTCAAATGAAAATGTCCATTTTTTATATTTCATGAATAATTTAATAACAGTTTAATGACTGGTCTATTTTGTATGAGATATGGCTTAATTTCTTCTTAATTCAATGTAGAAAAACTTAAATTGCTTTTTCCGGTAACAAATTTTATTTAAATTTTCTTTAATTTATCCAATATAAATTTAAATAAATATTTAATTAAAACACAAATGAAAATTATGATCACAACGTAAATATTGAAATATAATTAATAATTAATGGAAATAATTTGTTATGAATGAAATCTACGTAATCTGGTGTGGCAATTACACGGCCACAATGTTCCATTTTTGTGTGGCACAGGATTAACATTACTGCGAAATAGTTGAGCAGTATTCCTGCAAACGTAACGCGGCGAAAAGTGAGAGAATGCAATGCGCTAAATTCCACCTTGCAGCCGACGTTAGTCGGTGGATGTAACGGCGACATGTATCACACGTTCCTCCTTTGCATATGCATATTTCATGCGGAAAGACTACTACAAAACAAATTGAATCCGCGGCATGGAGCGCCATATTTTTGGAAGACGTCTATATAAATAAATAAAAAGTGCAGCGTGAAACGCGCTCAAAGCGGAATATGAAAACTGAAGTGGGTTAGTTGAACATCAATTATACTGAAAGCCCTCTTAATAAACAAGGAAGTCGTGGAAACTGTCGTCTTATCGCCACTTCGCATCTAGATTCGGACGCAGTTGAAATCGCTCATTGTCGGTTCTGATTGAAATGTGCAAGAGATTCGTATCCTTTGCACTCCATCAAAAAAAATAATAAAAATGTCTGAATGGAGTTTATTATTTCCGGCACTGAATGGGGGCGGTTTACTTTCGGTGTATACATTTTTTTATTTTGGTTAATTAGGGTCTTCTTTTTTATACAATATCATTTGATTATCTGAATCTTTTTTGTTGGGCACCAGTCGAGACGGGACAGACAACTTTTTTCCTCATCTCTAATTAGAACGTGATTGAATTTTATCCAAGAACAAAGCCGTAATCGCATATCGATCAAGCTTAAAAGTCTATTTGCGCGCTTATTTGGGACGAGCCCTTAAATATTGCCACCCTCCCCAATACCCTTAAGCCACTACTAATGATTTCCAACTTAGGTATTTGTATTTTAGTCATACATCGATCGATGAAGTAGGATTTAATCATATTATGAACTGTGAGAATTTAATAAAGAGCCATTTCTAATTTGAGTTTTGGCGCCTTGTCGATTCAAATTATTATGTTTGATGAAATTACATTGATTTCTCTTCAAAATAAATATATTATTTTAATAACGCAATACAAATTATGTGTTAAAATAGACACGTTATGAAATTTTTCAATAATCATAAAATCCATAATCTTCCATAAAACCACTGAACGTCATTTAAAGAGCTGCAATGAAATAAATCGTTATGTTTAAGTTAAAATTAGTGAAAATGGCTTTACGTGCTTCGGGCTGACTCGTGTATTTTTAATCAAGGGCAGGGAATTGAATCTTTAGAAAATCAAGTAGACGCAATAGAGTAAAGGAAAACAGATAAAGCCGAATGAAAATTGGGGTTAAAATAGTAACAAGGGGTCCAGATTGGTCAGTAATGCTAAGCAAAGATAGAAGAAAAAAGATAAAAGAGACACACCAGATAAAGGAGGGCGGTTTATGTTTACGGTTTGCGGATTTAGTGGATCCCACTCAGTTTCAGACCTACAAAGGTGCGTTTTAAGGAATTATATTCGCGCTGTAACGTTTATTTTGGGGACAGCTCTTGTAATCAGAGTCAAAAGTGAAAACAATCGAAACGGCTATTTGTATTACAGTGTTCATAATCAGCTATAATGAATTGAACTGTTAAAACTTCATGATTAGTAAGCCACGCATGTGTCCATGACATAATTATTGTACTGTATGTATGTACGAACGTGTAAATGTATTGAAAGTTTAGTTTTGTGGGGAATATTTGGTTTAGACAAAGGAAAGTCATTTCCTAAATTGGTACATTTGCTTTTAATGTACGTTATTGCTTTTCAACAACTTTGGCATTGTTGTCTCTGTCACCAAAAAAATTAATGTTCATGATTGTACTAACATAAAAAATAATTTGTAGTTAATTAGCTTCACTATAAGTGAAAACGTGGATTTTCTTCTTTGTCAAATATGAAGTTTATCAACACAAATTGGCTTATTTACATTACTGTGTTAGTAATCAACAGTAATGGATGGAGCTGCTGAACTTGCTCGATTAGTAAAACCCGCACGTGTCCATGATACAATTACCAAGTGTATCGAAACATTTAGCTTTGTTGTGTGTTTAAACAAAGACACAATAATTTACAGTAGATATTTAACCAAATACATAATTGCGAGAACTATGCTGTTGTTTACAATCAATTACATCAATTATGATATTATATATAAATATTTCGAAAAATTGAGGTATATTGAAAGTTCGTATACCACATTTAATATGTATTTTTTATTTGTTTATGTATAAAAAATTTATTTGTGTAATTGAACCTATAATATATATGAACTCTGATTATCGATTCCAGTGTATACTTTATTTTACACCAACAACCCTAAATATTTTAACTATAAAAATGTGTTTTGTAATAGAAGTATATACCGGGTGGCAATAAATTTATTCGACAAGGCATAACTTGTGGGGCACTCGGTATATCATAATAAGATTTGATATGGATAAATGCTACGGAGAGTTTTCGCATATTTTTCTTTTTTCGTTCACATCCGGTTACACTGGAAATAGTTGAGTTTCCTAATTTTTATATAGAGTATACTGTATATTTTTACATTTTTGGGCGCCTGAGACAAATCTCACTCAGGCGGTGACAATAAAAAAATATTACACCTATTTGATTTTTTCAGAGCCATTTATTATCCAGTATTTCGCTTAGTATTTAATTTATGAGGTTATTTTTAATGCAGCCTGAAGAAAATGGTATTGTTAGATTCATCAAAATGTTGAAAAGTGTCTGTCAAAGAAGGTTTGTCATTTAAAAAAAATTGACTTGAAAATGTAATTTTCACAACTTAAATTATTCCTATCTGTCACACTAATCACTGAATCTTTGCCACTGTAATTTTCTAACATCACCTGATGTCTTTGATTAGTTTGTGTTCGATCACTGCCACCTAGATGCAATATTAAAAATAGCTTTAAAAAATTAGGTGGGTTAAGTTTTTTAAATTTCAGCTTCTAGCTATAATATTTAAATTTGACTAAAATACAAAACAATGGTAGAGATGTAGCTAGCTGAAACCAAATGATTTTATGGTATAATAGAAAATGTCCCGGATTTAGGCGATGTTTGTGCAGCGGCATTGGCGATAAAGTGTTCAATTACACGGTTTAAGTAACAAGTAGACGGTATTCAGAACAGCCGGTCCCGAATTATTTACACTAGGCTGAGTGGTGGGCAAACATATTCAGCGTCGATCGGTCCCGGTTCGATTTTGTTATGGGGGAGAGAAGAAGCGTTCCCAGAAACTATGTAAACGAAACTAATTGCCGGACGAGTCGAAACCGAAAAACGAACGATATCCTCCAGACCGAAACCTGTCAGCTTCTCCTCCAATTAAACGGAATCCGCCCCCCAAAAACCGGGCGCTTTGTTTGGTTACATCGAATCATTCTGTAGCGGGCGGGCGTACACAACGATGATATTATGTGTTCCACAAACATAAAACAGATCGTTCTGTGAAGAACCCAGTCACCGATGTTCAACTCAGAAAGTTCTTAATTAATTTCCATTCATTCAGTTGGGTGTAACCTACGACATTTAATTAATATATGTCAGGTACCTAAAATAGAATGGTATTTGATGTTGGTTGTTTTTCTAATTGTCAACGATTTCTGAATCCGGAGTATAATAGTTGGGCTAGATCCCCGGATACGTTCATTTATCAAAACGATGTATCTGATGGATAATATTTCTGAAATAATGTCCGAGAGAACGAGATGATTAGGCCGGACCGTTTTGGGCCCGAAGCGGTGGAGATCGCGTGATGTTGAGTCCATTAGTTAAGTTCATGTTTAGAAGTTTAGGCAGCAGATCCGTGTTGGCAATTAAGTAAAACTAGTGTATAATCAATCATTCGTTCCCGGAAAATGACCCGCCGGATAAAAATACATTAGGAATGAGATTGGAAAAAACTGAACCTTATCGTTAACTAAATTTGGAGTTTCCACATTTTTTTGATTCACTAATAAATTGGTAATGGTTTTCATAATAGCGACAGTCTAATATGTGATACGTTGTTTTGATATCTGTGCAAAATGGGTCGATATCCTGAATCGCGTAAAGGATACGATTTTCTTTGATGTCCTTACACATAGGCCCTTCCCCATTGTACATTTAGATGCGTACGCCATTATCTGAAGTTGGAGTTTGTTTTGATATGTGACTTCTATTGTGTATTTTTGATCTCCACTATAATTAAATTATATTATTGTTCTTGTGGTCAGCAATACTAAGTCTTAATTGAATCAATAAGAATATTCAAATAAGATTTGTAATACTTTGAGATCTAATTACCGTGTAATTTCGCACATTAATTTCTACGATTAATTAAGGATATCGCTCTAGAAATCCCCTCCTGATTGATTACTCCGAAACCACCGATTGGATGGAAATAATTATCCGCTCTGTGTGCCGTAATCGATATCATAGTTTTATGAGAACAATAATTACTATGATAATCTTCCCCGTAATCGAAGACTGTTCGATTTTAACATGAATTAATTTCAGATATTTGGGTTATACTTGAGTTATGATTATGACTCCGCCAGCTGTCTTAAATCTAAGAACTGACAAAGAAAGAACTGGGTCAATTCGAGTTATAAACCAACTGTAAATAAAAACGTTTTTAAATTTAGATTTTAGCACGATTTTTTTATAAATAACACTAATAATGTAAGCAACAAATTTACTACCAAAATAAATAATAAATTAGTTAATGAACTAAAAATTTTTGAACTATAAACGCAAATGTTTTTAAACGTGTGCATTTAAACATAATCCTGGATTTATTGGCATTGCTGACGACTAAATAATTTTGTTTGTAATTTACTCGATATTTCAATGTTTTTTATTCAGATTGATTACGTATTTAAATAAATTGTATAATGCACTGTCAATGTTTATAAATAAATGCTGATTGACGTGTGTGTTTGTACAGTATTTGTAATTATGATTTAACATCCACAAAGAATATTTTGTTGTTGAAACCCCCAGCCAAAATTATAAATGGATTGGGGGTATCATATTACCATAGGGACAACGTCAACAATTAAAAAGTTAAAATTCTCCAACATCCTCGACTTAACTTTCTTGACGTTAACTGGCACCGTGAAAGTTTTCAGGTGGAGTAGCAACTCTTTATGTCACAAACAGATGAAATACAATTTCAATCCATTACGCTACAACTGCAACTTCCTCAGTCCGGCTTCAAACACGACGTATTATTTGAAGTTAGCTTCCTGTTACCAGTAATATAATAACCCTCGACTAGTCACAACTGTTTATATTTGTCAGTTTGAAACGAGATAGCTACAACGCCAACTCCAAGATTTGGTACATATATTTCCCCGTATTCGACATATGCGCTGTTTGTAGATTTAGGTGTTTGTTCAATTTTTTGGTTGTGTATTTACGTAGCTCTAAACTTCTATTTAAAAAAATATAACGCTTATTCGATAAAACCATTGTATGGATCAATATTACTATATAAAAATACGTTTTAGTACAGGGACTAAAAATGTTCTCAAAAGTTCCAACCCATTATTCTGTACGTTCATTTCACAGCACAATATTTCCTAAAACAATACAGTTTTCCCAGATGCACGAAAAATATTGTACAACACACTGCAAAATATCGCAGCGGTAATATTTCTTCCGATACACGCGACCTTAATATAAAAATAATCATTCATGTGTTGCTGGCATTCGGTAAAAAAAATAATTAACTTACGTTATCATCTACCAAATATTACGGAGGCGTCGTAAACTGTATTCCTAACGATTTCAATTACATAATTTCTAATGCGGAAGCTTAGTTTCAAAAATTCAATTTTCCTTATACTTTCATCGTCCATAAAAATAACGCCAGTCCATAAAAGTATCTTCCACCTAAAGCGATAAACTTTTTCGTTCATATTTTATGGTGGCATAGAGAAGAGTCTCAATTTATTCAGTCGATATTCACACTGCAATGGATAATTAGGTTTCAGGTCGTTGTACAACTATGTACCTACGCCGCGGGGTTATTTATCAAGCGGAAACCGCCATTTACATTTTAAAGGCTATTGTTCATCACTGTGTGTGAGGTCACTTAATTTTTGCGCCCTGTTCCTTGGTTCTATAATTTATGCGAGTTACTTCGTCGAGGGTTTAATAAAATAAAACAGAATATTATTACTTTATCCAACAAAATACAAATTTGTAAATTTTTATAAACCGTTTTCAACTAATTGGTTTGTAAATGGTGCAATTATGTGTGCGGATGAGGAAACTATGCAGCAAATTCGGCTACTTCATTATCAATACTGGCGTACTCTGGTAACTGCAGGAATTATTATTCAGTACCTTAACTTTAACAAAGGTGTTCGACGGCTAATATGTATTTCATTAAACTCTACTTAGGAACAATTCTGGGCGTAACAATGGTGTAATGACTTTACAATATATTTAAATTAGTGTATACATTTACCAAGATCATAGTCCGTTAGTATCGTCGATGCAACTAAGCAGACGTGGTAATTAGTTGCAAATTAGCATGTATAATATTAACCTAACAATATGAATACTAATAATAACATTGCAAATGGTAACTTGATTGTTGAGATTTAAAATATGAAAACTTAATTTAAATTTGTTACAATAACAGAAATTGTTTTTGCTCGATAGTTTCCCCCACAGAACTTTTACTATAATAACATATCAGTGTTGTATGAACTTTCTATTTGTTTATTTGCAGAATAAACTGTGTTGTACAGACAGCTATATGCTAATTAAGTTAAGAAAAAGTTACATTTACTTAGAGTACCCTGTTTGAATTGATATTATGTTTGTTTATGCACATTATTGAAGGATCTCTAAGCATTGACTATCAAAGCCTCGCCCCTGGCATTTACTATATAACCGAATTACTTATATGCAGGTAAGCATATTGAGATAATTTACTGCTACTATTGACTGGTAATATATAAATATATATCATTTAATTTAAAATTGTTTCATTAATGGTGCTTCAATAAATTTATATAATTTTAAATATAAATGTGATAAATTGAAAATTTAACACTTTTCGGATAACAATTGGAGAGTGTGGCAAAAATCAAATCATGTATATCATACGAATAAATTAATAAATTCTCTACAACCAATACAGACAGCAACTTCGTTTATTAATTTGTATTTATGTACATGTAGTTACTAAAAATTTTACAAATTGTCATTCTTCAAAATATATGAATTAAGAATGGAAATTGTACAATTAAACAGTTACAACTTAAAAATATACTTTTCCTTTTTCTTTCAATAATTATAATGAATTGTGGTAAATCGAAATAATACGAAGTTTTGAACTGTTGATTGTATTCTAAGAAGCAATTTAAATATTTAGCTAAGCACTAATTTGTACTAATATTGTGTAAATACAAATATTGTTTTATTTTTTATCGGGATCAATATAACGAACAAACAAATTTATTAAAATACATTATATTTGTAATAAAATAGTAATAACTCAATTTTGTACATATTTACATACGTATATATAAATTGAACATACGTACAACAAATAAAATTTTATACACACATTTGCAACATAAAAAATTGATTTAAAATATGTTTTCACTATAAAATATGTAACATTTAATATTTATGAATTTATTGTATAATTTCCAAATAAACTAAAAAATGTGTTCCCATTAACATTTGAAATTAATGCAAAAAAAATTAATTACATTAAAAAAAAAAAATACAATTACACAACATTAAGAACATTGTGAATTTCCCACACATTAAGCGCCGCCACTATTTCGAGTGAAGGCAACAAAAACCCGTAACATTTGGTACTCTTGATTCAATTACAATTTCCAACATGCATAAAATTAAAATCTCTCGCAGTGGGCAACAACGTTCAAAGAATCTAAATGCATGTAACTGTGAATTTTTAATCTGGAACCTAACCGTATTTTATTCGGTGGTGTAATGTTAAATGCGGCCCGAGGTTCGCGGGAGCTTTTAAAAACGCTTCAAAAATAACTTATATGACACAATTAAAATCTCGTTAGGGCCAGGATCCTAAATATTATACATACTGACGATGTTTTGTTTGTATCTCCCGGAGGTACAAACACACTCGAAAAAAGCTGGCGCACATTTGAATAAGCCTTTTTCAGCGAAAGCATTTTTGTAATATTCATGAAAAATCGTGGGTTTCATGTCCATGCTCAACAAATGCTCCGTGACGCGTCATAAATATTAATGTGTTTCTTTGTTGACTTTAAGTATAATATTATCGGCTTTTAAAAATCCCTATATTTCTATAGTCGGCTCTGTTTTTATAATAATGCATCATCACAATATGTTCGCCTCCACATTTCTGGATCACGGAGTCAATCGACTAACAGTATAAATCTCAAATATTGACCCTCCATTCATATGGTAAAATATAATAGATCAAACTGTGTGTTTTGGTAAATTTACGGCGATCACTTCCGCATTTTAGGCCGCGCCCGGCATTTATTTATCCTTTTAATATTTCCGTCCTTCCCTAAACTGAATTTTATGGTTGTTGGTACTGTATAGTTTGTAGATGTTATATCTGGTATAACCTATAAATATCTCAATTCACACTTGCTTTGGATTCCTGCAGGACCTGATAACGTGACCGTTTTTACAATGTAGATGGAAATTTAACCGAAACCGAACTGCGGGTTATATCAAAGTGTTTCCACGGTTCAATTTCGGTATATTGAAAAAATACCTTGTTAAATATTTGAAAGAATTGTTTGGCTGAAGTTTCTTGTTGATTTATTTTTTTCACACGACCTCTAGATTTTACGACTCGCTAATTTCGAAGATTATTATTGCTTATCGGTTTTAAAACTATTGCGCGAATTTTTGGTACACAAAATTGATGGATCATAGAGCTTAAACGAATTATTTCGGGCCATTAAACTCCATTAAACCATTTTAACTGTCTAATATATGCATTAGGACGGAAGAGCTATTTTGCTAAAATTCGGGGCTCATTTATCACTTAAATCTAATAGATTCTCGGTTTGGACTAAATTCGTTTCAATTTGGAGGACATTTTATTTGATAGTCGAATTGGTTTTAGTAAAAACTGCGATTGTTACAAACACGCAAAACAGTTTCAGGAAATGTGAACAAAATAAAAAACTTTTACATTTGTTTTATTATGAGATTTGTGGTTTTATATTAATGTATTTCATGTACAAACGAAGGCTACGTGAAATAACATTTGTAGTCGTTAACTTTTTGGATAAAACTATAGGATATACAATCAAAACTACATTTCCATATTAAAAATGTATGTATTTTGATAAAAAATATCTTATTCTATTATAATTTGAAATTGTCAATATAGCATTTTGAAATGCACACAACTAAGTTACACGCAAAGCGATTTTACAATTTTATTGCATGCCATTATGACATGTCACAATTATCACAGCATTTTTTTCCTCATTATAACATCATTTGAAATTCACGTAATATTTATATTATTTGTTTACGAGTTTTTAATTATACACGCAGGCTGATTATTTTCCGAACATGAAAATTCATATTTTAATGATGTCATATTAATTTTTAGGTAAGAACCATCAAAACATATCGGACTGGTAAGTTTATCAAAATAAGACATTTAAGATTCACAGTTTCATTTTACGGAATAGCCGCACAAGAAAGGCCAAGTAACCGTATTTACCATTACAGGTGTCAATACGTGCAGACCTAATCCTATTTTTGTGCTGAACGAATTTCTTTGTGTCTGACTGCGGAAAAATAAGTCGGGATCCAGTCCCTCTTAAAATTTGGGACTCAAAGTAAACTAACAATAGTTGCCCCCGAGGCTTGTATATATTCTCACAATAAACAGTCGCAAAGAGCTTTGTTTGTCAAACTCCTTTCATAAAACTTCCTAATTTGTTGTTTTTGTTTGGTGGTCTAATATTTACGTTCAAACGTTTATTGAAGTTAAAATTCGATTATCGTATCAAAGATGATGTCAAATATCATTTTCTCTTATGTATTTGCTGTTGTATAATACTGTGTATGTTTCCGGATGGACTAAAAGGAAAGATACGAATGGCATTAGTTGGCCCTAGCAACAACTGGTGAACAGCATGTTATAAATATTAAATCCCCAAAAATTGACAAGACAAAAGATTTGTATTCACTTAAGAACTCCAGTATATTTAAATATATGCTTGCTAAAAATATATCGTCTTTGGAAAAGGGCAAGATATTCGAGTTGTATAATTATCTAAAAATAATATTCTCGCACATTTCATAATTTTAAGCCCCACAGTGTATATAGAACAATTTGTACACAGCTCGGATTTCTCTCGACAGGATCTCAAACCAAAAATCGATCCTTTAAAACATAACGCGGCAAAATAAAAGCTTCTGTTTTCCGGAGATTGCGTCTAAGTTCATAGTGAAATTGAATTGAGTCGATCGATTTCGCGTCGAAATACCGATTTAATACGAAATCGTCGTGATTTTTCCCATATCTGAGTTAGTGTGATTTTCACCTGATTGCTTCGCCCCGATGTGTTTGTATAAACCGGAAGTCGTTCGGTGTAATTGAATCGATATATTTTTGTATCGATATCAAGGTTGCTCTAAATATAACTGTGATAATTTTTTCTATGACTTTTTTTGTATTATTGAATTACCACTCTAATGATAGGATTTTTTTGTAGATCATTAAGAAAATGTTTTAATAATAATAATAATAAATATAAGTAAGTACATTAAAGTTTATCATTTTACTTTAAGATTTTTATATATTTCATCTCGTCTATAAAGCGCTCACTTTTAGTTATATGACTTTTCATAATATTCTGAACTTTATGTGCTTGTAAAAATAGACAAGCATTTCATAACTGAATTTTTATATCCTTTTCGGACTCCTAAAACAAAGGAAATACGATATTGGCAGTAAAAAATTAAGACGATACAAAATAATAAAAAATAAGTTTTAAGTTGGCTATCGCCTTATACATTTTCATTAAAATTTAATTCCCCGAGATGATAACTTTAGTTTTGTGGTTTCTATTTAATTAATTCCCTTTTTCAGTTAAACTGTTTTATTTCTCGGAGATTGTATTTCGTTACAATCAAATAGTTTTTCTATGGTCTTTTTATAAATTTAATTTAACCCGACACAGAGATTTATTGATATAATCAAAATATGATTTTTGTGGACTACCTTTTATTATTTGTGGTAAAATATTTTAAAAATATAAAACTAAGTTACTAAATATAAACTGATCGATTAAAGTTAAGCATATTGCCTTATTTTAGAACTACATGATTTATTAAAAATTAAAATTGTAATAGTATTATTGTAATAAAAGAAATAAATATTAATAAAAAATTAAACCAAAAGCAACTTGTCTAAGCTGATCTCTCAGATGTCCAGTCTCTAGAAAGCGTTGATACATTCTGTATATGGATTGATCAACATTAAATGCATCTCTGCATGATTTTAAGAAAAGGCAGTAGTAAATTAGTTGGTAATTCTTGAATATAGTTAAAATTAAACTCATTATTTAAATATCCACTGAAGCCTATAACATTTTTTCGACGTCGTTGTTCTTTTGCCTAAGGTTTTATAACTTTTTTCGATAAGTTTATATAGAATAATTTTTTCTATAAATAAATATATATTTTTTTTTTAATTTTTTATATTACAAGTTTTTAATAAAAGTTTTTATATACGTATGCATAAAAGCTGAATATTTAATATTTTTTATATTTATATTCAACCTGAAAATTGATTAAATATTATAAAATATTTCCATGTCAGGACCTAATCTAATTCATGAATAAGCCCATTCATCCAATGTTAACGAACAATGAACGTCATTTTGTTTTCCGGGAATTTTAATTTAAGGTCATTGTTAAGTTTTCGAAAGCAGAAGCGGAAATATTAAAGGTGCAAAAGCAGCTCCTCGGTAAAGATAAATACATAATGGACACGAAAATGATACTATCTTGCGCATTTTTCACCCCTAATCCGAAAATAAAGGCGCGTAAATTTCGCCACTTGAATTTATGGTGCACGAGTGAAATTACTTACGACCAGATATGATGAAAATCTTTAAACGCATAATCATTTAAAATTTACAGTCTATTAATTTTAACTCATGCAAAACGAAACTTTATAAAATAAATGTGAAAAATAAAACCTTTCAATCGCTAATTGACTTTCTATTGCGCAGTATTTTTGATTATTTATTTTTTTTTTTTGTTTTGTTTTGTAGAATTGAAACGGGGCCATATTATTTTATTGTAAAGGCGCGAGGCAATATCGTTCAATCTTCCAGTAAAACGAATGTGAAGCGATAAACCAAAATTGCTACAAACTTACCTTACAGTGGAATTAAAGAATTTACTCCGAACAAATCGGGATTGAATCGAATTCCCCTGAATTATCATCGAATTGCTGAAAAGTAATCTCCGTAATCTCGTTCGACATAATTAGAAATAGGAGGCTTATAGAAAAAAGATGATTTATTTTTTTAACCAATCGTTAAAATGCTAATATAAAACGTAAAGTGTAATTTATTTTTTGTGTGTTAACAATTTAACCTTTTTAGGTAAGTGTATTCTTAAATAAAATTAATTTTCTTGAACACCGAAATGTTGTAATGGAATAGCTTAACGTATCGAAAAAGATTGTTTAGGAAAGTGTTACAAATTTAATTACACATTGTCCGCAACACTTTGAATTTGGTCCGTTTGTAACTAATATCAGTGGCATTTAATAATCTTGATCGCGTCCTTTGTGAAACTCAAAGCCGGCAATATCAACCAACAGATAACTTCATCCCTGTCTTTGTAGCTCCGCACTGCAATAACAATTATGATTGACGTTTAAATGAAAGGTTTCCTCCAATAACTTGCGCTGCACACAGAATGCGACAGAGCAATAATTAAACCTGATAGGATATCCATTCAAGCCACTTCAATTTACAATATTGCCTCTAACGAATCGACTTGCGGCAAAGTTTATTTACAATACATCTTCTGCGAGATCAATTGTTGCCCCCGGCCGTTCTTGATTAATGTAAAACCGGTGGAACTCCGAATATATCGTCTAAGGTTATCTAATAAAACCGACTGGGCCGCAAAAACGTTTAATTTATTTTCCGAGCCCTTTGCTGAAGTTTACAGGCCGATTAAATAGTACAATTCTGTGGCAGTAGTCATTCAGTCCATCTAGCTTCAAAGATAGTATTTCTACAGTTTTATTCCACTGTTTTAAACTAATTTGCTGGTATTTATTCAAGCAATTAAAATATTTATCTAGTTGTGTTGATGTTAATTTAAATCTTGCACCAAATTCCTTTTATGTAACTGATAAACGATAAAATCTTATGGCAAATAATGTTTAATTATATAAAATACATTTAGTTTGGCTGTTTGGTGCTAAGGATTATTTTTAAATAATATCGGTGTTCGTCGAACAAAGTGATGCAACGACTTTTTCCGTTATTTTCACAAAGTTGGCAGGCACAATTGCGGATTACACAACGTTAAATTCGGTAATTAAGTAAATGTGTCGGTTAGACGGTTAGAAAACGCGGGGCTATGAAAACTGGCTGTAATTAGAAGGCAAGGCGCGAGTTTTGGGATGGCTGTGGGGGGCAATGGGGTGGAGGCCCCGATGTGGCAATGTAGTGCAGCAAACCGCCGAAGCAGGTGGGTAGTTTCTGGGCTCGTGGAGTGGGCTAAATTCGCAAAGTTACATCGGTTGCACGCATCGGTCCGTTATTGGCAATCGGTGGCTCGTTGCTCTTTGTGTGCAATCCAATTAACTTAATCGCAACTCGTCACTGAATAGCGTCAATTAGGCGACACGGACCGCGAAGTCACGTGACTCGAAAATCGTGCTGACTTACATTAAGCCGCTACGAGGTCCCGGCATCGCCCCCTCGGCTCCTTCCATCCCACCTTTCGCTGACAAACAAGATAATCTCCGGGGGTAATAAATGAACCTATCAGTTGTACTTGCTGATAAGCCAGATGTTTATAATGTTTGCGCTGGCTTCAATGTTTTGGTATGGTGTCGGCGACGGGATTACGTTCATTTATTTACACTTTTTGGCCTTAATTACTCGCCAGGGCCTCCGGCACCTTCTACGACCCAGATCGCATTTTATTAACGCACAACTTGCCCTCTCTTATAAAGACCTTTGATTTTTTCCTTTTGCCCATAATCCGTCTTTTTTAATTAGCACAAGCTGACGTATTGGCTAAACACATCAACTCTTCATTTCAATTAAAACACATCCGGCATTCTCAATAAAATGTAGGTAATTCATTTTTATTACGTAATGTTAGCTTAAAGGTGAAAGACTGTTTGAAGTCTACCGTCTTATAAAGACGTTTTATTTTTCTATTATTATTCTTGCAACTACTACTTTTACTCAAATATTCTTGTAACAATATAATAAATTTTGATATTGAAGTTAGTGTAATCCATTAACCACAGAAGAACTTTAGTTTAGTTTCTTACAAAAATATGTTTTGGGTATAGAATATTTACTTATCTACGAGTTATAAAATTGAGAAGTATAAAAGAAATTTTTGTTATATTTTTCTTTGACCTTCGATATCTTCTAAACGGTATGAGTTATGAAAAAATTGTAGGACATTTGTTTTGCAGAGCGTTCAATTTTCTACAAGAAATGTAAATAGAATTGTACGATTCAGTAATGACGAGACATAATTTTTGTCATATGGAAAAGATGAGGAACCAATTTTTCAGTGTCGGAAGTTAAAAACAAATAGTCGTTTTTTTTTGGTACATCCAAGGCGCATCCACCACTTTTAAGAAAATATCCCAAAAAGTGATAATATATTGTTATAAATTTTGATTATTGTTAGTTTATTTTAACATATATTTTTTAGACTTTACTCTCTTATTTGCTTTCTATTTTTTATCTGTAATCCAACTTTATTAATTAATTATTTTATTAATTAAATTGGTGTATAGACAAAATATCAACTTGAAATTTTAATTGCGCATCGACCATTTTTTACCAAATAATCTTACATGATAAACAATATTTTGTTATAAATTTTCTTATTTTATTTTAACAACATATATGTTTTACTCTCTTATAACGATATTTGATTTTTAATTTATATCTATAATGCAACTTTATTAATTAATAATCAGAAATAGATGTATTGACTACACATCAACTTTAAATTGCATTCACCATTTTTTCATTTATATAAATATATAAATTTTATATTTTATTGTTATTTTCAAAATGATATAAAGTGGTGGACAAAAGTATGGAATAATTTAGTGAAATTGATTATTATTGAACTATTGTTTAAAAGGTGGTCAATATTTTTGTCATTCCAATATTATTTGCCATACATTTTTGACGTTAAAAAATGGGATATTTTTTATATTCACAACAAATTAATTCAGTTTTTGTTATAGTTTGGAATTTTCAACAAGATAATGATCCAAAATACACATCGAAACTGTTCAATTAGTTTTTGGATCTAAAGGTAAATGTTCTCCCATGACCTTCGCAGAATCCACATTTAAATCCAATTGAGCATTTATGACTGGCAGCATCTGAAATTAAAAATACGACAGAAACACATCACTAACATAAGGATTCACAGGGATGTGTTTAATTGATTCCAGTCAGATTTTATTTTAATCACTGACATTTTTTCAAATTTTACTCTGTTATTTATTATCTACATACAATTCGTCTTATTTATTTAATATTTTATTTCAACTGATGCGTGTCTGTCATCAATTGTTAATCATGATGACTTCAACTTTTGGGTATGGTTATTTTATTTTCACATTTTCAAGATGTAATTATATTTTATTTTAAAAATTGTATCTATTCTCACCTTTCTAAGAACACGTTAATAAGAGTTTCACAACAGTGTTGTACATAACTGTATCGATATCAAGTTTAGGATATCGTACAAATGATTTGAAATTGATACGTCAAATGTGGTTTATTGATAATATCAGAAAGTAGTTTTGTCCACCAATTTTGATCACAATGTGTACAGGTGTATTTAATTATACTGTCAATAAACAGAAACAGAAACATTAATACACTTAGAGAAATTAGGTCTTTGTTAAACAGGTAAATTTGAAAACTGTCGAGACCAACACCACCACTAATACGATATTAACAATGTCCCCACATATTGGAATTATGTCCTTTGATATCGTTTCCATTCCGCAACGAAGCACTAATGAAATTCAAATACCGAGAAGCGCTCCATCGGAGAAAAAAAAAACCCCGGCCCGGCGACAAACTGATAACACGAATAATTCAATTAAACGCTAAGTGGGCGTTAAGGCTTAAGCACACGTCACGCGGATCACACGTAGAACTGCGATACATCAGTCAAGTGATCCATCGGGGGGTGAGGGCATTTATTTACCAACCAACGTTGTTAACTGCGGATTAACGCATTCGGATATATGCAACGGGTGTAATGCGACGCCATTCCTCGGTGATTTACGTCGAACTGTTAGGAGGATCCATTTCGATTGGACGGCGTCTACGTGAAAATTGAACAGGTGCAACATGCAACCGGGAAAATTAAATAGTGAAACCGGTTACACAATCGCTGCCAAGTAGATTTCACTGTTTTCTCTTAACCGAACCGAATCCAGTGTTCCGCCGTTATCGATTCGCGTCCAGCCAGCTTCCGGTTCAATTAATAACATTAGCGGCTTTAGTGTTTTAGAGTGATTGCGACCGCTCTTTCTGTTTACGGCTCATCTTGAAATCAAAATATCTGATTAATTTTGTTTTCCTGTCCTTTTTTATCAAATATTTCAATTTCAAATGCCTTTTAAAAGCTGGTTTTAATTATTATTGCCGGTCGGTATATAATTTTGATTGGCAATTTCGTTTCATTTGCAAACTTTTTAAATAAACGTTTCAAATTAAATAATATTAATACGCCAGACTGAACGCAATTTATGCAAAACTGTGCGTCATATTTGTTTATTGCAAATGGAAAATGAAAAATATGGCGAACACTGTGATGTAGAAAAATATATTTGCACGTCACAATGAGAGAAAATGATAGATCTTGATCATCTGTTGCTATGCTTATGAACTGTTTAAGTAACCAACATATTAATTTATTTTTATAAAACATCAATCAACGAAGAATGTAAATTGCTTAAATTTTCTATAAGCTTTAGAAATTTGCATATTTCCTAACAGATGTGTACGGAGAATTGCAGCATTAATTAATTTCTAGTTAGGTAAGTAAATTTGTATTTTATTTCCCAGAGCGAAGAAATGCAACACGTTAAAAATTACACGCATTAATGCTTCTCATCTTTCTTATTCGAATTAAAAGTTAATTTAATTATAATTAATTGCTGTGTTTCGTTGGAGCTTTGAAAAATTCCATTCAGGACTATCAAGTAGTTGGGTAAATTAAAGAGCAAATATAGAAGTTTGATTTCACCTGACAATAACTTTAATTTGCGTTATAAAAATATTTTATTTTGACAAACCTGCCTCTGTATAAAAAATGAATTTTATTCTCCAAATATCGGTGGCAACAAATCAGAAATCAACGAAAGTGTAAAAAGCGATAACTCTAAAAATGTAATCGTTATTTAAGCTATTTGTTTGTTAGATAGTTGAAACGTTACCCAACAATACATTTTTATGACCTTAATTGAATATTCATTCGCTTTTATAGGTTTCTATTAAACAATTTGGAATATGCAATTCCCGTTACACCTCACCATTGTTTCGACATAAATTAATACATACGCCGATGTTGTTTGGGAATTTATTGTCGATGAAATGAATTCACGTTTGACGAGTCACAACCGAGTTTTTGATTATAATTTTTAATTTCCGACGAACAATACAATTTGATTTATCTGCAAGTTTTAATAATTCATTTTATCAGAAAATAAGACAAACCACAATTCATTTTGCATGCATGAAACACACACAAGGGCACTAATAATCAAATAGCAAATAAATTAATGGGTATTTAACATAATATGATTGCGAATATTCAATGCGCTACTTTAACCCGATTAACTGAAAACGCTTAACGTTTCAAATTGATTACCAACTATAATGAAACGAGACACATTACATTCAGCTACAAACTAGATCTGCATTTGTGTTAAAAAATATTTTTGCATCTATACGTAGCGTGTACTTAAATTACAACGACAACGCTTAACTGAAGATGCGGGTCAACGAATAAGGACGATTGATCAAAGACAAGTTTGTTGATTATTGAAATATTTCCAAGTGTAGAGTTTATATTATCTTCTTAAATATTGTACACAGTGTACGTTTTGCAATGTTTTTTAAACATCACAATAAACATGGAAATTTTATTGTACTTATGCATATCAAACTGTTAAATTAATATCTAATGAAAATAAATTAAATTTGCTTTCATCATAAAACAATACGGTTTTCCATTTTTGTTTTTAGACCAGTCTAAGTACTCCCATGAGGGACTTCTTCTGTAAATTATTTTGCCTTAGCCTACGTCTTTCGGCAGTTTTATTCGAATCACTTTTGGATGCTCTTACAATCTTCCGATCGTCACTACTGTTGGTTTTTTTCGGCCGTCCAGGGTTAGAAGGTGCTGATACAGTTCCTCTGGTGTGAAAAACTCGAATTGTTCTTGACACAATACTTCAATTTAACTTTAATTTCGACGCAACTAAAATTTATTTAAGCCCTGATCTGTACTTGGAAACAATAAGATTTTTAAGATCATTTAACAAAGCTTGTCGTTCAAGCATTTATATCTAACTTAGTGCTAACTAATCAGGCATAAACTATTTAAAAAAAGTAAAATTAAATGATTTATAACGGTGTTGCTTATTTTAAATTTAGCTTTATTATAATTTTTTGACATATAGATTACCCAGTTATTAATTTTCTTTCAAGTTTAACTATAAACTTTTTGCCATCTCTTCTTGTTTTTCTTAATCTTGGTAACGGTGAATTTTTATTAGTTTCACTTCTACCAATGAGTAAATAATTATATTAATCAAAAGGCTATTAATAAATAATCGATTAAAATTCACAGAGAGCAATGAAAAAATATGAAGTAAAAAGTTGCTATAATTTTGTATAATAAAATATATGCAATTTTTTAGAGAATAAAATTTCTTGAATCCAATTCAAGTACTACAGTTTATATTGTATTTTATAGATATCAAACAAGAATACATTTATTGTATAAATACTCCATACAGTGTATCAAATTTTTGAAAAGTACATAAAGTAAAACATTTTTTGGAACTGATTCGTCCCAATTTTCTGGTCGCAGTCTACCGTTTGGTATTGTAGGTATAATTTAAGGATCCTATATTTTATGAATACAATAAATGTCCGTACTAATAATAGTACGAAATCGAACGGCTTTAAAAATCTGTCGAAATTTCGGGTTTGGCAGTCGTTGTCGAATGATAAGAATATACAAATTCGCCGCTAATTGGTCCATTAATATCCCCACGGGGCGGATTGAGCCATAAATTTTTTTCTCAGTAAATTATGTCGTTTGGCGTTCCTGATTTCGATGGGCGTGTTATTTGAAATTGTCACGTTTCTGTATCGCGTGAGACGCAATCGTATTGTTTATAAATTCAGGCCGACCCGAATTATCCCTTAATATTTGCGTTATTAAAGTAGCCAGATGGGGGGCGGAAACCAAATCAGATTGTTTAGGAAATTTAATAGTTTCATAATGAAGGTGATTGAGGAATTGCTGCTCGCCAGATATTTTGGTGAACCGATAAAGTTGCTGTGAAACCTGGACTTAAATTGGGGTCAGATTGCCGTGCTTTAAATTTAGTTATTAAGCTGTAATCTTATACTGAATAGAAATTGTTAGAAATTATGCAAAATCCGGTATTATGGAGTTTGAACGGAACCGCCGAATCAGAAAAAGCGAGCTTTAAGAACAGAAACAAAAAAAAAAAACAGTCAACAAGACTTTCTTATAATAATATAATCGATTGGATGGAAGTACGTCGTTCTCTGGAAAATGCTTCCGTTCGTTTATTTTTCTTCTGTGTTCGGCGCCGAAGGTTTTATATCAATATTTTCCAATTCCTTAGACAAACCGATTGCCGCCGTTGGTCGAATAAACCCATTTCGTCACCATGTAGATTGTTTAATATCGAAACTTTCGGATTATTTATGTATTTACTCGGAAAGTCCGGCCGTTACACCGAAACGATTTACTAATACGGTTTTTTTTCTATATTTAATCGAATGGATGTGATTGTTCATTTTATAGATACAAAATATCTAATCACAATTATACCAACTGTTATAATTATTACCCTCATTTTATTTTAATACGTTCGAGTTGCTTACTTAAAGTCTCTTATTTTAAAATATTTAGTTCTATACTTAAATTGTAAATTCATAATTAACGAGAAATATTTAATTTTTCTGAATTAAAATGTATTACATAAAAATATCAAATAAAGACATTATGAAAAATGCATATAAAACAACATGAAAATAATATTTATGTAATGTAATAAAAACATTTCCTATAATCTTTGAAGATATTTATTTTGTTAGAAGCTCAGTGTATTGATCTAAATTCTTTTTAAATCACTAGTCTGGATAATTTTATTGCAAGCATACATAGTTCCACTTTAAAAATGGATGGGAACTTAAAGTTTATTGAATATTAAGAAACTGTAGATTTGAATATTTATCTTCCATATAAGTTCAATAAAATTAAATGATACTTAAAAGAGAATTATTGTTCAGTCTAAATTAATAATTTAATTTTGTCATTACTATATTTAATTTTTAATTTTAAAATATCATTTTAAACATGTCAAAAATGAAAAATATTATTGATTTAATTTGCTTTTTGTAATCTGCATAATCTTATTTCTAGGGTAAATAATTGCATTTTAAAAATGCAAACCAACTTAAAATTGTAGAAGTGCGACGAGTATTAAAAAACTCTCACGACGAATATTATGTTAGAATAAAATTAGTTTTCAATCAGACAGTGTCAAGTTTCCGCACGGAATAACAAATGGCCGTCCTAATTTTGTCGTCGGGCTTTTTTCCTCGCCTCTTATTTTTCAGAAATTAAAAGTTTTAAGTGAGACAGTGCGATGCTGACGAATCCGTTTAATTTTAAAATTCGGTTCAATTTGCCTCCTGCAAATATTCAAATCTAGATTGGTTTTGGGCCCCGGCCACAAAACGCAAACATTGCAAATTATCATACCTTTCTCGGGGAGATGAAAATCTTCAACGTACAATATACGCCAAATTGGAAATCATTCAATCGAAAAAATATATCAGAGGAAGCCAATTTTCGTTTTAATGCTTTTATCTGTTTTTCACAAAATTTAATTTAATCTTGAAATCTATCCACCTGCAATTTATTTGTATTTAATTATTCAGGTAAACATCATTTGTAAGAAAGTTTCCTTTTTTTCGATGCCGTTTCTTAGATGAATAAACGTTTCCAATTTTCCTTCAAAGCAAAATATTGTTTTTAGCCTTTGGCGTTTACAAAATAAAATGAATTGATGCTTACATTTTTTACACCTTCATTAAATATATTTATTTATCCTGAAAAAAAAACTGACGAAGTTACGTTGTAACATGATCACTTCAATTACATGTTTTTTGTTTTATTGTTTACTACAGACATTGTTTTTACTCAAAAGTAATTGGGGAAAGTCTCTTTTTGAAATGAGGCTGAATTTTATGTCATTGAATTATACCGTTGTGCAGAAACCAGAGGAAAATATAATTTAAGATAAAAAATTCTCTACAATTTCTTTCTATGATGTATAAAATTTCCCTGGCGGCTACGAACAGCCCAGCCAAATGAAATCTCAAGAAATTAAAGCCTAATGTAAGCTCTTATTCAATGATAAGATACAAAAGGTATTAATAATTTGAGCGGCAATTAAATGCAGCAGCGTTTCGAGAAGGGGAAAATCGCACTTTTAATGACTAATTGCCAACTGGGGCCGACTTTCAAACACCGCATAAAAAATATATTTAAATTCGAGCATCATTTGCAAGAAAAATATTATGTAAATTATGTCACAATTTCATTTTAAATATTGGTTTATATGAATGTATGACTACTTTATTTACTCATCTATTGAATTAGACCCAGCTATATTTTTCTTATAAAATTAATTATAATTTTAAGCAGTACTGTGATTAAGGTGGCACAATTATTTTTTTATTATACAAAATAAACTTTGCTGGTGTTGACATTGTTTGAATTTAATTTAACAGTCTCGTCTTAAGGACCAGAAATCTTTAATGAATACAAAAGAGTTAAATCGAGATGATTCGAAATTCAGTAAATGTTTGAATGCGGTTAGAACAATGATGTGGCCCGTTAAAGTTTTTGCCAAAGTATTTCAAATGCCATTATCCGTACTTCGTCGTCTGGTATTCTAATAAATATTTATCAGATTAAACATTAGCATGTTATAACTGATAAGCTGAATTAATTAGAATTCATTCGCAACGAGTCTGCAAAATTAATTCGTCACTCTTTAACTTGCATAAGAAAAATATATACGAATGCTTTTTAAAAATATTTTTCCAGAATAATGAACTCGAAACGATCGTTATGCTTAATGTAAAAATTTCCTTTGATCAGTAGATATCTAATGTTTAAATTAATATGATGCACATGGTTTACGGTCACTCATTTAAATAAAGTATGACCTCAATAGTTTACATTTAATTAAAAAGTCTATATTTATATTAATGATCGCTGCAATTATTTACGTTAATTTAAAAAAATAAACGCATATGATTACTCACCTGAAAAACGGCCGTGCACACAGTTTTATTCTGCTGTTCGTATTAAATTAATGACCTACATTTTGTGGTTTCCCGGGCGGGATTTATACCGATTCTTTTTCCAATTCTTTAGACAAACCGAAGCGAGATGTAGACGTTTTTAATATCGGGGTTTACGGTCAGTTATAAATTCACGCAAGATTACACGGGCGCTATGCAACGCGGAAAAAGTAAAGGAAATATTATTAAAAGGAAAGCGTTTTTCTTTCGGTATCAAGTCGAATGAAAATACGTAAAATGCAGGGAAATACACGGACGGGCGTTCTGCGGCCATTGGACCCCTTTGTTGTTGTTCTAGTCGATTTTAATGAAACGTGTGTTCATATTTCATCAGAGGCTTTTAAATGTTAACTGAGTTTTATGAAAATGTGGCAGTTATGCTTTTTATCTTTTGTACACGATAAAGTGTACTATTGTATTGTATCGGAGGCATTTATTCTGGAATGTGATTTTCAGATTAAACACAATCATTTTATTTACGTTTACTGTTTTCTTTCAATATTTACTGTTATAAGCTATATGTTACTTTTTTTGTATTTTAGGAAAATACTTAGGGTAATACGTGGGGGTAATTGCAATATTTGAAAATTAATAACATAACATATTTATCAAAAGTTCATTTTTATTATTATTATTTCAATTTTACATATTACAATACATTAATATAAATATTATAAATAAAAAAGCCATCCACTTATACATGTTTACATTTTTACCATAACCGGAATATATTTTTTTTCATTGGCATCCCATCTTCTGATATATACCCTGTAACAATCCGGTGGAATTGAATTCTTCAATAAGTCGCCCACTTCAGAAACCATTTCGTACATAACACGAAATATTTCATCCATTGTCCCAGTGTATATCTTTATCTGGAAGCTGTACTGTTGCCTACATGGTACTTCTACTAAACAGCATTTTTTATTACAATAGTTACAATCACATATTGAATTTGATAAGAAGAAATTTGTGAAGGGTTCTTCATCAATAATTATCATTGATATATTTCTGATGACAGGCTGAAATATTGGATAGGTCTGCTGAATTTTTGCCAATTCAAGAATACTTTTTTTCAAGTAACCATTGAACTCAATGGTAAGTTTGAAAATGATTACTGGACTTAAAGTCGTACTAGCATCGATAAAGTTTAAAAAGAATCTTTGCTGCAAAAATGTTAACACCCATTTATAAGCAAGCCTTGTGTTCATCTTTAATTTTGTATCGAAAATGGGTTCAGCACTTCATTAATATACAAACACACAGGTAATATAAAACCAATCAACTATTTTATATTAAACTAAAATTTTACACCTAAATATACAGGTGCAATATTTATTATATGATGATCTAAGATTAAATTAATATAATCCATATTTGATCTTCCAAAAAGTAATTAATATTTCGAAATTTTCTTCATTGACATAACAAAAAATAACATTAATATGGGCCAAAAAAATTTCAGTTTTACCATAGAATTTATTCCATTGAACATATTGGTAAAAATTCCAATATTTCAAAATAAAATATTAAAACTTAAATTAAATCATTTCAGTTTTATAAAATAATACAAGTAAATACTCAAAAACTCTCAGTGTTGTAACCTTATTGTGTAAGTAGAATTTCAATATTAAAAATTTTAAATATAAATTCTAGGTGTAATAATTTATATTACTGCCTTGACTAGAATGTGTAAGCAAAAATTACTAAAAATACCAACATAATTTTTATCAGAAATAAATAAATGCAGACAGGCCATTTTAATTTTCCAAAATAAAAATAAAAAATAATTCTAGTCATATATCACAGATTTTTCATGTGGGGTACTGTGTGTAGGGTACGAGTAAATCAAGAACATATTAAAATGTTAAAATAGTATTTATTAATTATCTTATACTAATTCTATTCTAAAAACAAACTTATTTTAGTAGTACAGTGAGGAAGTACAGTATCTAGATATGGCGTATAAATTCGTTTTAAATATCACTTTTTCCCTCGACCCATGGCATAAATGTTAAAATCTTGTTGCTTCCAAATTCTGAGAAATATTTATCACAATCATCTAACATTTCCTTTAAACGTTCAATGCGTTCCCTATAGTTTCCACGATAAAGGATAAATTTGAAAAATTTCCTTTTTGCCATTGGCATATCAAATACTACATCATTTTTTTTGCACAGTTTGCATTTACATAAGTAACTTTTAAATACCTCATTCTGAATTGAAATTATCATGTATTGTACGTGATCTATATACATATTGGACGATACTTGTAGGTCCCTCCTAAGCTGCTCGTCTCCAATTTTTATTACGGTTCCTGGTTTATGTCCCTCTTCCACTACTAGTAGAAAATAAGAAATGCAGTTTGTGTTTGAACCGATACTAACTCTTTGGAATCTTAGAGACAAATCTGAATCCATTTTTCAAAAATTTGTGATGAATTTAGACTGCTCCATGTCTATTTGTATCGCTTCAATTTACCTGTATATTTACTGGAATACTTTCACTTAAAATTGTTCTACTGAAATTATTATTATATTATTTATTGCTACACAAACATTTTCCTTCTATTTAGTTTTATTACTCGTATACAAATTATTTTATTGAAACCTAATTAAACAGTTTTATTATTACGAATTCGTATATATTCAAGGTTCATACCAAATTAAATAGAACTTTCACAAGAGGTCAGTTTCTGATGGTGCCCCCCACATGTGAATATTGCTTTGAAATAGTAAATCCTTTACCAATTTCTAATCAAAATTTCATGATATTTAGTGGACTAAAAACGAAGTTTTTTTATTAGAAGTGACAATATGTTTCATTATTATAAAAATGACCCAAATGCTCAAATTTCAACTTTCAGAATATCAGTGAAGAGACAAAATTGTGAAAAACTGAAAGTTGCATCTTGATCCCTTCTTTATTACCAAAATATAAAGAATATAAATAAAAAACTAATTAAAATAATAATAATGGACTAAATAGAGAGAATTCGTATTCCTCATATAAAATACTTATTATTAAAAACTATATTAATTAAAGAATATTATAAGTTAAAACTAAACATTTCTTTAAGATTAATAAATCATTTCTGAAAATATATACACATCCTGTTTTTTTAATTTAATTTAATTTTTAATTTGTTGTATATATTTTCCATAAGGCAAAATATATTATGATGCGACTTTGACCCTTCTTCTTTGGTTTTTTATATTTAATTTAGAGTTATATAAAAATATATGCCAATAGTTTTGATATTTTTTAAAAATGTGATTTTGTAGAGTGGTCATAATAATGATACTAAATTTATCGACTTCCATTAAGTCAAACTCGTGTTTTCGCATTTTTATCATGTTACTACTTTACTGATACAGTAAAATGATTTTAATAAAAATTGGGGCAAATATACTCAAACCATTGAAACAAGTATCTTAAATGTAAACCCATTATTAATGCAATCAAATAATAAACAATAACTTGCCTACATAAATTTTGATACAAATATTAATTTATAATTCGATAATGAACTGAAATAAAACAATTTTATTCAGGTGGCGTGCATTTAAAAAGTACAGTGATAAATAATTTATTTTATTTATGCAGAAAAAGAAAATAAAAACGTAACAAGTGAAATTAATTCGGAAACTCTTTCGTAAATAAATTACAGTCGAATTATGCATGCATGAAAACTAAAATCTATAAAACGTTTCATTAAACCTTTCTGGAGCAATAAAACTTAGTTTTAAATTTTACTTCTAAATGGCTCTAGTCGGAATTTTTATTATGTTAACGTTTATACAGCAAATGTAATGCAAATATTTAAAATAACAAAACCCGTGCAGTTCCTGAAAACCGTACATAACTGTGCTTAAAGCATTAAATTAAAGCAGAATTCAGACAATTTAATTCTATGGAAAACTACACTAAGCGAAATCAAATTATTTTCAAATTTTCAGCGAAATGATTTCTATGTGTGCCAAGCTAACATTATAAAATTCAAAAGCCAGTTGTCATCGAAATTTTCGTGTATGTTACATTTGGATAAACCAGATAAGTTTGATTTTATATACTTCGATTAACATATTTTGTTTGCACTTTAATGAAAGTTATATTGTCCAATATGACTGAAGTACTCGATGATTATCTTTGTATACTTGACAACTCGACTATTTGTTTACTAAATCAAGACCTTTTTTCATTTATGGCCAGATGCGAAATGATATGGTAAACCAAAATGAGGGTAAAAAATAATTTCTTGGCCGAAAGCACCATAAAAAAACTCGTATTCCGAAAGACGAATAAGTATCAAGCATAATGCTCGCGTCATATTTCAATTTTCCGTCCCTGGAAACAGTTTTCTCTCAGTATGTCTGAAATGTTACTCTATATTTCATACAACATCCGAAAATACCTTTTGTTGAAGGAAAATAAGCATTCAATTTTAAATCGTTCTTGACTGTAAGTCATCCATCAAGATATCGACGGGCCGCAGCTACCTTCAAATTTCTCGAGAAATATCGCTTTAAATTCATTTGTGCGGTAAATAAAATCTGTCGATTTTTGTTTTGTTTGCTGTTATTGATGCCGGCTCTTGAGATTCATCACTCTAGACAGCCCAACTAACAAAAAAAAACTAATAACAAGTAAATGTAGCTTTGTACTTAAAATAGGTCAGTATTAAAGTATGTGTTTAAAAGTGGTTTCCACGGAAAATTGCATTATGCATTTATACTTGTATGTGGCTCTAAATGCTCTTACAAAGTTTCACATATTTAAATTACTCACAGCGATTATTCTTTTAACCGCAGTATTACTTCTTTTAATTTCAGCTGAATCGATAGACAACTATTAAATAGAGTGTTATTATTCTAATGACGTAACCGCAGTTAAATAGTTAAACTATTAAATTAACGTTAAAGCTCTTTGCACTGCGCCTTCAAGTCGTTCCGTGTACTTTTAAAAATACAGTATCTCCGACGAAAAGGCATTACAGTCGTTTTAAATCGATATTAATTCCGGTGGAAACACATGAGAAGAGAACCAACAGTTCGAATACATCGGTTTTATGTTTCTGTCGAGTGTGCTCGACATTTATCAAAAATATTTTGTTCAATATGTGTGTATTCGAGAATTACCGAGAATTCGTGACCACAAACATGATAATACGGTTGTTTTTTTACGTATGTTACGTTACGCAGCTAAATGTCAATGGCGAATTCAATTCCACCCTCGTCCAAGATAAATTTGAATTAACACACTAAGATTCCATTTAGTTTCTTTGTTTTCCCCGAAGTCCTAAAATTTATCGACACCCCATTAATCGTTCCGAAACCTATTTTCCTCAAGTCGAAGCGATAATCCCTAAACTCTTTTTTAATTCACGGCTTACCTCATTAAAATACTGCTTTAACAGCTAATTGAATAATAATTGTTGAAAATATTATTAAGTTTTGAATCGCTTTAATTGCTCGAATTAATCGAAAGTTGGTCGGTTTTACGTACCATAAAACCTTACCTGGTTTAAACGTCTGATTTTACAGCTGCAAACCAAGGGTTTCACGTCTAATAATTAATCTTAGTCGGTATGAGACGTTAATAAACACTTAAACTACTAACTGTTACAAATGAAAGGTTCATTTATTTAGAAACTCGATTATACCGCTGGACCATCTGATAAAGCGTAAATCAATGCAGCCATATATTTCTTTCAGAATTAGATTAAGGATCACTCCAAGCCTGGCAATGTACATTTAATTTCACACTCGCTTTGATTTGCAATTAATTATTTGTCAGGGTTGCAGTGATTTGTATATGTGTGTTTTTAGTGTTGATTTTAAACTGACTTTATTAAAAGCAATGGGCATTGGTCGGTACAACTTGTTAGTTTGCGCAGCTAATAAAATGTTTAATGATTTTGTTATGTTTTATTTTGGAATCTTTAAATATTTGAAGTGAAAACTTCTTTGCCGCGTTGGGCACTTTTTAGTAGAGGAAAATCTTATGGGTTCGCGTCACCGACATGCTCATGACAGGCGCACGCGCAGTGTGTTGTGCGCCTTAAACACTTTTTGGATGGGTGAAATCTCGTGCGTTCGCGTCACCGACATGCTTGTACCAGTATATCTGTATCTATACAGTTAACGAATAGTGCTGTATGTATCTTATAAGTGAAATTGAATGGATTTAGTGAAAAGTTTAACGTGTATATACTGTACATTGTTGAAATGTGTTTTTGTTTGATTATTATTTGAATGGCCATGTCCATTAAAAACTCAGTACTATAAAATATAAAACGACAATCGATGCCGTCTTACTTTAGTTACCATAAGCCTATTATACCTTTTTTAGAAGAAAATGAAATAATTGAAAGTACAAAAAGTCTAAGTATTGTTGAAATTAATGATGACAATGATGCAAACAATTAAAATAATGTTAAAAATTAAGTACATTGAAAATTAAGTAAATACAAAGACTATCCATAAATAATATGATTGTATATTAATTGTAATTTCAATTGAATTGTATTTATATTTTGTCATGACATTATGAAAGTTTTTACTTATATCGGAAGTCTCTATAACTGCCAATTTTATTTTTTTTATTAATTTTGAGTTTAACTAATGTAAAATGTATTTTATATTATATCAAGGCATTAATTAAGTTAGTAAATTAAATAAAAACGTGTTTAATATTTTTTATATTTTTGCATATTAATTATGGTTTATCAACCCTGAATTAAAATATATGCATTTATGAAATTAAAACCTTACACTGTACTGAATCTGAAATCAACGTAAAAATACAATAAATTATACATATGTAAAAAATTTAAATCAACGTACACTGCACTGAATCTAGAACATTAATTAATTTTTTATGTGGCTTAGTAATTAGTTATAACTTTTATTCTGAAAATATTAATATAAATATAAAAATCATGTTAATTAAATTTTCATTTTGATCAAACAAACCTATTAAAAAAGGTAATAAACTGAGAAAAATACCAGTAATCCACAACTTCAGTTTTAATACGTGAACGTTTAAAAAGAAGGGTTAAGTGGGTATATCCGCTTTCTGAAATAAAAGCCTTACATTAAACAGATCCAATGTGGTAGCACAGCATATTCAATTTAAACCCTTTAAAAGATAAAAAGGCTTAAACCGTTAGCACATCGTTGCATAAACCGTAGATAAAGTAAAACATACAATGCTTGGACATTCGCCAATACCGTATCGATATTTCAATGGTAAAACACATTTCCATATGAATATCGATCGAAACAACACGGAATATCTTCAAACGAATCGTAATGACTGTTTATGGGACTTTTAATAATTCACACTTTAAAATGTGTGCGACCTTCCTTTAAAAAAAAAAAAAAACACTTCTACGCTTATCATTTTGTTGCTGCATGCTCTGAATACGGCGACTTTATCTTTTAAATTCTCATCCGAAACATAACAAGCGGGGTATGAATGGATTTACAACGGATAAGTATATAAAGGCGGAGGGGTAATTTTCACGTAACGAAATTGATGTTAAACCTTGTATTATTTTGCATTTATGATTTATTATTGTCACCGTTTACACTCATCCTAGGCCCAAATGAGACGAAAGCTTACCAAAATGGGTATTTTCAGAAAACCACCGCCCCCCTCCGTCATTAAAATGTATCCCTCGATTTCGGGTTTCATTACATGAAAATTAATTCGGTCATAAATTTCTAACAACGGCGCCCGCGTTAAATCAATAATTCCTTTTCAATATTAAATTGTATTAATTATGTTTCCATTCCTATTTTCTATTTAATCTGATTATAATTAATACCCGTACAATTCTCTATGACCATTGAATTGTACGCAATATGCATAATGCGCCATTATCCAATCCGTAAAATTGGTTTGATTGAAGGATCAACCCGCATTTTTCCAGATGATTACATCCAAAATTCTCTTCCTAGAACCATAAATATAAGAAATTTATTAAATATATTGAAATGGTCCTTGAATATTACTTTAATCTTAACAGCTGAATTAACAACTTGAACAACAAAATTTTGTTTTCTATTAAACCTATAAATTAAACTTTTGCCGGTCATAAACACCATTTTTTTGTATTTTATGTTGACCAAATCAAAATTGTCATCAAACCAATTAAATTTTTGCTATAAAATAAATGTACTGCAAATAATGTTGAACTGCGATGCAGCTGTCGTGTAGCAATAAATTTTCTGAATGATTTTGCAAAAGGCAATAAACTGTGTCATGTCAGTCATGAAATTGTTGTCAATATCTGATTTTACATGTCGGTGAGTTTTGTTGCTGACATTGAATCCCAAGTTTCAATTAAGGCAGACAGACAAAAAAAAAATATTAAACGACTTGTAAATAGTCTTCTGTCTCGACTCTAATTACAAGTTTCTCTGAATGATCGGATATTGTGTAAAAACGTTAGTGTAGCCGAAAGGGCTTTCTGCAATGAACAATTAAAAGTTGAGCCATTCAAATTAAAAAGTATTGTCTTGACAGTTAACGAAAATTTTTAATTAAATATTTTACTTTAATTTGACGTTCTGTAAGTACTCTTTAATGGAATTAAAATACTACACCATCACATAAATTGATAGTGATCTTTTATTGATGCTTCCGAACCTTTTTCCTATTTAAACGCTTGTTTGCTTTAACAACACTTGAGGATGAGCTGCCAATAGTTAAATAAATTATTTTTTAGAATAATGCCAATTCACATAAAAGTGTGAATTTAGAAATAATAAAGTTTAAGATGTGAATGGAATATCTTTCAAAGGAGTGGTACGGTCACGCATATTTGATCACACTGTATAGAGGCACAGGATCAAATTAACTTTTTCCAGAATCTTTTTTTTATTTTTTACAATCTGCGGCTCTTTTCATGTTACACATATATATTACCATGTTATAACCAATTTCCGATTGTAATACGGAAATGTTGAACGAGCTCGATAGAAAATCTAATTTGGATCCTTTGTTGTATTAAATTCAAATAAGGAAATTGTTGCATTGTAAGCGGCTTTCTTTAAGCACACGAGTGTCCCGAGGCCACTCTCAATCTTTTTTATTTTGCGTTCCGAGTAAAATCAGCATATTGCATTAAATAAATCGGGCCGGTTCTGAAAAATTTGATGGTTTATGAGAATGTTTGGAGAGAAATCATTTGTGGTCTTGAAATGTCTCGCTAAAAACGAAATAAAATAGAGCTGTGCGTTGCGGTTTATTAAACCCGAACATTAAGAGGGGTAGAAAATACGACTGATCAAGGAGAAGCAAAATAGAGAATTACTGTTCAGAAAATGACACAGAAAAAGAAATGTGATATTCCTAAAAACCGTTTGTATATAACAAAGCCGGAATACTACTACTAAATAAATAATAGCTCGGTTGCTGCTATCTCAAATGTCCCGACATCATTGGGAAATGAAAGATATTTCAGAAAAGGGGGAAATAAACGATACGTGGATCCTTACCCATAAGGCATAATCATACATCATGGATAATTTTTTAATAAATAATATATTATCCAAATGGTGCTCAAATAAAATTATCGAAATCATAAAAAGATAGAAAAACATTTCCTCGACTGTACACTTTTCATCCTGTGAAATGAACATACATCAGGTGTATGAAAAATGAAACTCAGAGACAGCTCTTTTTGCAACGAATCGCGATCCTTTGTGTTATTACAATTGATACCAACCCAGTATAAGAATAAATGAAGTAACAAAGGGTTTTTTTGGACTTGAATAGCATGGAAACCGAACATTATTACCTCTTTACAAATATAACGGAGATAATATTTGAATAATGGACCGAAAATATGTGTCAGTGAATGGAGTATCTCTGCTTTATGCGTGTGATTGTAATTTGCTTGTTGTTAGACTGTTTCAGTTAGAACTAAAGGAACATTATTTAATATGAACTCATTTTGAAACATTTTTTCGTCAATTTAACCAAAGAAATATTAATATGTTTCACAACTAAACAAATGAAAATTAATATTTAGTTTACGAAAATTACTGGCCTGGAGTGAAATTTCAATATGTATCCCTCGTTAATGGAAATAATAATAATGGTCCGAAAATACATACTGGTCATAATTATAGTCACTTATTAAAATATGAACTGTACTACTTGAATTAGTTACCAGTACCTATAACGTTTATTGTCTTTTTTTTTTGTTAATGTTGTGTCTACTATGCTACTGGTCAATCTAATTTTATTTTTAAATTGTTCACTTTTTTATTTTTCAATGAACAATATTATAAGAATTTTTTACTTTATATTTTTTCACTTCTCTCAGTCAATTTAAATAAATTATTTATTTTCGGTCTTAGCTTATTATAATTATTTAATCATTGGTCAAAGTGCAACTGTTAGAATAATAATAATTCAACTTAACCAAGACCATGAAAAACAAGATGAGGTGGCTAAAAGTTTACGTAAACTAGCTTTTATTTCAATTTATCGTAAACAGAAATTAAAGCAACCTGAAGAAAAATAGGGCTTGCTGAATTTAGTTCAAAGACTGAAGAAAGTTAGTGGCGGTTGTACCCACAGTGAGACATGGTGGCTATTCAATTATGCTGTGGATATGCTTCAATTCTTCTGGTACAGCCCCCTTAGACTGATTTATGTAAATGGATATATTAAATTGTTTCCATACATTGAAGAAATGGTGTCACAAAATTGTGACAGATTGCTTAAATGACCAAAGCATTAATATCTGTTTTGCACAACCCAACCTGTAGACACCAACACTATAAACAATAGTAAATTAGTTTTATTTTAACAGTTTAACATTAGATAATAGAGTTGTGGTAAAAATATTTAACATTTTAAAAAGTTCCTATAACAATGACCACAACTGTATGTGTCAGTTTATAATATATACATGCATATATTATTGTAATTTGTTTATTGTTGGGCAGTTTTAAGTGACAATGTTTGCTAAATTAATCAAAGAAACACACTTAAGCATTAATACTTGTAGAATGAAAATTAATTCGCTGATGTGAAATTATAAAAAGTATCACTCGTCCTTCGATCGTTGTGTGCGAGATATTACTTTGCAAAAAAGCTTTCAGTAAAAAAAATGGAAAACATGATGCGTGGTTGAAATTTACATAAGCACTTCGAAATAATTCCCTATTTACATACATTTAATTCAAATCATATCCAGCTTTTTGTTGCAGCTAATTTATCTCCTTTTAAATGTTTTTCAGATTTGTGCATTTTCATGTGTGTGTCTGTGTTGCTGACAAAGCTATTTTAATAAACATTTTGTAAAATTTACAACACGTTTATCCAATTAAATCATGTGTTCATGTTTATAAAAATATATACAACTTAATATGTGGTTTCATTGTTAAACATAATAGAGTTTTGAATTTTCATACAAGTTTTTATATAACGCACATTTATTTAAACGAGATGTTCTTTCTAACATTTAATAAAATTTTCTATTTTTATACGCTATGTACAAATTGTCATTGATAAAATGGTTTCCATGTTTGTTTTAAAATGTGAATTTTGAATATACAAATATCTATTTTATTTTTGCTCAGTAATGGTTGATAAATCGGATATTTAATGGAATTGAATATGGCGAGATAAATTTTCAATTTGTTTTAACCCATTTTACCAGTGCAAAAAACTACAAAAAAAAATGTGTTGCAGTAAAAGAAGAAGAGAAATAATTGCAACCATTAATAACATGAATTTGTTTTAGCCAATTTGTGGTATCGCTAGATATTTACGACGTCAAATATACAAAAAGACGTCAACGAAGGGCTCCGCCAATAAAAACGGAAGCGCCATCCGACCTCTCCGCATTGTTCGTCGGTTTGTAAATAATCATTTCAATTATGAATAAAATAATACGAAGACAAAGGCTGGACAGATTGAATTTTGCTCGCCACACGACACTTTTGTTACATTTCACCAAGCAAAACTGGGGCGCGGTAGCTAATCTAAATAGTTGCGAGTCGGTGAATTGTGGACCGTCGCCGAATGAATCGGACGAGGAAATGTCTTTGTTGTACTGTTATTACAGTGTAATTGTAACAACAGATGTTGCGGGCACGTAAACGAGTCGTTAAGACGTGACTTGTTTTATAAATTTTGTTCCGCATCCCCTGTTGATCTCCTCTTGTTTGTTTCCGCGGATGATAAAAATTCACTTAAATTTGTTGGCCCTGATTGGACGGATATCCGGACATCAACACGAATCGTCCTTCCCCTTTTAATTATTATTTTGTGTGACTTCCAGCAGATATGTTTTTTTTTGGGGGGATGACTTACGGGGCCAATTTTAGATCCGTCGCCTTTAACAATAGATCTGCCACGGATTGAAGACAAACTAAACCCCAAAAGTATAGCAATAACCTGAACGGTTTCGTTGATGATCAATCCCCGTTCTGTAGATGGTTACCCTTATTGGGGGAACCGGGTTGATAAATTTACAAAGTTGTAGCAATAATGGGACAACTTGGAGTTTTCATCTCCGAGTGGACGTTAAAACATGGCCGACGATTAATCTCAATCGACAACAGTCGAAGGCGCCACGGCATTCTTCTGGCCGAGACGTGGCCGAAATGAATTTTGATAGTGCTCGATGCGCCAGAACGAAACTTCACCCAACTTTCCGCTGGATTATTTTATCGTAAACGCCAACATTTTCGGGCCATTTGAACTTTCTTTGAGCTATGTATCCTAACGTTATTTATATGTGCCACAGTAAATTCTAAAAATTAGTTGACGTTGATCAACATCGAAGTTTGGAAATGAGAACAAATTAATAAATATATACTGGGTGTTCCTTAAATAGCAGTTAAGTTCTTCGAAACCAGTACAATATGCGATGAAAAAACATTTTGATCCTGGAAAAATATGTTAATATAGTTTGAAAAAATATAGTCAAAAAATCAAACTTTTTATAAGGTAATATATATTCATGGAATTAAACATAAAATTGAAGTTCAGAAATACTGAACTGTTAAAACATTTTACAAGAAGTAGCTAAAAATTAATGTGGCAGTATGGTTGATATGTTATGCTAAATATTTAAATATTTTTTGATTTAACAGTGGGTACATACTATAGATGTGTTCCTAAGTCTGACTTGCACCCGTACTTAACATTAATTTTATTTAAATATAATATAATAATATAATAGCAATAAAAATAGAAGAATTATATTTTTCCAAGGATTCTTTATTACATTTGCAATGATACAATTATGCTATATAAAAAGGTTAATAAATTTAATAAACTCTATATAGGGAATTTTATTAAAAAGGTTTCAACATTAATATCAAAATTAAGCACATAATTTAATGAATAATTAAATAATTTTGCAAATGTTTCTACGTGCTTTTTATCCCACAGTTTGGTTTGTTGTATGCCAAAATTAATTGAAATCATGTTTTTTAAAATAATCAATTTAGAAGCCGATGACAGCAATGTGACAAAAAAAATTGATATAATCCCCAGGACTTGGTTTTTACATTTCTTTAAATTATTTAAATTAATTTTTGTGCAAGTAGGTGAATTTTCTACCTAATCGAATAAAATTTAGCCAAACGTGCACTTCTCAAATTGGCCTCCAAAATATTTGTTTTTTATAGACTGAAAAAACACCATGTATAATTTAAAAAATTGTCTGTAATGTAATATGATTATTGTAACATCTCGTTTATGTCTGATTATTTTAATTCAAAACAATTTATACAAAATAATTAAATAATTTCATTTAGTAATTGGTAAAAATTAAAAATAAAACGCGTAATTGTTTCTTCTTTTCCACGCTAACTTTTAGATTAAATGATGAATTGTATGATTTTTATGCTATTGTAAAGTAATTTTAATCCGGGACTTTTTTTTCCCACTTAAACCTTTTCCATTGTGATGAGTGGATTCAGTTTACGCAAGTTGATCCTTTTTTAAAGTTCTCCTTTTACCTTTTAATACAGAATGTATCTATTATTCTTCCAACAAAAAATATCAAGTTTTCTTTAGGGCTTGTGGTTTATTACAGCGAACTCTTGAAACAGTTGAATAGCATTTTTTAATGATGACATAATTACTCTAATTTTTCGATTTACATCTAAACCTGTTAATTCCGTTTAAGTGCAATTGGGAAATAGTTTCGAATATTCGGTCAAAGACCATTAAAATTAATCACTGTTAACATTTAACACACTCCAAAACTATTGGGCCTGACTAAAGTGCTTAGTAATGAAAACTGCACCAAGCTGAAAATGAGATTACGTGTTTTATGTGATTTATTAAAATAGCAAAATCAGCTCTCGTGTTTGTGGTTTATTATGCCTCTACCTATTATTATGCGAGAACAAGGAATCGATTACGTCATAATTATACAAAATATCTGATATTTATAGTAATTTAACGGAATTGCTTTATTATATTTGACAAATCTACTTGAGCCTAGTTTCCTGAATTCACGACACAATCGCCTATTTTCTGATGCATGCTTTTATCTCATTAGTCAAGTATAACCGAAGCTTCAATTAGCACTTGTCTTTAATTTAATCGTTTCATGCATAACTGCTTGTTTACTTGATTGGGTGAACCAAATAATTAAAATCCAATAAGCAATGCGGAATTCCAAAACATTAAATAAAACTCAATAAATTTTAAAAACGTCATCATAATTAATCAAAGTTATGTAGATGGGCAAGTGACGGAGCATTATACTTTGTGTGGCGCGATGTCGGTCTGCACAGATGTCAATTTCATACAGTGTTATGTAGAACATAATCTCGCAAGCCGTCCCCGTAATTAATTATAGAGATGCAAATATGTAACGCGGCAAAAGCAAATTCGTCTCGGATTAGGAGCGTGTAGGCCCCGTGGATTAGTGCGGTCTGGTCCGAGGGCCTCTGTCCGGTCCTACACTGCCCGATTTATGACAACTCTGGGATGCGCGTTTATGCCGCCCCTTTCCCGTCGTAAATAACGGACATTTGCCGGGAAATACCGTGGCTAGTTGCTTTTTATCATTATTTAAAACACTACACTAAGTCTGTGGTTTTTTCGTATCGGGGGAAATATACGGGTGGCATGTCCACCATAAACCGTGGGAAGACGATCCCATTAAACATGCCGTTTGATAATTTAGCATGTTGCAATTTTTAGATGAGAGTGATCACGTGTACAATGATTTTGAGTTACATTGCAATATTGAGTCTCTTGTATATGCATTGTTAATCCATCCTATCTGTGACAAATTGTGCGGATGATTTACATAAATGCAAATAACAAAGGATACATACATGCATATGTCAATATCATACATTAGACAGGTTTATCCTATGAATACATATTCACAGCTATTTATGTTAATAAAAGTTTTTATATGTAATGATACACTTCAATATTTACTAATACAGTTTATTTTTGTTCCAGGTAAACATGTGAAATCAGCTGCTTCTACCCATGGTCAGTCGAAACGACGTACAAAATGTACGGTTTTATTCAGATATATGTGACGTCCTTTTATATTTTTTTTGTTTATTTGATTATTTGTAATATTGTACGTGACCAAGTTCATTTAGACTAAGTCTAACAAAATGGATAATTAAGGACTGCGAATTTCTTGAGTCATTCTGAATATATGAATAGGGATTAGAATGAAATGCGATGTATGAAATTACCATTTTCAATTAGCCGATAAAATTGTAGGTCAGGGCTTAATAAAAAGATACGTTTCCAAAAAATAAATTCATCACCGTGGTCTCCATTCTTTCCCGGTGACAGGCATTCGCCGAAATGATGTATCATTTCTAGTTAGCGGCGATCCCCCGAAAAAAAAAATTATTGGACACGGCATTGCATGACTTATGTTAGAAACGGAAATTCGGATATATCAATTTGAAAGTACGGGATAAAGTTTTTGACAGGTCGATATGTGAAGTATGGCCGTCGGTATTTCATATATCCATACATCTAGACTTAACTGCTACACTACATCATGCCGAAACTGGGTTACCGGGCATTTGCCCAACCAACACGAAATGGAAATCTTTGCATAAAAAACCAATTTTTAGGAAGATGCATTGCACCGCAGACGTAAAATACCCGCGCGCTTCGTATACGAATTAGTGGCCAGTTATTGAAGTATGATGCAGTTAACTCAAAATTATTGCCTTGGAAAACACGAAATATACTGTTTACCTTTTATATATTAATTTATAGTGCTACAGATATACTAAATATTTCGAAAAATTTCGATTACCATCAATCATTAAATTTTGCTGATACTGGCAATGTTATTTATTAACAACAAACATATAATGGTATGATTATGAAATTTTTCTGAATTAAACTGTATATAACTATAGAAACTTTAATTTTGAAATGGATTTTTAATGATTAAATCTGAGTTATCTGTCTAATACCATTTTTGTTTTACAATTTTAGCCCATTTCTTAAAATAATTTCAACAAGTCACATTTCCTCCTAGTTGAATTAAGTTGAGCAGTTGCTTAATAGCCACAACAATAACAGATAAAACAATAAACATCATAGATACTGACATCCAGGTCAACTAGTACAGTTCATATTTTTAATATATTTTAATAAGTTGCTATAATTATGGCCCCTATTTTACGTCAAGTTTAATAAAAATTTAACTTTCGTGTAGTTACGTATTTAATAAATTTTCAAATTAAATGTTGCTCATATGTTTATTTTTAGATTGGTTTATTTGTTTACATTATGCGTTAAATTTCATTTTAAAATTCAAAATAGGTTACAAATATTGTTTTTGTAAATAAATCTTTTATATTCAAAATATTGGTGATTTATTCTTTTACAATTTTTTTGTTTTAAAACAAACGCAATTTTATTTTATATACATTTCAAAATTACAATTTTTAGTTTGTTTTTAAAATAATGACCAATAAAGTTAATGAATTATTTTAATATTTTTATTTAATTGTATGTTTTATAGTAAAAAATATGTATGCGAAGAAACCGCTTTGAATCTTTTAATTATTGTAAAATACCAAATAATCTCCGAACGGGCAAAGGTAATTGCCCATCTCTCATCTGTTTGCTTTTATCATTACGTTTGATGTTGAAAGGGTCGGACAGTGGCCTTTTTTAAAATGCTTTTATGTAACGCCGTTTGAACTGATAAAATGCGTGTTTTTCGACACCTGGTTCTATAAAAAAAATATAAATGGAATCGTCACATCAACTTTGTCAGATATACGATCATTTATTTTTGAAATGTCCGTCGTGTTATTTGAATTCCTTCCAATTTTCGAATTATTGCAATTATACAAGATTAACTGGGTAAATACACAATTAATTTTACTTAGCCCCCGAACGAACATAAAATATCTGGCCGAAAAAATTACAGCGAAGCTCTTCCTTAACGATGGCAGGAATCCTTTTAAAAACGTTTTAATTAAACATTTCGTTTTAGCGAACCCCTATATATAAATTGTCGTCTCTGCCATTTTCCATCATTAAAAGCAGACCTGAACTTAATATAAATACATCCACCTGGATTTCAGATGTGCCGAGAAGTAAATTTATTTCTATTTCAAGGTTTATTGACCCTGGAAAATATATTGTGACAAAGTATAGTTTGTATTGAACGAAAACTTTTGTTAAAAATGTTCTTTATTGAAATGCAAATGGCTCAATGTTTTCATCGCTTTTGTTTTGTGCAGGTCGTATAATTAACTGCTAATAAGTAATTTGTATTACAATATAGCAATAAATTAAATTGTAAATGTGTTTAATCATTCCAACTAAATGTTTCCGTATATTCGTTCATCGAATACGGAACTCGTATTAAAAGAAAAATACAATTGGCTCACGAAACTCGTATTGAAATTATGCAAACTATTGTTTGCTTTGTACGAAATGAGCCAATCTTTTTCTACTTGCTCCGTTAACGCCATAATGTTCGAACTTATTTCAATATTAGTTTTGCTGATTCGACACTGGAACTCAACAAAAAACGGGATGATCGCTTATCGGTTGCGGCGCTAGCTGGACCGGAAATTAAGTTGGCGGCACATTCGTAAACCAGGAAAATCTCATATTCGATTGGAAATACGAAAAACTCGACAGAAATTATACATTTTTTTACGGGCATAAGTCATTCATGCTGCACAAAATACGATTGTTATTTTTGTCGGACGGTTAAATTTTACTCCGCAACTAAGTGAATTTTGAAATAAAGCGTGTCACTGCATGTGGAACAAGCCATGCATCATAATGTGTTTTTGAAAGAGTCTTTTCCATTTGTAATAATGTGTTTCTCGCTTTGTTGGTGATGTCACAGAAAATAATGCTGTAGGTATATTGCCTTCATAAAATGGAACATAAATAGGAATTTATTGACATAGGAACACAATAATGCTTTAATAAAGAATGTATTTTTTTTGCGAATTTATGCTCTTAATAGTATATTCAATTTTACGAGCAAAAATAAAAATTATTTCACGCTGGAAAACTCACCATATATAAATATAATAAATAATAAAACACAGGACACATATACATATATATGTATGTCCTATATGCAATATGTTTGCATATTTAAAATTGTAAAATTTCATTACAAGTAAATCTAGGTCAAAAATATATTACTAAAAACGTAAATTCCAGTTTTATAGTAACAAAATATAATATTTATTCCACCCCTTCATTTTTAGAGCACTTAATTCATTTAACATTAATGATTCACAAGCACACTCGTTAAGGAAGCTCTCGTTTCGAATAGATAAACAGGATATTCCGCTATTAACATAAATGTAAGTAATATAAGTTGCATTTGAGTTTTAGTTAATTTGGCTGAAATTTATAAAATACCGTAGGTAACTAAAGCGAGCCAATTAAATATTGTACATTAAAACAACCTTAATATTAAATAAATTCTTAGAAATGTATAATTGTAACGCAAACATTAATTAAAAGTATAAGTCTGGCAGAAACTTCCTTCACTTTTAAAGCCTCGCTCGGCTTCATTATTTATATTTTTAAATGTCAGTCATAAAAAGGAACATAAAAAGTATTTTGTATCTCATTCCGACTGAGTTTAAGCTCGAAGTTGAAACTCAAGATTCCTTATAATAAAGACAAGTCAACAAAAACTTTTACCATGGTTTATGATACCGAAAGTTTATATCTTGGTTTATACTGCATCGTACTTAGAAAGATAATCCGTGTGCAGTTTGAGCTGCAATAAAGTGCATTCACTAAAATAAATGTCGAATTTTGGCTTTTAAACGGCATCATTTTCGGTGCATTTGATACTTTAATTTCCGTAACACGTTTTAATGTTCCCGGCAATTATTCCTGTAAACAGGTTAATTAAAGTGAAACAATTGTAGTTGTTGCAAAAAAGTAAATGAGAACAAAATTACTTTAATAGCAAAAATATCATTTCTTGAATTTCAATCGTAACTGGTTACAATTGTTACTAATACTTTCTTATACTTTTCTTCGTATAAAGACCAATAAGAATTACAGTAGTGGCCATAATTATACTAAAATATATTAAAAATATGATCTATTCTACTACTACCTATAATTTTATTATTGTATCTACTATAGAATTGGTCAATCCAATTTTATTTATTTATTTATTTTTAATTATGTATTTTTTTAGTCTTCAATGGACAAAATTCCATGAACTTTTTACTTTTTTGTCTTTCACTGCTCTCTGTAAATTTGAATCAATTATTTACAAGCGGCCCTTTACTTATTTTTATACTTATTTAATCATGCTGAAATGAAACTGTCAGAAAAATTATAATTCAGGCTTACCAAGACCAAGAGAAACAAGAGGAGATGGGTAAACAATTGAACCGTATTATTTAAAAAAAATAGAGAAATTGGCCAATTGGTAAGGACGAAAAACATTTGTCAATTTTGAGTTCAAAAAATGGAAAGAAAATCGATAACGGGATAATTATAATGTCAAAAACAATCCAACTGATGTCAACTGAAATTAAAGCCGACCTGCAAGAAATAAGACTTGCTGAAATTAGTTCAAGGGCTGTGAGAAAATGGTTAGTAGATGAGGGTTCGTTTGACCTCAGAGTTATAAGAAAAAACCTGGTTTCTACTAAAAATGTGGAGGTCCAATTTTGACTGCTTTAAGATTCATTGGACTAAAGAACAATAGAGACGTTTTTACTGCCAAGTCTAAATTTATAAAAAATGGTGGTTCTGCTTATGTTAAATATCTTACAATGGCAAAATTTGTTATACCCACAATGATGGTAGTTGAATTATGTTACGGAGATATTTCAATTCTGATATAGGTTCCCTTAGTTTGATTTGTATGGGGATATATTAAACAATAATTTGCTTCTATATATTGAAGAAATGATGCGATTTTGTTCACATTAAATAAAAGTTATAGCTAAAATATTTAACATTATAAAAAGTTGGCACAATAATGACCACAGCTATATATTCACATGATAACTTATCACGTGAAAAAGAGTGAAAAAGAATTATGCATTTGATCAAAAATACATACAAATATAATATAAATCACTGTGGACTTATTATAAATACTAAGAAAATGACAAGACATTGAATCAGGGATTTAGTAACGCTGGAAACTTTTGATTGTGAAGTTCTACGTACATTCCAAAATTTATTGTAAATAAGTTAATGCCCTAATCCACATTTATGAGGCACCTAAAAGGGTTATAAAAACTCTATGGTGCAATACGGTTTGACCCATATATATATAAAGTTTCCCTGCACACTCTCTTACATTCTTTATGCTTTCCAGTTATGGCTTGTAAAGGACCACATTCATCATAGTGTGCGTCGCCATATGAATAACAAATACGCGAATGTGACGACGACTTTTGTGAGGTCCAAACACCGATCGTGAAAATGTTTATTACATATTGCAATACCTGCCCGACAATAAACGAAAATTAACATATGGAATATTTAGTCTAATTTAACAGGAATAATTTTTAGATTTGTAAGCGGGAATTCCCAACAGTCATTGAAATATTTCGTCTCTTTTTCTCGCACTTCCTTTAACTTTTGGTTCACATAATGAAATGTCTAGTACTCTATAAAGTACTACATCACCACCTGAATTAAATTTGCGTTAACTTGCATCGCCCCCTTAATAACAATTATCTGTAACGAAGCAATTATTCTCGCAGGCGATGCCATTTGCGTGGATTTAAATCGCAGTTTCACTTTAAAATACTACCCGGCAGCGGCGGAGCTCAGAGGGCCAAGTATAAACAAGTGCGAAATAGTAATTAAAAGGCATAAAGGTTGGCCGTACATTTCACCTGCACGCGTGTTAAAACGTGGGGGATGGCGTTACATCTCTCGACATTCTAATTTGATTTCGCCCCGGCATAATGGAAGGGCTGTTTCGGGCCCCGCTTTGCTTGTTAACGTCGTTAAAATATAGGCGTACGCGCCGGCAACGCCGCCTTTTTTAAAAACACATCGTTTTGAATTGTTGTCCGGTCCCTGGGATTTTACGTCGTTATGTAACGGGAACTAGCTTCTAAACGTAATTACGCGGGCTGAAAGCTTTCGAAAAACACAAATTAGTGCCGGGGTTCGGTCTCGTTCCTCTATTTTGGACCTGGCCCTCGATAATGTAACAATGCCTTTTTGTTCCGTAATAAGGCTCTAGCTGATTTGTCTAACTGGATTAGACAAAAGGATTTCTGTTCTATGAGGCGGACATGGATTTGAATCGTCGTTCTATTTCCCCAGATTTCCAGTGATTGTGTTATTGGAACTGCCCGATAAATGCAATTAAGGCGGTTGAAACATTTCGGAAAACACAGATTAGCGGAGTCTCGACCCTCCCCCATCTTCCATTTGTAACACCTGTACAACACATGTTCCAGTTCAAACATATTCCCTACAATTTTATATTTCTATTTCATGTAGTTTGTCTCTTATGAACATTTATACTATTCTGTATGATAATATGTATAAAAAATATTTTAGATTAAAATTGTTTCATTATATATTTATGAAAGTGCAACATCAATAAAATTGTGTTCAATGTTATATACTTAGTTACTAATAAAATACAGTAAAAGCCCCTTATTTGCATTTCCCACACTTGCGTTTCCACTATTCGCAGATTAAAAAAATGCGACCCAATTTCTGTATTCACGACTAAAGATTGCATTATTGGCGGATCTAAATCTGAACGTCGGTACAATATCCTTTGTAAACGCGCCGTCAAATGGACTAATATTAAAAGTAATTTATTTTATCCACTGTTAGATCCATTTTTAACAGGTACTATTTAAATTTTTTTAATTAATCAATAAAATAACCTCAATAAAATGTTATAAAAAATATGATTTTGATGTTTAATAAATGTTTAAATATCGTGAATGCGCAAACAAATTGTATAATTACAACTACAACCAAAAGGCACTTTATTTTATGTTTTCATTTGAATATTTTAATTAAGTTTTTTGTTTCGCATCCACCATTTTTACAACTGTTGCTAAAAATGGCGAATGCGTACAATTCCAATAATTTGTTACTAATAAACAAATTCTAAGAATAAGTTGATTATATTAAAAGTAATTTATTTCCTCCATTGTTGGATCCATTTTTAACAAGTACTATTTAATTTTTTTTAATTAATTAATAAAATAACCTTTAAAATATTATAAAAAATATGATTTTGGTGTTTAATAAATGTTTAAATATCGTGAATGCGCAAACAAATTGTATAATTACAACTACATCCAAAAGGCAATTTATTTTATGTTTTCAAATATCTTATCCTAATTCATATGAATGTTTTAATTCAGTTTTTTGTTTCGCATCCACCATTTTTACAACTGTTGTTAAAAATGACGAATGGGCTACCAATCCAATAATAAAATAATTTATTTTATCCACTGTTAGATCCATTTTTAACAGGTTCTGTTTATTTTTTTTAATTAATCAGTAAAGTAACCTTTAAGATACTATAAAAAATATGATTTTGTTGTTTAATAAATGTTTAAATATCGTGAATGCGCAAACAAATTATATAATTTTAACTACATCCAAAAGGGAATTAATGTTATGTTTTCAAATATCTTATCCTAATTCATTTGAATATTTTAATTAAGTTTTTTGTTTCGCATCCACCCACCATTTTACACAATTGTTAAAAATAGCGGATGCGCAACCAGTCGAATACAGTAAAAGCTCCCTACACTCGCGTTTTCACTATTTGGTCTTTCTTTTGTCACCTAGGAACGTCTCCCTTATAATCCCATATAAATTACCATTCCATGTTCACGGTTTCTGTATTCGCGAATATAGAGCTTTTGCTGTAATCATTTTAACTATATATAGTCATATTTTATATAAAATATTTTGCAAAAATTAGTTGACAATAAACTACACGTGAAATTTCTTAAGCAACGTGAAAGAGGTTTACCTTAGACATATAGTTATCCTATTTAGGATACTTGATCCTTAGTCTATGCAAAGGACCTAAGTTATTTACAGCTTTAATAAAAGAATAATTCACAATTTATGCTCCGGTACAGCAGAACGGGGAAATTCTTGGTCGACTGTTGGCATAACTCGCTCATGCTTATTTGAACTATGAAAGTCTTGCAAACCGTTTTTGGAAGTATTCCACACTCCCGACGAAAATTTATTCGTTCCAACTGCCTTCCTTCCACTTGACATTTATGCAGCAGGAGCAAATGTTAATTTAATCTCGAAATTTTATGGCATCTCAACGGAAATATTTATGTCCGTCCAAATCGAATTACAATGACAGTGATTTTTATAAATACATCTCTGATTGATGAATTACTGTAGAAGTAATTAATTGACTTTTTATGGAAAAAACGCAATTTAACGCATACCGTTACAAATTAAAAATTACCGGGTGACTAAATTTGTTCACTCATAAAAAGCGTGTATTTTTCAATTCAGCACGGTGTGTGTAATTACTTCCCGTGTGTAAATTTACATAGATGTTCTTTAATTAATTACTCTAAAATAGAGTTAACATACCACCCAAGTTTCGAGCGTTTAAGTGCTATAAAGTTGTCCGTTACAATTTAGCCCATTGCCAGTCGTATTGACGATTGGTGGACAGAATGGGTGAGCTGAATAAATGAAACCGTTTGATGTACTTAATTAAAAACTAAAAAAATAAGCGAAAGTAAGTGCTTTGTGTAATTGGGACGTTTCCGTCGTTTAATTTGGTTAAAGAAGTTGTTCAAAACAGGAAAATCGACAGAAGTCACCGTGCTTTAGCCAGTAACGTTATTAGAAAATATAAATTCATATTTATGACATTATTCCTTGGGGAGAGTTTCAAACGAGTTATTCATTAAATGGCCCATTATTTTGAGGAAAAATTTCATAATTGTGTTTCCGTCTTATTATGAATTTATGATGTTTTAATCCAATTTGCAGTAGTGGGCTAAAAACTAAATTAATTAAAAAATTGCATTTATTCATTTATTTTTAATAAAACGAAGTAGATTTATTTACAATTTGTGTTGTGTTGTGTTGTGAATAATTTTTAGGTTTTTTTTAAATTAAACAAAAAATTTATTGTAAATAAACAGAGACACTACATATTAACGTTTGTTTGTTTATAAATAATAAAAAATAATAACAGAATAATATTTTATAAACTATGTTCAATAATTATTTTGAGTATTGACTACAACATATTTTTTTTTAAATAATTTTTAACAGGATGACATACACTGGATCAGATTAGTACATTTTGGTGTGTTCACTAAATCATACATTATAAAACAAAAAGAATGCTATACCATGTGTTGATGGTATATCAAATAATATATATTTGAAATCCTATTCAAAATTAAAGTTACTGTATTTGTGTCCATCCCAATTCAGAAAAATATATGTGACATTTTATAGAATCATAATACAGTAGTTTTTATACTGTATAAAAGAATAAATTAATATTATATTAACAATTCACATTAAATAAACGAATTTTTGCTAAAATATTGAACATTTTAAAAAGATGAATAATGATCACTACTGTATGTCATTTTATTAATATATACTTATAATGATATTTTTACAGTATATAATTTCATGATCATTATCATTTTTAACGAATAGACAATAGATATTGAATCCCTTCAATGTATAGGAACCATCCCTATAATATAATTATAATATAATTAATAGGGTATAAATTGTTCATTATTTCTATTCAGGTTGAATAGATAAATATATTTATTGGCTTAGAGATGATATATTTGTCTTGTAATTCACGTTTTTTTAGGGTTGATTGTTTTTCTTTATATCAATAACATCAAAAACAGAAAAAATCTTGAAAAAAATTAATTTGTTAATAGATTTTTTTTTTAATTTATTTTTTTCTCTCTCTCTCTCTCTTAAAGGGAATAATGAATACCTCGAGGCATCTCGGAAGAAATGTTTTTATAAACTCAACGTTAATATTTTATAAAAACTTGAAAGGTTTCTGTATATATTCCAAAGAAAAAATCCTTAAAAATCCTTTATAAATAAAATTATTTTCCCAAATTACATATTTTGTGAATTAAAATGTAAATCAATATTTAAACAAAATTGAATATTGTTTCTGTTTCTTAAGAACTGTATTCCCATTGCTGTGTAGGTTTCTCTTTATCTTTAATTCCGTGTAGGGTACATAAGGAAAAAAATAATCTTAATGATACTATCAACTGCGTCCCAACTGGTAAAATTCATTTATTGAAAAATATATGTCTGTCATTCAACAATTTTGAGGTACAACTTACTTCAATATGTCAGATTTTTTAATTACTAACTATGTTAGTTAAGAGACATATTATTTAGTAAATTTGTTTCATAAATGGATTTAATTATAGTACTTTAGTTTTGAATATAATGAATAATGCAGTCAGTAATCGAGGAATTTGGTGCAATTGCAACTATACCTATGGCCAAAATGGCAGGCTCAATAACCCGACAACCCGTTGCGTATTCAATGACTTAATAGATGACACGTAATCAATTCGGAGGCAATTATAATTACCGGCGCATCATATTATGGGTGTCTGAATGTCTTGTCGACAGTGCATGTCGCATGTCGGACAGGCCGCGGTGGCACATAGGGACATGGAGTGCGGTTCAAGTAGCTGCGATGCCGTCGAGGGCCTCGACAGGCGGGATAATCCGCGTGTGTGTCCGTGGCCCGGCTGCCTCGAGCTGACGGGAATGTGTTGTGGCCGGGACATAATTGCTACTTTGTAAGCTGCATAAATCAGAATCAGATGCGAGCCGGAGCCGTTTGGGCCCGCCGCACCTGTAACGCGCGACTATTAAGCTCACGGCCCCGAAACCTCGGATGTTGGCTTTGCTCTAAAGCGATTTGGTTCGCCGTTTAAACGAATCCATTTCTGGGATTCTGCATGGTTTTTATTTTGGACGGTGTAACCATTACGGCGCACCGGGTGCTTCCATTTAATGGGGTGTAAGGTGCGGAATATGTTCGGTTTAATGGCTGCATTTTATATGGCTGTTACGACAACCATTGACCGAGTAATGAATCTGACTGATATTTGTTTATCAACTCTATAGAAGTTCAATTAAATTCGAATGTCTGGGATTCGAATACACTGCCTTTGGCAACACAGGCAAACGTCCAATTCCATGTACTACAATCCACATTATAAATCTTGTACTCTATAGTATCGACGAAGCAAACATTTCCAAATTACATATATGGGTTTTAGATTACAGTTGTATCTAAATGATGCCAGTTAAATATGTCTTTCTCTCTTTGCACGATCTCCGTACACATTTGGAACGTGTATTTTAGTTACAGCTCCCCTGAATATTTAAACCAAACAGGTCGAATGTTTTTTTTTTAATTATCCATTAAAGCTCGCACATTTAATATTGAAATTCAATATTCAGGTCAGTATAAAAAGTATTTTATTTTAATGACACAATGGTTAATTAATTACCATATTTACAATTAATTCGTCGAGAAAATATTCTAACCTCCGTTGTTTACTCCAACTTAACAAAGAGAAAAGATAAAAATCAAATGGGGTAAAGATTGTTGTATAAAATAATTCAATTCCAGTCAAGTGACGATTAGGAAGTGATTAATTACAAGGAAAGCGGAAAACAAGGTAAAATCAAAATTAATTAGAATAAAGAAGAAACAATTAAAGAAAATTACGTTTTAATTTATAATTTTTATAATATAATTAATGGTTTTACTTGAAATTTGCTGTAATATTTTCTTCAATTAAATAATTAATCCCAAAAGGGATTATTTCTTTTTACAAACAAAAATTAAATTGAAATTTGAAATCGTTGATGTGGTAATAAATTTTTCGAAAGATGTTTTCTAAGAAATCTGAGCAAAATATTTTGTTTTTAAATTTTAATAAAGAATTATAAATTTGGTGAATGCGTTAATAAAATCAAGCCCAGTCACAATATTAACGTTCTGAGGTAAAGAAGTTTTCAACGAATATTAATTAAAATATCTTATTGTATTTCATCTAAATACTGTTTCCATTCTGACCCAGTTTACCATTAAAAAGCGCAACAAAATAGGCGTCGTGTAATACTCACCAGGAATAAAACATAATTAAAATCATCCTATGTGGAACATTTTCTTTTATTTTTCTATTATCTCATTAAATAAATCATACAACGCCGCAACTAATTCTCCACATACACATCACACAGTCCTGTCTGCATATAAACTAAGCTTAATTAAATTAAAAACCGTGTTTAATTTATTTAATTATACCAGGTCATAACAAACTATTCATTTAATTATAATGGATTTTCAAGTAACAGGCAACAAAAAAGATACAATGCATTAAAGTATAAATTATCTAAGCTAAACCGTTATCTTCTTGTCATGTTCAGTTTAACAGTGAATAATTTTTGTCGTGCATAGACATATTTCATATCTAAATAATTTTGCGAAAGGTAACTGTGAATCAGATGCATAATATATAAAGTCACATTTCATATGTGAAACATGTATGTTATGATATCGGACTATATTCAATTTACTCCAGTATATCAACAGTCAAATATGTAATATGCTTACAAAACAATTCATATTTCATTTAATGTTTCGCTATGACGATGAAATATTTTTTCTTGTATGTGATACATTTATTTAATGTTCCCAATAACTCATTCCTTTTATACCATTATTGAAGGTGAATTGTTGTTTTTGTGACACTACTATATTGAAATTTCATACAAAAATGATTAAATAAGCTACAGCGCTACGATAACATAACATGTGACATCTACAAATACAATCTCTATGCACATTGACAATTTCCGCAGTGAATGGAAAACATAATGAATGAATAAATCCGAGAGAATGTATTGATGGTATCTTATTCCGGTATTGCTTTTCAAATGTCGTCGATTTTCAAAAGTCTTTCAACTGACCATAGATACATCACACCCCAATGTGCTTTGATTTGATTTAAATGAGATAAAACTGATTGAAACGATTTGGGTCAATTAACCATCGGATTCAATCTTGAGTTTTAAATAAATCATTAGTGTATGTACTGAAAAAGGTTATCAAGAAAAATATATATTCCGTTTGTTAAGGCATTATTCAAGAAACATCCTCCATATTATGATCAATGATGAATATGGAGAAGCGGGCAGGTAGAATTGTGGATAGGCACTTCCGGGACTTAAACAAAATAACTTCTACTGAATAATGTGGGCCCCAAAAAACTATAATTTGCAATTGAGAACACTCACATACATATAAAAGGTGGGAAAATATAACATCTAATATTTATAACATGTAAACTACGTTTTTCAGCCGATAAAAGAATTGGCCGGTGATCGATGAACGGACATACAGAATCGACCATACATTATTCATTGAAAGTCCCGACGAAAACGGGGAACACGGTCTCGACGGTCTGGAGTCGCAGGCCAAGCCATCGGCCAATGCCATATTCTTATCCGATTTCTACCGCATTCGCTCATGTTTATTTGGAATATTCCGAAGGAAGTCAAATTTAGAGTCTTCATTCGTGAATACGAATCAGGTTTTCATGTTAAGTAAGGATAATACATTCTTCTATTTATCGGTTTGTTTTGTGATGCCATTTCCAAGGACCCGCTGGAGGTATATTTCATTTCCAATACATTTTGTCTCGACGAAATTTAAGACTACAAACTTCTCTTAAGTTATCTAAAATTGAATGGAAATGTTTAGTCCGTGAGTGAGGAGCGGGATTAACTAGTAAATATTGTTTTTGAATAAATGATGTTAAGTATATAAACTTTCAAACTATATTCTGGCGAAATCCTTTGACATGACGTAACTCAATGACTGTTATTTCACTGATAGCTTAAACATTACTTCCCTAACAACTTCACACTTTAAACTATCGCTTTCCGCAAGATCCCGCTTAATGTAAACACAAACCATTATGTTGCAAGTCCAAGTTTACTCCGAAACAAGGTAACTTATGAAATATAGTGCTACCTTAAGGATAATCCTCAGAGCATGCCTTATTTGCCTTTTACGCCTCGCAAAAGATAATGCAAACAATATTCTAGGATTATTGGATCAGTGTTATGAATTTACTTAAACGACTTCAGGTTCCTTTAAATATACATCCAGCAAACATGCACAATGTCATTAACCCAATCGTCGCAATAACTTTAGTCAATGTAATGCCAGATATTTAACGTGGAAACAGAAATGCTTTAGAGGATTCCATTTAAATACGTTGAGACATGCAAAAACCGTGTAATCCCCGGATTCATGAAAAATATCGCTTCAAAAGCGTTATTATTCCAGTGGCTTGGGAAATGTGTTTTTTGGACCCACTCGAGCTCTTAAAATGTCATTTTTCTAATATTGTTTTCTTTATTGATACGCCTTTTAAAATATATCGGTCCAATAAACCGAAATCTACGGGGAAACTAAGTGCCGTAGATATACGGTTTATATAGGCTATTATTACTATGAGAAGGGGGATTAAAATGTATAGGCCTACAAATCATGACAAAAGACATAACGCCGAATTCCTGTTAACACACGCAATTATATTGAAATTGTTGGTTGAGGTTGCAATTGTACAACATAAAAATTTTATGAGGGATATCGCAGGATCCATTCTTCAAGATTTACATGGACATAAACTACGGATATGTGTCAAAAATATAAAGTGAAATATTCTGTCTCGTACATTTACTCATAAATTGTATTATTACTGTTCCATACCTCTCGAGGTGAAATTGATCAAATAATATCGTAAATTCAGTTTGAACGTGTCTTGTCGGAGTCATATTGTAATATAGATACCTATACTACAACTCCGGGGATTTCGCATACAGTAATAAAGTGCAAAATGCACAGTCTTCCGGAAGTGAAGAGGATTTATATGTTTTAATATAAAATATTTTTTAATTAATTAAATGTGACAGAGTATACAAAAACAGCTAATAGTTAATCATAGTAAAAATACATCTTTTAAGCACTCATATTTCATTTTTACATATTCTGTTCATTTATTATTATATATAAATTATTATCATTTGTATAGAAAGTTTATTATTATACAAATTCAAAAGAAGTACAAGGAAAAATTGTTATACAACTGTACAATCAAAATTTTGTAACACCTAGAGACAAATTCGTGACTTTTTCCATTAAATGTCGTGTAAAAAGCAATTAACGTTGGCCTGGAGGTGGACGTATTTTTTCGGGCAATCCGCCACCTGAACTTGTTAACAATTAAATTGGAAGTGCTCTCAAACGGAATCGACTTTTCGGACCAAGATTTCCACGTACAACGAACTTATTTACGGGCGCACTTAATTATAAAGCGACGAAATTCGAAGTTCGTTTTGGCGCCTTTGCAGTGGGTAATACGTATTTGGTAGTTAATTTATCCGGGCGGCATAATCTAAACCTTATCAAGTAACTAGGGTAGAACGGGGAGACGTCCGAAGTCGGAGGTATGTGGCGTCACGTAGTCTAAAAACAGGAACAGGATCCTGCTCCTCGGGCCATATCTTTCCTCCGTTCCGAAGTCAACAACATCGCTAAGCACTGGGACACGCTACAAGTAGGTCACAGGACCGGAGACGATCGGTTATGGCCCCGCTCCTTTTCTTTTCTTCTCTTCCTCTCATTCACTTTATCTAATGTAATGTATGCCATGCAAGCCGACATGCATGTTTACTGATACGTCCGAGGGAATTCAACGAAACTCGATTTGGATAAGCCAATAAATCTCGGACATATTCCGTTTTATTTATTGCCTTTACAGTTTTTCGATCTATGCTAGTTCCCTTTAAATGCTATTTGGCCGACGAACTTTATTACGCGGTGTCTCGTCTAGTCTTATCAAGATTTTATCAAGCTCACCAGGAATTTTCTAAAGATCTAGCCAAATCTGCGTTCCGTTTTAAAATCAATCACAACCGAAACGTTTAGATAATTAAGAATTTTTTGGCCAAATGGAATTTCTAATTTTTTTATCACAACCATTCATGATGTAACTGATAATTTTTATAACAGACAATAAGATATAATGGTCTATATCATATGAAAAAAAAAGATAAATTTAAAAATTTAATAACATTACTTATACTTCCCATATAATATATTTAAATTTTTTGCCCAAAATTAACACTACACTTTTCACATCAGAGTTAAGGTCTCATTGGAAATCCCAATTTATCGTTGATTAACTTTTTATGACCACACATGATAAAACTGTTTTATGTCAATGTAGGTTTTAGTGGTTTAGTGGTAAATATCAATTTTTCATTTTCAGTTATATTGTTACAAGTTTCGGTTCAAAATTTTAAATTTAAAGCTCACAAAAATGCGATGTCGAAATATTGATTTCAATTTCATGTTGTTAGCCATTATTCTGTTTTAGTTTCTAAAACAAATTTCAATTTTATATGATGATAAAGTTTTTTAAAGTGTGCAATTTTTAAAAACCTAAATTTATTCATGATGCACAACACCGCTAACAACCGTGAAAACGTTTTATTCGTTTTCACATGGCGAACAAATTTAATTATTTTATCTCTGCACTAAAAACAATATGTTGTCTAGCACAATAATGAAAATTTAGTGATCACGGTTGCAAAAACAGTTTTTAATATCTTCCAGGGCAATAATAAATCTATGAAATGCTGTTATGCATCAGATAATGCGCAAAATTAAACTATAAATTTTTGAAACAATTTAAAATATAATTGTATTTTAATTTAAACCACAATTTCCCAAATGAAATTTCAATTAAGCTTCTATGAATTTTCATGTTAATTTTAGTATTGTCCATCTGTGTTTAAAAAGTGTATGTGTGCATATGTATGCAGTACGTGGATATTTTATTAGCAACCACTTTTATAATGTGTTGCGGAAAAATAATCTATTAAACATACTAGCTAAATTAAACAAATTTATTTATGGCTTTTGGGCAAATTTTCTATATCACGATCACTGATGAATAAATACGCTTTGGTAGTTTTGATTTCTATTAAATTGAATAAGGTAATTTAATTTTGTAAAACCCACTGGACCTAGTTTACGCTACATATATAAATTGTTACAACTGTATTTTATATTAGTAAAAGCACTCTATTTAAACATGTTTTAATTTTGTAATATTATAATTATTATTATAAGGAAAAGATAAATTACTATGGGTAAATAAATGATAATTTTGGCCTCCCAAAGAACATGGAAAAGGTGGAATCCACTTGAAATTCCAAGTCGAACTTATATAAATACATAATGTTCTACAAAAAACTATATATGGAAGGAAACTTATAATAACCTGCATTGGGATAACAGGAAAAACCAAGAAGAAAAAGTACACATTACCTGGGTGGATTGTTACGAAACTTCCTCCCTTACGTAGTCCGAATTATTTTATAAAAGTTTAGGCCTAATGGTCGTCTCGAGGGGTAGATTTCATAGGATTGTTTTCGAAATAGATAATTCCAAAGTGCGGAATGAACTTTATAAAAGGTTAAAATTTTCGTTAACATTTACAACTGGACATTCAGCAGTGTTCCCTTGGGATGGACACGTTTACGGGACTCTCCCTTACTGTTTGTTTTATGGGAATACATTTGAATAAAATCTGGCTGCGGCATTTGGACATTCCGGACTGAGACATTGAGGACAGCTTTATTTGTTTTTACGGTTTATTGCCGGCGGTATCAACTGATTTTTAAAATGGCCTGAAAAATTACACCGCCACACAATTTAATACACCCAACCATGGAAGGAACTCATACATAAATACAGTATTTAAAATTTGTCTTTATTATTATCATTTTTATCACATAAATAACTAACTGTTTAAAACATGCGTCAATATCTACAGAATTTCTAACAGAGAAAATGCATTTGGTAATAGATCCACGGTATAAATTACAAACAAACCGAAATTTATACGGTAACCACCACTCAATTTGATGCAAAGCCATTATCCACGTTTTTTTTTTTGTTGATTAACCTACTTCTATTAGAAAAATTTATTTCTTCGGCCGCTGTTAACTCTATACTTTTATAATACCAGTAATATATTATATGGGCGCCAAAGTTTATGAAATTATTCGGGCGCAGAAGTTTTTCTCTGACAATTTAGATAAAATATCGTTCCAAAGGCAATCTTTCACACAATACAACCCGAATGATACTCGGGAGGAACACGGCACGGTTTGAAATTTCTCAATAACAACGGGATTAAGTCGGAGCCATTATGATTTATGGATGTGGTTTCTTTTATTGGCGGAAATTGCATTAGTTCAGTTTTTCCCCAAACATATTTACATGTCTCCCACTGACTCCATTCGAATTTTGATTCTATAATCGTGATCGACTTAAATAGTTTCCTAAAGTTTTTACAACAATACACGATTTAATAATAAATCGCTGTGACTTTGTGGTTTCCATCGCGTAAAAAATTTAATTTTAATAACAGTTGTATTACAGATAAATTTGTGATTATGTAAGATTACGCCCGACAAATTAAAATGAGAAATACACCGAAAAGCAATTAAATTTGCGAAAAAATCATTTTTATATGCACATATGGGAATCCTTTGGGGATTAAGTCTGGGCGTTCAGTATAAATAAGTTGTAATCTTCCGCAAATTGATTTCGTGATTTCGGAGATAATAATAATATACGAGAGGGCCGTGCTCGCAGGAGCATTTAGAGCCGCGATTAAATCCTGCTGGGCTAGTTTATTGTGTGTGGGGAAAGGATAATACATCCAATACGCCTGTGTCCCGATAAAAAATAGGGATGATTTATTTCACGACTAAAGAAAATGCCGTGGAACAGCGAACCAGGGGAGAAAGACACTGCTACAGATAATTATCACATAAATTAGACAGTTGGCATGGCCCAACATTAAATGAATAAATTGCAATAGTCGCCATGTATAAAAAATAGTTCTGAGAATTTGGGATGAACCATGTTTCAACCAAAGTTGGACCATTCGGTGATATGTGATGTAGAAAAACGTTACTATATATAAATTTTGCTTTACTTTAATAAAGTATAATAAAAATATTACTAAATATTATTTACTTGTTCTATTTTTAGTATATACAGTAGTGGTCATGAATATAGCTTTTTTTTAAATGTTAAATACTTTAATTTCAAAATAACTCTTTTATTCAATGTGGACTGTTAAAATAATATTAATTTATTACTGTTAATACTCTTATATATATTCTTATTGTATAAAATTTGTATATTGTATATTCTTATTGTATAAAATATTACATATAAACTGATACTCTATATAAGTTGTGTGTGGCCGCTGCATTTAATGTTACCTAATCCATAGTTCACAGATTCTATCAACGGTTTCTAGAGATTGAACATGTACGAGAGCCCCCTAAAGAATATCGACCAAGAGGTACATCTAATCGGGAAGACAGATTATTAATCAGAGAAGCACGAGTGTATCCAATAAGAGACTGCACACATCTCTTGACCTTATTGTGGCTACTGGACTTCATATAATCTCAAGAATAGTTTCAAATCTGTTAAATGATGCAGGACTTCCTTGTAGGAGACCCATAAGGCGACCTATCTGTCCATTGTGCAGCAAAATTAACTTGGTGTCAGGAAAGAGAATTGTGGCATGAAGAGTAGAATACTGTGATGTTTACAGATGAAAGCAGATCTGGATTATTTAGTAGATGTTATCGATAACATTGTTGAACATTATAGATGGAATTTAGCACCAAATTTTCGATTATTAGACAACAACGCTAGACTGCACAGAGCTACGGTTGTCATCAACCACCTAGAAAATGCCCAAATTGAGCGTCCGCCCTTAACAGCCTTGCTAACAGAAACACAATAAACATTATTAGTACTGGCGTCCAGATCAAATAGTAAAGCTCACATTTTAAGAAGCTATAATTATGGCCACTACTGTATACCTTTACATATTTTAATAAAAATTATTTAAAATTTGTGGCGAGTAAAAATATATTTAATAACAGGCTTAGTAACCGGTATTTTTTTTTACTAAATGGGCAGTTCGTAATAAAATTTTTACACGGCTTGTGAAGCACAGCGTAAGCAGAAGATTAATATGTGGAAAGAAGCGCACGTACAGGAAGTTCATTACTTTGTGAAAAACAGAGCAACTTATTCAGAAAATCATTATTTTAAACGCATGAATACCGCAACCGCATGAACCGTTCTTTTTTTTTTCCTCTCTGTGTGTGCATTTCGACAACAGTTGCCTACGAAATAGTTGTGAGCTGTAATTTTCAACTTTAAATGCATTAATTTGCTCGGTCCGTTTGTTGAACGAGACGGACTTAATTCCAGTTGATGCATTGCTTTTTCTAGTCTAGACAGAACAAACTTTGCTACAACCGATAATATCCGGCAAACGTGACGAAAGCTTGAAATTTATATCTGATATGCTCCGTTGAAATGATTATTTCACGCGTCCATTGTTCCCATTTTGTATTCACGTCGTGTCGCATATTATTTTGTATAACATTTATTTAAACGACATTTAAACAAATTTTCAGACGAACTCGGCAACTTTAATTTATTTCGGGCATAAATGTCGCGCGAACGAATATACATAATATACGTCCGAGGAAACGACGAAATTCAAGTAACAAATTCCACGGCTCATATCTTAATATGAAAATTTACAGTCTCGCGGAATACTTCGTGTCCTGTTCCGTTTACGATCTTTGTAAATCGTCGCCACTATAAACGTTAGTCAAGGGTACGTCGTAACTTATGCCTTTTAAATAAAGACAAGCGTTTTTCGTCGCACTTCAAATATTTACAAAAGAATTTTACAGTAATGTTATTTTAACGGATTCGAATTTATATATCTGGAAACCGTACAAAATTATTAAAGCTACAAAGCAATTATAGCAACTCTGCAACAATTACACTTTTTGTGTTGTGTGCAATTCGACAATGGCACGGAAACTCGTGAATTGAAAGTTACAACGATAAACACGTGTATTTGTTCGGGAAGTTTATGAATGAGGATGGCTTAATTTCAGTTGAAGTGTTGCTTTTTCTAGTCTAGACAGAAGCAACTTCAGTACAAGCGATAATGGCCGTTATACGTGCTAAAAGCTGCAAATTTATATCCGATATACTTCAACGTAATAGTCTTCACTTAGTTTGTATGGACTTCTATCATTTGAGATTGAAATTTTGTATAAATTTTGTTATTCACACACGCCAACTGAGTGAGAGGCAATAAACAGAATATTCGGAACCGTAAATGTTATTGTTGCAGTTCTTTGTTGAATTTAAACTAAGACAACGGCGCCGTAGAATAATCTAATGCATCGTGTGTAACCCGTTTATGGCCTTAGTTGTCATTACAATAAACAAGAGAAAAGTGCCATAAATCCCGGGACAGGATATACAAGAAATAAAAAAATCGGCAATAAACTGCAGATAATAACGTTCGTACTGTTCTGCATTATTATGCATGACGGTGAATTATTGCAACGTTGCTGCGTTTTTGTGCAGCCGTGTAATTCATTATACACACTTTAATTACTGAAAATTTATTTGCAGCATAAAAGGCTTAAGGGTTATAATTTTCAGAATAAACGCCATCCGATGCATAAAGCACTTGAATATTGTAAACTGAATCAGGGAATATTTCGATATTTCGAATATATACCATTATCCTGTAAAATTCAATGCTTTTTTAATCCGGATGGTTTATTGGGTCACTGAGCACGACAATAATGTCGAAGTAAAATTTATTCAATTATTTCTACGTAGCTTAATAACACGTCATAATTTAATCCGTATAAATGAATTATTATTTTCTTGTAATCAAGTTCATTATTTTATGTTTTCATATTCCCATTTTGTTTTGCCACTCTTTGTTTATTGACAAACACTTCTAATACCAATAAAAAAATTGAGGTTATTCCTTAAGACATAAAGTTTATACAAAAATATGATTTATGAATCTTACTTGAAATATATTAAACTCCGTTATACGATGAAATATGAAATACAAATTATCCTCTGTAGTATTTTAACCCCTAATATTCCTGAAGAAGTACATGATTTATGTAGCAAAGTATTCCCCACATAAAAAATCAGAACAAAAACCATTTATTATTTGATTACATGCGTCAAAATTATGAATAACTAAGTGTCGGTAATACATAAAATTAACATATCAGATTAGTTATCCAATATTTGAGTGGAATAAATTGAACCGTCCTGATGAGCCTATCGAATTAATTATTGCTGTACGGTAAATCATAAACCGATGTACTCCGTAAACAGTGAACTGATTAACGAAAAAATCAACCGCATCTGACCGCACGTCTAAAACAACAGTTTAATGGCACAATAAACTCGCCAGACTAATCGTGAATGCATAAATTAAGTTCGCAAATTAAAATTCCTGTTTATGTGTGACCTACCTTCGTATTTATTGTTTTGCATTTTGCGCCGTAGAATCCACAATTCCATAAACTTAATTTAATCACAAAGTGGGACGTTTTCAGTTGCAAATCTGGTTTCACGCTCCTGCATTCTATAATTTATTTGTCCTAGATGTTTCGCAACTTCCCTTTTCATAAATCTCCTTCGCCCGCTCAGATCGGAACCGTCTTTTATTGCTGTGTTTAAGGGGTTTTATTTCGGGGTTTTTTATCATTTTTTTTTTTAATTTGATTGGTTTTATTTATTATTTGATTAAAATGTATGGCGGTTTCATTTTGTTGAATTTATTAATTAAACTTTTAATTAACATTTTTGTTTATTTATAGAGTTTAATTGGTTAATATTCCAAAAATAATTTAAATTATTTCATTATAATGTTGTTAAAACGTATTTTTAGCTCACATAACATGTTGCTGTAGCTTCTAATTACAGTATCGAACAAAATTATAGCGACTTTCTTTTTGTTTAAATACTAAACAATATATACTGACGTTGACTGATTTTTGTTCCATTAAATAATAAAACACATATGTTATAATAATAATAATAATAATAAACGTAATAAATTATGTTATTTATTGATGAAACATGTTACGTTAACGATGAAAAAACCCAGAAAATTAACAATTTTTTTTATTGGCAAAACCTTAACACTGCCATCATGATCAATAGTTGTTGTAACATATTTTAGGTGAAGTCTACTGTCTTTAGTGCGATGAACAAACTGTCCACCATCACGTTTTCCACTCTCTTGCTATCCAGTTCCGATGTCTATGAGGTAAAGGTTCTACTTCTCGATTCTTTTTTGAAAGACAGGGTTTCTTTGCTGGACGTCTTCTTGGCAACCCTGTTTCCACTAACCGACGAGGGTTCTCTGGAGGTTTTTCTGTTTTATCCACCTCGTTTTCGAATCTTCACACTTCCATGAACTCGAAACCTTTCAATTATATTTAATACCACTTGTTTTAATATAAGAAACTGTTCCCTTATAACTTTTTGCGATCTTCCTGAATTATAGACAGCCATAATTTTATTTTTTAAATCCACCGACAAATGTTGATGACGGCCCATTTTTCTTTATGTAAACATGCTATGTACGTATGAAAGATAGAAATACGATTGAAAAATATTCGAGTACATTTTTCTGGTTTTTAGAAGTAATTGAATAAAAACAGTTTCTCTCTTATCGAACGTGAAAAAGAAATAAAGTAGCGGGTATAAATAAATGTTTTATAATTTAGTTTTTAAACAGTTTATTTAATATTTAAGTTAGTCGCTCTAATTTAGTCCGATACCGTATATTTGGAAAATGCATATTAAAAAATTAACATAAATAATCTCCAATAATCAATTACAAACGTTTATTTACACTTGTCGTATTCAATATACATGCGTGTTTCTGGTAGATTTATCGAAGTTTGCAATCTGGATATATTCTAATGCAAATGTGAATCGGGCATATTGTCGCTATTTCACACTGTGACAAATATTTATCAACAAATACATGTCTGACCAGACTCCGGAAAACCGAATTGCTACCATAGATATAGACTGATGCGATTGGTTTGGAACATAATAATTGATAAATATTCATGCGCATGTGGATAAGAGCCTCTCCCAACAAATATAATTCAATGTTCCTGTGTGTAAAATGCATTATTAAATTTTAATTCTCAACAAACATTATTTCGCGGAAACAAATTTGAATACGGATTTTTGAGGTATAAATAAAATGCAAATGTGTAAATTTTAATTAAACAAAAATACATTCGGTGCGGTCTATTTTGAAGAGTGTATTTAATTCAAAATTTAAATATATGTAGTTCGAGTAAATGGTTTGTTGTAGTACATAGAATATCTATTCGAATCCAATATTCGGGTTATCAAAATAAATTATCAACCCTTTAAATTAAATTTGAATTTACATAATTTTAAATAATCCAAAAACCACATTACGGCCAATATTAATTATAAATCAAATATAACAAGTAATTTTGAAATTAATGACACTAAAAATAAATTATGAATGTTTATTATTCCTGTTTATGGCATATTCGGGATTACGTGTGATGGTTTCGAATAATTTGGGTTTTGCGTAATTTTATAGGAAATTGTCGAATTTGTTTTATGGATATTGAATGATACAGAATTCAAATTGTGTGTCACGGATTAGAATATAAAATTATGCACACATAATTACATACACGCAATAAATCATGTACACATAATATATAATTTGTTGATTCCTGTCTAAAGAACGAAGCGGCTGATGAATAGGATCTATTAGGAGACTCCAACTGTAAAACGATTAAAACTTAGACGTTAATGATAATGGGGGAAGGCGAGATCGATGTCCTTTTGAAACATCAAATTGCAACCTACTTATAAACGTCAAAAAGTGACGAGAAGGCAAACACAACAGTTACACAGTATTTGAGTATCTTGGGGTTGAAATCGGCTGCTGCTCCCCTGAACTTCGTAAGAAACAATGGGGAGATTGGAGGGCATTATCTAATGGGGGTGTATAACGCACTGTGTACCTAACAATTAGTCCCTGATTCGAGAAACAATGCATCCTAAGTGGTTCAATAATATCCGCAATTCCTCCAAGTGGTATTACGGAATAAGATGTTATTAATATCCGGGGCCCCATTACGAACATTGCCGTTAATCTTCAAAATGGGATTATTATTATTAGGACCAGTGTTACCACTGCTTTATGTTTAATTAGTATTTTTTATCTTTATCGTCGTAAAGACCGCATTATTACATATATGTATTTTTATCCACTATTATTATGTGGTTTAAACATATTTAATCATTGTATGTATGTTTGTATAACAGGAAATTTTGCACAAAACAATACATACAAATTTATGAGGGCTAATACGTGCATTGAGTAAAAGTATTACCTACAGGAATGTTTTAATATGAATTCAAGCAAAACTTTACATTTAATTAAAGAGTTTCGGGGTGGCTTAGTAAATAATTAGGATTCGGGATGCAATCTGGCGCTGCCAATGAGATTAAACGTAAATACAATAACTATTAATCCTAACAAGACCTCATTGTAAGCTAGACTGGTTGAAAACATACCGCTACAGCACTCAAAGTTGCATGTAATAACAAGCACACAAAACAAGAAGTGTTTGCTGAGCTGTTACACCATAGAAAAGGGCTCCTAGGATGTACAGACTGAGAGAGAATGCGAGAGAGGGAAAGTAAATGTGCCCTGCGGCAACCCTAAACTGTGCCATGCATAGGGCCTAATATCCCCTGCGGCATGTATTAACGCTTTCCTTAGGCCCGGATGATGAGTTTGTAAGTGCTCTTCCAAGTCAGCGGTGGCGATTGAGACACTTTAGTGACATCGTTATTTTCAATAAATTTGATAAATTAACACGCAGCGACATTACAAAGTTTATTTTCCCCGGGGCAGTGCCGCCCTCATTAGTCCTGTCCTTTGTGCGCTCCAACAATAATTGAGCTCTTAAAAAATGCTCCCGGCAACTTTACGATCCTTATAAACTTAATGCGATATTTCACCTGGACTGGCGTTAACAATGCAATTTGCGTCTTTGTGCAGAACATGAATATGACACACATATTTTATAAAACCATGTACTCGCACCACTAACCTGACCTACCTCAGGGGGCTTTACCATATTTTTACGAATAAGACGCTCAAGATTTAGGATATTAGGTTGCTGTCGCCTCTAAATTGAACCACTTTCAACAACTATAATAGTTTCTCTGTTTCTTTTTCTATACGGAATTAAAAGGTTATTTCAACCTCACTAACAAATTATCAATATAGCCACACACCGAATCAATAAAAACTATGAAAACAACAAAACCTCATTATAAAAATGGAAAATAAAATGCATCTAAATGTTTTTATAATGGACTACTTAACAAGGCAAGTGAATAAAACCCCATCGACTCCCTTAGTGGCCACTGACTGCAATGTTAATAGATAAACAAACTTAATTAAAGCAAAATAATTAAATTTAATCGGAAATTTAATTAAAATTTTCCCATTTCCAATGAAAAAAAATAATTCAGAACAACATCGACGACGTGACTGCGTTCCTTTCCTATTTACATTCGAAATCTGTGGTATTTGTGAAAAAATTGTCTTTAAGTACATAAAAGAACACCGCTGACAAAGGCTATTACACTCGCATTTAAGAGAAACAACTTCTTTTTATTAAAATTTCCATTACAGTCGATGTAAAAAGAGGCTAAAAGGGACACGAAAAAAATCAAAGCAATTTCGTCGTGATTAAAAGACAGCAGAATTACAAGAGGCGTTAATGAAAATAGAACGGAAGCCGTTCTCTTTTAATAAGAAAAGATATTTGGCAATAATAAATCCCTGGTAATTGCGTAGATAGTTACGATTATAAATGTAATTCTCGAAAATTGGCGCCAAGATCGTACCAAACCTGAATGAGACCATCTTATATTCGGTTTGATCCCATGTAATTGTTTTATATGCAGGATGAAAGAGCAAGACTATAAACATTTTACAAACTGCAATTTAAATTAACAGAATAAAAGCGTTCATAATCCAGTCTCAAATAAAATTTAGGGGAAGTTTATTTCAGCTATGTTATGGTTAAGATATTACATGTTACGATTCCAGTGAAATTCTATGAATAATAGTTATGTCACAATCAGAAAGAAATGAAGAATGGTTTTAAACTAACCTTTTTATTTTTATCGTTAAATTTAAATTAATTTTAGCTACTTTACTTCGAACTGCTCTACCACTTAAACAAATTGCTGTGATAAAATATAACATACGACTGTCATTTTTCTGTTTACATTGTAAAAAATCTCTAGAAATTTTGTGTTGGAGACTTGAAGGATTTAACCTTATGTAATACATCAGAGTTAAGTAATTACGTCACACAGTTACTTTAATGCCGTTGTAGTAACAATAAAAGTACCTCAAACAAAGATTTACGGGCCACATACAGCAAATTCTCCTGTTCTCTCTGATAGCTCCGACATCCACAACAAACATCATCAATCGCAACGACCTGTCCGTCTCAGTTGTGCGAAATTTGAGAAGTGAAAATTTTAATGCGAAGGCCAGTAGGCCTGGCATATTCACCCTAAAGGCCTCTAATATTCATAACAGATTCTGTCTAACAAATATTGACTTAACTGGTACGGGAAGACGCGCAAGGGGTCACCCACACTTATTTCCACTTGTTCAAACATGACCATGGGCGTCCCTTTTCTCCACTAGCGAGGCACTTGACGATCACGTTTTGATCACCGTTCAACTACTATAACTATTAATTTATTATTGTTTAATTTCGCATTGTTAGTTAATATAACAAAGATAATTAGGATGAGATCAAAGGGTGCCTGTCAGTTCAATTTAAATTAACAATGGGTTATTTTGAACATTTCACAGCCAAATGATATTACATTGATAAGCTGAAAATTCCGTCAGTAATTTAACACACGGTTAATAATAATATTTACCACAAACTTCATTGTACCTGGATTTGTTACGAACCGAAGAGCCACAAACAGCCTAATAAAATTTTGTCATTATTAGAAATATTGTGAAATTTATTGCAATACATAAAACTTTCCTGTACTATAAAACTAAGTTTAAACTTCTGGATTATTGAAATATTACATTTAATTTGTCCGAAATTATTACTTTACAAATAAAATGATTTTATTCCTTCACAGAGACCGAGTCTTTTAATAAATGTAAACCTTTTTTTAAAATTGTTCTATCAATTCTAGCTTTATTCCGAAAGATTGCAACATTTCAAACACAGGTTTCAATTTTACTTCTATCTCCAATATACCGAGTTTTAAACGAGAACAAATCGTAAACGATGATATAAATTGAAAGGAGAACCGGAAACAATATTATTAGTGATTGGATTGATTTATCGTCACAAACGCGTCAATAAAGGAGAGTACAATAAACTATTAAAATGAGTTTTTCTCTTATGAAATTCCACTTAGCTGAACAAATATTTTTATTAAACTGAGACCATGATTAGGTTTTATGTTGAAATATTTTCTAATTTGAAAAGGACTACATCAATGTTGATTCCAGTAAGTGAACCAACCACTTTATAAAAGTTGACTAGTTCAACGTCGTTCTCTATCATAGAATTATTCCACATTTCGAAAACAAACAGATTTCAATTTTGCTTCCCGGTTCGATGCGAGTTTCAAAGATGAATAAATCAAAATCGACAACAATAATCCCACGAAAAACTTAAAAGCTATTATTTTAGTTATTAGGGTGAAGTCGAATCAAATTTGTGAGAATAAAATTGAAATTAATTTTCAATTTATGAACTTCCCAAATTATTAGATCAACATTATGTTTCAGTCAAATTTACAACTTTGTTTGCAAAATTTCTAACAGTAATTAAAATTAATTTTGAGTTATTTTAGTCGAAATTTATTCATTCAGCCCAACTAAAATTACCTTTATCATTAATTAAAGTTGAAAATAAACTAGTCCACTTAATTATGTAATTTTAGTTATATTTATAGAAAATTTGATAATTAAATAAACAATAATTTTGCCATATTAATGTGGAAAATAACTTCAAGTTTAATTAACCTTAAAATTATTTAAATTGCCAACGATATAATCAAGACTTCAACACTGAAGCATATATTAAATAAACAGTTTTTACGTCTCTGGGTGTAATTAAGCAAAACCAATATTTTCTTAATTAATGATTTTAAGAGTAGAGTTACTTTTATTGATTAATAAACCGGGAAAGCTTTCATCGTATGAAAACATGTCGCAGACACTTTGAACCGGGGGGAATTTAATTAGTTGATGCAATTACCGAATGAATTTCACTTAATCTTGAAACGGTAATCGTCGTGCACTTTTTAAAGCCCCTACAAGTTTGCAACGACACCATCGTCGGCGCTTTGCGACGCTTTAACGGCCACCGAATGCAACACGCGTTTAATTCGGAAGTTCAGTAAATCTGGCCACTTTAACTAATTACTTGCACAACGATGCCGGATTAGTCGGTTGCATTCAAAATGTATTCCAATGAAGCGAATAAGCCTGCTTAATGCGCCGATGCGTGATCCGATATTTTCGCGGAATTATGAAAATGGATGCCTAATACATGCGATGAATTAACTGGTTGTCGGTGTTAATATAAAAATCTACGCTACGAAATCACATGGACAAACTTCGAGGGATTATGAACACAACACCTTGACGCCACATTACGGAGGATTTTATTGTATCTTATACCGGAAAATGAAAAAATAATATAATTTAAATAATTTAAATAATTTTATTGCCTCGGGCTAAATAAAAATTTAATTTTGGATGCTGACATAAACTAAATAAAGTTGAAAATATTGGAACCGTATAAAACCATAATTAAAAACTAACAGAAATTTAATGAACATTTTCAATTAGTCGGAAATAGAGGCGTAAAACAGTTGTTAAATTGTAAGGAAAATGTAAACACTGCTGACGTTGTTTGACTGTCCCAACGAGAAAATGTAGATATTAAACAAAATGTAATGAAAACTAAATTTACCTTAATGTGTAAATTCATAAATTTATATTAATTTACACCAATGGAGAAGTGAGTGGATGCATAAACATTAACGAAAATCAAAACCCGATGAAACATTCATGATTATAGTATTAGCAACTTCTAAATTATGCACAAATATGTACATCAACGCAATTTACATATCAAACACTGTTAATTTATAATTCAAAGTTTGCATTGTACGAGTAGAGTCTTGCGAGATAGTTTGCGCTTTGAGGAATAGTTTTATTTCGTACTTAGTTTGCACCAATTCGAAGTGGCTAGTTAAAGTTTGAAATGGAGAAACAAAGAAAACCGAATAAAGTTCGTCCCAAACTTCGGACACATAAATTTCGCTTCGGCCTAATTTAACCAGACTCGCATTTTTTGATTGCGCTCCAACTTTTACTAGTTTGTTTCTTACCTTCTTATTAGCGACAGATTTTAACGACAACGTTATTTAGTGTGGAAGTGGAAAATAACGATTTGATTCACGAGCATGTCGTTGGGGTTTTTGGCAATTTAGATTTATCGTATTTTTATATCGCGTCTTTTTTATTATAAAACAGTGGGTTTGATGGCATTGATCAGGCATGTATACAATACACAGATTTATTTTTAATACGGTTCGGTGTTCAATTTAAAGGAATCCCCGTTTCCTTCGGGCCGACCCTTTTGCTCGCGTATTTTAACATTTTATGACCGTCGTCTCAATAAAATACCGCAAAAAAGAAACAAACATAATTCTCGAATAATACGATCCTGTATCTCTGTTCGAGTAGGCGGAAACTGTATCGTAAAAGTCAGTCGGATAAAATAACCAAGAGTATCTGCCGTTCATTTTGCAATATTTCCTTCTTTCTCATTATTAAAATCTCCCTCTCTTTTCCTCAGCCGCAATTCCTGTGAAATACTAAATCAATAAGGCCAACCTTGGCGACAAAAAGCGCCAAATTGTTTCGTACGAGCCTCTGGTCTGTTTCAATATTTGAGCTTGCCTGATGGAAATTAGAGGAAATTCGTGTGTGAACTGATATTAAACCGAAAACGGATCTCATACAAAAAAGAATATCTCTGAATACTTCTACCTTTATTATAACGTACGGCAAAGGATAATGTTTCACATAGATGAACTGATTGTGAGATATGTTTCGTAAAGCTTACTTTCGATCTTTTTATTGCTTTTTTCAAAGTTTCCAGTGTTTCTTCATTATTTTTTATCACAGCTAATATGCCTAAAAAAGTGTCTCTCCATGTGTATATAATTTGCTTCTTGTTTGTTACTCAAACATTTCCCCTTTATTAAGGATATCCATTTAAGTAATTAATTTGACTGTGTTATCCTTAAAGCATCGATTCCGTCCCATATTGTCAGATGGGTAATATTTTATGGGAAAGGACCCCCTTAATGAATCTACCTGAAACTTATCTCCTGGCAGTGTAAACAATCGCCACAGCTCGAGTGGATTTAATAATTTATCAGTTTTGAATATCTGCTTTTAGCGGGATCTGATCAGCAAACTTTGCAGATATTCAGTTAGAAGGAAAGGAAACAACAATAAACCAAATAGCCTGACGATGGGTCGGCTCTAAGACGCCCTTAAGTCCTCGAACAATGTATAAGGGGCCAACTATATTAAGTGTTAAGTTCCCCACTATATTTCGCCGTTATCCTGTCGCAGGACAATTGCACCTGGCCGCTTGGGCCACAAATCACTTTAATTGCCTCAGATAATAACATACGTATAGTGGTATGCGTGAGACACATCTGAGATGCTCTTTGCCTCCATTGTTCATTCAAATCGTCTAGAAAATTATCGTCGCTGCAGTGTTTTCTTTATTTCCTCTTGAGAGCACGCGTACAATCAACATTACTTTAAGATTAATAAACTTAATGAAGCGTGTTAAAAGATGTACGTTTGCATAAATAAATTTGTCTAAAACAATTAATATATCATTTAGTTATTTCTGATAAAATGGGTGACTCCTACTATGTGGGGTTTCATCCTATTATTTTAATTAATCTGGCTCGACATCAAGCTGTCACGAGTCACGGCGAATCCGGTTCCGGGTTGAGTAAGTAAATTTTATCCGCAAGATTTATGTGGCAAATCAATGCAGATTTTAAGGTCGTCATAAAGGGGAACGAATTTGCAGTGTCAACAGCGGCATAAAAGTCCCGGAGGGAGGATCGCGCCCAAAAACGTCCCGTGCAATAAAATCCCTACAATAACATTTACTCTTATATCGTCGGATTTAATCCGGTGTGTGTTTTTGCAGGTGCGGTGCAGTCGTATCTGGACGAGGGCATGTTCAACAACAGCATCGGCAGTTACCCCTACTTCGAATTCAATGTACCACGAAATGTCACCACAGCCGTAGGCCAAACGGCCTTTTTACACTGCAGGGTGGAACAGTTGGGAGACAAAGCGGTAAGTTTCACTTCTTTATGCCTACATAACCCGCGCCGTCCCGCCCGCCCTAATAAATAAGACGTACTTTACCGACTGCCGGCCGGAATGTACACGCTGTTCGCGAGTTTTCCACTTTTCCCATCCCCTGTTTGTCTACATTCGCCGTTTTCCTGTTTCCAGAAAGTTTTGTTTTGTTGTAAATGTATTTCCAGTTCACGTATTCGATCTTTGCTCTACTTTGAATACGGTGTGTATTACTGCTGTTTACTTCGAGTTGTGTACAAATAAGCTTTGAAAATACTCAGTGTATTACTACTATTCAATGTATCAGGAGTGTCTTACAGGCTTTTCATGCTCACATACATGGTTCTGTTATCAACTTTTATAACATCACGTATTTACCTTTATCACAATAAAACAATATTACATACATATGTACGGGGTGTCCCAATTCTATTGATTTTCACTGTTACCAATAAGTGTTCAGAGCCTGTTTTAAATCGTTAATTGTCGTATATTATGATACCACTGACTGAAATACCTACCATATCTAATAAAAAAAATATATTATTATTTCTTCTTATTATTATTAATATTTGAAGAAACGTAAAAACTTTTTACAGCCATTTTTTAAGTTACTTAAAATGCTAAAGATAAGATGTCAAATGTTGAATTAATCTTTAAAATGTCGTTAAAATAATAAAATGTGTGATATAATATAATATATTACCTTTAGTTAAGGTACAGTATCAGACAAAATTAGAACGACTTCCATAAATATTAAATAAAATGTTTATAAACTAAATTATAAAACATTTATTTATATTCACTAATTAATTTCTCTTAGTTCATTTATGTCCTACACATATTTCGTATTCAATATGAGAAAAACTGCTTTTATTCAGGATTTAAAAAGAAAAATTATTGTGGCCAATAATTCAGGAATATCGGAAAAGGTTATATGCAAACAGTTTCTTGTATCAAAACAAGTGGTATCAAAAACAATTAAAAGGTGTCGAGTTCAAGTGCGGAGAAACGAAAACGAGGTGAGCGAAACAGAAAAACCTCTAGAGCATTAGATCGTCGGATAAAAATGCTTATTAGGAATAAATAGAATAAATCAATCAGTTCGAGGACAATTTAGTGTCAGACGTTCAGCAAAAAAAAACCGATCTTTCAAAAAAGAATCGATAAGCAAGACTTCTTTTAGCTCATAGGCATTGGAACTTGACAGCAAGAAATTGGAAACTAATATTTTCGAAGGAATAAATTTTCGGATAATTATTCATCGCCCAGTAGACTTCATTCAAAATATGTTACACAAACTATTAAACTTGGAGGTGGCATATTTACAAAATATGATTGGTTAAAATTTATATTTCAGCATGACAATGACTCCAAACACACTGCAAAGCTTGTAAAAAAATGGTTTGTTCAACAAAAAATCAATGTCTTAAAGTGGCCAGCTCAATCTTCCCATCTTAATCCAGTAGAAAACTGATGGGAGATTGTGGATGTGAAGATTAGAGCAAATTGTTTCACAAATAAGGCAAATTTGTATAAACAAATCAAAAATGTTTGTAAGAATATAGACGAGAAATATTAAATATTAGTCCATTTACGTTTGATTCACTTCTCTTTTTTAATATTTATGAAGAGTCGCTCTAATTTTGTTACGATAAAAATTGTTAATTTTCTGGTTTTATTTTTTTTTATGGTATCGTTAACGTGACATGTTTCGTCAATAAATAACATAATTTATATATGTGAGTTTTATTATTTAAAAAAACAAAATTAGTGTTGTAAGTATATTTTGTTTATTTTTTAAACAAAAAAAGTCCGTTATTGTATATTTATATTTTTTCTAAATTTCCTAATATTGTCTATAAAATAAAATCGGTGTAGTTTATAATTTAATATATCTAGTTTAAAAAATCAAATTTATATTCACACAAAATTGTTTTTCAAATAAATAATTACTAGTAAAATAACGCTAATAAAACTTCTAATACCAGTTTTATTCTTACTGTTTTCCATATGTACATTCTATCGTTGTGTCTTTCTATATACTTTACTGTAGTTTGTTAATTTCCGAAACAAAATTTAAATTTCAGATTTTTCTGAAACAATTTACAATACAACTATTAAAATTATCGAAAATTCAGTAAAGTTGATAACTTGACATATATCACATAATGTGATATTTATTTTGATATAAATGAGAGTTGAGAAAAAGGACAAATTGGTTGATTTCGGCTCTAATTGTATTCCAGATCGAATATGGAAAAACTCACATTTTGACATATTTCGAAAATATATAATAACGTTTTATGTATTTTTTATGTAGTACAAGAAACATAAAAATGTACCTTCTTAATATTCTGAGATAATATGTCCAACATTTTTATTTCAAATGAAAACCACAATTAAATTTACCAATAAAAAATAAACTTTCCAAAAATATATAATTTATTACATGTTTTTTTATCTCTAGGTAATAGATAATGATGTTTCTGGTAAATTTAGAGATATTTAATATTGTCGTCTATGAAACATATGGAAGATAGTATTTTTCATAGGTGACTATTTAAAACTTGTATAGTGTTTCATAAGAATTAAATTATTAATTTGTCTTAATTATTGATAATTTGTTTGAAAATCAATAATTATGTCACAGTTTTTTTTCAGTTTAATGATTATAAAATTTTAGTTTTTAAGAATAAAAATACATTCAGTTGAGCTCCCTCTATAATTCTTAAATAACAATATTAAATGTCTCTAAACTTATGAGAAGTAATCGTTATATAGCAAAATACGCTTTGGTGCAATACATTTTTGTAAAAGATGAGCTTTGGCCACTTATGTCACAGTCAAAATCAATCAGTTTGAGACACCATGTACATATACAAAAAATAAATAAAAATCGTTTTATTCATTTTATAAATGTTTCTAATCTGAATCGAATTTACTCATTGAACGCGTTTCGATGCGATTCTTTGAAATCCATTTCAATTCCGCAGTGAAAGACCTAAACACGAACACAAAATATATATTTTAATTAAATTGTGTCGAATGTTGTCACGCTTTTGAAAAACCGTTGAATTTGCACATACATTTCCATTCATTTTGGTTCGGCACGTTCGAGTGTGAACGGCGAAAAGATACTTCTGTCGCGTAATTTCTAAGAAAATCTGCGAACTACTAATTAAGAACCGCTTCCAAGAGACGTCAGTGTTTAAGTTTCCACTTGTTATATATTAATCAAAGGCACCTTTATTTCTTGTAGCTTATTATCAACTGACGACGAAATTAATGGCTGTTCTGAAATGTAAGGCAACTCAACGAAGCAATAGTTCAGCCATAACATTCTGCAAAACCGATGACAAAAACTGTAAGCGCGAATTCCGCAGAAATACGCCGACTGTTAAAGTGGTACAAATGAATAAAGGCGTACATGTATATTAATAATGCCGGTCTACGTTGAAATGATTAATAAAATTGATTTATTTACCTCGTTACCAGTCTATTATGTGGATTTCATGAACAGAAAAACCGTTCAAATAGAGAAACATCAAAAATGAATAAGAGTAATTGGTACAAAACGTTGACACTTTAAATTATTACGGGAAATGTGTGCAGTGGAATTATTAATGAGAAAAATGGCCAGAATTAATTGGTTTAAATGAATTATAGTTGAACTTGTATATTCACTAGTAACGCTTGATAATTTGTCAGTGTCAGGTCTTCGCCGTGATTGTCTGTTTGTTTGTTATAGTTCCTGACTTTATGTTGCAAAAATCGTGCGCTAGATTTTTTTCCACGTGAATTCTCTGCATACGTACACTAAGTTAAATGTGTGTTTGTATGAGTGATGTTTCGGCTTAATGAAGAGCAATTATCAACTAAAATGACTTTGTTATATGCGCAAATTTTTCATTTACAATTTAAAATGTTAATGAATCACTCACGTATAAATATAAATAACGATTTTCCGATAATGAGTAGACATTGACAGGACGGTTTAATTAACTGCTGTAATAACCAATTAGATGTCTGTAAAAATCCAAGCACAATTCTGTTTTAATTTCGTTTTGATATCTAATTTCGTATCATTTTTGTATTGATTACGTTTTTATACGTTTTAACTTTGTATGTAACCAATTTTATTTTTAATCAGAACTGTAAACACTGTGACACATGATTGAAAACATATTTTATGTGAATTATTCAACATTTAGAATACGAAATTTCTAGTTTAAAAACCAATCTAATAAATTTATTTTAATAAAGTATAGTCTTCAAATTTTTACGATTTTAAACTAAAATAGATATAAATTATTTGTTACCAAGAAACTGGGGACGATATATCATTAAGTTTTATCAAATATGAACATTGGTTTTAACATATATTTTAAATTGCGAAAGCTGTAATATAACTAGAGAATAATTTGCGACTACAGTGTTGTTATTCTATTTGTTATCTAAACTTCGAAGCGTCGAGGATGTTAAATTTAGACCGAAACTAATCCCAATGTTATATACTATCTGAATATAAAATCAGTAAATAAGAGGGGGGCTTTTGGAATACTAAGGTAATATTAACCGTAAAATAGGTAGGCGACATATTGTGTGAGAATAAAGATAAAAGCTCTTCTATATATTTGCGAATTGTTCCATATATAAAGTCGTGTACAACTCAAGGAAATGTAAGATGGAATTAAACACTTCACTACTTCATTTCATTTCAACTATTTAAATGGTAATTTATAAAATAAAGTTGATGTACTCTTTGAGAATACTACCAGTCGCATTAAAATTTAAATTAAAATATTAAAATATGTATTTAAAGGAATAAAAATACAGATTAGGTTAATATTTACTCAACACGTAATTTAAATTTTTGTTCATGGCGCAGTGAGCATATTTATTTTATGTTTTTGTTGTGGAAATTGCTTTGAAAATAGACAGACGCCGAAGCGTTCCAGTTGACTTGCTTAAATCTACATTATTTTATATTTTCCTGTTTGAACTTTAGCAACCAATTTCAGCCTTTTTTCACTCGTTCGAAATCTCCGGCACTACGAATGAGAGTGTCAGGACCATTTCTTTTAAAATATGGTGTTTATTTAATAAAAAGAACAAAGTTGCTCGGATCGCCACCCCATCAAATTGATTTTGCACCTCGTTCGAACTTCTCGTTTCGAGTAATGAAATTGTGTATCATACGCTTTGCGTTAGGTATTAGAGGAAATTCTAATTCAACGTGAAAGCGTCACGTTCTATAATATTATTTTGAACATAAAACCATCAAAAGCGTGTGTAAAAGGACGTTTATTTTTAAATATATTTTTTAAGTGGTAATTGGGTAGATTCACAACGAAAATTATTATTCATTCACCAATTCAAATTCAGAACGTTTTGACCTATTCAAATAAAAACATAAAGTTGACAAGTTATTATTAAAACGTCACGGATTTTTTTAATATTCCTTTTGAGGGCAATGTTGGATCACTCGTCACTGCGAAGATAAACAAAACACCAGGACTGGAAATCTTAATGACTTTGCCAACTTTCAGAATTAGAGGAAAAAAAGAGGCAATCTAATAAAGGCCTCATTATTTTTATTTCGGTAATCTTGTTACGAGTTATACATATTTAAATGCGACTTAAATTTTTGGTGTGCGCCATTCAAAATTTAAAATTAGGCAGCCTAGCAGCTGCTTACATTCAATTTTTTTATACAGGTAGATTGTCTCCTTTATACGGATTTTAATATGAATTCTGTAAGGAAGTATTTAAAATCTAATTTTACAGAGCGTGTAATCAGAATTCAATAAAAATATTAAAAGGAGAAATTGTATTTTTTACATTTTAATTTAATCTCTCAAGGCATGAATAATAATTTTTTAATACACAACCTGCATTAATTTATATGATATTTTAATAAAGATATTAAACTATGTATATGAACTAATTTATTACAAAATAAAAGGATAATATTGGCGATTTCGTGTTATATGCATTGTATGTCACAGAGATAACATAAAGCTAAATGGTCTAATGAAGATTTATTAATTTTGCAAAATGGAATGAATAATGCATAACCTGATAACACTGAATAAATCATTTTAAATGTCCGACTTCTTTGCGGACCCGTTTCCATACAATTATCAATCAAAAGCTAAAGCAAAACCGAAACCGTCTAAATCAACTGGAGTGTGTTTTATTATTCGTTGTGAGGAATATATTTTAAAAATATTAAATCAAAGCAATTGCCCTACGACATTGACAAAGTGCTCTGTTAATAAAAGCAAGGTTTTCAGCGTTGTTCCTTTTTTCTATTCTGTCTTAAAAGCAGTTTCGTTAATCTTAATTCTTTATATCTGGAAAATTTATCGGTTGCCATGTACAATTACTTTTATAGAAGCACTTGGTGATGCTGATTCATTTCTTCTAAGCATTGAACACAAACATGCAAAAATATTTACAATTTCAATTAAAGTGGAGTATTTTAAGACCATTTGGAATTAGTGTTACACTCTAGTACGTCCTTTATTGGTCATAGGTATCTGTAATATTATTGTGGAGTAGTATAAACTGGTAATTTCAGGAGGCCGTCTGCATTTGATGGATATAAATGCTTAATGTATTTAAGCTTATTTCATTGAACGAGTGATTAGTTGAGATCCAATAAGTGTTAGGTTAAATACCTATTAACATAGTTACACTCAAAGTCCAATGATGTATCCGTGCGATTGACAAGAGAAACTTAACCGTGATTAAAACAAACATATATGCATTTAAATGCGCGCAATTCCAATCAGCACATTTCAAAGTGGGATGTGCATAAACGTGCACAAACTTCATGCACACGATAAAGCAACAGAGTGTTCAATGGCAATTTTCATCCCGCATCGAATTAACAAGTATCCATTGAAGCAGGATGACGAAAAAATCCTTGCACGAAATCAATAACACGCAGCGGATAATAGACAAAATTGCGAGAAAAGTACGGTGGCAGGGCTCGTGTAAAATTAAAGAACTCGTAAAACATAATACTATGCATGACGGTTGGTTTAAGCCGTAAAAACACAAATTGGATGAAGCCTTTAGCATTGGGTTTTAGTGCCTCCAGGCCTGCCACACTTTCTGATCGTAAAATTTCAGCCAGTACCTGTCCTCGGCTCAATCGGATTTCGCATCTGTTTCGCAAGTTCCGCCTGCATATAACAATAAACATGCGGAAAAGAATCGAATGTTTGTGTTGCATTCTTGTATGTCCGGTAATAAACTATCAGTTACTGGGGCTACAATGGAACGGTAACTAATGGTTTGGAATTTAAAACAATATTTTAAAAGAAAACGTGTTTTATTTATAGAATGCAATACGAAACGACTCGGGTGACATTTTTAGGGTTATAAACAAACTTGTGTAGTAATTGTGGAAATGGTTTGCTATGAAATTTAGTAGTCGTTAATCAATTTATTATTACCAAATTAACACTTGTCACTTTATGTTTATATTTCTGGTAATTTACGAAAGAGAAAATCCAAGTTTCAAGTTTAAACCCCACCAACAAAGCTTTAAGACTTAATTTCAGTATAATAGAATTTATTAAAGCCATCCGAATAAACAAAAAAGGGGTACGGAATAATGCGATGAGAAAAAAAATACAATTTCCTTTCGGCGGTCGCTAAATTTAATTTTTATATAATTTCTTTTGGCTAATCCCTCGCACCTTGAAATTTAATTGAAATAATGAAAATAAAATTAAAACTTCTAATTTGTGTACATTTTGAAAAGATACAGATTAGCCAGGTCGATGCATATTCATGAGACGTTTGAGGTAGAAAGCTGTGCCATTTGTGAAATAAGATTTTGCAAATTGGTAAATGAAAGTTGGTGGTGTTTCGCTCGTAATTCCCTTTAATAAATTGCGTCACTAATCGAAGTTTAAATTCGCTAGTTTAGGATGCAAAAGGACGCAGGGCTCAGCGTTATTGTTTCCGGGGAGCAAAATGTGTGTAATTAAAAGTCCCCCTAAATGACTGAAAAACCCCTTTGCCGTCTTAAAAACGCGCCAATTGATTATTTATTGGGGTTCTAGTAAGAATGGAAATTATATTTCACCCATAGCATTTCTTCAGCTTATCCGAAATCTAATTATAAGATAAGATAAGTAAATACTTTAGGCAAATTAAGGTATTTTAGTACATGTGCTGCATACATTAAGGAGGAAGATGAATTTATGTCAATACTAAAGGCAATTCACTTCCATCATGGGTTTCGCTTTAAAATATTCATGTTTCGCGTTATTTATTGCCTTTCAGGGGAATTTGCCAACGTCAAAAACTGCTTTAATCAACTTATCACGATTATGTAAAATCTGCTTAGTTAGCATATTTACCAGAAAATCTAAATTTAAAGAAATCAATGTTGTATTTTATGTGTAAACCATGTCGATCTTCAATCTAATTGTCAGACTTGAAGGAAAATTGTACTTGACCTGATTTCTTAATTAAATTTTTTAATTTATTCGAATTGGGATTTAAGATTTTAATTCAATGTTTTGAACTTTTAGTAGTCAGTCTCTCGCATGGTCAACTTTCAAACTAGATGACTTAATTACATTGGAAGTTGGCAAGTCGCCTAATCTTCATTGCTTGCATAAAAAATAAAATCTATAACTAACAAAAGTGTATTGTGCGGTGCAGTACTTATAATGACTGTTGTTTATATTTGCTAGGAAACTTTAAATTAAATACTAAAACTGTTGAAATTCTGAAACTACAGTTATATATCGCAGAATGAAACTCCATTAAAACCATATGCTTTTTCGATTGACTGACTTCTCTCCATCGCTGTTTGCGAAATCAATTTATATAATTATACGTTATTGTGTCAAGCACTTTTGAAAGTTATTCGATTCATCATCGACAAAAATCAATAAGGACGGCCGTCAAATAATTGTATTTTATAATTGATTCGTTTCGTACTTTTTTAAATTTATTGGATGCACCCAAACCGAAATTGCTGAAAACCGAAACAAAAACAGCTTATGTAATTTAGCTGATCCGATTTGCGATTTCACGGGGGCCCAGATTGATTTCTTTGCCGTCGCCGGCGGACTTTCTTTTTCGTGAATTGTTGCTTTTTATTGGATCTTAAAGTGTTTACTCGGTTAGCGATCCGGTCCTGAGAAATTGGCTTCGTGTAGCTCGCTTTTAAGTTGTCAGGCTCAAAAAGCCTTCTGTCTTTGACATTAGCCTCCCGCATCTTACATCCACTTACCCCATGGAATTTAAATACCGGCAATTGATCAACTCCAAATGGGATTTCGCTTGGGATTTTTTCATTATAGTTTTACTATGGGATTCCCCGCCTCGTTGTTGCAACAATATCATATCCGAGTTCAATAATTTGACTATTTCACTTTTTATTTCTACAAATTATTATTCTGTTATGAAGTTTTAGCTTACATTCATCAAGTCATGTTTATATTGATATAATTGCAACCGACATTTAAAAATTATTTACTAGCTTATTTAACCAACAATTAATATTAATTATTTACTACATTATTGACCACCAATAATATAATTATAATTTGCTAATTATTTTTAATTTATTGTCGTAATTACAAAGTTAATTATATTGTTTTATAGCAAACAAACAGACAAAGGTAATTTAATGTTTTACAAATAACAAAGTGAAATATTTATTAATTTTAAATTTATGTTTAGTTTCAAATTTATGTACAATTGAAATATGAATACTTTTATAAAATAACCTTCATTATATGCATATAGTTATGCAGAACGAATATTGTTTCTGAAATGTACAGTAAATATAAAATAAGTATCGATAACAAAATAGAGACCCAGATAATTACGTAGATAACATATGATTGTTACGATAATAAAAATTGTGTATGAAAACGTTCCAGTATTCATTAATGTACGAAAATTGTATATAATCGTTATGGTAATTATGAAAATAAAAACATAGATATTAACGAGATAATAAAGTAAATAATATGCCATGATATTATTTGAAAGGCCTAGGTTTTAATTAAACGGGCTGTAAATTTCTGTGCATCATTAAAAGCTGTCTATTAATGTCCCATATGTATAGTTAACAATTCAGTAGGGAGATATATTGTATGGTGTTAACGGATTTAACCGTTAATATACGATTTTATTGTCATTAAGTTTTATATACCATTACAATATGCACTTAAACACTTTTAAATTTGTTTTAATTAAAGCTTGTTGGCTTGTTGACATTGTAATAAATTGAGTTTTACATGCCTTGACAATATTTAGTCTAAAGATTATACAATAGGTAAACATTGTCACAAGTTTTAATTAGAAGTTTTGTGTACTTTATTTTGATAATCATAATATAGATACAGGCTTAAGAACAAATTTCTCGTCCTTGTACACGACTTGGCTTCTTTATACTAAAAAAAGTATACAAAAAATTGTACGATGTACTAAATTATTGTTTTTATTAAATATATAAATGTCAGAATAAAATATAGACAGACTTAAGAGACGGGTCATTAAACTAATCTGACATCACGAAATTCGTATTTAGACAGAAATATGTAGAGAAAATATGTCAAAACAAAAAAGTTCTAAAATTTATCTGCCTAGTTTCGTTCGAAACAAACAGATTTAAAGAAATTTCGTGTCGTTTATTTCGTGAGAAACAATCAAGAAAAAAACATGAAGCTTAATACCTTTTCAGCATTTTGCCGTGATAGGAAAACATGGAGAGTCTGTTAACAGTAATGACGAAAAGTGCATCTTTGAAGGAGGGAGGATACACTAACAATTTCTTTTACGAACTACACTCTAATAAAATATAATGGCCTGACATAAAGCAGATTATTCAATATAAAGAGAGTTACTTGAAATATCCTGTAAAACTTTCCCGACTAGACTGGATAATGCAGTGAACAAAGCTTAAAAGGTAAATGCTTCAAGCTTAAGAGATCACCCGTGAGAGAGCCTTCACTAGCTCGAAAGTTTTCCTCGGCTAATTGTGCAGTAAATAGAACAAAACGACAGCTTCTTATACCCTCGATCGAATTTATATATTCAAAAACTCTAAATGATTGTATATTTTCATTAAGACAATCATGCACTAAAAGTCGTGCACCGTATAGCAACTTTATATCTTAAACAAGAACAGTTAAACAAAATGCGCTATGACTTCGTAATAATGAGAACTTAAATAAAACCGGGACAAAATTAAATCTAGTGCGAAATGATATACGGACCAAGTGGTTTATAGTGAAACTACTGCTACCCCAAAACTATATCCGCATAGCTATATGCAATTATGGAATATGTAGAATGGTTTGCAGATGACATTAGATATCTGGGGAATTTCCTGCTGGTTAAAACTGCTTCTCTATATGAAATGCCGCGGTAATAACACCAACATTATGCACCACTAAAGCTTGTGTTTCTTATTTTATTTCATAGAAATACTATAAATTTACATTAATTGCCTTTAAGTACAAAAGTTACTGATGGTTAATTAAACTTGGTATATAAATATATATGTAAATTTCTACAATGTTTTACTGAATAAAATGTATGAAGAAAAAAAGAATCCTATCCTAACTTTAAAATTTTACACGCTGATTTAAAATTTTACCTTCATTAAAATTAATTAAAACCATGTGGTTACATAAGAATGACAAACAGTAAATTGACTTCGTTCAATAATTAATAAAAAATTGTTCGCTACCTTTTAATAATTGGCTAATTAAAACAGAACAGACTACATTTGCAATTAATTAAAACTACTAATTTAATGCATTAAACTTCTATTAAATCTAATTAAAGTGCAGAACCCAAAATCAATGAGAAAATAATTTGCAATAATTGGGACATCATTGTGATGAAAATTAATAAAAAAAACTATTAATTAGTTACGAAGATTTTGTACGTTCTCTAACTTAATCAACAGCAAACCAAATTCACAAACGAGTTTCTGACTTTCCTAATAACCAACAAAGTTTGCTAAACTTCATACTTCATTATTATTAAAGGTGCAAACGCTCAAGTTTCTCTCTTCTCCGTTTCTCCGATATAGAACAAATTTATTATCAAAATCGTTTCCACATTTCTATAATTAATTAATAATGATTTATGGATTACCGCTGAGTTTTAAGCAACCCCAACAAAGAATTGCTTAAACACACCTAACGTGTTTGACTAAAAGTTCAAAGCATATACTTATTGTCTAATATTTATTTTATTTAATAAAACGATACAGAGGCTTTATCCCTCAGTTGCTTGGTAGGACGAATTATTCTTTGTATGCATGTCACGGAGTTAAAATATTTACGACCTATTTCCAGGTACAGTTATAGCTAATCGATAGAAATTTATTAGAAAAATGTCAACGATAATTAAACTATAAATAATGAACAAAGCAGATGGCCGGTGAAAACTGTAATTAATATTGTTCAATAAAGGAAATGAGGTTTCATTAAAACTAATTATACACCTCGTATTTTACTAGTTTAATACAATTATTTATGGCATGATTTTATTTTGATTTTATTGTTTTTTTTATTATCTTAAATTGAATAAAAAGATTTTTTTTATTCATAAATATAAAATGGGAAAAATAATTTGAATATTAAGATGTAATAAGTGCAGTTAAAAGTTTATATCAAAACTAGTTTAACATAGTTGTGTTCAACATTAGCTTACGAAATTCATATAATTTTTTTATAAAAACTTTTTCCATAATAAAACTAATAAACTGTTCAAATACATGGGATAAACTCAAACAAGCTTTTCGAAACTACGGAAGAAAGTTTGAATTCATTCGGGCAGCATTGATAAAACATTCATGATGTAAACTTCTTTGACGTTTTATAGTTTTTTAATTGATTTATTGTCTAAGTTAAAACTGTTCGGAAGCTTCACTATACACGCGAATAACAAATGGTCTTTTTTGTAATGCACGAGGTGAATGGTAAGTTTCAGGTGCATGTTCATGTGGCAATTTTCAAGGTATGTTTATTAAATAAAAATTATTAATTATATAACAATCTTTGCTTTAATAAAAAATAGTCGATACATCATAAATATTCAGTGGGTATATGAAACACCAATAAATTGTTAATACTAAAATTTATTGTTAAAACTTTTTAGAGAATAATTGTTATTAATAATTAATAATATGAAATTTAAAAGTATATAAGAAAAGAAAAGATAAAATATTCGCAATTACCAATTTTGTTATTTACCACATGTTCGCATCCATCATTTTTCGCACATGGTACGAGCTCAATGGTTAGTTTAATAACTGGTGCAGATGCCGAGTGATATAAATAATCTGTTCCTTTTTAAATTATTAAAATTAATAATTGTTGTTAATAACAATTTAATGGAGAAATGTTAATAATTAATAATTTAAATTTTTAATAATTATCTGATATTTACATGTTGTATGTTGTATGTGTTCATGTGTTCACCATATTAAGTTTTATATGAACAATTTCAAAGTCAGTTATATAAAAATTAATAATTGTGAAAGAACCTTTACCCTAATAAATGGTGAATGATATAAATATCTTAAATAGATATAAAGAAGATATAAATATCTTAAAAGTAATGGTGATGTATGAGTATTAATTTGTTCTTAGTAAACATAATATATTTCTTAAATTGTAATGCTAAAAATAATTATTAATAATAATTATATAACAAATTGGTTAATTAATTAATAATTAATAATAATAATTTAAAAATTTTCAAAAATTTTTAATAAACACATTCACCATTTTTAACATTCTTAATAGTCGCGCATTCACCATTTTTATATTTAAAGATCCCTAATATACACAGTAAAACCTCTTTATTTGCGGGGTATATGTTCCGTAAATATGCCGCGAATACACAAACTGTGAATAATGGAATGGTAATTTATATGGGATTATAGGGGATACGTTCCTAGATGACAAAATAAAGAACAAATATATAAAAAAAATCATTTTAATTGAGGTTTTTAACCATATTGATTAATTATTATCTTCAGGCTTAGGCAATGGCTTAAAGAATTTTGTAATTTTTTCTTGCTTGGCATTTTTTAGAAACTTTTTCAATTCAGACTAATATTCAGCAGAAGCATTAGCAATTTACCTCTTAAAAATAAGACTTTATACACGGATCAATTTTCATTTCGATCCATAAGGATAACGCTACTTCCATTTTTTCTATTGCTGGATTATGAACAACAAAGCAACAAAACAAATAAAATTAATTGCTTTTTGGATGTAGTTGTAATTATACAATTTATTTGCACATTCACGATATTTAAACATTTATTAAACATCAAAATCATATTTTTTATAGCATTTTGAAAAGTTACTTTACTGATTAATTTAAAAAATTTAAATAGTTCCTGTTAAAAATGGATGTAATAGTGGATAAAATAAATTACTTTTAATATAATCAACTTATTCTTAAAATTTGTTTAATAGTAACTAATTATTGGATTAGTAGCGCATTCGCCATTTTTAACAACAGTTGTAAAAATGGTGGATGCGAAACAAAAAACTTAATTAAATCATTCAAATGAATTAGGATAAAATATTTGAAAACATAAAATAAATTGCCTTTTGGATGTAGTTGTAGTTATATAATTTATTTGCGCATTCACGATATTTAAACATTTATTAAACATCAAAATCATATTTTTTATAGTATTTTGAAAAGTTACTTTACTGATTAATTTAAAAAAATTAAATAGTACCTGTTAAAAATGGATCTAATAGTGGATAAAATAAATTACTTTTAATATAATCAACTTATTCTTCAAATTTGTTTAATAGTAACTAATTATTGGATTGGTGGCGCATTCGCCATTTTTAACAACAGTTGTGAAAATGGTGGATGCGAAACAAAAAACTTAATTAAATCATTCAAATGAATTAGGATAAGATATTTGAAAACATAAAATAAATTGCCTTTTGGAAGTAATTGTAATTATATAATTTATTTGCGCATTCACGATATTTAAACATTTATTAAACATCAAAATCATATTTTTTATAGTATTTTAAATGTTACTTTACTGATTAATTAAAAAAAATTAAATAGTACCTGTTAAAAATGGATCTAACAGCGAATATAATAAATTACTTTTAATATAATCAACTTATTCTTCAAATTTGTTTAATAGTAACTAATTATTGGATTGGTGGCGCATTCGCCATTTTTAACAACAGTTGTAAAAATGGTGGATGCGAAACAAAAAACTTAATTAAATCATTCAAATGAATTAGGATAAGATATTTGAAAACATAAAATAAATTGCCTTTTGGAAGTAATTGTAATTATATAATTTATTTGCGCATTCACGATATTTAAACATTTATTAAACATCAAAATCATATTTTTTATAGTATTTTAAATGTTACTTTACTGATTAATTAAAAAAAATTAAATAGTACCTGTTAAAAATGGATCTAACAGCGAATATAATAAATTACTTTTAATATAATCAACTTATTCTTAGAATTTTTTAATAGTAATTAATTATTGGATTTGTTGCGCATTCGCCATTTTTAAGAACAGTTGTAAAAATGGTGGATGCGTAACAAAAAACTTAATTAAAATATTCAAATGAATTAGGATAAGATATTTGTTGTAAAAGTGGTGGATGCGAAACAGAAAACTTAATTAAAACATTCAAATGAATTAGGATAAGATACTTGAAAACATAAAATAAATTGCCTATCATATTTTTTACCATATTTTAGAGGTTGCTTTACTGATTAATTAAAAAACTTTAAATAGTACCTGTCAAAAATGGATCTAACAATGGATAAAATAACTTACTTTTAGTATAATCAACTTATCCTTAGAATTTGTTTAATAGTAACTAATTATTGGATTGATTTTTACAATTTTTACCAACAGTTGTAAAAATGGTGGATTTATTTACTAGCGGTCTTTCACTTATTATATTCAATTTTATAATAATAATTATAAAAATCATTGGTCGAAGTGTCGAATATAGTAATTTTCATAATACTGTATAACATGTTACGTTAAATAAAAGAGTTATAGTTAAAATATTTAACATTTTAAAAAGTTTAAAAAATGGTAGTATTTGAAATTTTAATATATTTGGGTTATCTGTAATCGTCGACTAATTGTAAAAGCTGAAAGCGTTCCAAAATCAGCGTTGTCAGCGACGGCGCTAAAGCAACTCGTCGGCCCAAGTAAGCGACCAAAACTTATCCCTGTATTAACGCAGAGGAACAAGTCGCCTTGCATATACTTTACAAGAACTAATTCACTTAGCATTAAATTATAATGGAATAATGCAATTAATTGTCGAACTAGACCCTCCATTGCAACATAATCCCGCCCGGGCGACATCTACCGCCATTAGATAGAGTGACGAAATTGTTTATTCATGAATTTGATAAAGCGTAATGTACACTATTAGCATAGGTCATTTTGTAACAAGATCACAATGTAAATTAATCACTGGACTGAATCGATAAAACGGGAATTATTAAATTTGTATTACGGCGTTGATGTCCCTGTGATGTACAGCAATAAATACATACGCCGCACATAAAATTTACATAACACGTCGCGACATGGTGCGCACATTTTTACCGACAAATTTTAATAATTGCCCCTGCTTCAATAATCAAAAGGTTCAACTTCCAACAGGTATAGTTTCTAACAAGCTGCACTAAACTGAAAAGTCGAAACGGTTATGTGAAGGACTTTTAAAGCACATAAGCATTAATAGCCAGTTTGGAGAACGCTCGGTTGCGGAGCAGGAAAATCGCGAATGGCGTTTTATCACTTTTTTACTACTCGTAATTGTCTCAGAAAGAAATTAAATGATTATTCACACCTCACTTGAAACATAATCCGATTCAGTTTTGCCAGGGAATCGCTTTTATGCGACCTTTTCGAAACTAAGTTCTTAAACCTTTTATGGTCTGTCTTGAAACGCGGTACAGAATTAATTTGCATGGCTGTAATATCCGTTCGGATAAATAATTTTACTGGATAAAGGATTTTTTACTTCGTGACTAATTCCGTTAGCCTTTCTTAATTAGTAGGGTCTCAATGATAATATGTTAATGGGTCTTTTATGTAAATAGACATTATAAAAATTGGATTTACATATTTGGAAATAGTCTATTTACTATAAAATTTTTTGACTCTTATCAAATATATTTAAAGTTAATTGATTCAATAATGTTTTTCTATATTTTTTTGGTGCGAAATGGTAAAATCGATGATTTTCTTTTATGGAATATCCGTAAATGTTTCCAACCACAGTTCTTGAATAGAACCCAGAGGAATGCACGGTGACTCGGTGTAGGAAAGGTGTCGGTCGAAATGGATCTTGAGGTATTATTATTATTTATGTTTGAAATAAACGCATCATATCCGAAACATTACCGCAATATTTCACGGTTATTTTCCTTCCGCATTTCCCCGGTCGCATTGGCATTCTAAATTCAAATCCTCGAAATCCTTTGAGATTCGAATACACAGCCTAGAGTTAATCCAATTTGAAATGCATCCCGTGCATTTGATGCACATACATTAATTTGATGTACGGCCTATTATTAACCGATTACTATATTAGATATATTGATAACATGTTTGACATGCTAAAATGATATATTGCAATATAGTATATAATTCAATTATGTCATTAACTAAATTGTTCAAAACATTTGGGAGCGATTTCCATCAACAAACTTTTAGCGCACGAATTTATGAGCCTTTATGTAATATTCTTGATTGAACGGTTGAGGACATCGCTTTCTAACTTCAAACGGGTAATAATTACAGATCTCGATGTTTCCAAAAACTGGGAACGGAATTGTTCAAACCGAACAATAATTACTTTTCTAGTACGGTTGCTTCAGTTCATTCAAATGTTTGTATCGACTGTTGTTTAACGTTTTTGTCATCACCCGAAAATAGATTATGCGATTCGCGTTGTGAAAATATTTAAAATTTTTAATACCTGACTCGCTTATATAAAAAAAAATCGAGAATCATAATTTCTTGGTCGGAGTATAATTTCCTGGCTTTTTCATTAAGTTCCTTTATTCCGGTGACTTCCAATTAAGCTTAATTGTAGTCCTCGCATTTTTCATTTTCATTTACATTTTCGTCCAAATTGATGATTTGATATTTCCGTTATTTTCACACAGTCGACGATGTTTTTGCATTTAATTATTTTATGTCATTTACACGTTTGAAATTTAATTGAATTAATAGAATACAGGTCGGAATATCTAAAGCCCAGATATCGAGGTCGGGTCATCTACAGTATATTTTGATTAAATTTATATTTGAATGCGGAATTAATTTAACAATTTATGACGAATATTCCAATGATACCCCTTATTATATACTTTTTATTAATATCCACATTCACGCTATGATTTTTATACAAAAGATATTTCAATCAATATTTAATTAGTAGCCTTATTTAATTTAATATAGTAAATGAACTATGAATATTTATCTAACGAATGCAATATTGTAGCCGTTCTTTAAAATGCTAATTTTGTTAAACTAATTTCGTCCAAATGAAAATACACTTTCATCTCTGGTAAATGATAAAGAGAACTTCCCCGTTTAGTATCTTTTGAAATTTAACGATTTAAACTTTCTTAGTAACACTCAAAAGAATGTTTTATCTTGCAGTAACTCTGTATATCACAATAATAAATAGATTGGTCATATTTTTAATTAATCGTCTCCCCCCAAGTTCCGGATATAGAGTGCATTTGTGTGTTCATTTCTTAGAGTGGAAGAATTTGATAACAGTACAAGTAATTAGTGCACACGAAAGTTGCGTCACGAAACCGGAGCTCCTGAAGTGTTTCCATTTAAACCTTCTCGGTTGAAATTTATACTTCGAAAGCTATAATTTCTCGGTTAGAACTGCATTTATGTTTACAACACTGAAATTAGGATTATAAATTGCACCGCATATCTTTGTCTATTTGTTATGTGTAAAAACTAGTTATGAAATTTATAATTATTATAAATTTATTGCCCCCATATAATCACGGAATAAAATAAAACCATGAAGCTTTTATATAATAAAACAGTTTAACGAAAATATTTTTGACGCTTTCTTCTCAGACAGTGAACCGGAGAGTTTAACCGAATTCACTTTAGAAAAGTAAGGCTACAAAAAACCTGAAAAGTAAGTCAAACACTTTACATAAACGTTATATGGCGGGGATGTGCCCCATTTAATTTACTGTTACGTCTGTTTTAACTCCAAGAAATTCTTCCAGTGGCGATTTTTTGTCCATCAAATAAATTTTGGACCACTGTGCTCTCTCCTTCTCTCTCGGCGAGTGTCTGAACTTTATTAAAGTGTCGGGAATAATTTGGTACTGTACCTGCCACCGGGATAAAGTAATAAGAGGGATAATAAAAGAAGTTTGCAAGTCATTTTATGGCATTTCATTAAAGCGTCACCTTGACGTTGACAGAGCACAGTCTGAATAATAATTACTCTGGCATATTCCGATATCGAGTCGATAGCTAATTTTGATCCGTTACTTATTACATAAATAATCAGTGAGATCAATCAAAACCCACGCAATGTTCTTAAGGGATTTACCAATTTAATTACGAAAACCACAAATGATAATACATTGAGTAGGTACAAGACAAAGTAGGACAAAAGCTTCTGGATTGCCTTTTAATGCCACAAATTTAGAAATCCCTATCGATAATAACGAATTGGAGGTTCTCTTTTGTTCCACAATTAATCAAACCCAGCGTCAAAAAAGGTTTTATTAAATCAGATGTAACGTAAGATTGATGTTTATTTTAAAAATTCAAAACCAAAAATTAACTCAAAATAATCCTTTGCGTGGCATAATTAAAGATAACATTTCAATAATCCAATGTGGAAAAATAAATGTAAATTGTAAATACCACCCGCGGTTTATTTTAAAATATCACGGTGGAATATTTGATCCAATAATAAACACGAAGTTAACATATCATAAAGTATAATTTTTCCTCGACCTTTGTGTTTCGCCTTCCCGCCTGGTTAGGCAAAAGCTACAAAGCACTTGCGGGCTAAATAAAAAGTTTCATTCGTAACCACATTCCAGTTCATGAATAAAAAATTACACATTTCGCAATTTCGGGTTAATATACCACCCCATTGTCGATATTATGTTTGCAATTTCTATCCGTTTAAATATTTCACGTATTCCGTTTGAAACGTTTTACATCGATCTCCTTCCACAATAAGTCTTTGTGTACAAATCTGCTTACGCCATTTTTGTAAAGTAATTTTTTATTGAGATCGCGTATAAGAAATTCCCATTGAATATGATCATGTCGTTGTTTACAAAATGTTAGGCCGAAATATACCACCGTTTTAATTGTTCTATTCATTTACTTTGTCGAATTCGTTCAGGAAATAAATTTAGCCTCGCAAAAAATCATTTACTGCCAATTAAGAAAAAGAGAATTAGGGAGTTGCGGGGCAAAAAGTGCGAGACCCCAATGTCCCCTTGCGGCTGATTGTAATTTAGTTCTCCCCTAATGGCATTGGTTACATACCAAAGAAAGTGCCAAAGTTTAAAGGTACGTTGCACCGCTGACTAATTTCCTGAAATATGTTGCCATTGTTCGAAAATAAATTTACTTGCAATGCACCGCCAATTCTTCAAGGTTTTTGTACTTTAAGACTTTCACTCAAACAAGCTCAAGTAATCTCAGACCAAATTTACTATTAATCAATGTCTCGTTTTATAATTTCGTCGTTAAATTTGGCGTTTAATTAAAACATGATAACGATTTTAATGTAAAGTTAATTAAAATATCAAGTACACCAACTATAATAAAAATTAATGAAAGTTTCATAATTGTAAAAACTAATATAAAGTTTTATTATTAAGCTTTTATTAATACGTAAAATACGTATTATATACAACTCCTAAATATTTTATTTACACAATAAACTGTAATAAAAATATAAATTTCATTATGTTTACACGTTTTACATTTTTTAATTAATATAGAATAAAAACGTAATATAAAATAAAATAATAATTTTCAACAACAGTGATTTTTCGAAATATTCAATATTAACACTCGTGTTCAATCAAATAGTAAAATTCAGATAAACAAGAAAATATATTTTGACCTTAATTCAATAATGATCAAGTTTATTTATGCAGTATTTTGCATTACAAATTGATGGCGAATAAATATTTTCAATTTTGTGTATATTTTATTAAATTTTGAGCTTTAAAATTTAAAAATTTGAAATATTGAATCATTTTTCAGTTTGAATAATTTTCTACGGCAAAACTAAAACCTAAAACTTAATATTATGATAAATATCTCGAGACTAGGAACAGCGTAGGCGGAAATCCAGTCACGTTAATTAATTGGCTGTCCCAAATCCCCTAAAAATAGTCGGAGAATCCACCCCCACGTTTGCATCGTCGAAAAGTTCCAAGAGCCACTAGAACAAACGCAGTGTGGCAAATTTTCATTTTATCTTGGCAAGTTTGTATTGAAACACAATAAATCCGGCGACGTCGCGCAACTTTAATTTAAGTACTTGTCAGATCTTAAAGTGCAGACGAAAGTTTTTCTTGTTATCAAACTGTTTGAGCGGCAAAAATCAGGTGGAGTAACCGAAAGTTTGTAAGATTACTCGCCAAACATCTTCAAAGGCTCCGTGTCGAGTATACAGCGAGTGGTAAATCAAACAGGCTACTCTTTCGCTCCGCGCAAAGGTTTTAAATCTTTTAAGCAATTAGCTCTATTTGTACAGACTTAATTGCAAAAACCGCGTCAGCGCTCGCTTTTTCCGGTTTATGATTTGTTGTTAAAATTCCGTGACGCACGTTTCCGCTAATATTTATTATCAATTTCGGTTCTTCAAACAGTTTATTCATAATCTAAATACCTTCGAGCTTAAAGTGCAAAGTAAAGTTGGAGCAGATCTAATCACCTGCAGTGGTCAGAAGTTTCCGAGATTAGTTTTTTAACAACTTCAAAAGCTTCCCGCTACTTTTTCTTTTTTAAAGGAATCTGTTCTATTAAAATGGATTATTGAATGGCGAAAATGACCAGTTTCTCGCTTCCAACCGTATTTCAGTCCTCCTGTATTATGTCTATCTTCTCGAACCGTCTTAAAGAGTGCTTAAAAATGTCTCGCCCCAAAGTTTTTACGTACGAGCCTTTTTAATAACAGGCATACTTCAAGCCATAGTGTGTATTATTAAAATACAAAACTGAAAAAAATTAAAATAAATAGACTTCTCGTTAGGTCCTGAAGTGCAGAACTTTTTCTAGTCAAACTCTTTGAGCACGCAAAGTCAGGTGGAGAGCCGAAAGTTTCGCAAGATTACTCTCTACCCGTTACGCTAAATGGGGGCGTTGAACATCTTCAAAGGTTTCGTTTCGAATACACAACAAGTGGTAAATCAAACAAAATACTACTTCAGTTGTGCAAATGTTTTAAATCTCTTAAGTAATTAGCTTTATTTGTGAGCGCTTAATTGCAAAAACGACGCTGACAAACGTTCGCTTGTTCCTTCCGGTTTATGATTTTATTGCTGGTGCTAAAAGTGGATAGTCCTATCGCGATGAACAAATTAAATTCAGGTAATGTTGAACATTTTATAAATTTATTATTTCTATTTGATCATGATTAATTGCGTGAGCAATTAAATGAGCATATTTTCCTTAATTAGTATAGATCTGTATAAAATATCATTAGGGCTTATTCATTAATGTTAAAAGCTGTTTATGTAGTGTTCCGATTTTCAATTAGTAGGATACATTTGTTGTTGTAAATTCTGTGGGAATTAGTATAATTTTATGGAAAACAGACTAACAAAGTAACAATTTGTACAATATGAAAATTATGCGCATCGGTAATCAAAGATAAATTAAACTCCGAGATTCAGTTTTGGACTGGTAACGGCAATATATTGGTTATATATGCTATTAATAAATGCCGATGACATACTCATTAAAAACGATTGAGGGCCGGTCGTTAAATTAAATACGATTTTCTAAAACACAAAGCCCCGATGTAAATAGCATGTTCACTCGTAAATAATTCCTAATGAAATGGCCGCAGAATTATTATTATTATTATTGACCTACAAACAAGATATTTGTTCCATGTACAATATATAATCAAAAGATTTGTTTTTATCAGTTTAGTTATGCGATGACTATTGACTGCATTGCTCCTCGTTATACACCATATGACTATAAAATAGTTAATTCCTCTACGTGCTGGATCAAGAATTCGAATTGATATAATAATATGAATGTGCATTATAATATTTTAGAGAGCAATAATAAGTCATTGATTGTATGCGTGTACATTTCATTAATGAATGCCGATGACATGTTAATTAAAAACGAATGCGGGTCGTTAAAGTGCGATTTTCTAAAACATAAAGCGCAATGTAAATAGTGTGTCCGGTCATAAATTATTTCTAATGGAGTCATAACCTACGCGGAACCGTAGAGTCACAAAAGAGATTTAAAACGACCATATACGATTTACACATAAACCTTAATTAAAAACATAAAACGAAAGCATTAGACGTACGAACAGATGTAACATAGAACGTATAACAATTATAAAATTTATATTGTTAATTAGAGAGAAAATTTCGCTTATCATCTTGATAACTGCAATTTACATGGCAGATAAAGCAAAACAAAGTATCAAATTCGTCCTCCTGCGCTTTGGTTTTGTAGTTTTGGGTTTAAGTAATTACGGCAATAACAAAGGCAATTATTTTCCACTGGATATCAAATTTCTTGACATTGTTTCATTACGGATTCGTTCAGAGACTGGAAATTTCAGCAGATGTTTTCATGTAAGCTAATTAAAGTAGATTTAATTTTAAAATATTAATAATTACGTTACTTTGAATGCAAAGGAATTTCAATAATACCTTTGAAGGAACACCTGGGCCTGTTGCGAACAGTTTCCGTTATCATAATTGCATAATTATTATAATACAACTCACAATCCGGAAAGTGTGCAGTAGAAGTTTTAATTCTCGGTTATAAATCACTGTATTGTAAAATGTACAACATAATTTAATTAATTAATTTTAATGCCTTGGTAATCCCTACATCTGAAGGAGTATTTCAAATTGTTGAACAGTATAAGAAACCTCGTACCTGTCCAAATTTATTTTAGGTAGATGAGACAGTGCTAATTGAAAATTAAATTTTCTTTGCGTTAAAACAAAATCCTTCTTCCTAATTTAAAGATGCAAATATTTAGTTTCATAAATTGTCAAATATTGAATTTAATTATCAAAAATTCTATTTACAAATATCTTTAATACCTGATCTGAATTTGAATATTCTAAATATTTTTTAGATAATTGCTACACAACTAATTACATTTGCAAGAGAACTTTATTAAACATCTACAATACTTAAAATTAGAGAATATTTGATAAAAAATTAGATCTTAATATGTATAAGTAAATACTAATATATTGAGTAAATAATTTAATTTGTTATTTAATTTAACAAGGTCCATCTCAGCACATACTCAATTATTTTTCGAATATACAACTACACCCAATTCTCTTTTTACACGAATAATTATAATTTATTTTACATTATTTATTTTATAATATATTTACCGAATTAAAATTTGTATGAAGTATGAAAAAAATTCTTAAGTGAACTTTAACAAGAATTTTTTAAAATTGTATAAACGAATTTTTTGGGAATGTATGTATCGTGTAAAAATAAAATTATGTATAGTCTATATCCCTTCAAACTTATTGAATTGCTGTGGTGAATTCATTTTTTGCAAAAAATTTTGAGATTGAGATGGGCAAGACAAAACATAGATCAGTCTAAGGGGGCGTACACCATAAGAATTGAAACAATTGAATCGCCACCATCTTTCACTGAGTGTATAACAAACTTTTTGTGTAGCTTTATTCCTGTAGACTATTTAACATGAGTAATACTTTTTATATTAAATTAAATATTTAATTTAGACTTGACTGGGAGTTACACGAACCTCTATAGAGTAAACCAGAAAATTAATAATTTTTATCGCGAGAAAATCGAGCGACTCCTCATAACAATTAAAAAAGAGAAGTAAATCCAACGTAAATGGCATATTTTTTTGGCATAGACGAGACTAGATTGGAAATTATTTCCTCATCTGTATTGATCCAAACATTTTTGATTTGTTCAAACAAACCACTAAACCATTTCTTTAACAAGCTTGACGATGTGTTTGGAGTCATTGTCATGCTGAAATATAATTAAAAATAAAGTAACGGGCACAAGTGAATGTTTTATAATTTAGCTTTTAAATATTTTATTTAATATTTAACATAGTCACTCTAATTTTGTCTGATACTGTATATGTGGAGCATATTTGGGTGAGCTGAACTCAGAGGACGAAAGGCAGGCAAAGGTGCCAAACCTTCTGTCGACTAAATTCGGGAGAACAAAACGAATCAGAAAGATTCGGAGAAACTTTCTAGGGAGGGATTGTGGTTGGATCCGTTAGCTTCCCACCGCCATTGGCTTGTGCAGTGGTACTGAGCCTCAGTATTTTACAAACTGAAAAAAACACTTAATTTTCTTCGTCATAAATTTAAAATTGTTATATTTTAGAAGTATTATTATTTAAATATTGTTTTTATTTTTTAGTCATTTACTTCGTTTATTGTACCAAAAGTTTTTGAATATAAAAATATTCAACTTACATTTTCTTCAAATAAATATTCTCCGGAGTAACCGTGTATTTAGATTAATTGGGCGAATAGTCCGGATGCTGGGTAGTGCTGGCTACCCGCAACGTTCCTACTTAAAATTCGTACGTAATTTAATTGTTTTCAGTAATTCAGTATGTATAAAAATAAAGACTGTAATAAATGTGAGAACACAGCACACAGAACTTAAAGTATTATGCAAAATAAATGAAAACTTATTTAACTATTTTATAACTGACAAAAGCTACAGTTATCTTTTCTCTGCATCCATGGGCGGGCTTACGCTGACAACAAAATAAATTATATTATATCATCCTCGTTTTACAATAAAATGCAGAGGTGTCCATTGTCGGCCGAGATTAATTAAATACAAAGGAGCGCCCCGAACAGGGTGAGGGTATGTTCATTTTCAAGTTTTGCGAATTTATTCCATTCGAAAAGTAACAGAAATTAAACAGGTGAATCGAAGAAGGCACGTTTCTAAATTATGTCCTGGCGACGTTCAATTATTTATGACAAAACACATCCGGAACACCTGACGAACGGGTCCGCCATTATTCAACGAAAAGTAAATACGACTTACCTAAATTAAAGCTATTATACATATACCCGCTGAGTACGGCACCCGTAACATAATTAATTTATTTCGGTCTTTTTATTAATGTCGGAGGTTATTATTTTGCATTGATGCGCAACATGGGGTAAAACGTTCGCTTTTACAATTTGTTAACTCTCTACCAAGTAAATTACGATTCGCAATTATAACGTGATTTAATAAAAACATTTGAAACATTTCCCATTTGATAAATCATATTATACTACTGCGAATTGGTTGGGATGTAACCTGTATTAAGTATATTTATTTAATACTGCGCTTAATTACGTCTATCTTGTGTGAATGGAGAATAATACTTCGTTTATGTTATTTATGTATATTAAATTGAAATTTATATGTTAATGCTGACACATAGAGTGTTTTATTAATTACCGTTCGGCTTAAGGCGCCGCTTGCTTTTAAGTTGTGTTAAATATGTTGTACGTAATTAACAGGAGAATTATACGGCTTTCGCATATTGCCCGTTAATATAACATATATTTATATTTCATTTAAACAGACATTTCTAATTTAACATTTTTTCAAAAGAAACCAAAAATATTTTAAAAAATACATAATTTTATTTTCATTATATTGCTTTAAATGCTTTGGTTTGAAATAAAGTAGTATACATGGTTTCAAAAAAACGTATTATGTAATGAGAATTATCTACTCAAATTTATTTATTTAATATATTTATTTTTAATATTTTTAATATACGGGTGAATTTTATTTTTTCAAATGTAACTCCATGAATATGTTGAATTTTTGATTATACATACAATTCGGAGCTTTTTGAACCGTTTTCCTATCTTGATTTATTGTTCAGATATTTAATTTTTTACTTTCAACAATTGCAATGTTAAAAACTATTTAACAAAAATATTTTACTATTACTATGGTTTCAAAATACTAACACTGGTGTTTGATATTTTCGTTTATTTATTTATTTTTTACTCATTTTAAATATCGATAACAATTTCATATTTCAAATGGAAATGATACCATTCGAATTTTATTTTTTGTTGTGGCATATCCTATATCTAAAATGAATATTTGTCCGAAGTGGTAGAACATTGAAAATATAAAAAAAAAAAAAATTAAATAATATAGTAGAAACATTTAGAATTTAGAAATATTGTTGAAAATAAACTCCGCCGCAAAATTATGGAATTTTTCACCAAAATATTTGTTTTTGTCCGTTAAACAGAAAAAAATTAAACATCGACATAATTTTAAAACAATTAGTTTTGCACTGTAACAATATTTTACAGTTTTCGATTACGTTTAAAAACCTTTAAAATGAACAAGAGAGCAAATAATAGCAGTATTTCAAAAGAAAATTGTGCGTTAACCTTTACTCTTTACAAGTAAGAAAAAAGTCAAAATGAGATATAAAATTGACTAAATGTGACACAATCTGCGATTTCAAAAGTGATTAAGCGATTTTACGAAACGTGTACCAATGAAAGAAGACCTGGACAGGGGCGAAAATCTTTACCACATCAAGACCCATATTTGAGAATACAAGCCCATAGACAAAAGTTTGTAAACTGCAGCAACAGTTTTCATTGACGACTTATAATGTAAGAATAAGACAGGACGCAATAAGGAGAACACATCGTGTGGATCGTCTGAACTCCGCTCGAGGTTATCTTCATTGGGGAGAAACTGATTGGAGTCATGAATTGTTTAGTGATGAGTCTAGGTTTTCTTTAAATAACGATGATCGTCATAGAAAATATAGACGACCAGGAGAAGGAGAACGTTACGCTCAATATAATATAACTGAAACTCTTACTTTTTTTGGTGGAGAATCGGTAATGATTTGTCAGAGGCAGGCGCATAGGGGAAATCCTAGAACCTCATGTTGTATATTTTGCTCCATTTAGTGTTTTTTATGCAACTTGACGCTGATGAACTGGCCAGCTAGGAGTCCGGACATAAATCCGATTGTGGGACATCTGTGGGACCATACGGGAAGACAAATAAGAGTACTGCAACCGCCACCAAAAATCAACTAAAGGAAAAGATCATAGAAATTTGGGAGGACATTGATCAGGATGTAATAAGAACATAAATTTTAAGTATGTGGAGACGTTGTCAAAAGGTCATGAATGCACGTGGTGGACAAACTTCATACTAGTATAAATAAACTTAACTTGAAACATGATAAAATTTTGTTATATATATTTTTTTCTATATTTTCCTTAAAATTGTATCCTTAATTTATTTTTAAAAAATAATATAAGAAACTAACATTCTTATTTCATTTTTGTCACAAAATTATGGAATACAATTTTGCGACGCAGTGTATTTTCTTTTCTTTTTATAAAATGTTCTTGGTTATAGAAAAAGTATATGCAGAGGGATAGTTAGTAGTTTGTTTGTAAAAATAATTGCAGCTAAATTTCAATTACACACATCACATTTAATATACATGTCAATTACCACCGAAATGTTAATTCGAGAGGAGTAGTGCAAAATTATCTAACGGTGTATATTTTGAATTTAAAATCAGTTCGTTATAGCCAATAACATACTCGCCCGAGTCATGTTTAAAATGTAAATTAAATTGAATTGCAACCAACAATTGAAAATAAACAAAAACAATTAATAGTTAATTTACATTGACATGGCACTATTGTCAAATTAAATTGCCAATATCAAAATGATTAGCAGTGCACTTTAACTCCAATGTCCGAATTTTCGAGTGATAACAGCTTAGACTCAAGGAGCCACGATGTGCCGCCGCAGCGCCCCATCCTGGAAATATCGGCAAGTGCACACATGGCTTTGGTATCAGCCGCCGTTTGTCGCATCTGCCACACGAGTTCCGAGCTTGAAAACCTTATATCTCCGTGCAACTGTAAAGGATCATTAGCGTTCGTCCATTTATCCTGTTTAGAGCGCTGGTTAAATCAGTCCAGCAGAAGTTATTGCGAGTTATGCATGTTCCAGTACAATGCGATCGAAACAAAACGCTACAGATTATGGGAAGGATTGATTTTATGGATTAGACATCCCAGAAACAGAGCCCACGTACGTTCCGATGTGGCTATAGCAGCACTTTTAACTTTGGTCACATTCGGACTGGTTGGCGTTTGTCTGATGGGCATGGAATATTTCGTTACCGAAAGTAACAGGTTTGGTATTCACAGAAACTGGACAAGAAACACCATTTGTCTCTTCCTAGCTATTGTTATATTGGGATACTTCACCACCATTTATCTGCTGGTGAAAGATCAAGTGTTACCATGGTACAATTGGTGGAAGAACACTGTTAACGTGAAATTGTTATTGACTCCAAAAACTACCACACGCCACCCTTCTAAACAAATGCCCCATACTTCACATCATATGTAATTGTCACACCACATTGTACCATGCCATTTATGAATTTTGAATAAAACACTGTCACCTATTTATCGAGTTTTTATTGAGTGATTGAAAATCACTTTGTCTTTCTAGTCTTTTATTTAAATATTCAATTTATAATGGGTTAAGTTAGAGTATGTAGACAATTTGAGTGAATTGAAACGCGTTCAAAGGCTTATTGCTCAGAATCGTGTGCCCGAATTGGACGAGACAAATGCGATAATAACCAACATAAATTTAGCATAAAGAGGCATCTTAATGTGCAATGTAAGATAATGTCCTTGCGGTTATTGGCGGGTGCTGTACGTAAAAGGCAATATGGCAAATTTCGGGGACGTTAGACCCAAAACGACAGACAATATCGTGCAGAACGTTTGGCGGCTCCGCATCAAAAAGCAATATAGGCACCAGTTTAAACATCTCTTTATATCGGAAGGGGGTGACTAGACCCGTCAGCGACGGAGTCATCTTCTCCGAAAAACGTACATCATTATGCAGCTGGAAGGAGGAAATTGACGAACAAAACGCCAGTTCCGGACCAACGAAGGCAGCTGATTGCACTGGCGGCATTTCAAAGAGGATATCGTTTTTTCTGCCACTCCAGAACCGTAATCAAAAATATAAGCTTATTCGTGTTTAATGTAATTTTCCTTACAATCAGTCTACAAATTATAGTTCATTTTTAAGGGTAAATATGTTACCAATATGTAGATATACTTAAATTTATAATTTGATTATTATTGAGGTTACATTATATATTACACAGGTTTTAAATTTTCTGAATTGTTTTTGTTAATGTCAACTATTAGACAAAGACTTTAGAAGTGCAGTAATGCTTTGTTGTAGTCTTGAGAGATTCAAGCATTAGGTTGATGTTCAAATGGAACACAGTGGAGTGAACAGAGCAGTATTTATTTATGTCAAGTTTCAATTAATCCTTAATCCAGTTCTGACCGGTCACGGTAGCAGCCGAACTTGTGTATAAAAAGTTCTTACAAAGGAACTCCACTACCTCAACGACTTTTTCTAATCTCCCGATCAGATCAATGAGAATTTAATCCATTTACAATTATCCCCGTAATTGCAGCATTTTTGTACGAGCAGAGGCGTTCAATTAAATTAAAAGGATGGTTTTTAATGGTTCTGCATTCGAGAACCGTCTGCGAATGATGCATTCACCGAATGAAACTTTCATAAGACATTTTACAAGACACCTTCGCCTCGAAATCAATAAACCCCAGCAAGTTTCTGATGCGATTTGAAAACGTGACACACAACTCACGAATTAGAATCGGCCTTATCCGACCTATAAAAATATATTGCGCCGGATTCAAAATGTAATTTACGACCGTAATAAGAATTCTATGTCAAATATATCACTCCAGTGTCTGCTAAGTAAGTGTGATTATTTGTAGTTTGTCTCACGGTTTTATGGGTTATTTGACGTACGACATGAAAGATAATGTAATTGTTCCATAAACACACTCTAACGAACCGATTTTTATTCAATTTGTCACTTTTATACCCCGGCTAGTGAGTTTTCGGATATTTATAGAAGATAGATGCTTTTTCGGTGTTACATGCAGAAGACTAAACGCATTTCTCTTAAATCTAATAATATTGTTAACACTTTTATCTTTTTGCAGCACTTTGTTTTTGTCAAGTACACTTCAGCGACATTATTCCTTTGATAAATCTTTCAATAAACCATACATAATATTTTATCGATCAATCTTGGTTTTTTACGTCTCACTCTAAACTTGATCCATCAATTTTCCGCGTTTTATCGATCCGAGGGTTCGGCGGGATTATCATTTATGCTAAGCTCTTCAAATCATAATTGTTCAAGATTAAACCAACAGAAGATAACATTTAAAATCGTGCGTCATTCGCAGTCCGATACGGCCAAGTTTATAATAGACGAGGAACATGGAGATCGGCGGGAGCAAAATTTTCTCGAGGATGACTCGAATTATAGGGCCTTTGTATATTCAATTGTAGTACAAACGACGACGGATGAACAAGATAGTAAAATGCTTTGCGCATCAGTCACATTACTTACAATAAATAGCAAACAGTTACGGTGTTTGTGGAGCATTAAGGATATTTATGGCGTTGGCGATAAGCAGTCATTTGAAACTCTCGGAGATACAATTGGAGAACTAAATAAAAATAATATAACAAACTTGTCGACGCTTTACAGGTTCCGTTGTAAAACTTTAGGACCCACCGAGCAATTTTATTCCTAATGTAAAATACATCTTTCATTTCATTCAGACCAATTATTTACATACAAATATAAAATGTAATAAATTATCCAGTTGGGTTTTATCGTAATTTAAACTGAATTTGGCCTCTTTCTTTTATTGTGTTTTTCTGAATATTAGTAAAATTCATAAAATTTTTGCTAAAACGCAATTTGCAAAATTCCAATATGAAATGCAATATAAGCAACACAAATTAGCGTGGATAAGTCCAACATAATCTCCATTATGTAAATTTTTATTTTTCCTCTAACTTTAATATGCAAATAATCCAACGTATCGTTAGAAATCCACAAGAAGTTCGACATTTAAAAACAAAATTTTGAATTTTATATTATACGTAAATAACAAATTTTCCAATAATTATATCTCGACTGAATAATTTCTCGTAATTTGCATTCAACATCATGACCCAGTCATGAAATTTACAATAGGTAGATTACAGATCCCATGTGTTCAACCAACTTTACTTTTGTGATGAGTTTGTAATGTTTTTTTTGTTTTCAATTCCCAATGCATACGCGGTTTTAACCATAAACCTGCTTTTAACTTTTTAATGCACATTAGAGTTCCTCATTCCTACCCATCTTACAATTAATAGATTTTGCATTCAACTTTCCTAGCACTGATTCAAAATGCTTTTTGCCCTCGATGAAGGTTCAATTATATTATGAACATATTGCATTAGTCGTCGTCTCTTGTAATCGAAATCGATAAAGTCAAGATTATTTTAGCCGACTATGAGGGAGAGAATATGTGCGAAATGGGGCACAGCAGGGAGTAAATTAATATTGATATTTGATATTATACGTATGAAAACAACTGTAATGTTTTTGAAGTCGTTAATTCGACAGCGAAAGGTACAAAGTCAAATACCCGAGATGTTTGGAAGGAGAGCCTGAAATTTAACGCGCATTAACCAATTTATGGAACATTTTATAATTCCCCATGTGAAAGTGATGCCAATTTTAAAACGAATTAAAGCTGTCAATAACACGAAGGAATTTTTTAAAAACTTAATGGTCGAATTAGGTTTATTTAACAATGAGTTCAAAGCTGTCATTTACTTAAGTTCTTCATACACCCATCAAAAATTAATTCCGTATGTAATAACAAATTACATATTCTCTAGTAAATCATCATTATCATATGAATGAAAAGAAATATGCTTGATTATGAAAGGTTGTTGGAGTAATGAGAAATATCTCGAAATTTTGGGCAGGACGAAATCATGAAAATTCATAACGACAAGACATTCTGCTCCCCACAATGGTTCCTGAAAGAAGGTTGATTCCCTCCCCGTGTTGTGATGTATCGTAACTTAAGAATGTGGGATAATTTGAAGGGAAATTGTACAGGATCTCCCGTCAAACATGCCATATTTTAACCCTCCACCCGCACTAAAGATGAAGGGCTCTTTAATTGCATTTTACTATTTATGGGTCAATTTATTTTCCGACGCGTGTGGCTAAACTTTCTCCACTCATTTATAATACATGGACAGCGATTATTACGTATGCCATTGTTTATCCCGCCATTAGTTTTAACTTGGCTTTATTTAGGCATAATGTCGCTTTGTCTCCACTACGGATTGCTTATAAATTATCCAGCAACACATTTAATACTTTTTAAGTATTACACGACGTTATTAACACCAACGGCGGGAATTAGTGGTTTTATGGAGCGGTCCTAACCGAGGATTACTATTTAAAAGACGCAGATGGTCATGGTGGTGAGTATTCTCTCCTGGTAAAACGCAGGGGTAATTCACCATATTTGGCTACATTATGAGTTTTTATTAACTCCCCTAATACATATTAATTGTTGTTTTTAGCAAACAAAACTAAAACGCCGTTCTTAGATCTGATTATCCTTCAGTCTTGCAACTAGATATTTAGTGGGCAATACACTATATGAGAAGCCAAAATGAGAACATTTAAAGTACGATAACATTTACATTTTAAAGAGGGCATTCGCCGGTTAAATAACGCAAACTTTCAAAAACGTGGATGTGCGTACAAATAAGGCTGTTTGTTTCGTGTGTGTGTTGTTCTAATATCGTTATTTTTACGGTTATGTTATCATTTAAACCATTTATGGCCAGAGAAAAGGAACACTAATTGCTTATGAGGATACCTACTGGGTGAATAATTTTTACTGAGCTTTTATTACGCCGACGTAAAACTCAAACGGAATTTAATGAATCAGGTTTCGGTGGACAGATTAAACTAAAGAAACAAAATTAATTTGTATGAATAAAAGAGGAATGAAAGCACCGCTTTGTTAATCTACACTTCGACAATTAACAGCACCTGTAAAATCGCCTTTGTCTACCAACGTTTCGAATTAAATTTGAATACGGATCCTGTCGAAAATCTAATCACTTCCGATTTGGAGTTGGCTTCGTCGCAATTCAGGAGATTTCCTAGCCATGGGCCAAATTACATTGGCGATTGATAAGGTACACGTACCCCCTCGAAAAGTTCAATAACAAAATTGTTTTAGGGCACTTGTTGCTATTTTGTTCAGGATTTAATCTCGGAAGCGATTGCTTCGCCTAGATTTGTGACATTCGTCCGATCTTAATCTATTTAATTCGAGGACCCTTCGACTTGTTACTCAGTGGAAATCTGATAATTATTTACTGACGGCTGTCGTTACGGGGTTAACTGATTTTCGGGCATTCGACTGTTTCATATATCGGAACGTGGTCAATTGATCTCGTGAATTAATGATTGTCTCCAAGCCTGACAAATATTTTCTAATAATAGAAATAATTATTTTGCTTCTACGTACGGTTGCAGTGTTAAGTTTCTTCATTAAGATAATGAAGAAACTTGCTGTTAGTTACTAAATTTCAAGAGATATCAAACTTGCACACACTGCTGAATTCAACTATGTTGGCGAACTTGATAATAATTATAATTGTTTGGTGTAATTCAATATTTTATATCGAATGTATCAGACAAATCTGTATTGTCGAAGTATCAGGCTGAAGGGACCGCAGACCCTATTTGATGGCTTCGGCGGTGAACTTGCGAGCTTTCGGCAGCTTTTAATTGAATCATGTTTACTCGTGCGTGCAGTGGTTCCAAGGCAAGAAGAACAGGAGCATTTGTCACGAGCGGTAGTCGCGTAGTGACGATTAAAACAAAGTTACGTTTCAACTTTAACCTTATAAATCAGTTAAATGTGTTCTGCGAGATTATGAGCTAGTGAATCGTTACACCGTTACTTGGCACATTAACATATTCAAGATCTGTTTTGGATACGGCGACATTTTTCGCCGACTGAATACTTAAACGAGATAAAAGCGTCCGCGACGCCCGCTCGCTACATGCACGAACCGGGAAGAACAAATTGTTCCCTTACAGCGTTGACGCAGACTCAAACTAAAAATTTAATTTATTATTCGATGAACCATCAAAACGTGATATTTCAACATTTAGTACAAGCACTGCCCCGGGAATTTAATGAAAGGTATTACTTACCCACCTCTCCTTCATTGTTTTCTTAATGACGTTACATTTATACATGTCCTTTCGTTTGAAAGAACTTAAAACCATTGTCAGCAATTACGTTTAATACGTTGAAGTATCGTCGTTTTAGGTTTATGGATTTTTTATAACATCCCTTAAAAGTACCAAACTCACAATAACTATAATTTAGTCGAGAACCACTGAGTCAAAATCATAAATAATGAAAGGTTAATCAGTAAAAGCGACTTTACATGAGTGTCGGTGCTTATGTTTCTTGCATTTTGCTCACATTCATCCGCATTTTATATGAATCGAATTGGCTGTAAGTTACTATAAATAGCACATCCTGTATTCAGCAGCTAGTTATTTCCTCGTGCTGCGCTTGAAAAGTGCACCCGGCATACTCCGTAAGGACCTGCAGCCAGGAGAATTCCAGTTTCCCCAGGAATAAGAGCCCGCCGTCCGACTTTACAGCCGATCTCAACGGTATCGGGGAATCTTTGCTCCTGGGAGTGATTATCGCATCAAGATTGTGCCCCCGACTTCGATGGGATTTCTCCCACCTTCGGCTGTTCAGATTCGCTGATCCACCTACAGAGGATTGCGGTTGATTTAGGCGGAGCCGTTAATGAAATGCCGTTTAAATATTCCCCGGCGAGGTGCGTCGCGCGAATCGTTAAATATTTAAGTGCGGAACGTATGCAAACGTCCGTAGAATGCTGGGTGAAATTCAGCTGGGAAATGTATGCAGGAAAAATGACGAATGAGATCATGGTACGATAATTTCTCTGCCTTACATTGAATTCCATTTTATGGACAAGCAGAACGAATTTATCGCGCCTGTTGATTAAAATTTTAATAACGAAGATTGATTTTCCGGAGCTGTCAATACATTATTTGCATGTTACCCGATAATGGTATACTTTTTTTCTATTTATTTAATAGTATGTATTAGCTGTCGGAAAAAGTGATTTACGTTGTTAACGTTTAACTTTCTTTAGAATTACTTATATTCAATGAAATAGACACCACAATAATCAATAATATAATCAACAATCAAATATCAACGAAATATCTGAACTGGAATCTGTTTTTTGAATTATTTTATGAAAATCGTAGTATGAAGCCTCTTTCTAATAGTTGATTCATTATAATTTTAGGCCTATTTTCATACCCTTTTTAACTCATTTATAAATATATTGAAGAAAAAAAATGAAAAGTATAGTTGAGAACAACTTAAAAAGTTCTCAAATAATACAATAAGTTCAATACAAAAATGTTAAATGTAGTCAGTAATATCCAGTGGCCCAATTTTAAGAAAATTTGGGATCTCAGGACGAAATTATTATGGAAGACCAAAATATTCAATATTTTGTCTAAATTTTTAATCATTTACTACTCCAAATTGTAGATCGAAAATCAATGGAAATGTCATAAAAATTTATATTACAGCATAACAATGACCATACTGCCAAGCTTGTTAAAGAATGATTTGTTCAACAAAAAATCAATGTCCTAAAGTGGGCATCTCGATCTCCCTATCTCAGTTCTATAGAAAACTTATGGCAGATTGTAGACATGAAAATTAGAGCAAATTTCATCACAAATAAAACAAATTTGTTTGAACAAATCAAAAATATTTGAAACAATATTCACGAAGAAATAATTTTCAATCTAATCTCGTTTATGCCAAAAAGATGCGATGATGTTATAACTAATAAGAGTACTGGACGAAATATTAAATATTAAGCCATTTACGTTGGATTTACTTTTTTTAATTTTTATGGAGTGTCGCTCTAATTTTGTCATGATAAAAATTGTTATTTTCCTGATTTATTTTTTTTTGTCATCATTAACGTGACATGTTTCGCAAATGAATAACAAAATTTTTATATATGTGTTTTATTATTTAATGTGACAAAAATCAGTCTTGAAAGTATATATTGTTTATTATTTAAACAAAGAAAGTCGCTCTAAGTTTGTCCGATACTGTATATAATCTAGTAAATTTAATTTATCCACTTCAAAATTCGCTCAGAGTAATATAAAAAGTTATTCAAATAAATCATTAACCAAAACCATTAATTAGTTCTTCCTGTACCTAATAATTTAATTAATTATCGTAATAAATTAATGCAACAAAGAATGTAAAATAGTCTTTTTATATGTATGTAGATATTTCGTTCAATACCATCTGTTAAATTTCGGATAGATTCATTAATGTTGCACCAGCAACAGACCAATACGTACTATAGCAGTTCTACACGATTCAAGCAATATCGGATCGTGTTATTTCATTAAAACTGTTTTCGATGCAGCGAATAATTAATCTGATGTAATGTTATTATAATGAGCTACATGCAATAAAATGGCGAATCTCATTTTGAAATTAATTAATTTTTGTTCATTTTATATACCCAAATTACTGTGTTGTCCAATTTAACAAACGTTTACACACATTTATTTTCCAATTGATATTTACAATATTTATATTATGTACTATGTAAAATTTCATTTGCATTTGAATAATACTTTTTATAATAACCAAATTATGAATTTAATCTATTATGTAAACAATTCCAACTAAATTTGTTTTAACTGTGGCACAATCGACTTTTATATAAATTGAATGAAGCCGGCTTTTATGCCAGTAACAAAATAGTCTCTATTTTATAAATAATAAAATATTCAAAACAAAATGATGATTAATAATTTTAATACGTGCATAGCATATTATAAATTGTGTGTGCCAGTGTTTTTGATATTTAAATAATGCCATATAAAATGCAGGAGGTGCAAGTATAGTTTACACAGTATATTGAGTTTTCAGACTGTTAGCCCAAGACTCCTTTGTGGCTTGGCCTTCGTGGATACTCGAGCGGCATAATCCAAAACTTATCATCCGATGTGCATTTTCAGTTGCACAAAAGGCCTAGAACATCATGTCCGACGCATTTACTGCTCTCTAATGAAAAAAAAAACCAAAGCGATCTGGAGCAAGAGCGTTCACAGAAAGGACAAGGGTTGTAAACGATGTTTCCTCAATTAGTTCCAAGTCTCGTAGGGCTCAGGCTCTGTAACGCCAGTAATGTACCTCTCCCGTCTCTATTTTGCAAGTTGACAATGACGTAACCAGCTTTAATAATGTTTCATCTATTGTTCTCGCAAATATATAGCTCGACTGGGCTTGGTTCTTGGCCGTTCGCTCGTCGAGTCCGTTTCTGGGCCTCTAATTCGGGATTTGCGAATTAATAGCATCATCTGGTAATTTCATTAAAACGGTAAATAAATATGGAGACTATTCATACTGGAATTAATTAATTAATTCTTGCAACGTATTAAATCAAAATTATTACAATGTCCCCGTATCTGCTATAACTTGTTTTATTTGTAACATGATAGGTATTGTAGGAGTGACTTAGTTAATGTTACCAGTTTAGCTAACTTTTTAAACACAATTATTCAGATTAGATCATAAGTCAACTCTTTATAATCAGTTTAAATTAAATTTATTTTGTTCATAAATGAATTTAACGAAATTTTGGGACTGTGGGACCAAAGTTAGCTTATTAGACCCATAAACCCTAAGACTGCAGCGTCCTCTAAAGACAGGAAGTATTTCATTAACTGTAGCAGTGACCCTCATTAAAATTTTACTTGCAGAGTTTTCGGGCATAAGTAATGACGGGTTAACATCCCTAGGTTTATGTGAATAATAAAGTATTTAATTATTACCTATAGTTACCAAGGCAATTGTTCGCTCTCATAATTTACAAGATAATTGAGGCTTGGGAAAAAGGTTTCACAGACTATCCGAAACTAGCCTTAAATAACCATACGAAGCAATAAAATGTATATTTTCATTTTGTCAAGGTCCAATAAAACGGACATAAAATAAAAAGTCGAATCTCATTTCGGATAAGAATGTGAAACAGTTTTTCTTGTTTTCTCATCGATTAGTTTTTTTTAATACGCAGGTATGAAATCGAGTAGAATGGAAAAACATATCTTATTTTTATTTCCCACGATAAAAGTTTTTCCTAAACACCATAAAAAAGAAAAATAAAAATCTTGGCCTGTTCAACATTCGAATGTTGTCGCTTTTTTACTCGTTTATTTTACTGTGCACTTTAAATATAAATGACGACAAACTTTTATTGTGGTTGCTGTGCTTTGATACTTTATTTTATCAAAATTTACTGTACGTGTGCTGCCTTCAAACCCAATTTATTGTAATAAATCTAATATAAAAGCAATATTGTTTTTTCAAAATTATGTAAATGTTACAAAAAGTAACTAATATGAAGGTTTTATTTCGTTTTTACTGCTTTGTATTTCTACGTCACATTTTAACATATTGTACTTCACATACCCAGCTAAAAAACATTTTAAAATTTGATTTTATTTGCTACTGTCTATTATAGTATAATAATAATGTTATAACAAAATTTTTAAAAAAATGTTTTTATCTGGACTTCTATACTTGACTATTGTAATAGGGTACACTTTTAAATTCATTAATATCATATATCAGATGTCACAATACTTTTATGACAATAATATTTAATATGCACCCAAATAGGGGCGCTTATCAATTTATTTCCAGTATGAAGCGAACGTTTATTTTGTTAATTAAATTATGCGCTTTGAAATATTGTTGTTAATAAATTTTTAATACAATTCATTTTATAACGGTGAAAATTCAATGGCAGTTATTTGTCAATTAACAGTTGGTTTATACGTTTTTAAATACCACACAATCAAAGTTTCGTAATATAATTTATTAATTATTTTGTCACAACAAAAAATATATTTCATTTTATTCGCAACATGGGAAATCCTCGGTCGAATCCTCACCAACGAAGATCTACATTTCATCCATGTAATTCGAAACTTTTGACGGCCCGGTAACAATCTCTCAGCCATATGTTGTGCCATCAAAAGTTCGGCCGAAACTTTTTACTTCACCGTATTAGTTTCAACTTTGGCGAAAAATAATCTTAAGTGAATATACCGTTGCGAGTTTATGGACTAGGTGCTCGTAAATTTTATGACCATTCTCTGGATACGTGTAAGGAAGTGATTATTAAAGAGGGTTTTAAAAGGTAGTTTAATTTTCAATTTACCTAACCTCTTTGTATTTAAAATGGTAATTACTTAAATGATGCAATATAGGATTGTTTCAAAACTTCGTGCAACATATATAGCTTATTTTAATTATTTTTAATTAGGAAGATTAAATCATTACAATCATTATCCGCAAAATAATTGGCCTCACCGGGGTTTTAATGGCAAAGTTTGAAAGTGCATCTATAATTTCACAATCCTCATTACTTATTTTAATGTGTGCGAGTGTTTCTTGGTAACTTAGTAAAATGTTTCAGTGGCTTTTGCTTCCCTATATCGGATTTGCACCAGATTTTATAGAAACTTTGTATACAAAATAAACTTTTCTTATTAATACATGTAATACTTAAATTAATAAATTATTAATATGTTTAAATTCATTTTTATAACACGTTTGATAATTTTCTACATATAATATTTTATAAAAAAGAGTGCGGATTATTTTTAAGTAAATGTCATTGTGTCTTGCAGGTTTCATGGATCCGTAAAAGGGATCTGCACATCCTGACGGCTGGTATCCTGACGTACACGTCCGATCAGCGGTTCCAGGTGATCCGACCGGACAAGTCGGACAACTGGACATTGCAAATCAAATTTCCGCAGCTACGCGACTCCGGTGTCTACGAGTGCCAGGTTAACACTGAACCGAAGATGTCGCTTCCATTTAGATTGAATGTTATCGGTAAGTCATCATTTATTTTTAATTTACACGATACGAACAAAAGCACGTTTCTTGTGCCCGTAAGTTTTAGAATTCACGGACCGTTCTGTTGTTCATATATTAAAATATTCGTAAAGTAAAGTATATTCAATAACAGGGTACATTAAAATTTTGGATTGGAAAAATTTTAATTTTAGATTAAGCAAACATTGGATTTATTAAGTTCTGTTGTGATAAGAAAAGCCGCTTCTAACTTCGGCTATTGGTTTATTTTAAAATTTTAATCAAACTTCAGTAAAAGTATCATTATATACTCATTGCCTAAAATCTTTAGTCTCGAAATACCGCTAAAAGTTAAATTGAAGATTATGATTAGGTATTCCATATATATTTTTTAAGATTATGCTGCCGTGTTTGCTTCCAAAGTCGTTAGGTTTTAAACATTTATTAAAAACCCGCATTTAATCAAGAAAGTAAAAATGCATTATACCAATAAAACGAGATCGTAATAATAGATTTTATGATATTGGCTTTATAATTTTAATATTAGCGCTTTCATGGGATTACATCAAATATTTTATTGGTACTTGGCGAAGATAGGCAGGTTTTTAAGTGCTTTGTTGTCAACAACATATATATTTCACTGCAAAATATTTTATATTATTAAATTATTTTCGTTAATTCTATGACATTTATGCACATTCCTTTTTATATTGGTTAACTTAATTGGGTGTAAAAAATATTATCTGTTTAAATTTTCACATTTCCTATTTATACCACCATATATTCAAATTTATATAAACATTTTCAAATAGTATTGAAATGGAATTTTAAATGTTGTATTATTTTATGGCCATGTATTCCCTATTTTAATAAAAATATATTTCATTTTGTTATAAATATATCCGTATTCAAATTTATTGTATACGTACATATGGGGCATTCCATCGACCACATTGTAAGTCAATCCTTTTGAATTTTGCTGAATATTTTAATGAGTCTCTGTGATATTTTTCACATTTTTTCCTAAATTTCTGATAAAATTAATTGATTATATAACTTTTTTCTAGTTGTTTATTTCTAAATGAATTTTAAAAAATATATATACAGTATTGGACAAAATTAAAACGACATTCTTTTGGTTTAAATAATAAACAATATATATTTACGAGACTGATTTTTGTTCCATTAAATAATACGTTAACGATGACATAAAAAAACAAAACCAGAAAATTAACAATTGTTGCGACAAAATTAGAGCGACTTTACAAAAATTAATCTATACCATCTTTTTGACATAGACGAGTTTAGATTGGAAGTTATTTCCTCGTCTATATTGTTCTAAATATTTTTGATTTGTTCAAACAAATTTGCTTTATTTGTGATGCTATAATATTCTTATCCACAATCACCCACAAGAATTCTATTAGATTAACATAAAATTAGGAAATTAAGCTGGCCACTTTGACATTGATTTTTTGTTGAACAAACCATTCTTTAACAAGCTTAGTAGTGTGTTTATGGTCATTGTCAAGTTGAAATATGTTCCCCTATGTTACGATACATAAAACGATTCATTTTGTCTCCTATTTTCTGAATCGGGCTACTGTAAGCGGAAAACAACCCCAAACCATAACAATATCACCTCCATGTTTAATAGTTGTTGTAACTATCCCCATCACCGAGCATATTTGGTCCGTATAAAAATAGTACTTTTTTCCTATCTCTTACTGCCTAGTTCCGATGCCTATGAGCGAAAAGAAGAATTGTTTCTCGATCCTTTTTTGAAAGGATTTGCTGCTGTCTTCCTAGCATGGGATGTTTAGCATAAGCTTAATCATCTTTTTTATAAATTAAATTTAGACGAAACTAAAAACTACTCATCCAAACTGGACCATAGCTTTTCTTGTAGGTCTGGGGTCAAACGAACTCCCATCCTATAACCATCTTCTCACAGTCCTTGAATCAATTTCAGTCCCATTTCTATCAGGTTGCCATTAATATCAGTTGATGAAGTTGGAATTGAATTTTGAATTTTCTATTCTCTTCTTATTTCTCTCACTGTCAGTATATTATGATTAAATAATTATAATAATAAAAAACCGATGGTAAATTATCGATTTAATTTCAAGAGCACAATGAAAGATCATAAAGTAAAATATTGCCAGAATTTTGTAAATTGAAAAATAAAAAGTACGCAATTTAAAAAAAAAATAAAATTAAATTGGCAAGTTGCATAATAGACACTACAATAACAGAAAAAACAATAAACATTATAGGCATTGGCATCCAATTCACGTGCAGTATATGAAAAAATAAACGAAAAAATCCATTTTTTTTTGCAGTTGACTAAAAAAATTAGAAAAAAATACATATAGACATATTCAGAAGAATGCTATAACACATAAATATTTCAACTAAATCCACAGGTCTACTATTTATTAAACTATTTATTAGAAAATTTCTATCGAGTATTATTTTCACTCTTTACAAATAACTAAAATACATAAAATTTAATATGGAGTGTTCCAATTTTTCTTAACTCAATTTTCTAAACACCAAAAATCTGTAATAGAGAAAATTAAGAAAGATTGTTTAACCCCATGATTCTTGAGCTTTAATAAGTGTTCCAGTGCGATGGCATTCATAAATCACTTCCTCTGCAAATGATATTAAAACCAAAACAGACTGACAGCGCCGGTATGTCTCGTGACGTTATTTAAATTGAAATTTTAATGAAAAATTATTTATGACCCTTTTGTGTATTGCATTTTTCGGTTATCACTTTCTATACGGGATCAGCTTAATTATTCCATTAAATTGTGTAGCGGCACAAAATATGTCATCCGTCGTTTTGGCTTTTTTTTTGTTAATGCATTATTGTTATTGATACACTTGAGTCACGTAAAATTGTGTTTTGTCTGTTTGACATCAATTTTTTTATGCTCTCTTTAACAACAATTTCACGGGTGTAAGACCTCGTGGAAACCAGAAAAATGCATAAAATGTTCCGTGTGCATTTTAACGGAATGGAATTTTCAGTCCTGTTTTTTTTTATATAACTATATAAGCGGATAATGCGCATCCGAAATGAAAAGAAATTGCCCGTATAAAATCTGCAATAAAATTCCTTCTAATGAAAACCAGATTCTATTCGAAATGCAAAATAGCCACATGCAGAAAGAGTTATGTATAATAAACCCGAAACTAAGGTTTAATTAAAATTTTTAGTATTTCGGCGTGACCGCAATAAAAAAATGCAAAAACACGAAATACAACCCAGGCAAATTTTACTACCTCCGACTTTCGTGTCCGTTAATTGTAAAGGAACGATCTTTTCAAAGTGGGGTTTTTGTTGGTTTTTCTTTTGGAAATAGGCGGGATTCTTTTCAAGTGCTTTCGGACATACAAAGATTTGAATTGTGTGTTTTAATATAACAAGCTCAGGCCCAGCGAAATTATAAATTCACAGCTACAACAAAATAGAAATCACCTTTTTGTTTATTTTTTATTTCTGCGACCAGAACAATTGTCGCGGGCAACAGTCATTAACCGTGTGTTCACAATGAACCTAATACGAAATATGTAGAAAACTTTAAACACATATACTTTAACGCTGATCAATGGGGCAGGCAGTTAATTAAAGGTTAAAAACCAAAGAGGGACAACACTGTAATAATCATTAGAAACTTCGTATTCACCCAGACCCAATATTATTCGTAATCTTGCAGACCTTCCACAACTTGTCACCCAATTAATCTTCATGGAAATTAGTTTTGACACTTACGTTGAGATAAACTGGATTACAAAGGATAATCTGCAAGTTTCGATACAAATTTGGTCCGCGTTAATACTAGCACTACGTCTGGATTGGTGTATGCGAAAACTGTAAAGTATTACAAAATGGAAAGATCGATATGTCCGATATCTGGTGTATTTACGTGTCAAGTAAATGTCGTAAAAGCAATGGGACCGGCCCAACATGATTCTGATTATGAACCAGAACGTGGCCCTTGAAAGCATATTTCACTACTCGCACGGAAAACATGATATCTTATTAAGCTGTTAACATTTGTATTACCGAATCACGTCAAATTATATTACTATGATTATGATGTCGTAGACATCATAGCCCGCCTTGATAAAGTCACGTGCACGAAAGTCTTACTTCATGTACAACACGTAACCGCTGAATGTTGTAACTCACTTTTAAGTTAAACAGGGCGCAAAGAGCAAGAAAGAATTGCACTTCAATTTCCATACGTAAAACTCCACGAAGGTTCTTAAATATACATACATACCGGCGGTACAGTAAAACACGAACAATCACCTTTCCACCAAATTAATTTCCACTTCAACTCTGTAAATTTCAAGGGACCAACTTTACCTCACTGATTACATTTTACTGTGCAATTTTTACTGATCTTAATTATTTTCTCATTTTATATTTACCTGTTTAACATTCGTTTTTGTGTCGGGCAATTTTCTATATTTTTAAATAATTATGTCACATCATGTGAAACTTGACGATCATAAATATGTATAATTTTAATTTCATTTCTAAATTTAAAACACATATATGTATTTACTTATATATTTGAATAATTAATCACCTCATACCATGAAACGGATTTAAAATTAGAACCATATACGGCTTTTGTTTGCCATACTCCAGTCATGTTTTATAAATTACATATTAATTTAAATCCATGAAATATTTATGAATACATTTTCTTTGTATAGATTAAATCGCACTTTAAAACCTGGCAATGTCTAAAAATATCATACGTATAATTTTGTGTTTAAAATGCAAACAAAAATAAACAATCGAAAAGACACAACGCGTCCGTTTTATTTTTCTTTTAAATTATTCAAAACAGCTTTATGATATTGCAGTCACATTGATTGTGAATCAATACCCGAAGCTTTTAAATTGCACTTAGTTAATAAAATATTGTCGGCAAAAAGGTTGCATCATCTATAAGTAATCAGCGAAATGTACTCCTTTTAGGGTATCTGCAACGCAAAGAACAAGATTGTATAAGGAGCAGGGGGATCCGTTTCCGACTTATTTACCTAAAGATATCGACTTAGTCGGATGGAATATTTTTTAACTGGCGCAAACTTAATCCGCCCCTGTAAACCTATTCGTCGTCCTTGCTCTAAGTCTTCCAAGCTATTATAGAAACCAGTTCGGCCGATCCATATTCCTCAGCTTTAATATCTTAATCTATAACAGTGCTCCAGACGGGTTGCCAACTTGAACGGCCAACATTTTGTGCGTTTCCCCGTCCGAGCGACTGCTTAGAGATTGAATATTATCTTTTTATTATTTTAAGAAAGAGAGATGAATGTTTTTTGTACTTTACATAATTTGTTTTTCTTTTGCCTGGAATACATTTATGTAATCCCGGGATAAATATTGCGGTGTGTTCGGATAGACTTCTGTTTGTCGGACTTGGGAACTGTCTTGATGTATTTGGGTTAATACTTCGCATGAATTTTTATTCAAGTGTTACGACTGGATTATGTGATATAGATTTTTTTAACTCGCCTTTTAATTTAATGATGTCATTAAAGTCGAATATTTCTGGTTAAAACAATTTATCTAGTCTGAAGAGTTTGAATTACTCTTTTAAATTTGCAACAATATACTGGTCTAAATTATGAAAGAAACTGATTATTTTTATTAATCTCAATTTATGAGAACCTCTTATACCGCTTCAAGATATTTTAATAGAACCGATGTTTCGTTAATATTTTTGTCAGGAAGTGAATTTCAATATTTTTTTTGTTTATATTTTGTTGAACGTTGAACAAAGAAATGAAAGACTTTAAATTTACAAGAAATAAATTCACTTTTCGTCAAATATTGAATATGAAAACACGTATAAAGATCCTCGATAAACAAATCCAAATATGAATAAGTGCATCAGACATATCGATAAATAATCCAACAAAATCATCATAATTAACCAGGAAATGTCCCAAGGTTTAGGTACAGATGTTTTTAATCGAATTGTGAGACGTCGGTTATATGAAGCGGGACTCTTTGAGCGCACAGCCGTGAAAGAGCCTTATATATCCAAACGAAACCATAAAATCCAGATGGAGTTCGTCAGAAATCGTATGGACTGGACCCCAGTTGATTGAGTTGATTTTTGGATAAGTTTTGGTGAAAGTTCTCCTGTGGCCCTCACAGAGTTTAGGTTTAAATTCAGTTGAACATCTGTGGTACCATTCAATGAACAGGCGATGTCGAGAAACAAAATAGTTATGCTAACAAATATTAAATAAATAAACTATTTTCAAATTTATTTTATACAAATGATACAAATTGCTAAAAGTAATAAAAAACTAATATCTTGTAAAATAAAAAACAACAAAATAATTAAAGTTTTATTAAAAACATTATTCTAAAGTAAAATAAGCTTTTAAAACTGAATACTGAGCAAACCTTCATTACCTTATAATTTTTATTTAAATCGACTCGATTAAACTTTCCACTAGCGCCTGTTTCATTTCAAGCTTAGTCTGTCATAAAGTTTATCAAAAACAGTAAAACCACAACTTGATCGAAAGCTTATTTGAGTGTTAAACAACACAGTGTTTTTTTATATTGAAAAAGTTGCGTTGACACATTTTATTACACGCATTTTAGTTGTAGAAGTAAGTGTCTGAGAGGCGTGAAAAAATCCGAGACGCTGACAGGGTTATTTCGTTGATATTAGTTTAAATCCCGCAGAAAAACGTAATTGTCGAAATAAACAGCGTCTTTCTCTAGAACACAATATCTGAAAAATAAATGCCCTGCGCCTGAGAATAATCCCTCGTACAGTGTGAAATTGGCCGGGAACCGAAGGATGAGAGTCTTTCCCGAGTAAACTCTACTCTCTGGGGGCTGACCAGTTCGGTTGTAAATTACGGCTATCGGTACAGAATGAGAAATGTCCTGAATGTGGATTTTGAACAAATCCGCACATGATATTTCCCACCTTAGATTTATCCTTGATCCTCTTCAGCCAAAACATGGCCGGTTTCAATCTTCCGTTTGGACCCTGGGTTTGGTCTCCTGATAACGCATCGCAAATCCTTTCACAGACATTAGACGCAGGGACTTGATATCGACTCACTAAGCAAATCACATCAAGGATTAGCACCGCTTAGCTCTTGGCTGACAGATGTTTCCCTACAACATAAAGGATCTAATTAATCGTTTCTGTTTATTTATATACGTTCAAAAGTTGCTTATATGTAACTACACTACTTTTTACAAACAATATTAGATCCAGCCGTCTCACGTTTTATTATATTCAGAATTATTATCCTTAAGGACATGCAAAAGGTGAACGAAATTGCAAGCTTCATTTTATAGCTTATACATATTAGATTATAAATTATATGAGAAAATGATCTATGGGAACATCATGAAGGTGGTGCTTTTTGTAACAGCATTGTTAACAAAATATATTATAATTACCCTTTTAATCCTTAATAAAATTTAATAATTTATTATTTCATCATATTCGTTGCATAATTAATATATTAATTTAACATATTAATCATCAGTTTTAATAATTTTAACCGTGTTGCCCAAAATTTATCTCAAATTAACGCAGTAATAAAACGCCCAAATTAAAATGTAATATAATAATGTAATATTTCATAATTGTTTAATGGCGTGATAAATATGACACGAATGGATTCGAAAAATATTCAAAAATTCGAATTATTCAAAAATTTATTATCTGTAAATTTCATAGCTGAATAGTCCGATATAATCACGTAACACTATTAAATATTAATAAATTGACTTTCCTTAATTTATTCATTCTGGTTATGATTCTCAATTATAAGCTGTATTTAAATATTTTTTATATATTTTTTTATTTTTTATATTTAATGAAAGTTTGTTTTATTGAAATAATAAAGTTGATTTATCGAATAAATATTGAAAGCTAGTCGTGGTTATTTATATCTGGATATATCGTTTTTTATCAAATATAAATATTTGATACCACCTATTTCATTTTATATAATTCGCAATTTATAATGCGATACAAAACTATGTTTATTAAATTAACGCATTAGTAAAATGACTAAATAAAATGTAATACGTAATGAATTAATTGTTAAACTGTTTGATAAATTTGTCACAAACAGGCTGAAAATTATTTATGTTAGAATTAATGGTAAATGGGTCATAAATTCTCTGCAAATGTAGAATTTACGGTAACAGCTACATAAAACCATAGAATCACATTAATAATATATTAATTTTAAACAGAACTATATAAAATAATTATTTATTTGAATTTTATTAGAACAATTTTTTTGTTTGTCGATGCTTTAAACATGTAAATTTAAATTTGTCTGCTTTTGTTAGGTATTATTCTACTGTTAAATGGTTTATAAATTCAAGTTCACTAATCATGAGATTAGTACAGCTAAGCTTCAAGGAACATATGCTAATATACAAATTGTAAGCATTACCTGAACTACAGACAAATTTACATTCATATGAAAACAATTACAAATCACCAGCTCACTGAAATGTATTTTATGACTCCAATACAACTTCATAATTGTTTAGTAGGTCATAAAATTTGTTATTTTCACCATGTCCATTATTAGAATTTCTTCATTACGTATCTACATTCCTAGAAAAATTGTCGAAGATCGAATTCACATTAAGTACTTTTTAAAAAAATGGTGGATTCGCGGTTTCGACAATTCCAACAATAGAAAGTAATTGACTGTGGCATATGTGATCATGTTGAAATACCACTTACCGTCTGGACTGGCATAATTGATTGGACAACCAATCAATCAAATTTGCACTTAAGTAAGGTCTCCCGTTTGTTTTCAGAAGCAAAAGCCCGCATCCTCGGTCCCAGCGATCTTCACGTGAAGGCCGGCAGCTCGGTGTCGCTGACTTGCGTCATCAATCAAGGACCGCACGATCTGGGGACCGTGTTTTGGTACAAAGGTGACGATATGTTGCAGCCAACTCTACCACATATAAATAATGCCGATACCTCGCTCCTCACCATACAGGTACTGTCAATCACACTGTCCCCGCCGATTAATGGCCCAACTGTTGGGCGTTTGATAAATTATCACTGTGACTCTAATAAATTAATACTTAATCTGGATTTAAATCGGAAAGACCGCGACGGCGGTTCAGATCCCCAATTTGTCTGCTTTACAGTAGGGAGTTCGAAAGACCTCTACCCTTTTAAATTTATTTGTATATTTTTGATTAAACTTTTCTGTATTTTGATGTGCTGTATTTTTTGTATCCACTGTAATATTTTGAATTCAAGTATGAACTCAGTTTTGACCTATGACTCATAAATTTTAGAGAAGATTGGAAGAATATAAAATTTAAGTAACCTAAACCATAAGCAGTCAACGATTAAAAAAAAAAAGAATTATTTTTACATTACATTACAATCAAATTCTTGACAATAATCAGTTAACATATTTGAGGCCCACTTCCACCTCCTCCATCTGAGCAATCTGGTGAAATCTTTAGCTTTATTCATCAAAAACTGAACCAAATGGTAATGAAGAAAATGTAGCTTAAATGATCTTTTAATCTAACGTTTTATAAGATTGAAGGAACTCATCTAGATCTCTGTAGTTCTCCGTTTCCGATTACTTAGAATCTTAGAAATTACTACATTTTTAAAGACACTCAACGTCATATTTCCTTTCCACGAAAGTTTATCTTCAAAATTTTGGGATACTCCCATTTTAATGTGCAAAGGAGGTACATAAATTTTCTGCTGCTCCTACTTTGATATCAATCAAAATATTGATGTTCTCTAGAGTTACAGTGGTAGAATTATTTAATTTTTTATTAATTCGTTTTAATAAAACATTTTGTACTTACATATATTTAAGGTATACAGAATAGATTCAATTGTTTACTAAAATTAAAATTAAAAATATTAATAGCTTTCGTGACTTGCTAATAATAACCTGTCATATAACTATAAGTAACAAGTTGAATTAATTTAATTTATTTTAGTATGTATGTAGTTTGATAAATTTCATATTTGCTGCATATTATTTCTATTGAAATTAATTGTAATAGGTCATAAATTTTACATTAACATGGAATTTACGGTAATAATTCTAAAACCATAAATCAACATTTCCAGAATAAATATAATTTTCATCAAGTGAGTAGGGAATATTAAAACAGCATTATCAATGGTTTTGAAAATATTCTCCCTTTGTGTTGTGTTTTTGGAATAATGACGTGTTATAAACAGGCGTCAATCAAGCCAAAATTGATTCCCCCCTAATTTACCAAATGGTACTCTGAAATTAAAGGGACTAAGTAGATAATCGAAGCGTGTGTCGCGACCAAACACGGCTAATCCGCTAGATGTTATTCCAGTCACGTCCGCCTCGAAACCGGCCATCTTTAAGACCGATCCTCATATGTTACAGAACCAATGGACCGACGGCCTCACATCCAGACTGCACATCTCTAGTGTCCATCTATCCGATTCGGGGAACTACTCCTGCGTCCCAACAATAGCGGCCACCGCCAGCGTCAATGTGCACGTTATTAATGGTAAGCAGTCTCCTCAGTTTTCAGTAATTGAAAAGTTTGCCGCAACGCCACAATCCCATCCAATAATGATCGAACTGTCTTCAATAATACAACCAAATATCCACATAAAAAGAGTCTAATTTTAAACTATCTCTGAAGTGATCTAATCTGTTTTGACTGACAGAAGATAGATTACGTAAAACTACAGTCATAATAATATTTTAATTTGGGATTGACAGTTTACTAAAAACACCCCTTAAAAAACTGGCACAGCATATCAAAATAAAAAATCAATTTTCCCTTTTTCTCCGAGTGAAGGGGACAGAACAGTACAATATATTAAACCCCACATGCGTTCGTATAATTCAATTTTTCTTGTCGTGCACTCAGTGACGTAAAAAATGAGGTCGACCCACTCTGAACTTCGTCAAAGAAGTAAATTGTACATTGTACGAGTGGGAATGTTTCTATTTGCATCCAGTGAGATTATTTAATGCAAAAAGTCCCGGTGGCATTCTGCAGGGCGAGCTTTTTACATGTCTAATATCATAATCGCCATTATTCGCAGGTTACTTTGATAATTAGATATTTCGTGGAATTAACGCCCGGAATTGCACAACAGATGTCTGTTCCACTTTAAATAATTAAAGCACATGATTAGGAGTGCACAATATGCTGCACGTATTTATAACGCGCACCAGTTTTGAACTGGCGTGACTAAAGCGCACTTAATGCACCTCACCTACCTGTATATTAAGTTATCAAGAACGCCGGTAATTTTACAAAGTTTGTAATTGCAAAGCGACACGTATCGTGGCGATAAAGAACTTTTTCAAATTTATAATTGGCATAAATACTAATATGTGTGGATTTTTAATTATGTCAATTATCTCTATCTCGATCGTCGCTGATAACATTCTGAGAGTTTCCATGTGTTTCTGAAATTAAAATAAAAAACAATAAACTCGTCACTTCCAGGAACGTAACATATAATCAGCAATATTTATTTATTATCGATAGTTTTTATTGAACAGACCAAACTTGATAATTGATCATTATGCATGTAAATTTGTTCACTCAGTCTGGTTTATGTTAAACTATCGTTATTAGCAGATACATACTTATAGGTAAACCAATATATGCAAACAGCATGTAGACAAACGTTATTAAACAGGATTTGAGTCGGTTTACTTAATCACTCAATTAATTATTGACTAGCTTAATGCTTCTCTGGCTACAATACATTATGCTTTGTTAAGTTATGCATATTTAAGATATATTTGCACGTAGGTTATCTTCCTTAAACAGTTTAAGACAAATATCACTTTAAAATTATTTTCCTGTGCGTTGCAAAAATTATAATCTGGTTGAGAAGCGAACTTCTTCATGAAGATTAACTATTTATTTTTTTAGGAGAACACCCAGCGGCGATGCAACACGGCAACAAGAACACGGCGCCACTTCTCTCACTCCACTGCACCCTTGTATATAGCATCTTCGTCATCATTGTGAAACACATCAGATGAAAAATCCCACTGTAAATAAAGGCAAAAAAAATCATTTATCACCAGGTCCCAGCAAAGAAAATACCGTGAACTACCCGTTACAAAACCGTCGTCACAATGTTACAGTTTCCAAATTTGTCATTTCTCATGTTTTGACTCTTCCTACCCCCCTTAACTGTGTATAAAAACATATCTTTACGTTGTATATTATAAAATGGAATATGGATCACCTCTAACATTTAATTCACCGCGACCCTGTCTGGACTTCATCAACACTATTACTATGACTATCTTAATTTTGTTAATAATTCATTGTAGATATTATTTATAGTAACTCGACTTTTTGTATAAATAAAATATTAAATGTTTAACTCATAGTTTTTTATTTATCCCCAAAACCCTTAAAATTCTAATTTAATATGTGAAGCAGGTTTCAAAAATTTCATTTTTGTAACTTAATTAAAAGTTTTTTAAATTGTGAATAATATTTTACACACCTAAATACTTTGACGCTCATATAAATAAACTTACATAGTGTCTCTGATTATTGTTGTGACAAGAAACAAATTGATTGGTACATTTATTTTAAACTAATAATTAGTATATAGTATGCTAAGATTATTAAATTATATCAATATCCTTCAAACATTTCTGTTCTAAATGTGTTCACAAAATATTAATTTTTAATATTTTCTCTGTAAATGTAATTAGTATGCATCGGGTTGTATGTGTTTGCTTATTCATCCCAATCTTTCTGATTATTGGATACTTTCGTAAAAATCTAGGGACGGTGCTCATTTACGCTATATTGGAGCGGGTCGGGTTTTTCCCAAATTACTTTTACACCTACTATATTGGAGTTTTTATATCTTTCTCCGAAAGAATGTATTAAATTGACTTTAAAAAAGGATAGGTACCATGATTTTAATTTTTTTTTTTTATTATTTTTATCAAAGCATATTTCAATTTTACCCTTGGGAATATCAAATTTCATAACAACAGTGTATGTATGTATTTGAATATCGATAATATCAATAATCAAGAATTGTAGACGTTAAACATTTTTAATTAAATAATTATATCATTTATTTTTAAAATATTTAATGAACTGACTTATTTTATTTTATAGAGGAATATTTGAAAATTTAAAATAGCTGCCGCCATCTTTTGACCAATTAAGTAACTTCCGCGCCATCTCGCGGAGCCACTGTGAAACTAAAGTTATAAAGAAATCTAAAACATAATATTTAATCATATTTTAATTTTTTCACATAAATTATTTAATTTATATTGTTCTTATCGTTCCAGTTTGCACTACAGTTTAAAGTTAATTGATAATATTGAGAATGAGTTGTCCACAATTCAATTTTTTTAATCTATGGAACAAAAATGTCAACGAATCGTTTTTGACATTTACAGTATAACAGCTGACACCCCCAAAAATGTTCTCCAAAAATGGAAAATTATAGGAGGAATAGATGAAATTCATCGAACCTAAAACCACGTCCGGTAACTTTAGATATCCCATTTACCGATAATTTCCACTCCCGCCAGTTATTGGTTGTTACATTTTTGCACAGTGTCAGTGTTAGTTTTTTGGATTTGTTTATATTGTGAAATGAGTTAATAAAATGATGCCAATTAAAGATAATCAAGATGTGGCTTGTTTCTTTGTTACCAAACATTCCTGGAAAGGAAGGTGAGTTCGATAAATAATAAATAAGATCTGGTGGTTACATTTATACAATTACAGGTACAATAGAATATTTTCCATTGGAACCATGGGGATAACAACTTATAACCCATCCAACTTGGAAGTTACAAATAGATGGGCTTACAATGATGTAATATCAGTCAGTCCAATTAGAACAGGCAATGCCCCCAATGAATTTCAAATCACCATGAAAAAAGATAGGAAAATTGATAAGATGACATTTTCCACAGACCATCGAACACAATTAATGACTGAGGCATTAAAATTCAGGCACAGTTTTTTAGAAAAGCCCAAGGAAATTTTGGTATGTATGCATGCATATGTATTTTAATAGTTTTATTTATGTAATATGATCTTTCAGAAATATCATGCCTACAAACATCACTGGTCTGATGTTAGATTACCCATTATACTTGAAATAACACCTTATTCACTTGATCAGCTAGATCCTGCCACAAATTTAGTTCTTGCCAGTTACAATTTTAAGGATTTTGAGGGTATATGCACTGTATCTGATTACCCAGGTATACATTCACCTGTTTGATTCTTATATGATTATTTACATATTTATTTTGTAGGAGGTTTTGTGATAGTATGTGGTGGATTTGGAAGGTTACACCTTTTCCAAGCAGTTGATTTTGAACAAATAAAAGGAAAAATTCTAGAAAATGCTGTTACAAATTTAGGAATTAACATTAAAGTATTAAGCACTCCAATTACTTTAGAAGATTTTCAAAGCCAAAGATTTGGAAAATTCAGGTTAGTAGTCATATAAAATGAATCATTAAGTCAATGATTCATGAAATATCTAATCCATTTATAATAGCATTTGTAATTTAATTGCTTCAATTGTTGATAAATTCTAATATTTTAGTGACGATGAATTCCAAACTTCCGTTTCTGAGTTTTCTGTATACAAAATACACAAAGCTAGACATCCTGAGCCTGTGAGAAGAACATTGTGTTTGTCTGAAGCATGTTTGCTGGAAAGAGATCCTCAGACATATAGTGTGTGTACATTGCAACCACTAAGTAATATATTCCTATTAGTTCGAGACAATGATAACCCGCAATTATTTAGCATTGAATACATAAATGGACAAATTAGAACATACACCACAACTGATAGGTGAGAGAAAATTTTTATGTACAATACAGAATCAAGTAATTTACTAAGTGATGTGTTTCATTCATAAATTATGAAATTGAACTTGAAAAATTATTGTTTTAAGTGTTTTATTGATTATTTTATTAACATTGTGTATTTATATATCCTATATATAACACTTGACAGTTTTCCCCATATTATAATTGTCTAATTAACTCTATTAACAATTTTATAGGGATTCATTATTGGCATCCCTATTAGATGGTGTAAGAGCCTCAGGTAACAAAGATGTGCACGTCACTATGGTTCCTAGAGAAAGAGGCCTCAGATTGGGGCCATTGCATTTACCGGTTGAGGAAGAAGCGGAAACCTTACACGTTAAATTCCTCCAAAATCCCCCGCCAAACAAGTCATTTGCCGAATGTGTCCGCAGATTTAATGCCAACGTTCCATATAGTGGTCTCTTGTACAGTGTCAATCAAGACGTAAGTGCAATTTGATTTCTTAACGAATAATTACTTCAGTTTCAATTCGTTTTAGAAATTATTCTCGGAAAATAAGGAGAAATTGATAGTGGCTGCCCTTCAGTCGCTCGTGCAAAAGGAAGGTGATCAAAAAACCATAGCATCGGTAAATCTGGAAGCGCAGTTTCACGCACTTAGGCGATTGGTGGCCAGTAAAGTTGGTTATGCCGCATTTATCAAATTACCAGGGTATTACTATTTAATTTTTTGTCATTACTACTGTTTAATTTGTATTTTATTTAGTTTTCGAGAAGCAATAGGCATGAAGGTTGTAACAGCTTTAAAAAGGAATGATTATGGAGTAACCCATGCAGCAATAGACATGATATGCGCCCTGATGCATCCCATGCATGACGACTATGACCTAAGGCAGGAGCAATTGAACAAATCATCGTTGCTGCAGACTAAATCATTCCTGGATCATTTACTAAACATGTGGACAACACATATTGTAAGAACAGTTAAATTTTTATGATAACATCAATTTGTATTGAAATTTTAGGCACAAAGTACAGGTGCTCTAGTAGTGTCGGCGATGCTGGATTTTCTTACTTTTGCACTGTGTGTACCCTACAGCGAGACTACGGATGGGAAACATTTCGACTCGCTTTTAGAAATGGTTTCGGAAAGAGGTCGAATGCTGTTTAGATTATTCCAGGTATGATTTGGATTTTATCTACGAAGTTTATTCGTTATTAATCTGTAAAATAGAAACATAAACAGAAAATAAACATTTCTTCGTTTATTTTATTGGCTATTCACAATGAAACAATTACTTAAACTGATATATGTAACATATATTGCTGGAAAACATACATAAAGTTTCATTGCTGAATATGTTTACTATTCGTTACAGCATCCATCAATGGCAATAATTAAAGGGGCCGGTTTGGTAATGCGCGCCCTAATTGAAGAGGGTGAGGCAGAAGTGGCAGCAAAAATGCAAAATTTGGCCCTAGCCGAGGGTGCATTGCCCCGTCACTTGATGGCGGCGCTCTACACCTCCGGTCTGGACGGTCGTTTGCTCACACACCGTCAACTATCGCGTCACCTTATCGGTCTGTGGATCACCGGCAATCCTACGGCAATGGGGCTGCTCAAAAGAATTATGCCCACGGGTCTAACCAACTTCCTCGACTCGAAAGAAGAGATCCCGGAGTCGGCCAAAGAACAGGAGCTGTTGAACTATAGAGATAACTTAAAGATGGCCCAGGATCACGCCAGCAAGTCCAGGAAGAATCCCAACTGGGCGGCAGTAGAGCGACAACTCAAGATAGTCGAGAAAAAGATGGAACACTACACCAACCTGGCACTTCAGCACTGGGGTTCAAGAGTGGGAATAAGCCTACCCAGGCAGGAGAACAACAAAGAAAGACCGATTGTTTTAAGGAGACGCAGGGAAAGGATAAAAGCTGAGGCCAATTGGCCACTCTTTTATTTTCAGTTCAACCAAGATCACGCACTTCCCAATTTAATTTGGAACCACAAGGTTAAATATGCAGTGTCTTGTATTGTTTATTTTAAAAACTATTGTTTCCATTTATAGACTAGAGAGGAGTTACGCAGTGCCTTAGATAATGAAGTGAGAAACTTCGCATCCGACAGAGAATTAGCCGGATCGGCTTTGGTGGCCTGGAATCATCAAGAGTTTGAGGTAAACTATCAATGTCTGGCTGACGAAGTGAAAATTGGTGATTACTACTTAAGACTGCTTTTGGAGATGGACGCTACCAATGACGACTCTCCTATTCGTAAAACGTAAGATGAAATAAATTCAAACTGACTCGTTAAAATGTTAAATTTCGATATATATTTTTACAGATATGAATTTTTTAACGACTTATATCATAGATTTTTACTAAACCCAAAAGTAGAAATGAAATGCATGTGTCTTCAAGCAATGGCTATAGTTTATGGAAGATACTACGAGGATATTGGACCGTTTGGTGACACAAAATATATAATAGGAATGTTGGAAAGGGTAAACATTTATAGTTATAGTATTTATACCTTTTAATCATTACAATAAGTTTTAATAATAATTAATTTATCGTGCATATATTATTTTATAAGCATTGTTGTAATGTAAATCTAAGGAATAAGAAATATTGTTTTAGTGTTTGGATAAAACAGAACGTGACAGATTGGTGATGTTCATACACAAACTCATTTTGCATCATCGCAATGTTCGGGAGATAATCGATGTGGGGGGAGTGAGAATCATGGTTGACATGATGACTTTGGCTCATTTGCACACCTCCCGTGCTGTTATTCCGACTCAAACTAATGTCATAGAAGCAGGTCCTGGTATGAAGGCCATACAACAAAAGGAATGGTACTACAATACAGAAGAAGGTAGACAAGGACCAGTCAGTTTTGAGCAAGTATGTACCTTTTATCTTTATTTTATTTCATTTTGTAAGTTTATTCGTTTTAGTTGAAAGAATTGTTTCAAAAGAACGTGATAAATCACAAAACACGTTGTTGGGCCATGGCTCTGGATGGTTGGAGGCCATTAAACATGTTGCCCCAATTGAAGTGGTGTTTACTGTCTCGAGGTACACCCGTTTTAAATGAAAGCGAACTGGCAACGCACATACTAAACATTCTAATCAGAATGTGTGAGTACTACCCTAGCAGAGACTCTGACGACGCTATCATACGTCCCCTACCTAAAGTCAAGAGTTTACTGAGCGATCCGGTCACCCTTTCGCACATTGTACAGTTGTTATTAACGTTTGATCCTATTTTGGTCGAAAAAGTGGCGACACTACTGTGCGAGGTCATGAAAGATAATCCAGAAATGTCCAAGCTCTACTTGACTGGGGTATTTTACTTTATTCTAATGTACACTGGCAGTAATGTTCTTCCAATAGCCAGGTTCTTGCAACTTACCCACATGAAACAAGCCGTAAAATCCGATGAGGTAGGACGTTAATAATCAAGTTATTTCACTTAATCTGAATTATAAATTTTAGACCATAACTTCCGATATAATGCAAAAGAGTATTCTGGGTAGACTGTTACCTGAAGCAATGGTGAACTATTTGGAGAATCACGGAGCAGAGAAATTCGCTCAGATCTTTTTGGGTGAATTTGATACACCAGAAGCGATTTGGAATGCTGAGATGAGAAGGATGTTGATCGAGAAAATAGCCGCACACATCGCGGATTTCACGCCACGACTCAGGAGCCACACCATGGCACGATATCTATACATACCAATACCTGTTATACGGTATCCTCAGTTGGAAAGGGAACTATTTTGCAATATATTTTATCTTCGGCATTTATGTGATACCAACAAGTTTCCAAATTGGCCTATTCCAGATCCAGTATGACAAATTGTATTAAAACATTCATAACATGAATTAACATTATTTTTTGCAGATCAAATTATTGAAGGATGTTTTAGAAGCCTGGAAGTCGGAAGTTGAAAAGAAACCTCCATTGATGACAGTAGAAGAGGCATATAAAAATTTAGGCCTTACAGGATCTCACCATGAGGAATCAACAATTAGAAAGGCTTACTACAAACTAGCTCAGATGTACCACCCTGATAAAAATCCTGATGGACGGGTAAACAACACTCCTAACAATGAATTCATTGAATTGAATTTTTATTGTATTTTAGGATCGTTTCGAATTAGTGAATCAAGCATACGAATTTTTGTGCAGTAGGAGCAGTTGGACAACAGACGGTCCAAATCCACACAACATTGTTTTAGTTCTTCAAACCCAAAGTATTTTGTTCCATAGATACTCTGAGGGTAAGTTTTAGTTTATTAATATTGTCCAGTTAGAATCAGATTTAATTATATCAAAACTTTTTAGTATTACAACCGTACAAATACGCCGGCTACCCACAACTAATAAAGACAATCAAAATAGAAACTGCTGATGAACAATTGTTTTCTAAGAGCGCTCCATTGCTAACAGCTGCCAGTGAGCTTGCTTATCACACTGTTCACTGTTCAGCTTTGAATGCAGAAGAACTAAGGAGGGAAAATGGATTAGAGGTAATATATAAACTAATTAATTATTAAGTCACACAATACATTTTATTAATTTGTAGGTTTTACTGGAAGCTTACACAAGATGTGTAAACGTATTGAACAACTCATCAAAACCTAATGAAACTTGTGTACAAGTCAGCATGCACATCACTAGGTGTTTCGGTGTAGCCGCCCAGTTTCCTGGTTGTCGTGAACGTATGTTAGATTTGAAACAACTTATAAAGGATCTATGCAGGATATTATACTTTAAGGTACATATACATATACATGGTGTCAATTTAATTTTTAATTGTATTTTTCAGCACCTTACAAAACTGTGCTCTATCGCCACCGAATGCATAAGCGCCTTCGCAGTAGACGGCATCCTGCAGGTTGAACTATTGAAGGCTGGCGCCTTATGGCATCTACTACTTTTTATGTTCAACTACGATTTCACATTAGATGAAGGCGGTGTCGAGCGAACCGAGGATGCTAATCAGCAGGAAATCAGTAACCGCCTGGCCAAGGAGGCTGTTAAAGCCTGCGCTTCACTTGGCGGTTATATAGCTGGACCAGACAAGCCACCACGTAACGATCTCACCAGGTCAATTCTAGATAGTTTGTTGACCCCATACCTGGCTAACCAACTGGGCAATGAAAAGCCGGAAAATGTTAGTAGTTAACTGTACATGTATTATATTATTAATGTGAATATTTTCTTCACAGATTCTTAAAACTTTGAACAGCAATAGTGAAACGCCTTATTTGGTGTGGGACAACGGAACACGGGCGGAACTGATGGACTTCCTCGAAACACAGCGCAGCGGAAGAGAACAAATTGATTTAGCCATTGGCAACGATTTTGCTTACTCCGCACATAAGGGCGAACTTAGGATCGGACAAATATTCATACGAATTTACAATGAACAACCTACATACCAAATACACGTACGTCAAACCTTTTTTTCGTCAATGTTAAGTTAAATTTCTCCTTAAGAATAACTTGCTTTGTATACTAATTCAAACAGTTTCACAATGACTGTCTGAAAAGAAACTTATGGTTCATATGTTCCACATCTGTCTTTTCAGACATCCCTATATGTGTATTAATATTTTGTTGTAGAATCCAAAAGCTTTTACAAAGGACCTCCTTAATTTCCTCAAAGGCCAATCAGAATTCCTGTTAAACTTGGTCAATGTTGCTTATTCAGTGACCAAGGAAGATAGACTGAAACATTCCGAAATGGCCTTAGATGCTCTCTGCAACGTGATTCGAAACAACACGGGGGTGGAATTGGAATGCAAAGGATATTTTCCAATGCTTTTTAGTCTTCTGAATGTTACGCACAGTCCTATTCAGAAAGGAGCCCTAAATGTTGTTTCAGTCGTGACGAGAAATAACGACTGTATCAACGATATCGCTTCAAGTGAAGTTCTGGGTTATTTGCTTCACATTTTATATACCATCCAGGTGAGATACAATCGGTTTCAACATAATATACACTCAGTTAGAACATAACAATAAGCAGTAATATAACATTTAATATTTTTCCGAATGATACAGGATTCGCAGCCCCAAATTTTGGACACCTTATACCAACTAACCACAACTACAAAAATTGTCAAAGAAGCTCTGAACAAAGGTGCGGTTATTTACCTACTTGACTTGTTTTGCAACTCCACCAACCCGTCAGTGCGTCAGACTTGTGCAGAACTTTTGGCACGCATGAGCCTGGATAAATTAGTCGGACCTAAAGTTAGATTGGCTCTGGGAGCCTTTCTACCCCCTATTTTCGCTGACGCGATGCGCGAAAGTCCCGAAACTGCGGTCAATATGTTTGAGTCGAGCCACGAACATCCTGAACTCATCTGGGATCAGGATGCTAAAGATCGAGTTTGCGCCACGGTCGCCAGACTTCGAAGAGAGTAAGTTTTATAGTTTCATTTTCTCTAACATACAAACATGTATATTTTTAGACACCAAGCTGCCCAAGGCCAAAATCCATCAGCAGTTTGGAAGGTGCCAGATACAAATGGACTATCCAATTTGTCCCAACCTAACGAATTCATGGTCGGCGGAGTCTACTTAAGGATCTTTATTGCCAACCCAGCTTGGACTTTGAGGAAACCAAAGGAATTCCTGTCAGAACTGATGGAAACATGTCTTAATTTAATGTCGAAAGACAAAACTAATGTAAGTGTGTCTGTTGTTAAGAATTTTAGGGAAAGCTAGAAGTTTATCACGTTTATTTTTCAGGTTGATCAGTTGGATGTATGTACTCAAGCCCTCTGTTCCTTGTTGCAAGTACAGCCGGCTTTATTAGACCTTGTACCATCTATGGGTCACATACCAAGACTCTGCAGACAAATGGGATCAAATATTAGGCAAATAGCAATACCTAAATCTGCTATTTGTATACTACATGCACTTTCCCTTAGTAGTGTAAGTATCACACTAATTTAAATATTATATTATACAATTGTTTAAAAATTTGAATGTTTTAGATATGCGTGAACGCAATCGCACAAACGGACTGTATGCACCCGTTAAAACAAGCAATGCAGGTGCGAAAGGACATGGTTTCGGTAGCGTGCGAGGCCCTACACCGTCTCTTCTCGAACAACCAGGATCAACTTGTTAAACAAGCACTGGACGTAGATTTTGTACCGTTCCTTTTGAACTTATTGGAGGGGCGACTTGAAATCGACAATCCGGCTATGACCAAGGCGCAAATAGTAAAAGCACTAAAATCAATGGGTAGAAGCCTCCTTTACGGCGACAGGGTAAACAGTATTTTGGAAAAGAGCACGATTTGGGCCGAGTACAAAGATCAGAAGCACGATCTCTTTATTTCGAATACACCAATTGCCGGGTATTTAACAGGTAATATGCTCATTAGATATGCGGTAGTGGTCATAATTATAGCAACTTATATATATATATATATATATATATATATATATATATATATATATATATATTAAAAATATGAGCTGTACTACTTGAATTGGATGATAGTACATATAATGTTTATTGTTTTTTCTCCCGTTGTTGGAAATGGGACTTAGTAATAGTAATGGTTCTGCTTATTTTAAACATTCAACAAGAGCAAACTAAACTAACTAAAAAGTTTGTTATACCGACGGTGAAACGTGGTGGCAGTTCAATTCTTCAGGTGTAGGTCCCCTTAGACCATTTTATATGCAGGGATGTATGCTCTTAATAAATACGTTTCAACATGAATACGATCCCCAATACGAATGCAAGATTGTGATCTAATTATTTTCAAAATTGAAGTTGCTATATTTATTTCCAGCCCAATTCAGAAAAATATATATATATAAATTGCGTTTTTAGCGGGTACACCAACAAGTGCAGGATATTTGACCCAGGGACCAAGTGCGAAAGTATCAGTGGCCCCACCACCGGTCGAGAAAGAAGATCCAACGCTTAGACACAACGTAATTTGATTTGCCAATCGAATTATTGGTTGAACTACAGTGTGATAAATAACTAGCATGTGATTATGCGCGAGTTAAGTATTGGAAACATTCCCTTATTAAGAAAAAAGCAATAGACTTGACTTACAGTGTTACAAATAATACAATTAACAGATGTGTAAAAAGTAAATGTTACTTTAAGTATAAAGTAATTTGTATGCTTTAATAAGATTATTTATGCTTTATCCAAAAATATATATTTTTTCTATTATAGTTACATGTCCTATGTGTTAGTTACTAAATTCATTTATATCTAATAAAATGGTTTTTAAATTTTAATGCGATTTTTATGTTTATTCTTAATTTTAGGCACTTGTGAATTATAAAACATTATTAGCAAAGGAAAAATGAACGACTTATTCAGAACTACTAATAGGTTTGTACCCATTGTACCCCATATCATTTAGACTTGTTTTTAAATAATAAATATATGATTTGATATTAATATGTTTCGTTTCATAAAATAAATTGAAAAATTAATATATATTTTTTTAATTTTGAATAATTAAATATTGTTTTACCTTACTTGTTGCTATGAAGTTTTAACCTTGAGTCCCCAGATACCTAGATTATTTTACTAGGCATATTTATAAAATTATTTTTTTTATTTTTAACAAACCACCAAACATATAATAAATTAAATATTTAATAATATATTACTTGATATTAACAATTTTCTTTTCATAAAATGAAATTAAATAATATGTCGGAGCCTTAGTCACTCGCAATGGTGACTGTGATTTTAAAAAATGTAGATTCCTGTAAAATTTTCCTCTTAAGTTTGTTTCAATTCGTACGGTTATAACAATCATGGCTGATAATCAAGAGCCTGATACTAAACGAGAGCGTAATGATGAACTGCAAGAACTTCATTGTTACTTCATTAGTAGACTCAGTGGTAAGTCAATATTTTATTATTATTCATGTCGTTGGATATACTTTAAAAAATATGACAAATTGCTTGTTGCTATGCAGTTTCAAACATGGATCCTCAGCTACCTAGATAATTTTCTTTGGCTTCCAAAATTATTTTTTTAAAATAATTATTAATAATAATAAACCCCTCTACATAAACATAAATTAAATATTTAATAATTTGATATTAACAAGTTCCGTTTCAGAACATGAATTAAAAAATGAAATTCATTAATATGTCGGAGCCTTAAACACTAGCAGTGGTAACTATGTTTTAAACAATTGAAGATCGGGGTAAAATTGCGTCGCAATCAATCAGATCATTTGGCCATTCCTTTTCAACTTGTGCGGTTGTAAAAATGAATAAGCAAAAGCGTCATGCTAAACGAAAGCGTAATGAAAAACGAAAGCAAAATAATAAGAAAAAGGAAGAAATTAAGCAAGTTGCTCCAGTACTAGAGTCGGTGGTAAGTTAATTTATCAATATTGTATTATTATTCATGCCGTTGGGTATACGGAGTTTGGGGTAATGCAAAATGGCCGCTATGAATGTTCTGGAATAAAAAATGTTTTCCCCCTTTTAGGTATAATCAACAACACACATACAGTAGGAAAAGCGTTTGCCCCGTCTGAATTTAGTGAGAGGCATCATTCATGACAGAGGTACTAGGAGTCTGCCCCATAGTGGAAGACTTACTGTCTCTGTGGCACATGATGTCTCTTTCAAGATTCAGATGGATCAAACACTTTTCGTACTGTATATGGTTAATATAGTTTTGTATTATCTAAATATATAATAATTATTTTTTTCTTTACTTTACATCTATACGTATAAATAAAATTGGAGTGTCTGTTTGTAATATTGAAATAACCGTGTTTTACTACATGCATATGAATATAAATAGGGTACATACACCAAAATAACATTTTTTTACAATTTTTATCTCTCTGTCTGTCTGTCTGTTTGTTCCGGCTAATCTCTGAAATGGTTGGACCGATTTTGATGGGACTTTTATTGGCAGGTAGCTGATGCAATAAGGAGTAGATTAGGCTACTTTAATTTTAGAAAATTTTTTTTTAGAAAAATAAAGTAATGTTGCAATGTCCAAGTACTGTCCAGTACAACGCGCAGCTCACGCGCATGCCACCACTGGGCCGTCACTTCGGGCGCCTCCCACCACTTCTCCCACCAACGATTGATTGATAGATATCTTTTATAATTCCACCGATCCGTTGTTCTTATCTTAATTAAAAATATTTTGTTACATTTTTATTGCTTTTCTTTTTTACCTTTAAGTAATAATTATAAATAATTATAAATTAAGTACATTTGTGTTCAATATTCAGATTTACATTGAAATTGATAAATTATTTAAGTTATTTTATTTAGTTAGTAACGTAGATAGTTGTTTTTTTCTAATGTTTAGTTATGCCTAAAATAAAGTCAAATCTCTCTAAAAACATGAGAAAGGCCAAAAGCCAAAGATTGCGACGTGATAATGAATCTGAACAAGATAGGGAAAAACGTTTTACAAGTTGTAGATTACGGATGTCCATGTCTAGGTGGAATGAGAGTAGTTCTGAGACGAATGAACGATTACAATTAGATAGAACGCGTCATTCATTGTTAAGGGCTCAAGAATCTTTGGAATCTCGAGATCACCGTCTAGAAAACGATCGTATTCAACATGCTATCGGACGAAGTCGCGAGTACGGCTAGTTTTACTCTTAAACTTTAAAAAATAGTATCATATAAAGAAGGTTGTTTGTTTGTAGATTCAGTAAATGAATGTCAAAATAATTTTTTTATCACTTTCGTGACTATCAATAGGGCTTATAGTAGAATTAATTAATTCTAATAAAAACTTAATCTAATTTTATTGCAGGCTTGTTCCTCCAAAGATGATTCCAAAGAAAGATTAAAGAAATTAACGGTTGAAGCACTCGAAAAAGAAAACGAGTTGCTTATCAATAAATTGACCACTGTTTACAAGAACTCCTCTTTAGATTTCAAGAAGGTGATTTCTAACATGGTTGGAAGAGGTGTCAGAGAAGTATGGGACGATATCAGAAAGGTTTATGATGTGGCTCACGAAAATGTTACTGCTCTAAGGACCTATAAAGATCTAAGATGTGAACTGGAAGGTTTGTACAACACCGCATTGGAAGTTAAGAATAAACAAGCGGCTGAAATTCAAGCAGATATTAATGAAACTCGAAATAATTGCGACTTAAAATTACTTAAAATAAATGAGGAGATAAAGATATCTGAAGAGAATATAACTGTGTACAACGAATGTGATCGTGTAACAAGAGCAACTACGACAATTGAGGAAGTCAATGAGAAACTCCGACAGACGAACGCGGAATATACAACTAAAGTTAAAGAACTTGCAAAAAAAATTTCTATATATAAAAATATCAGTGAAATAAAGAATTTTAGAAAAGAGTAAGAACAAAATTAGTTCGTAACAAAATACAAATAAAATATTTTTTAGGATTGCTCTAGAACAAGAGCGAGCCTCGGAACTTATACGCACTGTAGCTAAAGTAAGAGCCGAAGCGATCGAAACTAGAAAAGAACTAAATGAAACTAAACAGAAGAATATTAAAATGGGTCAAGAAATTGTAGAGGTAAAGAACGAAATGAATAAATTAGATAAATATTTGAACACGCAAAAGAAATTGAAAGTACCATACCATGTAAAGGCCAAGCCTATATCCCATATGGATGACTGTTTATCGAATCCGGATCTGACCGAACTACAAAAGGTGAGTTTATAAAGAAACTGTTTATTTACTAAAAATGTAACGCATTACTTTTTAGCAACATGATTCATTGGTAGCAAAAGTCGAAAAAGCTAAAGAAGAGATTAGGCAGAGTAAATTGGAAATGAGTAAAGTTTCTCAGATGTTCGCCGCAGAGAAAGAAAATATTGGGACTTCCAAAGAAGAAAATATTAAAGTATTCTCTAAAATTATGAAACAAAAGAAGACTATTTCTGATCAACAGGCTAAATTAAATGAATTGAAAATCACACTTACAGATAGTAATACAGCAAAACAAAAAATTAAAAATAAACTACAGGCCGAATTGCGAGTCGCAACAAAAAAGTATAACGATATGTACCAGTTAAAGCTTAAAGAATATGAAGCAATTGAAGCACGTAATAAAAAAATTCAAGAGGAATTGACTAAAAAGGAAGAAGAAATGTTAAAATTTTCCCTTGAATTGGAGGAGTTAAACAAGTTTAATGCTAAAACCGAAAAGAATGAGAAGAAGATAAAGAAGGAAATTAAAAGACTTGAGAAGATGTATGTTCAGGAGAAAAATATAGATAAAGGCATTTAATACTAATTGAAAATGAATGGCGATTATTAGTTTTTAAATGGTTGCACCTCTGTTTTTAAAGGATTTGCATAAAATATAACGTATAACATGATGTAAAGACCTTAAAGACACCTTATTTTGTTTTCTCTTAATAACATTTTATTTTGCTTCCAGTAAATCAAAAGTTGATAGTTTCTGAGACACAGTTGTCGCGGTATTAACTTTTGGTGCCTCAAAAATATGTAAACCCTTTAAAGATACCGGATTTTGTTTTCACTTAACGTTTTGTTTTGCTTCCAGTAAATTAAAAGTTGATAGATTTTGAGACACAATTGTCGCGGTATTAACTTTTGGATGTCGCGGAGCTATATATTATAATTTACATAAAAAATATGTAAACACTTTAAAGACACCGGATTTTGTTTTCACTTAATAACGATTTGTTTTGCTTCCAGAAAATCAAAAGTTGATAGTTTCTGAGACACAGTTGTCGCGGTATTAACTTTTGGTGCCTCAAAAATATGTAAACACTTTAAAGACACCGGATTTTGTATTCACTTAATAACGTTTTGCTTTGCTTCCTGTAAATCAAAAGTTGTTAGTTTCTGAGACACAATTGTCGCGGTATTAACTTTTGGATGTCGCGGAGCTATATATTATAATTTACATAAAAAATATGTAAACACTTTAAAGACACCGGATTTTGTTTTCACTTAATAACGATTTGTTTTGCTTCCAGAAAATCAAAAGTTGATAGTTTCTGAGACACAGTTGTCGCGGTATTAACTTTTGGTGCCTCAAAAATATGTAAACACTTTAAAGACACCGGATTTTGTATTCACTTAATAACGTTTTGCTTTGCTTCCTGTAAATCAAAAGTTGATAGTTTCTGAGACACAATTGTCGCGGTATTAACTTTTGGATGTCGCGGAGCTATATATTATAATTTACATAAAAAATATGTAAACACTTTAAAGACACCGGATTTTGTTTTCACTTAATAACGTTTTGCTTTGCTTCCTGTAAATCAAAAGTTGATAGTTTCTGAGACACAATTGTAGCGGCATTAACTTTTGGATGTCGCGGAGCTATATACTATAATTTACCTCAAAAATATGTAAACACTTTAAAGACACCGGATTTTGTATTCACTTAATAACGTTTTGCTTTGCTTCCTGTAAATCAACAGTTGATAGTTTCTGAGACACAGTTGTCGCGGTATTGACTTTTGGAGGTCGCGGAGCTATATATTATAATTTACCTCAAAAATATGTAAACACTTTAAAGACACCGGATTTTGTTTTCACTTAATAACGTTTTGTTTTGCTTCCAGTAAATCAAAAGTTGATAGTTTTTGAGACACAGTTGTCGCTGTATTAACTTTTGGTGCCCCAAAAATGTGTAAACACTTTAAAGACACCGGATTTTGTATTCACTTAATAACGTTTTGCTTTGCTTCTAGTATATCAAAAGTTGGTAGTTTCTGAGACACAATTGTCGCGGTATTGATTTTTGGAAGTCGCGGAGCTATATACTATAATTTACCTCAAAAATATGTAAACACTTTAAAGACACCCGATTTTGTTTTCAGTTAATAACGTTTTGTTTTGCTTCCTGTAAATCAAAAGTAGATTGTTTCTGAGACACAGTTGTCGCGGTATTGACTTTTGGAGGTCGCCGAGCTATATATTATAATTTTACCTCAAAAATATGTAGACACTTTAAAGACACCGGATTTTGTTTTCACTTAATAACGTTTTGTTTTGCTTCCAGAAAATCAAAAGTTGATAGTTTCTGAGACACACTTGTCGCGGTATTAACTTTTGGTGCCTCAAAAATATGTAAACATTTTAAAGACATCGTATTTTGTATTCACTCGTTTTGTTTTACTTACATTAATCCACAGGTTGATAGTTTCTGAGACGCAATTGTCGCGGTATTAACTTTGAGGAGGTGAAGTTACATATTATATTTTCTCTCAAGAATTTGAGATCTCGTTATGTAAAGACCTTAGAGATACCGTTTTGTTGCCTTCACTTGGTAACGTTTTATTTAATTTTATTTAATTAAATTTATCTCTAAAAAGTCTATACAAATTACAAATTCGTGAAGATAGCATATGATATATCCACATATATTATTTAGTTTTTTCTTTGAAGAGGTGCACACATTTATATTTTCTCGCTGTTCTCTTATTGTGTTCAATTCAACGTAGACATAATTTAGTGTAATAATTTTTATGATTTCTGCAGATTTGTATTAAATGTTTGTTTAAATAAATTGTTTACGTTAACCTTATGAGTATAATTTAAACTCCAAACCAGAAAATTTTATATATATGTATAGAACATTTTCTATTTTAAGCATGTATTCTTCACGTATCATCTATCAATATTATGTGATGTACTATAGACTGTTATAGTTTTACTAGATATATTAGAAAAAGAGAGAGACTGATAAGACTAAGTAGGATCAAGAGAGATGCATGACAGTCGACTCACATTCTTATAATTCCATCTCTTTTCCAACGCCCACAAAAATAGTATGTACAGGTTAGGTTAGGTGTATTGCGTTTTCACAACTGTTAACGCAGATGAAGTTAAGAAATAAGACGTAGTGTTTTATGTTGTAACAAGTTCGCTGGTATGTATCTACATTAATTTTGTTGTTCTTGTCAACCATAATAAATATAAAATTTCCACCAATATTTGTTAACTTTAATGCGCACGCAAAATAGTTTGTGGAACTTCATATAAAACATTTTAAATAAAATTATTTACTAACATAATAAATGAATATTATATTTATATTAACAGGTTCTGTTTTATGATAATTGGAGATAAAAAATAGTTTTTTATTGTGCAGCATTCATTCATCCAATAAAAAATGTTGTAGAATCACTGGTAAGTTAAAAGATTTTATTATTAAAACAATTCAAACTATTTAGTTATGTGGAATAATTATAAATTAATCTAATTTTAAATTTACTAATAGATATAAAAACTTATTGTAATATAATATGGATTGCACTACCAAAGTCATTATCAGAAAAAAAATTAAGCTTTAGAGATTGAATTATAACAATTAACCTTAAGTTTGCACAAATATTTGATTACATTTTGGATACACAAGTCTTAAGTCCTCATAACACACTCATAACTTGAATCTAAATTAGTATATTGCAGGTTGCTTGTTCCACAAAACGGATGCCTCAAAAGGAAAACTGAACTATTTAAACAGATATAGTGCAGGAAATAGACCAGTCCAGTTTAAATCAAGTGTCTAATATCTTAGAAATATACTATAATATTCTGAAGAGTTGTTTCAACAAAAGTACAACAATCTACTTGTGGTCTGCAATAATTTTTTCAGTAACGTGTTCACTCCAGCTTGAAAAAACATCTACAATTCTTTGTACAATATAGGTTTAAGAGATTTAGAGGATAAAAGAAAACTTGTGTCTCGACTCCAGATGGAAATTGATAAATTTAGAAAATTTTACAAGTAAATTTACTTTTAATTGAACAATAAATAAAAGAAACTGAAAAGAAAGTGGTATTATAAGAAGCAGAATTCAACGAATCAGAATGTGATGATTAGTTAAAGGAGTATAAGGTGTTGAAATATTTCGTGAATCAACTTTACAATATAATAGTGAAGTTTGGGAACTTAGAACTAGAGAATCTATAAGGTGACTACAATTGCTGGAAGTCATTGAGTCTGAGTAAATATAAAATTAAATTTTGTAAATTGTAATTAAAAAATTGTTTTTCGTTTCTATAAACAAGTAGAACTTCGTTCTCATGTGTGATCAAAGTTTAGCTATTTTTGATACTAATTTTTTTAATAGCCAACTGATACAATAAATCTAGATTTATAATTTACACCTTTTAATTTATCTGTGAACCATTGGTTAAGTCGTTCCTACAAAAGTGTTTTTTTGAAAATTGTGTATGTTTTTTTGTTTCTATTAGAGTTGAATACGAAGATTGGGAATTGTCTACAATTTCATTCTTTTAAAAAGACAGTTGTTATATTAAACATTTATTTAAACCTAATTTAGCAAATACTGTAATATTAAATATATATTTATATACCTATATATAATGTAAATATTTAATTTTTGGTATTTATTTACGTATACATAATTTGATAATTTCAATTTTTAACAGTGGACAACGCAAAATATAAAAATCAGTCTTGTTTTAAAATATCTACATTCATGTTACTTTGTCTATCAACAAATTAATACTGTGAGTCATAATTGCATAAAATGTTCCAAACAATATAGAAGTTTATAATTCCATATTGATGTAGTGGGCATCCTTTTCCAAAAGGCTTTCTAACGTTCTAACCAATTCGGCAAAGGTTGGTCTATCCTTGGGGTGTTCCTGCCAGCAGTTAATCATTATTGCATATCTGTAAAGAATGAGTGTTACTATTATTTAGATATTTATAAAACATTGTTTTAAACATACAATTCTTGACTGCAATTCACTGGCCGTTCCATCCGGTAACCCTGTTTAAGCAAAGGTAAAAGATCGTGAGTGTTCACTCCAGGATAAGGGTTGCCTCCCAATGTAACAATTTCCCACAATAAAATTCCAAAGGACCATACATCACTGAACGTTGTATATTTCTGATGGGTCATGCTTTCTAGTGCCATCCATCTTAATGGTAATTTTCCAGCACCACTTTTGCAATAAACACTGTTTTGGTAAACGTCCCGGCTCAAACCAAAATCGGAAATTTTTATTGTTCTGCAGTCTTCGCAAACTAAAATGTTTCTTGCCGCTAAGTCTCTATGAAGCACTCTCAAACTTGAAAGGTATTCCTAAAAAAACAATTTTTAACACATATCGTTCCGTCTTAAAATTCGAATGCATCAAAGTCCGCCTGTGAGTCATTTGAACTAAAAGCAGTTGGTGTAACAGACAACTACTTAAATGTCAGTCTTCGGCAATTTTTCAAAATACTTGAAATTTCTATTTCCAGTGCTGATTTTATTTTTGTATATAATACCTGCTGATAATATGGCTTTAACTAGGGTTGAATATGAGGTGTTCGGACTAGTGCAAGGTAAGGAAATCTAATATTTTAAATTCGGGCATACAAAAACTTATTTTCATTGTAGGTGTATTTTTCCGAAAGGTGACTTAAATTTACCTCCCTAATAGATATTCAACTTAGAATTACTATTTTGTAGTATACCGAAAGCCAAGCAAAGCAACTGCAGTTACGAGGATGGGTTAGGAATACAGCTGCGGGGACTGTTGAAGGTGTCCTTGAGGGCCCAACAAATGCAGTCCAGGAAATGTATGTTGTTAAATATAATTATTTAATTGAGATCTGTTACTTTTGATGTGATATACAAAATTGTGAATTTGAATGGTTAATTCTGCTTGTTTGTTACAGGAAAAATTGGTTAGAAACTAAGGGTAGTCCACAAAGTAGAATTGACAGAGCCATTTTCAAAAATGAGGAAGCAATAAGTGAATATACTTTTCAAGACTTTTCTATTAAGAGATCCTAGTTAGCCCAATTAGGTAATTACATATGATGAAGTGTCATCAATTAATTTATTTTAAATTAATTTAAATTAAAATTATATTATAATAAAATATCAATTTATTACTTACCATTCCCATTGATACTTGTCTAGCAAAGGACATCAAATCAATAGGTTTAATATTGAACTCGTCTCCAAATACTTTATCAATGTCGTACAATTTATTATCAAAATGCATGCCTTGTTGATTTACATACCTAACTTCATTTTCACCAGCTCTGAAATTTTAATAATTTATTTATATTATAAACAGGGGAAGTTTAACACTTACTGGTTTGTAATTTTTTCCCAAATGTTTCTCAAAAAAGATTGTAAGTCGCCTTTTGCACAGTACTCAACGATTAAAAGTGGCGGTAAATGAGAATTTGTTGTAATACATCCAATCATGGAAACCAGATGTGGATGTGTTCCCACCATCTTCATTATTTCAATTTCACGATGAAATTCTTTTAAGTCTTCAGGTGATGGGGAATCTAAACAGTATCCATATGTTATAATTCTACATACTCATCACTACAGTTTGTCTTGTTAAATATTATGTATAATATATATACTTACTTGAATGGTAATAATAAATGCCTTAACGGATTATGATTATGATTGAGATTTACAACGTGTTAATCTTTACAATAATTAACTGGACAAACTGCATAAATGATTGGTTCCAATATTAATATTATCCATCTAAAAACAACAAAGCAATTTTAACACGTTGACTGTCTCATCACCAACAATATTCCGCAAGGCCTTTTAAAGTTCTGGAACAGTCGATGTAATAAAACGTCATTTGAGTGATCAAAATGTTTATTGATACAGATTACTTTACATACAATTCACACCCAGAAAGTCTTAGAGACAGACTGTTCTACTTCCTTTCGACAAAAATGAGTCATTTTTGCAAGAAAAAACACGTACACCTGTTATTTTTTTCTTGTGGGTCATAAGTCAGGAAATCTCCCTCGTTCGAGATAAAATAGGTCATTCAACAGCTATGTAGCTAGGCGTTTTAGAATTCCAGTCACAAATTTGTATTTGTGATTGATTTTCAAGTTTGTTATGGCAGTCAACGTGTTAAACATTGATGTGTGGTTTTTGCATTGGATATTCTTTGTAAGTGCATATAACTTTACCTTTAAGCATTTTGATGGCTACCTCTACTTTGTTCGTTTCATCGGTTTCTAAGCATGCTCTACGGACAATTCCAAAAGCGCCTTCCCCCAGAACTGCTTGGAAAGTTAGCTTTTCCGGATTTAGCTCCCACTCGTCCGTCACTTGTAACACATATTCTTCGGCGGGAACGCCCACAGTACCCTCTAATTCCTAGATAAACAATATATACATTTTAGAAAATAAGATTAATTTAGAGTAAAGAAGATATCAGCGTACCTTGAAATACTGGCATGTGGGTTCCGGTTTAATTCTTTTGACAAAGTAGTGATTGAAAACAATAACCAACAGCAAACCAACCATTATAGCAATTATTGGACACACAATGGCCAGTGTAATCTTCAATTTTGTCCACGAACTCTTTGGTTTAAGTCCTGCATGACCATTTAACATTTTGAATTTATAAGCTGATAAGCTAAAACCAGCTTTAGATCTGGCTTTTAAAGATACTTGGTAACTGGAACCTATCTCGACGCTTCTCAAAATGGTTTCAGTGGCTTCCTGCAGTATTAAAAAGAAAAATTACTTATTGGGCACAATGGGTGTGATATGTAACTTACACCCGATATATTAAAATAACTTGATGAGGCCTTGTTGTCCCTGATGGAAACTAAATGAAGGATGTACAAATCTGGTGTATAATTCGGTTGCTCCCATTTGACGCTTATGTCATAAATCGCTTTATCGTCTACGAAATCTACTAAAGTCTCTTGAACTGTAAAATTTTCGGGAGTAGCTGGAGCTGTAACAACGGAACAAGATTATATGTGAAAAATAGGCAATATTATATACTTACCACAAATGTCCAAACTCTTAAAACTTTCTAAACATGTGGGCACAGAAAAATGCAGCCAAGTTTTGTTGCTTTCCATACGATTCTCTTCTGATATAGCCATAATAGCAACTGAGTTATTGCTACCTAATGTTAAATTTTTTAGAAGTATTTCATGCCTATGAGCGGGATCGGTGAATTGAATCTGTCTAAAACCAGATAAATCCTCATCCCCAAACCATACAATGTCGAAGTAGCAATTTCTGTCCTCTGAAGTAGTCCATTGAATCAAAGCATCATAAGCGTTGCCAACTAACGTAAAATGCTTAAGTCCAAAGTTCTTCACAGGTTTTCGGGGGGCATTCATAATTGGTGTTTTAACATAAAGATTTTTACTAAAAGAAATGATTGATCCATTTTCTATTGATACGCTCCATAATTTAATCTTATAGTGGGTGTCTTGGGACAGTCCTTTTACTGTGTAATATGAACAAGCGATCTAAACAAAGCATAGTTAATAATTTTGAATATTAGATAAGCGAGAGCAACTTACCAATGGTGAATATTTGGTATCATTTTGTTTAGTATCAAAAATTTCCAAAAAATATGCGTTTCCTCCTTCCGCCTTCCAATTTAAATGGAGTAAATCATGTTCCACACAGTGGAGGAACGGTGGGTCAATATATTGTAAGATTTGTCCATGAAAATCTAGAACATAAAAACAGTATTAAAAATGTATTTGGTACAATTTATACTTTATTACCTTTTACATAATGTTGAGGAGTTTTACAGTCGGCATTCGTGTACTAAAAATTTAAAAATATTTTAATTAAATAAAATTATAGACGCAATTCTAGCGCCTAACATTGAAAGGTTGTTGACGCCTCTAATGAATAAAAATTAATAATTAAATTATTCTGATTTATTTAAAAATGTACCTACATTAAAACTAGACGCAAATCCGATTTTAATATCAATACATATTAATGGAACTGTTTATAATTCAATGACGTTGTTGTATGTACTTAAAGATTAGAAATTCCAACATTCATCGAATAATTATAATTTTTAGGTGGAAAAAGAAACGGGGCCAGCAATATTTAATATTAAATTTTTTGCATTATAAATTATACAATACGTTGTAGCTTAACGTGTTTAAATTTAAAAATATTTATTTATCCAGTGTAGAAATTTCGCAATCACACTTGCAAAATACAAAATAAAAATAAGTATTTTTATGTCGTATAATGAATTTTTTATATGTAAATTATATGTATTTATTTAATTAATGTTATAGTCTTGTTTATTTTAACCATAATTATTATTATCAAAATATTTGCATACAAGGGCAATGTGAAAAATTATTAGCACACTTCTTATAGGATATTTTCAAACAATTTATATAAAATACCTCATACAGCCAATGTAATTTTTTGTTATATTTTGTAATTACAAGACTTCAGCATACGATACATACGTTATATCGGATAAAAAAATTAGCCAATTATTGACATTTTCAGTGAAACTCAAGGTTATAAATCGGTTTCCAAATTTAAATATCTTTTTCTAATTACTTCATTCGAAATTGTAATTGGTCATTAAGATGTATTACGGAATGTTAATTATCAATAATGCGTAGTTGCGTATTATTGTTTATTTATTGTTAATCAATCTTTTTATATTTTCAGCACAACAAGGCCGTAATATTAAAGAACTTTAATAATAAAATATTTATTCCTGTGATATACTGTATATAATGAATGTATATAAAATCACTTTACTGCTGTACACAAACACTACTTACAATTTTGCAAAATGTACATTCATCGGCACCACAAAAAATTACATCAAAAGCAACACTTAGTACAAAAACAATATTAAACAAGTTCTTTCGAATAATAATCATTTCGAAATCGAAAAAATAAATTGATTATTATTGTGCGGCACACCATTCACACCAACTACAAATGAACCCAAGAGAGAACCACGAACGACTGTGAAATATTTTCTAATCACTGCCGCACTGTTGTCTTTGCACAGAACGAATTGTCTCTGGATGTCGGTTTGTATGGGGAACGACATAATAATGCATTCAATTTATGAATTACCTGTTAATGAGTCATGGTTTTCTTAATGTTTCAATAATAAATTTATCTGATGGAATAACACATTTTTTAAATTTCTGTTGCTTTATTTATACTATATCCAACATACTTCAAATGTTGGTTATTATTCATCATATTAATAATACTTACATTTTTGCAAGTCTCACATGACGCACTGGCTCTCAACTGTCCTAGAACACTAGTTAGTATAACTAAATACAACAACATTTTCGAAATGATTCACAAATTTTAAATGTACACTGAACAGGGAACACATTTGTTATAAATGATCTCGGGGCATTCTTCAACATTATAAACATCTTTCATGATTACCTGAAAATTTTAAATTATAATTTTGTCATATTTATGGCAATAATTCGTATTTCAATTCAGGTAACGATATGTAGGAATATCGCACCCCAAGAAATTTGGAATTATTTTTATTAACAGTGGTAAAATTAACGTTATAATTAATACATTGGAAGAGACCGGAAGTTCAATAATTGTTATTTTATAATACATTATAATTTTTGTATTATGTAAATAAATCTAAACCAAATAGGTTTATTTCTGATGGTTTTGCATATTCTTAATGTTTTCCTGTTCCATCATAAACCGACACGATATATTAAATCAAAACTTAATTTGACCATGACATTAGTTCGTTTCTCCGTAACTGAAAAATGATTACAAACAAATATAAAAAATAACTATATTTTTTGCCTACTATCATTGTCCAAGATGTTAATTTTATTACGATTTAAGAATTTAATACCACTGTGTGAATCCTATGCAATTTTAAATTCAGTGTTAATATCAGATTAATTACTATTATACCTATAAGTTGGTAAATGCTAAATAATAATTAGAGCAGAAATTTGGATAAGGGTATCAGGGTAATTTATTTTTGCTTAGTGTAGTTTATAACTAAATGATATTAATATTATCATCCATAATTAAGGCTGTTATATATTAAAAATGTGCATGAATTGGTAAAATAAATATTTTGTAATTAAAAGTAAAATGTTTTGTAGATTTATAAACACTATTATTTGTGTTAATGGTATAATTATCGTAGAAACTATTGTTGCCCTAATTGGAAGTAATAATTACTCTATTTTCAAAACAAGGGCGAAAATAAATTATTAACCATTTAGTATTATCAAACATATATTAAAATTTAAAAGCTAATATACAGTAAATATAATACTCATATTCGGTTGGATTTAGATAATTAAAAATTTCCTTATATAATGAAATATTTAGAATAAAAATTATATGTTATAAACTAACAAAAACTCTTTTAGCCCTGTTAGTAAAACTCGACGCCAGTAGTACCTGGCTAGGACTAGACATTTTGTGGTGGAAATATGGTAATGATGTATATCCGATACCTACATCTGTCTCGATTTTAACATTTATTGTATTTATTCTTTTAAAAACATCTTCCTTATATAAATTTTAATTATTTTGAAAGGTTTCAACGTGACCTTCCTGAATATCGATAAAACAGAACGTCTGTTTTAGCCATATTCAGTTTTTCAGTAGATGTTTTTTTTGTTCCAAAAGAATAGTTCAGTACACAATTGTGTAGTTTAAGGGCACTGTGAAGCACTTTTGAACTGTTTCCAAATCTTTTTTTTTTCAACCTCTCAAGACCTGCTAATTTTAAGTCTTTCCTGCTCTGCGCATACGCAATGTCTTTTTATGGAATGAGTATTTTAAAACTGGATATTTGTAGTATTTGTGAGACTCAATAGACATTTTTACTAATTTAATTGAACATGGATTGAATATGGACTTGATTATTATAAAAGCTTTCTATTTATTAACTATTACATTCATTTTGGAGTAGAACGAGTAGATTACTTCTGTCGTCAGTCAATATATACCTTAGCAATAGGAAGTAATAGTATCCAAGGGAAATTATACAAGTTTTACCGTGTTTAATGGCTTTCTATTATCAAGATTTTTGGAACATAATGTGTTATGTTACTATGGTAAATAAGTGTAGATTTAATCTAGAAAGGAAATGAATAATATTTTAATGATAAAGCCTTTTGCAGTAAATAGTATACAGGTCAAATTGCACCAAAGATCAGAATTTGATATTAGTTTCATTCAGGTTTATGTTAAAATGTGATGTAGAAAGGTAGGATTGAAAGTATACAAAATAATGAGTATGTTATTTTATTTTTGACAATGTAATTACATACATGATATAACACATAATATGTACATTAAAAAATCTATCTACTAAGACTATCAACATTCGAAATAAATATACTTAAGTTAGACAAGGCCACGTCAAAATTTTTACAATATACTTTTTAAACAAATAAAATCGTGAAGGAAACTCAGTGAACTGTCGTTACTCAATGTTATTGTCATTAATTAATAGATACATGATCAGTACTAAGAAGAATTTGTTAAATAATATATTTTTGGCCAAACTATAAAAGTTAATCAAAAACCAATTGTTACATTAATGACATTTTGAGCAATCTATTTACATATATACAGTTAAGAAGAACTTAAAGTAGATCGTTTAGTGGTTTGACGGAAATTCGAACAAGAGTACTAATATTTTTAAATATTAGAACTTTCAATGTGTGCTAGTAGATCCATAATTCAGATAAATAAGAATCACTGCACAACAAAATTTTAAATTAATGTACATATATATAAATCGTATAAAATTCTATTACATATTTAATTTTGATCGATTGGACGGCAATCCAATAATCAGGTAATAACTTTAAGGGAATAAGAAAGTCTACATAAATATCTGATTCATAAGAATTGAATTTATTTATAATATGGCCAACATAATTTAATTACTTTACTGTGTACAAATAGTAAATTTAGATTGTCCTTCAAAACATTTAATAATGAAGATGAAACATTTAAAGGGGTTTTTAAAACTTTAGATGAAGTGATTAGTTTTTAGTCTACAACAGTAACAGTAATTAAACATATTCTTATTGACCCATTTAATATGGCAGTAGATACAATATATTTACACACTTAATATACTTTATTTAAAAACAATTTCTATTTTATCACAAAAAATTAATTTTAATTAATGACATTACTTTAATACATACACATAATTATAATAGATAAGATGTGGTAAACACCAAATATTTTTTTTTGTCAACAACTCGATATTTTAAAAGTATATTCGTATAATTCTTGATTAACTGTTACTTCTCTAAGAAAAATATTTATAATTTACAATTTCATAATTGATTTCCATTCACAGCTATAAAAGTTTGTTTATGTACAGGCAAATGTATATAAAATTCGGATTGGACTATATCGCAATCATCTCAATTGTCCTCAGCTTCGATAAAAATAACATCTTCAACTATACAATATATGTAGTCTACTATGTCACCCTTTTTGCATGCTTTTTTTTGTGAATTTTCCAATAAATAGAGTCTTAAAAGGGTGACATAATTAACATTTTAATGTAAAATACACAACGAAAAATAAATGTTCTTATAAAAAACAAACGTGCTTCACACTTATAATCCATTAAAATAAACTTGCGTTTTATCTAATTGTAAGTACCGCGCGGATGTTCCACAATTTTTCATTATAGTTTTGTAGTTCACCTCACGCACAATATCATAATAAATATAAGATCGTAATTTAGTTTTTCAAAATATAACTATCATAATAAAATATAAAATGGTTGAACACATACATACATTTTTCTAAAAACTTAATGTTAAACATTCACGGTGTTGGTAACACGCACATTTAAGTTTATAAGTCAACAACATATCTAGTACCCATTAAGTATTTCCTCTATAAATATACCAGTTCTTCAGTACCGTATTTAACTAGGTCAAAACCTAGTTGCCGAAAGCGTTTTCGGGAGGGTTGAAGTCATAGATGGGGTTCTCCTGTCCTCGATCAAACTTTGAATGTTCTGAAATAAGAAATTGAAAGTTTAGTACTTTGGGAGTCAATAAATTACTTGCATTGTTTATCTAGATTATTACATACATGTTATTTACTGCATAATTTGATCAGTTTCTACCTACTTTTAAATACACCACTCAGTACCCATATTTTATTAATTTCAAATCCTTGTTAATAATTGTGTATTAGGTAGAAGGCAATATTCTCCTCGCATCAGCAAAAGCTGATTATTACAATGATGAATGGAAAACGTACAACTTATATTTTACAATTTAATAAGTATTTCAATAAAGTGACTTTCAGATGTCACATTTCTTTTATTTATTAAAGTAAAAAAGGCCAGTAAGGTTTCCTCTTCAATTTTCAATAAAAATAACTATAGAACAAATAAGTACAGTTCTTGACCGGTAATAAAATCCTGTATTTTATATTTGGCTTAAAGTTACCGAAGCGCATACTTAAACCTGGCATCAACCAGCATTACATCTACCGAAACTAAATAACCAAAAGCTTTTACTTACACTGGGATCCCGGGGTGTGATGAGCGGTGTCTCAGCACTGATACTGTCGTGTTGGAGAGGCTCCTCTCGAATGGGCCTGGGCATATACGAGGGTAAATGTGGATGATGAAGTGTCTGAAATGAGGAGGGATGGGGTGGTGATAAAGGTTGGAGGCACGGGTTCATTCTCTTCATGTCTAGCTGAGCATAAACGGTGGGTTCCTGGCGTCTGATAAGCGTCATTGGAATCGATTGCTGATTGTAGATGACGTGCGGCATCTGTTGATTTGCGATAGTTAATTCAGCGTATGTTATTTCATCGCTCTGTAAAGAACAGTTTCGCTACCGTGACCTGTTAGAAGCTGAACTACATCCAGATTGTTAATAAACGAAGGCGGGAAGCGCATGCTAAATAAATCATAGTTAATTAGAGAAGCAACAACGATTTTTTTAACATTGACTCTACTAAAATATTTTAAGAAGTTGATATGACATGTATTGATCGTCTTAAAAAATTCTACAAACAATTTTGTAAAATATGGTATTGCTCAATGCTGCAGATAAATTATTTAAAAATAAAATAACTATATTTCTGAAATAAAATATTTATTGGACGTTATATAACCACCTTCGAGGTTTTGAATAATTCGGCAAATGTTTCCCTTGTTAGTAAAATATTGACTGCCATAACCATATAATGTTTATATGCGAATCCGAGATGTGGATTTCAGAATACATGCTATTAATTCTTTATTTTCTTCCCTTTTGTAAGGTTTGTATTTCAATTTATAGTGGAAATAGCAGAAATGCAAGAATGTGAAATAAATATTATACAGAAACATTCATATTAATGTTATTGAATATTGATTCTAGTGATTTAATATGCTGCAAACTGCTTTATCGATGCACCCACTAAACTATTCATATACTGTAATACTTCTTATTTAAAGTCAAAGTTAAAGCCACAAACTAAAAGCAATCTATCTACGTAACACGCGACAATCCTGACAATAAAAGCAAATTAAAGGAAGCTAAACTAGATTTACCGTTTTCGCGCCATATCCATCATATGCTCCGTTCTTAGGCTGACTACTCGGACTTTGCATCCTACTGTAAACTCGAAGCGGTGCGTTGTTCAGCCTGTCGAAAGCCCTTTCTTCGTCCTGGTACTCGTCGTCCGCATTGTTCTGCGGTATGATATCGGGATTTTTCTCTTCTAGACTGTCCACACTGTCGTTGAGATCCTTGTTTAATGGTTCGGTGCTAGCTTTGTCGCTGTTTCCTGCCACGCAGCGTCTTCCGGCGGACGAAAGACCGCCATCGTCGTAGTCCTTGTCGTCGCGGTCACCGCCGCCCCTCAAACGGATCACCGCCACGATGATGATCGCAACTAGGATGAGGGCCGCCACCACGCCTATTAGTGCGCCCAACAGGGGTGTTATTTGCAGAAGGACAGGAGTCGAAGCTGTAAATTATTCAAAGGGTAAAATTCATTTTGTTAACGGTCAGTTACTGTCAAAGGGCTGGCAAAGTTTTAATAAGGTATGAATAATTTCATAGATCTATTTTAGTTCACCAACACCAACGTTAGTCACAACTCCCAAAACCCGGTGAGTTTTGCGTCTTACCAGTTTTGAAATGAACGGCCGGTGCGTAAATAATATTTGCATCGCTGGTCATGGACTTGGAATCCATAGTTCGAATAAACAACAACAGATCCCCGTAGCCGTTGGGCAAATTCCCAATGGTAATGTCCTCCGGACTTTGGGAGGTCGCGGTGCCAAGTAGCACTCTGGTATTTGCCTCGTATACTTGCAGCAAGAAAGTGGCGGATGCGTCCCGTTTATTCGGGGCCACTTTGCAGTACACTTTAATAAAGTACCGGGTCTGGTGAGTTATTGTGCAATTTTCGGGGGGAGACGGCTTATTTGGTCTCCTCACTAATTAAAAACACAACAGCATTAAAATACAATCAAAATTGTATGTGTAATGTTGATTTTTTTTGGTACAGCAGTTTGAAAGTGTGCAGCTTAAATGTCAGGACTCATCATTTTCTACTCAAAAATATTATTGTATGCCGCCAATTAATACACATTCGAATCAATAATACGCAATCTAAAATATGATGAAAAATAAAGTCAATAAAAAATAATGTTTAACGGCAGCCTGTGACAGTTATATGAAAATGTTAAAATTACCCAAAACCAAATATATTACTCTCGTGTATAATAAACGGTTTCGATTAAATATTTGACTAATAAATAACTACTGAATGGCTGTCATTTGCATTGCATAGTAAATCACGGATCTATCATATGTTTAAGGCGTGTTTAATCTGATATGAATAAACAAAAGTACGCCGTTTTAGGACTTCATTAAACACTATTGATCGTTATTTTGGATTCTATTTTCATTGGACATGAACATTTAAAAGTTAAACGTTTATTTGTGTGTAAACTTTCCGGCGAATATTTTTTGTCACAATGCAAACATGTTTGCAAACTATGAACATTTTTTATTACTGATTGATATTTAAAAGCACTAAAACGGATGGATATTTTAAAACATCCCAGTCCCATAAAAAATAACAATAAATGGAAAAAAACCACCCGAAACAGAATCAAAATTCTATTTTAAAAAATACTAAATAAATAAATAAAGTGAGTGCAAAAAAATTAGGCAAATCTGTATATAAATTAGCAAAAAACATTTTTAATACCAATGTTTTAGTTCTATTGGTCAAACGGCATACTTTTTTTTCTCACTGTCTAATCCAGTTTTAAAGAATTGAAGACATGATTCGTTTACTTCTTATTATGGGGTAAAATGCGTCGAGTCGTGTTTTATATATTTTATGTTTGATTTGTTTAATAGAATGGAGTTGAACGTGACTTTGGTTGAGATCTGTTGGTTTTCTCTCCGTTTATTATGAATTTTAAACAGTATTGACAATTTATAAATTTTTCTAGCTCTACAAAGACGAAAAAATATTAGTCCTGCTTCAGAATACCTCTATTGAATTTAAAGGAAATGCGAAACCTTGCAGGATTAAATCAATTGAAGTCAAACATTTTGAGTAACTGCTTTGTACCCCTGCATTTATAATGAACATCAACAAAATTTCAAATACCAGTATTGATAAATTATACCATTGTACGGAGCAGAAGATTACGTTCCGAAAGTTATAATAAGAAGCTTAAAATTCAGAAACATCATATAAATAAAGTAATGGGCAAACGCCAACCAACAGCATGATAAATTGTCGGGGTGAAGATATTCCATCTGCACAGCCTATTTTGCTTAAACATGTCTAAATACAGTCAAGCCCCGTTGCGACTCCCAATCGGCGTCAGCCGCACAATAAAGTCGAACGGCACGACAAGAAATTACTATCAAACAGACGCCGTGTTTGCCTACCTGTGTGTTTTTCGGCGGATTTTAGAGTGAAGGCGCTCAGGTGGGAGACGCCGCTCCTGCCCTTCTTGTTAGCGGCGTAGAGGCCCACATCGAAACCCAATCCGGATTCCAGGCCTCCAACGGTGAAAATGGGATTTCTAGACGTGACGTTGCTCACCAATTTACGTGTCTGCGAATCGTACACTTCCATAATGAATTCTTGCTGGAGACCGCCGTCAAAGCCCTCCATGCATTCCACGTGCAACGATTCCGCCGTCTGATTTACAATCGTGCAATTTGTGAGCGGGTCCGGTTTCCCTGGAACACAATTATTTTATATCTTTTTTTTTACACCCTCGTCATCAAATTGCCTGTGTTATCGGCGGTTTAATATTCGTTTGTTTTCGTTTATTGACGTTTTCTGCTGTTCCGCAAAGTCGGCGGGCGATTCGTTAAAAATTAGAATACAAATTGAACAATCAACTCGGACGGAAAATCAAGTTTTTTATATAAAAACAATATGACAATTTAAATGTGGACGAAATTTTACATTTTACATGTCCTATCGACAATCGTCACATTTTATTTTTTCTGTTTTTGTATTATTGAATTAAAACCTACATAATAACCATTATTAAATCCTTTGAAATTTAAAATAATTCTATTAATTAACATTTTTATAATAATACAAATTTTTTACAATTATATAAAATATAACAATGCATTATTTGAATTAAAATTAAAATATTAGTATTAAATGAAGTAATTAATTTATAATGTAATTATTTGAGTCCATATCACATTGACAAGCCCTGATTAATTGTCCTTATCTGACAGTGCTATAAATTTCCACAATAATAAAAAAGAAATGGTTTATTTTCTTTTGTTTTCATATTTTTCGGATATTTACATATAGAATGAAAAGAGTTGTTGATTAATAAATTTAAATTTATTATGGCTGAAGGCTAGAATTGAAATGGCATATTGACTAAATAGTTAATTGTGGATTATCTAATAAACATGTCAGCAGACACTATAGTAATGTAATAAACAAAACATCAAATGATAAAGTTTACACATTTAAACTTGCGTCAAATGGTTAGTGATTAAACTAAATAAACTTAATAGCCCTCTTGAAACTAACCAATCCAACTCCTAACGTTTCAATTAAGTGAGGCTACTACTTAGTACATAATAAACATAAAATGATTTACTATTTATTTGTATTTTAGTATATTATTTTTTCTCTCATTGACACGAAATGTTTATTATCCACATAAATTGTTATATTTGCAGATTTTCACAAAATATAATGCATTTATGTACGTTGCAGCATTAAAAACTCTTTTTAAATAAAATGTATTGGAAATGTTGACCTAATCTATAATTATAATTAATTAATGTTTACAGTATTTTATGGTATATAAATTTATATTGTTTTGTTTGATAAATGTAACAAAATAAAACTGCATATTAATCAACTTTGAACAAACATTTTATTATAGCAGGTAGACAAAATGCTGGATGCATAAAACCTATTGATTATTTTCGTGCATTGTTCTTACGAATAAATTTTGACCCGACAACTAGATAGACATGTCATCTACAAGTTAATTAATTGAACTTTTAATGAGAGTAAAAGAATGAAATGCATTCATATTTTACGATATAATCCTCCCTATTGATTCGTTTCCCGACGCATGAATGTTCGTGCACCCACGTAATAGTGCGCCATTAGAAAAACACATGTCCCTTTCAAGTCCTTTAAAAAGATAAACAAGACGTTAATAAAATATAAGGCCGGCCATTAAAGTGTATCGACTTTTGTCGTTAAAGTGACGGTTTCCATGCATTCCACGAACCGAGACCTGTTTGGCCAATTGTGCATTTTCACCGGGGCCCGTACATTTCGCCCAGAGATGTACAAAAGGAAATTATGTGATTTACCCTCATTACTGACGGTTCATTTCCGTCGATTATTTCGTTTTGTCGGACGGAATAAAAAACAAATTAAATGGAAACAGTCGCCCCCCCCGAAACGGTTCGATTGGCGGATCAAAGCAGATATGATCTCAGACTAATGCTAACGTGACGATTTATGGGGGTTTTGGTTGTTCCCATTTATTTTTGACTCTTGCAGTGCCAATCAAAAATGAGATTTACACAACTGTCACAATTTTAATACCTCGCATGTCCAACAAAACAAAATGGATAAGACTTTTTAAATTAAATTTGTGACGTACCTGCGGGATTGATGTAGAACACACACGGCTCCCTTTGCATGCCGATTTCGTTCTTGCCCCAGCAGAGCAGCGTTCCGTAATCGTATTCGGTCATCGGTTTGTACGAGACGGTGCTGCGTGCCTTCTCGGTGAAGATCTGGCTCTGGGGAATGTCCAGCGTGCCCGCGGAATTGTTGAATTTCCAGATGAACTGGACGTCGGTCGGGTTGGCCTCCAGTTCGCAGAGGATGCGTGCCGTTTCCTGTCTGGCCACGCCGAACACCTTCGGCTGTCCCGGTCTACATACTGGGGTAACTAGAAATGGAAATGGACTTAGTTGATCGAGTAAAACTGTGTCCGATTAAATATTCGGTCAATGGAAACAAAATTGTTAGGTTCGATTTCGACGAATGAATGGCTTATTGTTGGTGTTATTGAGAACTTTGTTAACAAATTTTATCACGACAATAAATAAAATATTTACGTGACTTGTTCATATGTTAATCTATTATACAACGAGTTGCGTGTCCCGTTGATATAATTATTTGTTTCCAATTTTAATAAAAGCGAATGTGCTTTTTGTAAATGTTATCTCAATAATTTTTAATCAAAATCAATTGGGTAGTTATGGAACAATATTGAATATCGTAGCTTTACTCGTTTTAATGATTTAATAAAATTTAATATTTTTTATTGATTTATTGCATTCGACGTTTTACATTAATTAAGTATATTTTTAATGTTGATTTAACTCCAACTTTCCAAGATCATTTAGTTTCAGGCTTTTAATAAACCTCCAGGATGTGATAAAAATTAAACATGTTTATGACTCTGAAAAAAAAAAACTTTGCAACAGCAATAGTACGAAATAAAAATTAATTTCTGCAAACAACATAAATATAACATAATATCAATAAAACGATTAGGAAACTTTACACACAATCATGGTTTTATTGTCGTGTGTAGACAAGAAAATAATTGACACATCTCAAAGTTCGTTTTGAGTGTGTGTGTGTGTGTTCTAAGGGAAACGAGTCGAAAGTTGGGGCATAAATCAACAAATAAAATAGAAGTTTGTGGTGTGTCTTGCGTATGGAATTGTTGCGGAAACTGGTAGTTCCACATGCAACCACCGAGGGCTTACCCCATTTCAAATAGTCACCCTGCAACTCCCAAATCCTACTGACAAACATTAAACGGACCATTTTATAGGGTAGTCGTGGAATAATTTTGTTCAATGCATCCACCAAAATTTCAAATATATGTATCTTATATGTATGGTATTCGTCCCAATTTCATTGGTTCACATACGAAACTAAATTGATGAAATAAATTATTTACTTACTTACTACATAATTTGAATATCATTATAAACGCATTTGGATAAGATATATCTGAATTAACCGATAAGTATTTTTAGTTCATTCACACTTTTTATTGTGGGGACGACATGAAAAATCGTTTGCATGCACAACAGAAAAGATTAATAGTGCTCACACATTATACTTGTATAAGAAATATACGGTATTCACTAGGGCACAACTAATAGATGATATTTATATTCATATTCGATACCATCCGTAAATGATTTTAAAAAACTAGATCCTTCATGTTATCAAGATATATTACATATTTGGAACGTTTCATAGTGGAATGTATTTTAGAAAGAGGGGACGTCTGATGTTGTTTCCTTGGCGCTAAGAAAAATACACGTCTATTAAATGCACATTATTTATTAGGAATGAAAAAAAAAAAAAACATTTTGAAGGCATTAAATCGATCAAGCAACCCTAAAAACCCACACAAGGGAAACTTATTAATGTTAGACTTTATTTATAATTTAATAGAACTAATTATAAAATAAAAATAGCAAACACTAAGGATGAATAATATTTAGTTTAATATCAATAATACTAAATGATAAATGCAGCATATCTTTTATTTATATTTTAAACCTGAAGGAGTTTAAATTACAGTAAAAACCAAATTCAGATATTGATTCAAGAATACGGATAAATACAACTGTAGAAGTTTAAATGTCGTTAAACCCTGAACACAAGGAAATAGAATTACTTTATTAAAATTTATTAATACATATTATTGTGGATAATTTGAATTATTTCAAAATACTTCATCAATGGCATATTGCAACAAATATGTTATTAAAATTAAAAGTTTTAATAAGCAATGTAATCGGCATCAACCAATTTTAAACCATTAATAAAACTAATATCACATCATCAATTCCTTCGGAAATTAATAAAATAAATTCTCTGTTAATTGTGAAATAAAATTAATATACTGACAGTGGAGATACAAATATTCAAATAATATTACTGAGTAAAATAAAACATATTGAAAATACTTTTAAATCTATTCAATCCAGAAAATTAAAATTTTCACAGTGTATATAAAATAATAACATTATAAGTAATACCATATTAAATAATAGTGGTGTGTATTTCCTTAAAACTGTAATATTATTAATATATAATAATAATATAAGAAAAGTAACATACTTATTTCATTTTTGTTATTTTTTAAAAGTATTAGTGTATATTATTTTCCAAATTCTAACTAAAAACTAAATAGAAATAGTAGGTACTGATTCAAGAACAAGGATAATATCAGTAACCGTAAAAGTAAAGTTTAAATGTCCTTCGAATCGAATTATTAAGATGAAAAGGGCCTTTTAACAAGTCCCCCAACTAATTACGGGGCGGGCGGTTCGTTAGGGCAGATCCGCCGTGACATATTGATTGTAAGCCGGCTGACTACTTACATTTGACGTCTAGCTGAACAGGATTACTTTCGCCATCGCCCTCCTGATTGTGTCCGACACATGTGTAGTGTCCTGATCGTGCCCTCGTAATGGACTGCAAAACCAAACTTTGGTTGCTCACGATCGTATTCGTCTGGGCGTTGTTGTAAAGCTGTTTTCCCTGTAACAACGAAACCACAGTTCGAACACCATTCTCCACACATAAACACGCGAAACTTCTGATCCGATGATGATTAAAATTTTCTGTTAATTATGTCGATAATTGAATGAATACTCACATTATGCCTCCAACTAACTTTATAGACCCACGGATTCGATTTGATGTTGCATTCAAAATATACGTCGACTCCTTCCTTAATGGTGCTTCCATTTAGAGTACTTCCGAGTTCCAAATTAACAAGTGGGACATCTGTAAAAGAGACGGAATATTAATAGTCCGGATTCTGTGCATTTCGGACGAACTCTATGAAACTATGCAACATTTTGCAAATACAAAACAATATTTTAATTAACAAAGTCAAGATTTAATTACTGTATTCGAGAACTTCATTCGATAAATGTGGAAGTTCACACCGAACAGTCTATCGAAAGACATTTTCGCCCCATTCAAATTTACGTGGTTGCTGCGTAACATTCCTCAACAATCAACTATCATATCTGATAAATATTCAACTAGGAGATAATTTAAATGGCGAATCTAGGCCAGAGACGAGACAGGAAGCGGGTGTAATTGCAATTGGCGAAACGGATAAGTTGGGTAAGTGATATAACTAAATGGTTTTCGCATAATGGATTCCACATTATCACCACAAACTGACCACTTGATCTGTTTGTGAAGCTTTTCAGTGCAAACGACGGCAAGTAGGTGTAACAAAATCACAGGTAATTTAGACAACGCGAAAATATGTGTCTCTATGGGTTGGTGAGGATTAATGTCAACCCCATGGTTCACCTAAACACTGTTTAATAATTAACACAACGCAGCCTGCGCGTTTGATATTGATTTAAATGAATTTACCATCCCAGTCTTCTTGAACGAAATCAGACTCCGGGTTGCACGTATCGATAAAACTTGGTGCATAATTCTGAGCTGAAACAAATTCGCGTTGTGTTTTAACAACTATGCGGTCACACAATCCGGTGTATGGATAGTTGGTATTACGCCCTATTAGAGATTCCTTTTACAATTACCATTTCTCTGTACGTTCTGAAAGTGCAACTTATTACACTTGGGGATACATCCATTAGGAAGGCAATTTCACCTCTTTCAGCGAATTCATGTAACATTATAATTTAATTAAAACTTTACGTGCACAAAAGTCGTTCGGTAAAAAAATCTCCTTTTTGTTACGTTTTAAGTTAACACAGCAGAACAAAATGTTCAGAATATTAACCGACCTATAATAAAAAAGTCATAATCAGGAATCTCATTATCTCGTATTATCTTTATCTATTAATGGATGGATAAAATTATAATATGATACGAAAATAGCTCCAAGCGGAAACGATTTAAACTCTTATTTGTAATTAATTTAACCGCATATGAAGCTGCGCGTATGTAAATATCCAGAGGTAACGTTCCGGGTTTTGTTAATTTTTTTATATAGTAAAATGCTTATAAATACACCACAAAACGTAGGCTTTAAAAATTATCTTGGAATTACCGTTACAATAACGTGTGAAATAAAGTGATTTTAATTTAGGTGGGTTTATTTTGTTTGACATTATTGCATGAAACGGATATTAATATTGAAAATTTAATTAAATAGAATATTTCCATTGGATTCTAAAATAAACAGTAATTCCACTTAAAACTCGGATCACTCACTACAAATTTATTACCTTTTGTTGTGTATTTTATAACTTTAATAAAATAGCGTTGGCGCCTTTATGTATTTTGTTCATACCATATGATATCATAAATGATATACAAACACTAATATAATAATGGGTAGCGGAATGTGTGTTTTATAGAAACATTTTTTTTCTGTTATGTTTTAATCGATGATATGGAATAAATTTGTCGAACATTTAGACGTGAATGCCCTTTTTTTCTTTTGTATAATTTTAAACATCGAACGTTAATGTTACCCTGCGCCATTTAGATATAAATTCTGTTTACAAAAAAATGTGAAAATCTAATTTGGCAGCTGATTAAACCATATCCACACAAGCGCACCACCATAAATAAAGTTAATATAAAATGACGCAAAATTTTCGTTGTTACATGTACTGATTAAAAAACTGCATGCACGAGAATGCATATTATATTTTTCAGCGATAAGCAGAATTTACGTTCGGAATATTAAAACAACCGGAATGAATTTTTTAATTAAAGAAGTGTAAGCCGCCGAAAAACGTCAACTGGACGGACGTATTATTATGTGTGTGTTCACCGATAAATTGTTAGTATATGAAAAACACTGTCGAAATGCTCTTTTATTGTGGCGTGTGAGCTCGACGCGCCGCACTTCGGCGGCATTAAATTTGCATAAACAAAATAGAACAAGTGTAAACGGGACGCCCGCTTTCAAATGCCGAATTTGGGACCGCCATCGGAATTTGCGCGGATGGCGGTCCTTTCGCCGTAAAAACTCGATTTTATTCCGGGTGTTTAAGTGAGTAAATGGCGTGAGCATGTCGTCCATATTCGAAACGGCTAAACGCACAATAGGTTATGAATAGTTTTGAGGAACGTTGCACCGACACACATTCCTCGTCGTTCAATTAATCAGTTTTAATAGTAATCAATCACAGCTCAAGTAAAAATTTTTAAAAACCGTGCCAGTAGGTTAGTTTAGTTGACCATTTAGTACTTGAGATCAAGAATCATACAAATGTTGCAAATTAATTTAAAATTTTTTAAGATATTATGAATTAGATCATTAGGATCTTCCTTTGACCTGTTGTTTATGGAGCTGAATCGTATATCTTTTTTTTTTTTTGTAAAACAGACATTTCTCAGGATGGATCCACTTTGTCGTGGTCCTGGGACTCCTGAGTACCATTTCACAAGCTAGTGGCGGTGGGAAGTTAACGGATCCAACCACAATCCCTCCCTAGGAACTCCGAACCTTCCTGATTGGTTTAGTTCTCCCCAACTCAGTCGACAGGACGTTTAGTACCTTTGCCTGCCTTTTGTCTTCTGAGTTCAGCTTTCCCAAATATGCCCTGCATATAGAGTACTGAACAAAATTAGAGCGACTATCTTAAATATTAAATAAAATATTTGAAAAGTAAATTATAAAACATTTATTTCTGCCTGCTACTTTATATCACTTAGTATCATTTATGTCTGACACATTTTTTACGTTCAGTAGGAGGGAAATTCAATTATTCAAAAATGTCTTAAAGAAGCCAGCTCAATCTCCTGATCTTAATCTAATAGGGAACTTGTTGAAGATTGTGAATAAGAAGATTAGAGGAAATTGCATCATAAATAAAGCAAAAAGAAAGTCGCTCTAATTTTGTCCGATACTGTCTTTCTTCTAGCCTTTTCTTCCCATATATGAATTTTTCCATATGACTTCGTTTCTCTGTAATTAATTGTTTCTTCTAATCGTTAATATTTTTTCTGTTTTAACCGAGATGACGTATAAGATGATGAAGTGCAGTTTTTTTAGCTGAACAAGATTTTTTGAGCTGGAACCATTATAAAAGTTTCCTGTCCAGATTACTTTATCTAATGTTGTAAAATATAAAACAGACAAAATTTGACTTGAGATGTAGGTGTCCATTAATGAACACAAACTGTGAATTACCACACGTAATACAGGAAGACAAATAGATCAATATTGCACGTCCACAAACGGGTAGGAACATATTTGTGTTTAAACCTTAACACCAGCAGGTACCTTATTGAGCTAAGCAACGAACAGGTTGGCAGGAAAGGGACTTCGAAAGCACTGAACAAAATACACCGTCATGCGCTTATTGTGAACAGAAGAAATAATCTCTGATAAATCCTTGCATAGTACGGGATGGATATTTTGAGTGAAATACTTACGGTATATATCAAGTTTCCATCCGTCCTCGATACCACTATCAGGAATTTGCTGTTGCTGTCCCCGACATGAAAGGTATTTACCGCCGTCTTCCACTGTGGGAACGAACGTAAGCACACTAGTGGTGGTGTTACGATCGGGACTGGTCTGAAATGAAAATGCACTCTTTTTAGTTCTTTTTTAATTTTCGCCGAGATGAAACTAACAAATGCCATAAAGGAACTTGTTTTCCACGACAGCTGAATAAAAACCCGCATTTAATGTTTTATTAAAAAGTAAACGGCTGCAGCTTTATGATAAATTTTCAATTTTAACGCAGTAAATGCACGACTTACAATTGTACATACTATTATTATTTTTATACGTTTTTAAATAAATAAATAAATTCCTAACGGGATATTAGGTTTTCCTAATATCGTGATTGACCGAATTTGACTGTTTTGGGTATTTCCAGACAATATAAACTCACCGAAGTGTCTGGAGTTTATTTTTTCTAAAACATCAATTGTCAAAAACTGCCTTTTGTTGTGTGTTTGACTGTTTTAGAGATCATAACAGAAATTATTAAATTGGAACTATTTAACAAAAGTGCGTAATAACTTTTTATTTTAATTTTCTGGTGACAAATACGTTGACATTGTACATTAACCTTGAAAAATGTCACATTTGAAAACAGAGCCTACTTTATCATTACCCAATGAACATCATCCCAAATAAGTTCTTTTTTGTCAACTTTAAAAGCGTCTTAGCCTTATTTTCTGGGGGGTCAAAATATAGCTTCTAGCTCTATTAAAGCTGGAATTTTTTATTAATATTTAATACAACGTGTATTTAAAATAGATAGTCAAAGTTTGGAAGGTTCAAAATAACACTTATTTCCAAATTTTCTCAGGAAGAAAATATGGCCCTCAAGTTTAAAGAATCGTTTTTTCTTATATTTCCGTGACCTCTGCTCCAATTGTGTATTATCCTAAAATGCACTACAATTAAAGGTAATAAACTTTTTCCATAATTATACAGTAGCGCAGATTGTGGGAGTTCCCATTTTCTTCGCTCTGTTTTCTATGCCACTGAATATTTTTAAAACTATTAATTATTGCATATTCCTTACACAATTATTGATTAATTTTGTTTGACACATATTTCAGTTTTAAAGTTTGAAGAAAGAGATTTTCATACAATACAAAATCATCAATCAATGATAATTAAAGAATAAGGAACACATAAATAATGTTCTTATTAACTTAATAAATATAAATTTTATTCATTTTTCTGAACTGAACTTCATATAAAAATATAAAAAAATCTACATATTAATTAAAATTGACTAGACTATTTGCGTGGCGATAATAAACGATTTAATTAAAAACTACAGGTATGGAATTAAATTAAATATTAGAATCCGTTTATGCAGTGATTTCGAAAATAGAGATGTTTGAAAGATGGCTTAACCTAATGATCGAGGAGTGCCAGACGAGTGTAATAAAACCTATTTAAAATTCTAATCAGGAAAATTAAATTTCCGCGCGAATAAAGAGGACGTTATTTCGGAAATGAGTGTCGCCCTTTTTGCAGTGTGCATGTAATCGTTACCGTAAAAAATGAACATTTTGACGTTGAAATGAAATATAGCGGTGAAGAAAAATTTGCCTCACATTATAATATAATAAGAATGTTATTCCGCGAAAATGCAAAAATGTGAAAATATGAATATATACTACGTAGACGTGATGTAGTTAAACTTCTTCCACCGCAGGCATTCTTTTTTCTGCACATCGCATTATGTTTTTCTGACATTGTTCTTATTTTGTTATATCTTTATCCTGAGTTGATGAAAATTTTAATATTACGACTTTTGTTGGGCTCCGGCGCTCCACTCGCGGAAAGGAACTCGCAAATTAAATAATCAAACTTTTCTTATTTTTAAGAGTAACTGCGTCGATTAACTTAATTCGGAATATCCCTCACGCAAATTGATGCGAATCGCTGCACGAAGTTTTATATCGGGGATAAATTTATGTTTAAAACAAGTTTATACCGCTTGCAATACCGCAAGATTCAATTGCGGAATCTCAATCCTTGTACTCGTACATATTTGTCTGGTTATTTATAGGTGTATCTTACCCCCGTGTTTTATTTCAACGTTGCGTAACCGTAATTTACGGCGGCAGTTATGCATAAAAGGATAAATGTACTTAAACTGTGCCATGTAAAATTTTAATAGATCCAAGCCATTTCTTGTTGCAACATAGAATTTTACGACCGACAGCTACTTTTTTTCCTTGCAACATTTATTCTTTGTAAAATGGATCATTAAAACATCGTGAATTTATTATGTAGGTATGTTTTCTATGGCTAATAAATAAGTTCTGGGTAATGTAGTTCATATATATTAGTTTTATTACGCGACTTTTAATTATAAGATTAATGGTAGACATAATAACACTCTATACGAGTACGCCGTTGTGTTTTAGACGTATGCATGGAATCATTAATTGAACTTGAATTGATTAGTCGATTAATAATTTATCTGAAATGGGTATTACAAGAATATTAAACGATCACTGGAATTACTTAATGTGGGATAAAGCAGTCCCTTCCCTTTCTTCTTTTTTGACAAATTTTTCGTAAATACAGGACGTTCAGAAATAGGAGTATCACCTTGAAGGGGCACAAGGCTTAGAAGCTGTTAAAACTGTACAATAAAAATGCCAATGTTCAATGGATAATGGTCAAGTAGGCTCTACTTTCAAATGAATGACTTTTAACATACCTGCGATTATTGATAACTGTTTAATAGTTATATTATTTATATATTATGATATTATGTACAGTTATACATTCCACAGCAAAAAATCTCACAATTTAAAGCACCACCCTAGAGGAATTGGGACATGTTGAAATTAGTTCAAGGACTGTGACAAAATGGTTAGTGGATGGTGGTTCGTTTGATCCCAGACCTACAAGAAAAACCCTGGTTTGTACTAAAAATGTCCAATTTAAATTTGCTTAGGACCACATTCACTAGATCACAGAACAGTGGGGACGAGTAGTTTTTAGTGACGAGTCTAAATTTAATTTATAAAAAAAAATGATGGTTTTGTTTATGTTACAACATGCCCCAGGGACAAAACTACACAAAAAGTTTGTTATAACCACAGTGGAACATGCTGACCGTTCAATTATGCTATCGGGATGCTTTAATTTTTCTACTGTGGACTAATCTATGTATAGGGATATATTAAACAACAATTTGGTTCTATATATTGAAGAATTGATGCTCTTATTGAATCAATTTCAACATGAAAGCGACGCCTTATACAATCAAAAATTAATTAATTGATTAATTTGGTTAAAAGAATCGATGTTTTGTCTTGCCCGTCCTAATCTCCTGACATCAACCCTTTCAAAATTAAAATTGTAGTATTTGTGTCCAGTTCAATTTAGAAAAATATACGTAACGTAGAGAACATCAACATGAAATTTTAGTTCCAGTTTTGGCGTAATTATTTTTTTTTAATTTTTATAGTAGCTGACTAAAATGCTTAAATTAATAATATCGATTTTTAGTCGAACTCGAGGCACAAATGCAAATAATAAAAGTGGCATAAAAATACAATTATACTTTTACAATGACAATGAACGACGAACAATGTTTCTATTCTGGTATAAAACTGTTACAACGTGTACATGGTTACGATTGTTTGGTTTTCAGACATACGAGTACAAAACAAAGAAAATAAAATGTGTTTTATTCGTTAAATATTTGATTTTGTAAAAATACTGACAGTTACCAACAATACACTTAAATTTTTTATTAATTTTTAAGTTTGCCAAGTAATATCAATGAATGAAAATGCTTCTAAATAAATAGATGTGTTTGCTTTAGTATCACGTAACCTAACTAAAATAAACAGTTTTTTTTAATATAAATATAGTTTTATTCAGGTCTCTCCTAGATTAAAACGTTTGAATGAACTGAAGCCGTTCCGTTCGCCCGTAACACACATAAAACGCAGAAAACGAGCAAGAGGGAACACAATAAATAAAACTGGCAAGAACGTTTTTATTAAATTATCGTACACAGTGAAAAATGCCGGTCCAAAAATACAAACATCTCTCTTTCTCATTCCGCAATAATATCGGTTTAGAGACCGAGTTTTGGATCGCATTTTGCCCGGGATACGTGCCACGGCACTTTGGATTTCACGGCGGAGAGCGTCGAGGACGGGGACGTCGCAGTTCGCACAAAAGAAGACGATACCCAACTATTCATATCTATACATGTCGGGAATATCAAATGACATAATAAAAGATGTATCCATTGAACGGAATCAATGGGAAAAAATATAATCGACGGGATTTATCATTGTTTCGATGGTTTACACCGATGGTTACCGTATTCAATGAACACTTAACACAAGTTGTTATGGATTGACGTAATTGGAATCTGTTTCGGATGGAGAATAACAATGGAGGAACAATTTTTTGGCACAATACTGTACATTTTAGTCGCCCGAATGGAAGTAATTAATAATACTTTATTATTGCTACATACCCGTATTATTATAATTAAACATATTTGTAAAACATATTTATAAAATTTTAGTCAATTTGAATTATTCAGATTTAAACAACAATTTAATAATTAACTTTAATAACATATTATGAATAATTAGTATTAATTGCACATTGATTAGTATTAATTACATATTGATTACTGATACCGATACTGAAAATATATTGTGTATTTAATGAAATACTTTTATAAATAACAGACACTAATTGTAAATCGCATAATTTATATGCTAGAAAAACAAATTGATGTTTTTGTAAATATACACAACATCTTTTTTTGAAAGAATGGTTTCAGGGCTAGTTTTTATTGAAAATCGACTCGACTGTGCAAAATCACATCGATCTGACCGAAGGTATATTTTAATAAAATCTGTGCTTCCAATCGGGTTTGATTAGTTCCTTAAAAAATAATAAGTATTTATTACCAACACCACTTAACCGAATAAGATGACGGATCTGAGGGTTGCAAATTCACGCAAAGCAAATTAAACAACGGTTAATTTTGCATTGCCGTAAAACGCACGCTACATGTAGCAGCCACACGCAATTTTTTTTTAACTTGAAAACCCACCCCTTTGATGAATAAAAAGTAAAGAGCTCAGATGCCATTGTATTATCAAGGGTATAGGGAGTAAAATGGGTCTAGTGGCTGTGGAAATGCTTCAACAAATGACAAGTGGAACAAGTAAAAGTGGAATGGAATATGAAGAACGTGTCTGAAGGGTCCGTTGGATACGAATCAACGGCCTTGGTGGCACCCCGTGAATTAATAATGCAATTCAAACATGTTCCCCTCCTAATTACTTAATTAACGGACCCCAATAAAAACACCGCGTAATAATGGTCTTCGTTTCAAATGCGTAAACATGGAGACTCGCATTTTTGATGTGAACTATTGCGACGCCGGGTTTTTTTTTAAATCGCGACTGTTTTAGGGTAATTGGGTTTAAACGGTTTAATATTCTTGATGTCTGGTAAGTCCTATTGTTCGCTATGCCGGGCGACTCTCGTTTGCCTTGCCGTGTCGGGTAATTATATTTTTTATGTAAAGGGTTGAAGTTAATTTTCAGTGTAAAGGGGACAATTATTCGCAAATTTGTAACATTCGTGATTTAAAAATTTTTTCCGGAATTTTATTTTGATACAACATATAACATCGTCGGCCGGGCTTACAATTTTATTTAAGTATTTTATTAAATTTAAATTAATTAACTAATTATTTAGTGCGGAGGGATATTATGAGCAGCTTGTGCAAACGTGACAATATTTAATTTACGATTATTAAATTTGTGGAATATGTTATGGAATTAAAAATTCGCCAAAGTGATATAAAAATATATAAAGGTTGAAAAACACGGAGCGGATTAATTAAAAATATATATAACATAAATATTCTTTTTAGTACGCCGTTTAATAAAAAGAAAATGAATAATGAAAAGCCTGTTGATGTTTCAAAAGGGTCAATGCAATTATCTCAACAATAAAGCTGCACGTTATTTTTATTAGCCGTGTAAAATTGTAGTGAACAACTTTTTTTCGCGTCTCGCTACACATACACAAAATTCACCGATGTCATTTAATTTAAAATTATGAACTCATTTAACAAATTTACTCGTTTGTAAAAACAAAAAAACTAGAAATGATTGAATAATTGAATTAACACACATTTAAACAAAAAAAATGACCCCTTTATTAATAGTAAAATCGGATAACCCATTTCAAGATCTTTTAAATGCATGAAAGGAAAATAAATTGCAGTTTTTAATCAATAGAATGGAACCGCCGCGGCTTTCGCATTTAATTTCGGTTATAATTGCCAGACCGAACCGAAAATTTGTCGTACATATAAAACTTGGCTCATAACTTGTCATAACGGGTTTGATACGACGAAAAATGTTACGGAATGGAGTGGGATAATTTGATTGGACTCGTTTCATGTCCCCGAGTAATAGTATCAGTTATATCAGCAGAAATAAGGGTTTCCTCTAGTCGAATCGTTCACTTCTCTCCATGGGCGGAACACTATGAGTCAAAGTTAATAAAGATCCTTGCCTTTAGATTTGATGAGGGCTAATAATTGAACTGTTTATTACCACTATGGTTTCATAAAAGTGTACAATTGCGCTTTTATTATTTTAACGAGGTTACTGAGGAATGATTTCAAATCAATATTCCGCGTATGTTACAAACTGTACTTTGTTTTTAAAGAGAAAAAAACTAAAAGGAAATGGTAGGATATTTAATATTTTATAAATTTAATTCTTCTTCACATAAAATCAATTAATATACTGTTCTACCAATTTTACCATTTAATTTTATTTCATATTGTTCTCTCTCCAGTAATTATAAATATATTTCTATCGGGTGGCCAAATGGTGGAGTTTGTATAGACAGAAACAAAAAAATTAAAATGGCTCTGAAAAACACGTGGAAAATATGTTCTATAAATTTCTAAAATGATCTCTAGAGGTTTAACACCACTGAATCGTCAGAAAAATAAATATGTCTTTGTAATTTATCAACTAAATGGGCATTTAACATTTTTATTCTTAGTCTTCAGAATATTTTGCATTAATTAAAAAAATCTGGATATATAAGATATGTCAAAATTAACTATACTTAATAACTATATTATTTTAAATTATTACCTTGTTAAAATAATTATTTATCTACATATTAATTAAGGTATTCTTTAATAATTATTATTTCAATAGAAGTAAGGTCATATTACTTCTATAGTTGTTGGAGAAAATCCTCAAAGAAAATCTGGCGCAGTCAGATTAGGTAATTACACCTTTTATAATAATAATAATACTAATAAAACACGATAAAAAGTGGTTGTCACCAAATTATTTAGTTTTTTATACTTTATTTACCAGTATAAAAATGTATGCCAAGACAATTTGAAATTTTGGAAAAAATTTGTGCATTTTATAGGATGGCTATTAATATTTGTGCAGCTAATATAAAAAAGCTATAAAATATCTACAAAATATGGAAGATAGAACAATGAGAACTCCTTTCTTTGGTACTAAAATTATCGACTTTCATTAAGCCAAATGTCTTTTACCTTTTTCAATGTTTAGCGTCTTATCATCACTTTATTTTTAGAGATATAGTAAAAAGAAAATTAAGGCGAATAATAAGATTAATAGTTAATTATTTTAAATCCACAAATTAACAGGAAAATTTAATTGTTCTGATGTCTGTGGGGCTAAGTCCTCTGCAGCCATTTTGGGAACTTAAATCTGTTTTCCACGTTTTTTTTTTAGTCATACTTAAGTATTTTTTTCCATACTTATTTGATTAGTAGTTTCAGAGATATGGCGGAGGACTCTCCTATCTGGCCACCCGGTAAATTAAAAAAAATATTTGCTGAATATATCAATATTTTAGAATATTTTCCAGACTTAAATTTTTTATTGAACACTTCATACAAATTGATTGTGTCCTCCTAAGTGAGAAACCTAATAAAACGACTGCAAACGTTTAGGAAATAATTTGATATTGCGATTTTGTGTTAGGATAATACGGATGAGGCGTTTAAATCTACATTATTCAAATATTTGGTCTGTTTTGGTCGCAAGTTGAATAGCTGTTTAACGGGCGAGTACCGGGGAAGGTATGGAACTCATTTATGTAAATTGTTCGGAATTTCACGGGTTAAGTATACTACTTATCTCATGAAACAACATACGTAATAAACATCAAATTAGTTGCTCCGGAATTCGCACTTTGAATTTCAGTAATAATTGTATTACCTTTTTTGGCACAATTAATTTAACACGGGACAATTTTGGTCCGGTTACAAAAATATTTTTTATTAACATTTCATCCAACGTACGTAACGGCTTAAATAAACATGTTACAACATTATTCAACATTTGAAAGGGGACATTTAGCCCCGTTAAATGAAATCAATCAAAACCGCTAGTCAATTGCGAGTCGAACTCCTAGCACAAAGGACTGTTTATTGAGCAGAAAAATCACCAGATCAAACAAACATTTGCTAAATAATTAATTTGGATGTGCACGCCGTGCACATGTGCATCCACGTTTGTTTAATTGTAAGTATAAACAGAAGTGCAAGGATTAGGGCTCGCAATTCAGTTCGAGTTATTCGAATATTTGAATATTCAAAATTAGAATATTTGATACACTTTAATTCTGTAACGATTTAACTGCTAACTCCTATTTATTATTACTGTCTAATTTAAATATTGGAATATTTATTCGTCTATTGGGATATTCGTTAAAATGTGTAGCAAAAACATAGTAAAAAAAGCTTAATAGACTTCTATCTATAAAAAATCATGAAATACGTAAAAAGTACGTAAAAAATAGTAAACTCAGAAAACGACTGTAAACGTATACAGTAATTTCGTGAGAGATTTAGCGGTTATGAACAAAAGGAGCTTTGAAATTAAATAATCTTCAAAGGAGTAAAGCGAAACCGAGAACTGGCGAAGTCGTATATTGTTGTTTCTTGTGATGTTTTGAAGCTCACAGCTGCAACCTACGTATCATTATAAAATAAATAGCCCAATAAACATGTTTTACAGCGTCGGAATTTTTAAAAATGGACACCGTGACAAACTTTATATGATACTATTAGGTCGTATTGATAAGAATGCTTTACGAACAATGTCGATTGCATTGAGGCCAGTATCGAGTTTTAGATTTATCGCTGCGGTCATTTTGCGTATATTTGTGCCAGCCGGACGATGCTTATGTGTCCTGCCTATAAACGCCAACAACGTTTTTATTTGCCGGTGTTTACAACAGTTTTGTGATGCGAATGGAAATCTAACTGTACGGTTAACGCGAAAAAACAATCACCAGTTTTAAAAACCTTTTTTCTAGGACCGCGTATCGATAACCGGATTAAGTGGTGAATTCTGCGGAGTAAAAAGTACAATTGCCTCGCAAAATTGTTTTAAAGTAGAGCTCGATGTGTATTTTTTACATAATATTAGATAATAGAAAACCCGAGTGGAGAACGCCGAATATAAAAGAATGAGTGATCTAATTATTCTTTCGAAAAATTAGAGAAATGAACAGCTTCAGCTCGGAACATGTGGGATTCAATTTTAAAAGCTAAATGCTTGTTATAATATAAAAATTTATGGATTTCGCCGTTAACAATATATTGGGTACTCGGTGCGGTAAAATCGTAGTGACCTACAAATTAAAAGGACAACGTCTCCGGCGGCGTGATCTATTATTTTTCAGTGGATGGTGCTTGGATGTGCAATAAATCGGCGACAGCGTCACCGAAGTAGGAAAGTATCGGCAAATGCCAGTGACACAATTGCCCAGGAGCGTTATAAGGTGATAAGCAGCCGCGTCCGTAATAAGAAGGGAGGTCGTTGCCAGACATTTATTACGTAGGTACCGACGGCGACATGATTTATGGGCTCCCGGTTTGATGTTCCGGTTGTACACGAGACGCTGGCCAGAGCGCACCAATTGTCTCCACACCCCGGATTCCGGGTCGTGATTTCCTTCTAATTTTACCAATTAATATTTCGATATTTATTGCCTTTTATCTGCCCGTTGAACGAGTGCCAAGTCCAAATGCGAATCTGCACTTTTCTATTAGTCGCGAATTAAATTGCACAGTCCTTTCTCAGATGGATTTTCCAGATATTTAATGATAGCTGATCTAAAGGGGATCCATTCATTTATTTTATATCAATATGACTTATACGCTTTTTCATCGAATAACGATTATTTCTCTATTTCTTGTTGTCTGATTTTTATTCGAATAATTGGCAAAACTATGCATAATACCATTATTATAGCAACTTATTAACATATGTTAAAAATATGTTATTGTTGTATCTACAATGCAACTGGTCAATGCAATTTTATTCTTAAAAAAATTACCTACTTTTTTATTTTTCAATGGACAAAATTATACAAACTTTTTACTTTATCGACTCTCATTGCTGCATTTAAATAGATTATTTACTACTGGTCTTTCGCTAATTATAATTATTTAAACATTGGACGAATTGAAACTGTAAGGAAAATAATAATTCAGCGTTGCCAAGACCGAGAGAAACAAGAAGGGATGGCTAAATGAGTCGTTTTCTGTATTATTAAATTTGTTTTTTGTCAACTGAAATTAAAACTAACCTAAAATGCTGAATTTTGTTCAAGAATTGTGAGAGGATAGTTAATGAATAAGGTTTCGTATGATCCAAGACTTTCGGGAAATTCGGGTTTTTATTACTAAATGTGGAAGTACAATTCTGATTTGCTCACATTCACTGGACCACCGAACCGTGATAAGAAATGGTATTTTTTAGTGAGGAGTCTAAATTTAATTTATAAAAAATGATTGTTCTGCTTATGTTAAACATTCTACAGGGAAAAAGCTTCACAAAAATATTTGTATACACTCAATGAAACATGGTAGCAGTTCAATTATTCTATAGGGATGCTTCAATTCTTCTGACGTAGGCTCCCATGGACTAATTTATGTATACAATTTGTTTCCATATATTGAAGAACTGATCCTCTTAATAAATGTATTTTAACATTAAAATGGCACCAGAAACAAATCCAAAATTGTAACGGATTGGTTAAATAAACAAGGTATCTATGTTTTGTCTTACCCGTCTCAATATCGAGACATCAACCTTATTGAAATCATGAGGTATCACGTTTAACACCAAATACGACATAAAAATTTTACAAATTTAAATATTGTATAATCATGACATTACACACGAAATCATCAGTCTCAAAAATTTGGGAGTGTTTGCTAAAGCTCGTGGAGAAGAAAGGCCAAGGTATGCATGCCAAGGAGGGTGGAATTTGTATTAATTTTGTTTTATAAATTTCCCAAGGAATTTGACGATATTAGTTTTATTACTGTTGGAGTGTAAATAACGTACGATACAGGTGAATAATCTAAAACAAAACATCGAACACGAAGTGGTTTATTGGATTATACATGTAACTACAGTATAATAGATAAGCTTATACGTTAATATAAAAATTCAATCACAGTAAAAGCCTTACAATTCAGTTCATATTCGATTCTTGGTATAATATTATGGCTTTATTTGAAAATCAGTACAGTATAACGTATTAAACAATAATTTGCGTACGTCATAAACGCAAAGGTATCATTTGCAAACAAAATCACTGTGAAGTATACCTAAATTAACCTACTGTGTTTCACGTATTCGGCTCAGTAATACGATTACAATTAAACTAATTAGAGATATTCACAGTGCTTCACATTAGAAAGCTTCCATTCGACGTAATAGAGACATTATAATCCAGCCATATCTATCGTAACGTGAATTCACTGCATCGCTATGCAATTTATCATTATGCTAGTAGATTTCACTTGCTTGTTTTCAGAAATGTTTTTTAAGTAAAATCAGTTTTTCATTCATGCAACGAACCATCAGGAAAGTAATATGTGACGGGCACGTGTTATAAAATAATAAATTGTAGAAGGTTTAGGTGGTCGGATTGAAATTATGCATTGGACGGATCCCTAATGCATTTGTAAAAACCGTTTCAAAGGGCAAAACACAAAATATAAATTCATGTAATTCCAAATCCCGCAGAGAGGCGAGGGACTGCTTTAGAGTCGAGACTGGAACCGATAAAATACATAATATGCTTTTCAAATTTAATACACTATTTTGAAAAATAACACACGACAGAAGAAGAGCGGACGATAGAATTCATGACTGTGTTCGGGATCAAACGTTATAAATTTCATGTGAGCATCCTGACGTTCGGTAAGAGTTCTGGCCAGTAAAGACATTGTAAATTATGTTTCTTCAGCAAATATTTGTAGTATCCAATATTGTACTGGCGTTGCAAGCTTAGCAGATTCCTGTTTCAAAGACCGTATAATACGATTCAATCATATCGGGGGGAAACTTGCGGATGTGTTTTATCAAAAGAAATGGGAAAGTGTGTCGGTCGAAAACGTTTCGACTTTATCTCCAGGAATTATTTATTCTAGCTCTGCATTATTGATTATATAAGGATTGACACTACTAAAATATGAGATGTAATTAAATAAAATCGTAGACGATAATCGATTATAATTAGGAACCGTTCCCCAAAAAAGAAATGGTCACAAATGATCTCTGTAAATACGTGACTTGTTGTGAACAGTATGCTCTTAAACAACGGATTGAAACACAATGAAAAGCATATTATTTCTAAAACACACGTTCTTTTATAGTGGTTCCGTTGTTCAATATACAATCCCTTACAACCGAAATTCGACTAACAATAAAAGCAAACTGTCGAAACGTTCCAGATTGATTTTATTGAATGCTTCTCTGTTAGTATTTTTTTTGCTTCGAAATCAATCAACATAAGCGTCTGCTATAACATATAAAATAGTAAAATCAGACGCAGTGCATTCGATCTGTCATGCATTTAAACGAATTGATCTTCCAGAACTGCATCAGAAAAATACATATGCGGCACAAAACAGTCTTGTTGATATTGAACCTGATACGAATCTTGTTGTAGCATATTTCAATTTTGTTTCGCTTTTTTTTTATTCAAGCAGTAATATTCCAAACGAATTAATTTCTGGACAGAATTTTAAAAGCTGCAGATCCCTTCCCTCATTGGAATTTAATATTTAGAAATTTAATAACAGACTTAAATTAAAAAATTACTGTGTAAATTTCAATAAAGTTACTTCTGCAAATAACATATAAATTAGGTCTAAGTGAACTGCATCGTCAAGAGCGTTTTAATTGCAAAATTTTATAAGAAGTTGGTATTAAATTTAGGTAATGTGATTTTCCCACATTTAAAATATAGTAGTACTTCATTAAAGGTGGGTATGTGTATTAAGTAGTAAGTAATATTTCATAAATATTGTGAGGGGTCTGCTCTTTGAATTTTTAAGTGTAAAAAGTTTTCTTGAAACTTTATGATCACTTGTATGATTTTCAAATATTCAAATATTTTAAGTATTCTGCTACGTTTGTTTCTAATTGTTTAATATAATTCGCCAAATCTAATACGCTTTTGAAGTCCAACTTTATGAGGACTTACATCGTTTTCAATGAACCCTCTTAATTTGAGGATATTGATGGGGAACATCAATAGTTTACAGGCAATTATCGATTCTGAAAATATATCTTACTTATTTTTTCATGCTAAATTATATAAACAAAGACTATCAACGTATCATTTCATAAATATTGTGGTGGATCTATACATTTCGAATTATTTTTTCCTCGCCACCATTCGTCAATATTCTCGTAACTTTTTGCTGTAATCGGATCATTTAACTTTTTACATATGTCACACCATGCTCGGTCGTGTTTCGTTATCGAATATTCCGTTTTCCATTCGAAATATTTTAAGTATTCGGTCACGTTTGCACCTAATTGTTTAATATAATTCGCCAAGTCTAATACGCTTTTAAAGTCCATAACATTTATGACGGAATGTGGTGGTGCAACTTTCGAGTAATTCGTACCATCATAAACAATAGGCACTACGTTAACTCTTAAAGCGTGGTACAATTTTTCAGTTACGTATTTATCACACAACTGATTTTCCCAAGACAAGTAAAATTTATAGTTGCTCTCTACTAATTTAAAACATGAAATATCATTTTTTCTGCAGGATAATTTGCCACACTTGCCAAATATGTCGATATCTATGTGTTTACTTAACTCGTCATACAGTTTTTCTCTGCGACTGGGAGTTTTACAATTCGAGACGAACCAAGCAATTTTTCTTGTACGTGTTTGGATTTCTTCAAAAGTTGGTGATCGGTATTTGTTGGGTTATTTTTTCCGTTTGAATGTAGGGCCTAACCACGTCTGATTCTAATCTAAACCATATGTAATTAGTCAATATTATTATAGCTTTTATTGTAGATATGGTATACTTATAAGACATCGTCCAGTTATAGAAATTTGAAGTATTCTTGAAGTAATTTGTTCTTGTGGGTGATTCTTTGTTAGAGTATATATAGAACTGATGTGAGGATCTTTTTTCAGGCATACACCATTTGGTAATGTTGTAATGAATCCTGAAAACACTATAGCGTCGAACTTTTCCACCGGAATTAAATGCTGGTAGCAAAACAGTTTTTCACTTCACATCCTTTTAACACAACTCCTTTTCTATCAAAGATGTTGTCTTTACAATAACTTGAATGAATTTTACACTATTTTCATGTCTAATTATTTTTTTGTTTAATGCGACCGAATTTTGTGGGAGACCTCATGTACATCAGAGACAGTGAAAGCCTGCAAATTTGCTCCATAGTGGGAGTCCTTTACTGTCTCTGTCATGTATGATGTCTCTCTAAAAATTCAGTAGGATTATACGTTTTCCGATCAGTATACACATTAAACAACAACAATTAAATCAGTGAAAAGCACATGACTAGTTCAATGCTTATTTTATAAATGGCATACATTTGTATATTAGTATCAGTGATACAGACTCCATAGCTCTAGTATTCAATGTAATAAATCTGCCTTATTTATAAATCAGATTAATCAGTAAAACTACCATTAAAGGTGCGTAGGTGCATTAAGCAGCATTTTTCATCAAAATGTACGTAGCATGAACGGGTATAAGAAAAAATAAGAGGTCTACCGAGTGCTTAGATTTCGGTCATAGATTATTACTTGTTTACGGCCGACTCAATTAATGTTTGTTACATTCGAAGGGCATTTGTATTTTCGACACGTTCAAGTTATTGATTGCACGAGTGCGAATGTGCATTCGTGATTTTGTAAAGTTCATATATCACGAGAAATATTCAATTGGACAAAGTTATATATGATTAATTTAGTTTCATTATATGGAGTCAAGTAATTTAAAGTTCGATTCGACATTCCTCCATCTGATTATTTAACAACTATTATGCTGTAAATTGTACACGAAACAAAATCCAACACGTAAATCAACTGTGCAACTGTATGTAATAATTGCTGTTGTGTGTAAAGAATAATCAAGATTATTTTTATTATACAATGTGTGTGTGTACAATATGTATATTATTGTTACAGTGTGCGAAAATGAGACTTCTTTATTGAGCCAATGAATTTGCAAAATCGTCTATCCGCATAAGTTGTAAAATGATTTCGGTTAAACACAATATCTAACCATTCGTAAGAAAAGTGGTTTACTCAGGTAGCCCGTTTCGCAATATAAATTCCACGGTTACCATAAAATATATTTTTATGAGGTATGCACGTAAAAGGAGCTATGCAACATTTTCCACCGGTCCTGGGATTGTATAAAACCATTGTAATGTGAAATTATTAAATTAGAAATAGGGCACATGCTGCATTTATATTTAACTAGCCCAAAATTGTTTCCTTGAATGCTGCCATTTTATGGTTCCTTCACTGTGGCGCATATAAATTGATTCGGAATATTACATATATATATATATATATATATATATATATACATTTTGGAATTGTTGTATGCAAATATAATTGCCGACCGTTCAGGTAAAAGGAATCGAATTCATTCGACGGTACACCCTTCATTTTCCTATTTAATTAACCTCAATTCGTATTTCCAATATTCAAAACTGTGAAATACTTTATTTGGTATTAAATAAATTTCTGGCGTTCTCGTATGCAAGTTATTTAATAAAATATTATGTCGGGAAACATTTGTTGGATCGTTGTGTTGTAATAGTCTGAGCTATTACTATTTATTGCGATCATAAAATTTTCAGGAACGTAATATATGAACGAACATTAAAGCATGGTTTTTATTTCCTCTGTAGGCCATCAATGCCATTTATCAGCCTCTTGCGCTTTTTATATCTGACTTTCATCAACTCCCGGCCACTTTTTCAACAACCACGTTTTCGCACATACTTTAAATACATATAGAAGATTTTAAATTGCTTTCCAATACTCGAGTCTTCGTCCACCTCAATATTTATTTCAAAAAGGTACGCCACATTCTTAGTATTTTACTTTACTACTTATATAACTAACTACTGTTGTTTAAACACACAAACTACAGTTTTGATGCAATAATCATGACATTGTTAAGTTTTAATACTTTGGAGGTGTATAAGAAAATAATTAGAATAAGAAACAATTGTATAGAATAGGCGTCGACAAACTGTTTTAAAGTTAGACTGGGCGTGTAATTTTTACAAGACCTGACACCTATTTTTGCATTTTTAACAAGCTTTGCGCCCATGTGTGTTGTTAAAAGTTTTTAAATTATCCCGTCGAAAATTTGTCGTTTTTTCCTGCATAATTATAATCTGTTTCAGCACGGAGGCTCGGTTTATTTATTTTATGAACTTGCCATTAAGCTGATGTTTTATGGAGACACAAGTTTGGCAAAATATGTATAATTTAAACCCGGATATGTTAATTTGTGATTACAACAAAGTATGTTTTTATGGTGGGCAATGGAACATGCCGCAATACGGTGTTACGTTTTATAATCCGACGTACTTTAATTCGATGAAATATGATCCGAATTAAATATAAGTTGCTTTTCTATTTCGTTTTTCGAAATTGAATATATTTAATATTCTATTTTAGCCACAAAGAGCGGCAAAAGTTCTATCTTGACCCATTCACAATTTTAATTCAATTTAGACTACAATAAAGCTATTAAAGTAACTTTGTAATTATCAATTTGTGTCGCAGTTATTTAATTGACTTTCAGAAGAAAATCATCTCTGGATATTCTGCATAACAAAAGTCCATCCGAGTTTAACGACGTTATAAATGAAGTTCTCCATCGAATTTATCTGAACTTTATAGTTTTACATTAAGATTAAGTGTTTATAATTGCAGCTTTAACTCTTTATTCATTGATATCATGATTGTTCATGGACCTGAAGGAATGCTTTATAACAAACGAGAAGGGACAATTTTAAATTATTCTAAAAAAACTTTTGAGCTCGAAAGGTACTAAAATAACTATAGTTACATGCACTTAGTGATTGACATTTCTATGATGTAAGTAAATCGTGTTTTATACCAATAAAATTTATAGTTTTGTTGACCGTGGAAAATTCGAAGAAATATATCACGAAAATGACTACATTGACACGTTTGATTTATATTTTTTCTTCGGTGGAAAGTTTTAGATAATATCCGACGCACGTGTTAGTTTCAAAGTAAACTCGTTTTGAGACCAGAAAGTTAAAAAACCATTACTTACTGTGGTAGGTAATATTGATTCAATTTTTTTAATATATAAATTCTAGGATACGAACTCGTGAATTTATCAGTTATTGATAAAAAATTTTGTTTGTTTAGATTAGATACTAATAATTACATTTAATATTTACAAATGTTAAGAAATTCAGATTTACAATGCGTACAACTTATAAAGTAAGCATTGTACTAGTTATGTGCGTTTCACTGATCTATTTGTTGCTCTGTAATGTGTATACATTGAATTATAAAAAAATATTAAAACGTGAAAACAGTGTAAAATTCATACTTTATTGGACAGATGACATATTTGGCACAAAAGAAGCTGTGTTAAAAAAATGTGAAGTGAAAAACTGTTTTGCCACTAGTGACAGATCTTTAATACCGGTGGAAAAGTTCGACGCTATAGTGTTTTCAGGATTTCATTACAATGTTACCAAATGGGGTGTACCTGAAAAAAGATCCTCACATCAGGTCTATATATACTCTAACCAAGAATCACCCATAAGAACAAAATACTTTATGAATACTTCAAATTTCTATAACTGGACGATGACTTATAGGTATGCCATATCTACAATAAAAGGTATAATAATATTAACTAATTACACATTGTTTAGATTAAAATCAGACGTGATTAGGACCTACATTCAAATAGAAAAGAAACCCAACAAATACCGATCACCAACTGTTGAAGAAATCCAAAAACGTACAAGAAAAATTGCTTGGTTCGTCTCGAATTGTAAAACTCCCAGTCGCAGAGAAGAACTGTATGACGAGTTACGTAAACACATAGATATCGACATTTTTGGCAAGTGTGGCAAATTATCCTGCAGGAAAAATGATATTTCATGTTTTAAATTAGTAGAGAGCAACTATAAATTTTACTTGTCTTGGGAAAATTCATTGTGTGATGAATACGTAACTGAAAAATTGTACCACGCTTTAAGAGTTAACGTAGTGCCTATTGTTTATGGTGGTACGAACTACTCGAAAGTTGCACCACCACATTCCGTCATCAACGTTATGGACTTCAAAAGCGTATTAGAGTTGGCGAATTATATTAAACAATTAGATGCAAACGTGACCGAATACTTAAAATATTTCGAATGGAAAACGGAATATTCGATAACGAAACACGACCGAGCATTGTGTGACATATGTAAAAAGTTAAATGATCCGATTACGTCAAAAAGTTACGAGAATATTGACGAATGGTGGCGAGGAAAAAATAATTCGAAGTGTATAGATCCACCACAATTTTTATGAAATAATACGCATGTGGACTTTGTTTATATAATTTAGCATGATAAAATAAATAAGATATATTTTCAGAATCGATAATTGCCTGTAAACTATTAATATTCCCCATCAATATCCTCAAATTAAGAGGGTTCATTGAAAACAATGTAAGTGCTCATAAAGTTTCGAGAAAATTGTTTAAATTATTAATAAATTATATGTGTACTAATATTTTTCCGGTAAATATTAAAGTCAACTTTAGGTAACATTGGTAACTGATAATCAGCAAAATATAATTAATGTTAATGTTATACATACTATTTTATTTAATATCAAAGAGTTTTAATTTTATTGTTAACCAAATAAAGTTACTATTTAATAATATGTATCTTTAACAATAAAAAATCATATGAATTGAAGAAGAACAAAAATGTGGGAGTGGAATCAAATACCACTTTTATCATAAAATTAACAATCGTTAGAAACACCTTTTGTTTTGTATCGAAATATTATATCTATTTCAAAAGATTGGTTTTAAAAAGATTCAGAATTTAAAACATACAGTGGCGGTTAAAAATATTTAATTATTTAAGAAAAATAGTTATTTTTGTTAATTCGTTATGCCACTTTAAGATATCGCAATAGAAGTAAAGTTTAATGTATTTCAATATTGTTTGTCTTCAACACTGGACAAAAAAATAGAATACTAAATTTACAATAAATTCAGTATTCAGTTTTAGATGAACATCGAAGTCCTCAATGTATAAAGATGGATAGAAATAAATCGTAGATTATCATTATCATGGAGTGCATCAACCCCAGATATCGTGAAACTTAAGAATTAGTCAAGGTACTGTTTCAAAAATTTTGAGGACATTTCGTATTCAGGACAGAGTGAAAATACGTATAAAAATGTGGCGTCCTTGAAAAACAAATCCAAATTTTGTTAAATGTGTAAGACCAATATAGGTAAGTAATCTAAGAAAATCATCAAGCTTCCAAGATGTTATGAATTGTGAGACGTCAGATATGTGAAGCATTGGGCGCACAGTCATGAAAAACCTAATATATCCAAACGAAATCATAAAATCCGAACGGAGTTGGCCACAAATCATATGGATTAGATCCCACGCATGTGGAGTTTAGTACTAAGAAGCGATGAAACCAAATATATATGTTTGACACAATTTTATGTACCAAAAACTCATAATTAAAGACGGTGGAGGAAACATCATGGTATGATGATGTTTTCTGGCATAGGTACTGGTTTGAAAGTACGAATAGAAGATAATTATTCAACAAGATAACAAAACACACATCCAGACTTGTAAAAAATTGATTTTTGGATCATACGATGTCGAGAAGTTATTAAATAAAATGGTCCATACTTATATCCATGACCATTTTTTTATTTAAATGTTAAATTAAATATCGTGAAAGATACAATAAGTAAATTAAATAGGTTTTTGTTCTCTTTTCTGAAATATGGTATGTTGATAATGTTTCCTATGATTGTGCCGCACAGTGACCCACAATAAATTATTTAATCTAAGTGGGCAAATCTAGATTAAGGATATAATTCACGACAACTTCGGTCGTTTAATCAGAGTCCGGCTAAGGGAACAATGCTAAGTCATTTAAAATGTACATTGTTCATACGCGCATAATGAGGAACTTTAATCATTACCCATTTATTTACTAATTTATTCGGTCATGTAAAATTCATAACCATTTCTCTGAGGTGCTGATCAAGAAAGGAAAATATTTCAGTTTCTGTTTGGGAAGGCGTTATACGTCCATTTAATACATCGAACTGCCTGAAATATGAATAATAAACTTGAGGGGTCGTTTAATTGTAAATAACACTGCGATAAAGTTGGGTTTTGTTATTTGATTAAAACACACCCCCAAAACAATCCTTAACAACTTGTTCTTTATGTTGCTTAAGATGTTAAATAAATTTTGATTTAAAATATTTGGTTTTATTTTCCCTTATGATAAAAACCATCGCACATGCTGAAATTAATTTTGAAGAATATTTTATAATAAGGTTTCGAACTAACCGATGTACCATAATGAAACGTATACACATATGATATTTTCCAACACCACGACTCTGCTGTGTCAAGTTGAAATTCGGCTGACAAACGATATACATAACATGATATATTTGATCCAGATAAATATAAACACACAATATTTCAGTGTAAAAGCCACAAATCGAAGTTAGACAAATACGAATCTTTCGAATCATATAATTTATTAATCAATAATGTGTGTGGGGGATTATCGTACTCAAACACAACGAATTAATGTCGGTCTAGTTTTTGTAGTTACGGTTTCAATAAACGCAGAGTCCAGAAGGGTGAAAAAATCCGGATCGCAATAGGGCCGACTGTAATTTTGCCGCTGAAATCGTGTCGTCTGTTCCTCGTAATGGTAAATAAAATCCTTTGTAGAAAATTGACAGTATGTAATTACGAAAGTTAAATGACTTACCGTCTCTCTCGTATTTTTCATTTGTGTGCTGCCCTTCCACCACGTGATCGTAGGCTCTGGGCGTGATCCCACAACTTCACAACTAAGTTCGTAAGTGTTATCAGCGGATAATGGCTTATTTTCACCAACCAACTTAACCCATAGCGGTCGAACTGGAACAAGAACATTAATTACAAAGATGTCTACAACAAACATTCGAATATAATAACACAAACTGTAACAATTCTCACATGCACTCCAGGTTAATTGATCTTTTCAAACTTTTTGATTGATATTTTCCCGAGTAATGGATTACACTTTGCCGACCTTTTGTATTTATAAATAACCGATTTCTTATTTTTGTCATTCGAGTTTGGTCGGTTCTTTTATTTAAGGGTATAAATGAAATAAATAGGTAGGGTGCAAATTAATATGAATTTTTGACGAAGATGTGTTTAAGTTTCAGATTTGGCACGGTAATTACTACAATAATATTGAATTAAACTAATAGTTAATATTTGGGAGATTGACTTAATGTTACCTAATTTGCATAGCATCAATGCATTTAGTTGGATGTAAATACTTAATGTAATGGATCCAATGAAAAGCACGAGCTGTCAATATGTAGGTACATAATTAGCCTCAGTAATTATAACAGTATTGGATGTGGTCCTAATGATTGAAGGCTATTATTCAATAATACACGTCTAGTAGGGCGTAAATAATGACAAGAAGTATTTCACGGATAATTCTCAATTTTCCAATTATCGCCAAATTGACATTTGAATGCAATTTACAGATTGGCAAAGAACAATGGGATCAAAATCGAAAAGACTGAATCTCAATTGGTAATTGAACACGTCAGTTATATTAAAATTTTCGAACAGAAAATATTTTGTTCTCCGTGCAAATTGTTTAAGTTTAGTACAGCGTAAAAATGGTTCCATAGCGCCTCACTGGTTCCATACATTCAATCTGGATATTTCACGTCGAAAGTTACACGTTACTAATGTTTCATTTTTAACTCGATGACAAAACAATTCTCCACGAATTTACGGTACAGTATTGTTTCGATGGCGTTCAAAAACGGCGACACAGTACAGCGGCTCGACGATATTGATGCAGCAAAATAATAACAGCAGAAGGTGATTTCATACAAATTACCATTTGAAAAGTGTATTTTCAACCGTGAATTTGAACCTAGAAAATAATAACGAATTCAGTTTACTCAATCACTGTAAAAAAGCAGTTTGCGCAAGAAATAAATCGGGTGCCTGCTACAAAATTACAATTATTAGAGGGTAATAAGTAAAAATAATGCTCGTATTGATGAATTTCACCTGTTTTTTATTTGATGTTATAGATTGGATTTTAATAAGCTGTTCTATAGAATTTAGTTCGACAGGCGCGTTGTGTTTCACATCAATTTTGACTCGAAAGATAAAAGGGATGATTGACGAGTTGTTGCTTATTATAAAATTACATTTTTCATCTATACAATTCGGTTCGTTCGTTTATTTTCTGGCCATACAAAATAGTGCATCGGCCACGTAATGATAAATCATCGTCGATGACAAGAAAACGGATCGCGCAGGTCGCAATTTAAAGTCAAACAATGTATAAAATTAGCGAATCTCAAGTCGAAACGTTTCATTAAAATTTCCGACGTTCTTGTTGTTGCGTAAACTGTTCAAGTTTCCGCTATCAACCTGTTCTTATAAAATGTGGAAATTGAATCAGAAAGTTTAAGACACACACAGATTTTATAACATGCAAATTGTATAATTTGCGTTAATAGTTTAGGATAAATGGTACAAATAAAACTTGGTAAACTTTTAAGCGGGATTTTCCCGTCAACTCGACAAGGGTAAATCTAGTTAACGGATACACAAAACTACGGGATAATTCTCCTCGCGTACTAAACATGTTTAAATTTCCTATGTTGACTGTGCAGACGGCGTATGCAGATATATCATATTAGCGTTTTTCCAGTCCCACGGAATGTACTAGGTACGTAAAATATGCACGCTTTACTGAATTTACAATCAAGCGAATGATGTCGAAAGTTTTGAGTTAAAACGAAATAAAGGTGTCATTAAATCCATCGGCGATTTCGCCGCAGAACGTCTTTGTCTATTTATCGTGGACGAAGTGAATTTTTTTTCGGCGACTGCGGGACCAGTAAAAAACATAAAGTGGTGGGACAAACGGGGTCCACAATAAATAAAAAACCTCTCAGATTCAATGCACGTTTTTTATTTTAAGTTGATAAAACATTCGTCGAATGTTTATCGGACATTTGCCTGTGCGTCCCCGTTATTTCGTGCCACACAAATCATAACCAATAGATATTTTTTACGGGAAAATATGAAAACTTCTAAACTTGGCTGCCTACAATGTCATAAAACACACTCCCCGCTTTTTCTCGACAATGTTAGTTTAGGAACTGACCGTAACATTTATACAAGTCGAAAAGTTTTCTAGTTTCTACACCGATTTGTAACGTTATTTGCCATAAAGTTTACATAAACTAAATGTTTATGACGAGTACAAATGGACTGTACCCTTTCCCGAATTATTTTATTTATAGTGAAACGTCATTGTTGAAAAGTTTCTTCAACATAAAATCCCATGCATACATACATTCGGGGGACAGACCACTTTGACCGACCAGGTTTTTAGTGTTTTTCTTTCAAATATAAAACAAACTTGGAACGACTTTTTTCATAGTAGCCAAAACAATGTTGTTTTATTTTAATGAATGTTTCTTATTCCAGAAATAAAGTAAAAACAACCGAATTGTTATTACAAATCAATGTCTATTTAGGTAAATTTATATCTGTTGACTAAACCACAGAACATAATCAAAAGGTTAATTCCCACTGTATGCCGCCATATTCAAGGGAAATATACATAGTAGTGGTCATTATTATATCAACTTTTTAAAATATTGAATATTTTAATCGTAACTATTTTATTTCAATGTAAATCTGAATATTGAACACAAATGTACTTAATTTATAATTATTTATAATTACTTAAAAGTAAAAAAGGAAAGCAGTAAAAATGTAACAAAATATTTTGAATTAAGATAAGATAAGATAAGAAAAATAGATCGGCGGAATTATAAAAGACACCTATCAATCAAATCAAACTATAAATCAATCGTTTGTGGGAGAAGTGTTGGGAGGCGCCCGACATGACGGCCCAGTGATGGCAAGCGCGTGAGTTGCGCGTGAGCTGCGAGTGGTACTGAACAGTACTTGGACATTGCAATATTACTTTATTTTTCTAAAATAAAAGAATTTTTCTAAAATAAAAGTAACCTAAGTTACTCCTTATTACATCAGCTACCTGCCAGTTAAAGTCCTGTCAAAATCGGTCCAGCCATTTCAGAGATTAGCCGGAACAAACAGATAGAGAGACAAAAATTGTAAAAAATGTTATTTTGGTGTATGTACCGTATTTATATTCATATGCATGTAGTAAAAAACGGTTATTTCAATATTACAAACAGACAGTCCAATTTTATTTATATGTATTGATTATTAAAACTACTGTATTTTTATTCTATAAAATGTTACATGTATTTTCCTGAATTGAGCTGGATATAAACATAACAATTTTAATTTTGAAAGGTATTTTTAATGTATAAATAAATATGTGTAAACTCTATCCGTATATTCAAGCTTTTGAATTACTGTAATGAGATTAAATTTGTTAAATTTTTCTGTCAAATTTGGTTATAAACATTGAATCACGTTTTTTATAGGGTTGATATTTGGAAATTAGAATATTTTAACCAGTCATTGTTTTCGTGTTGACATTTATTAAGAACATCCTTTATCCAATATATGGAAGCAAACTGTTGTTTAATACATCCTTGTACTAAGCATTCCCATAGTATAATGGAATTGCCACCATGTTACACTGTGGGTATACCCAATTTTTGTGTAGTTTTATCCCTGTAGGATGTTTAATATAAGCAGAACCGTCATTTTTTCGTCCCCACTGTTCTGTGGTTCAATGAATGTGATCCTAAGCAAGTCAATAGACTTTCACATTTTTGGCGGAAACCAGGGTTTTACTTGTAGGTCTGGGTTCAAACGAATCCCCAGCCACTAACCATCTTCTTACAGTCCTTGATGTCTAAATAGGATTTTGATTTAATTATTAATTTTAAATAGAACTTAAAACATCAGAAAATGGATAGATTTTTAGCTTTTGTACTTTAACGTATTTAAATTTAATTAGATCTTTTGTAAATTGTGTATTCAGTTTGATTTAAATTTGATTTAAACTATATTTGTTATTTATGAAATGTTTTAATTTTTGTTGGTTTACTTCACATGTGAACAGACATTAATTGTTAGAAACAATTCAGGCTAGAAATATAAATTGAATAAACCTTCAGTTTTCTGTTTCAATTATAATCAATGATTGTCAGTAAATGTAGTGGATAATATAGATATTGATATAACACGTCGAAAAAGAGTAAGAAATTTTAGAGTATTTTACCAATAACTGTCTCAAACCGTGTGTGCTCATTGGAAGATGTTATCATACTTATTCATTTATTTATAAATTGCATTTAGTTATATCAAAATATTATTTTGTTATTAAAACTTTAAAAACTAAGGGTTGGTAAGTGAATTCCTAACATCCTAAAGTCTATTTTGTTCGCTACTTTCTGTGACCATCTTATGACGTACGAAAAAATTACATTAAAATATTTCAAAATGCTGTTTCATCGAAAATTACAAGATTCAATATATTTCTTACTACATAGTAATATTTAAATTTTACTGAGTATTCTGTAACTAAATTTTGAAACTACTCTACATTTTTGCAGTCTAAAACAATGACCGTTATGTAAAACTAAAACGCACATTAGTATTAATCCGGGAACGAGAACGGAACTGTATTTAGCAAGTTATGCACCAGATAAGACGGCGCTGATTAAACGCGATTAAGTCCGATGCTCTAATTTGGCTATTTAACTGGATAACAGGCAAATTGTTTGAGAGAATATGACAAGGAGGGCGATTTACGGTTTAGATAACGTCTACAAATTCCGAGGAGCCTGGATGATAACAAGGACTTGTTGCGTGTATTTTGCGTGACCAGTTTAATTACTCGCAACTTCGGCTAACGGAGTTTACCGTGTATTTGGAATCGGGATTTAACCCCAAAGCAATAATAAAGGAATCTTACTATATTGCCAAACTTCGATACAACTTTCCCGGCAATAAACTGATCTAACTTGGTCCAATGTACACATACACATCTCCGTTGCGTGTATACATGGGTGTGTGTGTGTGCATGTTGAATAGTTGTGTAGATAACGGTGTCAAAATAAATGCGACTTATTGGCTGTTGCTTAATTTATAATTGCGTTTAAAGTTGGCGTGTATGCTTGTAGAAGTCGAAGCATTTAATGAACACTGGTAAGGTATCTAATTCAGCTTACTTACACACTATTTAAGACTTAACGTCAAACCGTAATTAGATTCTCTATTTAAATAAATTGTCGTTGTTGGCGTGATTATATCGTATTAGTGTATAATTTATTTTACAGGCAATACGGCAATCTGTTCTCTCACGAATTACACAGTAGTAAAATTAAGTTACATTGTAGCCGAATACGGTGGTATGTTTTGGATTGTTTAGCAGTGAAGAGTACAGACGGGTATGTTTTGGATTGTTTAACGGCGAAAAGTACAGTTACCGTCAAGCAAACATTACATGCGTTATAATTGATGTTGTTATGTAAATATTGATACAAGTTTTCCCACGATAAATAAATTTAAAATTATTTTGTAAAATCTAAATTAGAAAGGTCTTACTCGGGCCGTTTTATATTTGCGTCACGCCAAAACATTCAGGTAGAGCAACCCGGAAACTAAATTAGTGACTAAATTAAAAAAAAGAAGCTGAACGCCTTCGTTAGGGCTTAAAACTGTGAACCTGGTTTTTGATTCAATTTTCATGTAAATTCTTGCTTTATTGTATGAGGCGGACAGAAAAGGTTGTTTTTAGTAACGCGGTAAAAAGCTTAGTCATACGTGTCCTTATCCTTGGTTAAAATTTAATAAGCGGGAAATATGTGGTGGTAAATTTAATGAATTTAATACGGCAAGCCTCACAAATAAGTAAACGAGATAAACGAACGTACGTACAAACACGGCAAATTTAATAGTCCTTCCGACAAGTTCAAAAGTACACTTCCGCATAGTTCCGCCAAAAATGTGTAATAAACTGGCCATATAATTTAATTCAGTGGCGAAAGAATCAAGTTATTCTTCAACGTTTCTCCGGAGTTATTTACTGCCCCGGAAAGTATGTCTCTAACATTTGTTTAGTCAGGTGCGAAGCACCGGCAACTTTTTGGAATACATTAAAACAACAAGGCTTATTAAAACTTTATACGCTGCGTTGCAGATACGTTCCTGCCACATGCGCTCATTAAGACCTCACCAGTTCGCTACGTATATAAAATGGAGACAAAGACGCGATTAGATAACTAGTCACAAATCCGGAATAGGTCAATGAAATAGGTCCCCCAGTGCCAGTGGGCATCTGCACCAAGAAAACTGTAAGAGCCAAAGTCGATCCCGGAGGAATTCAATATATCACGGGCCGGCAAATAAAAATAGACGACAGAACATGTGAGATGCTTAACAATTATGAAATTCCATTCCTCGAGTGTGCCCTTCACGATTCGAAATTGTTTCAAGTTAGGAATTTTCGCGACCGTACGTGCAGTTTTTGTCGTTATTACGAGAAGTAGATAAATAAATAACTTTTTAAGTAGCACTCGGCATATTTTCCTTGTTGTTGTTTATTTAGTACCGAGCTTATGCCAGAATCTAATATACAGTAGTGGTCATTTTTACAGAAATCTTTTAAAATATTAAATATTTTAGCCGTTACTCTTTTATTTAATGTGAATCATTAAAATAATATTGATTTACTCTTTATATGTTTTATACAGTTCTTTATTCTTATTCTATAAAATGTCACATATATTTTTCTTAACTGAGTTGGACATAAATACCACTTTAATTTTGAAAGGAAATTTTACTAAGTACATATGTGTTATTTATTTTAAAATTAACACTTTGTTTTATAATTTTGGCCCATCTGTATTTCTTCAAGCTTCTTGAATTGCTGTGATGAGTTAATTTAAATTTGTCAAATTCTTATGTCGAATTTGGTTATAAATGAGTTCCCCCATTTTTTTATAGGCTTGATGTCTGGAGATGGAGCGGTCTAGAAAAAATATCGATAATTTCGTCTTTTAACCAATCCGTCACAATTTTAGATTTTACTTTGGACACATTTATTAAGATCATCATTTCTTCACTATCTATATATATATTACTTCTATAAGTAAATTGTTATTTAATATATCCCTGTACGTAGGTCTACACTGGAATAATTGAATGGGGATACTCCATAGCACAGTTGAATTGCCAGAATGTTTGCAGCACTGTGGGTAGTTTATGTAGTTTTGTCCCTGTAGGATGTTTAATATAACCAGAACTATAATTCTTTTCAGTTCAAGTAGTACAGCTCATATTTTTTTTTTATTATTTTTGCTTTAATTATGATCATGTAAGTGAATAATTTTTATGATAATGAATAGTGTATAATAAATAGTTTCTCGAAAAAATGTGTATTTTACTTTTCACCTTACTAAAATGTACACGTCCTAGATCTTGTTTGTTTATAATCCAGGGCACAATCAATTTTATCCTGGTAAAGTACATATATAAAATGTAATATACCACCTATAGACGAAAAATTATATACGTGTAAAAAAGAAGTACGTACATAATACAAAATAATATAACTTAACTTAAAGTCTTGTTTAAATTTGCATCGTGATTTTCCTAATTTATTTTACAACATAATTAGTCTCTTGTTGCTAATTTATAGGTTATACATATACATTATACAAAACATCATTAATCTCATTAGTGTGATAATTAGACTAATTATAAGGCATTAAATATTTCTAAAACATGAACGATTAAATTTCAGGTTATTATTATGCTAGTAGTTGAATCAATATGAACAACTGGCGTTATATTAAATAAAATAGTAACAATAAATGAAAATATATTCGATTAATATTAATTTATTAATTATATGCAACGTTAGTATACAAACTGTTTTAATTTTATTATTAAATAATTAATGCAAATATGTTTTATTTGATATTCACATTTTTAAGCAGCTTATAGTGATTTATAGATTAATGTACACGGTAAATATAAACAATAATATAAATTATTACCCTAAATGCTACAAACAAAATTATCGTTTCCAATATAAATTTATTAGAATGACATCAATAATTGCCAATTTGGAAACTTTTCTAATGAATGGTGAGAAATTGCCGGTTGAGGACTAAATTGAAAATAATTAATTACATTTGTTACCATATAAAAAATTGTTCACAGCATAAATTTATTGTTGCATTATAAGATATGATTTGGGTAATAAAGTAAAAAATAATTCAATTCACCAACCTCTAATACCTGCCAATTTTTAAAAACTATTCGTGTCACTAATTGTGGGTTAAAGGTAAAAAATGGGCATATTCAACAGGTTCAATTTAGTGTAATTGCAAACAAAACTTTGAATGGTCGATGTACAATGCAAACAATCGGCGTGGTAGTTTTCGGCATCGGCATTTAATCACAAATTAACACACTTTATTTATTTATTTATGGGGGACATGCAACGGCGTAATGTGGACGTTTGTTAATTTCGGTCTCTCGAGATTTAAATAATATGGCCATATAAGTAAGGGAGAACGGCGACTGTCGACATATACATGGCGAAAGTGGCAAAAAGCCAGGGTAATTTAAGTCATTAGACAGTAAATGTTCTGGGCAGTGCTCGTTATCGGCTGAGAGCAGCATTAACCTTCATCTCGCCAAAAACTTCCGGAATGTCTCTATAAAAAAAAATTAATTTAACATGTCAGAAAGTTAGCAGGGGAGAACTTCATTTACACTTGCCCCGAAATTTATATGATAATTGGATTTTATTTCCCTTTAAGGGCATGGACGGGAATGACATTACATCGAATTATATTAGAGCATAATTATCGAAAAAAGTGACAATCCGGGATAAGTCGTGCCGAGGGCGGCATTCATTCTACTCGACGGAATTAATTTTTTTCTTTTGATCTTCTCGAATATTAGGCTAATTTATTCCGATACTTAAGAAATATATAATTTTATAATGCTCTTTAAGATAATATTGAGAGGACAGAAACAACCATACAAGTATTTGTTATTTACTTACTACACAATAAGGATTTTTTGCTCCAAATTAATAATCTTCACTTATCCGTTCTTATCTCCTGCCTCTCTTAAAAATTTTCAGTAATACACTACGCGTCTTTTGAAGTGAGAGTATCGGACAAAATTAGAGCGACTATATTAAATATTAAATAAAATGTTTAAAAACTAAATTATAAAACATTTATTTCTTTATTTCTCTTAGTTCATTTATGTCCCACATTTTTTCACGTTTAGTAGAAGTGAATCTGTGAAAAAATGTGCGGCCTAACAACAGTAGGCTTCATCCTAAATGTTACAACAACATAAAAAATAAACAACACATCATATTTTGTAAAATTTTTATTTCCAAAAAACGCATTTTGTAGATTTGAACACATTTTATTCGGTTCATTCTTTATTTATCTGTTGTTTAGCACCGTAAAATGCCTCAAAGGATACTTTATTCTGAATGTTTAGTTGCTATAATTGCAATTTTGGAATATGGTAATCAATAAACACTCCAAATGTATAATCTCAATCAAAGTTTAGAAAGTCACTCTTGGAATCGTTCTTGGAAAATTGGTAATGACAATATATAACATGGTAATGGTCGACAATGTGCTACGACCAGAAGAAAGAATTTTCTGGTATACGAAATCACATTCTTCATGCAGACAGTAAATCTATCTACCATCAGAAGAAGGTTGCATGAAGCTGGTCATAGAGCCAGAAGATGTTTAACATTAAACAATTACCATCGGATTCCATATTACATTGTTAAGCCATTTGAGCATATAATATAGTTATATTAAAATAAACCCATACAAAACTAAAAAACTTCAAATAATCTGCTAATTTAATTCCATTTATTCGTTTTACATTTCTTTTCAGGTTGCTGAAATAATCGATTTGCGTTTCAAATAATTTATTAGCCGAATCAAACTTAATGGGTTTATTGAGCGTCTTTTCTCCTCTTGTTTTATTGTACTGCCCGAGACGCGTTAATTTCCACGTACATCTCTTTGTTTTCCTTACAACAAAGATTTCGATTCATTTAGTACAAATGCGACCTTCGGGGGGTTGGGCTTAATGGCACCGAAGGCTATGGGGTAAAACGATCTCGGGGCCAAATGCACGGTGTCACGGTGTCTCCAACCTGTAATATATCAGGATAAAAGAGAAGTTACACTAAATAAGTAGGATTGACCGCGATATCCTTATCAGGCTCATCTCGGGGGAGCCGTGCGGTTTTGGTGTTCCTCGTGAGCTATTTCTAGCGGTATGGCTTTCGAATCCTAGCGAAACCGCCAGTTGCCTACCACTTCCACGGCTAAAATCACAATTAACGTTGCAAAATGATTTCATAATTAACAGCTCGATAATCCCCTGGTTAATTCAAGGATCACGGCTAATGGATGTATGGATGTACATATTATTAGAGTAAATAAATAGTAACGAATCGATTTACCCGGTGGTTGTGACCATAATGACAATTTAATTGGATATAAATGTAAGATACTAATATAATTTTCATACATTAGGACATGTGAATGGTACAAATTAATCACATATGTTGGTACAATATAATTATAAATGCATTAGAAAAACAATTTATATATGATTTCTCGAAAATAATCACAAATAACATTATATATGAAACTAAAGCTGCATTATAAAGTCATGGCTTTCATTTTTTTTTTATTAAAATCAATTTATCCCCTAAAATTCTTCTCTGTTTTATGCGGAAATTCTGGTAAAATTTGATTTCAGTTAGGAAAGTGTCCCCTTTTTCTAATCCTATCAATTTTGTACATTTTGAAACGTTTTAAGTCGTTGTAATCCTATTAGTTGGTACTTATAAATTTCTCTGTTTATGCGTACTTTAATTAGAAGTGGAATTTTAATGTGATAAGTCTATGGTTGGGGCTCCAAGTCCATCTAAAACTAATTTTCACGATGCCGAGAAAGATTTTCATAATTGAATAATTGCATAGTTGTTTTGTCAGTCAGTTGCCTTATTTTGTACTTGATGATGATGTAGTGGAATGAATCGACTTAAACTATAAATAGTTTATTACATTAAGGGTAATTCATTCAATTTATGTGCAGCCCTTTTATTTTTGTTGTATTTATGAATTAATTATTTCACTGGTGTTACTATTAATAAGTTCCAAAGTTTCCATTATCTTAGTAAAACTTTGTTACAAAAGAATTATACAATTTTACTGGGGCAAACTTTTTCTTGCATCCTGAACAAAGGAATTTTATTGTAAAACAAAAGTGTCTTCTAGTTTCATCAAATATAATAAGTATAAAGTCTTTTCCTGGAAACTATTTTGCCTACTGCTTAACTTTTAAAATTAAAGAACCATATTCCGATCTTTTTTATTATCTTAATTATTTTTGGAAGAACAAACTTCCTCAGTGTTATATAAATTTTAATTTCAGTAAAAATACGTAAAATGAACTTCACAAGTAGGAAAGTAAATAATATTATGGTAAGAACAAGGAGCTCAGACCAACCACTAGCCAACCAAGTTTCGCAACTTTACTAAATAATTATAATTTAAATGAAAACTTAATGGAAACTAATTTATCTAAATAAAGTGCTGGATTAAAACGTGCAATATCGGGCGGACCTAAAATGCATTATACAACGTAAGACGTGTGATTCATGGGAAGCGCGAATTTTTATCAAAGCCTGGCAAAACTGCAAAATCTGATTTTAGATATTTGAATTCTTGGTGAGATCAAGGAAAATCCATAAGTTTTACAGGCTTGCACTGAGTAAAATCCCATTCTGAGGGGATGCATACCTATATTGCATTTGCCGGAAAATATTGCACTCCCAAATTTTATGCAACTATCTGTAATTCCCGACAATCGTTTGCAGACAATGCGAAAGTAGATTAAACGTGCATCACAGCGAGCACAATGTCGGAAAATATTCGTGTCCGATAAAGTGTCATCCCTATGTGGTACAATCCTATGTATTTTTATTGTATTGAAATTTTATTTGGATGTGAAATGTGTTCCACCATCTCGGCCATATCTTAATTAGAAATTTAATCTTAGTAAAAATAAATCAAAATAGATAAGAACTAATTTTAAGGTATAAGTTATTATCACCCGCTGCAACGTATTCATAAACTGAACCCTTAAGCCTAATATATTCTCATATATTTGGGATAAATGAAAATTTAAATTGCAAGTATAACGCCCAAACGACTTCCTCTATTTATTTCAGACAAAAGGACGAACAAAAACGCCCGCGTAAATTTCTTTTGTCATTTTCCTTTATTAAGACCATATTTAGAAATGCTTTTAGTGCACATTAAAACAGCTCTTTAGAGCAGATGTGTATTCATCAAATTTCTTAGAAGAAGGAAATTTCTATTTTATTGAATTTTCTCCGGAATAAACTGTAAACCAGAAAACAGAAACGAAGGAGATCGCACTGGTTTTGTGTCCCCGTGTAAACTGTTTTATTGTTACAATTAATTTACAAGAAAATATGTCATTATATAAAAAAACTGCGTGCATAAGGAATACAATAACTTATGCTTGAATACTAAAGAAAATATATAACAAATATTAAAAATTAAAAGTTCACTCCTACATACATACATATGACGAATGAATAAATTATTAAAATAAAACATATTTTATGTTGTTATTTTTTATTTGAATGGACAAAGCTATTGTAATTTTATTATAAGTATATATGGTATATCAAGAAAAAAAAAACATTACTTTCAATAGTTTTCAGATTTCTGTTGGAAATTTTTTAATTCAAAATTTACCAAAGATTCTCTGTTGGGTTTAAATCAGGAATTTGTGCAAGCCAAAAATTAGCCGTTTTGTAGTAATTTTGAACAAGGTTTCTAGTCACTATGACATTGGAAAATAAATGTCACTAGCTTCTAATATGATCAAACGATGACAAGCAGTCACCATAACCGATTTGTCACTATGTTTCATAGTAGGATATCCCTGACTAAATTAAATTCTGAATCTAGAATAATAACAGAAGCATTACTTGATTTCACTGTTTCATGTCCAGTTAATGTGGTTTCGTATGTCCAATATAGTTTTTTCATCTTTAGTAATTGGGCAATAAGTGTTTCCACAATGAGTCTTCAAGTTTTACTTGATACTTGGTTCCCCAAATTTGTTGAGTTTAGCCAAAATTTTTGTAAAAGGCAAAAAAGGCGGAACTTTTTATAATATATATAACCAGTGGTTATAATTTTTTTTTATAATCGTTACATTTTGAATGAAATAAATTAGATAATTATTTATACAACGTTACCAGGTGAGGAAGATGTAATGAAATATTGCGACACAAGACACTAAAACATCGAACAATGACTGGTTAACAAACTTATGGCATTAATGTATATTTTATTTATTGAAAAAATAACTTTTGCAGATAATGTCTGTTACCAAACAAAGCTTTGATGAAGGAATAAAAATACTTTATCAAATAATTTATTTCTTTGGTGACAAAATAAAGTTTATTATGCCATTAGATTTAAATTATTATGATGCAAATAGATATTGTAACGGAATTTCATTAAGTATTAGATAGTTTTTGCTGACAACAAACATTTAATACGAAACCGTAATTAATTTTATGGTTTTGCTAAAAGTTTTCGTTAACAACGTTTGTATGTAAAATCAGAATCAGAATGAAACGGTTTATCTCATGATAACTGATCCTATGTTTCTGATACATTGTGGTTAACAGTTCGTAAGACGAACGAGTCAAGTGAAATAATTCCCCGGGGCGCAACTTCCACTGTGGGCAAGGACCAAGCGAATTTATGCATTCATATAGTTGGTATAATTTGGAACATGAATACATAATTTAATTGAAATTTGCTCGGTTAATTTAATCAGTTCAACATCCAGAAAATTATATCAGCCGCAATAAAATATTCCATTCCCGCACTGGATATTGTGAATTTGTAAATCCGGAGACGCGAGATGGAAATTTTCCTTAACTAACATATACTAGTCTGTAGTTATTTAGAATCAAGAAAAAGCAAATTGTGCCTGATGATGTAATAAATATTATTTTATAACGATGAAATTGATTGCTAATCGTTATACATATTCAAATATGATTGCTTATTCAAACAATCTTACTTTACCTGATTATGCAATAACTCACACAAATTTCAGGACATAATATGAGCTCAGAGATAAAATAAACGTGTTCTTTTTTTTCATGGAAATTCATCGTACGCCGAAATCGATGCAAAATTCGAACGCTCGTTATATTAAATTTTATTCCGTGCTTGTACAGTTTCGTTTATTTGTATCGACGTGAACCAGATTTCGTTGTACGAGGCCACATCCAGGGGCAATACCTTCCTCAAATTGACCATTAAATAAAGTTTTTTCTTTCCGTTGGATCGACCGACCTGAGGATGGTGCTTATAAGGGTTGCGGGATATAAATGTAAGGAGTCAATGATCCGGCCTCTAAAACAAAATGTTCACAAGTCGCAGCTACGAGCCTTGGATGGAAGCTGCTTCGCACAATTAATGATGCCTCACTGACACTTTGACATATTGTGGATCGTTCACTTTGATACGGAACGGGGCTTTTTTGCAGCCGAAACGGTCACGGCTACTCATATTTCTCGACTTTATCTGGCCGTGTATCTGTCGACGAAAAAAGGACCGCGTGTCCGTTCTGTTTGATATGAATTAAACAAAAACACGCTTTATGCTCGGAAGTTAATGGTATGTACGAAAAAATCTATTAAGAATATTTGTTGGACGGATCTCGAAAAACTCGAAAGCATATTTCATGGACGATATTTCGACAGGATTATTTATGGACTCTTGGATTATTAACAAACTAGTTTGCATTTTCTTCTGGAAATATCCATTTGAATTTAAAATGTTTTATGATGTTTACATTGTTCTTATTTTACACTAAAAATTTTAAGGAAAAGCACACCTTTTTCAATTTTGTTTTATTCTATTTTACTTTACACAGAAACTTGCCAAATCTTAAACAGTTTTTAAATTTATTAAAGCAGAATGTTTTAAATAATAGTCTTACTAGGAGACAATTAATTTATTTAAAAAGCAAATTTAGATATTTTATAAATATTTTAATTATATTTAACAAAAATAAGAAAATTCATGGTGATGAGGTGGGTGTTCTGGGCTAAGATCATTTTCATTAATTTAATTTTTAGATATATTTAGAAACTTATTGTAAACTAGTAAAATTAAATGAAGAAATAGATAAATCAATAATATTCATTACTTTTAAATATTGAGACCCATTTGCTTACAAAATATTATTAAACTTAATTTTTTAAACAACAAATATAAAAAATGGTCACTTGTTCCCACCCATAATTTTGGTTGGATAATAATTGTTTAAATTGGAGTATAATTTAAAGATCTCCATGTCAGGTTAAATCAAAAAATAAAAAATGACTTTATTATAAATATCATATTTGGTACCCCAGGGTGGATCCACCTTGTCGTGGTCCTGGGGCTCAGTACCACTCCACAATAGTCGTAGTGGGAAGCTAACGGATCCTACCACAATTCCAATCTTTCCAAAGAAGTATTGTATCTTCCTTGATTACTCATGTTCTTCCATGTTCTTCAATATTAAATATTTCTAAATTTACTAGAAGTATCGTTTTATATCTAACCATACATTACGAGTTATATGTTTATGGAAAGCTTGATTTACCAACGTTTTAAAGGCAATTACAATTTTAAAGGCGAAATACACATATCTCGTAATTTTAAAAAGATTTTTTATAGTAAATATATTACATAAAAAGTTTATATTTCAGGAATCGCCGGAAATATCAAAATGTTATTTGTAGCAATCAACGTGTTAAAAAAATGAGCTCGGTACACTTAATGAGTTTTCCTCTATCTGGTCTGGAAATACTCGTCAGTGATCAACAAATTGGGATATATTTCACACAAGCTTTGTAAACACTCATTAATCACGTTCCAATGAAAAAATCGTTTAACCTAATAACAAAATATAAATGTATTTACTTTATTTAATTAACAGTAAACCAATATATAAAGAATATAATAATGATTATTGCTAATAAAATGTACTGTAATTTTGCCATTAAAATCGAATCAGTGTATCGCCAGAATTTCCTAACTGAAAGACAAACCGTAATTAACGTTAATTAGTAATCCATAAACTTATTTCATCAACATCATTATTGTTGCAGTTGCAGATTTTACTATTATTTGTTTAAATATGATAATTAACCTCCATTTGCGCCAATTACCATTCTATAAACAATATTGAATGTTGTGCGGATGTCGAACTGAAGGCGTAAATAATTCATATGTATATTATCGAACCAGTTTAATAAATATTACGGTTCATTGTATGCGATAGAACAAAACAAATACAAATTCAAAGTTTGATTCAGACATCAAATATGCACTGCACAGAATCTTTACACGCAAATGTATATTAAAGTGCGTCTGCTGGAAATTGTTCGGAAAATACAATTAGACAGGTTGAATTCATTCGCAAAGCACAAAGAAACCGCACTATGAATAGATTCCTGGCGTTCGATAGTTTATTTTCCGTTCGAAACATGCGATAGAAGTCACACAATATTATAATGTTGTGTTTTTAATATTAACAATAATTAAATCGTATTTGAAAGAGTTTTTAACACCCCAAACAACATTTATCCATTGATGCAAAATATTGCATGATTTAATAATTTTAAAAATTAATAAACACAAAAGTTGACGCATTAACACCAAAATGCAGTAAATTAAAATTGTAAATATTGGAACATACTGTTAAATAAGTTGATATTGTGTTAATTCCTTTGTTCAAATTAATTTAAAAGGTAGTAAAAACTTCATGGCGTTTAATTTATTCAATGAAGATTACACAGAATAAACTAAGTTTAATCTGGTCCGGAATTTTATTATTCAGACCGCATTAACTGGCATTAAAAGTAACTTGTAAAGTTGACCCGTTATAAACATTAAATAATAAAGTTAACCTATCAAACATGTAACAACAAGGACACATCGAATAAGTATTATCAGGTTTTTTTTTTCTTTGTGTGATCCGCATCAGAGTTTTTTAGTTCATTTGATAGCAGAGGGTAGTTCATCTGAAGCTGCGCGAATATCGGGACGGCCCTACGCTTCAATCTTTCCCTCTTATTGCTTATTCTATGGGTTATTACAAATTCCAACCCTTCCAAAGAACCGATTTATTGCAATAGTTTGCTCGAATCGTAAAATCCGCCAGTCTGATTTGTTTTATCTGATCTGTTGGCAAATATTTCGCTTCTGGTTCGTTTTATGGCCTCTTACATTCACACTTATCATTCATTTAATAAAAATTCAAATCCAGACTCTAAATTATCGGTTTATTATAGGTCGTTTGTTTATTTTTATTGAAAATATACAAGAATTATTATAATTAGAGTCGAAACATGATACTGAAATGCTGAATCACAAAAAGTAAATAATCCGGATCCGTCAGATAGCATCTTTCTTGTTTATGTTTACACCATCATAAACTTTCAAAAATTAATTGGAAAGTTAACATACAAAAAATAATATTAAACATTGTATTTCCGTGTACTAAAAAATATAATAAGTATTATAATCTTCAACATAACTTCACTTTGATACGCCAACGTCACTCTTTTATATTTCTTTTAAAAATATGATTGCTCCAATTCTTCAAAATAAGCATTCGCTTTATAACTGACCTCATTAAATTCATATTGGAAAATAAGAAATAATAGCTATTGAATAGGAAATATGGTGTATGCGGCGCAATTTTTTGAAGTAAACATACGTGCGTGATTATTGTCAATTGTAAGCCTTTTTTGTACAAAAGTTTTTTATTATTCAAAAGTGTTCACGCACTTTTACTCTCCTCAACTCGGATGACGTCTTCATCAAAAAAGCTATGTACACCATACTGACGATTGACTATATTGATGCTGCTTGAGCTATTAATTCACATTTTTAATAATGCCAAGGACAGGTTACTTATTACTCAGCCCTCGTATTTATTATTCTTACACAACCACACAAATCAGTATAATACAATTAATCCAAAATTTAATAGTGGACAGGAACTGTTGAATTTTAACTCGTGACTACAGCAAGTTGAAAATAAAAGCCACTAAAATAGAATATTTTACGGCAGAAGTAACTTTCCGGAAAGTGAATTGATTACATTTAGCACACAAATTCAATTAGGTTGTGCACCCATGTTCTAAATTATACAACTATGCATGTGAATGTATCTTGGACAGGACGTGCAGTGCAGTTTGCGGTTAGAGGATTACCGCAACCTACTGTAATCTTAATTTATCAGTAAAAATTCCTTTAACGTGTAAATAAATAGTGCCGCACTGATTCAATTAACAGATCAATGAATGTAATTGTTCTTGTGTCAATAATTGTTTCTCATAAAACTAATTTCAAGTGTAATGAACGATAAAAGGAGAATGAAAACTCTGCTTAAGATTCACAATTTAACTCATTGTCAAAGTCAAAATTTACTTAAATCTAGCTTCCAATAAAGCCTATTGTTTCTACCCGATGCTGCAGTTTCATTGAATCTGACAGTTGATTTCAAATAAACTCTCTATTGGGAAAGAAGTTTTCTTTAAGAAAATTCTTGTGAAATTAAATTCCATGTATTCAGTGTACAAGTCTCTACTGAAGAGATAAAAGCAACCAAATTATGTTCTGCAATGCCAGAACAAAGTCAATATTGAAAGATAAACTAGAATTCTGTTTTGTTTTCGTAAAACGATAAAAGTAGCAGAAATATATTTAAGGGATATTATAAATCACTCCGACTGCACTTATTATTATTTGGATTTCTAAGGACTAAAACAGTTTCAAAATAAAAATATTATTGCTGCATTAGGATTGTTAAATAACACAAAGTATATTAAACCGAAATAATAAGAAGAAATAATAAGTGATGGTGAATACATGTTGATTATAAGAATGAATTGTACAGATTCATCGAACCAGCATACGAATCAAATATACCGTAACTACAAAAATACCACTTTAGAAATTCCGTACGTTATCGAAACTCAGTTCTAAAATTACAAAGCCTGGCTTTATTCACTGACACAAAAAGTACCAGAATTGCTAGTGCGTTATTTTAGTTACGTTTTAATTGAATGGACAAACTGACAAACTTTGTTTGTTAACAGTTATGACCATACCTAATTGCTATTGTTAATATTTTTGACAAGCAAACTATTACTGAAAAATATGTTTGCTCTAAACACAAACTATGGGAATAACTTTTTAATTATTACTCTGGTTATTGTATTGTCCTCTTCAAATTTGGTAAAACAGCTTGAAGAATTTTTGACACAAACAATTTCGTGTTATATTATTTCACTTATATTGTTGGGGAAATCCCGCGTTCAAGTATGTGATTAAGAAGTTTTCCTTTGTGTTGCAAACTGGATGCATCTTACCTAGAAGCAGTAAGGTCCACTCTTAGTCTTATTATTATGACATTTTCCCTTCTGTTTAAATGCATGGCCAAACTCCATTTATTAATTGACATTTTGAGCCCCGATAGCTTCGATTCATTCTGTTGCGAGTAGTGTTGCCATTCCTCATGAATTTTGCTTCCAATCATCTTCGCAGACGGCGTCGGCCCTTTCATTACTCTCAATTCCCACATGAGCAGGGGTTCACATCAAAGTTACAATTTTCATCATCTTATTTAGGTGGTCTAATAATTCCTAAATTGTCGCCTTAGAAAATTTATTTTTTGTGGATTTAATGGAAGTGGAAGAGTCTACAGATTAGAAAGATAGATTTTTCGAATTGACATACAATTCTGTAGTAAGTAAGTTTTAGTAATAAAAAATAATAGAAAAGATTTTTCTTGGAGATATGTATTAGCTATGCAAACTGAAGCACGGCCGGGACCCACGTAGTAACGGTCTTTATTAAATTAGAATCCTAATATGGAATCCATTATAAAACAAGATAGTCGTGATGGATTCGGTAAATATATTTAGGTAAATTTCTTGCATAAATTAATAAACAAATGACGGGAAGTGTCCTGTGTCAAAATTGTGTTGTGGCAATAGGCTTGTAAATCTGGTTGTAGAACCTAAGATTTCCCAAGCGAGTTACGACACGGCATTACTTCCTCTAACTAATTGTGAGTTTACAACTAAAATCGCAAACTCCGGAATATGCAAAGTTAGAGGAAATATTGCGCCCTTATATCATCCCACTTGTAATTTTCACATACAACGCGCAAAGGTACGTTCTTAACTTTTATAACCTAATAAAAAATATTCTTTACTTAAGATAACTGGTTTAGTGGTGGCTCGGTGTGAATGCCGTTAAGGCTAAACCTATGTATATCTTTAGTAACGCGACGAAATGTTTATCTCTTTGGAGGTAATTGCCTGTTTCCTTGTAAAAATGTTCGAAATACGCAAGTTATTACGGTGACGAACACGTTTCACAAACGGCGAAACGATCTTTTTATTATTTAATTTCATGAAGTCCCGGTTTATCAGGATACGATCACTGGTGACAATGCTCAATTTGATTTAAATAATGAGTGTTCCATGGCACACCCAATTTTAATGACACTGGCCAAGCAAATAAGTTATGAGGCCATTAGCTGCGGCTATCTGCATTGTCTTCATAATTAATTTTAATTTGGTCTATTTAAATTCTAAAACATTTGCATATTTACTTTTGGCCTTCTACACGCCACGCCAAAATGTAAGCCGAATACACGATAAGCCTCATCATCAATAATAATTTCGTAAATTTGCATAATTCGCAATGATTTGTTGCAATTATACACATTTCTGTTCTCCTGAAATGTATGCAACAACTTAATTAATTACTTAAAAATCCGCAGAATCAATATTAGCATTCGAAATTAGGTTACACGGCTCGATTACATATTCATATTCTTATCGTGGATTTATATCGGCTAATTTTAAAATGTATTATTAACGGTGCGGGTTTATTATCACACAAAATTAATTTTATATGAGGTTTGCATGTATTACAGTGAAATCCCCTTTATGATAATGGTCGCACATAAATAAAATAAATAAACGTTGCTCGTTCGTGAAATATTTAACAAAGTTTGACACTACTTTGTCTATTACACTGCAGTTGCTTTAATGCGGACCTTAAAGTCAGCTAAATGAAAAGCAACGTTTGTACTTGTATCCCATACAATCTGTATTAATTGCAATTGCATAATTCAACGGATCGCAATTTCCTTTATTCATAGAGCAATTTTGTTACTATAATCGGTCCAATAAAACCAAAATAAGGTACTATTAACTGAATATTTGTATGAAATTGTAATTATTGTTATAGTTTTAAAGACATATTCGAATTTCATTCAGTGTATTTATTGTTGTTCTATCAATGGAAATTATGTAGTTACGTACCATTGTTCGTATTTCATTATAATTAACACGAGGAATTAAAATCCAATTTAATATAAAACAACACACTAATTGAGTTCGGCTTAATCAAAAATCAACAAGTCTGTTTCAGAAGAAATTTAAATTAAGTTATTGTTTTCAAAATGTCATTTTAACAAGGGTTTCAAATAAATAATGTAAGCAAAATATTCGACATTAATTATACCAATATTTTTATTCGTTTAACGAAACTGATTATTTTAAAATTCAATACCTCGGCAGTTATCAGAAAATGATGAAACACATGAATTGGGGGTTACTGGGAAATATGTTATATAAAGATTGTATGTTTGTAAAAATGTCAATCAAATATTACTTAAAAGATAAGATAATATTTAAGTACGCTGTTTTTTAGTATTGTACCATTCTTAGAAGAACACACGGTTTTAATTCAAAGAAGAAGACTCATTTAATTTTCCAGAAATTGTATTACTGCATAAAGAAAAGTGTCCTTTTTATTATCTCCTAACAAAATAACAAAATTTACACAGCAATCTGGTTAGTTTAAACGCTTAAAACATTTGGTGGGTTTCGTTAGAAATTGCCTATATTTGGCCACATTTCCTACTTTTGATGATTTAATGAATTATAAAGCATAGATTAATTAAATAAATGCCACCTTCAGATTTTACATTTTCTCTTGCCTTTAATATTTGCAATAGTACAACCAGACAAAGCACAACCTCCTTTTACGTCGACAAAATTTAGTTACTGGAGACCAGTACACTTTTATAAAAGAATAAATAATTAAGTTCCACTTCAGACTGTTATTCAATTTACTATTTTTTCTTCTTTTTTTTGTTTTATCTAAATTGATACACATTTTTATTTCGAGCTTAGTTAATGTTATTCGGAATTGTAGTCCTTAAAACTATTCGCTGACATGCAACTGCAGTTTTTAAAATGACTGAGATATGCATCGCAATTAGTAACTTTATGTGGAAAAGTTAAATCTCGGTAAAACAGTTGTTTATTAACTTATACATTAAAACGTGCATTTTATTTATTTCTGCTTTTTCAGCAATGCTTTTGACAATGTGCGCAAACTAAATTTATATTCAACCAACTCCGTCGAATTGAATGCTTCCAAGGACACATCTAAGCTAAACCGCTAATTAAAAATCCAAAAAAAAAATCGTTTGCTGTGAAATCACGTCCAAAACATCGTCCAAAATCATGCGGTTTTGTGCTGCAGGTAGTTATTAGGCAATCCGCCCATTCTCTAGATTACGATTGCGATAAGTAAGGCAACTGTGCATCTAAAATAACATACAATTACACTCCCGATTATGTTTTTGATGCTCTACACACAATTTGCATAAGTATAGATAATAAACTAGTACAAAGCACCTTGTTTACATTTTAAATTGGAGTTTTACGAATGGCTGCAAAGCGGATTTACCATCTCAAATACGACAGCATTTGTCTGTGTTCATACATTCAGAATGCTCTTCGCTAATTTTCGCACTTGATTCAACCGATAGATAGTTTCCGGAAACAGTTCAATAACGAGGATTACGAACTGATTAATTCCCCTTAGCTGCAACCAAAAATGATTTATCCTCTGTTGTGTTTAAAGGTTTAAGGCGAAAACACGTTTAATGTTCCCAAGATCGGTACAAAATCCTCATCGCTGAAACAGTAAAATTTGCATACGCAAAGTTTAAACACATTTAAGAAATTAAAGGTTTCGCAGCAAATTTCATTGGTAATAGGGATAATGTTCACATTAAAAATTTTGTGGAACGCTGATGAATACTTATTAATTTAAAAGAGAAAGATGACAAGAAGTAGACGATTATAATTACGTTCATTTCCATTTAATATGAAATAAAGTTAAAAAACAGAGTAATGAAAAGCGACCCATTTATTCTTTCATTTCGGCTTAATGTATGCAGGATAAAGTTAAAAGTTCTTTCAACAGAAAAAAGGATGATAAGATTTTCGTATTTGCTTGAGGTTTTCTTGTGTTTTTAATTCAAAAATGCTAATTCCGTCGACCATAATCAAACACAAAAGGTAGATGAACCAAATTGTATTGCAATTTTGCGTTTCAATAATACTTTGGCCAAATTAAAAAACCCCTTGCCACTTGCATTAAGATTTAATTAATAACACATAAAAAAGTATACATTACATTAGAGCGACATGCAAATTCAGGTCATTTTAAATCAATTATATTCATGCCTCCCTTCGTGTGCTGAAATTTCAAATTGTATTCAACGTTGCTGTTGTTTAAAACTACAATCGTACATACGTTTTGTTCATTGATGTGGAAATGTTAATAATCAGATCAGATTGTAAATAGTGGAATAGTGGAAACATGTCACTGCACAAAACAAGACAAAACTATCAAGCTTTGGTTATTTGTATAATTACAGCTTTTGATGCAAAGCAAAGTTCGCATGGCTCCATTATGAATGCAATTGTTTCCGTAACACTTTGTTCCGGGGTAAAGAAATTAACTTTTCTCGGTTGAACCCGTACACTTTGTTGGAGCAATATGTTATAGTAATGGATAATACAATCTGGTCTACTGTTCGCCAACATGTATGAGTGCTTTTGAATATTCATAACATGATATTGTAAGCATAATCCTGACCGAAAAGTTTCTCTAGGTAAAAACGTGTTGCTGTTATCTACAAATACACCACCACAACAAAACAATATTCAAAGTACTTGATACGTGATTCAATAACAATATCATTCGAGGAAATATCGATGTGGATAACCAAGTTGCACCCTCATAAATTATTCAGAAAGCGTTTATAATCAAATAGTTTGGATAAAAAGTTCGAGATTTGTATATTGCCGCATTGATTTAGTAAACAAATGTGAAAAATTCCATTGAAGTACGGGGTGTCTCTGAAACGATCGAATATTTTTTGGGAAAGAGACGAGGTACTCCGAGATTTGTAGATTCTGTATCTCAAATATTTGCCAGTTTATGGCAATAAAAAATATAGTTTCTGTAATAAATGTATCACTGGGCTAAGTAAACAAGTCACTTGCTTAAGTAAAAATTTCATCTTGATAAATTAACCACAGATAATTCCAAAATCCGTGTTTTGCTATAAATTATTGATTATTCTAACGCACCGTGTGCATTTTTAAGCCGGAAAATTTATGAATGCATTATAACGGCTATGATAATCTGGAAAATCTGAATTATTAAAATCTCTGAGGAAACGTATTGCTTGTAGTGTCGGGACACATGTGCACTAATAAAAACGCAAGATTGAATCGTTATAAAACCATCGTATAAAAGAGGATACTAAATTCTCAGATAATACATTTATGGAATACAAGATTTTTGTGCTCGGTATTTGATTCTTGGAGATAAAGCGAAAGTAATATGTGACTATTAAACTGCTGTTTATGGATATCCGATATTTATGATGCACGTTTATATATAATGCAACATAGAAAAAATCATTTCGTTGGATTTTAAGATGTAATATAAAAGGCCAGGGAACAGATGCAGGGAATGTTCAAAAATCAGTGACTGGAATTATGGAATAATGATAATTATCGAATTATTAGTACGTAAATGATTACACTTAACTTGTTACACCCACATATTTTTAGCAGCAAAATTCGATTCGATCTGCGATAAAAAATGGGAGGTGCTCCATAGGGTGGACCAAAAATCAATTATTCTTTTTAACTTCCACTACTGAAAAATTGGTTCCTAGATATCTTTAAAAAATGTTCACCAAAGATGAGCTTCTCCTTCTCATCTCAGTTTTCCATTTTCACTTTACTTCCATATGGCAAAATTCATATCTTGCCATTATTTGATCGTATAGAAATTTTCTATATACATTTTTTTGTAGGAAATTGAACGCTCTACAAAAAAAGTATCTTACAATTTTTTAATGACTCTTACCGTTTAGATATTTGAGGTTGAAGTTATTACCAATATTTTTTAAAAATCTACTAAAATTAGCACTGGGATTCGAATTTGAATATCGTAGAGAGTTTAATTTTCTACTAATATATATATTGGGCATTTTATAATATTTAATTTTAGTTTTAAAAGTAGAAGTAAAAAAGAATTTTTTGTTAAATTCTTCAAACTTTGAATTCCGATGTCTTCTAAACAATAAGAGTTAAAAGAGTTAAAAAATTATAAGATACCTTTATTGTAGAGCCTTCAATTTCCTACAAAAAATGTAAATAGAAATTTTCTGTATCAAGTAATGGTGGGATATGGATTTTGCCATATGGGACTGAAGAAAACTGAGATGAGGACCCTGCTATTAAAATTAAGAGCTCACCTTTGGAGAATGTTTTTTAAAGATATCTAGGGACCATTTTTTCATTCTCAGAAGTTAAAAAAATAGTTTATTTTGAATTGTGTTCATTTGTCGAATAAGGTAAATAGTTTATTAATTTCACATTTCTTCGACGAAGTAGTAATAAAAATGTAGTTACTAATTCTAATAGTTATTATCCATCGAATAATTCGATAGTTTTCATTCGACAGTTCCATTCACAATAAAAAGGAAACTAGTTAATAACATTTGAAGTTAGGGAATATTAAAGTGTCAGCAGTTATTTACATACATATTTCCCGATATGCTGGTTTAGTAAGTTCATTGTCAAGCGGCAACAAAAGCATCAGACCCCGCATTAATACGAATGATTTCTTACTTTTTTCGGCCACTTATTCAATATGCGCTTTCGCATCTCTGAATATAGATTCGGCGGGCGGGCAGTGCGGCATTTTTCGTCGGAATATTCAGTTCGCGAAGTGGTTAGCCGTAAATAAGCTCAAACGTCTGTCACGGCGGTCGCCGAGGGTATGGAGTAGATGAGTTGTGTAGGTTTTTCAGTTTTCCGGTATTTACAAGTCCAGGCGGGGCCGACGGTAATATATTCTGGATGCGTGTGTTCCAGCCTAGTGTGCCCGTTCCAGTCCGTATTGAGTTTGCGAGTGAACCGTCGCTGCGACGATATTTCATAGCCGCGCTTCGTGACGACCGAAACAAATTCCGGGTTTCAGTTGCCACCGATGGGGAACGTTTAACTTTTTGTCGGCATATGCGGACGCGTTTTGCTGCTGAGGTGGCTGGCGCACATCTCTCGCGACTTTTCGCGACGCCCAATTATTTTTGCGATGTATACAGTCCATTTTTTTTAATTTCGAACAAATATTTGCAATTGACATAATGAGGTTGGCTTAATCCAGTGTTGCAGACCGATAGGCTTTAGATCCCGACATTTGGGATTTAACTGGCACAAAATAATTATGAAAAAATGGAACATGAAACATTTATCGAACGTTTAATGCTAAAAAAATATCAGGATGTTTTGTAAATTTTTAAACCGTTCGGGGCTAAACATTTCGTTTTTTCAGTGTTCATAAAATTAATCTGAACGTTATAAATAGACTTTAAATTTTTTATCCTGAAATGAATTGAAATACCAAAATTATTATCATTCCACGTATTTTATAAGATTAAAAAAATAGGTTTTTTTTATAATTTGATAAGTAAAACTTCAATTACTAGAAATTTGATAACTTGGCACATATTTGAAAATAAATATTTATTAAATAAACTGCACAACAAAGTTATGGATTATTTACTAAAGTTTTTTTAGATAAAATGAACAACGGAGCAAATAATCGCAAATACGTACCAATGAAAGACTTGGACAGGGGCGAAAAAGCCATAAGGAAAAGACTAAAGGAATAAAATATAACCTCGTACCGTACTGTAACAGGTCCCTTATTGACTGTAACACATCGTAGTGATAGACTGAATTTCGCTCGAGAGTATCTTCATTGAGGAAAAGTTGGTTGAAATCATGTATTGTTTAGTGATGAGTCCAGGTTTTCTTTAAACAGCGATGATCGTCGTAGAAGTGTATATAGATGACCAGGAGAACGTTACGTCAAAATTTTGTTATAATAATTTTTCAATAAATATTCATAGATTTTCCTTAAAACTGTAACCTTAATTTATTTTGAAATAATAATAATAAAATAATTATAAAAATAATATAAAAAAATTACATACTTATTTCATTTTTGTTAATTTTTAAAAGTATTCCATAATTTCGCGACTATTATTAAGAATATTGTCAAATAGAACCATCAACCAAATCAAACCAATATCTCCGTCGTTTTTAAGATGTATGACAAAAAAGATAGAAAACATAGAAACGTAGAATATTGAAATATATTTTTTATGCTGACTAGTCAAAATTTAAATTAAATCCTTTTATGAAATATCTTACAAAATGTGTTTTAAATTTTGTGATATTTCTCTAGCCACCACTTGACGTTGCTGTTGTTGTACCACTTGTATATTAAGAAGATTCTAATAATAGATATTTGAAATGTTCCCTGCATAAATAATGAGACGTTTTAGTTAATTTTTAATTAGTAAATTAAAAAGGAACATTGTTTTTTTCGGAAAAATCGATGGTGCTAGATTACTTACACTCAGGAACTTAAAAATATGTTCCACTTTTTTCAGGATCACTTTTATTAGTAATATATTTTTTCTATACCTATTTGGTAAATAATGTCAATAAATCATGGTTGTTAAGTTATCTGAAGTTCAATTGTATGTATAAATTGCTTTTTTACAATATTAATTAAAAATTAATTGTCGATTATTTAAACCAGTATATTTCTTTATCCATAATAAGCCACTTGCCGAATATTGGAAACACATCGTCGTTCAAAGTGCACACTTTACTAAAAGTAAGATACGACGCAATAAAACGAGTTTCGAATTCCCGTGTCGACGCGGATAGGTGAAAAATGGGAATGAAGCAAGTTGATTAAATAAACAGACTTTGTCAAGTCCGTGGCACATGTCAAAAGTTGAAAAGGGAACGGTACGAGTGCGAAAAGAAGAAACGTAAATAAGAGGTTTTGTTGTTTAAAATAAGCGGTGCCGAACACCGGAACAAGACTGAAGGGATTTGTAACAATGGCCGGGATCCCCCAGAGATGAGATATTTAGCGCTTAAAATTCGACGAAAATCTAATCTATGCGTTTCGTGTATGTCTCAATGGTTCCCGCAAAAGGCCACTTCGATACGTTTCCCACTCTTTGCTTAATAGCGTCTGTTTGGCTGTATGAAATTTTATAAATTTTTGCTCGTTTTTTCGTTGGTATTCCCTGCCAAGTGCTAAAGATCCTGAATATGCCGAACAAAAACTCTGTTAGAACTTTATTTATTCTCACAACATTAGTTTCGTCTAACAGTGTCCACTTTGTTCCAGCTGTACGGTATTAACTTTTTATATCGGACTTGTTTTTAATTCAGTTGGAATGGTTGTACGAACGTGGTAATGCAGTTAAACTGCAATAATCATTTTAGTTTTTGTCTTCTTTTATTTATTTACAATTCCAATTCAACAGCAAATAATGTACACATACATATTCGTCCTTTTTACACAACAATTCCCCCCGAGAGGTGAAAAATTTAATTTACTAAATACACAGTTATTTAAAATACGTTTAGTTTTAAACTGATCTTTTTAATCATTAAGCGGACTAATTAATAAAACCTTTGTGATAAAAAATATATTGGAGATATTGTAAATTAAATGGGAAAGCTATTTTAATTGAATGTTTTTGCTTTTATTTTTATATTTACATATTTATATTCAAGTAATCTACAATACTCACTTTGCAATTGTTGAAATTTAATTAATCAGTGGAAATTTAATTTACAATAGTGTTTAATTTGCTTTTTACTAACACATTAGTTAAATTAAGAGTTTTGTTTGATGTACAAATAGTTACTGGTTAATATGAGTTTATTGTTACTTTGTGCCTGTTTTAATTAAGTGACAACGAAAATATAATTAATAAAAATTATATTCTTTATTAACACTGCGTCTTTTGAAGTGGGCAATTTGAATTTCCTAGATATTTTGACCAGTAATATTAATTGTACATTTAAACGATCAGTATATTAAATTTATTTTATTTTTTATATATTTAAATAGACATAAAAATAAACAACACATTGCTTGTATAATTTTTGCTTCCAAAAGACTCATTTTGTGGATTTGAATATTTTATTCGGTTCATTCTTAATTTTTCTGTTGTTTAGTACCTTAAATGCCTCAAAGAAGACTTTCTTCTGAAGATTTTGCTGCTATAATTCCAATTTTGGAACATATCAATATAAGTCAACGCCAAGTCGCATTTAGAATTACTATCGACAAAATGATAGTGCCACTATACGATAATGAGCAACGTCCAGAAGATAAGACCATTTTCAGGATATTCTGCTAGATGAAATCTCATATCCTCATATCTAGGCTTCGTGCAAATGTTGGAACCACTGTAAATCAGTAGAAGGCAGCATGAAGCTGCTTTTAGATACAGAAGACATTTTTGACACCCTCAGTTAAACAGGAAAAATCGGCCATGCCTGCAGTGCATGGGACAACTATCATCGCCAATGGACTGCCAAATGATGTAATTGCTTGTTCATAGATAAGTCTAGGTACAAATTACATCAATTGGACGTATTTGGATATGGTGTAAACATGGTAAGAGGTATCATGAACAAAATATGATTCCAACTTTACTTTTGGAAATCATTTTGTAACAGTGTGAGGTGAGACAAGTGAGGAGTTACTCACATTGAATCGATATGAAGATATGGTTATTCAACTAATTATTATTCCATTTGTTTGTCAAAATTTAAGTGAGCTGTTGTAGAAGAATTTAAGGTTTTTCGAAGGAACAATTCGTAAACTGAAACACGAGATTGGTACTATCAGTCACGAGATTCCATACATAACCTAATCATTACAATAAAACCATATGAATTTTTCAATAAACATTGCGTCTTAGTGGGGACACCCTTCATGTCTAGGAATGTTGGTAGACCACATTCTCTACATATATTACTTACATAAAACTTTTTGCCAACTATTGATTCCAGTGCAATAAAACCATGGCATTTCCTGGGATGTTTAATAAAACATAACTTTGCAAATGATGTAAAACACAACAATAAATGTAAATTATTGTACAAAACACGGGGTCGATTTTCCGCCAAATCCGCTTCCAGAGAGGATTATTATAAATTTAAATTACAAATAGAGAGCGCATATCCATTTTTGTTTTGCGACTACGCGGAATGAAACAAATCTTTAGAAATAAGCGAAAAGGAAACGGAAACGTCGGGCCAGTTTCAATTTCTATTATTTCATGAAGGTTGGCTTAGCGCATACACGTCGACATCAAGCTTTGCAACGAAAAATTACCACAATTTCAGTTATAAATTGCCCTATCTCTTCCGTTTGATTTAATCGTATTTACGGCATAGATTCTGTTTTAAAAAAGAGCGAATTACGGACGACATTAATTTAGATCAATGATTTATTTGATAAGACTTATCGTTGATGAACACGTATTTTATAATCGACATAACCGGGCTCTAATCAGGCTTTAACTAATTTAAATTGTAATAAGCTGCAAATAGTTAAGTAGACCGATAAATTCTTCTAGTGTGACAGGGTGTATTCGCAGGCCAATTACAGAAACCACTCGACTTGCAGATATTGTATTTAGCATGTATTAGTGTCGTGTACCGTATTTCAATGACGACGACCGCACTCATTAACAGGTTCGACACACCTTTTTATTGATGGTTCCGATGCACAATGTACGAAAAATTGAAGTTGTTGCGCGATGTCGCCATAAATGATTTATATGTGTGCGTGCAACTAAAAAATTAATGACTGGACGTAACAAGGGATGTGATTTATTATAACGTTCACGTAAACCGTTTTTAGAGCTGTCCATTTTTTGAATACTTTGGTCAACAAGGTAAATGTAGATGGCGAGATAAATTTAATCGCGCGTTTGTATCGCCCAAAAAGTAATAGGCTACACAAAATTTAATAGGCTCGACATTTTAAATGGCGCGAACTGGTAATTAATTTTACACCCTGAATGTTTATATTCATGTTTTTTTTTTTTTTTTCGTACCTTCGTTTTACATACGAAGAACAATAGAATTTGTCTAGTTCCAGACGTTGAATTAATTTCATTTTTGCGGGTTGCGTGCCAATTTCGCTATTCCGGTTGGTTACTTAAAAACTTAATTCCACTAAATCTGATCCTAATCATGAATGTGGAAATTATACGCCAGTGATAAAAATAAACAATTTTGAGGGGTTGAAAACATGCCGTAATTTGTTCGGAGAGTGTAAATTCAGCATAATTTGTAACGCAAACACCGAACTGATCTGGTAAATAAATATGTCCGAATTTCAGATATGTTGTGAACTTGGCTCGTTACGCGTGGCAATTAAACCCGCACATTTCAACTGTCCGGCGTCTACACGAAATGACGAAGCTGCACTTTAATTTACAGCCGGCGAATTTTCTTCTCGTAATAAAAATGTAAATAGCAAATGTAGCCCTATTTCGATTGAACTTCTTGGACGTGTTTCAAACAGGTAACTGTGTATACGAGCTGAATAGCAAGTGCGAGATTTAAACTCCACACCCAGTTTAAACAGTCACCAACTTACGTATCTGCAACTTACTGCAGTGGATTTGTGCTCCCGGCGACATTTTACATTCTGTATTTTATATTTTAATGGTGTCGTTTCATCCACCTGCTCAGTTTTTCAATTATGTTCCCTATTTTTAGATAAGATCTATCCCGACCTCGTACTTTTATTAAACCCCATGTGATGAGCTGAATTAAATTTTTCTGCTATACGAGTAAACATATTTTTATCGTGTGCTGTAAAGAGCTCGTTTCCGTGTGTTTCTATGAAATTGCCTAGCAGCGACATCTGCCCTCGAAATAAATTGATATTTAACATTTTACTTTTAGTCATGAAATGAGTAAATTTTTATCAAGGATGTGCTTCATATTAACAATTTTTATTTTATGTCTCCCAAGTTTTATTAGACATGTTTATTATACGTGTAAAACTCATGTAATTCGTTTTATATTCGGAACTTTAAATGAGAGAATTTATTTAACTTATGGGCTAAAAACTGTATTTTTTTTTTTTTTTTAATAAAATTTGGTGCAGCTCAAAAATTAGGATTAACTTTTTACTTTATGGTAAATGCTTTCTCTAAAATTTAATTCGATTATTTACTAGTGTTTTTTTTTGCTTTTATTAATTATTTAATTAGTGATCGAAACTGTACCATGACCGAGATAAACAAGAAGAGATGGCTAAGAGTTTACAGCTAAATAAGTCAATCGTTTCCCGTTAAAGAATTTAGAGAAACTGACTCAGTGGTGACTACGAAAAAAATTGTCTGGGTTCAAAAAACTTGAAAGAAAATCGATAACTGGATAATACGAATGTCAAAAAACAATCCAATCTTATTGTTAACTGAAATTAAAACCAACCCAGAGGAAATGGGACTTGCAGAAATTAGTTCATCAAGGACTGTGAGAAAATGGTTAGTGGATCGAGGGTCGTTTGACCCCAGATATACAAGAAAAATGTTGGTTTTTACTAAAAACGTGAATTTCCAACTTTGGTTTGCTTAGGGTTACATTGATTGGACCAAATTAACATATTTCTGATAAATTTCTATATAACTGATATATCTATGGAACAAAGAACGAATATTTAATTTTTTTATGTTTAAAAATCCAATACTTATACAATAATTAATAATTTTTATCAGTGGTTAAGATATGGTAATAATACTTTGGTCAAATGTCATATTTAGTAGCTTAACATGAAACGAATCATGAAAAATAGTAATTTGGAAATAATATCATATTTTAGCTGAAGACATTATATTATATCACAAACTGTATTTATAGAAAGCTTTTCTCATCATTTTTCCATTTTTCAAAATGAATAAATAAATAAAAAATCTAAAATATGTCAGTTTTCGTACATATGTTGGTTTTAAAATGATTATAGATATAAAAATGCACCCAAACACCCAAAATTAATAAATTTAAGGCAGTCATACAAGAAAAATTACAAAATTATTATTTTAGGGTACCTTTTGTACAGCTTTTTAAAATAAACCACATTTTTGAAACTTCTCTTCGTGTTTATTTGTTTTAGTAAACTCTTTAAAATATTTGCATTGTGAGTAATATGCAATAAGGAAGTAGCATTTAATAAATTCCCTCCAAAGTTTATAGAGCAAACTATAGTTTATGTATATACACAACACAAACTTTATACTTTACGTATAGAAACGGTGCATTGTTCTGAATTCGCACACTACGATTAAATTGCAGCTTTGCATGCATTATCACGATTGATTTACCACAAACTTAACACTGCAATTCGTCATAAAAAGCAATTTGAATATTGTTGCAAGAAAATTTCCTTATCTAAAACTCTTTAAACACGTGTATATTACTTTTAATGGCATTTAATTAGCAATTTTCGAGTCAATGGCACATAAATATATCCCCGTGTCCCATGCATCAGTTACAGATCCCATATGGGCGTTATAGGCCCTTTAGATAATTACCTACTGATAGATATCTGCGATCTTCATTACCCAAAAATAGATTAGACACGGTCCTGTTAACAGTTTCGGGTGCAACCGAGTAAACGATAGTGATAATTTATGGGTTGGGTCTTTCCATCTTGTTTTAATTTTGGTCTTAATAGGGGCCTTACTCACATACAAACAGAAAATCGACTTACCTGCAACAAAAATAAGAATTTTCAGAAAAATAATAAAAAACATTTACATCACAGCATTGAAATTAAAAATGTAGGAGTGCAAATTGAAGTGTTATAACTACTGCAATATTAAAGCCACGCCGTCACATATGCGTTATCTAAATGTATAACTCATTTTGCTAAAATAAACATTATTTTTAGTGGCAAGATAAATTTTAAATAAGTTCGTATGTGACAAGGAGACATATGGACCAACGCCCCGTTTGAAAATTAGGAAAGGGTAAATGAAAAATCGAAGACTGTCGAAATAATAGTACGCATTTTTCAAGTTGTTTCCGTATGGCCTCGATCCTTAAGCAAATACTTCCTTTATTAGCACCCATTTTTCTTTCATTGTATGAGAAGTACATGATTAAGATGAATAATGGTCCTAAATTAGACGCACCCTATTCAAGAATTCGTCAAACCCAGACGAAAATAAGGCAAAAACTCTAAAGATGTATTACAGTAAAATAACACGTAATAAGAAAATGTGGGGAAAACTTTTTTACTTATGTAATGATAACGACGTTCAGTCGTTTTTGTGGGTATTCGGCACCCGGAATTATTTTTAATTCAATCAAATCAATTGGATACACGTTCGTTAGTTGATTCTTTTTTAAAGGAATATTAATTGAGCGAGTGAAGGTTAAGTTTTTCAACAAGGCTTTAATATTTTCAAATAAGTGTGTACGTAATTCGTGTGTGCGAATTTAAAATGGCCAATGTAAATATTTAATTTATTATGAAAAAGCAAATCATTTCACAATGCTCTTCAGATCTTCCAATGTGTGGGTTTGTATAAAATGTTCGCAATACATACAAAAACGTCTTACATGATTCCATTGTGTCAAGGGAGAAGGGGCCTTTAAACGAACACCTTTTAGTAGCAATTCCATCGAATAAAATCCAGATTATCATTTCTGCTCCTCAAGATTTTTATCATTTCCCCACGAATATATATCGTTTTATTTTTTGCAGTACATTGGAAATGATTTAAAATAAGTTTAACCGAAGGAGCGCAGCGATAAAATGAAACAAAGAACTTTGAAATTTAACTGGAGCACACAGAAACAAACCATCTATGGCGTTTAAAATTTAAAACCGGAATGCAGCAGGATTAATCATAAAATGTTAATTGAGTAGTTAAAGTAGATCTGAAGGAAGCTCATTCCCATTCCGTTGTAAAACAGGCTGGGTAACAACTTTACAGGAATCATTAAAAATTAGGAAATAATGAAAACTGCCATGAATTAAGTGATTAATTTTGTTAATCAATAAAATTTAATTGGACGCCACTAAACTTGTTTAACAACACATTTGTTAAAGAAGTGTAACAAGTCTCAATAATTGGACCTCAAACAATGATATTTCCGTAAGCTTAAATTTTACAACGTATTCTTAATTGTTTCGGGACATGATTTATTAACAAACAAAAGTAATTTTCTGGATATTTGCTTGTAATTCTCGAAAGAAATGAATACAGTAATAATTTGATATACAGTCACGAATGTAAAAGCAAAGTCAATGGACAATAATCCGAAAATAAATCGGCTTTCAGTGAATTTGTTTGCGTAACATATTGGAATGAAAGGAGTGTAATGTGGAAGGAAGGATACAATATGAGGGTGAAGAAACTTCATTAAATTTAATAACTGTTTACATAAGTCTGCATGCCCTTATCAAGTGAGGTCGCCCATTTACGTAATTAAATACAAAGTTTGTCATCGGCGGACTTCCGCACAATGATTAATTAACTTAAAACAAAAAGTCTCGACAGACCGATAATTGAAATTACAAACCAATAAACCAAATCCTGTCCAGTGGTCCTATTAATAAATAAAGTCCGAAATCCGGAAGATAAGAAACACGAATTAAGCCAGAAATTGTGGAAAATAGAGAAAAAAGAAAGGCTGCTACCTAGTAATTCAGAAAGGACCACTTCTGAACAACAATTTTCAATGGAACAGCTTTAATCGGCGCCACAGTTGACTTAATTCATTGAAGTCACGTCATGGCGGTAAATACAAGATTTTTGCAGTGGCGGACCGTAATTTATTTAGGAATTGTACTGTATAAATTGTTTCTCCGGGGGCTAATTAATTCCGTACGTATTCGATGTGATTTATTTGCTCAATAATGTTACTCTTTTGTGCTTATTAGTCTCTTAATCCAACTGAGTATTTTATTCGTCGCAATTTCGCTTATCGATAAACAAAAAACAACAAAACGTCCCAGACATATGAATTGTACGTCTGAATTATGATTTTCTTTTTGGTTAAGTTCTCAGACACATGAAAAACATGGTGTCGACTCAGAAAATTAATTTGGCGGTTTAATATTAATGTCGGCGCGGTTGATTTCTGGCCGGGACGGAACGTCCGAAATCGCGAAAGAAAGACAAAAAGAAAAGACAAATGAAACAGGGGGAAGGTGAATTACGTCAGTCTTGTGGCTGGAAATTAGTGTGCAGTGCAAAAGTCAAACCGCCAGATCGATTGTGTCAAAAGTTCACGAGTAGGACAATCCCGTCAAATGTGCTTAATTAAAACAATTATGCGGCACATTTAAATTCCGATCGGGAAATTTTCTCCAGATTGTTCGAATTTAATTCAGAATTTTGGTCTATAAATTGACTTCCTTTAAAAAAAGAAACAGTACTCATTTATTCCACTAATAATAAAGGCAGTCAATGTAAATTTATTAGGAGAACTTAAAAATACCACGGCTCATGTGGACCATTAGATGAAAGGCAAACATCAGTACCACACACACATAGAGTAAATTAATTACCATAATTACCTTTATTAATTTAGCGGAAGTCACTCCAGTGTATTAAACATTAATATTTACAATATTACTACAAATCAGACAATTTTAGCAGTAAAATATAATTTTATACGAATTAATTTTTTTCTGCGTCCAGATAAAACACTTCAGTAATTTTAAAAATACTCGTCATTACAATTAATCGGTGTGTAAAATGTGAACACTAAACAAATATGAAATGAACGGGATTATCTCTTAGGAATTACGATGTTTTAACCCTCGTTTACCAAAAAAAAAAACAATTTAATTTAGCAACAGCATTTTTTAATCTAGTTCCAGACAGCTAAATTGAATTCCTTAAATATTAAGCTTTTACAGTCACTCAGTTTTAATATTTGATTAAACATAATTTTACTACAATTACATTTTTGAATTCCAATCCTTTGTGATTTTTTGTTTTGGATTTGTGAATTTTAATCAACTGTAATTTAGTATAAAAATTTAATTAAATGTTACTGATAACACCTGAAAATATTCATGACTAATTTATATTTTATTCTTATTATTCCACCTTGACGCATTGCTCTGGGAAATAATTAATTAACAAAAGTCTTTGTTGGTTCCATTTTTTAAATAAAGTTTCCACAAGACAGACTTTTAATTGTGATTAAATCATATTATAAAAAAATTTGGCACAAAATATAAAAGTATCTCTGTCTGTATAGATCTTCACGATATTTCGTTAAATCAAAGACAAATTCAGTTAAACAGCGATATATTTTATAATATCAAGAATCATTGCAGATAAAAAAATGAGAGTTATAAAAAAATTGTAAAAATTAAAGGTTAGGTAATAATAGAAATGGCACATCAATGCATCTCTTGCCGTTGCCAAAGTAAACAAATCCGTACTTAGGTGACTGCAAATAATGAAAATTGATCATTCCAGGCCAATACATTGGCTTAATCATAACTAGAATGTCGCCGGCCACCAAATGATGAATAAAACATCCTTCTGGAATGTCAATGTCACACGGATCCATAAAATCAATAGCAAAATTATAGTCATCTCTGGTCAACAAATTAGTGTTCCATTTCTGAGTTGGCAATCTGTAATGTAAAAATGCTTTAATCTCTCTCGATTCCAATTCCGAAAGTCCTTCAAATGTTCTGTTTTCGACAACAACCCCGTCCGGTCTTTTGAACAGGGCTCCTCGTGGAATGACCACAGCCTCGTGGTTTAAGAAGTGAACCGTTGCCGCCAGACGGTTTTCTTCCTTCAGCTTCCTTACTTGCGGCTTCGTGATCACGGTACCAGAAAGTTCTTCACCTTCTTCAATGCGAATGTCAACTATAAGCGCCGGATCACCTTCAAACATGGTCGTGCACAACGGGGTCAGAAGTTTGCCTTCTTCGGTGGGTAAAGGCATAAGACCCCAGTTTGTGCAGTCTCGGCTATAATAAAATGATCTATCAGACAACGCATCCTTAACGTACCCATATGCTATGTAATAATCCTTGACAGTTCCAAATATTTTACCCCAGAAGTAGACCTTGGTAAAATGATTCTCGTTTTGTAGTATCAACAGGGAATTATACAATACTATGCTTTCTTCGGTGGTGAGAGTTCTCCCAGCTTGACCAGTTATGTCCAAGGTATTTAGAACCATGTCCAAATTCATTTTGGATGTGATCAATCGACAGCTCTAGTTGACGTGTATTTGATATTAATATGACAAATTACTTTTGTTTGTATTTGACATTTATAACTTTGTAGTAATTGTTTAAACAAAATATTAAATAAGATGGTTTTAAGGCTTATGAAACAAAGCACAAAAGATAAAGCAATACTGTAACAGACTCGCTTTAGTGAAACACTAATCTCTTCGACGTTTAATTATTTATTTATTATATTAACTATGAACGCAATTCACTTTATGCAGTTATTACATGAGGTACACAATTTTGATTGCTGTGACACCATTGTTTTGGGATTAACTTATACAACCAAACATCAAACTACTATAATAAGGCTTTATTAACTACCTACACATAATGAACAATTATCCAATTCTACAGCTTATACAATAATATAAATTAAATTAACAAATAAATAAAATGTTACTACTAATATCAGATTGTTTTAGCGTATTTCACATCAAAGTAAAGGTAATTTTCTTACAACTAAAATATTTGCTTTACAAACTTTTACGATTAATTTCGGCAGACACTTTTAAAATCATTTTAATTAAGCATAAAAAGTTAATTAATGTCCACAAATTAGTATATCAAATTTGTATTTTATTCATATTTTTCCAGATTGAAGAAGAGCACTAGGAGATATTTAATTAAGGAAAGTCCTTATTTCCAATTTTGAACTTTCAAATATCGTTTTCATCAAACAAATTCTAAATTATGATTAAGCGAGTTCAAGAAATACACAGTTTTGAACTTTTATAATTGTATTTAACTTATATTTGATGGGTATTTAATATTTGAAGCTTTTTTATTAAAATGTGATGTAAATTAAAATTTGTAAAAGTTAAAAATTGCAATTAATAATAATAAATCATGAAAATTTACTATGTTATTTGAAAATAACTATTTAGAGACATTTTATATAATTACATTTATAAATGTAATATTAATTAAAAATACAGATTGCAAATATTATTAAAGTTCCGACAGAATATAAAATATTTACATGTAGATGGATAAATTTAATGTGGAAAATCTATCAGGAAACTTATATTTATTAGACTTGTCCGCCCCTCCGATGATGACTCTTTAGCAAATTAGAACACAATTAATATGATGATGGTTCAAAAACTTCGTGTACGGCAAAAATTCTGTGCACTTCCAATGTAACAAAATAAATCAATCGATTCATTTGACGTATTTGTACAAAATTCAATTTATCACCACTATTTAGGTATCGTTATTTTAAATTTGGTTGAGCTTTATTTCAAATGCAACGGACGAATCGGAATAATTAAACTGACAAATAAAACATTTAAATACAACTGTAGGTTTTTAGAAAAGTTCTTGCCTCAAATTTAAATAAATCACGTAATTGGTTTCATTAACGAAAGCCCTTTTTCGTTTGTATAAATTGATTAATTTGCGCAATTTTTGTGGGGAACAGTTTAAAAAAATCAACGATAGTTAATCAATTGTTAATTAGACCTAGTTATTAAATAACAGTTAAGCACAAATTGTGAATACTTTAAACATATTTACGATATTTGTTGTGAACTAACGAGGTCCTGAACGGAACTATAAAAATGAACAGTTTTATGGTCAGGACTAACGAAAAGAGTCACATTAAGAACGCTTCGCAGTTGATACACTAAAATTTTTATGAAGGACGTAGTTAAATAGTTGGAATAAACGTAGTTTATAAGTTTTTATTATGCCAGTTGACGTATATAGTTATTTCAGGCTGTACATGAATATCCGAAAACATTAAGAGAGAGGCCTTGCTGCTTTACGACGCTCGCGGGGATTGTCGACTTTGCCTTGTAACGATGAAGTCTTTTTTATTGCCCCCAAAACTTATTCCCTACGCCTCAATGTGTCGGCAATTTACACACTTTAGATCAGCAGCGGGAGTGTCCTGAATTATTGTTTCCTGTCTATTCGGGGATTTGCGTTAAAATTTCATTTCAATTAAGGTGTCGGCCGACCATAAATCTTCAAAAGTGTACGGCCGTATTGAATATATGCAAAGAGTCTCCCCTGTTATTTACAAGCCTATTTAATGAGCTCCAAATTTTTGGCTCGATGGAACAGCATATAAAAAAATGTAACTAAATTTCAATCAAAATGATTCAAAAAAACGCAAATTACAGGCTAAATTTGGCAATTTAAAATGAATAACTAATTAATCGAACAAATGCTGTTTGTCATTTCAATGCACCGCAACCACATTAACCGAGGTAATCGAAGTATAAATTATTTAAACTAAAAAATAAGACTCTATTTTAATACAAATTACATTTTAAAAGAAAATATTGATCTCTGTGTTGGACTAAATACTTATTTGCAAATAAAATATTAACCAAATAAGTCATAATTACAGATAAAAAAATAGTCCCTCGCTTAATTTTACATCTAAATTTAACTTTTTTTGATCTCACAAATTGTTAGTGAGATATTACAGCATATTACATGATGTTTCTTAAATTGAGGATATTTTTTAATTTGTTCCTAATATTGTTTAAGATTTTCTTTTCTTTTGCTATTTTTTAAATAAATTTATTATTTATATATATATATATATATATATATATATATATATATATATATATTCTTTTAAAATATTTTCTAACAGATCAAATGTCTTCAATATTTTATAACTAATTACAACAAAACATCAGATAGATATTTAAACCATTTTTTCATATTATTTTGGTATTTGACTCAAAGTAATAGTGATTATATCGTTACAAAACCAATACGCCATCTAAGTATATTAAAAAAATTGGCCCGTTAAAACATTCAAGCCCGGAAGACAATTTCGTAAATTTTCAATTGACACATTAAATGGAGTGAAAAATTTACGTTTTGGTATTACGATTTCAAATAAAACACTGCCCTTGCAGTAAAGCTAATTTTGTTAATCCCTATTGTAAACCTATAGATAAACAGTCCAGTTAAACCTCCCCCTTAAGCAGCTTAATCCTTACAAAAGAGAGTAAGGACAATATACAACCCGAATAAATTAAACTTTTTGTTGCGCGATTTTATCTTAACTAACAACGGTCCTTTTTAATCCTCTTTCCGCACCTTCCACTCTGAACTATGATTTATTTAAATTTATTTAAAATATTCCATATTTTCCACCACAAGAGTATTAGCCAGGCGTAAGTTAAAATCAGCAATTCAGTATTGATCTTTAAGTTATGCATATTGGTGAAAAACCATTTCCTTATTCGTTATAACTAGTGTAAATATTAAAATTGGGAAAATCGGGAACGTGTGGTAATATAAACTTCACTGTCTTTGAAATTTTTCTCATATAAACTTTACTAATCTGTTGTGCAATAAATTAGGTATGTAATATGTACACCACAGACTGGAAAAAAAAAACTATGGACGCTGAAAGTGTAAAGTTCCTTGCAAAAGTAATCAAAGTTGTCATAAGCATGTATTAAAGTTTAGAAGCTCTTTATAGATAAAGTTCAGAGATAAGAGTCACTATTATTTTCGAGTAAACTGTAATTTCCATTTATGTGTCAAAAGCAAGTTAATTAAAGAAGTTAGCGGAATAAGTGCATTCTTGTGTAAGCTAAAGTTAGTCGGAGAGCGTGCCCAGATCCAGTCTGTCACATTTAGAAAAGGATTAAGACGGCGAATTTGCAGATTTTTAAGAAGTACCAGCCCGAATAATATTATCACGCCGCGTTATTTCAATGAACTTTTTTGCCGGAGAGTTATTTTTAGCCGACGCAAAAGGACTGCACGTACGAGTCGCAATTTTCGGACTCAGGAACTTAATTTATGCAGTGATCAGCGAAAAATTAAAAGGGTATACAATATATCGTTCTGGTTGTTTTAATTTCGACTAAAAAGAAATGATTTAAATTACTAATGACAAGTCGAAATGCGTTTGGTTTCAAATTATCTATTTCTTTTTTAAGCAGATTATAAAGCTAAATAATTACACTCTCGTCCCGAGCTGGTTTTAAACGATAATAACCCATTCCAATTCCGAGCCTGTGTGCAGGACAAAGCGCAAATAAAATTCATTGTTCCAGAATTTTACGGGATTAATGCGGAGAGATATTTTGAATCGGTCATACGGTAGTTCCAGGGTTTTATTCGCATAACCTGACCCATAAAGGATTTAGTGACGGTATTAATACTTTTTCACGTTTTGACTGATCCAGATTAACTTTTCAAGCATCCAGTTTTCACGTGATTTATTAGTTTGGCCGTGAACTGAAGTAGACTCCCAACAACGGCGTTTCATATCATTTGCAAATACCCAATCTCTATATCACTTTACTAAATATTTTTTTTTTGTGGAATTCCCAGTACAAGTGGTTTATTCGATTAATTTCCGGCTAATATGCGTAATAAATGAAATTTTTATCCATTTTTTGTACTCTCAAAATTCGAATTAATTCTATCAATAGGTTACATGGTCTAATGGAACTAAAACAACGTAAAACTAATAATCTAAATCACATAGAATTTTCACATTTCCTTTTAGCTCACAATCAAATCAATTGTCCAGCCTGGATAATACGAAATTGACACATTATTGAAGCAAAATCCAAAGGAAACTAGTGCTTTCCAAAGTGTCTGCAAGGGATTGAATGTCAACATATTAATAAAGCGGTTTTGCTTTAGCATTAACGTTTTCAAAACACCGTAATTAACTGTGGAGCATTTTAAAGTTTAATGGAATTCTAATAAGTTTTCTTAACCAAACATTACAATCTGCCGGTGCAAGGAATGTAATTTAGAATAATCCGAGAACGTCGATGTTGGAGAACAAAAGACTCTTTGAAGCTTGTGTCTCATCAGAGAAAACGGTGATTACAGTCTACAAAATAGTTACGGCTGATTTTGTTTCTATTAGTTTACGATATATAATGCCTTGGGAAATCTCGACAGATGCCATCAACTCCGAATAATCCTCCAAGGTGAATTGGAACAAATTTTTGATGCGCACACCATCGACGAACTCATTGTCAACATTAATTAAATACCATCGGCAACAGTATGCAATTGTTTTATTTTCTTTTTGTTTTGACGAGTCGGAAATATTATTTGCTCTCCAACTTTTTATTCCGTTCGTAATTTTCTAAATCACCTAAAATAAAGATTTATGGTGCAGCTTTAAAAGGGGGACCAAACAGCACATAATATAAGCCGGCTTCCTGGACAAAGACATATAATTTCGGAACAGGATAATTCATATACAAATAGAGTTTTGTGTGAGCAAAACCGATTTCGGATGGTTGCGATAAATAAAGTCGCAATGACAGTTTTGTAGCGCTGGCTCGAAAACATAAAGCAATAAACCCCAATTAGTGCTTGGTTACGCCAACGGATTTATAATGATGTAAACATGATTAAAGTCTGTCTCTCGTCTGCGTGAACTTGGACAGGACTACGTTTTTTTTTTCGCCTCTCGTCTTGTTTTCGACGTTGCTCTACGATGTTTTCGAGCCCCGAGTCTTGACACCCGGGTCTGTTTGTTAAGTGCATAATGGACGACTCAATTTACCGATGCAGCGGTCATTTATTTGTATATCGCCTCTGTTGCGAGGGATCATCAATAAAATAAGCTTTATTAGTTTTTTTTTATATATAAATGTGTTATTCTCAGAATAGGTTCTAAATTAAATCAAACATATCATGTTTTTTTTTTCAGTTTTCCAAGTGAATCAGACGTTGTCTCTTCTTTAATTGGATTTCGTTATTGTTACTCCAACGTAAAAAGTAATGATGTTTCATTCGTTGTTGCCAATCGACCATCAAGGGCACGACTAAAAGGATTTATGAGTCAAGAATTATAAATAGCAAATGCAGAAGCATTTATTAATTTGGATGTTTATATGATAATGGCTTCTGCAAGCATTATTTATTTGTCGTTTGTTGGGCAAAAGTTTCGTACATTCCTTATAAAATATTCATCATACATTTTAGTGCCGTCTACTTAAAATTGTTTAAAACATTTTAATATACATTTTATAGAATTCCTCATTTTCAAACGAGACTACAGGGATTGTATGTTCAATTTAACTGAAATTATTAATTATAAAAAATACGTTTAAATTAGAAAGTATAAGAGTATTAGAAGAAGTAAAAAGTCATTTAAGTTATATATACAGTAGTGGTAATTATAATAGCAACTTTTTAAAATGTAAATTAATTAAATTTAATGTGAATAATATTAATAATAATAATAATAATTAATAATATTCTTTTACACATTATTATAAAAATTAATTATCTGATTCTGATTTTATAAAATGTTATATATATTTTTTGAATTGAACTGGGCAAAACGTGACATTTTTCGTGAATAAATAACAATTTATATATGTGTGTTTTATTATTTTATATTTAAATAAAAAGAAAGTCGCTATAATTTTGTCCGATACTATAATATGTGAAAAATGATTATTGTTGATGCTTAATCCGTAACGTGACCCTAAACTCTAAACACTGGTACAACCATCAATCAAAAATGTTTCCAACTTTCCTTTAATTTTAACTAAAATGGACAAAAGTGATATATTTAATATGGCAATTTCAACTTTAAACACCAAAGCCGACCCCGATGATGACCGTAGAGTTTATTATCCATCAGCGTTCGTTAACAGCGCATATTTGTGTAAAGGCTTTAACCTAGTCCACATAAATCTTCTACACAAAGCTCCGCATATAATTGACTGATAAATTCGGGCACAATGGAAAATATAAAATGTGGGTTGTTGTTTCTATTTTTGGACAATTCAGAGATAATATGGAATTTTATTGTTTGCATCACGTGCTAATAATAGCGGTAAAAAGCAGCGGAAATGCACAGCTGAAGATTATCGAACATCGCATCACATAACCCGTGTAGAGTGTAGAGTGCCTTTATAACTATTTCACTATGCACAGGAAACAGTATTTATCAGGCTTATAACGCCATTATAAAATCTATAAAACTGACCGGTTTAATTCAACAAAACTTTAAAACAATGATTTAAATAAATACTTTCAACTTTCTGGAGGTATGTTTTAGTTGCGTGTTTGTCAAAGAAAACTCCACAGTTTCTATTACATTTTTTTGATTTAACATTCATTCTAAGGATTTTCCTACATAAAAAATTATTTTTGTTGTTGTTAACGTTTTAATGAGAAATATATTTGACAAACATGTTTATCGTCGTCTGATTTTAGTAATTAATTAATTTTCCTTCCTTTCGACTAGTGTTTTAAATTAAATGAAATTTTAAAATTTAGTTCATTTATGAGCATTCCTTAATTTTCTAAATTGGTAAAAATAAAATTTTAATTTTTGGCACATACACACCACCCCCATTACAAATTGAAAATTAAATTAATAAAGTGATGATGAGTTTTTTTAATAAATAAATAAATAAAACCTGACATCTCGACAAAGCAGTGAACCCCGAAAATGTTGATGAAAACTGAATTTCATTAAAAAAAACTCGAAAGTAAATTTTAACTCATACAATATATCAACAAAACTGAATTTCTCGTACACGAAAATCCCCAAAACGAAACTTCATTAAAAATCGGATAAAAAAACTGTAGGAATTAGTCCACCCATAAGCTGAAATGTTTTTTCAATTAATTGCCCAAACTCGAAAAATTCTTTTGCCAGTCCCCCCCATGCTGCAGGTTTTTACGAAAATCTTCCAGTTGTATTTTTGTTTGTGAACAATAAAATTCCCCCCCAAATACATATTTTCGTTTAATTAGGTGCGCACATTCAATAAAATACAGTCATGAATCGAATAAACTGCGTCAGACAAGGATATTAACACATTTCGGCTTTGTCAACGTTCGTCGGGGGGGTTGGGAACCGTCGAACATGTGTTCCGAATGGCATCAATCAAAGTAAAAAATGCTGACACAATAACCGAGTATTTTTCACGTTTTAGAAAACATTCTCCACTGGTATACAAAGTACCTGATTTATATTATTCTTGAATATCGAAACTGCGACATTGTCGGGATTTCGGGGCAATATATCTTGCCGAATATCCCACTCCGGCATCGAAAATAGAATTCGAAATCGTTGTACATCCTTTTCACTAAATCGTGGACCGAAATTAATTCCTCGCTATTATTTAATACATAACAATAATGATGAACACAATTGGAAGTGATGTGATTTTTTGGCGGCCAGTTATTGAACGCACCGACGCTTTTTAATTATCGTTTCGATTTCGCCGAAATCGTACGTTGTAAATTAAATCGGCCGGACGCTAATCGTGATTGAAATAAATCTAGTTTTATTAAAATTAGCTTTTGGTTACAGTGGTTTTGCGAGGCGTTTTGATTAATACTTTACTGCAATTAAAATAATTTATAGGGTGTTAAAGCGCTATATAAAATTTAAAAAGCACACTACTAAATTTACAGATGTATGTTTAAAGCGAAGGTAAAATCGACTTTACTAGACTATAAATTTTATTGTTCATTAAAATAAAGTTGCATTATTTACTGCTTGAAATAACTTACTTTGCTTAGGTACTGGTGAATTATTTATTTATGGGTACGATCCAGGTCGAAAGATTACAATATTACGAACGCAAAGGACATTTTAATAAAATACACTTTTAATTGAAATTAATGAATAAAACACGCGCAATTATGTAAATTTCAAATTGGGTTAAAAATGCGAGCAGATCCTAAAATCGCATTTAAATTTAAAACTAGTTAACTGCAGTCCTTAATTACTTTCACGGAATACTTCCGTCCAATATTTATGTCTCTTTTATGTGCCGACTTGAAAAACTATCAGCGACTTAATTAAAATTGATTGACGTATGAATGGGACATAGCTCTTCTCACTCTCGTTCTTACGGCGATTTTTTTACGTTCGTCGGAATCGATTTGTATTGATGCCCGAATATGGAGCTGCGCCACGTTAATTTGTCGATTCAAAAGGAAAATGAATTTGCAATTTTATATAATTTATGCATTGGCCTTCCGAGTATGTTGTATAAAATAAGTTTCATTTGATTTTATAAAACTGCGAAACTTTTGATTATAAAATGATGATTTTTGATTAACGCACAATCTATGTAGAATCAGGTTTAATCAAATACTTTTAAATTGCATTTTATCGATTACCTGTATTTGCTTTTAATCTTATTTAAAAACATAAATTCCGTTCAGTTCGTTTATCGTCAAAATTTAAAATAAGCACAAACCACATAATAAACGAGTTTCGAAAATGGGGACGAAAAATTAATGAAATATGGCTGAATATTCGTAGCTTAGGACATTAAAAAAAATGTTTTCTAGTTGGCACGATTTCGCCAGTTCGTTTTTTTTTTTTTGGGCTTGACTATATCAGCGGATTGCACACAGTCCTTTTGTTAGGAAGATTTATGTGGACTAACTTAAAGCCTTTACACAAATATTCGCCTGTTAACAAAACGCCGTCGCGCAATAAACTGACCCGACCGTTTCTGCGGTCAACACATTTTTTTTTATTATTAATGCGATGCTGTTTAAACTTTTATCGAAATAATTTCATTGGATCTGGAACATTTCCGTGGCGGAATTAATGAAAGGCTGCGGCGGCAAGTTCTGGGACGACAAAGCCGGCAAGCGACATTTACTATTTTGCTATCGTCGATGCACAAGTATGGCGGTTACAAAGACATTGTCTTTTGATTACAAAAGGGGTCGTCTTCAGCCCAAACACCTTCTTTGTATAAGGAACTCCATAAATCCTTTGTTTATGAAGGTTCGCGGGCGCAAAATAACTAGTTAACTTTTCCGCCTTAATTCATAAGCCACTTATTGAGCACTAGTGGCATTATTTCAAACGTGAATTGCCGGTTGTTCATTGTAATTTCAACGCTCAAGAATTCCACAGCCATTTTCGCACACATTTTTATTGCATAATAATACGTTTCGTAAAATTCAACAGTACTTTTAAACTTTCATTGAATGGAACTTTGTAACTTATCAGACAGTTAACTTTCTTAATCAGCTATGCCAGAACTGCACATACTTGTTTGCAATATGATATATGTTGCAAATTTGTCAATCACTAATGTGGAATTTGAATGTCTATTAAGTATTTATTATTTTTCATTGGCCATATTCCTAATATCAATGAAAATTAAGGCATTTACTATACTACTTTTAAACATCGTCGCCTGAGTTTGAAGTTTTGCACAATACATTGCCCTTATTTTTATTGGCAGATTTCAAAAACAAATCCCATGTAGTGTTGCAAAAATAAACAATCAAAAAATAACAGTAACCTCCTAGAAACAGTAGCCAATTAAAACTATAACAACAAATCTGATTATTTTGATTAAAACTTATTTGGTTAGCATAATTGAAACATTGTCCAATGTTTAATTTTATTATTAAACACGAATGAAAAATAACAGAATTATGCAAAAAACGAATGCGGCGAAAGCATTGCAGTTTAAAAGCGACCGAAACTTGAAAAGGTTTATCCCGCCACTTTGTGTAAACAGAAGTCGTAAAATAAGGGCGCGATATCAAATTTTAAGTGCGGCCAATTTAGCGTGAAACTGTGTGCTTAATATTTTCGACTGAGGTCGAATAATAGGTCAGAAAGTGATTGAAAACGTGAATGGCGCTTGGATATTAACTTGCGCCTTTCTTTCAGCTTCGAAAATGGCCAAACTTCTAACAAGAATGTTACCGTATTTAATTTGGTCTCATTTAAACTTTTAATAACTGCACAAGTTGATGTTATGACTTTATACATCAAAATAAAGTTTATGGTCGTGTTATCTTTGTTCGAGTTTTTAACGTTGCTTGCTTATGGAGTCGTATTTTTATATGTTTTATCTACAAAAGCGTCGGGGCTGTTGTGTTGTATTAACTGCAGATTTTCTTGATCGGCATTCAATAAAATTTTTATGGTTCAATAATTTTAACTTCTTTATTACACACTAAAGACATTTTTAAAATTATATTTTATGTTGGCGTTAATTTTATAAAAGTTTGAACTAGGGTTGGCTGCCATAAAGAACTGCTGCTTTCGATACTAAGGTCGTTCGATAAAATCGTAAATGCCCAGACTTACGTTTGTGAGAATGTGACAATTTATGTTTGAAATGGTTTAACTTGAACTAATAAAACACAGAGAATAATAATGATTTCAGCATATAACCCAAGCATTGCCATAATAAATCTTGCATCAAAAGTTATTTGTTTTCATGGTGAAAAGCTTCTGTTTATTTTTAAACTTCTTATGTGAACTCATTCGACGATTTATTGCTGCAGCAAGATATGACAATAAATATTTTTAAAACTCATTAACACAAATCAAACAATCGAATGAGCCAGCGTTCGAAAGGCCAATCAGTACGTTGAACGCACGAATACATATAAAGAATTAATGCCTAATAATCGTGGCAATTAGTACTTGATTGCAGTGTTTTGCGATCAAAATGATCCGTTGCATATTGGCCGGCGTTTAGTTATGGACGACGCTTATGATAATAATCAGCATAAAACTGGCCATGCAATAAGCTACTAAACGCTGATTTTATGATGATAATTGTGAATACAGTTTTATATCTGACACTCAATTGAAAAACGGCATAATATATTACTTTGATTATGTAAAACAGATAGAAAACGGTAATTCAAAGTGCATTTCCAAGAGAAAAAAGGAACGGAAAAGTTACAGTACTTTTAAACTTAATATGTGTATATTTTGTCAAAAGTTTTGAGTCTCTAATATTGTAACAACGCATAAAAAGTTGCCTGCGTATACTTTGAGTTTTAAATGTAGTTAAAACTGTCATACTAGCCATGAACTAAGCTTACAAATGGGAATTTGATTTGACAATTCATAACTAAATTAATCTTTTATTGAAGTATTACCGAACCGTGATTTATTTAACAAACATCAAACAAGTAAATAACTGCTAAATCTTTCTAATTCCTCTACAAAATGCCGCTTAAATTGAAATTTAATTTTACCATACTCTTTGTGTAATAAAACAGATTTCATTTTCCATTCATGTATCTTTTATAAACAAAAAAGTCTAGATGGAAAATAAACAAACAGTACATTTTTTATGCCACAAAAAAGCCTGTCATCACTAGGTATGACGGAGTTTTCTTTTAGAATAACCCAATACTAATCCAATCAACTTCCTAATGGCAAAGTGAAGTAAGGAATATTCTTTGTTCCCTACTTCGCATGAAACCGAAAAACCTAACTAACGCAAAAAAAATCTATCCTTTGCCTTTTAGCGGAAATCTCTTTTGAAGTATATTTCTCTTAGAAACACAGTAGTTGCGTTCGCATTAGATTAAAATTTGTTTTTCAAGTTGGATTATGACAAAGCGCAGTAATGTTTATCCTAAGAAATGCCAAAGACATGTAAAGGGTGTACCAATTGACTGTTATGAGTGTTTACAAGCCACATAGAGAGAAAACAACTGATCCAACGAAAACATTTTGATGTCTCTTAACATTTCTGAAATATTTATAAAAAGTGACGTTTGAATGAACCAATATTTTTTATAAATTAAATTTGGACTCATAACTAAAAACTACTAGTGCACATTGTTTTGTATCCAATATATATTTTTAGTAGAACCAATATTTTTTCTTGTAGGTCTGGAGACAAATCTATATTTTCTTTTTTATTTGAAATATTTAATATTAATTAAAATAATAAATAAATTTTACATTTTTGAAATAAATTTTAGAAAACCTTTTGTTAGATATGTACTGAGAGAAATAGTTTACCACATGTCAAAATAATAATAATAATAATAAAATGAAAAAGAAGTTATCAATTAAAAAATCTACCAAAATTGAGTTTTCAGATTCAGAATTCGAACCTCGAAAAAGATTCACGAACATAAAACGCACGTGCTTAATATTCGAGGGCAAAAAAAGCTGATGCTTTGAAAAAGCGTACCGCCTTAAAACAATTAGGCATTGACAAGGTAATTTCGGGCTGGCCGGGACGAAATTTTACCGTTGAAAAACCGAGTACGCGGTGAAATCGCGAAAATCCGCACAGCTTTACTTCGTTACTCGCACATAACCAATTTCCTTTGGTTATTTATGCGACCATAAAGATATTGCCTGGCTACAAATCGAATTGGGACGCAACAATGAGACACGGTCATAAACAATTCCTTTCGGAGATACGATATACAAGATATACAAAGAGGTTCTGGCCTGCTCAATATACATGTCATTGTGTAATTGCACTAGTTTCTCGCTTAGCATTCTCCCGGGTCTTGTTACTGTGTACGTAAGCGTATTAGTATACATCATGGCGTTTTGTTAGGAAGAAACTTTGTTGTTTCGGATCTTTAAGGCGGCATAAAATGTAATTTCTCATTTAGTTTCCGTACGGGATTATTTGTAAAGCTTCTTGTGTATAAGTTCACGTTAATTTATTTCGTGTGTGTTTGTTATATGTTTTGTTTAGTTCCGCGTTGTGCGAACCGCTAAATCAATAGAATTATCTAAACGTTCTCCTCTTAATGATATTTTACAACTTCGTTTCACCACGCTGTGGACGAAATAACAAATAAAAATGCTGAGGACATAAATCATGAGATTACTCACGGTTAATGTCGAGGGTAACGGAGCTGGAAATCGGGGCCATTTGATTGTTGTTGTACGCTTGGCAGGTAAATACGGTGTGAAGATGCTTCCTTTCGAGTTTTTCCAGGTGCAAAATGTTCCGGACCCGGCGCTCCGACAAGTACTCATAAGAGTCATCCAGGAGAGCGTTTTCTTGCCACCACGTCACCTTAGGCGGAGGACGGCCTGCAATAAGAATAAAACATTTACGTTACGATGCCATTGAGACTGTCGGCGTGCCTCTGCCCCCCTACCCTGCCACCCTTCCAGCACGTCTAGCTCGGCCGCTGGCTACACTTGTTCCTCGTCCTGCGAAATTGCAAATGTCTCGCCTTTGTAATTGTTTCGCGGCACGTGAAAAATACGTCAGACCATGTACTTTCATTACGATTGCGACGCTGCCAGTGTCATAGGTAATATTCGGGCGCATTTGTTTCGACGAAGATGAAAATTAATTTCGGTTATTCTGGCGTTTGCTTTAAGAACTCCGCGTACTTTTTGTCAAATGAATGCTACTTTGGAATTGGAAAACTGTTTTGCTGCAACGGAACATTTCCAATTCAGTTCGTCTGATACTGAATGTCGCAAATAAGTTTAAACAGCGTGAAAATTTACATCTAAATTAGAGCAATTCGAAAAGCATATTAATATGTATACACGGTTAAAAAACGAATAGTGTTTCACTTAAAATATAATTTATATGGAAATATGTAGTTGAATTGGAATTGGTAAATATACTATTTTTATTTTGTTTTTACATAAAAAATATCCGTGATAATTTTTTCGTAAAAAATATAGTGCAACCGCTTTTGCAATGTTTGAATCACATGGTAACCACAATACCCGTAGGTCAGAAACCTTGAAAACGTAAGTATTTACATTAGAACAAGTACTTCAATCATTGTTTGTATTAGTTATTAATTATTCGTTGCTGAGTTGGGAACACTCTTGTCATTTCTAGAGGGTGTTCTCCATTCTGAGTTGAGTACTTAGATACATTTTCAATTTGAAATACATTGAAAATATTAAAACCCAATTTAAGATACATAATCTTTCAACGGTTCTATCATCGTCATGATATCACTGTGGAATATTGCTCATTAAACTACAATTTCGCTGATTTTCTAAAAACCTTACTATCCAAACAAGAGGGTTATCAAGTACTAGCTGTAGGTCAATTTTTTTAAAACTTTTATTCATCAAAGATTATCATGATATCAATGAATTGTTAACTGATAACAATGTTATTTAGTATAACTTTTAAGATAATGTGTATTATAAACACTTTTATTATTTTATAATCTGTATTTGTGCTGTATTTCTAACGTTGTAAGAAATTTGTATTGTATTGACACTGTTAAACATTATTATTATTATTGTTATATATTATTAAATTGATTTATCAAGTACTCAACAAAAGGGAAGCACATTAAAATAAAAGTACCGAATAATCAACCCTTTTAAATCAGTATTAAAAAGTCCCAACGATTCGGAGTGGAAATTTTCAATCAGACTTTTTAGTATCATATTTCCATAAATCAATTCAGATCGTGATATTTTAAAAATTTTAATTAATTAATTAATGGAAATTTTTCATAAATTTTAATTAACTGTTGGCAATTTAAAATTATAAACGAAAACAAAATGATTTAAACAACTACTAACAGTGCAGAATTAAAATTTAAAAGTATATTAATTTATTATTTTGCATAATCAAATCGTTTACATTGGAACAGGTGCCAGCTCTGAATTCACTCCCACTTTAATATTAAACTATAACCAATATTATATGTTATATTATAAGCTATGTGGTAAAATGCGTTGCACTGAATGTAGTATAAAATTGTGAACACCCATGCGAGGATACAGTTATTGCAAACACGCAAGACTTTTACCTTGTTGGTGAGTACTACCTAAGTAAAATTGTAGATTAATTTGGTTTAAGCACTTTCAAAGGTTCCTCCAGTCTATGAGAATTGCTTGAAACAATTTTAAACGTTTTTTTCACGAAAAGCATCCAGCAAAATTGTAAAAGGCTTTGTATGTAAATCACAATTTTGCAAAGCAATTTGTAGTACACTTCCAAGTACCGGAGGTGGTTTAAGCTTTTCTCAAGCATTTTTCTTGAACGATTGCGCAGCTCAGTCAGTGGCGTTCTTAGAAGTAAATTTAATAAAATACTTTCTTATTTGTTTTAAAACCATGAAAGCAATTTATAAAGAAGTTATAGAAATAATATAGGGCCACCCTGTTTTTTACCTCACCTGACATTAAAACGATAAGGTGATGATAATACATTAATGGCCATTAATAGATTTATTTATTAAAGCTAAATAAAATAAAATAACATAATTGACCAATAAATGTTCTAATAATTTCACAGTTGATATATATGAGAAACTAATTACATTGGGGAGCTGTTTGGGATCACAAATTGGAAAAATTTTTACTATTGAGAAACTTTCAGAATTATTATTAATTGATTGTTTCCAGTTTCTCATATATAACAACTCCTTACTATACTGTGTGAGTGTTGAAGTGGATAATTTGAATTCAAAAATCAAAATCCCAAAAACATTATATTACAAAATATATATTTATAAAATAACTTTAATAAAGAATGTAAATTAGATTTAAAACTAATATCTCTAAGTTCTTTGGAAAATTAATAAAAAATTTGATTAAAAAAAAAATCGCTATATTCTGTCCACCAATACTTGTCGGTCCAAACAGCTTTCACTGTCCTTGGTATACTCAAATTAGTGAACGAGTAAATTCTTAATTCATAGCTCATCGTTCTTTTCTAAGAGCATTAACAAGCTCCTCCAATTTTTGAGGGTGGTCATTTCGAGTGAAAATTTGTTTTTGAAGACGGTCCCATGTGTGCTCAATTGGACTGCAGTGTGGTGAATGCGGCGGCTACTGCATCAAAGTAATGGTTAAATATTGACGTTAACAAACAAATTGAATATAACCTCCAAAAGCAACAGTTGGAGCCATGTTTTGTTCATGATATCTCACACCACGTTCACACCATGTCTAAATAGGGCTATCCGAGTGATATAATGCGTACCTAGACTCATCAGTGAACAAACAATTACGCTATTCGGATTCAGTCCATCGATCGGTGATGGTTGGCCAATGCTCTGTGGGCAACCCGATACTCCTTGTTTAACAGAGGTTTTCGCAAACGTCTTCTAGCTCTAAGGCCAGCTTCAGACAACCTTCTTCTGATGGTATACAGATCCCAACGTCTGTACAAAGTCTTCTTTGAGACATTTTACGGTGCCAGCAACAGATAAATTAAAAATGAACCGAATAAAATGTTTGTTTGAGTTTTTTAATAAAAATTACACTAGAGGGTTAGTATTTTTTTACATTATATATATACATATACATATATATATATATATATATATATATATATATATATATATACAGGGTGTTTCATAACTTATATACGAATTTTTTTAACCAGAGATGCACTTCTAAATAATAAATGTTCAACAGAAAACGAGATAAAAAATGTCAGTTTGTAACAAACCTTGTTTTTGTACCTTTTTATGTAGTGTTTACTTCTTAATATTTTCAATTATTGTAACCCAAACAATTTTTATTTGGTTTTTTGTTGTTGCAACCGAAGTATACCGTACGGAATTGCGTGGAGTATCGGTGAATTGCGATAACAACGCCTACCTATAATTTGCGTCTCCGGGAACAGCAGCAAGGAGAAACGTTGGAACTAGTGCGACGAAATTGGATAAGACGGACCTAAGTTTGCTTGCAGGTCAATGGAGAAAACTTTGAACAGCTTTTGTAGAGTAAAGTTTGTTACAAACTTTAACATTTTTTATCTCGTTTTCTGATGAACTATTAGAATTTTTTTAAGAAATCGAATTATTATTTAGGAGTGCACCCTGTATATATATATATATATATATATATATATAAAATATATAAAATATATAAAAAGTAAAATAAATTTAAAATACTAACTAAAAATATTCGAATAATATTGCTGGTCAAAATATAACGTATTGAAAATATTTTTAAATCCATTTACTCTAGGAAATTCGAATTATCCATTTGAAACCACGCTCAGCATATTTCCTATGATTTGTTTTATTTTACATATTTTAATCTATATATTTTAACATTGATTTGTTTTTGTCATACTTTTACTATTTTTAATATTGTTATAACGTGTTTTGTTTATATTTTCATTTGTAATTCAAGAAAGGAAATTTAGATATGTCCACATTGAGCTAGTTAAGCCACTGGCAATACACCTAATGAGGAAAATAATTGTTGGAGTATTAAAGAACTTTGTAATGTTTAATTAATTTTTGTCCAAAATAAAACGTTCTATTACATTTTCAAACTAATAATTCATCGTATTTTTAACATATTCTTATTTACATAAGACAAACTGTGTACGTGTCAGCTGGGTTGCATCGTAAATTCAACGAAAGGTATAAATAATGCACGCCTTATCAATTAATTGCATATTCAGTGCCAGCTATCCTTTATCAAAACAAACAGACCTTAAATACAAATATGAAGCGCAATAAGCTGTTAGTGCAAGATAAATCTGGCATAATTCGCATCAGATTATTGAGCACAAATATTACATAAAACCTGTGTAGGGCGATCGTATTACAATAACGTTTGTAATTGAGCTCGAGGATGAAGTATGCAAATAAAGTTATGCGATAACAACGATACTGACAGCATTTCTCATTTCCTTTCTTGCATTCCCGCTTGATATATAGTGGAGTTTCTTGCCCGAGGTTAAACTTGTTCATCACTAGGTAAATTAGAAGTGTCTCGCTTTTATAACTGTTGTTGCGACTGTTTTACCGCCAATTTATTAAGGCAATTGTAACGTTGTGTTTAGGTTTTAGTTGGATTGTGAATCCGATGTTGTCTGAATTCGTTCGTTTAGAATAAAGGAAAAGTATTAAGTTAATTAATTTGTGTGGACAGATCAAAGAGTGAATGTGCATGGAATGTAATTATTTTAAAGCGAGGCACACCTAACAAAACATACACACACAGATGGGATATCCGTATCCCTGAGCAAATATATCCGAGATTTAATAAAGCAGTCCCAATATTCCCCATTACAACTACACCGAAAATAATCTTCGGGCAGACATTTATAATCCCATGGAGGACGTACAGTATACATCAAAGGAAAACACACGGGAAATGGGAAATTAATATATAGAAAAGACCTATTTAAGAGGAAACTGAAAGAGGGTTATTATCTTACCTCCGGTGGCAACACATGTTATATTGATTGCAGTCCCCTCGTTATACGGGCCCAGTATGTAGTCTGGTATATGGACTCCGTTCTCGTCCAGAACGCTCAGTTTTTCAGGAGGAACTGGAACAAAAAGAATTTCAAATTAAACGTACCGAGGTCAAGCTCTGGATTTTACAGTTTTGTACAAAGTCGCAGCATACCGCATTGCCAACGTATTGTATTTATTGTTTGGAATCCTTTAATTTAATTAACAAAGGTATATATTATATTATATTTACAATTTATTATTTGGATACAACCTGGAAACGGGAAATATTGTTTTGATACACTAGAATTACATTACATTAGTACACACAACGTCAAAACACTTGGACAAAAACTAATCTCAATATATGGTAATGTTTATCATATATATTCAATATTAAATTATTTAGGATTTTGCAGAGAAATAATGATTCCTTGCTTCTTAAAAGATCATTAATTACACATCCATTTATTTAAGTTTTACAAGCGTCAGTGTGTTATGTAGTAGTAACAATGCAATTGTAAATTACTCTTTTAGGTCGGACGGTCGAACTGTGACAGAAAATTATTGCAGTCCCACACATCAGTGCAGTGCGCCTTCATATATCTCATTTGGCCCGGTTTGCATTCCTTCGCATTCCACTAAATTTACGGGTGACAATTAAACCTAGTGCGAATATACGGTCAAATTCAAGACCGCCATTTTCATAGATGCAAGAAGTGAGAATTCGCTTTGTCCGCTCGTTAACTAACTAATTTCGGTCGGTAAATTCGGGGTTCCGGTAGAGATTACATCTGTTTCTGACCTGGTAGTTAATCTCGGGAAATGGTTATCTTATGACGTTTTATAAATTATTGAAACTGGCCCGCATTCGGCCGCCATGATAGCGACCAAGTGAAAGTTATTAAAATGCGGTGATATATATCCTTGAGCTTTGGACTAAGCTGCCAACTGGAACACTAACATTAGACGTTTTTAGTTATGCTTAAGGATCCGAATTTAATATGTTCTAAGTATATTTTTATCAAAATAAATGTTAACATTGAACGGATCGTTAAAAATCTTTGCACGTTTAAAAATTTAATGACCTTAAAATCAAACAACTAGTCTTAGATTACGGTACTACTTTCATCACATGGCATTTTAATTGCATTTAAATTAAATTTACCTCATTTTAATATTTTAGAACGACAGAAAAGGCGGTCTCAATTAAAATATAATTTTCTTTTAAAACTACAAAGAATATTATTTATGCAGTAATTAAATATACTAAATACCCGTATCTTAAATTTTGTTCGTGTTGTAATTAATTTTACGTTTCGCAAAATATTTTAGTTCACACAAACGTTATACTTACTCGTAGATTGTATCTCATTTGAGCAACACTAATTGTACATTGCATGTGATCTATTATTTTACACATTATGTTTAACAAAGGCACAATAATAATAATAATAGTGTAGGAAACACATATGAAACAATTCTTGAAATTTTTTAATTTTGTACTCGATTTTCTAGCAAAGAATGACATTAACTTTTACATAATATATGTGTGTGTAGTTGTATATATTTTAATATTAAAAAAATATTTTTATTTTATTAATTAAACTTTTGAATAATTATAACAATTGAAATTCTAGGTCTGTGATAAAAAAAAATAAATTTCGTGACTAAATTGTTGATTTATCTGTTAATTAAAAATTTCTTTAAATACACAATAGTGGACCATAATTATGTTATAGCAACTCATTAAAATTAAATATTAATTAATTATTATTATTAATTAATCTACTCTTATCCGAATTGGATGCCAGTACCTATAATATTGATATTTTATATTGCCCATCCCAATATGGAGTAAACTCATCCTATATTCGCTAATTGTTTAGAATCGCGGTACCATCATTTTTGACTATAAAAACTCAACTTTTTTTCATATTTTTTTCTCAAAAATAATTTTACTGATCGACTTTTCTCTAAGAAATTTTGATTTTTTCAATTGAACAAGGCAAGTTCTTCATCACCTCTAAAAATAGAACATTTAAAAATATGAAAAAAATATTGATTTTTTAATTATTTTAATATTGATATTTAATTATGTAAAACGTTTCAAAAATTCATAAAAAATTGAAAAATTACGTTATCAACAATATTTTTCTTTTTTTGAAAACATGCTATTTTTGATGAACTTTTTGAAAAATATTATATAAAAAAATTTTTTCATAAACATTTCAAGCAAAAACCATAAAGATCGACATTTTTTCAAATTTAAAATTATTTTTTCCTATGAAATATTCATTTTCTACTCGATTAAAACATACTCTTTAATCCGCCGAAAAAAAATTGTCGAAAGTTCAATTTTTTGATTTTTTATGTCTGCATTAACATTAATTTTTTATGTCAACATTACCCTATATTCCTTCAAGAACCTTGAACTAATATAGACTCGTCGAAAAGGATATTATACAAAGTGTTAATGTTAAATTAAGTAACACAGATTTAATCATTAAAAATCCCTTTCAAAATTCAGAAAAATATAAACATTTTATGGAATAAAAGAACAGTAGTTTTAAAGAGTTGCTTAAATAATGTTTATATTAATCAAAAAGTATAAAAAACTGGAACAATTTTGACAAAAAATCCAATTATTTCATCCAATTATGAGCGTAATATATTAAACTGCGAAGACAATATTGACGTTCATCGAGTTTGGGAATAGTTGAAGTAATATGAATTAGTTAAAGCAAATAGACTTGTTGGACGGGAAATCTAGAACGACATTTAACTTTTACGATCAAACGTCTTACAACAGTCTCCAAGACAAATGACTATCAACATGTGTTTTTTACAATGCAAGTAAACTGGTGGAAATTTAAGCGTTTAAGCAATAAATTATCTCATTTGATAATTCCTGTCTTCATAGAAGCTCTTAAACTTGACGTTATTTCATTGTGCGAAATTGGCTACGTAAATGATTCAAAGTGCCGCCCGAAATTTATCTTGGCATTAATTCTGATTTACGGGAATCGCTGGCACTCGCTTAGCTTCCGACCCATTTCTCATTTCAATCCATCTATTTGTCGCATCCGACGCAACCTTGGAATAATTGTAACAGAAGGCGTCGAAAAAAAAAAACAACGAGCATCTCTGATGCATCTGTAAGTTTTGCTCGCTTTATTTCTTTCAAGATTCATTTTTCAGTTTGTTTTAGTTGATAGAGGGAATGCGGACATTTCACTTGTTTGCGAATAATTTACTGTCACGACCATGGATTTGGAATTTAATGCAGTAACACATAAAAAAGTTTTTGAAATTGTTTTTGTCGGTTTAAATCAATAATTTATATGCTGGGGATGTTGGCCAAGAGTTACTTCAATCAAGTATAACAAATTAGTTTAAGTCAGTAATAGATTTAAACTTGAAGACATCTAAACTCAATAACTGTTGAGAATATTGAATTTGTTTTAAGATGTTTGTGGCGATACAAGGGACAGTTTAAACTGATTAGCCGCAGCGAAATTGATACTGGACTGCAAACAACATGAAACAGGCCCCGAGTGTGTGTACTATTAAACCAATATACTCACTAATGATTGTCAAGTTGACCTTGATGTTCCTCGTCGGGGTCTGCTTGAAGTCGACGCGACAGTAGTAGACGCCCGCGTCGCTCTCCTTGACGTTGTCCAGCGTCAGTTTGGCCGGCGAGTCCTGGTAGCGGAAGTGGGCGCGTCCGCCCAATATGCTCTCGTCCGCCCAGTGCTTGCCGTCGCCCAAGGTCCTCTCGCGTGAATCGAACCTGAAACGGACGGAACGGAATCCTGAAATTGGCGCTTCGGCGATAAGGTGTGATCGTCGCGATTATGATGGTTATCGCGCCCGATGGCGTCAGCGCCGACATGATTCGAATTGAGGAATGCATTTTTGTGATGGAAGCTGATTTGGTATTCTGTTACCGCTGAAATTGCTGCAATCTCGACGATGGGCGGCAAATATTTTTCGATTGCTCTGGTTTGACTGATTAGAAATCAGACTGATTAGGTATTTTTTTTATTAAAATATTGAGGGGTTGCCACAGGTAGCTTTAAAATGATCAACAAATATATTAGTTGTACGTAGTACTATGGTGCACTCATGTACATGTACATATGTATGTAGTGATCAACTTGAAAAAATATGTTTTCATTAAACAAATTGCTAACTAGCCAAATTAATTATAACAAAATACAAAAAATCTGCCGCTGTTAGTTGGTATATAATTATTCCTTCCCATAGAATATATATTTATCCCATATCCCATTTGTATAATATTTAAAAATATTTTATGATAATATGGTATATAGAATATACTTTTTATTTTATTTTTATAGAATATAAATTTATTTATTTATTTTTTTATTAAATTCAAATATAATTTATGAAAATAATTAAAATTTTAATAATAAAATTTCAACATACACTTATATTTTGATACCAGATTTAAAATTAATAATTATATAATATTTCCTTTAAAAATTGAGCATTCTAAAAATATTTTGTAAAATAGAAATTTCACATCAGTAGTTTCGTTTAAATGAATTTCACCACTAAATTAATATATAAAAATTTTAAAAGGTGTGTTGGAATTGCTTCCAATAATTTTTAATAAATTGAACATTTTCAAATCAATTCTTTGTGACACTTTTTTCAATGATCCTCAAGCCACAACAAATAATATAAAAAAATTAAATTGGTAATGAAAACTGACCGGTGTGATAAGGAATTTTTTGTTAAAATATGAAGAGTTAAATAATATGAGATATTTTTAAAATACTACAACAAAAATGTGACAGGTTCATATTGAAATATTAAACAAATATTTTGATTGTACTATATACACTTATGTATGTATGACCAAAATCTCATAGAATTAAAAAAAATATTTTATAATATTTTGTGACAGTTATTACTTTAATCTTCACAATAAAATTTCAATATGAAATTATATTTTGATACCAGAGAGATTGAAAACTGAAAATAATATTTGTTTAAAAAAAATTGAGTATTTTAAAAATATCATTTTATAAAATAGCAATTTCACATCAGTAGTTTCGTTTACATGAATTTGACACATTGAATTAATATGAAAAATTAAAAACTGAATGTATATATAGAAATCAATTTTCAATAATATGTATAATTTTATATCAATTATTTTTCTGGTATTTCACAAATGCTCCTAATAAAAAAATCCGGTAAAGCACATACAAATAATGCAAATAATAAATAATATATAAAAAAACTGAATTGGCAAAGAAATCTGACCAAATAAGATATTTTTTATTAAAATAAGAAGGATAAAATAAGATGGGGTATTTCTAAATTACTTCAAGAAAAATGTGATACTTTCATATTAAAATATTAGACAAATATTTGATTATACCACAGACATGATATGTATATGTAGTGATAAAAGTGAAACAAATGATTTTTTTTATTTTTAATTTTTAATATATTAATATTCATTATGTTTATTGATATTACATATTAATTCTTCCCCCCATCAATTAAAATTTAATATTATAAAAATATATTATATAAGATGTTGTATGAAAATAATATTACTTTAATCTAGATAATAATATATAAATAATATAATATATATTTTGATACTAAAGAAACTAAAATTTGAAAATACTTTACTTCATGTTAAAAAGATGCACATTTTTATATTATTTCTTGCAAAATTGAAAGAATCTTTTAAAACAAAACTAAATAACTGATTAAAGTGATAAGGTATTTTTTATTAAAATATAAAGGGTTGATAAATATTAAATAAAATATTATAATAATTACAAAAAAAAAAAAATTTCCTACTAGATTTTAAAATAAATATTTTGATTCAACAACATACACCCATGTATGTGGGTGATTAAGATAAAAAATTGATTTTTTATACTCAAATGCAAATGCTGAAGCATATTTTAATATTAATTATTCGTCACCATCAACTGAAATTAAAAAAAAAAAGAAAATATTTTATAATATTTTATGAAAATTACTTCAATTGTGATTATAAAAATTCAATATGAAATTATATTTTGATATCAAAGATATCGAAAACCAAAATATAACTACAATAAAAAAAAATTAAAAAAGAAAATTTTTGAAATAAAACAAAATAGGAAAAGAAAACTATTAATTATCACATATAGCAGTTGGTAAATACATAATTGTTATGTTAACGTTTACGCATGTTTTCGTTTCAATCACTGCAACTGATACAAATGAAAACATTGTTGTTATTTACTATACGAATTTAGAAATTTAATTGTTACGTTATTCACTTTGACAGTCATTACATGTCAAAACCAAAATACATATATGATTTTCAAATACGTCAACAAACAAATAAATGTTAAGCATATAATTAAAATAACAATCAAGCCGATAATTGATAAATGCAAACCGCGGACAACAACAAAAATTTCTAATGGCCAGGATGTAAACCCGCTTGTCACAGCAGATTGTCGGCATAATGCGAAATTAAAATTTAAAGTCAACCAAATAGACAGTTGCATTTGTTTGAATGACTTTGTAATTTTGGTCAGAACACATGAACGGCCCGGGCTGATGAAACTGATGAACCTTAATGCGGCATATGGCCCATTTTATAATTCAATTACTCTAGTTTATTATACCGCTAAATTCACAGCATTCATTAATTTCGGCGGAAACCTTGAACGTTATAGACGATTAATTTAACGATTCCCACAAACGATACACACTGTAATAAACGGGCGCTCTGGATTTCGACACGACATTATCATTATTATTAAGCTGACACTTTAATTAGATGTCCTTTGTCGCGGGCATGGTCAAATCTGCCTACTTTGATGCCACCTAAGGTACACACACGTATTGACGTGGGCGTTCGAAGAGGTATTTTACATATATAATTAAGTCCACCGTATGTAGAAAGGGCTTTTAATTCGCCGCCTGAGCTTTTAGTAACGTGATAACTTCCGAACATGTTATATGGGTCATTGCCTAGACTTGAGCGAATTTTGATGCGTGGTAAATCAATTAATTTTCGACAGCGAAGTGCTCCCGTTTCACCTAATTATTACATTAACAATTCAAATCGGAAAAGTCAATTTCCTCATATACCATTATTATTGCAAAAAGTTTTATATAAAATAAAAATTTTATTGCCAATATATTTTTAAGGGCCAATAAAGATTACACGCAATTTCAAATTTACAAATTTATACAGAAGCTTTAAAGTGAATGTACATTTACAACATTTTCTTTATAAATAAGAAAACTTCGCAAAACGTTATTTTAAACAAAGATGTAGCTAAAATATTAACTTTCACTTTCTAAATGGAAAGTGAAGTGTTATTCAAAAAAATTAACAATGACAATAAGTATACAAAGTTTATTTACAACTCATTAATTTATGTTTGTTTTGCAGTGTTGTATCGTAATAATTAAACAAAAACAACAAAAAGCTTTTGTAACGTTCCCCTCTGCAATTAAATGCGACTTTTTAGTAAATAATAGACTCAGTAAATAACATTTGAAACTTGTCGACTATTAAAAAGTGAATTTTTATTAAACTTACACAGAATGTGAAAAATTTTGAAACAAGTAAAAAGTATATAAATTATATTTAAAACTATCTATTATTTTGAAATACTGCAAACACATTTTCATTTTTTAAACTAAAATATGACTATTAGTTTAACTTATTTTTATTTGAGGTGCAAAATTGTACACCTTGTATATTTGCGGAAAGTTGGAATATTTTAAAATATGTCTTCCGTCTAATTAACCGTAACAAAATAATTAATTCAACACACCCTAACAATACGTTTTAGAACAGACTAAAAGGATTTTATTTATTCATGTAAGTTTAATTTAAATATTCCCCCCATTTAAAATTGAAACACGACCCCGTCAATGTTAATCATGATATTAATTAAAATTACAGAATTTAGAACTGCTTGATGATTATTTTCATTACGACTCATTCTCAATTATGACCACTGCAATTTTAAGAGACGCATAAATTGCCGACAAAAACGAATAAATATTTAAATGACTTCCAGATGTAATAAACGTAATTTCCATGCTATGAAAATTACATGTCGCGACATGGAAATGCTGCAGTTTTACAGTCGGTATTTCGAATGCAAATGAAATAAAATCTAAATATTTTTAATAGTCTTTTGTTCCAGCAAGTCGACAAATATTAAGTCAAATCGTGTCGATAAATTCACCTTATTTATTTGCGGAGATCGAAACGGAAATTGTACTTTTGTCAACTAAATATGTCAAATTTAATTTCGTCCGATAAATACCTAATGATCTAGGTCTGATTAAATAATCTCTCGAAATTTGGAGGACTATTGTGTGGGCTATTTGTTAAATCAACTTGTTCTAAGCTACCTGTGCACACAAACTAAATTATATTATTCCGAACCACTGAACTTTATATTTCTGTCTTGTTTTTCTCATGATTTGCCCCGTTTCACGTCAATGAATCAATTTGCTCTTTGGAGTTTAATAAATAATGTGTAACCACTTTTCATTTTACATGTTACACACTGTTAAATGATTTTTGCGGTATTCCGTTAACATTTAACTCGACCAAATTGAACGGAAGAGAAAATCAATTTCGTAAATTGGACTAACGTCTAATAGTAAATAAATTTGTTGTTGTTGTTGTTGCGTTGACCATATGACGGATGTACCATTGTACAACGGTGATGTTGTAAAAAGGTAAAATATAATTTCAATCACGTTAAGTTTACACAAACCGTACAAACAGTTAAATGATTAGTTAAGTAAGAAATCTATTGTTGGCATGTCATTCAGCATTCCTTTGTTGTCGGTTCAAAAGCGTTTCGCTATGGTTAAATGAAGGACTTATTTTAGATATGAGCGTCTGAGCGCTGTTTTAAATGAAGTCGGTCATTTGAAGCATGCCTGGTAATTACTTACGAGTATATGGGGGGTTTACGGTTATCCCCTTCCTTGTACCAGATGACAATGTACATTTTGTCGCCGAGAACTGACGGTTCTATGTCGCAGGGTAGCTTCGCCACTCCGCCTTGCACGGCTTCCACGTAATGCTCCGAAGTGACTGAAACAAAGGACGAAATTTTATTACCAGATTTTTACCTCGTTTTCATTGAGTCGTTGGGACAAATGGGGGTGGCCAGATGAAAAGGTCTTCGCAAATAAACCTTATGTACGATTAGTTCTATGTTACACGACAAAGGTTTACTGCCAACATTGCAATCGTCAAATTTTGCTCAAGTTACAAAATAACACAAGCATATACATCAGTCATTTTTATAAATTTTTCATTGTAAATTGTTTTTGTAATTACATACATATAATTTAATATTTATTTGTAAAAACAACTGAGTTTATTTTTTATTCATTTCGCCATTTTATTATCAAAAATTTATAACAAAATTCAAAACAATTTGGTTTCTATCGATTCAGTGTCTATTCAGATACATCATGGTCATAAAATTTAAACATTGTATAAAATGACAAAATGTAGATTAGTTTTGTATCATAATAACATTTTGTTTCCAAAACGAGCTCTCCTGGTTTATGTTGTTTAACAATTCCACCAACTGTATAGTTTTTGTATAAATTCGAAAATATTTCCACATTTTATAACAGATTTTTTTTATGGTGATGAAACCATCCGTTTAAATAAATCACAAATTTTATCTGAAATGTTTTTTTAACATCAATGAAATATAAAAAATTAAACTTCAAAATTATTTTAAAAATATATTTTTGAAAATGGTGGATGCGCCAGTACGTTGAAACAGTTCATTAGTCATTAAATTATAAATTTGTACTAAATTTTACGTTACAAATGACCCAATTCCTACTATTAAATTGCTTAATATTATTTTATATTACATCCATATAAAAAAAATGTAACAACAGAGGAGGTCATTTCGTACACCACCACCGAGATACCAATTTGAAATAAGAAAAAAATAGTAACTTCATATGTATTACGTTCAATTCTTTTATTATTTTTATGCTTTAAAAATTTGTCTGAGTAGGTTTTAATAAAAAAGATAAAAAAAAAGAACAAAACCAAGCAAAAAAACCGAGACATTTTTGAAATAGTAATCCATAAAATGCAAAGTATGTGTCCGTGAAGAGAGTTTGATTAGAGAGACACAAAAATTGTACTCGTCGGGGACACGCCCTTATGAACAATAAAAATAGTCACCCCACTGATGTGTATAAAATGTCTCGAAGGATAAAGCTGTTTGAATACAATGGAACATCGCGAACGTGGCGGTACAGTTCGGTTTTCGAATTTTATGGCTGCAACTTTTCAAATAACCCACATAACCGAAACATCCATTTATATTAAAATGCGTCCGCGTTTCCATATGAAAATGGAAAACACCGAATATATTAGCAAAGTATTAATTGTGAATAGCTGGTACAGTTTTTGACATTGAAAAAGTCATTCCATATGCAAACTGTTGTTGTTATTGCGCGACTACGTTGTCATATTTTAAATTTATTGGGACACTGTAATTTTTTCGGTTGATATAATTCACATTTACGCGTAGACTCTTTGTAAATACGTGCCATAAAACAGAAATGCTGCCAATTGTATCGAACTCGCCTTTTTTTACGTTCGCAAATACAACGTTTTTATAATATACATATTCCAGTTTAATTTGTCAGACATACCGAATAAAACAAAAAAAAAATCGTAATTTTACAGTGAAAAAGGTGTAGGTATGTGTGTACCTATCTATCTACGCATATGTAATCCGACAAGTCAAGTTTTAAACAATATTGCATTTATGTTGAAATGTTTATGATGAAGTGGTTGATGCTGGTGATGGTTAAGATGATGGTGAAGAGTTTAATGCATACTGATAAAAACTTAATAATATATGTACTTTGTACCGCATTAAATAATAGCAACATAAAATTTAGATAAACTGATGAATTGAATATGAAATCATATGAAAATGATCAACATATAAACGATCCCAAACGCAAATCCAAAATTGTGACGGTTTGGTCAAGAGACGAAAGCATCGAATGTTTCGTCTTCCATGAGCAAATCTCCAGATATTAACTCTATAGAAAATATGAGGGATCCAATTTATATCCAAATTTCTTTTTTGTTTAACTACTACACTATATATATATATATATATATATATATATATATATATATATATATATATATTTACGAGACTGATTTTTGCTCCATTAATTATACATATATAAATTTTTTATCGCGATAAATAAATGTTTTATAATTTACTTTTTAAATATTTTATTTAATATTTAAGATGATGATGATTATGATTATGATGATGAAGAAGAGATGATAGTGATGATGAATGTTAATGTAAGTAGATAAAAATATACAAGCATGACGTTTGCAGTGTTTTAAATTTAAATGGTCATGCAAGTAGTAGTGAAATTAAAAAGAAAAAAACTAAAAACGTAAATTTGAATAAAACCGGACATCACGATAAATATTCATAAAGAATGAAAAATTAATCCTTCGCGATTTGAGCGATGCCGCAAAAATAGGACCCTTCAATTTGGAAATTAAGTCATCGGCAGAACGCAATTAAGTTTTCCCGTTTTTATCTCGATGATTTGTTTGCGTGGAAATTCTAATATATTACATATATGATCGGCTTTGACACTTGAATGGACAATCTAGGCGGTAAATTTAATTGGCGTGCATTTTTACACAAAATGGAATACTTTGACAATGACGGCATCAGAACACTACCACCGCCGTTCCCTTTGTGTTTGTTTTTTATTAATATGCCCGTGGTCATGCTCGTTTTATTCGCCTGAATTTGCATGTATTGTTTTGACCCGTCCGCTGTTTCCAACTCTTAGTTGAATAGTTCAAATTTACTTCGTGGAATTCTGCCATAAAATAAATTTAACAGACAAAAGTAATTAATTTCTTTCTCTTGTCAGTGCTTCCGCGTAATTTATTCTTTTATTTAAATTCGGATAGTTATTAAATTAGGAATAACTTAACCGGATCATTCCGGAACCGGTCGTCCTTTATTTTATGCTCCGGGAAAACAATACTGCCATCAAAAACAAAAAAAAAGAACAGGTTAGAATTGTATCCCCAATACAAATAAGTCCGGCAGTAAAAGCGGTTCATAATTGTGTATTTTCTGGCATTTATATTCAGGGATATGAACGGGGCTGAGTCCCGATTCAATCGATTTACTATAAAATTATAAGATAGACATCACCCCCGCAATAAATTGCAGCGTTCCGACGCTGACAATGGTCGCTTTTCCAGTTCTGGTAGATAATACCGTCGAAGTTTCAACGTCTGTTAAACTTACACATTTGTAGTTGTACTACTTACAATAGATTCTCCTAATTTCGAAATCGAAATAGTCGTACATTTCTGGCATAGCTTCCTCCTTGTTGGCACGTTGCCTAGACAGCTTCTGGAGTGGTCCCGCTTACGACCTTTTCCAATTTATGATCTTCGCGGAGGTCAAACGATGCATTTCGCATTTTCGGGTCACTCTCTCAGACAGCCCGGGTTTTCTGCTGTTTTAGCGGCTCATTAACTCACCACGGGGAGCGCATCGAAAGAAAGAAACCCCTTAATTGATATTTCCACTGATATATACGATGTTCCGTTCGCAATAAAAGTGAATTAAATTCACAGTTTAGTGCGGCCGTTTTTCTGATTATCTGGCACACCTACCCAGAATTATTTCCGGAAGGATAAGCAAATGAGACGCTAATATGAAAACAAATAATAATAAAATGTGTAACAAAAAGTCAAAAACATGTTATTTTGTTCCAGACATTTTAGTAAGTAATAAGTTTTATATTAAGATGTTCATTATAACTTTTCTTAAGCTTGTTTCCCTGAAATTTTAAATCCTCTCGTTTTAACTATTTAATTGTATTACATGAAAAACAGAATAAATAACTCACATATTTTTCTTAATTTTCCTAACAATCGATTAGGTAAATTCATTTTTAAATTTACATTTAAAATTCTTTTCATGAAAATATACAGAGGTACATAAATTTTAGAATTATTCCCTACTTTGGTAAATATTTTCCTGCGGACAGCCAGATATTCTAGGATGTCAAAATTTAATGAAAAATTCTCAAAGAGAAACTGCATTTTAATAATTTGCTATAACATTGTTGCGTGAAAAATGATATAATTTCACATCCCAAAACTTTATTACGTTTACAATTTTATTGCTAATATACTTCAAAATAATTAATGTTATGAAAGAAATAAGAAGGAAGGAGTCTTTTGTTTTATTATATTAAATAAAATCGGAATGTTCACTAGAATTTAATTTGGTATATGAAGGCTAGTCGGTACCAGTTTTTTTTGGTTGGTGCCGTTTTATTAAAGAAGTTCTTAAAACTTCGGAAACAGGTTAATATTACGTCGTCTATATCCTGAAAGTTCTAAAAGGCAATTAAAGGATAGAGACAAGGAAGTTCAACACTTGAGAAAAAACCGAACTTCGGGATAAACTCTTTTAATTTTTTTGCTGGTTAATGCGACAGTGTTAAGAAATTATATGTATTTCCTTAGTAGCAAAATACCTCTTTAATCCTCACAGTAAAAACTTTAGAAATATAACTTATACCTTCGAGATGGTCTGGAATAAAAGTAGTAAATGCTTGTGTAATTTATAGCTGCGTTATTTGCAGCCTCTGAAAACATTAAAATAGGACGTTAAAACATAGAAACATAAAATATACATATGAGTTTGGTAATAGAAATGTTACTATACTTTATTGCTTATTTTCGTAAGTGCTTTTATTCTTTGGATTACCGAGAATGATAAATTGACTTTTATATAATCTTATTTTCCGAATACGAGATTTCGTATGCTAATTTGTGTTATTTACCAAGACGAAAATTTGCCGCACACGGATAGTTGGTAAATATCTTCCGTTCAATACAGTTTCAGACATAATAAGAAAAAAACACTCAAATCACGATAATTAAAATCTGCAGCGGGAGAATAAACCATTAGTTATAATCATAATCACTGGTACATTATCGGATTCTTTCCGCCGGATTCAGCAAATAAGTTTATTTCAAACTGCTGTGTTTGACTTTGTGCCACATAATAATGAAATTGGTTTAGGCATTATTCTGTTTAAAATTTAAAGTCAGGCACGTCCGGGTATGAATATTAACGAGAAATCGGAACAGCCCGAATACTTTTGATGATTATGTCAGGCAAGTCAGGCGAAGAACTTTCCAGATCCGAACGTTACTCAGACAAGACAAACACTGCATTTTATTGCAGGCTAATGAATTTAAAAGAAAATATTTGATTTGGGAAAGTTTCAGACATTTCTGGTACATGCAATAAGTGATTGTACTCTGCACTTTGTTGCCAAAATTTAAAAACATTTAATTGAATGGATTTAAATCGCGTTGAACGGACAGCGCCTCAGCATAATGAGAATTATAAAAGGACATTACTCATTTTTAAAATGTCTGGACGGAGTAAATTGAGGAACTGATAAATTCCCGTCAATCCGTGTTGCTCTATTTTGTGCAGTTTTCTAGCCGGTAAAAGGAATAGACAATATATCATAAGTCCTCCATATATTGGAAAGCTGACAGACATCAACAAAATTTTCATCAAAAGAAATTGATTTACTGTTGGCGATTCGTTGGCGAAATGTTCCTTGGGTAATTCTAAGGCTATTATTTACCTTGATTTCTGCCTCCCTTATTTTGCAATATAAACATAAACATTGATTTTACGAATTGAATAATTAACTGCACTTGCTGCATCTTTGGCTTTCCGCATATTTTACTGCTAACAATGGATGGACCTTTTTCATAACTGTTTTTTGTACACTACACTTCTTTTTTTGATTGATGATTTTGTATATTAACAATTACAAAGTTAAAATAAGCATCCACATTCTGGTTAGAATTGAAAACGTCTAATACGGCAAAAACAGTTTCAATTTCTTTCAATATCCACCCCTAAATTACTCTCTAAAATCGTGATCAATGGACTTTTTCGCGGCAATAATAGAGTGACACTGCAGGATTCTAAAACTGTCGTACAGATTAATCATTTTTTGCAGGCTTTTCGGTTAATTTGCATTTCATGTTGAAAGGGTGGCGAATCTTTTCTTTCGAGTTGCTTTAACAAGTAATTACTGAAATGAAATGTAGTGCTTCTAAATATGTATGTGATATAAAATGGTGCAATGAAAAAATGAAAGAATAACAAATATTGTTTATTAAAAGCTTTTTATGCAGGAATTCCGAATGTACCGTCGTCGATTTACATTGTGAGTTACTGTTAATTTTGATTCTATTAAAACTGTAATAAAACTGACATAATGCCAAAGTTTTTGAATAAAAATATACGTGTTCAGTTACGTAGATTTCAAAGTTGCAGCAGACATCCATTTGTTCGTTCTCGCGGGTGTGAGCTCAAGCATATTGTTAGAATTGTAACAAACCGCTAATTTCAATTTAGTTAGCTTTAAAAAAAGGCCGGTACAAAAACTTCCGTAAAAAAAAAAATAAAAAAAGAATTTGTTAAAACGGTTTTAAAAGGGATGGAACAAACTTGCTGATTCGACCGGAGTTGATTAAGTTAAAGAGTGGAAAAAAAATCGCGGTGAAAACCGTCTCGCCTAATGACTTAAGTTCCATTGTTTTAATATCAGAGTTTCGAATCGTATACATAGCATTGCAAAACTACGATAATTAACAGAACAAACTTTATGTTAAATCATAATATTGCATGTGGAACGGAGTAATAGGTGTTCGTGAGATAATGATCTTGCCTGTTACAATTGTGAACATTCAATATTGATGAATATTTGTGTACTAAGAGATTGTTTGCACAGCACAACAAATTGATTATTTCGTAATCGCATAAGTGCCTTAAGTTCAATAAGCACGACAAATACACGCCCCCGCTTAATTGAGATCACCTGCTGTTATTTATCCCCAAACAGTGCAAGAAATTAAATTCGAATTATTATTTTGCCGGTAATGCCTCATTTACGGATGCACCGCGTAATGAATTCTGTTTGTTATGAATTGGGCTTAGCTTCCGTGGATAATATTCGGAGCAGTTGCGTTTAATCCCGGGGTCTGCATAGGCGTTTAGTAGATACTCAAATACACATCAATATCCCGGAGTCTGAAGATCAAGATAATACACGACCTATTTGTAATCGATTACCATTACTGCGTTAAACTTTCCGCTTAATGACTGCTATTAGTTTACGAGTCACTAGAATTATGACATATTCAGCACAAATTTAGCGTTTCCCTTGTTTCACTTAATAAGTAGCAAGTACTTGCTCAGGGTAACAGAGAAGTTACAAAGTTAAAACTTTTGACTTGTATCAAGTACTATGAAGTTCTAGAATTGTTACTGCCATGCACAAGTTGCAGGAAACGTCAAAGTTTACTGGAAGAGTGTTTGCCTAGGACTTTTTAAAAGGATCGATGAGCAAATATTTTCCTGTTACTCTGCATGAGAACATTGACTAAAGGATAAATTCATGAGGTTCTAACAAATACGAAAAGTTGAAACGCGTCACCATGGATTAGTAGCTATGCGTCAACAATAAATAACGTGATCTAAATGACAACGTCCTCGTTCAAAATTTCATTGATCATTTGTCACTCCATCTTTCTGATTCCGGCATATTTAAATTCTCGATACTGTGCGGCAGTATTTATAATTTCATCAATTACCCTTCACACAATTATATTTTTATTGTCCGATTTTACACTGTAATAATCTACGAGAAGTAAGCGTCCTGTTTCACCTGCCATAAATGCTTTGTTACATTAAGTACATTGGTAAGTTACTAAATTTGTTATTATTAGTCATAATCTTTAAAATTGATTCCAGATTACTCCATATTTTCGAAACAGCAGGCAAGCAATGTGAAATACACTGTGCCAGACCCAAAAGCTGTCAATAAAATTTTGCTTGTACATATATTTTGCCCAATCCAGTTAATTTTGGATTATATTTGCAATGAAATAGGATACTTCGGAGGAAATAGTTAGTATGACGCGTTCCAACGAATATAATTCATACATCCCATTATTTCAGGTAACATAGATCTAGTATCCCCAAAAGGCAAGCGTGTACATGTAAACAGGCATGTCCAGAACACTCATGGATCGAAAATATTGGTTGCTGAAGAAACGTACTTTGTAGTTCTTGCTACTAGTATGACTGTCACATTTAATGTTAACTTTTTAACTAAAATATAATTTCAGAAACCCCTGAAGGAAAAGTTTATATACCAATATTGGATATGGCATCAGAGGACTATATTTATTATTTCGATCCTCCTCAAAAGGTATTCATTATATCTTATAGTTTCACATTAATGTTAATTATTATCATACTTTTTTAAGAAAATGGAAATTAAGGAAGAGCCCGACACCAAAAACAAGACACAAGTTAAGAGATCCCATACAAATAAAAAACATCCAAGACATGAACCAGTTGACGACATACCACCGAATTCTGTTGGATTGCAGATCCAACGTCCCAACGTTGAAGAAAGTCAAATTAACGCAGAATAATCATTATCAATTTTAGATTCATTATTTACAAAATGTTAGCACAATATACTATTTAGACATACTTTCTAGTTTCAATTTTTAGAGTACTGACACTAGATATATTTATACAATAAACTTTAAAAATCATCAAGTTCTCATGCCCGATATGTTGCAAGGAACGAAATATATTAAAAATAAAAGTTTCTCAGTCAAATATAAAATATTTAACAGTATTTCCATGTTGTGATATACAAATAACTGAATATATTATGTACAATTTATGAGATAAAAAACTATAGTCAATGTGTTCTAATTAATATATTGTATACACTTCAACATTCCAGATAATATTGATTCAGTGTCATCAAAGGGCAAACGTGTACACATGGCAAACAGCCATGTCCAGAACACTCATGGATCAAAAATATTGGTTAATGAAGAAATGTACTTTGTAGTTCTTGTTACTAGTATGACTATTTAATGTTAACTTTTTAACTAAAATATAATTTCAGAAATTTATATACCCATCTTGGATATGGCAATGGACTATATTTATTATTGCGATCATCCTTAAATGGTAAATATTATATTAGTTAACATTGTTAATTATTTTATTTTTAAGGAAATGGAAATTAAGGAAGAGTCCGACACTAAAAACAAGACACAAATTAAGAGATCCCATACAAATGAAAAACATCCGAAATATGAACCGGTTGACGACATACCACCGAATTCTGTTGGTCTGCAGATCCAACGTCCCAACGTTGAAGAAAGTCAAAATAACGTAGAATAATCGTTATCAATTTTAGATTTATTATTTATAAAAATTAGCATACTTTCTAGTTTTAATTTTGTACAATAAACTTTTAAATATAGTCATAAAATTTTGAGACCCAAACTGTTACAAAGAACCAAATGTATTACCTAACCTAACTTTTAGAAACAAAATTTTTCCGGTCAAATAAAAATTATTTTACAGTATTATTTCTACGTTGTGATATACAAATGACTGAATACATTATGTACAATTTCACATTTTATAAGTCCTATATGCTTAATGTGTTCTAATTAATATATTTTATAAACTTCAACATTTCAGGTAATATTGATTTAGCATCATCAAAGGGCAAACGTGTACATGTAAACAAACATGTCCAAAACATTCATGGACCAAAAATATTAGTTGCTGAGGAAACAGGGTTCGTAGTTCTTGTTACTAGTATTACTGTAATATTTAATGTTAAATGTTTAACTAAAATAATTTTAGAAATCTTTGAAGGAAATGTTTATATATCCACGTTTGATAAGATACTATTCCGAATCACCTCAAATGGTAAATTATATATTGTTTTGCATTGTTAACTATCATTATATATTTTTTAGGAAAATGGAAATTAAGGAAGAACCTGAGATCAACAACTAGACTCAAGTATCACCAGACGTGTACATATAAAGAGACATGTCTAAACCACTCATGGATCAAAAATATTGATTGCTGCAAGCATACTTTGCAGTTTTTGCCACAAGTTTGACCATCACATTTAATGTTAACTGTTTAACAAAAATAGGAAAAAAGGTAACGAGATCTAATACAAATAAACAGGACTACAGATCCAACGAGTCATCATTTAGGAAAGTCAAATTAACGTAGAATAAACGGTATCACTTTGCTCGAACATAATTTTTAATGGATCAAAAAAAAGGAGTTTTCTCAGTAGAATAAAAAAATATTTAGTAATATTTAGATGATGTGATGATGACTGATACATTGTAACACACGTTAATTACAATCTCACATTTTATAAGTTTAAAAAAAATGTTAATAATATTTCCAATATTTATGGTAATAAATTCTGGTGGCACTTTAAAATTCGAACAGAAGCATCGAAATGTTTATAATATTTAGACCGGTGAACAAGTCTGAACAGTTGTGTTAGCCCATTTACGGGGTCTCTTAGGATTCGCCGCGCGTCTAGCGCTTGACATGCATATTAAAACGGTCCATGCATCTATCCTGCCTCTTATTGTTATTCTTCTCGCTAGGATTGGCAAATGTGCAAAAGACATTGCGAATAGATAAGAAGTTAACGAGCAGGAAGCTGCTAAGAATTTTCGTGCAGTCCTTTTGTACTTGTACCAAACGCTTTCCTTAAAGCGGACATCATTATGTGTAATTTCAGGTACGGTTGCACAAAATTGCTTTTTGGGGCCGCCCCCTTCACTTTCCCTTCGACAAAGACAACTCCATCCGGCGAAAAAATCACCGTGCATCTGTAGAGTAACGCCAAACACTTCATTTCTATTTCATTAAATTGCAGCATTCATAAAATTTAAAATGAAACTCGTTATCCGGAAAATTCAGATATGCCTCGCATGTGCACGTTTTAATCATAAATTTAACGCTTTTTACGTGTTCAGGAAACTGCTGCATGTGAATAACTCTTTCATATTACATACTAGATTTAGCCTGTGGTCGAGTCTAAAATCTTCAGGAACTTCCTAACTGCTCTCGCGGGACTCCTAAAGACAATTGAAACTACATGGCCTGCCAAGGGTTTGTAAATAAACGTGTACGAAGCAAAAAAGTCTTTCGTTGATAACCTTTTGTTTCGTTAAATTAACGAAAAATCATGGCACAAGTTAATGAAGTGCATATAAAATACTTGTTTTGCAATATCAATGTGTATTTGTCTTACGAATTATGATACAAATTTACTTTCGTCCGTCATCACATTTGTCTGTAAAATGGACTGCAGTTTAAATAATAAACATCACCGTTTGTTATTATTATCAAGTTTATTTCAAATTAATGGTCTGTGTTATGGGAAATTATATGATTAAATGGATTATTCACGAAGTTTTAATTATTGCCAGGTCGCACAATTTCACATTTATATTATAATACAATTACATATGTACATTGTGTGATACATTAGAAAACAAAGCTACGAAAATTCGGACATATAAAAATGAATAAATTTTATATCAAATCATTTAAAATGATTAACTATACTTAATAACTTTTTTAAAGCCAAACACTGGCAAAATTCCAAGAAACTTATAATATATTAAATTTGATAACCGATATAAAAAGATTGAAAGAGATAAAAACTAAGTTTTAGAAATGAAAATATGTTTCAAATATGAGTAATCTCATATATTATATGAGTAGATAATAAAAATGTGCAATAAATAAAGTTTATCTCAAGTTATATTTTGCTTGTACTTATCTTTTGCTCAGTCTATCTAATTTTAGATAAAATGTGCAATGGAATAGAATATTTTGGAAGAAATAGTATAATATAATATTTTTTAATGAATATATATTATACTTTAACTTTTCAGGTAATATTGATCTAGTATCAGGCCAAACATTTGAATGTAAATAGATATGTCCAAAATACTCATGGATCAAAAACATTGGTTCCTGAAGAAACATACTTTTTAGATGTGTATAACTATCATATTTAAAACTGTCTACAATATAAAATTTAAGAAATTTCCGAAGGTCGGATATGGTGTAGTATAATATGATTATATCTATTATTTCAATACTCTTCAAAAGGCAAGTAATATATTGTTTATTGTTACAATGTTAACTGTCACAAATTTGTTATTTAAGGGAATGTAATTTAAGAAAAAATTCAATTTCAAAAAGAGAGACACAATTTAAGAGATCTCTTAAAAAAAACACCTAAGGATCATTCCCGGTTGACGACATACCACAGAATTTAGTTGGACTGAACGTTGAAAAAGTTTAACATAGAATAAATATTATCAAATAATTAGACATTTTTAGTGTACTAAAAATAAAATTTTTTTAACTAAAATATATGAAAATGAACATGAAACGTGGATGCTCAAAGTGTTTCAAAGAAACTAACTATTTTTAACATTCCCAGTCGTACAAAAATGATCAATATTTCGACGTTGTCTTAGATTCTAACATTCATTGTTAAGTTAATAAAATGTTATTAATATTTTCAATAATAATAGTAATAAATTTATAAATCTTTTTAAAATGTTAAAATATGCGTTACGTTACGTTACGTTACGTTCATAAATATACAAAGATGTTTGAATATTTTGTGACCATCTTAATGTATGTGTACTGTAAATTTTATTTAAATAATATGCATAAGGATTTAAACAAATGAAAATTATAATTGTGAAATATTAATGTGAAATAAAAACAGTAATTTTCAGGATGATAAAGAAAGCTGTCGGATTAGTTGAAATATTAGTTGGAAGCCGTGATTGAAACACTTTTTCTTGGCGATATTTCTTTTATTTTAATTAGACGACCGGAATCATAATTCAATGGAATCCGCGGTACCTCTGTAGTAATTTAGGTATAAAGCAAACGGGAGAAATACGGGTTGATTTACGCCCCCGGTCCTGGACCGCGGCCAACTAAATCTTGCAGCGTTCGAAACTTGCAAGCCTCAGCAATACCAATCCTAAGTACATGGTTCTCTCACCTAACCGTGCAAAAACGAAGTCAAAGATAGAACATACTCCCGATTGTTTGTTGCAGTTTCGAAGATAAATGATACACATAAATAAGTTATTATTGATCTGTTTCCTAACAACGTATGGTATAAAGTGCAGTTCCTTAAATTGTTATCCGCATCTTAACAAACCGCAAAGTGAATTGAAACCAAAAAAAAAAAAAACCGAAAGGATGTAGGGAATGAGATTGGTCGGTGGTGTGTGTGGCATGTTTACATTTAGAGGGTTTAAAATGAAAACATTATAGTGTAACCAATCTTGAAGCGATGCCGACGTATCGATAATCCGGGTGTGAAACGGATACATGTTGCGAATCCTTTGGAATCGTTGTGTAATTTATTCCAGTACTTAGAGCAAGTTTACGAGTGATTCGAACCGTTGTTCCGAGTGCAGTGTTTTGGCACACGTGCTTCCGCCACCAGCGATCCAAAACTGTAATATGGACTTAACCCCGTTGACCTGGACTGTAAGTTTCCCGGTCACGTGTTTTGTACACCAACTTTCTTCGCCACCGCCGCCATTCTACGGCTCCGGAGCTCGGTAATTTATACTGCAGATAAGATACCAGTACATTTTAATCAGATTTCCGCGCCGTACACTCGATATGGATTTAATTGTGACCGCTCGCAGCCATGTCCAGAAACTGGTTAATGATTTGTGCTGGCGGGCTGCGGCGAGACGCCAATTCTGAATAATTTCAGCAGACATCGAGAGTTGACTTGGATTTAAACACGTACAAATGTAACTTGTTATCCGATAATTTGTATGGAGCTGTGGTTCATCGAATTTATATTCCACATTGTGTTAAAGTTTTGTTTTTGATGCTTATTTCGTAAAAATAAAGTCCCGTAAACTTTTAATTAATTTCAACTTTTGTCAAACACTGTTTTGTACACATCATGCAGTGCAGAGGAACTGCAAGAATGTCAAGGAAATATTTCTCCTATATTGGCTTTAAAAAAGGTTTTATTTACTCCAGATACCAGATATATTGCATCCATCGTTGATGTTTTCTATTCATTCTAGATTAAAGCGCACCAACTCACAATATTTTATTTCTACCTCCTTTTGCATGTTTAATTTATCCGGTGGCTGTGTAATGGAAACAGACGACCGTGTGTAATATAAAAATAACGATGCAACGTGATTTGCGATGATTTTATTAAAAATATCCGAAGTTACTTAAATGTGAACTTCTCTAGTGTAGCAGGGATTAAAATAGTGCGCTGCAAAAGATTAATCCTAGTTGTAAAGCGCGACTTAAGACTCACAAAGCTTACCTAACTGCTTTCCTTGCCGACGTGAAGAGTACTTCATCATATCTCCTAGTACATCCATTTTATAATTCATTCATGCAGATATTTCTCGCGTACAACTCGCCGAGAAATTCGTTTTTAATAAAACTAAGTAAACACGGTGGCGGACTGGCGGAGAGTGTTCCCCATTATCGCGAATGAAATATAATGCAAGCGCTGTTTACTATCAACACTCGGAACCCTCGGTAGATATTTGTCAGCGTGCTTGTAAGTAGAATGGAGTGTTTTCTCGCCTAGACCCTTGTCATCGGTCAACTTGTAAGCTCTTACGGGGCCCGAGGCACAATGCGGAGGTTTTAATTAGTGAGCAGCCATTAAATAACTTTATAACAGGTGGAAACCATGTAGCATATCACAGCTACACCCCGACCGTGTGTAGTTGCACCGCGTCTAATTTTAACGCAAACATTCCCGCGTGACACTCATCCCCGTCTCGGTCCTCTATCGATGACGTTTAATCGATTTCAAGATTCATCAGGGACACATACCAAGGATGCTTCCCGACATTCGGTATGAGATGTTTCTGTGAATGCTGGTACAGTTTAACCGCCATAAAATGTCACCAAAATATTTCGGATACTTCCATGTAATATTTGCCAAAATGTTTTAATATTCATTTTTGAATCAGTTATCTTTATCTTGGTAATATTAATAATTCCCCCGTTTAGGGGAAAACTTGCCTAAAAACATGAAAAGAGCCAGTAATACTAAGTATGTATTTATAAAACAAAACATTTTACGTTACCCGAAAAGTTTTAATCCTTCAGCTTCCTACTTTGTTAGGTATATTTTGCTCTGTTGAAGTTAATTATGGAGGGACTTTTATTTATGGCTTTAGAATTATGCGGACACAAGAGGATTGAGCAAGAAACATTTTTGCACGTTCAAGTTAACAGCGAATGAATATTTTGTTCCTTGTATAATTTAAATTTAATTTCTTCTTATTAAGTGAAACAATTATACTTTTTTTTAGTATTTGTTTTAATGAATATTCAGTTGCTATGCGCCGCTTCGGTTTATTTCTAGAAAAAGAAGAATTCTCAAGCCAACGCAGTGGAAAATAAATTGACAAACAGAGAATTTTAGTAAATAAGTTTTAATTAGAATTCAGCGTAAACACGCCCACGTATATATATCTGAAATACTTTTATCTAACTGAAGGCAACAATGATTTAGACACAACAATGTTCGAAGGGCCTGGGAGGAATTATTTTAGAATTCAGAGCGCAGATCCCGTGACTTTTGTATTAAAATGTTGAACACATCACTTCGGCGTTTCAGTTACGGTCCGAAGAAGTAACGCACTGAAAAAGAGTTAAGAGGTATTCGGAGAATCGACCGAACTTTTCATGTTGCCGCTTTGAACAGAGAGGACCGATGCCAAGTGGCGAACTAATGGATATCAAGTCGAGTAATGTATGCCAGAGCATGCACCCTTCAAAGAAACTATTGTCTTATTAGTCAAGCACTCAATTCACTTATCTCACTTAATTTTATCGGGCTTTAGCCGGATCAAAGCTGGGCGAATATCTTCGTGTTTGTCTTTATGCGAGGCGGAGTTATCGTTTTTGGAACAGCTACAATTTGTTGTGTTTAAACAATATACGTACATACATGAGCCGCAACTGAATACTTTGATGAGTTTTCGCCGCCAAACTAACATTCTACTATGTTTGCATAAAATAATAGGTTTGTAAATTAAATATGGTATTGTTTTGTACTTCTATATAAAATTTATATATTTACCGATGATTATACAATGATGATGATACATTTCTTAAACCACCAAAAAATTTAATTAAATCAAATGTTAGGTTAAAGAAATAAGTAGCTAAAAATTTTATTTGTTAATATTCATAGATTCAAACATCTATTTGAAATTTTATGGTAATTAATCCGGAAATAATGTGGATGTTTTATGTTTTACGAGAAGTGGACAAAAATCAATGTGGTAACATTGTTGATATATGATATAAATTATTTTAATATGTGATGTTTAGATTTGAAAACTGAGGTGTCCAAAGAAATATCACACACTACTATTTATTTAATTTGTACATAACATGTTAAAATTGCTAATATTTTGTTTGCCACGAATTAATAACCACAATTCATCTAAATTTTATGGTTTTTAGTGCTTTAATCAAGACTGTCCAAAAAGAAGGACATAACGTTTCCTTCACTGTGTTTTTCTGGTGTATCTAGAGTCCAAACTTATATGTGGAGAACGACGAACATATTATTTACCATCTGATCCTATACTGTCAATACTCCAAAGTACTTTTCTGCAAAATTCTGGTGAATAATTAATATTTTTTGCAAACTTTAATCCGAATATTCTTCTTTGATACCAATGGTTTCTTTACTGAAATACATCCTTACAAGTTTATTTATTTAATTCATGATATTGTATGAGTCGATAAATTAATTTTTAATTTCCATAGAAAACAAAAAAAGAATAAAAACAGTTATTTTTTGTTAGGACATGTTCTTATTGTATTTTCAATTATTAATAATGTTTATTAATAACATTATAAATCATTTTCGGGAGCATTTTAAGCTTTTAGAAACCTCCTAATATTTAGAATTTAATTGTTCACGTTATTTTCTTTTTCTCTGGAGTGAAGAGCTTCCTTCTTTCCACTAAAAGTGAATTTTATTCAATAAAATGTTATATATCATACTAAAAATAAGGTGCTGTTAAACACAAAATGTAAATAAATTTGAATGTGTTATTTCTTTTGCTAATCAGACTATTATGCGTGTTTAAAAAAACATTTCCGTCGTTTTATTTTTTATAACCACTATGCCAATTTTTAATTAAATATTAACTACTTTCTAGTCATATTGCTTGAAGATTTCTTACTAATGTTTTATATTTATTTTTGTAATGTTACAATGTCATTTAAAACAGTTAATAAGTTTAATATCTAAATGAATGAATATGGAAAATTATTTAAAAGCAGTATTAACGTCAGAATTAGTAAACATAGTTTAATTATTAATTATATAAATTTTTAAGAGTTTGTAGGTGAAATTACGTTGTTTAAAATTTTAATAATTTCTCTAGTCGGTGAGAATAATAACTTAAAATTAAGTAGAAAATTAGAATAGAAGTTTTTAACATCTGGTTTAAATAGATTAAGTAGTTAAATTAGAAGTCATTTTTTGCAAACACTTCTTAAATTTTGTAATAAATCTAATAAGTTGTTGCCAAACATATGGATTTCTAATTCAATTTAAAAATTTAATTTTGGAAATATTGAACATTTTGGAATTATGCCTTTTGGGAAACAGTATGTGTATGTTATTTATGACGATCAATTTCAATTTATTATGCAATTAATGAATACTTATAGTACTTATAACACACGTAATAGTTACTTGTGGTAAATTATGGACTATTGCGAATTAATAATAAATGCTGAAACATTCAAATACGTCTAATACTTACATAATTATTCGTGTGATCTAAATATTTATGTAGTGAATATATTATATTTATTGGAGTATTAGACACACTTTTTCACTGAACCCCGCCATAAAAATGATTTCCATTTAAGATGACGATTAGATACGTACCTGAAACAGAAAAACAGCACTTAATATTCAATCGGTCCGCACGGACAGTAAAAGGCAATAAAAACCGATCCCCCTTTAATTACGCATTAAACAGATTATAGGCGAATTAAAAGTATGGGCAAAAAAATAGCGGGACAGAACAATCGCGACTAATCCTAATCCTAATTGAATAATTAACTCGCAACCCGCTGGAAGTCGTATAAAAACAACATAAAACCAAAACAAAGGCAATCATGTGGGTCTATTTCACGGCCTAGTTACTTTTGATGGCTAATGAAACGTGTTACCTAAGTCCTTATATGACATGCACGTCGTCATAAAACGCAGGGGATGATTCGGATTGGCGTTATGGAGGGCCGTTATTATCAGGTTTTTGCATAGTTCCGTAATTAGGGCAAGATGGTGGACGTAATGTGGACTCAAATTTTATAGACTCCGGCAGTCGGTCAATTCAACAGATTGAACCATTATGTCTATTACCAATCACATAACTCAATCATGTTGAATTGACATTGGAGTAATCACACTGTGTGAAATTTCATCACACAAATGCATAAATTAACTTATTTAATTGTACAAGATGACACGGGAAGAAAGTTATGTTTGAATTTTGTAACGGAAGTGTCTACCCTTCGTCAAAGGTTTGTTTGATGTGCCCGCTAACATATACATCAAACCACCTCGACTGACTTCGATATTGAATATTGAGTAAATTTTAAGTTTCTATTGTTCACAATTCTGCACGCACATAAAGTTTATCTACCACACGCAATGATTTGCAAACATATTCGATAATCAATTTAAAGGTGTAATTAGATTTCAATGCTCATACATCACAAAAGTCTGCGTTAAGATTACCCATCATAAAGGAATCCATATGCTTGACATTTCTATCAATTCAAAGCCCATTAGAATTCAATACGTGTCTCTACTCTGTCATTAATTATCTATTTAGCACAGCTAAGCACATTACCCAATTTGTGTAAATGCTCCTCTGAGTGGCAAAGTAAATCTGATTCATTAATCATTTTATATAAATACCTGATACTGCAACGAAGTAACGTGCTATTTTATTTCACAAAGAAACAACAATAAAATATTTTTCAAGGTGTTTTTACGGTTTAGGATTTAAAGTTGATTAATGCCGCGGGAAAGTTATTAATTTTCATGAAAACCGCACGATCCTGAAAACTTAACAGCGGTGACTGTGCACAATATATGAAAAATAATATTTAATTCCGTCGGGTTTTATTATTTCAGGAAAGCTGTAGTGCAAAATAAATGGCACAAATTAACGTGTATCATAAAATACCGGGTGAATAATATGCATCGCCCGAAATGCATCGTTTTCTATTATTTCAAGAAGTTTAATAATATAAGGGCGACGCGTAATGCGGAATGTTCAGATCACAACAGCCGATATCATCCTTCAAATTTGTAACGCAAAGTGGAGATTAATTAGTGACTACTAGTAGATATGATTAATTATTATTGGCAATGTCACGTGATTAGTTTACTGAATCGAACCGTAAACGGAAATTACAAGCTCTGTGGTTTCTGCAATATAGCAGATACATTGTGGTCGTATCAACAATTAACTAATTGAAATTCCGCATTTTCCAAGTTTACATTCATTTATACCTATCGCATGAACAAAAAGAAACCCTTTTACGCATAACGCAATCGGTTTCAGGGATACAGGCGACGCTTGACGTTTATAAACCTAATTATAAAAATACGTGTTTGAATTTCCTGACGTTATAAATAGCCGGACCAATAAAAAGTAGAACAAAATTATTGCGATGATATGCATCAAGGATTTTAATTAAAGTGCAGAAGTATGACACTTAAATCATGAGACAGTTATTTGAGATGCTACGTCGATACAGGTTTGTCAACAGTTTCTTGTACTAAATATAAAAAGGAGTTGATAATCGGCTAAATTAAATCAGGTGTAGAAATGCTTTTTACGATATTAAACTGAAGAAATGTAGGAGAAAACCTGCTTTTCTCAAGCTATTCAGGAACTAATTTCAATTGATTCACTATAAATCACTAAAACGGCAATAATTATTCCTTATTTGCATGTTTATTAGAATTTGTAATGTAATACCACATAAGGCTGTAAATTTTGCACGTAGGGAGTCATTCAGTTATGATTATTAATTTTATTCACATGGCCGTATAATTAGCGGTATCTATTAATTAATCACACGCTTGAAATAGCATCATAGGTGCATACATATATTAACTAATTACAGTATACTCGTTGTTATCCCAAGAAGAAACCGGGAACAATTTAAGGAAATTTATATTAAAATTCCGCACTATCCGGACTACGTTGCGAATCCATATGGCCTCGCACATCAAAATAAAGGAGCGGGAAAATAAAACGAATTGATAAAAGTCTCGAGATAAATGAGAAATTCAAGGAAAACTGTAGTGCCAAATAATAATTTTGTTTATCCGTCGGATGAATCCTCCATCTTTACTGCTGCAATATAGAGAGTGGAACAAAGATGTAAATGAAAACAATTGCGCTGCCGAGGAAGGACGATAGATCATAAAAGGCACGGCTCTTGATTAAAATGACGCCGTAAATATCGCCGCGAAAAGTTAAATTAATACATATAAATTCGCATTACGCCGGAAAATGATGAGCAAACTTTCAATTTTTTTTTGTGTTCGTGCCTCTTCCACAAAAAGTAACTAGCAAAAAAAAAAAAAAGAAAACCCTAAAGTTTAGAATGGTTTTGTCTTGTTTACAACTGCGAATTGGCTGAAATAATCAATTCACAATCTGTTTCTGAAACATAGGAGAACAAATAAATTTACGAAGTGAATAAAAGTTTAAGGAACGAATAAAAAGTTTATTTAATAATCAGAGAAATTGAATTAATAAAATTACGGATATTAGAAAAAAATTAGAAATTAGTTTGTCCAGTGTTGAACGTAATGAAAGAACTATTTCAAAGAGAAACAAGAATAATTTATTCTGAAGATTTAGCTGTACAGGACGCATCTAGCTCTTGATTATAATAATGCCGTATATATCGCAGTGAAAAGTAGAATTAATATGTTGGAGTAAATTCGCATTAAGCCGGAAAATCATGAGCAAGCTTCTGATTTTATAACCACTTCCACAGTTTCTTGTGAAAATAAAAAATTCAAACTGACTCGCAATCTGTTGTTAACACATTGGAGAAAAGATAATTTCAAAACGTTTAAAAAGAAAATAATATAATATATTATTTTATAATCATTGGAGTTCCTCGTTTTTGGATATCATTTATTGAAAAAAGTCTCACGGATATTATATATAAAAATTGTCTACAGACCTATTAGTTCACAACAAATCTGTAGTAACTGGTGTAAAATTTAGAAATTAGTTTCTTCACTGTCGTATGTAATAGAATAACTAGTCCAAAGAGAAAGATGAATAATTGGTATTTAGAAGACAACGTATTTGTGTTTTAATTAAAATAATATGCAATAATAAGTTAATATGTAAGAAAAGAAAAAACCTGATTTTTTTAATCACTTCCACTTTTCTTATATAAAGAAAAAACTCTAAAGTTTGGAATGATTCTCGTTTATAATACAATTATGAACTGGCTTAAAGATTCTCAATTTTAAAAAGTATATAAAAGTTTAAAAAGAAAATAAAACGGTTATTGTATAATCATTGAAATTTATCGTTTTCTAATATTAATTATTACTAATATTTGTTCACAAAAATGTATAGTAATTACAGTAAAATTTAGTAATAAGTTTCTTTATTGTTTATTGAAATGGAAAAACTATTTCAAAGAGGAAGAGGAGAAATATGATTTAGTTGTAGTCGACACACTACGCTGTTGATTAAAATGATGCAGTATCACCGCGAAAAGTTAAATTAATACGTGGATATAAATTGGGATTAGGCCGGAAAATGATGAGCAAACTTCTGATTTTTTTAAGCGCTTCCACAGTTTCTTGTAAAAATGAAAAACCCCAAAGTTTAGGATGGTTTATCTTGTTTACATTGCAATTATAAAATGGCTTAAAAATAATCAATTCGCAATCTGCTGCAAAAGTGATATAAATATAAAAATCTGATGTAAAAATAATTTTTAAACATGCATAAAAGTATATAAAGAAAATAATATAGAATTCCTCTTTCTCTAATATTATTTATAGAAGGATATCTTAATAATATTTTGAATATTAGATATTTTTTTCAATTCTGACGTTAGTCTCCAAATAATTAGGATACAATTTAGAAATTCAATTTTGTTGAAAGGACTGAGGGTTAATACGTATGTATATACACATACACCGGAAAATGGTAAGCAAGCTTAATTTTTTTTACATCGGTTTCCATAAACAGTGCCTTACAAAAAGTTTAAAACGAATTGCCTTATTTAAACTACAGAAAAATGGTAAAATGGCAAAACATTAGACAAAAAAAGTGTATAAAATGTTAAAAATAAATAATAAAGCTTATTTTATAATTGTTGAAATTCCTCATGTAAATTTTAATGAAAGTAGAAATATTAGAAATTACACCAGTGATCCAGTTGACAATAAGTTTATACTAATTACAAAAATTCACAAAGTTCCTTCAATGTCGGATGTGACGGTGTTGAACTATTGAACACAAATTGATATCTATTATTCAGCTGAGGAGGACGCATTTGAGTTGCATTAATGTTATCGTCGCACATTGGCTGTCAGCTCGAAAAACAGCGCGAACTCATGATCAAGCTGCGAAAATAAAATAAAGCGAAACAGGGCTATATTGGTATTTGCTTAAAGGAATGGCGTGCTGTGTATACAAATGGAGGCCGCGATGACATGAGAGCATTAACAGCGACGCCGAAACGCTTACATTTTACGTCATCCGTCTTCCTGAGATGTTATTCAACCATGGAGAAGTCACTTCACCCGCTCTCCTGACCCTTTCTGGCTCGAAACTTACTTTTCGCGTGACGAGGATATAAGGCGACACGTAAATAAATTTCAAATATACCATATTTCCACTCGGGCTTTTTTGTCGCATCCGTGCACTGTTCCCGGTGCAAATTTTTAAAATAGGATCTTTCAATTTTTAGAGTGCGGCACAGTTTTGCGCCGTTTATTATCGCTTTTCCGACAGAACGCCCTTCTATAACCGTTTCGAGTGATTGATAACCGCTCTAAACAATTTCTAATTCGTTGCTTCGGCTTTGTTTGGCGCTGATCAAATTTTTTTTTTTACATTCCTAGTTTTATGCACTAATGCTGAAACATCGAAACGCTCAACATATTCCGGTATTAACTTGATTTCCAAACAGGAAACAACGACAATTATCGGCATTAATGTCATCCATATTCCTTAGCGAGTGTGCCGATGTAACTTTTTCAAATTTAAAAATATGAGTCTAAAACGCTACCATTTCTGTTTTACAATGATAAATACGACTGGCCGGCTTCCTGTCAAAAGTTTAAAAATAAATTAGGGAATTAATGGTTCCACTTTGTCTTAATTAAAACGAGCTTAAGTTGTATTTAGGACGTTTGATAAATTGGGAAATGACCTATTATCCCTGCCTACATATGTTTTATATTCGGTAATTGCAGCACAAACCAGCCGTTTGAAAACAGAAAAAAATGTCCGCTTATGCGTTACGTCAGGGCGACAATCCGATTTTTAAATGCGACAGTGTATCAAAAGCCAAAACACCATTTTATTCGTCCGATCCCATCAAATAAACATTTTGATTGGGAAAAATCAAAATTCAATACGACGCGGCAATAAATTAAATTAAAAATTTAATTCAAATCCCGGAGCCCAACAAATGGATCTTACACAGAAAAGCTATCCGGTTTTAAATTAAACTTGGGCTTTATCAGCGGACATGATTAACAAAGCTCATATACCCAATCAAAATTGATCACTCACAGATGACTGACTTCGTTTTTAATTATTTGAACAACCGTCAGATGGACTATTCGGATAGCTTAGGGAAATATTTAACATTGATTTAAGATTTAATGCAGCTTCCGAAATCTAAGACGAACATTTCTCGATGTAATATTAATACTGGCGACCGTTATCTCTGGATCCTGTTTTGTGGCTTCCTATCCTTTTGAATATAAATTTCAGGAGGATTTCCTCACCTTTTTGTTATCGAAATAGTAAATCAGCATTCGGTGCATTTTATATTTTATAATTTAAATGAAACAAGTGATGCGCCGGTGACGGTTTAATGATAAAACTAATTTAATCTTGTGCCGAACGAGAAACTGTAGATTGGGGACCAAAAAATAATTGCAAATTCCGCGAGATTGTATGCAAGGAAATTTGACATTTCGCGCCGTATATTACACTTCAGTTAGATATTTTTCCGGGCAAGCTATTGAAAATATGGCTCGAGGAGTCAGTGAAGTAGGACGCTGTGGGCGAAAGGGGAGCAATCCATTTGTCTCGAGGCTCACTTTGAATGTAAATCAGAGAGACTCAATCGGAACAGACGAATAAATTTAAAAGTCTATTTTCAATCTGTATTACTAAACATTAATAATTCCGACAACCAATAACTTTGGAACATGTATTTCAGCATATTCTCCTCCCTTAATTCACAGATTCTCCTTATTCGATTCCGCACAAAAGCAATCTCCAAGAGTGAGTGTTATATCTGGGGGATAAAAACAAGTCGGTCCCTTTTGTTATTAGCAAAATGTTTATCTCCTGGGGTTAATATTGGCAAGACGTTACACTTTATTATTGGAACTCCCGACTTTCTAATTACTTAGTACGCCTTCACTTGATTCTTTTGTTCCGGAGTGTTGCTGAGTTAAAAAGTACTTAACCAAATCTAAAATTCAGATTTGTTTTGTTTTTTTAAATTATTAAAGCAACACCAAAATTAATAATTAAACTAAATTAATCACCATCAATAATTTTGCGGTTAAATCGCCATCCATGTATGTATTATATTACCTGTGGAATATATCTCATCATAATTGCACGACCCAATCATCATTAAAATCAATTGGAATATTAATTTTCGATTTTGGGAAAAAACGCGACACGATCCGAATTCCTGTTGACTGCATAACAAAATTTTCGAAATAGTGCCAGGCTAGTGCAATATAGTGTGTATTTAACGGAAAATAATATTTGCAGTTGAATGATTTAAATTGGATTATCTCCATTATGTGACTCCCAAATAAAACCAATACAAATAGCCAATCAAATTGCACAGACATTAAAATTTAATCAACGTAATAATTACGTTCGGATTCTTTATCGACTAGCAGATCTCAAATTAACTAACCTCATGTGCTCCGGATTTAATGAGGAAAACCTATTAATTAAAAAGTTGTCAATCGCCTACAGTTCATCGGATTCGTTTTTAATTATATCTTGCTGTCAGTGTGAATGAAATTCTGAACGGACGGTGTAATTATAATTCCTAATTGACTTTTGTAGTAATTGAATTGTGCAATTCAAGTTTCTAATATCGATGAAATGAACACGTTATGAAAAGAATCGGAGTCACAAATATGACAAAGGAGGACGTGAAATTTGTGTTTTCCTTTTGCTCATATGAAATTCGCATGCAGCGTTACCGATGCTCGACAAATTGGTCCCTTGATTTTTTACGACACGCTCAATAAGTTAAAATTTCAATAATACGATGTTAGACTTGAGTTTAAATGAATTTGGCGAGGCTTTCATCTCCCTATTTCGGGAATTTACTGACTTGTGTAGCCGACTAAAGGAAACCAGAGAACTTGATTTGATCACTGTGCTTTCTTTGCATATTGTGTGTATCCACTTCCGTGCGTACTTCCTGTTTCCGAGCGAAATCTAATAACCTGCTACCTGTAATAGCCTTGGCATGCTGCTGAATATTTTACATTGTTTTAAAAAATATTGTCTGGATGTTAAGAAGCTCATTTTGGAAGGATAAATCCAAACCTTCTGCGTATATTACTTACATTCCGTATCGTCGGATCGTATAAATTTTTAAAGTGAACTCAAATTTTATAAGATGTTTATTCAATTTAAACAAATAAGTACATTACATGCACATGTGAAAATTTGAATTTTTCAGTTACTTGACTCTATGTGAGATAAGTTAATAAAGCTATTAAACTGATTCAATTTTTATTTTTAGGCTAAACATCATCTCCATGGTTTTTGTATGCACATCGAAATTAATTATTATTGACAGCAAACAGCAAAGTCACACTTAAAAATGGACGGGGTTAGTCGCAGAAAGACCCAGATTATAACTATACTATTCATGTGTGCTGGTTTATTATACAATTTATGGGTAGCTACATGTTGCGAAGAGTGTTCAGTCACCGCTGGTAAGTTTTACTTCAAAACATCATTCATAATTTAATTGTTACTTTTTACAAATTTAGAAGAAAAATACTGCCTTAATGAGCAATTAGGTTATACGAGCAATGAGGATCACACTATCTGCATAAGCAACACAGCTTCGTTCCTAAATTCATCCGAGTTCATGAATTATGTGATTGATGAAGATGAATCTTGGGATCAGACTGACCCAGGAACTTGTAAGTAAATTCTATTGAATATGATTAATCCATAATTAACGTTGTCCTTTAATTCTTACTAGATGTCCTCATTTTCAATGAGGACCAAATGGATCAAGAAGACACTCCGTCATCTGACGAATTAGTTGACATTTCTGCATGTTTCAAAAACTCGGAGCAGCTTTTCTATAAATTTTGATGAATATTGTATTATATATATTATACATTTCCGTATGAAAAAAGTTTCGACATATTTTAACATGGATTATCTAATATGAATATTATTGTAATATGAATACAATTATAATTTTACGAATATTGTAATATTGGAATTGTGTTCAACTGTATAAATACCTCGAATTTGTTGTATAATCCAACTTTTGAATAAACAAATATGTCGGATGATTATTTTTCTGTTAGTTTAAATAGTTTTAAGGAATCGTTATTAAAGGTTACAAAAATTGCAATAAAAATTGCTAATTATAACAACCGCAAAATGTACTGTATAAAATAAAATTAAATATTTATGTAGTGCACGTAACACATGTCCTCAAGCTCCACAATGTAATATAATGTTCGTTTATTTTACAAACAATATTATTAATGCATAATATTATTTATTATGGATTATACATATAAATTGAACAAATTCATTAAATTGTAATTAAATGCATTTCCTTTAAAATTATTGTGCGTTTGTGTATTTTGTGAAACGTTGCAACGCGTCGACAGAAAATTTAGCAGTTTTAAGCCGCCGAAATTAACATACAAGGCGTTTGTTCTCACAAAGTTTATAAATGGGCTACAGACCGTTAATGTGCTCTATTTTGTCTGTGAATTAAACACGGAATTAAAGAGACAGATTTTCCAAGCTTAACAAACTAAGAAGCCTCTTCTTATCAAGATTTTCCCCACTTTAATTGTAACAATTTTGCGAGCTTCGGCCTGTTTTCAGCTAAATGATTTTGCCATTTGACATCCAGTCGATGTAAGGTAATTTTCAAACTGCAACAACCGAGGAAAAAATAGAGATGTTTAGAAAAATCTGTAGCTCCAAAAATATATATATATATTTAATCCCCTCGTAAAAGGGATATGTTTAAGGATGAAATTGATATCGCGATGCTCGAGATGATCGCATTGGGTTTCCACTATACATATACAGTGAGTGTATAAGGTTTGGCTCGAAGATCATTCCAATAACATTTCCCAAGAGATTTTCCAGCCCTCATATGTTGTGTCTGAACGGTTTTTATGCAAAATATGAGTAATAGGTTCTTCTCCCTCGCACTTTTGGGTACTTAACAAGTTGCCGAAATCCAGTCCTCCCCGCACAGTCATAAAATCACAGACGTTGTCCCAGTTTTATTACCAGTTGTGTTATTAATAATAAATGCACGTGCGGATTACGGTGAATAACGAATAATTTTCGGGAAATGTTTATTAAATTGGGATCTGGAGGGCCATCAGAAAATTTCAATAAAATTAACCGCAACCGTTTCGAAAATTAATAAAATGTTTATTGAAGCCAGTTATAAAAATTCTCCGACTAATCGGAAACGGATTCAAGATTCTTTTATTAAGGGACGAAAAAATACAAACATTTAGATATTACTTAAGACGTAGGAAGATCGTAAAGGGCCTCCCGCAAATCCACCCAAATACAAAGAAACAAAATAAGTGGAAAAATTGGCGTTAATAAAAATACGTACATAATAATGCAATAAAATAAAAAGAATGAAACAGGCACATTCCGCGATTCTATTGTTAAAAGTGGTTCTGGTTGAATTGATCGTTTCTACGCCCTATTGGATGATGCAAATGCTTTATATATCTTTACAAAAGACCACACTTACTCTAAATGGCTTTCATTAAAATAAACGTAGTGCCGCAATAACAATAAACCGCACTTTTATCTTACTCATTTACATATGTACTTTTATTGCATTAGTGTAGTATTTATCTGTGAGTTGAACGTCCAGATTTATCATCCGATAATCGTGGCTTTTTACCCATGTTCCAATTTTTATATGTATAAGTTGACGTTCTGACATGTTGTATTTGTCTAATAAGGGTGGTTAACATGTATTTATTTCCACTTTAATGACGTGATCGTTTAATGCACACTGTTATTAGACAACGTACCAGCAATGCTTTAATTATGTAAAATTGTTGTACTCTCACAAATACGAATTAGAAATGGCTGTTTCGTGTGTATTCCTATCTTACAAGCTGCTAATATATTTTTTATTTTTCCATACAAACGTAATTTATGCGTCGCTAATCCCAGACCCAAGTGTTAGACGTCCCTTTGAGTTATGACGGCGAAAATATATACATAATGGTGTGAATATTATGCACAGAAATTGGTTCTCCGAATCGATATTTGCACACAAGTAGAAATTATTCGGGCGGAAACTAAATTCCAATTTGATTTGTCTAGTGGACTTAAACAGGTTGATGATTTTCCTAAATGAACTAATCGAGATTAATTTGTTTGGGTACAATTATTCACTAAATCGTAACCCAAGAAATTAAACTTGAGAATGGGGAAGTACGATGAATTGCACTGGTAAGACTGTATCCCAAACACAAATTTACCAGTGTTACTGATCTATATTGAAGATATTTCAAGCTACCTCACGAAATCCGAAACTAAACATTATGCATAAATTTATTATAATTTAGTGCACTCTATTTAGGTTACAAACTGAGTCAATGAACATAAATCACAATTTATTATACTAATTTAATGTTCAAAAAAATTGAATGGAAGGCTTATTATGATGCTCACACCTATATGTAATTAATAAACGCGTTGCCATGGTAAATGGATTAAGCCGAATGAGGTGGTAAATCATAACTCAAAGAAAGTCGTCAAGAAGACAGGAGACAATTTAATTCCGTGCCCATTGTTTAAAGGTATTATAGCGTTAATCACACTGTATTTGAGAAATATAATTTGAGGACCTCTTGTTGCCGAGATTTGGAGCTAATTTTGAAAACAATGAGATCCCATTTTAATTGGTAAATGGATAAATCAATTATATAGCACTTCCTGGCGATACAAAAGAAAGTTTCTTGGGGAACTTGTTTACCAAAGAAAATTAGGGAACACAACGCAGAAAAACGATCATTAACCAAAATCGATACAACATCCTAATTAAAAATGAACATTTTTCAGCAAAAAAAAAAAATATTATTTTAAACAAATTAATTTAAAATTCGCATTGTTAATGAGCTCCGTCCCCGAGGGCAGGCTTAAAAGGATACTTTTAATTAGCTATCAATTTCCCAGTTTAATTACGTTTTTGAAATTTGACCAAATGGAAGTACCTATGTGGCGAAACTGATATTTAAATCTCACAGTGAAATAGTAAATAATCGGCGTTTAGAACACTGGAAAATTAACAATTCATGTTGTACGTTAACCAACTAAACCCTCGGCTCTGCATTAAATTATTCAAAAAGCTCGATCAGCGTGTCCGTGAAATCTATCCGAATAGCGAAATAATCGTGTGGACATGTGAGAATTCCGGAAACTTCTCAAATTTGTATTGTATGCTAATTTTTTTATTATTTATATGGTCGTATCGCTGATGAAGTTGCTGTTTTTTTGGGTGGTAAATGGATGAGACTGGAACATCCTGTACATTTGTATTTGATACAAAACATCTCAAATTAATGAATCATCAATAATCTTTAGCCATTAATCTTACAGAATCCTGAATGCATTATACAGACGTAGTGAAGCGTGGTTGAAGCGTGATGAATCATGAATTTTACTTATTAAAGGACTAGATTTATTATAAGAAATTGTTTGTGTCTGCATTTGCTCTTTATTTCGAAAATCATCCGCCAAATTACATATAATTAACCATTGTCTGGATTTTTTTATCAAAGATGTCAGTTACCATTTGTTTGTTTTCACATTTAATTAAGCCTAGTCTCTTTGAAAACTTGTCTGCCTGTTGTGAAAATAAAATGACTCCGCTTAATTCCACGAAATGGAGATTGAAACTAATTAAGCTGTTCATAAGATTATTTTACTTTGCAATAAAAATGAGTTAAGAAACTGTCAATCTTAATCATGCACGTTTATTGGGCTGCAGTAAAATTAAATGGGCAAAATATAAAAAGTATTTTCGTCTTATGATAAAATGGCGAAGAAAAAACAATTACTTCTACTGAACATGTGTTCATGATATCCAACCAGACCTAGTTCGCGGTTATTTAATTTGACTTTAAAGGTGAAGAAAAAGTTGCAAAAAAGTTCGCAGTTCAAGAAAGAGGGAAAATATACATATATATCACGAAGCTCTTTAATATGTGAGTGCAATAAAATGCGAACGTCTAAGAGGTAGAGCTTCAACAATCGACTGCCTTTCATAAATTCAGTTTAATAAATTTTATTCAAATATACATTCGACTTCGAAATATTATCAGAACTCCGAGGAAACTTGCTCGATCCGTACGTTGTAACTATTGTAGAATCTTGTCGGGAAACGCGCTGACGCACCTGCTATTTAATTAACGGGAAAATTTTAGTGCTGGCCTGATATAAGGGAAAAATCCATAAAAGTTTTATCGGCTTTAAACGTCAAAGAACATATATCATTTCGGCGATAACTGAAGTGTCGGACGCAAACAAAACGCAAACTTTATTTTGTGTAAAATCTGAAAAAAAAACACTAGCGCTTTTGTTGGAAATTTTAAATTTGTTCGTGCAATTCGTTGTTTAGAACTGTGCAAAATCGATGGAAGTTTACATTCAAAATGGTATGCCCAATTGGGGAAGAAGAGTTTAATCGGAATTAAACTCTAAATCTAAATTGGAAATGTCCCCAAATGGCACTTGTGCGGAATGTTATTATTTAACATAAACAAAGGAGCCACCAACATGGATACTTTATTAATTTGCAAATAAATCGTGTCGTATGAGTTTGCCGTTGCCGTGCATATGTAGCTTCTTGGTTGCTGAAAACTTACCGGTAATAAAATAACTTTCAGTTGAAGTTACACAATATTACATAATAAATTACTCGACTCTGTTTGGCAAAGTTAATTTTAGTCTATAAACGTAAACAGAGCAATCCCTAGTATATTTGTTTTAAACTTCAACCGAATAAACAAAGGGCTTAATTGAAAGCCATCAATACAGGCTCTTTTTGTGTTTACTTCAATTACACTTTTGATTGATTTTGATTTAGCCTATGAACTTTCGTTCCGGTAATTACTCGCAACTTCAAAATAAATTAGTGGTTCCATGAAATTAATGTTTTAAAGCTTCGACAAAGACATGTTTTTTCCTGGTCAACTTCCTGGATTCATTTAATTTGTCATTGCAAAAAATGTACGGTTCTAATTGTTTCAAAAAAAAGGTCTTATTTGATTTGCGAACACAGAGAGATCTGACAAGGAAAAGGTGAAATAAAAGAATTAACTCCTGGACGTTGACAAATGAACAAACTAAATAAAGGATGTTTTTCCGTCGATCTAACTTGTATTAATTTAACCAATATGTTTATTAACGCTGTGTGTATAACGATGTAATTTAATTATGAACAAAATTTGACGCTTGAACGTATCTAAAACATATTTACTTAATTGTGATTATTGTAGTGGAACACTTTAATGCAATTAGACTTCTTGGCTTACTGAAACTCACACATTTATGTGAGACAATTAAAAATAATTTGTCATTTTAACGAACATTATTAAAATTTTCATTTCTGTGCTGGAAATTTAATGTAAACGAGTCTTTGCGTTGAGTTCAAACAAGAAACGGGTGAAAACATGGTGGCGGCTGAATATACGAGCCTGGAATATCTCTATGGGTCATCTTTTTCGATGAATACGAAAGAAATACATACAAAAGAACAAAGATAATGGCTTTCATATATAAATAATAAATGACTTCCTACAAAAACGACGGAATATAAAAACGCCGAAACATTGTGCCAATAATCTGTGTTGTGTAATTATAGCTGTTGGAAAATACGCGAAATCAACTCAAGATTTTTTGACAAAATATGGGCACCTGACCTTTGTTTGTGAATAATAGAATATCAAATATTTGGCTGTTTCAATAAAAAATTCGATTACAACAATATTGCTTATTTCCGTATACAATTACATTTTTACAATGCTTTTGATTGATATTTTATACATTTAAAATTGCATGTATTTGAAATTGATATTACTTTGTTCATTTAAATTAAATATATACCATTTTTTTATTTTAAATATTGTTGAATAAATAAATATATATGTGAAGCTAATATACAAATACAATAATAGAAAATATTGCCAAGGATATTTATATTAAAATAAATATATTTTGATTAAGATTTTTTATTTTTTGGGAACAGTGTAATTCACCTGACTAATTCATTTCATTCATTTAAAATGAGAAAAATACAATGGAAATATCAAATATTAAACAACAAATATCGGAGATCAATTTAATAAAAATTTCTTTTTTACTTCTAAATTATGCAACTCGTAAATAAATAAATATTATAAAATGCCCAACATATATTTTTGTAGGAAATTAAACCCTCTATTACGATCAAGTAATGACGAGATATGGATTTTGCCATATGGAACAAGAAGAAATAGAAAACTGAGATGAGAAGGACCTTTGTATTAAAATTAAGAGTTCATGTTTGGAAAGAATTTTTTAACCTAGGAACTAATTTTTCAGTGTTGGAAGTTAAAAAAAATAGTCGTTTTTTGCATACTAATAATAGATTTATTAACATTATAATTATTAGTAGTTAGCTGTACACTACATGTGTGAACAATTTTTGAATACAATTAATATATCTCAAAAACAAATGAATATAGGAAAATAATGAAAATAGGTTTAGAATTTTATACATAATTCATTCATAGAGTTCCATTTGAAAAATAAAGTTTCGATTGAACTGAAATTGGCAGAGAAAATAATTTAGAAACTGAGATAACAACAAGTTATGGCTCCAATCAAAATTTCAGATGGTCTTTTATAAACTTCTAATGAATCAGTTATGTAAATCACCCTGTATATGCGAAGGTATCCCAATGTTAAACTAAATGTTCATCATACAATGGAAAATATTTATTCACGTGTACTTACTTATCAGTTTCTCATGTTCTACATAAATTATTAAAATATTAAAAAAATATTTTCATATTTCTGTGAATAAATAAAAACAACCCAGGACAATCTTTTGGATGCGTGTTTTCAATTAAAAATAAATCAATATACGTACTGTGTGTGATTCCCGATAAAAATAATTCTAACACGCAGTCATAATTATTTTGTAAAGCTGAGCGCAATGTAAAAAAAAAAAATGAAAAAATAAAACAGACACGGATCAAGTGCGCCCTGGAGCACCTCATTAAATAACGATGCAATGATGCATTATTATGGGAAGTGCGGCCCAACAATTCCAACATCCAATACCGAGATTAATGAATGCATCAGGACTCAGAGAACAGTAATGTAGTGCAGTCGTTGTCACCGCAAAACGCGTGGGTCCCACGACACAAACCATATTATTCGGTATCGGTCAGACCTCCAGCTTGAAAAGGGGAAAACGGCATGGGCGAAGCGGTAAGCCAAACACTGGACCCCGATCCCGATCACGATACAGGGATTGATTTCGGACTAACTTCTTGATATCCCAGCAGATATTGAACGAATCTCATTGAGCTGACATCAACTTAATTATCTGGTCGAGTTAAAAACCAGCGAAGGGAGAGAGAGGACCAAACACGGCTTCTTCCAACTTGTTTAATTGCAATTGATTATGGCCTCTTGATGACTTCCGATATTTTCACAATTCCCTCGCCAATTGTTTAGCCGGAGTTTCTCGTAAATCTGATTTACTTCTTTTTTTCTACTCAGCGAGACGTCTTGGTGTAACGCCGTCCCTTTACCAGTCACAAGATTTGTGCCGTACATAATTTATTGCATGAAATGATATAGATCTCTTCGTAAACTAAATAACGATACAGAACAATATGATATTGTTCGATCGAAATTGGAAATTTATAATGGCAGAGAAATATTTTAAATATGAGCGTAAATTTGCTGATTTGCAACTGCATAGAATTATACATCATGTTGCAAATACCGGTCAAATCATTAAACACATACACGAATATATTGTAAAATTGATTTAGGCATTCGCAAATATACACTAAATATTTTGACAGCATTCAATTATTTACACGTATTAAAATAACGTAAAACATTACAACGTTTAATATAAATGTGACTACAATAACACTAATTTGTGATTAAAATTATATGTTTGTATAAAATAAATGTGCACAATATTCAATTACAGTTCTGATTTATTCAAAAATGAAGTTTCACTGTTTCGATTGCAACTTGCAGTTCCTCAATCCAGCATCTACTTCCACACCACCACCATAAATATTCAGGACTAAATTAGCATTGGGGTGGCATTACAAGAACTCATAACAAAGGCACTTTATCCGCACATCATGGATATGAACAGAGCCTCCGAAAGGAAAAAAAAGTATTGAATAGACATAAAAAGTGCACAACTCAGGAAATCTGGTGAGAGTAAGTTGAATAATTAAGTGCCCAGTTAAATATTCATATCAACCGCTTCAGCAACCGGAGTTGCCAGAACCTTTGCCGACCCGAAACGCCACGAAAATATCTTCCTCCGCATAATTTTTTTTTGTTGGGAAGTTTGCTCCTATTTATTTCCTATTTCTTTCAGGCGCGCCGGAAACGCTTCATAACCTTCTAGTCCGTGGAAAAATTGAGTTATTTACGTTGGTGAATACATTCGACAGCGGCAACGATTCCTAAACAACAATTTGCTGGGAAATGTTGAAGGTAATAACACTATTGTTGGTGGAGAGTCTGTGTGATCATCGTTTAACATACGATATTTACATTTATAACAGGGCTAGGTAGATTATTATTTCAATTTTCTTTATGAAGCATGTTTAAACGTAATACGATTTAATTTAAGGAAGCACAGGAAATTCCTGATTCCTTATATTAAAATCTGCTGCAATTGAATTATTTTTTTCCATAAATTATCTTATTTTATGATTATATTAATATCGCACAAATTTGACAAACAGTACAAACTACAAAATTCGTAAATTTGTGGCTAAAAGCTATGATAATAAAACGGTGGGCAAATAAAAACCTATTCGGCTAAGCCAGTCGAAATTATTCGCTTTAATAAAGTTTTAAAAGGGGGTAATTGGAGCAACATTTATTTAAGGGGCGGTTTATAACTTGTATCGAGAGTTTAATTGCCTGGTTCGTCATCAAGACATTTATTATTCCGCGGGCGTGTTTGCGTTATGGGCCCTTTCCCGTATTATGGGCATTTCTGCGCCGCCAAAACTAAAATCGACCACCCACCCTGTTTTGTGTATCACCGGACCCGTGATGAATTATTTTGCCGGTTTGCGTCAGCACAACCTGAACAATATCGGCATTGTGCTTTATCAAAAATGCATTTCAATGACAATCTCTTTAATGGAATCACGCATCGCGTAGCAATAATTGGAATTTTAGTTTTGGGGTGCAGATTATTTGGTTTATCGCACCGGGTTTTTTTTCCTGTAGAGGTGAATTTCCTCAAGAAATTTTAATCAAGCGTATGACACACCCAGTTAGTCAAGACTAACGGTGGCAATTAAAGCACGCGAAAAAGAAAAAACTCGTTCTGGATGCTCATTGTCATAATTAAATTTCATCGCAGATACATGAGGAGGTTCGCTCTATAACGAAATGACTTAAGATTACGAGCGACCGCTCTTTGTAATGCATACACCCCAGTAAATATTTTAATTAACAAAATTAAAAAAAACCTTTGGCTCTAAGAGGATTTTTATTATTAAAACTTTTTTGTATGACTTCTTTTATTTTTTTTGCCCTTACTTAATTTGAAATGGGCCAAGTTCCTGGATACACCCAAACATTTTCGGGTTAAAATATAGGAATTAGTGAACGTTAACGTTGGCATTTTTATATAAATTTATTTTTCTTTTTATTATACAAAATGAGACATTTAATTTTTATTTTTTTATTCAAGATAAAAGACTAGAATTAGTGTTCTAACATTTAGTAGTGGTCATTATTATAGCAACTTTTTAAGAAGTTTTAAAGCTTACATTAGAGCGACTCTTCATAAACATTAAAAAAAAAGAAGTAAATTTAGTTTTTAACCATTTTATTTAACATTTAAGATAGTCCCTCTAGTTCTATGTGATACTGTCTGTATATTGCTATAATTATGGCCACTATACGTTAAAAGTTAGTGTCTGTATATTTATGCTTTATGTAAAATGAATAAAATTGCTCTACTACTTTATGAATAGACAACAATAAAAATGAATCAGTCATTAAAAGTTCTTACAGTGTTTATTATCTGATTCTTGGAGAATGTTCAATGCACCTTGGACATGAATGACTGTCATATGTTGTGAATAAAAATTGTCAATGTTAATTGGTGAAACCAGGAGGTTTTAATTAAGATTTTCGCACATCACTGCAGTACACTGGTACAAAATATATAGATCTAATGAGGCCTCGTTAGCACTAGAACGTGCCTTTGTTATAACACGTCTAAGGCCAATAACACTCACCCCTTATTTCCGCTACGGATACAACTACCTATATAGTTTCTAATAATGATATAGCAAAACATAAAACTAGTTATTTACAATGCAACTCGCATCGCATAATATTAAACTTGCACATCGCGTATCTAATAGTAGAAACATGTTAATGAAGTAAACGGATATTGTTGATATGACCTAATCGGTTTATAAAATGTACAGGTTTAAGCAGCCTAATGGCGAAGATTACATTGTGGAAGTTCCCGATCGTAAATACCCTTGACCAAATTTTCTATATTGAGGGTTTACGTCGGAAAGTTTCACTTTTTAACTTGGGGAAAACTTCTGTAAACTCTGAAGATGATTTATGCAGGAGTATGCACCTAAATACATTTACAAAATTTCCCGCTTCCACTTCAATCCGATAAGCGACACGAAAGTTGGTCATTAATATAATGCCATAAACACTAGTTGGTTATTCGATTGGCGAAGTTTGGAAAAACGTCTTAAGTTTAGAGAATTACTCACGAGAGGATTAAGTTAATCCCGTAAAATGCAACCCGGACAAATATTAGAAAATTCCAATATTTATGTATCGGAGACTTACATAAAAATGTGGCGAGGCGAAGCTCCACATCACAATTTTTGTCGCATAAACAAAACATTTCTAATACCCACCATTAGGTTAACCGATATTAATCAGCAACAAAGCAGAATTTTTGCGTTCGGTAATTTGCTAAACCTCACTTCCAACAATGCAGCCAGGCACTTTTGTAACGAACGAAGTCCCCAGTTAATTGTTATATTCCATAAAGAAAGACCTCCATTTCTGGGAGATGTTTAAGCGCCAATTCAATTTGGCTTTGGCGAATGTTTGAATATTGCGAGATATATTTGCCAACTTATCCCGAAATTCGATCTCATCTTTGCATCAGAATTGTAAACGGACTTTGAAATTAATATTGGAATGCCATATTAGAATTTACGGTCGATCCACTGTTTATTCAGTGGATAAATGCCTTTTAAAAATGTAAAATATCACGTTATTATCGTATGCACGGTAAAACGTCTCTTGTGCAGTTCCACCTTTTAATTGCAGTTTGTGTGCTTTTCCAATTCGCATTTGGACGCCGCAATAAAAACATTGCTTTCAAGTTAGCGACGATAACCGTTAAAACACAGCGCCCCGGTCCAATCCAAACTATGAGCAATTTTAAGCGTCGGGGTAACACGACGTAAACGTGTGCCGACATGATTGCTTTAATTTGCGGGGAATGGATTAAAATAGGACGTGTTCTGTAAAGGGAATCATCACATGTACGGTAATTTTCTGCAGATAATTCCTTTGCGCCGAAGCGCAACCCGATATGTAAGGAGATTAGACTTATTCTAATCAGATTTCGGCATCATTAGCTCTGTGTGACTGGGCTTAAAAGATGCTACCAAAATGCACAATCTGATCTAAAACCTCACGTTTAAAGCGAAACCCTATTTTTTATTGCAACAGTATTGACATTAACAATTAACTTTTTTATATTTCAATTTAAAAGTCAGAAATTGACTACCAATATGCTGTATATTGTGGTATTTCTGAAGCCAAGATTTTCTGAAAACATTTGAAAAGAATTTGCGATTTAAATACCACGTGATAATTATATTGCATATTAAAATAGCTTTAAATTAAACGATTACTTGTAGGTATTTCGTAGGAGTTAATTTAGGAATATCAGTAATATTTCAGTAACCGGTATTGAACGTGATCTAACCGCTGATCATTTCCGCTATGTGTGAGTCACTTCCTTATTGTCAATAACTTCACATGGCTCATTAAGTCCTTACCAGGGGTTGCAAGTAATTTAATTTCGACGAAGGGTTGAGCACTATATGTGCCGTATCGCAATAATTAAGAATTTAATTTCCGTATTGATGAAGTCTCATGTTACTGACAAGTTTACTTTGAAGTTTTGCTGTGCATCTTGTGTGATGCTTCGTTCAACTAATGCAACGTAAATGCACACACCTGAAACGTCCAAACACAATTAAGTAATTTAATTGTATACAAACTAAGTAACAACAATAAATGTAGCAAGTCTTCGACAAATACTAATTCAATTGACGATACAGATTGAACAAAATGCTTTGTGTTGAATTGCAAGTCTGCAGAAATTTCACGCTAAAATGTTTTGTTTCAATAATAAACTCATAATTGATTAAGATAAGTGGACCGTGTTTAATTAACATTTATATTAAACAATGTGTGCCATATGATACGGTTAGCCGTAAATGGTTTTTGTTAAGCCCGCCGTTGTTAGAGATCGTTCAATCGGGGCTCCGCAAAATAGTGCTTTCGGTTCAGCTGCACTGTTCTTTGCCAAAGTCATTTCGCCAAACCGGCGGTTTATTACTTTAGTTTTCGGCGTTTGAGTCGGCAAAAAGCCTAGTCTGTCATGCAAGCCGCAACGCGGCCTTTCAGAAAACCACCCCATGTGAATAATTGCAATTAATTTTACGATATTTTATCTTAATTGTAATATCGCCTTTAAAGAATTATTTCAATGGCTACAACGCATGAATAAATCGCCGTTTAGAGAGGGTAAAATGTGAAGAAAAACCAAATGTTACAGTTAATTAATGATTTGTATTTGGATAAAATTGTGCACAAAACACAATTGAATCACATTTACTATTCAATATTGTAATAATTATTAAAATTTATCCTGGTGCTCAATAATTGCAAACTGATGTTGGCACTTGACGAAAGTATTTTTAAATATTTCTCCAAATTGCTTTGATATCTTTGTGAAAGTGTGCTCATTTGGGATTTTATGGTTAACAAGTTCAGTGTATAGTTTGCCCTTCTAGCAATTTCTTCTTTATCTTCCTCTTCGGATAAGCTTACATCTTCAGCATAGTTATTCGTCTTAAGGAAGGCTTTAAAAGCCAAGTTCTCTTCGTGTGAAGCCCTGTAGAGCTCTGACTGTAAAGCGTCAAATTCTAAAATTATTACGTAAATATTATTAATTTCCACACAACCCTTTGTTTCGGACAAAATACCCTTTTTGAGAGATTTCAAGAAGAAATTATGAGCGATTACACTGTCGTCTAAACTCTTAGCTTTATGCAGCTTGTCCATCAGTTGCACCCAAGAGCACTCCAATATTTCAAACATAAAATAATATTGTAGCTGATTGAAGAAATGAATCATTTCACCTGTCAATATAGTAATATTGGGTGTGATAAATTTTAAATATGTCAGGCTCTTAAATAGCCTCATTATCAGTATTTGTTTTCGACGCATGTTGGTTAACACAAACTCCATACGTTTGGTCTGCCACAGAACGTTAAAAATCACACGGTATACGGGTATGGTTTCCTTAAATATGGTTCCGATAGGCCCATCGTCGATTTTGAAACCCAAACTGAAGACTTCCCAGCCTTTTTTTCCAGTGCACCTCCCTTCGATCTGTATGGTGAGCTTGTCCATAATTTCTTTGTCTTCGAACTTTGCGTTCGACGAATGAACTGCCAGTTCGAATAGGGAGTTAAGCCTGTGAAAATGAACATCAATTGCGTCCTTGTTCAGTTCCGGCATCAATAGTTCCAACAAATGACTGATAAAATCACCTTGAGCCAACAACAAATATTTTCTGAATAATTCTAGGTGATCGTATAACCTGAATTTGTTCCTGAGAAGATTTAAAATGTAAAGGGAAATTTTTCGATATATATTTTCTAACGATTCTTCAAATTTCATATTTTTTTCTGCGTCAAACAGAGCGTCAACTGAGGTGGTTGTCAATAAATTTTCTAAAGATTCGTTTTGTGAAACTTGGCCTTTATCTTTGCATACGTGTTTTAAAAAATACATTGTTTTACCAAATGACAATATAATTTTAGTTAAATATGGATTCATAAACGATGGCAACATTTTTTTCCTTAACAGGTATTTATTGTTCCATAAGTTGTAATTTAATGTTTTCATTTTAATAAAAAATTCGTTGTAAGGATCGGTAATTTTACCCTCTAGAAGCCACATTTTCAACGTGCTGTACCACGGTTTGCATACTTCAGTTAATATATTCTTCGAGAGTTCTTTAACAAAAGGCGAACCATGCAAAGTGTAAGCGTGAATGGCAGAAATGAGTATACCACCTTTTTTACCAGTACAATGTTCGCATATATTTTGAATCCACGTTAACATGTCATTGTGATCATGTAATAGATAAATTAACTTTCGCAATGTTAATTCGCTGATTTTAGGTTGTAGCATCACCACATTTGCGTAAAAAGTTAAAAGTTTTTTTCGTAAAACGCATCCTAAAGTTTGACATATTATTCCATGCTGTGTCATTAGATTTTTAGAGTGCTGCCTCAATGTGGCTTGTAAATAACATGTTTGCATCAAATTCTCAACCAAGCCCTTGTGTACAGGGAGCAATATCCTGTCCGAAACAAAGTTCAAGCCACAAGATCTCTTTTTAATGTATTTGCCTTCGATTCCTAGAAGAGCATTAAAAATATCTTCTAAGAGCTCAAACTCTTTAAGAGGCTCTATATATATGGCTTGATTTAGATTAGATTCGTAGACTTTGGTGATGGATTCATTTTCAGTAAAAATTGCACAGACCAGTAATGTTTTAATATCTTTAGAGAGCCGAGGTTGATCACATAAACTATCCACATAAGTTAATTTACGTTTAGGTGACACCTGTGCCATGTCCCAGAGAAAACGAAATACACTTGCTTTTTGTTGTAAAACGGATTTTTCACGAATTTTGGTAACAATTAAATCAAATCGATTCACTTTATCACAGGTTATAATCTCTCTCAATTTTATAGTCACGATCCATTCATCAAGAGGGACCAGAGGTGGATAAGATTTTGTTAACAAAAGGTGATATGCAAATTTGTATAACTTAAGCACTAAAACTTTATCACCACGTGCCAGACTTTCGCAAAGAGATAATATCAAATCGGGCACCTCAGTTGCATAAGGACCGTTGGTTGTATTCATCTTGGAATTTACTAGACCAAAAATATATCAAAAGGATTTTTATCTTCTCATTTTGTCAATTGAATTATGACGTTTGTGATTTAATGTGTGAAGTTTCTTAGAAATGTGAGCATTTAACAGTAATCAGAATTAAGATTTAATAATAATAAAATGAGTACATACACCCAAAGACAATCCGAACTGTTTTTTCCTTGGGTGGTGACAGGATAAGTAAATTTATTTTTAACTACAAACATTTGTCTGAGTTAATTAACGTAATGTTATCCGTAGTTAATCAATTTCTTATTATACTTACATATAATTTGTTTCTTTCGATTTCCATTGACCCAAAAAAATAGTCAATTAATAAAAACCAATTTAGGTCATAAAGAATTTCCGAAAAATCCATAGATATTATGAATTGGTTCCGGCAAAATTTCCGGAAACCCTAAAAAAACTCAATAAGAAAATCTTTCTCGTCTTCATAAAAACACATTTAAACTAAATTACTTTCGTCGCTTGTACAACCTTTGCTAACACCTATACATTGACATTCAATTAAGACATCATCGGAGACTTTCTATAAAGACTTGGCGCGTTCATGAAATTGGGCAATGAAAGTTTCGTGAAGACCGTAAAAAGCGTAAGAGAAAATATAAACCTTCTAATTATCGAGCTGTATGAAAGCCGTTTCCTACGATGACTCCATAAATTTATCGATAACTTTTAACGACACATCTCTGCGTACAATGGGCCAGTGCTCGTTAACGTCAACCTAAAGTTTTTATTCGAAGCCTGGACAATATTACAACCAAGTGACCAGTTACATATGTGGCACAGTGTTATTGGAAATAATTGCGGCACGTTAATTACTATTATTGACACTGTCCGGGGTTAATAAAGATTAATGGAAAATTCGATGTGATGCCGTGATCGAGGAAATTTTTAATCAGACATTATTAACTTCGATTTCCATAATGATATTGGTCTACTTTAGCATGGAAACTAAATGGTGTCCTTTATTATGTTTTAATTTGTTGGCAGATAACAAGGTGACAACAATTTTATTGAAACGGTATAGATTTAATGGGGGAATCCAATGTCAGTCGGTGCTTTAAGCACAAACTAATACGAATTTATTCTGATTTTAGAGACCTTAAATCGATTTAAGGAGGCTTTTGTTGCAGATATGAAATTAATTTCTTGATATTGTACATTTTTCTGCTCGTATTTAATTGAACGGGAAGTTAATATTTTATAACAAATAAAAAAATATTTCTGCTGATCCATTTTACAAGGATCTTCAAGTTAATCAATAAATGTAATAAAAACGTGCCTTTAATATATTTACTCTGGGGACGATTGCTGGAGCAGCAACAGAAAACAATACAGCTCGGCAGCGTACAATTTGCCCGTCTAAATTAAAACTTGAATGATAGGCACTTAATGAGATCCTACCAGTCACTTACGACATTTTTTTATACAATAAGCTACATTTTTTGGTCATTTTAAAATTCATTTGGTTGTAATCATCACAAACATCAATAAATAAAAATAACTCGTAATATTTATAGGATTTTTTACGTTGTAATTTATTGCGTCATAAATAGTAGTATTAAAAGTTCGTGATTGTGATTTTAAAAAAACATGGTATTTGATAAAATATGCATCACTCCGGAGCCATAATATGGCGAAAATTGTCGACATATTTAAAATAGGATCATCCCCCAGGGGAGAGCGGCTCACCTCAACGTATGCTTATTGGGTATGAAAACCGCTAAGCAGTCACTGCATTATTTAACACTCGGGAGTCTCAACATATGAAATATGCCGCGGAAAAGGGGCGAATATGCGTACGCTACACACTTTTCGTAATTTTATTGTGGGGCATATTTTAAATTTTAAGGGACCATTCTTTAAGATGAACAATATGACAGTAATTTGTTCTACATAACGCCAGAATAGGAAAATAAAATTTTCGAATAAGATCCACTGAATAAATAATATATCGGCGCCTTTACTTTCGCACTTTGCTAGATCCCATATGCACCGGGTATACGAGCCCCATAAATCTTGCGGAAAAAAATTCCATCAAATGCTAATAATTTAAAAACTAAACCAGCTATCTACTAATAAATATGAAATGGTGGAGACATAAAAAAAATATGTTTGCACCAATAAAATAAAGTAAAGTGAATGAAAGCTTCAGATATACCTACGAACGGCATTAGTTGATTGAGCATAATTAATTAGGCATATTTCTATGCGATTTGCGTGTTTCCTTGCATTCGTTGCATGCATACACCAGACCTACATAAATCTGCCAGTCTCTATTAAATAGGTATTACAGATTATTATCCGACAAAACTTTTTATTACTATAATTTAATTAGTGCGGGGCAAAATTTTAATATATAATACACATTTTTTCCAGCCAAACAAGTATCCAATAGCATAATTTCAAAGAAAATCAGAATGATAAGCGGTAATTGGTTCTGGCAGCGGCGGGAAAAGAACTCGCGAGCTAAGTTAAAGTTAATCCATAGAAAGATTTAATTTAAGATTGTGTACATAGAACATAAAATCCATAAAGACGTATCAGAAATTTTAAATCATACGCGGGAACCGCTGCCATAACATCGCCACATATTGAGCGGCTTATTCCGGGATTTTCCTAATAAAACCAAGATCTAAAGTAATGATCCCGCAGCAAGGCATTATGATTTCGGGAAGAGAAAGCGAAGGAAACGGGCATTTTAAGTAGGCGTATCTCCCGGTAACACACGGGCCCCGCATGCCCGGAATATCGGTTAAACACGCCATGTGTAAACTAGTTTTACGCACAATTCTCCAGAAATTGGTTTGTGAACTTGTCGTACTGCGTTAATTTCACGGAAAAGAATGGATGCGAAACCGCCGGCGGTACTTACATCCGAGACACTCGGACATTACTCGACCGCATCGTTACATCGACCTCAAAGTGGATGGATGTGCAACTATATACGGGGTGTCCCTAAACATTTTTAGACAGCGTCGTCACATAAAAGACTACTCAAAATAGGTAGACATAGGTAGTTATTGTAACTTTAAAATTACTTTTCTTTTAATAAAAAGATCGATTTAAGACTTACACTATTTTACTAAAATTTGAAAAATCCCATATATTTAACCCATTTAATGTAGATTGAATAAATTGTTAATTTTTTTGAAAATTTATAAATTTAACGCAAAAGATAAATATGAAAAATTATCCATTTCTTTTCTTAAATTTAATATATTTATTAAAAAAATATCAAAATTTTTTAGTTCTCATAAAATATTGAGAATTTTGATAATTTTCGGGACGAACAAAGACCATTTACGGAGGCCCTGTATAATATAAGACAATGTAGAAAAAAATTTTAATTGCACTCCACCTTTGCTACTAATGTTTCTAAAATAGAGGGCCTGACACCACTGAAAATCAATTTTTCGCTTTAATTTACCAATTAAATATATATTTAGCATATTGGATTATCATCTTCAGGATATTCGCCATATATTTTATTAAAATCTTTTTATTATATCTCCAAAAATAAGCGCGTTAAACATTGAAGAAACTAAAGCCGATGTCTCCACTTTGGCTCAAAGTAAGTCGATAAATTTGGCTTTACATCTACTCTTAAACACTAATTTTACTACTGCACAAAAATGATACATTTTCTAAAAATTTAAACTAATATTTTTATGTGTATATATATATATATATATAAAACTAAAGAAGTTGTTGGGAGTTGCATATTGTTGACTTATTTTTATTACCATTATGCGGCCACTCGGTACAAAGAAATAAGTAGATTAGAGAATTTAAGAGGAAACAATCAAAAATATGTTTACTGCATTTTCATGTTCTCTTTACATAATTATATCCAACAAACCCGGCAAACAATTGGCATGCATGGTGGTTGTAATGAGGATGCAACTTAATAATGATGCTAGATTAAAATTTATAACTAACATTACAACTGGGTCAAAGTGTGTCTCGGCGAATGTCATTTTCCACTCCTTGATGAGACATTAATTTCTGTCTGTTGATGCACTGTTAAACATCATCACGTTAGAAATATTATGTCGTCAGACCAATTTGAATATTTTTATTTCGAAAGGGACATAAAAAGTTTAATTTATTTTTTAGATCACTTCGGGGAAAATCCAGTTGGAAAAGTATAAACGTACGTCGTACAGTTTATTGCTAAATGAGGAAATAAACAAACGTTACTTCGTCAATTAAATTTAATTGTTGACTGTTTCCAGATTTATAAATATAATAAACAGAATCGTCAACGCTGAAGCGTTTTATTCAGCGTGCAAATCCCGTAGGAACGCAAACTTATTTCAAAATCAAATTAAAGTGATATATGGAAATATTAACGCAACCTTTATAGGAATGAGAAATATTTGTATAATACAATCTACGCGTTGACTCTTCACAGATTGTAAAATACGAAAAATGCTATATAGTTCCATTCAAAAAGATTGCATCGTCAGACGTTTCGAATGGCAATTTGAATTGTACTTTACATATATTTTTGAATGTAAATCTGGAGTACGTGGACTCCCAAGACCCGGTGTTAAATTTAAAAATGCACTTTTACATTGGCACGAAATTTATATAATATTGCAACATCAACGGTCTAAAGCAAACACAAGTGAAATATTAAAAAATTCATGCGTAAAATTCGAGCCCCGGAGGCTTTATATAGCGAATTAATTTTCATACGAGGCAAATTGAACATCTCCTTACGCCACAATTATCTAACGGGCTCCTCGATATTAAAGATTCGTGGCATGTTAAATTATCTTTTGTGGAATTATCCGCTCCCACCACACGTTTTAATGCCTCACTTTAAAAGGGTTATGGGATTCAAAGAACACAGTCTTCATATTAACTTACAACCCTTAATTTATAAGAGAAAACCAAAACCAAACTTATCGATTTACTTTCAGCCGCAACGTAACAAATAAGCTCGCAAAATAAGCCGGATTGGATTTATAATTACTGCAATTATGGCTTTCCTATTTTCACGTTGAAACGGGCTAATTAAATTAGGTTGGCGTGACTGGTGAAAAATAATAGTTTGTGAAAAAAAAAACGAGATAATACGCAGTCAAAAATAATTTATAGCTTTCAGGTTTCAGACACGAAAGCCCAAAATATAGTTTTCCTTTTGTACGCGTATCTGTACGTGTTTCTAAACTACATTCAGATTTAGCTATTGACGTTGTTTTTAATTACTGGTAAATCTATTTCGCATGCAGATTAAAATCTCCGTTACACACATGTTAGCAATAATTATTGTCGGGGTGAATACATGTCCCGTACAAGATATCGTGGAAGAGGCATACATACTTACATAACCATCACAAGATTAGATTATCTCAAACAAGGTACGTACCTGAAACAAAAGACGCGTAACAATGAAATTTCGGTGCATATATCCGTTTTAAATTACAAAATAGTGGGTATGGTAATCCGTTTATGTTTAATTTATATCTCTGGGGGAGAGTGGTAAATACAATTTAATCTGCGATTATCTGTGTATCTAAATTATTTGTTATATCCCGGCTAAATTCTGATGGAATATTTTACCGGAGTGAGTCCTTTCGTAGAGACCAATCTACTTTTAGGAAACTTCTATTATCCTCTTTTGTGTCCCGGTAGACCCAACTTTACAAAAGCAACTTGACAAAATGGCTACTGATAACAGATATTACCACTTCCCTCGCAACAATAAACACACATATAAAACATTTAAAGTTATATTCTGACCCATTCACTTGGCCGTTATTGTTGACGTGAGTTCATTTCGTACAGATCCATTTTTTTTTCTTTTAGCCTAATACAACTGTTAGATTCAAAGAGCAATCTGTAATGACGGTACACACACGCTCCGGCCTGTCAACTTGCCCTTCTCGGTTTACTCCTACTGCGTACGCCGTACGCTATAAATATTTTTCCATTGTAGTGGTCATAGAAAAGAATTCCGGCTCCCAATTATGAGCCATATTAACGGTATAAATCCCAATTGTTCTACGAGAAAAAAAAAAGGTAAATAATAATATACGTGAAGGAAAACAAAGGGAACTATCGTATGTCGTGGAATTAATTTAGAAGTGTCCAACTCGCCCCTATGAATGTGAAATAAAAGAGTGATGTACTTACAAAGAAAACACCTTAGCTGGAAATAAAATGATTGCAGAGTGAAATTCAATAGGTTCTCGTATAGCAGAAACGTTTAACACTACAAAGCTTCTTTTGTATTATTGTTCAATGACAACCCTGTCAGAGGTCTTTTCGTGTACAGTTTAAGTTTTAGTGTTTTATCCTTTATTTTACCTTTATCTCCACTTCATGTTTTCTTTTTAATAGTCTACCCATTCAGCAATCTGTTATTTTATTTTGTTTTAACAAAGGACTGCATATTGAAATTCCCCTTTATACACTCCACTACCAAATGCAAACATGACAACCCGCAGCATTGAAATCAACAGACGTTCCTGGCAAACGTCGTTTTACAAAATTCATAATATGTACTAAAAAGAACAGACAGAATAATGTCATTGTTTTTGGCAAATTCAATATTAATATTTACAGTTATCGATTGAGTAACTTTATTAATCTCGATGAGATAACGACAAAGCAGAAGAAAAATAAAATATTCAGTTCGAGTGGCTCAGTGAGAGATGAAACAACAGACATTAATATTAATATTCCGTCGGAATTTGGCATTTCATAATTTAAAACGACCGGCGACAACAAGTTTAATAAGCATCCCATAATAAAGGATCAGCAGCAGAATTAAGTTATTTACAATACTTGTTGAGAATGTATTTAAAATCTGTCACACGTAGTCCGAATTAAATTAGGAAATAGTTAAAAGTGCGCCGAGTAAATTGGTAATAAAGTTGTACGTCGCTGGAATGTTATTAAACAGTTGTAATTCAGGTTGCTTTGTCCTCATCCGTTGTATTTTACACTTCAGCTACGTTCCAGGCGACGCTGTAATTGCCGGCTTTGAAGTTTACTGAAGACCTGTTCGTTGACGCAAATCAGATCAAGAAAGTAAATTGAAGGTCTCTGAGCATTCTCGCCGCTGACAAGCTTACCCATAATACCTTGCATAATTCAATAATTGCCCGATGCAAACCAATAAGAAGTAATCCGTATTGTTTCCAATATTGTTCCGGACCTGCATCTCTTCCCCGTTTTCACGAGTCAGTGGTTCGGATGTCATTTTAACCGACGGACGTTACAAATTTCAAACATGTTTAACCGATTCGAACTAAAACTTCTTGTGTTTTTGATCTAATATTTTAAAACTGGTTAACTGGTTTGAATTAATTCAAATATGTGATCAAATTTATAACATACAAATATATTAATTTAAACGGATATTTTTACGGTTAACAATTAATAAATAATAAACATATTTTAATGAGCTGTTTGCTTAAAAATTTTTAGTTTCTTATATACACAGTGAGATCGTCAAATACTTATAGACACAATCCACCACTTAGAATAATGTCGATTTTTTTAGTAATAAACACTGTTGTTATTAATTTACTTCAGTTTTACACAAATTTACGTATAGTTAGTTCATTTATAATTTTTCTGAATTATAATCATTCACAATAACGCACAAAGTTACGCTTTAATATATTTTTTATTTAATAGTAATATATTAAGATTCGTATTTGATATGAATATTTGAATATTTTATAGAGATTGTTACCAATTTACTTCCATCTTTTACAATTTAACGTTAAGTTCACTTAGAACAGTCAAATGGAATAAATTCATTATTTTCATTTTTGAGAATGTACAAAAAAATCTGAAGCACATAAATTTTTGATTATAAAATGACTTCCTCCAACGAAAAAATTTCATCACTACATTGAACTCCTTTCTAAGAATAATAATTCCTAAATATTTAAATACAAAGTAAATGATTAAGAAACCTCTTCCTTTTTTATTGAAAAAGTGTTAATTTCAAATTTTATAATTATAAATAAAAAATAAAATAAAAACATGTAAAAATGAATAAAAAAATTAAATAAAATTAACTGATTCCAAATTTATTATAAAATCAACATGAATATTATAATTAACATCATTTACAAAAATATGCATTTTAATATAGTTTTTATTTAATCTTTTACACTAAGATTTATTTCATATTTTGTTATTTACATAAACAAGAATTAAACGTTTACTAATAAGTGCATTGTACTGAATGGTTTCATTATGATGTTATTTTATTTTCAATGTTAATCAAATAAATTTGAAAACAAAAACACTCAAAGGAGTTGTCAGCATGAAACTTTTTAATTTCGTAGCAAAGTGACAATAATTATTTCAAAATGTACAGCTTATATTTGAAGTTGATAAATCTATGCAATATAAATATATTAATTTTGGTCCACAACCTTACTCCATTAAAAATATATTATGAAAGTTAAATATGTTAGGTCGTCAAAATAATTTTAAATAATTATTTTATAATGCTTATTATCCTTTTATTATTTATTATTATCTTTAAAGCTATAAAATAATTACATCAAAAAATCATAAATTAATAACGATTTAAAAGCAACTTATTAAAAGGTAAATGATGTCGGGGTGTTCATAAATTGAAAATTGACAAAAAAAAAAAACTTTAAATAAGTCCACCTCGATTTTATAAGTTTATAGCAAAGCGACTAACCTAATTAAACAAGTTCTGGTTAAAATTGCGTTCCGGTGTTGAGAATAAAAATAAAACGGCGTTAGATTCCCATACTGAACCCCGTCTTTTAATGATGATTAAAAAAAAAGGAAAAAAGTGGAATCGAGAAAGTTGCAAACTACTTTTACGTATTTATTTAATTTACCCGTTTTTAAATTCAGTTGCTGATTTAGAGTTCCGCGCTTTCTTTATAAGTGCCACTAATTAATCGCGTCCCTTTCATTGGCCGTAGATTTTACATTTACGAACAACAATTTCGGCTCCCTTAATATGAAATAACCAAATTAAATTATATTTAAATGCCACGAACGAGGGATTCGGTTTTTTTAAAAAGGCGGATTACTTTGTGGAAAGTTTTTTAATTTTTTTTGGTTGAAAAAGTTAAATTGCATAAATACTGCGTAAGCCAATAACTATAAAAATTAATGCACTGCTCTCCGCGAACGGGCATTAATTACAGAACTGAAACTGAAATTGGATAGGGAAGAATTTAAAAATTTCAGGCAGCACCGTGCAACAAAATCATTTTATATTTCCCGTGAAACAAAAATCATCAATTAGCGTTAGAATAAAACAGAAAATCCCATTTTCGATGCAAAATGCATTGGTTTAAGCACGTTACAAAAGTAAATTGATTTTTACTTTAAAATTAAAATTGGATTATGAATAATTTGATATTTCTGCAAAAAAATCATTTTTGCGTTACGCTTTGTGTTCGCGTGTTTCGTAGCATTAGATTGACGGACAGTTCATTATATTGAAGTGCGTCGTTAAAATTCGAATGGCATTTTTTTCGTAATCGTGCGATTGCAGGAAAACTTGAGAGGCTTTTCAGATAACTGTACAAAAATAATTATCACCGCGCAATAGAATTCGGAAGTTGTCGAATTTTTCGATTAGGCAAAAAACAGGTGGGAACGTGCGGATCGTCTCGGAGCACCCCGTTTGATTGACGTGAGAAAACAAATCGGATAATGGTCGAGTTGAATTGTTGTAATCAAGACTCAAACCACCACAACGTAAACTAATGGAAAAACAAAATAATATTTTGTTTACAGAAATATTAAGGGTATAGAAAAAATTTGATATCAGTGAAAACACATTAAAGGTATTTATTTGGGTTTGAACCCCTTGTATTTTCTTTGTACATATTGAAAGTATCCCCTTTATACTTAATAAAGAGGGGTAGCGGTGAATGTTCTCAACATACAAATTCCGAATTTTGTAATAGAGACACAATTTGAAAAATTGCTTGTCAGATTAACGAAACATTACTTATTAAGGAGAAAAGCCACATTGAAAGCAGACGTTTACGTTCCAAAGGAACGTAATTAATAAAGTCTAAAACAAATCCTCAGAAAATTGATTATACGTTAATTATGAATGTGTTGTGGTAAAATAACAATTTCTTGTCTGACGCTACCTAATTTTATCCTTTCACACCGAAACATAGCGAGTTAATTACAAAATAATTTACCAAGTTAATTGCTACTATTTTAGCTCCACATTGTAGCACAACGTCGTGCGTATTTCCATTGCGAAGGCACACTTCAATTGAAAACAAAAAAACAGTTGAGAAGAAGATAAAATTGAATAGGTTATAGCATAGTTGAGACCAAGTATTTCAATTCTGGTTCATTGATGTACAGTCTTTATCACTTTAAAGCGTCTTCTCCTTTTAATTTAAACTAACTCAGGACCAAAACTTTGGCAATATACTCCATAGAAACTCGTACAAATACAACCGAAACAATCAAGTTTCCTTGTTTCTAACACAATTCCACAGATATGAAAAGCCAATAAAATAGCGACCCCAGCACCTAGTCTTAATTAAAAACAATGTGAACTAAATTTATCATCAGAAAGTTATTAACCAAAATCCGAGCAACGCGTTTACTTAAACGGCTGGCTTAAACAATTAAGGACGCCGTTAAAGGATATAAATCATTAAGGATGAGCAATAATCCTTGAGTGAAAGGAAAGAATATAGTTGACTTCTATGTTTTGTATCTTTTTTGATAATTAAGATGAGAGATACTTTTTTATTGTTTTTGACAACAATCACTTGTATTATGTGGACAAATAATTGGAGGATGTGTCAATATGTATCAATTGTTAAATCAGTTTATTGAAAAAACCGACTATTGTGACAATTTATAACAATTTGAATTATTTTAATATGGAAAATTGTTAATTTTGTTCCATTTATTTTACCTTGCGTTACATAAATATTTATTCAGCTGATTATATAATGCATTATAGATTATTATTTCTAGGCATACACATACAAACATTTTTTGAAGCTGAAATTTTTATAAATTGTTTTATAATTTATTTATGTTCGATTATTTTTATTACTCTAGGAATCAGAAGGAATGATAATATTTAGTTTATTATACTTATAATTTATAGTTATTACACAGGGTGTTTCACAACTTATCCGACAAATTTTAATCACATATTCACTATTGCATACAAGTTCAAGATAAAAGAAACGAGAAAAAAAATAATAAAATTTGATCTTTAATGATAAATTAGATTGGCCTCCTTTGGAACATTTAAAAAATATAGTAATATTGAGCTGCTATTACTTATAGTACCAGGTCACTTTGAGTTTTTATTAGAGGCAATATGTAGCTGACGTTTTGGAGTGTTCTAACCTACATAAGAAGAGATACTAACTTTTCAGCAAGATACTGCCTGTCCACATATTGCCACGAATACATTAAACTTCTTACAAACCTCTCATATGAATTTACTGCCTTAGCCACCCAGATCTCCAGACCTTTCCCCAATCGAACATGTGTGGGATATGATAAGGTAACGCTTAACGAATTTACAGGGCCCTCCACGAACATTTAATTAACTAAGACGTCAGATTCAGTTCCCCTGGTATGATAGACTACAAGAAAATGTGTCATTCGATCGATGTCATAACGTGTCAATGAGTGTCTTAATCAAAGAGGGGTTCAATTATTATTTTGTAATAGGCTAATATTTTTCTAAAAAAACAATTGGAATAAACCAATTACATCTGGGTGTTGTATTTATTTTGCACGCAGTATACAACAATTTGTGAAAATTTTTCAGCAACGAATCCCGGAACCCTAAACTTTATTATTCATACATCCCTTATCCATTTGCATAAAGAATATAACTGACTTTGTTACTCATATCAAAGGATATATAACGTAATTACTTTTTCAAAAACAATTGTTAACATGGTGTTTTTTCTTTGACCGTTGTTAATTCTAAGCAACAGACTGTCAATTTATAATTTATGTTGCCGTCTAGAAAGCTTAGGGGGTGCGTCGATCGGCGTGCTGTATCACCATGCATATAAAGAGTTCCAGGGTGACAAATATAAATTGGATATTTGGTAATCGTCCCCGGTAGGCTATTATTGCAAAGAATCAATCGAATCGGCGTGACCACGTCCGAGTGCGTGTACAGGTCCGAGGATTCCCATGGACGTGGCCTGTGTACGAAACGAACGAAGAAGTGGCACTTCAGCGATCCCGATGAATGGAGCCCGAGGGAGCGGCGGGACCGAGACGATGCCACCCCATAAAGCCGGGAATTACATCTAGTATTTTAAATTTGAGATGCCCTCCTTGCTCTTTTTTATACGTGCCACTCCGGCTAATTTCCACTTAAATCCAGATATCCGGACATTAAACTCCTTCGTTATTGTGCGGTTAATTCCCACAGATGTCGTTATTTCAACTTTATTAAACATTTTAAATTCCGTGGTGTGCGGTGCCGACGCCCCCGGGCCTATCCGCCGCGTAATTGTCCGTAATTTTCTTTGTAAGCAGTTTTTTTTTTCTTCGTTTGGCTTCCTATGATAGAAAATTGAACGTCCGAACGCGGCGTTCAAGTGCAGCAGTTCGTTCAATTCCCTTGCAACTTTCAACAAACATGGCCACGTTGAATTTTAATGCGGTTTTATAAATTATCTGAAAAACTACAATCTACTTCCGATTATTTATTTCGGTGTCACGCATTCGGAAGGGTGAAAAAAGTGCGATCAATCCCATCGGTGAGATGGATTAGAATAATTTAAAAACTTTCGCCCATGAATCAATTTATCCAATTGGCGTCGAAAGATGACGTATTCGGGAGCAGCACCTTGTGCCGGAGTTGGGATGTATTGCGTAGCTCTCATCCGCATCAAAAACCCAATAGAGTTATCCATCGTGAACACGCGTTATTTGTGAACTGTTGAACACTTCCGTGACAAGTCAAAATTTGTTTAGCAGTGGCAAACATGCATCGCCTGTCTTATCAAACCGCCTTCTATTTGTCGCTGTCATTCGGTCTGTGCGGCTTGCAGTTGAATTATTCCGCTAGGGCACCTCGCATTTTACCTCGACGGCATCTGCAATTGCGCCAATTCAACTTGACAAAGGGGATGATTTTATTTATTCAGGCCTCATTTAACACATGTGAAAAATTCATCAAACCGGAGGGAACGACCGACAATTTAACGCCGTATGGATACAACAGCGTGAAATTGTTTTTAATTGAGTTTTGTTCGGCATTAAATGTGCATTACTCTCATATAAATAACGCATCTTAATTAAATTGCGAATGGTGGAAGTGATTAAATATTTTGCGGCGGTCGATGCACAAAGGCCCCAAACGGAATATTCTCCGTTCGATGTCTGAATGGATGCGAATCCGCCTCTGGTTATTGTTTCACCACAAATCTAATTTATGTCTTAATCACTCGTGGTTAATTGTTAATTGTGGCACAAAAATAATAAGTAATAATACTGTGTCAATGTTTGCGCAACCAAAGCCACACCATAAGGTAAAAATAACAAATTGACGGTTATAAAACATGAAACAATCCACCGGAGGTTGATGTATCGAACCAACTTGTGTTTGTATAGGTCGAAATTTATTCCCGTAATCATTCACACAGTGATAATATGAGACTAAAAATACATTGTGTTCACGACGGAAATATCTACAAATACACGGGCAAACACCTACTTTTGTTGTTTCATAGGAACACGATTTAACAACAAAGCACTTTTTGAATAGAACTAGTTCGTCTTTTTGTTACTTTTACCGTTTCAGCGGAATTAGCTTCAATTATTTGGCCATGCTTGGGTAATTCGGAAATTTATTTTGCGATCTATCTTTTAAACCACAACAAAAATAAATGTACCAATTTAAACTGAGATTAGAATTGTTGTATTTCCTGTTTTTAATGAAAAAGAATTAGCTCCCGACGAATAGTTATTTTACTAAAAGGATTCGCAATGTAAAATATATCTCTGTCCAGTTTTATTTGGTTTAGTTTATGTGCATTTAAAAAGGAAATTTGAAAATATAGCTTATAGCAGTCTATTCCCCGATTTTATTGTACGAAATATATCATAATTTTATCTAATATTATGTATTTTGAACTGCAGTTTTATATGCAGATTTTATAGAACCGTTCCAAACTTGTTTATTTTCATTAAGCAATTTTATTATCTGTTTGCCGGCAAGAGTAAATATGGGATTTAAATAAAATACGCGTAAAACGCAATAAACGTACGAAGATTCAATATCAAATTCATATACTGTACCATGAAACGTATTTGATAAATTTAGTTCAAAACAAATACGCTTTTCAGCAAAGCTCTTTTGACAAAAAACAATAATAATTACTAATTTGAACACGTAATAAAGCTATTAAGCATCGTAAGACATTTCTCGTCGGCGTCTGGGAACGAAACGATTTAATCAAAGACGGACACAGAGCCATAGCTCAACTTTTCTTCACGGTCTGCCTAACATTTATCGGTGAAAATTTTGAGGACGCTTTAGAGAGGAACCGAGGGGAATTTAAAGGGACAGTTGCCGCGGTCTCTGCCGAGATCATTGGTAAAACTCCCGGAACGGAAGGGACAAGTGGGATGAACTTTTTTGTAGCCGTCCCGAATGTAACTTCATGTGATTTCCACACCATTATACATGTACTTTATTGGCTCAATTCTTTCTATGGGGTATTATGTGGGTGCCGTTAGAATAATTTTAATTTTATCCCCCGATAATTCGGCTTTAATGCCGATGACGCCGGCACGTATCTGGGGGGAGATTCAGTTTAGCATAAGTGCGCAGAAATTAATTGTGTAAATTGCAACAGTGGCAGGAAATGAGCTGAAATATTTATTAACAAGACAGTGTCTTGGACATTACCACCGTTTTGCTCAGAGGACAATGTATGGAAAACAAACAGAGCGCATATAACTCATTCTATTCTGCACATTTCCTGTTTCGAGTCGTGTTCAGAATATGCAAAATTGCAACATTTTGCAGGCAGTATATCCCGAAATTTACACAATCGTTCACATTTATAAGTTATATTCGTTTTTACACTACATAAATTCCCGAACTAGGCATATTTTCCGCCCAGTAACGTTTCCCTTTTACTCAGTTTATTTTTTTGCACCGAAGTAGACACAAATAAGTATTCAAACATATTTACGATAACGCTATTTAAAAAACCGTAATAAGTGGCCACTACATTTTTTTCGTAACAGTGAGAAAATAGAGATGCATGTAGTTTTAAGTCATTTATATTTTTCGTTTCTATTATTCATATTGCAAAAGCACGGTGTGAACATGGTTTGCTTTCGAGGAAAATCATCATAAATATTTCATGAGAATAAAAAGCTGAGCAGACAAGGCGAGACGGGGTTGATGTTGATGAACTTCTGATTATTTTCGCAGCCGCGAACTTTGCATCACACAACCACCACTTCACATAAATTTTATGATGGCTTTTTTCTTCTCGACACACAAACGCATATCCAATACATTTTATTTATCGAATGTGTGCCATGTGTTCAGTTAAAAAATAATTACGGATATTTAAAAAAAAAACATACAGATTTTTTTATAAATCTATAACTGAATAGAATTTTGATTAATTCATTGGTATTGATTGCTATTGGACAAAATAAATTGCAAAACACAAATATGGTAAATTCGTGTGGGTTATAATATAATAATATTAATTATTAAACTTTTATACACACAAATATTTTTAATCAATTTTTTACTAATTATTTATGGAGAGATTTTTGCTGTTGAAAATTGTTATTTTAACGAAATACATTAGGAAATAAAATTCAGAGCGTACAAAATATGATTTACTATAATTTTTTATTCTTCTACATTATGATTTTTTAGAATTTTATTTGCAAGGACCAGAAAAAATAATTAAATGAAATTTTAACAAATAATTAAGCATATCTTTTATCCAACAATCACCATTACAATTTTTTGTAAACATTCAACCAAGTTAATGCTCCTTCTTAAAAGTGAGAAAAGATTTGACATTTTCAGAATTAAATTGTTATTAAGTAAAAAATTGAACAATATAAACAATTGTATGAGAACCGTTTAAATGAAGAAAATTTTAATATTTTGTTTGGTACATATTATCATAAAATATCTACCTACAATGCATTGTAATATTTTTTTCCATAATGACACAGTAGCACAGATTCTAGGAGGTGTTCTTCTTCTCGCCCTATTTTTATTGCCAGTGAAAATTTTTTAAAACTACTAAGCTTTTCATATTCTTTGCACAATTTAGAAGGAAAAAGATTAATATTAATTGTCACAGTCATTCCAGTATTTCAGATTTAATGTTTGAAGAAAATTAAAGGGAATATTAAATATGAAATATCTCTAAAACGGCTGTAATAATCAAAAATATCTTTTTTTCAAATTATACAAAGAATAAGAAAGAGTGGTAGTTTGAAAAAAAAATTCAGTGGCGTAGAAAATAGGACGAGAAAAGAGAATAATAGTCCTGATTCTTCGGTGCTGTCTCATTAAGGAAAAATTTAATTACACTGAATTGTAGCTATTAATTTACAATAATATATACCAAATTTAGAGACGATTGGATCAAAGGTAACAGAAATATGAGAAAGAAAAAATTTTTGAAAAGTGAGGGATTATATTTTCTTCAAGAAAAATTTTATTTAGATTTTCTTCATTATTAAACGTGTTCTAGTTGCTCCAAAATTTTAACGCCTTGTATAACATATAATTTATAATATAAAACTTTATTCAAATAAATCATGAACCAAAAATGTAAATAACTTCTTCCAGTTTCTACAATTTTAGAACTAAGAATCAGTAAACAGTTAGCCCGTTATCTAGAGACCATCACCTTAAGCAATGAACACTAAAGAAGTTGTACCCGTGGCGGAGTCGCAACAGCATGTTTTAATTCGATCTACGTAATAAAAAAGACAATTTCTGGTGCGGCGTTAGCTGTGAATTTGCAGGAGATTCGCGCCGGTTATCTTTTAAATTGCGGACGTCCACGTTACATACTGCGGCACAATTACTCAAATGCACACAAATTTCCAGCGAATGTCCGTCCAGGGGTTTGTGGGGCTAATCGGCGAGAGGCACATGTCATGCAGGGCTTCAATTACATCCACTGAAATTCCATTTCACGCCGTTTGGCGTTACTGCTACGCCTCTCTTTATTGTTAGACGTGCTATACGTTGCACAACGGTAATCCAGTTACCGTATGATAATTGCAAAACACATACGCCAGGAAACCGAAATTCTACATGCAAATTTTAGATACAACATTCATAATTATCTAATCCATTTATTTGTTTATAAAGTTTCAATAAGCTGGTTTGTTCGCTTTCACGGTTTGCCCCGTCATTAAACAGTGCTAATCACGAAAATGGGAAATATTGACTTGCCATGAAACATTTGCCGTTAAATTTTATGTCATCGGATCATGCAACTCGTTATTAATAGATGTACATCATAATTTATGTTTCAATAAACAATTAATTTGTCATGTCAAAACGCAACCAAGATTTTAATATAAGATTGGTTAAAATATATATGTTCCAAAATAGATCTATGATAATTTTTATTTACTTAAAAACTTTTAATTTTTTTAAACGCAATGACATAAAAAGAGGAATGTATGTCAATAATAATAAAAGTTTAGAATAATACAATAAAACGAGAAATTCAACAAATGGCAATCACAAGAAAAATATAACTTGATAAATTGAGGAAAACGTGAAAGCAAAGAAACAAAATTAAAATCCAGTCCTTTGATATTAAAGAAAATTATAATTTGACATAAACAATTGTATCAGGACATAAACAATAATATATCAAGATAAACAATCTAGGGTGGAATATTAATTAAAAGTTGTACAAAGTAAAATTGAATATTATAATACAAAAACCATAAAAGAAAGGAAAAATTGAGGCAAAGGAGGAAAATGGACCTATAATTAAAAATAAACTATTTCTTCTCCTTTGATATCAAAGGAAATTGTTAATTGTTATACTTGAATGACACAAGCAGGAGGTAAGTAGTAATAAGTTAAGGGAAACAATTCAGTATCATTTGGAGCATGAATATTCTAAGAAAACTAAAATGGTACAGTTAATTATCCTGTCATGTCAAAATGTAATAACCTGCTTTAATAGCTAGTAAATACACTGCTAGACAAAATTACACGTATTCATTTATTTCAAAAATTTTGCGAGCCGTTATTTATTGAGGTATAATAATTAATCAAAGGCAGTAAATACGTTGTTTATGATTTTAAGAAAATACATACATTAGAGAAGGTTGTGCCGTTTGAAATTCATGATGCACATGCATTTACAAACAATGTTTGAAATGGGAGGACTTTTTGCAACGTATTGTAATTTCACGTTCGTATCCTAAGGCGTTTCCGATAAAACATATTATATAAAAATGAGGGCAAAAAATCCGGGACAAAGTTTTAATTCTGGCTATGACAAGCTTCCGGGTTTATCTGCTAAATTCAGGCCTGGTGGTACGTGATCATTATCCAAATGCCCACAAATGTATTGCCTGATGCAATGTTTTATAAATCGAGTATTTTAAATGAAGCCATGATGGATAATATAATATTATATTCAAAATGCGAAATGTCGGATTATTCGAAAATTGAGATGAATAGGTTTACCATTAATTTACATTAATCAGATAAAGTGATTGAATTCTTAATGGTTGGTTGTGAGTAAACACAAATAATTGTTTGTCCAGTTAAATTGAATGGAATGATTATCTGAAATGGAATCGATTAAATTCATATAATATAACTGTCAATATTATTTCACTCAGCCGGACAGGAGCTTCTTAAGATAGTGAATGGAGAGCCGTCAGTGAAAGAATAGAAATGAAGAGGCAAAACAAAATACAAAATAAACCAATTAAGGATCAACTACTGGAGGTTACAATGGAAAGCTAACGAACTGAAATGAGTGCAAAACAAAAAGTATAGATGGTGCGTCGACAGAGAATGGTCGTCACTTAGTGTTCACTTTGCAGAAAACAGATAATGCTGTTCTCTAGGTTTATACTTTATCGACATTCCACTAGTGACAGGCAAAAATCCAACTGACAGCCCGTCTCCCAATAACTAACGCCGGAGACGCGCTAGTACGAACCTTTTACGAAAATTACTTTTCTCGGCTCCCATAAGCGAGATTCAAAAGTTTTTACGAAGCCAGATTGATGCTCGCTAAAGCTTAACCTCAATCCATATTAACCTACAATGAAATACATAATAATTGATTGGGCAGGACGGAAAGAGCGCACTAATTAAATTAACTATTTTTCTTCTTTACTTTATGTTTGTGTTGACTCCACTAATCAAACTGCACAAATCCTAAATTCTGATAAGATTTTCCATTAACCTTGCCCGAGCAAAAATAAATCATTTAAAAGATAAATCAATATTTTGACTTCGTTTCCCGTTAAACTTGGATTTTTCGTATTTTGATCGTCGGTGTATTACATGCAATTTATATGTTAATTCGGCTACCTTTTTGTACATATTCTCCAGTGGCCACTGTCTATTACTGCGTCCGCTGTCCGAAACTGTTCGTGCCAAAAAAAAAAAATGAGTTTTTATTCAAAGTAAATTCTCCGTTTGATGTGGTTTGTTGTCGAGTTGCCGCAGAACAAACGTTAATTAGTTTTTAGGGTGACAGTGTTACGCTCTCAGGCATCCGTCCTAGTGTGCCATGTCAAATTCTTTAATCTTGAGGTTTAACAGAATTCTCAACTCATGTGAATGAAAAAGTATTTAATTTATATTTAAAACCTGCTTTGTTTCAAAAAAAACCTTTTGCCAAATTATTTTTGCTTCGTTTTTAATCTGAGCGTTCGCTTTCTGAATTTATATTTTATTGAATTTATGAATAAACGAGTTGATGTAAAGCATAATAAACAGCACTAAGCAACTTTTGTATATTGTCGTTGTTTGAATATTTTATGGTCTATATAGAGTGGCACAGCCAAGGTGCATGGAAAAAAATAATTAAATTTTAAATGATTAAAGCTGTGTTATTTAATTTAACATCAACACGTTGTATCATATCTTTTTGTTTTATAATTTGGGCCCCCATAGGCTCGACAATTTTCAGATTATATGACAAGCCTAATTCCTTCAAGCTTCTTGAACTGCTGTGATGCTGAGTTCATTTAAATTTGTAAAATATTTATGTCAAATTCGGTAACAAAATAATGTCACAAATTTGGATTTATGTTTGTGTTGAAACTTATTTATTGAGAGTATTATTTCTTCAATATATTGTATGTGGATTGGAACACATTAGTTTTAAATAAAATGTGGTATTGTAAAAATAATTTAAAAGTCCATAATTGAATTTTAGAATCAATTAAACCTCTAAATTGGTATTTCAGTTCAGAGAAAAAGAAATTTAAGACATGTGTAATATAACTAAAAAACTTAATAAGTGAATAATCTATAAAAAACTTTGCTGATCAGCGTAAATTTGGTCGATATCAAGGCGGCGATGCCGATGGTGGAATTTTTGGACAATCGGCGCCGATGCCAATATATCGGACGATCCCTAGATTTCTCCACTTTCAGATCACTGTTAAACATACCGGAAACCCGACTAGTATATTTCTACAAAAATACCATTATTTAAAAAGCATGTTAATTCCAGTGAAATGTTTGACTAAATTAAACGAAAATTGTTCATGATTTTTTGCTTCCGTTCTAAACCATGTCTATTTTTGTTAATCACGGTTAAATATACTCGGAACGGGTATACATTTTTACAAAAATTCCATTATGTACAAAACCTGCTAATTTGAATAAAAATTGCAATTCAATCAAACGAAAATTTTTCATGACCGTGGAACTTTTGTTTCCATACCAGACCTTCACTGTTTTTGTTAATAAGCGTAAATTTTCCGATTTTTTTAATGTGTTTTTGTGCGTATGAACTGCAAAAAATACAGACAAAAGTAATCGATGTGTAAAAATTAATAAAATAAAATTAATAGATACTGCAAACTCCCACGACTATTACCAATAGACTGGCATAATTTTGATTTAGATTGATGAACGGTCTCACAAAAGTTACAATAAACCATGTCGACTGGCACAATTCCGCTAGCTAAAATCAATCAAACAACACGCATCTAAGTAATATTTTGGGTTATAATCATGCCGGTTCAGCGATTTTCCCCCCCTTATCCTCGTTAATCCACATTAGTTTATTTTGGGTAGTTACTGGCTGTGTGTACTTTACGACTGTATAAAGCATTTCCAACACGTACACCAACGACTAAAATAAAATAAAATAAACATTAATTACTTTGGGGGTGACAGAATTTCGGGAAGGGAATTCGAGGTTCATACATTGTTGCGTTCTTTACGCCACCCATATTATTTAAGGCAAAGTAAAACTATGTGGCACGAATTTTTCTCTCGGGTGACAGTGTAATTACGGGGAGCCGAAACTTCAATGCGTGATCGTGGACGGTGTTTAAAAAAATTGTTTAAAAACCTGAAATTCCGCAACGAGTTAAATTTTATCACTCGACGGGGCTTATCTTGACAAATTAATCCACCGTCAGATTCGAACACCAAGCTATATCATGTTAAACTCGAGTATATTTCGATGTATCCATTTCTATGGCTTCGCTGAATGTAAATACAATTCAAATTAACCGGGACCCTTGTACTACTCGACTGGTCCATTGAGAGTTTCCATTAAGGCCGTCACGCGGCAACAGGATTTTTGGTAAAAGGATTCGATTAATAACCGAATCATTCAATTAATATCTAATTGCAGTTGTTTGCACACGAAATATATCCGGAAATTGGAGAACACGCTCTTCAGAGTCTTTAATTATTATTAAATTACGGCTGTAAAGGATAATTTTATAAGCGCTGCATTGGAATAAAATAAATCGGTGATTTTGCACGGCAATATATACCTATATGTATAAATTCACAGCTTACCGCGAGTTTAGAATAATCGCACAAAACGACGGTTCATTGGTATCGCAGGCATCCGACAGCATTAAATATAGATCTTGATTATTTGTTGTAGTCTGTTACGAGAACATGATTAAACCGTAAGTAGTGATATACATGGTGGGCTGTAAATGGAAATGCTTTGTCCTAGTACACACTGATGCATACTTCAACTTTAGCAGGAGTGCTTCAGTCAACAATTCTCTTGGTGTGGTTAACCGTTTAACACGGGCGGTAAACATGGCAAACTGCATGTTTTATTTAATTAACATTACATCAAAGCTTCGATAATGTATACTACATATATAGGTTTATTGAATTTTGTGGCTTAATAAAAAATCAACAATTTACAAATGATGGGGTTGATGAAAGACCTCCAGCGAACTAATTGATTTGTATTTACATTCGGCGGGTTAATGATATAACTTAATTGGAGGAGGTGCCCTAATTGGAATCTGATGGACTTGTAGTATAGCTGAAGAGCCTTATTATTTACCCTAGCGATTCAGCACACAACCGTTCACAATAGGCATAATGCCCCGAAGTAACGCGAGACACTAAAAAAAGTTGTCACGAGATTTTTCGTGTCCTTCCCATCAAACAATGGAAATCAAACTAGTGACCGTAGTCGAGTTATTCCGCCCCATTCCCGGAGATCTGATAGAAAATTGCAATAGTTTTAAATAAAATAACTGGGTAAATTATGGTTATACCACATGCCAGGGCCGGAAATAATTCCCGATAAAATCACCAAAGGCAATCGAAATCCTCAATCCTAAGACACCAGTAAGTTTTCATGGTTTTCGAAGTTTGTAAAAACGCAAAGTTGGGATCTTGATATCCCGAAGTAGGACATATTTTTCAGCGAAAGCCTCCTGCGTTAACCCCACCGAAATCCCATTGAACGACGCACGGTATAGATTTCCGGGCGCATATACGTCCCGGATTTACATAGCGTCTCGGTAATTAGGTGTCAAAAAGGTTCGAGACTGACGTTTATTTCTTTACTTTCACTTCACCTCAACGCACCGAATATCTCGGCGAATTTGGCAGTCAGCAGTCAAGGTGTCTCGTTCAGATAACTCCGGAGTTAATAAACAACGTTTCAGTAAATTCGCACCGCAAATAATCAATTACGCGTCAATTTTTAATCAAACTGGCGAATTTTAATCAAAAATAAACAATACCTACTATTCAACAAAAAATTGTGTAACATGCAGAACAAATAATTTTATTGATTGAACCACATGCATCAGCATAAGATAACACAGTACCTAGAATATGCTACAAAATTGCCTGAACTCAACTACCACGAACCAACGTCACTGACCTGGATTACTCAAATTGTGAAATTAAATAAAATCGATGACCGGACAGATGCATGATATTTTATTTCAAAGCTTATTTTCTCATCCAACTGATTGTTTTAGTGCAACATTCATAAGCCCCTATTTGCATGCGAAGCAATAAACGAGAATAACAGTTATTGTCTCTTTGATCGGGATTGCTGAAGGAACCAATCGGTCGCAAAACTGTATTAGATGTTAAAATTTCATATTTTTAGTCCGCAAATTTAAAAAAATTCGCATCGATTTTAGTTGAAAATGAGTTGACGTGATGTTATAAACAAAATTCGGCATGTGTGAGTCGTATTGGACAGAATTTCATGAGTAAATTTATGAAAATAAATTAAAATGTTTATAACTAAAAATTTTAGTAACGTAATATTTGCACATTTTATAGCCGCATAAAATTTATCGAATATTTATTATTTTCTTTACTTACTTTGACTTACATTACGTCAAAGCACATTTGCTAAATTAGTTTTTATTACCAGCCAACATTAGTCAATATTAAGTACAACTAGTAACTATTTTCGTGAAAAAAATAATAATTTCATGCATTGTTTAGTGATGTTACAAAATTAGTAACGCATTAATTCCACACTAAAATAATAATAACTGTCTTTAATGAAGCTAAAGCTTTTTCACTTAAACTAACATTAAATATAAGCATAAAATTTACGGTGTAATTTTAGTTTAGTGCAGTTCGTATATATGTAAATGTAATTTAATGACGAATAAATGCTGTTGTTTTAAAGTTTTTTAAAAGCATTAAAACTAATTACATATTCAAACGCAGTTAAAATATAAATATTTTACCTCTTTGGTTGGAGAAATATTAATTAATTTGTTTATTTTCGAAACGTGCATTTGATGTTACAGTAGCATATTTGTTTACATTTACGCATACATTATCAAATTTTTATTGTCTAAAACATATAGTTCAACAGTAATTCAATCCTGTAATAACCGCTACTCTGATGTTGTAAAAAAGCAGCTACATTTGAGTATAATTAAAACTGCCTAATTGGCGTTAATAATATAATTTGTGCAAAAACTGAATATGATTCCATTCGAATATAAACGCACGTAAAGGGTAAATGTACACATCACATTCATCTATCTGAATTTGCATTAATTAATAGTGAAAATTCTTTAGAATCTTATTTTCCAATAATGAAACTTAATGGGAAGCTTTATTATCATTTTACTTCTTATGTTCTAACTAAGTGGTACATTCTATCTTGCCACTAAGCAACCTGCCCTTTATATATTTGGATGTACCCAGCCATAATTTGACGAGCTCTCTCAATTCTAGGTCAAAATTAACGATGTCAAAAGCCTTTATTAAATAAACATTAAAGTAACTTGTACTAAAACTTTAGGTTTATTTGAATATAAATTTTGTTTAGTAGTTTCATCAGATTACGTCTCGGGACTAAGTACCACTTAAAATTGACACGCTTTATGATCCTTAACTTTAATTGGCAGAATTGATCATCGCCAACTTCGAAATTATTTTTCAAATAATAGTCGAGCGTCGACTAGTTTGTTTGTTGGGGGGTAAACAATAGTGAAATGTTTGCAGCCGGCATCCATTAGTTTAATCAGGACTGAACAATAAGAATTATTAAACAAATCTCTGCTCCCTCCGTCTCGAGTAATATAACTTTCCCGGGACGGAGTCAACAAGACAAATGAAATACGGAAAGGTTTGGGTCAGGTGTGAGTGGTACATAATGTTTAACAGACAATCCTCCGGAGAGTCGAAAGTCTAAAATCTGGGCTCCGGGTCTCCTGGTATACGGTATTGCGAAGTGAGCTACAATATTCCGGTGAGATGTTCTTTCGGGGTACCTCCAGAAAACGAGTTTACGCTTACTGGGGCGGCGTTATGGATCTGTGCTTATAACTACTGTTACAGTCGCATTTAATAATAATACATATGGGAATATAAGATGTGGAAGTAATTCTGAATTTATTTGCGAAATGTTTGCACTAAGATTTTATCATCTCGTAAATATAAAACCACATTAAAAAATTCATTTTGAATTGAAAAATGCATGCAATGGATACACAGTGGTGGCCATAATTTATTAAAATTTGTATATATAAAATATTTTGAAATATTGTGTACTTTTTTACATTTCAGTTTACAAAATTGCCATGCAGATGGGGCAAGATTATAAAATAAAAAGGATATAAAAAATGTTAATGTTAAAATTTATTACACAGATTTAATTATTAAAAGACCCTTTCAAAAATAAAGTTGCTATATTTTCAGTATCGGACAAAATTAGAGCGACTATATTAAATATTAAATAAAATCTAAAACTAAATTATAAAACATTTATTTATGCCTGCTACTTTATTTTTCTTAGTTAATTTATGTTCCAAATATTTTTCACGTTCAGTAGGAGAAAAATTCAATTATTTCTATAAACCAATAAAATGTAGGCGACAAAATTAAAGAGACTTGAGTATTTTTCAGTTGTATTTATATATTTCATACGTGAATATCGTTAACAACAATGCCCCGTGCTCAATATTTGTTGATGGATTTAAAAAATAAAATTATTATGGTCTATAATTCAGGAAGATCCTAAAAAGTTGTAAGCGAACAGTTCCTTGTATCAAAACAAATGGTATCAAAAACAGTTAAAAGGTTTCGAGTTCATGGAAGTGAAAAACCTCAAAAGCATTAGATTGTTACATAAAAATCCTTACTAGAAATAATCCAAATATGTCTGCAACTCAAGTTTTGGACGATTTAGGAGATAAATCAATTTGTTCGAGGAAAATTTAGCGTCAGTTAGTAGAGGCAGGACTGCCAGGAAGTCATCCACCATAAAAAAACTGTCTTTAAAAAAAGAATAGAGAACCAAAACTTCTTTTCGTTAATTTACATCGAAATTGGATAGCAAGTGATTGGAAAAACTACTATAAGTTCGTAATATTTTCGGAAGTAAATGTGGACAGTTTGTTTATTATAATTTTTTTTCACATTAAATAAAAGGTAAGGGTGAAATATTTAACATTTTAGAAAGTCCCTATAATAATGACCATCACTATACCTTTTTCATACCTTTTTGTATTTAAAATTTCAAGTAATTACTGCTTTAGTAATTTATGAATAAATGAGAAAAAGAAGTCGATAGTTCTTAATTGTAAAATACGGTAACTTAGGGAAATGTTTGTTTATTCCTCAAATTTCCATTAATCCACAGAATTTCTATGTTCAAATATTTAAATAGGCAACCACGAGCACACAAGATTAGAGTTGCCTAAAACCATAGTCTAACATACTGGTTTGTGCCAAAATGCGGTTGCTCTTGGTTTAAAATTTTAATTTTACTTAACGGGGATAATATTGATTTTGTGATTATCCACTTTCTTTTAAATTACATTTACGTTGTCACAAATCAAATTATACAGGGTGTTACTAATCAGTATTTACAATTCCCTACCAACCTAAGGAATTTCTTTGTTCACCTTAATGGATTTACCCGAATATTTTGAGCCGCATCTGGTGCATAGTTGATAGTAACCGCCTTACATTGGCCACAATAAAGTATGGCCATTAGAGTTTTAGGTATATATATGTTGGGTTCTGATATAAAGTTAATCCAATTTAGCTTAATCGCGGTCGAACCGAAGTCATGCGAAATACCTCCCAAGGTACGAGAAGGTCCTATAAAGACGGGTATTCAGATTTATGTCTTCAGATAGGCAGACTCGACACCTAATTAGTTTACCCTAAGTAAATAACGTAAACATACTGACGTGTGTGCCGTCTACGTGTCGCAAAACTGGTATGAAAATTACCCAGGCGCGTATGGCAAAAAAAAAAATTTCGTTAGGGGGAAACTTAGTTTAGCAGAAGTCATCATTGCAACGTGTCCCGGGGTAATGAAGCAGACGCCAAACTGACTATCAAACATTTTCCAATATAATGTCAAAATAGTTGGATGAGGGAGATAAATACCAACTAAAAACCGACATATTCGGCTCCATAATTTACTTAATAAAAATTTAATTAGTCACACCGAGTTTATTTGTTTAAAACGTGGAAATAGTGTCGTGGAAACATTACGTCATACGAAAAATAAACCAGTACGAGAGCAAAAAAAAATTACATTTCGCACACCCATAAACTTTGTGCTATATTTTTTAATTTAACTGAGTGATGTATCCGGTGAATTATTAAACTAGAAAATATTTCCTGACGGTCACACTGACACAAAGCATAAAATTAACAAACTGATATTAAGTAGTCGACTGTAAATTTTTAATGTGGCTTTTTTATTGATTTATTTTCAGTGCTGTGGCTAAACTTTGACGGAGCAAATAATCATTAATTGAAATTATTAATCCAACCCGAATATTTCGTTTACCGTTTTATTATTAATGCTAACCTTGTCATGGAGACTCTACTTTGATATGAACACAATTTGGTTTGCCAGCGTAAACTAATTTCCATTTAATTTTTTCCCTAATACGTGACAAAGATATTTAATCAACTATTTTGATACTAATGCTAATTTGCATATTCAAAATTAATATTGTTGTTAATATTGACTGATAAATAAACACCACAAACCCCATTTAACCTTTAGTAGAGACACGATTTTACATGGAATTTATTTGCCACATTGTAGTTATTAAAAGATTTTTACGTTGTTTCACAATTTAATTAACGAGAGCAATTATATCTCTGTAATACGCTGCCGCAATTATTCCAAGGATTATAAATATTATGTTATATTTACCACAATGAGATGTTGGAGAGCAAAATATATTATGTTGAAAACTTTTCCTCTAATAGTTATAAATATAACTTTTATCATCATGAGAGAACATTATCCCGTTTAAAATGATTTAACGACATTATAACCGTAATTTAAACTGTATCGGTTTTATGGGGGGTAGTTGCGCTGATAGGAATGCGAAAAATAAACTTAGATACAATATGTGTCCGTTTCCTCTATTTCATAAACCACGACGGACCACGAAAGCAAAATTTATTCGATGGATTCGGGCTGCTTTGGCCCAGTGATTTGTTGTTGCACTATTTTGCGACTGTAAATAAGTCTTCGAACAAAACATACGGGCCGGTAATTTACCGGAACACAAAATTTTTACGTTTCCGTATATGCAGAAAAAAAATTATATCTGAATCGGCATGTTTGATAAATGGTCAGCGAGTTTGCAGTTCGGGCGCACGGTGATTTATTTATATAATACGAAAATAAATATGTTCTGCTATAAATTTTATAAATTCAAATAAATTTGCGTAGGTGTACAAATAATTTTAGGCAATTTATTGCCCGCAATGTTTTTTCGTGCACTGTGATTCATGCATTTTTGATGTGAAACGTGTCGGTGGCCAATCCTTTAATAATCATCAACACGATTTTTCCATTGTTATGACATTTTATTTTTATATCGGTTATCAAAACATTTACGTTGTTTTATGATATTGGTAAACAGAAGGATAATAATAATTGGTATCAATATAAATTTAAACAAAATATCACACAAAATCGGGTGCTTAAAAAACAGTAAAAGTTATATATTTTGCAGAAATATTTTCTTTTTTCCCATTTATAAAATAAATTCGTGCCTGGTTTTTGATTTGAACGAGAGTTTAATATTCAATGAAGTTGTCCCTTTCTCCACATAAATTTCACAACTAAATACTAATAATTAAACGAATTCGGCAAGCCCCAAGAAGTTCTCCACGCCCAATCAAATTTGCCAGCACCGAACATGAATCATAGATAATAAAATTAAGGACAAATGAACCACGAGATGCGGACATTCGATTAATTTTTGCCGGAAAGGCGGGAAGAAAACCAATAAAGCGGTAACAGTGTTGGGATGTAAAGTAAATAGGGACGTAAATCAGTATGGTAGTTAATAACAATGCAAATCAGGTGGCTTAAGAATGCTTCCCTTCTGAGATCAAGGGTACTCGGCTGCAGATATCTACATCCCGCACATTGATCCCAGGGGCGGCCTGGGAGCCCGCTGTTTCACAACTATAACTATTTTAATAAAGTATTCCTGCCTACGCCGCCTCTAATGCTACGTGGCACTTGTCGTAAACTTCAAGAACCGGGATTATTATAATTATTTGTAAATTGTTAGTTTTATTAATTTATTCCGTTTAATTTGCATATAACCCATCGATCTATTTCGGGCGGGGTATGACTTTTTAATTTTTAATTTCGTTTATTGGCAGAGTGACATGCCACGTCTATTCCGGAAAACACTCCATGTGTGCAACGGCGGGCCCGTCCTAAAAACATAAAAGCCTGAGTAATTTCGGAATAATGTGATTTCGTCGAAACAAAAACCCGACCTTTTCTTAGCGGAAAGGTTTCTCTTTGTAGCAAATTACTCAATTCCTTATTTAAGAGTTTCCTATCCGTGCCTTGAATACGAGCGTAATTGAGACAAATGCCAATTTGACTTTTTACGGAATTATTTAGGGAGAGTTTTGTGGACACTTACAGAGAAAAATATATATTTGACATAACATTTTTGATAAGAGCATTTTTTAACTACTAGTGTCCACAATTTTTGTCATCATATAAGAGTGGTGGTTAAACGTATGAAATAATTTTAAGAAATTGATTATTTTTGTTAATCTCGTGGTGTTTCTTTCTAGTATATTATTTGAATTTACATTTTTGACGTTAAACAAATGGAATACTTTATAAGTTTACAAGAAATTCAGTTCAGATAAAAATATCTTTCCAAATCATACGATGCCCTTTGCAGAAAAATAAATTGTCCGCAGTTTAGAAATTTCAACAAGGTAACGGTCCAAAACATATTCAGGATGGCAAAAAATTAGTTTCTGGACCAAATGGTGAGTGCTCCTTCATGGCCCTCACAGTGTCAGACTTTAAATCCAACTGAACATCTATTTCAGCATCTGGATTTAAAAATCCGACACAAAAACATTATTCAAGAAGAATGGGCAAACATTCCAAATAATGGTTATTAAACAAAATGGTTATGCTACCAAATATTAAATAAATTTTTTGTAAATTTATTTCATATAGGTGAAATCCATACTTACATCCGTGACCATTTTCTTATTTAAATATATTTTAATGAAATGAAAAACAAATTATGCAGATTATACATTATTTAATTTTTTTAAATGGTTGCACATTTGACAAATTTTATTACATTCATTTACAAAATACATATTCCTTTCAGCCCCAATGTTACTTTAACCTATTCCATCTGCAAAAAATATTCCCACATCAAAATGAAGTTACAACCATCGATACTTCAGCTGCCTCTCCGCCTTGGACAAATTACTCTTACCCAGCAGGGAACAGCAGTTGATCCGGACTCTACCGGGCTTGAAGAAAGGCCTCCTCGCCACATTCTTGACCTTCTTCGACGGATTCTTCTTTTTCTGCGACTTCTGCTTGAGTTTTTTGACTGCCCCAAGTGATTTATGGGTATCAGTCGTTCTTACCATCTTCTTCCAAACCCTCGCTCCCCTTCTCGTCAGGGTAATAATATCCATCGTTTTGTTCCTCCTGCGTAGGTCACGCAGGAAGTCTATGTAGGTATTGAAAGTGCGGTTGCCATCTTGCTTAGGCGTCTTGTACTTGTCTTGCCAAGTCTTGTCTCTAGTAGGGCCCATTATTCGGTAGATACGATTAATTTTTTACGGAACGACAATTTTGGCGACTGACAATATTTGACATATAAAATTGCTATGCCAACCGAAACAATGGCAACACCAACGCCGCCCAAAAGAAACGCAATAAATTAATAATTCAAATAACAAAAAGCGTAAACACTCCACGGCACCCGCGTAGCTGCAAATCGGAAAAAGGAGGCCACAATAAATCCTGATATCATTCTATTATAAGCTGGAAGGAAGAGAAACTCGGTAATAAAAAAGAGATTTTACACCTGAGACGTTTCCGATGCATACAGCGGCACTGATCGAATTCTGGGGAGATCCGGCGTCCCCCCGCTACGTTCGAAACAAGTCTAACCATTGCGGTCCCCGGGAGCGCGACCGACTCCCCGACAATTTCCTGAGGGAGATGTCGTCGCGACTTGCCGCGGCCCCGCTCCCACCTGCCCACCACACGCACCTACCCCGGATTAAAAGAGGTCATGTCTGTCGGAATAGTGTGCGCATTTATTTGAATCCGCACCGACCGGAATTGATTCCGATAAATAAATGGATTTGTCAGTGGGGGCGCCACCCGAGACCAGCATCCGTCCAAAAAGTAAGATTAGGCGCTGGATCCGGGGATTTATATGGGAGGTGACTGCGTGTGTGGTGATATGTTTATTTTCCGTGGGGCGACGTAATTATGTCAATGTCAATGGGATTGATGACGGGATTTCTAGCACTAGTGGAGGGTGATAAGCTGTTATTTATATGGAAATAAATATATTCAGATTATCCTCGAAATATATTATGAATTTAAATAAATTTATTTTTTAAATTATATGTATATTATTAACACACAGGATGGCCCATTTCGTCCTTTCCTGTGCAATATCTGTGAAATATTCAAAATATTAGGAAGTGTAGCTATAAATAACCTATCCTAGCAACAGATAAATATCTAGGTAATATCTGGAAAACGGTTAGTAGAATGAAAATGAAATTTGAAGGGCTTATGTGGTAGTGAATTCAGTAGAATTATTTTTATTAGGGATTTTCCTTTAAAATATTCAAAATATTGGAAAATGCAAGTATAAATAACTTATCTCAGCAACAGATAAACGTCTGGTAATATGTGAAAATCTGTTAGTTGGATAAAAATGAAAATTGGAGAATTGATAAAGAATTATGTGGGTACCTATTTTTATTGGGTTTTCTTGTAAAATATCTAAAGCATTGGGAAGTGTAATAAAAAATAACTTATACCAGAAAAAGATTATCGTCTAGATAATGTCTGGAAAACAGCAACAGATAAACATCTAGATAATAATATCTGGAAAACAATTAGCAGAATGAAAAAAATTAGAGGAATTCAGTGGCACCATATTTCTTGAAAGTTTTCGTGAAAACTTATTCAAGCAACTGATAAACGTCTAGATAATATCTGAATAACTGTTAGTGGAATGAAAAAGAAATTTAGACGACTTATATTATGAAGAGTGGTACCATTTTTATAGGAAGTTTTTCTTTAATATATCTAAAATATTGGGAACTTTAATTACAATTATATCAACAAATAAACATCTAGATAATATCTGAAATCCGGCTAGAGAAATGAAAAAAAAATGAAGAAATTGTATGGTAAACAATTCAGTGACACCCATTTTCATTGGGGGTTTCCTGTAAAATATACAAAATATTGGGAAGTGTAATTATAAATAACTTTCCACAGCAACAGATAAACATCTAGATAATATCTGAAAAATTTTTAGTAGTATGAGAATGAAATTTGGGCGACTTATGTTATGAATAATTCAATGGTACCATTTTTATTGGAAGTTCTTATTTAAAATATCTAAAATATTGGGAACTATAATTACAATTAACCTATTCTAGCAATTGATAAACATCTAGATAATATCTGGAAAACTGTTAGTAGAATGAAAATAAAATTTGGGCTACTTATGTTATGAATAATTCAATGGTACCATTTTTACTGGAAGTTGTTATTTAAAATATCTAAAATATTGGGAACTATAATTACAATTAACCTATTCTAGTAATTAATAAACATTTAGATAATAACTGGAAAACGGTTAAAAAGAAAAAAAACTTGGAGCATCTATATGGTAAAGAATTTAGTGGCACTATTTATCTTGAAGGTCTCATATCAATATCCAAAATATTGGGAAATGTAATTAAAAAGTTTACCGTCATAACCATCTAAACTCTATTTAAATTTCTAAAATTTATGACGATATTGAAATAGTTAAAAAATATATATTTTTCTCTTTTACTAAACTTGTATGTGATGTTACTGTTGTTGATTTGTAAATAATAAAACCAACTCTAAGGGTTGCCATGATTCAGAGCAATTGTGATGAACCACGTTGCGTTAGATTGAAGGTATTTAACCAATGCCAAGATTACAAATTCCGTTTTTTGTCCGACAATGAGGTGCCCACTACGTGCCCCGAAGAATGCCATGTGCGATGTATTGAAATTCGTCGCGACGTGTTTCGGGACGGAATTGCATTTTTTCCCGAACATAAATCTTATTAAAGCAACACCTTTCGTCGGTCAGACCATAAAGAACAACAAGCATCTGAACTAGAAAAACTAAAAGAGCCGAAAAAGAGGCAAATATTAAATTTTTAGTGGTTCTGCTCGAAATAATCTCTTTTGTGCGGCGAGGCCCGAATATGTCTTTGAAGATGTAATCTGTTTTCCAGTCCGATTGCAACGTAGAAAGTATCGGGGAAATCCTTAAAAATACCCAGATCCGACCGTAATATAAATGTGTGTCGGTGCATCGTTCGCGCACGCATATTATCGGTTTCGGTTTCGTTTATTCCGCTTCGCGAATTTATTGCCTTATTTATCGGCGAACGTGTCGCGGGTGGCGTTCCAAAAATACCCCGAAATCAGGGTGAGCGACTTAATGGAATAACCAATCTTCATCAAGAATTCCGTAATAATCGTAAGCATGTACGATTCGGGAGGAAAACTGTTGTAAAGCGGAGTATTCGCGTTTAAGATAAGCAATCAAACACGGGGAATAACCGTGGAGAGATTGAAGTATACTTTACATAATTACGACTGGAAACTTGTAGGAAATTACAAATGTTTAGCGTATCTCTCTTGTAGCAAAATTCGATTCTCCTTTGGCTGTTGGGTTCACGCATTAATCCATTCTAAGACGGGCGGGCTCACATAAACGAAAATTAGCGATGAGAGGAATGTTTCCGAGGATAATCTCGAGTTCAACCAAGAAGTGCAGTTTCCATTAACGCCATGTATGATGATGTTCTATTATCTGGTTAATATTTATTTTAGACCGCGAACGTCGAACGTTGATTTTACTATTTTAACCCGAAATGTCGGGAATGGACTTTATTAACAAAAGCCGCCGAAAATTTGCATAAGATTCGTACTGCAAGTTATGGGAAACACTAAAACGTGCCACGTTTAAACTCATAAGCCGGAAAAATATTCACTCCCAATTTTATGTTCGAATAGTTCATTCGGCGAAGTACGCTTTATGGTGGACTTAAAACATCGAACATGGACAATTTGTCTTGGATTGGAGTATTTTTATGGATCGAGTCGCGTAAAGTATTTATTTTATTGAACCGCAAATTAAGAGTTAACTCAAGTCAATGGCGTTTTATTTTCGATTAATAAATGGCGTAACAAACGTTTATTGAAACAACGAATAAAAAGGTGATTGAATAATTCGATTTCAAAACACAATTAGTATTTACAATCGGACTAGATAAATTTACACGTTGTTATTCCCAAAAGACTACATTTTCAGCAATCTATACGCATTGGAGTTTATGAGTAGCATTTTCTCCATAAACAATATTGATTACATTTGTAAATTAATATGTCACCGAGAAAAGTAATGGCCGTTTATTTAGGAATATTATAGTTTATGAAATCAAATACCGCAACTATAATTTGGTCGCAGAAAACATATTTATCGTTTGCGGTTGCGGTCATAAATTTTGGTACTGCTAATGATCAGTATGGCATAGTATTAGATTATTTCGAATGTAGTTTATTTAATTTTGTCATAATGTGGACATAATTTATGCTAGCTTTTTGGTCATTTCCAATTTAATGTATTCAAATTTTGCGGTTATTAAAAATTCCTTTTAATAAAGATGTGATATGTATTTAATAAACACATCCAACTCATAACCGCTCGCATGCTATTAAACGCCTAATGAGACATAATAATTCATTAAGGTATCATAAATAATTTACAATTTTAATATTTATCAAACAGAAATTAATTTAACCGCTTAATTAACCGGAATGTCTCAACAGACGTAATCAAATACGTCTGAAGTACGAAGGCATTAGTATTCAAAAGGATGAAGAAATATGAAAGAAATTTAAAAACAAACATTTACATACATACATATTCTGATTTTCCCCAAATCCGTTGTCGTAAAAAAATAAATATACATTCGTAAAGAAATTACTGGTCTTCTATATGCGCTACATTGAATTAAACATTTAAATCTTTTAAGTCCTCCTGTTTATTCTGGATTTTGGGTTTATAACTTTTTTTTTGCAATTTCGAATTTATTTTGCATTCACATTTAGACATCCGCACGGTTCAACAATTCCTCGAATATAAGAGAATACTTCGCCGGAGTTGGACAGGACTATAAATTTTACGGCCGCCACCCTAAAAACCAGTATTATGCAAAATGTTAAATAGTGTGTAAATTATAGTTTTTGATCCACTAAATACTTTACATCCGCCGAAAAGAGTGAAATAAAATAACGATACCAAAAAAATCACTCGTAAAATAGCGACGCGAGCTATTAACTCTTATGGAAGCTTTTTTTTGTTTTCGAATAAATTATTCGCCTCCAAACGGATCCAAAAATTTATTAAAGTGGAAATAATGTCAGTCATAAATAGACGACATAATTTAAAAGGCGTTCAATAAATAAATAAGGATGGACGTGTTGTCTTTTAATAAATATCCAAAACTCCACAAACATAATTTGCATAGATCGGTCCCAGTTCGATTTTCCACAAATACGTAATAATATTTTTATGATGTGATTGCAATATTCCATTAAATATAAATAAATCAAAATGATGTAACTCATCGGATATAAATTTACATATATCATTTTTAGCTCATATTTGCCAATTAAAATTATGTATTAAATTAATAAAAAGTACGTTGCACACAATTCCGTACTATTTGTAACCAAATATTAACAAATTTGCAAGTGAATATATGAAATAAATTTAACCATACGTCCCGAATTACTGCATTCAATTGGGGTTTATTAAAGAGGACAATGCTACTAATTTTAATTTTATAATTTAATATTTGTTTTTATTATGGATGGGTGAATTCGTTCGCGAATCGCCACCACCATCCAAAATCGGCGCAGCATATTACTAATTGATTGCTTTTTGAATTGTTTGTTAACTCTTAATTGGAAAACTACAATTCGTTTAATTACACAAAAATACCATCCGTAAGCCAATTCGCGCTAATTACGGTGGCGCATCAGAAAAATAAAATTCGATTTCAGACGGACACCCACCACCCTTCAATGTTTAATCCGAGGCGGCGCCGTAAAGTTTAAATGTCAATTACTCTAATCCTTTGACAGGACGAACTCCCCGAAGGGGAAGAAATTCCAGTAGTGGCTCTATGCAAAAATCCCACGAAAAGTTTCCCCCAACACGTTCGCCAGCCAACGCGTAAAAATAGAATTGACACCTGTATCCCGTCTCCTCTCACTATTTGACGGTCGGATAAGTGGATAGCCCCATCAGTCAATTTAAACGCAATATAACATGACCGCATTGGCAAATTCGAATTTTCATTTCGAAAATTATTATTCGTGTGCCTGTGCGTAACATCTGTTCTAAAAAAAAATTTTTCACGGAAAATCTATCAGGCGGTTTTATATTAAAATGTGGGCTTTTTAACCTTCGCGTTGATATTCTTGATATCGCCGACAATGCGATGCCGAACGACAGAAACACGTGTCTCTTCGATATTAAACTGCAATAATCCTGGCAGAAGTGTACCTTCGGAATAATGCATGTATCAATGTACGGAACGATAATGTATACGGAAGGCCAACATCAGAAACTGATGATTGATCGCAGGAAAACTTACACTAGTAATATTTGGACACTTCCAATACGAATTTAATTTATATAAAGCAAAAGGTCCCGTTATTCCTTAGAACAGTGAGCACTTAGCAACATCCAATCCATCAAGCGGTCTGGCGACGGTAATTTTTGCTAAAATTCCATTACGGACGCCTGATACAAGTAATAGTGCGTTGATTAATGGCACATCATTTTATTTTATGTTGTGGAGGTCTCGTTTGTTAAAGGGACAGTCATCCTGTCACCGACTGAGTAATCTCTTGTATCATCGTTGACATAATCTAATTTACGTTCCGCAATCGGGACGGCTTCCCTTCGATTTTTGCCGGCTGCAGCGAAATCAACGCCGCTGCACTCCGTTGTAAAATTCAATTATCAGATTTAAATTATGGCCGGGGAATTCGCAATGGAATTATTAAATATTTTTTTATTTAATTACGGAACGCACACAAATTAATTCCGTTAAATTAACAAGTCGTTTTGACGCCAATTTAAGTTATTAATAAAACGCGAAATTATTACCGCTTGTTAATATGAATGAAAGCGACTAAAAAAAGAAAATCCATTAAGAATGAACCACGGCTCCGTTTTGAGACCGTTAAACAATGAATGCAATTTAACGATCCATCAAGTGTATATGAGGCGTGTTGAGATACAATCTGCGAATTATATCAGAACCCCTTACATATAATATAAAGTAGCGTTCGCAATATTTTTCTAATTTCTCGCGTATATAATTTCGCGCCCGGATAAGGTAACTAATCTGCAACCAACCACAAGAATGGGGACGTACTTCACTTCACCATATTTGATGTATTTATGGGCGACCCTAACTCTTTCCCAGTCGACTTCATTCCAAGTTTCTCGGATAGTTTTCACGCAAAACAAAGGGAACACGTGTTATATATTAGCTTCGAGACACTTTCTGGTGTTTCTTCGGGTCGCTACATTTTTTCGACTTGTGTCGTTTGTTTTTTTTACCACCGAGTTCTGCAATACGGTTTCCAAGGAAGGAAATTATCCTTGCGGCGTAATTAATGTTGTCCCGTTGTACGGCTTATTAACACAGCCTTAACAAGACATCGAATTATTTATGGAAACATTGGAATTACTAGTATTTATTGATATTAGTACAATTGAGGACATTTATTTAACTGAATAATATATTGCTTGGCTGTGTCAGCAAAGTAAAAGGACATTGGATGAAATTGGCATTTAAATATACACTTAGGATAATTTAAATTGTAATTCATAAAAGGAAAATAATTATAATGGACAGAAAAATATGAATATATTAAGACGTAAAAACGAGGCATTCCTCAATTATGCTAATAACCGTTTAATGTTTGGTTGATATTTATTGGCTCTTGAAAACTTTACGACCTAATAAAGTTTATTTGCATTTAATTTTTCACTTCGTGGGTCTAGCTTTGATTTGAAAATAGACTTATACCTGGCGAATGTGGCAATAACCAGATTCCCGGTTGAAACATCCTGCTCTGGTATAAAAATTATTATGAGGGCGTTCTTGGTTTCCAAACATAAAAATGGTTAATTAAGTATGGCCGCGTTTGTAAGTAGTAGCGTATTTTACGATGTTTCTGGTTCATTTGGCCCAGATCGTAGTTTGATTTAAGTTTATGTTTTGTCCGAGTCGGAGCGGCACCGGCACAAACATAACTTGTTCCGAAATACTTGAACGGCTGTTTCCTGCACAATCTACCCCTGGCTTCACGTCCGATTGCACTAAATTTATATTTTCCACCTTAATATTAAATCTCATATTTTCTGTTGTGCTTTCAATTTTAATCTTGCGCTTTTTCCGGCCGTCACGCGATTATCCGCATCCTGTGCTAGTCTTCAAGGTTAATATTTTTAATTGGATGTAGTATAAGATGATGCTAAAAACTAGGAATGTCATTATTTACTCATTTACATAATTCTAGCTATAATATTTAAATTACATGAAAGCTATGTAAAATACACAATTTGTTAATTACATACATTAACAATTAAAGGGAATGTTTTAATGTTTTTTTTTCTAATTTGAATATAAAATTGCCCATCTTTCATTTATGATTTACGATAAATAATTACCATAAAAATATTTTGTATTTTTAATTATTTTAAAATAATTAAGAACTACTTTTTAATTTAAAAAAAATTATATTTAACAACATTTATAATCATTTAAATTTTAAAAAAGTTATTTTAAACTTATAAAATTTAAAATATTAACCTTTGAAAACAAACAATTACATTAAATAAATAACTATTTACAATTAAAAAAATTAAAATAGCTACTTTATATTTATAAAATTTATATGAGTTTGAAAAATTATAAAAAAATAATTGAAAAAAAATTATTTTAAATTTATAATTTTTATAATATTGTTATAAAAATAAATTGCATTTGAACTTAAAAAAAATTAAATTATTATTTTATATTTATAATGTTTTAAATTTGAAAAGTTAAAAAATGAATAATTAATTTATTATACATAAAAAATAAACAATTACATTTTAAAAAAATAATTAATAAAATTTAAAAAAATAACCACTTAAACTAAAAAAAATTAAAATTAGTATTTTGTATTTATAAAAATTAAAAAATTAACCTTAACAACTTAACAACTAAAATTTAAATTATTTTATATTTATAAAATTTAAAACCTTAAAATTTTTAAATATTAAGCTAATAAGATTAGAGACAGTTAAATTAAAAAATAAATAAATAAAATTTTTAATTTATAATTTTTTTCATTTTAAAATTATCATATTTCTTACAAATATTTTACTTATTTTGTATATAACCTAATTTTTTTTTATTAGAATTAAATTTATGTCAAATTGCATCTTAATTATTTCGCATTATTTTATGAAAAAATATTTATTACATACATTATGATAATGTTCATCTTTTTAAATTATTATTCTGTTTTACATTCTATAAATTCCGTAATCTTATAACAGAATAATTTTTGTAATTATTAGACATATATTAATAATATCGTATATATTAGGTTGAATATTTTTACCCCTTGCAACATTTTAATCATGAATATTTAATTAATTGGTAACTTGGGGATTAGAAAAGGTATGTAAAATCTATTTGATGTTAAATGTTTTATCCTTAACCTTCGTCAAAATATTTATTTAATCTTTTAAATTTTAAATAGACATTTTACTGAACAAACATTTATTTAACATTATAATCCCTTAATGTCTTATAAACTGAATAAATTTCGAGACTAGGAAAATCCAAAAGAAAAATATGGAAACGGTTTAGTTTACAGTGTGTTAAATATTTATGTAATTCCCATGTAGGGGGTTTTTAAAATCTGTTTTTGTTCGTAAATGTTCCCTCTTTACCAATTTACCGTGTGCCTTACATATGTTAAGTCGAGACAGACAAAATCTCGCGACATATCCAAAAATTCGCATTAATGCAGTCTGGCTCAAAGCCGCCTTGAGACCATATCCAGCAGAGATGACAGAAAAAGGACCGTTAAGGAAGTGGCCCGGGAATCCCCGCGAGACATCGACGGGAAGTGCCCTATTTGAACCTATACCCATAAAATAAAAATATGGCGAATAAAAACACATAACATGACGGCCCCACGATATAGAAGGCTGATAAGGCTTTTCCAGAGTTATTCTTTATGCTCTTTACACGTGTACCGGACCGGTATATTTTTAGTATTTATCACGGCACTGTCTCGCGTTTAAATATCGCCAGATTAGGATTATTATTTTCACCTTAAGACCAGCACCCAGCACGCGAACCTATTTTTCATTTTGGTGTTCCGGAAAGTTTTGTCAATGAATTTCATCATGGTGAATCGCAACGCCTTCCATCTATTTATATTTTCTGAAAGTTGCGAATTTCGCCCATTTATCTGCTAATTTATTAACGCCGCACGATACTGTTGGTCACGCATCGAATATTTAATATAAACATAACAAATATATTGTGAATGTACCGTTAGAGATTGCACTATTTATTAAACATTAATTTTACCGCTTAGTGGAGACCTGCAGCTTGCACCAATTGCCATATAATGCGACCATAATACACAGAAGGGAAGATTATTAATTTCAGCTATGTTGATTTTCAGAAATATTTTAAATTCAAATTAAAGTTACGAAACCAAAAACAGATTCGTGAATCCCAAAAAAAAAACACCGACACCAGAACAAAAACGCCCTTCAAAACGGACAGCTTTATCGGTGAACAGTAATAACGAAGTATATGGCGTTTTTCATAGCCATTTTCGAATAACGGCCCCATAAATGGAACTGCGGAAAAACAGATAATAAACAACGGTGGCGTTTTATCCGAAGGGGATAAATTAAAATGCACCAATTCGAATTAATGTCCCAAGTGAAAGTGCAAACTCCCAAATTAAGATCGACGGAGTTCCATTAGAAACTTCGATTACGCTTTAATGCCAGCTATACGAGTTTACTTACTGAACCGGTTAAAATTTCAATGTGGTTACATACCTGAAACAGAAACAAAACAATTTAGCTTCACTCAGATATACATAATTTCTTATGTATACAAGAATTCGTTGAAAAAGCAGCGTTAGCTCATGCAATGCCAGTTTTTATTTGTGCCATCTACCAGGGATGTTCCCTTAAGCACTCCCAGTTTTTAAACAGCGTAGTTAATAACGACATGCGGTCACATAAGTTATGCGCCATTAGATATGTAACGACAAGGGAAAAAACATGTTTAACAGCAGTCATTAAATACCGACGTACTTCTAATTTCCTGTAAATATACTCCAGTGTTCCATTTATAAATTAATTGTCATTAATTGTCTCTAAAACATACACGAATTAAACATTTCTATTTTGAATTTTTTGGTCAAATGACTATTAAATAAATATTAGTTATCAGAGTATAAAATTTTTAAAATAGATTATATCGTAAGTCCTCTTTAAATATTCAAAATGAATAATATATTCTTATATATGTAAAAAAATTAGAATTAAAATAGAAATTTTTTTTAGTCTGAAAGGTCTTAATTAGTGTACAATTACGTCTCTAAAACATACAGAAATTAAACATTTTTATTTTATATTCTTAAATCAAGTAGCAATTAAATAAATATTAGTTAACGAGGTATAAAATTTTTAAATATCACTTGTAATTATTCATTAAATTCTCAAGAAATATTCAGAATGAAAATATACTTGTAAATGTAAAAATTTTAGTATTAGAATTAGTGTATTTATTAACTCCCTAAAATGTACATTTAAATAAATATCAGTTATCGAGGTATATATTCAATAAATTCTCTTTAATTATTAAAAATGAAAATATACTTATATGTATATAAATTTTAGTATTAATGTATTTGGTATTTTTTAGTTTAAAATGTCTTAATTAATATATTTATTATACTAAAATGTACACTAAATAAACATTTTTATTTTAGATCAAGTGGCAGTTAAATAAATCTTAGTTATCGAAGTATAAACTTTTTAAATATCACTAATTAATTATTCAGTTAAGTCGTTTTTAAATATTCAAATGAAAATATATGTGTAAAAATTTTCGTATTAAAAGTGTATTTTTTTTAGTTCGAAAGGTTTTAATTAGAGTACTTATTAAATCTTTGAAACATACACGAATTAAACGTTTATTCAGGTATGTAAACACATTTCATTAATTTTTAGTAAATTATCTTGAAAGCTAATTAATTATATAACATGAACAGGACTTTTTTCATCAAAATTAATACACTAAATTACTAACAAAAACATGAAATATTGTGTTTATATAGCATAAGTACTCAACATGCTCAAAAAAATCTTTTTTAGTTTGAATAGCGCCACATTTCATAATTAAAAGGATCAAAGTAGAAATATACAACAAAAAATTAATGGCGATATGTAAAAGGACTTAAATAAAAAAAGCCGTTAGAATGTAATAAAAAGGAAAGCGCTACAGGAAAAAAGTGACTCTAAAATTTATGTACGCAAACGGTACATTGAGGTATCATTATAGATATGGGCCGAGTTATCCGCAAAATACTGCTGATGAAACTATAGATCCGGCGAGAAGTAATTCACGAGCCCTATTCAACATATTAAGAAAGTTTGGTGAGGCAGCGTTAAGCTTGCGTATATATAAAGGAAGTGCAAATGATTGGGAAACCGAAAATTGGTTAGAGAAGTTATGGGGCCATTTCTAAACCAAGATTCGTTCAAAGTCGGCAGCGGACTGAAGCTGAGGGCAGCTCGTCAGTAAATACAAAGATCATCAATTCCACCTAAAGTTAAGGGTCCGGGGTATAACAAGAAATGCACACGAATTTCCTTTCCTGTCGGGTTTCTTGCACACTCGACTTATTAAATTTGTTTATTTCAATTTGGACCCGAGACAAAGCAAATCTAATTTAATTTTCGCAATCGATCGCGTCGGTTTTGCTCCATCAAAGCTTTTTAATACTGCACAATGCATACCTAAAGTTTTATTAATTTCCCCTTTCCATTATTAAACGACGCAGATATATAATTAATTGAGGCCGCATTTTTATAATTAACGGCAGATACGCAAGACGTTTTGAATGCGGACAATGTTAAAAATCGATTTAATCCCATCGGTACTTTGTTAGACCAAATCTGAACATTTTCTACTTCATTTTTATTTTATTATATGTGTGTTATATTATATGGATGAGTTCTGAATTCATTGTGTTTTACGAGGATCTGGTCGGACGTTTCTTTAAGGATTCACTAACTTTGTAGCAATATTTTAGTTGTAACACTATGATAATATCTAATAACCTAAGCTTTGCACAATTTTATATAATTTAATTACACAAAAATTTCAATTTAAACTAGTCGTCGCATGCAAGTGCACTTGACAATTTAAAACGCAGTAAAACCCAAGTTAATAGAAGTATCTTTGATCTGTTCAAATTTAACTTGATTCCAAAGTGCCTGTTATCGTCAATGTCAAAGAGGCGTTAGAGGGGATCTCTCTTAGAGTTTGAGTGACTGAAGAGAGCCTCTTCATTATTGAACAACTTTCTATTGTTAAAAAAGGATGGATAATTTCTATTTATGTGAAATTATGCGATATACATATTTAAATTAAATATTGTTTTATAAATAATTTATAAAAATTATGTTAGTGCGCCTATAAATTAAAAAAATATTTGCTGTTTGTACGTTATAAAGTAAATATTGTTGGAGCAAATGTATGTTTAATAGATGTTAAATAAATTATTATTATTTTGATTATATTAACTGCGAAGTATACAATAAACAGCCAATTTTTATATCATATAATGCATTTATTAAATATTTTATAAATCGCGTCCACAATTAATTTATAAAGCTAAAAAGGTCAATTAATTGGCGGTGTGTTGTATTTGATAATTGTTCATTGTTTTCAATTCCACCGTCAGTGTGTTTATTGATCATAATGTTGTTTATTATACCGATTAATGATAATTCAATAAACCAATTCATTTTACACAGTATGAGCATCGTTTTGTTTAGATTCGATTTTACGGCCTAAAAAATATAATTAGCAGGGAGTGATTGAGAGTTTGGTTCGACAAATGTCGACAAGGGATTTAAAGCACAATACATTATCATAATGTCAATAAACAGTTGAAAATATACAAATAATCGTTATCTATTGTCTTAACTAAACATTGTACAATACCATGTTCATTCGGAGCTATAAATTCAATTACAAATAAAAAATAGGTTACTAAAATGCAATTATACTTTCAGCTAAATTTACTCTGAAATATAGTCGCGGACTGTTTCTAGCTGTGTAAAAAATGTGAAAAATGACACACACACATATACGAACTGCAAACTGCGTGGATGAAATTTGTTAATGATGCCGGCGGAAGCAAAACAATAACAACCAGTTATTTTTGTAAAAACAAAATTAATGAAGCCATAAAGGAGGCTAGGGGAATAATGGTCGCCCATTTTGTCACTTACATTAGCACGTTTTTAAATACAATAAGTTTATCACTAAATTAACCGAATTTGGAGCGAAAATGTTGCATTTTATGTGGAAAAAATGTCTAGAAAAATTTTATGAGTTTTTAAATGCACAAAATTAATTAATAGAATTGTATTTATTTATTTACCGTTTAGAACCAAAGGTTTAGGACCAAACCAAAGGTTGAAGAATTTATCAAAAATGACTTTTTTATTTCAAGATATACTTTATACAAAATACTCATGGGTATATAAACATTATAAAATGCGCAATATATCCTTGTAGGAAATTAAACGCTCTACTAAAAAGGTCTCCTGTGATCGATTACTCTAGTCATTTAGAAGATCGCTTTCGAATCCCAATGCGTACTGACAATTTTTTAATAAGTATTTTAAATTTACCCATTTATGGCATTTTATAATATTTACTTATCTAGGAAATTGTATGATATCCTTTTTGTAGATCATTCAATTTACTATAAAAAATATACGATCAAGTAATGGCAAGATATGAATTTTGCCATATGAGACTGAAGAAAAATTGTAGAATTGAGATGAGGAGGACCTTCTATTGATATTAAAAGCTCCTCTTTGTAGAGCATTTCTTAAAAGTGTGGAGGAACCAATTTTCTATAGGGTGGAGAACCACATCTTTGATGCAAAATTAAATTTTTAAAGTGATAATAAAATATCCTAGGTTCAACATCTTTGTGGCACATAGTCGACCATTTTTTCTATATGTCTGGAAGTTGGGAAGGGAAAGACAAAACATCAATACTTTGATACTAATCCGTCAAAATTTTACTAAATGAGTTGAATCATTCCCATAGTATAATTGAACCGCCACCATGTTTAACTGTGTGTATAACAAACTTTTTGTGTAGTTTTGTCTATGTAAGTTATCATAAGCAGAATCATAATTTTTTTAATAAATTTGGACTAATCACTTAAAACTACTTTCCACTGTTCTGTGGTCCAGTGAATGTGATCCTAATCAAGACAAAATTAGACTTTCACATTTTTACTAAAAGTTAGGGTTTTTCTTGTAATTCTGAGGTCAAACAAACCCCCATCCACTAACCTCCTTCTCACAGTCTAATTTCAGCAAACCCAATTTCCTTCAGATTGAGTTTAATTTCAGTTGACGCTAAGATTGGTTTGTTTTTTAACATTCAAATTATTCAGTTACCAATTTTCTTTCAAGTTTTTCGAACTCGGACAAATTTTTTACGGGAAACGATTGACTTGTATAGTCGTGAATTCTTAGCCATCTCTTCTTGCGTCCCTTAAATTCACAAACCATAAAGTAAAAAGTATATCTGTTCTTAATTTTTTGTTTTGAATTTTTTTTCACAATTTTTTGAGGAATAAAATTAGACCGACGAGTTGCAGAATAGACCAATTCAAATAGTATAGCTCAAATTTTTAATATATATTAATTATTAAATAAATTACTAGGATAGTAACATCTCCAGTTTACTTTATTACTTTGTCAATAAAATATATAAAAAATTATTTCATTTTGTACATTCAATTACATATTGAGTATATTATGTACAATACAGTATTAGAGAGGTCTATCCAGGACAGAAAAAATGACAAATGGCCTTGATTAAATAAAGACCATTGTTTGCTTTATGCTCTATTATTAAAAATTAATAATTTTGTTCCAAAACATACATTTAGTCCATCAATAATCAAAAGAAAAAAATGTTTATGTATAATTTTTATTGTAATGCAAATTTACCCCGAACAAAAAGTCAGATAAACTGCACAAAACAAAGCACATTGATGAAGTGACATGCATAATGGAGTAAAATGAAAAATCAAAATGCACTGTTTAAATTGCAAAATGAGAAAGACACAATAATGTCGCAGGTTTTACACATTTGCATGTACAAGCTTGCAGATACTGCCTAGCATTTGTACGTGAGAACAATAATCGCGTCCTGCATTGAGACCAATTGATAAGCGACATGTTAGATTTGAAAGCAATATTGGTATAAAACGCCAGCGAGCAAATAATTGTATAGGTACGTGGATATTCCGTAAAAGTTTTCCCACTTCATTTCCATATCCGTTTCAAAATATAGTGGTGTGTGTAACTTTCGAATTGAAGTCGACTTGGTTTGCCTTATTCATCAATATTTTATTACCGTAATATCGAGCACAATCCAAACAATATTTCTTATCAACGTAAATAACAATATTTGTATTCAAACATGTCAAGTTAGCGTCGCGTGGTGAAGAACTAACATATCAGTCAGGAAATTTATCGTAGTTCTGGAACTTTATTTCAGTCCGGAAAACTTTTTTGATCAAGTCATGTCGCATGTTACCTGTACATAAAATCAACAAAGCGTCGGATTCGCAGTTTTTAGTTTGCATAAATTTATTTATTTGTCGCATTCGTTTAAATTTATGAACGCATTTACATAATAAATTTTGCACCGCTGAAATTTATGTGCGGCTAAACGAAAAATATCAATTCTTCATTAATTACTAAATAGACAAGCACGAATACTTTCCGTTTATTTTATTTATTTCAGTGATACTCTTTTAGCAGTTTGTACGAATCGAACTGTTGGCCGGCCACACACAAACTTACTGATTCGACAATTTTAAACTCTCCGTCGGATAGTACCTACTATGTGTTTTCCCGCATATATTCCAGTGTTCGAATTGTTGTGGTCAGTTGTTTTACCTCTAGTTATTGCATTTTCGTTCGAAACGCAGATATCGGAAAATGTCTGCAATGTTGTTCATTGAACGGCGAATCCTCTTGCAAATGCTCCACACCAGATAAGGAGTAAACATAAATTAAATTCTTCATGGGTTTCCACCAACAAACTTATTATTAAATTTTCATTAACTTTTCGCCATGTCGAATGCATTAAAGAGTTACGAGTCCCCCAGTGGATTGAATTTAAAAACAAGTTCCGAACAAAAACTGTGATTAAATATAAATTCGTAAAGGGAATCGTTCCGAATAAGTTTAAGTAAATTTTCGGTGCGAACATGCAGTGGACGTCATTGTGTTGGCGATGGGTCTTATCCCACTATCCTTGTAGTCCGTGAAGCCAAAATGTTTCCTCCTTTAATAAGAAATAAATGAATGTAAGTTAAATTTAGTTCCAGCGTTTTTTCGTGAAAAGTTGGCAATATAGTAGTGAAATGCCCCGTGCAGGCGCTTCTTGCACGTTAAAACAACGAAAAGAGTTAAAAGTTTTGCGCTGGACCGAGTTCCTGATTGCGTTTGTTTTCCGCAAAGACAACAGAAAACCCAAAAAAGGGCATAAAAGAATTCCTTCTCCTTCTTAAAATTGTTTTCAAGTTTGTCCTAAAACGGATACCTGTAATTTGATTTCTTTTACTTTCTTTTCTGCCCCATTCGTTTCGTCCAAATAAATTACTTCAGATTTTTATACTGCGTCCTAATGACTTTATGAAGTTTTTATAGTCTGTAACATACGAATAAAAATAAACACAATACAGGGTCGGCAGATTTGGCATTGTCGAATTTGCGGTTTAATGTCCCGAACAGCCCACCGTTTTTTATATAACGCCCATTTTATTTGCTACTTTATGATACTTTTATAGGTTTAAATTGAATCAAATTTATGATTTATGTAAGGACGTATGGGCTGCAATTCTACAATATAAAATAACTATAAACATTCATGACTAGTAAAGTTAGATTCAAATTTGCCAGAGTCCAAATAAACAAAAAAAAAAACTATAAATTATAAATTTACATATATTTTACCAAACAAAGTATCGGACAAAATTAGAGCGACTATCTTAAATATTAAATAAAATGTTTAAAAACTAAATTATAAAACATTAAGAACAATCCCATGGTCAACATTTGAATTTAAAAAATAAAATTATTGTGGTGTATAATTCAGGAAGATCGCAAAATGTTATAAGCAAACAGTTTCCTGTATCAAAACAATAGAGTAATATTAAACATGAATACTTTTCACAGAAACTTGTTATATCTAGCCTCACCTAACCTGACCTAACTTGACTTAACCTGACCTAACCTAACTTAAGTTGATTTAACCTACCCTAACCTAACATGTTTTTATCTTAAAATATTTAAAACAACTTAAAACCTAACAATTTGAATTCGTCAATATAATAAATTTTAACAGCATACTAAAACGAACTTGTAATTTAAATAAAAATTTTAAATATCCTTTAGTTTTTGCCTCGAGTTTATTTATAAACAGTGGAGCTGCACAATCGCCGATTAACAACTTAAACTACTTAGAAAATCTTGATAACGTTTTAAGCTGATGCAAATATCCACTTAAAAAACTTTATATAAAAAAACAAATTCTGCTAATAAATGCCCAGAGTTAACTTTATTATAAGTTGACTTTCCATTATAGACTTGTGTAAACAGGCCCATCCAATGAAGTATCTCATAATCCCGAACCTGTATTCATGAGTTGTTCCGAAATTGCAACGTACTGTTTTAGTGCTCTCCTTCGTTACGTATTCCCAATCCCGGGAATTCGCCTATTATTCTAGAAAGTAATTAGTTTAACAAGACAATGCGGACAACGTAAGAAATTGCACACCTAAAGGAATCTCCGGGCGAATCAAATATACGTATTGTCTTAATTTAATGGCTGGCACACTTTAAATCTTCAATTTTTTTAAGTCACTATTTCCGCGTCGCGGATGGGATGATTGATACGACCAGCTAAGAGCCGGCGTATTATCTTAAAAGCGAAACGGGAGGAAGAAGAATGCGACTTAAAGTATAGCGATGACAGCACCCCGTTACTCCATATTACTCGAAAAAGCCGCCAACTTGTTTAGAAAAGTAATAGGCCGAATTAAAATGATGGAGCGAAAGCTCTCGTCATGTGTCACTCGAAAACTTTATCTTGTCGCCCGGGCTACTTTACAAACGTTGCCGAGTTCTTGACCTTTTCATAAAAGGGATGGCGATACGGTCATGCAACTATTGTAATTTTGAAGGTTTCAATCGACTCTGTGTGAAACTCACTTCGTTTGATGTGCAGTATTATCGACCCCTGATCTCTGTGCCACGTTACATTTTCTGTCATCGTTTAAAATACTGAAACACAGCTATAAAGCTTAAATTACGACTCAAATTAATTTCATAGACCAATATTTAAAGAGTTTTTTACTACCATCATTTTGCAAGGACGTAACATGGTCAATCATTTTTAATCGCATGGTGGTAGAATCTCATTTTCTTTATTAACGTTTTAGAGTATGTTGAGTAAACTTGCTCCGCTATAAAAATTATGTCGTTAATGTAAGACGATATATTACTAATGGTATCCCCACATCAAATGTATAAGTTCCGAGAAATATCGAGGGAATTTCATAATATAGCTACATCATTACATTTTGATGTTATTACAGTTCCAGTACATACATGTAAATTTTAAAATTGTACTTGTGTGTTTTATATACCGGACTATTGGATATTAAAAATTCCACATCGTTTATTAAACTGTCTGTGATAATATAAAGTTTATTTTTTATCAATTTAACACATTCCGTTCCGTATTAAAACTATCGAATTTACAGTGAACCATTGAAAATCAATCTGTAAATTACACTTCTACTTTTGTTACTGAAATGTTAAGATTATAATTAGGGCTCTTACAATAACTTTACTAGACCGTAAAGTTCTTAAACTATTTGAGGAAGTATCGCAATTCTTGAGTTCAAACGTGTCTAAGTTTGGTTTGTGGGAAGGGTAACAAATAGTAACAAAGTGTTTTCATTAAAGTTCAAAAGACAAGGATTTATTATATTTTCTATTTGAAGCATCACTATTAGTTGTAAAATATGATATGATAAGATATTACCGATGGAGAATTAAGAGCTTAAATGTATTGTGATTTATACAGCGTGTCTAGCTTGAGGAAGCAACTTGTTAATATTCATATGCTAAAGATATTGAAATTGGTATTGAATATTCTATAGGAAATTATTCGCCTCACTAATAAAATTATACCGTCAAATATGGTTATTGCTCGATATTAAACAATTAATTACAAACGGACTGGTAGACAATAATTCGCCGGAACATTTTTCCACGAGAATAATAACACGAACAAAGTTTATTAATCATAATTTTGAATAGTACATGCGAAGTTGGCAGTACATAAATGACAATATGTTCCAGGAAATGAACAGTAAACTTCTCAAAGTAGTTTGGGAGTTGTTGTGGCCTTAGCGAGTCTCCGTCTCGAGATCAAACGTGTCGCATCTCTCTTATGGCAGTGGATGTCTGCACGAGGATACACAGTTCATCAAAGTAACCCTTGGGCGCGTTATTGCCCTTTTAATGGCGGCACATAAAACGGGGACTACGGCCCCGTTGACGCTACTTCTATCAAAACTCAAAAATAAAAAGATCTTGTAAATTGGGTTTGTCAACTTTTTCTGCTCGTTTTGCGGAAGTTTCGAATATAATTTTTAGGTTGTAACACGAATTATTAAAACGAAATTTTTGCCTTTTTATGCGTCTCAGGGCGATATAAAGGCAAGAAAAGTTGTTCTTGGTGGAGTTTATTAGAAGTTCTGTTTGCAAAAGTCATTTTAATTCTTTACGGTCGACGTACTTTCAAAAGTCGTATGTTTCTCAACTGGTCCTTTAGGAACTGAATTTAAGTAATACGTCACATGTGAAATTTTAAAGGCCGCTTGTACTCCCCAACCATTGTAACAGTAAAGTCCGTCAACAATTTTATAAACGGTAAAACAACTGACAAAAATTGGTAAATACGAATATGTGATTTTATTAAGTAAATTGAATTGTCGTACTTTAAATTCCATTTAGTCGATTTGATTATTTTTATTGATTCCACGAACGTTTGAAAAATGTGGAATTCATAAAACATTTATCCGTTATTCTTTGTTTATACAACCATAGAATAAAATCATAAATTTTTAAGTAAATTTTCTGTAAACATTTCATCTATAATAGTACATCCATTAACTACGTTAAATAATCGATATTTCACATAATTAAGTTCTACTTTAAATAGTATTTATTAAAAACAATGGACTAATTTATGATAAGGTTAACGATTAACTGCAGTCCATTTAAGTAATAGGAGAAAAAATAAAACCTGAATAATTTCTTACTTAATTTTTCTTTGATATATTGCATTTTATACTAATTACCATCAATTTCACTAATATTTAGTTTCTATAATGGATCTTTGTAACTACGTGATTAAAGAAATGCAGGTAATTAACATTGCCAGTTATTTATTATTTTATTTACAAAATTTGCATAATATCTAGAAGAAATTTACGGACTTTTAAAACGCCATCGTCCAAAAACTAGGACTAATTGATCTCTTTGTTGTTGTATACGTAGATTGAACTAGTTTAGCCAAATACGAGTAGCTGGCTCCACTCGGGAATAATTATTGGTAACTCGATGTCGAGATATGCAATTTGCAATTTATGGAAAATAATGTAGTCAGAAATTCAAAGATGCTTATCTAAAACTGCATTAAGAGTAATTAATTTTCGTAATTGTGGCTTTGTTTACAAGTGCATGCAAATTGATCGTAGATCATTTGCCGACTTTATTGGCGCACGAAGCCGGGCTAACAATAAAGAATATTCGAAGTTTTGCTTTGTACACCCTACCTGATTAATAGAGAACAATCACATTGCGATCGATAAATGTGTTTGTTTCTGTTTCGATATATTTCCCGTTTACGGTTCACTATTTCATTCGGGAAGACCGTAAAGAACTCTATTTATTTAATATCGATTTGTCGGTCATTTCAACGGATCATTTCCGATTCGCATTTTTGCTTTTCAGTAACCCCATTGTCTCTCCTAAAATGATTATATTTGTGGACCCAAGGACAATCGGATTGTAAACTCCCTTTTATGAACTACGATTGATTGAAGCTTCCTGGAGCGTATTGAATTATAATTGGCTCCACCTTGCGGCATCCTGAAGCCCACCCCCCGTTTTATAGATATCCGGGAATTTGTGCATTGATCACTGGCTAATATGCGATGTCCTTTTACGGATGGCCGCGCAATCGGACCCTCTAATTGTCCATATCAAACACATTCGGTGCACAAATAGCGAAATGTTTGTCACTTAAAGGGTACGTGTTCTATCTTCCCGCTATCTATGTGTTTACAGCCTGATTTAATCATTTCCCGTTTTGTGTTAATTTGGACATATTACATGCTTGTGCGAGCTGGAATATTGATTGTCCGGCACTAAAGACGGATGGACTAAATTATGCGCCAAGATAACGGTCCCTAAATTATTCCGGTACGATCGTTCCCGTATTTTTAATCGCGCCGCACGCTTTCAATACACCCAAAACCGCCGTTTCAAACTGGGCGAACATGTTAAGGGTAAAAACTTGTGCTTTATACGCTTGGTATAAATTGTTTAGTAACATCGTGCGCAATGAGAATTCACGACGTTAAATTATTCTGAATTAAAGAGCCTGCACTCCGTAAAATCACGGTTTCATTTCATTTTCATTGCACTGAGCTCGATACTTTATATTCCCAAAAGTCCCGTCACTTGAAGTAATACATTATTTTTATCGTTATAGTTTTCTCCAATACTGTTTGATATCCGTATCTCAGGACTTTTAAGTCAACGGAAAGTACATGATTTTATATATTTTCTCCAGGATAGAATAGCTTTCTATTTAAATTTATGGTCATATTTATCTTTTCTTTAACAAACTGTAACGCAATTATCTTATATCGGGAAAGTTGGTACAAGTAAACATTTTCAATTTATTGAACGACTCATCAAAAAGATTTTATGGACCATACGTTTCCAGGGAATATAAATTCTGAGACGCCGAACAGCGACAACAAATGCAAATTGAACTGTATCGAAATATTAATTTAAATTCAATGATTTAAATTAGATTTATACGAATTTCTTAAAGGGAACAAAAAAAGTTGGAAATGTGACCTTTACGAAATGACCAATTACGATTCGTAGAAATGGTAATTAGAAAGTAAATCATCTCGGGTTATGAGCGGGACAGTTGGTATTCATCAGTATTAGAGTTCGTCCAATTATGGTTGTGTCGTTTTTTGTGGGCATCCCATGTATCACACCAGTTTATTGCGCACAATTTATTAGAGGACAACGAAAAGACAATTTCACGCAGATTACAGAGTCACGTTTTAACGAGCATCTACCTCCACACATATAAAAGATTATCGTTAGAAAGAGTATCACATGGCAAAGTGGATGTAAGACATGCCGAAAAATATCTCACCCAAACGACGTCTAGACATCTTTAATGACTACTTTACTTCTAACCACTTGAACATTTAATATCCATTATCAAATTAAATTATACAAAAGGCTTTTTTCCTAATTAAGTAAGTGAAGAATACCGTGTTTAACGCGCTTAATGGCGATATAAGTGTTATCATCTCTTTTATGTGACAACGCTTAAGTACCTGCTTTTTATTTATTGCACATGTTTAATGAAGTTGTACCGATGAGAAAGTTGTTTTATCAAATTTATGAATCTTTAACCATACGACACATTAAATTCGACATAAAAAGTACACGAAACAGTTTTGTTTAAATTTTAATTTAAAGTGTCAGCGATACTTTATCGACTGTGTTTATGGCCTTTTAAACGTATCTTTTTGACTTAATTATTGTTAATTGATAAGAATAAGGTAAATTAATACAGTAATAATTTTATGTTCGTATGAATATGCAACTAACAATTATAATGTCTTGATTAGCATAGGTTTGCCTCTTGCTAATTAAATTAAATGCTAGTTATGAATCTTGCAAACTGCCTATGTTACAGGATTGGGCTTGCATCGCATCCACATAATCAAAATGTATCTGTCTAAATGTAATTAATATTTCAGTATTTACCTCTTATATGGCTACACATAATTTAACCAGTCAATGTGTAATCAAGGAAAAATAAAAAATTGTTGAAAAAATATATAAAATATTTAGTATTTGAAAATATTATTTTTTTACGATAGAATCACAAAAAATTGGACGTATATCTTAAAAATTATAAATTTTTTCGTTGCTGAAGTTTTTTAAAGCTGGTATGTTTTAAAAAAACTTTTCATCTACAACGTACACTTTTAATTAAAATAAAATAATAACCATAAACCTGATATTTGTAGGTAAACCGTGTGATACTTAATTTTTATTATTTTTGAATCATTTAAAAAATCAGAGGCCAGACTACCAGAAGAAAAATATTGCCAGTCCCTAACCTTATAAATAAAATATAATGTTATGCGTTCAAAATACGGTATTCATACGCATAAATGTCCAGAAATAGATTGATGCACCGAAATAGACAAACCATTGATGGGCTGAAACCAACTCTGTCGGTCCTAGTTAGTGAGAACATAAATTACGTGCTTAATTGGCAAGAAATTATTCAGCTATGAGTGTCGACGAGAGCAAATTATTACAAATTACAATTGAAACAAACAGCAATCTTGGTAGTGGTAAATAAATGTATATCCTAATGAATGCGCGGATTTAAACCAACCGTTGTTACTGCTGATCATAGATTCATTATTCCATCAGTCAAATGCACATTAATTTAGCGTGGCTACTTGCCTAAACGATTATAACGTTGAGCTTGTTAAATACATAAAAATTATGATTGTCTCGAACAGAAAATACACAGAGAGTGTATCCACCTCAGAAATCTTCTCCGACTACCGGCAATGATATGGCAATTTATTTCCCTCCTAATCCCACATTTCGGGGAATTTTTATAAAACGCCTCCTTTCGGAATAAGATATATATGCACGACGACCTTTTGAAAGATAATCCAATGCGGGAGGACGACACAACACTGTGCCACTCATGTCCTCCGTTACCCCTCATCAATTCAGCCCTTGATCTCCACGTAATAAGTTGAGGGAAATTCACCGGTTTCTTTTGTCATAATCTGGAACGTCACCGGTACAATTGACGCCTGTCTCATCTTTCACTACTTAATCAAAAAGAAAAACGGGGGGCGAAGTATTTATATGACGCACAACGTCTTTATGTGTTTACACAAAAAAGGGCATGAAAAGATAAGATCTGTGCATACGTATGTGTGTCCCGAATGTGATGGATACTCTTACCCTTGAATGGGACGATATAAATTGTGTAAAGAATCGACCAGATTTTCGATTACTGCGGCACAATAAGCCGGAATTTTTCCTAACAAATGGACACGGAGAAGAGAAATTATATCAACGAGAGAACTGCAAAAGCCAGTACGTAAAATATAATGTAATAGAGTCGTAGCATTTCTACAAATTCAACGTAATCCTTAATTTGTATCGTTAGATAGCTAACCTAGTTGGATGTGCCCTAGCTATACACGTAATGCATTCTATGCAGTTGATTTCAATGTTGTATAGGGATATAATTGGTAAATTATCCTTGCTTAATGCAGAGCATTAGGAATCCTTTAGGTAAGGACAATTTAACTCTGAACATTACGGCTTTTAAAGTATTTACTTCTTATGTTCCCGTTTAAATCTACACGGTTTATGTATTGTTTATTTAAATTCTTGCGATGCTAAAATCGTTTTGGTGTAAATGAAATTAAATTTATACATATGCAACATCATGACATCATTATTCGAGGTTATAAAGCAGATATTATAACAGATAAAGTTTATTTCAAGGTTTGATCTTTTGTACCGCATAAGATAGTAATTATTGAATTTTACACGTATATGGCTAATAAGCCTGGTACATTTATAATCGAGTAACATATAACTGAATATTTATAGACCACAAGGCTTATTGTAATTTTACATCCCCATAGAATAGTATGACCGTTAATCATAAAACGTAAAGCAGTCACAAAATTTATTATCACCGTATTCAAGTGCATAGTGCTAAAACGACAATCAAACAATTATAATAGTAATTGCTTTATATTTTCGTTTATCATCAAAATGTCAGTGTAAATTGGGAAGTTTCGGGGTATTCCTCTATAACTTTATTGGCTATAATTGTTTGGGATAAAGTTCGGCAAAAGTTTGCGGCAAAGTTTTATACCCATTCAATCTGAAATTATAATGTACAATGCAGAGTTTTGTAATAGATTATCTTGCGGTAATTCAATTTTGGATTTATTGTTCACTTGCTTATTTATTCAAATAAAGTTATTCCTGTTTCAAATATTGCGGCTCCGAAATTGTCTCAAGTTAATTAGTGCCTAATAGAAATACAATTTTAATAAAGGTTAACTGCAGCCAAAGGAAGTTTCTACCGCCACAATTAAGATCTACAATTACACGTGATGATAATTGAATTCTTATCACACCAGTAATTTATTAATATTATTCAACTATTTTAAATTAATAATAATTTAAATTTTAATAAGATAATTACAAGTTATCTTGTTCAATTTTTCTGTGCAACAGCTTTAAAACATCAATCATGTGCAGCCTTATCTCTCCGCTACAAAATTTCAGCGCACGAAATGCAACAATTGAATTTCCACGATAAAATTAAGTTGATGGTCCCTTTAAGTGGACGTTATCTTCAAATCTCTCAAAATGAAAATAAATGATTCGTTGAATCCCGTATAAATTTTCAATTGAATGGCGGTCAGTGGAGAGTGCACGACGCAGGGACACCTTTTATGTTTTATTCCGTTCCACACAAGGGACAGACAAGAACGTTGCCAAACCATAGGAAAAAAATTCAACATCTCCACCCTTATTATCTGCACGTCATGTACAAATTGTACGGTAGAATAATTTAGACTAACGCAAGCTCTGGAGAATCAAAGCACAAACTGATTGGCTTTCATGCATACTTTTTAGGGTGTCGTGTTTTCATCTGCTCGAAGGAAATGAAACGCTTATGATAAGAATTTTATTTGTGAGTCTTCGAATCGGGCCATTCTCTCATCCATACTTTCGCATAAATTTGGTTTCCCTAAATAAACTGGCGCTTTTTTGCATAAAAAACGACTTACTGAATTATGAACTAAAGTCGCGTTCAATCAAAGTCTTACCTGAAACAAAAAAAAAAAATACACAAAATTGTAAGGTTGGCTTATAAACAGGCAAATAGCTAGCAACAATAATTCAAATATCGAAACGGCGACACAACGTTTTTTTTACTCATACCGCTTGTGGCTGTGGCGATAATTAAAATTAAATGAATGTAACTTTCCAAAATTTACACGAGTGTGTTTTTAAATTTTAATTAAAATTCAAGTGGCACATTTAAAACAAAACGTATAGTGAAAATTGTATTATTTAGAATAAATTTAATACGGGCACGGAAATGGTCACGAAAATTAGATTGCCCAAACCGATCCAGGAACGTCTTCAGGAATTAGGCCGGGTTGAATAAATGTTGTCCTTAGCCGTGCTACCTCAGATTCGAAGTCTATTTCATTTACCTTCCCCGTACTATCAATTGTCCCGTCCGTTTTTGCAATTTGGTCCGCGACGGTCATTCGTTGGGAACGTGACGAAATGCGAATCCTATCAATGACCGAACACACTCGGATCCACCTCGATTTAAAAGGGTGGTGCGTGTTTTAGTTTTTTTTTTTTCTTTCCGTAATTTGTTTGGGTCCGTCGCATCGGAATTGGACAAATCTGAGGCTTGTACATTTCACGGACGTCATCTTAATGATTATGTCCGTGGACGAACGTGTCCCGCACAATGGCTCCCTAAAATTTATCGTCTCATATAATACACACAAAGTCTTTGCCCTGACCCGACACTTTGTCGTCGAAACCATTTTTATATGAATACATAGAGCACCGCCGGTTGCGAATTCAGCCCTCCCACATCAACGTTCGAACATCGTTGTTGGGATCCATGTGACTGGATTTTAATTTGAAAGATATTCTAGGGTTTGGTGACGCATAGGCCGTGAAACGGGATAGCTCTGAGGGTTTCCTTTCAAAGGTACGTACTTGTAAAAGTTAAAATTGAATTTATTTTGCCTGTTAAATTCAATATTTAAGTTTCAGTTTCAGAGGTATCATTTACCCAAGACATCTGAGTGACTATTTTTGCGTCTAACTTTTAATTGAACATGCGAAGCTGCACAAATGAAATCGAGCACTTCGGAATTAAGTTTTTGTGCGATGCGGTGTCGTCGGGGGTGTTGGTTTACTAGTGGCTTAGTTTATTAAAATTCTACCTTGTCTGGGACTGTTCAGTTTTATAAAATGACCGTCCACTTCGAATTTAATTTTGTGACGGCGTTTTGTGTTTATATACAATTAGCCTTTAAGTGAACTTTACGAACAAATTAATGCGGCAAGTTAACTAGGAAATTAATTAAGTGGTTTTTGCCATTACTGAAACATAATTATCATATGTCATAGAATAAGATTTTAACACCGTCTATCCGCACAGCATCTCAACTTTCATGTTAGAGAATATAATTGGAAGAAATATATTCCGTATTCGACAAAATCGTACTCGTTTTCCAACGTTGTAACAGTGACGCATTCAAGCTCCGTTGCAAGGGTGATTGCATGTGACAATTTAGTTGTTGCATCTCAAAAAGGAAGGAGAAATATGGAATGTTTAAACAGAAGTACATGCTTATTACCTACGTCTATTTAATTAGTTATTTAGTAACAATTTATTTTATTAATTTATTATTTTTTGCAAAATTTTATTTCTTTAAATATTATATAAATAAAATTTTATTGGTAACTTTCTTGTTTCATTTTTTTTATATTGAATTTGTATTTCATTCCATTTATTTATTTACATAATATTTATGTGTATTGACTTATATTATACCATATTGATTTAACAAAACAATTTACGTATCAATATTAAACCAGTGTTGTTTTATGTAGCTTCAGATTTAAAATTATTTTTATATCGTATATTTGTTTTAACATCGTTTATTTATTAGCTCTTTAAATTCTCCAGTTTATCTCTTCAAATTTGTTTGAAAATTAAATGTTTAACGACATACAGTCCCGAAAAGACCAAATACAATTTCCTTCTTTTATAATTTCAATTTCATTCATTCAATAGATAAATTGATAACATTAACAAAAATATTCATTTATTATTTATAAATTTGTTATTAATTGACATGTAAATAAAAAATTACAATGATTTAGAACCACTGAAGTTGGTCGGATATAAAAGAATAAACTGAAAACTGATGAGTTGTTGAAAATGAAAAATAATAAGTGACAATTTTAATAAGAGTAATTTCTATCGGAAGAACCTTTAAAAGTTAATTAAAAATGGATCTCTGTTTTAAAAGTTATATTGTAGCTTTCTTTTGAACTTAAAAGTTTCATTCGGAAGATGATAAATAGTAAAATAATAAAAGAATCGGGAATTTTGTGATTAGTGGTTGCGCCCGAAGTTGTTTATTTCTCATTGTTATAATGTCGTTGAAAAATCCATTAAGGATATTGGTTAGTTTACGTACAGTTGATCAGCATTATTTTTAGCAATGTGTTTCACTGAAAATTCATTTTCAGTAATTAATAATGAGCAATTTTACATAATTAATGTTTGTTTATATGTACCTAAAAATATTTAGTTATTCATATTTTATTAATGTTAAATTTGTTTTATAATTTATTAAAATTTAATATTTAAAAATTACTTTTGCATATGGAAAAGCAATTAGTGCATTAAATGAGTTTCTGTGCAAACATGTATTTCATATTTTACACATTTATTTATACAATATGAACTGGAAGTAATAGATCATTTGTATTTAATTTAATTTGTGAGATTTTACATTTTCTACTGTTAAAATTGATATTTTTTATCTAGAAAAAATGATAGATATAAATTTTTTTTAAACTTTGTAAAAATTAATAGAATGGTATTGTTTCTTAAGGCTATTTAGAAATATATTGTAAAAGTTTTAGAAAGTGCATAATAATTCGTCGACACCATTTTGATCGAATTATATAATCTGCATCGCGAGCGTTTGGAAGTTGTAATAGAGTTGGTTGTAATTCTGTGCGGTAACGTTTAGTTAAGCAGCTTCCAGTGCACTCCGGGAGAAGGAATTAAAACACTTGAGAGCAGCAATCGGCCCGGGATAAGACCGGAGACATGGCGCAGTCATAAAGGCTTAATGTGTTGTGGTAGCACTGGCGCAGTGCGGCCTGCTAAAGAATGGCCCTCTTCTATTACCTTCTAGCCCTGAAATGGCAACGACTCACTGACCGGCTGAATTATTATCCCTCGCCAAAGGACAATTGAAAAAAAGACGTCCATTCTAATGCGACTACACTAAAGTGGAAAAACATCCATCCGTTTAATTTATGGAAATTGCCGACGGTCCGACTTCAAAATATCGTAATTCGAAGGTTTCATTTAACGGCCAAGTTAACTCCTCTCTGCGTACATCCTCCTTATTTATCGTCGTCCAATTATGTCTCGGTGTCGCAATAAAACTGAAATAATTGTCACCAGCGCGTCTGTTTGATTAACAGCACTAGAATTTCAAAACTGCTCAAAACTAATTAGTACACATTTAATTAAAGCCATTACTCTGTCAAAAATTCGTCTTCATAGGTGACTGTTTACAAAAGTGTGGACAAAGTATAAAACACTTTCCTCACTGAATTCAATTCATGGCCAATGGAAGTGTTCACATTATAGTAATTTAGAATAATTTATTATTCAATAGGGCAGGTACTTATTCTAGGAAATAATGGTATCCTATATTCGTTTTAAGGAATTTACTTTAGTACATTTTCACAAGATAATGACCATCATTTTATAAGGTTAAGCAACTATAATTCTATAATTAATAATAACTAACTTCCTTTCGCAAAAATCCCACCCACTTGAATTTACTTATTACCCTTACGGATAAGGTAGCACCACCACACATCTTTGCACAATCGATTCAGTGAAAATACCGAATCTGAATATCTTAATCATACCAATGAGTGGCTGGATTAGCACGTTACAAATTCTATATAACCATAATGAAGATAATGGAGTGTTAGTCTTAATTTCCCACATAAGTGTACACCATATTTTGTGGCCATGGGTAGCAGTAATATAGAAGATTATAAGCCGAGATCAGTTGAGGTAATCTCATCTTTTTTCATTACCACTCATTGTAGACAATTCCGAGTGAAATTAAAAAGTTATAAAGGAACATCTTTCACATAACGACATCTAATATCTGGAGCGTTTATAATTATATAATAAATTTACTAGATTATCGCCAAATATCCCTTTTTTGAATAATGAACCTTCATTTTATCTAAATTACTACCGAGTATCTCATTTCGTAGCCTGTTTATTCATTTTATCATTTGTGAAATTGGGAATTAACCCATTAAATTATATGCCAACAACTTAATGGTTTTCTTGTATTAATTAAATCCCTTAAATTTAGAGAGGAAACTTTTAAAAGGCAAATTCCACAAAGTTGTTCTTTTGCGAATAATAAGGTCAATACAGGTTAGGTAAAACGCAAATTAATTTAAATTTAATACGTTTGTACTAAAAGAAAAAAATGGAAACACCCTGTATATGTTCGTCAAATTTGTTCGTTGTATCATTTAAATTCGATACAAAACTGTTTATTCTTTCGGTTATTTATCTCTATGTATATTTGTTTTTTATTCGTTCTGGAAAGATGGATTTAAAAACCGTAAGGTAAATCGACCTATGAGATATTTATCGTGTACTATTTAGTTTTGATGTGCCACGAGTCCCCGAACCACTCCGTTTTAGATAATTATCAGAATTTGAAAAGGGTCAAGTGATTGGTATGAAAGAAGCTGAAATGAGTTTTCGTGACATTTCGAGACGTCTGGAGTTTAACACATCGATATTTATGAGAACATGGAGAAGGTGGTCTGAAGATCGGACTTATGCAAGGTCTTTTCCGTTCGTCCCAGAATTGTACGAGGACGTAATGAGTCCCATCTTACGTTTCTTGATAATAATAAATATGCATTTAACTTCACTAAAACAATGCAAATAAATGTTTTCCAAATGAGGTCTAGCCGCAAGGAACTCATTAAAACTGGCAAACATAAACATAATCTTGAAAATAGTCAAAATACTTACTCCCTTACGACTCATAAGTACCTTAAATTCCTGTCTGATTTCCATGTGAATCGGATTTACATTTAATTAAATCATCGGATTACAATGGCTCCGACTCCACGTTTGTTAATTTTGTTCCGTCAAGTTTATTCTATTAAATTCCAACGAACGGAACCGACATAATATCATCATTGCAAAACATAAATAATAAAAGTAGTAAAAAGCCGTCAAAACGCGCCGACAAAAGTTTTATTTATTGTGCCGATAGAGAAGGCAGAAGGCTTCATGGTGGCATCGTTAATGTGTATCATGTAACATGATTTATAGACAGATATTCGATTTATGTCAGAAAAACCGAAAACGTTTTAAGTAGTCAAGGAATTCTGTAATGGGAAACCCGTTCTGCTGCCCCGCTTTAATTTAATTTTAGTACGAATTCGATAAGAGCTGGGCTCCGCAAACCCGCACTGGATACATTTTATAAAGCCGCTGAAAGTTTGTTATGTTTAGAACTATATTTATACGCTTCATATTCGTTGTAATGTCAGCCTTGGCCACACTGAAATACTTAATCAAGGCGTAATTAATACGCGAAAAAGTCCCCGCATACAAATCATCGTTCGATATTCTTCTGCGGTCGAGTTAATTAAAATAATTGTAAGGAGACGCGGACCGGCGCCAATCTGCGACAGCGATTAACTATCATTTTGCATTTTTATTCGCGCTAATTATTATAATTTAAACACGTTTATTGTAACGAGCCGATAATTTATTGCGCCTAAGAAATGTCTTACCTTGCCAGTCACTTGACACAAAACATTGACTGGATTGTACGATGTATTTTGTAACAACATTCTAATAAAAACTCAAACAAAATCAATGGTTTATGATAACAATCTTCTGCTGTAACTGAAGGGATGTACAGTGTACGTGACAGATTAATTTAAATTTAGCCCAACAACAAATAATTCTTTCTTGCAAACAACATGACAAGATTGTAGTGTTTTGCCCAACATACGCAACGTTTGCCTGTGTACCGGGGCATATTCACCATTATTTGAGATTAATTTATAATTCATACAGTAAATTTTACATGGGATAATTAATTTTCGGGGTTTTAGGTCAAAAGGCTATTCAGTCTGGTGAATAGACATTGTTTTACTTGATCACCAGTAGTGCTGACATCATCCCTACCCACAACCGATTGCAGTTCTACAATATATGTTAAATACTGATAATGTTTATTTCAATATGATTTAACCATTTTGAACGTTCACAAGAATCACTAAAACAAGCTGTCACTACAATCGTTATGCGAATTTATCAGCCATCAATTCAGTCAACCTCGAAACCCGACGTAAATTTGCTTCTGTTTCTTAATAAAAAAAAATATTTAGATTTAATCTCATCTGTCGCAGTAACACAGCGAATAATTTTATCATTCAAGACGATCTCGATTTTCTCCGGTGGCATTGAGACGTGAAAAATACAATATGGTAGAGATTTATTGGTTTGGGTTTTTCGTTGAATGGTACTTAATTATTAATGTGCCAGTTTATAGCCAGGAGACCTAAAGGCGAGAGCTGAAACCACACCGACCAGTTTACAGCGGAAATTGAAATAAAGTTCTTAACAAACAATACAAAAAAACCGAATAAATCTGAAAGGCTATTAATAACATAATCTGCATATGTAAGTATTGGTTTCAACTGTCAATTAAAATACTTCTTTAACCGAATGTATCAATATAATAATGTAGTAATTTGTGTTTTTCTAAGTCCCACCAAAAAAATAAGCTATAAACATAAAAAATAAGCGGATTTGTGTAGCAGTCAGTCTGTATTAAAAGTGCCGTTCTGAATATATTACATACAAGTTGTGTTATAACAGAAAGTGGCTTCTGTCAAACACTTGATATCTGCTGATATGACACATATGGCGAGGGATAAAACGTCTCATAAAATTTGCAATAAATTGCTTATGGCCTTTTTTACTAAAATCCACCGGGAAATATCTATTGATTCAAGTATAAAGGTCAAGAATGGTAAGGTTTTATTTTACAACCGCATGCTATTGAGAAATTCACATAATTTGATAGCCCGGATTGTATAAAGTTATGGTAACTTATTTCCAACGCTGCATAACGCATGTTAAGTTCTAATGCACAAAACCGACAGCGTCTCTTTGATTTTAAAAATTACCCTAATTTGTACCAATTGATTATTAACATAGAAAAAAAATAAATCGTCAGGTTCTTCCAGTGTATCGAGTGCGGCACCATAAATTAATTACCAAAATACCAATACAAACTGGTTGTAAACCACATTCAAAATATTTAAACACAACAAGGTGGACGATAAGATCGTCGAACACATTCCGAAAATGCAAACATAAACCTGCCCCCCGAAAAAATGCCATATAAGAACATTATAATTGAAATCTGATTATTTTCGATGTTAATCGCATTTACAGCTACATAAATATACAATCCAGAAGTTGAATCGTATATCAATTCCGAATCTCGATTTATATTTTCGAGATCAGTTTTTTTTTCTCCTCCTCCTTTCCGACCCGTGATTGACGTTGCGAAATATATAGGTTCCCAAACCAAGAAGTTTTGTTTTCCATTTTGTATCATATTTCTTGTTTGCGCTGCCTGCCTCCTTCTCATTAAGCTTCTACTGTAAGAACTAGTATTATGTTCCATAAAATTGAATTAAATCTTGCGATTTTTGTCCCCTTGAGCATATCGCTGTCGGCTTAATTATATTTAGCACAAAGAAATTAGATTTCGTAAATAATATTTATTATACACGACACATCCTCTGCTCTTGTTTGAGTGAAGGCATATTTATAATCGTCTCGGAGATAAACAGAAAAATCGGCCGGCTAATTGTGAAAATACAAGTGATGATGAGCCTAAACTAAATATTATTTTCTTAATTACGTCAATCATTTGTTAAACTTACTTTGAAATATTTAATGGACGCTTATGACTTAAGTCCGAACGTATTTATGAATCGACTGTATACTTCAAAAATCCACCGAAAGATTGCTTAATATGACGATCGACTGATTTGATTGTTTTCTCCTTGTAACTAGATGCGTGTAATCTGTGATCAAAGGCGTTAATTAAAACTTATTGTGCAACCGTTTTGTGCAATATGGGAATTGAAAATGTCATAATGATGTCTCGTCGCAAAATATCATGTTTGTGCGTTTTTCAAGAATATTTTACATATATTGTTCATCATTACATTATATTTAATAATAATTGACTAGTAATAGTAAAAAATACTACTACTGAAATATTTATGAGATAATAAATAATACATAGAATTAATATTTCAAAGATTAGACACTGCCTGTAATTCTGTTTTGGTAGAAAATGGTAAAATTATCTACTCGAAACATTTGTAAGATAATAATAAACATAAAAAATGAATATTTCGTTAATTAGCAAATTTTCTACTTGTTAATAGAACAAAGTTTATGAAAATTATTAACCTCTTCTTGGAAAAAAATGGTAAAATTGTTATCCGGAAATATTTTAAGATACTAATTAACATATAAAATAAATTTTTCGTTAATTGACAAATTTAGACTTGTTACAAGAATAAAGTTAATGAAAATTATATTTGTGGTATAAGAAAAAGGATATAAAATGAATATTTCGTTAACTAATAAATTTGCAACTTGTCAGTAGAACAAAATTTATGAAAATTGTTAACTTCCTGCATTGTCATGGAAAAAATAGTAAATTTATCATTCTGAAATATTTATTAAATAATAATAAACATATAATATGAATGTCTAGTTAATTAACAAATTTATAACTTGTTTGAAGAATAAAGTTAATGAAAATTGTTAACCTCCTGCATTGTTTGATAAAAAAATATTGGTGGTATAAGATAATAACAAATAATATAAAATGAATATTTCATTAAATAACAAATTGTCAGTAGAACAAAGCTAGTGAAAATTATTAACCTCCTGCTTTGTCTTGGAAAAAAATAGTCAAAGATAATTATAAACACACAAAATTAATATTCTGTTAATTAATAAATTTGCAAGTTGTTAGTAAAATAAAGTTAATAAAAATTGTTGACCTCCTGCATTGTCTTGGAAAAAAAATGGTAAAATTATCATCCTAAAATATTTATGGCGTAATAATAAACATATAAAATGAATATTTCGTTGATTAGCCAACTTGCAAGTTGTCAGTAGAACAAAGTTAATGAAAATTGTTAATCTCCTGCATTGTCTTGGAGCATGTTCATTTAATTATTATCCGGCTCATAACTTTTACGATATTATAAAACACAACGAAGACATTAAAGTCCTTAAGAAGGTTTGGTTGTGTTCCCAGTTAATGACAAACTAATTAATTCATTTGTAAAAAAAACAAACAACCCGGGGGTTCCCTTTATCTAAATTATATAGCCAACTATTTCTGTTCCGAGTTAAAGCTAGCCGCGTTTATGTTATTTTATGCTACCTGTTTAAACTTTTTTTTTAACGATTAATTAAGCAGCTTCGGTCGGGATTATTTGTCTCCCTTTGTGATGTTTGCGGAGACTCGAAATAACTGAATTAATAAAGATCCCCATTTATTTTTACCCATTCCTGTTTATTAGGTTTCAATATTTTTAATTGTCAATCAATCTAAATTAATTGTGCACACACGTAATGTGTTGCTTTAATTTAATTTAAAAACTGTTATTGTGTATCAGTAAAACAGTAAAGGATTTAAAATCGATTAAGTTAATTATATTATTTTTGAAAGTGCTAATAAAATTGTATGTTTGCGACACACCTGCACAGAACACTTAATCAATTTGTCAAAATCGTAATATAAATTAGTTTTCAAATCGTTATAAATTTAATATACTCCCTTAAAGCTTCTTTTAGTGTAGAACTTTTATGTCACACTTAATTTAATAGTCAACTTGATGAACAAAATGTATAATGTTCATCATAACAAATTCAATTAACACAAATTAAAATAATTTTACATCCCTCACCATTTCTGCGCCACGTTCCACTATAAAATTGAACAGTATTTTACAACGCCAGATTTTTCCCAGTTGAATTTAATTAAAATTCGATATTTATGGAAAACAGTGGACGAAAGTGTACCGCACACATGACAGACTTATTTCGCACGCATCGTATGAAAAACCGTGTATTCCAACAGTTTCGAACGTGAATTATATGAAACCTGACAATCGGAAAACAAATCTGTCAGGAAATATGTTGTGCACAAGGCCTTTTTATGTAACAATCACTTTTTAAGTAGCGAATTTCAATCACTGCGATATCTTGCACCGTCATAGGAGAATAGAACCATTAAATATTTCCTACAATGCTTTGATGCGCCCGATTATTTTCTAAAAACTTGCAAAAGCCATCGCAATTAATGCAGCTTGTAATATTACACGGCAGCCATTAATCAAAAACACTAACTAATTCATAGTTAGAAGTTAGGAGAATACATGAATACGATACTTGTTACATTGGAGAAATTGAGAACATGTGCAATAAATAGTTCAATGGCTTCGTGTAATTAATTACAAGATTTACGTTAGAATTAGTTAAGTTTTAAATAATAAATTAATTTAAAACGCTTATTTACTTTAGTTTATCTCTGGTAAACTGGTATGCGGTATACCTTGAATACCAATTACTAAAGGACAGGTGCAGGCTCCGGTCCGTGAGACTTTATAAAATCACGTCGGAAAAATAAACTGAAATATTGCTAACTATTTGTTATTTATTATACAATAGTTATTAATTATTCTGAAAACAAGAACGACAACAGGCATTAAACAGAATAATGCGCAATTAGTATTCATCAAATGGCCAATTAATGTTATTTATATATCGAAAGAATTTTGTAAAACTACAGCTTTATTGTTTTTTTAACAAAGTCATAAAAAATACATGTGACATGACGAACGGACCCCTTATGAGAATTCCTGATTGTCCGCGATAAAGAATCGTAAGAGATTTTCAATATCATTGCAACCAACAAATCACTTTTAATGCCGGCTTTACGAGAGGGTTGAATATCTGTCGTTTTTCATAATACGCGATAAAATCCCTTGTACAAACCAATTGTTATCTGAGGTTTGATTTTAGTGAGTTTGCTTTTCAGATATAAGCTGTTGACTCTTGTGCATATCCGTGCTTATCGGAATTTATGTGGTCGAGAGGTACATCAACAAAAATCCCCCCTGATCGCGGTGAATTGTGTGAAAAACAACAAAAATTTTAATGGCCCGAATTACGGATTGCGGTTCTACCGAATTACATCGGGGCGCCTTTAAGAATCATAATTTTTGTTACCTGCAGGTCAAAAACTTGTTGATGCCAGGTGTGTCAGGTATTCATTGAGAAATTCACTGCCAACAAGATATTTTATCCCGATAAAGAATTCAGCAAATGCCTCTTTCATTAACTGCGACCATTTAAGGTTTATAAATCGCGAGATCATATGAAAGATCGTTCTGGCGATAATTCAGTGGCTGCAATTAAAACGCGCATGAAGATTTGCTAGAGGTAAAATGTAGATTAGCCACGGCCAGTGAAAAAAGATCGTGTAATTATTAACCATGGTAGCACTATAATTGGTTAATTATTACCACCACTAGTTGTTTTTACGGACTTTTTCGAATTAACGATGCATCCCCGGGTGCAGACTCGCTGAGGGGACAACTAATCCCCTTAATCTTGGAAACGCGTAACAATTACTCATTATGACGTAATAATGTCCTCAATTAAATAATTACATAGGGGTTGATTAATTTAATTTGCCCGGCCCGTATTATTCAATTTTAAAACGACGCTTCGGCTCATTTGGAACGTGTTTATTTCATTCGGGACGCACAGAAAAATGGTATGTCCAAGAATATCGAATAGAAACGATAAGTAGTAACAAATAGGCAGTCGGTCCGGCTTAAAATCTTAATAACGTGATAAAAAAGCCGGTTAAATGCATAATTCTATTTACAAATATTATCTCCGAAAGTGACGTTAAATATGTTTTATGGCAGTTTAAAAACCCTCTTAAGTCAGATCAATGTGTTAAATGTGCGTTTTATCAAATCCCACTTATCACAAAAGTAATAAAACCACAGCTTTTAATTTATACAATGCTATATCTACTATGTGTCTTTATTAATTAATTTACTATTCTAGATCCAACTAAGCATGATAATTATTATGAATAATGTAACAAAAAGCTAGTTACAATATATTTACTAATTGTCTGTCAACGCCGTAACGATATTGACTTAAAATGAAGAGGGTGTTGTTTGGCACACTGTTTGTGTGCTTAAATAGAAAACAAATGGACAAATATATTTAACAAAATGTTAAAAAGCTTGTTCCTATTTACGGAACACTCTGTTTAAACACGGAAATACTACAATGTAAATAAGACTTAAAAGGTCAAAAGAATAATCAAATACGAACTTTTAACGAATAATGTGGAAGGGAGCCTTATATCACGGCATTATTTATGGATCGAAATTATGTGTGCTGTTGGATGTGAGAGGGTTGAAAAAAATATGATCGGAAACGTTTACAGTTAAGTGGATGATAATACCTCACTCGCACTGGACAGAATCGACGGGGTAATATCAATTTATTATTCTCAATATACGTAATAAATGAAAATTAGATTAAAACGGCAACATTCCTTACGTTCGAATTTTTATTATTCAATTCCACAAATTTATTATTGCGATTTAAAACCGGAATACCGACGGTCGTGATTGACAACAACAAAAGCTGTTGTAATGCACGTAAAGTTTTGAACGTTCGATGAATGAAATTTTGAAAGGGAAACACGTTTATTTGTCTGAACGGAGTTCTCTGGAAACAAGTTAAGTTTTATTATTAAACCGGATCTAAATTAATTAATTTGAATTTTAAAGTAAAAAATCATAGTGATAAATATTTTTTAATGTATATTTCAAAATTAAATATTAAATAATATTCTTTTATTTAGTTAAATATATTAAATTGTCGATATTTTTAATAATAATAAAGGCTAAAAAATATATTAATATTTTCTTTATTATCACAGTGATAATATTAAAAAATATATTTTAGCTTACTTTTATTTCAAATTACATAATAATATTTATTAAATATTTTATTTTAGGGACATTTCTAAAAAGTAGGATTGTAATTGGAAATAGAAACGTAATAAAGTAATTATTTTTTATTATTCAAAGATATATACAATAATTGCTCAAAATTATTTTAAATATTAATGCAAGTAATGCACGTAATGTTTTAAACATTTGATGAATGAAATTTTGAAACACGTTTATTTGTCTGAACGGAGTTCTTGGGAAACAAGTTAAATGTTATGTCGATATTTTCAAATATATAAAAAATATAATATTAAAAATATATTATAGCTTTACTTTTAACTCAAATTATATTAATAATATCACTTAAATATTTTATTTCATGGACATTTCTAAAGAATAGAATTATAATTAGAACTAGAAAAATAATAAAATATCTATTTTTTTTTATTACTCAAGGTATATAAATTAATTGCTTTTTCAAACTCCAAATTACTTTAAATATTAATGTAAATAATGCACATAAAGTTTATAACATTTGATGAATGAAATATTGAAAAGGAAACACGTTTATTCGTATGAATCATAGTCATAAAAGAAGATAGGACTGATATTACCATATATTATTTTTTTAATATGTATTTCAAAATTAAACAATAAAAAAATATAATATATAATATTCATTTATTTGAATAAATATATTTATTTAAATGTCAATATTTTTAAAAATAATAAAGACTAGAAAAAATATTAAATATTTTCTTTATTAATTATCACAGTGATAATATTAAAAAATATATTATATTATTAATATAATAAAATAATTATTTTTTTTATTATTCAAAGATATATAAAATAATTGCTTTTTCATACTCCAAATTATTTTAAATATTAATGTAAGTGATGCACGTAAAGTTTCGAACATTCGATGAATGAAATTTTGAAAGGGAAACACGTTTATTTGTTTGAACCGAGTTCTCCGAAAACAAGTTAAATTTTATTATTAAACTGGATCTAAATTAATTCATTTGAATTTTGACGCAAAAAATCATAGAGTCATAAAATAATAATCATAGATTCATAACAATAAAATTCGACAGAATTTGACTTTCAAACAAACGAAGGAAATTTATGCAAAAACTTGTATCTTAGATGTCTCATAAACGGTTCCCAGAAGGATTTTTGAAGTTTGACTGGAGTTTACCGTCAATTAATTTCTTTAATTTGAAAAAGTATTTAAGCCTTTGTTTAAACTTACTGTTTCTCATGCAGAAAAATCAGCATAATTTTTTTTGAATGAGTATAGTACTAAAATTTATGTCTACTATACTTCGGTGTTTTATCAACAAAATTTAAACACTATAATTTAAACATTTAAATACAAAAACGCTCATAAATAGAAAGAAAATATATTACAGTTAACCAGATTTAATTAAAACCGTCGCAAATGTGTTTAATAAAAACGAGTGTGAATTTTACTGATTTATTAAAAAACAATACAAAATGTTGATTTTAAACAATTGTGTGGGCAAATTGTATGTAATATTGTTTATCCCGGTCATAATAGATTTCAAAATGTGCAACAACATAACGTAAATTAAAAATAAAGACAATAACAAACTTTGAACAAAATTTGGAAACAAACGAGTAATAATAAAATGAAATATGAATGTTTCTATACATTCGCATGCCACAAAAAAACATTATTTACTGTAGAGTAAAAATTGTGTTTGTTTACAAAATCATATTTTTGATTATTAAAATTTATTAAAAAAATTTTAGTGAATAATTAACAATGTATGAATCGAAATTCGGCGTTTTCATTTCGATCCGAAACTTATTTACACGCGAGCGTTCCAGATAAATTTTCCAACTTCGTCATCTATCCGAAAGAATTTTCGCGCTATCAGCCACAAAAATAACATCGTCGCCGTGACCGGAAAATTCTGTATTAAATTTTCAATGTCCCAAAACTGTTTTTACCGAAAGTAATTTTGCGGGACGAAGTCCCAAATCATATTTGATCGAACTCTTTAAATCCGATCCGTGCATCGGTAAGTTGTGCAAAAGTGTTCCAAGCCGGGGAGCAATGTGTCGAGGAATTCGAAATTGCGCGTCCGGACGCGTCCGTAGAAAATTGCTTTCAGCAACGTGACAATTCGAATTAACACAACAATCGCCGCCAGATTGTTAGGTGCTAATGCGACTTGTGTGAACCGACAATTTTTTTTTTTTTTCAACTGTAAATAAAAGTAATTAGGGGACGGAACTCTTACCAGCTTCGTCCTCAACTTTAGCACAATCTCCGGGACATAAAAAAGCACAAAAACAAAGCACTAGAAACAGTCGCGACACATTGTTTTTATTGCCGCCGACAAAGTTTAATGTGGACACTTGTGCCATTTTCCCTGGTACGATTTGACGATTCGGGCAAAACGGCAAATCGGGTGTACGGAGAGACAGAGACACTCAGGCCACAAGCGGCATGCCCGCCGACCAGTGGACCACAGCGGAAAAACGTGGACGGTGTTAACGTGGAAATCGTCGGGAAACGCGAGACCTGAAACGCCGCAACGAGTGCGTAACTTACACGGATGGAGCTTTCAGACGCACTTACGATCCAACGGACGTATCGCCACTGCCGGCGCTTACATCTAAGCGTGCGCCCGGCCAATAGCTGCGAGCCCGACACACTCCGAACGCCTACGAATTTTCAGATGTTTTTGTTTAAGACCGACTGAAAACTGCTGAAGGAATAAACAACCGTCACGATCGGGATCCGTCCAGTACGCGGACCTTTTGCACCGTCACCTTTGACCGGCGATCCGCGGACGCACGGTACCACCCGTGCACACGAGGACGACGAGGTGTTGATTCGTTTTAATTGTTTCGCCGTCTTCGGCATCCGTCAATGTCTGACGATTAGCCGGGGCTTTTCGGCGGGATTTTATGCGGCACTCGGGAATTTACAACGTTCTCAGCTGCATTCGACGTGTTAGTAGGTGCTCTTACCGATACTCGATGATGAACGATTAAATTCAGCCTAATTTTGGACTTTCGCTTTCGAAATTATTACATCGCTAACTGATTTAATCTTCTCAAAACGGATTTTATTACATTTGTTTATTTTAGTTTTTCGTCAAATCGAAATTTCCAATTTAAACAAAAGGCTAACAAATATTTTAAATCTTTAATGAAATTCGTCCAATATTTTGTTAAAATATATCACGGACCATTTTAAAAATTACTTTTTTTGTAATTTAATAATAGCTTCATGTTTATTTTTCAGTATAAAAAGCAAACTATTTTAACGTTTGATTCGAACGTATTTATTTATTTTTATACAAATCATATTTTATTTTTTTTTTTTAAATGTGGATTTCGAAATTAAACATTAAATAAAATTATGTATATATTTGATTAAATGATTAAATATATTATATTGTCGATATTTTAAAAATAATATTGTCCAAAAAAAATTACAGTAATAATTAAAAATATATTTTAGTTTAATTATAACTCAAATTACATTATTAACATCCATTAAATATTTTATTTCATAAAAATTTCTAAAAATTATTATTATTATTAATTTAGAATTAGGAAAATAATAAAATATTTTTTTTTGCATTTTATGTTATTATTACTTCTTCATATTCTAAATTTATTATAAATATTTCAATATGGTTTTTAAAAAATACTTATTTTATAAGCAAATACAGATGATGACAATGACTAATAAAAATATGTGTACATACTGTTTTAATGAACATAAAAAAATAAACTTTTAACATATTGACATTAATACATGTGTTTTAATAAAAACAACATTTTTAAATATCTTAATGGAACAGATCAAATATTTTATACTTTAAGAATAAAAAAAATATATATATAAAAAATGTTTTTTATCTTTTAATTTTATTATTTATAAAAATGTTTTTAATTAATTTTATTTTTAAATATATTTTATTTCACTTCCACACAGATTAATTTAATTGTCTATATTAATAATTCCTTGAATATTTTATTTCATATAAACACTTCATAAAAATATAATTAAAAATAAAATTTTAATTATTTTTATTTCTATATATACAGATATTATTATTATTATTATTATTATTATTAATTTATTAATTTTTCTATATTAAAAATTTTTGTTGGAAATTTAATTCTATCTCTAAAATTTCTAAAAATATTTTTATTTAAAATGACATTTATCACAAATAGATTTAAAAAGAAGCTGAAAAACTAAATATTATAAATATATTAGATATTAATAATATTAATTGTTAATAATAACTAAATATATAATATAAAATTAATTTGCTTATTTGTTTCTTATTGTAACCTATAATGGAATTGTCGTCGATATTTATTATTGATTTAATAAATTAATTATTTATTTTATAACTGTTCCAATGAGAAAAATACTATTCTAGACATACTAAAATTAATATATTTTAAAATCTTCATAAAATTGGTCAAATAATTTGATTTGCTGATATTTTTTGTAAAGGAAAGCTAAGCTATATAGGAATATTAAAATATTGGAGATATATAATATTTAAAAAATATTTTAAATTATTCATTTTTTTTTACGTTAATTAAATTTGTTAAACAATTTATTTCATTTTTAACGTGTTAGAATTATGAACTAATAAAATATACATGCTTTTTAAATTTTAAATAAAAATTATGGTTTATTAAATTGAAAAATAAAAATAATTAAACTGCAAAAAAGTTGATGGATTTTTTTTTTAATAGTGGCAGTATTAATATTTGTAGTTAAAAATTTGGATACTATAATTTACGAAAATACAAATATTTGTTTTTCTTGGAATCGCAAGCGAATTGTATTTTACGGACAATATTACAGTTTTATTTATTTTGTGTTATTTTTTTAGCCGTTCGGCATTTATAACTCAGTTACATTACAGAAAACTGTATCAAAAGTGTATTTTACGGTGAATGTGGGAAAGCCACGTTTTATTAATTTTTCAAACATAATATGTCCTTATTATGCTCTCATTTACATTTTTTTTACGTCTCGTTGAAATCCGTCCAAACTGGTAATTCGTTAATGGTCACATAATCGTGTGAAAGCGGTCAGCACTGATATTGTTCACGCCTTGGCTTCAGCATTACAAGCTCCTCCTTTAAAATTTGCATTTAAAGATGTCGACATTCGCGAGACTGGTTTATGAATGTGTGTGCGTTTTTTTTAAATGTATTTCCCAATGGCAAATGAAGGGTGCAAACAGCGTTGAAAATAAGAAGAAAAACACTTAAGATATATTTGTTTAAAGAGCCAATGATTCTCGTCGCTTCTCGTAGCTAAGTTGTTGTTCATTTTGTTTTCGTGTTCCTTTTGATGCCTTTCCCTTATTGTTGAATATTTTGTCGACAATAAATTCGAGTGCGTATCTCATATATTCCGTTTCGCACCCTCGGCCCAGACAAACACATAACTCTAAATATCAAAAAGTCGCCACCCTTATTCCTTATCTGTGGATCTCCCGACGTCATTTGAACCTTAATGCCGTGATTTGTCGTAGAAAGTTCTCCGCACTGATTAAAATCTCCGTAAAAATCCTCCATAGTCATCTGCTAAATTAATGGCGCTAGAAAGTGTGTTTAATATTCCGGATGCATTCCCTGCTAGGATCATTAGTTTAATTCATTTAGTTTCTGATTTATTTATCGGATTTAATTAGACGATAAGAAAAATTAAATGTAAAAGAACACACCGCGACCTCCGTCGTCATAACGAATTAACTTGTTCCATTCAACGTGTCCCAGTACCAATAAAAATCACACATAAACGCACAACAATCTCCATAAAAATGTTTTGATGCGTAATAAATGACAATAGTTATTTATGTATTTACGTATATAGAAGTGAGACGTTAGAAGTAAGACAGTGCGGACATTAATGTGATGACACTGTCTTATTAACAATGATTTATTTTATGCAGCAGAACAGAAGTGAGATAAATGATCAGTCTTTCATTTATGGTTATGGGTCCTCGTATTTCCCAGATAAAAATGAAAGGACTTTTTATTGAATTGTTTGTTTCAAATAACTTCATAAATAATAAAAAGTGTTGCGATAAGAATAACAATTTCGGAAGTTTCCTCGCTCGTAACTTACATTTATAGTTTCAAATTATGGAATGTATTAGAAAAGTATAAGTTTTTTTTTCTCCTCCGTGGAACTCAAGTAAAATTTTATTAACCGCGCCGTAAAATATATATGGGTTTAATCAGAACCAACTCATCCATGTAAACCTGATACCGGCATAAATGAAGTCGCAGAGTTGAGGCATTTCGCCTAAAAAATTAACGGTTGCATGCGGCTTCAAATAAATATGCCACGTTCAAGACTCTCGAGACATGCCACTGTTACGTACCGGAGGTGCGGATTTAAATTACTGCAAATGCGTAACTGTTTCACGCGTACTTCAAGATCGCGGATATTAATTATGCTGCATGGAATCGTTGGTATTTTAATCTGACGTTTTAATCGCTAAATGCTTTTGCATTTTTAATAATTACACGGCGCTGACTATAAATTACAGACATTTTTGATTTGGAATAACAAAATTACACACAACTTAATCGTGTGACCATAATATATCGAACGTAAATGGATTAAAACAAATTGATGACAAAAAAATGATTTTATAAAACAGGCCAACAAAATAAAAACAGGAAAAGGGTAAACAGGATGCGCCTCTTATAATAAATAAGACATGCAACAACCCATTAAAAGCTTTGCACTTCATTTGCGGCTTTGTGCCACTAAAAATAGCAGTGCGACGTGAAAAAGTTCCAATGATACGGGACTGAATATAAAAAGTTGGCACAATAAAACTGGAAATGTTAAACTTGAATTAGAGTGTCACCGGCAGTCAAAGGAATAGAAATTCCGTTCAGATAAGAGAGGCAAACTTTGAAAAACGACCGAGGTCAGAAATGTATGTGATGTTTAATATGCAAAAGATTGTTTCGCAGCGACTCACAACCGGGAATATTAAATCCCGCGCTTCGATAAAGTCTATAGAATGCAGCCACTAACACCGTGTTCCAAGAAATAACTGTTTTATTGGGAAAACTGACTTTCACGGGGCGAAGAACAAACATACAAACAGTTTATTTCATCCGTTACGTTCGCATTCTCAATGGAAAATGTTGCAATAAAACATGGAAATGTATGTATATTTAAATAACTGAGTTTAAGGAAATAATAATAAAAAAAAATGACGGGAGTGCTTTTGCAGGAACCTGCAACTTAGGCATCCCGTTATCAATTTCCAAGTTCCTTAAATTTGAATAATTTCAGCTTGCAATTAAATTATTATTTACAGTTTTTTAACTGATTTGCACGAATTCACTTCATATGATTTTGTGTGAGGGAAATTCACTTTTTTACATTTTTAATTTAATTGGTAATTGTGGTTTGATTTCCCTGATTATCCACTGAACTAAATGCTGATTCAACAAGTCTGTGCAAGTGCACATTTCAAATTCACCTACCTGATAAAATGTTTAATGATTAAATTAAATCAATTACTTTTATAATGTCAATATTATAAAAGTAAAATTATTGTTTTTATTAAAAAAATTGGTTACAATATAAAAAAATTTCAATAAAATATTCATTTGGTCCAGTAAAAGTAAATACATAATGTTAAAAGAAAAACTTCAATATCAGAAGAGATACAGGCCAAGTGTCATTTTTTTAGGTGAACTCTCAACGAATCACTGATATTTAATTCATCTTAAGGTTTCTCTCTAATTTATCAATACAAGTGCAAGTTCTAACAATATAACAGTTATTCGCCCCAAAAATATTTGAAAACAATGCCTACTTTTACCAGTACTTATGTTTATTGCTGGTGTTATTTAAAAAATTGCGTACATTTTTATTTTTTAATTAACAAAATTATAGCAACTTTTTACGTCTTTGATAGCTTTGATTACTTAAAGAAATATTTGAAGATGGTTAGTGCATAGATTTTCGTTCGACCCCTATACTATACTATAACTATAAGAAAAACCTTGATTTCTTCTAAAATTATGAAAGTCCTATTTTGATTTAATTGGGATTACATATACTGCACCACAAACAGTGGGGACCCAATTTACCCAAACTAATTTTACTACAAAACTATAGAAAAAATCATTCTATAGATTTTATATGGAGCAAATAACAAACAACAATTTCTCTAAAAATATATTTTACAGTAAAAAAAAAAAATAAAAATTGTTTGCTAATCTAATAATCAGTGTTGCCACACCTAGAAACAATTCAAGTACGAATTCGATGTTCTATTAAATTATTAATGTCTTCTTGGAGAACATTTCCCCATTCTTCTAAAGCTGCGGGTATAAGTTATTCTGTGTTGCGAGAGATATTTTGACGAGCTCTAATTGTTCTTCTAACGTTATCCCGTAAGTGCCCAATTGGATTAACTGTCCGGTCACTCTAATTCGGTCACACCTTCCATTTCCAAACAATTTTTGGCAACTCTGCTGGTATGTGGAAGAGCATTATTCTGAATAAATAGGAAAGAATCCCCGAAAACAACTATCCAGAGGCTTATTACAGGATGTAGCACTAAATCCACATTGACATTGATATGTTAGTGATTGTCTAATGGGAATCAAACGAGTCTTTTCACCAATCATAATGCCATCCCAAAACATAACTCTCCCTCTTTTATATTTGGGGATCGCCGACAGTCTAATTGTAGGCCAATTCTGTTCTCATCCGAAAATCACACATTTTATTCAATTTTCATGCTTGTTTGTGTGTATATATAAAAGTAGAAAAATATTTTTTTACTTCATATGTAGATATAACTGCTACACATTTTATTAATTTATAAGAAAAATCAAGATTAAAACAAAAATACCTACATATATTATTGTAGATGATGGCCTAAGTTGATACATGAAAAGTTTTAAAATGAAACTATAAGAAGTGCCTTAGATATACATACCATTACTAACGTTCATGTAAAAATAAAAAGGGAATAATCCCAAAATGTGAGATAAAAGGGAAAACTCTTTTCGGCAATAATTCATGATAAATTTAAGTTCAATTTTTTGAAAAAGAGTAAATTAGTAGTATATTCATTATTAAGTTATTCATCAATTTAGAGGAAATCTCAAATTTTGGAAAATCATCAAATATGCAATTTTTAATTTTCAGAAAACTGGTGTTAAATGATGAAAAATACAAGCGTAAAACGATGATAATTAAATAATTTCCTTCACATTTGACAAAAGACAAATTGAGTTTGTTTTATGGTAGGCGCGTGAAAGAGTAAAAAGTAATAATAATAATTTTGTGCGTGTAGATAAGTGAAACTGCGAAGGTTGAACAAACATTGGGCCCTACGCAAGGCGATAATTTAGTCCCGTCCGTGTAACGTACGTTCATTGCGTCTTTATTAAATTTATTTTTAATTATAAAACCTTGTCCCTACATAAATTAAAACACACAAAACACTATGCTTGGCTAATTGCCTGGCTGATAGAACAGAGCAAACATAACCATGCCTCAACAAATCTACTGCTATACTCCCGGCCTAATGAATATTTATATCGTGTTTGGATCATTTGGTGCGATTTTGTAATGCAATTTATCTCGGCGAGTGAAAATTTTCCCAATAATGTGCACTTGTTAAATCGATTGTATTTGGAAATTACCCCGAACAAATCAGTTCGTAGGTAATTACGTTTGCTTCGGGTTTAGATCCGGGGCATTGGGAAATATGGTGCGAAATATCTTGCTTTTAAATTTCCACTGCACATCACGTGAAATTGCCGTTTCATCTGTTTAATTGGTTTGTTCCCGTTTTGACCTTACCTATTACAGGTGGGGTGGGGGGCTTAATTTTATTAGAAATTTTGTTTGAGGTCGTTAACAGTTTTTCACGTGCTCACCTAAAATAACTATCACAAATAAAATCGTTTGTTGTTGATAGTAAATATCATGCAAACTGCCGAGAAATATTTTAAGATTCCGTCTCGGGCACCCAAAACACCACAATTCAAATAGAAATTCTAAACATCCGCCCCATTTCACCGGCGCATAAACCAGTTAACGAAAATATATATTTAGAATAGTGTTCGTGCCGCTAGTGAATAACAGTAATTATATCGAAAACAACTGGGGGTCGGGTTTTAATTTTTTAACACCGTGTTTGTTTTCGGTAATTACGGTTATCAGTTCCACGGATTTTCGCCCCTCATTGAAAATCCATTAACTTTTTCCCCCGTTTAAGTGTTGTGTCGAGTACTGGAATATGCAGTAAAACGTCGACTACCGTTACTGTTACTCGCGGTTTGCGAATTCGCTTGTTGTCACTCGCTGCAAAAGGATCCTTTTAATTGATCTAAAAGCGTGTTGCCTGGCCACTGTTTGGTCATAACACGATATTTCCTACGTCTGGCTGGATGCAAAAACGTCACAAAATTAATTATTTCCATTCATATGTTAATGTACAACAGAAAGCGGCACTAAAAGGAAGCAATATCTGGGGTATTAATCGGTGGTAAAACGTTTAGGAAATTGCCATGGTGAATGTGTTGTACATAAAAGCAAACATGGAAAAAGGCTAAACGTTGTGGCATTCGAAATATTTGCCAAGAAAATTTCTTGTGTAGTTTTAATGCTCGCTATTTGCATGCCTTTTTACAACCCTGACCCAAATCGTTAAAGTTCATATTTTTAAAATTGATTTACGGCACACGGATAATTAATGTCCGTCGAAATAATTAAAAATCCGTGTGTACAGATAAAAATAACGTGAACCAATCGATAAACAGCTAACAATATTGTTAGGGAAAAAATTGTAGAATTATCCTGACAATACGTCGAACTGAATTCAAACAACTATTTGGACAACGACAATGGAAAACAACTTGAAAATGATGAATAACAAGCACATCGTATAAATTTGTTGACACTGTGAATACGTCGAAATGTGCAACATGTAAATAGAAACCTATTTAAATACTTGTTCAATATTTTAAAGAGACAAGTACCGTAGGAATGCACGTATGACATTATAAATGAACAATAAATTTCCTGAACCGCCGCTGAATTAAGTTTATTGTGTTCCGCATATATTTAAGTTTGTTTACGTGGCACGCTCACTCAATTCCAATTACTGAAATGACATCGACAATTTGCTAGTCTGACTTTCAAATAAAAATGTCGGAGGTTTAGACGTGACCGCAAATACGAAATCGTACAAAATTCAGGAAGCGAATCCTATTTCAGGGTAATGTCTGGGTATTATTCCATTGTCAAGTGTTCAATATATATATTGTGTTTACAAATAATAATTGGAAATTTCTGAATATATTTTAATTGACTCCGAACTAGAGTATTAAATTACTTTAAAACATTCAGTTGACAAATAGTATTGGTTACCACTTCCTGACTTATAATTAATACGTGTTCGTAAATCAATTAAATCCATCAGAGATTTTACTTGATATTAATAAATAACTATTAACTTGTCTTCTAAAATTAAAGCACTTTTTCAAGATGCTGTCGGATTATGAGATTATCTCTTATTAAAATTTCACACTTGTTAAACCATTAAATCTCACTTGAATATTTATTGGACGATGATTGGCTGCAACAAAGATGCAAATTTCAGTATTACGCCTGAAAAAATATAAGTACGGTGTAGTTAACATGATTAATTAATAGTTTCTATATAGGGGCGTTATTATACTTCAACCAAGAGGTTATTACTGCTAAAAGTTAAATTTATATGTATATGTATATTTTAATCATGTTTACGTTATATTTCATTTAATTATATTAGATTATTACTGGTAAAAAAGTTATATTTTAACCACATATACATTAACATTACAATACAATTACATTAATTTATTCGTAATATTTCTATAAATTATCTTTTCAAAATGCACTAAAAGTTTTAAAATAAAAATAATCTTTTTAAACCTTGATAGAATGATTTTGAAATTTTCTTATGGTAGTGTTGTGGTATAAAATTTATACGTAGTAAATTTGATTAATTAAAAATTTATATACAGAGTCTTACTATACTTTGAACAAACAGATGATTTCTGGTAAAAAAAGAGCACATTTAATGAAAATTTTAAAATAATTGTCAAAATGCACAAAAAATAATCCTTGAGAATGTTAATATTTTGATTTTGAAATATTCATATGGTAGTATTTGAAAATTTGTAAAATGTAATTAATTTGATTAATTCATAATTTGTATACAAGATAGTTATTAAGTGAATAAAGAGTTTATTATTTTTAAAAAAGTCATATTTTAACCACATTTACATAATACTTCATACAAAAACATTTTGATTAATTTATTCATAATATTAATAAGGAAATAACAATATTAAAATAATATGTTGACTTACTCAAAAAGTAAATAAATCCATTTAAAAGTCAACAGATGTTTTGATTTTGAAGTTTTCTTATGGTAGTATTTGAAAATCTCTTTTAGATAAGTCCTTACATCGGCACAAGTCTGTCTTGACATAAATTTATGTAAAGTAATATTTTGAAGCCATGACGTACGTCCCATTATAAAGAAAGCAACCTGTATATTTCTATTTAAAGCACACCAACAAATATTCAATAAATGAAATAATATTTCAATTTCTACTGTTTATTTAATTTCGAATATTTACGTTAAATTATAATATATAATAATCTGGCTTAATAATTTGTGTTAAATACAGATTTCGACAGGTTTATGATGGATTAGTTTTAGGCTTTTACCGTTCTACATAAATGTAAAATTCAATTAATATAACTAACATAATTTGCATTTAGAATACGAAATAATTCAATACAGACACCATTTATTAACAAACAACCGTTTTATTGAAACACTGAGAATTAAATATCGCAGCTTAATTAAGGACTCGATGTTTAACAAAATCACTCGTATAGATGAAAGCAATTAAAAGTTTAATTGATTTTAACCAATCAGATATACCTGCAAGCTACGAAAAAGTGGAAGGATCCGTTTTATGATTTCTCATCAAATTTATATCCTAGAAATTGTTAATTGTGCTTTGTGTACTATGTTGTTTTCTAAAAACTGATACACAAACACTTAGTAATAATTTTAAACACATGTCGATAATGTTTACCATCAGTCATGTTCAACCGATAAAATATTAAAAATAATAAAAGAAGTTAATTATTGTTTGATTAAAAAACTCCATCAGGAAGTAAATAGACTTTTATCTATTAACAAGTAATTATCAACTAAATGGTTTAACATTTATAACTTGTTCTCGATTTGTTTTACAATAATAAATGCGACTCTTTCGAGTCGCCTTAGTAAATTACCTGTGATGACTTAATTTGATATCAGACTCACTGGATCAATTCTCATCTACAGCAAGGCTCTTATTTCCAATTCTTATTAGTAATGAAATGATATGTATCGTGTTACCAAAGTGTATAATAAACCTGTTTTGATATGCCAGCTATATGAAATAAATTGGAATGTGTATATTGATAATAATGACATTACTTTGATTATTTTCTGTGAAACGGGATTCCAAAAATTCAGTTAGTTGTATTTAATAACACCATTACCGAGTTGCAAATAAATAATTCAGAAATGTTATTAATTTGCATAGCTGAACACTGGCTGTGCAACCCTGAAAGGCCTTTATCCCCTATTACCTAAAACCCGGTTTCTATTTAGTATTACTTATAATTAATGAGAATTGTTTTCCAGGTAAACTATAAAGGCCCGTAAGTTCCTGCTCCATAGCTCGCATAGCTCACAAGCAAGACGAGTTCGAATAGTTGCAAGATGCATATACCTGTGTGCTCCTTGTAGTGTCGCATCGCACAAAATGCCTCGCAATAAAAAAGCCCTAAGCTCGCGGATAAAGTCCGCATTAACTTTAACCGCATTCACTCCGCGGCATATGAAGTTTTCAGGAACACTGTCCTAAAATTTTATAACGGTTTTATGAAACCGTGCTCTTTTTGAGGTCAGACACAAGAAGAGCTCATTATCCCTATGAGAAACTGCACTGTTGCTAAGATGAAAATGTAAGCCGATATTACGATTCTTATTTGTCTTATTTCCAGCCAGTTTCGAATTGTTTAAAATTAACCATTATTATTTCTTAGTAATAATTCAATGTTAAATATGTTATAATATAATATTAATAGAAATAATAATAAAAAATTCCACGAATCCTTCCTGTTCCATTATTTACAAACGAATAGAAAAGTTATTAAATTTTAATAATAGCTATTAAATTAAATTTAATTATTTTTTAAAATAAATCAAGTTTGTTCATTTTATTTTTATGGGTTATTTTTAGAGGAAATATCCACAAAGTTATTTTATTTATATATAGTACCAGTCACAAGTAAAACAATAAAATAAAAAAAAGGTTTTTAATATTTTTATTAGTATTTAATAGTGTATCTGCTATTTTTTATCACCTCTTGACATCTTCTTTTCATGAAAGAAACAATGTTATCAATACCTTGCTTCTTGTTAAACAGAGTTCCAAATAATATTAATAGCTTCAAACAATTTATCTGAGTTTAGGATTTTCTCTGAGTGACCTTTCCTCATTTTAAGATTTATCATGTCCCATAAGTTTTCTATGGGGTTTAGATTGGGACTATGGATTGCCCACTTCATAAGATTTACATTATTGGAAAGTATTTTATAACTTGCTGTTTCGGATCATTATCGGGTTGGAAAATATACGAAAAAGGCATATTTTCCTCAGCTTACGGCAGCATACAATTGGTATGGATGTGTAAATATTGAAACCTATCCATTATTCCATTCCAAACCCAGAAAATGAGTCCCACACCATTATTCCTCTACCCCAGTCTTTAATTCTTTCCTTGGTGTATTTATGATTAAACATTTTGTTGACTGGACGTGTAATCCATCGAATCCCATCTGATGAAAATAAATTAAATTTACTTTTATTAGAAAACAATACGGTTTTCCATTTTTTTTCAGACCAGTCTAAGTGCTCTCGTGCAAGTTGTAATGAAGGGTCTTTTTCCATGTAAATTATTTTGTCTTAGTCTTCATCTTGTAGTGCTGACAGACGCCCCCAATATTTAAACTTAAGATCTTCGGCAGTTTTATTCGGCTCACTTTTGGGTGCTCTCACAATCATCCGATCGTCAGTATTGTTGGTTTTTTTCGGTCCTCCAGGTTTAAAAAGTGGTGCTACAGTTCCTCTGGTATTAGAAGTTCGAATTGCTCTTGGCACATTACCTCGATCTATATCTTATCTAACTTTACTTAGTATTAACTAAACCTCTTATGAATAAGCTACTAAAAACAAACTAAAATTAAATAATTTATAACTGTGTAGCTTTACTTGATTGTTCAGTAAATAGAAAAATCAACCCTATAAAAACGGATTATATTTAAATTCAAGTGTGATATGAGGTACACTATCTGAAAAAATATGGTTCTTTAATAACATTCTATTTACATATGTTTTTATTAAAAATATATTTGTTGCTTTACTTTTGACTGATACCATGGTTCAAGACGAAATTGAAGCCAATGGAAATCAACCCCAAAAATTTGCTTTAGGAAATAAATAACTATTGAGACTTTTGTATTATGTCGCCACTATAAAATTTATAAAAATATAATTTACTATAAGTCGTAAATTATATTGTCACGTGATAAAATGTGTTCGTTCCTCTATAATTTTTTCAAATTATTATTTCCTTACTGTGATCATTATTTAGTTATATATTAGCTGTATATATGTGACAATTTCTTTTATGAAATTCCTTTACAAACGTTGACAGTAAAACTTCTCAATTAAGGCCCATATTCCTGTTCTTATTAATAATGGAACGACAAGTGTCTGGCTACTAGAGCCAATAATAAACCAGTTTTATATAGCATTTTAATAGTTACTTTCCTCGTTAAAAAATCATAATTTATACAGTGCACCAGAAATTATTACAACTGTATACGTTCTCTTTATATAACCGCATTTTTTTTTTTTATTTTATTCTTCTGAAGGCATAAAACCCGAATAAAATGTTTTATTTGCAATTCTACGAAGAAAATACAGATAATCTTTAAACAATAGTAACGTAATATGTAATTCTAGAAACACGTTTATTAAATCTTGTATGATGGCAGAATTAAACTTGCCATATAATTTGCATCAATATTTCATATACATACCTACCTGTATTCATGAACACGATCGATTGAAATGGAACATGGTGTTCATTAAGGAAGGCAACAATAATCCTTCATTAATTATTTTCCCAATATTGTTGTCACAATTCCAAAGTCACTGACTTGTTAGAAGTAACATCGATTAATACCGTGACAGACGGAGTAGATAAGAGGAGCGTATTCTTCATTGGAAATAAATTCTAATTAAATGATATAAATAAGATTACGGAGTTGCGTATCGGCTCCGAAAGGAATTTTACGATTTTATTGTTGAATATTGGACGCAACAACGATTTATTAAGACAGCCACAAATTTATGTGGCTTGTTTTGGATACGTTTACACTGGTTTGATTCGATAATTAGGCAACGTTGAGTAGATAAGACCGTCGATAATAATTAGTGAAGATAATTGAATTAAGAACTATCAGAATAAATGTACCGTCTTCAAATTAAATAACATCCCGTTTGCGGTCGTAAAATCATAAAACTGAAAGAAAGGAAATGTTAATTCAAAAATTTCACGTTTAATCTAGGTGGAGGTGAATATAAAATCCAATAAAATATTTGCTCTATTTGCCTTGTATAATTGGGTGAAATGTAATTTCGACTTCCCCCTAATGAACCGAAAAAAGGAAATGCCTTTATCTAAGGTAAGTGTTACAATTACGAATTTAATCACGCAAGCTCCAACGGCATAATAACAGTTTTATTATCACAATTCGTTTAAGTAATCTCGCACGTGCATTTCAATTAAAACACGCCGAGCACCATAAAAATATATTCAAGAAAATTGTCACACGTGTTTTACATTCTGCTGATTCCACAAGGATATTATCTGCAATTTATCGCCACGACCTCTAAGTGAATCTTTAGCAGTGCCATCCTCATTTTTACACGGAAACCTGATTTAGAAAGAGTGATAATTATTTTTTTATGCATACAAATTCCCGATTGATTTTATCAGAGTGAGTGAGCCCTAAAAAATTTAGTGTTCCCACCAAGCGAAGACTAAATCAAAGGAAACCTATAAATTAGGCAACTAAGCCGAACTACTTCTCCAATAACATAAAATAAACATCAGTGGCATCCCATTGATAAATCCCCAGTCTAACTTTTAAGTTGAGTTTCTTAGTTGTTCCGCGGTGGAACACAACCGTAAAACCTGTAATATATCCTGTCATTCTAAACACGTAAAGTTCGTCCTTATCTTAATCTAATCAAGAACTAGCTACTTTTGGAGTAAATTTAGATATTATCGTGTCGAAATTTACCACTCAAATCATCTCCGGGAATCTACCACCGAACACGAGAAGATTGTATGAATGTTAATCGGTTGAAATATGTTCAGATTCGAGTTGTTTAGTGCATAGGGGGATAAACCCAATGTGAACAGAACTAATCCCCGGTGTTCAGAAATTTTACTACGCGGTCAAAAGCACGATAAATTCCGTATTATCCTGTAATCGAAAGCGAATGTAGCAATTTGTAGATGCTTTTCTTACCGCACAAAGATCAATATGTACATATTTTCTTAAAACGTAAGCTTTGAGGATTACCTATGGTGAATATAAAAAAAGCGTATTGTACATATTTTTTGTCGGACTTTTAATTTCCCTCCTCTTTTGACCCACAAGAGATGTAAGTTTTTACGGCGCATCTTCCAAACCGGGAGAGATTTTAATAAAAAAACTACTAAATCCTTAAAATTTAATATAAACAAAATTTTTTCAGCCCTAAATATGCTGCAGATGTAATACAACTTCGTAATGTCGTCAAATCCTATAGAGATCAGATAATCTGATCTGGTCTATATTTTTCCTACACTGTGCGTCTTTTGAAGAGGATAATTCGAATTATTATTATTATCCTTATATTGTATCAAATATATTATCAAAATAAGTTTTTATAAACAACGTAATCTCCTGTATAAATTAGACAACATTAAATCAACAACAGGACTTTTAAACTTGTAATAAAATTAATCACCAAATTCCTTCGGAAATCAATAAAATAAAATTAATTAAAATCAAAAAAGAACAGTACTCGCTTCCTTGACATTCAAAATTAATGAACGAATAAATTCTTGATCTATGGTTCGCCATTCTAAGACTATTAGCAAGATCTCCAAATTTTGAAGCTGGTAATTTCGAATGTAAATTTGTTATTGAAAACGGTCCAAACATGTTCAATTGGATTGCAATATGGTCAACCTGGAGGTCTCTGCATCCGAGTAATATCATTGATTGAGGAAATTCACAAAAGAAATGCAATGTCGTTTATTTTTATGTCTACTAAATATATAAAAAATACAAAAAAATAAAATACTTACGGTCTAGAACGGCAAATATTAAAATCATATTACTGGTCAAAATAAAATAAATTTAAAATACTTCTAAATCTGTTTAATCTAGAAAATTCACGGTATCCATTTCAAAAGACATTCCATAAAAATTTTGTATTTGAGATAGGTCGAAAAACAAACAACTATTATATAAACTAATAATTTTGGCTCAAACCTAATTCCTCCTGATCAGCAGCTAGCAAAATTTTTACGTAACCATTTAATCAATTTAATTTGTTACATCGGCATTTTCAAAGTGGTTTTTTATGTAACATTTGATTCGTGCACATTACTGTGTCAACATTTCAACGATTTCAGGAACGTGTTTATTAAATATACGCGCTGGTTTCCATTGTCCAGGTATTCTACCAGTCATCCTGTAATTTGAAAGAATGCCTTTGTGACCGAAATCGTCAAATCGTCGAAGGGTCTGCCTTTAAATCTATTGATTCGATCAATAAAATATCACAATGCCTTTGTTTAGTTATTTTGTCAGCCCGGAGCAGGTATTACTTAAAGTCAATCCCTCCACGTTTTTTCTACTGATTTGAATAAAATAGATTTACCTGTTTGATAGGAGGAACGGTGTTTTGTTAATGGCAGCTATCGATATTAAATCGTTTGAAAACAATGGAGTTTTTATTTGATATTTAATGTATCAGACGCTAAAATAGATTAATTCGTGGCGTAATTCAATGTAAATTAAGCACCAAGGTTCCACACATTTAATACAAGTCGCCTAAAAAAAGGAAATTGAAATATCAAGTTATTAATTCATTTGGAAAAGCTTGGAGATTATTTATCCGCACCAATTTCCCATTTCAAGTGGGTCATATTTCAGAGCCGTCTTCGAGTAATGTATTTTACGAAAACTAGTAGAACATGGAAAAATAATCAAACAATTGGGGAAGTTAATAAAAGCAGACCGAATGCCGTTTTCAAAGATATAATTCACATACAATATCTCTTCGCGAGTCTGAATACCATTCAGCGCTCCACTCAATTGAAATATGAACTCCGAAACCGGTCGTGTCTAATGCCATTATTACCTTCGGAGTAATTCAAGGGAATATATTAAGATACACTATTAACATTCGAAACGTTCACAGGTGGTCGTTCAAGAACTAGCACTGTCACTCACGGAGCAACTTTATAGCACTCCAATTTGACTTTTATAATTTAATCCGTGCGGGAAGACAATATACATAGAAATATGTAAATATGGTGTCCGTTTATGTCGTTGTAAATTACTTTTGATGTATACGGAGTTGGGTTCGTTAAGACTGTCGGGGATATCATGAAATATTAAATATTTCGGGTCCATTCGTGACGTCTTGTTGCGCGTTTTAGTGTTTTATAGGTTGCGGTCAAAGGGCCTTTGTTAACGGGATATGTCAACATTTTTTTTTTCGTGATCCCGAATTCCAGTAAATCATTGGTGCTCTATTTTAATACCTTGTTTCATTTATTTTTGTTTGGCGACATTATACGGGAACGGGTGTAGTTTCACATCAGCATCATAGTTTCTTTTTTTTCCAAGCTATCGATCGTGGAAATATAAATCTATTCTGTATTTCCCTCGTAATAGCTCGGTTTGGGAAAGACCCGTTCGACTGAACAAAACAGTTCTTTTATTACAATTCTTTCCCTTCCAAAACATTGGGCAATTCAAGCTCGTGTCAAACTAACCATTATGATCAATAAACATAATTTCACACGAACGCCAGAAGGTTCAACAATTGCTGTTTAACGGCTCATATTTGTAAATGTCGTCTTGGAATAACCAAAGGCTGTTTACGATCAGATTAAGCCTTATTTATTACCAGTGGCTTTTTAGTTTAATAGAGTTTTTATTTACGTAACAAGATGGTCAAGTTCATTTATTAAGTTGCACTTCATAAAATTATGCTGATCGACAATTTTTTATAGATATTACTATATGATAAAGTGATATCAAATGAGGAGGTAAAGGCCAAATGCTCCAATTTTCTACTCTCGGCGCGTCAAAGAGTACGTTTTGAACGAGAAAAAAAATTAAATTTATTTTAAATTTGAAAAAATGCCCATTTTTGTGGTTTTTGTTTGAAATTTTTATGAAACATTTTTTTTTGTACTATATGTCTATTTTTATTCAAAAATTTTATCAAAAATAGTGCAATGAATTTATGAAAATTTAACAATTTTTATTAAATTGAGGTTTCATGTTTTACATCATAAAAAATCAAAAAATCAATATATTTTCATATATTTTTTCTATTCTTTTATTTTTTTTTTAGTCGAGAACTTGCCTTGAAAAAAATTAAAATTTCTTAGAGAAAAATTAATTTTAAATTTGAACAATACTGATTTTTGAAGCTTTTCCTTGAAATTTTTTATGAAGAAATTTTTTTTTCTAAAAATCATCAAAAATAGATTATAAAAAAAAAGAATTGTGAATAACGTAATTTTTCAATTTTGTAATTTTTATTATATTTATTAAAAAAATATTTATAATTTTTTCATGTTTTTTTTTAAATACTCTATTATCCTATTTATTAATTTTCAATAATTTACGAAAGATTTTGATTGAAAAAAAAAATCACATTTTTAATATTTCGTTTTAAACAATTTCTATTTTATCATCAACAATTAAAGTTGTACTTATTATAGACTGAATTTATTTATGTTTACGAGATTTCTGTTGTGCTAATTGTTGTTTCTATTTATATTATATATTTTTGGAATTTTATGATCTTGTTTATTTAAAAAAAATTGTTACATTTTTGTTATTATATAAATATTTGAAAATTTTATTATTGTTAAAATTTAGGAAAAAAACAAAAAGTTTGAGTTAATAAATGTGTTTCAATTGACCAAGACAAGTTCTTTATCATGCCTAAAAATAGAACACTTAAAAAAATTTATGAAAAAATTTAATTTTTTGATTTTTTATGATTTCATTAAAAATTTTAAAAATTACATTATCAACAATTTATTTACTTTTTTTTTGAAAATGCGCTATTTTTGATGAACTTTTTGAAAAAAATGGTCATATAATTTTTTACATAAAAATTTTAAGCAAAAACGACAAAAAAAAACATTTTTTAGAATTTAAAATTTTTTCTCTAATAAATCTATTATTGTTACTTAATAAAACATATTCTTTAATGAGCCGAACAGTAAAATTTTGGAAAAAATATCGATTTTTTCAGTTCTTGGCGATTTTAAACATTATATTTTTAAGAACTCGTCTTCCAAATATTAAGATAAAAAATGTACTATAATAAATCTATTCCAAGTATTTTATAAAACTTCATCTTGGTTGAGGGACATCAATGTTGAAATTAATTTTAATTTTAAGAAGCTCCGTTCTTTTTAATAGGTCTCGAACAATTTCCCGTTCAGTTTTGATCGGCGGAACTTAAAACTAACCCGTTTAAATGTTTTAATTTATCGACTAAATTGTGACCATTATCGCCCATTGAAGATAATCAACCACAATCCAAGCCTGAACCCTGGCATCGTTATCGAATCAAAGGTGAAATAAAAAAACAGGTATTTTTTTGTTCGGGATGCGTTTGGTTCTTATTGAATTACAAACAAATTAAATGTCTACGGTAAAAGTTCCCGTAGGGCTGGCGGTAATGGTGTTGTGTGGAGCCCGCATTCGGGCATACATAAACCATAAATCAGGCAGAATGAGAGGCCCGGCGGTAGCTTTGGTGATATGCCTTTGTTCGTTTCATCATAACCGCCAAAATGTGGGAAACCCACGACGACTCTCGAAGTATTACCTCGTACTCTTAATTAGCAACGAAATCTGGTTATATGGGCGTTTTGACGCACGTACAAACAAGTTATACCAATGTGCGTGTTTAAGGCATATTACTCGCGTAAACGGGGTCTTTTGCAATTCATTTTTACGTTGCAACATTAAAGTGGTCATTACAAGCGTCTTAAATTTGCTTGATTCCAATAGGGTGTCTTGTGTATGTAAAAGTGAGAAATGAATTTTGAAACACGTCAAAATATGTTCGTCCGCCCTTCACAACAATATTCCAACACGAACCTTTTGCGGATAACACATCAAAACGTGCTGAATTTGAAAGTCGCCGTTAACCCGGAACCCGTTTATTCAGTGCGCCGAGACCGGACAATAGAATTCGCTGACCGCAGCTGTTGCAGGAACAAAAGTGACCCGCGTAAGTGGTCGTGTGTGTCTGTGTGTTATGTGTGCCTGTGTGTGTGTGTGTATCGGCTGCAGCGGATACTCGGGCCCAAGGATAATCGAGGACCTGAAGGAATGAAAACCGTTCGCACTCCAGTCCCGACACTCGTGTTTGCTTAATCCGACGGACTCATCGGTATTCCTCTCGTGCGATTTTAGTGCTGCAACCTCCACTCCCGGGGATGTACCCATCCACTTCTATCAACCATTACCATTCACTTCGGTGTTCGATTGTTTCTCCTTCGGCATCGGACTAATACGGGCCTGATGTGTGTTGTTTTCAGTCTGGAATCAACTACGGCGATGGCTATTGCCGATTGTTGCCCGCTGACTGAGTGAATTAGATTGCAGGGAATCTAGGTGTGAATCATATAATTGCACGCATCCGGATCCACCGATTTGCCCCGACGTTTGATTGGTTAATTATTCAAACAACGTGCAATTAATAAGAAATACGGTAACGTGATCGGGATGCGAAATAGCTGGCAGAATCAATTAATTTGCCAGTTGAAGATGGAAACATTTTCTTATATAATTTAATGACCCTTAATAAACGATAAATTCGTTCTGCCTAATTAGTCAGATACTTGAAAAGTTTCCTCTCTCTAATTGAGTATGACACCGTTATTGTCAACTCCGCTTTGAGATATTCTTCCAATTAATTATTTTCTTATTCTTTTTCATTAACAAACGCGACAAGGGCATTGTTATTATATTTAATACATTCAATTGGAATTATAATTATTAAATGTAGTTAAGCGTCGAATCGTGATGAAGTAGGGGGTTAATGGACAGAGATCGGAATATTTCGTTGGAGGAAAATAAATAATTGTAAATGGAATCCTACTGTCCCTTCGATGTTTGCACAGGCTTTGTTTAATTAAGTAAAAAGGTACTTTACTGTTTATTTTCTACTGAACTAACTCACTGATACTAACTCTACTAATTTATATTTTGCTTAACTACTAAGTTGACGAAAGTGGACACGGTGTTAAAAGTTTCTGTAAATATAATATGATTTTTTAAACTGCTTCGAAAGTAGTGATGGACAGATTATTATTAATAATAATAAACATATAAATATGGATAAAAATCATTAAAACATTATTTAACAAGATATTAAATTAAGTAAAGGCAAAAATTGGAGAAGGATATGTTTATATTTAGTTTGTAAAATTTCTTTCTGTCTTTCTTAAAGTCTGAATTGGACCTGCTATAGAAAATAATCTTTCTGAATTTACATGGCTTGCAGGATAGACATTTCAGAGATAGTCTTTTAATTCTTGAAAATGTTGAATTGTCATTCCGGTGCTTAAATATATATCTGAGTAGTGGTTTAAGTTTGAGGATAGGATTTTATATAACTCCAGTTCTTGTTGGATGTTGTTGGTAGTATTAAGCCACTCGTAAACTCATTTATGACCTTTCTGCATGTAGCCACAGAATTATAATTTGTATTTCAGTGTATACGTTATACACATTAACACTACATCAATAATTTTAAGACATTTTAATGAAAATCTAACAGTATCAGATGGATAACTGATAAATTGCTGAACAATTCAATACAAACACATTTTTAGAGTCAATAGCATTAACCAGCAACTGACCATCAGGCACCAATTAACGACCAACTAGTAATGCTCCATCAATTAGTAAATTAACAATCCGTGAAAAAAATTACGAAATGGGTTGATATAAACTGAAAATTGCTTGTATACAATATTGTTAGTTATGTTTACACAATTGCATAGCATCAAACAGCATTTAGAAATACGAGCAAGTTAGAAAACCGCAGCTATCGTGAAATAGTAAACTAAATCGTGTTCAATAATCGACGATTACAATTAATCGTTTAAATCAAATCAATCACCAGTAGTCCGAATTAAACCAGTTAGAAATAACAAAACGAAAAGTAAAATAAAAACGAATTACTATTTTTGAAATCAAAACAAAGGACATATTTTGTTTGGTTCCATAACTGTATGGGATGTTCTAACGTTTAACTCAACGCTGTACATATTTTGATGGCATACAATTTGCAACAACAAAAGGACCATTGTTTGCACTAACACACATTGTGCGGAATATATGGCCGGTAATTGCGATCCACCGTATCAATTAATAAGTCGAGTAAGTTGGGGGGCGGAAGTTAAATTGTGAAGTAGCATCAGGAAAGTTAACGAGTCAACGACAAGTGTAGAACATATGAACTACGTTCTCGCCAACTTTAATTCATGGCTAACCCGATAAAGTTTTTGCAAAAGTGAAGTTGAAATTCGCAGGGCCGAAGTGTACTCCACTGGCATCGTTCCAGGAGTTTTCTAAGTTAATAAAACATGTTCAAATTAAATATTTCGCTGCATGACCAGGGAGTTTAGGGACTAGTTCTTTTTAGTTTTTGTCACTCATTATTAAAAAGATGCTGTTCCATTTATTTTCCTTTAGTTCGTTTTGTCTTTTCATTGCACGTTAGTGTGTTTGTGTCTGTCTGGCGTTTTAATTGTGTTATTAATAAACGTAATACGTATTTGGTATGTATCATGAGTTATATTTTCACAGCAAGTGGATTTTGAACTGAACCAGATTTTAATTCGACAAACCGCTCTTTGATCTCAAGTAGTTCAAACAACGCTGTGCCATGACAAGAAAGATTTATTTTGTAATTAATACTAGTCTTGATTGTATCATTAATAAAGGCTTATTACAGTTCGTGATTCAAATTGAAAACAAATATTTATGTAATTCAGTTATTGACAGAGGAATTCAATATGTATGAGTTTTAAATCATAAAATGTGTTTATTTCTTTACTTTAAACTTTGACACAAGATATTATATTAGACTTTTAGAATGATATGTAAATGAATTTAAGATATTTATAATTAATAGTGACCTATTTTAAGTGGTTTGGGTATTTTTTTATCTGCCTTGGAAATACTCAACGGTAATATATAAGGGAAAACTGCCATTAAACTTTTTATTTGTTTATTTCTTTTTTTGTACCGGGAGTAAAAACTTTCTACGCACCCTTTTCCTTAGTAAATACTTTTAGAAAAATTTCACTTTGTGCCCTTAATTCAATCTTCCCCTAAATGGTTTGAAATAGTCGAAATTAACCAATTCATTTTTATTTATTTATTTTTAACAAAAGATAAATTGATTTCTACACCTACAATCTGACGACAACTTGCTGATTATAATTTAAGATCCTGACGACTATTAAAAGTGCTTAGACTTACTAGGCAATGTATAACCACCCGTCCAGAATGGGCTCAAGAGCACATAAATTGGTTTTTAGCGTAGTACAGTCCTTTTTTCAGACGAGGTTAGGTTTGGTTTGACGAATGACAGCCGGCGTCTGAAGGTTTGGAGGGAACCAGGACGTGCCTCATGACCAGTTTTTCTTAAAGTAGTCGTGATGCTACTGGGAGGAACTGAAATGTTTTGGGGTGGTATTAATTCATGTAGCACATACATTAACGGGGAATATCTACCTCCAAAATGTTATCAGACCAATTATTCAACTCATAAGGCAAGAACCAGGACAAAATTTAATTTTTATGGAAAGATAATGTTCGGCTCCACCGCACAAAATGCGTTAGAAGAAGCAAATGTGCAAAGACTGAATTGGCCAGCGAACTCGCCAGATATGAATCCGATCGAGCACGTGTGGGATATGCTAGGTCAAGTAATTTTAAGGAGACTAAATCCGTCCACAATTCCTCAGCTGCTAATTGTAACAATTCATGACGAATGGGCCAACATTTTCTAAGAAAACATCAATAATTTAATTCTTTCAATGCCACGACAGATTAATTCTTAATTCACTGCTTCAGAACAGAGGAAGACACATAGAGTATTCTTTGTTCTAGTTTTTTTATTATTTTTCTTTTTACCAATGTTAAACCAAAGTAAATTAACAAATATCCTAAAAACTTTTGTAACAAAGCAACAAATTATGTACAATTAATTATAACATATTATTCTCTTTTATTCCCAAAAATATTAGGCGGTCCAAGAGTTTTAACGGTGTGTGTAGAGTAGTTGAATTTGCTTTTAAATTATTAGGAAAAATCAAGTTTCTAAAATACAAATAATTTGTGATAAAATAAAATAGTTTTATATAAAATATAACGATAGTTCTGAAAAATTTAATAATCCAAAAGTTAAATAAAAGTATCTCTATAATCTATATAATCGTCAATTACCACCAAAAATTTATTAATCAGATTATGCCTTAAGCCACACTGACATTTGAACAATTTCAAACTTTTTTTATCTGGAATAATAGTTCGGAAATATCCTGTGCATTATAAAATCTATTCCAAAAATTTCAGATTAAACCTGTCCCATATAAATGTACAATATCTAAAATGATTAAATTAAATCGAGCGATAGAAATAAGATTATAAAGTGATCGCTGATCTGTGGAATAGAGAGTGAAAAGTCAGTTAGTAACGATCCCAAAAAGAACCGTCTAATGGTCCATCTGGAGTAAAAAGTTGACGGGGCATCTCGCATCACCCGCCGGCATTTACGGCCCTGTACAGGGCCCCGCATTCCGCCGCCTAGTTATCGTTGCATTATGCATCCGAACGGTCGATCGAGGCAGATACGGTCTATTCATTAATTCAACTACAGCGGTAACTTACCTTCAAGATCGCCACGGCAATTGCCACTTACACAGTCGAATTGTTCTAATAAACCGATAAATCCTTTACTATATCGTCTCATTAAAGCGCTGAGCGCTTATTTCGGTGATGACTCTCTGCTAGTGGCTCTCCGATTTATGTCTCTATTACTATTAACCTCTTTTGCTGCACTGCGACTCCACCGACCATTATTTACAACATCTTCCTGTTAATTAGTCTGTATAATGCTAATAATATATTATTGGCTTTATTTATGACAATTAACTTCCTGCTTTTCTGAATATTCTTGTCAATGTTTCAAAAAATTGATTAAAATTTTAATTTTTTTATGTATTTATTTTCTATTCAATAACAAAATGAAATTACAAAAGGACAAGAAAAATTAACTTTACAAAGACTTATATTAATTATTTTAAAATGTAGATAAGAGGCTTAAAGCGGAAAGTAGCCACAACAAATTCCTCTTATCAGGCATATTGTACCAGCCATTCATCACAAAACTAAAGAAGACTTAACTCTATCTACCCCTGTTACGTATAGTCCGTCGTTTTGTAAAATATGTCTTTCTGATAACATTTCCTTTGTCTAGAAATACAACACCTAAAAATAATAGCCCTTATTGCTAGACAAATTTATTTATTTTATTAACGTTCAACGATCTCTTAAAACTATTTAGTTGTTTTTCTTTACTTTGGAACGTTCAACTGAATTATTTTAAATAAAAATCGAATTAATTCCGAACGGAAGATCTTCTTAATTGAGCTGAATTTGCAAAAGTTTTATATAATCGTAAATATTAAGTTGCCAGTTAATTGTAAGCAAGAACCTTTATTTATATGAGAAAGCCATTTTAAAAGCCATAAAACTGATAAAATCTTCTTCAACTTGCTTTACATCTGTAAAGCATTAAGACCTAGTGCCTCGATAAATGCATTCTGGAATTTAAAATAAACGTAACATATCAACTTTAGATCTTTCGTGTTTTAAATTAATAATTTGTTTTAAAACTTAGCTACCAGGTAAATCATTTCGGTTTAACATCAAGTGCACACTTACAAAAGGCGTGTTATGAAATGTAGCTAAATAAATCAGTAAGACGTTTTTGTTTCAGTTTACAATATAAACAAAATGTACGTGGGTAGTTAATTTAAATGTTACTTAAGTTTGCTAATTAGTTGTCAAGTAATCAAATGAGAAACGGCACTCGTATATCAAACATAGTGGAAGTAACAGGGTAATTTATTTGCCGGATAATCCAAAGTAAGTTGTACACATACCAGCATACATTAAAATAATTTAATCACTAATTAGTTAATAAAAAGTAATGGCGGAAATAAATTTAGGATATACACTGGCCCCCCATTAAAGTTTGGATTATTTTAAAAGTTTTTATCCCATTTAAGGGAACAACTCCTTCGTGGGAGCTTCCATTAAATTCCGTTTTAACATTCAGTTATTTGCCATATTACTTTTTAATTGTATTTAAAAGTGAAAATTTCAACAATTGTTCGAAACGAAAACAATTAAAAAGTCATGTGCGCAAATAATTTGATGTTTGCGAGCAAAACGAAATTCATCCTAAGCTCATTCCGGGAATCAATTCGTTTTCATATACAGTTCCGCTTAAATGGCCGCGACAGCGAAAAAATACGAGCAAAAAGATATTTCAAATAAATCGGCGGTTTCACGTGGAAAAACCTAGTGCAGAAAAAGGTGAGCTATAAATTAAAATTGCTCTGTTGTGGCCACAATTTAATTAAAGTGTTGGAGCACACTCTTGGAAACCGATACTGGAAAGTTTCTCGCTATATTATAATAATCCCGATGCAAAAGCCAATTAAAAACTTGCCCGCCGATTAACAAGGTCTGCTTGTCTTGTTCGATGAATGTATAATATTTGACAAGGAAACGCCGAACTACTGTGCTTCAGGTTTTAATTAGATCGATGTAATTAATTAAATTAAGATAAAATTGGTAATGAGGGTCTGGAATATTTAACTAGATGTCGATTAGTTTAGTAGCAATGTATTGGCTCTTTTGTTTCTTTTTATTATTCCGAGATATAAAGAGAAGTTAGTTATCTTCAGCGTTGTGTTATTTCAATGAGATTAACTAAATTAACATAAACTTTATAATTAATACTGCGGGAGTAAAGACGGTTTAAGTTATACGAATAGCAAACAAATTAACTGTAATTAATCAAGATGTTACTTATCTCCTACCAGATTTCTATTAAAATTTTCAATTATCATACCCACCGTATCATCTAGTCAGATGAAAAAGATAAATTACGCACACAAATCTAATTACAAATGAAAAATCACTTCTTCATTCCCACATGATTTTTAATTAAATTATTATACAAATTACGATGATTCAATAAAGGCTTACATATGTACCTGTCAAATTAAATGCTCAAAGGAAAAAAGAAACAGGTGCGTTACAATTCCGACGAGCTATTTGTTTTCACGTTCCGTTCAAAGAAAACTATCAAGTCAACAGAATGATCAAAAACAATGGGCGGGCATGAAAACAATTATTATTTTCAGGGCCGGACTTAGTGTTTAATTTTCCAAAGGCACACACTTGAATATTTAATCAGATATTAAAACATGTCCGACAACCCTTGAATGTAGCCATAAAACTGAATAAGTGACGTTTCTAACAATGCCATTACAATTTTAAAAGTATCTACATTTCAATATGACAAGCGCATGATTTATGAATGAGACTAATTCGAAAAGATTTTATGATACCGCGAACAAAAAAAGTACTATATAATTTAGTGTGAGTCTAATATTTCCCTTTTGTTAAGGATAGTGTCATAATAACTAATTCTAGATCCACATCGTTTATATATGGGGTAGTTTTTAATTTATTGCAGGAGATAAAACTATGAATACCATTCGTTAATTTATGGCGCTTCCTTAACAGTGACTATTTGGTTAGCATGGTTTGTTAACTGTTGTAGTTAAATTTAAATGACGCGATAGAGCAGTCCATTCATCTTTCAAAAATGATATCAAAATCTTTCTAAAATATACAGTAGTAGTCATAATTTTAACAATTTCCTAAAATATATTAAATATATGAGCTGTACTACTTCTATTGCTTTTTCTGTTAATGTTGTCTCTACTATGCAATTGGTCTGTCTAATTTTATTCTTGATAAAATTGTATACATTTTTATTTTTCAATGGACGAAATTATAGCAACTTTTACTTCGTAGTCTCGTATTGCCCTCTGTAATTTTAAATCGATTATTTATTGGCGGTTTTTTTACTATTATTTTTAAAAAATTTAGAATCAGGCCAAGTGATAACTATGAAAAAATTCAGAGATCAAAAACTGGAAAATGCGAATGTCAAAAAACAATTTAATCTTATCGTGAACTGAAATTAAAATTATTCTGGAGAAAACAGGACCTACAGATCTACAAGAAAAATCCTGATTTCTGCTACAAATGTGAAAGTTCAATTTTAAATTAAGTAGGATCCACATTTACTGGACCACAGAATAATGAAAAAAATGATAGTTCTGCTTATGTTAAATATCCTACAGAGACAAAACTACATAAAAAGTACACAGGGAAACATGGTGGAGGTTTAATTATGCTATAAGGATGCTCCAATTCTTCTAGCGTAACCTAGATCCATATATGAATAAATGTGCTTCAACATGAAAACGATACCAAACACAAATTCAAAATTGTTGGATTGGTAAAAAGACCAAAATATCAATGGTGCTTTGCCCGTCTCAGCCATCAACTCTAGAAAATCTAGAAAACATGGAGGATTGCAAGAGTGGGTCAAAAAAATCAACTATTTTTTTTTAACTCCCGAAGATTGAAAAATTTGTTCCTTAACATCTTTAAAAAATGCTCTCAAAATGAGTTCTCAATTTTAATAGGAAGGTCTTTCTCATCTCAATTTTCCATTTAAAAAAATTCTTTTTTAGTTCTGAATCTTATAGCTCGTGGATAAATAAATATTATAAACGGGTCAACAGGAAATTAAACGCTTTACAAGAAAGACCTATTAATAGATTACTCTAAAATCCCTTTAAAAATTAAAGTTTCTATTAATTATAAAGTAATATTTTATAGAATAATAATTCAGTAGTTTTTATAATACAATATAAAACAACAACAAATTAATATAATTTTAACAGTTCACATTAAATAATTTGGCTAAATATTTTAGCTATTAAAAATTACACTATGGTAGATATTATAAGAAATAAATCGAAAGGAATACACACAAATTTCAACTAATGTAAGGTTTATAATTAAAACCAAGAAATTTAAAGAACTTATTTGAGAAGTTTTGAATAGCGTGTGTAATACTTGTAATTTAACTGAATCAGTAGGAGTTTTATGAAAAAAAAAGTTAATATATTAGACTTTAAGCTGATTTTTTAAGCAGGTGGTCGTTTTCAATTTAATTTTTTTCACTTCAATTTCAATGTGGGCATGGTTTGACTGAATGGGATACTCTCAATTACAAACGTAATTTGTTTTGAATCGCAAACGTTAGATAAACGTCGACAATAAACTCGCATGCGACTGTAAAGTTACTGGGGACAGCCTTTCATCCGACTGAACAGAATTCTATCTCCGGAACAACATATATTATCCGAATCCTGCGGACACGTACCCTCATCTCCATGAGTTCATGATTACTGACTTAATCCGGAGTTGTTAACGTTTTGACTGATACAGATAATAAATGTGGAGCCTGTGGTCGGTACGGTCCGCAGTTCGGTTGCATCGAGTATCCAGGCACTTGTCACGTTTTGGCCGTGCGTGATTGAAGGCCTTCGCAAATATACAGAACGATGATGTCACCGAAGGGAATTGTCATGTGTCACTTTAGTCACTTACAGAAGTCCCTCTGATAAATTAATCCGCGATGCTTCTCCGGACCTCCTACGGCATTTGAATATATATTGTGTTCATGTGTTTAATGCATAAGTTAAATCGACTGTGAGAATTTTATTCATGTCGGTTTTTGTCGTGGAGGGTTGCTCTATATCAATCTTTCAAAGGATGTCCCGTCTTAAGTTCCCAGTTTTCTTATTTTTGAGAATGCATTATTCTTGTTTTTGTCCCTTAATACGTTGGGAACATGAAATAATTAATAATTTTATGGCTAAAAAATTAAATATTTCCTTAAAAATATTAGTTTATAGTATTCCTCATGTAAAAATGTCCGCTTAATCTGAAACCTAAGTGAGAAGACAAGACTGTAGATCAGAGTACAGAATAAATGGATTCGACTGTAAAATACATTAAGAAAAGTGGCTGATTGCTCAGGTTTCTTTATAATGCGTTCCAATTAAGTGTTAAGTTGTCCAATTACTTTTCGAGGGCAATATCTTTATTCCAATCTCTTGACACTGTTTTAAAAAAATTAGGATGGTTTTCATTATCTTCTCTTATAGTGAATTTAACATAACCCAAAGTGTTGTTACAGGAATTTATGATAGTCTGATGTCTCAGGACTGTAAGGTGGATGCTTTAAGACATTCCAACTAAGTTCTCGGAGCATTTGACGGATTTTCAAGTGTAAAATTATCATGGTGAAAAACAACTCACTTCCTGGCCAATAACATTTTTCAAACAGTTGAGCTATATATAAATAAATATTAAGTGTTTGGCCCTTCCCTTCCAATTCCCTCAAAACTTTAGCATGTCTTTGCTGTTCATTAAGACTCGTGTGCCCACCATTTAGGCAGTTATAGCTTTACTCAATGACAACCATTTGCTGTCGAATAAGGTAGGTAACCCACTTATGTTCACGACTCATAACTTGCTTCAAAGTCGGTTTGCAAATGGTCGATTAGGTTCTTTTTCAACAACTAACATCATATCCAATTATCCTGTTTTTTGTGTTTTAAAAGTAGGTTTATCTTGCAGGTAAAAAACTACAGCTTAAATTTTGGAACTATTAAACTGATTATTAAAATCTATTTGTTATTATTAAACAATTATAAAGAAAATGATGATTATCAATAATTGTTTTAAATTATATATTTTTTACTTTTATTTTTAGGTTTATTATATTTATTTGGATATGTTGTATAAACTTAGTTAATTTAGAATGATTTTGTTATAAATTCCTAGTTTTATATAAAAAATAATCCCTTTATTATTAGTTTACACACCGGGGACCAATAATTTGCACGGGTAAAGTTTAACTGCCGACAAAAAAACACCATTACCCAGTGCAAATTTAATTTTCTTGACATAAACTTTAATTAAATCGGATAAATAATAAAACACGAAAGACCTGAAATATTCATCTGGCACTTAAAGCAACAAAGGCGATGATTTTTACATTCTTCCGGCATTTCATACAGGAGACATTGCATATTTTATGATTACATCACTTAATGCCACAATAGGATCTTTTGACTTTGTCATCTATCTCGCGACGACGTCACATTAAGGGATGTTCGCCCTTGGTGCTTGGCGAGGCGCCCCGCTGATTTCGATATGAGGCTGAGTGAAAGACACAACCATCGATACTTAAGATTAGGACTGATGGCTTTAAATGCCTCGTGGAATGAGTTTAGTGATGGCAAATTAGGGAAAACCGATCAATAACTTGAATGTAATAAACTGAGTGGGTAGAAATTAAATTTGGAGTTTGTCTAAACTTATGCAATAAAAATGTTTTTTTTTATTGGAGTTAATTTAAAGTTAAAATTAGCACTCGGTTCTCGACCAGATTTGAGTCAAATAAATAAACTAATTGTAAATAACGTATAAGATATATTAAAAGAAGGAAAAATGTAGAATAATTATCACCTTAGATGTGTTTATAGGTTTATTTACTCTTAATCTATTGAAAAGTTTAGTACAATTAATCCATATTGAAAAAATTATCCTAATAGGAATATAATAGCAGACGAACGACCCGCTGGGTTGTATTTTTTTAATAAAACCCGGATTCGTTCCCACTCATGTTTACTTTGTACTTTAAATAGTTGTTTCCGACAACAAATAATCCGAATATCCGCTGACAAACAATTTTAATCGACAGTTTATTCAATTAAAAATATTTCAGTTCAGATAAAAAGATAACATAATTTTAATAATAGTAATAAGATTTTAGATAATCTAAATTAACAATTATACTTTACTTTTAATAAGAAATAAGTCTAATTGCATTATCTTGAAATGATAATGCATTAACAAATACAAAAGTTCCTAACCAAATAATTAATTAGCTTTTCCTGAAACTAAAGTTAAATTTCTTGGAGTACGATTGACGCGTCTAGAGAAATTTATCTCGGGTTGAAGTTAAACAGAATTGATTCGTTTAAGGCACGGAAATCCATCCGGTTTATCCAGGGAATCTAACAATTTATATTTATTGTAGCTTTAATATATTTTAAATTTTCAGATTATAAAACTGTAATAAAATATGATTTATTTATATCATCAACAAATTATTCACACATTTTATTATTATATATTAATACTTTAGAACGATATTTTATTATGACTCATTTAGTACGATTTATTTTAATCTGTGAATAATACAAAAATACTAGCATAATTCAGGCTGATATATTATAATGTTGAATAATTAAAAATGTATAATTATGCATTTAATATCAAATTTATATAAATATATAATTACTAGATAAACAAATGTGTTTATGTTTAATTAATACATATAGGTCAAATGGCTTCGATACAAATGTTCATCATTATCGAATATCATACATTTTAAAAATGTTAAAACACTATTGGACAGAACAAAGTCACTATATTAATGGAAAATTAATAATCAGTAATCATAATATTATTTTTCCAGTATCGTGTGACGCTAACAAAGTGCTCTAAAAGCTTGAAATTAATTAAGAGCTAACAAAGTCAACTGATCTTCTACGATTTATAAAGAATTCAAAACTGAAGTCGTTACCGCGCCAGAAACATAACAAATGCAGTAATAATAGCAATTAGTGGTTATCTCCAAGAAAGTCTTCAACTGTTTGCACCTTGAATACATAATTGGTCTTTTTGTCGGAGTTTTAAATTAAATTTCGCGCTCCAGGCCAAAATAGCCTCTATTTAATTTTAAACTGAATCGCACGCGATAAATTACCGCGGTGGTTACGGTGAATTTATTTAAATTTAGAAGAGAGATTAATTGAAAACAATCATGATCGACTGGTTTTAATGCCTCATCAATAGATAACTCGTTAATATTTTATTGCTATTTTACTTGTGCAGTTTTAAATTTAAAAAAGTAACGTAAATTTACGTCGAAAATGCAGAAAATTTCTGTCATTTCTATTTATTCGATCTTTGTTGGGGCTTGAAATGTTTGTAATTGAATACACTATCGATTAAAAACGTGGGACATCGGATATTCGTATTATTTGTTGTCGGAAAATCTATTTAAAAAACGAAATGACAGGGTTGGAAAAAATTCGGATTTTATTTAGGAACTCACCGGGATTTATCAGTTCTTTTGAAGTTCATGCACATACAATTATATTCTTATTAATGCGAAGGAGAAAAAAAAAAACGAAATACGTGGATTTGTCAATACTGAACAACAGTATTTGCAAAAAGGTAAAAATTTCATTTAAGATCGAGGGAAAGCAAGGATGTTTTCCCTCTTCCAGTAACATTGTTTAAAGAGGAACCTATTAAAATATTGCAAAGAAATAAATTGTGACATAAATAAAATTGAAAATTGTTAAATTTATGATATACATACAACAGTGGCCATAATTATAGAAACAACTTCTATCAACTATCAATTTCAAAAATGCCCTGTGGTATTCAATTAAGCGTACAACTAAAGCATTTGATAATATCGAAATAAATTAATCAGTTACTTCCAAAAAATTAAATATTTTCTGCAAAGATCCCAAGTTAGCGTGGTGGACCCATTTCCGTAGTGCAGTCGAAATTAAACACGAACTAGATGATGTGGACATTTCTGTACATACGGTTTGTCGTCGTTTAAGGGAGAACAACTATGCTCAAAATCCTACGAAAAAAACCGTTCATTTCGAAGAAAAACGGAAAGGCCCGCCTAGCGTTCGCCCATGAGCTTCTAAACTGGACTACCAAGTGGAATACAGTACTACTTTATGATGCAAGCAAGTTTAACTTGCATAATTCAGATGGTATCTGATAGGTGAGGTGTCCAAGCAACAAAAGATTCTACACGGTCGGTACAATTTAACATGGTGCTCACCAATACTATGTTACTGTATACGGAGGAAAACATGCCAATTATTCAATATGACAATGATCCAAAGCATACGGAAAAAATAGTAAAACAATGGTTCCAGGACAATAAGGTTCATTTTGAAGTGGAGTCCGAATTTTAAGCCTATTGAGAACCTCTGGGACAAGATGAGTAAGGAAATTCGATCCAAACATAAAGAAAAATTCAATTTTTGTGACGTAGACCCCCTTAGAATCATTTAAGCACAGGGATGTCTTAAACAACAATCTGCTTCTATGTATATAAACAAAAAAATATTATATAATGTGTTAATGTTATATTAAATAACACAGATTTATTCATTAAAAAACCCTTCCATAATTAAAGTTGGTGTACTACTGTAAATACTGTATAAATACAATAGTAAATTAGTATTATTTTAACAGTTCACATTAAATAAAAGAGTTATGACTAAAATATTTTAAACATTAAGTTGCTTTACTAATGACCACCACTGTATATACAATTTTTGTTTTCGTAAGATCTATACACAAAAAGCTATAAATAAATACACCGTAAATGATTTACTCTAATTAAGTACTTAATTATTTTATAAATTCGTTTATCTACATATAGTATGTCATTTAGAACAAATTTTATTTGTTCTTAAAAATTATATATTTTAGTTTAGTAGGAACTAATGTAACACAATTTCTGACAAATTTGCAAACCATTGTTATAGATAAATCCTGGATATTAGATAAAAATTAATCTTTACGTTTATTGCATTCTACCTATCACTTCAATTGAGATTGCAACAAATAATAAATAATTCACTTATAAGTGACATTAATCAGTAAAGTGCACTTATATATTTATTATTGTTCCATTTGTTTGTCTGTGTAATTTTTGAGACAGGTTCCATGTTCCTGGTAAAATAAAATTAATATTCAATAATATACTACCTATTAATACAACAAAGCTTAATACAGAATAACCCTCGTATAACCAGGATAAAACTCCCTCTTTGCCTACACGCCAGGTAGTTTTCGAAGGGGAGGCGAGTTCAAGGCGACATTTAACCACCGGACGTACACAGTTTTTCGTCAGTTGTGCATCTGCGATTTTAGATACGTAGCCGGTCCGTTCACTCACAGTAAATATGGGCAGAAGGAAATCGAACCGTAAACCGCCGCCACGTAGGAAAAACATCGAACCGCTGGACATACTATTCAACTGCCCCTTCTGCAATCACGACAAATCGTGCGAAGTTCAAATGTAAGTGTACGCTTAGTTTTGAGGGGTTATGTTGGCGGATGGCGCGCATAAAGTAAACAAGACGTTTACGGTGGTGTAATTTTTAATGTTTTATGTAGCCACACGCTTTACGACACCGAACGTAACATTTTAGGTGTACTTTTATAACACGTAAAATCGTTGCAATTGATCTTAAAATTCACATCCCCTGATTTATCCGACCGAATTAATCCTATGAGGTTCAGAGACAAACTAAAAAAAGTGCATGCTTGTTATTTAATTAAATATTTACTTGTTTTCAGGGATAAAGGCCGAAACACGGCTCGGATCTCGTGTAGAGTCTGTTTGGAAGATTTTCAAACAACGATCAATATGTTATCGGAACCCCTGGATGTTTATAATGATTGGATCGACGCTTGTGAAAGTGCTAACTGAGTTATTTTTGTAATTAGTGAGTGTCAAATTTATGCTTTTATTTTTTAATGACAAAATTAAATAAATTATATTTTAATGAACGCTTTTATGTATTATTTTCTTGAATTTAAGTTCCTATCCCAGAATAACAAATGGGATAACCAACACTAATATTAACATTTACAATTATAATATATTTATGATATAGTGAGGTTGTAAAAGGTGCCTCTATAATCCTCTTCCCGACAGAAGCAAACTGTCTAACTAGTTAACCCTGTCTTCTGTTATAAATATCAACCATGTTTGTATGAATAATAATGTTTTTTACATTGAATTAATGTAACTACTCACCCGTTTTTAGCCACACAACATAACAATCAATGAAGGATAAAATATTTTCCAATTTGGGCCACATTAAGTTAATAAAAAAATTAAGTTAGGTTGACCATATTTAAGAAGGTAAAATGTTGTTCCAATCAACAGTTGTTTTTTCTACTATACTATACTATTATATATATATATATATATATATTCCTTTGTTTAAAATGTAATATAATTTTTCTATAATTGATTCACTGATGTTTAGTAATGGTAATAAAAATTCTGAATGTGATCTCTGATAAAATAAAATAGAAATATCTGAAAACATAAAATCAAAAAATCACTTTTTCCAATTTGTAATACATCTATTTAATAACAAAATTAAGTTAAGTTGACCATATTTTATTATAGGGCAAAATGTTACAATCAACAGCTTTGTTGTTTTTTTCTTTTGTATATTATACTGTACTATTAAATTCCTGTTCCTTTATTTAACATCTAACATAATTTGTCTGTAATTGAATTTCTCTCACTGCTATTATTTAGCTGGAAGGTTGAAAAATTTATGCCAGAAAAAGAAAGTAGAACATAATAAAAAATTCTCTAAAGTCTGATAAATAAAATAGAATTATCTGAAAGCCTAAATGAAATAAATAATCAAATGACTGAAGGGTGATCTTTTCCAATTTGGATCACATCAAGTTAATAATAAAATTAAACTAGATTGAACACATTTTAGAAGATTCGAGGTCAAAATGTTGTTCCAAGCATATTTTATTCTTCTGTATATAACTTATTCGAATTTTTTTAACCAGATCTTTAAATAAGTCATTTCTTAAAAAAATGTTTACAGATAACGAGATAAAAAATGTTACAGTTTGTAACAAACCTTAGTCTACAAAAGCTGCTCAAAGTTTTCTCCATTGACCAGTAAGCAAACTTGGACCCAGCCCGTCTTATCCAATTTCATCGCACCTCCTTGCTGCTGTTTCCGGAGGTGCAAATTATAGGCAGGCGGTGTGATTCGTTCACGAAATTCACCGATATTTTGTACTTCCGTACGGTATACTTCGGTTGAAACAACAAAAAACTAAATCCCCGGGATGGGTCCACCTTGCCGTGGTCCTGGGGCCCAGTACCGCTCCACAAACCAGTGGCAGTGGGAAGCTAACGGATCCAACCCAACAAGTCCAATACATCCCCAGGAAGATCTTGTATCTTCTTCAGATTGGTCTTGCTCTTTCGAACTTAGTTGACAGGGGGCTGGCGTCTCACCAACCTTACGTCTTCTGGTTCATCACATCCGTATATGCCTTGGATATACGTCCGTCTTTTGGCTATGATCTTCGGGATCGGTGCCCGGTTTTAAGTCTTTTATAATACCTTTTCGATAAAAAACTAAATAAAAATTGTTTGGGTTATAATAATTGAAAATATTAAGAAGTAAACAATGCATAAAAAGTACAAAATTTCGGATAATTTATGAAACACCCTGTAAACACCCCTATTCAATTTATTTTGTTTCTTTGTTTAAAATGTGATATGATTTTTCTGTAATTGAATTATTTTCATTTAACTAGAAGGTTGGAAAATGTATGCTAGAGAAAATAGACAGAACATAATGAAAAATTCTATATCTGATCTTTGATAAATAATTAATCTAAAAAAATATCTGAAAGCCAAAATAAATAATCAAAGCACATTGATTTTTACAAAACGTTGAACTTTACTTTAGTGTCCTTATTTTTCATAATTGTGTTATTTTTTATATTATATTCAATATTCCATTCATACTAAGATAGATTTTCTTTTTTTCTCGGTCTAGGATGAAATAAAACAACTAAAATAATAACAACGACCTTTATACAAAACACATCATAGCATAAATTAAAACTACAACTAATCTAAATATCACGGGACATAGTACGAGTTACAAGAATGGATATAATGACCGCAAATAAATCTATTTTGACGATTTCTCAGCTGGTTTCTGAGCCACTGTCGTGTCTGTTATTGCCCATCGTCCAGAATCGGGATACATGTTTAAGTGAATTTCACTGCGATTAGCGTCTGACTGAAATAAATTTCGGTCAGATAATTTTAAGGAAATGTTGGCACCTAAGTGTGGACTTGGATGTGTGGTGGAGCCAGACAAAAAATTAATTATTAAAACTTTGTCGGCTAGTGTTAAATTGTCTTGTACTTCAAATATCTCTTGGGCTACCTTACGTTTCTCCTGGGTCAGACCACCTGCGACATTAAATTCTCTTAGTACACGCCCGTCTGATACTCTTTTAGGCTTAATCACAATATTTTGCAATATTATTGCTTTCTTCTTTGACGGCGGCATAGGTGAATTTTCTTTATCATTGGAAGGTTTGCCAGAAGAACATTCCATATTTTCTCCCTACATAATAAATAATTATAGTAGTGATTATTGGCAATGATCTCTTTGTACATACCTTGACTACAGAATTTTCTACTTTTGAAGATGACATCAAATTTTTTACAGGGGATTCCTAAAAGACACAGTAACGATCATATATAAAGACGATCGAAATATTTTTTCGTTAATATACATATATATAAATATAAAAATCACAAACATACAAAATTACAATTTCAATATGGTGATACTTACCATATTAACGCCTCCTGTTTGTTTATTAGATTCGTCACCAGTACCTGATAAAGCCAAATCATTTTTCTTAAAACTTTCAGCAAGACTTGTGAGTCTTCTTAATTCTGCAGCTAACATCTTAACTTTAGCTACTTTTCTTCTTCTGTCCATCAAAATATCATGTTTTTGTTGATCCAATTTTCTTTTAACTCCAGTCTTAACGTCGCAGGAAGCATTCTCTATTTTCTTACTCTAAAAAAACGACGAAAAACACCAGCTAGTAAGAAAAACTTACTTAAAATCCAAAGTAAAAGATAACTTACTTTATCAGCCGGGGATCTCGCATGTGTATCAGTGATTTTTGACTTGCTCACATCGTTTATTTTTGTCTTAACATCGTAGGGAGCATTAGTTCGCTCATTTTTCTTACTCTAGAAAAACGACGAAAAACACCAGCTAGTAAGAGAAATCCAAAGTAAAAAATAACTTACTTTATCAGCCGGGGATTTCACAGGTGTAACTGATTTGCTTGGTGTTTTAGTCACACCGTTTATTTTTGCAACGGAATCCGTAGAGTCATTAGTTGTGTCTTCATCCTCGTCAGAAATATACAAGTCTTCCTCGAGAATTGATCTTTGGGGCATCGCTGAAGTTGTTACACTGTTTTCAATAGGTACGTCGTCATTTTCGAATAATTGGGGCATTGACAAAAATTTTGGATAGTCGTTACATTTGGAATCTTGCTTCTTCGTTAGTTTTGTTGGACTTTTATTGGATTTTGAATTGGAGCCATGTACTGTTTTCTTTTTCTGAAAGAAGTAAATACTAATTAATACAATTAATTTTTATTGAAATATAGACGACCAAAGAAAAGATAATGCTAGACTCTTGTTGACAAGTTTGAATAACCAAATTCTTGTTAAACGAAATTTTTTGAAATAACTTACCTGAGGAGAAGGAGATTTGTGAAGCTGTTTAGAATTCACTGGTGTGTCTTCTTCGTCATCGGAGATAAACAGATCATCTTCAAGAATTGATCTTTGGGGCACTGCTGAACTTGATTTATTAGCACTATGTGGCTCTGTTGATTCTTGGAAACTGTCATCATTACTACTTGAAGATAGCTCTAAATCTTCTTCCAGTATATTAGATAAAGATAACGGTTGTGATACCTCTTCGACATGCATAGCTTCAGTTAAGGGGGGAGTGGGTAAGCTAGCTGCTGGTGGAGATTTCCATTCTGCATCACGCAGGCGCATGCTTCTATTTATTTCTGCAACGTAACCGAATCTCTTTCTTAATCTACCTAGTGGTGTAACTTTTGGTCTCTTCGGTGTCTTCTTCGGCAAAAAATATTGGGATTTCTTCTCAACGGTTACATCACTATCGGGTGAATATGCAACTGATGATCCCTTAAGATTACTTGGAAGTGACATGGTATCACGTACACTTGTAATTTTATCCGGAGGAGACGAAGTCTTTGACGTATTGCTTTTGCAGGAATGTGGAATTCCATTTTTGTCCTTTTCCTTAAATAAATCTGAGCAAGTAACACCTTTTTGTCTCATAAGTTCTCCAATCGACAACTTTGGCAAAGGTGGTCTATCAGGATCAGATTTCTTTTCGTTCGACTTTGAGGTGGAATTCTTCCGCATATTATCTGATCTAACCGACTGTTTAATAGCCTCGTTATGCTTATTAATCTTGCTATTGGAATTTGACAACCTGTCAGTTCTCCTGTCAATCATTGAACTTGGCCTTGTGGGTTGCAAGCTATGTTCGGCCAATCTCTCTTTCAAAATTTGGGCCTTGGTCTTCTTTTTTATTTGGAAATGAGTTTGCGCCCGTTTCGAATTCATCTTTGTCGTGCTCATGCTACTTTGGTTCATATAGAACATATCAATAGACGGATAAGTTTCGACATGATTGTTCAACAACGGTCTTAATTCATTAACCAATTCAACTACTGCCGGTGGATAGTAATCTAAGTTTTCGAAACTCAGACTTCCGGTGGCTAAAAACAACCCCACCAACTTACCAAGTGAGGACACCCAACCTTCTATATCATCAACAGCTACGTCGACGACTTTGTTCAAGTGGCATTTCAAAACGTCAACTTCAATTGGCTCTAAATAAAAGAAGCTCACTAGAATCTGTAACTTGACGTTCGTTTCCAAGTAACGAAAGTTTGTTTGGATGTTGTGCAGCTTGTCTTTGTCTAATATTGAACAAAAATTCACGGCCTGCCAAGTGTCCGTAGCAGTGTTGGACGCACATTCAAACCACTGCGATATGCACGACAGATCATCTGAGTCGTTCATTTTAACTAAATAAATTTGAATTATAACCAGCAATAAAAGGAATGAACCTACCTACCTAATGATGATGTTGTAAAATTAATATCGTATATTATTATTTCTAAACAAATTCTTTAATTCTAAATTTATTTCACATTATTAATGTTTGTTTTTTCTGGTTGGTTGTGATTAACATTGGTTAGCAGATTTGTTTAAGGTAATAGTGATTACTTGGTCATCGAATGTTTACACACGTGTTTACATTTAAAAAATATTATAATACTTTTCATCAAGTATATTGTCTCAACATAAATATAATATACAGGTTATATATACAGTGGGATCATATTAGTATATAATAAATGTGATCATGTTGTTTGCTTGTACAGAGGTTTTTATTACAAAATGTGGTGTGCTTCTGTCGCTTAGTAAGATGTGCATCCTCATCTAATATTGGAATGCAATTAAGATTAACAATGTTTGTATGTACGCATGCGTAGTAGTTCTAAACAAATTTAAATTTCCCGGCACTTTTTATTTACCTTGTCCAGCAAATATTATATATGTAACAATGTATTATTTACACCTCTATGGTCTGTAGACACACCCCTAATGGTGACTTTATAAAAGATGCACACAAGATTGTCCTTAAATATTTTATTCCAAGCCAACACGGAACGGAACGTGACACATTACATGATTGGCGGTACGAAAATGCTAATCAAAAAGTCACTCCACTTGCGGTGGAAAAGTTTTATTAAAATAAAATTTAAAGAAGTCATAAAATTATTATTCAGATTGTTGAGAACAAATAACTAAATTCAATGTATAGTGCGTCTTTTCTGACAAGCACATGTAAAGTAATTCGTATTACCTAGTTGTCGTAAACGTATCAAGTTAGGTAATGTTGTGAAATGGTTTAGCGGAATGTCCAATCCCTTACACTGGTCAATTCTGAAATTTGACAAACGACACGGGAAAACACGTTTAATTTCCCGAAACGTTTTGGGAATAACACCGGTACGGTGTTGTCAAACAAAAGAAACTTAAAAAGAGGATCCGTTCGAATTGACACTTATTTATACATGTGCGTCCACACAGTTGTATCAAAACATCAAGCGTTTTTTAAAGGATTCAACATTATAAAGGTTCTCTTTTAACAATGTCATATATCATCGTTACTAGTAGTAGTATATCTTGCGTCGATAACAATAAAGATATAAAACACACCTGACCCTCTGCAGGGTAGAAATATAGCCATTAGTATTCCACCTATTATTAACTGTTTCGAACCTTCGACAATATTTCTTTTATATATCGTCGGAGTATATTGATAAATTGTTTATATTTAATTCAGAAATTCCTGGGACCCCGTGATAAAACCCTCAGGTGAAGCATCTTTCATACGGTGGCAGATAAATTGCCGCATTGAAACTACCCACAATAAAAATATTAGTTTAATTATTAACACTGTTTTACAAATTATATTACATTACATTATATCATTTATATAATATGATAATATTCGACATAGGGACGGTTATTGAATATCTAGTTAACCTGAATAAATATAGTATATTGAATAAATTTTAGAGATAAATAAATATACAACGGCATTTTTAACAAATATATTATCAAAATAATTTTTAATAAACAGTCTAATCTTGTGCATATATTAAAAAAATTGGATCAACATACAACCTTTAGGTCAGTGATAAAACTAATACATATCACCAAATTTCTTGAGAAATTAATAAGACAAAATTAATTATTATAAAAAAAAAACAAAATATTAACCACTACATTTTTCCAATCAGTACTGGGTCGGTCTTGGTCTACAAATAGCTTCCACACTCATTGGCACATTCGAAATAGGTAAACTATGATATAATGTGTACCTTAAGGCGGGCCAAAAAAATCAACAACTAAAAAATTGGTTCCTAGACCCCTTTAAAAAATACTCTCCAAAGATGAGCTCTTAATTTTAATAGGAAGGTCCTCCATATCTCAGCTTTTCACATTTGCTTCAGACCCATATGGCAAAGTCTATATCTCGCCATTATTTGATCGTACAGAAAATTTCTATTTACCAAGCAAATAGAACTCTCTACAAAAAAGGTATCTTACAATTTTTTCATAACTCTTACTGTTTAAGAAATATCGGAGGTCAAATTTGAAGAATTTAACAAGAATTTCTTTTTCACTTCTAAGTTTACCGATACCTCATAAATATTATAAAATGTCCAATATACATTTTTGTAAGAAATTAAACACGCAACAAAAAAAGTCCCCTGTAGTTACTCGATTACTCTAACCAATTAGGATATATTCGCATTCGAATCCCAATGCGACCTGATTTTAAATTTTTTTAATAAATGTTCCAATTTATCCATGTCTTATCTTTTATTTCGGACTATATTTCTTTCTAGTCAATTTTTTAACAATATTTTCTTTTCATAATTTTGCTCTCATCACACTTCAATATCATGATTTAATATTTTTCAACGGGTTTATTTAAAATATAACTCAATTATAATTTTTTCCACAAAATTTGTAATTGAATATTTTTTTGTCTGGAAAATTTGAGAATTTAGTTTCAAATGTTGGTAGTTCTGTTGTTCATAACTTGTGATACTAGCGTCATCTGCTTTTTTTTCGAGCAAAATTTTTATAAATAAAGTTAAAAGAATATATATTTTTATACTTCTGTGTTATTTGTTATATAAATTATTTTATGAATTATTTCAAAATTTATTACTTAAATTGATAAATTTACAATATTTATTAAAAAACTAATAAAATAAGGGTACATTGGAATTCGAATGCGAATATCTTCCAAATGGTTAGGGTAATCCATTAACCACTGGAGACCAAACTTTGACCTCCGATACTTTCTAAACAGTAAGCGTTATGAAAAAATTGTACTATAACTTTTTTTAGAGCCTTCATTTGTCTACAAGAAATGTAAACAGAAATTTTCTGTACGATCAAGTAATGACGAGATATAGATTTTACCATATAGGACTGAAGAAAAACTAGAAAACTGAGTTGAGGAGGACCTATTAAAATTAAGAGCTCAGATTCCAATTACTGTAGCAAAATCTTCAGGAGGCATTTTGCTGTACTAATCAACAAACAAGTTAAGAATGAACCGACTAATATACGTTTATTCTAAATAAAAAGAAGAAGTGTAATATTTTGTATTTTTGTTTATTAAATATAAAAAAAGTAAAATAAATTTAAAATATGGCACTGACCGTCTACCGTTACAAATACTCAAATATTTGTGATCAAAATAAGTATTAGTTAAATTAATATTATTATAAAACATTTATGTAAAGAATATGTTGTAAATATAGATACATACTAATAACAGTAATAAATAAAACAAAATAAATTCAAAGATTGACGGTTTTATAACATACATAAAGTAATTTTTTAAAATTCATAAAATTCTCTCTGGCGCGTTCTGTTCCTGATATCAATAAAACCGTCATCGAAACACAAAGCCTTTTCACGGTCTTGTCTGCACATTCGCGGCACCAGTTCAACAGTTTTTGACAAGACCTTGACGTGACTCCTTATGGACTATAAAAATTTTCAGCGTCATCATTCAGTCGGCCCGGCTCAAAGACTACCCCACGGACTGTTACTAATTTGACGACCGTTTATTTAAATAAATAAACAATACGTTTTACTGTAGGTGATTTTCAGAAATGGACAACAATATATATATTTTTTTATTATTATTTAGCCGCATTGTCCTGTGCGTGATTCTTCAATTCTACATTTAATAGATATCGTTCGTTGGACATTTTTCTCGTATGTGGGTGTGGCCTTAATTGGCTAAATTTCTTTACATGGTCAATGAAAGTACAAAGGAAATTAATGGATGCGGTGAGATGTAGCAATTAAAAAACGTATATTCGTATATTTTTAGTTTAAATAAAATTAATGTGAAGCGAATTCATAATAAACATAATCTGTTTAATGAAAATCGTAAACTATTTGAAATAATGTTTTTCGATTAAAGTGCAGATAAATGTTGCGATTCATTTATTCGAACTTAATCGGCGAGAAGATTTAATTCATACAAAATAGGCGATTTGTTGAAAGCGACGGTTTGTACCAATTTGATCGTGTACTAATTAATAATAGTTAGAATTAACTTTTTGTTACATGACTTAAAATAATGTGTGTAATCAATTTAATTCAAAATGCGCGTCGGTACTAATAAAAACTTATCGCGGTTCGGACCTTATTAATTAGTTATGGACCACACAAAATTTATAAACCGGCCATTATCACTGATTGGGGATGTAATAAAATAATTAAATGGCAGTTTATTTTTTACATAATTTTGTAATTTTAAAAACTGTTAAAATTCAGGTTTAATTTGTTTTTACCTCTGTTGGAATTTTGCAATGTTTTTTGGTGAGAATAAATATGTTTATAAATAGCACAAAAACCTCAATTTATGATTGGAATAAATATAAATAAAAATTTATTATTAAATAATTTTAAAATTAGTTGCTTATCGTGTTTATGTAGTCCTTGCAAACAGGTAAAATTTAACTAAATGATAAATGATACATACTTCTATAATCTATATTAAATAATTTATATCCAGTCTATCCATTTCATAAATCAATAAGGTATAAAATATCCCAGTCTGCTGTGCATTTCGTAAATAAACATTTTTAAAATGAAATATGTGTTACATGTAAATATATAATTGATGACTCCAGTTCATCAAATGCAGAAATATCACAGCAACACTATTTTATTGCCTTACAATTTCATGGAAAATTAATATTTTATTTTTATTGCAGCGCACGAATTTAATTCCCGATTTATCTGGTTTTATTTAAATATATTTTTAATATTTTCCAATTTGTTTTTTATTAATTTAGCCAAATTTACCATAACCAGTTACAAAATTCACCACGGTTTTTGAGCTGTAATTTAAAACATTTTGTCAAATTTATTCAGTGATTTACAGTAGCGCGGGAACTGCCTTTGAAGTAATATATCAAAACGAAAACGCAAAACGATTTAGCACCGTAACCTTATATTTGACAAACACTTTATTTCCAATCCTGTAATATGTGCCTTGAAGAAAGTTGAGAACAAACAGGTCTATAAAAATAAAATCCACCCTATTTTTGCAGGAGGACGCCTGGTGTTTAGTAAGTTACTCTTTTAATAACTCAGCCTTCTCTTGTTGCTCCTGGCTAAAATGGATTTAGAGGTGACTGGGGATCAGTTGTTTACTGTACGTAAGGGCAACATATTAAATGAAACGAACTTCGGGAGTGTTAACGCCCATTGATAAACGAGATGCCATTTATATTTCGATTTCTTGTCTCAACCGGCCCAACTGATTGCTTTACAACTCTTTTCATTAAACTTAATTGTGGCCTACTAATTGAAACTAATTTAATTTATATCTTCGGCTTCCCGTAACTAATTCATCACAATCATATAATTAACGACGAATTATTTAACTAAATAACACAACATTTATTGATGCATTTCAAAATTAAAATTACCTTTAATAAAAAATACTTTTATTTCCTGATGGCACCATAACCGTTAATTGCTGCGCACTTATAACATGTTCTCGCCTATTTTATGGGCGATTGCTAATATAGCATAACTTTCCACAACAACCCAGTGAAATTTATTGAGATTAGTATGAACCTCAATTCGCAAAACGATTGCAAAAAGGCTAAAATAAATAGGACAAAAGCGTTAATAAACAAGTCAAGAAAATAATAAATAGCCCATAATAAAGTAAATAATAGCCGGAAGTAAAGAAGTGATGCTCATATATATACACTTCTCTTAAACTTTTTAAATTGTCTTGGTTTTGTTTTGGTTTCGTTTTCCTGTTTTACATTTTTTTGTTATTGTCATGACTTCTACTTCTTCGAAAGTTATGTGAGAACCTCGGGCAATCCTGAAATCAATTCTAATACATATTTTGCCTGGAATCCATTATTTAGGTGGATTATAAACAAACTATGGTATGGAAAGTTTTGTGGAAATTAATGGATGTGTTTTTTTTTAAATCCAGTAATCGGTTATACGAATAAAAATCATTTACTTATTTTCAGTTCCACTAAGGTTTGAGGTAAACTTTTCATTGCCTACATCCGATAAAAATCATGTTTGAACTACGGACTCTCCACTTACTTGGAATATTGGAAGATACGCGAGTAGGTACAACTATCGAAGTTAATTTCGGAAATACTTTATCATGTTATGTCCGGTAATTTAGTAGCCCAAAGGGCCGATATTCCGTAAACTTGTAATATAGGGGAACAACTTTAGCTGACCAATTGAGTTTACATAAAGTAGGTGGCATAAGATTATTTAAACAGTTGAACGGTTCAGTTGCGTACATTACTCTTGGGAAATTTGCAGGTATGGCAAAAGTTAAAAGCAGTTTTTATACAATTATTTCCCCTTTGTTATGACGGGCACTTTAAGTGGTCCGATTAGAGTATTTCAGTTGTTTGAATAAACTCTTTACGTTCATATTAACCGACTTTAATTTATAGTTACGTTGCGAGTGCAACAGAACATCAAAGATAATTAAGTAGGTATTTCAAACAATAAATTTTAACGTTTCAACAATTTAACGATGAGTGCCCTCCCAGGAATTACATTTATTAATAATGAAAATGTAATTTGTTTTCAAGTAGGTTGAAATCATATTGCTCTAGTACTGTTTATTTTAAGTGCAAGTAATTACAATGCGGGCATGTGAGAGCGAGGCCCGAGAATTGGCCCAAAAGGTTACGGAGAACGTGGATTTGATTTGCGAACGAAAAAAATGAAGCGTTTCGGAACGTTCCATTTAACTCACACATAGATCACGAAATTGAAAACATTTATGTTGACATTTTCATCCACGACGTGGCCCTCCAAATTTTTAAGTCAAAGTGGATTGTCAATTTGTGCATTAGGGTAAGTAACCTGCATCACGAATTCACATTCCGACGTCGTGCAGAAAATATTATCGCTTTTTAAGTTCCTTATTTTATTAAAATCGTCCTTATGAAATAATAATAAGCTGAGAGAATAAATGCTGTATATATTTGTAAATCCAATCTGAGTAGCAGCACAGTCGTACATCGAGATTTAAATTATTTATTAAAATGTCATACTGCGGAAAATCTCGGATTGGAGTTGTGGACGTGACAGCGAAACTTCTCAAAAATGCGAGAGCGCGGGGGCCCCGTTTTTCTTTACTATTTACTTTTTATTTTCCATGAATATATTAAGAATGATTTTTATGCGCTTTTCCTTCGAATATTTATTGAAAAGTATCAGTATTCCGCGCACATCGTTGTATGTGTCTATTTGACGGCTCCGGTCGTTAGAGGCCGCGATTTAAGGAACAACATTTGCAAATAAAAAATGCGTAAAATTTAATGTCGTCTCATTTCATGCGACACACAGACACTCGTAACATAAAGGAAACAGCCATGATCCCGGGCCCGAAATGTTTTTATGTGGATTTGATATAAGCGCGTGTAAATCGTAAAATGTAAGACGAATGAATAATATAATAAAATGATACGAAATGTGTGTACCTTCATAAGTCAAAATGCGGCCATAATAGAAGATCTTATCTTTATGCCGCATAAAATACATCTTTATAAATAACGAAATCACCACTGAAAGTTTCATGGTGTGCCATGCTTTTTTTTTCTTGGCGTAACATTAAAATTCCATTCACCACAGCAATAATTAACCTACGATTTCAAATTAAAAAAAAATTCTTTAACGCTACACAAGATTTTGTAATGTCTGTTTTATGAAAAAAAAAGAAAAAATACAGATGTCCAGGACACTGTTAACATTGGCGAGTATCTCGGAAACGGGACGCCCCCGGCAAGATGGCAGCTATAAACCACAGAGCGTGACGTAATAGAGTCGTTACACAGCAGGGCCCTGGTGGACCCATCCACTCAACCAAGGGTAGAAGCTCAAGTACTCCAATTGCATTACTCTTTTTTTATAAAATACCTCATGGGAACAACACTTACTCACAATTCTTCGTGTTACAGCGCATTTGACTGTATAAAACAAAGTAGATGCTTGTTGTTTGAAAGGTGTTCACCAGCCTTTTTACGGCCGCTAAGATTTAATTTGAAAGAGCCTTTGTTTATTGTCTGAAAGTGTATTGTATTTAAGCATAAATGCCTTACGACCACCGAATGTGACCTCGTAAAATCAACAGGTAATTAAACAATATGTACCCTAGCAAATTATGTTGTTAATAATGAATAAGTATTTATTATTTTCTCTTACATAGTAATTATTGTTTGTTAAATTTTCCTGACAAAAATAAATAATAAGATTAATTTCAATTGCACTGTGCTTCTTTTTAAGAAGATATATTCAATTTTCTGAATTAAATAGATTTAAAAATATTTTCAATACATCCACAGTCAAAGTGTCTAGGGAACAATTTAACATATGGATTATAAAATAATATAACTAAATATAAAAGAACACAGTGTATAAAACATTTTTTAATGCAAAAAATATATTTTTAATATTTATCCTAATTTTGGATACCCGTTAAACGGTGCGATTTACCCAATATTCAATAAAAATTTATAAAAATACTTTTATTATTATGGAAAGGCATCACCTATGTGACAATCAAAAATTAAGAGCAATTGGGCACAAGCACAACTTAATTGTGTCTTGATGATTGGAGCTATATTCTCTTTTCTGGTGACTCGACATTTTGTTACCCCCCAGATTCTGGAAGGATACGTATCTGGAGATAATCTGGAAACGCGGTTAGAACATGCTTGTGAGGTGGAAAATTTTGGAGGGGGTTCATTGATCTTTTGGAAAGGAATTAATACGGGTGGAAGACTCTTTTTAATAGAAACTTGATTGTCGATATCGCGACAACATAAGTTTTACTCATTGTGTTACCGTATTTAACCAACACCTTGGCCAGTAAACTCCCCAGACCTTAATCTAATAGAAAAAGTATGGGGTGCTATGAAAAGAATACTTTTGAATAGCCAAAGCCATTATGTACACCACATAATAACATAATAATAAATATTTGGAAATTTGGTGGGTGTTATTATTTTAATTTGTTAAGGGGTTGTAACGTTATTTTACAATATATTTTTCATTTAATTAGTAAATAACATTTTTTTATTAATTCATTATATTTTCACATTAGTTTTTTATTTTATTGCAATAATTTATTATTTATTTTACTTTTACTAGTAATATAGAATTATTTGAATACTTACAGTGGAATATTTATATTATTTTAAATTTTTATTTTCCCCGCATTCACCAGACTTCAATCCAATTGAAAACGTATGGGGTCGTCATCAAAGATAAATTTACATTAGAACCATCAAAAAAATTGTTCGTAGATCAACGAGGAACCAATCAAGTACTGATTGAAAAGTTAGTTAGAAGTTAAAGTTAGAGCAGTTAAAATTATGTTTTTATTCAATTTTGTCTTATTAATTTCTCAAGTAATTTTGAGAGATTAGTTTTTTCCTGGTTCAAAAATTTTGTTGCTCATTTAATTTATGGAGGTGGTTACAATATTTATCAAAACTTATTCTGATAATACATTTGTTTCAATTGGTATTCGAAATTTAGAAATAATTCAAATTATCCACTTCAATTCACTGTATTACGTGAAAAAGTAAAAACAATCAATCAATCAATCGAGATTATATAACATCAGAATATTTTTTTTAATCTCACATTTTTTATTTTCTTGTATGAATGTTTCGTAACTATACTGTTGAACTTAGTTTTTTACATTATTAGAAAGTTGTTGAAGTTTTTTCATGAACATTTCGATACATTTTCTGAAATTATTGGTTGCTCCTCCTCCAATTAGTGGAGCATCCTATCAAGAACATAGAACTTTAAGTGCTACGAAAACAAAAATAAGCTACATTAAGAAGTAATGTAAACAAAGAGATCATTAATCCAATTACTTGGACGGGTTTTTGTTAATCAATCTTGTTAGTGCACAACATACAACAACTTTTTATCTAATGATAATGGCTTACTAAAATTGACACTGAATTTTATATAAATATTAAATTTTCACATTGATTTTATTAATATTTTATTACAGTAATTTCAATCAAAATGAATGAAATATAAAATAATAGTTACAGGTTAAAAGTATGTATGAATTTTTATTTAAATTTGTTTGTAAATTTTATTTAGGTATTTTATTTAATATGCTTATGCACTTTATGCTTATAAAAATATGTAGATACAATTACAATAATTAATATTAAAACGACCAATAAAATTGTAATAATTTATTTGAAGCACCCCAAACTCAGAACGCATCAAATATACATATCATAAATCATCCCATATTTGTATACGCTTGCAAATTAAATTCGGATTTGCTTAATACATTTGCGCCGAAAAGGTTACAAATACATACATTCGCCGTGTTATCTGCGATAATCAATCAATATTTAATAACAAAAAACTAGCAACAAACTTTCGAAAATCCCAGATAGGGAAACGTTGACTGGCATCAGTAATATAAAATTTAAACTTGTTTTTCATAGTCACAATATCAATCTCAATCACACACACAACTGAAGAGTCCCTTAGTTTCTGTAAATACTTTCGACTCATAGTGTGACAGTGACCGATAACGTACTTAAGTGCAATCTAGTAGTTGCTATTTTCTAACTTTGGGAACACTCTTATCTGCCCATTTTGCACCCACTCCTGGTAAAATAATTACACCGCATTTGTTCCAGTTTATACTGGGAACTCTGATTAAATGCCACTGATTTATTTTTGCCGCAAATTCTGTTACCCCGACCGATTGATATTCATCCATTGAGCCCAAGCACAATTCCAATTTCCATTAAAGACAGATAAAATTTCTTAACATGATCGCACCATTCCATTTTATTTCCTTCTTAACGCTTAACATTCAATTTAACATTTTAAATATACACCCCTAAACTATTATTGTTATAGTCAAGGTAAGATTTTTCGCTGACGCGTCTATGCCATAAATTCCCCCGGGCAAAATTGAAATTTGTTTATTAGCGGGATATAAATTCCGCAACATAAAACGACCTAGAATATTTAATTTCAACAATGCTGATAACTGCATTTAAAATATTCTCCGCTAATACCGTGATTACTTGCAAGAGCGCTGGGGACTTTAATTTTAGCCGTAATAGCTGTTCAGATTAATAAAATATTTACCTTCTTCAAATTTCTTGTTTTAACTTCAATTTAATTAATTTTTTTATGGCGTATTTCAATTGAACAGATTTTCCTTTAAACGTCTCTTTTAATTAATTCTTCAAAAAGGTGGCGAATTAAAACGTTTTTGGTTCTAAGACGCTTTATTTAACAAAAGCCCGCTCCAAAGGGAAATAAAGATTGTGTGCTTTAAATTATTCACATGTTGGAGAATAAAACTCACAGACAAAGCTGCGCTTGTTTACTTTTTCATTCTGCAATAGCCAATAAAAGCTTTTATCTCGAATTAATCCTGTTTCGCTTAATGTTCCTTGCCCCATCGATATACATATTGTAGGTTATTTCGTCGTTAGACAACGCGGATAATTCGGTTTTATATAAAAAAAAAACAACGTATTTTCTATTTCCGTGGTGAAGTGTTTAAAAGCTGAAATTGTCATTGTTCGATGTGCCCTGAAAATTGAATTTTGCACGTAATTGTCTCTAGGAATTGGGTTTTGGGTTATAAGTAGACAATTTAGTATTTCTTTGTTCCATTTTACAATCAATTAGAATAAAGTACAAGTTTATTAGGTTAATTTGGTGAAAATTTGCCTGCAAAACTAGGGAAATGTACTCTTGGATAAACATAAAAATGCTCATTGTTTCACTTTTATTTATTTTAATATGGCAGTGGTAATACTATTTGAATAATGATTTGAAATTCATAGGTAGTACATTAAAACCATTAAACTGAAATTTAATATAACCATTATACATTATGTAAACATATATTTTTATTTTATTTTCAATAATTGCTTAATTTTGATTAACATTGTTTGAATGTCATCAATATTGTTAATAGGTTTGGAATTAGATATGCACAGTTCGACTATACTTTGGTCTGAAGAAAATACTATAAGAAAATAAGAAAGTTGCAATATAATCATAATATGGCTCATTAAAAGCATTAAATGATCAAACTTTATTTAAATTTTACTGTTAATATTTAATGAAAATATAACCAATTTCTTGGAAGGTTATTGTAATGTCGGTGTCATCAATATTATTAACGGATACAGAGTCAGATCTGTAGTGTTTAATAGTATCTTCGTTCTGTAGAATATTCTGATATAGTAATATCATCATTATCAAACTGATTAGAAACATTGTTGTTTCGTTAAATAATTTGTTTTACTTATATAAATCAATGGAATTTTATCCACCAGCTTCATTTGAAAAAAATTGAAATGCCAATAGAATGGAATATCGACATTAGACTCCACATTTTTTCTTTCAATGCACAATGTGTTTCTCAGTTGATGTAAATTATCAGAAGAATGGTCATTCGTCAATCTTACCCACATAATATCATAGAATAGAGCCAGATACACATGAATAACAACCCTTCTGTCAAAATATGCACTAAACACGTTGAGATAATTGTGCCGAAAACTTTATTACATAAAATATAGCAATAGAAAAATTTAAATTCAACGTACATGAAGAATGGCAGATAGAAAATTCAGCATGCATATTAAATTCCCAGCGACATATCGACATGTCCGACTGGCTCTGTTGCAATGATACGAAATATTTATGAGGACTGTTCGTGCAACTTTGATAGTTTCGGCGACGCTAAATTTGTTTTCAAGGAATTTTACAACTTAGGACATAAAGATTGATCTTTGGTAATGCACGAAACATAAAATTCGGTTGGCATATTTATTTAGAATTATTACACTCAATCCGATGGAATTTCGGATTTATTACTCCATCGAATATGGATGCAATTTTTAAATGTGTTTGTGGTCTGTGCTGATAAAATTATTAATGAGAGTGAAATATAAGTCTGCGACTGCGGATTTATAGTCATGTTAGGAACCCACGTAATTGGAGCGGGGCGAAACAGAAAAAAATAGAGGAAAATAATAAAACAAGTTGGATTTTTCACCAGTTGGAAATTTAGCGATTTCCGTAGGTTCGATACGTCTCTGTTTGTTTAAAAGTTTTAGTGCTGGCTTATGGGCGAAATAAATTAAATACGGGCAATAAAATGCAGAATGCACTACAAAATGGGCATCATTTAAATTGCCAAATGATGTTTGCAGATTTGGCTTGATTACCTTCATTTGTCAAAGGATCTATCTGAATTAATCAAACTAAAGCACTGCTACTACCGTTCTAAAGTGGCCGACGAAAAAATTTTAAATTTGATACGGCATTATGTTCGTATTGTTGTGGGTGATTTATAAAGTTTTACTCGTTGTGAGCACGTCGGGATCACTATAAATATGAGGAAAATCCACATCGTATTAAAACATTAATAGATTATGGACCCATTAAAACTGTTGATAAAACATTGCCTTATCGTGCACAAAATATTACTTCCAGATTCCTGAATTAATATGTAATTACTGCATTGTTATGAGTGACCCACTATCCGGGACGTCTATTATCATGTCCAGGACATGCACACAAGGTAATTACACTGATGCTATCGTACAGGAACCTATTTAAATAAATATGTACATAGCATTAATGAAGTCCATATGTCCACATACGACAACATATAATAATTAGGTTAGTAAATACAACAAGCAAACAATTGGTTAAAAAATAATTATTTGGTGTGTAGTTTTTATATAATTTCTCAGTCGCCGACGTAAATTGATGATTGTTCTTCAATCTATACCTACCAAAAAAAAAACAAAGTATACAAAAAGCTAATCAAAATTTGCATCCTGAATATGCATACTAATTGCTTATAACACAAATAGGCGCTTGATAAATTGTAAACAATTTATTTTATTTGGGATGAACACAACCGCCATTGGGCATAAACCAGAATTTAATATTTATTACCAGTTAACACGGTATAGACAAAAAATGCATTACCATATTATGTACATTTGTTACATCGTACGAAACAACCAGTGGGAAACCATGTTTATAAAACAGTTTATGTCTTACCGATTAAAAACTAAATAAAGAATATTTCAGACCGTTTAATTATAAAATTGTAGATCCAAATGCAGTGTCATAAATAATTCAATTAATCGACACATAAATAATTTTAACGACCCCCGTCGAGTCGCGGTGCGTGAAGGTAGAGTTAATTTCAAGATAAATGTGAATGGGATACAAAATTATAGGTTAACTTAATACGGTGCTACCTATCTCGAAGTGTTTTTTTCACGTGGGGATGAAATAAATTCAAAAAAACAACGTACTGTCACATTTTTTGTTTATTAAATTCGTCCCGGACGAGTTCTTGGGCTCGATACTCAGTGTGACGTGGACATTAGGTGGAGGGTGATATTTAGCCTTTAATTTAATTCATAGTTCCATGAATTGTTTATCAAAGAAAGGGACCAAACGGAATGGAAAATTAAATTTAATTTTTTTTAATGTTATTTCCATCAATTTGTATCGATAAAAGGGAGAATTTAAGCGTTAAAATTTAGTTTTGTAAAAAAAATCAATATTTGTCGACCGTTCGTCAAGTTTATTTCGAGTGTTGCTGCTAAATTAAAAGAGAAAAGGTTTCCCTACCGGAAAAATGCCGGCAATGATACGAAACATCAGACATATAAACTTTTTTATTATTTATGGCATAGGAAAACGAGATTAGGTTATAAGATACTTTTTTGTTTATCTTAATAAATTGTGTTGAACACGGTAAAAAATTTATGGCGCGTCTTGTCAGCATAAATCACCCATGCGGTTTCAAATAATCTAAGAAAGGGAAAACTATCTGATATACTTCTGAATTTAAATAAAGAAAAAACATGTAAATGGTATAAAATAAATTCATCACTGGAAATTTATGAGTTGTGGACTTTTTTATGATGAACTTTTAAATTTGGGCGAATGCGTAAAGCACTACATATAATTGAAAGGGAAAAAATATGTTTGTTCTTTTTTAACCATTATTACCTTCCTTCATTTTATTATTCTTTTGAGTGTTCTATTTTAGGAGTCTGGTACCACGAGTACTAAAAAATATTTATGTTTCCTTGGAACAACTATCTAGGGTAAAGCATCAGACTGAGCAAGAATAAATATTAACATAAATAATGAACAGTTAAAAATCATAAATGCATAGAAGTTGGTAATAATTATTATATGGAAATATAGAAGTTTTAAAGGGCAAGATTAAGAGAAAACAAGGCTTATAAATCATTTCAAAACAAATATTAAAAATACGCAGTGTTGTCCAGAATATATATTAAATTGTCCAAACACAACGACTTAAAAACTAGATTATAAACCAAGAATTATGAAGATACATATACAATTATTGAAGTCTTCAAGAATGGAAGCAAATAGATGTACTAGTATGAGAGAAATAGTAAATTAGCAACAGACATTGGGTTTAGTGGTATTTGAAAAATTTTCTTAGTAATACTATGAAATACTTCAATTTCAATAATGTCATGTTTAAAAAATTCAAATGATAATAAATTATTGTAAAATAATATTATTCTTTGCTCCTGATGAATAGAAGTTGTTAATAAATATTATATAAAGATGTGAAAGTTTTGAAATGCAAAATCAAGAGAAAACAAAGGTTACAAATATTTTCAAAAAATAATGAAGAAATATTAAAAATATACAGTGTTGCTCAGAATATACATTAAATTGTCCAAACTCTACGATTTAAAAACTTAAGTTATAGACCAAGAATTATTGAAGAATGGAAACAAATATGAGAGAAATAGTGAGTTGTCATTTGGGTTTTTGAAAAATCTATGTAAATTAAATGTTTCAATTTCAATAACGTCATATTTAAAAATTCAAATGATAATAAATTATAGTCATATAATTGTTTTTTTGCCCCTAATATTATATAATAGGTAGCTATCAAAATTTATCCGTTAAAAGAATTAATGGCCTAACGAAACTCATTAATAATTATTATGCCTGTAATAAAAAATGATATCTGGGCCAATGAATGCGTCCAGATTTTACGACTAGTCCCGATAATTTTTTTATGCGACATTCTCCTGTATATACATTAAGTAAATAAAATGGGCTTTGTGAGTGTTATAATGACAAATACAGGCAATTATCGTCGCGCAGTGATTTATGAAACGTGAAAACATTTTTGTCGGGAGGACCGCGGTTTGTTTACTTGGCCTGTATCGACTCCAACGGGCAAATTGGCTGCAACAAATAACCTACTTTGTTTTTACCACACAACTTCTCTTAAGGAGTCACATTTATCATAGAGATACATTGGATATCCTATATAAATTATATAAATCAGTAGCTTTTTACTTTATCTGCACTAGATATTTTACAAACGCCAATCGATCCGACCGCAGCGAAATTATTAATGAGATTATCCCTATATATCACAGTAAACGTTTTTGTGCGTGATTATTAATAATTTATTGATTCTTTAGCATTACCGTTCTAATATATTGATAGTTCCTTTTTTTTCTTTTCGACGACAACCTTTAGTTGGTGTTTTTAAGTTTTACGTTCTCTGTGACGGAAACCCAGTATCCAATTATATGAACTACTGACAAAGATAATTTGGTGTTTTCCCAGCTGGGACGAAATGTTAACAATTCTAATGTAATTTTGTTTAGTCGAAGAACCGTTAAATGAAAATGAAAAAATGTTTGGCTAAAAATAGATGCACAATGAGTGGACGTCGGTTAAGGATTTTAATTGAAAGACAATTTTAATTTATTCATATTATTCCCGTGGGGAAGTCGCGAAACAAATCGAAACTCCAAATAATACCAATTGCAGATTTATGTGAATGGCTGTATGTTATCTTGACACTCTATCTGTGCAGGCAACTCGATTATTGGGAACGGTTAAAGAACAGTCTGACTGTAGTAAGATTTTAGATAGCATCATGGCGAATCATTCATGTTAAGAATTCACTTTATACTGCGATCCCGTCAATTATTCCCTGTCGAAGGGCACATCCTCCACAGACAGATAAATGGAAGTTATCTCGTGAAATTCAGGACTCCGGGTACGTACCAGCTTACAGACACAACAATCTATACTCGCCAACAGACCATTACCATTTAATAGATTTTTGCGCCCAGATAGTCCTTTTAAACAATATCACCTGTATCGGAAATCGTACGTGACGAAAATTTTAATATTTATACAATGCAAATTATATTGTATTAACATATCCATGCATGCGGATTGAAATGAAAAGTAACAGTATTCATTACTTATATGCAAAGCTTGTTTGTGAGTAAGGAGAGATACGACACTCGCTTAAACGGAAATTTATTTGTGATTGCACGACAAAGGGTGGGTGTTGAATGATCATAAAGACTACATTGTGTGGTTTACCGTACAGCGATCTGTGGCAAAAAGTAGGCGGTCCAACGTCTCGCGACACAAGACTCGGCACAAAAGTTTATTCAGAACATGAAAATCGAGTAGATATACCAGATAATAACATGTAAAGGTATTTTTGTGTGTTTTAGATATAACGTTTCAAAAGCCGTAAGCAGCAGACGAGATTGCATTTCCATGTTGGTTCAAACGATCTTATAAGCACCTCCAAATCAGAATCCTATTACATGTTGTCGCTGTTCTCCTCTACACGCGAATTTCTTAAAATATTAATGGATACAACTCCTTCGGAATACATTTATAATGTAATCGCTTCGGAGCGGATCGACGAATGCGACAAATTTAATGTGACACGAATGAAATATGAGGATAATATTTTGAAATGGGGAGGTGTGAAACCAAGGGGCTGTGTGACATATTCATCGCGTCGACCCATGTTTCCGCAAATGTATCAAGCAGTTTTAGCATGCGGCTGCGAACTTAGAAATAAGTCGTTAAAATAACAATTATGTTAAGTATCGGATTTATGGTAAACATGATCCGGCTTGCAAATTCACTTCAACTGCTTCGAAATAATTGGAATCGTCACGGTGATCTCGTCTTCGCACATTTTATGAGCTGCTGCGCCTAGTTTAGTGCTGCATTGCTTAATTAACATACTATTCACATTAAACTTCCTCCTAATTAATGAGCGTATTCCAATAATTTTAATGGCTAAATTGTACATGAAAAATTCGAAGTTAACAACAATTTGTGGTGTCTTTAACTACAGAAAACTTAAAAAAAAAACTGAACAGGTAAAAATTCAAAAAAAATGGTTTTGTTTGAAGAAAATACAGTGTGATTTTTATGAAGTTTTATAATGTTTACGATATTTGAAAGAGAAGATAAAAAATAAGATCAACAAAAATTTTGTTTAAATTGGAGAAAATATTGTATGATCTAAAATGATTGACTTAATCGAGATGGACAGATTGATTTGATTTTTTATTTAATTAAAAAATAGTGACAACAGAAATTTTTCTCTTCCTTTATAATTGATCAGTTATGAAGATTTTTGAAAAACAGATAAAAAAGAATATTAATTAAGACATAATTACTGTGTGATCGAAGAAATTTGGCTAAAGAGTTTCATTTAAAAATAGCGACTTTTAATATTCTTCTCTTCCTTTAAAAATGAATAGATCAATTATGAACATTTATGATTTTTTTAAATTTTTCAAAAACAAATGATAAAAAAAACATCAATGAAAAATTTGTGTTACTCGAGGACTTAATTGTTTTATTGATGTTATGGCGTCTCATTTTTAATTAAAAAATAATTTTTTAATTAAAAAATAAACAAAAAATTAGATTTATTTAAAGTTAATACTATGCAATCGAAGAGGATTGACTAAAGTTTTATTTAAAAATAGTGACATTTAAGATTTCACTCTTCCTTTGCATTAATTGAAAAAAAAGTGTAATCAAAATTGATTGCCTTAATTGTTTTACTGAAGACACTAGTAGCAGCTTATTTTTTTTATTTGAACATTGAATACAGCAGTTATGGTGTATCATTTTTTAAGATGTTTCAGAGACATATAATTAAAAATAAACAAAAAATTGGTTTTATTTACTGTACGATCACAAATGATTGCTGATTCGTTTTATTGAAAAATAGTGATAGCTGAAACTTTTCTCTCCCTTTACAAATCAAAACATTACTTACGACGTTTATCCTTTTTCAAAGACGGTGATAAAAAATGAACTCAACAAAAGCTTTATTTTACTTGAAGAAAATACTATGTAATCAAAAATGATTGACTAAGTCGCGATGATTATTAGTTTTTATGGTAATTTAAAATAGATAATTAAAAAATTTACAAAAATTTTATTTTACTTAAAGGAAATATCTTGTAACTAAAATTGACTGTTTGCTGCATCCTCGAATAATAATGAAAGCAATTTACTTTCATTTTTTCACCCACCGGTAATTCTTTTTATTATGGTATTTCCTTGTATGGTGGATATTTTAATTTTAGGTTGCTTTTGAAGCTGTTTACAAAAGCTTTAGATTTAGGGAAAAGTAATTAATAAACTAGGAAAGTTATCCACTTTGAATGAGGTAAACGTAGTTGGTAGTATTTCTGTTTAGATACGATTGTAGTTACCAACTTAATCACTCCACACTGCAGTGTGCAATAGAAACTGGGACGAGACAGCGTGAACACACCCGAGGAAATTTACTAATACACACTAATTCAAGCCTAAAAAACTGGCAGTCGCTCACACTCAATTAACTTTGTGCCAAGGAGAGCAATACTGTGGAAATTTCACGCGATTCAGTTTTGACATACAGGCAACGAATGGAAATAGTTTTGCTTTTGTTTGTCGTCGGAAACTGTAAGGGCCTGTAATTAATGAACCACCTTTGTTAATATCACATGTATCATAGCTTTGAATTTATGGAACGGTATTTATTACCCACTGTTTTATGTTCGCCGCAGTTTATTTTATGAATATGTTCAACTTGTGAAATGAATTTGTGTAAGTTGAACATGAAAAATACAACTTCGGGGAATGAAATTATTTTAAATATTTTATGGAATTTAAATGCAAATTGAATAAACGGCGGAATTTCGCACTGACGGCAAAAAGCACAGTTCAGTCAGCATCACAACAAGTTTCCCCTTTAATTTAATGTACTGTTTACTATGTACTAAATAAAAGTTTCAATACTCGACATTTTCGTAATTTTACAGTAGAAAGAATTTAATGCCTGCTGTTTTAATAGATATATCAAAGAATGGAAACGGTTTTAATGCAATTCCATCAATTTTTAATGCTCCAACTTTGGAGTGTTACAGCCTTAAACAACATAAGAACTGAACTGATTTGATTTGTGTGAGAGTTTAACCCGTCAATACTTTAACATACATACATATGCATTTACATTTTTAAATTAATGAATCTTCCAAGTCTTTTTTTTTTCATTAACGGATCCCAGTAATATTTTTTAATTTTGGCCGCCGGTTTATATTTGATGTCACTTTGATTCCATAAACACCTCAACCAACTTTTTTAATGAATTAACTTCGTGAGTTCAGTTTCAATCGACGTTAACAAACGTGCATGAAATGGTCGTTAAATATAAAAACGTGGTTTGCTGCAGCGTGGTGCCGCAGTTGAAATTGTGCTCTTCAGATGGAACACAATTTTTTAAAATATCTGTTGGTTAATAGTCATCAAGTCCTTCAATCCTTTAGGTCCATGTGGACATGATTTTAGTTTCAATATTTCCTTTTGTGAATCAAATATTTAATAAGAACAGGAACTGTGAGTGTCTGCATAAAATGTTCTCAATGTGTGTTCTCAATCGCGTTATATGGCGAAAGGATAAAGGGCAAACTGTTATTGTGTGATACGGTGTAGATTTAGGTTTAATTCTTCTTTTTTTATTAAAAAGCCATTATGTGATATAAAAACGACGATATCCCTTTCATATTTTTATGTAACATTTTATCGAATATTCTCCAGAAGCCTGTACATATCCGAAAGTAAATTTACATTTCCTTCCCTTTATATTGACTTATTCACGGACTCCGAGCTACGGAATCGGGAACCGATTGACAAACTTCATGATCATAAAGTTGATTTAGTTGAATAGACAGAGACATGTTTACCGACAAAAAAATGCTGGACTGATGACACAGCGGACTGAGAGATGGCAGCTGTCAAAACTGGCGTCAGCATTCGTGGACACCGGCGCTTTTGACCTGCAAAATCAATTTGTAACGTATATGTGACTCTCCTCTCCATTTCGAGGGCCCATCCGACAACGCTTTCGGCAATCTTTTTATAGTTGTCCCCGATAAATGGCCGTTTCTGAAATGAACAGTCTTTCTCGAGTGCTAGGAAATAACTATGAATATTGAAAGGGTTGTTTTCGACCGATTTTTCATTCTGTAATTCCCGCTTCCTTCGCTCACCCCCCCGCCAGCTCCCGATAAATTTGTGCATGGTGAAGCAGCAAAGACAAAGTATTGTGTCATCACCGTGCACACAGATGAGACGTCGAACTCGTTAAAAACATCCGATGACAAGAATAGATAGCATCCCAATTTAAATATTTTCTAATTGGTTCCATTCCAGATAATTAATCTGATAAGGGTGCGCCGCCTTTAACATTATCTACTACTTTTAAGATCTAAGAAGAAATCTTAATAACATTGTTTATTCGATAACTGACTGTTTATAACGTTGGTGATTTTCTTTTTACATTCAAATTGCCGTGCTGACTTCCAGATTACCCATATATGGTGTTATTAACGGTGTTACAAGTGATATTAAATTCTGAAATTATGGTAGTACTAAGAATGTTTATTATATTGATGTAATGCAGGAACAGAATGAGTAACAGATATATTACCATAAAATAAGTTAGTAAAGAAGACATTAAAATCTTTAATTAATTACACGAAATATGCGCCGACACCAAACCAATTAAGAGAAAGAAGTTGAAGAAGCCAAATTTAAGAAACATGTTTCTCCATATTTACAACTCAATAATATTAAAATATTGCTTCTCATTGTGGAAAAAACATTCTCTTAATTAATTATGTAATTTTATTACTCGTTAATTAACATGCAGAAGCAAGTAAACAGTACTTGAAGAAAACCTAGAAATATTTTGATGACTGCATGGTGGACTCCGCGTGGGATTTTACAAATTAACTACCTACCAAGAGGCCAAATGAGCTACTACTCAAAAATTGTGTAAATTTGTGAAAAAATTATGCGAAGATGAGCTTTTTGTTTCTTCCTAATATCGCAAGACCACTTGTCACATTAAAGATTCAAAAGAACCTTCAAAATGTGAAATGGGATGTTTTATACCATCCAGCATAACCAAGTTAAATAGGTTACGAATGAAGGCATTAAAATCTAATTAATTACACCAAATATGCATCTACACCAAACTAATTAAGAGGAGAAGATGAAGAACAAATCAAATTTAAGAAACATGTCTTTCAGTATTTACAACTCAATAATATTAAAATATTGCTTCTCGTTGTGGAAAAACATTCTCTTAATTAATTATTTAATTTTATTACACGTTAATTAAGACACAGAAGTAAATTTATGTATTTGAGTTTTGAAACAACATATGTGATTCCATTTATCTCGTACGTATCTCGTACGTGTAAAACTAAAGTGATGCATATTTAAATATTTCCACCAACTAAGTAAAATTAGCAGCTTTGCTTAATTAAGCCTTAATTTCGCCGACATGAAGGTCTTTATCGCCAACATTGGCAAAACCACCGTTAGACGAAATATATCGGCTGCGTTAACTGGTTTTAGTGTGTAACTGCATCAGTATTCCTGGTGTTATGTATCTTACGGTAAAAACGCAATGTTTCACATACAAAGCTCTTCGTGATACGGTCTTAAGTACCTAAATGTTGCGAGAAACTGCACGGATAGATTATGTGAATTAAAATCGCATTTAAACTTCCAATCGTACGGATTATTTACAGCACATGAGCCGTGTAATTGTCATTCCGGCAGTGCTGTTTAATGCAATCGAGTAAAACCGTATGTGTAATGGTTATTAAACGAATAAAGTCGTATGATTTTCTGTGCAACTTTGAATTAATAAAAATTAACCTTTCTCATTAATGAAATTAAACGCTTTGTTTGAACATAATTAAAGAGAACGCAGGGATACATGGGCACCCGTTTCACCTTATGGTAAAACTACTAGACGAAATCTTTTACGAGGCAATATAAGAATGTAATAATCGTATATTGCAAGAAAATTACTGGTCGATGAAATATAACGTCCCGTCTTCGTGAAGAATATGGGCAATGAATGTTCGTTAAAGAGAAAACTGAACGAGACCGACTAGAAATATGGATCAATTTTTGGTCACGTAAAATAATTGAGTCGAAATTATGATGGAGGTTTAATATTTTGTAGTACATACATACATTCCACACACGGTTGGGGTTGTCCCGGACATCTTACTAAACGTAGGTTGCTACTAGGAATTTCAAGTGATTATTAATTTTGCATGTAACATACTAGAAATTCCCAATCAAATATCAATCGAGTCAACGTCACTGATTTATTGAAAGAAAATATGCAACATTAATTATTATTCAAATAATCATAAACATATTTTTTGTACGAAATTCAGGAAGTTTCTTTTTAAAAAAGGTTTACATCAAGCGGGTATGTTAAACAAATAAGCGGAGGTCTCGTCATAAGATTTTTTATTCGGTAAACTTATTGAAACTTCCCGAAAATGGTCCTTGTCTCAGCTTTAAGGTACACGTGTTTAAGGCGGGCTGAAACGCCACTGTAATATGCGTGAAATGCGTCAAGGAATCTTTTAAATCCACGTCTGTCCCGTGGGAGGTCAAAGAATAGAAATAAATTGCAAGCATGGGAGATATATATGGAGATAACGCTTTTCAGAAATATACCCCTCAGTTTCCACATACGGTCGAATTGACTCGAAAATGATAAAGATTTATTTAAACTTTCCAATACGTACCGGTTATTTAAATATTTAAATTCGGAAAGAGTAATATTCAAGCGGGCGGGGAGCATCTTAATTTTTCAATCAATCATCTCTCCTCATGGCCGTTCCTTTTAATGAAGCTACACGGGATTTTATTAAATTAGCAATTTACATTTTATCTTGAAATGTCTCGAATAAAATTAACAGTCGTAATGTAAATTTTATTGATTTAAATTGCCTTTAACTCGACTTTTATCGGTGGATAATTTGTAATTGAATTATTGATCTTGATGGGTCATTAATGAATAGTATTTTTAGCCAACGAATCCTACGCAATTAAAGCATCGTCACATTCTTATTCAGAAGGCGAACGCCCAATAAAAAAATCACATAATTTTGTGAACGTGGCAGTAAAAAAATAAACTTTCAAGTTATTACAAAGTAGCAATGAAATATTTTCGAAATTAATCAAAACTTTTGCGGCAAAGCCCTCGAGTAAAACTATCTCTTATAATCAAGGATCTGTGACTCGTAACCTTCATAAAAGAACAGCGTTTTTATGGGTGCTTGTTTAAATTTTTATAACTCGGAAAATATCCAGCGACTTTCCGCTATAAGTGGAGATTTGTGCAGGAGCAGTCCGATAATGGATGATCCTGGCAGGATAACACTTTGCACAAAAACTGCAACGGAAGTCCTGCAGTGGACATTGCCTCTGCACTACTCCTTGTTCTCCTTACAAGTATCCTTAGTCACATACATAGAACACTTCCGCAACGAAAAACGGCTATAAGTAACTATGATTTATATTACGCGATAAAGTCGGGAAACGCATTTATTCATATAGCTGAATCTACTTCAAGAAGTTATTTAATTTTAATGTAGAGTTTTGGGTAAACTGTAACCAACTGTGTTACATATCAAGCAAATAGAATCATTTTCCTAACTTTGTATAATTTGAGTTTTCTTGGCTTTTTTTTAAAAATGTTATTATAACTTAATTAAGAACGTAATTTACAGAACAAAATATAATATCGTAAATAATCAAGTGTTTGACATCATTTAAGAACAATCGACATTTATTAGTATAATCTAAACCTATAAATTCAATAATCTATATCATAGCTTCCATAAACTATTTAAGCGATTTTAGATAATATTCAACCACGAGTAGTTTATTATGATAGTAAAATTAAATTTGTTATATGGTTAATATAGTACTATAAAAGTTACTATTTTAAATGAGTATTAGGCAAATGTATTTAATTAATAAACTCTTTTAACTTAATATTATGTATCGGACAAAATAATTTACATTTTTGGTTTATGATTTATTGAATAATTTTTTATATTTTATTTTAACATTGCATATATTACTTGAAAGCTTTTTATCCTCTTTCGAACTATGTTTATTTACTTTTTTTCTATATTTTGTGTTGAAAATGTGTATTCAAGTGTTAATTCGTGCAAATTTACTTAAAAAATCAGCTTAAAGCAACAGAAGGAATATTTCTCATTCGCAATGGAGTAAATGCAGTAAATGATCAAGCAGCAGAATTCTAGTTGCACTAAAGGAGAAATTAAGTCATACAACCAAATTTATAGGTATTTACAATAAAGAATTGTTTTTCATGAAAAAAATTAGTCGCAAATAAAAAGCGAATGTTTGTAAAAAAAATGTAATTGCGTTGTAAGATTTGTTACTGCAGGTCAATTTCACTGTCGCCATGAATAATAGTAGTTAAGTCAACTTACTCATTTTCACAAAATTTATTTAAAATGTCTTATGTGTCCCCAAATATAAAGGAGGAAGTACAATATTTTGGTGAAAAGATTCCTTTGTTCCCATTACTAACCGGCCAAAAGTATGTGGATTTCGTGCTACAACCTGTGGTAAGCCTCTGGAGAGGTGATTTCGGGCATTCTTCCTTCACATACCAGCAGAGTTACAAAAAATTGTACGGATGTGGAAAGTGTGACCGATTTAGAATAAACTTCTTGTTCGCTGGATCTTAATCCTATTGAGCACCTAAATAACGTATAAGAAGAATTAGAGCTCATCAAAATATTGACAATTGCCAAATAATTTCTTTCACGCAACGCAAATGTGTCCTTTATTAATCTTATTGTTATATGCGATGAAAAATTTATTGATTCTCATCCAACTGGATAATGAGTTGAAGTTGGAAAACCGTGAAAAAAATCTTAAACCAATAAAAAATTTGATGACTACATGGTGCACATACTAAGAAGCTAAACAGTCAATGTAACAGTTACTGCTCTCAAAAGTTCATGAAAAATTTAGTCATAAGAACCACATGTCCTATTAGAGACTCACAGAAAGCTTCAAAATGTTAAATGAGTTCTACCTCATCTAACTCTTGGTCTAAATATTTCTTCATGTGAGTAGTACTTATTTTTGTTTTGTTCAGTTTTTTATGTAATGAATGGTTTAATTTTAAAAAGGTAATTGATCTTGCCATCAGTCCCAAGAACCCTTAATTTATTCTCGTGACATGAATTTGCTTATACAACGTTGAGAAAAATTATTGATTACAATAATAACTAATTTGATATTTAAAAGTTACAATATTTTGATTTTATGTTATCTTAAAGTTAATTGTAATTTATTTTTCCACTATATAATATATTATACAAAGAACAATTCAAAATAAGTACAATTTTTATTAACAAAAATGATTTTCCATGAAAAACAATTAATCAAGTTACGTCATTTCATCACTTCTTTAAGATTTTAATGATGTTCCATGTCTGTGTATATAAATATTGACAAATATTTGTAAATAAAACATTGAATACTGTAAATAAGTACCAAAAAAAAACAGGAAATAATTTCTCTTTTTTATTTTTTATTTGTACAGGTAATTAATTAGTTAACATTAAATAAAGATAGATTTCAATAAATTAACAACACATTAAGATTCTACATACACATTATAATTAATAGTGGCTTCTTAATAAATATGTATAACTAATTAAATTTTACGGCATTATGCAGATTGATTAAATATAGGTATAAATTAATTAATAGATGCGACGTATACGGTGGATACAATATATTTAAATAGCATTTGACTTCAAACCGAAAATGAGGCATTTGCCCTAATTATAAATCACCTTCATCTTACACATCTAGTTATAAATTCAATTTAATATATCGACTGTTGCTCAGAGTATAAAATGCCATTATGCAAAATTGGATTTCAGCAGAGAAGCATATCAATGACGGAGTAACCCGAAATTTAACATAATGATGGTTCGAGATCCACCACTGCTAAGAGACTTACCCGTGGCGCGGCAAAATCGGTTGTCATATATTAGTTCTCGGCACACGTAGCTCCATTACACCAAGTACTGAGCCATCATTATCCTGACGAAGAGACAATGCTTGCACAATAACTCACGTGGCCCCTTTTCGACTTCCAGTCACATCGATGGGGGCTCTATGAGTTACATACTTTATTTACTTGGACCTTCTTCAATCTTATGTCGTACGTATTCGCTTTACATCTCAATGATTCAATTCAATTAACATATTTGAAAGAGTATGCACTCGGAATATCTACACTAAAAATCGTTTTAAGACTTTGCTAAACGTTTCGTAAGATGATAGACGTAATTCGAGAATAAAAAGGGATGACGTTTTCGGCGCCCCCGAGACGCTGTCCGGGGGCGTGAAATATGTAAGAGGAGCTAATGCGAACCGTCCATCTTAATGTATCTAAAATTGTGTTTCTGGCCCCGCTATCTATATTCATACGGATGTCAATAGCTACACTCGAACTAACGGGGAATATATCAACATATGTACGAGGTATTTGAAATGTAACGTGAAATATTTTCGAAGGAAATAAACTGAATCTTTCCTTTCTTTATCACAAATACATTTATTTTTGTTTTAAGAATGATTGTTAATGAATGCAGTATGTACCTATCATATTTATCTGGGAAACATTCACCCTATAACACTGTACCAATATATCGTACTTAATCTAGTTTATCTTTCCAATTTTCATTACTTTAATAATTCCCCCGTTCTACGTTCAGTACGGAAATTGAAAAGTCAAATAAACGAAACTAAGTGGAAACTGCAGCAGCGTGTTTTCTTCTATGAAGTAAACAATACGGAATCTTCCCAGTGCACATCGCCATCAGTGGTTCGGAATAATTTTGCATACATAATTGAGCTCCAAGTTTAATAATCCTTTAGCGTAATGGCCAAACTTATTAAATGAATAATTAACTGAAATTTTCACAATATTAAGGAAAACTGCTTTATGAACTCGCACAATCTGTCACAACTAGGTCACTTCTTCTTCATTTTTTCATACGATTTTAATTGAAAACAAAAATAATGACTTACCTATCTTTCTTATTTCAGTGTGTGGGCTGCCTTTATTTCGTTTCTATTTAAAAGCAGCGAGTTGAAGACGTTTTGTTTGCCCATATTTATCATTCCCTTTTGGAATTTTTAATTATTTTCCCTTGGTAAAAGTATACCGACCAATTAATTAATGCAAAGAAATCAGCTTTAGTTATAAGTATCGAAAACGTTGTAGCAAATAATAAAAATAAAAAATATTTTTTTTGTAGGAGCAAATTTAATATATATACAGTGTTGGTCATCATTATAGTAACTTTTTAAAGTGTTAAATATTCATTTATTTAATGTGAGCCGTTAAAATAATACTATTTACTATTTTACTATTCTTCTTTATTCTAAAAACTATTATATACTTATTCTACATATTACATATTTTTTTCTGTATTGAACTGGACATAAATGTAGCAACTTTATTTTTGGAAGAGATTTTTAATGATTAAATATGTGTTATTTAATTTAATATTAACACTTTGTATAATATCCTTTGTTTTATATCACCTCTATGGCATAGACTCGGCCATTTTCCGAATATATGACAAGTCTATGTTTTTTCAAGCTTCTTGAATTTCTGTGATGAGTTCATTTAAATTTATAATTTTTTATGTTGAGTTTGGTTATAAACGTGATCTCCTATATTTTCTATCTGGAGATTGGGACGGGCAAGACAAAACATTGATCGTTTTCATGTTGAAGCACATTTATTATGAGCATAATTTCAATATATGGAAGCAAATTGTTGTTTGATATATCCCTGTACATAAATCAGTATAACTGTCTACTCTAGAAGAACTGAAGCAACCCCATAATTGTACCGCCACCATGTTCACTATGGGTATAAGTTTTTTGAACTCAGACATTTTTTGTAGAAAGTATTGACTTATTTAGCCTTAAACTCTCAGGGAACTCTTCTTGTTTCTCTCAGTCTTGATAAAGCTGAATTATAATTTTTCTTATACTTCCACATCGACTAATAAGTAAATAATTATATTAAGCAAAAGGCTGTTAGTAAATAATCGATTTAAATTAAAAAAGGTCTATAAAAACTATAAAGTAAAATTTTGGAGTAAAGTGACTCAAAAATGTTAAGCCTTCTTTAAGAACTACACGATTTATTTATGAAAAATTGAAATTGTAATAGTAGAATTGTAATAAAAGTAATTAAACCAAAAGCAACTTAAAATTTATTTTTTTTTTTTTGTATCGAGTAATGCTGCTTCTGATTCCTATTACAGCTTGTACCCTACGTACGGCATATTTCTTCAAGTCATCCAGATGATTTTGATCCAAAACGTCCCCTAATTCTGGAACAAGTAGTCTTAATTGTCTGACAGTATGAGTACGGAGCTGGTGTGCAATTAATGATCTTCCAAGTATATCCCAGGCATGTTCTATACAATTCAGATCAGGCGACAAAGCTGGTCAATTTGGGCCTTTTCTAAGTGGTTGAGGACAACTAGAAAAATATCTACCTCAAACCATTATGAGCCAACCTTGGTATGCGTGAACTTCCTATACATAATGTGGAGGTGTCCAGACTCATACTAGTTCTTGACATTAAGGGACTCTAACTCTTCTAATTACATCAGAAATTTCCCCTTCAAGGTGATATGGACATATATCACACAGTCTTTTATATAATTTTTAGATTTAGGTATCTTTTTTTAATAAGCTATGTTATTGAAATTTTTCTTATTCATAATCAACCAAATTGTGATTCTCTAGGTACTCAATAAAAGCTAATTATTAATTGAAAGCATGTGGCATTTTAAAATGCACACATTTCAAATTTGATAAGGAGCGTGGTCCCATTGTGGAGATCACGCTGAACGGAAAGTATTTAAAAGCCGTCCGATTGGAAGGGGCACCGAAAGCCGGACACGGAAAACACGCGAATCGATAAAATTGTAATGTTTGCCGGATTGGAAATTCTCGCTTCTTTTTTCGCTTCCTGAGGGTGTAAATCAGTCGGTTTCGAACGTTCCACATTTAAAGTTTATCAGCAAATCAGGATTGGACCCGTGGACAGGATAACACTAGTAGTGGTTTGAATTTTTTACGGCGGGCTTTTTAGGAGCGGTTGAAATTGGACATATTTATGGGTTCTTAGGGAATTTATAGTGTTTTTGTACTGACTCACGCCTCGCAGTTAAGTGCGATTTGCTCGGCTTTTTCATCAGATACGGGAGGCCGTGCCGGCTGAGCCGGTGCAGGTGTAACTGAAATCAAGTCTAATTGAAAATTAGAACCGACATCAACACCTTATATGGACCGGGGCGACTTATTTATTGGGACGATAGCCGGAATGGCCCGAGCGTGTGCTCGCTAAATTGTAAATTATCTTTTAGAACGAAAAAAAAAAGAATATAAAGAACGCTTCTGTTACGTTAGTTTCGCCGGGAACCGCCCCCGTGTTCGTTCATAAGTTCTATTTAATATAACTAGGCACCTTCATTTTAACTAATTGAACTTTCAAAGCAACGATACACTTTTTAATTTAATTAACCGGTCATTTTATTTTAACTTTCAGCGCTCTCATTTATACGTCCCCGCTGATTATTATTAGAAAATTGTACGGAGCACATAAAAATTATAATTATGATTATAATTTTTCATCGCATATTATGACCTTGTTTAATCCGATTTTACTGGGAATAACGCAATACTCGCATATGGTGTGTAGTTTATTAGGAATATGTTAATTTTTCCTTCACATTTTCCAAACATATGATACCATAAGTTAGAGTGTACGTTTCCCACAAAGCGGGGGAATACGTTATTAAGAACATGTAATAAAGAACAAGATTAATAATGGCATAAATCGTGTCTTGACACGTTTCTTTCAAAATGCAAATAAACCGTTAAAAATCAAGGAAAACAAATGGTGCGGCTGGCGAGAATAATGAAGTAATATCATACATTCGAAATTAATAAAAGTGGAATGAATTCGTTGAAATAAAGCATCGAAAATGTGAATTAGTCTCTGGTGGATTGTATCCGGCAACAGAGAGGGGATTTGGAAATGAAATAACGTTAAATGATTTCAAAACCAAACGATTAGTTAGAAAGCCGCAAAACTTGCAAACTGCCGTCTATTTATATCAGTTTACAAGGCGCAATGCAGTTTAAGATATAAATTAATTTAAAAGTGGATGTAACATGTGTTGCTAAACTCTCCGAAGTTTCAAACGTAATTAACCTTACGCTCTATGGTCTGTTGGATACACCCGAACTACTATCTACATTTCAAAGAAACATTTCGCCGTCGAAAAACCGAGAAGGACTAGTTCTTATACAACCAACTTAATTTACGTTCTGAATAGCCATTTTAAACGGCTCTTGAAGGTTCAAATTCTAATTTCATTTATTTTAATTATCGCCGTTCATGTAACACCGCAAACTGCCGCATTCAACTTGGACCGTTTAAATTCCCATCAATTCTGGTTCTTATTGTCGCATAAATGACTACAACGTCGTTAATAGATACGCCTTGTTAAAAAGTAAAGTTTCTTTTTTTTTACGTCGTTACTCTGTTATCACGTTTTCTATTCTAATTTTCATGGTCGGAGTTCTCCTCATATTGTATTAAATGACCATGGCTCTATTCACTTTTTTATATATCGTAGTGTTAAGAATATAAAACAGGATTTACGGATGAACATAAAGAATTTTATACAAAATTTAACGCCTTTGTCAAACTACAATAACTAACTATAATTGATTGTGGGACCCAACAAATTTTGTGTTGTTTTGAAATTGTATACTGCGTGCAACACATAGATTTATTCCATTTTTTTTATTTTTAGAAAAATATTAGCCTATTACAAAATAATAATTTATTAAAAAATTAAACAAAATACTTAAGGCTAATAATGTGTCGGATCCCCTCTTTGATTAAGACACTCATTGATGCGTCGTGGCATCGATCTAATGAGATTATCGACATTTTCTTGTTGTATCTCTTCCCGAATCTGATGTCTTAGTTCATTAAGAGTCCGTGAAGGAAGCTGTAAATTTGTTAAGCGTCGCTCCATCATATCCCACACATGTTCAATTGGGGAAAGGTCTAAAGATCTGGGTGGCCAAGGCAGTAAATTCACATGGGAAATTCACATTCTTGGAAATTTAATGTATTCCTGATAATATGTGGACGGGCATTATTTTGCTGAAAAGTTAGTCCGACATCACTTCTTATGTAAGAAAAAATAAGGCTCCAAAACGTCATCCACATAATGCTGGGACGTCATATTGCCACTAATAAATACTGAAGGTGACCTGCTACAGCAAAGCGAGAATCACGTCTTTCTCCACGTCGCCATTTTACTGATTGATTCATCACCAAACACAATGTGATTCCATTCTTCATCTCATTGTTGACCAGTCACTACGTTGGCGCCTATGGTTTGATGTTAGAGATGTCCAAAAAAGGGCGATAATTCCGTAGGCCAAAAGACCTTATACGGAGGTAAAAAGATCGAATACCAATTGGCTTACCTTCATAGGCACAAAATTCATTAGCAATCACCCTCGTTGAACTCAACTGTCTAGTGGCTCTGTGGTAGCTCTGGGTCTTCAGGAACCTCTTACCCCTCTTCATTTCATGACTGCCAATATCGTATTACAATACTCACATTTATGTTCAAACGACACGATATTTCTCAATACGAAATTCCTACTTCATGCAGGCCCACTATTCTACCTCTATCAAACTTGCCTAATTGACTAAAATTATTTTTTCTTCATGCTCTAGGCTTATTAAATGTTTAGTAAATTACTGAATAAAACAAATTGTGACAAAAACTAAGTACATGCTTGTTTGAGATACCTTAAAGATACGAGTAATAAAAACAAAAAACCGACACGACGACTTTAAATTTTAATCATTTCTTATTTCAATAGGTTACGTTCTGGGTGTTGCGTTTTTTAGAGTTAGTATATTTCGTGTATTTGTAACTGGGATTTTTCAAGTGTATTAAAGGGACGGTTTCGGCCATAATATAGCTATTATTCTATCCGAAAATAAATATGTAAATACTCGTCTATTTACATTACATACATAAAGATTGTTTGTTTTTCCCCCGACAGCACAAGATCAATACTCGCATTATTTTGATCTAAGTCGCAACCGTGCGAATATATAAAATCATGTCGTCATAAGATTTCAACTTTAGGCCGTGGCGATGTGGCAGATTACGTTGCAGATGTGAGAGAAATGAATAGAAATTCGTAAGTACGGAGAGATCCGGTCAGGGCACGTTCCTTACCGGAAAGAAGAGTGCCAGTTTATCTTATTTGTCAACAAGGCTTGCCCTCAGCACTTGGCGAATCGGTTTCATGCGGAAAACGTGATCAGTCAACATAAGTGAATTTTATCTGGCGTAGGCCAATCTCATAATAAACTCGGCACTCCTTAAATTACCTTCTTGTTATACAATCTCTTCTCGGCTGCGAGAATTTAGAACTCAATTAACGAAAACCTGCAGACGGGTCTCTTCCCGTTTTATTTTCTTTGATCTCCGCGGGAAAATAAAAAGATGAAAGGACGAATATTTGTCAAAAGCCGAGAGATAATATACGTAAACACATTAAGGTGGAATATGGAATTTTATAATTCGAAATTAGATGCTGGAAAATAAGAAAACTTTTCCTTAATTACGACGGAAAAGTTTCGCTCAAATACTCAAAGGCAATTATTTGACTACCTTTTAATTTTACCCAATTTACTGAAAACCGAGGTCAATCAGGCTAGATGTTGCGAGAGCAAGAGGAAAAAAATCAGTGAGTCAGTGTTTATTTGTCTTTTGAGTTTGTCGGTGCCGCTAGTTCACATTCACGTTAACGAATCAATATTTTCGTTATATATTGCGGACATAAATTATCGAGTTTTGTTAACGTCAAACCAGATAAATCGTATATATATTTTTTAACTGACGCTAATAGGAGAACTGTAACCCTTCTCATTCCATCACTGCCGAATGGAATGTTGACGTCATAAATATTGTAATTAGGCATCCGTTCGAAAAAAGCACAGGTGCAGGTCCCGTCTCGCATTGAGGCACATTACCTACCTGAATTCACGTCGTTTACGTCGAAACTGGCGAGCCGGTCGCGAAAATCGGGACCGCAAAACGACAGCACAATAACTCGTTTTTAAGCAGCCAATTTTACAGGACCAAAGCCACATAATGAAACTCTCCCCGTTCTTTGTGTCACCGTAAGATTGTCAATTGGTTACAAATTAATGGATTAATAAAGGCCACAAAGGAACTTTATCGATGGAACTGTCTTTGTATTGTGTATTTTAAATAAACGAGAACAATGCAAAACTCAAGGATTACTGGATTTCTATTCTGTATTGTTGGGTTCTTTATTTACTGCTTCTATATATCAAGTGGGAGTCCTCCATAATTTAAGGACAACATTTTTTCCGACTCTATAAGGGAAATTAAAATTTCTCGGATTAATTAAAATTCTCCTTCATTTATTTAATATTAGACTCTTTAAATGTTTTAGTCCATTTGTTTCCTGGTGCTTTCACGACGCCCCAAAAAGTTTTCGCTTTCCGCTAATAAGAAAATACCTTGACCCGTTTTTTTTTGCGTCTTCAATTATACAAATGGAGTTGTGCATGATTTCGCCCACCCCATTAACTGGTGACCAATCTACTTGCCGTCCATTCCATATTCATTATGACGCGTGTAGTTTTGACGTGGACCGGTCCGGTTTTAAGGACCGAACGTTCGCATTAGTCCCGGAGTTGTTTAAGATGTGCCATGTGTCCCGCGAGTCCCGTTCAGTTGGTCTGGAGTTGTTTATGGCCCCGAACTCGGGGGCCCTCTTCGCTAACCGACCCGATGGTCTCCCGGCCACTTCCCGGTCCGTCACTCGATGGATCCGCGCTCATTTGCACAAGTGTCGAGGTGGGAAAAATTCCGCGTCGGCCCTCACACTCATGTTTATTTATTTATGCTGCGGACGTCGTTTTTTTCGTTACTGCACGGACAAAAGTGACAGTTTGATTGCGGTTAAATTAAACGTTTTTGCGGTAGTCGATGAACAATGAGCGAGGACATACATATTAATTTTACGTTCTTATTTATCAAGGGCGTAACTTGCAAAAATCAGGTTCACACACTTAACGTTCCGTCCGTCGTAACACCCTTCGGCGGGGTGGAAAATAAAAATTTTATTACTAAAAACGATTAAATAGTTGTGCTGCTCTACTTGTGGTGTCGTAACTCTTGGTTTAAAGTTCATAGTCGACTTTAAGCTTTCCAAATAGTTGCGGTCTCAAGTCTGGATACAGGCGTAACTTTGTTTATTTTTACTGGCATTTAATTAGTGGTCGACTTTTATGGGCGCCTTTTTAACTCCGTGTAACTTGGTTTACCATTGCAGTTGGAAAAAAGTGAGGATTATTAAAAAGGATGTCGAGCGTTTTTACGCGGCCTTTTTATATGTTCGACGGCACAGTGGAACGACATAACAGGTGTGAAATTTAGTGTTGCGTTTTCAGGAGCGTATGCAAATTAGAAATAATATTTATGGTCGTACTTGATAACACATTTCGGTAAAAGTGGAGGAATTTTTATTTTTGCTGTTTTTAATATTGCCTTTTGGAATCGCCGCATGGAATCCGAATTAGTTCCGGTACATTTATTAAAATTGTGTTCCATGCTCCGCAGGAACGTGTGCGGCATAAGTGATCGCCACTACTTTTAGATAATTTTTGACTTGAATATGTTGTTTGACACCGAGTCGATAAAATTGAGAAATATTCGGAAAGTTTTCGAAAGGACATAAAATTTCTGTTTGAACATTTAGACGAACGAACAATGAACAAAATCTTTTACATGAAAAAGTTAAAATATCCGCGCTCATTTATCTTTGTCTCGTAAAATAGCATCACGTTTGTACCATACGTCATACAGTATTATGAGGGCATTCGTTCACTTATACTTACAAATAAGAGAAAAGTTTCTGCAGATTTTACGAAGATTGTCATGTCGCATATTGCTTTTTATGTCCTGTGCGCGAACGGTTCCTCCCGTGATATATCTCCCGAAACTTGTTCCTCCGGGAATGCTTCGTCCGCGATAAATATTAACTACTTCAATTGAATTCCCCCATATACACTCACTTATTACCATAAGCTAATATTTGGATACGCTCTTTTGTTGGAGCCGTTGACGGTTTCTGTACCGTTAATTGCAACCCGATTAAAATAATTTGCATCAAATTACAACCTTTCAAGATTGTTTAAAACGTACCAACGATTTATCTATGTCTGAATCGTGACGGTGCTCTCAGCGGTTGTAAGAACTCTTCCCCAGTTATTAAAGTTAGAATGCCAATGAAAATATGTACTGGTGGCAAATAACTTAAAATGCGAAATATTTTAGAGATAACTCTTTTATTTAATTCTATTTTATGTTAAAATAATATTGTTGTTTTATACAGTATTGTAAAAACTACTCTATTCTTATTAACTGCGCCGCAAAATTATGGCGTGTTTACTAAAGTTTGAATATCTTTTTTTAACATAAAGTATTAAACGACCTGTATATTAAATTATTAGCTTTGACACTTTAGTCTTACAGTATTGCCAAAATATTTGCTTTTGTCCGCTAAAAAGAAAAAAAAATAACATTTACATTTCTTGTAATTTTAAAATAATTAAAGGAAAAGGTCATAGAAATATGGGAGGGTACTGATCAGGATTCTATAAGAACATTAATTTTAACTATGAGACGACGTTGTCAAATGGCCATTAAGGCACGTGGTGGCAATACTCCATATTATTGTAAATAAACTTAATTTGAAAAATGTTTAATATTTAATTATTTCTCTAATAGTCTTATATTTTTTTCTTGTTCAATAAATATTCATAGATTTTCCTTAAAACCGCATCCTTACTTTATTCATTAAAATAATATAAAAAAGTAACATAATTATTTCATTTTTGTTCATTTTTAAAAGTATTCCATAATTTTGCGGCGCAATGTATACAATGTTACATATATTTTTCGGAATTGAGCTGGACTTAAAGGTAACAACTTCAATTTTGAAAGGGATTTTTAATGATCTGTGTTATTAATTTAACATTGACACTTTGTATAATAACCCTTTTATTTCATAGTTTTAAACCATCTCCGAGGTATAGATTCGATCATTTTCCGACTATATTATAAGTCTATATTCCTTCAAGCTCCTTGAATTTCTGTGCTAAGTTCATTTAAATTTATAAAATTTTTATATAGAATTGGTTATAAACGTATCCCTCACATGTTCTATAGGGTTGATGTCTTTGATCTTTTAACCAATCTGTCACAATTTTGGATTTGTCTTTAGAATCGTTTTCATATTGAAACATTTATTGAGAGTATAATTTCTTCAAAATATGGAAGTAAATTGTTGTTTAATGTATTCCCGTAAATAAATCAGTTTAAGAGGGTTTACGCCAGAAGAATTGAAGCACCCCCATATCATATTTGAACCGCCTACATGTTTCACTGCAGGTATAACAAACTTTTTTTTGTAGTTTGTCCCTGTAAGATGAGCAGAACCATCATTTTTTTATAAATTAAATTTAGAGTCGTCACTAAAAACAACGACTTGCCCCACTGTTCTGTGGTCCAGTGAATGTGATCCTAAGGAAGTCAAAATTGGACTTTCACATTTTAGTAGAAACCCGAAATTTTACTGTATGTCTGGGGTTAAACGAACCCTCACCCACTAACCATCTTCTCACAGCCCTTGAACTAATTTCAGCAAGTCCCATTTCCTCCAGGTTGCTTTAATTTCAGTTGACAATGAAATTGCATTGTTTTTCTTTCTCTCAAATTTTTTGACTACAACTTGATCAGTTTGTCTAATTTTTTTAATAATAAAGGAAATGATTGAGTTATTTAGCTGTAAACTCTTATCCATCTCTTTTTGATTCTCTCGGTATTAGTAACGCTGAATTATAATTTTTCTTAATATTACTAAAATATTACTAATTAATATTAATATTACTGAAATAAAGAATAAAATTAGATTTGACCAGTTGCATAGTAGACAAAACAATGCCTCATAGTTTCAATATACTTTAATAAGTTCCTATAATTATGGCCACCATTATATGTGGTAGAAACTGACAAAATAAAACTTTTAACAGTATACAGCTTCAATTAAGTTAAACGATGATTTTTTCTTGAAAAACGTATTTTCCTAGACGAAAGTTATAATAATATTCTTTGATTTTGCTGGAACAAAACATGTCCGTAACATAAAAGTCAAAGCAAACAACACTGATCTAGTTAATCCCAAATTAATTACATATGTTATGCGAAAACACGATTTACCGTGCACATGTATCACAAGGAAAGTTAGAAACAGGCAAAGAGTTGTTTGAGGTACCTATTTATAATCCCATTTAACACACATCTCCGCTGTTGGCGAATGTTGTACTTTCCTTTGTATTATATATTCATTAGTGACATAATGTTGTACTAAATGGGCTTTATGAAAATGAGTAAAGTAATTTACAATATTTCTAAAGTAGATGCTTTATGACGGCGTAATAAAAACAGTATAATGCAAACATGATATAATCAAATTACACATTAATTTTACATTGTTGTCTCTTTAGAAAAACTAATAAAAAATAATAAAAGTCTTCGAAATATTGGCCAACCGTGGAGTGCTTTCCAAGTCCATTAGAGCAATAAGATGGTTAGTTAGCTGTATGTTAATTTTAGTTTTCAATTTGTTTTTAGCTTAATCTTAATAGAAAAGTTGAGAATATTATTAAATATAAGACGTGATTACTGCCTCATATTGGTAGTGTTATTTAAACTATTTAAAAATTAATGAAACCTAACAATCCTGCTGGGATTCCATTTAGTCTAATCTAGGGATGCGCTCCTGATGCGGTTACATATTAACTACCTGGAAAGTTCGGCGCCGGCAACGGCGAAGTTAATAAAGATAGCAATATATAATTTTAAGTTAAAATTTGCCCAATTTTTCATATATTTTATGGCCTTAATTAACATAGTTATAAGAGAGTGTATAAGTGTCTCATAACAATTTATCAGGATAGAACATGCGTGCACGGGCACATTATAAAGAACTTCGGTATTCATGGCACAGTGTCTGTCCAAATATTATAAATGTAAGGATTAAAGGAGTGACTTACGGCCTTGGTGTACATGTTATTTGCCAGCCAAGCTGCGCCATAATTCTTCGTCGACGCAAGTGCTGACATCTCCGAAGTGGCGGATTTTTTGTCGCATCCTTTAACTTCCTCGTTCCTTTCATAATATCCTTCCACTAAGGACAGATTATAAAACATTTTTCTCCGAATTCGTCCGTTTTTGTTGCAATCGCAATTAACAATTCCCGACGCCTTGCTAATTTACTTTGCCGGTGAAAGGGGTCGACACACTTTTTCCAGCTTTATTTTCTAATTCATTATTCATGGACGACGGAACAACACCAGTTGTTTTTACTGAAAATATTTGTCTTATTAAGATTGAAAGCTACGAAACAAAAATACTTGCAATTACAGAAAACAAATTCGTGCAAAAACTGATTATTCAAACACGGCCCCAACAATCCCAGAAGTTTTTTTGACGCTTTTCATCACCATATAGTTCTCTATACGTCTACTGGAACCGAAATAACTCATCAGCCTGGAATATTAATGTATCAGTAAGTTAGACAAAGTTTTCAGACTCAATACCTTTATAAGTTAATTAAAAACTAATTCGAAGTTGTGCGATGCTTCTTTAAAAATTAATTCACCTGAAATTTATCTATTTCACTTTCATTCACTCAATCGGCGGGTTGAACGTACGAACATATTTGTAGGTTTACCCGAACAAAGTGTATTTGATAAATGTCATTCAATTCAATTCTCTTTGTATGCATACTACAAATCTTAAGGAGCGGCTAAATTTAGTGAAAATATTCAAATTCTGCTACGGACTAAAAGCATAGCACATCTCTTTATGCAGTCAACATAGGAATGCCCTGAAAAATATCCTTCCTTATTTACATATATTTATCTGATTATTTTTCCTTAAATTTCCTTACGTAAAAGTATCCTTACATAATTTTGAAAAGAACAAGCGGAATGTCTAAACGCGTTCGTCTTCAATTTTGAGACAAGCAAAATCTATCTTTAATGGCCTCGGGTTATTAAAAACAATATCCGTTGCTTTTTTTGAAAGAGAGTACTTAAGCGTAATTAAATTATATTGAATGGTCTCCTCCCAATTTTAAATTATAAACAAATTCTGAAGAACACAATCGAATATTAATTATGCAGAAAACTCATATGAAAATCTGAAACTAATTGTAAAACATGTTTCTTGACTAGAAGACATTAAAGACACCATTAACTGGTAGGAGTTCACACATGTCTTACGTCTCGTTGTAAAACCTCACATTGTCTGCTCTATTTACCTTAATAAACACATGACGTTAACTAATTATCTAATATACCTTATATTATGAATGGTACACACAGCGATACACACAGACTACCCTTTCCCTATTGCCAAGTTTACCTTCAGGGTTTGCCATCAGTTCGCAAACATATGCATGGTCTATCAGGATCAGGTCTCGCAGCAAACACTGTAATTGTTACGTTTATCGCATGTACACAACGATGCAATTTGCGAAATAGCATTGTAATGAAATCCACACAAACATATAAAATTAATCGGCGATGGTTCGGATTTAAAATAATTTGCCCAGCTCGGATGGACAAGGGGTTTATCGAAGTTTAATAGGCTGGACTTAAGCGTTGCGCATTAGGCTGATCAAAATCGTATTCCATTTTTTATTCGGTCTTAATAGTTGTACGATTCACGGACTCTATTGAGCTTGAAACGGTCAATTTGTTTTATTCGAGGGAGTTATACACAAAAGGTGAGTGACACAAATAGCTAATATATGGATGCATTGCTATAATTTTAAAAAAAATTATTTGTTAAAAAATACAGAAAATTGGAATTTTTTTAACAAAATTTAGGTTTATTATATGTTTATTTATTTATTTATTTGACACATTTTAAAAATTTTTTTACAGAATATAATATTTACAACTGCGGAAAAATTGAACTTTATTTAATTATTTATTTTTGATAAATATAGGACATATATAAAGAGAGTAACTTTTTTTGAAAAATAGAAATTATAATTGAAATTGCCTTTAAAATATTGAATTTTTTTGTCTATTTACTTATTTACTTTGACACATATTAAACTATTAAAACTATGATACAACTGTTCTTTAAAATATCGAAAAAAAACTTTTTTATTTATTTAGTTTTGACAAATGGTAAACACTTTTTAGTAACACTTTTTAACATAAAATATTTATCTAAATAAAAATATATCGCCTTAACATTTGAACATAGTATGAGTAACTTCTTTTACAAATGGATTTTTGCCTTTAAAATTCCGAAAAAAACTTATTTATTTATTTATTTACTTTTGTCAAATTATAAAAATTTTCTACGTATACTTTTTTATGTAATATATCTCAAAAATTTAAATGTAAAAATTTTAGAATTAGAACTTATTGAAACTGCCTTTAAAATATTGAAAAAACTTTCCCCTTCACACTTTTTTAGGTCCCCTTAATATTTCGACATAATGTGAATAACTTTTTTTACAAATGGAAATTATAATTTAAATTCCCTTAAAAATATCGAAAAAAATCAACTTTTTTATTTATTTATTTATTTTTCACAAATGATAAAACACTTTTTAATATAAAATATTAATCTCAAAAAAATATCATCTTAAAATTTCAACACAGTGTGAGTAACTTTTTTTACAAATATATTTTTAATTGAAATTGCGTTTAAAATTAAAAACAACTTTATTTATTTATCTATTTTTTTTTTTGACAAATTGTTAAAACTTTCTCCGTGTTCTTGTTTACGTATTATAAAATGTTTATCTCAAAAAATATATCATTTTAAAATTTCGATATAAAATGAATAACTCTATTTACAAAAATAATTGAATAGAATTTTGAAAAAAAAAACTTTTTTATTTAATTATTTAGTTCTGACAAATGGTAAAAGTTTATGTGTACCTTTGTTCATAATTTTTTCAAAAAAATTATATCTCCTTAAAATTTCTATATAAAATAGAAATTATAATTAAAATTGCCTTTAAAATATAAAAAAATCAACTTTTTTATTTATTTGTTTATTTATTTTTGAAAATTAATATATTATATATTTTTGAAAACCTTGACTTTTTTCGAACATTTTATTATATACATTTAAAATAAAAAAACATTAATTAATTATATTTTTTGAGGTAAGTATAATTAGATTTTTTTGAAGTTATGGTTTATAATAATCAACTTAATAAAAAAGAACGAACTAAGGACCCTTAAGCAACTAATTTGAGACGCCCTACACTTTATACATGTGCATATATATTTAAATAACTAAATGTGTTGGTACAAAGCATTTTTATCTTTATATTTATTAATAAAACCGACAAATTGCTTCGTCAAAATAGAAACCACTTAAAATTAACAAACAGCAAATATCGAATAGTTTAAACCGAGTGGATAACGGGTTTTCCGCGTTGAATTAACGGCCGGAAATAGGTGAGAGAAATCCCACGGACACAAAGGGCGGTACATATGAAATGGTCTGGTTGTGGAATGCGACGCGTCGCGACGCCCCGAAATAAAAGTGAATCAATGCATATTGGATGCAGCAGCGGTCCGTAATTAAAATTCGAGTGATAGGATGCAAGCGGGGGCAATTACAGGACTAGCGGGATCTCCGGCCTCAAAAGGAGAAAGGAATCGACGGACCTATCCGATTCCGGGGGACTACAAATGAAACAGGGACGCCGCGGCGCGCCGCTCCCCAGAGAAATTAGCCCGCTTGTAGAGTTAACCTCATGTAACGGCCCTTTAAATTTAAATTTGTATACGAAAGTATTTCACTTATTATTATATTCTTTTGGTTTCCGCGTCCCTCGGGCGGTTGTTCCATTGATTCCGAATTGTTGTCCGTTTAATTTCACTTGCACATCTGGGTAGAAATCTTTTTTCATTTTTAAATGGTACTTGCAACTATTTTTTTTTTTACTTTTTACGAGAGGCCGCCTTTTAAAATTCATTCACTTCCGATTCTATATAAGTGCAGGCTCTTCTCTTTATTTTACCGTAAAAGCATAGTTTACAAGGGTATTTTTTATTAAACCGCGTTGTTATAATCGTGGGACTTAGAATTTCCCTGTACAAGAAAAGTTAAGTAGTCTTCGCCTCAACGTATAGCAAATTCAGGCGCAAGGGCCCTACAAAACTTCCGAACAAGATCTGATTAATATTATCCTTCGAAGTTAAAGTTTAAGTTAAAAGAAAAACAGTGTAAGGCAAAATAATTCATCCGACAACTCTACTTTAAATATTTAAGCAAATTTCGCGTTTAAAATGAAATATTTTGAAAACTATGAGCCGCATAAATTTTAATAAACGATCGGGATCTTCTTGAGACTCGATTAATGTGTGTGATTAATCAATTAACTATTAAATTAATTTTATAATTTGTTTACACCCATTTTTATAGCTGCTGCTTAAGCTGGAATGAATATTTTTACATACAGTCTCAACTTTTTTCACAGTATTCGGAGTGATCGATTAATTTAATTAGGGAGAGACACGAATAAACTCGAAAACAAACAAAAAATGGGGGTTCGTAAATGTCTCTCAGACTGCTTTATTATTCTTATTTAGCTATAAAATTTTGATTTTATTTTCATTAAATTGATGAACAAATACAACGCCAGAAAAATTGGTAAAATTTATCCAAAAATAATTCAAGGATGTTTTGATAAATGTAAATGTATCATGTGAAATTTTATGCAATTGGGTTTTATCTGTTTTCTGGATCAACATAATTTAATATACAGTCTAGCAAAACTTTTGTCGTAAAAGGACTAATGCATATTATTCCACAATAAAGTTTTATTAAAAAGAAACCGTAAAATTATAAGACGTAAAATTATATATTATGGGTAAACCTTCCCCAGCAAAATCCGCAATACAACATGTTTGTCCTCATACCAAACACCGTCGAATTCTGTTTTAATTTTATAAAAATTCGTTTAAATATTAATTTTATCAAAGTGAGTTTATTCGCTTAGGAATTATACATTAAAATATATATAACTCCGTAAAATTATGTCTCTAAAACTATTAGAACATTTTATTACATATTTGAGTATAAAGTTTGACCGTAGAGACAAAACTCAAGCAATTCCAACAAAACAAACAAAAAGTCATTATTAGTATAGAACAAACTTTTTACAATCATAAACCACTTAGGAAAGGTCTATTCGTAGTTCCGACCTGTTAACTGCTTTACGTTGTGTCTACTTTGTGAGATACCATTATTTAAAAACGTTAAACAAGGAAATTTAAACGATCCGTTGGTATAAATAATAAATCGAGTCCTTAATAAAAATGCAAAGTTGTTTTGGTGAAGAAAAAATTGAACAACATAAAAATGTCAAAAGGTAAATTGTGTAAACCGACAAAAATAGTTTAAAACTAACCGTAATCAAGGTTCAGAAACTGGGTGTAACTTTTCCCCGTTTTTAGTTTCACTAGCCACTCTCTTAATTTAAATACATCCCGGCATGGTTTTTATTCTTTATTTCACCTTCCCTCGTCGAGTCCGCGCCTATTAATTATTCCGCCTCATCCACCAAAACAAAACACAACGTGAAAATGTGAGACCATAAATTTCTAATATGGACTACCGGCTCACGGACGCGACCAAAAAACAAAAGATAAGGAAACAATTCATCAAGTTCGCAGCGGTACTCGAAATGTAGACAATCGTCGATCGTCGTGAACCTCACCTATGTTAATAAATAATTAATCACGCGGGGCCACACACAACACTGGGCGCCACCCCTTTTCCCACTAAAAGGATTTGGATGCTTAAGATCGATTTTTACAGATAAGGGACTCCGCTCACTCCACGGCTGCCACGTTAATTGCTATCGGTGTTTAAATACGTCCCGTATCGGATTAGTTTTCGAATTGCTTTTTTTCCTACTGTTTATGCCTACTGGAAATGGATTTGAATTTGCATAAGCCACTCGGACGCACATATCGCACTTGAATTTCGAAACAAACTCAGGGATTTAGTTTACTTATAGACAATAAATACATTTGAAAGAAGAAAGAGGTTTTAATTTTATAAAATCAGAATTGATGATAAAACAGTATTACTTCGATGGTTCCTATGTTAAATTAATCGATTTTTCTTATTATTAAAAAAAAAAACTATATTTTGTCAACATTATTATTTATTATAAACTAAATCAACACTAATCAAAATGAATAAGAATTTTCATAAAATAAACTATGTATGATATGTAAAATAAGAACGACATAAATTCTACTTTTTATTAAAATATATGTCTATATCTAATTTATTTCGAATAAATTACTTTTTATATATCTTCTCAGAAGTAATACGTCTTGAGGAAATTATTCTCTTTAGCCCAGTGTCAATGAGAACAGATTAACAGCGTCTGTATTTTTGACCTCCACTATGTTTTCATTATACTCTAACTCCAATCCTTCTTCTACATTTTTCAGTTCAAGCCACAAAATTGTCCAACATTTTTTAATATTTTTTAAGGATGTCGAATGTAATGGTTCCAAGAAAAAGTGAGTATGTAATATTTGTTTGTTCAGAGAAAAAAATCGTATTTATTTATTTATTTTGTACGTTTTATTTTATACTCTAATTTTAGATGAAAATTCCTCAAAATGCCGGAATAACAACGGTCTCCGGATTACTGCAGTATCCAGAATATTGGACCCGGGATACTATTTATTTGCAATTCATGTTACATTAACAGTGAAATTCTTATTTATCCTGTTTTTAATATGTATTATTTTCACACCCGAATTACTGAGCAAAATGTCCGAAAAACAAGACTCTCTAGATTACTATTACTTTATTTAAGAATAGCAATTCATGTTGCATCAACCTTCTTCTGAAACAAACAAATATATATTCTGGTTTCATGATTTCAGGTCACAATAATTTCCAACTTAATGGTTATAAGTAAAAAAGAACGTTAAAATGAGTATGTAATATTCGTTTGGTCAAACAGAGAAATTCTTGTTTATCCTGTTTTTCATATGTATTATTTTCACACCCCAATTACAGAGAAAAAAATCCTCAAAATGCCCGAATAACAAGAGCTTCCGGATTACTGGAGTGTCCAAACCTTCGAAGTTATTTAAAACTCGTAATTCGTGTTTTATTAACCTTTTTCACTGTACTCAATTTTCTGAAATAAAAATAAATATATTTATAAATGTTAAAACATAATATATGAATACAATAACCGAATATGTCGACAAAACTATTAACAAGATATTATTAATGAAGTGGAATCCTATAATTTCAGGGCCCATCAAAAATGATATCGGCGGGTTGCTTTGAGAGTGGAACACCTTCATCATTTGATCCTACTGGTTTCATGACTTCAGGCGACTATGTCCAACTATTCTAATATGTTTTTAAGCCTATTGAATGTAATGGTTCTAAGCAAAACATTAAAATAATGTTTATTTGTTTATACAAAATTCAAAATTCTTGTTTATGCTGTGTTTAGTTTGTATTACTTGCATGCCCTAATTACAGAGGAAAAATTCTCAAAATACCGGAATAACAAGGGTATTTGAATTACTGGAGTGTCCGAACTATCGATATAGAAGATATACTATTTAAAATTATTTTATCAATCTTTTTCATCGTATTGAATTCTCTGAAATAAAAAATAAAAATATTTACACATAATAACATAACATTATGAACACAATAACAGAATACGTCGACGATACTGTTAACAAGAAGTTATTCATGAACTGGAATCCCCTGTAATTTCAGGGCCCATCAAAAATGATATCGGGCGGTCACCTTTAATTATAAAGCGTAAATTACCGGTCACATTTATATGCAAACACTTTACGGACACATATTTATGAAAATATGCAAATCTCCCCAAAGTAAATACGGCCCCGACGCACTCCGTATAATAACCGGGTGTCCATTATTTCACTTGGAGCCCAGGTCGCCGTAAATCAATTCGACAATAAGATAAATACACGTTTCGTTTCAATAGCCGTAATCAAATTATTATTTTCGGTTGATACGATCTCATGGCGGACCAGGGACGTAATATCGACATTTTATCAACCTGAAACGGAGGATACAAAATTTGATGTCTCTATTAAATGAACAACTCGAAATTATATTTAATTGTTATTTGTAAATTATATGGTCAAGATCACTATTAACTTTTCCATTTCATTGTAAGTCATATTAAAATGATTATTTTTTCATTTGTGTGTGTTGGTTTATCTTTTTTCATTATCTGCTTCTCCTGTTCCTCTTGTATGTTTGTTTGCCTTGTTGTCGTTGTTGTTTATTTAATCTTTAATATATTTGCCCTTTCCTATTTTCACTCTTTTACGGGATAGTTGCTTTTATCTCTGCATTCTTTTCATGTTTTTTTGTACAATGTATTTTCGATACTTCCTGGTTAAATTGTTTTTTATCTTAGTTTTGTGATGTTTGTTTATGCTTTGCTAAAAATAATATTTACTTCTTGTCGTTTATTTATATTAGGCTTTAGGTAATATACATTTTCTTCCTAAGTTCACTTCTATCAATAAACTAATTTATTTGGTGAGTACCATTTAAACATTGGAAAACGTATTAGACAGAAGTAGGGTCCATTAATTTTTTACCATTTAACCGGCAATTACATTTAACGTCAAAATTCTGAAAATAAACCGTCCTCAGCAAAATATACGTCCTTCCACATTTGATCCTGATTGCCCCTAGCCTGTCGCTCATTCGGCAAAATGAAAGTCTCTTATTAGATTACGCAGACGCTTAGACGTTTTATCGCGATAGAGTTCAGTTAGTTAACTGTTACGGCCCTGCATAAAGATAGTAATCAAGATGTGTGTAATTTATCTGGTTAACGAATCAGGCGACATTAGCATATCCGACGCATAATAATAATGAAGACCTGGCATCAGCTGGCGTTATGGAATGTAACGCTACCATAATCTACAATTTTTATTCCCCGGGAAATAATAGGGAGGACAATTTTTTGGTCGCGACACAGCGTGAAAATATAAAGCATAACAAGCTTATGAAACTGTTAGGTCGTTAAATTTCGTTTTAACGGTCGGTTAGTCTGATAAGATTGAATAAGAATTACTGTGGACTAAACTGGTGGTGTAGAAACTGATACAGACATGACAACAGCGAATTGAAGGACTTAATACGTCGCCCGAAAAGACGTAAACTGACTTGATTGTTTTCATTAATTAAACTACTGCGTGTGGTTATTTAGAAGATATGTTCGTAGCAGATCGTTAAATTTATTGTTGGGCATCATATCGAGCCAACGTTTTTGTTAAATACCGACCGTAACGAGATTTAAAACTTTTAAGTTGTTGGATTCCGCTTTAATGGTCGGTTTAACTCGAAAGATTGAATAAGAATTACTGATGATAAACTGATGATATAGAAAGGAAGCGATGCTGATATGACAAGCGTGAATGGAAGAAAAAGGACAATTTATACGGAATTAGCTCCTATCGTAGCTTAACTATATTCCATTTCAAATAAAAATGAAACATAAAATTGTCACACAGGAGGAAAGTCTCATTTACAGTTTCTCCTCCAGTGAACTTGGATGCACCTTTGAGAGTCAAATAAGAGTCATATATTTAATGTAAAATGGAATATAGCTGCTTTAATGAATGACATATTAAATTTGCACTAAAAGAAAAAAAAGGTAATGGATCAAGATTTTAAATTCAAAAGGGATTACTTAATTTAACCAATTAAAAAAGTTAGATCGTGGTGTGAGGTTTTTAAACATATTTACAGCTATCAATAGCCATTTATCGCCGTATTGACTTAATTAAGTTGGTGGATTTTTTGCGAGAATGAGATTTCAGTTTATCTTCGGTTATTAAATATATACAGTAGTAATCATTATTATAGCAACTTTTTCGTTGTCTACGATACATTCCTTCAAGCTTTTTGAATTGCTTTGATGAGTTCATTTAAATTTGTAAAATATTGTCGAATTTGGTTATAAACGTAATCCTCCATATTTTCTATAGTGTTGATGTCTCGAGATTGGGACGAATAAGACAGAAAATCTATGCTTTGGTTTTTTAACCAATTCATCACAATTTTGAATTGAAACGTATTTATTAAGAGTATCAATTCTGGAAGCAAATTGTTGTTTAATATATCGTCACACAAAACCAAACAGTGCTACATTGGGAAAAAAAAGTATTTTTAAAAAATAAAAAACTGTGTATCCAAACCAATTTTACTACAAAACCATAGACAAAATCATTAAAACAAATTTTATTTAGAGCAAACAACAGAAATGTAAGTTTCTCTGTAAATAAATTTTTATTAATTTTAAATTATATTTTAAGGAAAAATTATAGATGAAGAATGTGTCTCAGGTAAGTCAAAATTGAACATTTACATTAGTAGAAGCCAGGGTTTTCCTTGTAGGTATGGGGTCAAACGACATCCACTAACCATCTTCGTACAGTACTTGAATTAAATTCAGTTAGACCCATTTCCTTCAGGTTCGTTTTAATTTCTGTTGCCGATAAGATTGAATTGTTAATTGACATTCGAATTATCCAATTATCGATTTTGAAATTTTTTCGTGACTACCATTTGGTCAGTTTCTCTAATTTTTTTAATAATACTGGTAATTATTGACTTATTTAACCGTAAATTCTTACTCATCTCTTCTTATTTCTCTCGGTTTTGATAATGCTGAATTATAATTTTTTCGAGTTTGACTTCGACCAATGATTGAATAATTATAATAAGCAAAAGATCACTAGTAAATAATCGATTTTAATCCATAGAGCAATGAACGACCATAAAATAAATAGTTACTATCATTTTGTTCATTAAAAAATAAGATAGTACTCAATTTTTTAAAGAATAATTATATTCTTGTGTTGTTATATTAGTAGACACAACAAAAACAGAATAAACATTGTATGTACTGGTAATTCAAGCAGTACAGCTCATATTTTTAAAATATTGTATATTAAAAAAGTTGCTATAATTATGGTCACTACAGTATATTAAATATGATTTATTTTTGCATTAACTACATAAATTATGCGCAACTTATTTGTTTTCTAGACCGACATTAATATGCTAAAAATGTAAAATAATAATTAATGCAAAATTCAAAAAATGATATTATATTTTATAATTAAATTTTACAAATAAAGCAGGAACTAAATTTTAAGTAGCACACTTTAATCAGGGTTTAGATATTATCAAGAAATCGCTTATTTTCCAGTCACAATGAAAGTAAATTTAAAATTTAATTAAAATTTTACGTTAAGCATTTTACATTAAAGCCAGCTATGAAAAAAAATTAAAATGCAGAAGTATTAAAATATGCATATTATTATCATTAAATGCGGATTCATTTTAATTATTTATTTGTCCGATATTTTTTGTGGCGGCCTTCCGTGGCGGTGAATGAAACTCGGCATCCTCAGATTCATTTCTGTTGAAAAGTATTCAATATGATTTTATCTAAACAGACATAAATTGTTACTTTAAATTGCTCAAAGCATCTGCTTTTTTTATTCGTACCATATGAAAATTGGGGGATAATAGTCGTTCATCAAGATGAAACCAATTTTTCAGCCCCACGTCAAGATTAATTCTTATTTAACAGCTGGTGGTAAGCATATAATTTATTTCCTTTCCAAGTATATTTGCTTTGAGACTGGCGGTCTGAGGAGTTAATTGTAATAAGGCTGTTATTTTTGTGTGTGTGTGAGTATAAAACCGCCCGGGGGTTACAAACCCTAAAACGGAGAGTCCTTAACTACTTTATTGTTACAGTGTCCGACGAAAGCTTGTAATTATACAGGTATTTTGTATCTGTAGGCGGGGACGGCGAGGACCCCTTATTATTGCACCTAACAGACCATCAACATCTCGCCTTTTTGGCGTTTTTTTTTTTTTTAATTTTGCAAAACAAAACGTGTCACGTAATGCGAATTTAAATGCCGACACATAAGGAGTCCTTTTTTTAATTGCTCACAGCAGTTTTTTAACAGTCCGACTGCACTTGAAAATTATAAATATAATTGTAGATATAAGACACATGTTTCCTGTGACATACGGACAGGTTTGTAAAGGTTATCTTATACATTCTAGTATTTTATAGTTCGTTTTATCGACGTCAGGTTTTATATTTTCCGAGGGACACCTAATAAAAAGTGGCGATAAAAATCTTTATTGATAATTTATCGAATCTTATAAATCTGACTCTCATTTGCCAAGGATGGTACGCGAGATTGATACCGTAAGCTTTAATTAACGGTCCTTGAAAAAAGCGCAATAATTAAGGCAAGCAATAAAACGCTTAGCGGCATGTAGCACCTAATTAAGCTTTAATTACCAACAAATTATGGAACTGTCTTTAAATCCCAGTGGAACAGTAGGTAGGGCTAATTTTTGGTTTAGGTAATTGTATATTTACTGCTTGCGGGCAATAAAAACTTCGAAAGTGTTAATAAATTAAATAGGCTTGCGTTTTACAGCACGCTGTATATATTCAATTTTATTCCGCTGTAGTGTGCGGTGCAATAAAATGGGAATTTATTTGTAGGTATTTATAAAATATGTTACACAAAATAGTAATAAAATAGAAAGAAATTTTCACAGACATACTTACGTAATCACATACACAGGCTTTTTGCGCTTTCCGGACACATCAAAGGCACTTCTGGTGCATTTTACATATATAATAATTTGTAACGGGCAAAAGGGTACTTAAACTTAAAAAAGTTACAATCACATTTAATTAACGTTTGCTCGAACATGTCATGCACATTAAAAATGAATCCTTAAAAGATGCTGCATTTAAATAACGTCACTTTCACAGACAATTTTATCATTAAAAGTCTTCGTCACATAAATAAAATAAGGAGGCATTTTCCCCATAGAAAAAGGTTACGTGAATAACAGTTTATTTATATTGCTTCCGTCTTTAGATTGCCTTTTAAACTTCATTTAAAATTGCGCTTAGCTGCAAGCTTCAATTTCAACTTTATTATTTGCAACAAATAGGTGCACACATTTTTTACATTTTTACAATGATCGTTTGTTAAATGATTAATAAAAAAATATTGAATCAAGCTCTTGCCATAGCCTTTTGCTACAAAAATTTCTGAACCAAACAAAGACAAACTAGGTATGTCGTCAGTGAAAATTATATTTTGACATAATTTGATATCCCTGTGTTTATTTTTATAAAAAAGAAAAAACAATATATTGGTTCGTTCGGAAAACAGAATACTCAAGCTTGTTATTTGCATAAAATAAACTGTGGCCTTTAGAGAATGTCAGGAATACAATGGAAGGAACACTTCAACAAAGTGTTATAGGACAAACATTTTTCCCTTTTATATCTCCCCCCAGTAGGCAACAGTGAACAATCGGAGAAGTTAAATTATACATTTGATTCGATAGTAATATAAAAACTAACTACAGAAGAGATGCGATCATATCCTTTAAGGAAGAGGCAAGAAAGGGCAAGTGAATAATAAAAATACAATGAAAAATGAAAAGTATTCACTGTTTCACAATCGCTGTGGAAACTCGGGACCAATAAACTAACTAAACTTGAGGCAGTTATGCGATAGCTTGTTTTTCTGAATTTTTTTATATAGCATATAATCTTCAGCATTATGCAAAGTCGTTTTATGATATATAGGATCTAAAATCCTCCTTGTTTTGTTATATATTTACAGTTGACTTATGTATTTTGGTCCTGGCTTAGGTTTTCTCTTTGGGATTTATGTATCCTGAGCTTCATTAGCTATATTGAACACCGCTATAAATTTCCCAAGTTTCCACTACACAATAACGGTTACGTGGTCAATGAGGTTAAATAAAGTGCATTAGAGAAACTGGAAATGGAAAAGTTTAATTCTTACAATTTGTCTTCTTTCGACGTATCGCTCCTAAGACACATTCAAGCTAAGGAAATTAATTGCCGCCTATTAACTAACACAAACTTCCAAAAGGACCAACCGGGGATTTTGTTTTCATAACATTTGCGCAGAATAACAAACGTTTTCTTTCGGTGATAATATAAATTTCAACGGCACCAAATTTATGTCAAATTAATACGGTTGCATTTTGCCTGTAACTAATACATCGCATTATCCATTAATATATTTCGGGACATTCGGCTCTTAAGATTCTGAAACACTAAACAGATCATAATAAGGTGGATAAATAATAAATGCACGTCTTGGCACGTAACCAAAAGCACAATCTGTATTTAAGTCAGTTCTCTGTCATAAATACAAAAGCCGAACAGATAATTTGTGTGCATCTTTTTGCTTCGCAAAACACATCAGTTGATTCGAACGATGTATTCCGTCATTCTCTTTTGTACATCGGGATTTCTGACTTTCTGAACAGGATAATTGATTTTGCTGGAGACGCAAGGAATATTCAAAGACTCCTTTAATACATTCTGTAGTAGGTACAGGAACAAGTTCGATATCGTAATTATTATTTTTGAGTTAGTTGCTACGTCAAAATTTAAATATGCAAATGCAAAGGAGGGAAAAATATTCAATTGTTTCAAATGTACACACTGCATCTGCACCCCCATTGTCTTCATTGCATTATTCTAAATTAAATATATGCAAATTCCACTATATAAAAGATAGCACCTATTTAAAGTAATAAGTTTCCATAAGAGTCTAGTTTACACTCGACATAAACTTAAACTTTTCTCTTGTTGGTGCAATTGTTGAGTTGAACACCTGTTTTCAACGACTTACATATAAAACTGAGCCAATTCAGACTTTAACGCTAAAACACACTAAAAGTTTTTATGCGAAAAAACATTTTTATACGCCATATTATAAAATAACAATAAAAAATAAACATTAACATAAATAAAATTTTCATTGAGGAGCCGATCATATGCGAAGCTCGCCATAAAGAACAACAAATAAAAGAACTATGTTAATGTGGCACTGTTGTTTGTTTATTAGGTAAAATATATCTTATTGGAAAACAAAGGCAAATATTTATTCAAACCTTGCATCAATATTCATAATAAATCAACGGCGGATTTAGATATCAGGGCACGTATGCACCAGAAGAATATATATAGTCCATTCGGCTTGTCTAAATATAAGTATATTTGTTGAAGTAACAAACAGTTTCCACACATATTGGCTTTACCGTATTCGAAGTAAATTTTAATCCGGTTTTCTCGTGTGTAGCATAAAATTGTTTAATATTTAATTATGCTGCATCTCCAAATTTATAACTGCCGAGGTGGATATTCTTGTGCGGGCGTACGTGTGTACAATAGTAATTTAAACAGTAAAATCTGATACATGCAAATATGATTTCCTAGTTAACACAGATACCGTAGATTATATTACCTGGAGTTGAAACTCGAAACGTTAATGAATCATTTTTTATTTAGTTTTCGTTGTTTTTAGTGTCGGTGTTACGTGTAGTCTACTATTTTATTTTGAAATTATGGCGAATCGATTGAACGCGTTGTTAATTTAATGACGGGAAATGTAGTTTAACATATGTAGGACATTTATGAACAATATTTTCCTGCGCTTATTGTTACCTTAAATTAAAAACATAAATTAGTATAAATTATTGGAAAATTTTTGCGTTAACTTGTCACGACAGTAAAAATGTTTATCTGTAACTATCCCGTGCACAATTAGTTTTAATTTAATCATCCCACTCATGACCTCAGTTGAACATTTGGGCCATTACTCAATGTATGTGTCACTTCACTTACAAATTTGCACTGATATTGTACTGTTTTGACATTTGTGAGCTATCAAAAGTAGTAGAAATTAAAAAAAAAATATTACTCTGCTTTTTGCAAATCGCAAAAAATCAAATTTAAACAGAAGATTGGCAGGAAATCAATATATAAACCTGTATTATTCGTTTTTATTTGGCTATGTCAGTGAGATGGCTTTGCAAACGTATTTTAAAAATATATAGTACAAGCAATAAATACTGTATTTATAATCTCAATTTTGATAAATTAAATATAGTATCGGACAAAATTAGAGCGACTTATTTCCTCGTTTATATTGTTTCTAACATTTTTGAACAAATTTTCTTTATTTATGATGCAATTTGCTCTAATCTTCTCGTCCACAATCTCCTACAAGTTTTCTATTGGATTAAGATCAAGAGATTGAGCTGACCACTTTAAGACCCTGATTTTTTGTTCAACAAACCATTCTTTAGCAAGTTAGGCAGTAGGTTTGGAGTCATTGTCATGCTGAAATATAAATTTTAACTGCATTTTCCATTCCCAATAGGGTAGCATGATGTCTTCTAATATGTTACGATATACAAAATGATCCATTTTGCCTTCTATTTTGTGAATCAGGTCCATACCGTAAACGGAAAAATAACCCCATAACATGTTTAATAATTGTTGTAACATATTTTAGACGAAGTTTACTGTTTTTAGGGATGAACAAACTGTCCACCATCATTGTTCCCGAACTAACTGATTTATTTCCTAAATCTCTTAAAATTTGAGTTGCAAACTTCCTTAGATTATTTCTAATAAGCATTTTTATGCTTATGTTTTTATGGCCTAATACTCTGGCGGTTTTTCTGTTTCGCCCATCTCGTTTTCGATTCTCTACACTTCCATGAACTCGAAATCTTTTAATTGTTTTTGATACCACTTGTTTTGATACTGTTCACTTATAACTTTTTGCGATCTTCCTGAATTATAAATCATAATAATTATATTTTTTGACCGCGACGCATTGTTCTTAATGTAAACACAATATTCATATATGAAAGATATAAATACGCTTTAAATTTGTCGCATACATTTTTTTGGTTTTTAGAAATAATTAAATAAAAAACAGTTTCTCTTCTATTGAACCTGAAACATGTGTGGGACATAAATTAACTAAGAGAATTAAAGTAGCGAGCAAAAATAAATGTTTTATAATTTAGTTTTTAAAAATTTTATACACATACAACATATTTAAGATAGTTGCTCTAATTCTGTCCACTAGTGTATTTTTGTAAAAATTTGTATACACCAAAATTAATATTTATATTAGATTGTATAATAAACATATCGAATTATTAATTTTGATATTAACTGAACTAACCTAATTATTTTAAATTTTATTTGGTCCGTTATTAAACATTTTTTAGCACGATAATTAAATAAAGTAATTAAACATCTAGTTTTAATAATGACGTCGCCAATTTAATTTACCGCATCTTAAACGTTAGCAACGATCCTTGGAGTAAACACGAGTTTCCAAGTAAAATAGAAATTCTGAATAACCGGTCGGGCTTCATAGTTTTAGAAAGGCCCGTGTGGACACTTACACACCAATATGTGGCTTTTGTGGTGCGGCCCTTCCTGTTTAAATTTGAAATGTTTTGCCCCCGGGGGGATTCTGCTGCCTATTATAATAAATATGTTTTAATATACTGCCGCACTTTAGTGGAAACTATAATATATAATTACATCGCTTGCCGGCAATTACCGTCATTGTCCTGGAGAATATGGACACGTACATAATATTTAAATTAAATTTACATGTGTTGGTATATTCGAACCTCTCTTTATGCACTTTTTATACATGATTACCATGATCAATGGGCCGGAAGGCAACTATTATTAATTGTAAAAAGTTTGGATTTAAGAATTGGAAATCTTCCTAAAAACTTATAATTATTAAATTGGATTCGAATGGAATTAATAAACGTAAAAACTTTTAAGTGGTATCTCATATAAATTGGTTTGTCTAATTTTTAAAAAAGTCTTAATTAATTATAATTAATTAGACTTTATCAAATGTTACTGATAATTAACATAAAATAAAGAACAGCCAAATTTTTAAAAGGGAAGTAGTTGTTGTGGTATATCTTTTCATTTTCTATTCAATTATTACAAAAATAAGCTGCTACTACACACCACTTAAAAATTTGGTGGTTTGTCTATCGTGTAGGTTTTGATCCAGACCTCCTGTACCGCCAAAATTAGCTGGTGGTGGTCTCTATAATGGTTTTGGCGATTCAAAAGTCTTCTTTTCATAGCATCCCATATTTTTTTATTGGATTAAAATCTGAGGAGTTTGATGGCCAAGGTAAAGCGATGTGTTATTCTCTTCGAATACTGTTCAAACGATCCTCGTAGTATGTGGCCTAGCGTTATCCTGCTGGTGGGTTCCATTAAAAAGAGCTCAGTTCTTCTGCCAATAATAATTCCTAAAACATCAATAAACTTCCTCTAAAATTCACGACCTCACGAGCACATTGTAGCCGTGCTTTGCTCCCAGGTTCTCTCTAGATACGTATCCTTCCTACATCTGGATGGGAGCAAAATCTTGAAAATAGAATGGGTTCTTATGCCCATCCTAAATGAATTTCATGATTTCCAGGAGCAATCGGGGTACCCTTAAAGGTCGTCTCTGAAATAGACCTTACTCTCGGACACTGTTTCTTACGGTTTGAGCTAACACAATCACATCGTGGGCCCTAAGACGCTCTTGTCTTAGCTCGGGAGCTGTTATTTCCGGGTTTCTCCAAGCTTTCAAAGACAAAAAGCGATCTTGTACCGTGATAGTTATCCTACTGCGACCTAGATCTCTTTTTTTACGTCAATATACTCATTGTGACGTCTCCACAATCTGCTTATAACACTCACAGATGTGTCCATTTGACGAGCCACTTCACGTTGTGATGATCCACCCTCTATCATCCCAAATGCTCTTAAATTTTGTTTATCACCTAGATAAAAATTTGATGAATATTGAGTCAATAACACAAGATATACCAAATTGCACCGTTTAACAAGTTCCAGAAATACGATAAGTAGTTAAAAAAAATCTTATATAATTATAAGTTAAATTATTTTTTAGTTCATATTAAATAAAAGTATGTACAGTAATGAATATAAATTGTAATTTTTCTACTTAGTTTGCTAAAACAAATGTATTCGCATCTTTGTTCTGTTGGGCAGGTATTGTAAAAAAGTTTATTTCAGGTGTTTTTTGCCTAATAATTCGGAATGCAAATACACGACCGGGAGTGTTCGCCCTCTCTTTTACATAATCCCCTGATTGGCTGAAATTAACCGGACTCTGAGGTGTATCTTGTTAATTTGGCCCCGGCTTTCTTGTAGGCAGTAAGTAATTAAACAAACAGGGCCCTATGCTAATCAAGGCTTTATGTTTATTGTCTGCTGCCAATACCAACTTGGGTTGCACAAGTCATTCCGCATACCCGTTACACCTGTCGTAAAGATACTCTCGGTTTAAAGCGGGAAAACACCCCGGTTGGTCGTATTTGTGTTTTCTCCTAGCAATTATTCGGCGGGATTTGCCAACATAATCAGGCGGGTAATAATGATTCCGAATTGCGAACTAGAAGGCATGTTTCTTGCCTTCGGGGAGAAATGAGCAAAACCTACGACCGAACGTAAAAAAAAAGGAACCCACATCTTGTAATAAATTGCGATATAACACAACGGGCATAAGAAATGCATTTGTCGCGTACCGTAAAATAATATAAGCTGACTGGAAGATAAAACAAGTGACGTTTTAAACGAAACTGTTTTAAGAAACAATTCCTTCCTATGAACAAACAAGACGGAGACGGACCGTTTCCGAGAGCAAGTTCTTATTTGTCTTGATAAATACAGTTTTGGGGTCGCACCTAAGTGCAAGCACAAAATTAAGTTAGCTGTCAAGTGAAAACCTCGGTCACTCAGTTACTAATTAAATAAAGCGAACGAGCAGACACTTTTGGCGAATTAGACGGAGTTGCTTGAATCTTGCCGAAGTGAAAGGATAGGTGCTTGAATTAGTTAAGGAGTAATAATTGTAAAGTAAATTTTGTATCTCGAGGGTCGCGTCTTTCAATAGCTCTATTTATGATGGGGCACCTTAATTAGAATTAGAATTGAACGGAGATTAATCTAAATTTAATGAATACACCGGAATTGTTTTTTTTTAATAATGACAACAAATGTTTTTGTACCCTGTAATGTTGTGATTCAATTGAAATGCATAATTGGTTTTTGAATTATCATGATTTCAAAACGTCCGAATTATAAAATATTTTATTAATTGTAAATACATTAATATGTAAATGTAAATTAATTTTATATTTTAATCTACAGATAGTAAATCGTTTTAAAAAATGGCGAATGCACTGCGTAATATAATTTCATGATATTTATATTTTGACTGAATGTTTATACGCTTTAATCTAAATATTAGTTTTTTAATACAATGTTATTAATAGTAAACGATTTACTATATTACTATTAGATTGATTCCTCAAATGAAATTCAATAAATTATATATTATAAAGGTATATTCCTAATCGCAATAAATTGTACAGAGTATACATTTTATTTTTTTATCATAATCTTTTTCTATATCTTAATTTTATGAATTTGTCAACATATTTGAAAACGAGAAAATAAATGATGAATGACATTGTTTGATGTTACTATAATTAAATACATATTATACTTTTCGAGAATAACATATTTTAAATTAGTTCTGTTTCCAAGAAACATTTTTTGTAAATTGAACTTCAAATGTATTTTATTTTCTAGAACTTGTGATTTGGGTTAATTTTTTTTAATTTTGGTAAGATCTAATAAAATCACAGTTTAAGTAAGTTATCATTAATATAAATTAAGATAGTGACTAGTAATAAGTAATTCTTATCCATTGAAGTTGGTCCAATGATGATCATGAGTACTAGATAACAAATTTATAAAATTATGATGTGGAAACTAGATCATTCACTATCTATCTAATCTAGAGTCTTGAATACTTCAGTTTCATTCATTCTTTTCAAAGCAATAATTAATAGTCAATTTATGATGTTTATGATATAAAATATTTTTCCAATAAAAAGAGTAGGGACAAAAGACTATTTTTTACGAATTTGTTATCGGTGTAATTTAGGAATATATATAATTAAATATGCAATCAATTATTTGAACCATGACTTGTCTCGAAAAAACCCTTATCAATATTTTAATAAAAATAACTATGAATGTACATTCTTTAAATTGAATATTATACATGATACAAAAATACAATTTCAAGAGCAAGTAAGTGGATTAAAGGGGAATTCAAAACATTTAGTGACTTTGAAACCAATTATCCTCCATCATTTCTCTGTGGATGTCATCAATATTGTTAATTATGCAAATTCAGAATCACATCTGCAGAATTCGACAGGTTCTTCATCGAAACAGCAGTATCATCAACCAGCTAATTAAAAAAATCAAGTAAAGTATATTTTTGGGAGTTTCAAACTCCAAAACTTATGTTTTCAATTTTCTCCCACAAACATTCACTTATCAAATTCAAAGGAGTTTATTCCTTTTGCTTCCATTCAAAGTATTGACAAAAACCGACTTCAGAAATATCTTCAAACTTCTGAAGTCGAGCGTGAAATCTCTGGTTATTTTATTAAGTCTGTTCAAAGATTTTTCAAAATTCTACGACGGTAATGGCATTTCACATTTTATATTATATGTCACATTAACCAAATGGTTATATTTAGGAAAATTTCATAAATTGTAATTTGGGGATTTCCCTATATGTCCAATTTTAAGATCTTCAATTTATTACCATATGTAATGGCCAATAAATTACTGAAAGACAGATTCGGAATCATATCTGCAGAATTTGACAAATTCTTCGCCTGAAATTCTGAGATTAAAAACATCAAATAAGGTATATTTGGAGCTTCAAACTCTGTTAAAAATTGTATGTCTGGAATGTTTTTTTTTTTTTTTTGTTCTTGCTCCCATTCAAAATATTGACTAAAACCGACTTTTTTTTAAACAGTTGAAGATAATTCTACGTCGAACATGAAATCTCTGGTTATTTTATTAAGTATTTCATTATATATTATATGACACATTTACCAAATTGTTTTATTTAGAGAGGCAAGGCTAGTTTTATAAATTGTAATTCGGGGATTCCCCTATGTGTCCAATTTTAAGACTATTTATTACTATATGTAATGGTCAATAAATTGCAAAAAGTCAGAACATCTTTTAATTCTTCCTTTTAATTATTATTTTATCCAATACTACCAAAATTTGGTCACAAATATATACAAGTTACACAACTTAACCTAAAAATAACTGGCACTGGAAAAAAATTGATCAAAGACACGAATTGCAGCTAATAAATTGAACAATAAATTGGTGTTTAAAACAACCACAAAACAAAATTTTTATTACTGTCGTATTATGTTTATGAATAATGAGATTTAAAAGGACAGTTAACATTTAACATAGAGAACATTTACTTAAAAGGAAGACCGAAAGAAAGAATGACGTAAGAAGAATGGGCATTCTCCTGTGTCACAGGCAAGATAAATATCGTAAAAAAATAATTACGTTAAATTTAATTATATCTAAATGTTTCGAAAATAGGCGAAGTTTTAAATTTAGATAATTTAAAGGCAATAAAGCTCTTAAAACGCGGAGTGGATAAGCCTATAAGATACAAATCTACAGTGAGACAGTTGAGTATCGCATGCAAAATGCCGGCGATTATCCTAAAATCGGCAATTTCGTATTCCGTAGCCCAGGCTAGAAGGTAGATAGATATCTCTTCCATAAAGTTGATTACATTAGTCTCATGCCGGGGATGGCCACTTAGACAGACGTATAAAGATGGCGGGCGCGATGTTTAAAACAATCGCTGCGAAACGGGAAAATTTACTCGGCAAAGGAATCACTCTAAAAACCGTGGCAGATTTGTTTGTTTTAGTTAAGAACTGGCTCCTCTAATGCATTTTCATATTATGTTTGCCCCGCTACCAACATTACAGCATTACTCAAATGCAAACACAATCTGCGCTCGGTAAAGAACAGTTTCCTATAGTATTTGCAAAGAATTTTGCCGGTTAGATACAGCTAAATTATTTAAAAAATATACTCGAATTACTTAGATTTGGTCCTGATTTATTTATGAATTTAGAAAATTTTATGCAAGGCAAAAACTATATTTGAAATTGCACCAAATGATTTATCACACAGTACACAAAATAGAAAATTCACAATCTTGATTTGTATTTTAATTAACGTTTGTTTATTAGTCTCGTCGATCTAGTTTCAATTTTTTAAATTAACTGACTGTTGGTCAAACGTAAATTGATAGAACATTAACCAATTAATCAATTGTCCATTTATTATTATTTACAAGGACATTTTTATAATAAATAAAATATTCCTTTTTAAATAATTAAAAGGAGGAGTTTACTACATCTAACTTTGGTAAGTTTAATACAACATTTAATTAATTACTTTATTGACTTTATTACCTTAAAATAAATATTCAAAGTATAAAATTTTTAATTAAAACGAGCAATCAAATATTATTTTATTTATCTGCTGAAAAATAACAAAATAATATTTAAATATGTATTTCAAACTTGTAAAAAGTATTCCAATATTTTAAATTACATAAATGAACCAATAAAATCACGGAAAAAATAAAAAATTAACAGACCTTGACTTTCTTTATGCCATAGTTTAAAGTCAAAAATAGAAAGAAAAATTCTAGTTATATATTTTATGCCTATTCTATTGTAAAACGTTGAGTGCGTTAAAGTTAAAACGTAAATCACGAAACTAAAACATACAAGGGGGAAAGTTGGGTAATAAAAGTATAAAATTTTCTACTACCCTTATAAATCTAGGTTAGTTCGTACACTAATTAGGTACAGTTTGTATGCCATACTCACACCAACGATTGTATCATCAGTCAAATGTTGGATTTGCACCAACTCAAATTTGTAAAATTTGACGCACACGACGTACAAGAAATGCAAAATAAAACTGTCTGTTGAGTTACACAAGAAATGTGAATAATTTTAAGACAATTTAGATAAACGAAAAACATCCAGTAGTATATATAAAAATATTCGAGAGAGAGAGAGAGAGAGAGTTATAAAAAAAGTGTATTTCAATGACAAGACTCGCCGGCATGAATTCGAAATATTTCGTATATTACGCAGAAAGTTCTTAATAACACGGAAAATGTCACTTATATGCCTACAGATATTTCACGTTTATTTCGTATAGGGTGGGCGTAAAAGTTTATACGTAAATCACAAAATTAAAACATACTGGAGGGGGAGTTGTCTTATAAAAAAATATAAAATTTTAAACTACCTTTATAAATTTGGGTTAGAATATGTTTCATGTAGCCATTAAGCCATAATTTAAAAATATATACTTATTACTCAAAACACAAATGGATATGGCACATTGGATGGTGGTGCAACGTGCTTAAATTCATTAAACTTACAAATGGGAAGTACTAACATGCTCGTGCGGCTGAAATTTATTAAAGACAATTAAAAGTGACATTCACTAACAGAAGATGTATCACTCAACTCTACAATAGCACTTTATTTCATAAACTTAATATAGCATATACGTTATTCGACAAAACTTTCACGAATTAACAAGAAAGCTTTTCTACATTAATTAAAACTAAGAGCAAATCTTATCCTGCATATGTTGAGGGACTTAATTAAAGTAATATAAAAACTTCACAAATTAACACTTCCGGCGTCTTTTGTTTCCTAGTTTTTATTACTGTGTTTGTTCTTGCAACTTTATATTATGGCAGGTGTTGTTTGTTTATTCATGATGTTTAATAAACGCAGTGATATATCCATTTGAGGCAACAAATAATTAGAAGTTCAAGGTTGTGTATTCAGTATCAATTTCACTTTTACCGCGTGTAAAAGATCCTTTCATTCATTGTAAATGCTGTTACAGCCAAAACGTGCAAATTTTAGTCATCTAAGTCAGTTTGTATGAGGGTGAATTATCGACTTATAAGAGACTTTTGTCTATGGAAATTGCCAATTGAATGAATCGAAATCGAAGCCCTGTCTAGAATTGTTGGAGAGCCTTATCTGAAGAAGGTCGTGAACGACGTGCGAGAGATTCAGGAAAACCTCAAGCGACACACGAACATCAAGATCGCCGCCTTATAATTTAAGATCTACGAGATCGCTTTTTGTAATTGCCAGCCAGTGATTTACAGAAGAAGGAAGGCTTCTTACCATGCGATGTGTGTATCTATTAGACTCTGGTCTGTTGGCTTTTTTTCCTTACTGTTCTAGTGTATATTTTTTCTTATATTTCAATATCCGCGTCAAGGTAGAGAAGTATAGCTTTGGAATGTGAAATAGAATGAATAGAAAAGTCCATATAATATGCAGGTACGTATCAGAAAGCTAAATCCACAATTTTTTATAGAAATATGTGGAAGCATTAAAAGCTTGTTGCTGTTTTCATTAAAGACAATTTGGCTGCCCAGTGATACACACAAGAAAATGAAAACTCCCATTTAGTGCCTTAAATGCTTCCAACACTCCTATAAAAATTTATTACCATGACTAGCAGGATCTCTGGACTTCATCATCGATAGAACACATGTGAGACATCTTAGACAGAAGACTATATTCAGCCCTCTATCCACAGATTTTGCCAGAACTCAATCATCAAAAAGAGATGGCATGAACAAAATTGATCACCTCATTAGACCAATGCGAGGGCATGTCAATGTAGAGAACCATAGCTTTGGAATATAAAATAGAATCCTGTTTTTGTTTCACCATGCATGATCGTATCGAATGGACAAAGACTAAATCCACAAGTTTTTGTGAGAAGATGTGGAATCATCAAAAGTTTATTCTTGGAAATTGAAAAATCCCATTTAGTGCTTTCCAAGATTCCGAGGATTACTTTGGAGTGCTTCCAACATAAATTTGGCGGGATCTCTGAACCCTTTATCCACGGACTTTGCCAGAACTAAATCATCGAAAAGAGATGGCATCTCATGAGATATACCTACAGGATATTGATCACCTTATTAGATCAATACAAGGGCATGCCAGTGTAGAGAACCATAACTTAAGAATATGGAATAAAATGAGTCGTGGTTTTATTTGGATCATGCATGATGGTCAGGTACTTATCGGAAGGCACCGTGGATAACAATTTTTTGTGGAAAGATGTTGAAGCATCAAAAGCTTGTTGCTGTTTTCGGTAGAGATAATTTGACCTCCAGTGTCAAGAAAATTGAAAAACCCCATTCAGAGCCTTACCAAAATTCTGTTGTCCAAAATTGCGAGAATTACTTCGGAATGAACATTTCTGTATAAATTATTGTTATGACAAGCAGAATATCTGGACTTATCATTGATTGAACCCGTGTGAGGCATCTTAGACAGAAGACTTCTAAATTCAACCCTCTATCACAGATTTTGCCAGAACTTCATAATCAAAAAGAGATCTTATTTTATGAGGAACATCAGGATGAAATTGATCACCTCGTTAGATCAATACGATGGCACGACAATAAATGTCTGGATTATAGTAGAATTCCAACTTATTATTAATTATTATCATTGAGCAAAAATCAATAAAATCTGACCACTGATTCTATGTGTTGTATTTTCTCTAATACTGAGCATATTTAAAAGGAAACGACATTAAGGGACATAATTTCGACCAGTTATCATACTTAATCATATTAACTTACACGCATTTCTTGATATATAATATTTCCTTGTATCCAAGATGCAATTACTCCGTAACAAACATATAGATACTTTTGTTCTTATTGTTCCCTTAAAGAGACACACAATAATAAATCTCTGACACGTTGAAAATAAGTAAACAACCCACGAAAAAATAAAACCGAAATTAAAACGAACATTAAATGTCATTTGTTCCTTTTGTGGTTCTGTATCGTGGATTAGTGGCAGTCTTTAATGTAATGTATACGAAATAACCCGCTGTTCATAATTTATTAGTGTGTAACGAATGGATATGCTGGGCAAAAGTAACACTAAAAGCTTATAAAATAAACTTAGTTTGTCTCCCTAGTTCTTTAGATTACGACGTTTTGCCGCCATTAATTATATCCGGTTCGCTTCTTACGATTTCCGATCCACTGTAGTATTGCGGACAGGAAAATATTTTCTGAACAATTTTTGGTCAAATTGGAGCACTCTAATGATTAAACTTAACTTTACCAGTTTATGGGTTTCAACTTACGGTATTTTTCTGATTTTTTTTTCTTTCCAAATACCAATTAGAATTTTTGCTTGTCCGTATTAACAAACAAACCAATGCGATTTATGACGTGCGCCCATAATAAAGTTGAACCAAGCAAACATGGCATGTGTCTAGCATCCTCGATCCGTTTAAATTTGTTTCATAAATACGAAGGCACACAAACAAAAAAAAATAGCGCAAAATTAGAATTGGCTCGGATCTGCAAAGCCCAATAAATACTGGGTCCATGAATAGTATTCAGGAGCAACTTACGTAAAAGTGGATTAGTCCTGAAGGGTTTTTAATTAAATTTTAAACCATGATAGAGCTGATTACTGTTGTGCGACTGGAAATTGGGAATTCGACGATTAGTACGCCCGGGTGGAGTGGTTGAATCGGTAACAGTCGTCCTCGGAAAAAAAGTACTATTTTAAATTTCATTATTCCTTTGTGTGGGCGCCTCGGACACGGCAGATAAACCTTCTAGTTTATTAAAAATGATTGGTGTTTGTGAAATGCCAATTAAGAGTCCGGCATGATTAACTTTTTGATATACGCACTTGGCGTTTAACCTTTACCACGGACTGTAATTCATTTCAGAATTAGCGTTCTATAATTGAGAAATATCACGTAATTATCAGTTTTTTGGTTGCACGATATGTAAGTAATTTCATTACGAACAAAATTAGATCACTCCCCGTTTAACCTAAGCTGATTATGAGAGTTTTTTATTATTTGTGTGATTAATATTAAATTTGATTAAATAAAAATTTTAATTAACAATTAATATTGTATTTCATATTTATATCTTAAACTTACAAACATACAGTATCGGTCGAAATTAAGTGATTTTAAATCTTGAATAAAATGCTTAAAGACTAAATATTAAAACATTAATTTATTTTATCATATCCCACACATTTTTCACGTTCAGTAGGAGAGAGAAAACAAAAAAACTGTACGCGGCAAAATTAAAGCGATTTGAGTATTTTTCAGTCATATTTATATGGTTAATATTTGTGGCCTATAATTCAGGAAGATCGCAGAAATGATAACTAAACAGTTTCTTGTATCGAAGACAAGTGGTATCAGAAACAATTAAAATGTTTTGAATTCATGGAAGTATGGAGAATCGAAAACGAGGTAGGCGAAACAGAAAAACCTCCAGAGCATTAGATCGTCGCATAAAAATGATTATTATAAATAATTCAATGTCCGCAACTCAATTTTTAAGAGATTTTAAGAGACAAATCAATTAGTTAGAGGACAATTCGGCGTCGATTAGTGGTGGCAGGGGTGCCAGGAAAACGTCTAGCAAAAAAATAGTGTCTTTCAAAAATGAATCGAAAAGCAAGACTTCTTTTCTCTCATAGGCATCGAAACTGGGCAGACAGAGATTGGAGAAAAGAGGTGGTGGACAGTTTGTTCGTCGCCCTAAAAACAGAAGACTTAGTCCAAAATATGTTACAACAACTATTAAACATGAAGGTTACAGTGATATGGTTTGGGATGGTTTGTGTCCAATTCACAAAATAGAAAGCAAAATGGATCGTTTTGTCTATTGTAACATAATATAATATGTCATGCTACCCTATTGTGAATGGGAAATACTGTTAAAATTTATATTTTAGCATGACAATAACCCCAAACACACTGCCAAGCTTGTTAAAGTATGGTTTGTTCAACAAAAAATCAATATTTTAAAGTGGCCAGCTCAATCTCCCGACTTTAATCCAATAGAAAACTTGTGGGATATTTTGCATAAGAAGCATAAGAGCAAATTGCATCACAAATAAAGCAATTTTGTTTGAACAAATCAAAAATGTTTGGAACAATATAGACGCGGAAATAATTTTCATTAAACTCGCCTATGCCAAAAAGATATGAGGACGTTATAGCCAATAAGGGATACTGGACGAATTTTTAATTTTTATGGAGAGTCGATCTAATTTTGTCGCGATAAAAATTCATCATTAACGTGTCGTGTGTCATGTTTCGTCAATAAATAACATAATTTATATATGTGAGTTTTATTATTTAGTAAAACAAAAATTATTTTCGTTTGTATTGTTTAGTATATAAATAAAAAGAAAGTGGCTTTAATTTTGTCCGATACTGTATTTGTTTGTTAAAATAAGGAAGATATAAGTTTGACATCCAATTCCCAGTAAGTGGAGTGAAAGTCTAATTAGTCAGTATTATATCTTTATATTTATCAAAAAATGTCCAAATATAGTTACAGAGATTCATAAGGAGTCTCATTAGTGTAAATCTTTGAGACTCTGCCGATAGAAAGCAAAAAAATATAATGAAGACCATTCCAGGAGATCGTATAATATATTATTCGTCCTATTATTTCGCTAATGGCGACATAGATCACAATACCCTTATGCCGTTTATATAATACATTTTATTTTTTGACTCAGAAAATACACATTCTACATAAAACTATATATTATTATAAACTATTTATAATAATAACGTGAACAAATTAAAATAACATTTTTTTACTTTATTACAAACACAATATACTTCCAAGTAATAGTGATTATAAGTTTATATTTAAATAAAATGATTAATTAGGTTTTGATAAACATTATAATGTCCTCATAAAATAAACAAAATTGTATCAACAACAAAACCAATAACAAAACTAATATCAACAAATCGTTAACCTTACTCTTAGTAAATGAATAAATTATTGATCTATAGCTCGTCATTCTTCTTTAAGAACATTAGTAAGATCCTCTAAATGTTGAGTTTCTAGTGGAAATTTGTCTTTGAAGGGACTAGAAATTCAATGGTCTTTATTTGTATGTAAATATATAAAAAATAAAATAAATTTAAAAAACTGACCGTCAAATATTCAAATAATATACTGGTCAAAATAAAAATATTGAAAATGTTATTAAACATATTTAGTTTTTTACAAGACTTAAAGTGTATTTAAAAAAAAAGCGCCGTATTTCTAATAATAAACCTTTTTGTTTGTTTGTGTTTTAAATTTCAATAGAAACGACAATTCATCAGAAGAAATGCATATATTATTATATAAGTCCCTACTAGTCTAATGGAAATATGAAGAGACCTCTGAGTTTATTGGTCCGAGAACTATAATTGAATTTCCTCGTTCCATCTACCTTATCTTTGGATAAGTCAATTTAATAAGAAAAAAATATGATGAAATTCGCCCATTGTGATGTAGAAACCGAAGTGATTGTTTTCTCTGTCTTTAAAGGAGGGATTAAAATAATGTTTGAAATCAGTTTACGCAATAAAAGGAGCCAGCCAAATTGAGTTAAGACCTAAAACTTTTATATAGATTGGTCTCTTATTAAAGCGTATGTCATTTCCTTATTTCAGTTCTGACAAATAAGTAGGGAAAATGTGCTTTTTACAGATAACACTGAAAGACCATCCCATTCCTTTATTTCACTTGCAAAAATAACGCTCATTTCAATGTTCTATGCAGAATAAAGGTTTCGTCTTTGTGATGGGCTTCTTAAAATTCCCTGATAAAAAATACGGCAATATGGCAGAATATTTTAATAAGAATGAACCGTGAATATCTTGAACTGTTTTTAAATCTCATTTGTTACTTCTAGTTTTGCTTCATTCAATGTGGCGTCTTTCATTTAAAATTGAATTAAACTTTTAAGTTACTAGGAAAATATAGTGAATGATATAAGCTTATTTAAATTTATCTGAGAGATGCGTTACTACTATATGTATTATTAATATAAAATAGCATTTTTTTATCACCTATATTATTGCTAAAAATTACAGAGGAAACAGCATTATTAATGTTTTAAAATAACAGCAGATATGCAGTTTTATTGATAAACATAATGTCTATTCGATGCAAGTCCCTAAATTTATAATTATACGGTTCGTTAGATTTTAATAATTTTCCCTCATATTTTTAAATTTTGTTGTTGTTGTTGTTGTTGTTGTTGTTGTTATTGAATAGTTGTCAATTTTTGATGATTATCACTACGCAACGAAATAGTCACTTTTAAATATGGAGTTTGCCAAATTAGGATTATTCACCTCTTTGTATTGGGGCAGTATGTCGACATTTATTCAATGCTATGATCACATCTACGGCACGCTGCAATCACCGCCGTACCCCAGAGACACCAGGAAAAAATATATGGTCGCTCTTCTTAATAGGACCATATCACAACATTCCAAAAGTACGTATGTATTCAATGTCACTTTGACGGGCTTTTTGTGTCTACTTAATATGAAATCAGAATTTAGCCACACCAGATGTAACCTGAGAAGCAATAATTGAAAAATAGCATATTTTCAATAACTATCTCTTTAGTATTTAGCCAATAATTGTTTCTAAAACCAAAATCGGAAGACAACATAATAGTGAAATGCGGCGTGTTTTATTTTAAGACATAAATTTACACTTGAAAATTTATAAAAAATAGCAAAAAAACACTATTTACCAGATAATTGATTTATTCAAGGCAAAAAGATGGGGGGATCTACCATTATACTAAAATATTTGCCATTCTAGGAAGCGGACTTGATATCGAAACTCTTGCGGTCATGATGGTGTATTCTTTAGTAAGCCACCACGAAAATAACAATTTTTGTTGTGGAGAATCGTGTTTAAACGGATGTACCCATCATTACCTTTACGTGGCCATGAAATTGGCCTATGTTACACAATTGGAGGATAAGGCAACCATCACAAAACTTCTTTTAAATATGTATCGTTGCAAGAATACGTTTGAAAAATTGTTCATTGGTGCAGTTGTGGGCGAGAGAGTGCCCCAATTGTACGCTGACTGGAAAACTGATTGGACCTGTCAGCACGAAAATGCAAAAGCCGTTTTTTATTTTCTCAACAGAGCCAATCAGTTTAGCTTGAAATTCGGTACTCCCAACCCGCGTTGTTTTTTGGATGTGCCGATCAAATTTTACACTTCGTCTCTTCTAAAGCTCACTTCACACTTCGGTCAAATCGACAAGGTGCAAATGCTCCTTAAGCATGGCGCTTCGGTTATCAATGATTATGATGAGGAAAATACAGCTGAATATCTTATTAGAAGAATACTGAGACTCAGACATGACAGAGGAACATACTCCGCGTCGCTTATTATTTGTCTTCGTTGGGTTTTAAGAACCATACCTTCAATACAGATTCACAAGTTCACCAAAAACAAACAGCAGGACCGTGGTAGATTCTTGACGTTGGTAAAAGATGGTGTTTTGCCACGCAACAGATGCGGAATTGATCCGCCACAATTGAAACACCTTGCACGTTGTGCAGTCAGAAAGAGAATGGCAGAAAATTGTAAGCTTCCTTTTGGAATTCAACATTTAGATATTCCAAGAACATTGAAACCGTATTTGAACATTTGCGAAGATTAAAATTCCTATCAGTTACCAAGCAGTTAATAATATTTGTTAATTAAATAATTATTAATGATTATAAAAGGTGAAATTAATAATCGTTCTTAGGTCAATATACCTATGAAAACCTACACAACTGTAAAATCTAGTTGCCTTCGGTTGTTACCATGGTTGTGATTGCATAATGTTGTGGTGTTCAAGTTATAGAAATCCCTTGCCTGATTTTTTTCAAAAGTTTTGCGAAAACTGCGAAAGCGATAAACTCTGAGTAAGATTTTTGATACTTCTGAATTTGTAAACAAGTAAGTACCACAAAATAACGTTATAATTTTCAAAATTTCTCGATTGAGGATTCTAACCTCAAAATTTTCTATAGTCTATCTATAATATGATAGTTTAACACACCAGGTAATTTCTTTCAGACTCCTTATCGGCAATAAGAATCCAAATTCCTTTTGTTATTAACACAATTGTATGTTAGAGCTTGTAAGTGGTTTTTACTTCGGTGAACCTCTTCAAAAGTTTTGCTGTGTTGTAGAGTCAGTAATTCTTCTGCGCAGTAACCAGTACGTTCATTTATAGCAAATTTGAATTATTTTTTTCTTACCATTCTTCTTATCACAATGGTCTTAATTTTTCCTTAGAAATTTAATTAACTATCCTTTACAGGTGTCACAAAATGAATACAGAGATTGTTGGATTCACGTCCATGTTCGACTTATTGCAAAATAAGGTTCGATTTATGGATAAATATGCGGAAATATTAGGTCGCTATAACCAAACTTCAATTGTAGTAGACAATAGAAGAAAACATATGGTTTATCATATTTGTACGGCATTAATGATAGAGGCTACAGGTACGTAGGCTTTAAACATTAAATATGTTTCACCAATTTTACGAATTGTTTTAGAAAAAAAATGCTCTGTGCAACCTTATCTGAATCAGGTGGTGTTGCACTTACTAAAGCACCATGAGGAGTCACAATGTTGTTCTGGACGGAACTGTGTAAATGTAATTACCCACCATCACCTAGGTGTCGCTATGACACTATCGTACAAATTTAAATTGAAAAATAAATCAACATTTATAAAGCTCCTCTTGACCATGTACCAGTGTCAAAAGACCTTTCAAGGATTGTTTTTGGGAGTGTTTCGCATGGAAACTACTTTTTGTGAGTGGCGTTCCGACTGGAGCTCTAATTTTGAAAACCTAGTTGCTTTAAAATACTTTTGTGTAAAAGCCAATCAATGTGGATTGAAATTTGACAATTATCGGTTCATGGACGTTCCAATAACATGCTATTCTTGCAGTCCCCTAAAACTTGCAGCACGTCTCAACCAGCCTCAACACATACTCTTTATTCTTAGATATGGCGGATCTGTTTATAATAATGCTGATATAGAAAATGTTGCAAAATACCTTGTGAAAAAAGTGTCCAAACAACAAATTCGCAGCGGATATCATTATACTAACCTTCTTAACTGTCTACGGTATTTATTACGAGCCATTCCCTCGCTAAAATTGAATGATCTTTACAAGAATGATAAAGTAAATTCACGTAAATTAGTCGATGATGGAATCTTGCCAGCCAACAGAGTTGGAATCACCCCTCCTCCACTGGAGCATCTCGCGCGATGTGCAGTTAGGAAGTGTATGATCCAAAGTGGTACGATACCTAAAGGAATTAAGAAGTTAAATATACCAGATGATTTGAAGTCATATATAAATCTATACAAAGACTAATTTTGTATTATATTGTTCTCGTTCCCACACTTTTTTAATACTGTGTTGGTTGAATATGTATTCTTTCTGGTATTTAATAAATTGTTTATAAATATTTTATCTTTGATTAAATTAATAATAGATTAATACCAAAATGTGCACTATTTTGGCACAAAGTTTTAATAGCCAAGACATATTGTTAAAGACATCACTGAAAAGTAAAAAAACAAAAGATTATTCGTATCTAGATTCCATTAGAAACAATATGTGTCAACTAAATGACATTTCCATGGTTATGAACATTTATTACTACGTCTAAATTATGAAGGACTCGCAGTAGATCCTTTCAAAAGTTTTTGTGTACAGCAATCTGAAGATGAATGCCAATTTATAAGAAGTATTAAGTAAGTACCGAAAATACGTTAATCTTGAATTATTAGCCCGTTTTCTTAGATAATACAAAATGACCTCAATATTTGACTTGTTGGACAATATGGAGCAATTTATGGAAGAATATTTGTCAATATTCAAAAGTCTTCCAAAATCTTCATTTGTGATTGAAAGACGAAAAAAACTGATGACTGATTATATTACAAAAGCATTATTAAATGAAGCGAAAGGTTTGTAAAATTTTAACATGTCATTTTATGACTGCTTCTAATAACAACTAAGTCATTTTAGATAGACAATGTTGCGTTCAACCTTATCTAAATAAGGCAGTGTCTTATTTACTGACGTACCACGACGAAACAAAATGTTGCGATGGTGGAAAATGTATGAATGCATATAAGCATCATCATCTATGTGTAGCCATGAAAGTCGCGTTCAAATTGAAACTGGCCGACAATGAAACGTTTGCTAAACTTCTTTTAAGCATGTACCAGTGTCAGAATACGTTTGAAGGATTGTACATGGGAATATTTTTCCGCGACACTGCACCGTTTTTCTGGCACACCGATTGGGACTCACAATTCGAAAACTATCAGGCCTTGATGTATTTTAGTTTAAGGGCTAATAAGTGCGGATTAAAATTTGGTTCAGACCCACATCAGCGCAACTTCATGGACGTACCACTAAAATGTTTTTCTTGCTCTCCACTTAAACTTGCGGCGCAACTCAACCAACCTCATCAGTTACTCATTATTCTTAGGTATGGGGGAACGGTTTATAATGGATATGATAAAGAGGATGCCGCAGAAAGGATTGTTAGAAAATTAATAATACAACAATCTCGCGGTGGAAACTATTTGCTACGAACTCTTCGTTGTCTGCGATACTTATTAAGAGCGGTTGTATCTTTAAAAATGGAAAACATTTACAAAATCGATGAAAACGCAAAAGAAAGTTGCCTGAAATTAATGGAAAGAGGAATCTTGCCGGCGAACAGGATTGGAATTAACCCACCGCAGTTGAAACATCTGGCACGTTGTGCAGTTAGAAAAAGTATGATCGAACATGGTATGGTACCTCATGGAATTGCAAAATTGGAAATACCGGAGATGTTAAAACAATATGTAGATTTAATCAGAGACTAATTTTATGAGTGTTGTTATTTAATACATTTTTATTGACTGATAAGTTGTTTAAATATATTCATCTTTTCTTTTGCGGATATAACCTTTTAACCTGAGTCTTTGTTAGTACTAATAAACTGATTCAAGGTCATCGTTAATGTTTTATCACCTAATATGGAAAAAATAAATACATAGCAATTATACTACATGAGTTTAAAATTTTTATTTTTACAAAAATTAATACAAATCGTTATATCCGGATGATATATAAATAAATATATAAAACAAAATGTATATCCAACAAGAAGTTTAGGAAAAATGCATTAAAATAATTGAGTTCGAGGTATAATTGTATAAAATCGGCATGATTTCTGGTCCTAAATCAATAGTTGGAACGGTTTCGATAAGAATCCGTATGACGTACATTATAGGTGTACACAGAGTCGGACACATATTTCTGGAATGTCACGTCGATGATACACGGCCACAGTAAATCACATAAGACCCACTTCGGATCCTCCTTTCCTCTACCGGCTTCGGCGCTGATACATGAACACCCTGAACGGCCTGCCTCACCTTATGCCTACGAGGATACCCCCTAATACTCCATAAGCGCCTGGCATACTTATATACACACAAATTCCCCTAATAGATGTGCTAGAATTTCAGGTTTAGTGCACATTTAGACCAGAATTTGCGACATGATTTATGGTAATTTTCAATAGATCTGGCGCTTTAAGTGCTAGGAAATAAACAGTTTCTAAACAGTGCAACTCTGCTTAAGTTGTGTTGATGTGTAACCAAAGATGAACTTAAGAAATGTGGAAGATATACATAACTAAATATAAGTTAATAATAGAATAACAGAAAAAATTGAATTCTCATTGAAAAATTTGAGTTGCTGTTATACAACAAATGACATATTAACATAAATAAATTAGCAATTCTTCATTGCCAAATTGTCTGCCTTCGAACAAACAGCATGACAAAAATTTTATTACAAGCTGTGTGCCTCACAGCAAGAGTGACATTTTAATTATATACTAATTTATATTTTACTCAGTCAAGTATAGAGAAACTTTTCGCCAACAATGACGATTAAAAGAATTTTGTGTTATTGAAATGCTTCAAAGACAGAGGTATTTTCGCATAACTAAAAGTTAATGGAACTTAGAGGACGCCGAAAATGAGAAACTGAACATAGATTCTGGGATGCTCTTAATTAAAAGTTCGTTTTTGTCTTTGACTCGACCTCTGTATAGTGTAATAACTCTAGAAGTCTACGGGAGCGTTGGCTCCAGTCCAAAACAATGCCTCAGGGAGAAATCTTCCGAATATATCTAAATTGCTTTTACTTCTTTAATTGATAATGTATTCTTTGCTCTCGTGTGTTTATTGAATATTCATTTTGGCTCTGATATAACGCCAAAAACGTTCCACCATAATCTGTTGGTCGTGCTATTGATTTTATCAAATTTCCACATTTCGTTTCGTTTACCCAAAAATTATGTATATGTCCTTAAATCCGTGTGGAGTTAGTGTAAATAATCACCTCCACAAACACGTTCATGCTAATTATAACTAAATATTGGGAAGAGCTCGTACCTAACTAATAGTTATTCTTGATTTTGCTAAACACCTATAAGCATCAAATTCTGCATCATCAGGCATACAAATTAATAATCGGAGTGGGTGCATTTAAAACATGCACTAAAATCCAGTGCTTAATTGGAGCGTCGCGACACAACGTACACCCAATCGCATAGTAACCCAGATTCCGAGTTTAAAACTGCAACGGCAACAGATGTAGCGAAATTTACAGGGGAACGAGCAATTTTACGCACATATGCGCAGCGGAAAATAAGCACACAATTGCCCGTGGACCGTGAACATCATTAAAGTGTGTTTAATAAATTATTTCGGTTTCAGTTCCTCATTTGATAATATACAGATGTATTGACGGATAGTTTAATTTATGTTATTTGGCGTTTAATTTAATTTAAATGTACAAAATACATGTGATCCAGGTAATCACCGGGCTACTTCACAAATTTGCATTGGTAGATTCGGCTCCACATAAATTTTGGAATACGAAATTAAAATCACACTTCTTGTTTTTTTTTTTTATTAAAATTGGTTAATACATGTTAATTAAAATTTCAATCTTTATCTATTCATCCACATGTGTGTATTAAAGGGTGGCTGTAAATTGGATTTATTATTTAACAGAAAGTAAGTCCTATAATTGCGTTTGGGAAGGGTCTTCAATTACCTTCCCCAAAGAGGGTCGACGTGAATTTCGTTTCATTTAAATATTTCTTGCCAATTGCGGAGATTTCTGCACAAAGGAACATGTTGAAACTGGCAGTGTGTTTTAAATTAAATACGGCACCGGAGTATTAAATTCAAAGTGGTAATTGTATTATGTAAACTTTTCAGATAAATCAGGAACGTAACATCGATCACCAAGTTGGATGGATGTCTATTTACGATATGATATAGTTAAATATTGATTTTGATAGCTGATGTAGTGTACATGTCAACTGCACTCAATACATGACGGATATTATTGTGTAGGATGTGTTTAGTACAAGCGAAAACTGATTTAATTTAACAATATTACTTGGCCGGCGTTTTGTTTAATAGTTTTTCCGTACGTTGTCAAAAATTTCATTGAATTATTGACAAAATGGGTCTGCAAACTATACAGCAGTTTAATAATCAATTAACCTGCAGTTCGACAATTTTCAAGCGTATCCATGGAAACATCCGTGTAGAATCATCACAAAATTTTTGTCAAAATGACATAACTGCTAATATACAATTTTTTACACGTTTTTTGCCAGTAAACGACGATTTTCAAGATGCGGCTGTGGACTAAACATGATGTCTTCTGGATGGTCATGGACACCATCACTAGCATAGACCATCGGTACAGAAGTCTATGCACATATCTTAAAACAGTGAGAGAGATTTCACGTACAGCACTATACCCGATAGATGTTAAACATCAACGTGCTTACGACAAGGTCACTGTGCCGAAATTGACATGCGAATATAAACCGACCGGGGTCCATGTGATTGTCTGGACCACAGGAAAAAATTACCGACGAGTCCAGCAGCTGACAACATTTTGGTGGTATATGGCGCATATTTTATTTTGGCTTTACAATACTAACTTGTGGCCGAGTGGCAGTGCAGTACCCCTGGATCAACCTCCGTGGAGGTACGTAAAGCCATTGCGTGTATTCATTGCGCCACCAAAGCCGAAGGATTACATTATCGAACCTGACTGGGACAACAAAAACTAATTTACTATTTTATACATTGACAAATTTTTGATAATTATTATAATTATATTTATAATAATGACACTCTATTAATATATATTTTATATTAAACAAATGTGTTTATTTTGGGGATCCGGATTCGGTACTAAAAATTAATCAGATTTATTTTACTGTAATATTATTTTTATTTATGTTTGTTTATTCTATATATTTTGAATATGTAACTAGTTATATATATTTGCTAGCAAGTAAACAAAAATTGATTCAATATATTAAGGAATGTCTCAAATGACAAAACAAGCTGAGATTGGAAATTTTACTTATTCTTTTCAAAACAAAAACTAACAGACCATTCGCTTTCCGACATATTTCCAAAGTAAAATGTGGTCCAAAAAAACGTTACAAGTAAAAAATAATTGTGCATTTAATTTGGTATTAACATAGAAACATTTATGAATTAACATACTTCAAAAAGTATAACATTTATCATAACCTGATACATAATCGTACTGAATTTTGAAATAAAAATAAAATTTATATATTGTTTAGAACTGCTACAAATATATCAATGACCTTTATTAGTATTACACAACTTATATACTGCGTCTTAGAAATTAACTAAAATTGATCAGGGACAGTCCCAACTGATGGAAATGCTATGCTACTCTACAGAGGGTGTGTCCAAAAAATGATTTTGTTTCTGGGTAGGTAATTTTACATTGCTCAATGTAATGCACTATATCTATTCCTATTTTAGAAAAGCTTTTGTGTAAATTTTATGATAGATTGTTTAATGACAAATTGAATTAAAACTGCTTTCTCTCAGTGTAAAGACCTACTTTTGATTTTTTAGATAAAGGAATATTTACGTAAAAGTCATGATAATTTTGATTTGTTTTTCACCCACCAAATCTAATATTGTTTAATTTTTCTAAAAGACTTTGCCTCTCCCCTTCACGACAAATTAACTGTAACAAAGTCCTGGAACCGCCACTGACCAAACTTAATTACATATTTTCAATATTTTATCATTTTACTTGAGTAAAAAAAGAGTAACACGTAACACATGAGAATATAAATACTAAGTGTAGATTAATGCATTGTATCATTGTCAATATGCAGTTCACAACAATTTTATTCGCAGCAGTATTGCTGATTGCAAGTTTCTATTCTGTTCTTTCTTGTCCCTGGTGTCCACCTGGGCAACATGAGCAGCGTGGAGTCTGTGTTTCTATTGTAAGTTTTTTAATATTGTAATTAAGATTGTTTTTATATTGTGCCTTTTTCTTTCAGCCAAATCCTCATGAAAATTAAGTTGTTCTACTAGATCTACTAGATGCCTGATGTTATATTCTATATCGAAAAATATGTTGAAATTTTGATAAATCCTGAATTTTAATAAATATTCTTTTTCCTATTGCTTGTGATTTAAATTTACTAACAAAAGTGATGGTTTTTAAAAAAATATTTGTTAATTATTTTAACACATAAAATATTAAATAAAAAATTTCTTCAAGAATATAAATTTATATTGAGTACATGCAGCATATAAAAAATACTCAATCAGTACTGTTTAAGCATGTTATATTACATGTCACACATATTATCGAGACATGTCTAAATAAAAAATATTATAACTGGTTGAAATAATTAATTATAACAATTTTTAAACTTCCTATTTCTAAAATACTCGGAGATGTTTTACTATATATTTAATTAATATTTTTATTTTTTAGAATCATTATCGTATTGTTCAATTTATTTTAAATACAAAACAAACATGGAATTGTGCTCCACAATATTTGAAATGTAGAGTGTGGAATATATGCAACCCGGTTTACACACATTTTGATTTGTAGGCGTCAACGACACAGGTACCTGCTAAACAAGGATGCCAGTTTAGACGACACTAAATCAAAGAGAGAAAGCAAATATAAACAAAAATGAAAAACCGTTTGTCTTATCTGTGGTTTGAATTTCGCCAAATTCAGTTCTAAAGTTGGTTAAATATCATTTTATAAATTAAAGTGCGTCCTAAAATGTGCGTGTTGTTAATTTGTGATAAATTAGTGCAGGAGGAATGTATTTTAAATGGTTTACTAGGTTAATTCACCTGTACTGTTAAAGCACCTGTTGAAGAAAAAAAAAGAAAAGATCAAAATGAGCTGGAGAAAAATTGAGAATGAAAATGGGTTTCCCTATTACCTAAAGTAAGTTATGAGAAATAAAAATATAAAAATAATGCCACTGTGTGTTAATTTCCAGTGAAGAAACAAATGAGAAGCACTGGGATCATCCAAAGTTTTCTGAAATTCGACAAAGACTAGATGAATGCAACTATATAAAATACTCAATTTACAGAGTTGCTATGAAGTTTCGAATTTTACAACAAGCTCTCTATAGTATGTTATACAATTTTCCTTTATATGAATGTGAAATAAATTATTGTTTTTTAGTGGACGAAGTGCCTTTATCAATAATTGCAGGGGTATTTGAGAGGCATAGACTTGGCGTAAATGAAAGTTCCTTGTGTCTAGAAAGTTGTGATTTAGAAGCTGTTTTATCAGATATATATTTTGCAGCAAACAAAAAAAAACACACTAATAATGATGTTGATCATGCAACTGAGCTTATGTTAAATTTTCTATATAATATTTATGATAAGTAAGTAATTTAATTGAAATAATTTTGGCTAAACTACAAATAACATTTAATATTTTAGTGACAGAGTGGGAAAAATACAAGTATCTTCGACTAAATTAATTTTAGCCCTATTAAGCAATTGTACTGTTAATGATTTATACAGTTTTATATTTGTGTTATGTGCAGACCACAATAATTGTGTTACTAGACTTAGATTACAGAGTGTGTTGTCCAAACTTGTAAAAATAACTAGCTTCTTACATGAAGATGTTAGTTTTGGACAACATCTTATAAATACTTCAATTGATGACTGTTTCTTGAAAGTAAGTTACATAATATTCATGAAATTATTTTATATGATGGAAATTTTAGTCACCAGGACTTGTCGGTGTGCATGACAGCATGTTTATTGCTTGGTTAGAAAAAAGCCCTAAAATAATTTCCTGGCTCCCACTGCTACATAGAATAAAAATATCAGAAACAGGTAAGCAGAACTCTATGAAACACACCTAAACAATTAAAGATGCTTTATTTCAGTTGTACACACAGGAAAATGTAAAACCTGCAAAGTGAGCCCCTTGGTTGGTTTAAAATATAGGTGTGTTAAATGTCCCAGATTCATTCAATGCCAAAGGTGTTTTTTCTCAGGTCGAATTAAATATTCACATAAGCTGTCACATCCTATGAGAGAATACTGTAGCCAGGTAATAAAACTTTTAAACAATTTTAATTTATAAGTTTGATAATTACATTATTATGTGATTTTAGAGTAACTCAACTGAATTAGGCCAAGCAATAATTAAAACATTATGTGGTATGTTTCCATGTGCCCCCAAACATGATAACAGAAATAATAACGTTTCTATTATAGAAACTAAATCCCTGTGGTAAGTGGAATTGTATTTCAAGTTTTCTAATATTTATCTTACCAATTTTTTAGTGCGGAAAAGGATTTCTTCTCTAAAGCACAATCGACTGATGCTCTTTGTGACATAGAACCATTATCATCACCTCAGGTTCAATTACAGGTTATTATACGACAACTGGAACTTCAAAATCGGTAAAAACAATAAGAATTTAAGTGATTTTTCATATAATAACACTTTTTGATTTAGGGAGCTTCAACAATTGTTAATATTAGGTAATCATTCAGAAAAAGATATTCGCCAGTATTTGGATGAGCACAGAAATCATGTATCTTTACAAATACAGAAATTAAAAATTTTAAAGGTACATAATTAATTACCACTTGTATGCTGATCATCAAAAAAATTGAATATGCATATTTTTTAAGGATTATTTAAATTCAGCCAGAGAGCCAGTTCAAATTACTGAAGATAGGAGAGCAATAGAATCTACACCGATGGTGGATAATTGCAGGCCAAGAGTAAGAAGTACTGAGCTTGATGTATATAGTCCCATCATACAGACTACAGAGTTTGCTAATCCTAAACCTGATACCACAAGAGTTATTTCTAATGGTGTCTGTATGAAACTTCAGAATTCAAACAATTCAACAGTACCTTATACAATGGATGATATAAGTACTTGGATTGGAGGTATGTTTTCATTTGTCCTAAATAATTAAATTTATTAAATACGAAATTTCAGGTCGCCAAACTTCAACAATCATAGAACCGTCCAAAGTCCCAACTGGGGGAAGACCTGGACAATTCCACAATGATTTAGATGATGCGTTGGCCAAATTACAACAAATTTTGGCCAATAATTTGTCACTAGATGAATCCCTGGGTACCATTGACAATACAAATCTGCAACATGCAGTAATAGAAGTGGAGGGAGCTCTGTCATCAATTATAGATAATGTTGAAATCAGCAGACCAGACACTAAAATGCAACCATATTGTTTAAAATTCGAGAATGATAATTCCCTTCCAGATTAATTACGAAAGGCTTTATATAATTTTCAGTTATGATAATATTCACATATTTCCAAAGATAGTTTTGCTACATAAGTTGTACATTCAAATTTCCACTTTAAATACTGAAGATGGGAGTATTCTGAAATACATTTTCCTTTAACACTTTTCAAAATTCTCCAAAATAACCGTGATTCTTTATCCGAACAATCAGAGTGCATCATTTGAATTTGATAAATGTGTAAAGGAAATTATGTCATTCACACCTACATACATCTTAGAATAGAATGATTCAGTATTTAACGTTAACACGCTGTATAATAAGTGCAAAATAATGACTTTATTCCAGTGATAAATTACAATTAATATATTTTCATATTATAGCTTAGTGAAGTTTTCATACATCTCAATTAAATATTTAAAAAAAATTAAACAATTATCTGTTTATGGAACTTAAACAGTTTATATTTTGTTTTAATTTTGGTTATTACATACATTTTAGTGTGTCATAAATAAATCATGATGCAATATTTACCAAATAGAATGTAACAAATTTATATGTATATATTTGTCTTTATTACATATTTTTATATAATGATTAAAACGACTGAAGAATTATAATTTGTATCTTTTGCATGTTTGTATAAACCTATAACAAATAATTATACAATTTATGAATGTGAATTCAAAAATTACACTTTTTGAGAGACAATGGGGAAATAATGTGGTATAACTTAAACATCACAAAATATAAATAAAAAATACCTGATAATTTACCAATGTAACATAGGTAATAAAAACATAGTTGTAAATAAATATATTTTATTTAATACTATAGTAAGTACATATAATAAATTTTATAAACAATAAAGCCATCTTAAAGTGATCATTAACTTTAAGCTTTTTAATATATTAATTATTAACAAATATAATATAATTCAACATTTATAACTATTATCAAAATATATAAGCTATTGGTAAATTTTTTTGTAGTAAAATATTAGACTGGTATAAAAATAGATTCAAAATATTTTATTGCACTTTTAAAAAGTAAATCGTTGGTCAAATTTTCATGTTTGTGGCAAGTGATAACAGGCTATTTGTGTGACTAATTAGTTCTCAAGTAAATATAATCAATAAATATATTACACAATAAATTTCTTCACTTGGCCCTTCTATACGACGAATATATGAATTAGATTGTATAAAAGGACGAAATATTTTAAGCAAGCACCAAATATTTGCGTTTAAGAATGCTTTAGAAAGTCAGTATTCGTTTTTCTAGTTATGGGTCGAAGTTAAATAAGTTATTTTATTCAATTATTTTCAATCTTGAGAGATGAAACATGATTTTCACTGTCAAAATTTTGATACATCATAGACTAGTACTTTCTATTATTTTACTTTTTGGTTAGTAAAAACCTCTTCTCTTCTGGTTTTATTTGTACGATGATTGTTCTCATTCAGTGTATTCCAATTTAGTTTCTCTTAGATGAATTAATTAAGTATTTGCAGCAATGAGTCAGAAGGTGCTTCTCACCAGGTGCATCCAACGCAGATGCCATTTCCCTCGTATATATGTCCAATCCATATTGTCCTTCTTCTGGGAAACTAATGTTGAACGTCACTATATCGTCCATGACGTTATGAGAGACAAATTTAGAAAGTCGTTTCTCTTCAACTCCGTTTTTGTGAAGAGTAGCCATAAAATCCGTTAATTGGCGAGACATTCTAAATTGAAGCTCCAGTTCTCTACCAGCGAATACTAACGCATCCTGCAACAGATAAGAAAAATATTTTAACAGATTCCTCATTAAATCGTGCATATACGTACCTGATGTGTAATTGGTACTAAACCAAACAGTCTTGTTGCTTTGGTTGGACCCCATTCGCCACTCGCGCAGTCGGGAAGGGGTACCATCACTGTTTGCAGATCCTCACAGCAAATCTTAAACTTACAAACACTCTTGAACTTCATCGGTTCTCCGGTCAAATATTCCTTAGGTGTTACAGCATTTGCAAAAATATCCAGAAGGAAAGCACCACTGCAAGGAGCGTGTACTCTGAAGGCCACCATATTACCAACAACAGACTAAAACATTTTTATCACAAAATAGTCAATTTGTTTATTTTTATTACATACCTGCATAACAAATCGTTTCAATGAGACACCTTCGAAATTATCACCATCACTGTCATAGAATTTAAGGTTGTAGTGGAATATAAGACTACCCTGCATGTGAGCCGGCATTGCTATGCGCACGGTAGCAGCACCTAAAGACAATTAGAGGTTCAACAATGTTTAAAAGATGTTTTTGTTTGTTTTGTTACCTGTAGAGTCGGTGTACATGACCGCTTTTGTATTGGGATCCGAGAAGTACAAACCATATCTAAAGAATAACGATCTGACAAAAGGAAGTTCTTCAAACTCTTGCAAAGTGATAGGATTCTTAAGGAGTTGCCATTCTGATTGTAGCGGGAAAAATTCGTAAATGAACTCTTTTGGATCCGTCAGGAAGTAGTGGTCATCGTATTCGTACCTAAATGTGATTATGCTTAAGTGGTTTCTCAACATGGTAAAAGAGTCTCACCTCAAACTATCCGATTTTGTTTTGTTTCCAGCTTTGGGTGCTTCTTTGGCGTTCACCAAATGTCTAGCTCCCCAATTACACTGGACAAATCTCCATGCTCCAGCCACATATACAGCGTTCCACGAATTTCTAAACCTGTTATCTTCGAATCTAACACCGGGTTGGTAACCTGCTGATTTCGAATATCCTTTTATTACCACACAATGAAGGCCAGCATAACTAAAATATATAAATATAACATTTTTAGTTATATATACTTAAGTCACAAAATTCTGCACAACGATTACCTGCACAATCTTTTGAATAACACATGGTAACTTTCAGTACCGTTCTTGATACCTCGCAGAAGACCCATTGGTGTGTCACCTCTGAGGTTATCGTCGAAGGACATTGTATTGAGGTTTTTAACTGTTATCCATCGGAAAATGGTTCTAAAAATTGTCAATCATCTTTTACAAAGCAAGATATGTGTTGGTTAAAATACCAAGCGCCATGATAAATTGTATACAATCTTAGCAAAAAGGAATTGTATCATACCTGGCTTTCTCAATATCCGATCCGCACCTTCCAACTAACTGCCTAACCAAATCGGTAAACGTTTTCTGATCCTCTTGAGCAACGGAAATAGCGATTTGATCGACATTAAAGAACTCAACAGGGTCGTTATACACTTGAAATTTGCTGAGAGCTGGTGGAGCTGGCGCCGGTGCTATACTCGGATACGGTTGGACTTCTTCGAAGTGGCCTCCATCGTGGGCGTCCAAATAAAGCGATTCTGCTTGCATATACTCGCTACGTTTCTCGTTTATCAACTCCAACATTTCATGACTCTGTTTCTCAACCAAAGCTGCAGTCGCCGCCCTAAAAAATAATGTAAATATGTTAAATATAGTTTTAATACTAACAACCACAATATTTTATTATAAATTATATAAAACATTCAATTTGTATTAATAAATATCATGAGTGTGAGTTAATTAGCTTTTAAAAATACGTTTTGCAGCCTTCTTCATAAAATTTGAGGTTAATGTAAGTTTTAAAGTAGAAACTCTTAATTATTTTACTTAAGTGACAATAAAATTTCTCAATAACTATAAATATAAATCAATAAAAAGTAAAAATCAGTGATACACTTTAGGAATTTTGCTTGAGGCTAAGCCTTTCACAAACCAAATTATTACAATGAATGTGTTTTCGTTTACCAGCGAAAGTCAAAATAATGAAAAGGAAGTAAATAAAATCATTAACACTTTCATCCGGCATAAAAACTGATGAAACTAAATCGTAATCACCGTCGCCGCAAAGAATAATTATTACAAAACTTGTTAGTTCAATTATTTAATTATATTCAATCTAAGAAAGCTTTACATCCTATTTCAATTTTATTATTTGTTGTTAATCCTATTATTTTCCAATGTTTCTATGTAATTAAACTTAAAACGAGCTTTATTAAATAATAAAAGTGAGTTGCAGATTAAATTTATCCATTACAATAATTAAACATTCATCTGTTACATCGAAAATATGTTTACCTACATTTAAGACATTTAGATGTGGGTCAAAACGAATCACAAAATCTGATACACCGTTTTCACTATCTATTTGAAAAAGTTTGATCTATACATCTGTTACTATAACAACAGCTGGTATTTATCATCTTCAAATTGACAAAATGAAGTGTTGAATATCTATTGTAACATTATGATCTCTTAATTCTAAGCATTATAATAGAATATAATCTAAATGGTCTATTGAGTTTGTATGCTGTATGTGCAATTACTTTAACCTGTTTATTTCTTTACCTTTCGTGTTCCAACATTTTCCTGGTTAGCGATTCCTTTTTCTTGTCCCTTCGCAAGGTCATGTTTTTCTCTAAGTCTTCTTTTTCCTGTTGGTGTCTAAGGGTCAAAACGCTTTGGTCGTCTCGTTTCCGCTTCATCTGCATTTCTCTTTCGAATCTATTCGTTAGCCTTTCCAGTTCCTTCTCCCATTCATCCTGAAACAAAGCAAAGAAATTGTATTAAAAAAAAATTCTTTTATCGATTGGCGTATCACAAGAAACATTTCAGTAAATTTTGCATTGTTTCGTGTCTCGGCTGCTCTACATTTCAAGAGTTGTTAACTCCGTTAATTATATTAATGTTCAATTTTACTTCAACAATAAAAAACTAAATTTCTTTCACCGTTTTAACCGCACGTAAAATTATTTTTCTACATTTTTTCACTCAACACAATGCTAAAGAGAGAAAATGATTAGTTTATTGTAAATTAACCACTGAAATAGCCGGTGAGTGGTAATATTAAGATTAATTAGTTTAATTAAGAATTTTAAATTACTAGATTCGTTCACGGCACATAAACAAATGATGAGACCTTTTTTTGGACGAGCTCACAATTTTACACAGTTACTACATCATACGTACATAAAGCAACGATGTTAATGTCTGTTTGGTCATCAACAAGAACATCAACGTTAATTTAAATTTTATCTCCTTAATTCATTCTATTATGCAAGTTTTAAATTACGTGGAATTGTTAAGAAATAAAAATATAAATATTTGTTATGTTGAAATTTGATCATATAACTATTCTGATATCAACTATATCAAGTTCTCAATAAAACAAGTAACAACAATGCAAACAACAATGGAAAACATAACTTAAAATTAACGAAACAATGTAGTTTATAATCAATTTACGTAACGAATAATTAGTTGCAAAGGAAGTCCTTATTGCTAATGCAGTAAAACATGGGTTAATATAGGATTAATGATGTTTTCAGCTCATTAGAAAACGTTTATGAATGTGAATGTAACATATGTATTTATATGTTTCAAATTGAACAATGGCACGAATAACAAATTATCATATCCACATCCTACAATGTCACATATTTGAAATAAGTCGCCGGATTGATAAACACCGTTTACATAAGCAATTATCGATGTCCTTGAACTTATTAGCAATGGTTTATAGACCATAACACGATTTTCGTTTAGAAAAGCGTTTCGAATGTTATTTGAATAACAATAGCGGCATAGATTTAGAAAGTCGCGCCGTATCCCGAGACTAGTTACAACCGTAAGGAAATTATAAATATTTTCTCCGCCGGCCGTGTAGATGTGTGTGCATCCACTAACCGTTACCGTTTGCAATTGCAATTAACAGGAACGGTTTTCAAAAGTGCAACCGACAAAACACTATGTTTTAGTTAACAATGGAAAGAAATAATATTAGGAGAAAAAAAAGGAAAACTCTTAAACGTTAATTGACTGTTGTGGTATGAAATGTTCAATTAAATATACGACTTGAATCGTTGACACAACGTCGAGTTTGTTGTTTTCGGACAAAACAAGCGATTAACAACTCTCTACCAATATTTGCATTCCTAGGTAAATAAGTTTGGCAATAAAGTATTTATATATACATAGTACATATAATTATTATTATTATGAAAATATATTAAAATTATGGACAAAACCATAGCAACTTATTCTTTATGGTCTTTCATTGCTCTTTGCAAATTTAAATCACTGATCGAAGTGAAGAAAAATTATAATTCAACGTTAACAAGACCAAGAGAAACAAGAAGAGATGGCTAAAGGTTTACGGCTGAATAAATCAATCATTTCCTGTTTTATTAACAAATTTAGAGAAATCGGCCAAATGATAGCCACGAAAAATCGATAAGTGGATAATTCGAATATCAAAAAGCAATACAATCTTATTGCCATCTAAAAATTTTAGCCAACCTGAAGGAAATGAGACTTGCTGAAATAAATATAAGGACTGTGAGTAGATGATTAGAGGATAAAAGTTCGTTTGACCCCAGACCTATAAGAAAAACATTAGTTTCTACTAAAATATGAGTCCAATTTTGAGTATCAGAGGGAGAAATTTACACAAAAAGTTTGTTATACCTACAGTGAAACATAGTAGTGGTCCGATTATTCAAAGAGGATGCTTAATTTCTTCTGGTGTAGGTCCCCTTAGACTAACTTATGTACAGGAATTTATTTAACAATAATTTACTTCCATATATTGAAGAAATTATGCCCTTAATAGTGTTTCAACATGAAAACGGTCCCAAATATAAATTCAAAACTGTGACAGTTTGGTTAAAAGTCTAACCTATCCCAATCTCCAGACATCAACCGGAAAGAAAAAATGGGTGATCACTAGGGTGAGTGAAAGAATTCGACTATATTTTTTAACTTTAACCGATACCTTTAAAAAAAGCTATTAAAAGGTGAGATCTTAATTTTATTAGGAAGGTCCTCCTCTCATATGGCAAAATCCATATCTCTTCATTACTTGATGGTACAAAAAATTTCTATGTACATTTCTTGTAAAAAATTAAACGCTCTATAAAAAAGATATCTTACAATTTTTTCATAACTCTTACCGTTTAGAAGATATCGGAGGTCAAAGTTTGAAGAATTTAACAAAAATTTCTTGTTTAATTCTAAATTTTATAACTCGTAGATAAATAAATATTATAAAATGCGCATATATCTCAGAAAAGGTGTCTTTTGATTACTGTAACCATTTAGAAGATATTCGCATTCGAATCTCATTGCGTACTGATTTTAATAGTTTTTTAATAAATATTATGTTTAATTTATATAATATTTTAATAATATAAGTTATGAACAACAGAACTATCAATATTTAAAACTAAATTCTCAAATTCCCCAGACGAAAAATATTCAATTATTAATTTTGTGAAAAAAAAATTGAGTTACATTTTAAATAAACCCATTGAAAAATATTAAATCACGATACTAATTTGTGACAAGAGCAAAATTATTAAAAGAAAATATTATTAAAAAATTGATTAGGAAGAAGTATATTCCGAATATAAAAGATAAGACACAATTTAGAAACTGTTATTCTAATAAAATAAATTTTATTTAATAAATTTTTATGAATATTTCCAAAATTCATGACTTAAATGGATAAATTTAAAATAGAAAGACCTTTTTTATAGAGAGTCTATTTTACTACAAAAATATATATTGGACATTTTATAATATTTACTTATTTACGAGCTAAATTTAGAAGTGGAATGAAATTTTTCTTAAATTTTTCTTTTCTTCTAATCTTTGACCTCCGATATCCTCTAAACGGTAAGAGTTATGAAAATATTGTAAGATACCTTTTTTGTTGAACGTTCAATTTTATACTAAAAAAGGTAAATAGAAATTTTCTGTATGATTAAGTAGTGGCGAGATATGGATTTTGCCATATGAACTGATGAAAAAATGGAAATAAGGAGGACTTTCCTATTAAAGTCGGAAATTAAAAAAAATAATCGATTTTTTTGGTTCACCCTAGTGATCACTTAAATTTGGCATCAAAATTAAATAAACTCATCATAACAATTCAAGATGCTTGAAAGAATATAAAGATACAGAAGGGCCAAAAAGAATATTATACAAAGTGTTAATGATAAATTAAATAACAGATTTAATAACTAAAAATTCCTTTCAAAATTGTAGTTGCTATATTTATGTAGAATTCAACTCAATTATATGTAACATTTTATAGAATAAGAAGAATAAATAATAAAAGAGTTATGGTTAAAATATTGAAAAGTTGCTATAATAATAACCATTACTGTATGTGATAAAAATTATAAACGTATCATACAATCATGGACCCCTTTCTAGTAATATTTCTAGATATCCTATTAGAGTAAATCAAATTCGTGTAACCGGATTTTATTCTCTCTAGACGATATCTCTCATTAAATGCTTGTATTGTGCGCTAACGTGTAAATGACACGTAAATACTAGTTTAGATATTTGTGGTTAGAATATTAAAAATGCAAGCGCGATTTCTACCTTTCAATTATGTTAATGTTACTTAGATAAATACCTTTAAAAACATCTTTAAATATACTTCATTATTTGTGTGCCACATTAACAATGAGTTATCAAAGAATATTCGTTTTAATAGGATGAAGATTTTGGAAGAAGATAGAAGATATTATTTTATGAGGACGAATTTACATTTTTATTAATTTATCACTACACCTTGACCTTTATGTTTAATTAAACGACATAGTTCAAACAAAAAAAAATCTGATGCTAATCACTTTGGGAGTTTACATTTTGTTAATATTGAAAACAGATCATAAAAAATGTTAGTCTTAATTTATTATACTACATGACAAATATTTATTATTTATGTGTAACAATTAACCTTTGTTACTTCTTAATAAAACAGTTATGGCAGATTAAAATAAAAAAACTTCACACACGCTGGAAATTACTGTAATTTCAAATAGGAAGTCGTACAAAATAAACCATATTCTCTTTTTCTGAAATTGTTCAGTCATATATTGGAGGCAGGTGCTGTGTTTGCAATCTCGGCGTTCATCAAAGCGTGTTGGTTTTAATTATTGTTATTAATACTCACTCTTATTTCCTCCCTTATTCGTCGTTCTTCCTCCTCGCGTTGTCTCGCGAACTTCCTGTACAAGTCGTCCTCTTCTTTCCTGTGTTTCATTTCTAAGCGTTTTTGTTCATCTCTATCCTGTAAATAAGAGAATAGTGATGATTAGAACGTTGGACCTCATGTTAATCCAAATAGAACAGATTTTTATGGTTCTAGTAAATTAACAAAAATACAATTATAATTTAATCTGAGTACGTCTAAAAATATTTTGTTGCTGTTATTGGGGGAGCATTTTAATTGACACTGGAAGATTTTTAGTGAGATTGGTGTTAAGTACCCTATTAAAAATTTAAATAAGAAATTAAAGCAAATAACGTCGAATCCACGCATTGTCAATCAAAAGATTTCTTATATTTCATTAGAAATTACCGGTTAATGAACTTACATCATGCTTTATTAGGCGTGAAAGAAAGTAAATATTGTTGTTAATTCAAGATAGATATGACTAATATTGACCGCTAGTTTAGAAAGTAAAAAATATAAACGATAACCCAATATTTCAAAGGTAAATAACAATAAATTGTTGGAAATGTCTACGACGTCTTTTAAAAAACAGAAATGACAATTTAATTTGTAATTAATATACTTAATGGACGTAACTTCAACAGCAATGAGTTGTAAACTTTGTACTACTTATTGATACTGATCCTTCACCTACAAATTGGCATGACAACATTTTGCACATGTAAATATGTTTTCTGTTAAACATTACAAATATTAAAAGAAAAACAGTACATTACTCATATCCGTTTAAGTTAAATTTACGAAAAATTGGTGCGCCATTGGTTTTATGAGATGACCTATTTATGAATGCGTAAATGTGGGCAGAAAGGCTGAATTCGAAATTAAGCACCCACCAGACGTTGTGTTGATATATTACAATATACCCGATGCGATAAACAATAATGTATCGCATCGAACTTAAATAGGAACCGAAGCCTAAATTAGGGTTCGTCGTTTAGTTCGGCGTTGAAGTCACATACCAAAATCAACTAATCAAGTGGGATGACTTCGCAACTCGACTTATCTTATATGAAATTAATATTGGACGGACGGAATGGAACAGATACGAGAATAACTCATGCAAATTAAAGAAAATGTGGGCCATGCAACAAGATTCGCAGATTCGAAAATTATTTTCAAATATTTGCCGTGTTAATCACGCACGCGGTGAAACTGTTCGCGGAATCGCCGGATCCCCGTCAGCACAATCCGATTTTTGCCCGTTTAAGCGCGGTGCCTCGACGGCGACCTGACGTAATGCGTGACGGATGGAGTGACGTGACGTCACGATAGCGGTGCTTCCATTCCGGGCCATGTCGCAGTCTCCATCCTTCCAAACACACGCCGACCGAATGTGTCGCACACTGTCTAAACTGTTTCCTGTTTCGTGACATCCAACCGTCGATGGTTTCTTCGCATCTTTTAAGATGCGGTGACACTTTACGATATTTTCGATTGCCAACTATGTTACTCTTTTTTCGGAGGTCGTGGAAGATCGAGTTTGTGGGTTGAGGCGGACGAGGAATTTATGTTTTTCATTACATTCCTTTCTTTGTTCGCGACTATAAGAAGACACTATTCATTTCCGGAAAGATTGAGATTAAAGATCTTTATGATTTTTTTTATATTCTTGCCTCGCTTTGGTCAAGAACACAATTTTATATGTTTTTATGGATTCTCGTCTTTCTTCGTGATTTTGTGAAACATTACATAAGTCATTCTCTTCTCTTAGAGAAGGAATTTATATTCTTCTTTTCATTTTTGTCATTCATGACTATAAGGGGAAACAGCGTTATTGTCCCCCGGAAATTTTAAATTAAGATTGTATACTGAGTTATCTATTTGATCACTTTCACATTCTTGTTCATAAAAAACATTACGTTGATACATATGTCTTGTGTTTATAGGTTGAGTTTGACAACAGTAATTACCTATTTTTAAGAATTTTTATGCATTATTGTCTTCCTCCTCCTGACAAAAAACATTAAATTATTTTCTTTCAAAAATTATTATCATTAAATCTTTACATTGAACAAGAAATGTGTATTTTTCTTTTTTTTAGTTTCTTTCTTGATATGACAAGAATAAATAATGTGATTCATCTCCAGAAATTATAGATTCAGTTACCTATTTTTATAATTATTCACATTCTGATCTTGGTTCATAACCTTTGAAAAAACATTACGTTATTCTCGTCCAAAAATTATTAATAATTGAATCTTTAGATTAAGTTGGACAAGAAATATATGTTTTTCTTTTCATTCTTATTTTTCTTCAGGACAATAAGAAGAAATAACATTATTCACTTTCAGAAATTATAGCTTCAGTTACCTATTTTTATGATTTTTTTTACATTTTGATCTTGGTTCACAACCTTCTATAAATTATGATATCTTGACTTTATAAACAGAGTTGGACAAATAATTACCTATTTTTAAGAATTTTTATGCATTATTGTCTTTCCTAATGACTTTGAAAAAACATTACGTTATTTTCCTCCAAAAATTATTAACGATCGAGTCATTAGATTAAGTTGGACAAGAAATGTATGTTTTTTCTTTTCATTCTTCTTTTTCTACTTGACAATAAGAAGAAATAACGTTATTCACATCAAGAAATTATAGATTCAGTTTCCTATTTTTATGACTTTTTTCTTCTTTTCTTGGTTCGTAAGCTTGATGAAACATTATGTTATTCTCTTCTATAAACTGTAATGTATGGAGTTTATAAGCTGTTGGATCAGCAATTACCATTTTTAAAATTTTTTAAAATACATTACGTTATTCTCTTCCAAAAATTATTAACGATTGAGTTTTTAGATTAAGTTGATCAAGGAATATATCTTTTTGTTTACATTATTCTCTTTTTTCATGACAATAAAAAGAAGGAACGTTATTATTAGATTTTTATATATTTTTTTACTTAATTCATACCCTTAAAGAAATATTTTGTTCTTCTCTTCTGTTCTATAAATAGTCATGTATGAGTTTAGAAGTTGAGTTAAACAAAGAAATATTTATTTGTCTTTTTTCATAACATTTTGCACAAGAATTTATATATTTTTATAAATTTTTATGCATTCTTGTCTTTCTTCATGGCATTATGTTATTCTTTATTAACAATTATGTTGAACAAAAAATTACTAATTTATAATTTTTTTATAACGATTGTAAACTTATAGAATATAAAAGAAAATCGATGAATTAATACATTATTGCATTGTGAAAACAAATGAAAATGAAGATTTCACTTGTACGACATTTATGACGAACGAAAAAATGTCCTTAACATTTGTTGACAGTGTGCGACACATTGATGAAAATCGTCGTAGGTCGCCATCACACCGTAGGTGTTTTGCATAAGACCGTGTTGGTAGTTTTAGAGGTCGGTCTGCGTCGTGCAGAAGTTCATGGATTATGGGGCAGTGGCGTGAATCAAGGATTTTTCACAAATGATATTTATACGTGCACGGTGTCGGATGATTTTGTAATCATCCCGATTCCTCTAGAACATTACACCATCTAAATTCTGGAAGCGTAAAAGATATTCGTAATACATAGTTAATAACCATGCATTGTATAACTTTCCATTCAGTTTTTAACAGGTGTTAAAACACAATTACATTAATAGTGAGCGGCAGTCCAAAAATACAATGTAATACTTGTAAGTTAATTATTACCAATGGAAATTATTGATTTAAAAGGTCGGCATATCAAATCAACGAAACGAGAGGATATTTTATATCGCACTACTGGTTTGTTTGCTAAGAATCCAGTAGCAGTTAGTAAAAGCATATTCGTTTTTTCTCACGTTCAAGATGAAGTTATTACTGCAATGCCCATAAAAGTGCTTCAATAAACTAGTTACAAAATTACAGAATGAAATATTTAAAATCCATAATATTATTTTAGCACGGAAAGTAGGTTAATAATGTGGATGTGTCATGAGAAATAAAACACCGTGAGATTTTTTCATATAATGCTTCCATTATTAAGAAACGGAAATGGTGTATGGTATATTATTAAGTACACTCCGTACAGGTGGGGATTAAAGTTTCAAATAAGTGTATTTTTCACATTAACATACAAATAATCATACTTAAACAAGTATACATTTATAAGCGAATGTAAGTTTGCAGCCAAGTGGATTTATGCCGTACAACTTCTATTAACTAATATTTATTGCCTTCTAAAGTCATTCTCATTTTCTAAGATCCGTAGATTGTCATCTCGTTTAATTTCTTCTCATTAAACATACAAGACTACCTACATGTCAACTCCGGTATTCGTTAATAATTTATTTAACAAAAACCTGCTTTCCGTACATTTTTATGTGCTCATTTACATGGATAGTATATGTATTGAAAAGATGCGACTTTCTACAGAATTTATCTGTTGACTACTTCAAGTGGTTCGTTCGTTTTATGGTTTATTTAACACAGTTTATTTTTGCAAGTCCTACCTTCAACTAGACAAAACAGAAATGAAACAACCTGAGCATAACTGGGTATTTCCAGGTGTTTTAATGTGAATTTATGATTGACTGGTGATGAACGACTTGTTCTTTGTAAATTAAATCACAGATTATCAAACTCAAGTAAAACAGTTAACATCGCCACAAAATATGTCACGCCGCCATAACCATTCCGGATATGCAGTACGTATTATGTAAATTTGCCATACATTGTGATCAACATTTTGTGCATGTGGGGGATTTTAAATTGAACAGAAACAAAGTCGGACCGTTTTATTGTTGTCCGCACAACAAAGAGAAACGACAAACACGTTTTAATGTATGTAAGTGTATTACATTAAAATTAAAAGTATTTTAGCAATTGTGCAAATTCAAGTTTAAATTATGCAAAGCTACATCCCAATTTGGAAATATTGTTTTTAATTTTAACTCGTCATTCTTTAATGATTATTTATTGAATTTGAAATGTGGAACAACATAAAAGCAAGCATAATTAATGTACCATTTGACTTTTTTAAGTGTCTAAATTTTATAATAAACATTGGTTTGGTTATATAACGTAAAAAAGTAGTCGACCGGTTAACATTTAATATATTATAATTTTTATTTAAACTAGAAATTATTTTGAAAGAATTGCATAAAGTTGCATTATAATAAAGGTTAAATTTTTTAAAATATTTTTTTTTCTATTATGCAAAAACAAATTCTTTCAATACGCCTAACTGCACTAAAATTGTTATAATCAAAATTAATATATGGATGAAAACGTAAACATGTGCTAATTGAACTTGGAACAGGATATTGAATCGCCCACCAAATTGGTTTATTAAATATATTTGTGTAAATTTCAAACCGTTAAATATGTTTATGTAGGCGACAAAATGAGATTTGATCTATTGAGCATAAATGTTAACCAACTGTGTACTGAGCAAAAATTATATTTGCCGCCATCTATTAAACGTTCGTCGGTTTTATTGACTGTTAAAATTGAATTTTGGTTGAAATGTTTCGAAACCAGATTCAATAGGTGCAACGCAAGTTCAAATCGGATAACCAGAAAGCGTTAATAGATAATTGTACAATTTTCTTGCCGTATCATGGCCAATTAAGGCAATTTCCAAGGACAAATTGTTTTGCACCCAAATCAGGCAGCTCTATTGTATTGTCCAAATGTAATTAATTAGACTTACAATAACGGCACTTACAATGCATAAATTTAACATCAATTAGGTTACCTATACAAAGCAAATAAATTTATTTGTAATTAGTGTGTAATACATAAGTATAATAGGAGTTCACATAGTTATCCTAGTTAGTTTCATGGTTATGGTTATCTTATGGGAATTAGTTGGGTCGTCAGTATTACTGTTAATTTTGAGAACGGTGGAAAATGGGGGAACGTGTTTATTTGACATACAGCGCGTCCTTAGTAATAGCGTTTTAATAGTGTGTATTTTATTTACATGTCATCCCACAATTATTTAATCAACCTACTCACAATACACACGCTAAAATTTGAATAATTAAGCCTGTCTGTCATTAAAAGTACCACCTTATAATTATAATGAAACTCTCCGGCTAAATTTGTTGCCGCTCATTATTCACTACGCATTTTAGAACTATAATTAAATTGATTTTAAGACACCGCATGATTTTGTTTTAAAATATCATCAGCTGTTTTGAGAAAAGACTAGAAAGTATTATATACGTAGCTGATTCTGTTGCAGAAACATGTTTCTATTTATGGGAACATATCGGAGAAAATTGACGGGCTGGTTGTATTTGTTTCACAAGCGCTCTAAAAAGAATATGCCAGCAATTTTTGCCGTTAGTCATGCTTGTTTTGCTTCAATGAAAGCCAAATAATCCCTTTTTTACTCTTGCCGTGAGTGGATTACCTAAGATTTTTACAGTTATGGAAGTAAAAGTAAGTCTTGGTGAGAAATTTTGCTAATGTGTGTACGGTTATTATTTTATCATGACTAATAATTATATTTTGCTATGATGCAAACGCATTAAACGTATCAGTTTTTAAGCAGAAATTTTTTAATGTACCACTTACCAAGTAGCAATCTATAGGTTTCTCCCTATTCATTTTATAGGCTTTTTGGAGTTCCGTTTGTTTCAGTGCGTGTGCTATATGAAGAGCACTGGCATCGAAACGACCATATTGGTATCCTGATCCTGGATCGTTATGGTTGTGGTTGTTCTGATATGAATTCGGACTGTAATGTGGAGCACCGAAGCCTGGAGAATGGGGAGAATGTGATGTTCCATTCATGTGCGTTCGTATGTGTAAACCTGAAATGTACAATATTCAATGACCAATGGACAAATCTTAAAATATTTTGAATTTTCTCTCGAGTTATGTTGTCTTAAATATCTTCATTACTGTCAGAATTATTGTTTTAGAATACATATTTTGTGGCTAACGAGATAAAAACGTGGTTGATTATTATTTGTACTTTATACAGTGAGATTTTAAAACGTCCCCTCCGTTGATAACATTTGAATGAAACAAGATATTGACCTTGAGTATCACGTAAAATGTTGTCAATATAAATAAATTTTGTCCAGTGACTTCGTTGGAAGGGCATTTTAATGCTCTATTCAGTACTATTTTCTTGGCTTAAATCGGATGAGTAACTATAGAGTTATGAGTGATCCATTTAACGTGTAAGATTAACTTCCAAAATAGTTCGTTATATATGTTTATTTTAAAAATGTTATTCTGAATCTTATCATTTGGAAGTCTGAAGGAAAAAGAAGAAATAAAAAGGGAAACATTCATGTTATAAAATTGTTATTGTCGTCTCACAGTTGTTTGTCAATTTTATTTTTATGTGATGTATCTTTCTTAGAAATGTTTTCTATGAATATCCTACGTATTCGTCTTGTTACAAAAACACGGCCCATTTCTAGTTTTAACTATTTTTCTCCTTAAGCCTTGAATCTCTGATTTTGTTTTCCATTAAAAACAGTACACGCGTTTATAAAGGTCTATTTTTAATCCGAGCCCACCCAACGTGTTTAACGTACCACGCCAAAACGGAATGACAAAACGATTTTCGCGGAAAAAAAAACATAATCGTTACCTTCGCCGGCGTCGAAGCTGCCGCCCCTTCCGGGTCCGCGGATCTGTTCGTTCACGAAATTGGAACTTTTCGGAACGTTCAACGCGGACCTGATGCCGACCGACGAACCGTCAATTTGACCGGGTCCGATTTTTGGAACGTGACTGTTGCAGTAGACCTCTTTGTCCTCCTGCCGATGCTGGTTGTTGTAGTACGTCTTGAGCGTTAACTTGGTACCACATATCGCGCACTTGAAACACCCACTGTGAAAAAACGTAAAGTCCTTCAGGGGCCCGACCCTGTCCACCTGGTAAACGGTTTCGTTGCACCTCAGGCACGTGCTCTCGTAGAAGTTCGGCCTGTACATTGCTTTGTACGAATTCTGGATCATTTTGATTTTTTCTTGTTACCCGTTAGACTGACACTGACACCTGTTCGTGTGCAATGGAGGATTCTGTAACAAAAGATGAGATAATGTTAAAAATGTTTAAAAATCACTTCAATTTTCAATATATCAGTGGCATCATTATTATAGCTAATTTTTTGGAATGTTAAATATTTTAAATATAACTCTTTTATTTAATGGGAACCTTTAAAATAAAATTAATTTACTGTTGTTGTTTTATACAGAATTATAAAAACTACTATAGTCTTATTCTATATTCTAAAATGTTATATATATTTTTCTAAATTGGCTATTGGGGCCTTCCCTGGAAGAATTCAAGCATCCCCATAGCATTATTAAACCACCGCCATGTTTCACTATGGGTATTAGGGTGGGCCAAAAAAATTGATTATTTTTTTTAACTTCCGACACTAAAAAATTCGTTCCTACGCAAAGATGAGCTCTTAATTTTACTAAGAAGGTCCTCCTCATCTCAGTTTTTTTATTTTTTTCTTCAGTTCCGTATGGTGAAATACATATTTCGCCATTACTTGATCCTACAGAAAATTTCTATTGACGTTTTTTTGTAGGAAATTGAACGCTCTATAAAAAACGTATCTTACAATTTTTGCATAACTCTTACTGTTTAGAAGATATCGGAGACCAAATTTTGGAGAATTTGACAAAAATTTATTTTTTACTTCTAAATATTATAAAATTCGAATTTCTAAAATGAAACGCTATACAAAAGAAGTACTGATTTTAATAATTTTTTAATAAATATTTTAAATTCATCCATTTAAGTCATGAATTTTGAAAATATTCATAAAAATTTGACTTGAGAGCGTTTGTTTACTTTAATGCAAAGATATATGCGCATTTTATAATATTTATTTATCCACAAAATATAAAATTTAGAAATAAAAAATAAATTTTTGTTCAATTCTTCAACTTTGACATCCGATATATTCCAAACGGTAAGTGTTATGAAAAAATTGTAAAATACCTTTTTTGTAGAGTGTTCAATTTCCCTACAAAAAATGTAAATAAAAATTTTCTGTACGATCAAGTAATGACAATATATGGACTTTGTCATATGGGACTGAAGGAAAAATGTAAAACTGAGATGAGGAGGACCTTCCTATTAAAATTAAGGGCTCATCTTTGAAGAGCACTTTTTAAAGGTATTTAAGAACCAATTTTTCAGTCGATTATTTCGGCCTACCCTAGTAAGCATTGCAAACTTTTTGTGTGGTTTTCTCCCAGTAAAATGTTTAACAGAACCATTAGTTTTTCAAACTCTGACAGTCGTAAACTCATGGTCATCTTTTATTGTTACATCGGTCTTGGTAATACTGAATTATAATTTGACAGTTACAGTTGATTAAATAATTATAATAAGCAAAAGATCGCTAATAAATAATCAATTTAAATTCTCAGAGAGCAATTAAACACCATAAAGTAAAAGGCTGACAAATAAAAAAGTACCCAATTTTTTGAAGAGTAAAATTAGACTGACCAGATGCATGGTAGACACAACAATAACAGAAGAATAATAAACATTATAGATACTGGGAAATTAATAATTATGGCCACCACTAAAATATCTTTCTCAGAAATGTCTTCAATGCAAAATTTTGTCATATAATCTGAACATATCAAAAATAAACATCAAAGATATCAGGTCAATAAACAGTTATGGTATCAGTAGTTTTTATTAGTGCCATTCAATTTCAATAGGTCGTTTTTATTTTGCATTTTATACAGATTATAACTTATAATTCATTCAAGTTCTTTTGTTCAATATCAACAAACCTTTGTATACCAGTACGTGTAGTAATTTTTACTGTTATCCATTCATCGATTTATTGTTTATACGTGTAATTTAAGTCCTCCATTTATTTAAATATTATTAAATTTAATTAACTAGTTTCATTTAATATCTGAACGCATTAAACAAGCCAAGATTTTCACTAACTGAAATATCCGCCGCAATAATTTCTTCTGTTATTCAATTATGTTTAAATAATTGATCAATTATAGATAAATCCTTATAGAAATAATTACCACAATGTAATTATTAATAATAGCAAAGTGGAGGGCGCATATTTTATCGTCCTTCATAAATTACACGTTTGCAGTGCATTTCGTCTTGCACGATCAACCTTGTACTTATTTTATTAAAAACTCTCGGAGAGATACAGTACCTGTAGTAATATGTAAGGAATTTACGAACAACACACCAACTAACATAGTTGTACTGGGTTCTGCATGAATTGCCCATAACTTGAATGTGTAGCAGTGTTGCCTCTTGGCAATAATTATACAGGTTCGCGTCTGCATAACAGACATTTCATCTACGTTCCCATAATCCCTAATAATTGATTCAAACTTTTTGGTTTTGCAAATTCGGAGATTATTAATAAAACGCCACACTAAGAATAAACTGTAATGTTCTCCGACAATGACTCGAAGCGCAATTGATTCATTGATTGATCAATCGAGAAAAATAATTGCAAGACTTGAATAGTAAACAAGTTGTTTTAAATAAAGGATGATTCTGTATGTACGCATCATACATTGTAAAGAAGTATTGCAAATCGATTTAGTTACTTCCACGTGTCCATTTGTCTTTTAAATTCCATCTATCGGCCAATTAATTCAAACACAGTTCACTTTTCCAAAGCAACTGCATAAGGTAAAATATGTATGCAAAAAGACCTAAACATATAAAGGTATAAAATAAGTAAAAATAATTATCTGGTCGCATGAACGTATCTATAATCTAATGCAAATCTGGGATTGACATGGAACTTTCAAAGCATACGGTGAAAGTGCTCAAATATGAGAATAGATAAGAAAGTATATTATATAATAAAGATAAAAAACACTCCTTGGAATTTAGACTAAGGTTAAGGTAGTACTAATTGATGTAATTGTTGAAATGCCGCCGCAAGACATTGAATTCTAACTCGAATAGAACTTCGTGCATTATTTCACGTTTATTTATAAAGTGTTTACAATTTAAGAGTGATAAAAAATTATATTCAGTTACTGACAGCATAAATGCTTCGCTTCACTGGGAGTGGAAACTTCTCCGCAACCGTGTTTTAAACTTATCCTAAGCATAATGGGACAACGATTTTATTTAATGGAAATATAATTATCAAAATTGTCTTTTCAAGAAACTATTGTAAAAGTGATATTTCATTAAAGATGCATTCAGAAAAAAACTGAAGTTTCATATTAAAAATTTCCAATATTTGATGAGTCAATCAGTATCAGATTTATTAATTAATTAACACTTTCACAACCGGTATGCACTTATTGCCGGCCATTTTCAATGAACAAAAGGTTTGTTAAGTGTACGACTAAATCAAACACACAAGCCAAATCAGCCAGAAGAACTTGTTCACTTCCACATGACCGAACCATATGGATGTTGAGTAAACCTAAAGATCCGATGGCGACGAGTGGCCGGCAAAATTTGAATGCCAGCACGTTTGTTTCTATTGCTTTGCCGATAAAGAAATCGTAATGGTCAGTGGATTACAAAACATCTGTGGGAAATGTGCTTGGTTCACGGTGTGGGATTATAATTCCGCGGCGTATACACATTGTTGTAAATTTTGCAAGAAGTATTCTTTTCCGAATTTTTATTGCATGAACAATATTTTAGACGAATATATCGTACATGAGTCTGGCCTAACAACGTTAATATATCCAGAACTACATGTCTGTTATCTTTATTAGTTATTAATTGAATTTAGTGATTTGTCACTTCCTCTGTGATAATTTCACATTAAGAATGCAAATTATTATTGACAGACTAAAAATATCGCCATGCAGTAATAAACGATTTAAAATGTTATTTGCTTTTCAAATTATATTCACAGAAGATTTTCCTTTTTGGTTGGTGGATGTGTTCGCATATTACTTAATATTTTATTATAGAGTTTAGCAGTTATTGGTTTGCAACATCCTACTCGTTAGAATGGCTCGAAGATAATTAATACCCACACCAGTGTAAGCCTGGTGGAAGCTGGCTATCATAAGAGTGCTTTCACTAATTTAGACTTTTTTATAATCACATACCCAAGCTTTTTTGAAAAATAATAGTTGCAGTGTTAAATAATCAGAACTTATGACGATGATGCTTCTTAAAATGATTCGCTAAAAAATGTTATTTTTAATACCGTTTTGTAGTCTATAATAATTACGATTCTGTGTCTCTTATTTAAATTACTTAATTTAGTTAAATTATCATATAACATGTGTTTGAACCTCATGTTTATTATTACTGCTGTACAGGAAAAGAATTTATTAATTTAATTTTAGTGAAATTTGAAAAAGTAATAAACCAACTGAAATGTCACAAATACATCAAAAATAATTCAAATAAATTAAATAGCTGATCATTTTGTTTGTCCATTTTATGTTAATTAAACTATTGAATAAGAAACTCTTCCTTTGAAATTATTAAAAATAAATATTAATTGGTATTTTTTAGTTTCCAAATATGGTTTATGTCAAAGTAATAAATTAAAAACAAGAATTATTTAATATGTTGTTGCGTAATATTTATTTTCGTATAAAAATAATAATCGTGTCTAAGTTTTATTATGTACAATTATAAATTTTCATTGTTAATTTATATAATTGATCATAAATTCTTCTGCAACAATAATTTGTGTTTATTAAAACTATAAATTGCATATAAATGGCACCATAATAAACAAATTATGCATTAAAAACGCTCATTTTTAAAATAAATTGTGCGTATATATATTATGTGTTTTCCATATCATAATTTTAAAGCAAATTAACAATTACATTTCTGTAAAAATGAAGTAAGATTCAATTACTCACAGTTTGAGGCCTTTGAAATATTTAAATGAAGAAATTACACCACCACAACGTCAATAGTAATATACAGACCTAATTTTAAACTAAGCTGTGGCTAGATACGTGAACATAAAATAATTGACGTTTTAATTTAAACGCGATAAAGTTGACCTTAAGGAATATTATAAACAAGGTATGCCTTCTTAGTCTAAACACTTTGACAGTGGCAATTCATATAAAATTAGAACACATCCTGTATAATCACGAAAGTTAAAATACATTTGTAGTATTTATTTGATAAATATCATCAATCAATTAATAAATGAGTAGAAATTTTCTCGTTTAGAACGAACGCCTGCAATAAGAACGAGTGAATGAATGAAATAAACGCAAAGTGAATACCTAAGTATATATATTACAATTAAACATTGAGATTTCCGTGTATAAAATTGTATATTATAATTTGCAGCGTGTTGAAGTGGATTATTTCATGAAGATAATCTATTGTAATAAGATATTCGATCAGACTTATGATGATAAATCATCACATTAGTAAATAAAAGACGAATTATGTTAAATTTAATAGGAATTTCTACGCCAATACGAAACATGCATAGTTTGGCGGCGTAAGTTTTCACAGGAAATTCCGAAAACAAGAACCATATGAACAAAAATCAAATCGGTCAACCTTGACTTCGGTCTAAAGACACCTCCACTTACATGTACTAAATAGCGCAAATTCTCACTGAGTACCCCAGTCGATTTCCACAAGCACTTTTCACAAAATCTGTCCGATCAACACGCGACTATATCGTTCGGCAAACCAGTAGTACCTCGATGTTTTTGTCTCGCTGATTTTCGCCACATGAATATCTCCTCTCTCATTGACGTGCTAAGTTGGCCATGTTTGTCGACAACACTGCAGCGGTTTCGGGCGGTGTGCGCTTTGGTACGTTGTGGTTCTCTCTCCCGCGGTACGACGATGGTACCCCCCCGTACACCCGTTCACCTGTTCACCGGACCATGCCAAGATACGACCGCTTCGCCGTTTTTGTTCGGCCGATCAAGACAGCTGCCATCAATGATCTTCTTGTGCACCAATTCCACTTGACCAACGTATCAAATTGACCTAAGACAGTGAGCAAATTAAATATTGACATCTTCTATCATCAAAGTTAAGTTTTTGTTAGATTTTATTGCATTTAATTGGTGTACTACTTACATATAAAATACTACTCTCAACGACAACATCCAATTGGAATGTATGGCATCTCCGAATTTTGTCTAATTAAGAAGAAACTGTCCAAATGAGCAATGAAAAAACAGTATTTAACATTAATCAAATACTTACGTGACTTTATTATGGCTGACAAAAATTGGTCATTATCAATCAATAATCGGGTTCATCGCTTAACCCGCTATTGGTGTCTCCGTTTACAAAAATAGTAAATCAGTTTAGTTAAATATTATGTTTTACATAACTTTTCTTCCACATACTTTTGGTGATTCTTCTGAAAGTAAAAAATGGACGAGTTATGTTTTATATATTATATATTTTTGTTTCTAATATTGAAAGAAAATTTAACAGTAGGAAACATTATGGTATAACCCTTTACATACATACAAAATGTGCTACATATCACAAAATAGAAATACAAGCAAGTAATAATGATCATATTTTGTATAATACAATAGCCCAATTCCCATTAGGCATAAGCGCTCCCATGAATGAAAATTTATTAACAATGCTAATTGGACAAAACAAATTTTCGCAAGCGGTAACAGGTGGGTAAAGAACTGATGTATAGCAAGGCGGGCAAGGTTGCCGAGGCAATGTAATCTCCAACGTATCTCAATGATGGTCGTATGTGGGCTACTGCGGACATTACGAAGGCTCGGTGACGATCCATTCGACTAGAGAGGATACGATTTCTTCGAGTGTAATCGACAACATTCGATATGAGTGAACGGAAATTTCAATGATAGCCATACGATACCATTTTTGGATATTTGTTACATTATTCCTTATGTACGTAGAGATAATTGGTGTGCGGTATTTCAATGATTATAATGAGTAAAATTTTTAATTACTTTGTTGGTTTCATAAGTATGAGCATTAAACATTTGAATATTATCCAAATAAATCATACATACATTCTTCTACTAAAACGTATCTGTGAAGAATAACAATCAGTGACAAGTTGTCAATAAGCAATTAAGTCATTAAGAAAAATATGACAACTTGTCATTGATTGTTGTCAGGAAATGTATCTGTGTAAAAATCTATTAAATTTTTATTAAGTTTAAGTCTAAAGTTTTTGGAAGTCTTTTAATTTTTTATCATGAAATTACTATATACATTTTTCACAATATTAGAGACACACTTGTATAAAGGACACTTTTAAATCAAGCGACCCATTAGCGTCCTCAATTGTTCGTTGCTATTGACAATAAACATTTACCTTCTCATTACCGTAATGAAATTTTGTCATTTTTATGGCATTTGCTGAGACGGACGGATCGTCGTTTTCCCCAAATTTTTTTTGAAAATTTTTTCTCAAATCAAATATGTGGGGAGCTGTTGGCGGTGCGCTGGTACTAAGTTCTGTATACGCTAGAAGAATTCTAATGGCCAGACATGTAAGTAAGCTTAATATTATTTCTGAAAATAGGCACAATTTTTGTTTCCCGATATAGAGACATGGTTTGAGGAGGTCAGGTCACATGGTTCATGTTCCTGGAGTTTTACTCATAGGAACACTAAGCGCCTCGATATGCTTTTACATAGGGGTTCGAAATATGGCTCGTATTCTTGGACGTCGCCTAAAAGACAGAATGTATGTTTTAATCAAAATTGTACTTATGTGTGTAAATCAACGTTTTCTTTTTCAGTAAATTGAGGCGAGAAATCCAAAAAAGACGCACTGCCGCCAGACGTAGACGACAGACACTCAGAAGACGTCTTAGATAAGATGTTTCTTTATTAAATCTATTTCTCAAAATATCCTGTGTAATACACTAATTAATTTGTCACAGATAACTCTCCTTCTAAAAAATAAATTTTTCAAATTTACAAAACTATTTTTATTTCATATCAAAAGATTGAATTGAATAATTTAGGGATTTTTGTGAATGACATTATATATAACATACAATTGAAACCGATATTTTATTAACCAATTTCAAAGTTTAAAAAGATTAGACAGTAATGTTAATTTTTTTTACACTGTCACAAAATAAAGTGTCTTTAAATATATATTTTTAAATTATTAAAATATTAAGACGAATTTAAGTACACTATTGATAATATTTATTTTATTTATTATTATATTATAATATAAAGCTTAAACTTTGCTTATTGTGTGCAGTGCAAACACACATAAAACAATTTTTTTTAATAAATACTTTATTTAATCTGATGGGTTATACCTAAATGGTACATTCAAATATAGTTTGAATTTCAGTTCGTCTGTAGAAGGCCACCTGGCGGATGCTTTTGGAAACAGAAATGACATTTCAGTACAAGTTTATGGCTTTATAAAAATAAACATATAAAATTGCATATTTATTATTTACTGCAGATTCGTTATTTTTCTGCCGTTAGAAATACTTTAACCGTTATATAATTCGTATTAGTCAGTAGTAACGAGTAAAATTTTTAAAGGTACGGTAAACATAACCCCATCTTACAACGGTGGTGTAAACATAACCCCAGTTAAAAATTAATAAAAGTTAAAATAATATTAAACAATGGCGGACGTACGAGATATTATGGAACTTGACCGTCCACCCACCCCGGAGGTTACAAAAGAATCTATTATTGGTGATAGTAAGAACAGAAAACGAACAAGTACTGGTGCACGAGTGATGAGAAGACCAGAGGGTATGCACAGAGAAGTGTACGCCCTACTGTATAATGACAATAAAGATGCACCACCTCTTTTCCCATCTGATACAAGTAAATATAACTATACATCAATATTTGTGATATTGATAATTATAATTTTATTCGTTAGGTAATGGGTATAAACAGGTGAAGATAAAACTCGGTATGAGAAAACCCAGAAAATGGAAGTGGATGCCTTTTGTTAATCCTGCTAGAACAGATAATGCAACGTTTTATCACTGGAGGAGGCCCTCAGATGACCCAAAAGATTATCCTTTTGCCAAGTTTAACAAGGTATTGATATTATCTAAACTATTTGAAATTCAAATCTAATGAATTTATTCTAGAAAGTAGACATTCCATCATACACAGACCTAGAGTTCAATAAATATTTAAAATGTGATGGTTGGACAAAGGAAGAGACAGATCATTTAATGGATTTAGCTCACAGATTTGATCTAAGGTTCATTGTAATGGCAGACAGATATGACTCAGAAAAGTTTCAAAAAAGGTCAGTGGAGGATATAAAGGACAGATATTACAAATTATGTGGAATCCTCAACAAGGTAATTTTAATTAGATACTTTTATTTACAACAGCATAATTTTATACGTAAATTTTAGATTCACGGCGAGAAGAAGAATTACATGTATGATGCAGATCATGAAAGAAGGCGGAAGGAACAGCTTAAAAGATTATACGAACGTACAACTGAACAAGTATAAAACATACCATTACATTAAGTGTAAAACTTACATAGACCTTTTACAGATTGATGAAGAACAAACTTTATTAGCCGAACTTAAGAAGATTGAAGCAAGGAAAAAAGAACGTGAAAGAAAAACGCAGGATCTTCAAAAACTTATTAGTCAAGCTGATAGTCAAAATGAAACACCTAGGAAAACAGACAAAAAGTTGCCCAAAAAGAAAGTGACAAATCCATCTAGGCCTTCAAGAATAGACACTAATGTAAGATTATTGAGCCATATTAGTTATTATTTTACATCAATTTTTATTTTCAATTAGTTTTTATTAGATTATGGGGCATTTTTTATTAATTTGTTTGTGTTATGTTAACAGCAAATTTTACAGGCTGTTGAAACTGCTGGCATTAAGTTTCCTGATTATAAAAATAGTGGCGTTTCTCTAAGATCTCAAAGAATGAAGTTACCAGCTAATGTGGGACAGAAAAAATCCAAAGGTATTGAACAAATGTTGCAAGAAATGGGACTAGGTAAGCTACAGAACATTATATTTGTATACCATGTTAATCCTAATTATTTTAATTTTAGAATTAAATCCAACCCCTACGGAAGAGATATGTCAACATTTCAATGAACTAAGAAGTGACATGGTTCTTCTAATGGAATTAAAATCCGCCTTAGGTACATGCGAGTATGAATTGCAAAGTCTTAGACATCAGTATGAAGCTCTGAGTCCTGGAAAGGTAATATGAAGTTAAAATTCAAATTAAGATCCTTTAATGTTGTTTGTTTTTAGACATTACCTATCCCACCACAACTTTTGTCAACTACTCCAGAAAATGAAACTGGAAAAGTTTCGACGGAAATTATTGACGTTGTTGGTTCTCCAGGTACACCCTTGAATACCTAATTTGTATATTTTACTTTTTATTATATTACTATTAATAAAAAACTTTAATCTTATTTGTTTTTTATTTAAATATTTATTCGTTCTCAGTATACTTGTAATCTTTATTAAAATCTATTGCTTACATATTTCCTGTGTAAAGAAATACAAAAAATTACGAATTTCAAACTTAGAAAAGAAATCTACAATAAATTATTGTTACAATAAACAATCTGAAAAACGTTCACTTATTAACAGACCCTTAAAATTAAAACAGTCAATTTGTGCATATACAATATAAACATTATTTGGAATCAAAATAAACTTATGTATTTTGGTGGTACTCAGTTCTTGATCTCTTCCTGGAAGGCTCATCTTCAGAGGTTAAATCCCTCTTTTTTAAGGAAGTCTGCAATAAGATAAAAACTATTAAAAACAATAAACAAAATGATAATATGGAGCATAATCTACAGAAGTACATTTTAAAAATATATGTAGATGAAATGAGAATCAACTGTACATGAATATTATACTCGCAACAAAAATCCCATTTTATATTTTAATATTTTTAAGATTATTAATTGAAAATTAATCCTTGATTGTGTATAGATGACATGTATGGAACTTACATTTACTTTTTTATCCCAATGTTGTTGCATATACTTCAATAATATGCTAGTTTTCTCAGTGACGATAACTAAAATACAAAGGTGTATCAAATAAATTATTGAAAATATGGATATACATACTTTGTCCCGAAGGTAAGTCTCTAGTCGGTACATATACTGATGGCCTTTTAAGAGATGATCTACTGTTGCTATCCACGTGAAACTTGGAAAAATTACTCTCATTGTATGAAGGCAAACCTTCAAGGAATTCTGCAACGGACTACAACAATAAATTAATAACAATTATATTATTAGTGTAGTATTCCTCTTACCATTATAATTTAGCTGTAATTTGAATAAATTCGTAAAATATATTTGCAACGATCCGTATGTCAAAAAAACATCAATAAAAAGCAATTTATCTGGTGTTGGCTGCACTTGAATTTGAAGTTATACACACAGAACAATAAAATTTTTATAATTGTAATTAAAACTTCCAAAATTATACAATAATAGGTGCACATTAATACATTTATTATATGCGTACAAAAATAAATATATATAAAAAATTAACATTTTATTAATAGCGAATTGGAATACTTGAAATATTTTTAATTTCTTCAGTTGACAAGACTGAGCTGATTCACAAACTTCATCTTATTTTTATTACCCATATGTTGTTGTGCCAAAAGTAAACAAATTGTGCGTGAATAAATTTTATTTATCGTGAAAATAATACAAAGGTAAGTTTATATTTTAACTACACTTTTCGTAATTCATTCCAAGAGGACACCTAAATTAGGTTTAAAATCAGGCAGAGTGCAACCAGGTAATTTAATAATATTGTGAGCTGCATAACATCCAATTTCTGAACATTGATTTAGTGTTTTTCCTGCCAGCAAACCAGCTATAAATCCTGCCACAAATGCGTCGCCGGCCCCAGTTGTATCAACGATTTCGGACTCGTGAACTGGAGGCACTATAAATTTATATTCGATGTCCGAGTTGTCGTAACAATACACGTCTTCTGCACCATTTGTTACTATTACAATTTTATTTGCGCCATGTTTGTACTCAGTATGTTTGATCAGATGGTGAGCCAAACTCTTTATGTCTGGTAAATTGTGCAATTTACAATATGCCACATATTCCCTTTTGTTTCCAAATATAACATCAGCTCTCTCAATACAGAAAGTGACCAATTCTGTTTCTTGTTCCACCAAATATTGTCCAGATAAGTTGAATATAAGAAGCTTGCGATTTTTGTTGCAATAATTTACAACATGTTTCACGACATCTTTCCTTTTAGTCAAGAAAAATCCTTCGATGTAAACATAGCTGCATCTCAAAATAACTTCCTCATAGTCAGATGCAAGCAGATCATTTAGTGAATAATTTTCAGCTGCCTCTACATTTGCAACAAGAGATCGGTTTGATTGTGTAACTAAACTAATGGAAGTACCAGTAGAAAGGTTCCTCTGAACTGAATACCTGTAAAAATAATTTTATTTGATATATACCAAAGGAATTGGTTCAATTGGAATTTGTATTATTTCTGAGACACAAGTCCAATTGGAATTTGAGTTGTGTTTATATTTACTACAATCAATGACTAACGTTGGTGTATTTAAAATAAAATTGCGCGCATATATTAATTACGCGATTCCGTGTAAAAAATATGTATGATTCATACATGATATGACGTTTGTTTAATCCTAAATTTGAGGTTAGGTCGTTACCTTGTGTAAACTTCATCGTTTTCTAGTAGTTGCTTGAGTGTGATTGCATCTGTGTCATCTCCAACGGAACCGTAAATGTAAGTTTTCAAACGTTTACTCGACAACCACTGCAATACTCTTAGCGTATTTTGGCTACAACCTCCCGCCGATATTGATTTTTCGTACCTATAACGTAAATAAACAAAAATCGAGAGTGTCAGAGGCCATTTCGTCACTTACACTTCGATGTCTTTGGACAATGATTGCATAGTTTTCTGGTCGACCTCCTTTTGTCCATCCTTTTCTAGGTTATATTTGTGTAGTAGATTAAAATCTGGTATGTTAGCGATAGTGTCCAAGAGGGGGTTGCCAAAGGCAGCCACTGTTTTCATGTTGTGAACCGGTACTTCCCCGAATTACCGAAGTTGATAGCGTAACGCGCTGGTGAACGGCAGTTTTGTACGAAATTAGTCACCGGCGACTGCTTCAAGTGTGCATCCTTGCTGTGTTTACAATTTATTGGTTATAGAACTAAAATTGACATTGCAAAAATTATAAGTTAGTACTAGTATCAATATTACGTGTTTGGTACACAAAAATAAACCTTGTTGATTAGGTGAGTCATGTTTAAATAGAGTAATTATCATAAAAATATTTTTTAAGATACAGTGGCGTCCAAGTGATATCAAATAATAAATATAACTTTTTTCACTTATTTCATCAAAACATTTTATCTTGTACTATAATAGTAACAAAGTAGATGAGAAACTGCATAGATATAAATACCTAATATATTATTTTTCAATTGCTATTTCATTTAATTTTTACAACTTCCACTAATAAATCGTCAATTATCACTCATCATATTTCTTTAGTACACTCGTATAAGGTGGAGGAAAGGGTAAACCTCGGAATGAAGTGAATAGCTATATGATTTTACGTTTGACATTTTATAAGTTGCATCGAAACTCTCGTATCATCATGTGTTCACGAGTAGACATTCAAGGTCAAAGTTTGAAAAAAATTTAATTACTTCGTAAATGTCTTGTCTCTTTTGCTTCAATTGATACTTGAAATTATTAGAAAAATATAAATTTCTCTTATTATTTGTTTCAAGATATATTTTCTTCTCTGAATCGTTCCCTGATAGAGCACATCGAGTGGAAAGGCAACACTTATCCATGTGATAACACCGTCAAATTAATATCTGCAAAAATTGAAATTGTTGTTTATGGTGTCATTGTATAGAACACTTTAAAAACATTTGAATAAATTTTATAAATGATAATTGACACCAATTCGTATTGTTAAATAAGGATTTATTTTTACATTTATAATAACTCCCTAAATTTAATCGTCTATAGGTTTTTAATAATAAGATAAGGTATAATAAGATTACTTTGTATACAATAGTTGAGATTAATGACACTGGGTAATTCTCCTTTATATGAAAGTAGTATTAGGAAAGAGCAAGTCTGTTGAAATCTGCAATATTTGGCAGTATTAGTTCGTTTACTAGTCAGATACGTTGCTATTAAATAGAGCTTGGGTGATTTAGGTCCATTTTGAAATGTTAGTTGGACTGTGATCTTGCAAATGTTACACGTTTTTAATAATAGAAAATATTCCAGATGGCGAGTGCGATTGAATCTCCATTAAAACCTACCACTTCTCTTCTCTCCGACGATACCGAAGAGGAATCGTTTGTTATTTTGAGTAAATCGATTGATCCAAATTTCGAAAGTATGTCATTTGAGCAAGACGACGAAATGAAATCGATTAATTTGGGCAAACAGATTGTCAACGATTTTATTCAAAATGAGATGACGACCTCCAGTAATTTACCTCCTATGCCTGTGCAGGGTTTTGATGTTGATAAGGTGAGTCTTTTGATACTGATGAGTGTGGTGGTCTGCTATTATTATATTTTTTCAATTGCATTTTAGGAGAACGTGGATAATATATCAAATTTATCGAACGAATCCCTTCCAGGCGATATACAAGCGAAGATCAGTGAACTTATTGAAGAAAACAATAAACTCAAAAGTAAATAATCAATACAAAAGTAGTACATAGTAACACTTATTTGTTATAAACTTATAGATACCATCATGGAAAATAATAATAGCATGAAATCTCAAAAAGATAGGATTCTTGTATGGCAGGAAGAAGTGAAAAACGTTTTTGCCGCCAATAAGCAACAGTTTAAGGAGGCAAAAGAAATAATTGAAAGTGTAAGCTTTATTATTTTATTTATGAATGACAGAAAATAATTGAAATTCTTTTAGCAAAAAAAGGAAATAGCAAAGCTGATGCAACAACAGATGGTAACTTCTGGCGAAAAAACGAAACAGGTGTCTACAGTAAGTTATAAACTAACATAAAATTTTTTAATTACTATAACCTTTATTTCAGTTAACCAATCAGTGCGCTGAACTATCTCTTTCGAAAAATGAGCAACAATTATTGGACGTACAGGCTGAGGTGAAACGTTTACAAATTCAACTTAAAAAAGTAAGCTGTACACATAGAATATAATAATTAGTATTAATTTAAATATTTTAGGAAATGGATGAGAAAGCACAATTCCAAGATGAATTAAATAAACTGAAGGAATCTCAAATGAATAAGTGTCAGGAATTAGAACGTGAATTAGCAAACCAAGTTAACAAATTTCAAAAAGAAATAAACGACAAAGTCGCCTCAAACAATATGCTTTCGATGGAAATGGAAATCCTAAAGAAAAAGTTACAAGCTCCCCAGGAAATAAGTAATCTAGGATCACTTCAAGAAGAAATTACCAAACTTAAAGGACAATTAGACTCCAGCACAAAATATATTGAACAGGTACTATTGGATGCACAAGTGGTCTGCCACTTTCCTGACGTCAGGCCGTATACGGTCACATTCTGTCTGTATTACCGTGCACTGCCGACTCCCCAACACATCGTAAGTTGCGATTCCCAAATGTGTTGTCAATGATGGTAATACAGACAGAATGTGACCGTATACGGCCTGACGTCAGGAAAGTCGCAGACCACTTATGCATCCGATAGTATGTTTACGTCCAATGGAAACATAACGTATTTAACCAATTTTTTCTTTCAGTTAAAAATTGAAAATGGTCATTTGCAAGAAATAAATTCTTCAGTCAACGAGCAGCTCGTTAACGTTCAGGAAGAACTAATGGCCACCAACGTGACACTTAACAATCTCAACAAAAAAATGCAGGAAATGAAAGAACAACTGAGTGTCAAGGAGGCGTTTGTGGAAGAATTACAAAATAAGCAAAAGATCGCTGAAGATAAAAATGCCGTCTTTCAAATGCAAATGGATGTTTACAAAGCCGATTTCGAAGCGGAGAGATCTGCCCGCGAAGTGTTGGTTCAAGAAAGAGAACAACTCAACGAGGATTTGCAGAACGTACACAGAAGAAATCAACAACTGTTAGAAGAAATTGAACTTGTTAGGAAAAATACAGATTGGGTTGTTCCCCCGGGCAACTCGAGAGCTTCTCCAGCACCAAGTGCGACTTACGAGGTAAGTAGCTTTCATTTTTAATTGAAAATATTATTGACATTTTAAATAAGTGTTATTGATTCGTTCTTTAATATATTTCCAGTAATATTACTGAAATTGTTTTGTCAAAATTTAAGACTTAATTATATAACACTTATTCGTAATTGAAGTACTGTTCTAAAGCACATCGATTAGCAGTGATTAAATAATAGGCAGAACGTATAAAATTGCACGCGGAGTTTCTTCTGACGGATATGTTTAGGATATTTTGGATTTAAATAAAATTTTTGTATTTAAGGTGATGGTAAACTTGTCAAAATTTTTTCTAACACTTCCTATAATATTTCAAATAATATAATATTGTTGGTGGGTGGGGCTAATATAATCCTTGACATCCTAAATTCACACAGCCTTTTCACTGTTGAATGTTATGCTTTAAAACAGTAATTTTATTTGCGTTTCTAAAATTTTACGTATTTTTTTAGACTCAGACGCATACATTCGCTTGTCCCTTGTGTAATAAGAAATTCCGTTCTGCAAGAATGGTAGAAGAGCACATTGATCACTGTCCCAATCTGTCACCATAAATGGATTTTAGATTTTAAAAATCTTACATATTCTATTATCGTTTAATAGATGTATGTAGGGAGTTGACTGTTTAAATATTTAGTTTGCAAACTAGAATTTAGTTATTTTTATATGTTTAGTGCTAATCTATGTGGTTTAATATTACATATGTTTTTGGTTTATATCTATTTTTGTTAAACAACAAATAGATTTAATTGTTGGGAGATTATGAGATGTGATGGTGTTTAGATGCAATACTTTCAGATATGTTTGCAATTGAAAGTCATTATTTTCTAAAACCATTATTAACTCTTCATCTCTCATAAAACACAAGTAAATGTTTGTTTCAATTATTATATGTTATTTTCAGATTTGGTTGTTAAATATTATTATCAATGGACTCAAATCTCTGAATGTTCAAAATATCACAACGTATTTTGGAAATTTACTACATTTTGTAATACTGAACGGAATAGTCCATGTTATAATTATTGTCATTGTGGCAATAGTTTTCTGGCATTCTTTAAAATAAATTTTTATTTAAAATTGAGTCTATAGTGTACAGGAATAATTTGATTGAAGTGATTTAGGAGATAGAAACTATTATCTGGAGTCATTTGTTCAAAAATAACTAGTGATGGACGAGTCCGGCATGTTTTACTTGATGGTTTGTCTCGCAATCAAGTCCAGTGGTCGAGTGAGTTGAGTCGACTCGATTCTTCTAAACCATCGCATTGGTATGATGCATCATATTTTGGCAGTTTGGAATAACGAGACGCCATACAAGTACGACAGGTTTTAATCGACTATCGTTACAATCCGCCAAAATCTTTTAGACGATGCATTGATCGCGAAATAATCTGAAAACATCTTGATTGTTCAGTCGGGTTACCAGTCGATGATTAGCTCTATTGTTGATTTGGATTGTTTGCGATTCATTCCATTGTGTCAACATCTCATCGTCCATTACTAAAAATAACCATATTTTTGTCTTCCTTGACTATGTGGAATCTGTGATGTTTGAGTAAGAGCTTTTAATTATATATTTCTGAATATTAACTTAGATTTATAGGATTTTAGCACCTAGGAAATGTAATGTTAATAAATTAATAATGTACAATGTATTTAACATAATGTTTTATTTACATATTTATCTTCCTTATGACCTGTTACTTTTAATTAAATTTTATTAAGCGTTGGGAGTAACTGACTTACTCGAACGTAGTCACTAGAGTGACCATCAATTTCATAGGTCATATTTCTTAACCTAATATAAATACCTCCATCGATTTTACATTGATTTTGAATACTTCCTGGCGTAAACTCATATTTCAAACATACTAAAATTTCAAAATAAACTCGCAATTTGACAAAATGTCTTTTATTAGGAGTATTTAAAAATATTGAAAATACACTAACTAATCATTTACATATTATCAAAATATCTAACAGAAAATCTATTTTTATCTATTAACAAACATTAAATTAACTTTCTTCCTCTTCATCTTCGGTATCCGTTTCCAACTCGAGTTCAAACGGAACCAAATTTGGTATATCAAGTTGATGGTTTGGAGAGTTCAAGTTTGTCATGCCGAAAAATCTATCGTTTTCCACATTTTCGTTGCAGTCCAAACACATTTTTTCTTCAACCATTGCGCATCCATCCGCCATTTGTTCAGAAATTTGCGTACGCAGAAACCACTTCGAAAGATTTGCCGATAATTCTTCAATCAGGGACAAGTATGTCTGAAGTTGCAAATGGTCTAAGCGAGAAAATTCTGAGTTTTCTAAATTTTCCAGTAATATGCCACATTCGTTATCCAAAGTTATCTCCGGCAAGTTATAACTTTTGTTTATTGCTGCATATTCCTTCGCCACTTCATCTAATTCTTCTTTTGTCATGGACTTCTTTGCCTGTGCCCATAACTCTTTAAGTGCGCTTATTTTTGCCGCAATCTTGTTCAGAATTTTCCCGTTCTCCATCGCTGTGTTAATAACGGTTCATACACAAACTGATACTAAAATTTGGCGACAACGCAACATTTAATTTTTTGTTTTTTAAACAATTTAAAAATTGTCATCGCCATGACGAGCAATGGTTGTAATAAGTTGGATCGAGTTATCCGTTGTTTATTAATTTATATTGCATTTACTGGAGTAACTATTGGAATGGGTGGTTACATTCTTTCTTAATTAAAAATGTTAAGGTGTTTTGTGAAGCATTATGAAACTTACTTTCTTTAGTACGATTCCTACACTTACTCTATCAGTCTATTATTATTATTTACAATATTTTCTTTTATATAATCATAACAATTTTTATAAATAATTGATAAAAATTTGTCTTTTAATACACACATTTCAAAGACGACTTAAATGGTATGACTAAATCAAATGTTTAAGATAAAAAATATGAAGTGTAAGAATAAATGATGCTAATAAAACAATTCACCAACAATACTGACTTGCTCACACCCAAGTCTTACGAGAGACCACAAAGGACCTCCAGGCATTGGTAGATGAAACAGAGAAGTGTTGATGGAGATCAACAAATCTCAAACACAAGATCAAGCTGACATCGCCCCAAATAAGCATGGGAGGAACCCTTACTACCCTTGAATAATAGACTAATTATTGAATTTTAGACCATAACATCAACTTCAGGTACAGCTGATTAATAAATGGAAATAAAGGAAAAAATGACATCAGCACTAAAGCAGCAAGCATATGCAAAAACATTTGGACCACCATTTTCTTCCTTTAACCCCCCTCTGGTCGTTAGAACCATTTTGATGATGGAAAATGACACCTGTAGTAAACTAAACAATATCTTTTAAAATCTTCGAGCAACATGTTTGGAAGTAGAAGTATATCATCATAAAGTTGTATGTAAAGTTGGACTTTTTATTGATCGTATTGTTATAACAAAAAATGGTATGATTTCTACAATTCTTGCCAATCTGAACACGGTTGAAAGCTAGTAAACTTAGTGGAACAAAAAAATGTCTTTATCTAAAAGCCATTTTGTTGACTGATCTTATGCAAGACGTGGAATAGTACATATTGGCTACCTGTAAAAAGGCCAGACGATAAATGTGACAATGCGCAATTTGACCTAAGTCATGAAAAATGTACTCAAAAACGAGCTTCTTTAATTAGTATAAAAAGCCGTTCTGGTTCTCTCACATATCATAATAGGAACTTCTTCGTCAGTCACCATATACAAATGTTATTTAAGTTCGGTACCTAATATTATATTAATTTAAACATAAAAAGGCAATAGAAATAGAGAATTTTAAGAAAAATTATTTGCGTGGCGCCTTATCCAAGAAATTGTAGACAAAAACTAAAAGAGCGAAGTTTATTTAAACATATTAATCTATTGAATGGTTTATCAAAAACTTCTGAAAAATTGCTAAGTACAAATAATATAAATAACTATGGAAGTCTGAAAGAATGAGTAAATAAATTAAAAACATTATTTGATATTAATTTTTACACAGAGAAAGCATAATTAAATGATTAACAAACTGATCGGCGAGCGCTTCATAACGAATTCAAACGTGGCGCCTTCGTACGACATCAATATCCCTAACACACAACTGACAGCTGTTCGTATCGCAGTTGGTCGCTTGGGAAGTTCAAAAGTCGTTGGTTGGGGTCCGCTTGTTGGCGTGTCACAAAACCAGTTTTTTCAAATGAAAATATATTCGTGATAAATGCAAGTAAATCGTTCGCGGTCGTCGTGTAAGAACTGATAATGAAGTGGTCTCGTTGTTGTTATTATGTATACGCAAGAAGAAGAGTTTTGCGGTTTTGAGAAAACAACCGCCAAAAAAAGTGCCCATATAAACACTGTGTTGTCCGCCGTAATTTTTAATGCGGAGGCGCAATTGAAGGCGTTCAGCAGCACCCCTAAAGGAAAACGACACCAGTCTGGCATGGAAATGTCTTTTACCAAATTATGTGAGGTAGCAATGAAAACGGAACCGAATCTTCACATTATGGATTACGATAGTGGCTATATCTCTCATAATCAAGAATCTAATTCGGATTCGTCACAGGATAGTTTATGTGTTGGCAATGAAGTAAATTTTTTTACAAAACCTATTTATTTGTGTGAAGATGCCCTACTAGAAAGACCCGACATCAATATTAAGAATTTTGATATCAGTGCTGAAATTGAAAAGGAGGACTTCGAAGAAACACATAGATTGTTTAACTTGTCCATTGATGAGGACATTATTAACCCATCTGTGCCAAGTGTGAGGACAGACTTCAGTGGATTTAGCAATGAGTCAAAGGAAGTGGTGTCTGTTGAGATCCCAGTAGCGGACCCAATAGAAATTTTTGAAAGTAAGCAAATCACTGATGCATCTGATAATTGTTGTGTAAATCCAATTGAAGATACAGATCAATGTAATCAGGTAATAAATGTGGCAGAAAATGAACACACACAAGACATTGAACACAATCCAGTTGTTGAATCTTATTATGAAAACACCTATGATTCATCTTGCAATGTTTCATATTCTCAAGACAATTCTAAATCTCAAAATGTTTTTGTCAGTTTGTCAAATGATGAAACTACTATTACTACTCTAGAATCAAATTTCAATACTCAGGAAGTAAGTGTTGAATCAATGGATTGTACAAGTTCAAGTACAGTACTATCAAAAACACCAGTTAAAATATTTCAAAATAAGGTTGATCCTTCATATAGTCCAGATTTGTTTGACGAAGAGCCAATTCTATTGCCAGCACCAGTAAAAGAAGAGCCAATACCATCTGATTTTATTGCTGAAGAAAAATTCATCATTAAAAAGGATTGCAGGTTGCTAAAGCGAATTCAAACTGGTCTTAGTGGTGTACTACCTCCTCCAAGTGTGACCACATTAAATTTAACTGTTGATGATATACTAAATAAACTGGAGGAAAACAAAGAGTACTTTTGGACAAACAATCCTAGTGATATTAAATCTAAACATAACACAAGTGATGAGGGCGATTGTGGAAACTCTAAATCTTTGTTAGTTACTGTTGAGTCTCATACAGAAGAAAATTGCAAAGAATGGCCACATATAATGGAAGAGAGATATCATGGTTTTCAGTAAGTGTTTTATTAATTTTATGTTTTGGTTTTAAAATCAAATAAGGGGGTATGAAATGTTTCTAATTATGTCATTTAGTCTAGACAAACTTTCAGTATTTAGATCATTACTTACTAATTATTTGGCAAACCTTTTCTTAATGATATGATAAACTCTCAGTATATTTTAATGTAAATAAATAATGGTTCATTAACAAGTTTACAGTCTACAGTCTGAACATACAATTTTTAGGTGCATTTTGCGATTCGTGAACTAACAAAACAAGTTTTTGAATAGATAATCGTTATTTTAGCATAATTATGTCCTATTTAAGTTCAGTTTTTGTAACCGTTGTTATATAATTTTGATTTGAAAAAACACCATTATATAACTGCAATACATTAGTGAGGACATTTTGGGATGTTTTTGTCATGCAACCCTCAAAGTACCTGGCTGCAGACGAGGGTGAATTGCCACACATGGATGTCATGTGACGTCACTTTTCCCGCTCCGCATACGTTAACACATAATGCAAGAATGGGGGATTTCATTTTTATGTGAAAACTATCCAATTCACAATAAAAACGTGTACTTTTATTCAGGTCATAGAATTATATGCGATTTTGTGACCAACTACCCATAAAAAGGAAAGGAAATTTTTGGCGGGATTGCTATCTTATACAGGCAAACAAGATAATTACATCACATATTTGTGAAAATAATTAGCAAGTAAATAAATATAGTCATTTTATTAATTTAATTGAATTAACACCACACGTGTAAATGTACTGCAATTCAATTGCCAAATATCTTCTTTTCTTTCAATGTACTGAAAGCAAAAATTGTTGGGGTCAAAATAAATATAAAATCCCATCATAATATGCATTTGGTTCAATAAAAAATAATATACAGATGAAAGAAACGGACCGATGAATTTTTGTCTACCCGAATAATATTACCTGCCTTTCAAATTTAAAACTAGTACCGGTAGAAAATGTGGGGGTCGTTAACCTTCCTTTTTTACGTTCCAGTTGCAGCCGAAGCGAGATAATGCGATCTTCTTTTACAAATTATCTAGCTCCGGCTTTGTTACGAAAGAATAATTATATTAAGTTTATTGTAGTTATTTTATATTTTGTTGTAATTCCAACTGACTTATTATCAATACCGTTTATAATGTAAACAACTGATAAATATTATTTGAATACACATACTAGCACCAACAGGTGATAACATCTTATACTGTTGCAAAAAATTGTACGTGGGAAACCACGTATTGGGTTATTACATTTCAGTCAGTCGACGATTGTACTGTTATTTCTTGGTCAGCGTTGTCACATATCACATGTTTGAACTTAATAAAAATGTAGCACGTTGTGAGTACGCATCATTTGCTTAAATATTTACATTTATATTCCTGGGAAGTATACTTTATTTTTAAAAAAATCTTTTAAGGTTTTTCTGTGGGCATTATCTATAAATATAATGGATAATTATATTCTGCCTTGAATAAATGCTACTTACATGTACAAATATATTTGTTTAAATTAATGAGTATAATAAATATAAAATTTTTTGTAATGAATATTTATAAAAAAAATATATTAGGAAAACTTAAACAATTAAAAATTAAAACGTATCATAATTTGTGGATAATAACATATTTTTCATTGAGTGAAATTGTTCCATATATTTTCCCATAAAAAAATAAAGATATACATTTATATTCTTGAGAAGTATGCTTTATTATAAAAAAATCTTATGGGTTTTTCAGTGGACACAAACATTAAATATAATGAATGATCATATTTTGCCATTATATTATTCTTTTTTCGTATAAATGTTGCGTATAATGCTGACAAAAATATTCAAGTGTATATTTGTTAAATTTAATAAGTATAATATATAATAAAAATTTATTAGAAAAATGACCAGTAAAAAAATAACAATTAAAACTTTCATATTTTAGGAGTAATATATTTTTAATTGATTGAAATCGTTTCATATATTTTCCCATAAAGAATAAAATTTAATAACAGATTTTATTTATCGTATTTGACATGGTTCCAAAACAGTGTTTTGAAAACACTGATCTCAAAATTGAATTATTTTGATTATGTGTTGCATTACATACATAATATATGACGAAACAATGTTAATAATTCAATTCAGTTTTCGTAGTATATATGTACGTTTTTCTACAGATTTTTATTTTTTATGCAAATATGCATACATAAACTTTATTTTGACGTGTTGCAAAGTTACAATAATATAACCGCTATTATAAAATATTAATTATGCCAAGGTGATTTAAAATAGTTTATATTTTCGTTAAGATATATTTTTGCTTAGTTGTTAAAAGGTCAAAAAGAGTGCATCATTTGTACTGCTTATCTAATTTATTACTTAAACGTTGGTCTGTACATATTATATCTCTTGAACCAGATATACGTTACATAATATTATAATTACAAACGTGAGTGATTCAAAGATGTATGTGTAAAAAAATATGATTAAACATATGTTAAATCGATTGATTGTTTTTTGATAAAAATAAATTTATCCTTGAGTATATATTCCTAAGACATAGCTATTAAAATATTGAAACGTTAATACTAATTGTAATTTTTACTTTTTTCAGTTTCAACCGCAGTAAAATTTCCGAAGAAATCGAACTGCTTTGCGACAAGTACGGTCAGCGATGTGTCGGCTCCGAAACGCAGTCGTCGTGCACTGTGTTCGAGTGCCTGCATCCCAGTCCGAGTAAGAGAAAGACGCAGAAGAACCGGTGGTCAGCCAAATCACCGGGACGCAGACTTAGCCACCTTGCGAGGCGACGCATCACCTTCTCCAGCGCCAGCCTGCACGTTGGAGGACCATCCATGGCGGGCATGAGAGCCAGGCAGATCATGGTTGACGCTAAGTAAGTAACACGAAGGACAAATGAGATTTTTTTAATATCGTTCATCCTTTAATAAATATCCTAACCGTTTAAATAATTTCAGAAAACAAAACAAAAGGAGCAGTCCCGCAAAAAGCCCGCGAAAGACGCCGAAGAAAACGCCAAGTAAAAGTCCCCGGATTAAGTCACGAACACCAAGCAGTTCTGCGAAAAAGAAATTGGCCATGCGCTTCCGCATACTCAGCGGTGAATTTGAAAATAATCTGCCGAGCACGTCGTCCGAAAACTTGGTTGTTAACTCAAAAAGAGCCCTGTTCCAAAGTCCAACTAAAAGCGGAAAGAATATGTTCTTGCCAAGTAAGTAGCCTTTCGCAAAAAAACAACCCGGCAATGTTTTAAATTAATTGTTCCATTCCAGGTACCTCCGGAATATCGTTCCAAAACGACATCAAAAAGGGACCACCAAAGCGTGCGTTGTTCGCATCACCCAGTAAAATTTCACCTCGAAAAAGGTCGCCTCTCAAGAATTCACCTTTCAAGAACTCTCCATCGAAACTGGCACTGGATAAGAAACGAAAGCGCATGGATTCTGGGGAGGGTAACGTTTCGAAGTTGCCGCGTAGCTTGTCCATGGACATGAAACCTTCGGAATCTGAGATGTGCAAGACTTTGATCAGCAGGTCCAAATCTGAGATGAATGTCATGAAAGGGCCACAGGCAGAGCTCAGTGAAATACATAAAAAGGTAGCTAAATTTCCATTTAATTTTTGTTTTTCAAAGTCTGATGGCTTAGTTCAAACTGTAACACAAACTGTTCTTTTCAGAAATTGCAATGGGCGGTGTACGAAGCACTTCGTTCCCAGAATATCACCCCAACCCACGCTCAATTTAAAATATTTGCGTCCATCTTGGCACGGGTAACTAGAAGATTTTTCTCGTCCGGTAATGCAGGCAGATCGGAAGGGAGCACTAGTGAACGAATGCTCAGGATAGCGCGTCATCACGTCTATGCCGTTATAAAAGGGAAGTCAGTCGACGAAATTATTAGTGAATATTTAAAAAATCGATCAAAATTACATAAACCCCAAGGTTATGTGGGCATTGAAGAATTCAATCGCCTACAACAGAATCTCACTACTATGATTAATAAAGAAAATGTTATACTAGAACGATTAAAGACAGATTCAAGCGTAGAGAAAAAGAAGTGGGAACAGACGGAAAAAATGAAACCTTTGGGCGACAATAGAGTAGAAAGAATTCGGAAAGTTATTAATTTTGGAGATGACGATGTCAGATGGAAAGACAAGAAATAATTCATTTTATTTCTTTTGTACATTGTGAACAAAGTTTAAAGGATGGCAGCTAACAATTTTCTCAACTAAAGTTGTTTTCTGTTTCTGATTGATAAGTTACAGCTTCTAGTCTCCAATTTATTGGAAAGACATTATGAACACTAATTTACGAAATTACAAAACAAGTAGAAATATTTGTGTTACTTAAATATTAAATTGCAAATCAGTTTACAACTTAGGTTCTAAGTGCAATAAAAATGAATGCACTTGTTTACGTATAACCTAATTTAGAGATTATGTCGTTTCTTTTATTTATTGTGCTTGTAAAGACTGCTTGTATATATACATTTGTAATTTTCCTAAAAATTAAATTGTGTTATTGTATATTGTTTTTTAATATCCACATAGTGATTCAGACATATTTCAGCTGTGAAGTGAGGACGATATTTGTCCACAACGGGAAAGTACCTCTGGTTTTCTATAATAATCGTAAAAGAAAGAATATAATAAGAACATTATGATTTTATTATTTTGAAGTACAGTACTTCACAAATAAAGACTACGGTAGCTAACAATATGCCCAAACACCAAATGAAAAAGCATGTTTGAACATCATACAAACTGAAAGCATTTTGAATTTCTGTATGTTTAGTAATTGAAAGTACTTTCTCCATTATCATTCCATCTATAATGTCTTTGTGCCATTTTTTAGTCAGACCACTTTCAAAAAATATCTCGATAAAATGATTAAGTATTGGTAAGTACGGTGAACCTCTAGGTACAATATATGCGACAAAGAAAGTGATAATACATTCATCCATAACATGCACCAATGGTACGTCGTCTTTCATATAGTATATATTTATGTACAATTTAGCATCAATTTTTCTCTCTAAGGTGGCACAATCCCGGCCGTAAGCTACAGCAGCTAAGGCATTTTCAGGGGAATAAATTTTTCTATGACTTAATTTCTTCATAAGTTCAGTCTGATCGTGATCTAAAACAGTCAGAGAAGTTTTGATTGTTAATGTGGATTTTTCCAAATCTTCTAATGAATTAATATCTGGATAAAAAGAAATTGTGCCAAATTCTTCTGTCAAAGATCCTTGAAAGATGCCCCAGACAATGACACTGAATATAATTAAGGAGCCGATTAACAAATATTGTCCTCTCACTCTTTTTAAGTTTCTGGACTGATGAATATAAATGCCGAAAATTTCAAAATAGGCTGTGGATAAATTTAGTAATTTTAGTTCCGTAGGTCTAGAGGCGTAGTATATCATGACAACAACAATGTACACTCCCAAGATAAATAGCCATACTTCTAAAGTGAAACATTTTAGAATCACCATCCATTGGGGTATTTGTTGAGATTTCGGTACTACGACGCATATAGAGTCGCCCATTACTGTATTAGTGAATTCAATATCTGGAGTTCCATAATCGACTATAAATCTACCGTTGGCAGAGAAATCCACTGTTCCGGTTGCAACATCTTTTAAGCTTCCTTAACATGAAAAATAAAAACCAACATAATAACACTTTTTTAATTTTTACAAAAGAGCTGTAATTAAAATAAAATGATTATTTAACTGACCTGTTATTGTTCCATTATTTAGTACCGTACCAAAGTTATCATATTTAGGTGGATAGATAATGGTTTCAAAATTGAGATGCTGGGATAAAGAAGCCAATAGACAACCATCGATTCCACCGTATCCTTTTGACATGCTTAAATTTGAATAGATTGGGTCTGCCCTTAATATTTTTGGTATAATTGTTACTGCAGAACCTTTTCTTGGAAACATGGATACTCTCATTGGGTACCTATTCATATTATAAAATGAGTTCACAATGAGAAACAGGTCATTTCTGATTTCAGAAAGGGAATAATCATATACAGAACCCCAAGTTCTATTTTCAAATACATGAAACGGATTGTAAATAAAAACTTTGTTTGGATTGCAAGAGCATGGTATTTGCGCAACAACCTAAAAGAAAATTGTTCAGGACGTCTGTGTCACGCATTCAGATACTTACCTGAAAAACTTTGTAATTCTTCCACAGTCTCCCCAAGAGTTCTTCTAATTCATCCCTCCAATCGAAACACACGGGGACATTATAAAGAAAAAATATAGCGTGCGTTGCACGCGGATTTAATATTACCTGATCTTTATCCGATTGCAGAAAGGTGTCCAAGGTATCTATATCCCATGCCAGAATCATATGCCCTTCAGATGGTTCTGATGTAATTCTTCTGGCTCTGTTTAAATTGTACGGGTGTTTGAGATTTTTCTCAAACGGTTGTCTGGACTCTGGAGGAACCTCTTTTAATTTTCTGGACGTAGGATAACTCAATAAAAACTTCTCCCTCAATCGAATCGTAGTATTTATATTTGTAGTTATATGTTTTAATATATCATTGGTGATATCTTTGGTGATATAAAAATGTTGTTGAACCAGAAGCATCGTAACGGTAAGTGAGTTTACAAGTTCGAAATATTTATTATATACAGTAGTGAAGTCTTGCAAAAATATATTGCACGAGTTTCCATCTTTTTCGTCAAAGAACGCGTGACATTCATTAGATATTAGTGAGAAAAACAAAAGCACACTCTGGGTCAAATCGCTTCCCTTCATTTTAATAAAATTACAGGAAAAACAAGCGTGCTGACCACGGGAAACCGGATGTTTTATTTATACGAAGGTAATTGATTTTGACTGACATGTAATAATTATGCATATTTATTGTTACTGACTCTAAAGTGCTTTTCTTTTCCACTGGCGTAGATTTAAAAAAAAATCATTATATTTATAATATTATAAACACAACCTAAGGCGATAATTTACTCCGCAGTATTAAGTTATTTAAAATTATGTGCCTAATTTTTTTAAAAATGTATTTATTAATTGAAATAAATTAATTAAGTATATGATCTTTAGAAGATATAATAAAATAATTTTAAAAATTATAAAAAAAGTGAAGTGAAATAGAAAAATGGGCTATGCTTAGTACAAAAGTCATTATTGATCCCATGTTGAATAGAAAAATTAATCAACCATTTGACGTGTGGATAATAAGTTGAAATTGGGTAGCATAATAAATATACTATTATTTCCTGTGTATATAGAAATAAATTTATAAATCTTGTTTTATTTATTAATTTTCATAGTGTATGTACAGCAACTATAAATAACCTTTACTGTATCAATGAGACATGATAGAAAAGCAGTGTTTGTATTTTGAAATATTATTAATAACTGTTGTCGTTCTATATTTGATAAATTTGCATGCTTGTTCTTCTCATAGGCGCAGTTATGAATTTTTGGTTATTAATATAATTTTTATTTAGGTCCAATATTTATATACCAAAAGACATGCCATAAAGTCTAACTGTACAAATTGTACATTACACAATTTTAATTAATATTTGTAAATTGCAATTTCAGTTTAGTTTTTTTTATAGTTGTCCAAAGATAAAGTTATAGATACTAAATTTTCAAAATATGAAATATATTTTAGATGATGTATAATTAAATTATCTTAAATTTTATTTTTGTTATGCAGTGTCACCATACGTTAAATAAAAATGCTCTCTGAAGTAAATAACATTGTATTATAAACTTTTTCAATATTTAAATAATTTATTTACATTAGAATTAGCCATGACAAATTTTAATAATTTGACTAAAAAACAAGATATTATTATACATATATTTTGTGCTCAAATAATCATAGAGTAATTTTTTCAATACCCTGATGTTATAATAAAGAACATCTAAACCAGATTATCGTAATTTTTTCGGAAACAGACAACAAAAGTAGACATGGTAAATACATTCGCTTTTATATAATATATTATAGTTTAAAATAAAAAGGACAAACACATTTACAAAAATATGGTTTAATTGTTCTTCAAATAAAATTACATATTTGTATTTATTATCAGCACTATTATAAAAATGATTTAATAAAATAAGCGTAGTTTACATACGAAAACCTCTCTTAATATAACTGTAAAAAGACTTTTGTTTCCATCTCCACTACTTAGAATGGCAAGACTTTCACATGTAAAAAACTAATCACAGATTGTAAATAAAAAGAGGAACAAATTTGATCCGGGAGTAATATATTAAGAGAGTTCAGGTTAAGTATGCATAAATACTTTTTTAAAATTCCTAATAAAAATATTTAAAATCAATATTGTTTTCTAAAAATTTTTAAATAAATTAGTATATCTGGTGTATAATACAAGTTTAAATGTCTGTATGTACATCTAAATAAAATTAAAATTAATATGGTATAATTACTGTAATTTTTTTACATATCACTCGTAATCGTTAGTAAAATGTAATCTCACTGTCCACTAATCGATTTAATTGTGCAATTGTCAGTGTTGTCATTGCATGTTTAAATGTAAGTTGCAGAGTCCTTAAGACTTGCACCACAAGCCACGCAAATTTTGACATCCTTTTTGTTTACAAGCGTGCACTTCTCGCATTCAGAACCGCCAATCTCCATCGTCGGTTCCGATTCAGAATTCTTTCGGGTTTTGCTGCACATCTCACAAATATCTTTGCAGTTTTCGTTGAGGAAAGTGCACGCCCTGCATTGCCACTTCTTGTCGCCGCCCAGCGGTTGCGCTTCTTTTTCTTTGTTCTTCTTGTCCTCTTTGATCTTCTTCAAGTCAAGGGTCTTACTTGGGAAAGTCTTGTTTGGAAGTAATTCTTTAGTTATGTTCTTCTCCTTTGGTAACGTTTTGGTCTTGGACACAACGTTAGATGTAGGTTTCATTTGAGATGCCTTCTTGGCAGGTTCATAAGTGACGTTCTCGTAGGAACTACCCTGTGAACTTCGTCTTTCTTGTTTTACGTCTAAAGTCGCTTGAAGTTTTCGTTCTCTGTCGTATTTGTCTATTGGTTCCGTTACGTTAAGCGGTCTGTCCTGCCGATCATTTAACGTAACGTTATTAAGTAACTCATCCAAATTAGAAGTTTTCACTTTTTTGTAGTCTCTACTCGGTATTCTCTTGTCATTGTTTGGACTTAACAAGTCGCCTCGTTCACCCACATCTTTCGAATATCCTAAAACAAAAATAACTCACTTATGACAAAGGCGAGTTTTGGTAAATTAAAAATCGATTTTTACCTTTACTTTCTAAATTTCTATACACGTAATCCCAATTTTCGAATTGGGAGTCGTCCTTGTCTGAGTCTCTATTATTCGAGGGTTTTATTTCTTCTCGTGGTTTATTTTTAGGCATCTCTATTGGAGTTTCTTGGATAATTGTGTGTCTGTATTTTGAATGTGTCGGTTTGTCCACCACATCGTAACCGCCACCGTTCTGATTATCCACATCAATCAATTGACCTGTTGGCACTTGAAAATAGTTGGGAATAGGGTAACCATTGGGGATAGTTGCATAACTGCCATTCATATACATTGGGTTCATATTTGGCATTGTGTAGCTGTAAATTAATATTTTTCAGCTTAATATGTGAGTTAATTGATTGAAGGGCTTACCCATATTGCGTAGGGGGAACCATTACATGCGGCGTACCGTAAGTGGTATAACCGGGAGAGGGATAACATCCGTATCCATAAGACGGTTGAGTGGACATTAAGGGAGGTGGCATTGGGTGATGGTGCATTGTTTGATGATTGCTTAAGGGCGGAAATGACTGATTCATAGGATGTTGCATTGGTGTTGTGGAAACAAAGAGTTCACGTTGAGGCATTGCAGCCGCAGCCAAATAGTCCTGACCAGATCCCTGGGAGTAGCTCCTCTGATGATCCTGGTTATAATGGCTTGCTTGGAGTCGGTGACTGAGGCTTCTGATGCATTCTTCAGGGCTGCATAAGTGACTTTTACGAACGTTTAATACATCTTGCCAGGAAGTCTTCAAACCGGTCGCGGTCACGCCTTCCCATATCTTTTTTAGTATCTGGTTAAAAAGGGCTAGTCATTAGGAGGGTTATTAGGAGGGTATTTTATACAAAAATATTAATACTAATTCATTAATAAGATATGAAAGCTAAAATTGTTTTCTGTTCCAGTGAAAAAAAAAATTAAGTCAAATATTCAATTTAAATACAAAATTAACACAATACCTGACATTCCACATAGGCAACTAAGCAGTCTCTGGAAACATTGGTAACTGTATCTGGACAAATAGGTCCCTCCAGAATTAAAACACCATTTCCATCATGTTTGTAACCCATTGTTTCGAATATCAGATCTGCTCCCTCTAAATTTGCCTGAATTTGATGTTTATACACTCCAGAATATGTCTTGAATATAAAAATGAAGTTGATTTTAAGTTTGGTTACAACACAAATGTCTACCTTAATTTGTCGATATTCTTTTCTCCATGGTTGTGACAGGAGGTTGCCTGCATATATTTGTATAGTATTCCAACCATTTGCAGCTTTGTAGGCACTAAAATCCTTTTTTTTATTTGCTGACATTTCCAGCACATCAGCAGTAACTTCAGAAACGAACTTCTGATTGTGACTTGCCATACACAGGAAGTCTTTGATAACATCTGGAACAAGTCAACATTTAGATACAATACAATAAGCAATTAGCCCTTATACCTTCAAGCTTAAGACGTTGATTAATCTTCTCTGAACTCTCCTCCATTTCCAAATAACTTAGATGATATTTGTTTATCTTCTCCCACATTTCTTGTAATAAATAAGAATTCTCCATAATGACCATATTACTTTGGTGTGGTAAATACGTATTGTAGGAATCAAGAATATAATTGCTAAAACAAGGATACATTATCATTGAATGATGAATGATAATGTAATTCAAAAATGACAACAGTATCGCTTAGCAATACAATAATTTAATATAACCTCTAAAACTAATTCAGCAATAAAACTATGTAGTTGATATCTATTTTTAGAGTTTGGCAAATTAAATTATTACCAGGCTTTATATATATAATAGCTGCATTTGTAAAACTAGTTTGACAGATAAGTAACCTAATTTCAATGGTCACTTATTACACTCCGAAATGTATATTGTGTATAGGACGTGCAATTAGTTGTAGGAACGTCACAGATACTGTGCATTTTTAGTTAAAGTTGTAACCTATAGAATTCAAACACTTATTTACTTCCAGTTCTCACAAATAGCACGAAATTCCTAAAATAACTTTGCGTAAACGTCATGATAACAACATGCAATAAGCGGGAAATTTAAATAAGTAGGTGTACATAAAATAGGCTATATACAATTTTACGTATTAATATTTCAATTTATAATTGTAGAATAATTTAGTGTTGGTTTAAAATAATGACTTATTTTTCTTAAGTGAGACATTAATTAAAAATATTAACCAAATAAATTATAGAACACTGTAGATTCCTTTTGATTTATCCTAGAAAATCAATAATTATTACTATTAATTAAAAACATATGCTTTTCTTTGTCTTTAACTTATTTTAAATCTAGAACATTTTGTTTTTTATTAATATTATGCTTAATAAAACAGACAGATCTTATGAATCAGTCTTATCGAAATAAATATCATCAACGTTATCATAATATTATTATTATCATTATTTTCTGAGTTTCCAGTTAATATTAATAATTTCCTTCTTTAAATAAAAAATTGTTAATAAAATTTTAAAATTTAAAAATTGATTGTTACAGTTTAATATGGAACACATAAAATAACAATGATTAAGTGACATATATTTTGGCATCTGGCATAAAATTTTTAGTAATATAATCAATTAATATTTCAGTTTCAATTTTAAATTCAAGTTCTTTAACATTTACAAATATGGTTGCGGGATCAGGAATAACAACGTTCTGTCGAACACAGGCGCCAGAATATATGAGTGCACCACCATATGAATTTTCAAAGATAACATCAAGGAGTGAATATTTCCAAACATATAGAAATGAAAATTATTCTAAAATAATGGTAAGATTCTATCGTGTTAATTATACAATTATGTTATTTTATCATATATAAATGGCATTGAATAAAAAATAATAAACATAGGACTGGTTTTTGAATCGCGGTTTAAACTTCTAGGTTCAAATTCCGGCTCCGCATACTTCGGTTTCAGTTGAGTCGATCAGAATTTAAACCTAGTTTAAAAATAGATATAAAGTTTAGTGAATAATAAATTATTTTATTATGTTTTATCTATTTAGACACCTCGTTATGAATGGGGTATGGTAGATACAGAATATACACCACCTCCTAGGCGTACAAGAAATCCCGAGTTCCTAAAACTGCCAATGCCACAATTTAGTATGTTAGATAAAGGAAGACAAATGGAAGTGGATAATTTCTTCATGGTAAAGATTGTTTTATGATGATTTCAATACCTTCTTTCTAGAGTTTATTACACCAAATATACATACTTCGTTTAGGCTTCTCAAATGCACAGAGATACATACATGGATCACTCGAAAATACTTAAACCGATGGACTTCTTCAAACCTCCAGTCTACAAATACCAATGTCCTCAGGATCTGTCTAGGTAATTTAGGAATTTATGCTCCTTACATTCATTATCTGAATATTACAATATTTTAGCACTTACTTGAAATATCCTACAATGTATGTTGAATACAAGAAACCAACAGTGCTACCACTTACCTTAGGTAGAACTCGCAGAAGTCCTTTATATCCAGAGAAAGCTCTTACAGGAATTTTCAACCCTGAGAGTGACATTAGCCATAAGAAATAAAATGTTAAATTTAGTAATTTTCAACCCTTTAAAATAAAAATAAAAGTCTAAAATTATACAAATTTTATTGAAAACATAATAAATTCGTATGAAAATTTTATCTGTACGTGAAACTATATTTAGGAATATCTTAAATATAACATAAGAAAGTTAAAATCTAAATGTAAAAGAACTAGCAAAATCAGTTAATTTTCCCAGTGCGTGAGTAAATTCAATTTGTCCAATGTAATCGTTCTCTTCCAAATCCATACCTTCAATCAACTGAAACAAATAATAAGGTTATAGTTTATAATTATTGCAACATAATCTAAATAACAATCTTATTAAAATTAATAGTAATTGTTTTACTGACGGAAGTCGTTGATATCTTTTTTTAATTTGAACTTAGAAATAGTGAAAATTTGTAATAAGAACGAAATGTTTTTTCAAATTAATGAATACGAATACTTACAGTTTTTATAATTCTTTCCATTTCGCTATCAGATAAACCCTGATGACCACTGGAATTGGTCTGAGTTGTTAATAAATGTATTATGTTCTTCAGATCATCTTTACCAATTTCATTATCCTCATCAAAATCTGTTATTTATGGAAATTAAAGTAAATAATATTATGAAGAGAGGGAATAATATTTAGGGTACTCAGAGTCAATTATTTTTTACCAACAATTTTAATCTTATCTAAATTATTATTCAAACTTAATTCTTACCAAATATTTTAAAACCCCATGCAGCTTTGACTTTTTCTGGACAGTTCTCAGACATCACAGAGCAAAGGTCCAAAATATTCTCAAATGACATGCTATTTTCATTGTCTGCAAAAACTTTAAATATTCGATCTCTGAAGGGATTCACCTAAAATATATGTATGTAGTTAAGATACATAATGAATTTATATGGCAAATGTGTACCTTTAATTGGGGAAAAATTTTATCAACATCTTCTTTAGTAAGACATATATCATTTACATTACTGTTATTTCCTTTACAAACGAATTTATACAGACTAAAAAATGTGCTCATTTTATTGGGGTACGATTAACTTACTGATATGAAATATTAATAATGTGCTTATATTTACCGAATAATTTCAGATTTCGTTAAATATGTAAGAGCACTATACTCATCAAGGAGAGACTTATCCAAGACACTGCTGCTAGTGCCCATCTCTACTAACACTTCAATTAGATCAACTACACAGCAAATTTATTAGAGATAAAAACAAAAAGCCGATGTTATCATATGCCTGATAACAAACTTATCTTAATAGGACATAAGATAAGGCATAAATACCATTGTTAGTTAATACATATGTATTTATATGCTGATTCTTATTCCTCAAAACTTCTAGGACATAAACATTCTGAAGCTTGATAAACTGACATAATCTGAATTAAGCAAACGTTTTGATAACTCCTAACAAGCCGTCTGAATGTATTTGATGTTAATAATACTCCAATTTAAATAGATTAAAACTTTATTAATAACATTCATTTCATTTTATAATTTTAAACATTTCTTGGGGCAGTTTTGGAGTACCAGTCCAAAACTTTGGAATCGGACCACACATATTTTCCCTTAAAATCTGCCTCAAGAGCCACGAAAAGCGGAGCTTCAGCTCCCTTGCTTGCCGAATGAGGACCGTGATGACCATTTATATCGGTGTTAATATATCCTGGATGAACTGCATTTACAGATATGTTACGGTTGGGAACCTCACTGTTGAAACTACGTTGTTGGATAAAGGTTAAAGCCGTCAAGGAAACTTTGGATACAGCGTAGGAATTGTTGCCCCATCCTTCTTCTACATTCTTACCATTTTTGGCATCCCTAAATTTTATTAATTGATTCATCATTTCTTTTAGATCATTTTACTTACTTCAGAAATTGTTTGACTAAGGCATTTAATTTTTCCACTGTAAGCGTTGGGTCTCCTAAATCAGCTTTTCTTCTGTCGGAAGGAATCCTTGTTAAATGACCAGCTGAACTAGACACATTCACAACCTTGGCGTTGTTTCTAAGCAGTGGGAATAAAGCATCGCACAATCTCAACGTTCCGAAGTAATTTACTGCGAAAGTATTTTCAGCTTGTTCTCCAAAAGGTTCAGTGGCAGTTTTCTGAAAAACTATATTTTAGAATTTCATACTTTATTTGAATAATATTTATACCAAATAACATATTGCAGCATTGTTTACTAGAAGATCTAGACCTCCGTATGTTGTTTTTATGTATTCTTTAAAAGTGTCCACACTATCCTGACTTGTTATGTCCAGTTGATGAAATTTTGGATTTAGTCCCTCTAGTTTTAATTGTTGGACTGCTGATTCCCCTTTAGCTGCATTTCTCGCCGTTAAATATACCACTCCATTAAACTTTTTGCATAGGCCTTTTACAATTTCATAGCCTATTCCTTTATTGGCACCAGTGACCTTACAGAATACAACATGAAATAAATTTATTCAAAACAGTGTCACTTCAAATAATATAATCAGTAAACTTACCACGGCTACTTTTTGACTTTCTGACATCCTTATTTTGGAGTAAACTCAAATTTGTATTGTACTATATTCAAAACACATATTTATATTATACAGATATCTTTTATTTCCTGTTATTATTTGTAATCATTAGTTATTTATTTTCCATTTTCTATCTAACGATAACATTAAAGTGAAAACAAAATTCATGAAATGGTAATTCGTAATCGTTTGAAATAAATGAAAATCTTATTGTGTATATAGTATACATAATTACAACACCTATGGTTCACAAAAAGTATTAATAATTTCAAATAGTGTCAGCTCTGTTTATTAATAAAAATAATATGATTTGCAAAAAATACGCATAAATAAATAATGCACATTTATTAATTAAAATAACAATAACAACATTTGGACATTAGGTGATTAATAAGTATGTTAGTTCCTCACATAAAAATAAAATTCTGAAAAATAGAAAAATCATTAATTGTGAGTACTCCAGCAGCCTAAAATATACTTTACCTCTGGATTCAAATCGTGGTTACATTTAAACATGTCGAAGGCTTTCTCGCACAGATCATCATTATCTGAAATTGATAAATTTTTTTGGAAACTGCTTAAAAGAGTATCAATATCAATTTACCAGATTTTTCTGCACATCTTTGTAAATTTTCTTTATATGATTCCCTTAAGTTTTCCGGAAGTATTTCTTCAATAATAGCAACACTGATATCTCCTGTTTTCTCATCCATCTAAATATAATATAATAAATTTTATTCCAATAAAATTAAAACAACTTACCACACCCGCTTCAACCATTAGACATTTGGAATAGCACTGAAATGTAACAAATTTCAGTTATATATTTTTTAAAGAATGTAAAATATGTATGCATACTTTTAGTTTGTCATCCTCGACTAAATCACCATCGATGGCTTTAGCAATAAGTTCTGTAAAAATAAATGTGTTACTAATAATGATCCTGGGAATAGAACAAGTAATTTACCTTCACTAACTCCAACCTCTTTTAAACAAGTGTCATGTAGGGTTTTCATCAAATCCTGAGTACTTTCAGGAAATGTCTAAAATATTACAACAATATTAATTTGCCACAAATATTGCATTTCAAAAAATTGTATTGTATGCTAACCAAATGTTTATTCAAATTTATATTACTTTATAAACCGAATTGAAGTACTTACCTTATAATCTATTTTGGCTAACGCACCAATAACACAAACGCACAAGAAATAAAATTTGTTGAACATGGTCATTTTTGAATTCTGATGATCACTTCACACAAATGATACTGTGCAACACTTTACTTTTATATTTATGTAGTTCGTTATGCAATTATTCCTATTAACCGGTGTAATTATTTGTGAATTAAAATCGTTATTAAACTTCTGCAAATTATCTTCACGGATTGTGTGTTCGTTTGTTTGTTATATGGCTTCCAGCAATTGTAAAACAATTATCCTTATACCCACAAATTGGATGTAATGAGATATATTTCATTAGCTGGATAACCACTGTCGTGATTATTTTCTCACATTTTTACGGTTAATTTTGAACGTTACAAGGTTAGAAAATTTTAACTAATTTATGATGACAGTACCAAATTTATTAATTGAAGGCGAATGGTTAAAAAATAAATACTATTGTTTAATGCATCACTACTTTAATATACTAATTATGATAATGTGGATTATCGTTTTAAATGTATACAAGTTGCTGAAAAATAGAAATAAACATTTTATTGATAAAAATAAGTTAAATTTATTACCTCTCTAAAGGAACATTTAGATATATTGTGAGCTCTTTCACATAAATCATCTTGATCTATAAAAAATATATATTTAAGTAATATGTCATTAAATACATACAATTTTTTATTCTATGTACCTGCCAATAATCCACATGATTCTAAAGTTGCTTTTACATTCATTCTCACATCTTCCGGAAGAAGGTCGTCCAAAACTGTTGTATTTATTTGTCCCTTATCATCCATCTGTATATATTAAGAATTCTTCATTTAATACCATTGAGCGTTTATTTTAAATAACTAGTATATTACTTACAAGGGAACTTTCGGTCAAAACACATTTAGCATAACACTAAAAGTAAACACGGTTTTGTTTTTGTTTTTTTTTTAGTTATTAAAAAAATTACCTTCAAATTTTCGTCATCACTGATTTGACCCTGTTTGGCTGCATCTATTAGTGCTAGAATAATAATTGAATTAAATTCCTCAACATAGTTTAATATATTAAATTTTTTTTAAATTAATAAATAAATATACATACCAGATTCAACTCCAGATTCATCAGTGCATGTATCACGTAGATTAACAATATAATCTTTAGTTTTATCCGGAAGGGACTAAAATTATACTAATTAATTAAGAGAAATACGCATCTACGTATACGTTTAATAAAAATATTAATTATTTTTAAAAAATAAGTATTTAATATTAAACGTTTATTTAATTGTGTGTTAATAAATAAAGAAATATCAAAAAATGTTTATTGCAAAACAATAACATAATTTGTAGACATTTTCATTTCAATTAATAAAAGAATTTTATCACAATTTACCTCTAATTCTAATTTGGCATAAATAACACTTATGAATAGCAATATTATAACAGATTTCGCGTACATTTTGAAAACTACACATTTAATCACTACGTTATAGTTTATATAGCCCTTTTTAATAATACCTAATTTGCTCAATTTAAATGCATTCTATGCAATAGGAAATTTATTGTTTTCGTTGCATGTAAAATCCAATTCAAATTTATCAAACATGAATTATGAACTAAATTATGTTGAATTTTTAATTTTACTTTGAACATACAAATCACTAATGCACGTGTGGAGTTTAAGATTCTTTAAAAATTAATTATTCAGTTCCCTATAAATTAATTATTCATTATTTTTTATTTTTGAAATTGTCTTTGTTTTCTATTCAAAACAATCGTCTCGAGAGTCATATTTTGCATCACAATGCTATTGGAATTCATTGCATATATAATTTCAGATTGTTATTTTCCTTATCTTATCTTAATTTTAACTGAATCACATAGTAATTAGCTCTTATCTAGATCAGACACACTGATCGGTCTAATTATGACCATTATTTACCAAGGATTTACTGTTAAAAATGTAAAATAAAAAAACACAGATAAATATATACATTTTTATTTTAATTTAGAGTACGTTACAAAAAATAATAAATATTACTTAACAACAGAACATAAATATACTAATTTAAAATAATTATTCTTTTATATTCATACATTCAATCAAAATAATTGTACATTCACTCATCACATAATAGTTCATTTCATATCCATTATTTACACTAACATTATTTTTTTTACGTTAATCACGTTCATGATCTCGTTTTTCTATCTAGTGATTTGACACATCTACCTTTGTAGCAAATTTCTGTCTCATGCGACACCTCAGTGGAGGTGGAAGTTTTAACTTGCTTCATTTCCCATGGTTCAACTTCATATGGATTCTTTGTTACTTCGGGTCTTGTAGTTTCAGCCGGTTCCTCATAATCAGGTAATGAAGTTGTATTAGGAATGTCTTTATCTATTTCACTGGTGGAATTATATTTTTCTGTTGTAGTTGTAAAAGTTTCCTCTGTAATTTCTTGGGGAAAGGTTGGTGATATGGTGGTAGGTGTTGTTATAATTTCTGCAGGCTCAGTAGGCGTTTCAGTGGTTGTAGTTGTTGTTGTTGTCGTAGTTTCCTCTTCTCCAGTTTGCATACCAAACATATCATATAAGGTGTCAAAAATGCTGTTTTCAGATGTAGTGGTTGGTGGTGCAAAAGTAGTAATTTCTTCTTCTACTTCATTTTCAGGTGGAGTATCAGTTGTAGGTACAATATCTACAGGCTCTTCAGTTGCTTTAGTAAACACTTGTCTAGTTTCAGGCTCATAGTACTGATTTCTGTAGTTAACTTTTTTGATAACATCAAAATTGTTCAATACAGACTCGTAATTTTGGGATTCGGCTATTTCAAATTGATCTACCGGACGATGTCTAACTAATTTCCAAACTCCACGCCTACGACCTTTTTTCTTTGTCGGTTTAACTTCTGTTGGCCCTTGAGTGGTTGTTGGCTCCTCTTCTGTTTTTACCATATCGTTAATTTGCGTTAAAATATCCGACATTTCTTTAGTTGTTTCATTGAATACATTTGTAATTGGTTCATCAGTGGCGGCTTCTGTACTTGCAACTATTGGCAAGGCAAATGGTGCTTCTGTATTTTCTGAAACGGGTTCAGGTTTATCATTGCTGGGCAATTCGTTGTAGAAAGGAACGGCTGATGCTTCTACCCATTCCTCGGATGGTTTAGGCACAAACTTGGGACTATAAATTGACGAATGTGGTGATTGATCGTCTTCAGTCTCTTCTTCTTGTAAGGGATCTACAGTGATTTGAAAACTGGGTGCAGTTGATGTTTCTTTATTTCTAAAGAATGATGCTGGGTAGTTTCCACCTTCTACGTCAGCTTCGTCGGTAGTAGGTTTTAACTTTTCAGGAGCTCGATAATGCACTTTACCTCTGCTCCTAATTCTAGTTCTTCTTGTAGTTTGATCATTTCTATGGTTTACCTCATTGTATCTATTCAAATTTTCTTCAGAACCGGTAGTTAGGACACGCTTCGTTGATGTTTGAGTTTCTGTAGTTGTCGGATCTTGTTCCGCTGTTGCAATCGAAATCTTACTTTCTTCGTATTGAGCGGTGGAGTAGTATTTTGGTCTAATCTCACCAATAAAATGAACGGAAGGACTTGATAGTTCGCTTCTTTCTGTTGAGTAACCATTAGCTACAAATTCCTCATTATAAACTGTTTTGGGCTGATTATATAATCCTGTTTGCTCTTCATAAGTTATTTTTGGTTCATTGTAAACAATTTTGGGCTTAGGTGAACTTACATACGAGGAAGAATAATATTGAACAGGTACTTCAGTAGTCTGAATTACTTCTTGTTCTGGCAATTTCGGTTTACTAAAGTCTGGAGCTCTGAAAAAACCATAAAACTCTTGAGGTTCCTCCGATTTTTGAGTTGTAGTGGTAGATGTTGTCCTTGCAGTAGTCGAAGGGAATCTAGATTTGGCTCTAGTTCTACCTCTGACTCTTATATTGCTACGTTGCGTGGTTACTTCCTCAGAATAACGATGCCTGTTGCCAGTCTCACCTGATTGAACATTGCTTGTAAAATGAACATATTCGTCATTCTTATTTGGTGTTATAATTATATCTGACTCCTTAGTGTCTAACGGATGTGTAATTTTAATATCTACCACAGGTTTTTGTGAATTTTCAGCGGAGGATGGAAGTTTATAAACTTGATGATACTCTTTTATCGCGCTTGGAGTCTCTTCACTAACATCATCTGGTTTGACTGTTATTATTTTTTGTTCATCGATAGTATGCTCGAATTGCATATATGATTGAGGTTCTCCTTGTAATGGGGAAGCCTGGAATCCGCTTTGAAGTTCAGGTTGCTTAAATGCCTTAATTTCGTTTTCTGTAGTTGAAGAATATGCTCTGTCTGAAAGGGAGTTTTGAGAAGGTCTGCCTCTTGTACGGAATCTAGATTTATTGGTACCAACGGATCTCCTAGTACTATATTCGCTTGTTGTTGTTGACGTTCTTTCCGTAGTTGTTCTGGAGTAAGTTGGCCTTCTTCTATTCACGGTTCGTCTTGGAGGTGCTGATGTTGTGTACCTTCCAGATGTGTTTGCTCTAACACGTCCTCTAGTTCTTCTAAATGGAGTTGTTGTTTCTATATGTGGGTCTTCTGTTGTTTTACTAGTATATTCTATCTCCCTTTCTGTTGTTGTACTAGAGGGCAGTTCATATTTTAAAGTTGATGTTAAATCTTTTTGTTGTTCTGTTGTTGGTACCAATAAATTTGGCACTAATAATGCTCTTACTGACTGGTCTTGAAGATTAGAAATATATCCTGACAAAATTTGACTATGTGGTTCATTTTTGTTTTGTTGAACGTTTAAAGGTTCCACACTCGGGACTTCAGTAGCAATTTCTTGGTATTTTACCGTTACTGGCTCAGATTTCGGTTTCGCTTCTGAAGATAGATATGATTTTAACACATGCTGGTCAAGAACTTCGCGATTTAGAATATGTTGGTTAATAGGTGGCCTATTTTCGGTATACACAGGTTGAACCTGAGGGTTGAGCTTGTACACTTTAGACGGAATGTTTTCTATTTCAGTTGCCTCAGTTGTGGTTTGCCTCTCCTTGTAGATCGTTTCTGGGGTTATGTCAATATCTACTGTTTTAGGTGTAGTGGATCTTTGCCTAATGTTATAGTCTTCTTGAACAGTAAACTTGGTGTTGTCATAAGTTGGAGTAGTTCTAAGTGGTTGTCTTGTGTGTGTGGGCTTGCCCCTTCTTTTAGGTTTCTCTGTACGTGGTGTGGTTACTATCTGATAATTTTCCTCATATCTGGGAGTGCTAGACACAAATCTAGTTTTTCCTGAAACTGAGTCATCATAGTACAATGATGTTTGTTGACTAGGTTGTTCAACCTTAGGATTCTTATCAAGTAGTTGACTATTAATTTGTTGTAGTTCATATTGATTAATTGCGAGTTCTAAGGGATTTATATTATAACTTTGACTTGGTGGTGGTCGATTTGATAAAGCTTCATAACTGGGAACGGCCTCTTTGTTTAATTGATCTCTTAAACTTCCTTGCGTGACAGATTTTGGTGTAATTTCTACCGATGGTGTGATTTCAATAGATGATTTGATTTTATCGCTTAAATTGAACGACTGTAGTGGTAATGGAGTGGTACTTTTAACTACTTGAATGAATGGATCTCTTGTTGGAATTGTATATTTAGTATCAAGGCTTTCTGGCGCTAGTGTACTCTTAATATGGTATTGACCATACTCGTCAATGGCAATTTGGGGAGTTGTTGGTCTTACTGGGGCATCATATTGTGGTGTTGGAGTGTTTGGTCCCAAATTAATATTTTGATCCCTGTAAATAGTTTGTCCCGAATTTGGCTGTACGATGACTTGGTCTTTAACAATCTCCTGAGCTAAAGGTTTTAGCTGTCTTACAGGTTCTTGCAGAGTAGGAGGAAGTTTCGGTAAGTCAGGTCTTGCAGGTATTTGATAATTTTGTTTTACTTCTTCTGGAGTAGTTGGATTTATAAACTGAATATTTTCATTGGGCCTAGTTAGTGGTTGTCTCTGAGCTAGTGCTTGGAAATTATAATCTTGAACATTTGCATTCTGGGTCAAGAATTGACCAGTTTTCGTTTTTTCTATATTTTGTAGCTGATTAATGTTACCGTATGTTTGTTGGTAGTTAGGTGGGTGTTTATCATGAGGATCATCTTTTGTAGAAACTACTACAGACCCAACGTGAGGCGAGGGTAAAGGAATCTTAGAATATCCATCTGGAGTTTTGTAGCTTAAAGGTGCTACGAAGAATGGGAGTTGTTCTATTTTTCTTTCAATTCTGTTACCTTCAATGTTATTCAGATAGGGCAAGGGAAACTTGCTATAACCATCTGGAGGATTTAGAGAAGATGGGCCAATAAATACTTTAGGAGAATCTGGTCTAAAGTTATCTTGCACAGCTATTGACTTAGCATCTTTAAGTATGTCCAAAACTTCTGACACTTCAGCTTCATGTTGTCCATTCATGTACACAGCTAAAGGAGGTTGGTGAGGTTTCCTCTTTTTGGGCTTAGTAGTAGTAGTTTGATAGAGATACGGTCTTCCAGTGCGTATTTCTTCCTGCAATTTTTGGGCTTCGAGGGCTTGTTGAATGAAATCTTTTTCTATAGCTGCCAATCTTTGAGACGGATTATAAGTAGTGAAACTTGCAATTTGCTTTTCGTGTCTGGGAACTTCGGCGGTGCTATATATGTTTTGAGAATCTTGCGAAATAGGTTGGTTGGCTTTGAGATTTTCCAAGGGTACGTACAAAAGTTGGACGGTCTCTTTCTCGACCTCACCAACGGTGGGTTTCGTAGTTGGTTCTACTTTTGGAACTGGTTCTATGGTTTTAGTGTTTTGAATTGCGCCAAGTAATTCTTGATTAATTGAACTGGGATTTATGGTGTGGTAAAGAGTGTTATTTATGGGAACAACGTACTGCTGGTAATTTTGATCTACGGGAAGAGCTTGTGGAAACGCTTGAGCAAACTGTTGCTGTTGAGGCAGTTGGGGAAGGTTGCTAATCTGTGGTTGTGGTTGTGGCTGATATATAAATTGGGGTGCTTGGTAAGGAGGGGGTTGCTGAATAAATTGAGGTTGACCTAACGGCGGTGGTTGTTCCACAGTTGCTGGCTTAACTTCTTGATTTGTGAAATATTGAAGTGGAGCTTGAGGTTGTGGCTTTGGCTGGTAGTTGGACTCGAACTTATAAGGTCTTTCGTATCTTGGTTTGTGTCTGTTGCTCAACCTGTGTTTCGGGAAGTGAGAGGTTTCTCTAAGAAATTGTTCAACAGGTTGGCGATTTTTTCTGTAATCTTCGTCGGGGAAAAATTTTTGCTGTGGAGGAGCATCTAGGTTGAGGACTCTGCCAGTTGCTTTTTTCTGCTCTGCCAGCACCGATTTTTCATTTGATGAAGGTGTAATTGGTATCCAGTCGTTGGTGTCGTATGATCTTGCATTTTGGGCGTCAATTACCAGTAGGAAACATCCTACTTGTGCCGCCACTAGCCATAAAAAGTTTCGTAGAATCTGCAACAAATTAATGATAATAATTACATCTTCTAATTTACAAGGTGTCAACTTTTCTCTCGATTTATAGTTGCAAGCTCATTTTTATTAACAAAGTATACCACAACTTTTGTTCAACTTTAATGATTAAATTTTATAACGCGTTTAAAAAATTATAAAAAATTATTTGATTGTTGCGTATTCATCAATGTACAATGATTATGTTTTAAACATAATAAGGCGCTTAACGAGTTTTCCTTACATAACACATTGTTAATACCAGATGCAAGATCAAGTGTAGACTATAAACAAACTATGAGAACCATCGCGTAATTTATTGACAATTTAAAATGTAAAAAACACTTTCTTCTACGTTAAAACTATGTATTATCCTTACCTTGACCGCAGTAATGAGCTAACTTTTATGTTGCATGCTGTCGATGAAATATGTGGGATACTCCATGAATATTGTGATTAAGTCGACAGTGATATGTAGTAAATACCGTGTCATTTACAATTTCGATTAATATTTTTTATTTTTCCATTAGTAATTACTATGTCTTCTAGCGTTTTTTAAATTACATTTTAATTAATATTAACAATCATAATTTTTAGCAATTAAATTAAACAATTTCAATCACTAGTTAAATTCCATATCGAGAATTTTAATTATCATTGCATTTTCCATAAATTGCCACATTTAGCCATAAATATTTTATAATCTGGGGCACATTGATAGTATGAACGAACAACTTTCTCTTTGAAACCGTTAAAAAAGCTTTAATGTCTTTGAAAGCGATTTATCTTTAGAGTTGCAATTCCTAATTGCATATCAATGAATCATATTCATGCATGTGTTTTTATTATTAATTTAAAAACAAAGGATATATACCACAGAACAAAGATACTTATCCAACTATGTACGAATCATGTATGAATTGTCTAATATGAAAACTCCAGCCAAAGCAAGTTCATGTCAGAAAGGATTTTTTATTTTTTGACAAATGATTTCAGTTACATATTTTCCGCAGCCAATCCAAATTTTACTGTGGTACAACTCAATTTATTTATAACGTACGTAAGTTTTTTATTATGAACTAATAACTACTTAAAATTCATTCCTTGATTTATTATACAGTCTTGAAGCTCAATAATAATAATAATTATAATTAAACACATTCGCAAACCATTAATTTCAAAACTTGGTCAAGTTACGGTGGATTTCTCCTTATTGACATTGTTAATTAAAAAAAAAACTCTAATATATGGAAATCTAAACTTTCAGATTAATTAAATTAAGAATATTCAGACGCAAAGGAAAGAATGACTTACATAGATTTTACGCACTTTTTTTTTGGGAAATTTCATATTTGAATGTAAAAAATGGTCCATTTTTTATCTCCATTAAATACATTTACTTTCTCATCAGTCGTTTAAGGTTGTATTCCTGTTCATTTTGAATGTTTATGTAAATGAACAGTCGTAAAACTGAACATATATGTGTGTTAACATAATAAATATAAACGACGGGTTCAAATGACTGTTAGAGAAGTGAAATTGAAAGCTTGGAAATAAATACACCTTATTTTACTTTTAGGACAATATGTTAATTATATTAATCGATGTTACAGATGTCGATAATATTCTTTAGTAGCACTTTCACTTCAGTGGACAGCTTATAGAATATGTCATTGTTTATTAATAAATTAATGAAGTATTTTTTAATGCATTTGATCTATTTTCTTAACTACAACGAAGTGAGTTTCTAGTGGTAAATTATACTGAAAAAATGTGTGAAGTAAATTTATTCCATTCAGTTTCATTTTTTAAATTCACCTTTGTATTGTGCATGTGTTAACTAAATATATAATTTAATGGGGTTATGCTCATACGTATAGGTGTGCGCAATATTTGTTAACTCATATTTGATCTTACTTGACGTTAAATCATTTTTTAATAAAATAATTCATAGCTATAACAATAAAAGATAACAAGGATATTTTGTAACAAAACAAGATACGTGGTTTATTTATAGAATAAAGCAATCTATATACACATTTTAAAACGACATTTTAAACAAAATGACCAAGTGAAAAAACAGGAAATTAAATAAAATTATTATCATTTCATTATTAATTAGGGCATCACAGTCAAAACAACGGTCAAGGAAAAAAACATCGATATAATAATTTATAAATTGGTGCAACGGTCACATGCACGTGTATTGAAATTTTGCATAAATTTGCAATTATTTGACATGCAAATTGGAAAAATGATGATAAATTGATTAAACAAATGTGCAAAAAAAAAATATCCGCAAAGTGCGAAGTCTTTGGAGCGTGTGACACAGTGGCCTATTACGATGACGAGTAAATTGCTGACAGGCAAGTGACTTTCATCTCTACCCGGATTTTCATTGCCATCATTCGTTTGTCTATTTTACTTAATAAGCGGACTTGTTTTTTTCTTTCCGTGGCGGAACTACCTTGCTTCCTTTTTAAAAAAGGGAAAACCGCTCGTGCCGATCTCGGCCTGACGTTCTTGCAACCACATTTGTCTCTGTATATTGGTGCAGGGTTCAAGTACTTTATTTAGAACAATATGTAGATGATGTATTTTTTTATTTGATAAAAAACGCACACAGTCTACTAAATTTATTCATTTCCAAGTGTAAGTTATCATTAATAATATATATTTATCTTTATTGTGTACGATTTATATCTATTAATTTTATCTTTATTGTGCATTTATTTAATTTAAACATTTTAGTTCATTAACGTGCTTAATAATCTATTAGAAATTCACACATTTATTTGTTATAAAATATATATAAATATCTGATATACGGTTGCATTGTTTATGTTCAATTTGTGAAGACTTTCTAGTCTTAGATATTAAGAATAATGTGAATCTATTATTTACGAACAGTAAACTTTATTATCCGTCTAAACACAAGAACACCTTAACCAAACACTTGAGAGTTTAACCGCCTTTGACAGCACACTTTTCTTCACTTTCATCCTCCACAGTTATACAAATTAATTAGATTAACATTCACCTTTGAGCATATGGCCTATTGTTTGTGTTATGCAATTAAATATTCCCTGGGTTGGATGTCATATTTCTCTATTATCTAACTTCCTCACAAAATTAATCTCTTATTATTGTTCTTTTAACTTTTACAACTGTTTTATTAATTCTTCTCAAGAGATTGTTGCACTTGGTACTGTTATGTAATAAACATCTAGTTTTATAAATGCATATTAAGCCCACTGAAGTTTTAAAATTATTGCGAAATGGTTTAGTGGGATGAAAGAAGTGCATCGATGCATGTTGTAAGAAATGCTAAATTAAAATTCCAATATTAGCATTATTGCAAAAGTTAACAGGGAAACTAAGAGAGTAATTAAAGGAACATTAGTTCTGAATTTTTTTAATAATTAATACTTATAAAAAATGTAAAATTGAGGTGTGTAATATAAACTTTTACTAAAAAGGAGTTAACATTAAAAGGTTCTCTGGTTTTAGGATTTAATTTTATACTTACCACAAGTAGACATTTAATAAATTAAACATTTCAATTGAATAAAAATTATGTGCGTCACATAGTGCACATTATTTGTTACTACTATGAAAATCGCACAAAAGTTGAAATGGCTTTACCTTTATTTAATAAATTTTAGTTACAAATAGTAGAAGGTGATGGTGAATTAAATTAAATGTTAAATTAAAACTTATTATTAGTGTTTCTTGAAAAATTAGCCCAATTAATTTACAGACATACAGGTTGTTAACATTTACTTGATTTACAGGAAGAAACAAACTAATAATTCATCTAATTAATTATTAGTCATGATTTTTTGATTAATTTTTGTATCAAGGCTACAAATTAGAGAATGTAGATCAGTGTTTCAGGATACTAAGAACTAAAGGTCAAATTATTCATTACCAATTAGCATAATCCGCCAGCGTTGCGATATAATAAATATTACTGAATGTGCAACTATTGTAAAGTTCAAATCGTTCATTGTTAATAGCGTATGAAACTTTAATATCACACTATTAGCTCAGGCATTGTTTACGCATTACTTATTTCAAATGTATTATTCACTGTTACAAAATTTCAGTCATTGTTTATAGATCAATCTATGTTTGGAACACATGCGGAAAATTATTTTGAGTTCCCATTTAAAATTTGGTTGTAGCACAATTCCTTTTAGACGTGCCTGTATTCAGACGAATTAAATTATATCGACATTGATATCACCCATATCTTGATTGTCGTACACGGATACGTACCCATTAGTATGATTTCCCCATTGGTAATGTAACAATCATTTTGTACAATGTGAAAATCGTCCATATTCGAGGATCAATGTGCTAAGTCGACTGGTTTTTCAATTAAGTAATCTCACCGCTAATGCGACAAATAAACACACGGTTTTCTAAAATTGTACAAAACAGAGCATGGAAAGTAACAGAAAACCGAGAGAAAATGTTTAGAAAAGAAACGGTCAACTGGTTCGTTTGATGTTTGTTCTCTGAAAGGAACTCGGCTCGTTGTTATTAGCGTACTTGAAACTAATGCAAGGCAAACACTTCATTATTTTATGGATTTATTAAATTATTCATTTATCCTATTTATGAAATAAAAGTAAAGTGTACCAGTTTTACTTGGCCGTTAATTAAGCGTGGTTTGTTTGCGTTTAGGCGGATCTAACTATCAATTAAAGAGAAAGATTGTACGAAGGAGGGGAAGAAAAAGCTTATTGGTTGATAATTCCAATAGTGTCCAAATTGTGATTCAATTTTGACACACTAACGGCTTAAAATTATCAAAAGGAAGGAATAGGGTAATTTCCTCAATATAGGAAAGAAGAAATTTTTAGAAAGTTAATTTTGATGTAACAGATTTAATCATATTAAATATATACTGTTTTAGTTTTAATTTCACTTTTACAATATCTTTTTGAGTGACATTTGTCCAACTCCGGATATCCTGATATTAAATGTAATTGTGTTCTTTTAACCGGTAAAGCAACTTTTATACTAAAAGAAAGTGAATAATTATGCTTAATTTCATAAGTACAATAAGGTCTACATGTACTTTAATATTTTTATATAATTAAACATGACAATCCAGTAATTGCCAAATAATTTCTTGAAAATTATATCAACGAAATATATTTTGACGATTTTAATCCACAGACTTGTGAATTTAATGATAAAATAATTATTTGCCACTGTACAATTTGCGTTAATTTTTATGTTACAGTTTAAGCTTTTTTAAGTAATTTTTATGTAATTCAGAGATTGTACCGAAATAATTTTTAATTATTTTAATTTGAATGTACTCAAAAATTATGTTATTTGCTAAATGATTTTTTTACAAATTAATGTCACACAAATATTATTTTTCTAATATATATATATTTAAAAATTTAAAATTAATTAATATGGATATTAAAATAACTATTATAATTAAAAACTGATCATAAATTTAAAATTTCTTACTATTAAATTTTAATTTGTCATTTAAATAAATTATAGCTAGTGTTAACTTGTCATATTAATAAATGTGTATTTAATATATAGCCTTAATAATATTTACACAAAAAGCTTGAATTTCTCTGTATACAATAAGAATTAACCCAAAAAAAATATCCCAACAATACACCGTATACAAAACCAACAAATTCTGACAATACTCCATAATTAATAACCATTCACATTAATTAGAAGATAAACTCTCTCGACTCGATTTTGTGCTATTGTTAACTGCGACAGGACTTACCATCGTAAACTATAATCCAAAATAATTGTTCAACACGAGATCATCGAAGAAAGTATATTATCACTACCACATCACTATGTAGCCTGTAAACTCACTGACACAGTCTGCACTTGTCTGCAACCGCTGAAGAAAGTCTTGAGATGTGGAGGTGAGTAGTTCTTATATGGGCACACCCAGTCGTGCTACTCGAAGATTTTAGTGGGGAACGCCGGGATTTTACCCCATTCCCATTGGAAATTTATGTAATTGTAGGGTATATTATGACTGACAATTATGAAATCAATACAATTGTTTGTACATTTTTTGTAGTAAATTTACACTGCATTTATTGTATTAATGGAGATTTGATTAATTAAAAGCAGCGATTTCTTTTGAATGTGACCTAAATATAAAAATAAAATACTTCATTTAAATATATAAAAAAATTAAATATAAATATATTGTTTTAACGTTATAAAATTTCATAATAAAATGTTACCAAAAAAAAAAAAAAATTACCTTTGAACCTATTTAACAAGCATTAAATTCTATTTTAACTATTGATTTTATGTGAACTTTGACTTCAGTATTATTTATGTATTTTCTATTTAAACGTGATCATGAATTTCAACATTGAGAAACAAAAATGTAAACAAGTATTTTCTAAATTGTATTAACCTCATAATTTAGATTCAAAATTATTACATTACACTTTGCAACGCATCGTGACTCATTAATATTCTTAAAATTTTCTCCACGCAGCTATTTAAATTTTTTTATGAATTAAAGAAGAGTATTTATTGAAATCATACATTTGTATTTGTTTGTGAATTAATAATTGGTGTAATTTTTGCCTTAATTTTATGATTTCTAACTAAATTATCATCTAATTACCAACTAAATTGTTTTTATTTAAGTACTAAAAAAAGAGAACGTCAGATTTAAAGCTTTTTCAGTTGGTGATGAAATACGATATGGAATTTTTTAAACAAAATTGTACTTATTAAATGTCTACGGCGTTTTCACTGCGGTTTTATTTAAATTTTTATGAATTAAATAGAAAGAAATGCCCGGAACAATATGCAAAGGTCAAGTTTACATTTAAATAAATTTATGGTGGCATTAGAGAATCATCATAATAAAGAATAAAGAAAGTGTTTTATGATTCATATGCATGAGACATATGTGTGTAAATTGATAGTTTATTATGGACAGTTTAAATTTTTAAAAATATTTTCCTTATTGAATTAATAAACATGCAGAAATGCAAATTGTATTTGGTATTTTTTTTAATGAGTACTTTCTTTTACAACATAAAAATATTCGCAACAATAATGTTACAATAATCTCATTTGAATAATCACTATTTCCTGCAAAATAGTAAATTAAAAGTATCATTTTAAAATTGACAATAATGGAGTTTAATTTAATTTTACGAAACAAGTTATTTATGGTTTAAAGTGTATGTATTCTTGTTTCGTAATTTATTTATAAGGAAGTAGTTAATTCGGTTTAATCCACATCAGAAATGAAAATGGCTGGAAGCACTGTAACAATTAAATTTGTACTGTTATTTAACGTAATGCTTTCATATTTATCGAACAAAATCACTTAACATACGAAGCTAGCAATGATAAAAATTAATTTATGTTACGTGTTATCTAATTTTTGGTTTAATAATTATAATTTTCCTGGAAATGAAGTATTTTGATCCTTTCACAAAGATTGTTGCTGATTTAATATTCATGAAAATTATTGCAAAAATGATTTATTAATGAAAATTTGTTTTTTTTTTCTGGTTAACTTGAGCACAGTGCAAGATGTGAAATTAAATCATTGGTACGAGTTAATGGTCGGTTGAACGCTTTGTGTGTGTGAAAGTAGAATTCAACTTTTGTTGATCAGTTGTCTTAATTTCACATCTCTAATCATAATAATTGTAAAACACACTTGGCTGTGTAATATAATTCTTTATCTTCTTTTAAATAATTTTAGTTTATTAAGAATATTTTAGTAAATTATTATTTAAATCTTTTCAGTCATATTATTAGTTTAATATTTCATGGAAATGATATGCCAATAATATGAATGGCATGAATAAAATGCTGAGGATCTCCAAATTTCGCCAAAAACTATTAAAACGTGATTTACTGTACATAATTGATGTGACACAGAATCGTGCACATACTGTTCATTAACTGAATGAACTCAATTATTTTATAATAGTTTAGCAGTTTCTGTGGTACATTATGCAAAGTGCTTCATTGTTAATTGATCCATATAACTAACTGTTTCAATAGTAAACTGAAAAACATTTATCAACTAATTATTGACAATTATGTATGCTCTAATGTTCTTATTGTTAATTACTTCTTGCTCCGACGTGATGTAACATCTGGTGAATTGCTTTTGTTACGTAACTTAGCAAGCACTGTTTAATTTGTTTTATGAAAAGGATACTGAAAAGGATTTTTCTCGTAAAACATAATCGCAATAATACTTTTGTACTTTTAACTCTTCCTGTTGCTTTCTTTTGAATACTTCATAATCGTATGTACACGACTTAAAGGAATTGGGCTCGTTTGTTGATTTAAAGAAGTACGTTAAGTAGCGTTTATTGTTAAGGAAAGTGTGTTTAACAAGCTTATAGTTTATATAAACAAATTTTTACTTTCATCATACACAAATATTTAGCCCACAATCCAACCCACGAGGATGTGTGAAGTGAAAATTGTGGCTGAACACACGTCATTGTGATTATCCGCGTATCCAATAATTTGACCTATCAATTATGAGACGTCTATCGTAATCCACGATTCGAAATTGATTGTTAAAATGGGTCGAATTGGTGCAAATTATTTAAGGTTAATAGAAACAAATAAACAGGTAGTTTAATCTAGTCGATTTGCATTTGATCGTTGTTTTCATTCGCTCATTAAAATTCTGTCAACGGTAATGATGATCCAACTATGCGTATCTTATGTATCAAGTTTATACGATGCTATCACAACATTTAAGTAATAGTTATTTACCTCTTTGAATAGTAATGAATTATTTATGTAATTAGGCATCATTTGAATAATGTTTAGTTAAATTAGGTATTTTAGGTTAAATACGTTTAGGAATTTTTATAAATTTAATTTCAAATTAAAACTATCAAGTACCTTGAGAATCGTTTTCGTTCTTCGTATTTGAAGATTTAAATGCCACATTATTTATTTCTAAAACTGTTACTTCCGATCGTAATTTTAGTTGTATTAAAAATTAATGAGGTATCTGGTTCTCTCAGGTGGAATTTTGTATATAATCTGTAACTTCCTTTTGCATTGCATAAAGTGTTTAATTGCAACATAAAACCTTGAAATTTGCCTATGCTTTAATGATCTAAAATGGTAATTAATAAGTAATTATTTTAACCCAAATATAAATATGTGTCACCTTACATACGGTAATGGTCATAATTATAACAATTTATTAAAATATTGTATATTAAAAATATGAGCTGAACCACTTATGTTAAATTAGATGCCATCTATAATGTTTCTTGTTTTGTCCGTTATTATTGTATCTACTATGCGTTTAAATTATTTTTTACTTTCTTTCTTCGATATTGATTGCTGCAACTCTGGAAGAATTCTAATATATATTTTTATTATTACAGTGTATACTGAAGCATGGTTTACTTGTCTTCTAGCATATAAATCTCAAAACAATGATTTATTGTTTATAAAGAAACTATAAAATAAATTTTGTATGTGCTTGTGGTATTTAAACACAAAAACTGCAACGTCCTTTGATGAAAAAGTGTCACTAAATAAATTTTAAAGAACGACAGAATTTTTCCAATGTTATTTTCATAAGAAACTTGGGTTGGAATGCGGACTATCTTGCAGTCAATATTAAGAGCTCAAATTTTCAGGAAATAGGAGCAAATAAATTTGACACTCCCCTGCTAAGGACCACTCTAACGTACAAAGATATATTAAATAACTAACAATCTGTTTCCATATATTGAAGAAATGATGCTCTTAATAAATTTGTTTCGACATAAAAACATTCCCAACACAATTCCAAAAATGCGACAGATTGGTTAAAAGACTAAAGAAAGTTTTGCCTTGCTCGTCCTAATCTTCAGACATCAATCCTATAAAAAACATGGGGAATCACGTTTATAACCAAATTCGACATAAAAATTTTACAAATTTAAATGAATTCGTCACAGAAATTCAAGAAGTTTGAAGGACTATGGACTTGTCAATTATTCGGAAAATAGTCGAATCTATAGCACGGAGATAGGCCAAAAAGGATATTATACAAAGTGTTAATGTTAAATTAAATAACAAAGATTTGATGATTAAAAATCTTTTTCAAATTTAATTGCTATATTTATGTCCAGCTGAACTCAGAATAATATATATAACATTTTATAGAATAAGAATATAGTTGTTTTTATAATACTGTATAAAATTACAATAATAAACTAATATTATTTAAATAGTTCACATTAAATTAAAGAGTTTTGACTAAAATATTTAACATTTCAAAAAGTTGCTATAATAATAACGACTACTGTATATTTTGTAAAAAAATATAGGTTTTATCTTATTTATTATATTGTACAGTTACTTAAGAATGAATCTGCTGTTATTTTGTTATTTAAATCGACCAGTTTTATAATGCGGTAATGATGTAACATTAAAAAATACCGTTTGTTATTAAATGTTAATAACAGAATATATTACATCTTATAAGAAATATATCATTTATTATAGACAGAGTTTTTTATATTTCCAAAGCTTGCAACGACTGCTAGGAATCTTCTATCATGTAAAGAATAGATTAGTTGCAATTTTAACACTAACAACATAAATTACTTTATCATTAATTACATAGTATACCCGATAAAAAACAGACGTTAATTATATTATGGTATTAAATCTAAAGTTTTAATGTCATAATTACAATAGATGACACGTGTTTAAACAAATAATTAAATAAAAATGCTTAATATTATTGTTTCAATTTTCTGCAACGTGCACTATTCTCGACGAATTAAAAGTAGTTGTTGAGAAATGGCACTAGTATATCTCGGTACAGATATCCTTAAGTTTCCCTTCACTTGTAGACTGCATTGAACAACCATATAATTAGTCTAAGTGTACAATTAATTTATAGTGATAAACTAACAAATATTACTAGACCAATAATAACTAGTTTATTGGTATTAATTTAAATTAACCTCTCTCTAATAATAACAATAAAAAAATAGACAACAATAGCACCTGTACCATAATGATGTTCAAATATTCATCACTGTAAATACACTTACATAGAAGTAAGCATAATAAGTACATAACCATTTAATAGATACCATCTGGTTCGCATTATATAACAAAAGTTTATTGCCGGAAGTTGAGAAAATTCAATGTCACGAACCACATAAGATGTGATCAGCAAGACGAAGAACAAATTTAACTGTCCAAGGTTGTACCGAAAAAAATTATTATGTTCAATTTTATATATAGATTATGTAGATCGATGATGGATGCATGACTAATGTGTTTCGACACATTATCAAAAGATTTCTTTTGTGGTATTGTGGGGCGAGGCAATAACAACCATCAAACGTTTGATGATTGTCAACCAATTTTTCGTCCTTGCTGCTTTTGTAATCGATCACTTTTAAATCTTAAATAATTTGTGAAGATGTCGTGGTGTCGTCACAGGTTTATTGTACATGAAAATTGCCAACACGCCGTAAAATGTGTTTTTTAACGAACTAGCTGGCTACAGAGACCATAAAAATCTTCATGAGAAATGTTATCACACTGTACGTAATTTATTTATTATGTTTATGAATGATTGAATGAACTATATTGATTACGATATCACGTAATAATATAATAACAGTACACATTTTTTGTACACACCGTTTTTCTATATTTTTATATTAAACCTGATTTAAAATCTAGTTGTTTTTCATCAGGTCTTACATAAATCATAATTAAATTGTATCCGCCATTAAATAATCCAGTTACTTTGTAGTTAAATGAATAGTGTGTTACCAAGAAGAAATTAGAAACTGAAAACTGTGCAATGAAAAAAAATTTAAATGAGACCCATCCCAAAAAGTAAAAATGAAAATGCGGCCTCTAGTCCTGATTTTATTTACATATTCAAATAGCAGAGGAGTAATAAAGCGTATCGGAGTAATTGGCCTCTAGCAATTAAAACAAAAATGAAAGTGATATTCACAAGAATAAAGGCATGTGAATGTAGCAGAAATTCAATTTCTTCGGTACACCTTTTCAAGTGATCGAAACCGGAGCTGGGCGAAACAGGGGCGTCCATACTTTTCAAAACCTTTCACATATTTGCCGTTTGGTGCCAGAATTTACAATTTTGTACTATACACAATTCTCCAGTGTTTGGGCATTATCGCAATAGTGTTTAAAATTTATAATTTATCCCAACAACAGAACCATAAATAATTATTGTTGGCAAATAGGTAGGTTGTTTATCCTACAGGACCTAATTCTTCTCTTTTATATGTTGTAACTTTTCAAGTATTAATATAATAAAAATTCATCATCATCATCATCAATTTCAACTTTCCAAATTGGTGTTATTCCAAAGATACTTAAAATGTCCGACCTGTTCTCGATTGGTATCAGTATCATGGCTACAATTTTCACTTTTAAAATAACCATTTGTCACGCCACTGATGAGAATGTAGTCGAATTTCTTCAGTATAGCATTTCAGTAGGAATTATCAGAAGCAACGCTAGAACATTGGCTTCAGAGAAAGGCTGTTGATTGGTATCTAGAGCTTAACTTATGCTTCCGGCACATACACCAGTTTATTGTCCACGGAGAATAAATCATTCAGATATGTGAACAATACAATCGAGTCTTAAAGTGATTTGTGTCAACATGTTAACTACGTGTTTCCCTTCAAAATTTTACGACGGCGGCTTCAGTAAACCTAAAAGTGAAAAGCGCAAAGCAAACACACCAACAATAGAACACAAATTTTAACTTTGTAATTCCTTTTTTTATTTGAATAGCGGTACAAATAACAAAGATTGTTTTAGTTGAGTGCGTTTAACTAAAATTACGCGCATGATTGGATTGTAAATTGGACTAATTTATTCGTTGGTGAAGATGATATAATAAATACCGTTCACACAAAGGATAGTTACAATTGATCGAGCCATTTGAGTTAGATAAAATTGCGTAAAGACTTTCACCATCATTATTTTTATCAATGGACATTAATATTACCACAAAACTAATTTAAATATGCGGCCACAACGAGCGAAACGATTGCACGCAAATTAAACGAGTCGAAGACAATGAGATCAAAAAAATCCTTAAATCCAGATCAAATCGACGCATTTCTAAGAGAAAATGTACACGTACATTATTTGTTTTTCTACATTTTTTGAATGTTCGTTGTGCCAAACGACGTTTGGTTATGAGACAAAGTTTTTTCTTCAATATAATTTCTAGGATATTGCATTAAAGTTGCATGCCATTGTGGTATGTCAGTGGTGACTTCATTGGTAATATGTAAATAACGTATCGCATGTTTAATGAGTCATTTAAAAATTACGAAAAGGCTTTTGTGAAAATTGTATGTCCATTCTAAATCTTAACGTCATTACACAAGACTTTGTGGCTAAATTACTGCCTGATCTGAAACAGCCTTGGTATATATGTTACAATTGACAGAAATAATGCATCTCTTTTCAAAATACTTTTGTGCATTCTTCAACAAATTGAAAGGATCAAATCAACATTCCATTTGATTTCAGACTTAGGATACTGAGAATATAAAATTTGGAAAATAGTAACGACAGAATATTTTATTTGTGACTCACTGATTTTATCTTAAACTCCCATGGTTGTTTATTTATGCTAAACTATCATTTAATAATCAATTTATGTTTCCTATTGATTTTCCATTGAAAATAAACATGCATCTTCATTATTTATGCATTTAATAATTGGTATATTTAAAAATAGAGTAATTTAATAGAGCCAGGAAACGCTTGCAATTTAAAATTTTCAAGCCATTGAACAATACGGTGATCTGCTATGAGGTTTGTTACGCAATGTTTGTTAGCTAACCAAGGATATCTACTTTTAATAATATTTTAAGTGTACAGAGACTTATGAAATCGGAGCAGACAACATTTTATTTTACAGGAAGCGGTTTATTGACGGGTAGTACTGGATTTAATATCTTTGCTCTTTGAAACTGTATACCTTAACAATTAAATTCTAATTATTATAACATTATATGCGAAGAATATGTTTTTTGATTGATTTTGATGATACCCAGAGATATATTTTTTAAAATCAAATAAAACATTTTCTATTAAATTTGAAATTGTCTAATTATTATTAGACTAGATTTATAAACAAAAAAGTTACGGGGGCTTTCCCACACTAAATGTGCACATTGTGTGTGTGATGATGGAAAGATTGGAGATATTAAAAAGAGCTTGAATCTTTAATGCCTTGTCGGACAAATAAATTCCATTAGCATTAATATTGTTGAACACGTCTAATAATTTAGTGTCACTTTAGTATTTCTAAAACATTAATTAAATAAAAAGTAAAAACGTAGTGGGAGCATTGGCCCGAAACACAAAATTTCGTAATGCGATGAAACCAAAAGCAACGTTCCCAACCAAAGTGCACATTAACAAAACACAACGTTCCATTAAATATAATAAACATATTTTAGGTTCAATCTAGAAGTGCAAGTGAAACTGTTATACTTTCACTGCTTTACATAGTTACCGGCTAGTAGGCGTTATATCTTTGAAGGTCGCCTAGTATGCCTTAGTAGTGAAACACAAAAGAACAGACCCGTTCATATACTCAATTAAGGGAAAAAAACACACACATACACTCATTCTTGTTTAACGTGTAGAGGAACAAAATCTCCATAGATTGGGCGTTGTGTAAAAGTTACATGATGGAAATAATTAGCAAAAACTGATAATTAGCTGGACCTTCAACGGTTGTTGTCCCCTTGTTGAAAGGATATCTTAATTGAGTAGGATGGTGAAGCAACGTTCGTTTTTATAGATCACTTAAAATCTTACAAAATTTTAATGAATTTATGACTAAAATATTTAGTGGGATTTGCAGAAAATTTAATTATTAAAAATTTCTGCACATCTTCAATTTGCACCGTCTTTTTAAGTAACTAATCTAATTTTATATAAAGAAACATAATTTATATTATTTACAGTAAGTAAATTGTAAAGTTCATTTATTATTGAAGGTATAATTTATTTTCCTGCAATTTAGTCTTTGTTAAATTATTGACTGGGTTATTGAAGCAATATTAGTTATTGTAGGTAATTTAAAATCTCACAAAATTTTAATGAATTTATAATAAAGCAGGATTTACAGAAAATTTAATTATTATTATCAGTTGTAGATCTTGAAGTTGTATACAATTGTTATCTTTGACTACCTAATTTAATTATTTTTAAAGAATTAATATTATTGTTTATTAATGAGGGAACCCTATGAACTACAGAATTTTATTCCGGAAATTCATTCCATGATTTTTTGAAATAAATTTAATGAATTTAACAAAAATATTTATGTGAAATTATAGAAAATTTAATTATTAAAAATTTCTGCATATCTTCAAATTTTATACTCTAGTATTTTTAACTAAGTAACCTAATTACATTTAAAGAAGCATAGTTTATATTAAGTACTTATAAAGTATATATTAATGAAGGTATAAAATTTTATCTCTGCAGTTTAGTTCTTATTAAATAATTAATTAAAGAATATCTGTTTAAATAGATCATTTAAAAACAAAATTTTAATGAATTTATAAATAAAATATTGATGTAGATTTATACAAAATTTAATAATTATTATCTTCTGTAGATTTAATTATATTTAAAGAGGCATAATTAATATTATTAAAATAGTTTATTTATTAGTAATGGTACTCTGCAAACCACATTAATGAAAATGAAATGAAATGAAAATTTAATGAATTTATAACTAAAATATTGATGTGGATTTATAGAAAATTAAATTCAGAATATTTTTAAATTGAATACAAGCTCCTTGGCAAATTAATTTAACTAAACTTAAAAAAACGTATATAATATGTTTGCTTAACTAATTTAATTATATTTAAAGAAATAATGAATTAATTTAATAAAATTATAAGTAAAATATTGACGTAAATTTATAGAAAATTTAATTATTAAAGTCCAGTATATTTTCATATTGACTAATTAATTAACTAAATATAAAAAACCTAGTTTGTATTATTTACAGTAAGTAATTGTTATAGATTATCTATTAGTGAAGATAGTAGATAAGGTATTAAATTTTACACCGGCGTCTTAATAATTGATCGGGTTGGTGAAGCAATATGTAAATTTTAATGAATTTGTAACAAAAATATTGATTTAAATTTACGGAAAATTTAATTGTATACAATTGCACACAATCTCTTTAAGTAACTAATTTAATTAGATTTAATTTATATTATGTACAGTAAGTGATTGTTAAAGTTTATTTATTAGTGACGGTGACACATAAGGCATGGAATTTAATTCCGGCAGTTTATTCCGTTTTAACACAGAATTTCCAAGTATCTTATATGTCCGAATTGCCATTACACAATTAAATCTCGTAGAAAAAAAGTCAATTAAAGTAGACCATATACTTTGTTATTTTTTTACTCGACTGTGACCAATGCCTATGTTTGCAGTTACTATCAGTTCAACGGGGAATTCTTCCTCGTTGCTTAAGGAATTTTAAAGAAAGTAGAATTATTAAATACTTCCTTGATTATGGTTATCCGTTGATCTCGATTGTTAAAATATCCAACCGTAAAGTTATTAATTTAATTCATGTCGATCACTTTTTATCTGGATTAAATAATCACGCCGTTAACAACAAGTGAACACTTGCCAGCATCTGTTACTTTTGAACAAACATTGTTCAATTCGAATAACCCGCATTATCGGAAAGGCATTCTAGTGCTTCGAAAGTGTGTAAGACAAAAACGTGGCACAACGTTCGGTTTTCGTCACCGACAATTTTTACGAACAATCTCAAAATTGCGAACGATCGATTCACGTCAGAACGAGAGCGTGCAATTTGCTTCCCCCCTCAAAACACGCGTTGCTCAATTCCTCCATTCTACATCATATTAGTGTTGTCGGTCAACGCACCGCGGATTAAAGGAAAAAACACTTGCGAAACGTGCGGTCGGCCGTGTCAGTGATCTGCGGCATCTTAAAAATAATGGGCGCGGCCGAAAATTCTTCTCGTGATTTTTTTTTTTTTTTTTCGTTTTCAGCGACTCCGAACTTAAGCAGCAGGGAAAGTTTACTGAACCGTGACACAGTTCCTGTTGCCCGCGGCCGATGTTTCATTTCATTTTTTAATAATATCGAAAGATCCACCTGATAAGGTGAAGGTCGGAACCGTCTAGATCGACGAGAGCCCGTTGATGGTGTTGTGAAACGGCGTCTTCTAGCTTAAATTACTTCTATTGTTCGGTAAACGTTTTAAATGATAATTGAGATAATTAGAGAGAAATGCCGAATCAGGTCTGGGCGTGATATTGCATTGTTTCATTCTTGGTATATTAACGTTAGACAATTACACGACGCAATAAATGCAAGCTAGACATATTTATAGTTTTCGATTCCAAAGCGCGAAGTGAGTTCGTTAATGGTGGCTGTGCCGATTTCTTGGAAAGTGCACAAAGACGTAAAGTTCATTTAGTTATTGGCTATGAACTTAATTTTTTGACACAAGCTTGTTTAACGTACATAAATGAACAAATGCTGATGCTGAATATGAATCCAACTGTTCAATATAAATCGTAGAAATCTGACGGATCTCTTCCGTCAGGTTAAAAACGCTTACTTTCTTGTACTTTTCAAGAAAAAAAATACACGATGCGATTACAATAAATAAAAAACGATTTCCGCCACTTTAATCGCATATCAGTTTTCACTTTTTAACCGTAATATCGATCAAACCAGTCATTCAGTCATGACTGATGTATGGTATTTACATTAAAAATGGATTATTATATTTGAGTGTCAACGTACCCGCTTTCACAGTAATGTGTTTCTGTGGTGCAAAGATTGGGAACTTCATCAACCATAAAATTTGCATGGTGTGAATAAAAATATGTTTTATAGTTTAGCCAAACACATTAAATACACTGCACCAAATTATGGAATATTTTTAAAACTTGATAAAAATGAAATAAGTATAAAAAAATACAGAAATAACAACCATTTTTCAAGTTAAGTTTATTTACACTAATAAAGAGTTTCCCCACCAAGTGCGTTTTGACAACATCGCCTCATTCAAATTTAATGTTCTTATGAAATCCTGATCAATGCCCTTATAAATTTCTATGATCTTTTCCTTTAGTTTAAAGGTTTAAAGTGTTTGGCGATGGTTCAAGTGCTTTTATTTGTCTTTCCATGTGGTCCCATAGATGTTCTACCGGATTTAAATCTGGACTTCTAGCTGGCCAGTTCGTTAGCGGAATATTTACATCGTCAAGCTGATCTCAGACAATTCTCGCAGTCTGAGATGGAGCATTGTCACGCATAAAGCTTCACTAATAAATGGAACAAAGGGTACAATATGAGATTCTAAGATTTCCCTTATATACTTATCAGCCGTTAAACTTCCTTCAGCATTGACAACCAGTTCCGTATAAGTCTGCAAACTAATGCCTCCCCAAACCATTATCCTCCACCAAAAGTAAGAATTTCATTGAGAGTAACGTTCTCCTGGTCGTCTATAAACTCTTCTTCGACGCTATTTAAAGGAAACCTCTCAGTTTCGCCCCAATGAATATAATCTGGAGCGAAATGCAATCGATATCTACGATGTGTTGCAGTTAGTAATGGACCTGTTACAATACGGTACGGAATTATATTGTCATCCTTTAGTCTTCTCCTTATGGTGTTTTGGCTTATTCTTACAGTATAAGTCAATGAAAACTGTAGCTGCAGTTAAGTACTACTTACAAACCTTTATCTAAGCTCTTGGATTCTTAAATATCAGTCTTGTTGTGGTGAAATTATTCTTTTTCGCACCTGTCCAGGTTTTCTTTCGTTGCTACCTGTTTCGTAAAATCGTTTAATCACCGATTATGTTACATTTAGTCGATTTAATGTCTCATTATGACTATTTTCTTCTTCGTGCCACCGCACAATTTAAAATATTAATCTGTCGTTCAAATCGAAACAGGATGTGTTATGACAACATTTTTAAAATCTAGAAACAAGTACATAAAAATTATAAACACGTAAACGTCTAAATTCACGTGCTGTTTAAAGCAATCGTGATTAAAACATGCTGAGGTTTGTCTAAAAATAAATTAGATGATTAACAGAGCATATGAAGATCTCAGATACTACATTTTATCTGACAATTAGAGCAACAAGTAAAATTGTCTTCAATAATTAATTATGCATCAACTTTCTTCAGTTCTTCACGGATAATATGACTCAGGAAAGCCAATGATAATTATTAAAGAATATTTTAAAGTTTAATCAATAACGTAGGCAAAAGAAAAGCATGATTGAGAGTTAGCACATACTTTTACGAAAGTAAAATGTAATTTATACGAGATCCGCAAACGAGAATATGTATAACAAATAAAAAATGTTGAACATCAATAATAAATAATTAATGAGACAACTTAAATAATTTTTCCATTAATTTTAATCGGCAACCAGACAGTAACAGTGCGTTGGCTTCTCCACAATGTAGAAGAGAGTCTTCAGACGGTGAACAAAGACTGTTAACCTTTACCCTTACAATTTACACAGACTGATTGCATCTATCAAATGGAAGCCTCACGGATGTGCCACTTTACGAATTCCTCATTGATCAATCAAATTTTATAGACGGTCATTACGGTTTACATAACATTAAATAGTGGTTTCATATAATGCAGTATCATTGTCGGTACATAATCAAATGTGTTTATCTGTAGTGAAGAAGTGTGTTCGAAGAAATTTCACCGTCGAAGTTCAATGTTGCCTGCAAGGTTACCTACAGCCAAGGGCCATGAACTTGTTCCATTCGAATATTGCTTTCCCGTGTCTGCGTTTCCGCACACGACTGTTTTGGTGTAAAAAGTCCATCCAATCTTTACTTTCGTTTATCTGTTTCGGATGTTATGTGATAATTGATTTGATCAATTTGTTGTTTCTAATTAATCTTTTTTGAAAGTAATAAAGACTCAGGAGTAAATTTCACATGTGCTCGATAATAATTCTTAATTATCGATGTTAAATTATTAGTTATTAGTTAACGTTGGTGATAGATGAAGCGACTATTTCATTTCATTTAGTTTTATTCTCAAACAACTTCAGTTAGAGCAATAACTTCGAGGTACGATCATATTTAAATATGTCGTTCAGAAGTAAAGGCCGGAACGATTTTTAAACTTATCGTGAAAAAATGATCAGAAATTATGCCTTAGGTTTAAAAAGTTCGTCAAATCTTGCTTTACCTTAGTGTATTTATCTCGGATGTTATGTGATAATTGGTCTGATCAATTTGTTGTTTCCAATTAATCGTTTTTGAAAGTAATGAAGACTCAAGAGTAAATTTCACATGTGCTCGATAATAATTCATAATTATTGATGTTAACTTATTAGTTATTAGTTAACGTTGGTGTTAGATGAAGCGTTCATTTCATTTTAAATAGCTTTATCCTCAAACAACTTCAGTTAGAGTAATAGATTTGAGATACAATCACATATAAATCTAAAATTAAAGGTAGAAACTAATTTTAAACGTATCATGAAGAAATGCTCGAAAATTATGCGTGTTTTAGATAAAATCGCTGATAATTGTTAACGTACATCAATCTCGAATACCGTAAATTTATATGTGAAAGTTGCGATCCCATTGGTACCGATGTTTTCTGTACATCTTAATTAAGGAAGCAATCTCTTAACTTTTCCCTCAATATACATATGTCAGTTTTCAATTAATGCGACATCAAATGGACTAAACATTAAAGAAAATCTTACGTACTTACCGTATTTAATGTCAGTTCTATAAGAAAATGCGACAATAAAATAATAATTTAAGCTCTTAGTTCAACCAATTCTTATATTTTATTAAAAACAATAAATATGAAAACTACATCCATATCACTTTTTCATAATTGGCAAATTATAATTGAATATCACTGTGCGATAAAGTATAAAAAGTGCTCACACTTTTACAGTAAATTGGAATTAAAAATCACAATATGTTCTTAATAAGTAATAAATTTAAGCATTATATATAAAATTTATCATTTTCGTTCAATAATAATAATAATAATACAACAATGAATAGTTATAATATATAATTTGATCGTTTGCATGTTATTATTTCTGCTTTTTCTCTCCTTTTACTGGCATGAGTCAGGTATGAGTTAAGACGTCCCCTCTTACATTTAATTTTAAAATAAAAGAACTCCGTAACCATTTCCTTTTTAAAACTAAATAACATGTTAAAACTAAGTACCCCTTGCGAGTAAAAAGCACCATAATCACCATAACTGATTGTAAAAATAATAAAGAAATATTCAAAGAAAATGCCTAGGCCTTAAAATGTAAGGGTGAAATTAATAATCTAAAAACCACCTTGTCATGTTTAAACCTAAACAACATTTGGAAAATACCAATCTATATCACATTCAATATCGTATAGTAAAAACACTAAATACAACTGAACTGTGATATGGGATGATATTGTGCAATTTTAATTTATTAACAATTTTAAATATTCTAGAATTGTAATAAATTATCTAAATTGTAAAATTTGGAAGAATCAACTGGCCTTATAAAATTGGTGTTACATACACGGTTGTACACATTAATTTTTCGACAAAACTATATTAATTGACAAACTAATTTGAACATAATTTAGGAATAGTTAGTTAAATGTGACGTAAACTAACCTCTATTTGTTGATTGTCGTCTTGTTGCGAAAAAATGTCTTTGTTTAACAACAGGACTTTTACTAAATGTAACTTTTACTTTTTTTAGTTAGGTTCATAAATATCGTAACACTGTGTGAAACTTATATTGTTTTAACTGGAACAAGAAGCAACAACTCGTATCAGTTGTATGTTGAATGCAAAAAATTAAAGTGTAAACCGCATATTCTCTAATCTATTATTTTCTAACTAATTAATACATTTAACAACGGGTAGAAAAATATAAAATCTGATAATGTTCATTAATGACATAAGTGAGATTTTAAATGATTTGTTCAAAAAAGAAACAATAATAATTTCGTTATATTTTTGAGGAAATAAAAACGACGTGGATACGTGTCACTAACTCAGCTAATCTTGTTTCTAAATATTAATTTTATAATTGAAATATTCGCACAACAAGTCGAACTATAAACGTTTACACGAAGTAACTGAAATTTGAGCAATTCTTCTCGCTCCTCTGAACATGTGTGTAAACATTTAACGTTGAACTTGTTGTCTTAACAATGTTCATAGTCATGATTTATATAATGTTTATCTAATAATCTAGTCCGAAAATCCCTAAATTTTATTGACAAACTTGAAGCACACCAATTTTAAGTACGTAATATCTCACTATCTGGACTTATAACTATATTTCTTTTTTAAATAAATTTGGTTGGCAATAGTCACTTGAATTAATATATCATTAAATTATTTAGAATGAAGGTTTGCTTAATTTAAATATTTAATTTCAGTTCAGATTACGATTTAACTCTATACATTTATATTAAGTTACAGTTAATGCTAGAACGGCGATCGATCTTATTGTTAGTATAGTAGTGAATACAATAATGTGAAACTTGTAGTGTATTACATCGAATGACAATAATTATGATGAAACTCTGATTGAGAATACAATTTTAAATCTATGATTATTATATATTATTCGAATGTCCTTGTGACTATCACCTAAAAAGATTGCTTCTTCTAAATACGTAAATTTATAATTTGAACAACATTTAGATGTAAGAAGTAAAAATTAGTTAGTCAGACTTTTCTTTGATTTTTTCCAGTCGCACCCGCCATTTGGCCGGCGCTATCTTGGAGGTCCACTAGGAGGTTTTGTGCTTCTTCTTAGGTTCCCGCTTCCTTCCATCGGTCTCCATCATGTTCATTAGGATTTTGAGGTCCTTATAATCCAGCTGCAAGTACCAGCGTATGACTGACATCCTCCCAATATGGGTGGACAAGCTGACGGCCAGTAATTTAATATACATCTGTTGATGTCATAGATATATAGGTTAACATTGTAGATAAAACCGGCTGTACGATGTTACCTTTACCTCGGTGATTCGACTACCATGTTTTTTGTCAGATACAGACACATGATGATTACCATTGTGATGCTAGTGTTGAAACTATTTCTACAGCTTGATGAAAAACCAATATCCAAATGTATACTTCCAGTGTATGTGTATATGTTATTAAGAATGCAAGTTATGAACAAGTATAGCTAAATAACTTTTTGGATGAACTGTTTGTGTCAAATGTTCCATACAATTTTGGCTGTAATATAATGTATCAAGTTATTCACATAATTACACTATCTAATTCAATGTAAATTTGATTTTATGCATTATTTATGTCCTTAAGTAAAATAAAAAAAGTATAACAGGTTTGAACAGTCGGACAAACAGGAAGCACATTTAAATTTTAAAAATTAAATTTGTGTATTTTTTTGCGTTACTGAAGAGATAAATATAATAAGATAATTTATTTAAATTACAGCAACTGAACAAATAATAGTTTGTTTAGTTTCGTACGCGTGGCAGCCTATTAGTCTTTTAAAAACTTCGTACAAACAATTAATTATTTTTGTTGTTATGTTATTTTTTCCATTATTAATTTATTTTCATTCAAATACAGTCAAATTTACTATAAATATCCGGTTACTTAAAGTGCATTTGTGAGTCACGCTTGATTAATAATTTAAATAATTATTTTAATGTTATAAAATTATCAAGACTTAATCATTCCACAAAATGCAAGACAAAATTACCTTGATAAACAAATATTTTTATTGATTCTGTTGTTATGCCTGCACCAGGCAATTAAACCATTCATTCAGTTACAAAATCAAATTGCAGTGTAGCAATTTTTGATTTCGTTGCAGATATCCCAGGTTTAATTAATTTATTTCTATCGCGGCTTGTTATTTTCATTCGCAATTAGCAACACCCACTGGAATAAGTAAATTTTATCAAACAAACAATTGGATTGGCCAATTATGTGCCAACTGATTTTAATTGAGTTAAAACTTCCAGCTTAATTTGATTATATGAAAAACAACGCAAAATAAGCGTCATTTAATATTCCGAAATGAAAGTATAATTAGGCACTGTTCGAAAAATGGAACGTAAATTTTAAGTAACTAATTTGATTTTTAAAGGCACCATTCACGAATTAAAATGCTTTTACCATGGGAATATTCATTTGGTAATTACTAATCAGCTCCAGTCCAATGTTTACTTAATATCAGAAATTACCATTTCGTTTATAATTTCAATTACAGTTGTATTGTTACATAAATAATTACATTAGACTGTAATATATACAATATTAATTTGCCACGTAGTTACATACATTATGCACACATTTGAACAAGGTAGGTTGGTTCAATAAAGAAACATGTGACTAATGAAACGTTGAAATCTCGTGAATTGTAATTGTTTTTTATTATCGCCATTGGTTATGTATTGTATAATAATTATCGGATAACTGTAAAACATATAAATACAGTTGCTATAACGTTACTTTAAATTTATATCAAATGTAATTGTTTAAGATGTGATAATGAAATGAACCGAAACCTTGTCATGCTGTTAATGTTTTTACCTTTAACCTTTTTTCTACAATGTTAACACCACTACTGATGACACCAGATGTATTAAATTAGTAGGACAGTCGCTGTGTTACACCACATAACATATTGAACCACTCACCCAAAGTTAAAACAATTAAAGCAATTTGCAAATATTTATTAAAATAATTGTGAGAGACACTTTAGGTGGGTTGTTCGTTATCCTATTGTGTTAGATTGTGAATAAACTTGGAACTATGACAGCAAGCAAGTATTGTAGAAAAGTTATAGTGTGTATTGTGTTAAACAGCATGTTAATCACATTTGAGCAACACAAACACAAGCATTTTATTAGTAATTAATAAAAATAATAATTTTAAACGTATTTTCTACAATACCAATTCAAAACAAAAAGGGTTTGAGGTACGTGCATACCGGAGCAGTGGCGATTTAGGCAAAATGTGATATTGTGATAAAAAATTGTGCAAATACTCACTTGGAATCTACAAAATAATTGCTGATTTTTTCATTCAAATGTTAAGATTCAACAGGTTAATTACAATTGTACAAAGTATGATGGATGCATCAAAAACATTAGTTTCATTAGTTTTACATGCTGATAAAATGAGACTGGATATATTATAAGTTTCCTTAAAGTTATGGTGACTAATCATTAGTTTCTCAAATAAATAAAAGGAGTAAATTTGTGGATCATGTATGTGATTTTAATGTCCTCAACACTGCTTCGGTATACTTGTACCACATTAAATAATACCACAATTTCATGTAGTTCATTTATTAAACAGAAACAGAAAAAAAAAATAAAACAACACATAACTATCTAATAATTAACTGTTTAAGAATGCTCGTCCGTCATAGAGGCAAATTTCTCATTATATGTCCGAAGCGGTCGGAGACTTACCAGCATCTCGTCGTCGGGTATTCTGGAGAGGAGGTCCAGGAGCTCGTTATTAGGTACGGCATGCGGTCGCAGGATTCTGCGCAGAAATTTGTTGGCTCCCCAAAGCATCAGGAGATAACGAATAGGAATTAGATACAGGACGACTGTTGCTATCACCAGGAGTGTTATTGCTATCCAGGATAAATATGGCACCGTAAAGTTGAATGTGCTGAAATAATTAAAAGTTATTAATTAATAATTAATTAACATTAAATGCTTACTTTTTGACACCCTCCAGGAGAGAAGCGATCCTTCCAATTGCGTTCTGAACCCCCTGTGTTACCTCTTGTATAGCCTGCAATCTTTCTTTCAGGCTCTTCTTTTCCTCCTGTAGATCGAATGAAAATTCAATTATTTAAATATACAAAACCTAAGTAGTGAAATTACCTTCTCCTTATCCTCGTCGTCTTCATCATCTAAATCTGAATCGGCTACTTCATCCCATGGCACAGCGCTTGGTCCAGCCAAGCTTCTAACTATGTACTGTTTGAGGAACAGTAACAATCCACCGATGGGGATCATCCAAGGTTCGAAGTAGTAACACAAAATTAACCAAATGACTAGAGCAGCAAAGCTTTGAATTTTCGACTCCCATTCGAAACAATTTCTGTAAAACAACATTATCCAATGAATTACTTGCGCATTCGCCATTTTTACAATTTTTATGATGGTATTTATTAAAAAATGATACATACTGAAAGACTTTTCCCACTTCATAGAAGTACAAGACGAACACCTTCATCCGGAGCACGTTTTTCACGAAGACCTGCCTCTTGAATTTCACCTCAGTCTGCATGTACTTCTCCTCCTTCGGATTGAGCGTCCTAATGCACGCCCTGATGGGATTCCACACGATATTCATCTCCAACAAGATCTGCGGACAGTTTCCTTTCGCCCTGCTCCTCAACTTCTTGTCCTTCAACGCGTACCATCTTTTCTCGCCGTTCCTAATTCTCAACAGAGGAATGGCAACTTTCCCAAGAAATTCGACTTTGTGATCTCTGTCTTCGTCGAATACGGTAACTTCGAGCACGTTGTTAATATCTTTGACGTTGAACGTGAATATTTTGTTCCATTGCGGCGATAAAGTCTTGTATTCGGTTTGCGTCTGCAAACGGGCATTCCCCAACTCCAGAACAACGAAGGGATCGCTCTTGCCGCCCAGATCGGCCGCCGCTAAGCCGGTTGCTTTGAAAACTTTCACGGTTAAGTGGCCTACGTCCTTCAGGTTGTGGAATGTTCTATGCCAGATCTACATAAACAGGATTAATCAGTGCGGTGTAACGCAAGAACGGGGATTCGGGTTTGTTAATTAAGAAGGTGGATTAAGTAAAACCGAATTGCGAATATTGTAATTTTACCCAAAATTAGCTTGAAATTACGCGAGCCCAACCTAAGAAGTGCTGGTTTATATAATACGATAATAAAAAGAATTTAATTTATAAAAATAGGACCAAATAAATCAATACTTTTGGCCACATACTGTCTTGCATTTCTAAACAGTTTCCTATCGATTTCTTTTGTTTCTTAGCCCTTCCTTCCATAAGTTATTACTGAAAGTCGTACAATTAATTTATTGCCAGAAGTGTAGTGGTGAAAACCATACATATATTCATGCATATGAATATGATGAATAATTATTTACACGAAATTTCCGCATAATGACAAATAAAAGGAGGGTAAAAGGCACTTCTTCTACTTGTATTTAATTAAAAATATGGTATATTGAGGTCAAATGTGGCGTTGAAAGTAATAAGAGTTAAGGTCATAATATAATAATATATCATGTGGATTTTTATTGGCATATCTAGATTTTAATTGGTAATAACTTTTCGTATAAAAATATATTGCCTTAATCGAATGATCGTACACGAATTAATTAGTTTTATAACGGATGTAATTTCAGATTAATCGTGTAAGTGACATAAGTGTAATATTTGATACGTACATATCGGTTTTCAAGTAGTTCTCTTTCTCTCGGATTTTCCTCATACGTAGTAAGATCCGAAATTGTTTCCGATGCTGTGGTACCACTGATGGTGAGTAACAAGTGAAGAGAGCCTGCTCCATCTTCCAATTCTTTCCATAAACTGTGCGTTCTTTCTCTGTCTAAGGTTGCTAAATTTATCACACATCTGAAACAATAACAAGGTAGTATAAGTTAAAGGTATTACCTTTACCGTTTTTTAAATAAAAATAAGTATGTATTTGACAACAGTATAAACGAAATAGATTTATGTAAACATTTTCTCTATTAAAATTACAATAGATAAACAAAACTTTCGAATTTTTATCTTGAATCTATAAATTTTTAATTATTTTGACCTACATGCATTTGTTGTTATTTGTTATCTCACTGCTTTCAAATTCATTTTCGTTAAAGCTAAATTTAAACGAAAGGGAAACTTCAATAGTTTTTTGCAAAGTTATATATACCTATAATTTGACTGTATAAAAATTAATCACGATGTCAATTCAAGCAATTACTTCCTTGAACAACAACACCTTTACGTTAATTTCTTAGAAATATACGCGACTTCCATTAGTTATGTTTTCAGTAAATAATAGAGTTTATATAATTGTTTAACTGGGTATTAATTACTTTTAATAAATGGTTATCACAAACGACATTGTGGGCGAAACTAGAGTTAGTTCTCAGCTCAGCAAATTATATAATTTACGTCAACAACATAATATTAAAGGACTAACCTTCCTATGAAATCATCCCTTGAACGATCCTTGTCCCAAACAGTAATTTCCAATTGTTGGTCACCGTCGTCGTAGAGATGAAGGTCCAATTGCTCCAACCATCTAGGATTCAATGATCTCCAGATTATTCTACTTTTGTACTTTTCGTTGCCTAATCTGAAACAAGGGAATGATTTATTTAGATAACACGTATGCGTCCCGAATAATATTTATAGGAATGGAAAATGGACTATAATAAACACGTACCAATTATGAAACTAGATACCGTGATGAATAAATATTAAAGTTAATTTTCGGACAAGATTTAATCTGTAATATTACTCAATACCCCAAATTTCTAACTTCAATTCTATGTTTTATGGTTAAATAAGAGAAATTTTACTTTTACAAATATTTAATTAAATTAATCATTAATTTATTATTACTAAATTTAACACTTACCTGAACTTAACATAAGGGTCGGAAGTTCCACTTTCAGGATCACAGGCTAAAAGGTTCTTTCCTTCAACTAAAACTATTGTTACTACGGAACTCCAAATTTGAGACTTCAGTCGTTTATTTACATCTTGTACTCGACTATTTCTTTGGAAGTACTGAAACAACAATTAAAGTTAAACACGTACATATGCAAAACAAACATTTTAGTCGTAATATAACTTGTGAATTTTGGGCATGAAAGACGTTTGAGCAAGTAAATTACTATAATATTTTATATTTCTGAACGTACATCCATGATGTTTGTTTAAACATAAATTAATAAAACATAATGGTAAATTGTTTATGATTTAAATAGTGCCGTCATTATTAATTAATACGTACATTATTAATTGGAACCTTTGACATAAAAATAAGATCATTTATTTAAATAAAAAAACATACATAATAATTGGCATTTGAATCAAAATACTGCTTAGAAATTGCTTTTTAATTTGTTTTCTCAATATATTGGTAGACATTTATCCCATTAAAGACGCACTCGTTTATTAATATGTGTTTATAAATAGATTGGTATGGATGGACACATAAATGGTTCCAGTTGGAAATTACGCCGGGGAATACAAATTATTTAACTGCAACTACGATTCAAATTAGGTTAATATTAGTTTTGAAGTCATAAATTGCTAGTTATTAAAGTTCCAGCGACACGACTCGAGTTCATTTTAGTTAAGCGAAATTGCCAGCCATATGGATTAAAAATAATAACGACTGACAATTAAATTTTAAACACCGAAACAAACATTTATTGATGGGGGACTTGACAATAATGCACGAAGTCATTTATAATTCCGGCACATTTAAATAATATTATTACATTTCGCAGTTTGTAACCGATTGAGCATCTCGAGACACATTATAACATCGGTTTATGGTTAAAAAGCAATTAAGCAGTAAAATCACGTCTCCGACGTTTCAACTGCAGAACTCACGAAATTAAATCATGTTCATTAATGTGACAGACACTGTAAAGTGATATTCGTTTTCAATTTCCCTCGCGGTCCCAATACATTTATCCATTTTCGACAAGTAAGTTGTCAAATTCACAGCAAGCCAATCGATATTTACGTGAATAAATAAATAAGATTAAGAGCACCCTGCAAACACAGAGGAAGGTTTAACATCGTCATTATCGAGAAACATTTCTAAAACAGATAATGTACGAGCCATCTACCTTGTTAATCCTTACTTAATTTGTTCAAAAAAGTTTTAAATTTGTCGGACAGTTCATTAAAAACTTAAATTTGAATTACCCTATGCAGTCTTTGGCCTTTATTTACGATTTTCTGACCAAATTTCTCTAATACGCTCTGATCTTCCTCCAAGCAAACATTGCTGCAATATGGCGTTTCGTCGAACACGTCAAGGAGACTGTCGCAGGATGATGCGATATCTCTCGTCCTTGATGTCGAGCTACTACTGCCTCTGAATACGGGATAGATTTTCGTTAGAATTTCGCTGGTACATTAACTGATAAATACATTTTTTTCCACCAAATACATATCGAGAGCACTTAAAATATAAATTCGATGAGTAATGGTTGATGTAAATTTGTGCACATGTGTTATTAAAATCCGCTGAAAATATTTGCGCATTTCAAAATACAATTATATGTAAATCGTTCAAAATTAAATGCGACAGATATTTCGAAACGGCATTAAAATTTTTCACTTCAACGTTATTAAATTACGAACAATTAAAACAATAATTTGATTACACAGAAGTTCAAAAATAGCGGATAATTGGAAATAAATTAATAAGCCGATAAATGAGTTCATTAAACCAATCAATTCTACAGATTTACTAAACAATGTTCGAATTATATCTATTTAAAACCAATTAAAAAGCATTAAACAAATTAAACCAACGGAACTCGCACTAATTACTGAGAATAACAAAAACAAAAAGTGGTATTAAAAGAATTCACCTGATCATTCAGTTAAATTTGGAAATAGTTTTAGTTTAAACTCACCTTTCTGGCATAATAAAAGAGTCTTTTATTCAGATAACTATGGATTTGTTTCGTAATGGATTTCATTTAGAACAAGATAAATTACCGTCTGGATTTTTAAAACATTAATAATAATTTTGATAAATTTTTCAATTCATTTTCCCCCATTGGGTAAAGTAATTTAAATTGTATGTCTAGGGAAAAGTACACATTGACGTAAAAAATTGTCAGTGACTATGGTACCTCGTTATAATAATTTTATTGGATATTTAATTAGGCATTCTAACATTGAACTTTAACATTTTTTCAAATTAATTATTCATAAAAACGTCGCATAAAAAAATGTACGCCATTGTTGTGAATCACGAAACAAAATTCGTACTAAGTCATTATCAATTTAAGGTTTCGGAGTTATCAATAAATCGTTGATAATTTAATGAATTAGCCAAAAAGAAGTACGTCGCATAGAAAAATGTATTCCATTGTTGTGAATCACGAAATAAAATTCGTACTAAATCATTAATTATTAATTTAAGGTTTCGCAATTATCAATAAAACGATGATAATTTCATGAATTAACCTAATTAATTAGCCAAAAGGAAGCCAACTGGATTAATTATTATTTTGTTCGAAAATTATAACTGTGGAAGATTTTCGAAAATATTTACATACAATAACCTAACATTAAATAATTTTTTTCAAGGGTATGTTCGTTTTAAAATATCTAAATATTGATTTATGAATACACGTAAATATTTATAGACGCTTTGACATTAATGGCGTTTCTCAAATGGATGAGCCTTGTATAGAAATAATATGCACAAGTAGATGTTAAATTAGACGTAAGCACCCTTTTACTGAATCTTGAAGGGTTCGTTACTTAAGGTGTTAAGCCTAAGTCACTTGATTGAACACATTAATATTTATAGATTTAGATTTAGTTAATTAATTGAGTGTGCCACATGATAGTACTACCTCAATTCCTTCAGCATTAAATAACACCTTTAAAATTTTAATTCATTCACACGTTGCATGAAGAATGGTAATTCTGTATTGATTAATAGATTGCATGCTTGAGTGTTTCATGCTCTAGGCAATTTAATATTCTTTATGATAATTTAAAAAATGAATGTTTACAAGTAATTTAAATTTTAAATTGATAACTTCTTTGTATCACAAAATTGTATCAACAAATTACCACTCAAAACTATATTACCGTAGATCTTTTATATATTTACAACAAAATTTTAATAATAATAAAGTTTATACTGTTTCATGTAAATTTGCTTATATGTGCAATAATAAATTTAATAATAAAATATATGATGTAATAAATTTATTTCTGCACACACAAATTTAACTTTACAAGAAATGTTTTGAATTTATTTAAATAAAAGTGTTATTGGAAATGATTGCTATAACATTGTTTTATGTATAATTTCTAAAATGTATACACTATAAATCATTGGAGAACTAATAAATAAGACAAAGAAAATTTCCTTTGTTATTTTCATAAACTAAGATAATGTTTCACATTTTAAACGTTTATTTGTTCCACATTCGTGACTCAAAATTGGCTCTCGACAATGTTTTTGATGAAATGTTCGTCAACCATCAAATAATTCATTAATTACACAATAATACGGATTTTCGTTAAATTCCACACTAAAATTATACAATATTATTGTGTTTTGATTTTGAAAGTTGACGGAAACAACCAAGGATCCCCCTCAAAGGACACTCACCTGGTATCTGTGCTTGTAAAACTAATATTGTCAGATTCACCACAACTATCTAAACTGGTATTCGATCCACCCTTAAGTCTTAATTTTCTCAAATGAGAATTCAGTCTCTTATTGTCAACGGTGGATATTTGATGAAGAGATTCGCACAAGTCCTCCTGTATTCGTGTCTTAAACTCGCCCAGTTTCGTCTTGATTTTACGACGAATCCGGCTAGTTGACGTGTACGTATACATATCGGATCACTGTTTATTTATTCACGCATCCATGTTCCACTGAAAATCGCGTGTCCACATGTTTATTTGTCGGTTAAATTTTTTGAACTGTGCTAAAGTTACGGTGAAGTTGATTCAAAATAGAGTGGGGCTAATTGTCGGCTATTAATTGTTAATCTTTGACGTAGTCATGAACAATTAATAACATATCTATTTATTACTATAAAAGCGAAATAATTAATCTTGAACCAAAACGATGCGAATAAGTGATCAAGTCAATTATCGTAATTGTGGATGAGTAATATTGACAATAAAAAATGGTCGTGGCCGTTTCCTTGTTGTATGAGCTTTCGTTGTATCAGTAACTATTATTTTATTTGGTAAACTTGAACTAGGCCAAGACTAAAATTCGTGTGCATGTAAAAACCATTACGAAAAGTTACCCTTGGGTATATTTACAAATATGTCCAAGGGTAATTATTTATAAAATAAATAGGAAATATATGCACTCTTCTATAATTCTAATTAAAAAACAATAAAAATATTTTGGTGATTTGACCCAATTAAATGAATATTGCATATTACCCAACCCAATAATAGGTTGACACAATTAGTTTATAAAATTTAAAAGAGTATATATTAATAGAGATTTATAAGAAAAAGCTATAAATTCAGACGTATGTAATTAATTAAGATTTCCTTACTGGTAAGTTATAAAAAAGTAATTGGGTATGTTTCATTCCAAAGTGATACAATTATTGGAAGACATCATTAATTATAGTAAAATTTTAATACAAATAAAATATGATATAATGGTTGTTTAATTGGTTATGCAATTATTATATATTTATCAAATCGTTGTGGTGCGTCACATCTATAAATTATTATCTGTGAGAACTTATATGCACGTACCACTCATTAAGTTATTTAGAGAACAAAAGCTTAATTTGAAGCTCTGTTAATATTCTACATTATCCTTTTTTGAAAAAGTAAATTCGATTATTCATTAATAAGAGTATTTCTAACAAAATTCAAAATTACTGAGATAACTTATCTTTTACCTTCAAATATTATTGTATAATAGAGGTAATCTAATAAAACTATAATGTTATATTAGCAATTATTTCATAAAATATGGAATTTAGGATAGTAAATTTTTCTGTAAATATAGTGAAATTAATTTATGTGTATATTGAAATAAATTATTACTTATTTCGACATTTTTATTTCTGTTTTAATTATACGATTAATCATATATAATATCAGGATTATATGTTTTACTAATAACAAACTGTAAAAGTGCATCACTATTTATACTAATATAAATTTTTATATATAAATGTGAACTTAATTAAATTTTTTAAGATATTAAATTAGACGTAACATTTTACTATATTAATTCTTTTACCGTGTTCAGATGAATTTTTAATAGTATTTATAGTTTAAAGTTAGTAATGTACTTTTTGGTACCTGTTGAATAATGAATAAGAAACGAAAATATGCAGTTAAATAAAAAACCATACGTAAAGTTATTAAAAATGATAATTTTATTTAAACTAATTTAATTATACAATTTTTCGTTGCATATTTATTCTTCAGGTTTCCTTATCACAGTTGTGATAAGCTGTAAATACTTAAAGACGTCGATCATTAAAAAATATAATAATTTTCTAGTATTAATTTAAAAAAAAATGATTTAATGTCCCAATTTCCCAATGTAGAGATTTTTTAATTAACTTAAACCGATAGCTCCAACACAGTTCTTAATCAGGAATGAATGAATGTGAATCACTTACAAAGGTTTAATCCAAAAAAATCGAATCACTCATATCAATACAACCAATATCAATCGAAACTATCACTCGAACCGATGAATTCAGCAACTGAACCGTGTGAGTTGGCCAGCGGAGAGCGAAATCATTTTAGAAACAAGCCGCTTATCGCACGACGACGTCGAAATGAACGCGTAAAGCACCATTCATATATATGCAAGTAAGCTCTATTCTTTATTTTTCAAGTGTAGCACACGTCACATTCGTCGCGAGGCCAATTTGCCGAAAAGGAACCGGCCCCGCTTATTGGCAACACACAGAAATCTCCCTGTTGATACGCGTCACATAATAGGTGAAGTTTGTTTTCATTTTCATAAAAATGTAATCGGGTCATTGAATTTTTAACAACGGTTACGAACACGCAAACGACTCGCAGTCGAAGTTTTTGCAAGTGCAATAAAAGAATTATTGTTGGATTGCAGCCGTGGTAGAGGTGACCATATTTTTTTATTAAATTGACATTCTAAAACATTTTATTTTTAGCGGTATTGAAGTGAAGCAATACATCTAGAAATATTTTTAATGTAAACATTGACAGTGTGGAAGGAAATTGCAGGTCTATAAATTTATATTATTGTTTGAAATATCAGTCTTGTGCAGCTTTATATTGGATAGAAAAAGAGTAGTAAATCAAAAATTTATTTCTGATTTATAAAAATTATTGACTGTTTTATGTACACGTCTCTTATTTCTATTGTCTTTATGTGTATTTTGTAAACAAATATTAATTTTGTAACTTTCGATGGAACTTTTTGCAAAGTAATATATTTTAAACTTTATTAAAATGCAGTTGAAATTAATTAAAAAACAATTGTAGAAAATGCATTTAACTAATTACGGAATTAATTAATTTTTTGTTGCTTGTCAAAGTATGTGGCTATTTTTACTACCCAATTTATTTCTCGTATTACCTTTAACAACGATAGTACTAAATTTTTAAAGTTTAAATGGACAATAACAGTCAAAAATATCATAAATTGTGACTAAATAACCACTGATAATTCCACATGATTACGTTGTAAAACTAAATTTCTCACAATGTAATTCCCACAATTTGGTACTTACATGTCTGTACAAATTATGAACGCAATTTCAGTTTATTACTTTTCCGGAAACCCTCAAGAAAATCACTTTGACAATTTACTCAACTGTTCAATGATTTAAGTTAATTTTATATCAGGATAGATTAATATTATTATTAAATTAATTAATACAATTTCAACTAAAGTTTTCTCAAAAAACGATTGAGATTGAACCATCAGATACAAATGGATTAATTGAAATTAAAAAATGCGACCCACTATTGCAGAATAAACCAAATAACTCCAGCACAGATATTAGTTTATTAATTACCTGTTTCCGTCAAATTGCAATAGTTACTCGCGTTTCCTTTTAAAAATCGCGATCAAGTCGTTCACACGCCCAGGTAAGTCAACTTGCACAAACCATAACTGATTACACACTATACACATCATTACGCAAAACAAACAATTTTGTCGAGCCCTAAACAAACTAATATGAGTGACTCATAACATTATCAACAATATGTTATTTCTATGTATGCACTTGACCCATACGAGGTTTTTAAATTCGATGTCGCAATTGATATTGTCAATTTTTTTCCAAACACGTGCAACGTCTGAAAGTTATGTTTCGTTTTAAAACATCACTAAAACATGTGTTACGTGTCGGTTTGAGGTACTGCAAAACAATCTATAATTGAATATGTCACATGAAGAGCAACACGTGGCCATTTTAATTTAGTATTAAAATTGGCAAGAAATTCATGCATATATACCGAAATATGTTGTTAAATTACGGAAGCGCTCATTTCCAATAACATTAAGGCAATTAAGAACTAATTCTGTTATGTATATCTGATGGTAACATTTATGATATTTTTGTTGTTTTAAAATAATTGACTTTTCATTAACTAATTAACACTAATAGAACATAGTGTTAACCAATTTCGCTGATGATCTAATCAAGAATCTTAATCTGTAAAAACTGACAGTCATATGCTTATTCATGCCCTCTTTCACTGGAAAACATTCAAGCTCAGTCGTGAAAGAAGAATCGTACAAACTAGTTTCGTAGGTAAAAGAACAACTTTATACAAATATACTACGAATTTACAATGTTTAACCTAAGATAAGTTATCTCTGATAGACAAGAATCCGCCACATCCATTATTGATTTGTTTTGATGGCATTCATATTCATATAACCTTGCATTTTGATACTAATCCGAGTTAAAAATCCGAATATATATTACCATCGATAACACATCAACTAAAATTATTTAGAAATACAAATGTAGGTATAAAAGTAAATAAAGTCTCTGAGTAATTTAACGCCATTTCCTTAGTTATCGGTAATTACCGTAAATGTTAATAAGTCGATTAACGTACAAAGTAAATTGTGCAAGTTTTATTTTAATTAATTGAAAAACTTAAATATATTCGAAAGTATGAGTGTAATTGTTTAATTACAATTTGTATTTATTTAGTTCCTCATAAAACAATAGTTGTTCTATTTTTTACTTACAACAATTATTAGAGACACTGTTAGCTTAGTATCAACTGTTTATAGCAACAATATGAAATGTATCATGTGCAGATGCTTCCTAGGTTTTGATGTCACATAAACAATGTGGTGTTTATTTTGATGTAGAAGGAGAATTTCAACAATCTTTGTGTGTATAAACTAACAGTTTGCACATGGCATTTTTGCTAGTGAGATATTTCTTAGTGATATATTGCAAAGAAAGATTGGTAATTGTTTAGAATCGCGGCTCCACCTACTTTTGTCTATAAAAAACGACATTTTTTTCATTGTTTTTATCCAAAATATTTATACTCTTCGGTGCATTAAGAATATATTTTGATCGAGTAAAAAAAATTAAGGTCTCTCAAGGAAAAATTAATATTAAATTTGAAAAAATGCTGATTTTTGCGGTTTTTTCTTTTATTACTATTTTTATGAAACAATTTTTTTAATACTATACGCATATTTTTTTCAAAAAGTTTATTAAAAATAGCATATTTTCAAAAAAAAAAACAAGAAATAGGAACCTAACCTAACCTAATTTAACCCAACCTAACCTAACCCATTTTTTCAGAAAGCTCATCAAAAATAGAATATTAAAAAAAAATGTCAAAAACGTTAGGTTAGATTTCTATTTATTTATTATTATTATATTTTTTTAAATATTCTATTTTTGATGAGCTTTCTGAAAAAAATAAGTATGCAGTATAAAAAAATGTTTCATAAAAATTTGAAAACGTCAAAAATCAGTATTGTTCAAATTTGAAATTAATTTTTCTCTAAGAAATTTTGATTTTGGGCCAAGATAAGTTCTTCATCACGCCTAAAAATAGAACATATTTGTTTTTAAATAAAATATTGATCTTTTCATTTTTTATGATATAAAACGTGAAACCTTATTTCAATGAAAATTGTTAAATATTAAAAAATTCATAAAAAAATTAAAAAATACGTTATCGATAATATTGAAAATATGGTGTTTTTGATGAACTTTTTGAAAAAAAAATAGGCAAATAGTATAAAAAAAATATTTCACAAAAATTTCAAGGAACAATCGGCATTTTTTCAAATTTAAAATTACTTTTTCTCTAATATTATTTTTTTTACTCGATCAAAACATACTCTTTAGTGCACCGAAGAGTATAATATTTTGAAAAAAAAAAATTGTCAATAATTCAATTACCAAAAGATTTTCTAGCTTCGTGTTTCTTAGAGCAACGTCAAACGTCTTCAGCCCAACATAATTTTGACAACATAAAAAACTCACCTGTTCCTTCTCTTCCTGACTTTTGGGATGCAAAGTAACGGTTAGCAGAATCTCGCCTAAGGCCGTTTCGGGCCGTGCCGGATCTTGAAGGGGCAGGTTAATGTCCGTTGTGCGCAATAAGTCGAGAGTTGTAAGATCTAATGTGGCTGAACCCATAAAATCATCCTGTCGAACGTCATTAACATGAAAACAACACCGTTCAGTTATTAAGCGGCTCCAATTACCTGTAGTCCCCAGTCGTAATCGAAGACCTTAATGGATATTGGAAGAAACGGATCTTCTATAGGCACGGTAAAGCTCTCATCCCATAACGGATTCAGGTCTCTGTAGACAGTCCTAGATTTATACACCAAGCGGCCGCCACATTTAAATTTCACGTAAGGATCGCTTAATCCTGGAACAATTGAATAATTGATAATGCGGGACAACAAACGGTGGATTTGGGTTGAAGAACTAAGTTATATATTTAGACAAGTACCACATTTAAACATCTTCATCTTCATCGTTTGTCTTAACGTTATGTAAAATATGCAGTGCAAAAGTAGGCGATATAAATAAAAATATATATATTTTTTGTAATATTTATTAAGTAATGTCAAATACATGCATTACATTACAGGTATGATAATATATATATATATAAAAAAATGAAAAGAATGATAATTTTGTGAAATTATCACCTATGACCTCGGCAAAGTTCAAATAAAATATAATAAAAGTAGGAGATAATATAAAAAATAATAAAAAAACATCAATCACCTATCATCAGGCAAAGTTAAAATGTAATAATAAAAACATACATTACAATAGAGGGATTATAATATATTAAAAAATGAAGAGAACGATAATTTTATAAAATTATCACCTATGACCTAGACAAAGTTAAAATATAATATAAAAAATAGACAAAAACATCAATCATCATGAGAACGATAATTTTATAAAATTATCACCTACAATCTAGACAAAGATAAAATATAATAAAAAATATTCAAAAACATCAAGCCATCAGAGGCAACAATTTAGAAAAGATAATCTGCCTTCGTTCCTCTGAAAGTTCCTCTTCACCGCCATCAACAAACGGTGATCTTTCGAAGATGTTAATCAGGTCCACTATATACTTCTTTTGAATCTGGCAACGTCACTGCTGAAATCGTCGAACTTGGCTTTGATTTTTTCGCGAAACTGTTCGCGAATTAAATTGTTTATATAAGTATACATGTCGCGTCTGATTATAAAACAAATGTCCGACTCGTCCAATTCCTGACTTATTCTTAAGTAGTTGTGAAACTTATTTATGTAGTCCCTCAACAAATCATATATGTATTCTTGGTTTATGTCATATTCGTAACGTCTCACGGTCTTATACTGGATGTGCACTTCCAAGACGGTTATGTGATCGAGATAATAATCGACTATTCCCATTTTAAAATGGCAATGCGACGATTTTTGGAAGATCGACCGTTTATAAAAGCCACAATCGTCTTACCTGTTGTCGATCAACCATAAAACTAACGTAATAATCGTCGTTCGTGAAATTTCTAATGGTTGCGTTTCCAGGTTAACAGATTACGGGATGTTGGTGGTGGTGCAGCACCACTTGTCCAAATCCTAACATAACGATTATTAATTTAATTATATTACTGAAGAGTTTTATATCTAAATAATTTTGTTAATGATGTCAGTGTTTAGAAAACTGTCTGTATACATGTACAGAGCGGGGTTTTGAAGATTTAAGCGAATTTAGGAGTCAGAGGCGGCGAAAGGCATCCATCGATTATTTGCAGTCTGCCACTGAAAGTTAATCTTGCATATTTATCTTCACGTATCACTAAAAAATCTTTGTGTGCACAGTAATTAAATAAACTCACTATTATTTATATCAGTAATAAATGATATATAAATACCCTTCAAAAATGCACGTCTGTGATATGTTTTTTAATTCACGCAAGTTTTAACCTCCGATGACAATTTACATACGCAGTATTGTCAGCAAGTCGCAACTGTACAAGAAATATTATAAATGCATCCCATAATTAAACTTCTAAACGATTCATTGGTTCTTAATCAAGTTGTCAGAAAGAACCTTAAGCGAATTATGAAGTTTCGAAAAAATCGCAGAGACGTGTTGGAAGAGGTGCAACACTTTTTGAAGAAAATTACTAAACACGTGTTCACGTTGGAGAAGATAGATTATTTGATGTTCATAAGTGAAATGGAAGAACATATAAGGCATCTTATTAATGAAAACCACAGGGAAAAATTGATTTATAAATACGATGTGGAGTACAGAGAAAAGTGCACGGCTAAAAGTTTTTTAATAAAAACGTATATAAAGTTTTTCCATAAATACTTGAGAAGAATGTACAAAGCAAGTAAACACTAATTATACGATTAATTAGCTGTATTAACTTATGTATTTTATTTAAGTAGAACGTATATTAGATGGATTGTTAGGGCGATGTTCGTAACTTTTAGTATACATATTGTATACTATAGTCTATTGTTTATTGAATCATAAAAAAATAAATATTAAACAATATCTTGATGAAATATTAACTACAAGAAGTAGTTTATATATGTTTGTGCTTATTGTTTACAAATAGTTGTATATGTAATAATGCTAATAATGTTTTGTTATGATTTTAATATTGGAGAACTTTTCATAAATGTTATTTAAACTATATTTAAGATGATAATATCAACAATAAAAATTGAATGAATTACTATCTAGATTTATTTAATTTAACTTTTAAATGTTTATGGTAATTTTGTCTATTAAAATCTATTTCAGGGAATAGAAGGTTACCTAACAGATAAGCTTATTGAGGAAGGTAAGTTACCACAAAACATTACAAATAATCTAATTATTTGATAGAAACAATGACACCAATTTTAAATTATTTATTATGATAGTACATACATATATTAACAATTTACAATAAATTCTAATAAATTGTTGGGGGAGACACAGAATTGTAAATTTCAATTAAAATAACGGCTGCCTCTTTTTCGCCATACAACTTCTGTAATATATTGTGTTCGCTGCTAATAACGGCCATCCGCCGTATGATTAAATATTCCTTTACAATACTATTAATAAAACACTCTATGTGTGTGAAAAATGTTAGCTCCAGATCCTTGACTCCTTTGAAAATATGAAGCTTTCTATAATATTTGTTTACAATTTTCTCCACCTCATACAGAATACGTAACTTCATTTTTAACGAAACGTCCTTCTTCTTTGAAGACATCTTCGACTCCACTGAGTCTATGGCGCAATACAACTGAAGTGCAAATTTATTAAACTTGCTCATTGTGTGTTATAAAATGCGGATCGGAGTTGTGATGAAACAAACCCATAAAGTGGTCTTTAAAGCTGTTCACAATACCTGCTTACAGGTACGTATGGATATGTACCTTTTGTTAGGTACTGGTTGAAATTTGGTTAATACAACTGTTTATAAAACTATTATGAATTTAATTTGAATTAACAACTTTTTTGGATAAATTTAGTGTAATAATTGCGATCTGAATATCCCGTAACTCAAAATTAAAGGGTAAATATAATCCTTGCTTCAAAAGAAATATTATGCGGATTGATTTACCTAACTTATTCATTATGAGTTTATGGGGAACTAAAAGAGATAAGATACAATTTTATTATACGTAATATTATGGATCAATTTCATTTCAGTCGATTTCTTATCTTTATTTGTTTTTGAGGTGTCTATTTTTTTCAAAAAAGCTCACATGGAAATATCTGTATTACTTGAAAACTATAGTAAACAGGGTATTTTCGCTTACTTTTTTCCTACATTAAATGCCAATAACTATCAGAATTTTATTCCCTGTGTAACATATTCTGTCTGAAGAATATTCTTATTTACTATAGAATATTGAAAAACGTAAATAGAGGCATACATTCGGCGACGAATAGTAATATTTTGTAGTCACTCTGTTTGAAATAAGAGTTATTGACATATATGTCATCTATGATGAACAATGATAGGAAAACGATTCAAAATACATTTGTCTATTACGTTTACGGTTTAGGTGGCATGCCAAAATGCAACTATTAATTGCTGCAACAAAATTTTCAGATTCATATCTCTTTCATTTGCTTAATTAATCAATTAAGTGGATCACCTTATTCCCACTTTCTGAGCTAGTCCAGTTTTATTTACTACGAAACACTAAGTATGTGATTCAGCAAATAAAAATAAAAAAGATAAATTGACAAAAGTTTAAAAAGTGTGCGATGGCCGGGAATCGAACCAGGATCAACTGCTTGGAAGGCAACTATGCTGACCATTACACCACCATCGCAACTGATAAAATAATATCGTTTTCCGTACCAAAGAAACAATTTTATATTCACACAGACTGTAAATTATTATCGATAATAAAGAATACGACTGCAATTATATTGCAACAAATATATTATCAAAATAAGTTTTAATAAACAATCGAATTTCCTGCTTAAATTAAACAAAATTGTATCAAAAATAGAACCAGTAATAAAAATAATATCAACAAATTACTTGGAACAATTTTTACCCTCTCACTCATACTCAAAATTGTGAATACATTCTTAATTCATAAATCATTGGCCCAGGCAACCCGATACTCCTTGTTAAAAGAGGGTATCTACAACATCTTTTGACTCTAAGACCAACTTAATGTAGTCTTCTTTTGATGAGAGATATTGATTCCAACGTCTGCACGCATCCTGTCTTCTGGTCGTAGATCGTCGACCATCATCAAGCGTATATTGAATTTATCAGTTTGCTGATAACGATTTCAAGAACGATTAGATACAAAAAGCAAAATGAAGAAGAAAAAGCATTTTGTGGTGCTAAACAACAGCTAATTTAAGAATGAACCGAGTAAAATGTGTTCAAAATGACAAAATGCTCTTTGTGGCCATAAAAATAATCTAGAAAATTCAAAAGACACACTGTAAAATGAAAATATTAAATTGATTAAAATTGTCCAAATTTGTGGCAAATAATTATTTTCACATTAATTAGGACTTTAAAATATGTTGTCTAGTAATTCGTGTAATGCAATTTGTGTAATTATTTATAAAAAATGTAGATTTCATTTCCACAACGTGGTTTTTACTTTCAATTTATACGTGTTTTATAAGATTAACATAATTCCTTTTAAATTTTATGAAAAAATGTGTTTATGTATATTCATAGTACACGAATAGGTTTTCTAGTTTCAAATCTAGTCATTAGGCTACTTAGACTTTACAAGTTCCTAATTAATTCACAGATTGGTAAATTCTCTTACCGTTTTTGTCCATGGCGACCAACCCATGGCCCCTTCGAAGATGAACGCGCAGCTGGAAGAAAGAATGCTGCCGCAGGGCCTGTTCCCTCCTCCTCGTGATTTCATCGTTAGACGACAACTGCAAGAGATTTACGAATAAAGCAAACCTGTCAAAAAAGTTACCATGTGTCATTCGTCATTGCGACCGAAAAAACAAAATCCTCCACGACTTTAATTAATCATCCAAGACCAACTTTGTAATATTTTAACCCCACCCTCCTTAATTTTATACATATAAATTAACGGCGAGCCCCGCAAATGACACACCCGCCACTAATTAAACAACAACAACAAAACATCCCCCCAACGTACCACAACATTAACCTTCTTGTCGCGACGGTTCCTAAATATTTTAGTGGAGAGAAACACTTTTACGGGCTTCATAATCGAGACTGCAAAAAATTTATGTTATTCGGAGAGAAAAAATGACAACTTACCGGCAATAGGTCAAGGCCAGCCACAGCTCCCGGGGTTGGTGCACGAGGTCTGGGGGAACCACTGGGAGAGCTGGTGTCCCCGCCGGCGCACGTGCGGCTCAGGGGCGAGTCTGTAACGAAACACACCTGTTAATGTTGATTAATCGACGACACGCGATGTTCACGAAGCCAAATTAGCCAAACGGTCTGTGGGCCCGTCCTGATTCTCCATACGCCTTCAGTAATCGAGTAATTAGTGACTGTTGTGAGCTTTAATCTGAGCAAGAGGGAAAATTTCTAATTAAAGGGATGATGTGGAGAAAATCTGCACTTAGTTGTTGATGGTGAACTAAAACTATTAACAAACTGAAATCCATTAAAAAAAGGTATGTTGGTTTGGCCAAAAGTCTTCGCGAAGGAAATATAAGAAATTGCAAAATTGAACAAAATATGATTTAATTATTACATGAATAGAGGAAATCCCGAAAATAATTTGCCAAAAACTGCGAACAAATCTCACTAGGCATTGAAAATGGTTTTGTGTAAACAGAGATATTGTAAATTAGTTAAATTCAATACAAAATCATAGAAATTCTTCCGATCTAGCTGCTTACATTGCTAATAATCTTGGGGAAACAGTGAGAGCAGAACTGTTAGAAGAGGACTTATAATACGGTTTTAAGGTCGTAAAGGAATCAAAAAGAATCCAAGGGCTATCTGAAGTCTACTTGAGATAGACTTTTAAATAATGGGCATTTCACAGAGAAATGAACAAACACTGTGTTGTCTAATGAAAATATTTGGCGCACCTGGCATAGGATATGTAAGAAACCAAATTGGTGAGGAATATCTTCTTGAGCGTGTTGTATCCACTGTGAAAGTCAATTACAAATTTGTGTGGGATGGATAATCAATGAAAAATGTATACTTATAGGAAACCAATTTACAACCCTCTTTAATAAATTTATTATGACACACGTGGACGAAGTAAAACTCCAACAAGATAATACCCCATGTCACGTGTCAGATATAAGAATTAATGATTTCAGAATCATCAAATTAAGTTGATAGAATGGCATGTCCAATTGTCAATTATTAATCTAATTATGATCTGCGAGTTCACTTAAGAAGAGGGAAGGAAATTTACACAAAATCGAATAAAAATAAGATACAATTAACCAATGACAGGTGTTACTAAGAAGACTAAGAAGAAGACGACCACGAAAAAAAAACATAAATAAATAAAAAAAAAACAATTAAAATGCATTTTAGTCTTATTCCGACTGAAAACAAATATGATAACTCTATCCCGACATTTATAGGGTACTATAACATATTTTTTGTACAACGTTGTTGAATAATATTTGATGACCCTGTATACTGTAGTAAGTGTGAATGTAATCTATACATCGTAGCGTACGTGTGGAGTTCGTGGAATATGTGTGATTGTATGCAACCATCATTATTTAGAAATATATACTGTTTGTGAATTAAGTTGTTATAAACATTGTTTTTTTTTTTTGTAATTAATTACTTGTACTTGTATGAACTGATGGGTTTTTTCCGACAAACTATGATCTTTTAATTGTTTTTTTAAAGATAATGAATTAATCATTAACTGAAACCAATAAATAATTTATTAGACACATTCATCAAAACTGTTTAATTATTCACATGAAAAGTCAGGATCTATCAGTTTCTTATTGCATTATTCATCATCAACCATTATCAACTAAAAAGAATATAAAACAATACATAAAACTAATTAGTAGATTAACTTAGAAACATGTACAATGAAGAAAATTAAAACGTGTACATTAATTTTGTAATGTTTTAAGCTTATTAAATAAGATTAATGATACAAGACTAGACATTTTCATGAAAATATCTTGTGTAGGTCGTAAACACGCAATTTGCTTTGACATAACGTGAGCTCTAATTAGATTGTCCTAATGTGAATTATACGGTCATTATTTTACATCGGATATAATTTATATCCAAATTTGCTGGTCATCAAGGTTAATAAAGAATAAATTTTACGCATCGATTTTTGTGGTAATAAAAATTGAATATGCCTCGTTTGTTATGTTAACCTTTAAACATATTTTTTAAACCGTTGAGGTACATAAAATATTGTCGTTTGAACAAGTGAAAAGAAAAAAAAACAGTTGGCCCATGAGGGGATCGAACCCGCGACCTTCGCGTTATTAGCACGACGCTCTAACCAACTGAGCTAATGGGCCAGTTGGAAAAATAAACTTGATGTACGCAGAGCTCGAACATTTTTTTTATATATTTAAACATACTTGTTAACAGGGCCGGATTTAAAAGTTTAAGCACTGTCCTTTGGTTAAGGTAATTTAAGTCGAACTAAAAATCGACGAAAAGGGAAATGTATTCGGGGAATAACACGGAATAAAAACCAGAAATTCAGAAACATTCAAAAATGAAAAAATATTTACATAAAGTTTGTGGATTTGGTGGAGGCGCCCGGATAGTGAAATTTCTGACACATTTCTGAGAAAATGGTTTTTGTGTAATAATAATAATGAAGTACAACTTTACTAATTATTGTTATTACATTTGTAAAATAATGTGGTACAAAAATAAGGAATTAAAAGACAAAATGTATGTTTAAAAAAAAATGTTTAGTAGAGGTGCCCAGTCGATATTCTGGGACCTTGGGCCATGTTAGAAAATGTTTTCTGTCTAATAATAATGTAGAATAATATGGAACAAAAATCATAAAAAATAAAAACCCAAAATTCACACACAGTATGTTTAAAAATTTGTCGATTTGGTGAAAGCGCCTAAATGGTGGAGGTTCTTGGACACCGATCTGTATGGTCCTTCTCTAAATTAAAGCCGCCACGTCAGAAAATGTTTTTGTCTAATGATAATTTTACACATTATATTTATATTTGTGGGATAATGTAAAAAACACCAGAAATTCAAAAAAACAAAATTTACGAAATATGTTTAAAAAGTTGTCGATTTCGTGAAAGCACCCAAATGGTGGAGGTTCTAGGATCTTGATCTGTATGACCCCTCACTTTTATCCATTATTATATTCGTGGGATAATGTGGAACAAACACCACAAATGGAGAAAAATAAAAAAAAAATAAAATTTACGAAATATGTTCAAAAAGACGTCGATTTTGTGAAAGGACCCAAATCGTGGAGGTTCTTGGACACTGATCCGTATGGTCCTTCTCTAAATTAAAGCTACCACATTAGAAAATGTTTTTTGTCTAATGACAATTTTACCCATTATTGTTATATTCGTGGGATAATGTGAAAAAACACCAGATATTTAGGAAAATAAAAAAAAACTAAATTTACGAAGTAAGTTTAAAAAGTTGTCGATTTGGTGAAAGCGTCCAAATGGTGGAGGACCTAGGACCCTGACCAGTATGGTCATTTTCTAAATTAAAGCCATGACGTTAGAAAATGTTTTTTGTTTAACAATAATGTTGTATAATTTAGCAATAATTGTTATATTCGTAGAATATTATGGAATAAACATCAGAAATTCAGGTAAATTAAAAAAAAGTTATGATGTATGTTCAAAAAATTGTGGATTTGGTGAAAGCATCCAAATGGAGAAGATTCTGGGACCCTAATCTGTATGGCTCTTCTCTAAATTAAAGGCATGACGTTAGAAAATATTTTAATGATAATTTTACCCATTATTGTTATATTCGTGGGATAATGTGGAAGAGAAACGAAAAATTTAGGAAAATCATAAAACCTAAATTTACAAAGTATGTTTAAAATGTTGGCGATTTGATGAAGGCGTTGAAATGATAGCGGTTGTGAGACTTTGTCCCCTAACCATTTATTACATCTCCAACTAGTCACAAATTGTTTTTGTCTAATAATAGTATAGTATAACTTTGTTTTATTCGTAGACTATCTAATATATAACAAAAACCAAAACAAAAATCAAAATTTTTAAAAAATATGGTTAAACAAATTTGCAGTTTGGTGGAGGCGCCTCAATGGTGGAGGATCTTTAACCCTTCTCCAACTTTATCAATTATTTATTTTTGTAAAATAATATAAACCAAATAATAGAGGAATAATTAACTAAATATTTAGTCTTTAAAGAAAGTGTAAATTGTTTTAAAAAATTGTATACATTCGCTTTGGTAATATTTGTTTTCCGAGTGTAATCATATTCGATTACAAATGAGACTATTAATTTGATATAGTTTTCTATGCCCTTTATGTATCACGTTTCTTGCTTATAAAAACAACCTTCGATAGCTCAGTTGGTAGAGCGGTGGACTGTAGTTGAACATACAAAATGGTTATCCATAGGTCGCTGGTTCAAATCCGGCTCGAAGGAATTTTTTTGTGGATTATTAAAATTAATTCGTTAATCATTTTATAAAAAGTCAATTAAAAACAAATGTCCTTCGAGCCGGATTTGAACCAGCGACCTATGGATCACTATTACTTTTATACAATCTACAGTCCACCGCTCTACCAACTGAGCTATCGAAGGTTATTATTAAAGTCCTAAAAATTAATTAATAATCAGTTCATTTTAATGATATCTTAATAATATTTACAAAATATGTTTTGAAATTTGATGTTGGAAATCTGCCAACCCATAATAACTTCTGTATCGGTTGTTTAAATATACATTCATTCATATACGATACTCACGCATCAAAATTTTATTAATTGGAAATTCAAATTTCATTTTCAAGATTTACACCAACTATGGCAACAGACCGATGACATGCAGTTGAGTCGTTAATTGCAATAATTGAATTCGCTCTCTTTTGTTAGTTTCTGTAGTTTTAACACATTTTTTATAACTTCTACTATATGTTCTATGTTTAGACATATTTTTTTATATATAATTAATATTGAAATTAAAGTAATATATTAAAAATTAGGAATTATTAGGTAAATTTAATTAACAAACCTCTGTCGGTGTCATCATGGGTATCATCTGTATCATAATCCAGAAGCCTTCTGATTTCTCTCAATTTGAGACTGTCACTTTTCCTTATAAAATACTCACTAACTGGACTAGATGATCTGCTCATGTAATGATCACTTTTTGTTTTTTGCACGTCACTTTTAAAATGTGTTTTTTCCCATTCCTCATTAGTTTCACTGTCTATTTCCTTGTACACACCAGTATCCATTTTGTTGCTCTGTGTCGGATCCATTAGACGCGTTTTTGAAATTTTCCCATTTAACGCTTGCAAGTACACAGCCCGCGCACACGAACACAACAATAATGACATTAGAGTAAATAAAACGTCGTTATCTTCCAACATGTAAATTCCATTATAATTAATTTAGAAGTGCTCTTCAATTATTATTGTGTCGGTTTATTACATTTTCAAAGACATATTTTTTTTTCAACAGCGAGAGCATGCATTTACGTATACCCTTGGCCATGACTGATGAAAAAAATTAAGTCATTAAAACTAACGTAAATATTTATAAAATATTTAACGATACGAACGACATGCAAATTTACAACAAGGCTGGTTTACATGTCACATTGTCTCGGATAAACAGGTATTTTAGGGGAAACTAAGTCGCTTTGATGTCAACAATTCTCTTCGGTGCGGTTCCCACTTGGTCGCTTAATGAAAATTCATTAAAAATGCGGTATCGCACACGTGCGTCGCCAAAAATTACCTACATCACTTTTAATGGTCCCATATAGTTTGTAATTATTGTAAATATTCTGAATACATGTTCAATTACACGCACATATACTTATTTATAAATAGAACAATTTGCACAATTTTGCAACAGGTTAAATTCATTTAAACGTTTCCGTCAAATTATTTAATTCGTGTGTCTGTCGTGGTGCATTGGAATTTTCTAAATCTCGTCTGGTACTTTTTCAATTCGATCCTATTTGGGGGGAAGAAAAGAGACAAGTTATTTAACCGATTCGTTATTTCTTTAAATGAGTTTTCTCTCTCCTGGGTCGTGCGATTTAATAATGTCTCCGGATTATGTTTCGTGGATTTGTACTGTTTATGCGGATAAACCATGAACAGGTGCACACCTAAAGGACAATGTTATACGCATATTCGTGAAACTGGAGAAAGTCACGCATAATTCGGTCACTCGTGTACACGCCACATAACGAAATCATGCTGGCTATTTAACTAATGCCGTTTTCCACACATTACGTCATTGGATTTATCATTTTTTGTGTTTTAATTTAAAATGTATCTGGGGTAATCCATGTCATATAGACCGTTTTTGTGCCAGACCCTGTTTTCCTAATTAGAAGGGTTTTATCCATTTTTTCTCAGCTTAATTTTGTATTTATAATGCTAGTCAACAGTGAAAATATGTACTAACTTTCTTTTACACAGTTTAGGGTAATTTGAATACGAAAAAAGTCTTAAAAAAAGTTAAAAGTACATATACTTCACCAAACTCATTATACTTAAACTACCGTCCAGAGGGCAATCTAAATGGAGAGGTAATTCAGTTGTATTGTAAAAGAGTTGCGATCGAATGAAAAATAGTTGAGTTACGCTGATAAAATTTCAAATCAAATCCCAGATTAGATACCGGAAAAAGTAATTTATGTATTAACCGTATTAATCGTTTAACTTTAACATAACTCAGTTTTGGCCTCCTCTTCAGAGTTAAACAGCACGTAAAAAAGAGAACAATTATAAAAACAAATAATATTCACATGGAGAAATATCTTATACATTTAAAAGCTTCAAAAAATTAATCTTTTGGACTTCAAAATCTTTGATGATTGATGATGATGACATCCGGCTTCAACCCTTAGTTCAGACTGGTGATAATTGTCGTACTCAAGTTATTTTTTGTCGAACGTAACAACATGATCAATAAAAGGCTTATTTGCAAGGAGAGGATTCGCATTTGTCAAAGCTTAATTTTTGGTCACCACACAATTTATGGGGAATCAATTTCTCCAACTTTTTGATGAAATTCATCAAAATCTGTATTGAGTTAACCCCTTTTTTAAAAACCGTTCCATCAGGATGACCAGCTTCTATCCATGATCCAGACAGACTGGTGAGAATTGTCGTAATCAATCTATTTTTCCTCGATGTAACAATACGATCAATAAAAGACTCACTGACAAGGAGAGAATTGGCATTTGTTAAAGCTCAATTTTTTTGATGTATGAAGCCTCTTTCTAATGGTTCACTCATCACACTATAATGATTAGTCTATTTATAAATATGTTGCACGAGATATTGCTTAACTTCTTCGTTGGTACAAGCTTCTGGACGACTTTGACATTGTTCATTTTTAATGAAAGGATTGTTACTTCCATTTTTAATTTCTTATATTTATAAATACTTTTTAATGTAAGTTATAAAATTGTATGCAATTTACTGCAGATTTTAATAATAAAATTATTAATGAATGCTGACTTTTTATTTACCTTAATATTTTATTACAATTTATTACATTTATATTTTATTATATTTTATTCATAAAGTAAACTGGGTTACTTATAGTCAAGATAATTTACTCTGTAATAAGCACAATTTTACATGATTAATTATTAATCACCTATATTTGAATAAAGAAAAAACTGAGTTAAATTTTAAAAGAACAAAACATTTTCAGAAAGTTGAAAATAACTGATTTAAAAGTATAATTTCTTTTATTCTTTTTTTTTTAGTTTTAGAAATTAAACATTTAAATTATTTTATCCGTTCATTTCAGCATGTAGTTTCTTGATTCAAACGTCTGATAACATTTCCTTGAAGGAAATGGAGAACCGTGCGATTGCACCCCATTAGTAACTAACGTAATACTGCATATTTACATAAAGATCTGGAACTTTAACATATTCGAGCCCTCAGGATTAAGTAATTGTTCAGTTCCTTGTATGTAAATTAACGCGATACACATTCCACAGGTCACTTGGCACAAGTACAAAATTTAGATGGCGAATTATTTAAGTAATGCACACCGCAAGAATAATTTAACCGATATTTGTCATGGAAGTGTACACTGAAAGATGTAAAATGAAATGTTTGCCAATTTTGGAGAAATAATATACGTTAAGCGGCAGATGTCATATGACAAGTAATTTTTAAACCGCATTTTTAATGGGAAATGCAAAATGTCGTTTTATGGGTTGTGATGCAGTCCTTTAAGAACATCAACGTGAATATTAAAATTCACATGTTACACTGTTTATTGACACATTGTACATAAATTTTATTACCTCAACATGTGTTTCGTTGAGGCATTAAAAAGGTATTCAAAAATGATGGTACTGTGCTTGTTAGTGTTTATTTGCCTGGAAAAATGTAGAAATACCACACAATTATAATTATTGTCAGTTATCACGTAATAATTATAATATCCACCGTGTTGTTCAGTATCGTTTGGACATAAAATAAAATATACACACAACGTCAAATATCTTGGACCCTCCTCGTAAATATAATTTCTATAAAAACTAATATTAATATAACGTTTTTATAGAAATGGGTGCATGCAAATTACAGTTTTTCATCATCGTGCAAAAATGTCCAACAATGTTTTCGTCTACTTTTAACACAGCACTGATAACAATTTTTCAGATTTGTGTAAATAACGACCAAAATAATTTATAACTACTTATCGTAAAATGCTTAGAAATCAAATTTCTGATTGTGATGGTGGAAGAATAATCACCTTACATCAACAGGGTTGGTCAAATCACCGAAATTCAACGACACCATAACTAAATCATTTGTGATCAGAATAGTGCGATTACTCCAAGAGAGAGGAAATGTGAATTGAAGATCAGGTGGTGCACTTCTAAGAATAGAATCTAAGGACAATTGTTATATCACCAATTTTGTATGACGCCACCGTAACGTTACTGTTATTTTTGTGGTTCTAGATTCTTTTTATTTTTCTTTCTACCAGTTTTACACCATTCCAAGCAAACAAATATGCCAAAAACGTTTATAATAAAACAGCAAATTATATACAATTAATTATAATTTGTTATTCTCTTTTATTCCCAAAAATATTAGGGAGTCCAACAGTTATTGACGGTGTGTGTAGTTAGATTACAGCTGATCAAAGTTCAAATTTCATTCCATCCTTTTCTAGAACCAGGTACTAAAAATTAAAATTGGCTTCTAGAAAATATGTGCTATCATTTGGATATAACAGCACATATAATATGTAAACTGTTTTGCCTCTTACCCTTTCAATTGAAGCTATTACTGTAAATAATGTAAGGTAATGTATCCATGTCACATTGAAAAATGTACCAAATTCAAATGCCGTTTGTAATTTATGCATTTGCATTTGCTTCGACGGCCCATTTATGTATTACACACATTTATACAGGTAAAATATTTCATCCACTGCTTCAATTTCCGGATTAAAAATTCGTTAATTCCATGCCAATTAGCACCGTCCACATTCCACAGGTCGGTTGGCAACTGCACAAATTTGAGGCAACAAATGGAATGCACGAGGCATTTCCTATTGGCATGACACCCGTGACTTCAGGGTTAATCAATAAAAATAAAACAACCACAGAAGACGTCGTCGCAAAGACATTTTCTGGATCAGTGCTAGACAAAAATAGTTTGTCCCATTCATGAATGAACATAGTGTGACACAGTTTCGAAAAGTAGGGGACGATATTTTAGTAAGCCGTCCTTACGGCTTGATTAATAAACATTAAAATTGAGTTGCACTAAACTATAGTCGAAGTAATCTAAATGGAAATTTTAGGCACCACGAGAGGATTCTACAAAACGTAACATCCTCCGTATACTAATTCACATTCAATGCCAAACGCGACGATAAAAAATTATCTGGATGTGTTAAAAACAATTCGTGGCGGTTGTAAATTTAGAACTGCCCAATTTCATTCGGTTAAAGCGGGTTCTAAAATTATGAACATGTTTACAGCTGTGTTGGTACGTGTTATGACGGCTATCGCAAAAGTAAAACAATACGAAAGCCTGCAAATTACACCGTTCCTTTTGAATAACAACAACAAGAGTCGTAGATGTAGGAAAAAGCAACGGCGAATCATGTGCACACAACGAAGTTTCGTGTACAATGCAATATAAATGTTTAATGTTCAAAAAGGAAAATATATTCATCGTGCACGCACGCCGTGTTGTGGGAATTTTTTCCTTGGTAACGTGATACGGAATAAAATTTTCATTTAGGGGCGACAAGCAACGTTTCCGGGGTGTGATATTTTTTCAAGGACGACTTTAGTGAATTGATTATTGATGAACATACCATTCGGTTCCGTTGTGCAATTTGTTTTGTGTGTTACATTGGCATAAATAATTTATACAGATAATAAACAAAAATTACACTCGTATATTATTTTAGTACTACTATCAATAAGTGAGCTTTGAAATAAATCTTTTGAGGATTCTGGTATAGTAATCTTGTTTTATTTACGTCCATTATTTTTCAGTGAATAATGCAATGCCGTTTATTTCGGCTACATCAAACTGAATTATTTATGGATTAATTCTGACCTCTTTCCTCCAATAACAGGGAACAAAGTTACAGTAGTGGAACAAAAAGGATCGACGAAAGACCAATATGATCACAGTGTTACACGTTACACGAAATGAGGAGTGAAATCGCTAAGCTATATGGTGATACATGTACAGTAGGTACTCAAAATATTATATTTGTAGTTTCCTACAAAAATGTGTGTTGAGCATTTTATAATATTTACTTTTCTTTTATAAAATTTAGAAGTAAAAAAGAATTTTTTTTTTAATTCTTCACACTCCAATATCATGGTAAGAGTCATAAATAAAAATGTAAGATACCTTTTTTTAGACCGTTCAATTTCCTGAATAAAAGTAAATAGAAATTTTCTATACGATCGAGTAATGGATTTTGTCATATGGAACTAAAGAAAAAATGGAAAACTGAGATGAGGAAAACTTTAAATGTGTCATCAAAAAAATTGTTAATAGTGCCCACGTAGTACTTGGCGAAATTGTTAACTTTATTGCAAAATTTAGTTAAATTGACTTTTAACATGACTTTTATTTGGTCCGAGGTTAATATCTTCAAAGTTATCAGAGGTGACTTTTTATGACTTCACAATGTAATGTGAAGTTGATGAGAAACAATAAATTCACTTTAAGAATACACAATATTTTTTATAAAATTTGGAAAAGGAATAAAGATTTCAATGGTGAATTTATTTATTATTATTTTTTAATGATTTTATCAGTTTTTCTAAACTTTTGATTGTATAAAATTTTATAGCAGGGATGGAGAAAATAATGTTTATAATATGCATTTAATTTTTTCCTCTGTCATTCAAAAAATAGAAGCGTTAGTTAGTAGAGTTAATAAAATAGAAATAAATCATTTGTTAAGGTGTTACCATTATTATATTATTGAGTTTTTGATGCTTATAACACAACGTGAAAGAAATCAATGCCATTATCGTCAGATAACATTGTCGTTTTAAAAACTCCTATTTACCTTTAATTTTGATCACTTGATTGTTTGATTGTATGTTCTGAAAAATTTACCTTTAAAAATTTTAATCAATCTTTGATTTAATCATAAATTATTTGTTTTAAGCATTTGATTATTACATTTTGCAGTAATCTATAATTAGCTGACTTTATTAAAATTTCATACATTAAACACCACTGTGACAACTGATTATTGATAAAAAGCTATAAATGAAATATTAATAATTCTCACAATAAAAGCTTGTGACCTATAAATTAGTTTAAATGTAAATGCACTAAATTATTTGTTTTTTTCCATTATAAAAGTTTTTTATAACGTAAATTGTTATTGAATAATTAAATAAAATGTGTGAATCACATCTAAGGCAATATTTTAGAAAGTCCTTAGTCTCACAAGAAATATTTGTGGAAAGCAATTCGGTCCCATCCAAAATTGTACGGGAATATTATGGCACTGTAAAATATTAACATGGGAGCGGCACATCGATAAATTAAGTATTAATAAATTTTAGTGTGCAAACTTCGCCAGACCTATCGATTCAGTTAAAACTTTATAAAGGTCTGAGCGTAATTCAATCACTTTACTATTTAAGATGTATCGTAAACCTTTATCGTGTCGCTATATTTTTACTACCTTACAGTTTCAAAACTTAATAATTTTTAATTGATTATAAGATAATTAAGAGGATAACTGCTCAACTTTTCCCCAAACTTGTCTCATATTAATATTTCCGTTAATATTAAATATATTTTGAAAAATGGTGGATGCGCGTATTGAGGAAAGTTGATATTTTATGTTGTTTTGTAAATGTATATCAACGTGATACTTCACATGTGTAGAGTAAATTTGTCCTCCTACACGTACAAATTTTAGTAAACAATGTTTGGCGCCATAATGCGGTGCCGCAATGTCTGCCACATACTGAACAAAAATGGAGAAAATAAAAAATTATGGTACAGAACATCTAACAAAAATTGCCACAGACAACTTTTTTGTGAAAGCCGTTCTGTTGTTTTATCTAGGGAACAGTTAAACTGCTTTTCCACCAGGTAAAAAAATGTGATTCACATTTATAATTATATAATAAGTTATTATCAATAGTTATTATTTAAGAAGTGTGATTACCTCATCAGTCGTAAAATTTGTGCACTAAATTCAATAATTAAATATTTAGAGGGAATTAATCGTTGGATTACGATGGTTATCTGTGTTCACTGCATTTAAGTGATATGTTGGAATAGCTAATATTCCTTTGAAAAAATCTTTGAAAGGACTTAAAAAAGCAACAGAAATATTAACATCAAAAGTTTGTCAATTTTATAGAATGGTCTACTAGTGTTTCTAACGGCTGATGTAAAAAAGGTATAAAATATAGAAGATAGATCAAATAAAACTCTTTCTTTTGATGCTAAATTTATCGAGTTCTGTTCAGCCAAATCGAAGTTATGAAGTTTTATCTGTTTCAATGTTTGTCTTACCACCACTGTGACATAGATGATTATAAGAAAACAAATGTTTTTAAAATACAAAAACGGTCTGAAATACTTCATGTATCTTAGAAACTTTTTTTAGGACTACTTTTATTAATAATATTTTTTTCTAGACCTATTCGACTTTTATATTTCTAACGACCTTCACAATTTGGTCACTCGGTTCATTCGTTTATATATTGCAGTTGATTTCATAACTCCAAGCTTTGGTTCGTTGAATCAAGAAGTTATGGTTCGAGTTACCCAAGTTCGACCGTATTTTAATAGTATTTATTTTTATCAATGTGCAAATCGTAACCAAAAAATTGAGTAATATTCACAACTCAACCCATGAATTTATGTAAATTTATTCGAAACATCGTATTTTATGATTTCAATTCCGGAGATGGATATTTGAATAAATTTCAAAAAGAAATAAATTATATACTTTTTGAAGTATAAAAAATTATATTAGAAAGTTTATACTTTTAAATAGAAGTAAAAATTAAAATTTAAAATAACTTTTTGAATTCTTATATCTGTATTTGAATGGTTGCAGTAATTTATTTAGACAATTTTTTATGATTAATTTTTGTTGTTTCTAATTTTGTACATAAAAGGTTGACAATAAACAAAAACGTCTCTTATCAAAAACACAAAAAGCACACATACGACAGGTCTTAAGGGACGTTATCAGGAAATGAGTTTCGATCAATTTAAGCGGACGTACAGGTCTAAAATGCTGACTCGCAGCGGTCATTATCTAGATCAGAGTAGTCACTTACCAGTTCTGGTGTAGACGCGGTGTCGTGGGCTCTGAGTGCTCGGCGTGCTGTGATCGCTGCTGAGATCGGCCGCGTAGTCCGTGGAGTCCTGTCGGCCGGGAGATTTGTGACGCCGCTCCCGTTTGCTGTGGCTCCAGCGACTCTGGAACAACAAACGGTACACGAATGAACAACTCCCGACTATCGGACGTCCTGCCCGCCCGACCACGCTGTGTGCCACGTTTTGCGCTTGCCCAAACCAAGAATTAATTATCCACCTATCTGTCTCGTTTTTTGGGGTCGCATCAGCCACCCCCTAGGCTCCAGATTTCAGGAATGCACACACGACGGCGTGACGTTAGGAAAGTATACGTGGCAATTAATTCGGTATGCTCTTCGTGATAAAGTGCTAATTAAATGCCTATTCCCGGCCAGATTGTGGGCTTTAATTATTTTAAAACGGGGACTCGTGTAAACATGCACGATTAGATTGTGAGAATGGATCTTCTAATTAACTGACATAACATGTTTGTTCTTGCTTGATTATTGATTGACCAAAATCTTTTGTAAAACACTCCAACAGGTTGCCCGTTCTCATAAAAATAGCTTTTGTATCCGGGCCAACTAATTTTTTATCCCATATGGAGACATAAAAATGTAGTGGGAATAAGTTCAACTTTTTATACGGATCAATATTAATATAAAATGTGTCAAATGCACTAATATGTACTTAAATCTATAAATATCTAACCGCAGCACTGCAATCAATTAAAATGTCTCACTGCAACTAGATTATTGACTAAATCAACGAAAAACTATTTATTTTTGTTCGGCGAAGCTGTTAGAAAATTGTCAGGTGCTCGGCAATTCTGAAAATGCTTCAGCGCCTCGAGTTTGGAAATTGCAAATATCGGTCGGAAAGTTTATTTTGCGGAATTCGCATAACTTTCAGACAGGATAAAAGGATAACCAAAACATTTTCTACACTGGAATAAAATTTATTCAGACATATCCGGTTAAGTAAAATAGAATGATTGAGCTTTTAAATATGAAAATTACTATTCAGTGTTATTCAATATTATTCAATTCATCAGTTTGAAATTGTACCAAGGAATTTTTTAATTTTTAATTTGTATAAAATTTTACAAATAATTTATCTCTGCTTTCTTTAATACCCTGAAATGAAGCTTGCACATTATCTAGGTATATACATTAGTATAATTAATAATTCCTGTTTATAACATTCCATTAACTATAACTACATCGTAGAAACTTAATTAGGTTAGGTTGGATATCATAGAACAAATGTGTTTAAATTGAGTTTGAAACTTGATACTGGATGCAAGTTTTGCTATATAAATAAATTTGGATTTAACGAGATCACCATAAACATATACTAACTGTAAAAAAAAAGGCAACACCCAGAATGGATTTAAATCTTTTCATAAAATTTGGTTCTCAAGTAGGTAACTATTGAAATAAGAAATGATTATAATTTGAAGTCAATCGTAAAACGTATTGTTGATTTTGTTCTTTTTTCTTCATATCTTTGAGGTAAAACAAGCGTGTTTTTGCCACATTTTTTTTTAATTAGTAATTTATACTAAATGTTTAACATGTCTAGAGTTCGAAGAAGAAATAATTTTGGACAATTAAAGGAGTTTAATAAAGGTAGAATAGTGGGCCTGTATGAAGCAGGAATTTCGTTTCGACAAATAGTGTGGCGTTTGAACATAAATACAACGTTGTCAGTCATGGAATGAAAAGGACAGAAGAGGTAGAGCAAAGGCCTTAGGGACTGCTGATGAATTTTTCGCCGAAGAATGTAGGCCAATTGGTGTTATTGCTTATGATAGAAAGTGATCCTCAGTTTTCATTAGTGAACTTAAGAAGAGATCTCGGAGTTCTTTAGAAAGATAAGATCTTCAGATAGATCGAATATGTGTGGATTATGGTGGGACGACCCTTAAGGAATTTACAGGGCCCTCCACTTATTCTTAATGAAAGACGCCAGATTCAGTTCGTGTGATATGAGATACCACAAGAAAAAAGCTCTAATTAGATCAGTGCCACGACGAGTTAATGAGTGTCTTAATGAAAGAGAGTCCGGCCCATTATTAGCTTCTGACAATTTATGCTTTCAAATTTCTGTTTAATTTGTAATGAATTATTATTCTGTAAATATATTTCTGTAAATAAGC